>NC_140769.1:219104688-221582188 GCF_044657685.1 Stegodyphus dumicola | reverse complement strand
TTTATGCGCATGTATATCCAACTATAAATTCACCTTGAAAAAGTAAATGATGCCTGCCGTTCAACAGATATTCTAAAATGTGCTCTTACAGACAAAAAGATTGGGGACCCCTTCTATACACTATTAATGAAAAATTCACTTCCTATTGATATATTTTTCTCTGAAGTATTTATGCAAGTGCTTGCATTTATATAATTCATTAATATTATGTAATACATTAATTTTAAAATGACGTATAGATTTATAAGCAGCTGTCACTTTTAGAACAGAAAGGAGAAACAGCCAAATTAATATACAGAGTTCAGGAACTATTGCAAATTAAAATTACATACATGGTGTCTCAAAAGGTCATTGACAAACTTAATATGCTGGTCTGTCATACCATGACAAACAAGATTTATATAACAACTTTTGTCTGAAAAAGTGAGTGGCAACCACTAGAGAGCAATGTTCACAAGCGTAGAGGGGAAGAAAGAAAAAATGACAAAAGATGTGTTAATATGGCTTTTGAAGAACATGGTTAAATTACAGAAGATGTTAAAAATTCCTTCCATTCACAGCAATGCATGCTTCACAACGTCAAAGCATGGATTCACGGACCCATTCAAAATGGGCAGGTGCATCATGGACATGAGCCGGTGCTTCCACGATCCTCGCAATGAAATCCATGTCCGACGTTCCTGTTGTCTCGTACATCATCGACTTCATGTAACCCTAAAGGTTGAGATCCAGGAGAATCAGGTCCGGGAATTGTGGTGGCCATGCAACTGGTTCGCCTTTGCAAATCCAGTGATCAGGATATGGCTTATCGTGACATTTCCGCACAGCGCTGCTAAAATTTGCAAGTGCTCATGATGCTGAAACCAAATGATTCGTCATGTAACTGCTGGAACATCAATCATCATATCCGGCAAAACTCTTTCCATAAAATGTCCATAAAGAACTGAGTTATCATATCATAAAATGAATCATTTCTTGTATCGCCCCCACCTGAAATGATCAGACTTCCCACTCTTCCATAAACGAGCAAAAATTGCTCTCTAGCAGTACTAGTTTACATTTTCAGGCACAAGTTCCTATGTAAATCTTGTTTGCCAAGATATGACAGACTAACATGTTAAGTTTGGTAAAGACACCCTGTATTTTTTACATATTGCCTAACATATTTTTTTTATCTTACATAAATACACTGAAAAGAATATTATTTGTTAAACAATGTATTGGTGAAGCAACTATTTGTTAAATTACCTGAAATATAACATTGAGCTTACACATTTTCACATCAATTATATTTAGAATTTATTCATATATTAGAGTCACATTCAATAATTTATTAAAAAATGCTCTAATTTTCAATATATTCAATTACATTAATAATTAATTCCTATTTTAAGACAATTTATGTTCTCATTTGGCAAGATTGTTGACGGGTAACCAGCCTCAGAATTTTTATCAAAAGTCTAATCGAGCCAAGAAAATTGAAAAAAAGATCTTTGACATATATATTGCAAGAAAACAAGTTCCCTATGAAATTCAATTTCTACTATCCCTTTTTCTTCACTTCATTAAATACATAGCTTTTAATTTCATGTATAAGATGCCATAAATGAAGCAAATTATGAAAATAAATTTCAGATGCATATAATAAGAGAAAAGTTAAAAAAAAAAATTAATGATTATCCATATTTTACTAAACCTTTTATAATTATAAAAAAGTAACAAATTACAAATATATGTTTCAATGATTTTAAAATAATCACTCAGAAATCAATAACTCACAATATGACTAATAATTCATTTCAAATAATTGGGTTTTTAAAATAACTTGATTTGGGAGGGAGAATCCCTTTCTTACAGCAGCAATATGGATTAAAAAAACTCAAACTGGTTATTATTGACTTATAGCAAGTAGTGGAATTTAAATAACTTAACAATTAATTTGTTCCTTAAATAAGTATCACAATTTAATGACGTGCTCAGTCGGTTAAATTTTTTTTAGAACATTGTTTCGCTAAAACAGTGTGAACCAATTCAATTTCTCTAGTGTTTGTAGTCCAACAACAGAATTCGGAAATATCATTAATCATTAAATGAATTAGATTTACTGACTACATTATTAATGACTTAAAAATTTTTGTTTTAAAAAAAATTATAATTTTTTACTAATCACTTACTTGCTTGCTCTGTTGTCACACGATACTGGTAATAGTGAAAGTAACTCCCACCAAACAGAAATGAAAACTTTGGATTATCCTTTTGTTTTTGCTTTGTCATATGCTCAAACTCAGGACCATTGCGAGCAACAAACTGTGCGAGTTTGTCAATAATGTTTTTCAGCTCTTGATCTGTAAAATTTTTTAAAATCAAATCATAAAAATATTAAGAAACAAAAAAGTATTAATATTTAAAATATGCTTATGATAATAATAAGAGGAAACATTTTTTTAAAATTTGTCTTAAATCAAAACCTTAAAATTAATAACTGCTAAATTATTGAAAAATATGAAAACAAACAGCAAAGTTTGTTATAACAACACAATATTCTCATCTTATAGAGCAATAAACTGAAAATATCAGATGACAGCTTGAAAGAAATATATCTACCTTAAGAATAAATTGTTGTATTTCCTGGACCATAAGCCACACTCTTCTTCCCTCCAAAATGTGCCCTAAAATCTGGGCTGAAGGTATAACTTCATCCTCTAAGACACAAGCTGATTCCATGCAAAAATACTATTACATATTTTTCCCATATCAGGCATAGAAAATAGCTGCCTTTATTACAAATGTTGGTTACAACACTATTTTGAGTCAGCAGAAAGCAACACAGTTTTAATATTTCCTTGACAGCGCTTCCTAATAAAATTCCCAAATAAATTGTATATATACAAAGTAATGCATACATAATGCATAGTTTCATCTCGTATGATAGACTGTGGACCACAATTCTGAAGGTAGCTTAGAAAATAACTTTTGTGGTGCTTATTTAGGGGCAATACAGAATTACTTTAAGAGGCACCATTTTTATAAAATGGATAAAATTATAAAAAGTTCTGCTTTAGTTCTACCAGACATTAAAGATAAATTAACAAAATTAAATAGCACTACGTCTTGCTTGAAATCACACTGCACCAATAACAAGATACATTATAAACCATGACAACCAATCATGTGAACAGTACAAAAGCAATTTTGCTTTCAAAGCCGTCAAACTTTTCTCACCTTCCTATGCTATCACTCACTTTAACCTAACTTACATTTGAAAAGGGTAATACTCTTTCTTTATTATTATTACCTTTTAAAACACAAGCAACAATTAATGAGAGCTGCTGGACCTACATAACTCACCTTTGTTTGTTTACTTTGTGTTTGGCACTTCAAAATAAAAAAGCTTGCCTGGTTGACCAATTTCAACTAGCTCAAAATAAAAGTATCTTGGTGACTGGTTAATTGAAATCAGAGTATCTCTTATGATAAACTTGGAGTCTAAAGGCAGTCAAACTTTGAGAGTACAAGTATGACAATGTCATTCAATATCTTTTTTTCTCTTTAGTATTAATATCTGCTTTTACACAAAAAAATTAAATATTGCATTAAAAAATTAAAACTTGAGTACCCTCATGGGATCTAAAGACAGAAGACTGCCGTACTGTATTGCAATTAAATTTAAGTTGTGAATTATGCTTCACAAGTCAGAAACAGAGCAGCTCTTAAGTGTTTTGGTCCACCTTTGATTCAGAAGATGATACAAGAATGGAGAAAGCAACAGATGGGATTTAGCGAATACAGACAGGAGAGTAAAAGAACTTTATGCTCATGGGATCCCAAAGTTTGAGGATCATGTTAAAAATTGGATAATAAATCACAGCAAAAATTTGATTACTGTTTCAACAAAAATGATTTCAAATGAAGCGAGAAAATTAGTGATAGATATGTCCATTGCAGATTTTTCTGGAACAACGACATGGTGCGAGAGATTCATGAAGAAAAACTGTCTGTGTATGCATACCAGAACTACAGTAGCACAAAAACTGCCACCTTAATACAAAAGAAAGATTACAGAATTCCACAAATACATCATAAACTTGGAAAAAAAAAGATGTGTTTTAAGATAGGACAAATATGAAACATGGATGAGGTAACATTGACATGCCATCAAACAGAACAGTGGATATGCAGGTAATGAGAAATGCAGTACACCAGAACTATTTTTCTAGTATACAGCATTTCTTACATGTTGTGCTGATGGTTTAAAACTCGTTTCTTTGTTAACATTTAAACAAACAAACAACAAACAAACAACAACAAAAAAAAAAAAAAAAAAAAAAAAAAATGCAGTTTAAATTATTCCACATGGAATTCATATTCATGTTCATCCCAAAGTATACATGGATGGAGAGGGTATGAAGTTGTGGTTACTGAAAGCGTGATACAAGCATCAAGGTATATTTATAAAGAAATCATTTTAATTAGTATACGGTTAGTTTAAGGCCCATATAATGAAGGCAGCACAAATTCTTGCTACTGAACTGAAGACACATCATGCTATGATTCCTGATGGATTGGTTTCTCAATAGCAGCCTCTGCTTCAGTCAATGAACCATTCAATCTGTGCACGAAGGGTGAATAAAGTGGACTGAAGTGCCAACTCATGACATCACACCAATGGGGAAGAATGAAATGGTCATTTATTTCTAGTGTTTGTGAGTGAATGAGAAAGTCCTGGCAGAAAGTTAAAAGTGAGATTACCATAAAGTCTTCTAGCAATGCTCTAGATAGAAGAGAAGATGACACTGTGTATAAGAAAAGAGATCAATCCAGCACCAATGACAACCGAAGTTAAAATAACCGCGTATATAATTTTAGCAGCATGATGATGAATTTCTGGGATTCTATAATGAATAAATATTGATATATTTGCTAATTTTTTAATTTAACAGTTCCGCTTCTGTTGTTTAAAGTGTTATCTGTTGTTTAAAGTACTTCTTTTTTCTTTTTATCTGATACAATTATTTTTTGTAAATTCAAATGATAAATTATAGTGCATCTTATGCAACTGGAAATACAATAATTCACGCTGTAAAATGTGTTTTTATAGCTGAGACTTACAATGCAGAAACTCATTAAGTAAAAATTTACATGAGTTTTCCACAAGAAACTTTTTGTACTGTTTAACTCATGTGAACTACAACTGTACACTTTTGCTTGGTTATTTAATATAATAGAACATAGTTTAAATCTTAAATGTTTATATAAACATATAGGGTCTGTAAATAAAGTAATGAGATTTCTTCTAGAAACCCTTTTATTTACATTTAAATTATAAATCCACTTGACCGTTTCAAATTAGTTCCCTTAGGCAGGCATATATTGCCCAAGACATTGTTCCTACTCTTCATTGTAGTGCTGGAACTCAAAAGTTGAAATGGCCTTCAGCTGGTAAGTCACAACCTCTTTTAATATTTTCTGTAGTTCCAAAACACTGAAGATAACTCAAAATGATGCTTTGTCCTCATTTAAATCAGTTATTAGGCTAGTGAACAGAAAAATAAAGTGATGGATTTTGACGTCAGGCGAATACAGGGGGAGGGGGGCTGAGGAATTCCTTTCAAGCCAAAAATGTCATATTGAAAAATCATGTGAAAAAGGACATTGCAATGAAGTTTTAACTTAATATCTAACATATATAATACAGTCAAAAGTCGTTAATCCGGACTCGTCAGGACTTCGGCGATTCCGGATTATCGATTTTTCTGGATTATAGATCATCAGTTTAAATCTGGTAAGATGGCATGCAGAAATTATAAAATTAAAAATATGAAACCGTAATTTATGAAATAAAGAACAATTATGATCTAAAGAGTATCAAAATTTACAAAAAAAAAAAAAAAGGCTTAATATTTATTTGTTTACTTTATTAAACATTTCTTTCAATGTAAGTTGTTTTAAGTTGCTTCATTTTTTATGTGATAATACATTCTCTTTAATTCTATAAACAAACATAATTTCTTGTTCAGTTACAAAGTTCCGCTGTTCAAGTCCTATAATTGCTGTGTCAAGAATATCGACTAATTTGTCAATGGAAATTTTTTCGTTTTCAATAACCTCTGTTACTTTCTCTATTGGAAGCGAATTATAATGACGAGGAAATTGATTTAAATCATATCAAAGGAGTACATTGAGATGAAATACTACATTTAGTAAGGAATTATAAGCCAAATAAAATAAAAACATCTGCCCTGAAGATAAGGATAGTGCTGACAGATCAACTTCCAATTTATTGCGCACCGCGGCGTTAAAGATAAACAAAGTTTAGATAAACAAACGTTAAAGTTTAGTTAAACAAAGGATATGCCTTTATCCATTTTTTGCAGCAATTATACTTTTTGTTTAATGGACTTTGAAACATACTTTTGCTTTGTAGATCCTTTACATATTAGTAAATATATATCAGAAATTCTATTTGGCATAATCGAAAGTTCAAGCTTACTTTTATAAAATTGCTCTAACAGTCTGCAAAAAATAATAAGCCGAATCCAATTCGAAGATTAAGGAACAACGCAATCTGCAACATTAACTGAATTAGATAATTTTAGCTTAGCTTATACTGTCCGTTATACATTAAACGCGCATTCGTAAACGTATTTTGCGCACACGCATATTCGCAGCCGTAAAGGTCTTACGCGCACGTGTCAACGTGACGCATGCGCAGAAAGTTTGTAGCTTTGGGGTCCAGATTATGGGTGTCCGAATTAACGACTTTTGACTGTATAATACCTTAAATATCCAGTTGGACTCAAACCACATGCTTTTGCAGTCTTTCAAAAGCCTGAAGGAAAAACAGTTGACTGACACTCTATCTAGTTCATTTCATCAATTCTTTTGGTTAAAGGCCCTTAGGAGCAAAGCTTCAGCTGAATCTCAACCTTCTGAAAAGCTCTAGATTACAAGCCTGTGTTCTTAAGACAGTTTTCACAAGCTTTTTCAAAGATTACAATTGCACTGAGTGCCAGTTTGAAATGAAATCTGGTGGTGCATCACTGCACAAAATTCAGATCACTTATTTTTGTAATTAAAAAAAAAAAAAACTCACTTTGTGAAAAACACAATGATATAGCACATGCAAACTCTGTAACTCGAACTGCAGCTTTATGTGATGCCTCATTAAAGACCTCACATATTTTAATAAATAATTAATAATCTTTTAAAACTACTATAAGTCAATTGCGCATTATGGAAGATTATGAAAATTTACTATGATCTGTAAGCTCTATAACTGAAATTCATTAAAATTTAGGAAATACCAGAAAATTGAATTTAATTCTACGTCTTATTGACAATGTTTTTGTCAACACTTTAAATGGTACTAATGTTAAAACAATTAAATCATACTGGAGGATTTTGAAGTTTTTAATACACACAAATGCATAGCTGCCAATGCTTGCACATCATCTTGTAGAAGCAGAGAGATTTTATTTATAAAAGTGACAACTATTTTATGACCATGCTGTGTGACATTCAACATGGCTGTGGCAGAATGCATCATAAAAAGGCTTATTTAAGAGCCACTCTTAATTTTACCTTTTCAAATTGGAAGAGTTTTTTCAAACTTAATAATATAATAAAAATTTAATAGGTTACTTAATTAACCAATGGAACTGTTTTCACTCACGTATACTTAATTATTTGCACTTATTTTCATATTTAAAAACAGCGGTATTGTGCCATCATTTAAGAAATAAATAACTAACAGAAGTAGATCATATACTGTATCATTACACAATATTGTTAGGCAGCACCGTATTAATTCTTTTTACAATATTTTACTCAAGTTTTCATAACATTAAAACTTTTTGGGGTTTTCATTCAGACTCTTTGATACGAATATATCTATTTCTAAACCGCTCTTGGCTTTAACCTGAGTATTTTAGCATTCTATAGATTTAAAATCAGATTGCATCCACATTTCATAAGAAATCTCAGCTTCTCTTTGCATCTTTTACTTTAAGTCAGATTGCAGATTTCATGACATAATATCATCTATTATGTAACAATTATGAGGCATTAAAAATGTATGTGAGCAACACACATTTTTTAAATTGAATTCTATCATTCAGGGATGTCATGAATGGGATGTGATTTTCCTGACATTAAGATGATGATTGACAGAACAGAAAATGTTGTTTCAGAGTATTTGCAAAAATCAAATAACATTTGTAAAATTCAACTAACCACAAACATCCAACTTTGAGTCATAACTAAAATGGTAAGAAAATGTCTATCTGAATAACTTAAATGGAATGCTTGAAGATTAAAATGTGAGACAGGGAAATTTCCCAAAAATGACTACTCATAATTCCAAACAATTTAGATTTTCTGTGCAGGTAGTCAACATACACAGCATGATTTCATAACTTATACAACTTTCAGAACACCATCTTTCATTTAACTTACAAAACACGACAGTTAGTCCATATTTTAGGGTACCCCTTGGATTATTGCCAAGTTGTTTCACTTATGGTACCCTGGGTAGTTGAATGTCATGGAAACCCTATTATGACGTGATTGGTTGTAATGCATAATTGCAGTGAATTTGACTGATGGGAAAATATATGTGAGGGCTTATTTATGTGTTGGATGTTGGTTAGGAAGTATGTTGCTTATTTTGTGGTTTACAGCGTAAAATGTCTGCTACCAATACAATTAACCTGAAGTTTCAGTACACTTTAGAACGATTGGGAAAGAAAACATTGATTGATTGGTGTATAAATGAAGATTTAAGTGGATTTGTTCACCTCTCGGTAAATTACACAGTGAGATTCAAGGATTTGGAAACCGGAGCTCACATCAACACTATGGAAGGTATGTGGGGAGGGTAATAAAAAGGATTTTTCGAAAGAAATGCTGGCTCTAGTGTAGAATTGGGTGTCCCATCGATTGGCGAAAAATGTTTTTCAATTTTGGCAATGAAACACCATTTCTGGTTACCATGATAGTTTTAACATGGTTTAAGCTTCTATTGCCTTCACTTTAGGGTTACCATAACTCTGTTTTAACCTAATGACATCATCACTGTCACTTTCTTAAATGTATATTTAATTGGTTGTTTTTATGATTGCGTGAAATTTTGTGCTGTTGTTCTCCATCATCTAGCAAAGCAGAATGTCTGGAAAAATTTGTGTTTTATTTCTTTGAATTGGAGTAAAACGGTAAGATAGCTTTTATTGATTGTCGTATGCATGAAGGTTTGATTAGTTCCCAGTATGTTTGTCCTGGTTGTATGACAGATATGGGTTTGATCGAAAGAAAGGATAGATCGTATGGTTACGCATGGGTTTGTCTTGAAAAAGGTGTGAATGTTCATCATTGTAAGACGTCTGTGAGGAAAGGTAAGTCGTTTAAAGAGAGTAATATAAATACGATTGAGATTTCAATGTTTTTGCATTTGTGGGTATATGAAGCTGGTATGAATCTGATTATTGTTACGAATTTCATATTTAGTTAGATGTTTTTGTAGAATTATAATTAAAATTGTTTTATTTCCTTGTGCAATGCAGCGCGTGACAAATTTTAAGAGAAAACTATGCCGGAAAAAGTAAAAATACAAGAGCATGTGCATTTAACATTGAATAATAGTTTATCTCTGTAATTGACTGCTATGTTAGCTGTAACCGGAATTCTACTCTTTTTGCTTTCCAGAAATTGATAGAGCTGTCTCGTGCACCCGATTTAAAAAGCTATAAAAGCCGGAGAGATATAGCTCAGCTCAGTTGTTTTACTTAGTTGTTATTGTTGATTGTAGGGAATTCGTGGATGTTGGTATGCATATAGTTATGGATTGTTGTCAACAGCATGATAAACTGTATGAACTAACAACCCTGCAAGGAGTTAACCGAGTTAACTCGCTTTTTATTTACACTTACTTTTCTCACTCCTACAGGAAAGGACAGTAATATGACTCTCTCTATTATGTAACTAACTCCCTTTTCGATATATATTTGGAATACTAACGAATCTCAATCTATTTTCATGTATTAATAAAAATGTGTTTCAGTTACAATTTCCGTCTACAACCTTTTTTGGATTACAAGTTAATTAGCCATCATCTCGCTTGATGCTGCGCTAGATACAAGGTAAGAAGAATCATTTTGCTCTCTACTTTTATTAATTTGTTGCGAAATTTCGAGGCTATAAAAAAATGTTCTATGACAGTGGTAAGATCGGATTAGCTTTCTCCGTGCTTTGGATTGTGTTCTATTTAACTTTTTAGTAGTTTAAAATATAACTACTGTTTGATACTGTACAAATATATTTGAGGAAAAATCCAGCGTTTTGTTACATTTCTTGCGATAAGAATAAATTTTATTAACTTTTTATCAGACTTGTGCATTCAATCTATTACGAACCCGTATGCACGTAACACTTTTCGGTGTCAGAAGTGGAATTGAATGCCAATCACAAGAACAGTGAAAGAGCAGTGAAAACAGCTCATGGCAGCTGTGAAGTTCCTTCCCCTGATGAAAGAGGAAGAACGGAAGTGACTTACCCCGGAAAAACCGGTCGAGGCAGGCTGGTGGGGGGAAGAAAGACTGGAAGGAGAGGGCACTGGGAGTTGGACCGGCGAGCATGCCGTGTGAGAACGTAGAGAAAAGAAATATGTTTTAATTTCTTTTGCGCGCCTTGTATATATATATTGTATATAGTTTATGTTACCGTGTACTTGTTGTATGGTGTATCCATAGTGCAGTTTGTGTAATAAATTAGTGAAGAAAATGTCAAAGCGGACAACTGTTATTTTCCCACTATGGTAAGTTTACACAGAAGAACCCACCTCGTGTTTGAACGAGCGCGAGGCATGACAGCAGCCTTTGCTGCATTTAAAGACGAAATGAAAGATTCCGTTAAAGGAGAGATAACAGCTGGCCAAGCATCCATTAAAGAAGAGATGAGAGCCAAGAAAGGTGGATGAACCAGTTAAAGTAGAGATGAAAGTTGTTTCAAGAAAAGATTAAAGCATATCAAGAGGAAATAAAAAATGAAATTTCCTGCATATTAGAACAAAAGTTTGAAGCTATGAAAGGCAGAATAGATGAAGTTGAAAATAAAGTTAGAGAAATTCCAGAAAGAATTTCTTCTGTAAAAGAACAAATAGAAGAGAGAGTTTGTGCTGTAGAGCAACGAATCAAAGGAGGAGTTTTGGCCATCTAACAGTGAATCGAACTACGAGGGCAATCCCCAAAAAAAGGTCTCCTATTTTTTGGGGATGTAGAGAAAGTTTTAATACGGTTTTTGGCAACACTGTTGTGAGTGGTGCCTTCTCCGCTACCACGTAAGCACGCAGGTGCTTCGCTCGGATGCTCAGTTTTGGCTTGGCAGCCATTCGAAATGAAGCTCCCGATAAAGGTTACCGCCAAGTGCGAAGTGCATGCAGTTATTCGATTTTTGAAAGCAAAAGGCGTTAAACCGGTTGAAATTCACCGCCTATTGGCGGAAGTGTATGGACAGTCGTGCATGGATGTCAAAAACGTTCGCAACTGGTGTCGAGAGTTTACAGCCGGTCGTACTGAAATTCATGACGAAGAAAGGAGCAGGAGGCCGTCAATTGCCGACGAGACAATCGCAAAAGTTGAGGAACTCATGCATTAAGATCGGAGGATCACTCTGGATGCTCTCTGCATTTTGGTTCCTGAGGTTTCCAGAAGCACCATCCACAGGATTTTAACGAAAAAGTTGCAATATCAGAAGGTGTGTGCAAGATGGCTGCCGCACATGCTGACAGAAGACCACAAACGGCAACGGGTTGATTCTTCCCACGAATTTCTTCGCCGCTATGGAGGCGAAAAGGACAACTTCTTGGACTCAATTGTCACAGGTGACGAAACCTGGGCATTCCACTTTACACCTGAGACAAAACAACAGTCACGCGAGTGGCGGCATCCCTCTTCGCCCAAGCCACGAAAATTAAAGCAAACACAATCTGCCGGTAAAGTCATGGCAACTGTGTTTTGGGACAGGAAGGGGGTACTGTTGGTCGACTTTCTGCCTGCTGGGACAACAGTCAACGCTGACAGGTACTGTGAAACACTGAAGAAACTCAGAAGGGCAATTCAGAACCGGAGAAGAGGGATGTTGAGCAAGGGTGTAAGCATTCTCCAAGACAGCGCCCGTCCTCACGTTGCCCGTCAAACCGTCGATCTCCTGCAAAATTTTGGTTGGAATATCATCACACACCCACCCTACAGTCCGGACTTGGCACCCAGCGATTTCCACCTGTTCCCTAAGTTGAAGGAACATTTATCTGGATGGCGGTTCTGCTCCGATGATGAGGTGAAAGATGAGGTTCAACGCTTCCTGAAGAGCATGGCGGCAAGCTGGTATGACATGGGCATTGTAAAACTGCCACAGCGTCTACAAAAATGCATCGACCGAAAAGGCGATTATGTTGAAAAATAAAGCATTCTTCAAACTTTAAAGTGATGTAGCAATTATAGAAAATAAACAGTTCTTTGTATATCTAAAAATATAGGAGACCTTTTTTTGGGGGATTGCCCTCGTACAAATTGAAGAAAACGTTTCTGTCGTCAAAGGACATATCGAAAAACAAACTGATTACAAGATATCTGCAGTAGCCAAAGAAGATGATACCTTAAATAAATCCATTGTGATGGCAGAAAGCAATTCTGATGGTTTTAAATTTTTACCCATGCTTACTCGTCCCTCTCTGCAGCTGTCCACATATAATGGCAAGTATATAAGACAAATTCCAGGCAAGTATATAAGACAAAATTTTCTATATAGTGGCGGAAGCAAATGGTTGGGATTCCCAAGCTAAGGCCTGTCATCTCGGCATTTCTCTGTGAGCAGACGCAGCGAATATGCTTCAAACTTTTCCCGAAAACCAGAGGCTAGATTTCGAAACTTTATACAGGAAGATATATTTATATTGGGGAGAAATGCTTAAAAGACTACAGTAGGTTCAACTAAAATCCCTTCAACAGAAGCCTGTAGAAACACTCCAAGAGTTCGCTATGGATGTTGAAAGGCTGTCTCACTTTGCCTTTTCAGAGTGCCTGAGAGAAGCAAGGGAAATACTGTCCCTGCAGTACCTCATTGATGGCATTTGGGATTCGGAAATACAGAAGGCTCTACGAATGGTGGATGTCAAGTACTTAAAAAGCACTCTGGTTTAAGCCATGAAATTCGAGGCAGACCAGCAAGCAACTC
The DNA here is from genome assembly GCF_044657685.1 of Stegodyphus dumicola. NCBI lineage: Eukaryota > Metazoa > Arthropoda > Arachnida > Araneae > Eresidae > Stegodyphus > Stegodyphus dumicola. The sequence goes on along the minus strand of NC_140769.1, from coordinate 221,568,964 downwards.
ACAGAGATCATTACCCAGTCAGAGCTGCTCAAGTACAAGAGCCAGTGGACTCATCAAGTGACTGCTCGTCTAAATGATTTAACTAGACAAGTCAATGCCTTGAGATGGAATAGGAGTGACATAAAACAAATATTAAAGTGCTGGAACTGCGGTGCTGAAGGCCACATATGAAGAAACTGCAGAACACCAAAGGGTACAGAAGTTAAGATCCCACCTATCAAGAAGGCAGGAAACTAATTAGTGGCCATCTCGTGGGGTGGAGATTGCCATATAACGAAAAGCCTAAGTTCAAAGCGCTTCAGATTTCTGCAGTGAGTGGCGACAATAATGAACTTTTCATCAGGGAACATATCAATATAACCATCAATACAGAAGCTAATGTTACTATCATTCGAAAAGGTTTGGCTCAACAACTGAAAGGTAACCTTATCTGGATGCTGCCCTGTGTTACCATCCAGACTGTGTTTTGTTATTAAACTGACATTTATGGAAAATTAAATGTTAACATCACGTTTGGAAGTGCTCTTACCATCACACGCCATAGGTGGCAGCGATTACAGATCCTTGCACACTTGGATTGGACTTTCTAAGGCAATATAATTTTTCCTTAGACTTTAAAAATAATGAAGTGCATTCTGCCTATGAGGAGATAGCCCTATTCAGAATTAATGATGGAGTGAAATCTATCCACAAAATCATAGCTAATAACGATATTACAATACCCACAAGAACAGAATTTTTATTTCCTGGATCCATAGTCGAAAACAGAAATTTATGCTACAGCATCATAGAATATTCCAAAAACTGCAACAGCTTGAATTTTTTGTGATAAAAATACATTTTATTAACTTTTTATCGAACTTGTGCATTCAATCAATTACAAACCCATACACATGCAACATTATGAATGGGGTGAATGTGAAATGGAATAAAACTGTAGTTAATTGCCATAATTTTTGTAGAGAAATGCGTATGGATGTATGTGTGAAAAAGAGTGAGATGACTGGAGGTTGTGGAGAATGATTAAAGCAAGTTTGGTAAGAGGAAGTATAATAGAGGTAGACGAGTAAACGATAAATGGGTGTTTTGTGGGAGCAAAAGAGAGAGTGGCAAGTGGTTTTTTTTTTTTTTTTTTATAAAGACCGTGGAAGATAGATCGAAAGAGACTTCGCTGGAAGTTATCAGGCGAAAAATTCTGTCTGGGACAATGATCATCTTAGATTGCTGGAAATCTTATGATTGTTTGAACAATGAAGGTTTCCAGCATTTATCTGTTAATCATTCGTTAAACTTTGTTGAACCTATGACTGGTGCCTATACTAACAATATTGATGGTATATGGAGCAAATAAAGCGGAAATTCCAGAAGCAGTGTTCAGCAATCATGACAAGATATTTTTCATTCATATTTTGTGGAGTTTATGAAGAGAAGGCGCTACCGAAATCAGAAGGAAGCAAATCCGTTCTGGGACTTTTTGAATTGTATAAAAGATATGTATGTGCTACAGTTCACAGGCGATGCCAAAGAGATGTCGAAGTAACAATTTAAGTAAGTTCTATTCCTTACAAATTGTAAATTACATCATCAGGCTCAATCCCAGAAGATGCTGCACAAGTCGAGACGTTGTTTACTTATCTTATTCTTGGATTCACATTTTTATGGTGTAATATTGACTACGCCTCTTTTTAAAAACAAATAGTAGTTATGCTACAGCTTCTCATTTGAAGAAAACTTAAATTCTATTTTAACTGAGTTGAAATATTAGGTTTATATTGCTATTGCGCAAGATTTTTTTTTATTATAAAAGTTTATTCAACTGTCTGATTTTTTTTTTAATGAAAAGAAATTGCTGTGTACATGGACACCGAGTTTGTGCAATCTTTGATGTTTTTCAAGCAAATACAGATCGATGTGCACGTGGGCACCGCAAGGTTGTGTGTCATCACACAGCAATGTAACATTATTTTATGTGCAATGTTTAATATATTGTTTCTGTATCTTAAATTTGTATTGTTGTTTTAATTGTAAATTATGTTTTAGAAATCTTTTTTTTTTTATTTAAATTGCCTTTTTAATTGTTTGGTTTTGATATGTTGATAATGCATTACGACTTATGATAAATATCGATAGTCCGATGATCTACTCAACAGTAGCAAAACCCTGCAACTAACTTTTACCTTTTTATTTTAATACGTAGTGTTTGGTATCGTAATTGCACTTAAAAATATGAGTTCATTGATAATATGTGTGTTCCGAATTTATAGTATTTTCTTATCTTATCTTATTCATTATGAGAAATTAGTTTTTTTAGTACTTACGAAAAATCCCGTTGGTCATTTTTTTCTATTAAAGAAAAGACGCCAAATTACGTGATTTTTCACCAAGAATGGAAAAGTCTTCTTCAAACACGTTGAGTTTGATGTTTAATTACACGTGTTAGTTATTATTCTTGAGTAAAGGCTCCTTTTTTTCCGCATTTTTGAAAAAAAAAAAAATGATTAGAATTTGGGACCTGCCTACTACAGAAGAGCAAAAATAATTGCTTTTACAGTACATCTCCTTAATAAAAAATAATGGAAATTTTTAATGAAAAATTAAGTATAAATAAATGACAATATAATAAATTTGAAGGGACTGTGCACACCTTTGTTTGGATCAGGCAGAAACGTAACAATGGATAATTCGTATATGAGTTATCCTCTAGCAAAAGAACTTTTGTTAAAGAAGCTAACTATTGTAGGAATCCTGAAGAGAAACAAGGCTGAAATTCCCGAGTTTGTCCAAACAAAAACTAGAAAAGTTTATTCTTCTATATTTGGGTTCCAAAAGAACGTGACGCTATATCGTATGTGCCTAAAAAAATCAAAATGTGTATTTTTGTTATCTACAATGCATCGCGATGATCCTATTGATGAAAGTGATAATACCAAGAAACCAGAAATAATTCACTTTTATAATGCAACAAAAGGTGGTGTAGACAAAGTCTTTTTTTACTGTTTGAACGTTGCTGCAATAAATGCCCGAGTTGCCTTATTCTCAAGAAAGACCCCTCTCTTACAATATCGAAATAGGAAATTCCTAAAAAATTTGGCTATATCTCTTACACAGCCCCACATAGAGATAAGAAAAAATATGCCAATGCTTCCTAAAGTGCTTCGTGAAAGCATCAATATGCGACTTCTAGTGGATCAGAAGAACGCCCATCAAAGAAACCAAAACTCGACAAAGGTCGATGTGCTATGTGTCCAAGATCCAAAGATAATAAAACTACAGTTTCTTGCAAAATATGTGATAATTTTTCATGTAAAATTAATTCATCCTATGTTTGCCAGAAGTGTATGTCAGCTTCTGATCCCTGATTAGGTATGTAATTATTTAAATGGAATTTTTTCTTAAATATTGAAATAAGTTTTCTTAAGTAAAGAAGTATAGTTTCTCAATGAAATATTGCAATTATTGTTTATAATAAAATGGTTTCTAAAAAATTTATAACATATTTTCCTAATGAAACTGATTGAGGTGAGCCAGTCACCCAACGCGATCTCCAACGCCAGCGTTGGGTGCGCACCTTCTGCCAGGTTAACAGCATCCAAAAACTTTCTAAAATTATATGAGCTAAAATCCGTATACTGGTGTCGCCACATAAATTCACAAAAATAAGAGTAAAAAATATCCTCCATAGTGCTGGTATCCTTTGATGTTAGACTATACGCATTTCCTTCCGATAGACAGAACCCTCATTTACACACCAGTCAATTAATGCTTTTTCCCTTTTGTTCCAAATCATACAGAAATTTCAAATTAGTCTTACCACATTCAGCCATTTTACCATGTAAACCACAAAATAATATAAATAATATAAATAAAAATATACTTCTTATCCAAAATCCAACACACAAACAAGCCTTTCCAAACATTTTTTCCATCATTCAAATTCACCGCAATCATGCAACCAATTATGTAATAATACGATTTCTACAACATTCAACTACTCAAGTTACCATAAATGAAACAAGTTAGCGATAATGCAAGAGGCATCCTTAAATCTACTCTAACCACAATTTGTTATACTTATTTCTATATCTATAGAAAATAGAGTCACAAGCTTAGTCCCACCCTTTTATAGACAGACGTCACTTAGCTCTGCCTTCACAACTTTGTTTATGCAGCATATTCTGAAATTTTATCCATTATTAATATTACACGAATTTTGTTGTTTTCCATAATGTAAAAACTTTTTTTAATATATTCAAGTATGTGTTGCATGTCATAATTCTTAAAAATATTAACATTCTTATAACATGTGAAATATCAGTACAAATGATTTTAAAACCGAGAGGATGTCTTCTGATTGTAACTGTTAATATTTTTTAAATTGATGATACTTCCCATTTGGGTTTTGTGTAGCGGGTGCCGATATTGGCTTAAAAAAAGAATCGAAAAAAGGGAGGGAACCCAATTGTAAACTTTTACTGAAATGCCATCAACAGTCCAGCGCTACAGAGAATATTTTTCATCTTTAACTTTTGTGAATTTATTATATGATGATGGCAGTATATAAAGATTCTAGTTTAGATAATTTGAAATAGTTTTTGGATGCTGTTAAGGAATTCTGTGCATCTTGCATACCGATGAAACAGAAATTTTTAAATAAGGTTAAGTCGATATTTCCTTTTTGTACTGCCTAGATTAGATAACATGCAGTTTATTGAGATTATATATTTTGGTACTATTCCGTTATGAGGGCCGTAAAAAAATTTCAGCGAAAATGTATGCGCAAAAGCGCCAAATCTAGCAAACGCGCCCATTTAAACAGCGTGCCAAATCTAGCGTATGCACTGATTTCAGATTGCGTAAGTTTATACATTTCTATATTTCTTAAGACGCCATTGAGATACTAGTTTAATTTTTAAATCCTTGTTTGATATCCTACGGATTTAACAATTTGGGAATTGCCCATGACGAAAAGTGTGCGATAGAATTTTGGGTAAAGTGCAGAATCAACCTGTTGCTTGACACGTTTTTAAGAATTGCACATACTCGGTATCCATGTATACATTGACTTATTTTCACTTAAAAAATATCCCAGAATTGCACAAAAATGGCACTGCACGCACCTTTGACTTTATCTATGTACACATCGACCTATTGTCACTTGAAAAGTAAAAGAAAAATGACAAAAATTCAATTGTCTTTACACCTTGTGAAAAGCGGCAAACAAATAAGTGGTCATTCTGCACTTTACTGAGAATGTTTTCAAAGAAAAGACATCATTCATTATAGAAAATTATGTTTGAGCAACCAACGAGTTGAAATTATGCTTTAGCGATAACTCGGTAGCGAAATAGCGATGCAGGCATCCATTCAGTTAAGTTTAGCAATTTTTATATACTAAATTATTATAATGATTGGAATAGTTATTTACTCTTATGCTTCCATTTAGTCATGTTTAGCCTTTTATATATAAATTATAATAATAAAAAAGTATTATATTAAATTAACCTTTCATCTAAATTAAAACATCAATCTTAAATAGTTATTTACTATTATACTTCCTTTCTTGCGTTAGGGTTGCCGGAATTCTTTTTGGCAGCACTGGCATCAACAATAGTTGGCGATTTTTTATGGCCCCCAAAACCGAATAGTGCCTATATTTTTTGTTTTAATTATATTTTATTGCATTATGTTTTGGATGCCATTTTACGAGGCGTATTCGGAAACTAAGTACCGTTTTGAAATAAAAAATAGTAAAACAATTTTTTCAAATCCAATTTTATTTTTACATGAAAATACATGTCTTAAACTACTTTTCAACATAGTTTCTGCCAATGATTAAACACTTGTCATAGCGGGTGACCAGTTTTTGTATACCATTGTCAAAGAAACTTCCTGCCAGTTTCGATAACCACGACTACACAGCATTTTTCGTATCATCGTTAGATCCAAAGCGCTTGCCACCAAGCTCGCGCTTCATGTGCAGGAACAAGTGATAGTCGGATGGCGCCAAGTCTGGGCTGTACGGCGGGTGATCGAACTGCTCTCAATGAAACTGTTGAATTAACGATTGAGTGACACCAGCAGTATGGGGCCGAGCATTGTCATGGAGCAACACAATTCCTTTACTGAGCATTCCTCTTCGTTTGTTTTGAATGGCACGCCTTAGTTTTGTTAAAGTCTCACAATATCATTCCGCATTAATGGTTTCACCTCTGGGAAGAAATTCAGTAAGCATAACGCCTTTCCTATCCAGAAGACAGTTCACATGATTTTTTGTGATGACATTGTCACTTTGAACTTTTGTTTTTCGGAGAATGAGTGTGTCTCCACTCCATCGATTTTTGTTTCGATTCTGGTGTGAAATGACACACCCAAGTTTCATCACCTGTCACAATTTGGTTTAAAAAGTTTTCTCCCTCATCATTGTACCGCGTGAGAAATGTCAGGGCACTACCAAGTCGCTTTGTTTTGTGAACATCAGTGAGCATTTTTGGAACCCATCGGGAACACAGTATGCGATAATTCAAGCGGTCAGACACAATTTCGAACAAAACAGTACGTGAAATTTGTGGAAATGCCTCTGAAAGTTGTCATTGTGAAGCGTCTGTCACCAAATCATCGGTGACAACAAAAGGCCGACCACTCCGAGCCTCGGCATGGACATTGTTCGACCTGCATTAAACATTCTTACCCACTTTCTCACCATTCCATCACTTATTGCGTATTCACCGTAAACTTCTGTCACTTGACGATAAATTTCAGCCGGTTTAACATTCCTCGTGTTCAAAAATTTAATGACAGCACGAATCTCACAGACAGCGGGAGAACTAATTGTCTTAAACATTTTGAATGTGTACAAACACAACATAGAGCAACCAAAATGGCGACAATTTCAGTTAACAAGAAAGACTAGTGCGCATGCGCAGGACGCCTACCACAGCGCTGCGACGGCGCTAGAATGAAACGGTACTTAGTTTCCGAATACGCTACGTACTAGGGAAGGCATTGGACCTTAACAGGAACGGCCCCAAAGAAAAAGCCAATTTTTGCCAAGGGATGCATTCAAATACATTTTTACCAAACACAAATAATCATTATCTATTTATGATCTAAGAAATGGACAGCATGGCAAGTTTTTAACATACAGTAAAACTTTCAAAAGTGAAATATCAAATGCAAAATGTTGACAAAGTTGTTCTGTCCAAGAAATAGTTGACAAAATAGTAAAGTTCATTATAGCAAATTAACATTCATTTCAATGTTAAATGTGAAAATTTGAAAATCTAGTGAAAACAGTGCTCAAAGGTTGCATTAAAATTACAGTTAAGAATATAATTATAAAAAACATCAGTTACTTTTAAAATGCCATAAATCAGAAAGTCTTGTCACATCATCAAATGAACAACTATCGATACTTCTGCAGCAGAACAAACAAATATAAGAAATTCATATGTGTGGTCCACTCTCAATTCACTATCTTTGAGCTGTTATGATTGAGAAATAATATTTCAGGAGCAATAACTTGTTCAGTAAAGCCGCCACTTGACATTACAAGAGTCATAACTTCTGGACATGCGTCAAGAAATTTTAGTGATCAGCACAGTGTCTGTCATCAAAGCTTCTCAGTTTCAGGTTGCTGACAGACCAATGAAGTACTCCTCATTGTACTTGCATTTCCCAGCCTAATTTTTGAGTGTCGCCCTGAAACATTTCATCAGCGACTTTTTCCACTTCCTACACTGTTTCTGATCGACATGATGCCTACTTCGGAAACCTATAATTGCTTTTTCCGGGTAGACTGTATAGATTACGGTCCAGTCGCCAAGCAAAGCAAAATTGCGCCAAATCTGGTAGCCTCTTGGCTTAAATACAAATCAATGCTTTCCAATCGTTTATTGCTTATTACAATTTCTTAAATTTCGTTATAAAATGCTTTACTCCATTTTGCTACTGTTTTAAAAATGGTATATGATATTATGAAAACTTTTAATATTGTTGATCCAATAAAATACATAGTTATTAACTTTCAAATACTTTAGGTAAAATGCAGAATCACCCACTTATTTGTTTGACGTTTGCAAGAGTATAAAGAATTGGATTTCTGTCAATTGTCTTTGACTTTTTAAGTGAAAATAGGTCGATGTGTACAAAGTCAAGGGAGTAAGGGAGTGCGCAATGCCATTTTTGTGCAATTCTGAGATTTTTTTTTAAGTGAAAATTTGTGGATGTATACATGAATACTAAGTATGTGCAATTCTTAAAAACGTGCCAAGCAGTGGGGGATTCTGCACTTTCCCCTTTTTCATTGTTTTTCTTGAAGTCCTGTTTTAGATATTTTTGCAGGTTGGGCTAGCCTATATTTGAAGGTGCCCCCTTGATTCTTGCCAAGTTGCAATCATGGTTGATCGCCAAGCTGAGTAAAACCCAATCGTGTTCTGATTGGTTTAGATCCAGTCGTGGTTCTGATTGGTTTAGATCCAATCGTAGTGTTATTTTTTAATGTTCAACAGTATATGTAATTTCATTAGTTAGTTTTATGTTGTTGGATCTTCTGGTGCTGAAAATGACTTCGGTAAGTAAGATAAATCTTAAGTTTCTGTATGATTTGAGTAATAATGGAAACAATGCAGTGATTAACTGGTGTATGAATGAAGGTTTAATTAGTAATCAGTATAAATGCCCTGTTTGTGCGAAAGATATGTCTCTGGTCAAATATAAAGATCTATCAGATGGCTTTGAATGGGTTTGTCGTGTGAAAGGTTCAAATGCTCACCGCATAAAAACGAACCATTAGAAAGGGATCATGGTTTGAGGAGAGTCATTTGAGAATAATAGATATTTTAATTTTTACGTGGATGTGGGTGTATGAAGCTAATAGTGAAATGATTAAAACGGAACTCAATATTAACAATGATAAAACTATAGTGGATTAGAAGGATTTTTGTAGGGGTGTCTGTGTCGATATATGTACGCAAAAGCATGGAATAATTGGGGGACCTGGCATGACTGTAGAAATTGATGAAAGAAAATTTGGGAAACGAAAATAAAATAGGGGTAAACGGGTGGAAGGAAAGTGGGTGTTCGAAGGTGTTGAAAGAGGAAGTAGAAGGTGCTTTTTTGAAGTTGTTCCAGATCGTATGAAAGAAACTTTGTTGAGTGTAATTCAACAAAATATCTTACACGGCACAACCATTATCTCCGACTGCTGGAAGTCATACGACCGTCTTTCGAATAGCGGCTTCGTACACTTTTCAGTTAACCACTCTGTGAATTTTAAGGATCCAGAACTGGGGCTCATACTAATAAGATCGAATGTATGTGGTCAATCATTAAAACAGACTTTAGAAAAAAATGTCCGGCACCACGGATGTCATTTTCGATTCCTATTTCACCGAATTTATGTGGCAATTGAGGTACATAGATTCTACTCAAATTTAAACAATATCTAACTGCTATTAGAGAATTCTGTGTACCTAAAAGTGAGCTCAATAAGGTGAGTCGATTTCCCCCCTTTCTTTCTGTGCTTACTCGTTTAATTTTTGTTTCGATTTAAAATGCATTTTATTTGGTTTATTAAGTTTGCTTATATTGTCTTCATTGCAATTTGATTATGTTTTGGCTATCCTACCTGTTTGCACAGTGTTCAATGCGAACAGGAATGGCACCAAACAAAAATCGCCAAGTTCGCCAACGGGCCACCGTCAAATATAGGGAACTACTCTTATATGCACCCTCAGGTCGCCAAATTTCTCGCCAAACATTTTTGAAGAGAAACTACACGCCGGCATATTACTATCAAAATTTTTTGTCTACATTTCGAATTTTAAGCCTAAAATGTCTCCAAAAATGCCGTTTTCGCACATGCAAACACCACATTTTGAAGGCACAACTTAAGCTAAAAATCTGAAACAAAAATAAAAAATATAGATAGCAAAAAGCTAAAGTTTCTAAAAAAAAAAATATTTGACAAGAATCCATGTACACATCGATGTTTTAACTTCAAAAAACATCTATGAACTGCACATTCTAGGCAGCGAAGGAATCTATGAACTACGCACACCTCGCTTGAATAAATTAACATAACAACAATAAATTTCAAAGAATACCATGTACACAGCATTCTGTTTTTAAACTCAAAAAAACATCAAAGAATTGCACAATCTAGGCATTGTACACAAATCAACCAAACTAAACCAAATTACAAACAATTCAAAAAATGGTTGATCTTTACAATATGGTAACTGGTAGTTTGGCGATGATAAAGGTTACTACCTGGCACTTTGGTAATAATGTGAGCAGTACTCAGTTCCGATTACACATTATTTTGTGTGAGGGAAATGAGAGATCATAGGATATGTCATGTGATATTAATGGACGAATTACGGTTCTTTAATCGGAAAAAGGGGGAAATCGGGGGAAATCTGGAAATTTTGTATTTGGCTTTATTCAGTGTTGTGTGAAACAGTGTTCGTGAATTTTTGGATCCCATGGCTGTAACTAAAGTGAATTCGAAATGGGTATTTATGTATGTATTAATTTAATGTATGTGCTCATTTATATTTTAAGTAGTGTTTTTGAATTTAATTATATTTTAATTAAATGATCGTTATTTTGTGAATTTTATGTTTGTAGGAATTTGGTATACGTTTTAGTTGAAGTAAACGTGCATGGAAATAATTTAAATATCTGACACTAAGTATTTGTAATGGTTGCGGTATGAATTCGTTGGTGACATGTATAATGTAATAGATAATTTAGAGGTAAAAGTTTCTGGATATTTTATTTATTTTATATGTGGAAATGCTCATTACTTTTTCGTGATCAGGTAATTTCATATATGTTCTTTTTACCGGGTTTAAAGGTTGAGAAAATTGTCATGTATTTTCGTGAAATTTTTCTAATTTATGAGAAAAAAGCAGTGTACATGGATATAGTGAAGAGTGTGCGCAATGCCATTTTTGTGCAATTCTGGGATGTTTTTTTAAGTAAAAATAAGTTGGCGTGTAGATGGTTTAGTGATATTTTAATTAAATGATAGTTATTTTGTGAATTTTATGTTTGTAGGAATTTGGTATACGTTTAAGTTGAAGTAAACATGCATGGAAATAATTTAAATATTTGATACTAAGTATTTGTAATGCTTGCGGTATGAATTCGTTGGTGACGTGTATAATGTAATAGATGATTTAGAGGTAAAAGTTTTTGGATATTTTATTTATTTTATATGTGGAAATGTTCATATTTGGGAAGGGTAAATACTTTTCGGCGATCAGGTAATTTCATATTAAATACTTTTTCGCGATCAGGTAATTTCATATATGTTCTTTTTACCGGGTTTAAAGATTGAGAAAATTGTCATGTATTTTCGTGAAATTTTTCTAATTTATGAGAAAAAAGCAGTGTACATGGATATAGTGAAGAGGGTGCGCAATGCCATTTTTGTGCAATTCTGGGATATTTTTTTTTAGTAAAAATAAGTCGGCGTGTACATGGTTTATGTGTATGTGTTATTTTGAAAAATGCGTAAGGAGTATGGTATTGTGCACTTTTTCCCAATTTTGCAGTGAATATTTGTCATGATTAAGCAGTTTTGTTAGATAAAATTTCTAGCATAAGTGTAATTCGGCTAGTAGATTGTTGGAAGAAGTGTTCAGTAGATAAAAAGAAAAGAAATATGTCTTTACTTCGTGAAGACAAAATGGCGGCGGGAAAAAAAAATAGAGGGTTGCTGCAGGAGAGTTGCCAAAAAAACGCCAAGTTACCATAATGTAAAGATCAACCCAAAAGACAACAATACTAACAAAAATTCATGAATAAAATTTCTCCAGTCACACAATGTCTCTGAACAAAAGTGCAACGATTTTGCTATACCACATGCTTTCTTAGATTCAAAATTTCGAAAGTAATGATAAAAACTTCCTCCAAAGTTAACTTACTACACCAAAACCACAATCCAAATCTTAAAACTCCGCTGACAGCCACATACTTTACAAGCAACTATTTGACTGCAAATTCCCTCAAGAACTATCAGAAATGCCCTTCTTCGTCCGAGTTCTCATAGCAGATCCGCATTTCGGACACCGTTTTAAAAGTCCCACAGAAATTCCAAAAATACACTTCAATCCTCATAAACACACCAGTGCACAAAAAATTCATTAACAACTCCAACAGCGTACCTTTTAATACTAAATTTACTTTCCACACAACCTAAAATACGCGACTGAAATCTTGCCACCGTGTCTATCATTGCAACATAGGCCATTTCAAAACACGAATGACACGAACCAACGTGCAATTAAACCACTCCAGCAAATGATTTTTCAACGTCAACAGAGTTGCCATACAACACGCAATCATGCCAAAAACCAGTGCAGAACACATATCACCACATTTGGTGAAATTAGAGCTTATACATAAAAAGAGCCAAATATAGTTTTACCACAGGTTGTTTAGATATCTTTGCAAGTTTACAAGATCTATATTTTGCATGTTTACAGAATTAATTCAAATTTTTTGAAAACGTGTCAAACTGGACCGTCCAGTTTTACCGCTTTTCCCTACAAGTTTTTCAACCTAATGTTCTCTCTCTTCTATGCTTGGACATATTACCAGATTGAAAATCGTCAACATGGTTAGCCTGGGATAGCGCTGCCGCGTGGGTGCCTGATGTTTGCGAGCTGAGCTGCGTTCATCCGAGTCGACAAACCAATGAACCTGTAGCTCTTTTGATATTGTTTTTAATTAAAACAAATCAGACTACGTAAAACCAAACTAAAAAATTAAAAGGACATGACTAATTCTGTCTGCAAAATGCTATAGACAAAACAAGTACTCGGAATATTCTCTCAATTACAGACACTCTTGCTGTTGGCAGGATCTGTACACAGAACAATAACTTACGTTTAAATAATCATTTCTATGCATTCAAAATCAGTCATATTATATTATTAATAGACATTTACACAGATTTTTAATAAATGTTTTTTTTTTTTTTTTTTTTTTTTTTCCATATGCAGTAATACGCCACTTAAAAATATGCAACCAACAACAGTTGAGTCACCCCAATTTCTTATTGAAGAGGCTACTACATAAACATTTAACAATATATGTAAGTTGCAGGTTATAAATTTGACAGTGATATTTAATGTTAAATATAATTTGCTCCTATAATCTTCACATTTTTCCTCATTTGTAAATGCAAGATCAATTTAGTTTCTAATAGTAATGTCATATTAATAACATTTCAACATTTAATTACTTAAAATTTCAATAGTTAATTACATAACATTTCAACAACATTAAACTAGTTTCAACATAATTTAATTACTTCAAAGTAAAATCTGCAAAATTAGTAGTATACATGAAGGCCTAAATCTGTTGTCAAATATACCATAAAAGTTCAAAAAACTTTTTAAGATTGATTAAATCTATAACCTGCCTTTAGGATCCAACCAGTGGGATCAAGCACAAAAATTTGATAACAGGATTTCGCATCAAACTTAATCAGAATGATTCAAACTTTTGGCTTTATTACATACAAATTATTTAATATTTTGCTAACTCATACCGCACAACTTTATGTGAAAATTTAAAAAAAAAAAAAAAAAAAAAAAAAAAAAAAGAATTCGATACGAGACTCAGAAACTATAGAAAGAAAATGGACTGATGAAAACTAAACAAACATCAATAGCTCTGACTTACATGTAATTATAAAACCAATATAATGATACAATTCAAATATAATGATGCCGAGATAGGTTGTGTTTTGGGTTTGCATACTATAAAATTTTACTGTTTACGTACCAACAGGCGGTTGAGGTAAATCCATTTCAACAAAGCTCGCTAAGAATATCTGTACGAAAATGAATGAACGATGCTAAGAGTTGAAGAACGACACATGAATAAACTTAAATTAAATTCAGAATATAGTCATTTACAAATCATAACACTGCATTTATTTGTTCCCACTCACTTCATTTCAAATCAAAACATCTTTTCCGCGGTTAATTCGCAGTTAAACGGAAACAAAACATAAACAATAGAGAACAGAAAACTTGATTTTAACTGGTGAAGTTAAAAGAGAAAGTTTAAAACTTTATTAGTCCAAAGGGATTTCAGTCCCGAAGGACTATTGCTTTCGTTTTGGCATTTTGCGTCGGACTCATAAACGTCGGTTCACTTTTCATACTGTTGCCACAAAATGTTAGAGTCCTGCATTATATTTGAAGAAATTAAATAATGAAAAATCTGCATAAATGATTGTCTATTTCTCGCATTGTGATAAAACAATGGTACATAGAGCCATCGAATTTTGAATGACGAAATCCTACTGCGAATATGGGCATCTGAAATCCCAAATTTGGAATTTGTTTTATTATAGATTTTATATTTTGTAAAACTTTAACGAATTTTTGATTTACAAACTCAAACAAAAAAAGCGAGAAATGGCAACGTTATATATATAAAAAAAAAATACTTTTATCTCCAGCTCGCGAGACTGTGTATATCGGAAATTCTAAAGATATGCTTAATTTGACATTATTTTGCGATATTGCTCTTGAACTGAATTTTATGGTTTAAGTGCAAAGAACATGATATTTAATAAATAAAGGTAACACTCAAAACGTTAAAAAAACGCCCCTTTGGACGTAATTTAAAATCTGAAAAATTTCAGATTTTTAGTCCAAAGGGATTTGAATCCCGAAGGACTATTAGTTTCGTTTTGGCATTTTGCGTCGGACTCATAAATGTCGGTTCACTTTTCAAACTGTTGCCACAAAATGTTAGAGTCCTGCATTATATTTGAAGAAATTAAATAATGAAAAATCTGCATAAATGTATGTATATTTCTCGTATTGTGATAAAACAACGGTACATAGATTCATCGAATTTTGAATAACGTAATCCTCCAACGAATATGAGCATGTGGGAGACCAAATTTGAAATTTGTTTTATGATCGATTTCCTATTTTTTAAAACTTTGACGAATTTTTGATTAACAAACTCAAGGATTTCAAAGCGAGCAATGGCAACGTTGTGCAGAAAAAACATTTTTATCTCCAGCGCGTGAGTCTCTGTATCGGAAATTCTAAAGATATGCTCGTTTTAAAACTATTTTGCGATATTGCTGTTGCACTGGATCTTATGGTTTAAGTGCGAGGAACATGATATTTAATAAAGAAAGGTAACACACAAAATGTTAAAAAACGCCCCTTTGGACGTAATTTAAAATCTGAAACATTTCAGATTTTTTTTTTTTTTTTTTTTTTTTAAACTTTTGGTCACTTAAAAATTTCCTAAATTATTGAAGAAAAATTATTTGGAAATGTGCGTTGTCCTAAAATTAAGGTGCTTGTTTGATAAACCGTCTAATCTTTCTTAACTATGACTAAACTGTCTAATCAAATATATTATTTAATTTGCTTAATGGTACAGAAATAAACACGTTTTATATCCTCTTTTCCACCTTCTACTCCCTATACGATATTTACTTCCCTTGGTTTAAAAAGTGTCGCCTACAGCAAGGGAAGAAATTTTCCTCACCAAGGCCTTCGAACCTCGGCATTACCCTCTATATATAACAAGGAAAATTAATGAAATTAAACATATTGTGAAAAGCTAAGACAAGAATTCTTTTATTTAAAGCTTAATAATTAAGAGCTTTTTACCTCTAGGTACTGTTTAGGGTATTTTCAGTTTGGCTCAAGAAAATCACAATTTTATAGTTCCAATTGGAAAAAGTGAATGTTTTGCACACTTAATGTTTATAAACTGATAGACCCTCCTTTGTGTTACAAAGGAGGGTCTATCAGTTTATAAACATTAAGTGTGCAAAACATTAAATTTATAAACATTAAGTGCTTCAATACAATGAAGCATTTGTTGAAGTCACTATTAAATTTACCTTTGAGAAGTCATGTTCACATAGACTTGCTCAAATACAGATGTTATTAATTGCATTTTGAAAAAACATAACAAATTATGGAATTTTCGTTTCTAAGAGAAGATGTATAACCCACGTGATGTTTCCTTTATCTGGCAGAAAAAAATGTAGGTTACCCCCTCAAAAGAGCCAAATACCGGTACTAAAGACAAAGTGCTATCCAATATTTCTTTAATCCGTTTTCTTTGCATAATTTTCGGTTCTTGACTTCTATAGAGCTTTGACGACAGAAAATGGCGTTGATGCAATTCGGGCTTAGGAAAATGTGATTCGTCGTCAAATGTTGAAAACATCCACGAAAATAAAATTGACAACAACAACAACAAAAGAAAAAAACAATAAATCAGCAATACATTCAATATCTATATAACGCAAGTTATTTAATACACTCTTTTTCAAAACGAAGCATCATGAAGAAAGTGTTTTTTTTTTAAAAATTAAACATGCGTAAAGCTCATACACAGATAAATAGTTGGTGAACCCCTGGCAGCGATGCATGCTTGTAAACATTGAATTAAGGAGTGATAAGGATTCCTTATCTCATCCTGCGATAATCACTACCAGGAATTCCTCAATTGTTGCTCCAGATGTGCGACATTTAGGGTGTCCGAATCTACCATATCCCATACATGTTCCATTGGAGAAAGATCTGGTGAGCTTACAGGCCAAGTAAGCGTATCAATGCTCAGAGATAGTCCATAGGTATGCGAGCCGTATAGAGTCTATTATTATTCTGTTTGAAAATGGCCCCAGGATCCGTGAGTAATTTCTGAATATTTAGGAGGATCATGCGAGAGTAATTTCTGAGTATTTAAGCCGTCACAGCGGATCATGATGGGAATCATCATCATCTGCTGTGACATTCTCCAGACGATTGTATTGATTTGGGGAATTAAAGGTAGACATCTTGAAGGCTGCTGTGGGAGCAATCCTGTCTCAGCCAAGCACCGTGAGGTGGTGAAAATGCCACGGATGGTATTGTTTTATTACTCGTCCGTTTCCGCATTTAATTTAAGTACTACCGGTTTAAAAAATCATCCCGGTTGTTGCTCTAGCAATCGTTCTCTAGCAGCTGGGCCATCTCACTATGATTTTATACAGTTCTTTCAGCTTATTTTCGTGGACAATTGTCCTTTATTAAAGAGAAAAAAAAAAAAAAAAATACAAGAATCCTGATTAGTACAGAGTTGTTAGTAATTATTTTCCCTATAATATTAAACAATGTATACAACATATACAAGTTCGTAGTACGTAACCAACGCGAACTTTCATAGGCATGTTGCTTGTTAATAAGCCTTCTTCAACTAACTTCATGAGTTGAACAGGAGTGATGTAGACCATGAGGGCTTTGATCCCTTTTAAGAAGTCGGTAAAAATGGTATTGGTCGGAATATTCCTGGTGTTCGGGATGTGCTCGAGCTTAAGGACGGTCAAGAATGTAATGCAGAACATTTGCCTGATTTTCCCTTACCCCTCAGGCCCAGGCAACATTTCGTTTGAGCACCTAACACAGTATAACGGAGATTTGCCCTGATTGGAATAAGCTTGCAACCAGAAGTGGTCCGACTTAATCTTTTTGAGAGTAGCTTTCAGGAAGATGTCGAACATGAAATGTCCTGTGGCCCCTTCATTTCAGATGGCTTGCCAGATTTGTATGAATGTATTTTTATACGCTTTCAATGAGTTTTTTTAAGGTCACATCTTCCGAGGTTGGAACCTCTATGTCACAATAATAATGAAATTGCCAGCTTGGCTAACGTTCCCTTTTATCCTGGTGCGGCCAAACCTAATCGGCGCCGTTGTGCAAATGTCTAGCGAGCGCTTTTATCTAGTGACGATATTAAAGAGACATTGCTTATGGTTAACATTTAAAATGAACTCTTATTAACATAAAAATATCAAAAACCAAAAAAATTGGTTTTTATCCTTTGTATGCAAATTTTGTAATTTATATGCAAACATTTTGTGCTTTGTTAAAACCTATACCTCAAACATATTTATTGAAGAATTATACATACATTTATGTTGTCAAAAACCGCTCAATCTGTTAAGTGTTGACTGCCCTGCCGAACAGCCTGAAGAAGACATGAATATTCGTAAATATATAGCGTTCGTGCGGCATGGAGGCACTCTAACTATGTGAGGCGAAAGTCCTCTCAGAAGCTAGGTGGTAGGGAAGGAGGGGTGGGAAACGCTTCGACCCGTCCTCCCAGAACGCTCTCCATCAAAATTAGGGGCGAAACTGAGCTTAATTGCACTATCACCTTAAGGTGCTCAAGGCTGCTGCCAACGACAGTTTTAAGCTCCTTGCCACGAGGAATTTTGTGAGCTTGGGCTGACTATAGGTTAGACAAGTGAGCATTAGTCAACATTTTGTAAAAAAGTAACACTGCAAGCGAAGCGAATTGATATACTTAACGCATTGGATACCAAATATACTGCTGAACACTATTATCTTAAAATTAAAAACAAATTAATATACATATCTAATACGTTTGCACTGAATAAACTATTCTTCTCAGTGTAGTTTACGACGAGGTTCAAACTATGATAACAGCAGGGCATAATTACAAAAGGGCTCAAAAAATACTTTAGAGCTGTTATCTAGGGATATATCCAAAATTCTTTTCTGCACACCGCTATGTTGTTGACAGCGATATAGCTTAGAGTTTCAACGGGCAATGCTACATTTCCTACAAAAGTTTGCAAAAACTGCAGTTCATGCATAAGATCTATACTATTTATATCGTTTTAATTTTATCAGTTAATGCTTTTTGCATAAGTTGAGCTGATCTTGTAAATCTATGTGAACGATAATATGTGATGACGATCCGTATGTAAGGGTACAGGCCGGCGCCGTAGACGCGGTCAACTAATCGCATAGTAATAGTATTTGTTTATAAAGCATAATTTTAAGTTTTAATATTTTGGCAACATTGATATTAAATTGTAAAAAAGAATGAGTTAAAAATGTATCTGGAAGAGAGAGTTTTTTATTATGATGGTTTGGTAGAATGTGGTAAGATTTCTTATGTCTGATTTTCTTTAATAAAGTTTTCTTTTTGTATATTGCCATAATGTATTTTTGTTAGAAGTGGATGATTCTTTTGAGAATGTTATATATATGCCAATCTTAAATAACCAACAATTGGTAGCAGAGCGTTGTTGCCTCCTCTGTTAATAAACTTTCAGATAGAACATTGATGTTGTTTAAGCTTAACAAAATAGCCAATTTCTCTAAGAGGTAAATTAGACTTGTATTATAATTAGTGAATATAAATTAGAAAATATGGCATATAATATGATAAATTGAGTCATATAGAAAAATTAAATGACGATAATTATCTTATTTGGGCCAACAGAGTTGAAAGTGAATTAAGAAGTTTAAAGATATGGAGAATTGTGATTGAAGCTGATGAACCACCAAAACCGTATAAAAAGGATGATGTTAATTTCGAAAATGAAATAAAAACTTGGGAAATATGGGATGATAATAACGCGATAGCAAGAAATATAATGAATCAAACTATGGCAGCTCCACAAGCATTAAAATATGCGAATGAAAAGAACGCAAAGAAGTTATGGGAGAAAATCAAAAATGAAATGGCGGCAAGAACAGAAGATATTCAAATCAAATGCAGAATAGAATTAGCTAAACTGAAAATGAGTCAAAATGAATCAATAGATGATTATATGAATAGAGCTGTTATTCTGAAAAGTAAAAGTATTCAAGTTGGAGATGAAATAAGAGATAAAGAATTAATTTACTTCATACTAGAAGGACTTAGAAAGGAATTTGAATTTGATGTTAAAATTATTAAAAGCAATAAAGAGAAAGATCTAGCTTCAATTAGACAAGCTTTAAAAGAAAGAGAAGGAAAAAATGGTTGATCTTAACATTATGGTAACTTGGCGAAAATTTGGCAACCAACTCTCCTACAGCAACCCTCTATTTTTTTTTCCCACCGCCATTTTGTCTTCACGAAGTAAAGACATGTTTCTTTTCTTTTTATCTACTGAACACTTCTTCCAACAATCTACTAGCCGAATTACACTTATGCTAGAAATTTTATCAAACAAAACTGCTTAATCATGACAAATATTCACGGCAAAATAGGGAAAAAGTGCACAATACCATACTCCTTACGCATTTTTCAAAATAACACACACACATAAACCATGTACACGCCGACTTATTTTTACTTAAAAAAAATCCCAGAATTGCACAAAAATGGCATTGCGCACACTCTTCACTATATTCATGTACACTGCTTTTTTCTCATAAATTAGAAAAATTTCACGAAAATACATGACAATTTTCTCAATCTTTAAACCCGGTAAAAAGAACATATATGAAATTACCTGATCGCGAAAAAGTATTTACCCTTTCCAAATATGAACATTTCCACATATAAAATAAATAAAATATCCAAAAACTTTTACCTCTAAATCATCTATTACATTATACACGTCACCAACGAATTCATACCGCAAGCATTACAAATACTTAGTCTCAAATATTTAAATTACAGTCAAAAGTCGTTAATCCGGACTCGTCAGGACTTCGGCGATTCCGGATTATCGATTTTTCCGGATTATAGATCATCAGTTTAAATCTCGTAAGATGACATGCAGAAATTCTAAAATTAAAAATATGAAACCGTAATTTATGAAATAAAGAACAATTATGATCTAAAGGGTATCAAAATTTACAAAAAAAGAAAAAAAAAAAAAAAAAAAAGCTTAATATTTATTTGTTTACTTTATTAAACATTTCTCTCAATGTAAGTTGTTTAAGTTGCTTCCTTTTATGTGATAATACTTTCTCTTTAATTCTATAAAAAGACATAATTTCTTGTTCAGTTACAAAGTTCCGCTGTTCAAGTCCCGGTAATTGCTGTGCCGAGAATACCGACTAACTTCTCAATCGAATTTTTTTCGTTTTCACTAACCTCTCTGTCACATTCTTCATGTCTTTATCCATTTTTTGCAGCAATTCCACTTTTTGTTTGTTGGACATCGAAACATACAGTGTCTCAAAAAAGTGATGGGACACTTGTGCTTTACAAAAGGAAACTGTATTAAAATAAATTAAAAAAACATGTAAAATTTTTTGTGGGTGTGTTTCATACTTAAATTTAGTAACAATTATTACATAACATACATTTTCTCAAAATATTAAAATATTAATTTAATAAAAATACAATTGTTTAGAACGGAGCAGAAAATGGCTCACTTAAGTGATGGGACACTTACTTTTCCATCAAATATTTATCCAAAAATTTTACTTTTTAAAAGGTTTTAATATTTTGTTGGATTTCCTTTTACTTTTAAAACATGATTTAATCTTCTTGGGAAGGATTCGACTAATTTTTTTGTGATTTCTGGAGTGATTTTACTCCATTCTTCTTGAAGCACCGATTTTAATTGTTGTTTTGAAGAAATGGTGTGTTTGCGAATTCTTTTGGTGTGTTTTGGAATGGTTCTTTTGGTGTGTGTTTACGAATTCTTTTGGTGTGTTTTGGAATCCTTTGGAATGGTGTGTTTGCGAATTTGAAGAAATGGTGTGTTTGCGAATTCCCATACAGAATATTTTGCAATTCTTGCCAAATATTCTGTATGGGATTTAATTGTGGAGATTGTGGGGGTGTTTTTATTACTTCAGAACAGTTATACAGCAGCCAGAGTCTAATGTTCATAGCAGTGTGCGTGGGGTCATTGTCCTGGTAGAATTTAAAATCGTTATGAAGGTTCAATTTTCGCGCTGAAGATTTCAAATTTTGATTTAAAATGTCAATATACTTGTACTGATTCATTATACTGTCAATAAAAACAAGAGTACCAATAAAAACAAGATTACCAACTCCAGCGGACGACATACACCCCCATACCATAACTCCTCCTCCACCATGTTTTACTGTTGGCACCAAGTTCTGTTTGCGAAATTCTTCCCTGGGTTTTCTCCACACCAAGATTCTACCGTCAGAACCAAATATATTAAATTTACTCTCATCAGCAAATATAACTTCATTCCAGTAATTAGAATTCTTATTTATGTTGGATTTTGCGAAAGCTAGTCTGAGTTTTCCCTTCTTTTCACTTACGAAGAATTTTTTCCTGGCTGCTCTACCGTGATATCCAGTAGATCAAATTACTCTTCTAATAGTCTCAGAATTAACAATTACTCCATATAATGCTTGTAAATCAGCAGCAACTTTAGGAGCACTCATTCTTGGATTTGTTTTAAATATTTCGAACGATAATTCGCTTTATTCCATTGGATAGCTTTGATGGTCGGATAGGTCTTCTTTTATCCTGAATCATGATTCTTTTTATATCGTTTAATGATATTGAAAACTGTTGAATGACTGAAGTTAACTGTTTCAGTAGCTTCTCTAATAGATTTTCCACGTTCAATATGCAAATTAATAACTCATTTTCGAATTCCAGGCAAAGTTTCTTTTCGTTTAGCATTCATGGCTGCACAGAGCTAAAATACACAAAAATTCCAAAACAAACTGGAGAGAAATACAGCAGACGATTTTATAAATTATTGGCAATTGCTTTTGAGTAAAAATAAATACCCCAAAAGATATTTTTATTGCTTACTTCAGACGATTTTTGTTGCATAGTACGTAGTGTCCCATTACTTAAATGAGCCATTTTCTGCTCCGTTCTAAACAATTGTATTTTTATTAAATTAATATTTTAATATTTTGAGAAAATGTATGTTATGTAATAATTGTTACTAAATTTAAGTATGAAACACACCCACAAAAAATTTTACATGTTTTTTAAATTTATTTTATTGCAGTTTCGTTTTGTAAAGCACAAGTGTCCCATCACTTTTTTGAGACACTGTACTTTCGTTTTGTAGATCCTTTGGAAGTTCCAGCATCGGAAATTCTATTTGACATAGTCGAAAGTTCAAGTTTACTTTTATAAAATTGCTTGTACAGTCTGCAAAAAATAATAAGCGGGATCCATTTCGAAGATTAAGGAACAACGCAATCATTAACATTAACTGAAATAGATAATTAGATAATTTTAGCTTACACCGTCCGTTATACATTAAATGCGCAGGCGAAAACGTATTCTGCACTTGTGCACACGCATATGCGCCGTAGTCAAGGTCTTACGCCAAGGGTCTTATGCGCACGCGTAAAACGCCTGTGCGCATGTGCCAACGCGGCGCATGCGCAGAAAGTTTTTAGGTTTGAGGTCCGGATTATAGATCATTCCGAATTATGGGTGTCCGAATTAACGACTTTTGACTGTATTTCCATGCACGTTTATTTCAACTTAAACGTATACCAAATTCCTACAAACATAAAATTCACAAAATAACTATCATTTCATTAAAATATAATTAAATTCAAAAACACTACTTATATAAATATAAATGAGCACATACATTAAATTAATAAAAATTACCTTACAATCCTAATTACTTTAAACTAAATCATTGCTAATAACAATTTTCCCAATAATACCAAATTCCTTTCCACCTTACATTTAGAACAATGCATAAAAATAATATCCTCAAATAATTAAAAATACTAACTTACCTAATCTTCTTCAGAATCTGGATTACGTGGCGGATACACTTTTCTAATTCATTCAATAAAATTATTGAAAGATTTTTTCTGCGAATTTTTCCTCCGCTAAATAAAAAGCAAACTTCTCTTTATCACAATGCCTAAATACCCATTTCGAATTCACTTTAGTTAGGGCCGTGGGATCCAAAAATTAAACAACACTGTTTCACACAACACAGAATAAAGCTAAATACAAAATTTCCACATTTTTTCCCGATTTCCCTCCTTTCCGATTAAAGAACCGTAATTCGTCCATTAATATCACATGACATATCCCATGATCTCTCATTTCCCTCACACAAAATAATGCGTAATCGGAACTGAGTACTGCTCACATTATTACCAAAGTCCCAGGTAGTAAACTTTATCGCCTCCAAAATGTCGCCAAACTACCAGTTACCATATTGTAAAGATCAACCGAAAAAATAAACAAAGAGGAAAAGAAATAGAAGTAAGTTCTAAGGCAAAAGAAAACTGGATAAAATCGAAATATGAAAGAAGATGCTTTAATTCTGGAAAATTAGGACATTTAATAAAAGAATGTCGAAATAATAATAATAGTATAAAGTGCTTTTGCTGTAAAAAATTCGGCCACAAATCAACTGAATGTAAAATGAAAACTAAACAAGAACGCCGACAGCAGAGAAATGTAACAAATAAAACTTATAGAATGTCAAGCAAGGAAAGAGAATATGAATCAGCTACATGCTTATTTGAAGTATCTAAGAAAATAGAAAGCTCATATCTTAATCAAGATAGAAATGATGGAAAGAATAAAATAAATAAACAAGAGAATAGAAAAATTAAATGGATTATTGATTCAGGAGCCACATCTCACATGGCAAATAATAAAGAAATATTTACTAATTTTAAAGATGAAGAACGACAAATAATGATGGCTGAAAAAGGGGCCATGATCAAATCAGTTGGTATTGGTAACATTAAAATGCAAACTGATAGAAATAAGAACATCTTGAGAGTAGAAAATGTTCTGCAAGTACCGAATTTAAGTGAAAATCTTCTGTCAGTATCAAAAATTGTAGATCATGATTTAAAAGTAACTTTTACCAAAAATAAAGCAGAAGTGATCAATAAACAGGGAAACATTCTATATGTAGCTAACAGAAATGGAAATAAATTTGAAGTTGAAGGAAATATTGTTGAAGAAGCTAAAATTAGTTATGTTAATGATGTACTATGGCATCAGAGACTAGGTCATATAAATTATCAAAGGCTCATAGAAATGAAAAAACACTCATCGGTCATTGGATTAGAAAATGTAAAAATTTCTGAAAACAATTGTGAACCTTGTACATTAGGTAAAATAACACGAACATTTTATAAAAGTGTAAAATTTAAGCAATCTGAAGATATTTTAGAATTATGGCACATAGATTTAGTTGGACCAATTGAGAAATCAATAGATGGAAGTTGTTATTTTTAACAGTGGTAGATGATTACAGTAATTTCATATTTGTGATAACAATTGAGAAGAAGAGTGAAACTTCAGAAGCTCTAATCAAACTTATCATTCAAGAAGAAAGACAAACAGGAAAGAAACTAAAAAGAATTCGCAGTGATAATGGTAGTGAGTTTTTAGCTAAAAATATAAAAGAATTTTTTGAAAAAATGGGAATTAAACATGAACTTACAACCCCTTATACTCCAGAAAGTAATGGAAAAGCTGAACGTTTTAATCGCACTATAATTGAATCTGCTAGAACTATGTTAATTGATGCAGAATTACCGATAAAATTTTGGTCTGAAAGCGTTAAAGTAGCTGTACATGTGAATAACACAAAGATGATAAAAGGTTTACACCATATGAACTATATAAAGGACGCAAGCCTAACATTACTTATCTTAAAAGATTTGGATGTGAAGCATATGTTCATATAAGACGAGAAAAACGTAGAAAGATGGATCTAAAAGCTAAAAAAGGAATTATGATAGGCTATAGCATGAAGAGAAAAGCATACAAAATTTATATCCCTGAACTAAATAAAATTCAAGAAGCGAGAGATGTAAAATTTGATGAACAGAAACTTGGATCACCTTTACTAAAAGAAAATTAGGTACTTTTCCGTTTTGCCGGCGCAAGCGATAAAGTCGCCAATAATGGTACAACCGATGCCAAACGGAATATTCTCGCTGGTAACCTTTTACGCCTCATTTTCAAAACAAGTCGCAGCTTTTTCTTATCAGATTGATTGTTTCTTTCAATACTGGCATATAATTACATAGAATTTTAATCAGATAGTTCAGTTTTATGTCTAAAGCCATTTTCGGTAATTAGGTCAATTAGGATGCAATCACAGCGCTTACCCGAGCCGAAAATATAGAAAAGAAAAGTCAAGGGTTAAATTCATCAATTCTAATGAGAATGCATTAGTGAAGTAAAGCACTGCAGTTTTACATAATTTCTGAGTAAGCTATTCGTACGCATTGAAATATTTCTTGCATTTAAACATGTGTTCCAAATTAAGATTTAACTTGAAATTAATGTAGATAATTACGGAGAGCATTAGATTTTTGTAGAGTAGTTTACGTGAGAGGAGATCGCTTGGAGTCACGTGATATGAACCGGCGAATCAGGTTGAACCATGAAAGCATAGTAAATTCTTAAATTAATGTCTTTTTACAAATTTATTGTCTTTATTTATTGGCTTTTTATAAAGTTTTAAGCGATATTAAAATGTTTATGCCTTCAAAAAAAAAAAAAAAAAAAAAGAATTCTTAGAACTAAAATTTTTTATGTGTATACTGTATGTTGTAGCCAATAAAGTCTGCTTGGCGACATTTGCGCCGGCGAAACGGAAAAGTACCGAAAAGTATTTAAATTTCGATAAAAATCAAATATTAGCAGAACTTATTATTTTTTATAAGGAACAAACTAATGGAAATGTAAATAATTCAGAAATAACTAACAGATACTATAGAGAAGATAATACAACAGATGAAGAAGCTGAGAAAATGTTGCCATCCAATAGTGATGATGAACACGATGATAACAATTCATTGGAAAAGCCAACCGAGTATCCGCAAATAAATGAAGAACCTGGAAATGATAATCATGGAAATCCTGTACAGAAAAGACCAGCGCGAATTACGAAGCCCCCAGAAAAATTAAAAGATTATGTAGTATACAATACAAATGAAGGATTACCTAAGACATATGATGAAGCTATAGAATCTGCTGAAAGTGAATTCTGGCTACAAGCAATGACAGAAGAATTGAGTTCAATGGAGGCTAATGAAATCTGGGAATTAGTTGAAAGACCTATCGATAAGAAAGTTATTAAAAACCGCTGGATATTCTCAAAAAGGGATGAAAAGGGTAATTTAGAAACAATTTACAAAGCAAGACTAGTAGCGACTGGATTTAATCAAAGAAAAGGAATTGATCATGAAGATGGATTTAGCCCAGTAATGAGACTTGCAACCTTCAGAACATTACTATCGATTGCAGTTTACAAAAACTACAAAATAAGATTTTTCGATGTAAAAACTGCATATTTAAATGGACACTTGGATAAACCAATTTACATAGAACAACCACCTGGCTTTATATCAGATCCGAACAAAGTATATCTTGTAAACAAAAGTATATATGGATTACCACAATCAGGAAAATGCTGGTATGATGAATTATGTAAAGTTCTTAAAGAAAAGAATTTAACTAGACTAAAGTCAGATCCGTGTGTTTATATTTATAAAGATAAGATCAAATATTTTATCATAGAAGTATATGTGGATGACTTAATGGTGATTGGAAATTCAAATTCTGAGATAAATGACATCATCTCTCAACTATCTAAATCGTTCACATTACGAGAAGTCACTCAAACACAAAAATTTTTAGGAATAGACATCCGGCAAGAATCTGGAAAACTTATACTCAGTCAAGAAAACTATATAACTAAAATCTTAAAAAACTTTGAAATGGATGAATGTAAACCTATTAAGACTCCAGGAATATTGGGTGAAAATCTTGATGACATAGCATCTTCACCACCTGTGTCGAAGACAAAATATCAAGAAGCATTAGGTTCATTGATGTACTTAGCAACAGGCACAAGACCAGACTTAGCTTTTGCAGTAAGTAATTTGTCAAGATATAATCAAGATCCCAGAGAGAAACACTGGAAAGCTGTAAAGAGGATATTTAGATATATTAAAGGAACACAAAATACTTGTTTAGTGTATACTTCAGACAATGGGAAATTAAATGCTACATCAGATGCAAGTTGGTGTACCACTGAAGATGGAAAATCATTTGGAGGTTATTTCATTAAATTAGGCAAAAATTTCATAAATTGGAAGTGCAACAAACAAAGAATAGTTGCTCTATATACAAAGGAAGCTGAACTTTTAGCATTCTGCGAATGTGCATGTGAAGTTAAATGGTACATCTTTTTACTTAAAGAATTGGGTCAAGATGATCTGATTGACAAACCAATAGGAATTAAAACAGACTGTCAAGCATTAATAGATTGGATTAAAAAACCAAAACAAAGTAGCAGTTCAAGGCACATTAATAGAAAATATTTCTTTGTTAAGGATAAATATGAAATGAATCAAATCATTCCTCAGTTTGTGTGTTCACAAAATCAAGAAGCGGATATTTTAACAAAGTATCTACCTAGGGTGAAATTAAAAGATGAACTATTAAAGTATGGACATGACTGACTGATTAAAATTATATCTTTAAATACAAATAAGGGGGGAATTGATAGTATTTGTTTATAAAGCATAATTTTAAGTTTTAATATTTTGGCAACATTGATATTAAATTGTAAAAAAGAATGAGTTAAAAATGTATCTGGAAGAGAGAGTTTTTTATTATGATGGTTTGGTAGAATGTGGTAAGATTTCTTATGTCTGATTTTCTTTAATAAAGTTTTCTTTTTGTATATTGCCATAATGTATTTTTGTTAGAAGTGGATGATTCTTTTGAGAATGTTATATATATGCCAATCTTAAATAACCAACACATAGGCCTTAAATATATACTTTAAATTTGATTTATTTATTTAAATAAACAAAAGAGTATCACCACCTGCTTGAATTATATGGTATTGATCTAACAGTTCATATACTATTTTCCAAGCAACGGTTTAAGATGTACTCAGTTTTTCAGAAGTAAGGTAAAATATTTCAATGACTTTCCGAGTGTTTTTAAGAAGTGTTTTACGCAATATTTCTTATAATAGTTATTTTCTACTTTTATTTTTACTTCCACTTTTTCTGTTTTCGGTTTTCCCCAGATGTCGGAAGAAAAAACAGAAAATATTGTCTAAGTATCAGAACGTAATGAAGAAAAAGAAAGTGAGAGGAGGACTAAATAAACCAGAACTTTGAAATTACTGAATTTTTCCAAAACCCAAAGAATACTCAAGCTGACACTACTAGCACTAGTTTTTTGTGCATCAACGTCTCAGCTACTATCAAAATTACCAAAAGAACCTAAACAATAAAAAAAGAGTTAGAAAGTGTTTTCACCTGGGTTACCTTTAACTTCAATGCAGCGGGTCGAAAAAAAAAAAAAAAAAACACATGAAATACTATTGAAATCTACAATTTCTGTAGTAGATACACATTTGCCTGTGCCTGATGATTCCGGTTAAGCCCAAGTCCATTATTGTATTGTCATCCCAAGTTCAAGCCTTAATAGAAAATGGTCTTGGATATTAACCAAAACCTGATTTTGAGTTTCAGGCTCCCAAAAGACAAAAATGGACGTAATTTTTTTTAGATGCACTTTTCTTGAACCTTGCTAAATAATGAAAGAGTTAATCTGATTTCTTAGAACGATTACAAATGAATAAACCTGTCAATTCGGAATTTTAAATTTTATTAAAAAAAGAGACTAAGCATTGGCGCGATGTTATTGAAAGAATTATATATGCCATTCAGTTTTTAGCCAAACAAAACTTACGTGGTTCCCTTTCGTGGTTCCAGTAACAAATTATTGGAAAGAAACAATAATTTTTTAAAGTGTGTAGAAATGATCACAAAATTTGACCGTATCATGTCTGTATATATTGATAAAATTCAAACTATAAAGCTTGGAAATAAAATTCAAAATAAAACAATTAGCTCATTAGGGGATAATATAAAGCAAATTGTTTTAAATAAGGTCAAACAGGCAAAGCATTTTTCTATTTTACTTGATTATACCTCTGATGCTAGCCATCAAGAGAAGATATCAATTAGTATGAGGTATCTTAATTTAGAGAATACAGACATCAATATTTAAGAAAGGTTTTTTGGTATTTTGTATTACAACAGATACGACCGGTGGAGGACGAACAACATTTTTATTAAAGACTCTAGTGGAAAATGGTTTAGATATTAGTAATTTACGTCAAGAATACAACAGTGGTTCAAACATGAGAGGTAAACAGTTTTTGAGTAATTATGCTCAAATCGTTGCTTTTCCGAATAAAATAATTAACCTAAGTTTAACATATAATGTAACAGCACTTACCTTTCCTTTTTATGTAGAAAAACAGTAACAACAAGCAATCACAAATAAATAAATAAATGTTGCACAAATTACTACGATTGCAACAGTAGACATGAAATAAGGATTAAGCAATTTGTCGAATGAGTCTACCTTTACATATACATCGGCATCAAGTAATTTCACACTCAAATATGACAGTAAAGAACAGCGCCGGACTTAGCATTTTTCGTAGGCGGGGCAAAAACTTAAAACTGCCACCCTCACTTATTTTCCTTTAGGTTTCTCTAACAAATTTCAATTTTTTTAAAATAAATATAGAAATAGGTAGGGTTGAGATAAAATGTAAAATCCATTTTATAGAAATTCTTTATGTGCCATTTTTGTTATAAAAGAAATATACATAACAAATTGTTAAGTTTCTTTACTTATGGCAAAGCAAGAGGGCTATCTGCCTAAGAAGACAGATGCCTTCGCTGAGGGCTTTCGAAGAGTAATTAGCTGGTATGCAAATAACACATGAGTGAAACGACGGAAACGCCCATGGAGCCAGCAAATTTGCCGGAATTCTAACCCCTGACCGAACTACCAGTGTTCAGAGTTTACCGCTCAGCCACTGGAGGCTCGACATACGGTGTATTTAATTATGGCAAAGCACACTAGGGCTATCTGCCTAAGGGGAGGGATGCCTTCGTGGAGGACTTTCTAAGGGAAACTGGCTTGTTACATGTTACACATGGGAAAAACCACGAAAACACCCATGCAGCCAGCCCGTTCGAGGGGTTCGAACCTCGCACCGAACTACCAATGTTCAGCAACTTTACGCTTGGCCGCTGGTGGGCGAAGGCCGGACATACATATCAAAAGTTACACGGATAAAAACCGTACGAACCCTCCCAATGCAGCTGTCTCTCCGGTGCAATGAAATAATCAAATTTACATTTTCCCTGAAATAGGCATTTTTTCAATATTTGCAGCAATAGTTACTCATACTAATAAATAATACTAATAGAAAACGATTCAATACAAAACACTAAAATAGTTCAGCACAGTACAAAAATGTTTACATGAAATTTTTAATTACTTAATAATGTACACAGTAATCACACATTATTAAATAATTAAAAATTTCATGTAAACAAATATAAGCAAATTACAAATCACTGATGCAATGGATTGAATAATTTTATACCAATTTCTCTATACTAACAGTAACTTTAACCTAGAACGTTAAAATTCGCAATAACGCCTTTATGTAAACTACTCAAGAACTCTATTATCTTCCTCACGCAGCTCAATAACATAATAAACCAGCTCAATAACATATATTTATATATTCAAAATATTTACATATTCACACTATTTTTGCACTGTAATAATTAAATTTACATAGAAATTCTCTGAAATATGCAGTTTTGAAATATTTGCAACAATAACTAGCCAAACTAATGGAAAATGATTCAGTCCTAAATACTAAAGCAGTTCAGCATAGTACAAAAAATAGGAATGACACATTACTAATTAATATCTGAAACAAATATATACAAGTTACAAATCACGAATGCAATGGATTCAGTAATTAACACACCAATTTCTCGAAATTAACAGTGATTTTAACCTAGCACTTTAAAATTTCATTTCACTATAACGCCTTTATGTAGACTGCTCAAGAATTCTACTATCGTCCTCACACAACCCGATAACAGTATAAATATCTACATATTCACACAAAAGAAAGAGCTCTTGGTTTGTATGTTATGGCAAAGTACCCGAAGGATATCTGCCTCAGCCAACTTGTTCGCCTGCGATTGAACCTAGCGTGTAGCGGTTTTCAATTCAGTCACTAGTAGTAGCAAATTTTCAAGATAAACTGGCTCGTACTCACGTTACATATGAGGAAAAGCCACGAAAACTGTCATGCAGCCAAATCATTCTCTTGAATTTGAAACTTCGGTCAAATTACCAATGTTTAGTGACTTTACCGCTTGATCGCTGGTGAACG
The DNA here is from genome assembly GCF_044657685.1 of Stegodyphus dumicola. Classification (NCBI taxonomy): domain Eukaryota; kingdom Metazoa; phylum Arthropoda; class Arachnida; order Araneae; family Eresidae; genus Stegodyphus; species Stegodyphus dumicola. Next base: position 221,536,958 of record NC_140769.1, on the reverse strand, counting down.
CACAACTCTTGAAATTAGTCTTATGAGATGTTGTGTGTTAACAATATATTAAAGAAGATAGAAGGTACAATATTAGTAAATATTGTGCGCAAAAGTGCGCTGAATATAGATTTACATATCTGGTAAATGAATTATATTTATCTCTATGCAATCATGAAACATTATATCACAAAAATATAAAGGAGAAGAAAATGTAATCAAAATATTAGGAGCATTTGCTATTATTTCCGGTATGGGTGAAAATTTTTATAAAAATTGTAAATGAGCTATACTATTAATCACGTTAACTTGTATTATAAATAGCAACAGTTAGATATATTATTAGCATAACTCAGCGTCATCTCTCTTTAAAAATAGTTTTATTGAAACCTAAACCTAAACTGAAAAATAAGATGCATACTAACAATTCAATCAACACGAAGACGTTAGAAACATCTTCTGTTAACTAGAGTTATGATGCAGAACTTTCTAAAAATTATCATTTAAATACAAATTGGATGAATACAATACAACAATATACAAATTCTAATGTATAGCAAAAAGAAATATATAATGCAAGTTTAAAAAGAAATGGGTGAACAGGACATTAAAAATTTTAAGCTATGAATAAAAGGAAGTTAGAAATTTTTTGTATAATTATGAACATGTTTCATATGTTCATAATGATTAATTAAACATGTATGTGTTTAATTAAATTAAATGTGTTTCATTGCACATCGGTGAGAGAAGTATTGGGAAACAAAATAAATTTTTTAACATTTCTTATATTTCTTAAAATATGGAGTTTGTAAGAAAGTTAAGTAACTTCAAGTTCAGTGATTAAAAATTGGAAAAGTAAATAACGGCTTAATATGACATATATTATAACAATATTTGTATGAATTTAGAACCGTTTAACAAGCCGAATTTCGGGATTCAATGAAAAGAATTTTAAAATTAGATTAGAACTATTTACCTAAAATGTTGAATTTGAAATTTAAGATCTAAGAAAATTCATAAATTTTTATCTAGACAACAACAACAATGGGGAAAAAAAAAAAAATTAAACTGCGCTACAAATTAATATTAGTACTGTAACATCTCTTAAATCCGATATTTGATAGGCTGATTTAATATACAGTAGATATATATATCAATTTCTTGTAGGTTCATTAATTTATCTGGTTTACATACGTCAAAACTGATATATTAAACATTACCTCCAAAGTGAAGTTAAAAGTGGACAAGTAATGTTGAAACTAAATAGGAGAAAATTCAAATTAAACTCGGTTATTACACTTCTTAAAATTACATCAGTAAATATGGATGGTAATTTTATAACTCAGTTTAATTTCAATTTTTTCCTATTTAGTTTTTGACATTAATTAACCACTTTTAATTTCAAAAATTGGGAGATAATATTTTAGTACATTAACTATCGCTTTGCAAGATTTTAACTACTTAAGTCCCAAATTTCTTCTTTATAAAATAATTGTCAAAAATAACATATAGCAGCTAAAAGCTGCAACTTGAAAATTTTTTAATTCCTGTGGAGCATAAACAAGTTCTGACTCATCATTCTTTATTATAAAAATATAATATGAGTATAAAAGAAAGTAATTCATTCGGATTTCATAGTTTCTTCTTTGTGTGTCACACTTTGTACATTAAAGTGAGGGACTGAAAAGTTGACCATTGTTAATTGTGGACGAGAATTGCATGCAGGTAGGAAATAACCTCCTTTCTTACCTCGATAGAGAATTGAGGAGGGCTTCAATTAGTTCTGCAAAGTTGGTATACGACCGGGCAAGACATTTTGAAGTGAGCTTGCATTAAAGGGGCAATAATCCCTTTTGGGAAGGCAAGTGAACGGCAGTGAAAAATCAAATGAGGTTGGTCACCCCCCCAGATCTATTATATTTACGCTGTGTTGAGTTGGCAGAGGCACGAGCCTCGAGGACAGGGTCGTCTGGCCTTGTCAGTGACGCCTGGAGTTCCTCGATTGTCCTCTCTCTGATCTTATTTTTTTTTACAGTCGTATTCGAATGTACTTAGCTTTCTTTTAACTGTTTGTTTCATTAAAATGTTTCTTAGAAATTAATTATAAATATTCTTAAAAGTGGTCTTTAAAATTACTAATATTGTATCAAAAATTAGACAACATTCTAAATATGATCCAGTAACACGCTTGAATTTGCCGCCCGGGGCACAGACCCCGGCTTGCCCCCCTCTAGATCAGGCACTGGTAGAGAACACCAGAGACAAACTTCTGCCCTAGTAATAACTTTCGGTCAAATAAGACAGTGTGTTAGGAGGAACAGGCAATAGGCCTGGCAACCTGGAGGCTGGCCTTTACACAGTCAAATGCCCCCAACCCCTAAAAGCAATTCAAGAAGCCGCTAACCTATCGGTCGAGCTGACGCGCTAAAACTAGGCTGAGTCGACAGGAATATTTAGCAATTCACATTCCACGCCCCCATTTGGAGGCACAGTAAAAATATATGCTATCAACAGGGGCTCCGAAGTCACTTAAACACTGTCAGATAGACAGGGCCACCAATCCAGCCTGCTACGTCATGGTATACAGATGTCGGCTTTAGGCTTCCCCAGGGAAAAACCAAGGAAAGATATGAATACACAGTTTTGATGCTCCAGGCACCCACTGGAAACCTCAAGGAGTTTAAAGACTCGCTGAATTCGCCAACTCCATCGACGGAGGGGTGTTTCGCACCGGACAACCATGAATATCTGACTACATAGCTCCACCACAACCAACGGCACGAACAAGAGAGTACCATATGGTCCCTGTCGAGCCTGAACCAGCCATCGCAAGCGATGATTCCAGTCCTGTGGAGACTGATTTTAAACACCCGTGGCTGAGACTGCCTAGATACAGATCCTAATCAGTAGCTTCCCAGGTTTTACCTGAGTCGACCCCGGAGGGGCTTTCAAATAAGTAAAGAATTTTTCTGTTCAGAGAGGCAGCGAAACAAACTGTTTGTTTTACTGATTGCCTGGCGCCTTTTTGAGTCTGCACCGTCGTGCTCCGCACGACCTTGCACCTATTGTAGGCGTGGGCCTGTGTGTGGCCCCAGACCCAGATTACGGTGGTGGGGCGGTTGCACTTGCAAGTTCAAAATAGCTCCCAATGTGTCTACATGAGGGATACTGAAGTGTTTGTAAGACACTTCGCACCAGTCTGTATAAAAATGAAATTTACTGTCTGTTTCCATCCATGTAGCTGCTTTGCGGAGTGCATATGAAATCTTGGAAGACAGATGCGTGGTTGCTCAGGCTAGCATTTGTGATAACATTTTACATTATTTCTATATGCTATGAACGCCACTCCCATTTGGTCTTCAGTGTTTGTATAATACTGCACAGACGCCCCCTCACCCCAAGGCTGATCTTTGGTCCAGTCTGTCTGTATTGAAGAATTTTGCTGGGTGGCATCTGGCTGTTCTATGCATGCACTGTTTCATATAATTTGTGCATCGTGTAGGATGCAGTGGTTGTCCTCTATTCGTATGACAAAGCACTGTCAGTGTGCTGGCAGATATGCTGTCTTCTATTTATCTATGCTTTCAGAATACGAACAGCCACTCTAGGGACCAGCGAACTAATAAACATGATCCGGAGGATACAATACTTCGGAAGAGGTAATAATACGTATTATCCAGAGGTCAAATACACTGGAAACATTAAAAGAACTTCGCGACAGCGTATGTGTGAAACCGCTCGGGGCAAAATAAAAGTTTCTCGCCAAGGCCGCTACCTATATTCGTGCTCCCCAACAGCGGCCAACTAGTAAAGTCGCTGAACACTGGTAGTTCAAACTGGAATCTAATCCCGCCGAACCAGCAGGCTGCACGGTTGGTTTTCGTGTTTTTCCATGTGTAGTATCGCATGTACAAGCCAGTTTCCCTTAAAAAGCTCTCAGATACACCTCAAGTTGCTTTGCCTTAATCAGTTAACCTAACCCTAGCACATATTTACTTCCGCTGGCGTAATAAAATGTCGCCTGCATTCTTAAAGGAGCCAAAAGACAAGTATAGCTGTTCTCTGAACATTATCCCAGGCCCACCAGTAAACCGGTAAAGTCGTTGGACGCTGGTAGTTCGGCCTGAGGTTCGAATTCCACGAACGGGCCGGTTGCATGGGCGTGGTTTTCCCCATGTGTAACGTCTATACCACCCAGTTCCCCTTAGAAAGTACTCCCTCCCTCCCTTCAGTCAGATAGCCCTCGAGTTAATCGAATAATAATAATAATTAAAAAAAAAAAAAAAAAAACCCGAACATTATTTTATTTGCTTTTCATGTCCTCTCTTTTCTAATCATTTTCAAACTGATTCTAGGAGCAATCACGGGTTCATGATCTCGTATTAATGACTTGTGGCCACATATAGTAATGATGCATTTTGAAATATTAACACAACTAAAATAATATGACCACGATAGGAACTTTAGTGGACGTTAAACCTTTCAAACAAATTTGGAATGTTATGATCATGGCAGACATGCTTAAGCCTTTTTTAAGACTATAGGTTATTCTGAATACGATAAAGCATGCTATGACCAACACAAGGCTTTTCGCCGCCTGGTTTCCTCATAAATTCTAAGCATTTAGCTGCCTGGTGTGAGTACACCTGCTCTGGCCTTTGTGGAGGATATTCTGAGGGAAAATGACTCGTTTTCATGTCACACATGGAGAAAACCACGGAAGCCAACCGTGCAGCCCTCCCGTTTGCTTTGGACTGAGCACACAATATTCAGCGTCTTTAACCACTCGGCCACTGGTAAGGCTCTTTTATAAGAACTGCAAATGGGTAAATAAATTAAATCCAAATGGCTTGAAAATCAGGTTAGTCAAGATTGACACCCACCACTCTGTTAAAATAGTTATTGCATACTAGAAGTTTTGATTCGTATACTAGTATTTGCATACTAGAAGTTTTGATTCGTATATTTCTAGTTAACACTAGAAAATATTTAAGCATCATCAGTGTTGTTTCATGGCAGAGTTTTTAGTTCCTGGCTTGTATTTCACAGTTAAAATATAAACTGTAATTAACAAGTTTGGAAGAATTCCCATTGCCCCCTCTGAATAATTTGAACAATCTAAAAAATTCTATAAAAATGTGCTCATACTTAAATTTTATTAAAATACATTATGTTCTCGAAATTACAAAGGGCTCAAATTTACTTAGCCAATAAAGAACATTACCATCAACTGAAATTGATTCAATAAATATTGGCCAATGCAATATTAAATTTTTGGGTTTAATTTTTTTTAAATCTATTCTTACATTATTATGTCTCTGTTTTATTTAGTTACATGTTTAATGTGTTTTGTATAGCAATTTTATGCTAATTTCTCATGTCTATAACTCAATTTTGAATTTGTAGCCACAGTATTTAGACGTATTTATTATTTCTCTGACTGGATTGCTTTCGAATTGTAAGGATAGCTGAAACAGAACAGGACAGAAATTTTTTTGCCAGACCTTAGATTCTACAAGTTTCTGGAAACTGCATTTTTCGATTTCTAAGAGCAGCTTTTGCACGTAATATTGGTTCGCTTAAAGTTAACTTAGGCCTCTTTTTTTCTCTGTCAGTTAAGAATTTGGCGCTGAGATTATGCAATTCTCTGATTTTCTTTTAGCAATAATCGCTGTGTTAATGGCGACAGCAAAGGGCATACAACCTAAAAGTGTGCAAGTTTTGGATGGTAAGAAGAATGTAAAAAAGCAAGCAGCACTAAATGTATAGTTGAAATAGACATAAAATATCTAAACAAACGTTTCTCTCCAAAGTTTCCAGAGTTCGCAAATGCTCTCTAGTGTTGTTAAGATGCGCGACTTTTTGGTGGGGTTACAGATAAAGTACCGATTTCTTTGCAAACCATTTATTTTTATCCGAAACTTAGAAGCCAATTGTTTTACACTTGTAGACAAATATGAAATGCATAACTTCAAAACCTAAGCAAAATCTTGTACATATGGCCATTATTTTCTTTATTGGCTAAAAGAATGATTTGAAAAGGTGTTTAGAACAGTAGTTCTCAACCGTTTTTGTCCCATGCACCCCTTTCACCATTGTTAGAAGATCATTCCACCCTCCTTTCCAAAACTTCAAAAATGCATATAAACATTTATTTAGATTCTAACATGTTTTATAAATAAAACAACAAAAAGAATAGAAAATGCGCATAAGTAAAAAGCACTTTTTATATTTATAAACTAAAACTAAATATAACAGCTAAATAAAAATGACTGTCTGCATTCCTACCTGACAGAGAATGCAGAAAAGAGCAAAAACACCGCAAAGACTTTATTATACGTGTTTTTATTAATTTTTTTGATATAGTAAAATCTTTCAAAACAGTTCAGTCAAATTATATACATTTTAGCAGGCATAATAGTATGAGCATGTTTAAAGAATAAATTAATATTTTTTCTTTCACAAAACAATTTTTACTTGTAGGGATTCAAATCATATTTCAGCAAACTGACAACTAGAACCTTAGTCATTTAACAGTGCACAAGTTTTACATAAAAGTTTTAGTATTTAACTAAACAAGTAAAGTACAAATACAGTAACTGAGTATATTTTTACACTGTATTAAGACTTTAACAAATGCAAGGTCTGCGCCTGCAACTGTTGCGGCCGCACAGGGCGGGAAAAATTTTGGAGTCGCGGAGTTTGCACCAGGTGGCAAAATGTCTAGCGCCGGTCCTGAACACGTGAAATAACTAGGATGAAAAAAAATTTAACATACTCCAAAAACACAGAAAACTGAATCCAAAAAATTAGTTAAAATTTCACATAAAAGAAATTAGAATGAAGTAAATACATGTATGATTATGACAAAGATGAATAAGATTAAATGATTTAACAATACAAGATATTCCATTCCATGTGACGTGAAAATGCATTACTTCTTGATGAACTGAATAATGAACCCTGAGATATACTAATGAAATGAGGCATTAAAATGTTCAAATAATAACAAAAACTCATGAAATATAAATAACTGCATATAAGTAGTTTACCAACTTCGGAAACAAACAACAATTTGAATCCTCCATATAATCAATATACACTTAGTTTCTTTTCATATTATCAGTAAAATTTCTGAAAAAAGGAATTAAAAGAAATTGGACCAATAAATTAATGTAGATATTTTATGCCTACTTAGGTTGTTTTACGTCTTAAAATAAACATTATTTTGAAATTCAATTTTATAAACATTTAACTGATGCGTAAGGTAAGCTTAACGATTGAAATACTTTAGTAGATAATTAAAGGTTTTATAATATTTATTACTGGAAATATTTATTCACAAAAACTTTCTTTTGAGCAACATATTTTATATTACTTTCCATTTATAATAAACATCAAATAAACAGAAACAAAAAAATTCAGTAAATTTTCAATACATTGCCAAAAATATCTAAAAAATAATATATTTTTTAAAGAAATTCTAAAGGAAATATACAATTTGAAACTCAAAGATCTTTAGGAAAAAATTCACAAATTAATTTTCTCTGCTTGTTATCAGATAACTTCTCATACACATTCATTTTTTCAAACAGGTATACGATGCATACAAATTTCAAATTATTTTTAGACAATGAATAACAGCACAAGACTATTTAATAAATTACTGTCAAATATGTATAATCTTTGATGAGTTTTTCAAATTCTAATAACATATCTGCTTATTGAGTGAACTTGTATGTTTCTTAGTAATATTTTAATTTAAGCAGTAGCAAAATATAACTACTGCTGGGAAAGCAGCTTCTACAAACCAATATCATTATTAAATACATTCCTCCGCTGTTTTCATAAAAAAATGAAAGGAACAAAATCATTATTCAGATGATGACAAAGTCACCTCAGGTAGCAAAGGAGAGAAGGTGCTGATAGTTCTGCATAAATGCTCTTAAATTATTACTAACATTATAAATAAATTTTAAACTTCCACAAAACTTAAGAAAGCAAATGAATTTTATGAGGAAATGTATAATACATTTTTAATACATTTTAAATAATATATTTAAAGCTCAATTTGTTATTACAGTTTTTTTCCCTAATACAGATGCAATAATTAAAGGTTTTATAATATTTATTCACAAAAACTCTCTTCTGAGCAACATATTTTATATTACTTTCCATTTATAATAAACATAAAATAAACAGAAACAAAAAATTTCAGTAAATTTACAATACAATGCCAAAAATATCTAAAAAATAATATATCAAATATGTGCAAAATTTCGAAATTCATTTATAGAAGCTGAATGCTCAATTAAAATCTATAAGCTAAGAACCTTTTCTGCTAAATACTAAATTCAACAAAACTTCTATAAACATACTATGCTCTTTAAGAAAAGAGAAAATATCATTTGCTACACATGTAATTGATTATCTGGAAGATAATACAGATTCATCTTTTTCAGCAATATAAAAACTATCTAATTATATATTTATATTTCTCAAAGAAATATTATTCAATTTGCAGACAGTTTTCTTCTTCTCTTAACAGTATGCATGTTCGACAACTGAAAGCTCAGTGACAGAAAGAAAACTTATCGAAGAAACTTTTAAGTACTTTTTTAGACTTAAATCCCTCTATAGTGTGAGGATAATCACAGCTGAACAGCATGTAATAGTACACGCATCTTAGCATTTTAAATTAAGGCATCTCATCTCAAACATCAGGTTTTTTTTTTTTTTTTTTTTTTTTAAATTTAAACAGATGTGAATCTAATGAATGCTTTTGGAGTAAATGAATTCCTGGTTTACTTATTCAAGGAAGTGTTCAATTTTAACGTTTGCACATCAGCAATTCTTTAGCATCTAAAGCAAATGGAAAAATGAAGAAGCTTCATATATGGATCAAAGATGAATTAACTGGAAATTTGGGAAAGGGTGTCAATGATATTTTTGTATATATAATACTATGAATTATAAACTGTAATGACTAATAAAATAATTAATAGAAAAAATATGTACTACAGATCGATCATGGAATCGAAGCATTTTGTGAAGAAAAATAAATATTTTATCATTGAATAACACTGCAAATATGGGAAAGAACTATTAAATATGAATAAATAGAATTGAAAAAAAAAAAAAAAAATAAGGCTAGTGAAAATGCACAAATTTTTTACTTTTATAAATGCTTACTGCACAAACCTAATTCTGGATTTAAAAAAGTTGACCAGAACTGCCAGCTTTTAATTAAAAATTTTTTAAAGCTCTATAAAAATTCCTAATAACAATAGATGTGGAATACATTTTTAGGACCTTTTTAAATCTAAGATAAAAAAAAAAATCCAATGAAAAGCAACAGTAAACTTATTAACAGAAATGCACAGCTATAAATGGATCTTATTTTAACAGATGCTGTTCATAAGTAAAATGATTGCTAATACTGGAAGACTGAAATAACTAACCACTTCGCATGAACACCTGCTAAAATCCTACAATGAAATCAGAACTGAACATTCTAATACATAAAGATAAATGCTTCTCAGAGAACAGCAAGAAAATGCAGTAATAAAGCAAAGAGAGAAATAATTTCCTTTACATATGCATGAAATACGAAATAAATAATTAAAATATAAAACTGTCAAATTTTATACTTAATCATTAACTCAGATTTTTGCAAAGGTTAACTGCAATAGTCAGCAGGACACTCACATTAACGAATTCCAGAAGTGAATTTGTTTCTTAAAAAATGGAAGGAATAAATTTTTTTTATACTGAGATATAGAAAATTCTAAATGAATATTTTTTCAAAAACAAATATTCTTACTTTGCTTTTGTGTGATTTTTAGCAAGCAAAATTATTTTAAAAACCTGAGAAAAACAATGAGATGTTACAAACACAAAATAACATAATTAAAACAATAAATTTAGATTAAAATGATTTATTCAAACATATTTGAAGTTCTAAAAAGTATTTTTGCTTTTAAAAATTTCATACAAATACACACATACATATATATATATTTCATTAAAAGTTTTTCAATCAACTGGCAACAGCCTTTCAAATTTATAAATTTTAATTAAACACATCCTCACTTCATAGATGCACTTTGCACCATTTTATGCCACTTCACCGCTTGCAAATTTTTTGCACTGTGACATCTTTAGCACAAACATGCGGCAGAGTGACGCAAAATGGTGCAAAGCACATCTTTGAAGCGGGGATAATGTGTTTCATTAAAATTTATGAATTTGAAGGTCCATTGCCAATTCATTCCAATCAAACTTAATAAATTTTGTTTTATATTTTATATTTTACACACATATATATATATACGCACACATTTCAGATAATTCAAAACTACGGGCTATTTCTGTGACATTACTTTGGTGATATTGCTTTTTGAACAGGTAAGTGCTATTGGGACAACAGAAAGACAAATAAACATGAAATGCACTGTATTGATAATGTACCTTAAATTTTTCAGAATGGTACTACAAACATGTTTATTTGCAAGTAGAAGAAACAAAACCTATCTGATGACCCAATTTGCATTTAACAAACAGATCAATACTTTAGGGTCTTTGTGTTAGTTATAAAGGAAAACATAAACTATTGCTTCTTATGCAAAAAACCCTGTTAGAGTTTTATTTAAATAATTTTTGTGGATCAAAATGTAGTTTCTGTGAAAACATTTAAAAACTGAATTAAAAAAAAAAAAAAAAAAAAAAAAAAACCTGCTATTTTTCAAAAAATTGCATTACTCTTTATACAAGAAGTTTTTTTTATCATAATAAAGACTATTATACATTTTTAATTTTTCAGTTTACTTCTATTGAAATCAAGTAACAGCAATAATCAGCATTGGGAAAATTATTGGAAATCAAAAGAAAATGCTTTGGTATTCACCTAAAAAAGGCATCTTCAGAATATTGCACAAAAGCTTAATACATATGTCATAAGAGCATACTTTCCTGAACAAAGTTTACGAGCAATAAGAATTATAAGTTCATATTCATACTAAATACTCATATATGTTATAAAATGCCATATCACTGTCTAATTATTTGAAATATTTCTTTTTATTCAAGAACTTTTACTGTTAAAATGATGTAAATACCTATTTTTGGCTCTTCAGTCACCTTGAATTCTAATATTTAGCTCTTGTTAACAAGGAATTTTGCTACACCTGCTATATAATATATATGTTAAAATTAAGATGATTAAAAAAAAAGATCTAATTTAAATTCTTTAAAACATTTACTTGCTTTTTATTTTGCTCATTATCTTAATAATAAAAAATATTTGAAAGAGGTGCTAGATAATCATGCATAGCTACTTATAGAGCAAGTGACTAATGTCTCAGATTTTGTGAAGCAGCAGTGTTGCTGAAGGAATGCAGCTTATAATTTAAGAACGTAAAAAAATTATGACAAATGAGTGAAACCAATTTCATTGTTCTGTTAAATTTTACTTTTTTAATGTCTTTAGAGTTTATTGCAAGAAGCATGCTACATTAAATTCAAATAGATAATACACAGATGTAAGCACTTTCAATACATAAATAATAACAACCTCATCAAGGAAAATATATAAATAATAATGTAGATTTCCTCAAACATTTACATAATATAATGATTTTTTGTGTATTATAGATTTTGAAAGAATTTTTTTGAATATTCAAATATTTTCTTTTAACATAATGAATGGCTACCATAATTTTACTATTATAATATTAAATGGAGATTAGTAACTTTAATAAAACACACAAAGATATATTCACAAGTACAAGAATAATTCATATCTAGAGTTTTCTACATTTGAAAATTTAGATAAAATTTAAAGCATTTAGATGATTTTTATTTTTAGCAAATACTTCAAAAAGAGTAAGCATAAGTTAAGAACTCTACAGAAGTCTGCTCAAGAATTCAGAATTATCATTTATCTCTACTGATTGTACTATTCTACAGCATACAGAAATATTTATATGAATATTTTAATCTAGCAGATAAGAATTATTTATTAATATAAATATTTTGTTCTTATGCTGGAAATAATTAAATGCTTTAAAAATAAAATGGTCACTGACAAGTTTAAAAAACACAACTGAGCAATATCAAATCATTACTCTGAAGAAATTAATATTTATGGAATATACATATAATTTGAAACTGTTTTGTAAATGTAGTTGAACGTTCATGATTTTTTAAAATCAAGCACTTAGAGTTGAAAAATTAACACGGGAAAAATACAATAAATTAAAAATTTGATGCATATACACTAAATAAATGCATAATTGAAAAACCTGCATTGAAATTAAGATTATATATTTTTATCTTATCTCTTCTACATAGTTGCCAAATTAGAAAATGTGATATAATAAAAGAGAGGAATGAAAAGAACTGAAAGAGTTTGGTTTCAAATAAATTCAGCACGATACATATCAAACAATGCTAAATTATCCCAATAATTAAAAGCACATATTAGATCTTTAAGAATCGAAAAATGAATTTTACTGATAGAGGAAAAAATAACTTAAATATAGAACTTATGGATAAGCTGAGAAATTTTTTAATTCAAAGTAAGTTTAAAAAATTATTGGGTATGTGTCAGCTAAACGTCACTGTCGGCTTAGTGTCCTGTTGACTAAATGTCTTGACAGTTAAGTGTCCTGAAGGCTAAATGACCCGTTGGCTAAGTGTCCGTGTCGGCTAAATGTCCTGTCGACTAAGTGTCATGGACCCGTTTTAAATGTATCCTGAACAATTTCAGTAGTATTCCTCAATTTTTGACTTGGCTTGGAAATGGATTAATAAGATTACCATAATATAATGTTTTATTGAAAATAGTGTTCCATATAAAAACTGACAAAACAAAAAAGATAACATTCATTATGCAAGGTAACACTGTAGCAAACACATTTTTGTAAATAATTAATTATAAGTGCACTGATATGTCTTTGCCTTCTTTCATATTCATTATTACTTCTTTTTATAAACTTTTGAATGTATTTAATTTAAGCAGCAAATTAATCTTCTCGTGGCACAACTTATTACTTCTCATAATATTTAAATAGAAATGCTATGCTTGCCTTTTAAAATGAAACAAACTTGGGAACATAAGCAGTAAGGGGAAACACATATGTAAACTAGCAGTACAAAAAATTATGTTTTTAAAATAGTTTTTTTCCCCCACATTTGTAGTTTAAATTCATATAGGTTATCTTAGACTAGGTTGAAAAAATAAATGATTCCATATTTTCTTTTTTTCATATATTTCATTTATGAAAAAAAGAATATTTTCAAACTGCTTAGAACAACTGAAATAAATAATATAACAAAAATGTTTACCACAGGATGTGCTTTTCTCCAAAAAACACTTTAACTCAACCTCAAGAAAAGGATGGAAAGCCAAAAAGGTTTTGATGAGAGTCTGATAGTCAGTTATCATTATTCAAATGCTGACTGGACAAACTGTGTTAATTCATAATATACATAAAATCCATAATTGCAATCTCAAACATACAAAGCTGTGAACTGCATGATGAAATTTGCTTCTTGTTAAATAGTGGAATTCCATTCCTCTCACGAAGGGGAATTATGGAGAAGGAAGCGATTTATGTGTCTCAGAGAACTCCCTCTCCAGATAAAATTTGAATAAGTGAAGTTTGTCAGCCAGTTTACCTTGAAATAATATTAATGATAAAAAGGTGAAATAACAAGACAATTTGATAAATTATTTTAGGTGATATCTTTCTTGTCTTTTTTTAGAACTAAGCTAGCAGAATTTGATTGGGAAAAGGCGTGGGTAATACCAATTTTAAAAGGAAATTAAGACTTGCAGATTTGAAATAAAACAGCAAATAATCTTGATAAAAACTGTTATTTATTGGAAAAAAAAATCTAAATTATAGAACAGAAACTACAGCCACAGTACTTCACGTTCATACTAGTGCAGCAGAGTGATTGCTACCAATAACTGAGATTAAAATTGATGTAGTTAAAAATTTGAAATACACAGAAAGCATAAATATCAACCCCAAAAATTAGTAAGCCCGATATTTTCATAGCATTATAAATTTTTGTTTGATTCAGGCTTCAAAATGTCGAAGAAAAATGTTTGATTTGAGAAACCTTCAAGACCTTGAAGAAATTCAACATTTATTGGAGGCATCAGATGAAGATGATGAGGATGTCAAAGATGAAGATTTTGGTGTCCAAAGCAATATTGATTTTCAAGATAGTATAGAGGAACGTGAAGAGGGATCAGAGACAGATCATTAAGGAAGCGAAGAAGACGACATTGAAGAAAATACTGACTTGTATTTGGGCCAAAGCTAGACCATAACAGTTCAGTAATTTTGCCTTTGGTGGTGGTGGTAATATTTTAGTGTCCTACGTTCTAAGAAAAAACAAAACCCTCCTTGTATCATCATTGTTCGATGACCAAGCTATTGATCTTTCTACTGGTGTGAAAAAGAAACCAGAAATAACCAGTTCCTACAATGAAACCACGTTAGGAGTACATATTGCAATTAAAATGTGTGGTTCATATAAAGTGTGTCAAAACGTAAAATGGTGGTCCATGGTAAACTGTTTTTAACGTTAAACATTGCTTCAATCAATTCTCAGGTCATATACGTAGGTAATGGGTACACAGCTCGTAAAAGAAGATTGATCATAATACAACTGTTAGTGAACTTGTTTTTGGACAACTTGTTCAACGAAGTCTGAAGCCTATTGGGATGGCAGTATACTTACAAGAAAAATTAAAAGGATGTGCTCCCAACCAACAGCAACAATCTAAAAAATACGATAAACCACAAACTTCTAAAAAAAAACGCAAATGTGAAACATGCTGTTTGGAGACTCGTAAGAGAAGATTAAGTTAATGAGTGCAGAAAGTGTCACACAGCAACCTGCCTCTCATATGCTGTTTTCACGCGTCTTCCGTGTTATAAAAAAGAAATAGGACAGATAACCTCTAATGAATCAGATGAATGAGAGATTATACTTACGTTCTAGTTTTAATTAACTTAAATCTATAATAAATCTTGTACAGCAACTTTATAAAAACTATTTTACAAAATTTGTTTAATATAAATAGTTTAATTTTAAGACTAAAAAGTCTTTTGTTGTCCCTCAAGTCTTTTTATAACTTGTGGAAGTTTAACCCTTTCGGGATGGGCATCCCATATACGCATTTCCTAAGAACGCCCATCCATGCATCACTAGAGATTGCATTCAGTGGGCGGGTGATGCATATATGCATTTTAAGCTGGATCGTTTCCTTGAAGGCCACTAGATGGCATTCTATGTCCATTACTTTTGAAATGAACACAGTTTTAGGTTCTCGACCTTGAGTTTAATATACTCTGCTTCATTTTGGTATTTTACTCATCAACTGTTGCGAGGGTGGGGGCATAAACAGAGCTGGGCTCTTTAAATCGCGGCATGCGAATGTGCTAATATAAACATTTATAATATAATTTGCGCGTCTGATTTATATCCAATTCCTTCTTTTATTCTATTTTTTCCTTCTACTATATTCGGTGTTTTAGGATTACTATGTGGAGTTCTGTTACGCTTTGCATTGCCTTCAGATATATTTCCGTTTCTTCTCTTTTTATTTTGGAAAGCCTCACCTCCAGTCTATTATGTCAGGAAGGCGCTATTTATCAGATGAAGGATATCCTCGTATGGAACTATTTACTAACACAGATGAAAGTGACGATTCATTTTCTAAAGTGTTAGAAAGTGATACGTCTCTATGTTTCGAGATTTACTACACTCATTCTTCATTAAAAATTTTTTTACTTCTTACTGTGGATAGTCTTTATTGTGTTGTTTTATTAATTTTAAACTTTATTGATGGAATTTATCAATTAAAACTTTGGAATAATTTGAATAGCGCTTCCGAAAATTATTTTATAAGATAAGCAATTTTTTAAGTGCTACTTAAGTGCTAATTTTAACATATATAAGAGCTCAAGTAATATTCTAAAATGATTAAAAAAAAAACGATGCTAGAAGTGAAACTTTTTAAAAAAAAAAATAAAATTAGGCTTAGCGATGAAAAACCTCCGTCTTGTATGGTGACTGCTTTCGAGTCCGTTCCGTCCCGCACAAGTATCTTAAACAAAGGTGTGCCACCCTGAAAGGGTTAATAATAATGGAAAGCATTTGATTTTTGTAAGAAAAAACTTTATATATATAAAAAAGTTTAGTGAATAAGAAGTGTTTGTCAGGCTCAATGCGCCTGAACGTGTTCTGAAACGTATTGTGCCCGATGGAGTGTTAAATAAAATGTTTTGTTCATTGTTTCTTAAAATGCCTGCCAGATATGAAAATGAAATTCCAAATAGCAGTAATTCTACTGAAATTAGCTACAACAGTTAAAATTAGCTACTGATATTATCTTAATACTTAAAATATTTCCAACATAGGTTTTAAATCATGCTAAAAAATATAATTTAAACACATTAAACATTAAACAGCTCAATTACACTGATATACATTCATTATATTTGGTAAATAAATACAATAGATTAAATAATCATACTTCTTAACAAAATTAAATATCTCTGCATGCTGTAAGTGAGAAAATAAATAGTGAAATATTTATACAAGCGATAATTTTCATGAATACGTCTCATCAAAGAATAGTGCAACATAGCTAGCTGCTCATAAGTACTGTGTGAAAAACATAAACGATCACTCAGTATTTAAACAATATATATAATAAATACATACTTTTCTTCAATTATACATATAAGTATCTGTTTTTTTTTTCTTTTGACTATTGAAAACCGTTTCCTTAAGTTAGCCCTAAAGAGTATCATCCAAAATGGCTATGCCCCAATTAATTTGGATAAGAAGGCTTCTGCCATATTCTGCACTTTTTTATGGGAGGGAGGAGAGGAGGATACTTTAAAATTAGCAATATCATCTCAGAAATACTTTGATGCCAAATTGCAAATGATAATAAAACAGTACTGCCATTTAACAAAAAAAGTCACTAAGAGCCAGAGTTGTAGGTAGAATATTTAATTCTAAAATTTTGTAACATCAGCTTGGTTTCCCCCCTTGCCCCCCCACTAGCTACGCTCCTGCTAAAAGCTATACTAAAAGTTTCTAATATGGCAAATATTATGTTTTTTAATCAGCAAGCCAAATAGAGGAACATACTACAACAATTTAATTCATAAATTCTCAGTTTATGAATTAAATTGTTGAATAGTTAAATAAAAAATAAATTATTAAATAAGATAAATTATTAAATAGAAAAATGATTAACATGCAAAAAAAAAAAAAAAAAAAAAAAAAATTTCAGCAATCCCCCCCCCTAATTTTTTTTTCATGCATAATCTCATTATTTAAATTCTTGGTCGCCCCCTTCCAGTTGATGGTGTGTTACAATGAAATTACCCATACAGATTCCATAGTTCCAAAAAAATTAATTCATCTGCAAAGATGGGGTCTCCTTAGCAGAGAGGTTCCAAACCAAGGAGGATTTTAGTTTCAGACTGGAAGCAATCAGCCTTTTATCATGCTGCTAAGTATGTAGCTTTAGTTTATAAATATACAAAAACTACTTTTATTCACATTCTGGTATTTACCAAAATTTTCTCTACTTCTTGTTTAATTTATAAAACATATTAGAAAATGATTTAAACCTGGATAAACATTTACATGTATTTTTTCAAGTTTTAAGCTTAGTTATTAGACTGAAAAAACACTGCTAATTATGTATTCTTCTGGCTTTCATTCAATTCTTTCATTTCAAGTTTACACTTAGACAACTTTAAGTATTTCATATTTTTCTGAATGCGTTTCATTGAATAATTTGTTGGACAATTATTCTTCAATAAAATATTTTTTTGGGGGGTGGGGGTGGAAGTTAAGCTCTCCTCTGTATGTTTGTATTTTATAACATTTTCCAAAAGCGATCCATTTAAAATTTCAAAATTTCAAATTCACTTTCCAAGAGTAAAATACAAATTGAATGTAAATTAAGAAATTCTTCTATAAACTAGTCTTTTTATGCATTTCTTGAATGAATTCCCTAAAATGATTCAGAAAGATGAGTATTTGTTTATATTTCTGATATTTCCAAAATATTTTCATGCCTGTATGAAGCAGCACTAATAAAATTCATGTCAACTATATTTACAAAATCTTAAAATACTTATAAAATGGAAGATTTTTCTCAACATATGCTTAAGTTAAACACTGCATTGAAATGAAAGACTGTGCCACATAATCGGAGATGTCTATCCACTTTAAATATGTACTTTTCATACATAGAATGATATACTTAACATGTAAAGATGGCTAAAGTTTAATTTAATAACTGCAACAGATATCGTATGGTTAAATAGCACTGAATAAAATAAATATAATTATATATTTTCATATTTGTATATCTGTGGTGATTAAGTCTCAGCATCATTTAACAATAAGGTTTCCAGAAAAATCATTTGGCACAATCGACACTCTGAGGTAATGTTGCTAGTGGGGAAGCTTTGTTTTTTTTTTTAAATAAATTTTACACCATACAGAATGTTTCAAAACTAATGGCATAAATTTTAAGGGATGACAGGACACATCAAAACAAACACTTCATTTTGAAGATGCTTTCAGTTTTTCATAATCCTGTCTTTTGCAATGGAAAGACAAGATATGTGCTATCTCCTCACTCATATACTGAATCACTCCAAAACCATTAATAATGCTGCATGAAAAAGAACCTGATGATTTATCCACAACTGCCATAAGGAGCAAAATGGGCCTAGCTCAGTGAAAATGAAATCACTGTGCATATGATGCAGTTAAGTGTGGATCCGAGGGGATAATGGAAGAGCGAGGCAAAGAGAGACCACCATTTTGTGGCTAAAAGTTACTTCACGAACTTGAGTTACTATGAATTACATACACTGCCATGTCACAACTGGGAAACATAAAAGATATATAAAAATAAAAAAATTGCGTATGAAAAACTATCACTTTTATATGCACATATGAAAGTGCCCTATGTCTTTAAGCTGCAAAATATAGCATGCATGGGGAAATGGAAAATGGCCTTCAGCACCTAAATGCTTCATATGCATGGCCTAAATGCTACAACAAAAAGCATGGCATGTAATTGCAGATAATACATAATGTATTCTTCAAATCTTCAGATTCAACTCTTTTTTCATTGTAATATATTATTCTAATAATCTTCATTTTTAAATACCTCAGCTTTGATACATATATTAAACACTATGACCATTATTAAAAACTACTCATTATTTCACACAGCAATTAATTATACTTTAAGCTACATGCATCTAGAACAATTTTTGTAGAACAAGACATAATCAGAGTATGTCAAAGAATGAAAAAATGCAATGTTAAAGGATACTGATTAAACATACTCCAGTCATATCTACAGTAAGAAATTAAATCAGCCCAAGATTAACTTTATTCATATAAATGAATAGAGGTACTTCACGTATCATCTCATCAATCATGAAATTATAGCCAATGAAGGTGATTTAACAGCCAAATATATTCCACAAAACAGCAATAGACTGGAACAATCACTCGTGAAAATTTTGTATTCCTAATTTTCTAAACAGAACTTTCAGTAAAATTGAAGGCCCAACAATATAGAAGAAATCAAAAGCTTTTTAACGAAGTGCAAAAGTGAAGTGGATTGAATACTTCCTTAGCAGTGACTATTTGGTGGATTATGCACACAGATTGACAAATGTTTTATTGTACGTTGCATACAGAAGTGCGGCTTAGGATTACATAGGAATAATTAATGCAACTTTGGAAATATTTCTGCCTATTTTCGTTGTTTGATGGTAAGTTGATGGGATAATGTGTATATACTTGATTAGATATTTGTTTGTAAAATACTTCTCAATACAATTAAAAAGAACACAAAAAAAACTTAAAATTGCATATACCACATATAGTAAATGCTTGCCGAACATTATTTCGCATATGCACATTACTTAATTATCTGCATTTACCTCTTTAATGCAAGAATTTCAATTATACACAATATGCTGCAGAGCATCGTCCGCATCCCAATATCGCTCTTTAATGATTAAAATTCATTAAAGAAATTTTAAAATGTTTGAAAATTCATTCATGAAAGAAGTCAAACATTACTTAGAACAGCAAAACCTGAGTTTTCAAGTTGTCCTAATTCACAATAATACCCCAGGACATGATACCGAGGCCCTCATAACATTGCATTCAAATGTAGAGGTTTTATTACTCCCTCCAAACCTCACTTTCTTAGTCCAATCAATGGATCAAGGAATCATAAAATTATTCAAAGCCTATTAGCTCAGGCATGTTTAAATTTAGCCTAGGGAATTGTATAGATTGCAAAATCAATAGGCAGGGAATGATTTTCAAATATGGAAGAGGAAATTAAAAAAAATAATTGAGACGGACGACATGAAATGACAAATGAATAACTGTATCGGAGATTGATCCAAATGAAGAATGAAAAGGGCACTTTAAGAGAGATATTGAAAAACTTTGTACTACCATGAACATTTAATGAGTTGTATCAGACATTGCTCAAGGAAAAATCAACAGCTATTAAAAAAAAAATCATTGTATCATGTATCAATCTACTTAACAGTAACAGAAATTTCCTTTCAATTAAAATTTGTTTCATTTCTCCATTAGAATTAACATGGTATTTAGGTTTGTTTAAATTACACATACTTTCTTAATCTTAACTATACCTAACTAATCCTCATATTCAGTAAGGGTTCACTGTATTCACATTAAAATTCAAACTTTCTCATTGTAACAAAGTGGTTCAATAATTTCCAATAACTTAATTTGGTGTGTTCCGTCATTTCTTAAAGTCTGTTCCATTAACTTTCATACATCCTGTATGTGCTATCATATGAATGAAAGTATCTATGCATGATTCAATAATTGAAACAAGTTGCTTGCAAAGGTCTATAATGTACACAATTATTGAGCAATGTTACTAACTCATCATATAAGAACAAGATTACTGTATTTGAAAATGTTAATTACATTTCTGTGAAAAATTTAGGTCTGATATAAGAATTTCACATTTGGGAATAAGACACTTTTAAAATTATAAATAAAAAAATGTTTATATTAAAAGTGTAACAATTTATAAACTGCCAGAAGCACTACATAAGAGTCAACAGTAGGTAAAAAGAAATCACACTTTAAGTGACTGGTACACAACGAATACTAATAGTGAACTGCTGTAGTCTATTTAACTGTGAACTGATGGCTGTTACCCAAAATTTTGATGGAAAATACCAATATGCAAATTAACAGTATTAAGCTACTTTCTGCTTTAATACATAATTGATGCTTAATGCTCTATATAATAGATTTATTAATTTGATAAGAATACTGGCTAAAGTGAAATACCAGGGACATACCAAATTTGGCATTTTTATTGTTTAATAATAATTTTATTTTGGTAACCTGACTACCATAGTTAGACGATATTCTGACATGAATTTATATGATTATGGGATATTTCTCTCTTGGTCACATGTTTTTTGCATTTGATTGCTATTTTCTACTAAAATCCCAATTTTATTTTCACTATGTTAAGAGTGCTTCATTGGAGTGTGCACGAAAATTTCATTTTTTCTGAAATGATTGTGATTATGGCCCAAGCACAGTACCAAGTTCAAGCAATTCTCTGAATTTTTTTAGCCAAAACTAATCACACGATACGTGTACATGATGAGAACAACAACACATAAAAAATATTTTCTTGACAAAAGTTAAGTGTTTTTCAGTATATCACATAATCCTTATTTAATATTTAATATTCACATTTTGAATTGAAGTGCACTTTCTTTCCATACACTGATAATGTTTGCACACTTTGACAATGTGCATTTGATAAAGATGCACACTGATGACATTTTAAAAAAAGTTTGTCAACTTAGTCATATCTATCTTTAAGTTAGCAAATATTATCAATATATCAAAAGTAAACACACTTTAGCAATTTAAAATACATATTTTAATTATTAATGAGGAATTATGCACTACATTAAACATTATACATACTTACATTCGCTCAGATGAACAAAGTTCATGTTTGGTCATTAGGCTCCATGGCTTAAGACATAGAAACTATTATATCCATTCACATATGCTATGGGGTCATCATACAGTAGGGTTTAAGCTGAATCAAATCAGGGAAGGTAAAATTGCCCATGCATAAATATGCAGCTAACTCTTCAAAACCACTAACTGAATGTGAATTCATGTTTGCTTTGCTGTGACTAGTTGGTTCTTATACCAAATTGACATTAATTTCAAAAGTTATAATATTCAGACAAAATCCTAAAACTAATTTTTACAATGTAGCAAGATCTGATTCTGTAGCAATGAAGCTTGAGTTATTCTGCTTATGGCTGAAAAAGCTCTTGTCTGAATGATGCCGGCTAATCTTTGGAATATGGTAACAGGTAGTTTGGCGACATTTTGGTAAGGCGATAAAGGTTACTAGCTAGGACTTTAGCAGTGTACATGGATAAAGTCAAGAGTGTGCGCAATGCTATTTTTGTGCAATTCTGGGATGTTTTTTTAAGTGAAAATAGGCCGACGTGTACATGGATGATACCGTGTATGTGCAATTCTTACAAACGCTGTAAGCAGTGGGCGATTCTGCCCTTTGTCCCAATTTCGCACCTAATCTTCGTCATGATTAAGTACTTTTGTTCCATAAAAGTTCTAGCATAAGCGTAATTCCGCTAGCAGATTATTGGAAAAAAATGTTGAATAAAAAAAAAAAAAATGCCTTTACTTCATGAAAACAAAATGGCATTCAAACAAAAACTAGCAGGTTGCTGTAGCAGGGTTGGTCACCAAATTTTCGCCAAGTTACCATAATCCAAAGATTAACCATGATGCCTTGCAGAACATAACGTTTTTCACTGTTGTTCTCAGTTTGCACACAGTGATGTTTTTGCTTAAAATTACATCAGAGAATTATAGGTCCTACTTTGGTAGACGGTTGCACGGATTTTGGCGACAATTATACAGACCTGGCACTGTGCATCAGCTATGATGATATGATCATGATCATAGGCATCACAAAAGGTAAGGTTACCAAATTAAAATAATAATCATCTAATAACAATATCATCAAATCTCACATAAACCCGAGACTCTACTTTAGGTTAAGGGATGAATTGATTTTTAGTACTTAGTTGAAAATAATGAACAGTTTCACAGCTATGAAATTTTGTTAAAGTCACTTCTGAGACGGTATATACAGAAAGATAATTTCATCGAATGAAAATATAAAAACAATTCCTAACAACTAAAAACTATGCTCACAATATTAAAATGATATAACATTAAATACAATTTTGCTAAAATTACACATAAATACATCTCAGCTTTTACTAATAACGATTTAGGTTTAAACAACACAAGCAATTTTGAGGTAAGTCTTTTCAATACAAGTCAATGCATTTAACATTGAATTTACACAATGATTTATTGACACTTTTCTACTTAGTATTTTCTCCATATGAAGTCATAGTAAAATTGCCTTGAAGGTTTAAAAGAGTATATAAAAATACATCAGATCTAAACAATTGTATACATGCTAATGTACACTGCATATTTTATCAGGATTTCCACCTCATTTTGCTTTGAGCACCATTCGAATGGTGACGAATTTTATGAATACGGACTGCACCACTTTGAGCAAAACGTTTGTCACAAATATCGCACCTGTATGGCTTCTCACCAGTATGCGTTCGAAAATGAATTGATAAATCATGCTGCCAAGTGTACACTTTTCCACATGTAGGACAAGGAAACAGACGGAACTTTCCATTCCTTTTACGACCCTTTTGTGACTTTTTAGAGGTAAAACTTAACTTTTTATTATTCACAGGCGACACAAGTGCACCCGACTCAGTTAATACGCGCTTTACACATTTTACTTTTGAATTTTCTGTAGGCATGCACTTACCATCTCCATTCTGATAGCCTTCAGATGTATTAACCTTTCTTTTCTTGGTGTCTTTACTGTAAATTGGAAGCTCAGGAGAATTAACGATGGACAAACTGTTTTCTTCTGCAACTATTTCTATTGCTGTGCCTTGAGTAGAAGCGGCATCCTTCTGTAAATGCAATGCCATGTGTCTTTTTAAATTGCCAATCTGTGAAAAACCCCTTTTACAAATATTGCAAATATATGGTGTTTCTCCAGTGTGGACTCTAACATGATTACGCAACGTTGCTGGATCTGCGAATGATCGACAGCAATCGGGACATTTATGAGGCCTGTCCCCTCGATGAGTGGTCATATGACGCTGAAGATTGCCCACTTGGCGAAAGGAACGTTGACACTCTGGACAAGTAAATGGCATCTCTTTTGAATGAAGTCGCATGTGATTTACAATAGTTTGGCAGTGACCAAAACGTTTCAGACAAATGTAACAATGAAAAGGGATGCTTTCGGCATAACAGTGCTCAACAATTGCACGGTTTGTAGCATCGACACACTTGGGATATTCACAACGACATTCTGAACAATCCAAAGGATGAGATGAGACATGCACATAAAAATGAATAAGGAATAATGCAGGTCTTGAGTAACTTTTACTACATTCAGGACATCTCAAATAATTGTTGTCAATAATTTTGCAATGCTGAATAACATGCATCCCAAAGGATTCCCAATAAACATGTTGATTACAGACACAGCAGAATAGCTTACGATTACATGAATCTGCATCATGCTCATCTGAACTGCCACTGGATGTAGAGTGCATAAGAAACTTTTGAGAAACATCCTGCTGGTCATCATTGCTATCGCTCATTCCAGATGCATCTGGACATAAAAACACATATTTTGGATCAGAACTCTGCATATCATTTGATTCAAACTCCATTTTTATTGGATTTTCAAGTTTTACTGCAGCTGCTAAGTAATTATTAGTATTACAAAGATTATGCTTGCTTTCCAATATATTATTTTTCATCAAATCATCCAACATTTGATTATTGGGAATTATATTTACATATACCTGATTTTCAGATGAAAAATTTTCAGTACTTTGATTGAGTATAGAAGATGCATCATTAAATTTCCCTTGCAATAATTCACTAAGCTCATACTTTACAGTGTTATCATTTTTATTTTCAAAAGAATCAGAGTATGAGCTATCTGAATGCACATGGCTTTCTTTACTAGGGAAACTGCTTTCCCTAGTAAAATGCTTTACTCTTGTGGTTGTTTTGCAGACAACACACTGACAATCATCTTTCTCGGAACACGAATTTTTATGAACTTCTAGAGCTCGTTTAGTAAATTTTCGCCCACATTCAGAACAAGGAAAGAATTCGGGTCGCTGCATTTTCATATCTGGCGAATTGTGCTTATCCACAGAACTTCGTGAACATAATTCAGCATTTGCACTACCCATGTGCACGTGTTAAACACCTCAATACATACAAAAAAATAAACAGCGAGTTTAAGTTTTTTCTTCACAAAATAGTTTTCAGATTGAATATTATTTATTATAATTATTTATGATGTGAAAGTCATCACTGGATCATTTTACGATTGAACCGTCAGTAATAAATAAGAAATGCGTCCAATCAATTCCAGAAATTATTATCAAAATTGTTAAAATCATTTACGTAACAGTTGTTTAATAAAATCATACCTGCTAATTACAGCTTTCTTGCACAAAAGCACGCAATAAAAGATGAAAGCACAATCAACTAATAAGAAATTGTAAGGATCGCTTATGATTACAAAATAAGAAAAAACATTGCTTACAACTTTCGCTACACATTTTAGTGAACTACTAATTCATCGGTTCAGCGCAACTTGTGCCAAGAGAAAAGCATGCTGAGAAAGGAGAACAAAAGTAAATTTTCGGTTACGGTTTCCTTTTCGTAGAAAATGGTACTCACTTTCTCATTAGAGAGGAGATATTTTATGTCCTTTAACGTTCCAGCAGAGGTCGCCGTATAGAAAGTCTTTTTTTTTTTTTAAGACGAGGGAAAAAATTCGCAACATTTTATTCTTTATATTACAATTAGGTTATCCTCTTGCTTTCATATTTAAGAAACAATCTGATTTTAGTAAAAATTTTATGCAAACTGAAAAATTTAATCCAATGAAACATTTAAGGGTCTATTCTGGACACCGGTCGAGATAGATATCGGAAAACCAGTCGGGATTCTCTTTCCACTCGACAGCAGAAGGGAGAGCGAGTCTGGCCCCTTCAAATTCCGTCGGGGGAAAATGAAGTGGAAATTCTGTGCGGAAGTGACGTTTACTGCATAGCAACCAGTCTATCTCACCTCTACATTGCTCGAGGCTCAGGGAAAGGGGGTAGTTTGTTGTCAAAGGGGCTGTTTCGCACGTGTTTATTACTGTGGGTGGCGGTAGGAAGGGAAAAAAAAAAAAAAAAAAAAATAAAAAAGCAACGAGTTCCAGTAAATGGTGAAATTTTCCGAAAAACTCCGCTGCTGGATAGCACATTTAGTAAAGAGTATGGAAAAAAGAAATGGAGAACGTTAATGGATATTTTAAACGCAGAAAGAAATGGCTTTTTCAAAACTTCAGGTATGTGAAGAAACGTCTGTCTAGCAACCAGTCTGTCTCACCTCTACATTGCTCGAGGCTCAGGGAAAAGGGGGTAGTTTGTTGTCAAAAGTGCTGCTTCGCACGTGCTTTTCAATGAAGATGGCGGTATCAAAAAAAAAAAAAAAAAAAAAAAAAAAATTACCAAGCAGTTGGAGTAAATGGTGAAATTTTTCGAAAAACTCTGCAGCTGTTAAGTGATAAACTTGATAGAACATTTAGTAAAGAGCACAGAAAAAAGAAATGGAAAGAGTCAATGGATATTTTACACAAAACTGCAGATATGTGAAGAGCGTAAGCATAATTTTACGTATGATCTTTTGCAAAATGGAAATTTTCTAAAAGGTTACATATTTGTAAACTATTTGTTAACAGTTTTATGGTTAAAATATTTTTGTCTTAAAAGGTTATGTTACGGTGTCCTAAATCAAATCATTAAAATATAGCATCGCGTGCGCGTGTTTAATATTCCTATTGAATTTAAATCAAAATTTTTTTTTAAATTTTTAGTAGCCCATGATTATATCAATAATTTTATTTATTCAGGAATTATACTTATCACGTAGCTACAAATATACCATGTATCGAAAATACCAATAAGCAGAAAACTTTGAATTGATGCATTAAAAGACGATTTACTAGTGAGTAAAAATATAAGAAATTTTTAACAAAAGTAATGGGAAGGAAAATAAAAAGAATTAAATAACTATAGGTTAAATCACAAAACATATCATCTTGCATATAAATGCACACACATAAACATATATATTTTATAAAATAGAAGGGAAAATTGCATAACAGCTGCATATTATGATAATGGAAAGATTTTTCTGTTTATATAAATGAACTCTGGCATTCTTCCGTGTCAGTAGGTGCAATTATAGATACGTGGGTACCATCCTACAGCGCTGATGACACCATAAACTCCAAACTTTCGATTGAATCGTAATTTGATTTTGTTTTGTTGATAACTATGTAAATTTATCTGTTTGGTGAAAATACCAGAACAAATAGCATATGTAACCTCTCAAATGCACCAACTTGACATTTATTTCTCAGCCCAATATATCTGTCATTAACACTATATCTCTGGTAACTTCCAGAAGCAAAACAATTTAAGGCAAACAAAACTTGTTTTGAATAAATAAATAACTATATAATATATATATATATATATAACTGTATTATAAATATATCAACATATGCAGTGAAAGGAAATTGTAGTACATATTTAAGGCAAACAAAACTTGTTTTGAACAAATAATTAATAAAACTATATAATATATATATATATATATATTATATATATATATATATATTATATAGTTATATATATATGTTAACTATATAATATATATATATATATATATAACTGTATTATAAATATATCAACATATGCAGTGAAAGGAAATTGTAGTACATATTCCTATTTATACCCTTTTTAAATCGATCTCACCAGCGACCTTGAGGTAAAATCGCTGAACACTGGTAGTTCAGTCCGAGGTCCGAATATCGCGAACGGGTTGGCTGAATTACCAACATATCTCTAATAACCAATATATCAATATATCTGTCACTACTAATATATTTGTCATTACCAACATATTTCTGGTAACTTCCAAAAGCATAAAAATTTAAGGCGTACAAAACCTGTTTTAAATAAATAAGTAACTAAATGTATTATAAATATATTAACATATGCAGTGAAAGGAAATTGCAGTACACATTCCTATTAATGCCCTTTTTAAATCGATCTAGTGGCCAAGCAGTAAAATCTCTGAACATTGGTAGTGCGGTCCGAGGTTCAAATCCAGCGAACGGACTAGCTGCATGGGCCTCATTACCAACATATCATTGGTAACTTCCAGAAGCATAGAAGGTTAAGGCACACGAAATCTGTTTTAAATAAATAAATGTATATGTATATATATATATATATATATATATATATAATGTATATGTATATTTATATATATATATTAAATATATTATCAGATGCATCTGATAAATCTGCATCTGATAAATATATTATCAGATGCAGTTGCAGTGAAAGAAAAAGAAATTGCAGTACATATTCTTATTTATACCCTTTTTAAATAGATCCTACAAGCGGCTGAGCGGTAAAATCCCTGAACATTGGAAGTTCGGTGCAAGGTTGTAATCCCGCGAACGGGCTGGCTGCATGGGCGTTTTCGTGGTTTTCCCCATGTGTTACGTGTATACAAGCTAATTTTCCTTAGAAAGTCCTCCACGAAGGCAACCCTCACTTTAGGCAGATAGCCCTCGAGGCTTTGCCGTAATTACATAAAACCAAAACCAAGCACTTTAAGATCTGAATAAAAATACAAAACTGATGTAATATCTAAAAGCAGACCACATTAAAAAATCTGATAACTAATTATAAATTTTGCATTATAATATTTACAAGAATTTAACCGAAAATTATACAGGAATTTAACTTGCTTTATACAGGAGATTTTGGAAACTGACATTCATATCAGTACAGTTAAAACTACTTAAATAATTTGTTTAACCCAAAGCAATTTAATGTAAATGTTGAATAATATGATGTGAATAATTTGAAATATATACTACATATTCTTTAATGCACGTGTTAGTGTATGAATTTTTTATACACTACAAATTAAAATAAAAGTAGAGGGAAATACATTATAATATAAAACATAAAATTTCAAAATTTATAAATTACTCATCCAAACATGAAATTAAGTACATTGATATATACATTAGTTGAAAAATTAAAATTTTAAATTAAAAGTATGCACTCCTTCTTTATATGTGAAATAGGAAAACACCAAGTATATTATTTTCACTAAAATTTAATTAAGGAATTGCTACTGTAGAATACATAAATAATCTAGAATCGTCAGCATCAAATGCGTTATTTCTATAGCGAAATACTCGAGTTTTTCATAAAACTTAAGAAATTAAAATATCCATTAAGTATATTTCTATAAACTATCCGCCGTTCTCACTTTAGCTCTAAAACGACAGTCAGAAACTTAAACTACAGCTATCCAGCTGACGGAAAAATTTCCGACGCGTCGATCTCTGTAATGATCGAGACGAGGACACCAGGACTCGCTCTCTGTCGAGTAGATCGCAAAAAACGACTCGTTCTTCCATCTCGATGGTGTCCAGACTAGGGCCCGTAAACATGATTTTAAGTATGATCTTTTGCAAAATGAAAATTTTCTAAAAGGTTACATGTTTGTAAGCTATTTGTTAACAGGAATTTTATGATTAAAATACGTTATTTTGTCTGAAAAGGTTATGCAACAACGTCATAAGTTAAATCATTAAAAAATAGCATCGCGTACGCGTATTTGATATTCCTAATGAAAATAATAATTTTTAAATTATTCAATAATAATTCCAAAAAAATTTTAATTTTTAGCAACCCGTGATTATATCAATAATTTTATTTATTTAGGAGCTATACTTATCACGTAGCTACAAATATACTATGTATTGAAGATACTAATAAGCAGAAAACTTTGGTTTGATGCATTGAAAGACGATTTACTAGTGAGTAAAAATATAACAAATTTTTAACAAAAGTAATAGGAAGGAAAATAAAAAGAATTAAATAACTATAAATCATAAACCATATCATCTTGCACACACACAAACATATACGAGGGCCATCCAGGAAGTAGATTACGTTTCCGTCTGTGTCCGCTAGGGACGGGGCTAGCGCGGCCATCTTGGGGTCAGAGCGTTGCGCAGCTCAGTCTGCATCTAGCCGTGCTAGTGAGAGGTTCGTGCTGTGCTCCGTTCAGATACTGTGACGGTTTGAAATGTCTGCGTTAATTGAAAATCCCGCGAGCTGCGAGGTGCGCTCAGTAATAAGGTTTCTGACTGCAAAAAACTGTAAACCGATAGAAATCTATCGGCAGCTTCGTGAAGTGTATGGGGACAACATTATCACTGAAGGTGGAGTGCGTCAGTGGGTCATAAGATTTCAAAATGGCCGAACCAATGTTCACGACGAAGATCGAAGTGGGAGACCCAGCATAGTGACCGCCGAACTTCTCGAAAAAGTCGATGCTAAAGTCCGTGAAAATCGAAATTTCACAATAACGGAACTTTCTTTGAGTTTTCCACAAATTTCGCGAAGTTTGTTGCACGAAATCATCAGCGAAAAGTTTTGATGACGACGCACAGCTGCAAGAAGA
Source organism: Stegodyphus dumicola (assembly GCF_044657685.1). Taxonomy (NCBI): domain Eukaryota; kingdom Metazoa; phylum Arthropoda; class Arachnida; order Araneae; family Eresidae; genus Stegodyphus; species Stegodyphus dumicola. The sequence goes on along the minus strand of NC_140769.1, from coordinate 221,506,139 downwards.
GGTAACGAAGTGGTTGAAGGCGCAGGCGGCCGAATTTTTCGACGAAGGAATTTCCAAGCTCGTACATCGCTACGATAAATGCCTTAATTTGTGTGGTGACTATGTAGAAAAGTAGTATTTGAGTGTGGCTTTCATCTGTATATAATAAAATTTGTTTCCTATACTTTGTTTATTTTTTTATTCCAAAACGTAATCTACTTTCTGGATAGCCCTCGTATATATATATATTAACATATGCAGTGAAAGGAAATTTTAAGTACATATTCCTACTTATGCCCTTTTTAAGTCGATCCCACTAGTGGCCGAGCGGTAAAATCTCCGAATACTGGTAGTGCGGTCCGAGGTTCGAATCCCGCGAACGTGCTGGACGCATGGGCGTCATGACCATTGTATCTGTCATTACCAATATATCATTGGTAACTTCCAGAAGCATTGAAGTTTAAGGCACACAAAATCTGTTTTAAATAAATATACACACACACACACACGCACATATACTGTATTATAAATATATTAACAGATGCAGTGAAAGAAATAGCAGCACATATACCTATTTATATCCTTTTTAAATCTCTCCCACCAGCGGCCGAGAGATAAAATCGCTGAACACCGGAAGTTAGGTCCAAGGTTGGAATCCCGCGAACGGGCTGGCTGCATGGACGTTTTCGTGGTTTTCCCCATGTGTTACGAGCTAGTTTTCCTTAGAATGTCCTCCATGAAGGCAACACTCACTTTAGGCAGATAGCCCTCGAGGCTTTGCCGTAATTACATAAAACCCAAACCAAGCACTTTTTAGATCTGAATAAAAATACAGAAAATTGATGTAATATTTAAAAGTAGACCACATTAAAAAATCTGATAACTGATAAATCATGCATTATATTATTTACAGGAATTTAGTTTAACCGAAAATTATATAGGAATTTAACTTTTATACAGGAGATTCTAAAAACTATTGGAAGTTGACATTGATATAGGTACAGTTAAAACTACTTAAATAAATTTTTTAACTCAAAGCAATTTAATGTAAATGAGAAAAAAATTTAGGATGTGCATAGTTTGAATTAGATACTGCATATTCTTTAATGCATATTCTTTCTAATGTATTACATTTTTATACACTACAAATTAAAATAAAAGTAGTGGGAAATACATTATAATTTAAAACATAAAATTTCAAAGTTTACAAATTACTCATAAAAACATGAAATTAAGTACATTGATATATACATTTGTTTAAAAATTACAATTTTAAATTAAAAGTATGCAACCCTTCCTTATATGTGAAATAGGAAAACACCAAATATATTTTTTTCACTAAAATTTAATTAAGGAATTGGTAAAGTAGAATAAATAAATACTGAGAATCGTCAGCATCAAAAAAGTTATTTCTATTGCGAAATACTCCGGTTTTTCACAAATCTTAAGAAATTAAAATATCTATTACGTATACTTCCAAAAACAATCCATGACCTCCGCCGTCCTCAGTTTAGCTCTAAAACGACAGTCAGAAACTTAAAACGGTAGCGGTCCAGCTGACGGAAAAATTTCCGATGCGTCGATCTCTGTAATGATCGAGACGATGACACCAGACTCGCTCTCTGTCGAGTAGATCGCAAAAACCGACCCGTTATTCTATCTCGACGGTGTCCAGACTAGGGCCCTTAGTGACAATAAATTCATGCATCAGAATGAAATTTGGGCGATAAAAATTAAGGCTACGACGGTCTGACAATTTTCGAAATTCGGCTAGCAAGAGGCGTTACTATTATAACCTGGTAAATAGAATCCAGCAGAAACGCATTACCGCTCTGGAAAATAATGATGTGAAATTTTCAATCAAACACCGGCTTCTGTTCATGTCAGGAATGGCTCGTCAATTATCCAATGAGACTGAGTTTCGATGTAAACACAAAAACTCCCGCTTCCATGATTCCTCTAAGTTTAGAAGCTTATATGTTTTTGGATTCTGTGTTTGCGTTTTAACAACACCCCTCCCCGCCCAAAAAAAATCTGAAAGGTTTCAGATTTTAAATGAAGTCCAAAGGGGCGGTTTTTAACGTTTAACGTTTTGTGTGTTACTTTTATTAAATATAATATTATGTTTGCACTTAAACCATAAAATTAGCAATGTCGCAAAATAATTTTAGACTGAGCACATCTTTAGAATTTCCGATTGAGCGTATCTTTCGAATTTTCCGATATACAGTTCCGCGCGCTGGAGAGAAAAAGCTTTTTTTTTCTCCGTAGAGTATTACCATTGCTCGCTTTTAAATTGTTGAGTTTGTTACTCAAAAATTCCTCAAAGTTTTACAAAATATGAAATCGATAATAAAACAAATTCTAAATTTCAAATTTGGTCTTCGAGATACTTATATTCGTAGGAGGATTACGTCCTTCAAAATTTTATGACTCTATGTACCGTTGTTTTATCACAATACGAGAAATATAAATATACATATATTTATGCAGATTTTTCATTATTTAATTTCTTCAAATATAATACAGGACTCTAACATTTGGTGGCAACAGTTTGAAAAATGAAACGGACATTTATAGTGATTCAACGTAAAGTCGCAAAGCGAAAACAATAGACCTTCAGGGACAAAGCCCCTTTGGACTAAAAAAGGGAAAAATGAATGCAATGATGGACAAATTTTTTTATTGAAATAGTTGGAAGTTCCAGTAACTTGTCTGGAGATATATAAAGAATTAGTAACCAGTGAATTAGGAAAATCATATGCCAGTGTGAGTTAACAGAAAGAAGCGTGAGAAGAGATTGCAACGATTTCAAATTCGTACGGGACTTTAATTAAAATATAAATGGACAGATTTGAAAGATCGGATGAAGAAGAAAGGTCAAAAAATGAAAATAAAAAATATTCATTTTTGGACAGGAGAAGGATCTCTACCGATAAGAAACTTCAATCATGGAAAAATTTTATCGCTGATCTGGAATACCCGGTGTGGTGTAGTGTTAATGCTTCAACGGTGTAGTGTTGAACTCCAATGAAAACTTTAATGATGGAATACCGCATGAAAATTTTATTGAACGAGAAAAAAAAAAAAAAAAAAAAAAAAAAAAAAAAAAAACCCGGCTACATACCATCAACAAGAGAAAACCCTATATCTATTTAAACAAATTCAAATTCTCTACATTTTACGTGCGTGAGCAATACAAGGCTCTCGAGACAACATTTTAATATTATTTTTAAAACAATTAATTTAACTTAACAACTATTGAAAACGTATTCGGAAGTTAAATAATAATAATGTCTCGAGACATCCTTGTCCATATTAATCTTCAGTTTCTTCTTCCTTTATGCGATCTTATCACACCGGTATCAGTACGCAATATGAAATCGTTATAAGTATCCTAAAATATCTAAAATGTTCTATGGCATGCTTTATTTTTGTGAGAAATCTGCATGTTTGAAACTGTCATGAAAGATTTGATTCGGGTTACCAGCTGATGAAAAAAAGTGTTTTCTGCTTTGCATGTTTATAATGTTTTCGAAGTTTATAATGTTTAGCTTCCTGTGAATGGAAAAAAAAAGTTCAAAAATAAAGATATGAAAATCGAGATTCTTTTCTAGGAAAATGGTTACAGAATGAACAATACTCACCAAACGGCGGTACTGGCCTAAACCGTTAGTCATGTGGATAGTATTTTGCTAGAAGTATATTGTAAATGATATGAGCCTCATTCCTTCAGAAAGCCTTTTATAAAGACATTCCAAGTTTCATATACTGTATGCAATTAGTAAATAGATAGGTATTCTAAGAATTTTAATTAAAACTCTTTTTTAAGGTTTCAGTAAAGTACAATTAGAATGAAATGATATTTACATTTACATTTATTCTTAGGTGCAAAAGGAAAACCTGACAAGAAGTGATAAGCCAGCGATGCGTAAATTTTTTCGGTAGCGGGCCAAAAATCGAAAAAAAAAAAAAAAAAAAAATTTCGCGGGCCAAGATAAATTTTTCTAAAATTTTAAAAACAATACACAAGTATTACAACTTAAATACGTTAATGAGATGAATGAAATTACGATTGCATTTTTAAAAGTTCCTTATATTGAGTTTTGAAGTGAGATGTACTAATTTTAAGGAACGAGGTTAAATGCTCATCTGTCACTCTACTTCTGAAACAATTCTTTCTAAGGTTCATAGTTGAAAACATTTGTTCACAGATATAAGATGAAGCAAACATAGCACTGATGTTCTGGGCGTGAGCTATTAAATTTAGGAGACTTACTTTCGATAATGATTTGTAAAATCCTAATTTTGGCACACTTAAAAATAACTGCTTGAGATGACAGTTAGATTGCAACTCAATTAATTCAAGCTGCAAATCTGACTTCACTGCTTCAAAATTTACGTCGAAAGCATGGTGAAAATATACAGTTCTGTTTGAATGGCACTGAAATCTTGAAATCTGCTTTCGAACTCAAAATACAGTTTTTTCAAGCCATCTTCATAATTCTTAACAAGAATAACGTCATAATTCTTAACAAGAATAACGTAAACGTAGACGTCGATCGTTATTCTTGTTAACAAGAATAACGATCGACGTCTACGTAGAGCTGTCTTCATCATGCCTGCACGATGTTGCGTTCCAGCATGCAAATCCAATTACGATGGCACTAATGAATATTTATCAGTATTCGAATTTCCAAAAGCTACAGTAAAACGGGATTTATAGATCAAAAAAATTCCAAGGAAAAATTTTATTCCAAGGGATCGCAGCATTGTGTGTGAAAAACATTTTCAAAAAGATGGTATTATTCGCTATGATTATTTACTAACAAATGAAGGTACTTTTATTCAGATGTGTAGAGGGCACCCTAAATTAAATAACGATGCTTACCCATGCATTTTTTCTGGTTGTCCAAAATACTTATCTGAAAGTCCAACACCTCAGAGGATGAGCAGGAAGGAAAAAAGAGCTAAGATGGAAAAGCATATTTTTAATGAATTTTTGAGAAAGGACAAAATAGCGTCATTTGAGGATTTTCTTTTATATTACCGAATAAATTAAATATTTCAGATACTTCAGATATTATTTTACACAAATCTGTTGCTGGTATTTATATTTTATTGCTCAGTTTTCATCCACATCCTAAAATTGAGAAAAGTATCTTTGTATCGCTTCATATGGATGTAGCAGTTTCTCTAGGAGACGAAGTTGTTGGAATGGAAGTATTTAAAAATATATTAAATGAAAATAATAAACTTACTTTATGGAGTGAATTTGAAAGCATTTATAATTATGCCAAAGTAATGGTAGTTAAAGACATTATAAAATCGAACTATTACTTATCAGTATATAACTGGGAAGATATTGAAGAAAAATCACCTGAGAATGTTACTTACGGAACAGAACATTTTATTTTAGAACAAATGATGATGTGCAATAAAAGTAATATGGCTAGGTTGTATAGTAGTGACATTTTGGTCTTTGCATACTCGTTATGTATCAAATCAGCTGCTTGTTATCGTTGTCTTTATGACAGTCAACTAATCTGCCTTCCATCCATTGATCATCTCCGAAAACTCCTTGTCATGTTAATTAAAGCTTGATGGATCGACAAGTAGTGAAGTCAATAGCAGATATGTAAAAGGTAAAGCTAAAAAACTACTTGAACATGAAAAACTGGTGAATCTAATTGATTGATGAAGCTCATGTGAAAAAAATGGTGACATATAAAGGAAAAGCATTAATTGGTTTTGCTGAAAATTTTGAACGTATTGAAGCATCGTCTGTTCAATCCTTCATGATTTATTCTTTATTATCAGATTACAAAGACGTCATTGCATTAGTTCCAGTGAGTAAAATCACTGCAGTGGGTCTTCATAGTTTGATTTTGAAAGTTATGCAGTTATTAGAAGATGCAGGTTTTACTGTTTTGTGCATGATATCAGATAATAACCGAATAAATCGCAATATGTTTCAGAAACTTAGCAAAGGATTCGCATCTGGACATATAAAAAATCTAGTCAATGAATCAAAGGATTTATTTCTTCTTTTTCATTCTGTTCATTTATTACTCAATCAGTATCAAGTCGATCAGAAATAATTGGATAAACCAAACTGATGATGACAAAACTTTTGTGTGCCCCGACTTTAATGATTTTGACAAGACAGTTTCTCCTAAATTTTCATTCTTGAGGAAAATTTTTAGCATTGAAAAAGAATCCATTATAAGATAAGCCCATCGATTAAATTTTAAAACATTATACCCCTCAAACTTCGGTCGTCAAAAAGTTCAACTTGCTCTGAACATTTTTCATGAAAGTACTTCTGCAGCTTTATAGATGTGTGCCAGTCAGTATTCTTCTTTTCTTAACTGGGATGATACATGATCATTTTAAAAACTAATAAAGAAATGGGGGACATAAGGAAAGTAAATCACCCGAAGAAAGGATTTAGATTCCAAAATCACAGCTGTGAACCATTTTTATCAGTAAATGACGAAAGATTAACTTTCATGGAAACATTCTCGAACTGGTTGAAAGAATGGAAAAAACTGAATCAAAAACCCAGATGTGGAAGTTTAAGTGAAGAAACTTTCTTTGCTTTAACTCACACAATATCAACAATGGTTATCATAATCAAACATCTTTCGTTGAGAGGCACAAAATATATACTTACAGCCAAATTTCAGACAGATAATCTAGAATCTAGGTTTTCTTCATATCGGCAAATGACGGGAGGATCTTATCGTGTGTCTGTACAAGAAATTCTTGAATCCGAGAGAAAATTGCGAATAAAATCGTTTCTTCATTTACATTCCAACAGATTAAAAAAAAATTCAGAGGAAAAATTTAGTTAAAAATGTTGATATCTGATGTCTGTGTAGTACAACCTCTTGAAGAAATTGACTGTTCTCCATTTATAGGAATACTAAATGATATTGATATTGATTCAATGAATAATGCTGAAGCTGAAGTCCTAACACATGTGTCTGGCTACTGTGAATTTAAATTGAAAATTTACTGTCTCTCATGTAAGTCATTATTTTTTACTGATAAGAGTTTGATTTGCGATAACGAAAATCATGAAATTCACTCAGATATCAATGAAGTGATGTAGAGAAACTATTTAAACCTTATTAACCGAGGTGGTTTGAAATTTCTATCTTCAAATAATGTATTTATTGTGACAGTGTGCTTCTTAATATTTCTGAAACTTTTATCTGTTGATTACGAAATTTTATTTCTAAATTCTAAACAAAAACAACATTCTTTACTGGTCAAATTTACAGAGATATAAGTGCAAAACATTAACATGTTTGATGTTCATGAAACTTGTTTAATGTGTGGAATTCTCTTTTCTAGTAGATTTAAAAAAATAATGAGCACCATTTCAAATATTTGTTTAAAGAATTATACTAAAGCTCTTCAAAATAATATGCATACAAAAATCGATGAAAGGAAACTTAAAAAAGTCAAGAATACGTGAAGAAAAGATATGAGTAGTATGCAAATGACATTGTTTTATTTTTTAAAAATAGTGTATTAAATATGATGCAGTTCAGATATATTTTCAATAATGTATCTTTTACATTTAAATGCATTAATCCTTTGCTATTTCCTTATTATTTGATAATAGTTCATAATTTTTCAAAATAAATATAAATTTATCAATTGCGATTAATTATTGCTTCAGTATACTAGTACAACTTGCACAGTATTTGCTAATTAGACAGGAATGATGGTTTGTTCTATGTGTAGTTGTTTCGAGGTTTTCGTTGGCAAATTTATTGATTTTACGCTTTTGTAAAACATTATATGGATGGCTTTTATTTGTAAATACATTGTTTATTATGCATCTACATATAAGTAATAATGTAAATATTATTAAATGATGTAAATATTATTATAATTATTTCTATAGATAACATATAAATATGTGAAAATTATTGGTTTTCTGTAATGTTGCAGCAAAATTGTAATTTATTTAATTTACAAAGTTTTAAGATATTAATTTTTTTCTGTGGCTTTTGATCTGCTCTTTATTTTATTAGATAGTAATTTAAATGAATTAAAAATACATTTGCGTAATGTTTGGAAGCTCTGAAATATTTATAGTTTTAAGGAAAAATATTTTTTTATGTCTTTTAATTTGCTAAATTATATTTACTGTTTGTTAGTGAATTATTTATACTTCTATATCTTTTCATTCCTTTCACGCCTCTCCTTCTCAAACTGTAAAGACATATTTAGTTAATAAATAACAGCCTTTTTATTTACTTATTTCAAAACTTTCTATTTTGAGTGTATCCTAATAAATTATTACAATAGAATGCAAAAAAATTGAACAAGATAACGTAAAAGGTGGCATAGAAAATTTCGTGAATATTTCTTAAAAGATAATATTTATTAAGTTATTAATCTTAACTGCAAGTGAATATACGACCTTTTATATACATTTTCCCGTCAAGTCTATGGAAATTTAATTATTAAGCATTATTAAAAACAAAACACTCTAAACATCGAACGAAACGCTCGCATTCAAATCTGAGGCAGAGTCACGGAAGGATCGTACTCCTTTCGTGATGTCACTCGTACTATGGACTACCACCACGGACCTTATAAGAAAGAGACCAACCCAAATGGGTTTTCTCCCTTACCTTGTCGCATTCCCGGCTGTCACCTTGACCACATCCGGAGGAGTAGGGACGACTTGCAGAAACTTAACATTAGTTCGCTATTGCAGCGCGTATAATTTTCAAGAAAAATCTGGTGATAGCGCCTCATTTCACAAATTAGAATTTTTAGATATTTTTATTTTTGAAACTGAGATCGATTTTTAAAAATTTAGCATATTTTTCAAGCTAATTAATGTTCTAAATAATTATAAAGCTGTTGCATGCTTTCAGGTCTGGATACTTTTTTAGCTTTTCCTATACTGTAAGGAAATTTGTATCTACTTTTTTTAAAAAAATAATATTTTAAATCTGAACTAATAGAAAAATTCAAACAAACAATTTTCTCTTACAATTTTTGTGCTTTTTATTGGTGTAAATAAGTAAAAAATATTAAAATAAAAAAAAAATAGATTTTTGAAAGTTTTTGTTTAAAATTCTTAATTGTACTGCTTTTTAAAAATTATATCTGAATATTATAGCATAATATTCTACAAAGGAGTTTTATTTCAATAATATTTCATAATACATTGTAGAGTACCTCACTTTGGAATTCTAAGTTAATGTTGGAAGTGAGGAATCTAAGAAATGATAAGCGAATAATCGCTTGCGTTCGGTGACAAGAAACAACAAGATAGAAGGGTAACTAACCCTTTATTATTCTAATAAGATTTAACAAACTCCGCCTGGGAGTGTACAAGCAAAGCCGCACTTGGACTTGAACTAAAAAGACTAAGAATTAAACTAAAACTAAGATTAACTAAAGAAGTATAGCCGAAGCTATCAAGGTTCAATTTGAGTTGACCCATTAACTTATTTTACTACGAAGCTTAGCAAGGGCCTGAGTACGGTCGAGCGTAATAACAGCTTTGAGAGAGAGAGTGGCCAAAAAGGCAGACGCGCGTCAATCAGAAACTCTGATTCTCTCTGACTGACTGACTGACTGATAACTTATAGCCAGAATACCACTGAGATTAGTAGTTTATCTGGCTCAATCAAATTTATGCCGGATTGGGCACAATAACATAGAACTATCTTCACATAATGTCCGCAGTAAGGAGGAGAAAGACGGATAAAGAATAGGAAGACCAGCAACGCAAGAGCTCACTAGCAAGTAACCGGCCCGGTAAAGGCGTGACTAAGTGGGAGTCATAAAATGAGTGTAGAATGTGAATAAAACTAGTGAATTTAAGAAATACACAGTATAATAAATGAGTAAGATACAAAATTAAGAATGCTAATAAATTTCTCTCTGACTCAGGAACTTCGTGGTTTAAATACCGCTCCTCCTCATTAAATATTCAGCAAGATTCCAAAAGTACGTTCTGGCCGGAAGTAGTAAGTTGAAGTTAAGAATTTGACAGGAAAGGAACTTTAACTTAAAATTTAACTGTTAATAAAATTAACATAATGCTTACAACATCATAGTGATAAACACTTTTAGCACTTTAATATTTTTTATGGATTTATTCTAATGTTAAAAATTGTAGTTAACTGTAATAATTAATTGTACTAGTATTTTATAGTGATTATTTTTTTAAAATTTATTTCTAGTTCTGCATAAGTTTTCTTATTTATTGCGAATTTATTTTATTAGCCCAAAGGGGTGGCAGCTCAGAAAAGCTATTAGTTTCGAAACGGCATTTTGCTTTGTTTCACTATAAATGTTTGTTTCACTTTGCAAACTGTTGCCACCAAATTTTATCGCCCTGTATTATATTTTAAAGAAATTATATTGTCCATAGTGAGAAAATCTAAAAATGAAATTAAAGGCATTTTATTTTGATGTTTATTAAATGATATAATTAATTAAATATTATACAAAAACATGAATTGTAATAAGGGCTAATTTTAATATGATTTTAATGTAAGGATACACATACAACTCTACTATATGCTCATCATATTATACATTTACACTGCACTTTTCTTCATTAAGTTGGAGCTATGATCTATTTTCACTTGATGTGAATGAGTGATGTGTCATTTATTTCATAAATTTACAAAATATATAGGCGGATAAAAGTTACAGGTACGTAAGCAAAAGCTTAATTCTTATACTTTTTTATGCTCCTCTATTAGAAATATCATCCTTAATAAGAATTCTTTCATTATATATTTGGTATAATATACTGTTTTGTTATTCTAATTTCAAATCATTCTCTGCGCATTTTTTACTACTTTTATATGTATAACTGCTTAACTGTACACTGTCTTCCCTTATTACCTTTGGGGGTGGCTGGGTTACTGGCTGCCTTCGTTTGGGGAGATACGGCGCCCTTTCTTTTGAGCTATGGGGACATTCGTGTCCAGGTGGGCTGAAGGGAGCCTCCAATTCTTACTGTCTTTCCTTCCTCTAGATTGCAGTATAATACCACAAGTTTTCCCACCAACTACGATGTCTTTCAGCCTGTTTAGGACTATGTAAAGACCGTCCCCTCGTGAATGTAGTTCAGGAGAGAAGCTTTTCCATCCCATCGGATTCCATAAACACACCCTGTCACCATTAAATCGATGTCCTGTAGCTCTCGTGTTTTATTGTGTCTTCATCTTCTCCGTCGTTAAGCTGAGTCTCTCTCCTAAAAATCTGTGCATTATTTCAAACCCTGCCTTGAGATCTTGAATTACACCTCAGGAGATAAGGCGCATCCGGAGAGTGACCAAACAAAAGATCACAAGGCAGACTAAGAGCATCTGGGATGGGAAATAGCTGGTAGACTCGTGGATAGAACTGACATAAGCCTATAAGAGCAGACGTAACGTCAGGCTCCAATGCAGTTGAATTCTGGAAATCATTAGCGAGAGGTTAATAATGATGGCTCGTTTGAACCTCCCTACCATGACTTCTGACTACGCGGATGTAAAGCTCTCGTTTGAAATTTGTCTATTTGTTTTACAGAATTCATTAATTACACCCGACATAAAATTCCATGCTTGACCCGAATGCTACTGAAAAAGACTTCAAACCTGGAAATCCAGTGTTGCATCATTACCTCTGCTCCTGATCAAGAGACTAGGTGACAGTCTCTTGCTTAGGGATAGAATATGCTCCAGATCACTTTGTGAAGTAATCGATGGATATGTGGATCAATTTGCTGCTAGAAGCAGTTTGTGGTAGACTTCGCAGGATATCGAAGGCGATGCGTTCAGAAGGCGGACTTACATTGTAACTCTGTAGCTTCCCTCGGGTGTGTTTCTTCTGTCTTTTCCGGGCAGCACAGGCATCACGAGCTTGAGAATGCATATGGAAGCCAGCCCTTGCATTCCTCCAACAGAAGCGCTCTCGAAATCTATGCAAAGTCTTCTTATTCCAAAGTGGTTACCAGTCGGACTGCTGTATAGTTCTTTAAGGACTTTAGGGATCCGGGATCTTGGAAGTATCAGGTGCCACCGGAATGCGTTTCTCCCATATGATTAGAGCTTCATGTATGAGACACCGTGAACCCAATATTATTTTATCTTACGACTATAAATCGAATTGTCCTTCCAAGCAAGTTTCCTATTTTAAGACTACATTAGACAATTATAGGTTTAATGTCGCGGTCTTCCTGTGGTATAATGTTTATTATTATTGACAGTACTAAAATTATATTACATGGAATGGCAACAGTCATTCTTAGTTTAAATATTGTTCTTTATAACGTAAGATTTGATGTTCTGTTTTATGCAGTTTTAGTTGATTAGCTGATTTTTTAGTTGATTGACTTTATTTGAGCTTCTTAAGGAAAGTGATTTATTATATTTACAAAAATTAATAAACTAAAACTAATTTATACCTTATTTTTTTGCAAAATGTGAAACCCTTTGAAACCAGTAAGATTTGATGTTGACCCTGCCTGTTTTGGAGCAGAATCGAAATGGAAACACTGGGAAACACTGGAAAAGAACTTTTTCAAATTTTCTCACACAAGTGAAAGAGGCAACTGAAGAAAGAAAACTACAGCTGTTATGCAATTTTGTATCTACAAGTGTTTATCAATATATTAATGATTCACAATCCTATGATAATGCAATTAATGTTCTGGATTCATTGTACATTGCTAAAAGAAATGAAATATTTGCCCGGCACTGTTTAGCATCCAGATTTCAATAAACGGGTGAGTCTGTAAATGAATATTTACAAATATTAAAACAGTTGAGCAAGGACTGTGAATTTAAGTCTGTTACTGCAGAAGAATATAAACATGAGTATATTAGAGATGCATTCATCCGAGGTTTGAAGAACCCCCGCATTCGAGAACGGTTATTAGAAAATACCAGTATTTCGTTAGAAAAAGCTTATGATCAAGCTAAAGCCTTAGAACTTGCTGAACATCATTCTGCCTCATATTTAATATCTTCCTCAGCACCAGTAGCTGCAGTTGAACAGTGTGAGAACAAAAATGACGATAGTGAACAATTGGCAGTAGTTGCTCCTATTCGATCCAGAAAATGTGTCTTTTGTGGCAGAGACCTTCATTTACGAAGTATTTGCCCAGCTAAGGATGCAAATATGTCGAGGATATGGTAAAAAGGGCCATTACCAAAATGTATGCAAATCCAAATTTCTACGCAATACTACTAATCCCAAAGCGGCAGTTTATACACTAGCATCAGCTTCAATGCTTCCTCACTGTCTTGAAAGATCAATAACTAAAGTCCTAGTAAATGGAGTTCAGCTGAATGCCCTAATTGATACTGGTAGTTCACTAAGTTTTATAAATCAATGTTTTATAAAAAGATGTCGAATTAAAGTAAAACCATATTTTGGTAGAATAACCACGGCTAACTCATCTCTAAGTTCAGATATTACAGGCTGTTCTTAAGTTAATATCAAATTGCAAACCCATGTATACACTAAAGTTGAGGTATTAATTATGAAAAACCTCTGAGCAGACTTTCTTATTGGACATGATTTATTAAAAGATCATTCTTCTGTTGAGATAGAATTTAAAGGTGACAGACCACCTCTTAGAATTTGTTCATTAGCAACTGCTCTTGTAACTCCTGTGTCCTTGTTCTCTAATTTAAAGCCTGATTATAGACCTATTGTTACAAGGTCAAGACGCCAAACTGAAGAAGATAGAACATTCATAGCTACAGAAGTAGGTAAATTACTTAAAGAAGGTGTAATTGAACCAAGTAATTCTCCTTGGCGTGCACAAGCTTTTGTTGTGAAAGGAGAACATCATAGACCCAGAATGGTAATAGATTATTCGCAGACTATAAACAAATTCGCTATGCTTGATGCTTACCCTCTTCCCCAAATTGAAGAGTTGATTTCACAAGTATCAAAATATAAAATATTTAGTGCAATTAATCTCAGAAGTGCTTATCATCAGGTTCCTATCAAAGAATCAGAGAAACACTATACTGCGTTTGAAGCTGATGGTAAACTCTATCAACTTCTACGTGTTCCATTTGGTGTAACAAATAGAGTTACTTCTTTCCAAAGAAAAATTGATGAAATAATTTCAAATGAAGAATTATCAGGAACCTTTCCCTACCTTGCTGATGTAACTATATGTGGCAAGAATGAAGCTGAGCATAATAATAACTTGGAGAGGTTTATGGCTGCTTCTAAAAAGTCTAACCTAACCCTGAATGAGGAAATAATGCACATTTTCCACGAAATTTGTAAAACTGTTAGGCTACTAGATAGCTAATAACATAATAAAACCTGATCCTACTAGACTGAAACCGCTAATGGATTTACCGGTTCCTAAAGATGTAGGATCTCTACAGCGAGCACTGGGAATGTTTGCTCATTATTGCCGTTGGATTCCCAATTTTTCTCAAAAGATTCGCCCTCTTTTGACTAGAGGACCTTTTTCCCTTAGTAAAGATGCCGAGAAAGCCTTCAGTTCCCTTAAGAGAGATATATCCAAAGCTTCTTTAGCCGCAATTGAGGATAATATACCATTCAGAATTGAAACTGACCCTTCTGAATTTGCAATAGGAGCAACCCTGAGTCAAGATGGTCGTCCTATAGCTTATTTCTTTATAGCTTTTTCTCTAGAACACTAAACTCTTCCAAACGAAAAAGTTCTTCTATTGAAAAAGAAGTATATGCTATTGTCGAATCTTTACGAAACTGGAGACACTATTTAATTGGAAGACACTTCGAAGTTTTTACCGATCAAAGATCCGTGGCATTTATGTTTGATCAACAGCACTCCAGTAAAATTAAAAATGAGAGAATTATGAGTTGGCGGTTAGAACTTGCTTGTTTCAAATTTGACATTATATATCGCCCTGGAAATAAAAATGAAATTGCAGACACTTGATCAAGAATAAATGCAGCTATAAAACCACAAATAGATCTAAAGACACTACATGATGAACTTTGCCATTCCGGAGTAACTCGAATGTATCACTGGATAAGATCTAAAAATTTGCCTTTCTCACTAGAAGAAATTAGAACTGTTAATTCATGTGTATGCTGCAGTAAAGTAAAACCTCGTTTCTATAGATCTGAAGAACACTTAACTAAAGCAACTGCACCTTTTGAAAGACTAAAACTAGATTTCAAAGGTCCTTTGCCTACGGCTTCCAGGAACCGTTTCCTTCTTACTATTGCGGACGAGTTTTCAAGATTCCCTTTTGCAATACCTTGCTCTGATATGTCATCTACTACTGTTATTACTGTTATTGCTCACCTGCAAAATATTTTCTCAATTTTGGAAATTGCAGCCTACATACATTCTGATCGAAAATCTTCATTTATGTCTCGTGAATTAAAATGCTTCTTAACTTCACTTGGTATAGCAACAAATCGCACAAATGCATATAATCCTCTAGGAAATGGCCAAGTAGAGAGGCATAATAGAATCATATGGAAAACCATCCAGCTGGCACTAAATCAAAGAATATGGCTATCAAACATTGGGAAGGTGTTCTGAAACCTGTTTTGTATTCGGTTCGGTCTTCTTTTGTACAGAAACAAATGCCACACCACATGAACGTATGTTCATTCATGCTAGAAGATCATATAATGGACGTTTTTTACCTACGTGGTTAACACAACCCGGAACAGTATTAATGAAGAACCATACAAGAGCTAATAAATATGAGCCTATTGTGCAGGAAATGGAGCTCATTGAGGCTAACCCAGATTAGGCTTGCTTTAAACTTCCAGATGGTCGTGAAACCAATGTTTTAATACGATATTTAGCACCCAAAAGCGATACTCCCATCCATGCTCATGATATCGGGTTGAATGAATACCAACAACTTTCAGATTCTTTTGCTCAAGAGAACGAAGGTCTTGCCGCTGAAGCTCTTGAACCCGTATCGAAAACTGTAAGAAAATCGACAGAAGAGGATCCCCAAGGCAGTGATTTACCGTGCCCTAGCAGACAAGAGGATTTTGAAAATACTTCAAATGATAATTTGCATGAGAGTGAATCCTTGCGTCCAAAAAGGCAGAGATGTCAGCCTTCTTATCTGGTAGACTATGTAACTTATTAATAATCTTTGGGAGAGGTTAATGTTGTGGTATAACGTTTATTATTATTGGCAGCACAAAAATGCTATTACATGGAACGGCAACAGTCATTCTTAGTTCAACTATTGTTCTTACAACGTGACATTTGATGTTCTGTTTTATGTGCAGTTTTAATTGATTAAAGCTTCATTTGAGCTTCTTAAGGAAAGTGATTTATTATATTTACTGGCTTTTACAGTTTTAAGGATTTTAGCCCTCTGGTAATATAGACGTTGTTGAAGAAGAAAATTTAGAATATAGAAAAAAAGTTTGCTTGTGCCCAACGATATAAATGTATCGTAAAAGAGAAGGATGAATTATTTGATATTTCCAAGTATAGATATCTTATGAAAATATTAAGAATAACAGCTTGGATTAAACGATTTACTTTGAAAACTAGAAAACTTGCAAACTTGACAGATGTTCCTACAGCTGAAGAGCTTCAAGACGCAGAAGAATTTTGGATCCGTAGAATTCAAAGGGTAGCATATAATTCGGAAATTTCAACATTACAAACTGATAAAAGCCTCTCTAAGAAGTCATCCATATATACCTTTCCCCCCGTTTTTAGACGATAAAGGAATCTTACGGTTTGAAAGAGGATTACAATTCTCCGATTTCAGCACCGAAGAAAAACATCCTATCCTCTTACCTCGAAATTCAAAATTTATGGAACTGATTATTGAAAGAGAACATAACAAGTTAATGCATAGTGGAGTTACAGCCGCTTTGACCAGTTTTCGAAAAGAATACTGGATACCGAAACGCCGACAGCTTGAAAAGAAGATAGTTAGAAATTGTCTTATTTATAAAAAGTATACAGCAAAACCTGCTCAACAGATGCCAAAAGACAGAATAGTTCAGACTCCACCATTTCTTGTTTCACGAATGGAATTCGCAAGTCCAGTTTGGGTTAGATCAACAACCGAAACTGAGAAAATCGTACATAAGTCTTTTCACCTGTGCCGTTACCAGAGCCCTTCATTTAGAGCTAGTCTCCAGTAAGTTAACAGAAAATTTTTTGATGATTTTTAGAAGATTCGTATCAAGACGAGGACTTTTTCTTATTTTTAAAATTAAAGAATTCTCCATGTACCACATAGTATCAGATGCGGCTTACAGAAGTAAGTATGAAACAAAATACAAAATAAACAGAAGAAAAAACTGAAATAAAATTAAGAATGATTACAAAGTTTCACAATAAATTGTCAAAAAGTGTTAAAAGCACTTCTCTCAGAAATACTCGTAAATTGGTAAAATTCTGTAGACCAGTTAATATTAAAGTTTTTCAGTTCCAGTTTCAAGACTTTTCTTTCGTTCTTATATTTAGGACATAGAAGAAGCACATGTTCAACATTCTCCTCTCCACCGAGGCTACAATCACAGATAGACTCGGAGCTCAACTTAAATCTATTCAAATAACTTTTGAAATTTCCATGGCCAGTAAGAAATTGGGTTAATTTATAGTCTCTGAAGAAGTGATGACATGACAATTTCATCTTCATAGAAGGGAAAAATCTCTTTGTTAAGCTCCCTTTATTTGAATTAATGAATTCGTGGTTCCACGACTCCACAATACTTTCATACATGACCTTCTTATAAAAGGAATTAGGGATATTGACAAAAGTGTCAATTTCCCGCTTAGTCGCAGCCTTAGCCAGGAAACCGGCTCGTTCGTTCCCAACAACACCTGTATGACCACGAGCAAATGAAAATGCAACCGAAATATTTTTAACTTTTAGGTTTTTCAATTCTTTTTGAATCTCGATAATGATATTATTAGAAGAAGAAATACATTTTAAGATCTCCAAGGATGAAAGAGAATCAGTACAAATGAGATAGTCTGAAACAGCACTATTTTATTCAGAGACCCATTTGATGGCGAAGTTTAAGCACAAAAGTTCAGCTATAAAAACGGTACATTCATCTCTAATTCTAAATTGAAAGTGCTCAAATTCAAGACCATTTTTGAAGACAACAAATGCGAGACCCACCTTGCCATCAATTTTGCTGCCATCAGTATAGCTAGTTACAGGCGAATCATCTAAGATTTTATTGCTAAATAAAATTAACAGCATTTCTTTCTGAAGGATGAGGAAGATCAGATGGAGGTAAAATACAATCATACTGAGAGAGAGCAGAAGCAGAAATATTTTCCTTATAAGCAATAGCATGAAGAATGGCAATGTCAATTGGAGGAAAGCCAGTAATTGCATAAACAGACTCATAGCTAAGTGTACGATATCCACATATGACTCGCAGAAGTATACGCCTTTGAACGCGTCTTAAATATCTATAATTTATCTTCTTCTTGAGCGATATACCCCAGATTTTAGAGCCGTACATAATGAAGGTGGTGTGGTGTGTGTGATGATGGCAAAGCCTCAGGGCTATCTGCCTAAGAGGAGGGATGCCTTCGTGGAGGACTTTCTAAGGGAAACTGGCTCGTATACACGTCACACATGGGGAAAACCACGAAAACGCCCATGCAGCCAGTTCGCGGGATTCGAACCTCGGACTGAACTACCAGTGTTCAGCGTCTTTACCGCTCGGCCGCTGGTGGGCCCTACATAATGAAGGGTGCAATTCCTTGTTTATAGATGAGCGAGTGAACATTGTAATTAATACCGTATGTGTTGCGTGCAATACGACTTAATCCACGCTGTAATTTATCACATTTCTCTGATACATAAGTTAAGTGTTGCTTCCAAGAAAATTTACAGTCGAGAAAAACCCCAAGATATTTCATTTGCTTTACCACAGTCAAAGGGGTGCCGTCGAGAGATAACTGAAATGCATCATAACAGATGTTTCTCTTTTCAATAATCATAACCCTGGTTGTACCAGGATTGAAGTCTAATTTAAATCCTTTTGACCAGTCGGGGGCGAGATTTAAAGTTTCTTGTGCCTGTAAAAAAGTAGCAGAAAGGTCCCTACTCTGGAAGCAAAACAAGACATCATCCGCAAAGGCTATAGTATCACAGCAAGCACGATTTTCCAGTTTTGATAGGAGATCATTAATAATAATACTCCAAAACGTAGGTCCTGAAACTGAGCCTTGAGGGCAACCCCTTTTAAGGTGACGGATTGCAGAAGCCGAGCCCAATTGCAGTTTGGCCGTCCGATCTTTTAAAAAGTCAGCAGCAAGTGAAAAAATATTCATTGGAAGTTCCACTTTTTTGAGAAGATTGAGAATACAACGCCACCATGCATAATCAAAGGCGCCCTCAATATCCAAAAAGACCAAAATAGTGTGAAAATTTTTCTTTTTACCTCTCTGAACAATTTCATTCAAGCGTGAAAGAGCGTCTTCAGAGCTTCTTTGAGGTGTAAAACCGTACTGATTACCAGAAAGGAAGTCTCCATGGCGGAGATACAAGCAAATTCTGTTAATAAAAAGTTTTTCCAAGCACTTACCTAAAGCAGGAAGTAAACTTATACATATAAGGTTATCTAGGTGAGGAACCCTAGACTCATTTCCTTTAGGAATAAGAATCACCTGAGCATGTTTCCAAACACATGGGAAAATGCCAACATTTAGGCAAACGTTAAAAAATACATGGAGAAATTGAGGAAACATTAAATGAAACTGTTTAATAATCTCATTTGAAATAGAATCAGGACCGGGTGATTTATTTGGTTCCAGCATTGAAATAACTGTATTAACTTCATCACAGAAAAACATAGGATCAACAAAAGAAGAATAAGCAGTACGCGCAGATTGACGAGGACATTGTGACACAATTTACTCGGATAATGCCAAAATCTTTCAAAAAATAAACCGATAATTCGAGCATTTTTCAAAAATACTGGAGGATTCCAAATTTCAAGATTGTATTGCTTGTAAGAAGGTAAGCTGGAAATTTATTGCAGAACGTGCTGCATAATGGGGAGGTTTTTACGAACTTTTAGTGAAGTCTGTGAAGGACTGTTTAAGAAAAATACTTGGAAAAGCCTTATTAAATTTTGAAGAGTTGACTACTATTTTGACAGAAGTTGAATATGTCATAAATCAAAGACCTTTAGCTTACAATGACTTGGAAGAACCAGAGCCTCTCACACCAGCGCACTTCTCAACTTTTGGTCGAAAAAATCATAATTATCCACTTCATTTTATCGAGATGATTGACAAGAATTCAAATAGAAGTTATCTGATGAATAGACAAGTGTACCAAACTACACGTTTTGAACGTCTCTGGAAAAGATTGAAGGAACAATATCTACTTAACTTGCGAACGCCTCACCATTCGGAAACTCCTAACCCAACTAAAGAATTAAAAGTTGGAGATAGCATTCTTTTGGAAGGGTCTACAAAGTCCAAACTCTTATGGGAACTTAGTGTGGTAATGGAGTTATACAGAAGACGAGATCAAGATGATCGTTCTTGTTTAATTAAGACGTCCAAAGGACAAGTTAAGAGCCTCATACAACTCTTATATCCTTTAATAGTTTTGAACCTCTGAGAACTATTGAATGAACTATTGACTTTTTCCAACATTTGATGAGAACTTTTTGAACTTATTGATTATTCAGTAATTTCTTATGTTTAATTGATTAAGTTGTTTTATTTTACATTTTAGTAGATGCTCAAGAAGATATTTTTCTTTTTGTTATAGAAAGTAACTGTAAGCATTTTAATTTTTATTTGGATTTTCTGTTTAATTGTGTGAACTTTATGAGTTCAGGTGGGTAGTGTAGAGAAATATGATGCCGTACGGCGATAGCAGCGCCCTCACCTGAAGGAAAAAGTTAGATGTTAGATGCTGGACGGGAATGGTTCATTAAGCCTTATCCTTTGATTTGTAGAATTTTCCGTATGTTGATTAAGTAA
This sequence comes from Stegodyphus dumicola, assembly GCF_044657685.1. Lineage (NCBI taxonomy): Eukaryota > Metazoa > Arthropoda > Arachnida > Araneae > Eresidae > Stegodyphus > Stegodyphus dumicola. The sequence goes on along the minus strand of NC_140769.1, from coordinate 221,485,192 downwards.
CTAATTAACTGTACATATTATAAATAAATATTTAACTTAACCTTGCTTTGAATCAATTATAGATATAGATATGATCTTCATACAGAAAGATAGATTTTAGATACGGTAGAAGTTTCAACTTAGAATAAAACCCCTTTCGCGACAACTCTACCCACTCCAGCCTCACTGTAAAAAAATCTGTAAAGTTACTAAGAAAAGTCGTGGAAACTGGGATGCCATGGATTATTTGAGTAATCAAAACAGGAATTTTTTTAGTAACTTTACAGAGATTATATCTGTAATGGTTACAGATGTTTGACATGTAATGTTACAGGAAGTTATTCTGTAGGCATAACAAAGTTTTTGTATGTCGATTACCGAAGCATATGCCTGTAAAGGTTACAGATCTTTGATCTGTAATGTTACAGGAAATTATCGTGTAAGTATAACATGTTTTTCATATGTGATTTACCAATGTAAACATCTGTAAAGATTACAGGAAATAATAGTGTAAGTAGATCGTAATTTTTGAATGTGAATTACTAAAGGGAATATTTGTAGATTACTAGTGTTCTGCTTGTAAGGTTATTGCAAGTGATTATGTAAGAACATGTATTTTCATGTGAAATTTTAAAGGATATATATGTAAAAGTTGCAGATAATTTACTTAAAAGTTCTTCCAAATTATGCATATAGAACATATTTGTCTTATACAAAATACAAAAATGATGTATTCCTAAATATTAAATATTTTGATTGTAATATTACTACAAATAATTACACATGTAGAACATATGTTTTATGTGAAATGTCTACAGCTACTGCTTGTAACAAAATATGCTGCATTTATTTATTTGTGGGGAAAGGGAAGTTATGTAACTTTAAATATTAAGTTTTTTTTTTTTTTTTTTTTTTTTTTTTTTTTTTAAGGAAAAATACCTTAGATTTTCTAAAAGATATACAACATTTTCTTTCAAAATATTTCCAATGTTAAAAAGAAGCTCAAATTTTATGTTTTTCTTACATCTGCATTACTTTCCTTTATTGAATTTTAAGACATTTCAAAGTTACATATGCATCACGAAATAGCTGGAAAAAAAACTTGTGTATTAGACTTAATGGTTTTTTGGCAATAAATTAGTAATGTTCTAGAATTCCCCCGCTGAACACTGGTAGTTCGGTCCGAGGTTCAAATCCCGCGAATGGGCTGGTTGTATGGGTATTTTCATGGTTTTCTCCATGTGTAACATGTATATAAGTCAGTTTCCCTTCGAAAGTCCTCCACAAAGGCATTTCTCCACTTACGCAGATAGTCCTAGTGTGCTTTGCCATACTTACGTAAACTAAACCAAATCATTCTCCTTATACCCAACAGTGTAATCTAAAGAGACTGCAATTGGATATGATTACAGTAAAAAAATATTTTAATGAAATTGTTTCAATAAACAATTCTAAATATTTTTTCAAATTCTAAAAAAAATTACTTATGTAACTCAACAATGAACTTAAATTCAGTTATCACAAGTTATCCAAAATTATTTTCATGCTTAATTGCATTATTCATTTTAATTACAACATATAATTCTTTTAGGCATAAATGCTTTTTAATCTCTTCTGCTACTGACCATTAATTGAAATAATAGATTAATTAATCGGACAGTTGTACAGGTATTTTCCCAGATTTAAAACTTTATTAATAAATTACATTCTTCTCATTGAATACAAAATTGAAGAATTAGTTAGTCCTAAATTTAATTTTTCAAGTATTCCTTCTACTAAAACATTTATTGCCTACAGGCAGCCAGACAGTAAGCTGAACACTAGCATTTGGCTCTAGATTTAAATCCTAGAGAATGGGCTGCCTGTGTAAATGTTTGTGTAACATGAAGTTTTCCTTAAAATATTCCTTTCCTTGGACAGATGGCCCTCTCTTGCTTTGTCATATTTCAAATAATCAATTCAAGCATTTAATGTATAACGTTGCGCGCCTCCAACTTGCACGCAACCAAGAGGTGACTGTGAAAACTTGTATAAAAGATAGAGCCTTGTGAAGGGTTTAAGTCCCTTTTTATTCAACGTAATAAATTACAATTGCGTCCTCTTGACGCTTACAGACTGTGCCAACTTGGCAGTCAAATAAAAATAATAACCTGAAAAGAAAGTAAAGACAAGATTCTAACTACGAGGCTCTCTAAAATAACTAACTCACCGTGTTTTACAATACTGCTGCTAATTCAGCAGACTTGAAGCTCACTGGAACGATTACCACTACTTCCCGCCAAGCACATAGGCCGCAACGCGGGGTTCTTCAATTCTCGCTAACTACCTCCGCGCTCGCTAAGTAAGAATATCACACCGAACTCGTTTCCTTCTATTTAAATCAGAATACTTCCGCTGATAATTTGAATCCTTGCGCGTTCTACTCAAATTTACATATTCTGGTATTGGCAGTTCCAGGGGAAAGTAAGGCTTGACAGGAAAGATAGTTTAAACTTAAAATAAATGTTAGTTAAAATAAATATAAACCCTACATTTGCCGCTGCCAGAATTTGGAAAACTTGGAAGCAGGTCCTACAAACGACCTGTTGTAAGTTTATCTAATTCTGAACTAACTGGCGAGAACCTCGTTTACACAACAAAATCTTATGTAACAATTATATCCTAAAATTCTGTTGATCTTATAAAGCTCTCTTCTTACAGCCACTTTTCCTGGACTTCATCAATCAATCTTGGTCTTTCCTTCCAGCATCTGGAAGGAATAAGTATCAGTATCTTTCTACATACATTATAATTTACACTTTCTTGACACAATAAATTTTTGTTTTTAAACGATTCGTTTTTCTTATTTATTGCTTACTTCACATTCATTCAATTTTTCAAGCATTAATTTAACTTTATCCTGGCTCTCCACCGTGTGTGGTGTCAAACGGGAATATTCGTGTTTTAGTCTTACAACACTTTCCCTAACCACCATGATTTGTTAGAATTCAACGACCAAATAGACACACCTTACTCGACATTCTACAACTCAATGAGCTACTTTAATATTCTTAAAAATTCAAATGTAGGTGGAGAACCCTACAAAACACATTCATTCTAACTTCCCCTTCATTCATCTTTAGACATGCAGGCTTTCGCTCTAAAGCATGACTTTACAGTTTAATACTTAAATTTTGACTTCATTGCTTTTAAGCATTCACTTTTAGCATCTACAATTTTATGCTTCTAGAGTAAATTCTACTTTTACATAACCTTCAAGTATTTACATACATTTACAAAAGTTTAATACATATGATTTTTACAATTTACCATAAAATGAATAAGGGAAAATAAATTCTTACTTTACTCATTCTTCGCCAAGCTGGCGGCACTGAAAGTAAAATTCTTATTAATACAAGAATACGAAGTTATTTTTATCTTCGGCCAAATTTTGGCTTTAACATAACAGAATTAGTCTTTCGACCAACAGAAAATGCTTGTTTTTAGCTTTTACACTTAAAGAAAATAATACTTTTGCCTTAGCTAAATAAAGTAAAACAAAACTAAGTCTCAACCGAGACATATTGACTTTCGTCAAAACATAGAACTTCGTACTTATGCATAACATTTCGGAACAAAAGAGAAAAAAAATTATAGAAGGTTTTAACTTATCTTTGAGTTTTCGATGCTTGAAACTCCGTCATCCGTTTTTGGCAAAATTGATCCCAAGTTAGAGGTTTCATGGATGTCAATCTTCTCCTTATTGATCTCCGAGTGTCGTCCACGTTGCTTTTTCTTTTGCGTCCTCTACATGCTGGCCTCTTGGCGGAGTAATCGTCTGGTTGTTGGCCTTTCCGTTTCTGCCTGGGACGGCTGGTCTTGACGTCCTCCGGTCTGGAGTCCTTCTTGAATTTCTTCTGTTCCTCGTATTTTTGTGCCTCCTGCTGGCGTTTCAGTATCCGGAACGGCGGCCTTGCTGGCACCTGACTCTGTGGCCGCGTGCGCGTTCTCCTTGATGTGTAATTTCTCCTGCTATCCTTTGTAGGTGGTGTTTTTCTCTTTACCACGGTTTCTTTACCCGGTTCATCTGTATTTTTGTTTTTCTTAAACGCCGGAGTTTGAAAATCATTTTTTCTTTTTGATACCGACGTCCGGGTTGTAGAAGTGCTAGGTCTCTCTTCAGTTCTCTGTTTCTTGGGTGGTGGAATAGTTGTTGTAGTCTCTGAACCTTCGTTCAGACTTGAGTCCTGCAAGAAACTTTTAAGGATTTCAAAATCATTTGGATTATAGTATTTTTTCACCTGGTCGGGACTTGCTTTACAGATTTCCCCTCTCTCGTTTTTAAGATATAAGACTACTCCTTTGATTTCCTGAATTACATAGGGGCCTTCAAACTTTGGAGCTAGCTTTGCCATAAAATTGTCTGGGGCACTTGATAAAGAAAATTTCCGCTTCAATACTTTATCCCCAACTTTAAAATCTGCTTCACGGCGTTTTCTATCATAATAAAGTTTCTGCCTATTTCTTGCCGTATCCGAGGTTTTAAGCGCCTGATCAATCAACTTTTGCACATCTTGTTGTTTAAACTCCTGCTCTCTTTGTTGCACAAAGAATAATTTATCTAAAGGCGTAATTAACTTTCTGCCTAAAAATAATTCTGCTGGAGTTTTTCCCGTAGTATCATGATGTGCCGTTCTTAAAGCATAAGCTAATTCATTTATGTAGCCATCCCAGCGCTTGTGATGTGTGCTCACGTAACTGCGAATTATTTTTACTATATTTTTATTAACTCTTTCTGCTATGTTAGCCTGTGGTCTATACGGAACCATTTTGATATGGCGTATGCCAAGTCCATTGCATATGTTTTCAAATATTTGACTAATGAATTGTTTTCCGTTATCGCTAATGACTTTTATCGGTGCACCGTATTTTAAAATGTATCTGTGTAAGAATGCATCTGCGACTGTTTTGGCTGACGCGCGTTTAAGTGGAACAATTTCTATCCATTTTGAAAAATGATCTACTATTACTAAAAGAAAACGATTTTTATTTAACTCGCTCTGGGGAAAGGGACCAAGGAGATCTATGCCTAAAATTTCATTCGGAAATGTAGCGCGAATGCTATTTAAGTACCCGGCCGGGCTGTAATTAATATCATTTATTAACTGACATTGATTGCAGGACCTGACATACGCCGTTACTATTTTGTATAATTGCGGGAAATATACCGCCTCGCGTACCCTTTTTATAGTCTTTCTGACCCCGAGGTGGCCCGCTGTTTTTTTTTCGTGCAACTCCTTCAAAATGCTTAATCGAAGCGAGGCTGGGATGACTGGCTTATACTCAAGATTTTCGTTTGTTGTTTTCGTATAGAATAATAAATTATCTATTATTTCATAGTTTTTTGCTCTATTTCTTATCGCATCGATATCTGTGTGCTCAAAGCTTTCGGGGTCTTTCAAATAAGCATAGATATTTCCAAATTCAGGATCAGCTTTCAGTTCAGTAATAACCGTATCTCTAGAATCTAAAATTTTTGAAGTCAACACAGCGCATTTAAGTTCATTTCCTTCGTCGTCCAGTTTTATATGAGAAAGTGCGTCAGCTACATTGTTTTCCTTACCCGGTTTATATTTTATTGTGATATTATATTCTTGGAGTTTTAAAGCCCATCTTATTAACCTGGGCGTTAGAGTTTTCCCCGAGTAAAGTCTACTAACAGCCGCATGATCCGAAAAGACTGTTACTGGCGATTTGCCGAAATAAACTCGAAATTTGTGTACAGCCATTAATACGGCTAATGTTTCTCTTTCTGTAGCTGTATAATTCCTTTGTGTCTGATTCAATGTTTTACTAAAAAATGCCAGCGGATGGTTATTTTGCATAAGAACCGCACCCACCGCATAGTCTGACGCATCTGCTGCAATTTCCAGGTTTTCGTCCCCCTCAGGGAATTTTAAAACAGGGGCATTAATAAGCGCTTCTTTTAATCTTTCAAAAGCTGTGTTAGCTTCCGCTGTCCACGTAAATTTACTCTTTTTTCTTTTGATTACTAAGAGTGGTTCAACAATATTAGCGAAATCTTTTATGAAAGATCGATAGTAAGAACATAATCCAAGGAAAGATGAAAGTTTCATGGCGGTGTTGGGCGGTGGGAAATTCTTAATAGCTTTTATTTTTGAATCATGCGTTTCTATACCCTTTTGCGAAATTTTATAACCGAGATATTTAAGTTCTTTAGTTGCGAACTTGCATTTTGAGGCGTTAATTGTAAGACCGGCCTCTTTTAATAATTTGAAAACTTGTTCGAGGTCATTAATGTGTTGTTCCAACGTACTACTCGTTATAATTATATCATCTAGATAAATTAAAGTTGATTTTCCTAGGACAGGCTTTAGAACAATGTCCATAGCTCTCTGAAATGTTGATGGGGCCCCACACAACCCAAAGGGCATGCGTAAAAATGCATAAGTGCCCGATTTTGTTATAAACGCGGTTTTATGTATATCTTCGGGTCTCATAGCTATTTGATAGTAGCCAGACGTTAAGTCCAAAGTAGACATATATCTTGTCGATTTGATCTGTCTAATGATCTCGTCTATAACCGGCAGAGGGTAAACTGGAAATTTAGTAATGCTGTTTAGTTTTCTGTAATCGATAGCAAACCTCCAAGCCCTTTTATCCGAAGGAGGAAACTCGTTCTTTTTCCTACATAGTACGACTGGACTCGCGTACTCACTATTTATGGGCGTTATTATTTTATTCTTTAACATCTCCTGAATATGTTCTTCGATGATTAGGTCTTTTTGTTTATCATAACGATACGGTTTAGTCCTACAAGGTTTTTCGGCATTTAATTGAATCTTGTGAGTCACGATCTGGCAGTTTCCTGGTTTTTCTGAAAACAAATGAGAAAAATTACTCACCACTTGCTGTATTGCTTTACTTTCCTGGTCATTCAGATGGCTAAGGTCCAATTCAGGTGTCTCCACAGGTTCCACCACCCTCTGATCCATCTCCAACACCACGGAACTATCTTGAAAATTTAATTTGGCCCTCGCGGCCCTTAAAAAGTCCATACCTAAAATGAGAGAGTGTTGCAGGTGTTTCACCACAAAAATTAATACTTTGAGATTTTCCTCTTTTACCTGTAAGTTTAATGATAATTTCCCGATGCAGTGACATGTTTTTCCTTGCGCTGCTATAATTTCCGTATTTCTGGTTTTAAATAGTCGTATCCTATAAAAATTCTTTTTGAAAAACTTTTCACTCATAAAATTTCCTTCTGCTCCTGTATCTATGAGGGCTTCTACTGGTACATCGCCAACCAGGACTTGTATAATTGGTAGCTGTGAGTTTTTTACGATGACCGTGTTTAAATGTCTATTTGAGGGTTTTTTTAAAACTTCCGGGGTCTGGACCCTCCCTTTCACAGGCCCCTCTAGTCGTTTAAAGCTTTCCTTTCAATCTGTGTCTTCTGGGTACGCGGATGCTTATTTTCAAATTTTCTTTTTGGGCCTTGACCTTCGAGTTTCGATGCGTTAGCTTGATAGTTCTTTCCCCCATATGAGCGATTTCCATTTCTGGTTTCCTCCTTCCTTCGGGTATGTTGAGAATATGTTTCTCCTCTCGCTTTTTCCGCTATTCTGCGATTTTGAAACTTCACCGCCAATTCGAAAAGTTCCTGCAATGTGCTTGGGTTTCTAATTTCAAAGTAGTCTTGGACAGCGGGTAACAATCTTGGTAATATTATTTCAATTATCTCCGCATCGGGTTTTTTTCCGTACAGCATATACGTTAGCTTGATTTTTCGTAAAATAAAGTCCGTCAATTCTGCTGTATCCCGTTGATAGAAACTATATAGCTCGGCTTCCAGCCGTGCGCGATCTTTCACTATGGGGAAGGCCTTTACTAACGATTTTTTGAAATTTTCAAATGTATATGTCGGGCTTCCAAATTCACCTAGTAGAAATTTGCCTATATATTTCCACCATAGCGCGGCCTGTCCTCTTAGTGCTGATGTGGCGATGGCAACTTTTTGTCTTTCAGGCACAGGGTAGAGCTGAAAGTGGTTTTCTAGACCTTCGAGAAATACCGCCACCGAATTTTTTCCGTCGAAATGGACGTTTGGCTTGATTGATGCTCTCAAAGTCTGGACCAGGAATCCAAATCCTTCTAACTGAGTTGACATTTCTTGGTGTTGTCCAGCGGCTTCCATCCAGTTTTCGGCCATTTCAGTTCGATAAGTGTTCGGGCGCCAATATAACGTTGCGCGCCTCCAACTTGCACGCAACCAAGAGGTGACTGTGAAAACTTGTATAAAAGATAGAGCCTTGTGAAGGCTTTAAGTCCCTTTTTATTCAACGTAATAAATTACAATTGCGTCCTCTTGACGCTTACAGACTGTGCCAACTTGGCAGTCAAATAAAAATAATAACCTGAAAAGAAAGTAAAGACAAGATTCTAACTACGAGGCTCTCTAAAATAACTAACTCACCGTGTTTTACAATACTGCTGCTAATTCAGCAGACTTGAAGCTCACTGAAACGATTACCACTACTTCCCGCCAAGCACATAGGCCGCAACGCGGGGTTCTTCAATTCTCGCTAACTACCTCCGCGCTCGCTAAGTAAGAATATCACACCGAACTCATTTCCTTCTATTTAAATCAGAATACTTCCGCTGATAATTTGAATCCTTGCGCGTTCTACTCAAATTTACATATTCTGGCATTGGCAGTTCCAGGGGAAAGTAAGGCTTGACAGGAAAGATAGTTTAAACTTAAAATAAATGTTAGTTAAAATAAATATAAACCCTACAAATGTAGGTATGACTTCACAACTTCGTCCCAAATTCTAACTGAAAAATTGAACAGAATCCCCTGATACTGTGTCTATAATACATGATGAATATAGAATGATCTTAAAAATTTAAGGAAGAAAATATAATGTATTTGGAAATGCCTTGAACCTATAATTATATTTTTCTCTGCTATGCCTAGAAAATTAAGAAAAGAATGTAAAAACTGAAGATAAAGAATTCAGCATTAATAATTGATATGATAGTAGTAATAAACTAAAAATTTTTTAATGAAAAATTGATAATGCATAATGGCTCCTTAAAATTTTAATTTTCTATCCTACTATTAATGGAACTAATTTATCACTATAATCAAAATGACTCAGATTTTCTTTCTTTAACTGATGTCAAAAATACGATGATTATTTCAAAATTCCTGTGGATGATTTAATTGTTCTCAAAATTTTCTATTCATTTATTAATCTATGAGTTCATCTTAGATGTCGCAAAAATTGATCATGGATTTAATATTTTAAATGTTCCTCTCATAGACATTTTAATACTTGTATTTTTTACATAGAGTGTCATCTTTAGTTTTACAGATATTCATTTGTTCACTTATTACGATTAAGTTTTACAGACAGAACAGATGATACCTGATTACATTAAGTGGTATTTAAGACAAACTTACTTACTGGTACTTAACACAGTTGCTAGAAAAATATTACATAGTGAAAGACAGGGTACAAAGTCAGAATCTGAAAACTTATTGACTTACACTAAGCTATTTAATGCTTGAAATATTTATGATTAGATAATATCTTTTACATCATCAATATCTAACAGTGATATGACATACTTTAAGTATACAGTAAAACCACTCTATAACTTTTGCATAATTTTGTACAATTTTGATATTTAATGGAGGTGGTTACTTCACAAAGCATGATTCTCAGTGATAATTAATATCAATGTTTGTATCACCAGAATACTTGACATAATCACTTAAAGAGGTATAGTTGCTAAGGAAGGTTTTTCTGTACTTCAAACAATGGTTTACTTATTTTAAAAAGTATATTTTTCTGATACTGTTATTTAAATGTGTATAACTCCTTCTACTCTTAAGCATAAAAATTTGAAATTTTTATGCTTAAGAGTCATTCATTTAGTTGTAACTTACAGGAAGATATCTTAAATGCCTAAAATGTTTTAATTTATGAAAAACAGCAGTTAGAGTATATTGAAGGGTGCTCCCTGTATTATCAAGGGAGCGCAAGTTTGTGCAATTCTCTGATGTTTTCTTAAGTGAAAATAGGTCGATGTGTACATGGATAAAGTCAAGGGAGTGCGCGATGTCAAGTTTGTACAATTCACAGATTTTTTTTAAGTGAAAATAGGTCGATGTGTACATGGATACCGAGTATGTGCAATCTGTCTTCGTGTAGCGGCGGTTTTTGGCACACAAATCGTCGCTACACAAGCCAAAATAACATGTTCAAAGAATTGCACAAACTCGGTATCCATGTACTGCCAAAAATCGCCAAATTTTGCCAAGGGGCACCCATAAATATGCTTTTACCAAAACAAGCTTTAAGGCATACTGTCAATTACATTTTAAATTCCAGTGATTTTTCAACACTAGTTCAAATACTCTAAGCATATGTTTGCATAAGTTACATAACTTTTGCATCAGAAAAATTTATAACTTACAAATATGAACTATGAAAAAAAATATTTGAGCTTACCTTAACCCTTGGATTTACTAAATCTATGACACTTTTAACGCCAAAGAAATTCGATGACCGAAAATACGCGATGATTTATTTAATCTGGTTTTAAAATGGGTCATTTTAAGTTTGGCTACATCAACAACATATTACTCAGTATTGTTGGATAGTGAATTTGTAATTCTTTTTCATTCTTGAAATATATACACATGACAGAATTGGAATAAAAATTTTAGGTTTTTCAGATGAACTCATAGATTGAACTAATTTGTTGAATTTTATCAAGTAGTTCTTAAAAATACAACCAACGATTAATTAAAACCAACTGCAATTCAAATGGATACTCTTTGTCAAAAAGGAGCAGTAGAACTTATTTTAAACATTCAGCAATAAATATAGTTTTCTGAATATATTTTTTAGCGTAACGGCAGTTTCAAACATAATAAAGAGAACAACATTAATTCTAATGAGGATAATTTTGAAAATAATTCACATTAAAATATATCTGAAAGAGATTTTTAAATGAAAAGATGACACAAAATAATTATTTTCAAAAAATACATGTTATCTCAGATATAGAAGAAATTTGGCATTGAGCTGAGTATTGAAATTAATATATGCAACTGACGTATCATTACTAATATTTCCATGATTTGATATTGAATGCTATAACTATTAAATATTAGCAAATGCATTTTATAATGAACTTTGCACCAAAATTTATAGTAAATTTATATGTAAATTTACATTGTAAGTACTAGAATGAATGTTGTACCATTTTATTAATATTTTACTTTTCAACAAGCATAAAGGAAAAAATAGAATTTTTTTTCTTTAATGTTCCTAGTATGTTACATCATAGTTAAAAATATGTCAAAGTCATGGCATTTCGATTATTGCCTTTTGTAAATGTTGGTTATAATGTAACTTAATAGATGCTTTATAAGTTGGTAAAGACTGTCCTGGATTAAAACTATCTTTAACACAAAAATAATATACATTGAATACTTTTACAAATATGTAATTGCTATCCGACTATATAATCTTTTAAGGCGAACTTATCGCATGTATTAATGAAATAATATTCCATTTTTAATGTATGTTAAGTTATTTTGTCGAATTTTTTAAATATGTTACATTTATTTTTTCTTTTTCGTTGAGATTAATAATAACATACATAGTGTAATAATGCTCTGAAAAATATTCTAAAGCAGTTCACGCTGGGATTAATGATAACATGTATGGAATAATAATGTTACATCTGTCAACAAAATGAAAAATATGAATATTCTAACGCGATATGTTTTAAAAGATACATAAATATTTAACATGAGAAATTATTAGACTATAGATAGAACATTAATATTAAGCTTATTTGTTTTTAAACTAACATATTAACAAATTTGTTTCTGTTTATAAATATGAGCAGTTTAACTGCAGACACCTGCAGATGTAACGAATAAAAGTTGTTATTTTACTAAATGGAACACAAGCTCTGTGATTTGAACTCTAACAATAATTCAACACAGGTTTATTTAGGAGCATTAGAATTATAAGCTAAACATTAAAAGAATTTAATTATAGATAGTGTAAAGAACATAACAAATACATTACATAAAATTAGTAAAATACACGTCAAACACTATTTCGAACTTACCTCGACCATAGCAAAAATAATGGCTAACATGGCGACTATCGTTGAACTCTCCCGCTAAGACGCTGTTTTTCCACCTTCTTCCTGATTGGTTCTTCTCTCTCAGCCGTTTTAAGCCACGTGATCACACGCTACGGACAAAATCCAAGCAAAACTTCTTGAAAAACTCCTGTAGAGTTTACAGTTTCGTTTGGTTCTGTGTTCGTTACAGGTATTTCCTTCGTAATTGTTCGCATTTCTGTAACTATACAAGACTTTTGTCTGTAAACTTCGAGGTTTTTTTTTACAGTGCTGTAGAGGTTGGACTTATAAAGGCACAAATATATCTTTATGATATATTATTATAATTGATGTTTTATGGCTAACTGAAGTATTCAGTTTTTGCCATTACCAGCTCAGAAACAGGCTGACTCATTTATTTCTTTCCTTACACCAACACAATGATGATGATATAGCGAAAGATGTAAATAAACTTTTTTTTTAACCCAAACAAGAGTTCTCCCAGAAGGGCTATTAGTCTCAAAACGGGATCCTGTGTTGAATTACTATTAAAGTCTGAATCACTTTTCAAATTGTCACCAAAATATTATCATCATGCATTATGTTTAAGGATATGAAATCACGAAGCATTTGCATGAATACAAACATGTTTTTCACGTTTGAAAAAACAGCCGGTCCTAGAACCATCAAATTTTGAAATGCGTATGTAAATGAGGGGGAAAAAAAAAAAAAAAAAAAAAAAAAAGGCCGCTTTTGAGAGTAGTATAAAATCTGAAAAGCTTTCAGATTTCTTTTTCTTGTTATTCTTTTACTGTTTTAAATTTTGGTTTATACTGTTTTTGCACCTTTTCATGCAATTAGTCACCGTACTTCTCGATGCTATTTCTGATCGTATGCGTATGCTCCGTGTTGATTATAGGATGGATTTAAATGTTTTATTTCTATTTTACATTACGTACCTATATACATATTATAAGGTATTTCTTCCTCTTTCCTAGCGTACCTTCGTAGTGTAGTGGTTCTGCACGCTGGGCCAGTATTCCAGAGGTCTGTGGTTCGATTCACGGCGAAGGCGATTGCTCCTTTTTCATCTCTCCGGCGTTTCCAATTAACCTTTTCTATTAACCTTTAAATTTCAATTAACCTTTAATGTCTCTACAATATATATGTATCGCAACTGTTTCAAAATTTAATAGAAAATTTTCCGGAATGTTAGACTGAAATCTGATGTTTTCAGGTAGAATATTTTTGTTAAATTTTTTTATTTGCTCCGAAAAGGAAAGTTAGAATGTTGTAAGAATCGCTCTATAGTTCTCATACTAACGGATACTGTATGATATAAACTTTGTCAGCATTAAAAGAACGAGACAAGAGAAAATATGTTGTTTTCAGCTCTCTGTTGTAAAATAATTCTAGTGTATTTTCCTACTTTATTTTAAAACGTGGCAACATAATGAATTTTGACTAAAGTGCGTTACAACATATTTTTGAATAAACGTTTAAATAATTGTTTAGGCTTAACGTCAACATATCTCTCAGTATTAAAAACGTCTAAAGAATCCCGTTTCTTTGCTTTTAGGTTTCAAAATGGCGACAACTGATAAAAAATTTGCAGCATATTTTCGTAGGTCAAATTTGCCTCGATTTCGGAGAAGGGGTAAGTAAAATTATTATTCCAATATATATGTAAAATTTAAAAACATCAGCATTCTAATATTGTGAAAATTTAGTTAAAGTAATTTCATCTGATTACCAAGGTTATTTTTTACTCTAGTTTTTTTTAAATTTTGGTTTTTGAAACAATTTATTTGTTGGCTTTTCTAATATTGTTTAACTTTATATGAGGTGAATAAAAAGGACTACAGTTTCCTGAACATAATTTTTCATCTCCGGATTTATTAACAGGATTTAAAAATTTTTTATCTCTTTCTTTGCTTTCATCATTTACTTGCTGTAACAGTAACTGAAAGTTCTAATAATAAGTTGTTTACGTTTCAAAGTTTCTTTGTATTTAAACGTTCTTCTTCTAAATAATATTTCTAATTAATATATTACGCAATGATTTCTCATTTGGATTTATTAAATGTATTTTAGTGTACATATTTGGATTCGAAGTTGCTTTAAATCGTAAATTACAAATGTTTCAACGAGCTTGAGTAGCTTATCTAATGTGTATTACATTACCCACATTCGAGTTGGATTTTCGTTTATGTTAATTTGTTAAGTTTCCGTTACGCACCAGCTAAGCATTTTGGCAGGTTTATAATTTAAAACTATTTCTAGTAATAAGAAGAGTTTATAGACACGCATACGTACACAACGATAGCCCAGATGGCACTATCACCAGTTCTCGGCAAAGTACCGTTAATTTAAATACCCGCAAGTCGCGAAAGTTCATCTGTCGTGTAAGATACGCCTTTATGATGTGTCGCTCAAGAAGATTTAAATAGAAAGGAAGACTAAATAGAATACTAAAACTAAAATACTGAAAGACTAAATAGACTTAAATAGAATTTAACCTTCCTTAGAATCTGTGATTTTTTTCAAACAAAGCAATTTTTCGCTAGATTGATAATCTAGTACTACTAGATTCTACTACCTACCTACTAGATTGATAATCTAGTAGGGTCTGTAGGTTCACTGCTGTTTTCTGCTATGTCTAGAACCTTACAAGGTTCTAGATATACTCTGCAACATCAAATGGCGGGAAACTTGCAGTTAAATGCATTCTTTGGAAATGGTCAATACTCATCTGTCATTCAACCGTCTCTTCAACAAGAATGTTGCCCAAAATGCACCAATCATGCAGCAACTTCTTCAGATTTTCAACTTCTTCAGATCTAACTTCAACAGATTTTGCGCAAGATGCAAAGGTGACCGATTTTTCATCCACAACAAGTGCGGAGAATTTTCGTTCCAGTTTTCATGGAGAACACCTTGAGGGGTGGATCCGAGGATCTTCCACCTTTCTTTCCCGCTACCAAAACTCTGCAGAAGACTGTCGATTCGCCAGTATTTTAAGTGCCCTTATGCTGAACATGTATTAAAATATTCCCGTCTTCTCCGGGGGATTCGAGTAAGATTCAAGGATATGGTAGCCAGCAGCGCTGGGCATTATACGATTTAACCTAATGGAATCTATTTCGATATCAAGCTGTCTCTCTTCATGTTACATTTATTTTTCGCTTCGTTTATTAAATTGTTTAGATGTGCATCTGTATTATTTTTTCATTATTTTTTATGAATGTCCTTAAAAATTTTATACTTTTTTAGTGCATAGAAAGGTGAATTGTTTTACAATAATATGAATAAAAAGCTATTTTAATATATTTATGAAGATGTAAAATGTATGGCAAATTTTTGTGTTACATATTAAATACTACAAGTATAAGGAAGAATTACATGAAAAAAATGTAAAAGAAATATGCAAACGATGTTTCAAGTCAAATACTTCAAGAATATTGAACATTTTACCAATTCTGAGAAAGAGCAACTGATAATAAGCTCTAAATAATTATAAGAGTTTGTTATAGTATTTGAGCGGAAATGTGCATTTAGATTTTTCAAAATTTATTATATGTATATATATTTTTTCGGATTTAATGAAATTTTGATTAACAAATTGGGCGATCTAAAAGAAGGGAGTTTCTATTCACTAAGATATTTAAAAATATATTTAAAGCATAAAATATTTATGTTTTAAATTTAATTAGAATACTCAACAATTTGTAAAACTCAATTCATTCGGGAAAACATAATATTCCTGTTTTTCTAATTTAATCAATTGACTGGGGATTTAAAAGAAAGGTAGTGCCACTGCTCAAAATAAAAAATATTTTTATCTTCCACTCACCAGTGTGTTGCCCTTCGCCAAGGCTTAAGACATTTAAATTTTTTTTTTTCAAATCTAATCTGTCTGTTATTGATTAACAAACTAAGCAATTTAATGGAAATCAACAGAGTGCTTCTTTCCCATTATCAGTAACTACAGGCTGGAGTCGTGATATTATACTAACTAGACAGATAGTAAAATAAGTAATGAGATGTAAGCAAATATTGGTATCATTTGAAAGTTTATGCATGTACTAGTTGAAAATATGTGCTAAAATCTTGAAGATTGTAAATTTAAACGATTTATCAGGATATTTATAGAATATAATCTGTTTAATTCTAGTATACGGTACACACGAGATTTGGCGAAATTCGGCAGGTGATAAATTTTAAGCAGATAAATTTTTTGTGCTGGTGACAGTTTTCAGAATCACGCCAAAGCCATATAGTATACTAAAATTTCATCATAGTATATTCTTCTTGGTTCGAAGGAAGAGAAGATCTCCGATTTTAAATTCAGTTTCGAACATTTTCCATTTTCTGTACAAACAGCTTCAATCTGAGCTTAAGTTTTTAAACTCCGAGGAAGTTGCAGAGGGTACTGTATAGCTAGAAGAATTAGCGAGACTGAAAGGTAAAATGAAAAGAACGCAATATAGAATGCTTAAAATGAAATATTCTTTTTTAGCATAATCATTGAACCAAGTTTCTCACACAGGTAAAAAAATAAATGACTGAGCCCTATTAAATATCGATTTCAGAAGTGTACTTCTTTTTACAGAGAAAACTTACGGTCGCCCACCGGTATTTGTAAGAAGTATTTCCTTCTTTGGAGTAGTATGCCTTGTAAGTATGCCATTGTCTTAACAATGTTTAATTATAGCAATAGAAAGGGCTAGCAATTTAAAATGTACTATCTTGAAGAAATTTTAAAGTAGTTTGAAATTTTCGAGAAAATTCGCTTTGACTTGTATTTGGTCTTAAAATTTAGGAGAGGGGATTTTGAAATTTTCTTTCATTCTCTTAGTATAGATTTTTATGTTAATAAGTTAGCAGGTTTCATTAACTGCAACTGTGTCTATGTGCATTCTGTAAATGTAAACGGCAAATAAAAGTGAAATATAGTTTGACACAAGATTTCTGTTGACAGGGTTGTCTCCAAGCAAAACAAATGTAGGCAACTGTTTAGGGCGCCTATTTTCGGAAGATGTCAGTTAAGTTGTTCTTGTAAGTGACACTTAAATATTTACTTTGAATTACTAATATGTTTAATTTATACAGGGTGTCAAAAGTATTGGTAACTTATTTTTTTCTTAATGGCGGGCCCAAACCGTCGGCGGACATTGGCCACTACTAAGGCAAGAAGAGGCGGTGGTCACTTTAGTATGGAGGAACCTAATAGGTGGGCAATCTTTGCCTCCTACGAAGGGACAGACAAATACAACCATGCCTTTTGCGGGATTCGAGTTCGGACCCTTCGGTATCGCAGCCGGCTTCCCCAATCACTATACCGTCTGGGCGGCGTATTGGTAACATAGGCTGCCGAAATTGTTGGTGCCTGACCTGTCTGTTGAGAAAGTCGGTCCAAAACTTTATATTTACAGGCTTAATTTTGGCGAAACTTAATTTTCGCCTTTTTGCCTTAGAGCTAAGAACAACTTCGAGCAGCCTTTTAAGCATCTTTGAGGAAAAAAATTGCGTAAAAACAAGCAGTGCATTTTTCAAATGACCTGTTCCAGAATTTCAAAAGTGCGATATCCTAGACAGACAGAAAACTGTTTCGGAAATGGTGGAAGTAAGCTTTTCTGAAGATTGTAACTTTCTGAAATATATATAAGATTTAGTTTCGGGGAGGAAGGGTAAGAGAGACATGATTTGTAGATGAACAGAAGACTTGCAAATGATGATATGTAATCTTGAGTTAAATATGTATTAAATAATTCCTGTAACTATGCTTTCAACTTATATTAACATACAATGAGACATAAAATATTCTATGCATGTTTGCCAATCTTTTTCATTATAATTATACTAGTAAAATGTTAGAAGGTATTAAACTAAATTTAAGTTCCCATTATGTTATTTTAAACTAATCGCTAAATTATGATATAAATAATTTAATTTGATAAACTGTTGACATATGTAAAATAAAATGGAAAATTGTTGAACAGAATGGAAAAGATTTTAAAATTACATTACCTAGATTCAAATATTTATTGTTTTCAAACTGCGGTTTATTTATTTGAATGAACTGCTTTCAGTTGCGAAACAAAACAAAGATTCCTTGACACAAGAAAAATTATCAAATATATTGTCATTATTTATTAAATATATTTCAAGACTATTACAAATTCCAATCCTGATCAAATAAACGGGTAACCAAGCAGTCATGTCCAGCTGCCAGTCGGAAGAACGCAGCTACTGTTCCATAGGCCGTCTGGTGATCAATTAACGCACTTAAGCACAATTAACAAGTCTAAAATTAAGGGTAACATGTTCAGTTCACAAGATCATGATAATTAAATTTTACTTTAAATTATGATGATTGGTTTGGTTTGGTTTATTAGATTACGGCAAAGCACTCAGGGCTATCTGCCTTAAGGGAGGGATGCCTTCGTGGAGGACTTTTTAAGGGAAACTGGCTCGTATATACGTTACACATGGGGAAATCCACGAAAACGCCCATGCAGCCAGCCCGTTCGCGGGATTCGAACCTCGGACCGAACTACCAGTGTTCAGCGACGTTACCGCTCGGCCGCTGGTGGGCTTAAATTATGATGATAGTTTACACAAGAATAAAACTAGAAATTTTAATATTATAGAATGTTTTATAAAATGTACATTAGTACCTATTACTGTATTACACCTATTATAGAATGCAGAAAACTCATTTTATTAATTTCACGAATGGCTTAAAACGACTTGAAAGCGAAGATGAAAAAGGTAGAAATAAAATAATTTTTTGCATTATACCCTGTATTACGCTGATGAGCAATATGCTTTCTCAGTCTGAAGATAGACTGTGAATTTATATTGCTTCCTTATAAATATAGTGCGCCTCCAACTGGCACTGCACCGGTTAGGGGCGCATCACTATACTTATAAGTCTACCACTATGGTTACCAGTAATAGCCATTAGCAGCTCGAACCATAGGGATTACTAACCACTTTAGTTAGTAGGTTAGTGCCGCTGGTTAGTGCCGCTATAGTTAGTGCCTCTGATTGCCGTGCCGAAGGGCCCGGGTTCGAATCCCGGAGAAAGCATGGATGTTTGTAAATGTATAGCCGCATATTTAGAGTGTAAATGTATGGCGGCACTCTAAATATGCCGTGAGCCGAAAGTCCTCTCCTGTGGTTCGGCGGAAGGGGAGAGGGTGGGAAACCTTAGGACCCGTTTCCCTCGGGGTGCTCTTCATCCAAATTGTACTATCACGTGTAAGGTGCTTAAGGCTATTGCCAACGAAAGGCGTATCTTGCACTCCTTACCACGAGATATTTCGTGGGCTTGGGCTGATGATTCTGTCAGACAAGTGAGCTTAAGTAACAACAGTATACTGCTCTCTGCGAAAGCATATAGTATTTCAAGGCTGATGTCATACTTCAGCTCTTCAACCGATGTAAGTTATATTGGAAGTTAAAGTATATTTGCTACCAGCAAAAATATAGTGCTAAAGATTTTATGCCATATGAATTGGAAGTAATTTTAAATTTTTATTTCTGGCATACAAAAGCAGCTAAGTGGAATCAACAATATCTGTATTTCAGATGTTTCAGTTCGTATAAGGGGAAAACGGATTAGTATTAAGTTTATTAATTTACTTGCTGATAAATCATCGAAAATTCTGTGAATAGCTTACATTGTAGAGTCATTAGATTAATTGGAAGCAGGCAAGATGAAAAATTAGCAACCGCCTTCGCCCGGAATCGAACCACGGACCTCTGGAATACCGGCGCAGCATGCTAGGGAAATGGGAGAAATACCATATATACTCCCCTTTTTAAAGGGCGACTAGGGTTTTAGGGCACCTAGTCGCCAAATCATGGGTGCGGAGAATCATCATCCACAACCCTTTTAGTTCGGCCGCCACTTGTAGAGTCATTAGGATTTTTTTTAGGGGCAGAAAAGATGAAAAATAGCAAACGCCTTCGCCGGGAATCGAACCGTGGACCTCTGGAATACCGGCCCAGCGTGCGGAACCACTACACCACGAAAGACGCTAGGAAAGTGGGAGAAATACCTTATAACATATAAAATTAAAAGTTAAAAATCATTCCATCCGTTTATTTATTTACTTAATTACATAAAATGTATTGTTTTTTAATTTTCTTTTTGTGCAGGTTACTGGAGGATGGTTATGTTCGAAAAGTTTCGAACCGTTTACACTTGATGGAGAAGCTATCAAGTACCGTCTTCCAGATCGTTTGTTGCTATTCAGCGGATCCATGCTCCTCGTAACTGGTATAACTTCCATCTGGACCGCAGGAATTCTGATCAAGGTTGCTATCATGACTGTAAGCATTTCTTTTAATTCTTAAGCCGTTATCATTGTCGGCAACATATGGAGCTCACATCGTTGAGAGAAACCTGCTAAACAACTCATTAATAGCAACTCATTAAGGAGTAGGATCTCTACGATATTAAGCTCCTGTTTTCCTTTTCTTCAGTTCTGACTGGCTTAGTTGCTAAGTGGAACTTGTTCCTAGGAGGAATTTGTTGAATCAGATCTAAAGATGCTGCTCCTATAACATAATGTTTTTCAAAACTTGCTTAGCTTTAATCAAACTCTAAAATATATTTAAAAATTAAGAATTAATTTTAAATTAAAGCGTGCACACACATGCGTAATGAAGGAAAAATTGATTAAAAATTGCAAAATAAGCTTTATTAGGAATTAATGGAGGAAATTATTAACAGTAAGAAAATGAACTTTAGGCTTTGTTACAAAGAGCTCAGCAAGTACATTGAGGTCAAACAACAAAGATCGCCTTGCGTCTGTTCCAGTGAGGCACGTCATTTTGATATGAGATAGACAATATAAAACCATCGTTTTGATCCGTCAATATACAGTTCGAAATGATCAACTGCCAAGAAACTGAAGCGTGCTCACGCAAAAATTGAATAGAAACCGTGCTACTCAGCATGGTATTATTCCCGAATTTTAAATCTGATGCGAAGCACATTGGGCTGCTTGCTCGAAGATTTGAAGTTTCATCATTGCAATAATGCTGGTTACAGAAGATAAAAATATCGACAGCAGGCGCACCATCTGCGTTAACATTCTTGCAGTGATAATCAAGAACTTCCTTTTCTCTAATACCTACTGATGTCAGATGAAGCAAACATTTTATCTCTGGTTAGGAGAATAAGCAAAATCTCGGACACTTTACTTGTAAATGTACAGACAAGCCAAAGTGTTTTTGTTTGTTGCGAAACTGAGTGGAATTCTTGGTTCCTTTTTTAGGATGAATACTGCTGGACGTGTAATAATTATGAATGCCGACCTCTACTGTGAAATTCTGCAGAATTTCCTGAATGCAATATTGCACGCGAGAGAGCTGGTTGATACAGTTTGAGTCAAATAGGCCATACAGGGTGCGCCTTTGCATGGGTATACTTCGACAGGCATTTCTAAATCGTCTGATTTCTCGGTTTCGGAATTTTCCTTAATCATTCCACTTAATTTTACAGCTCCGAATTACTTCCACTAGCTACAGTAATCTGAAAGGGCGAATATTTGCAAATCGTTTGCAGACGATTTCATACGAGACCTCGTATGAAAGCATATAGTATTTCAAGGCTGACAGCAGAAATGAAGTCTGCTGTCAGCCTTGAAATACTATATACTTTCATACGAAGCGTTGAGATGCATCATAGAAGCCTTCCTGCATTGCCCCGAAAAATGCATCCAAGGAATCTATGTGCATTCTATTATTTCAAACTGCTAAAGTTGCGACAGTCATTCATCATCTTTCATGTAGTTACTTCAAGCCTTTCTGCTGTTTAATACTAGTAGATATAATATGCACCATCCTTTCTTTTATTTGATTTACAGTAACAAGTAAGATAAATTAGTCATTTTATCACATTTTAAATAAATGTCTAAAATTATTCAGTTACTTATATCTTTTTTAATAACTAGCTCATTTTTGGTGGTCAGGGAAATAGTTCAGTCTGGTCGTGAAAAATCAAGGAAAGTGAAGGATATTAAAAGCAGAATTTCAGTAGGAATCCAGATGTTCTCGTTAACGGATAAAAACGGCACTAATGAAAGTCTTCCGTAAAAGCGAGTATAATTTCTTATTTTAATTATACACCTTACGAAATGGAATTAGCCACAGAAATATACAGTTTTTGGACAGAACCCATTTTTAAACTTCTGTTAAAAATAACCGTTGAATAGTTAGCAGTTAGTTAGTCATTGAAGCAGACAGTTAAATATTTTAACGGAGAGAGAATTTCACGCTTTGTTAAGAACTAGAAAAATAAACGGTGCAGAAATTTAATACTTAAAATGGTATGCGGAAAGAATAAAAGGGAGAATAAATGCATAAATTAATTTTTAAAGCTATTTGACAGTGGAAGCCATGTTTCATTACCATAAGCAAAACATGTACTTTAAAAACATGTCACTCCCACTAAATATGAAGTTCAACGAGACACGCAGTGTTGTAATTATCCTTCACCTTTTATTAATGCCATTTTTGAATCCCCTTTTGAACTTTTCCTTTTCTTTCCTTCACAAAACGTTAAAATCTTAAAAAAATATTGGATTAACCGCTTAGAAATATAAAATTCTTCACTTCGGATCCGATGTTCGACCGGCTTATATTAAGGCGATTTGGGGATTAGACTCGCTTTCGCTTTCTCTTTCCTTGATCACCTTCTGCCCTTTTGTTTTGGTTTTTATCCGAGTAAGTTCTTTACCAGTAGAAGCTTCTTTTTATTTCCCTTGCAGACGATTAATATTTATTTCTTGGCGAACGGACTTGCTGATTGATGCGTCCGTCTAATCCCGCCTGGCTGAGTCAGTCGACTTTTGCTTGATAGGAAGTGCATCTGATTTATGGAGAAATCCATATTTCATCTCTGATCCGTCAACTCGGGAGTCAGAACCCACAAGTAGTGGAAGGCCACCTGACGTGAGAATGCAGCTTTATTCCTCCAGGCCTAAATAAAATGGAGGTTCATGGGGTTATAAATCTGTTTGAATCACAGGAAGACAGTTGAAAGGTAATTTAGCAATCGTTTCCTGTCGGCTCTGTTAAAACCGCCAGATGTAAGTTGAAATATAGTTATTCACGTAACAAAACAACAGTGACGAAGTATTACAATTCTTCCAAGAGCAATTAAGAAAATGGAAAGAGAAATAACTTGTAATCAACAGAAAAATATTATTCACAGTGTAATCTGGAGAAAACGTTTATATGGTTAAGTAAGTTAAATTGGTATCTAAAACAAAAAGAATACGCTGTAACGGAAGAAAAAACGCAATTAGTTACGAAGAAACGAAATTATAAATGGCATTAAAGAAAATATTTAAAACAAAACGGCTAGTTAGACCCTTTTGCTTTTTATCGTACAATGTTTGTATATTACGGATCACGAACAATTAAACTACTGTTGTGAATAATTCCGTAATAGATATCACTGCTGTGATATCTGATATTACTGCTGTGATCCCATTTACGGTGATGATTCGTGATTGTAATTTTTTCAGTCGTTCCGCTATAAATAAGCCTTTTTTTTAAAGCAGGGTCTAGTTAATTTGCTCCCGATCAATCGAGATATGACTGTAAAATAATGTTACGAATTTTGTATGTATGTAATTAATATTAGTGAAACTATACGTGAAATTGTTGTATCTTTTATCTAATGTAACATCAAATGCTTGAAAGACACGATGATCTGAAGGAAAAATATCATTACAGGGGGCAAGTCTATTTAACTTTGAGTAAATGGCTATCTTGCTAATTTGGCGAGATATCGCCAAGCTGGCAGCTGTTTTAATGACTAATATTTGTTTCTAAATTTGGCGAGATATCGCCAAAAGCTGACAAACTAAACGACCGTTTGGCAAAATTTTGGTCCAGTCTCTTTATAATTGCAATGGGTATTGCGAGTGAATAAATGTAATTGATCCCTATATGTAACTGTAACCGTATCCGGCTCTCATATGCCTTCCGGTAATTTCGAGAACTGGAAGGTACTAGAGATTTTTAGGCAGACAGAGGAAAACTACATAAGAACGAATAGAGCATCAGTTTCTGAGTTGTTAGTTCAGAGCGACTTCGATGTATTGAAATATCCTTGAGAGCTTCGCCTATTAGATGCGCTTTGCATTTCGTTGTTTTTAACGTTTTTTTAGTAGTTTAGAGTGTAACTATTGATCTGAGAAGAGCTATATGAGTAAATTTGTGGAAAGTTCCAGAATTGCCAATTGTTTCTTTTGGTAAAAATAGATTTTATCAAGCGCTCATTGGTTTTGTGTGCGTTCAATCTATTTCGACCGCTTCCGAATCCTTTGAATGATTTTTTTGCCCCTGCGTGATGTCTGTGTTTAGGCGCAGAGGACTCATTTTTCCAAAACAAATCGTAAAATGGACCTAAAATGTACTCAAAAGGGTTTTTTTTCACGACGGCTTTACGTACATACGTACGTATGTATCTCTCATAACTCAAAAACGATTAGCCATTGTACGTTCAGATTTTGCATATTGGACTGCTATAACATCTAGTTATGCACGTGTCTCCCTTTATTATTGCGATGGACAGAACCAAACGTATATATACATACAGATGGAGGACAAAATAATAGGAATATCTGTGAAATAATGGAAAATATTTATTAATAAGGGGTTGGACCACCCTTTGACTGAAGTACAGATTGAATGCGACGTGGGATATATGCATAATGGTCATGGACAATATTTAAAAGAATATTAAGCCATTCCTCCTGCAGAGAGGTCTCTAATTCCGAAAGTCCAGATGGAGGTGGAAATCGGGAACGAAGTTTGGCTTCCAAATATGCACATAAATCTTCAATAATATTCAAGCCCGGAGACTGAGGGGACCAAGCGAGATATTCAACTGCATCGTCAGGCTCTCGAACCATTCTTGAATACACTTAGCAGTGTGAATAGGAGTGTTGTCGTCTTGAAAAAGCGGTCGCTCTCCAGGGAATACAGTCTGGACAAAAGGATGAACATAATCCCCTGGAATGCTTAGATAGTGATTGGATGTGATCCTCCTATGCAAAATAACAAATGGCCCAAGACCGCGCCAAGATATCGCACCCCATACCATAATGGCGCCACTCCCATGCTTCACAGTCGGCAAGAGGCAGTCAGGATGAAATGCTTCTTTGGCTGTTTTCCAGACATAAACGCGTCCGCTCATCTGAAATGGGGTGAATGACGATTCATCTGACCATATTACCTGTTTCCACTGCTGTGGGGGCCAGCCTTTGTGATCTCTGCACCACTGGCGTCGTTTGAAAGCATTAGTTGCTGTCACCAAGGGTTTACGCATTGTCACTTTGCCATAAATGTTTGCAGCATGAAGTTCTCTTTTGACAGTTTTTGTTGAAATGGGGTCCTGGAGATGACTGTTCATTTCAGATGTTATCTCGGATAACAATTGCTTGTGCTTTCGGGCTACTATGCGCTTCAACACCCGTCTATCCCTATCAGCCAGCTTTGACTTTCGGCCACTGTTGTGCTTTGAAGACGTCGTCTTACCCTCTTTCGTGTACGCTGTCGTAACGGCTGATACCGTACTCCTTGCACACCCCACAAGGTTTGCTGTTTCCGTAACCGATGCTTCACTTAAACGCGCTCCAAGTATCATTCCTCTTTGGAAAGGTCTGATATTTCAACTTCTTACAGACAGTTCGATCGAAGCATGCAACGCAAGTGACTGCTGTGAAGAGACTGATACCTTCCTTTTCACGCTGACTAGGTGGCAGATTTCTGTTGCAGGTGGCGCGGCTGTACTGCAGGTGTCAAATACATCATAGTTTTTCACAGGTGTTCGCTTTATTTTATCCTCCATCTGCATACACACGCGATGATTTATTTCATTGTAGATAGCTTGATATTAGATGAGAACTTGATTAGGGAAGAGACTAATTCACTTTTTAATCATGACGAGATAACTTAACAAGTGATTGCTGTAATGGACTGGCAATGATAGTGTAGATGTAACATGGACATGTTTACGACATGGTTGAGCAGATAGAAATGGCCGAATTCAACATAATTTTACTATTGTATAAAGCAAATGTAGAGACACAATGCTTTTTTCACATACCTGCAGTTTTGCATACGAAGCCACATTTTAGAACAATAAAATAATAAGAATAAGCTAAGAGATGTGGGTTATTCAAGACAGAGCAAACGGCAAAAGAGAATGCACACAAGGAAACTGAAATATTTATAGCTCATTATTTATAGCTGAAGTATTGTTTGTTTGAGTTCTGGATAGTTTATTTGTTTGTGTTCTGGTTAAGAGTTTTTGAAATGCAGACGACTGCAAATAAGTGACTCAAAGAGAAAGTTTTTTTTTTTAAATTAATTTTTTAAAAATTTTTAATTAGAAATTTAAAGATAGCTTGTCAAAATTTTGTAAGTGATTATCTTTCGCATTTTGTATTTTACGTATTACTACGAATTTTATGTAATGTAATATGAAAGGTAACTAGAAAGGCGAAGCTTTCCCGGAAAAATAAGATTACAGGGGTAAGTCCATTCAACACTGAGGTAAACGGCTATCTCGCGAAATTGGCGAGATATCGCCAAAATGGCGATAATTTTGGTGACAAATTTTATCGCCAAATTTGGCCTAAAACCACAAAAAGTCACCAAACTTGGCAACTATTTGGTCATATTTCCTGAATCATTGAATCTGAAAGGTCACCAAACTTGGCAACTATTTGGCCATATTTTAAGCCCCTTCCTGTATAACTCTAGTTGATCTCTATATGTAACTGTAACCGTATGCTTCAATGCAAAATTTAGAATATTTACATTTATTGGTATTTTTGTGTTTTTATTGGTATGAATATTTACAATATTTCCCTGAATCATTGATAATAATGCTTAAAATTTAACTTCTTATGTGGTCTTTACAGAGAAAAAAGTTCCATTTAGTAAAATAAGACTACAGGGGTTATACATTATAGTTATTATACTGCAATTAGTTATCCAAAATTTCCCGGTATCATTGATAATAATGCTTAAAATTTAACTTCTTATGTGGTCTTTACAGAGAAAAAACATTTCATAAAATAAGATTACAGGGGTTATACATTATAGTTATTATACTGCAATTAGTTATCCAAGAAAAGTAAAGTAAAGTGAAATTATAGTGCCATTCAACGTGAAATTTGCGGAGATACCCTCCGAAGGTAATCGTGGAGATTTTATTGATTTATGTCACTTTCGATATCTGTCAAAAGTACTGTGATAAATAATAATCTGGTAATGATGATATTTAGGAAGAAATTGCAAAAGTTGTTGCTTTTAGCAATTAACTTTTCGGTATTTGGTGAAATAATATTGCATATAATCGTAATAATTGACTTCAAGAACAGATAACTATTATAAAATATTCAAGAATTTTGCCCTTAAGGGAATGTGAAATTTTGCGTTTGATTTTTAAATTAAAGCAATGAATATTTTACTAATTAGACTTTTTGCTCTAGAAAGACCGTATAAAATCTCTCTTGTTAATGAATTGTCATAACCCACAATATGGGAGCTTAAAGTGGAAGAGAAACACGCCAATGTAAAATAAAAAATTATGCAAAACAGCAACCTTAGTTTGGATGGATTTTCAATGAAACTCTTTCAATTTTTAGGGCAATCAGACACAGGTCCTCCTTCTTCAGGAGCAAAAAAAGTTCTGGAAATGAAATCTTAAATGGGATCTTTTATCTTTCTGGCGCTTATAATGAACTAAGATTTCGTGACCTTATAATACTCTAAGCGATTTAATTCATATATTTGAAAGTAATGCCGGAGGCCATTCTTAATGTTAAAACTGAAGAGCAAGACTCACGGCCCGTAGGCAGGGAATGGAAAGTTGAACGCCGAGTGAGTGTAGTTAATTCACTGAATGAAACTTAAAAACAAGGTCTAAAAATAAAGGAAACAAGATCCTATCCCTTTTTTAAACTGTAAATAAAATGACAGTCTGGGAAACAGCCAACTATCAATACAAGGATAACTATCATCTGACATTACTCTAGTGCATCATTCTTGGTGTTTTAATACAGTAAATGGTAGGATCCTAATTAGCAAATGCAGCGATTTCGCAGCAGAGACATATTATTAAAGCAATGGTGCGAAAACATCAAAATACAATCACGAATGTTTAGTACGTCAATGTCCGGTGAATAGCAGAATTTCTTTCACACCAAGGAGCATCGACCATGATATATGGGACTGTATTCTATATAAACTCAGTTTTTCCCATATAAGTTTTGGGGCAATTACCCAAGCAGGAATTGTATAAGTGGGAAGTTACTGAATGAAGTTTGATTTGGGTTAT
Source organism: Stegodyphus dumicola (assembly GCF_044657685.1). Lineage (NCBI taxonomy): Eukaryota > Metazoa > Arthropoda > Arachnida > Araneae > Eresidae > Stegodyphus > Stegodyphus dumicola. Next base: position 221,456,673 of record NC_140769.1, on the reverse strand, counting down.
TTGATTGCGGCAAAGCAAGCAAGGGATAAGAAGTGGTAGGCCTTCTTGGATGATTTTCAAGGGAAAGTATCTTGTACCCACGTTCATATGGATATATACGAAAACAGCCAATAGAGGCAGTCATTCACCTTGAATAGAACCCAGATTAAACTAGGAGTGCTAAGACCACGGTTGGGCTTGGTCGCATGAGAGTTGGGTAAAGGGTTCGCTTGACACCGAAGGTGCAGATTGGATTCTCTTCTGATAAAACAATAAAGAGCCATAAAGGTTGCATTGGAATTATTAAGAGCATAAATTACTTGGTCTATAAATGTAAGCTTTCCATCAAATAAATATTTATATGACTGAATTATTGGAAAAACTGTTCCATGAATGGCAATTCTTAACTTCATCAATCAAGTCTTATAATATCTTCAAAAAATAAGAACATTGCATTTGGTTGCATATAAATTAATTTTCCAAACTGACAATTAATGAGAAATAATATTAACAAAAAGTTTTAAATTTAGTATGGTGTTTTGCAGCATTATAGATTTGAAAAGCAGAGCACTGTTATCTCATAATTAAGAGCTTTTGTATTAATTGTTCCGGAATGTCATTAATATAGATGTTAAACACAGAGACCTAATACGGAACTTTTCAGGACTCCAGGCTTGGTGACTTTTGTAGTGGAAAGTGTATCACCTATAAGAACTTGAAAAGCCCTTCTTTTTAAATAACATAAAGCTATTTTCATAACATTTGGAGATAAGCGAACTTTTATAAGCTTGTAAATGTGACCTTGATGCCAAACGCGGTCTTTCTCAGAGTCGAGAAAGCACTCCGAAACTCACTTCTTTTTATTACTTCCTTGTACGAAGTAAAAAGGAAGTATTGTAATCGCGAAAAGCTTCAGGCAGCATATTTCAACGAAAATTTCCACTTTGACCGCTTTCGAATGCAATTTAACGATGTTTTTGCGTGATATCTGTACGTAAGGACAGAGTAAAATACTCTTTTCCTTCAAAAAAATTATAAAATTGCTTTAAAATTAATTCTGAAGAGAATTTTTCGTGGCGTCTGTACGAACGTATGTACGTACGTGCGTACGAACGTTGCATAACTCAAAAACGAGTAGCCTCAGAACGTTGAAATTTTGTATATAAGACTACTATAACATGTAGATGTGCACCTCGTATTTTGGTTTCAATCGCCCGCGCCAAACGTATATAAATATATTTATAAATATATGCACTCTGTTACCCGGCTCAGTGATCTCAGGTTCTTTACTCTTATATGTTTGTAAATTGTACATTTTTTGCTTTAAAAATGATTGAATTATGTTGTTTTTATCTTCCGGTTAAGGGTTTTATGCCTTTAGTAAATCTGTATGCAATATTTTTAGAATTATCAACAATTTTAAAATTGCTTAAGTGCTGCTAAGCCTAATTTGATGCTCTTGTTTACATTTGAAACAGCTGAGTAGCGGATTTGTTGCCAATCTAGAGAAACGTAGCTTCGCAACAACAAAGATAACGCCTTCGTTTATTATTTAAATCATGCTTAATCCTTTCTGGAAATTTTTCGAGGAAATAAGCGTTTAAGATTTACTTCGTAATTTTTAATACAGATATTTTGAGTATTTATGTATTTTTGCCTTGTCGCGAAGTGAAAACTGAATTAATTGAATGAGAAATACTCAATCGTCTGTGAAAAACTGTTTCTTTTTTTTTTGTTTGCTTAATTTCTTTTATACATAGTTCTAGCTTTATTATAGTATTTGAATAGAACATGTGGCAACGATTAGATAATTCTTTAAATGATATAAATTTTGTGCATTCTGAGTTATAATATGAACGAAACATAATACTTTTAAGTAAACCTAGCGCCAGAGTGTCGCTATGATAAACAAAGTGAATTTTAGAGAATGCATTTATTCTATTGTGGTTTATGCGCTGTCGGCGAAGTAGGTTTAATTCAATCGAATAAGTTTAAATGAAATGCAAGAAAAAATGCGTATAATTTAATATTCCGTACAAGGAAGTCATGTGGTGTACGCATCAGATTTTTGAAAAAGATACTGCTGTAAATTTAATAAGATTCAAAATTTGATAATGCTATTTTTTTAGTATTTATTAAGAGATATTTGCCATAACTGAAATACACAAGTATCCGAAAACAAATGAGAACCACTGTATTTTCATTCAAATTGGCGAAAAATATGCATATTTAAACTATTTAAATTAATTAAAAGTCTTTAAATTAAAGAATTAAAATTTGGTATTTAAATTAAAGTCTTGGTTTAAATATGGAGGAAATTAAAGCCACCAAATTATTTGTGTTTTGAAGGAAATATAAACGAAGACTGGAAGAAGAGGAAACAAAAATTCCAGTTTTACACGTTAGCTTCCGGTGGTACTACTAACTTGCCAGAAATTAAAATAAGTATATTTTTTTGCATATTATTGGTCAAGAAGTACTTGAGAAGTTTAGTACTTTTCATTCAAGTGAAGAACATTTAAAAAAATATTTACAAAATAATTGAAGCTGTTGAAAATTTCTGTGTATCGAAAGCAAGTGAAAGTGCTGGCAGGCATATATTGTTCTCCCAAAATACAGGTAAATAAATCCTTTGACGATTTTTTAACGGGTTTATAGAAATTTAGTAACTACTATAACATCTGGGGTTAGTTTAATAAGAGGTAGAATAATAAGTGGAATTTTAAATCAAAATGTTTAAGATAAATTATTAACAGAAGATCAGTTGATACTAAAATGCACTGCGAGATGGTCATGGGGCTTTGCAAATGTAGAAAATCCAAAAGAAATAGATTCTTCAGGAGATTTGTACTTCAGATTAGCAAATATTGGAGCGGTTGCTAACCGCGCATCAAGTCATTTCCGTAGAATCGAAATGCTCACCCTGGACTTAGTGAAAAGACCAAAATTTATATATAACGTGTATTTTATTGGTGAGATTCAAAATCATGCAGTTAGGCTTAGGGTCACCCCTTTGATGAGTAAAGAATTAGTAATAATATAACTTTGCTTTATGTTGCTTATTTTTCATTGTGCTTACACACAGCCATGATCATCTGTAGTTTGTTTACCATATTACTGTTTATTAAATATTGATAGTTATTTGCTTACTGCTTCTGTTCTGTCTAGCTGATAGAGACTTTAGTTCAAAGTATCTATGTCGATGAGCCACTTCTATCTAATAATTTAGTTCCAATATTCATAATAATAATATACTTATTTATAATGTCTGAAAACATTAGAGTGTGTTATTGCAAATATAAACACAAAAAAGTCTAAATGAAAAGTTTGTGCGAGTTCTATAAATATTTGTTTTTACACGTATATTATCTTTACTGTGCAAACAACGTTACTAAACCAGAGTTACTGCAGTTTGCAATTTAACAATATTTGCAGAATTAAATGAAATTTAAAAAGCACTCTAGAAGAAATTCAGTTAGCATAAAGTGTAAAAAGTAACTTAAGTAGTTAGAAAATTAAACTAGACATCTTTTGGAAATAACGCGAAGACTGCAGTGATTCCAATCAATCAGTGACATTTTCTATATTATCTTTCGCCATTACCTTACAGAAAAGAAACTCATTTGCTCTTGGAATCAAACTGAATTTTATGTACGAGTTCCGCATATTTTCTAAAATCTACCCCCGACTCTTAAATTAGCTTTAAACTCCTAAACAAGCTGTTCCAAATGCTTTTCTTCTTGGACGTCTGAAATTCAAAGCCTGCTTTGGATTAGCTAAAAATTTCGTTCCAGAAATATTTACCATCGATGATTTTGTTGACGAGAGCGATTTCTGCTTACCAAAGACAGATTATGGTTGTAATCGCTCTAGAAGTTTACGTTTTTTGTTATACAATGCTTTACAGTTACTGAAGATAACTTTTTTATTTCCTCTGAAATCAGCTTATTCAGGCGATCATTACAAGCTCTAAACATTGAGCCATGCATAGTGCGTCGACAAAGTATGTGGGCTAATATTTAAAAAAAATTAGATCAAACCTACAAAATGATGATTAACAAATTTTATTACTATGATATCTCAACTTGCTTTCTCTACAATATATCTACTTATAGATAGAATTTTTTATGCAGTTAACTGCTTCCTTTGATCTAGTGGAAAACTCCAATTATGTATTGAAAAGGCGGGCAAAGAATATAAGTTTGCTGTAAAGCAGAGGAAAAAAAAAAAAAAAAAAAAAAAAAAACTGATTTTTAAAAAAAAAAAAATAAACTGTGATAAGAAAGTGATCTTGCTGTTTATTTAGGATCCAGAGATAAAAAATGAATAAAAAATGAATCATCTGCTTTGGGTTGCAAAAGGTCCACCATAGCCACAGAAACTTCGGTTTCAGAAATATCGAGTGAACATCAACCTGGGAACATTTATTGATTAAAAATAAATAATTCACAGTGAATTTGTTGTCAGGGGACAGACGTTTAACTCCATATTTTACAAAGACTTAGACTTCTGAAGAGAATTCTAACACGTTAGGCTTTAAAAGGTTCATTCGAATAACTGGTTCCTACTTTATGTCAATATGCCATAACTAAATTCTGTTCTTGTAAAGCATTTTTTAGCCAAATATATATATATATATATATATATATATATACATATAATTCTCAACTATGCTATTTATTCATCGCATTTGGCATCTGCAGATTACTTTTTCTCCTAAAGAGAAATTTTGCCTCACGAAATTATAGGAGCAAAATTTTAAAAGATTTAAAAAGCTGTAATTAATAATTTAAATAGTATTCCAGAAGATGATTCTGCTAAGGAATCAAGCTATTGCATGAATGCACCAAACGTTATGCAGATTTACAAGTATCGTATATTGACGGCTACGGCTATGCAGTAAGAATGCTTTTTTTTTTTTTTTCAATTTTTGATTTTGTACGAACTTAGTGCTCAAACATGTAGATGCAGTATATATGCTAGTAGAAATTTATTTTAGAAATAAATACTTGAAGAGATCTGTATGCAATGAACTCAAAATATTTTGTATACAATAATTACACACAAATTACTAGCATCGTGGCATATTATTTATAATTGAACTCATGAAACCCATTTTTCATGTTTCAGTTGATGCATGGTCTGTGCCTGGCCTTGCTACTGGAGACAATTGCAGGAGCAGTTTCCTATTCTTTCAGCACGGCTGTTAAGATAGGTGCCTTCAACAAAACGCTGCTGGAAGAAGTGAAGCAGAGGTATGGGCTGGATCAGACGATAACCTATTTCATAGATAGGCTCCATAAGTCATTCCACTGCTGCGGTGTTTCCTCTTATAGAGATTGGACCTACAGCAAATGGATGATAAACATGACAAACTCAGATCTAGTAATGGCTCCTCTATCTTGCTGCGAACGGGTTTCATTTTCTTGCAGGAATTTTAGCATCTTTTTCAATCCAAAGGTATTATTGAATTTGTTTAATTTATGTATTTAATTTACTAAACTTCATGCAGTTAATCTGAACAGATTTATGAGATTGTAATTTAAAACTACGTTTGCTTTTGAAAAGTTGAATATGTTACTTGAAATGCTAAGGCAACAAGAATCAGGGGTAATTTTCACAAAAATAAAACCTTTGAAAATAGACTGGCAGATTTATGAAAACTGCCGCTGATTCTTGTTGCATTAGCATCATCAATAACCGCTATTCGACATGTTACTTTTTAATTTATATCTTGTATATGCTATGGAAAGGTATGTTACTTTATTTTGAAGGATCTCATAAGCGAGTTTAGAGAATTACAATATACTGATTGTAAAAAACGTAACTCTTTGACGATATTATAGTTACTTGCCTTAAAAACAGAGTACTCCTTAAAAACAGAGTATTCTAGGTATTTACTTTCAGCTAAATGAGATGCCGTAATGTTATGGTTTGGACATTAAAGAACAGTGTGACATAAATTCCAAAAGAAGGAGAATCAAATTATCGGAAGTATATGAGAGCATATATGAGCAGTCACCGTTATCAATGGATTTAAACCCCGTATATAAGTTTTTTGGGAAAGTGCTCTTAACCATCTTATGTACCAATTTCTTAAATAAAAGATAAGTTAATAAATGCCCAACCAATCTAGTAGTTAATCTGACGAGGCCAACATTTATTTACATTTGAAACTCTCGGTAGAATAGTCAATTAAGTCAGTTTCAGCACCAATATAAGTGTCTTTTTGCCAAGAGGGATCAAAAGTAAATTTTTTTCTGTTTGAGCACTGAAAAATCTGTCTTTCTGCCCGCTGGATGAATTGCTTGTTTTTGCGTAGAAACTCTAATTTTAATTCTCAAGGTTAACTGTCTGTAGTCGGTATCGTTTTGGGTGCTTTATGTTTTTCTGTATTTTAAAAATTTTAATGAAGATGGAGTTTTTACGTATTTTTGTCTTGCTGCAAAGTGAGAATTGAATTAATTGAATGAGAAATGTATCTCTAATCAAATTCGAGAAAAAAGTTTAAATAAAATGCAGCAAAAAGTTTTAAAATTTAATAGGCCGTACAAGAAAGTCACGTAGTTTTCACATCAGGTATTTTATAATAACCGTTAAGTGGCTGGCTGGGCAAATGGTTAGTAAAGAAAATGAACCAGATTTCACGTGTATTAAAACTTTCATTTCAAGAATTAGTAACAATGAGTTTTATAAAATTGAAGTAAAATGTAAAAAAAAAAAAAAAAAAAAAAAAAAAAAAAAAAAAAAATATTTTTAGTGAAGCAACAAACATTATGAAAATCTTCAATAATGTTTTCTAAATTTAGCCGACAGTGAATGATTAAATCTTTCTTCAATTAATAGTTTCTGTAGAGCACAGGCGTTTGCGTGAATAGGCAGAAAAGAAAAATACACTTACCTGATTCTTTAAATGAATCCGAAATATGCTTTAAATTAAATTTTCTCTTCAAGATCTTTTAATTTGTAGTTATTTTATATTCATTATGACTACATACAGCAAGGATTTCAAAAACTATACATTGTAATTTACAAGTATGTTAATATACTTAAAACAGTATGTACATTCAGGATGAAATTTATTAAATACTTGAAATATATTATGAATATTAATCATTAGTATTTGTTGTAATATGCATTACCTACGGATCAAAAATCATTTTTAATTATATTAAATAGCTCTAAATATTCATAAAATTAAAAATTATGGATAAAATGTTTTCTAAAATTTAAAACTGATCCCTGTAAATATTGGACGCATCCATTTAAAAGACAAAACTCATGGTTCTATGAGAGTTCAATATTGAGAAGTTTTACTTTTTTGAATTTATTTAACTCAAAATGTCCTATAAAACAACTTTATATATATAATAATAATAATAATAATAATAATAATAAAACTGAAATTGTTTTTTGTACATTTTCGATGATTCGAAAGTACATATAATCCGTTCGACACACATGTCATACTATAGGCCACCCGATTTTTTATTTATATAATTCTTAAATGCGAAGCAATTTTGCATTTCTGTGAGATTTGAATATACCATACGAAATTAACCTTCTGTATAATGAATATGAAAAATGCACTTTAAAATTTTTTTATGCACTTTAACATCACAATCAACGTTACTAAAATAAATTATGGCAATCCAATGCAAATTTGATACCAAGCTGTTTGACATTCGACATTGTTACAATGTTAACATTGTTTAACATTATTTTTCTACGTTTCAAAAATTTTATATATTTTTTCAAAAAATAGCAGCCTTTATATATATATATATGTATATTTAATTAACCTGTTTCCATTTATCTTTTCATACAATATTTCTACTGATGAAAAGAATATTCGAAATGCAAAGAAATTTTATTAGCTTTCACTTTTATTTGGGGAATAGTGTAATTTATAATAGCATTTTCTTCAGAATTGATTCTCTCACTTAATATGATCACCGAATATAAACGATGAATTTCTGATTTTATTTTTTTTTTACATTTCTTATGCGTTGGAATGATCTGTAGCTTGCGTTTTCTAAAGATAATGGTACGGATATCTAGTCAAGATCCGATACATGTCTTCAATAATAATTTAAGGAAAATCTTCTAATTTTTCCTCGAATGCGCATCGAGCGTGCTGACCACTACACCACGAAGGCATGTTAAGAAGGCGGGAGAAATATCTTATATATTTTCTCTTTTAAACAATGACTGGGGATTAGGGGACCCATTCGCCAAATCCTGGGGGTCGGAGAATAATCATCCACCATCCTTTTAGTTCGGGTGTCACTGTAGGGAAATCAGGTAATTTCGAAGCAGAAGAGATGAAAAATGAGCAATGCCCTCGCAAGGACTCGAACCACGGACCTCTTGAATACGCGTCGAGCTACACCACGAAGGCATGCTATGAAGGTGGGAGAAATACCTTATAAACTGAAGACAATACTTAGTAGGTTTTCACACTTGCAGACCACACAAATGATTTTTATGGCGAATCATTTGGGAAGATTGAAATCTTTGAGTCAAGAACTCAACACAAGGTTCAGAGATTTTAAAATTCAAGAAGCAAACTTGCGAATTTTTTAGTCTCCATTTGAAGTTGATATCGAACTATCGCCACTTTCTATGCAAATGGAATTAATGAAAATATAAAAGAACTTTCTTCTGAAAACAAAAATCAAGGATATTACACTAATTAACTTTTATAAAAACTACCTTCCTCATGAAAAGTTTCCAAAGCTGATAGTTTTTGCCCAGAAAAATATGACGTTATTTCGAAGAGCCTATAAAAGCGAGCAACTCTTTTCAAGGATTAAGTTCGTGAAATTCAAGATAAAGACGCGAAGTACTGATACGCACCTGGAAAAAATTGACTCTATCTTCAACGTCCGCACAAACCCGAATTTTGACGATGTTGTGTAAACCATGAAGTTGCAAACGTAGCATTAAAAAAGTTTTTGTTCAAAATTTAATAATGTTATCTTATTTTGTATAGATTTTATGAAGAGGGTTTATATTGTTGCGAATTTTGTGTATCGATAGATGATTTTAGTGCAATTATATGTAAAATTGTTGTACGTTTCTGTATAATGTAACATCAAAATCTAGATAGATGCTGCTTTGCTGGGAAAGTAAGAATACAAGGGTAAGTCTATTTAACATTAAGTAAATAGTTATGTCACTAATTTGGCTAAATATCGTCAAGCTGGCAACGGCATTTGCGACTAATTTTTGTCTTCAAATTGGCCAAAAATCGCAAAAAGGCACGAAACTGGGCGACCTTTTGGTTCGGTCTCTGTGTAACTGCAATAGGTGTTGTAACAGAATAACTGTAATTGATGTTCTGTGTAACTGCAATAGGTGTTGTAACAGAATAACTGTAATTGATGTTCTGTGTAACTGTAACCGTATTCGGCCTTCATAAACCTTCCAGTTATTTCGAGAAGCAGAAAGTATTAGAAATATCTCAGGGGCGTGGTGAAAGCTATATAAGACTGGAAAGAGTATATGCTGTCACTTGTTAGTTCAGCATGAGTTTGGAATACTGACAAGTAAACCTTTTCTCTTTTGATACCGGTTTCTCGGAAACTCACACATTTTCTGAAAGCTTATATAATAAGTAGAAAAACTGTGAAGTCTTAGGGGCAGAGGGAAAAGCGTTTAAGAGCTATAGAACCCACAAGGTGCCATTGAAGTGTGTATAGATATAGATATTTCCGTAATGGCATCTCTAATTCTTGCATGCTCATGCATTGTCTGCTTCCGAAGTACCTGATCGTAAAGTCCTACAAAAAGACGTGGTACCCGAAGGATTTACGGGAAAGATCCAGCCTTTGGATATTCATTTTTTTCAGACACTACAAATCTTTTGTTCGTTACGTAACGGGCACAATCATTATCGAAATACAGGAGCGCATTTGGCATCGCGATGGTTTTCTGGCCCTGCAGTCCTTTTCATTATATCAATTCAGAGCTCCGCGTTTTAAGAACTTAATTAAGTATGCTTTTTATAAGGGCAGATACTTGGACGACGAGCCTAGAATGTGGACTGCGCCAATGGATTACTGCTTCGATTCGTTGACAAATAATGAGTGTCCAAAGTGTGAGGCTATCGCTTTTGTAGAATGTGCCCATTGTGAACCGCCTTTCTACCTGTCTCACTGTTCATTTGATGAATTGCACACTGATTGTCTGTTGTAATAGATTATGTTTGAAGTTAATAACAAGTCACATTTTCAACATCCCAACGCATGTTTCTTTTCAACGAGTTGTTTCTTCCTTTATAGTGAGATCTCCACCTTCTTACCATATTATTTCATATAAATACGTGAAACGAGCATTTTAGCGACTTTTGGTGTTATGTTTCCAACACTTTTCTGATACTTTGTGGGCCCTATAGCCCCTAAACGCTTGTATCTCTGCTCCTAAGATTTCACAGTTTTTCTAGTTGTGACATAAGCTTTCAGAAAGTATATGGTTTTCTGGGAAACCTGTGTCAAAGGAGAGAACATTTACTTGTGAGATATCTCCGGGTTAACTTCACTCTTTAGATGTCCTTTGCATTGCGTTGTGCTTAACGTTCTTAGTAGCTTGAAGTGTAACTACTAATTATAGTCTGATACTGTGAAGAGCTGTACGGCTATTTTTGTAGAAAGTTCCAAAAATCTGAAGTGTTTCTTTTTATAAAGTAAATTTTATCAATTTATCATCGGACCTGTGTGCATTCAATTTATTACGAACCCGTATGCACGCAACACTATGAAGCAATACAGAGATTATACTAATTAAACTGTGTATTCATTTTTCATATTTTTACATAAGTAAATCCTAAAATATTCCAGCTTCCTCTCGAATACGTGTCGAGTGTGCTAATCGTTATACCACGAAGGCATGAAGGCTGGAAGAAGGAAGAAAATATTTTATGTACTTCCCCTTTTAATGAGCGACGGTGGGGAAGAATCATCATCCACCACCTTGCAGTTCGAGCGCCACTATAGAGTCATTAGGATGTTTTTGATGCTGGAGAAGAGAAAAATGAGCAATGTCCTCGCCGGGACTCGAACTTGTACCTCGCAAGTACGCGTCCACCATCCTAACCGTTACACTATGAAGGTGTGCCGGAAGATGGGAGAAAATATCTTACAAGTGTTATACGAAAAGAGAAATACTTTTCTTTCGTAGAAAGGGAAATCTTCTACTTTTGAAGAAGAAAAATTTTGTTTCTATCATTAATCTAGGGCAACTGCTTCTCGGATTTTATGCTGAAAGATGTTGAATGTTTTTAGTTGATCAGTCGTCATCATTCGAACACATATTTTAAAGCTGCAGGGCCCGCTGTAAAATACTTGACGACACTTGATGATTCCGATGTATCTGCTATTTATGATGAGGTAATTTGTTTGTTCCTCTGGATGAAACTGATGGCATCACTGAAGAAGAGGACATTAATGAGAACATCATTTAAAAATAAATCATTCATAGTTTTTCACTACTTTTCTTGTTATTTAATCTTTTCAAAATATTGCATTTTTATTATCCGCATAGTGAGTTTAATCAGACATAACCAGTGTTCCCAATTAAGAATATCATAACAATCATATGTCAGATTTTTTTCTCCTCATTTAATGATTTATTCCTTTAAACTAATACATTAGAAGGTGGGATAAGCAAACGAGTAATTAGAAATAAACCTGGATCTGAATTCAACTTTTAAAAGTTTAATGTGAAGTACACGAGAGCTGCCTGCCTAAGAGAAAGAGTGCCTCCGTTGTGGACTTTCTAACAGAAACTGACTAGCATTCGCATGCGGGATCTATGTACAGTTGCTAGATTTGAAATTGAATCATTGGTTAGCTTTATTGTGATGAAGATGCATTTATTGAAGGCTTTGTGGGTAAAACGAAAATTGTACTATTAGTATTAATGGATGCGGAATTCGATTGGGGTTTGGTGGTTTTACTGTGACGGAGATGTATTAATTAAGGAGTCTGTGACTAAAAAACCAAAACATCTCCTTAAAATTATTTTGATTATACAAAAAGCTGATTTAAACTCTGTTTCTTAAATTTGTTAACTCCTTGAATCTTCTTTCTGTATAGGGACGCAGAAATAAATGATTTAAAAGGGCAGGTACTTTTTGATAATCAAAATAATCGAAATTATACTTAACACTGAAATTCGATTTCTTAGATGTATTAAAAAAGCCTCACGTGAAAATTCGCTCTAGAACCAAAGTTACGGTAAAACATAATTATAAGCTTTTCCCATTTAAAGGAAAAGGTGGTTTGCTTGCATTTGCATTTCAGAAAATTCTTCGTATTAATTCCACGGAACTATACATGAAATGCTTTTTTATACAGTTTTATACAAATACATAATTAGTCATGATAGAAGAATTAATTTATAAGTATACGTGTTTATATATTTTTTAATTTAGGAAAATTTGCTTACACGTTTCCAAGGTAATTTTTTTAAATTAAGGTTTCATAAAACTGTGATTTTTTAAAATTAAGATTTCATAAAACTGTGATTTTTAAAATTAAGATTTCATGAAACTGTGAATTTTTTTGAATGGCCGATTAGAATATCAAAACATTTTACAAACTTATATAAATACTACTTCTGTGTAAAATGACCAACCATTGTGCTTCTGACATATGAATTTTGAAATTTTTACTTTAAACCGTATGAAAATTTTGACACTTTTACTTTTCCCTTGCTTCAATTAAAATTATGGTGATGATATATGCAATAATGTTTAAATATAAGACTATGCAACGGGCAATTTTCAACTTCGTAATGGATTGAAAGCCCACAGAACTGATGAAAGCGTGATTAAATTAATTTTTTCAAAACCACTTTACAGTTCCGGAACTTTTAGAATTGGATTGGACAAATTAAAAATAAATACTTCTTGATTTAAATTATAAAATGCTCTCATATCTTTTACTAATCATTATTTATGGATTACAGCAAACGACGGATAATTCAAAAATGAACATATAATTAACTTATAGAAATAGTAAATAGTAAACATTTCATAAGTTTTAAGTGAACCACACACTGTGTATCACTTGAGACAGGATTTAATTAAAATAAGGAAATTTATCTGGATTAAGCTTTTACGCAGAAAATGTCCTTAACATTCTCTTTTGCGAGTCATTTTCCCGTTTTCCAAGTAAAAGTGGTAGTTGCTGTGCAAAGTTAAATTCCAACTCAGTTTGTTAATTTACATAATATAGTTAGAAACTTATCTTCACATTCTTAATGCTTCATCTTGGTCATCATTGTTATTTCAGCTTCAATTTCATTCCAGTTTTTAGTCCATTTACAGGCTCCTGTTAAATCTTGCACAAAGAATACCGTGGTGAGAAAAAAGGATCGTGTACCTTTTGTTTGAATTTATTGGTTGTTGAGTTTCTTCATCCATACGTTATTTGCAGCACAGACGCTATAGTGGCTACTGACGCTTGCTATCGTACCGTAGGGTTCGAATTCCGAAGATAGTACCGATTGTTTGTATATGTACAGTGTCTTCACCGCACAGAGGAACACTTAAAATATACCGTGTGTCAAAAGTCCTATCGAATGGCTTAGTGGTTGGGAAAGAAGGGTGGAAGATCCTTGGACTCCGGCCTCCAGATGCTTTCCTTAAAAATTGGGGGGTACCTGGACAAAGCTGTACTCTGAACTATAGGATGCTCAAGGCTCATGCCAACGACAGACGTAATAATTCACTTTTTAGACACGATAAAATTCGTAGGCTTATTCTGACTATGTTAGATAAGTGAGATTAGCCTCAACGACATTTTCTCTACATATATTTTCAAACTTTTTAATGTCAGTTTAAGCTTTTACTCCTTCATTGAAAAAGTTTTTTTATTTTATATATCTATTCAATTTTTCTAACGATTAGTTAACGTTAAACTTTTAATGTTATTCCTTATAGCATTAAGAATCTGTGTAACGTCTTTTTCAAATATTAGTTGAAGAACTTCTGCGGTTTTAATAATCGGGTGCTTGATATAATTAGAAACTACCTACCTTTAAAAAACAACTTTTTTTTTCTTGAAGATGTCTTTATATTTGTCAGGGTAATAGGAAACAGGTATAAAAAACAACGAAAGTTATGAAACAGTTTTAACTTATGATCATAAAAGAAATGTATGAAAAATAGTTATTCAAATATTTTAAAAAGAGATCATAAATACTGAATAAATACAAAGAATACCGTGGTGAGAAAAAAGGATCGTGAAATAAACTGTTTTTAAATGAAATATAGAACATACTATAACATACTATAAATATAGAACATAATGAAATATAGATCATACTGTTTTTAAATGAAATATAGAACCTTCACAGGTGCACGAAATATATTAAGGACGTAACTAAGTCTGGGAAATGCCATTTAAAATCATACATAGATGTATCACATTGTATAAATTTTATCATAAAATACTGCGTAACAACTTGTAAGATTTATTTAAAATATATTATCACACTTTTCATAAACTTGAAATATGATTATTTAAATTTAAAAAAATTACATTCCTTTTTCACCAAATACATATTTAATCGATTCACAAATTTCACATATCACAAATCATATAAAGGAAATACAACTTACTTCCAAACAACAAAATACAACTATTTAAATTTTGAGTGTGTGTGTGTGATTATGGCAAAGCCTCGAGGGCTGTCTGCCTAAGGGGAGGGATGCTTTCGTGAAGGACTTTCTAGGGGAAACAGGCTCGTATACACGTTGCTCATGGGGAAAGCCACGAAAACGCCCATGCAGCCGGCCCGTTCGCGGGATTCGAACCTCGGACCGAACTACCAGTGTTCAGTGACTTTACCGCTCGGCCGCTGGTGGGCCCCCTTAAATTTTGAAGATATTGTTAATCATTAATTATAAGAATTATTACCATTAATCATAAGAATATTTTTTATATAAAGGGAAAAGATATAATTTCATACTATGTTGCTATTAAAAGAAAACGATTTTTAATTTAATAGCTAGGCTATAACCTGCCCAGTAATTCTTTATTTAGTATTTATTTAGTTTGTAATAAACATTCAAAAGAATAAACTAGAGCAAAGGTATAATTAAAATACATTTAAGAAATTATAAATGGAAGCGAAAACTTGATTGTATTTTCAGAAAAATAAATTGAAAAAAATTTGCTACACTCAATATTCCTATCTTGTTAATAGGACATAAATTTAGTCTAACTTTGTTAAAAATAAAGTAATGAATTCAGGAAAATATCTAGATATTTAGAAAACGATGATAAAATTGGAATTCTAATGTTTTAAACGATCAATATATAAATAAAAATGCATAGTAATCACCTGATGTTTGAAATACGTAGAAAAGTTGTTTGTAAAAATTTGGAAAATTAACCAAAATTTAACTTTTAAATGTGACTAAAACTATTTTAAATTCAATTTATTTATTTTTAATCAGTCGGATTTAAAAAAGTTCCAGATTAAACTTAATTTGTTCAGTTAGATTATAGCTTATAATTTAAGTTACGAGTTTTAACATATTAATATGCTTAGAACAATGGCTTCAGTAATCACAACCTTGCTAAAGCGTTAGATGGCAGTGATTAGTTAATCCCGAACTAGAACCCACTACAGTAAATGTTATGAAAGTTATTTGTTTTGGTAACGTTTGGATATGTATGACGATTTCCGTAATGTTTAGAATTTAAAGTCAGCAGATTACTGTCTAAATTTCTTCTACACTCAGAAACCATCACTACAAGTGAAATAAAATTTACATTTAAAATGCAGATGAAATATTTTTAGTCCATTGTCTTGAACTTCATCCTAACTAATAGAGACTTAAATTTTACTTACCGTCAAAGTAAAAAAGCCACAAGGTTTTCTCCTCTTACCGGCAGCAATATTAAAGGAAAACTGTTGTTAACCCAAGAAGAATTACATCTATTAATTTCATGACTCCTTCTTCTAATTAAATATTTTACTAATGTTTATCTTCCAAATACAGTTGAGGCGAAGCGAGAGAAATGAAAAGAAAATTATAAAGATACAAACAAAGTTAATCGGATAAAATAAAACCTTACAATGTTACTTTAATTTAATTTAAATAAGAATATTTGCAACGTCAGTAAATTGAATTTAATTATAAGAAGCAATACGTGTTTCATCTCAAGCGAATATTTTGATTATGAATAATTAAAAAACACATACTTTTTTGGAATATAGGGCTGTGGAGCAAAAGCTACATCTTCTCTGAAGAACCACCTGAATTCCGTGATGAGGTGTGCCTTCATTTGTTTGTTTATACACGTGAATGTCTACCTTGTTTCCTTGTACTTGGAGAGGAAGGTTTGATGAAGAGTCGCAGTCGTCTTCCACGTGCCCTTATCAGTTCTCCGTCCAGATCTCGATCCATGCTCAGCCTGGACACGAGAATGATAAGGATGCGAGGAGACTTCCTTCTCAGCCATTTCCCTGTCTTTTTAATCGCATGACGCTCATCGATATGACTTTGCTAAAGGAGAAGTCTGGAAAAATTAGAATGATGAAGATGATCAGCATAGACAGAAAAAATTACGAAGATGCAATATTTTTCTTTAACACTTCTATTTATCCATTTCTATCACACGATAATTTTCAGCGATACTGTATGAAAGAGAGCAGAATCTAGGAAAAATAGAATTTTAATGATAATCAGCGTAGATATGACAGTGGTAAAAATGTCAAATCTTAACTTTTCCTTTGCCTTGCACAGCTGCGTTTCATCCTTCATTTTAAAATATAGAATAGATAAGATTATCAGTAATGTTCAGCTTGCTCATGAGAAAGATACAAGACTCAAAGTGTATCTATTCTATGCTATAAGTTGCTTTTCTTAGAAGTTATCCCCTAAAGATTCTCTTCCACAGGGACTAGAATCGGTGGAGAGCAGGGATGAAAAAAACGCTCAGCATGCATTTTAAGAGTGATAAAATTTTATCTCTGACATTGTTGTCTTCCCTGCTCTCCAATCCCAGTAAATGTTTCTTGGAGATCAGAATTTGTAAAAGTGTAAGAATTAGAAGGACGATCAATTTGGACACAGTAATACTTAAGATAAAAAAAAAAAAAAAAAACTTCATCACTCGCCATTTTCTTGCCATCTTTGCTCTCTGTATGATATTGTTAATGTCAGAAGCTCCTTTTACAGATAAGAATCTAGAAAAGAGAGAACTGGGTACGTAGTATCAGTTTAGCTGTAAGAATAGCAAAGATGCGAGATCCTGCGAACAGAAAAGATCCTTTAATTTCTCTTTCATATTCTCAGACAATTGTTTGACAGAAATCAGAAATTAATCAAACTAACAAAATTGTCTTTCATATTGACCAGATAATAATAATAATAACATCTTGTAAGGAGAAAAAAAGATTTTTTGCCCTCTGAAAACTATTTTTTAAAAGAAATAATCTTAAATAAAAATTTTATTTCTTCAACGCATTTTTATGGTAATTATATACTTGTAATTAAATAAAGCCACTGAAACCATATTTAACCTTTGTTTTCCGTTAATCTAGCAGAGAAAAACAATCTTTAAAATTTCTGAAATTTGCTTTCTAATAATATAATGAATACCGAATCTAGTTAATTGCTTTTCATTTTAGTAAGCCTAAGTTTTCTACAAGCAACTTCACAAATAGTTTTCTACAGTACACAAACAATTGATAAGAATTATCTTTCATGCTTTAAAATATGGAAATTAACAAAGAACTTCAATACTAAACATTTATGAAATTTATAGTGCATAAAACTATACCTTGATACTGACTTCACATTGAATTTTTCAGCATTTGTAAATAAAAGGTTTCATATAAAATTACTACAACTACCACGACTGAACATTACCATTATTTTACAATATTTCATCAAAAAATTAAGCTTTTATTCAAACAAAATTTATAAACTTAGAAATTAAAAATACTTGAATGGTCAATAGCATTTGACTTAAAATGAAAATAAATATAGATCTTTTAGTTTTAAGCACTTTTGTTACAATTCAGATTAAACATAAAATGACAGGTATAGAAACTATACCAACAGAACGGTAGACAGGACGGACGTAAGAGAAAGAGTCCAACACTTCTCATGTTTAGCTGTAAAACTTGCCACTGTCAGTAACTTTTCTTGCTTATTTGACAGCAGAAATAAGAAATTTTTATCGATTAGTTATAAATATAAATCATATTTTGGATATGCATATATAAGCTTTGTTATCAAATTAGATTCCATGTAGTACGAAAATAAAATCTATGAAACTGGTTGTCCTTAGGAAATTCCTTCTTGGCATAAGTAATTCCTTCCATGTTTCCTTGCAATTCTCTGTTTCCTTATTTTAATAAGGTGTCATCACATCCGCTCTCTCATTTTAATCCGTATGAAAATAAGAGTGCTTTTAAAATTTTATTTTAAACTCTAGAACTGAAACTGAAATTTTGTTTTATTTTGCCACTCAAGTTCTCAATAAACAAGGTTTTTTAGTGATAATAACGATATTTTTGTAATTAGTGATAAAAGTTGAAATAGCATTACCGTTTTTTCAGTAAAAGCAAGATAGACAAACCATTTAAGAAAAAAAAATTCGAAAATTGAAAAACAGATCTAGCTACCTTGATATGAAAATGTTTTCAGAAAGAAATAGCTTACATTTACTTACAAATAAAGATTAAAGCTCCCATATTTCTAATCGATTTCGCCAAGAAGAAACAAGTTTTCATTGCTGAATATCTTCTTTACTATCTTTAGGCCTATGATTAGAATAAAAAAGAATTATTAGAAAAAAAAATTAAAAATTTTAGATAAAGAACATTAGTTTCTTTTAAAATAGAAACGAATCTCTGAGTGACATTGACTTCAGTTACAAAACTAATTAAATATTATATTTCATTCGACATGAATTACTAACACTGATCAAATGTAATAAAACCATACCTAACGACGGACAAAGTAGCAGTGAGATAGTTCAAAAATTTAAAGTTAAAAATATGAATACCGAATCTAGTTAATTGCTTTTCATTTTAGTAAGCCTAAGTTTTCTACAAGCAACTTCACAAATAGTTTTCTACAGTACACAAGAAGTGAAATGTAGCTATTATGAGTCCAACTGGCATAGAATATCTTATTATTTCCCACATTCAACAATAAAATTGTTTGTTGCAGTATAACAGAAGAATCTATTTAAGACAATAAATGTGCTAAATAAAATTTAACATTTTTAATTGACAACAAGAAAATACCGCCAGTACGAATAATTTCTTATGGCATATAATTCCAAAAAAATTTCTGTCAGAATGTATAATAAAAGTACAATGCAAATAAAAAAGTTAAAAGCGATTCTAGAAGTCAAAATTCAGCATAAATGATTTATTTTCAAACAAATCATATCAATATTTCTAATTATATTTTTAGAATAATACGTTTCTCATAAATTTGTGAATACAAATGTAATAACTTCCTCTAACAGTACAAGAGTTTTATAATATACAGAGTATAAAAAGGGAATTGAATTTTCTAAATATCGTGTGAAATGAAAACAATGTTAATAAATCCATGTAAAAACAGATGTCAGTGTAGTTACTGTTTGAGTTTCGGATTCCAGACATAAAATGATGGCATAGAAGTTGATATATGCGGAAGTAAGGACTTTAGTAAGATGATCTAGGAAAAGAATCTACAAAAGAATTTAAAACTGTCAATAACGAAAGCAAATGCTTAATTTGCTTTTACGTATCTGAAACAAAACTGCTAGCGATTCGAAAATCTTATTGCCCTATGTATAATACCTATGTTTTTCTCGTTAGTATGATTTCTAGTTCTTCGTCTCCAGCTCTTTTGCTTATTTGGAAGAAAGAGATAATTCAAAACTTTATACTGCTACAGTAAATGGGACATTCAAACTATATTTGCAAGTCTAAACACAAGAACATATGTTAAATTGTTCTTACCAAAGTTACTACACGAGTTCGAATGTTAAATAGCAAAAATGAAATGGCGACTTGCAGTTTGTATCCGGTCTGTCAGTCTGTATTATATTATGATCTGTATATTAATTTCATTCAATTAATTTAACAGTCGTAATTATTAGAGTAGCAGATGTGATGATATTTAGTCTCCGCTTTTGAGATTTTTAAAATGTATTTTGTCCAGGGAGAATTTTTTTAGGTGCTACTTTGGTAGACGGTTGCACGGATTTGGCGGTTTTGTTTTTGGCGAGCCATAGGACTTATGGTAAACCCATTGCTAGACAAGTTATTTATGGTAACCGATACTTTGTCATTATATCTAAAACATAATGCGTTTTATTATGCATAAATTCTGTGTCTTAAATATTATTTATGGCTTCTAAATATTAAAAGTCATTTTAATTTTGCATTTTTATTTGAAATGAAAATTTTACTGTTTATGATATTTTATGGAATTTTATGTTGTGGATGATATAATGAATGACGTCATATTACTTTAAAAGTAATTGATTTTAATATCTATACATTTAATCTAATGTTTAAAACATTATTTATGGCTGTTAAATATTAAAATACAATTTAGCATTTTTTAAATAATTTTAATTCTATCCGTGATGTAATCAGCTCCCTGATTGGTTACAGAGTATTTGTGCATTGACGACCTGTAATCAGCTCCCTGATTGGTTACTGTATATATGTGCATTATCGCGCCATTTTAAAATTTTATTATTCGAATTCCTTAGATTACATTTTTCAATTTTTTTCTTAGATTATATTTTTTAAATTATATTACATTTTTCAAATTTTTTTATTGATATCTAAATTATAATTCCGATTTTTTTTGTGGTACTTATCAATATACGACAAGTTAAATACTCAAAAAAAAGGAGTATGTATGCTTGAATTTTTATAAAAAAATTGCTACACTGTTTTTAGAAATTGCCGAGATATTTATTGCCACATATGTTTTAACGTTAAATAATTATATACTATAAAACTTATTTTAAAGAATTTGAATTTAAGTAATATTTTAACTCTTTTAAACGTTGGTATGCTGTTTTTAATTCGATAGTCAATTTAAGTAATATTTTAATCCAATTAAACGTTGGCGCAATGTTTTTATAGCGGTGTTTTTATTCTACTTCGTTGTTATATATAAGTAATAATTAAACCTTACTTTAATATTCTATACTCATAGTAAATGTATTTATTTACATTTGCCTGCCATCTTAATAAACGAGATTTTCAACAAAAAATTATTCCATTATTTTTAACGATATTTATTTTTTCGGTAAGTTTCGAATACGCGTATAATACGTAACAACAAGATGGCTTAATCGATTGTAAGAACCGCGCCAACGTAAATCGCCAAAACTCCGTGCAACCGTCTACCAAAGTAGCACCGTTTATTCAGCTTTAACTGCATTCAGCCAGAAGTCTGGCATTCCAAATTGTATTTGTGTGAGTACTACGAATATAAAATGACAAAGTATCGGTTACTATGAATAACTTGTCTAGCAATGGGTTTACCATAAGTCGTATCGCTCGCCAAAAAAAATCGCCAAATCCGTTCAACGGTCTACCAAAGTAGCACCGAATAAACTTTGGTATAATTCAACACCCAACAATATGATCTATGGAAGCTACTTGCTTAGGAATACCTGAAAAGAGTTACGTTTAAATAGCGCTTATTACTTTGCAGTAAGTAGACTCGAAGAAAAAATTTCTATCAGGTTTATGAAATCGAAATCCAGAAACAGACGAAATAACGACGAATCGTAAAATATTCCCAAGATTACATCATAAATGAAAAGAGGTTTTCCAAGACAGATTGTACAGATATAAAAAACTTTTAAAAATTCATAACTTTATATCAAAGATTTAATAGCAAAAGGATTAAAAACATAATTTACAACTTATTGAAAAGTTATTCATTAAATGATATTCTAATTATTTAAAGCAAAATTTAAATGTTTTATTGTAAATTGTTTTTATTAATAAATATAAGCAATTAATAATGACAGTATTTTGAATGCCGAATTCTAGTAAAAAAATTACGAATCCGGACTTGTTCATATCTGCACAAAGATGTAATAGGAAGAAGTAGAAAATTATTTCAGGATTCAAATAAAGCATTAGATAAAGTAACAGAGTGCAACATTTTTAGTTGAATTTAATACACATTTGTTGCAGAGAAAACTGGGATTTGTGACAAAGGTTTTAATTAAAATATATAAATACATTGTGGGAATTAATAACATCTATTTTCAAGGAAAATAATAGATTTTCGACGTATTCCGAGCAAGGCATTGAAATAACAGTCAAGTGAAATTATACTTTAAGGACAGTATTAATAACTCAATGAAAAATATACATATAAAATTGAATTTTAAAGCCATATACAATAATAAATCACTGATGATTAAGATAATACTTAAAATCTTTTATGTATATGAAACAAAAATTTCCTGTTACAATTTTATCGCTTTTAAAGACAGGGATTAAAAAAATAGAAAAAGATTTGAGGAGGGGTAAAAAGTTTTCGATTTCGAAAAACTGGAACCCACTTATGAACCAAGTTATGAACAAAATTGAAATGAAAGCGAATTCTTATTCCATATATCTGAGAAGAAGGATGAAACACTAAAACAGAAACTTGTTTCCTAGTAAGCATAGAATACTATATTCTTAATTACATAACCCATGAATTATGCATTCACAAATAATATTCGAAAAATATTTCTATGAAGATTAATTATTCATAAGAAAAGAAGAAAAATATCTACAATATCTTTAAAAACTATTTAATAAAAGTTAAAAGAAACAGAATTTGCGTTTTAAACTTAACTTCGAAGGAATATTGAATATATAAAAGTTATAATTATCGAAAGTAAAAGCATGATGAATACGACTTCGTTAGAAATATAAAAGTACATAAATGGAAAATGGAAAATTTGGTGTATTAAATGTAATACCTACAACGAAAGGAACAGTTAAAACCAACAATAAAAAAGAACACTTTTACAACTCTAATTATACTTCCGTTTCCGTCATTCGGCTAGTTAAACTTTCGTTTCTGAGTAAATAACGTTGCCAATCACTGATAACTAACTATTACTGAAGAATGTTCACGTGACTTATCAATAGCGCAACAACGGAAGCTGGGTCTGTCGGATTTTGTGATTTTTATTAGAAATCTGGTAGTCACGAAACATATTATTCCCTGAGTAAACATACAAAGGGATACGAATATAAGCGAAATATAAACACCTAAATTTCAGAATTAATATCAGTGTATATAGGTTCGTTGATTAAGGACAAATGTATTAATAGTATACTGTAAAGAACAAACTTCAATAAATAAATTAATTAACGAGAGAAGATGAGTAAAACAAATGATAACGAGATCTTTTTTTGAAAAAAAATTCTAGTGTTTATATTTTATTCCGAACTCTTGTCCTGTTACCATTTGAGCGAAATCAAAATTGCAGTGCGAAGAAATTGACATATAGCGTTTCAGTATTGCAAACAATGTCCCAACACACCCCCTCTCTCATGATAGCTTTATACCTCATAGTCTTTCAGATGTGCAGAAAATCTCACCTATTTGATCAGTTCTTGTGTTTCTAGTGTCAGTATCTTTGAAAGAATCATTGTTAATAGGGAGTGGTTGTGAGAGTTTGAAGTTCTCGGCTTCACATGCTTGAAGATTTGTTCTTACTTCACCTTTGAGTCTGAGACATTGCAGTCTGTATATTAATATTCCTTAAATTTTGCCTGAAACTATCACATAGACTATGTTATGAAATTAGGGTCATAGGTCTCTATGAAAAGTTACTGCGGATGGAAAATACTGGAGGAACTACGTAGTGAAGCCTAGAAAATTAAAAACTCAATATGGATTTAATTAAAAAGGTTTTGGACATGATGATAGATCTTGAGATTCCAGGTAATATACAACCTCTCTTGACAACTAAAAGCCCTTTGGAGATGATTAATGTCGAAGTAAAGCTAAACTAGGGAAAACCATCCATAGAAAGAGAGATATTTCACCAAATGTTTTGAAATGTCTCGCTTTGGAGACCATTGTGACTAGATACCCACCTATTTAATGGCTGCACATTTTTACTGATGGTTCTCAGTTTGACTGCCATTTTAAGCTTGGGGGAACTGCTGTGTTTTGGAATCTCTTTTCTTTCTACGCCTCTGCAAGCTACATTAGTACCTTCTTTTGATGGTGAAGTAGTAGCCACTTGTGTAGCCCTACAGCAATTATTAGCTGTTAATTACAAGTTTGCAAAAGCTGTCATTTTTTCTGATTCTCACTCAGCCATTCAGTAAATTACCTCTGTTGAACACCCATAACACTTAAAATTTTTCAGTGTCAATAATTTCAGAGAACTCTCACTTTAGCGGGGAAACAAATCGTTCTCCAGTGGGTGCCTGGTCATTGTGGCCTTTGCTTCAATGAACAAGCGGACTTACTTGCAAAAAGAGGTGCCAACTTCCTGCAACATCCTAATACAGCCATTTCTTATTGCGTCTACTATACATGATATGATTGCCTTGCTACCCACCTGCATCGCATAGGCATTTCAAGAGATCCTATTTGGACACTTTGTAATTCTGGAGAAGAAATGGATAGGGACCAATTGCTTCGATGTGGGGCTCTTCGTGGTCTTACAGAAGAGTCGAGATAATGGGAGGCAAGAGCGCTCCTTAGGCAATGACGTCGGTCTTTTTTTTCTTAGTTCTACTGTTTGTTCCTCTGTTTGTATTTTAGTTCTTTTTAATTTTTTGCTTAGCCATTGGAAATAAAAAAACTATCACATCGAAAAATTTCTGAAAACATTGTTGAACTAAATATGGCCCGCGACAGGTTGGTTGAAGAGAAAATAAAAGTACGTTATTAAAGATGAATACATAACCCCAATGGAATAATGATTTACTATATATATACCTTACTATATATATACTATATATATATACCTTGCGTACGAAAATTGTTTATTTTTCCGTGGCTGGTTGTTGGAGTCGGTTTTAGATTTAAATATGACTTTGCAATTTTTAAATCAAATAAGAATTCTTAGCAGTTGGGGATTTGCTTAAAAATTCCCCTGGCAAACAGTTCGGTATGCCTACACAAGTTCACCAGAAGAAAAAAGCAAGTCTTCTTTAATGGCAGATCAAATGCCAAGAAGAACAGAAGGTAGAACATCTGTAATTATAAAAGACCATTTAAATGATCTATGTTGACTCAAATACACTTTCAGTAATTTTTGACTGTATACGTTTTGATTGTTGTACCGTTATCTGCAAACAGCTCAAGTTTAGATCACACTTCTTTTTCCAATGGCGATATTTCTGCTCTAGTGCCAATTAAAAAATGAGTAGCTGATGCTTTGTCACTGGACGACCCAGCTTGACCTCTTGATTTTCGGTATTAATTAAATCCGGGGAGTCAGTTTTTCTGTTTCGAACCCAGATATTTGCCTGGTGGTATGCACTTGTAATCTCTGTCGACAAAGTATTGGTGAAAATAGTAGTTATTTGGGTCATTGTTATTTTTGAAACGATTTCTTGAATTCGATCTGTATCTTCTTTTTGATTCGAATCTCTACGTCTACTCATTTCTGCTATCTGCAGTGCTAAGTTTGATATCTGGTTTTGTAAGTCTTGAACGATATTGTTATCAGATGGTGGGTTATCAGATGATGTTTCAAATTAATTTGAGTTAAAAAAATCATTCAAACATCCTTCATCAAACCTATAAAAATACTATTAATGACTTCCAGTATTAGGGTATTAGTTTTATGAAATATCGCAACTGGAAAAAATAAATGATAAAATTCAATAATTTTAAAGTTTTAAATTTTCTTAGTATCATGTTCCTTTTGTCAGTTCATAAATGAATTTGTAAATTAGACTTTATTTTTCAGACGATCGAAAAAGTGTTGCAACAAAAATTAACTCAACTTTTTTCTGACAATGCAACATGCGTTTTAGTTACAGTTTTATGTAATTGTTATTTTAAACTACTTTCTTTTACTCATTAATTTATAAAATGTTTTTAAAATATTTCACTTGGCTAAATTAATATGATTCCTGCATTTCAAGAAAACATTTCTTTAAGATGCAAAACGTCTAAAGGTAACATATTTTTTTTTCCTTCTAATTTTTTAGCAAAAGGTTATATTAAATATTTGTAATCGACTAATATAATTGATATATACAAATATAGATTAAGCAGTAGTAATATCAGATTGCATAAAAGAAAAAAAATAGTCATAGTTTTAATGGTTTTATCTAAAAATATATTGCTCTCTTGAGATTTCTTTTGTAACTCAAAGTTTTGGTTTACTCCAATTTCGTATAACATATTTTGTATGAAGCCACTGACACATAATAGTAATCGTTATCATTGGGGCAGTTACGAAAATTGTTCATATCTGATAAAGAACTTTTGGAACAAGTACATTTGTTTCACTTGACGTTTGTGTTATTAATATATAATAAAGCTAAAATTTATTTCCTAATTAACTTCTAAGTGATTTAATTTAAAACGTTTTGCTAAAGTACAGCGATTACTAAAATTCCACATATTTGCTTCTTTAGTAACTCATTTTTTTGTTGGTACGGAACAATTCAAAGCATTATATGTTAGGGAATTTCCTTAAAATTATCTCCAAAACATTCCAATTTTTAGTTTATTTTCCGATTATTCTCTTCTGTACCTTAAAATAATCTTTAAGCTGAATTTTACAGCATTTGGAAAGAATCCATGCATTTTTATTGCTACGAACTTTCACTAAACGTTTTGTAGGGCATTTTATTCGCCCAACTAATTTGAGTAACCGATAAATTTACAGCGGAAAAATAATAATTTTTTTTATGAATAGCAGTTACTGCACTTTAATTTGATTCTTTTAGATGAATTAAAGGGCATTTATTTGCATATTTGTTCAAAACTTGTAACTTAAATAATTTCAGAATTGAAAACGAATTTTTAATATTTATTTTTTATCATACTGATTATGTTATACTGAATACTTCATTTTTAAAATTTCGTAGATTCGTAATTTATGTTAGATATGAGAATTTGTTGTGTAATATTTAACGTTTTCATTACATTATCTGTTGATAATTAATAATAATGAAATTTAAAAGACAATATTCGCACAAGTTAGGCCGTGTTGCAAAGCTTTTGAATTGTTTATTACAAATTTCGGAAAATTATAATTTTGTTTTTATTTCAATGAAGAAAGTAATAAAAAATGATGGTAAGATGTGGAGTATATATTTAGATTATTTTATAAAGCCTATGCTTAAGTTTCGCGTCTGATATCAAAATGTCATATACTATAATCTGTTACTTTAAAATAGGCACTTCAAGGTCTCAGCGACCCTTCCCTCATTTATGATCGTAACGTGTGTCATAATCAATGAACAGAGAGGAATTAACGGGTTTTTAGCAAATGAGAAGATTCGATTTTTTCCCAGTATTCTTTACTATAATTGCTATGTAATACGAAATTGGAGTCATTGTTTGGGGAGGAAAATGGCCTGAAGTGTCTATTCTGAAGTAACAAATTATAGTACAGCCTTATCCATTGATTATTTACTGAAAGAAAAATAGTTGTACATCTATTATCTTTATATAATTTTTATTTGCTCTTCTAATATTAAAATAATTAAAAATCACGGGGAAAATCCAGATACGTTTTCTATTATTTTTTTGCTTATTACCATAAAATGAATCCATACACAGAGTGATTCAGTACCGCGTGTATAAACTTCTGGAAAAGGTAGACCACTCAGAACGAATAGACATAAGAAAGTAATGCTGGGCGGAAACACAAATATAAGGCGGTAAAGGGAGTCGTTGAGGAAGTGATAAAACGTCCACTCAGGAAAACCATCATTCGACAAACGCCTGCAAATGGAAGAGTTAGCACAAATGTGAAATTAGCAGATATGTATCTAACATACGGAGCTGCTGATTGTAACGGACGATCCGTTGTGGGATTACTATCCGATGAACCATATTTTGAACCAGTTGACATTTGCACCGCTGCAATAAAGATTCTAGAATTAGAAGACGAATTGCATGGACCCTTGAAATCGAAGCGATGGTGTTTCTTCATGTAGAAGACATCGTTTAGGTCTCCACAAACCACCAAGTGGAAGATCTTAAACTCTAACATCCATATCATGAGCAGCACTTTCTACTACTGCAGCCTGATGACTAGCCGCAGAAGATTAATTTTTCTCAATAGTATCTGCAGAAGAGTGTGGATGACTCTTTTATTTTGTGTTATTTATAGACAAGAAATTACTTTACTGGGGAAAATTGCTGTAGTTCACATTACTCGTATTTATGGGCGGTGAAGCCTCTATGCTGCACGAATATGTGCAGCACAATGCTGGTGTGCTGTTTATGTTTTTTTCTTCAGCGTTGTTAAAGTCGCTTAATAGGCCCATGTCTTTCCCCTGTTTGTTTGGCCGGGCATGTTAATAGTATCGGAAGTCTTGCTGGAGGGTATTAATAATATTAGAGGTCTCGCCCGAACTATTGAAATATCAATAGATCCAATTTTCGAATCACCACGATATGCGATTCCAGTAAGATGAATCCTCAGCCTTAATACTCGGAAGCATGTAATGTGACATTTTAAAAACAATGGATCGGGCATCTCTCATTGACTTTCATGATCGCGAGACTTATCCTCTCAGGACTTTTATTTTTCCTGGGCATATGAAATGTCTGGTGTACGATAGATCGTTGAACAATGAGAAGCATCTTGTTGCTTGCAGGTGCATAACTGACAGACACTCAGAATATTTCAAAACGTCCGTGATTCTATGTGCTTAGGATGTCAGGCTTATGTTGTAGTTGGTGGCCGAAACTTCGATCACCCTCCCTGACTTTTTTAATATCGCAGTTGCTACGTTTTGATGACAAAATAATGTTCTTCACATATATGGCATTCTTTCATTTCTCATATTCGTTGCACACTTGTACATAATCATAGCGTTTCGGACTCTGTATTGCTATCTAATCCTAATTCATCTCTGAGTAACCTACCCCTCCCAGAAGTTTGTGCAAGTGGTAGAGAATCATCCTTTATGGCTAGGTTTCATGCTGCATTGATCAAAAGAAAAGTAAAATTATATAACGTAAACATGTATTCAAAACTTTAGTACTGCCGAGTAGGTTTCAAAATGTCAGTCTTTAGTTTTCAGTTTATTAAAATTTTATATTAGAAACAATTACTTATTTTTCATTCAATTAATAAATCTTAATATCTACATTTTTTAGGCAAGCAATTAAACTTTCGTGTAAGCAACTATATTTGAATTACGGCGCCAGAATTGTAATATGAATTAATGAGTCGAATATATAGTTTAGACAATTTTGTTTTTTGTTTTTGAATAATACAGTATACTATTTTTATACAACTGCCAACTTGTCGGGTTTTTCTTGATCTGAATCTAGTAATTAGTCTAGTAACCTTAACAGGTATAAAACGAATTAACGCTATGTCTTTAATAACTATAAAGTATTTGAAAGGTGTTTTATTTAAACAGAATTTAGAATATAAATACACAATGTCAGCCACAGCTTGTGATGATGTAACGTAATAAAGAGAACAGTTAAATTTAAGTTAAATATGTAACAATAGTCAATGATTACACAATTTAAATAATATTCGAAACTCAGTTTGGCAGATTCCTGATTTTTCATCTCATCTGCCCCATTTCCTTGTAAATTTCTCTTATCCTCGGCATTTTTAGTTTACGAGAAGTCAGATAATTTCATTAAATATAGATTTAAAGAACTATTGACTGCGAAGTTTAGAAAGAAAAGTACACGAAGAAAGGTTTGGTAACAGTTTCTTAAAAAATGCTATAACACTGACATTGTCATTGCTTAATGAATTTAAAATTGTTAAATTCCCGTCTTATTACCGAATGATTTTCAACAAGTGTTTCTGAGTAGTTATAATTTGATCTGATATGTTTTAATCCATTAGAGAAATTTGTAAAGCATTTATGAAGCCATAGCTAACGTTTAATAGGTAAATTTTGCATTTTCAGTTGGCTTTTAGTTTTAAATCCTACATTACCAAGTTTATCCAAACGATTACATGCAGATAATTATTAAGTTTTAGTTTCATTTTTCTTAAAAGCCTTTCTTTCTTACTTTTCATCAGTATAAAATTTTATGAAAACTGCAAAATCGAATGAGTTATTAGTTAAATTCCAGGTTTATGTACTTTGTCTAAGAATTGTATTATAAAAAGATTAATTATTAAAATTACGCAATATTAAAATAACTTTAAATCAAATTTGTCAATCTGAAATACTTTTGAAGTTGCATCGTAGCCAGGCGCAAAAAACTCCAAGTTTTCATAATTTAAAGTCGGTAGCTGTGCTTTATTTACTTTTATTTATTTTCACATCTTTTAATTCTTGAAAGTGATAAATAAAAAAGTTCTGTTTTCCAAAAAAGATTGCTGTAATAAAAGTGCTACAACTGTTAATTTGTGCATGAACTTTGAAAAGAAAATGTTTAATTTTTTGTACACCAATATAATAGTTAACGGAATTTTAATTGAGAAAGTTTTATTAAATCAAAAACACGCCATAGAGCTTAAATAATTCTAATTAGTAATGAGCTCAAGAATATTATTAGTGAATTTTAATTTTATTAAAATGTATACAAACACCTAAATGCCATTAAATAAACGGTATGTAAAATTTGTTGAGTGAAAAATATTTTGCATTCTGATACTTAAAAGTGATAAATAAAGAGTAAAGATCGAATGAGGTTAAAAGATTTGAATAAAAGTTTATGACGAAAAGGAGTCTACTCGAATTCCTGTTTACAATGGTATTAACATGCTGATAATTGTTCCAAAATTTTAATTCTAATATACGTAGATATATTCAAAGTGCCCAGCCTCAAAATATAAAAAACTGTAGTACTTGAAGGTATGTAGTACGAAAACTAAATAAATTTGAAAATTTTGTTTGAGAAATAGAAAGCGTGTTTTTTTAAAGAAATAGAAAGGTTTTTTTCCTCATTTACTGAATATAGAGATGTGCTAGTTAATATATATTGTTGATAATTGTTACTGAACATAGAGTGTGTTAAAAATTTTCGTATGGTCTAGATTTTGTAGAAGAGGATTCATGTGAAGATTGAATATCGGAGACATTAGTGTCTAAAATAAAAATTATTGCTCTTGTATAGTAGAGAATATTGAGTGATGGCAAATTAAAAGTTAAGAAAATAGCAGCAACATTGGATTTGCTTTAAAACTACTATTTTGCTCTATCTATGTGAATACTTTCACATGTACAAAGGCTCTGAAATATTAATACTCCGACTTTTTCAGCAATTCAGAGACATTAATGTGTAAATGCAATTTAAAAATATCAATATGTATATAAGGAGCTTGTCGTCTTTATAGTCCATATTTAGTTACAAGTGATTATTATCTGTTCTCTAATCTGAATTCTGAGATTTAGTAATATGACGGTGTGAAAAAAAAACAGCTATAAACATTTTGATGATAAATCTTCAGATTATTTTTTCTGGCCATAAAGTTGTTAATGAAACGATACGAAAAGTATATGCAGGTTTAAGGGATATCGTGTTGGAATATAAACTGTTAAAATTTGCTTTTGGAAACTTTTGTATTTATCTACTCAATTTAATGATACAGAAAACTCGAGGTGTTTTCTAATTTCGTTTTTCACTTTTCTTATTACCCGAATTAAAACTAATGATTACGTTACATATCATGATAAATTAAAATTCAAATTATTTCAAATTAAAATTTACTTTTTTGATAGCATTTTTACTCAAAAATATTATTTAAAAGTTTCTTTTCATCAAACAACTGCGTTTTGCTTTGCATAAATTTCAAAAGCGATAAAGCACATTTTTAGTATGTTTCTGCTAACGTCCTGAAGCTGAAAACTGGCGTAGGTTTTCTGCAGTTAAGTAGGCAAAATTAATTATTTTCTTTTAACCCTTAAAAACCTTCTGTGTCGAAACTCCGATTCGTAAAATTTGGATTAAGTGATCCTCAAAACTTTTCCCATTTGCAGTTTGACTATCATTTTAAATATTTTTTCTGTTTTAAATAAATTATAAATTATAAATATGATTTTAAATTTTGGACAAAATTTGAAATCGAGAGTTTGATTTCTCGAGTTCTGCTAAAACTTTGTTTTCGATGTGCGAATTTTTCCCATTAATGCTAACAAATCATAGTTAATTTCTTCGTCTTCAAATGAGATTGAGAAGGTGTCACAAAAGTTAGAGGACTTTAAAGTATTATATACTTTCATGATATGTTTTGAGTTAAATTTATTGTAGAGGAATCAATAGCCCAAAATTTCATTAGTAACAGAAAAAGTGAATAAAGATATGTTTTCAAGATTAAAAGGAGATTAGAATGATAAGATCAAACTAAAGTAGAAAACCAATTATAGATTTTAAAAGCCAAAATTAATTGAAATGTTTAAAAGTACTGGATGCGAGATACTTTTAAAAACACTGAACAAAATATGTACTTAGTTTTGCTGCAGAGTCTTCAAATATTGAACCACACCAAAATGTGTTTGCTGATTTCATTTCCGGTTTCTAAATATCTCTATTAGAAATTGTTTCTTAAACATGGGCTTTCTGTATTTTGTTATTTTACTTGAGCGTAAGTTACCACAATTAGTAAAAGTTATCTCAAAATGTAATTCTAATCAGTTCGCATCATCCTCTCTACCTCTGGTACATCCTTTTCATAGTCCGATAGTAATAAAATATCATTTTGAAGTTCCATATTCCTTTATAAAGCATTCTCTTTGTACATATAGCTCTGATGGAAAGGTTTTATATGATTGACGCTTACGATCTGTAAGGCTGTCGAAAAATACAGGTTGCAAGTAAAGCAAATAAGCTTATCGAGATTTATCGAAATACATTACAATCCCAATACCTTGTAATTTTGCAGAAGCTCATAATTACATCAGTGTAAGTTTATGGCTTTTGGTTATTTAATAAATTTATTGCCATATTTCTAAGGGATTTTCATGGAAATAAAAATAACTTGTGAGGGAAAAATCATTCATTAATCCTATAATTTGAGGGCAAAATTTGAGTTAAAAATGATAAAATATGCACTAAACATTTGCTTCCATAACCCGTTTTTGGGAAAGAAATGAAACTCTCAATTTCCGTCCATTGCTTTTGCAATGTCTAAATTTCTGTCTATAACATCACAATGTGTTTCATCACAAAAAGTTTTTAAGTTTCGTTAATTGTTTTTGTTTTCACAGTGCTTTTCATTTATCTTCAAGAGACAAAGTAAAAAGCACACTTTCTAGCGACGTTCTAGAAATTCAGAAATTTTATTTTAAACCCTTGGAATTAGTGTTCCACTTTTAAGTAAGAATGTTTTAATACATTTCTTTTTTTCCGCTGCTCCTAGTACCATTTTATTTTGAAAAAAATTAAAAAAGGACGACATACAGTGGGTACTTAATCTCAGTGCAAGATTACTCAAAACATTTAGAACTATCTGAAAATTTAATTTAGTATAAAAATGAAAGTAGTAAACCTACCTTTTTCCTAGCTGGTCGGATTAAAGTTTAAGCTAGAATATTCGGTTGAAAGTCGAAATTTCAATTTCGAGGCCAAAATATCCCAACACCTTGGAAAAACCTATAAAATATAAACTAAATAGAATAAAATACTTGCAGTCTAATCTAGTCATACAGGTTTAGAAATATTATGAATTTAAAGAAAAAGAAAAGTGCAAATATGTCAATTCAGATTTTAAAAATTTCAGTTTCATTCATTGTAATGGAAGATTTCATTCCCTATTTTACTAGTGAGGAAGTCTGTATCACTTAATGTGGCAGTTAAAGTGCCTTCTGCTAAGTATGATACCAGAAATGTATTCAAACAGATAGCTGTTAAAAGTTAAATTTTGATTCCAGCTGAAAAGTTTTAATGCTTTTCGAGTGACAAGAGAACAATACCTTCTTTCTTTAGTTCAATCGCTTCGCTTTAACGTAATCGTTTGCAGCAATAAAAGAGAAAATAGAAAATTCAAATTTATAAAGTGGTGTTGATTCTATGCGGTGATAAAAGTGATAAGTACTATAAACTTTACTCTCTGAAAATCTGATAAATTGATAGGATCTTTAATGACTAACAGTTGACGTAACAGTTAATGTAATCAGTAAATTTCACTTCCTAAAATTGTAAGATTTTGATATATTCCAGTATTTGGCAGTTCATGCTGGCAGACAAATATGACATTTTTTGAAATTTCTGAAATGATTCTTTAAACCTTCAGGTTTAAATTTTGTAAAACCCATAATCTTTTGTGTTAATCACATTTAAAGTTATCAAAATATAGATAATAATTTAAATTCTAAACGAATGTTCCCAGAGTACTTCTGTAAAAAAAGTCACATTTGTTTTTACATGTGCTACTGAAATAAAATAAAGAACTGAAAAGATTAGGAAAAAGAATTCCATTAGAACTAAGTGTATCTCTTTCAATATTAATCCCATTCGTTACTTTTTTGTTTAAAAAAAATCACTCTTACCTTTCTTTAGCTCTCTGTAGGAAACTTGAAATCTTTTAGCTGCTTAATTTAAAAATTCCTCAGAGCCATTACATTCACGAAGTCATAAAATGACAAATATTTTGTTCTTCTGTCTTCTTTAACGTTTAATAATACATTAGTAATTTACAAAGGCTTTAAAAACTGCAGATGAAGATTAATTTTTTTGGATGATTAAGATTCAGATTAGGTGGAATCTATAGGAAATAACAGCCTATGATGTAGTCATCTATATATTCTTATTAATTCAATAATTTTTCAAATTGTTGAAATAAAAAAAACTTCAAACAATCAAATTGAATTAACTTGAAACAGGAAACATGGTCAAACATCTTATTATTAATGTCTCGAGCAGTGTTAGAAATGTTCAGTTTTCAGTCTAGATTTTAAAGTTAATATGTCATATATTTATGATTAATTTCTTTTTTTTAACAATAAGAATATTAATTACTAACTTTAAGGTTATAATGAAATACTGAAACTTAGAACATTCTACATTATTATCAAAACTGGCAAAATTACAAAACGATCAATGAGAACTTCAAAACCATTGCCTTAGATTTGGGAACTACAGCAGCAAGTGTAAAACGTTAATGAAAAATTATGTTATTTACCTGATAAATCATCAGTTCCTTGGATATATATTAGAAGTATCTATTTATTGACTAAATTATCGAGTTGCCTCTTCATATGATATAATATCGCTGTCATTTTGAAAGGATTACCTGAAAGTACAGCGTCAGACTTAGAAACTGTTTGAATACATTTCTGTAAAGTTAATTGTAAAGTTAATGTTTATTGATTGGAAGAGATATCTAAACGTATAAATTATCGTGTTCAGAAAACCAAATTCAAACTACCGAAGATTTTGAGGTCAAACCTACATTAAATGTTCGAAAATTCTATTTACCGAAATTTTCATTTTAATGCTGAATTTATTTCTGTTACTATTATGACTATGTACAACTTTAGGTACTGAATTTGTAGAAGAAATGAAAAGAGAATTTTCCTAACAAGTCTAGCATCGCATTGAGCGGAGCCTTTCAAGGCACTACTTAATGGAACAGCTAGCAGGTCGAAAAATTAATTTGATATAGCTGTTTCTTTCAACGCTAATATTATATCAAAAAGCAACAGAGATGCCGTTTGTCAGAAATGCAAAAATGTCATCGTCCGACAGAGAAATGGGACACTATACAAGAAAAATCCTCTAGCATTATAATTCT
Organism: Stegodyphus dumicola; assembly: GCF_044657685.1. Taxonomy (NCBI): domain Eukaryota; kingdom Metazoa; phylum Arthropoda; class Arachnida; order Araneae; family Eresidae; genus Stegodyphus; species Stegodyphus dumicola. The sequence goes on along the minus strand of NC_140769.1, from coordinate 221,420,815 downwards.
TAAATTTAATACATATCAGGTGATTCAATCATTCGCAATGGCTAGTGCATTGCTGTTTTAGTTATATTTTAGATAATATGTCAATCGTAATCACTTATTATCAACATAATTGTTTGGAGGAATCTATATTATGCTTTAAGGTGGCATTAAATATTTTAAACAGAAATCATAAATGTTACCTAATATAAGGAACGGTTATCTTAGTCAAATCTTGGATGTAATTTTCAAGTTTCAAGAATACCTCTTGTATAAAAACCATCATATAATCATTTAGGTATTATTAGAGTAAATAAGTTTGGGTTGTAGCAAATTAAAAGTTTACGTTTACAATTATTTTATTTTAATAGGAATTTTGCTTTGTTTAATCTGGCAGTTTTGATCCAAGGACTGAACACGGATCTTTGTTTTTTTATAAGGATTCATTCTGCTACTTACAAAATAATGTAAAATTTAGCAGATCAATATAATAATTGAATTAAAACAAAATGAGATTCAGTTTTGTAAAAGTTACTTAATAATTTTATCAGGATCAATGTTCCTTCTAACCTTCTTCGGGAACATACAAGGACCTGACTCGGAACAGAGAGCTTACTAAAGCTATGTTCACTAATTGTAGTAAGTAGACAGGATACAGACGAAGGGTATACAAAACCCTTTATTTTTCTCTATATACAATAACTTCCGTACTTCGGAATACAATGACCCGCCACTCGGGGTCTAACGTAAAAGTATAAAAATAAAACTAAACTCTAATTTAACTTTAGAATAATACACGTGGAAGATTGGCCTTATAATAACAGGAAGCGTATGTAGCACAGAGACTGTGAACACTACAATACGTTTTAATTTATCAAGAGGATTAAAACCTCTGGCCTGGAAGGCAAACAGCAACTGCGTAACTTCTAAGGTAAGCGGCCTGCGTTGACTCACTGCTTCCTCTCTTTGGCTTGGCAAAAAGGCCACACTTAAATACTTGGCGTTCGCCAGACAAACTTTGCATAAAAACCTTCACGCTTATAATTCTGGCCGGAAGTAGAAAATAAGAAGTGATAGTAAAGATTTAAAATAAAATAAACGTTAGTAAAACTTAAGATCCTTACAATTTAAACAAAAAATTATTTTTTATTAATAGCCTGTCAATATGAAAATGTATTAACAATTTTAAATAGTTTAAATTTTCTGAAACATTGTCAGAACAATGTGAATAAAATTAAGTCTGAAACACACTTTTTACAAGACTTTTGTCTCAAGCTCTGCATGTGACTGAAGGCTAATGCAACACTCAAGTTTAATAATTACAAGTTCTTAGATTCATGTGTGCTGGTTTCGCGCTACCTATATAGAATTACTCGCAGGTATACTTTTTTGAGCAAAAATAACTGACATTTACTTCTTTAAAATGAAATTCATTTATTTTTCTTTTGATTTTAAATACACTATTTCAAATATCAACATGACTCAAGTATCAAAAACTATCTTCGAAGTTCCATTGAAATATATTAAAAAATTAACATATAAAGAGCATTATATTTTAATCCCTTTCTGTAAAAATGAATTTAATTATTATTAAAAATTTAGAAACCATTAACAATATAAATTTTTATAACGATAGTAACACCACTGAAGGAATTTTTTAGCTGAAGTTATTAAAGAAGAAGCCAACCAGCGGCCGAGGGCTAAAGTCGCTGAACACTGGTAGTTCGGGCCGAGGTTCGAATCCCGCGCACGGGCTGGCTGCATGTGTGTTTTCGTGGTTTTCCTCATATGTAACGTGCATACGAGCCAGTTCCCTTAGGAAGTCCTCCACGAAGGCATCCATCCTCTTAGGCAGATAGGCCTTGAGACTTTGCCGTAATTAAATAACCTAACCTAATAAAGTAGAACTGTTATCTAGCGGACGAAAAGAAATTTACCATTTTTTTAAATTTTTAATTTCTTTCCAAGTATTAGAGTACTTATTTGATCAAGAAAATTCAGCAGCTTTAAAATAATCAGCTGAGCTTATTTATATTCATTTTACAAAACAAGTTCAAAATTTGAAGAAGTTGCTGAAAAAGCTCGGGTAATGCTGAATTATTATTATTATTATTATTTGTTTTTAGCACTTATATTTGTACTTTTTTAAATTTTTTGATATATTTGCATTCATATCCATAAATTATGTTTGTTTATCATCCGAAAATTATTTTTATAAATTTATCATTATTTTTATTACATTCCGGGGAAAAATAATGTCACTGAAAGGAAACCAATAACACACCGATCAGTTAGAGAAGAACTCAACAACTATTTTAAAGGTGTAAAGAATTTCTTACATCAGTATTAGGAGAAACGACAAAAACGTTATGCTATAAATTAAAAAAGGGCTGGTGATGAAATTCCATTTTGACATCGATGATACTTCATAAATTACCTTTAGCTCATTTATAATTTCACATTGTAATTTAAGCTATATTTCTCCCGCCCAAAGATTTGAATTTAACTCCAAATTTTACCTAGTTTAAAATACAGGAAGTTGTGGGCATAATCGTAAATTCTTGGCGATGGGATTTCACAGCCAACTTGGCGACAATTCAGACAGAGAGAAGAATTTTAACGGAGAAATATTTTCTTTTGAGAACAATTCCGAATTCAAAATTTTGAACTACATTTCTCGAATACATGAAAGATTAAGTCACATCTTTTAAGTAGAAGCCGTCTTCATCTACAGTTGAGAAAATGTATTGTATTGAAAGTTTGATATATGAGTGTATAATATATATATGTATATGTAAGTGTATGTATGTGTAAGAGTGTCTTGTAAGCGTTACAGTTGCTACTAGCGATTTCTGCGTGTTTTGTGCGTTTTCATTCTCATAGGCCTCCTAATATTAAAATGGTATTTGTAAGAGTATCAGAGTTGTTATTTTATTTACTTAATTAACTACAGAATTGCTTTCAATGAAAATCTATCTCCAATTTTTCAATGAAAATCTATCTAAATCTCTGAGCAATTTGTGCTACAAACTAACTTGAAAGGAATAGAAATTATACAGTTTATTTCAAAATTTATTTTTAGCTATCGAAGTATGATTTTACGTTTATGTAACACTTGTAAAATGTAATAGCAATGGCAGAAAGAAGACAGTGAAAGTTTCAAATGAAGAATGAAAAATGTAGTACTTAAAGTATAATGCGGCAACAAATTTTTATTAAAATATGAGTATTCGTGATGTAAATGAAATCAAAAATAATCGTTAAAATATGTACTCAGCCAAAACGAAATAACATAAACTATGAACAAAATAGTTCTAAACTGAAATATTAGCAAAGGAAACCGAAAAATGGATCTGTGAAACAGAAGATTCTCCGCTCTCCCTTTCTCCTTCCCTAAACCGACAAGTCAGGGAGAGGCCATCGCTTTTCATAGGAGAAGTGGGTCGAACGGAGATCCGTAATAAAAGCGTTTTCACTTGTGGTTCAGAGATGTTCCGAAAGCAGAAATATCGATTCTGAGAGTCGGAAGATTCCGGAGCATTCCCTCCGAACGGGAACGAGGAAATTTTCGACGCCATTTTTCGCCGATTCCCTCCACATCCGTGACAAGGCCACAAAACATCATTCATAACTGATAATGATATCACCATCTTGCGTTTATACCCAAATTAATCCCTTTTTCCTTCAGTAGAAAAGAAATAAAATTCCCTTAAAATGTTAACATATTTATAGCAAATTACATAATGTAAAATTTTAGATTCCAGTTTCTAATCGTATCAAAATAAACCAAAGCTTATGTGCATTAATTTAATAACGCATAAAGATAAAATTATGCAAAGGAAGAGTTCAGAGCATATATGTTTATTGATGCTCATTACATATTCATAAAAACAAAGAAAAGTATATAAACTGAACATTTTAGAAAGAATGTTTAATGCTTAACACCATTTTGAGATTTGCCTTTTTTCTTAAATAACATAGTTATACTAATATAAGCAGAGTAAGTATGTTTTAAACTTCACATTTTACATTTTAAAAGCCTTTATAGATACAAATATATTTAATAAAATTTATTTAGGTTCAATATGAGGTTCCTTAAACCTTTACTTCCCGTTTAATATTGTTCAGTGAGTACATAATATAATTACATCGTATGTTCAAAGATGAAAATTAAAATAAACTGCTGAGAAATAAGACATGAATGAAAGAAAAGAAATAATAATGACAAATATTAATAAAATATTAAAAATAGACCAGAAAAGGAAAAAATAGAGAAAATTCTCGCAAATGAAAAAAAAAAAAAAAAAAAAAAAAAAAAAAAAATGAATGAAAGAAGTCCATATATTGGAACTCTAAAATCCTTAATTAGAGAAATTAAACTGCTAGAGATGATTCTTGACGAAAAATTGTTTTATTTTTCTTCTTTTAATATTGAAAATTCACCGAAAACGAGAATATTGAAATAAAAATGAAAAGTGGAGGAAAAGTTTATGAGTAGGAATGGCTTTTAGGACAAACTGGCACAAATAAACAAATAAAAAACCTTTTCTGATTTTAAGAAGGGATTTATAATGAGATGGGAGGTTAAAACTTACCTGTGCATCTCTGAAAACTTTCTTGTCTCTCCTTCGAGGATGGCTGGAACAAAATGCCGATGATGTCCATCAGACGTTTCGTTGCTCCGACAGCACCTTTGGAATTTTCCGACTCGGGTAGCTTCGGAATTCCTGGGGTCGGCAGAAAAAAAGAATTCCGACATCCCGGAAGACTTCCTGGCCGCCATCTTGGACGCCGGGTTTCTAATTCCGGCAGGATCTCTGGACAAGAAAATATGTGGAATCCGCCCTTGTACTTTTCAGATCTGCTAGCAGGGCCTTGAAGAAAAGGGCCCGGGATGGGTCCTTCAGCGGGGACCCTGTCTGTAAAGAATCTTGGCGTGACGGAGCAAGAAGAGCGGAAAGGAAGAGTCCGGCATCGCAGTTACCGCATCCCTGACATACGCATGCGCGGATCTCCTGCAGTCGAAGGGACGATCGATGACCTCATCCTCTTGCTCCTCCCTTTAATGACCAAACTCCCCTCCTAAAAATGCGCTCGTCCGTCAACCTGTTGGGCCCACAGCCCGCGCGCCCCCTCTTGCCCCATCCGCCTTGGCACCGCCCCAGATGTAATGGGGAAATTTTCCAGAAATGGGGGTAAGTGGAAGGACTTTCACGGTGTGGGTGGAACACATCCGTAGCACAGCTATCATATAGCCCAAACAAGACGGATGATCTGGGCTTTAATTCCAAATTCTATTCATTATCTATTAACATACCTGCCTTTTCCGTAAATGGCAAATGGCTAAACATAGGTTTAATATTTGCTTAAACTGTTCCATGGCTTCACATTAACAGCAGTTAAAAGCTCAGAGCTCTTCTGAAATAGAAATGAAGGTCTATGTTGCTCTTAAAAATGAGACCACATTTTTTCTCTCAAAATATATCGAGATTTAGATTATTATTTGCTACAAATAACGGTAACAATCGAATTATTACTAGTTACTAAATTTCAAGTTGTAGTTTACACAGGACCGTTCTTGGGCCATTGGCTGCCCGTGTACTTTCCTAAAATTACCGCTCCCAAATTTTCAAAAAAGGCTCATTGATTAATAAAATTTTTATTTTATACTCACTAAGTACTTACATATGACAAACTGTATAAAATTTGCTTACATACGACAAGCACTTACAATTAGTTAAAAATGTTTAGGCGTCGTATGGCGAAAGTCTGGCCGCCCCTGGTTTTCGCTGCCAGCGTAATTTTACTCGCTGCACATCCGCTAGGAACGGCCCTGAGTTTACACATTTGACAGTGGTTACTCCAAAAATAAATTATATAACTAATATTACCTATAAACTGTCTCTTTCTTTTAACAATGAAAATCTTTTGACCAGATAGCCTATGTTAATTTCGAAAGTTCAGACTTTCTTTGAAATCTTGTTTTTGTAATTACTAATTTAAAATAACTAAATGCAATATTATGCATATAAAATTTGTTGACTGTACCTCAAATATACCATTTCTTCCGCAGAAGAATGTTGACGAGGTTCTATTTTCATATTTGCCTTTTTTTCAATTTTCAAATTATTTTCCCTCAAAGCATGCAAAGTCCGGCAACATTTACCATTAAAAATGATTATCTTCTGATTTATTAGTATAATTGTTCTTTGAGATGTAATTACTGAAAATTATAATTTCCAGACAATGCTGGCTTATAGTAGTAAACAGAGATGCGTCCTGTCGGGGACCTTTAATACAAACGGTGTTGAAGCGAGGAGTCGAAAATTAACTAGAGATGTTGGTGTTATTGCACTTGATTCCTTTCTTAAACCAAAGCCATGGGTGTAAAACCATTTATTTAAGATATATTTAGCAATGCATTTGTTCGGAAAACATTCTGCGCAGGCTGTTTGCTGTATTAGAATATGCAATGAATTATTAGTTTTCTAAAGAATATTGCCGAAGAAGACTAAAACACAGTATGAATATTGTTAAGAAATTAGGCTTTCCTAAAATCATGAGATGACTGCAATCTTGTTATCAGGAAGAAGAAAGTTTAGTAATTTTAATTTAGGTATTCGCGATTTTAAATATAAATAGAAATTTTATCTGTAATAGTCTGAATAATTTGTTCATATGCAAGATATCTATAACACACCAAAAATGTACAGTTGTTCTGAATACCAACTAACAGAAGAAATTTTATCATTATATTAATATTATTCTGAATGTGCTATGGAATAGAGCCCTCTGTCGGCGAAGAGTTGAACTAAATATTAATTTTCTCCCCAAAATAATTCTCCTTTAGAATCAGTTTCGTTAAATTTGCACTTAATTATAACCATTTGTACGCTTATTATAAATTCTCAAAATCTTTATGAAATTTTGGAACCCTTATGCATCTTCAATAAATATTTTTGATTGCACGATGTTTCAAAAGTCTAACTTTTGCTGCGAGGTAATGCAATAATTAGCATAAAAAACAAGAAACTGCAAAACGTTTCGTGAATTTAGACTGAAAGGTATAGAATTTAGGGAAAAGAACTATAACAAATCTGCACACCTAAATCATAGTTTAAAAAACATTTTCTGAACTTTGAAAAAAAATATTTCGAATTTTAGAAAATTGAGGCAAAGACTGCCTTTGATATTTTAAAAACATTTTGTATTTAAAAAGATATTAGCAATCTTTAAATTTATTTGAATTAGATGTGCTATTTTAAAAAAATAATTTTCAATAAATTTGACACTTTTTTCCTATTTTAAACAGAAAGTGTAACAGTTTGTGGGCAATATAACTTCTTTTTATAGGATGCTTTAGTGTCACTGCTCATTTAGTTATTATTAATTTATTTTCAATAACTAAAACTGACATTTATAACTAAAATAATGTTTTAACAACATCTGTTAGCTCAAACGGGTAAATATAATGCAAGCATCTTTGCTTAATTGAGATGGATGTTTCATTAATAAGAACTGCGTTAGATAATATATATTATTAATAAAATTATTTACCTCACTTACTTTATTTCCTGACATTGTAAGACAGAGAAAGATGTAGGTTACCAAGCTATCCATCTTGTGTTCTCTTTCTTAGAAAATACAGTGAAAGTTTCCATCTGGCGTTTTCCACCAGAACGTTTAGGTACAAATTTTGGTATGCTTCAATTTTTTCTTCATAAAGCCGTTACTTGTCTTTTATAAGAAATGAAACAGATAGAATTGCATTTATTCTTAGAAACAAATTTTAAATTAAAAAAATTACTTCATTTTATTTATTTATTTTTGCTTTCAATTTTGGCGTTATTATAGATATTTATGTTATTAAAACGATTTACGGCGAAGGATTACGCCCACCTGACTGCAGGGAAAAAATGAACTGAAATTATATTTAAGATCTAGCGCGATAAACAGAGCATTTTATATTTGGGAGACGAGGTAGTAATCATACATACATTCTCCACTACGAGGCAAAATTTAAAAAAAAAAAAAAAAAAAAAAAAAAAGATTTCATATAAAAGAAAGCCTTATTATTTTTTTCAAACTTAATTTTTTTAGCAATTTAATTGATAACAGCATTTTTAAAGTTTTTTCGAGTAAGAAATATTTAAACAAACTTAGCACTCTAGCGATAGTGGAAATCAAGGGCGAGCTTCAAGGGGCTACATGAACATTCACTCAAACTGATTTGCTAAAAATATTCGTTATTTTCTATTATTCAATGAACTTGAGCAGCACCAGTGAATTTAAAATGTTGTATAATATTTGAACTGCGCGAAACCTTGCTTAGATACCAAGAGTAGTAATACAGGATAAAGTGATCCATTTAGAATTTAATAGTTTCATCCTTAACAAATTTCGTGTCTTCTGTACTAAAAAGGTATGACTAGAAGATAATTACAGAAATTTTAACGAGTTTTAAATCCTCATTAGAGTATGGAGTGTATTCAATTTATCACAGAAATTATAAATTTCTCGAATTAAAATCAATAAGATTCGTGCGACGCTGTAATAGAACTTCTAATGTTTGAGTATAAGCATGTTTCAAGCCTGTCCCGTCGAATATTTTAACTTAATTATTGTCATCATTTAAGTATAAGGAATATGACCAGTTTTATTATTTCAAAAACTCTATGTTAAGGACTTTTTTATAATGTTTATAGTTATATTCTTTGCAAGTTAAAAGTTTTTTAAGTTATGAATCGATATATGTAACCAATTAAGTCATTCTTATGGTTTATAAATCTTTAAGCATCCGAGGCCATAAATTTTAGTTTAAAAATCGATATCCAACTAAACTAATTAGTTTATTGTTTCTAATGTCGAAGCTGTTAATTTTAGTTACAAATCCATATTAGTAATATATAGGATACTTTATGAAAAAGAGGAATATGTAAATTTTATTAAAGATATTATTTAAAACATTAATAATGTAAAACATATTTGCAAACACATATGTATTTAAACAGCATAAACAAGAAAAGACTTAGCATAAATATAAAAAATAAAATACGCATAATTTTAGTAGTTTTAAAAACGTTTCCGCCATGTTATTTTACAGCAAGGAAAGCAATCTTACGTTAAAATCGAAATGTTATCTACGTCAGAAGGAAATTCATCTACCATGTATAAAGGAATGAATAAGATACTGGTTTATTCTTAATAATTATTAGATATATAACTCTGTATTGAATCACAGCATTGGTAAGTAATTAATCATATCAATACATCGTGAAAGAATTAACATTAATTTTGTAAATTTTGTAAAATTTTACCTGGAATAAATTTGAAGACAGATGTATAATCAGACAGACGTAATTTAGTAATTACTAAATAACACAATCAGATGATATTATTAGCAAACATTGCAAGTATTATTTGAACTAGTGAACTGGAAACGCGTATTAAGGTATCCGAAGAACTCTAAAGTAATTTTTTAAAGATTTATTCAAGATAAAAATAAGGAAAAAGGTACATGAAACCAAATGAAAGATAATAAACTAAAGATTTTATTAATAAAATAATAGAAAACTAAAAGAAATCTATTGGAATGGATATCACTGTGTCAAAATTACCTTCTTGCGTCTTAGCATAGTTAGTAATTTCAAGTTGCTGTCATGAGTATCAAATACATTATAGATACTAATTGCAACTATATTATTTGAAATTTTGGGGATATTAGTTCACTATTTATGAAATTTCAGATGTTAGAATGGTTAAGGTATTAATTATTAAGGCACAATTAGACATGATTCAACATCTGTGCATATGTTTTTGAAATATTAAGTATTTTGTGATGCGATTGAGCTAATTTATATAAAATTGTGATTTAAAATTCTTTCGAGTTTACTGAGAGCAGAATCGAAAACACTTTTCAAATTTTTACTTAACGAAGAACAGTTAGACTCTAATATTTGTACAGAAAAAATAAAATGCGAACCCAGGAAATTTATCATATTGACTGAAGACGGTATAATGTGAAAAGAAGCTTTTTTTTGTGCTTGATTATTTCAATATATTAGAGACGAAAAATAATAAACAACTCATTGTCACGTAATTGAAATATCATGAATGCAATATAGTATAATAGGTGGAAATAAAAACTAGATTAACTGTCTAAATGGATAATCGAGCCCCTATTTAGTATTATGAATACAGAAAAAATTCAAATTGCCTTAAATAAAGAATCGATCACTGATGTACTTACTTACAATTCTTTCGTGTTATGCAGTTGAAAGAAGGGCATTTGCTTGCATCATCTCATGATGGACAGGTCCCTAGCTTGTGCAGTGGTGCTTATACGACTCAAAGAAAGATATTCTCTAGCTTCCTTCTCCAGAAGATTCTTTTCTATTGCAGACGCATCCTGATCCTTTGGCAGACGCTCTCCTGCCAACCTCGATAGTTGTCGGGACAGACAGAAACGGGGGCGGCCATCTTGGTGGGGAATCGATCTCCGACCGTCCGCAAAAACGACCCCCTTCTCTGTCTCCTCCTCTTCCCCCTGTTCTTTTGGCACGGAGCCAGATCACTATGGAAACCCCTCTTTCCTATTCCACAGGTTATCTTGTTCTCCTTCTCCTCCTCCGCGTGGCTGGAGGCACGAAATCTCCCATTTGGGAAAGGTAAAAAAGAAGAAAAAAACAGCAAGGAGGATTTTCGCCGTTGGAACGAAGATCACCCCCCACCGTGCTGCGCACCTTTACGTTCGCTGGTGTCATTTAAATGCCTCAGTAATCGATCCCGATCGTCACTTACGCATTCTCGGTGGTGTACAAGCGGAGAAGATGCCCAAACAGTCATTTCCGGACTTCGTCTATGGAACGAAAGGGAGGGAGGGTAAATTAGGTTTGCCAAACAAACCGAACAGATGGCCCTATTATAGATCAATCTCCAGAAAAAGTAGTAGAGTTCTGAGCAGAGCTGTAAAGGTCAGCAGAAGGGACTGTTGTTGAGATTCGCGAAACTTTTTTGAATTTTAGAACTAAAAGCATTAAATGACATTGGCGTTTTGACAGAAATATCATCAGATTTTATTTAGTAGTCAGAGAAGAGCTTTTGGTGTTACAATTATTAATTTCAGAAAAAATGGTGTCAAAGCTTTGATGTATGTTTATAAAGGTCCTGTTCATTTTCGAAAATAGTAAAAGGAGCCATATTATTTTTCATTGCATACTAATTGCAAATTTCTATTTTTAAGGATATTTCTCAAATTAGTATAAATACTAGATTTTTATAAACCTTTTAAGAGGAAAAGGAAAGTTTTATTTTATCTATTTCAATTTTCCTAGTTTTGTATTGCTAAATTTGAAGTTGTAAAGCTTTTAAAAGTAAATGCAAGAATGGTACGTATTTTAAGAAAAAGTAACTAAAAATAACAAGCCAGTAATTTTTATGCGGAATTTTTTCTATGAGTTGTTTAAATGCCTACATTGTGATGCTAGAATTATCTACAATCTTATTTTTTTTTCAATTTTTAGATGACACTGCATTAAGTTTCTACTGCGCTAATCATTTTTGAGGCCTGGCAAGCTGCCAGCTTGCACAGCAATGGCTTTATAAAGACTTCTCGAAATAAAATAGTGCATTGTATATCCGTATAGCAAACTGAATAATTTAAAAGCTATTTACGCATTTTAGAATAGTTCTTAGATTTATATTTTTTACGTTAATATAATTTAAAGTAGTATATGCACCTGGTAATTTCAATAAATTTTAATATTATTAATATAGTAAATAAATAAGGGCTGTTCTAACGCCATAGATATTGAGGTCGACTGCCGAATAATTGTTTATGGACTGCCTGGTAACAAATTTCACATGCTTTTATATTTAACGTTTGTTGTAACTGTAAAATATTCCATTTTAATTTCAAAATATGATAATTTAATAACGCTTTTTGTAGAAACAGGAATATTAATCTTTGAAAGAAATTTTCGAGTTAAATAAGCAACTGGCCTATGCGCTGCCTAAAAAAAGTTTAAATAGCATGTTATTTTTATGTTAATTCCTTAAACGCCTCATTTTCAAAACAAGTCGCAGCCATTTCTTAACAGATTAACTGTTTCTTTCAATACTGCATACAATTAGATAGAATTTTTACCAGATAGTTCAATTTTGTGGCTTAAAACCATTCTCGGTAATTACGTCAATTAGGATGCAACCATATCCCTCACCCGAAGGCGGAAATATAGAAAAGGCAAAGTCAAGGGTTAAATTCATTAATTCTAATGAGTAAAGCACTGCGGTTACTAGCGAAGCCAAGTAAAGCTCTGCGATTTTACATAATTTCTGAGTAAGCCGTTCGTACGAATTGAAGCAATTCTTGCATTTAAACTTGTATTCCAAATTAAGATTTAACTTGAAATTAATGTAGATAATTACTGAGAGAATTATGTTTTTGCAGCGTAGTTTGAGTGAGATGAGATCACTTAGAATCACGTGATATGAACCGGTGAATCAGGATGTTGAACCATGAAAGCATGGTAAATTCTTGAATTAATGTCTTTTTACAAATTTATTGTTTTTATTTATTGGCTTTTTACAAAATTTTAAACGATATTAAAATGTTTATGCCTTCAAAAAAAAGTCTTAGAACTAACATTTGTTAAAATTTTTTATGTGTTGTCGCCAATAAAGTTTGCTTGGCGACATTTGCGCCGGAGAAACGGAAAAGTACCTCATATTTTTGCAGCTTAAAAATTAAAATACATATGAAGGCCAAATATGGCTACACTTACACGGAACATAAATTACAGTTATTCAATTGAAATACCTCCATTGCAGTTATACGGGGACCGGACCAAAATATCGCCATATGGTCGCTAAGTTTGGCGACTCTGTGCAGTTTCTCGCCGAACGTGGGGACAAAAATTAGTTACCAAAAACCATACCCAGCTTGGCGATATATCGCCAGTTTAGCGAGATAGCCATTTACTCAATGTTTAAAAGGACTTGGACTTTTTTCTTAATTTCAGGCAAAAAGTAAGAAATCTTCGGTGTTTTAGACTTTCATGTTACATTATACAAAAAAATACCGCAATTCTGCATATAATTTCACTAAAATTGTATACATATGTACAAATTCGTAACAATATATATGGATTCAGGTTTTTTAGTTCGTTTACATTTAAACAGCTGTAGGATTTCTTTGTATCTTTATTGCTCCTTATCTCTAAATAACGCAAACCAGAGAGTTCACGGTGGCAGCGCATAGGCCGAATGCGACCCCGGAACAATTTTATGCGGTCCGTGAATACATTTGAATTATGCATTTGTTTCAAATACAGTAATGCAAAGATTTGAAGTCCGAGTTTACGTTATTTTCTCTATTAAGAACATGAATGACGCACCAGATTACCTATAAATGATGCCAATTAATTTACAGTGTGATATAAATTATAATGTAATACTCATTACATTAATTAATTTACAATGCGATTGCATGATATAAATTACATTCATTATTTAAAGATTTGAAGATAGAGATTTTATTAACTTTTTCTTATACTCGTTAAAAAATAAATAAGCTTAGTTATGGATTTTTACACTAAGAATAATCTCTTTGCTTAGGAATGCATCTATATGCGAAAAACATATTTTTAATCTGCTTGTGTAATTGAGCCAAATTAACTCTTTAACTTATTTAATCTTCATATGAAAATCAGCATTGCTGGCTGAATTGCTGAATTATTTCATTCAGTTTTCATCTTGGCTCGCAATTTAACTCCACCTAACTTACATTCGGGTGAAGTTGACCCGAATGTAAGTTATTCATGCGAGGATAATGCGAGGATATTCAGATTGGCATCAGTTGTACCATTATTGGCGACTTTATCGCCTGCGCCGGCAAAACGGAAAAGTACCAAATATGATTTTTAAATTATATTTTAAGAATGAGTGATCAAAATTGTAAAAGAAAAGAAGTCACATTATTGTCTTTTGTAAAAAAAGTACATGAACAAAATATTCTGGAAGTGAAAGATTCTCTGTCTACCGCAAATGGTTTGCCTCAGCTTGAAAAAGTGATAAAGTATTTCTCTCGTTTTCTTAGCCTCCCTTCGTGGTGTAGTGGTCAGTTCACTGAGCTGGTGTTTCAGAGGTCCGTGGTTCGATTCACGGCGAAGGCGTTTGCTTATTTCTCATCTTGCCTGCTTCCAATTAACCTAATGTCTCTACAAGGTATTGGATGATGATGTATAAGAGAAAATGGAAGTAAGTGAAAATTTAAAGTATCCGAGTTGCAGCCAAAATAATAAAAATAATATTCAAACTCCAGTTTCAAATATTTTAGTAACTGATTTTGATATAGCAAATTACATTTAAATTAGAGGACCTGTACCAAATCTTGAGGTAATTGATATTTCACGCAATATATAGTACCCCGATAAAAATTATACTTTTCTGATTACACTTATAAAATCAAAGTATTTGAAATTTCAAACACAGTGGTTATCGAAATGACATTGGTTGTCATATTCTCTAAAAAATGGATGGTGCTTTCTGCAAATATTGCGTTCTAGTTTCGACGAAAGAAGTATGCGTCCACAAAAATCACAGCACTGGAAAATTATTATCAGAACGTTTCAAAAAATGGAACTACGCTGTAGAATATTTTAAAAACTACGATTCATTAAACTATCACCAGCAATGTCTCAAAATTTACTCAAATTAAAAAAAAAAACAATTAATGAAAATTCTATCGTTAGTATCGACAAAAAGAAAGCTGAAGAAGTTGAAGTTTCTAAAAATCTACAAATTTTATGTTTTATTATTAAAATTGTAATTTTCATTGGTAAATAAGGAATTGCTCTAAGGGGGCATTCAGATTATGGTCCCTTAAATTTAACTGAGGAAAGAAATAAAAATGAAGGAAGCGTTCGAGGACTTGTTAAATTTCCTGTAAAAGCTGGAGATGATGTCCTAGAAAAACATTTGAAAGGTAGTGAGAGAAATATTTACATCAGTTGGAGAACACAAAACAAATTAATTTCATCAATCAATAAAATTATATTAAAATACTATATTATCAACCGTGTAAACAAAAATGAGTGATTCAGCATCATTGCAGACGAAACGACTATAGGGATTCAGCTGTTATCTTTAGCTGGACGCTTTATTAACGGTAATTTAATTCATGAAGAATTCGTACAATATAGTTCAGTTACTAGATATACTGGCATTCATCTAACATCAACAATTTTAAAATCTTTGGAATCATTCGGAATAAATTTATCGTTTTTGAAGCTGACAAGGTTACGATGGAGCTAGATCAATAAGTGGGGAACTGCTCATTTAGAGGAAAAATATCCTCGTGCTTCATACATCCACTGCAGTTCTCACAGTTTAAATCTAGCAATATCCGATTTATCCAATATATCGGAGATCCAGGATTGCATGGGAATTGTATCAAGAATTTATAATTTTTTTTCAAACGCCAAAACGGCAATATTGTCTAAAATCTAAAATTGAAGAATATTGCCCAGAGTAAAAAAAAATGGTTGGAATGTGCATGACAAGAGGGGTTGAAAGACACTATTCTATAATCGTTTTGATGAAGCTTTTTTCTGCCATTATAGCAGCCCTTGAAGGAATTTCGTTTTGGAAAGACAGACGCTTCAGCTCATGCATCTTTAATTTATGCCTCTTTTATTAAAATCAGAATTCATAATATGCCTGTTGTGTTGAAGTAAGTTGTTTGCTGTAATTAAAAAGCTTTGTAAATATTTACAATCAGTTACTCTTGATCTGAAGAAAGCCCTAAATTACGCAGACACAGTAATTGAAAGTTCGAGGAATTTAAAATTAATGCCGATTGTATTTTAATGAAATATAGGACGAAGCTGAAAAACTATTGAAAGGTTCAGAAGGAAATAACGTAGAATTGAAAATGCCCAGGTTTCATGCCGGAAAATGCTCCGTTTATCGTAATAATGTCTCAGCTGCTAATTCCGAAGAACACTATAGGCCTAATTATTCATTGCATTTTCGACCTTTTGACTAACGCGTATCACCTAAACAAAAATTTGAAACCTTCAGTACCACCACTACATTTTACAACTATTATTTTTCAATTTCTCATTAGAAATATTAAAAAAATATATTCTGCCATTTGCACAACCCATTGGCTATTTGTATTAATTATGCACATAAAAATATTAGTTATCGTTTTAATTATCAAAATTCATGTTATGCTATTTTAAGTATAAATTTTAGCGTGAAATTTGGGCCTGTTTAAGAGAGATCAGTTTCTTTATGCCTGGTCTTATTTCAGTTAGTTTTAGCCGTAAATTAGGATCCACTCTGGTTCTGTATCTATTTTTGAAATATAACATGGAAGAAAATCCTTGTTCACGCAAATAGGTTGGGCAGAAAAGACAATAAAAATTTAATAGTTTTATTTGAAATTCCTTTAAATTCTTTTTTATCGGTTCAACCAAAAGTTAACAAGTGTATTATTTTTGAAATCTTCAGTTAGAGTTCTATCCCAGAAAATTTCTATCAGTTGTTCTTTTTCTGCACGAGATAAAATTTCAGGTACATTTAAATAAAACGGATTTCTAATCCAATTGTTTTTTTATAATCCTCGGGCAAAACACGTTGGAATTATTTATCAATGAAAAGCAATGATTTTTAATGTCGAATGCTAATTCTTTTTTTATTTTCAAATTAGTTTCGGTTAGAAAACTTTCTAAAAGTGGTAAAAAGCTTAAAATATTATTATCCAATTCTTTGATTATTAGCTCGGGTTTTCCTTTTATCATTGCATTTATTTTATTTCTGATAGTAAACAAATTAACACTTTTTCCTATTAATCCTAAATTTAATTTATTTGACATTCCAAAAATATCAGCTAAATGTGCTAAACGAGACAACCATAATTCACTAAATAAGCATTTTTGCAATTCAAAATTTTAATCAAAATTTGTATTTCTGATCGAAATTCAAAAAGACGAATTAAAATTTTGCCTCTGGATAACCCCTTTACTTCGGAATGTAACATAAGCTTTTCATCTTCACTGCCCATCTCTTCGCATAACATCGTAAATATTGTTGAGTTGTACGGGTTCATGAATTTGGACTAATTGACGATAACATTTAGTTAAGAATTTAACATTGAAAATTTGTATATAGGACTGCTATAATAGGTAGTTGTGCACCTCTCTTTTTGGTTGCAGTTAGCCGCACGAAAAGTATATAAATATATATATATCTATATAGCCACTATGTTACTCGGCTCTGCGAGCTAATATTTTTTATTCTTGTTGCTAAATTGTGCATTCTTTCTTTTAAAAATGATTGAATTACGTTATTCTTATCTTTCTGTTAAGGTGTTTATGCCTTTAATTAATCTGCATGCAATCGTTGTAGAATTAATAACAATTTAAATGTTGCTTAAGGGCGGCTAAGCCTAATTGTTGTTTACCGTAGCAGCCATATTTGTTTACATTTGAAACTTAATAGGGAATTTAGTCAGTTTCTGCACCAATTTCAGTGTCTTTTTAACGAATGGGACCAAAAGTAAACTTTCAGTTTTGTGCACCGTGCCTGGCCGTATTGCTTGTTTTTGCGTAGAAGCTATAATTTTAATTGTAAAAATTGTTTTTTAATTGTTTTAACTGTATTTGGTGGTTTATTTCTTTTTTCTATATTTTTCAATTTTTAAAGAAGATATTTTGAGGTTTTATGCATTTTTGCATTATCGCGCAGTGAGAACTGAATTAATTGATTGAGAAATCTGTCTCTAATGAAATTCGGGGAAATAAATTTGCAGCAAAAAATGCGTATAGTTTAATATTTTGTACAAGAAAGTCATATGGTGTTATCGTCAGATTTTAAAACTTGAAAAATGTTAAGAGACATAGATAAAACACATCACAAAAGTCGAAGAAGAGGATCGAAGAAGTCTTCTTCGGTAAGAAGGGGGTAGTCTGGCACTGTTAACTCATTGTGATCAGAGATTTGTAATTAGAAAATTTGTAAAATATCCCCGTTTCAGTATAGATTTCGATAGAATTTACAGAAACATTTTTTACTTCAGTTTCACCTGAAACTGTTCGACGAGTACTCAGGTCATCAGGATTACATGGGTGCTCTGCTTAAAGAAAATCTTTTTAAATGAAAAAAAAAGAAAGCTTACTCTTTCTTCGCAAAATCAATGCTAAATAAGACAGAAGCTCATTGAAACCATGCCTTATTTGCGGATGAAAGCAAATTTAACATTTTTGGTTCCGATGGGCACATAATTTTATCGAGAAGAATGAGGAACTTAATCCCAAGAACTTGGTTGGAACAATACAGTATGGTGGTGGAGGTGTCCTTGTGTGGGGGTTGCATGTCAGCATCAGGATTTGCTAATTTAGTATTTATTGATGGCATAATGAAATATGCTCTTTATTTAAATATTTTAAAAGATAATTCAAAATTATTTGCCCAAAATTTGGGTATTTTAAACAACTTTATTTTTTATAAGGGTAACGATCCTAAGCATAGGACCCTTAACTTCGCCTTTGCTGTAACTAGAATTATCCACAGATTCTGAAAACACCACCTCAGTCACTAGACTAAAACTCGATAGAACGCATTTGGAGAGAATGAGACGTTAGAGTACAAAGACACAACATAAAAACGAAATTTGAAATAAAAACAGGAATGCTAGAAGAATTGAAGAACATTGACGCAGATATTACCAAAAAACAAAACTCTTGAACTCTATACCCAGACGTTTGAAACCTGTAAGCATCCTGCAAGATATCTAAAAAAATACTGACTAATAGAAATACTACAGTATTTACTAACATGTGCAGATTTCTTTAAAGTGCACGAAGACTTTTGTGAAGCTACCTTTCTGTTAGTTTTTGATTATTGATTTTCTGAAAAAAACTTTTATTATGTTCATAAAATAATTAATATACTTTTGCTAAGAGAAGTTTAGATATTAAAAAAAATTCTCATTCTCAAATATTAACTTTTATTAATGAATAAAGCAATAATTTCACTCAAACTTGTAAGTTTCCGAACACTTTGGGAATCTACTATGTTTCCATGGATTATATGTAAGTTTTATTATTTTGTTAAAAAGTTACTTTTCGAGGTAGTTTCGACTTTCTACTTAGCGGCATTTACTTTTCAAGAACGTCTAGATGTGAAAGCATTAAATAATGGTAGTTTTAAAAACTGAACTAAAGGATTTAAAGTGAATGAAATTAATTTGAAATTCTTAAAAAATGTTTTCTAGAAGATAGTTTAAAAACATTATATCTCACTTAGTGTAACTAATACACAATATTTCAAAAGATGAATATTGTATACTTTTGCAACATACAGTGTCTCAAAAAAGTGATGGGACACTTGTGCTTTACAAAAGGAAACTGTAATAAAATAAATTAAGAAAACATGTAAAAATTTTTGTGGGTGTGTTTCATACTTAAATTTAGTAACAATTATTACATAACATAGATTTTCTCAAAATATTAAAATATTAATTTAATAAAAATACAATTGTTTAGAACGGAGCAAAAAATGGCTCACATAAGTGATGGGACACTTACTTTTCCATCAAATAGTTATCCAAAAAGTTTACTTTTTAAAAGTTTTTAATATTTTGTTGCATTTCCTTTTACTTTTAAAACATGATTTAATCTTCTTGGGATGGATTCGATTAATTTTTTTTGTGATTTCTGGAGTGATTTTACCTCATTCGTCTTGAAGCACCGATTTTAATTGTTGTTTAGAAGAAATGGTATGTTTGCGAATTCTTGATTTCAATTCTTGCCAAATATTCTCTATGGGATTTAAGTCTGGAGATTGTGGTGGTGTTTTTATTACTTCAGAACAGTTATACAGCAGCCAGAGTCTAATGTTCATAGCAGTGTGCGTGAGGTCATTGTCCTGGTAGAATTTAAAATCGTTATGAAGGTTCAATTTTCGCGCTGAAGATTTCAAATTTTGATTTAAAATGTCAATATACTTGTACTGATTCATTATACTGTCAATAAAAACAAGAGTACCAATAAAAACAAGAGTACCAACTCCAGCGGACGAGATACACCCCATACAATAACTCCTCCTCCACCATGTTTTACTGTTAGCACCAAGTTCTGTTTTCGAAATTCTTCCCTGGGTTTTCTCCACACCAAGATTCTACCGTCAGAACCAAATATATTAAATTTACTCTCATCAGGAAATATAACTTCATTCCAGTAATCAGAATTCTTATTTATGACCCCACGCACACTGCTATGAACATTAGACTCTGGCTGCTGTATAACTGTTCTGAAGTAATAAAAACACCACCACAATCTCCAGACTTAAATCCCATAGAGAATATTTGGCAAGAATTGAAATCAAGAATTCGCAAACATACCATTTCTTCTAAACAACAATTAAAATCGGTGCTTCAAGACGAATGAGGTAAAATCACTCCAGAAATCACAAAAAAAAAAAAAATTAATCGAATCCATCCCAAGAAGATTAAATCATGTTTTAAAAGTAAAAGGAAATGCAACAAAATATTAAAAACTTTTAAAAAGTAAACTTTTTGGATAACTATTTGATGGAAAAGTAAGTGTCCCATCACTTATGTGAGCCATTTTTTGCTCCGTTGGATTTTGTGAAAGCCAGTCTGAGTTTTCTATTCTTTTCACTTACGAAGAATTTTTTCTTGGCTGCTCTACCGTGATATCCATCAGATCGAATTACTCTTCTAATAGTCTCAGGTTTAAAAATTACTCCATATAATGCTTGTAAATCAGGCAGCAACTTTAGGAGCACTCATTCTTGGATTTTTTTTAATATTTGGAACGATAATTCACTTTATTCCATTGGATAGCTTTGATGGTCGGCCAGGTCTTCTTTTATCCTGAATCATATGATTCTTTTTATATCGTTTAATGATATTGTAAACTGTTGAATGACTCAAGTTAACTGTTTCAGGAGTTTCTCTAATAGATTTTTCACGTTCAATATGCAAATTAATAACTAATTTTCGAATTTCAGGCAAAGTTTCTTTTCGGTTAGCATTCATGGCTGCACAGAGCTAAAAAACACAAAAATTCCAAAACAAACTGGAGAGAAATACTGCAGACGATTTTATAAATTATTGCCAATTGCTTTTGAGTAAAAATAAAAACCCCCAAAAATATTTTTATTGTAGTACGTAGTAGTATCTAATGGTGTCCCATCACTTATGTGAGCCATTTTTTTGCTCCCTTTTAAACAATTATATTTTTATTAAATTAATATTTTAATATTTTGAGAAAATGTATGTTATGTATTAATTGTTACTAAATTTAAGTATGAAACAAACCCACAAAAATTTTTACATGTTTTTATAATTAATTTTATTACAGTTTCCTTTTGTAAAGCACAAGTGTCCCATCACTTTTTTGAGACACTGTATGTTTTCTACTTAGTATACATTATTTTTAGAAAGTTTTGATAATATGGAATAGTTTATAGTTGTTCACTATGTAACAGTTTAATGTAATTTTGTTCTTAAAACTGAAGTATTTCCTTAATTTAAATTATTCTTATAATCAGAATCAAATATTTTGCAAAGGAAAAGTTTTATATTCTTTACACAGTTTTCTAAAGCAAACATCTCAAAGCGTGCAGGTACATTTGATGACTAATTTATCTACTTTTTGTTTTTTTTAAACAATAAAAATATATTTGCTCTATCTTTCATTAGTTTCAGTTTTAAGAGAAATTCCTAATATATTGTTATTTTGATTCTTCTTCTTTTCCTCGTGTAATAAAAAATAAATAAAAAAATTGCTAAAATGCAATTACTAGATTGAAGTAATAAGACGCTGTTGCCAAAAGCTACGACGCAGTATTTTCTACTTATTGAGATTTCGGTCGAATTTAGGAGTCCCGCACCGCCATCAAGATTGCTCGCTTTTAATTCATTATCGTCTGCGGCATGGAACAGGCGTGGCGTCATAATGACGTAGCTGCCTTACGTGAACCGCATCTGCACCGAGAAATCAAGCTGAGTAAAGAAATGTACGACAGAAGACAAAGAAAGAACAGAAAGAAGATACGGAGGAAAAAAAAAAAAGAAGAATTACGTGGAACTATCTTCCTTCTTCATCTTCCCGCCGAAAAGATTGACTCCGGTAAATGAAATATTGAGTGAATTCGGTTGAAAGGAGTTGTTGCGAGGAGAGATTAAATGGTTAGCTCGGTTCTCTTATTGCGTTGTTCGCGTCGCTTCTCAAATTGGATGGAATTACGAATTCTACTCAACGCTGCTGCCAGATGCCTTTTGAATAATTGATTTCAGTTATCAATCTTCAGTATTTAATTAGAGTTCGAAGAATAATTTATGCTTAAGGATCATTCTTAGGTGCATTTAGTGAGCGGGAGCATGAAAATTCATTCTTCTTAAATAACCATACTCAGCTCAACTCTTCACTGCGTAATTCGTGAGCATATTTTGTTAAAATGTATACAATCACGCACGCCCTTGAAAAATTGTTAGGTAATTTACCAATGGGGTTACCATAGTTTGCATGTCGTCTGTAGTTTTCAGTAGAAAGTGTAATTGACGATATATGCACAACGAAAAATTCATTAAAAACAACTGTTATGACAGCTTTTGATATGGCTGTGCTATTACAGGTTTAAAATTACCAAAAAATCCTAGAGCGAAAATCTCCTCCTAAGCTGCAAAGGATTGCAGACATTCCTCGTATATGTTGTGTGGTAGTATTATAAGGTATTTCTCCCACCTTCCTAGAATGACTTCGTGGTGTAGCGGTTTCTGCACACTGAGCCGGTATTCCAGAGATCCGTGGTTCGATTCCAGGCGAAGGCGTTTGCTCAGTTTTCATCATGCCTGCTTCCAAAAATACCTAATGTCTCTACAGTGGCGCCCGAACCAAAAATGGTGTTGGATGATGATTATCCTCACCAGGATTTGGCAATTGGGTCCTCTAGAAATCCCAGTCACCCTTTAAAAGGAGGAGTATATAAGATATTTCTCCCGCCTTCCCAGCGTGCCTTCGTGGTGTAGGGGTTATGACGTTGGAACGGTATTCCAGAGGTCTGTGGTTCGATTCCCGGCGAAGGCGTTTGCTTATTTTTCATCATGACTGCTTCCAAAAATACCTAATGTCTGTACAGTATTATAGTGATGTTGCCGTGTTAGAGTTCGGACAAGGCCATAGTTTATTTTCAAGTTATGAAATTTACAATTTGAGATATCATTGCTTCAAAATTAAATTTTTTCTAGTAATAATTAACATGTGTTGTAGAGATATTAGGTTATTTTGAAGCAGCAAAATGAAAAATGAGCAATACCCTCGCCTGGATACGAACCTGGGCCTCTCGAATATCTACCGAAGTGCTCTAGCGTTACACCATGAAGAGACAAGCTTGCTTTTATTTAATTTCAAGTTTTACGATCAAAGCACTTGGCAAGTTTCTCCGAAATTTAGAAAATTTTTACAATTTGCTTATTTTTAGTTTAAATTAAAGTAAGTTATTTAATAATTATTTAATAATTTATTGTATACGTTAGAATTATTTGACAGGAATCTGTCTAAGAATTTTATGTTTAACTGTCAATATATCTGCATTACAAAGCGTAACCAATAAAAATTCTTACAGGTGAACCAAGGTTCAGATTTTGAATAGAAAATAAATACGAATTTGAACTTTTTCCGTTTCGGGTATTATTATTGTTATTGTTCTTTATGTGTTTTGATAAATATCTATTAAGCGAAATTTAGAATTTATTTAAGATATTTTTTATTTTGTTATTAAAATTTTTGATTTCGCTTTATACATAAACAAACACACACACATAAAAAAAGAACCAGCTCGTCATCTATTTTCAGATCGTACATTCGTCCCGCATATAACTTCAGTTTGAGGCACTGTTTAGAATGTTACATTTTTAATAAAGCTTTAATGCCAGCCAGATCTTCAAAAGTTTTCATTTCCTGTTTCGATGTGATTTTTTTTACTTTGCTTTTTACTTTCGATGTGATATTTCAGTTTTCAAGATTTAGAATTCTGTTTCAAGAAAATAGTAATACTACATCGTACTCAAATTTTAGAAAGATCTGTTTTTCTGTATTAGATATAATCCCGAATGCCATTAATGTTTTATTTATACAGTGTCTAAAGTTTAAAGGGCGAAGATAGTAATGCCACGATGTTCGCTCGGAGAACTTAATGTCGATAAGAAAAATGTCCACATGGGCACATAAAGTGATCAGTTCCTGATCGATGGTGCTTCAAACGGGTCAGAAAATACAAATGAAAATTCATCATACGAAGGTACCAGAAATTAAAAAATTTTGCTCCTGCAATCACATCCGCGATAACTAAGTGCAACTAAAAGCCTTTTCTCAGTTGTTTTAATCTTCTCCACTTTTTTCCAAAGTGAGTCATTGTGTCATTATCTTATACATACATCTCAGTTCCGTGACCTACTACTGCGCTTTCGGATTTTGCGTTGACCCTGAATGAAAAGGCGGAAATAGAAATCATTTTTATCCAGCCTTTCAAGAGAGAGGCTGAAATGGCAAGAATTTTAAAAGGGCTCAACTAGGAAAATCTGAAATGGGACATAACCATTTAAAAAATACTAAAACATATCTAGTACTTAGCAGAATTCAGTTTCAATTTTATTGGACCTTGTTCCAAAATCGAGTACTTCTTGGATTGAGAACTACCAAGAGGACAATAAAAGGTCAAATGAGGCTAATATTATTTATCTCCGATGCTGTTGTATTATAGGATTCCTTCTTGACTGCGTACACGATGCATATAAGCATTCTGTACCGCACCACGCACATAGGGAAAAATACCTCCTTGTGATTGGATATGGCTTCCGATGACATCATTTTCTCTACGCTTAGAACGCCTTGACTTTGCTTGGGTTCGAGAATGCGCCTCCATACCGTTTGTTTACATTTTGACAGCAATACCGAAAAGATTCTTACCTGCGTTGCATTTTTGTTGCAATGAGATTACATTTCTTACCACACTATATGATTGAATTTAATATAAAAAATGTTTCACCGCTAGAGAGAAAAAACTCCGTAAATGTGTATTAATATTAGTACAGAGATTTTTAATAAATGTATTCTTAATTTTAAACCATTCATATTAAAAGCGTTGTGAATATTAATTCATTATTTCATGTTCATTATATATCCATTCTCTCTCCGAAAGCAGAAGACAGTCGGTTTACGAAAATAGCGAAAACAACGTTGGCAGCTAAAATAGTACATAGTGAATTCACAATATTTATAATCAGTCTGAAAAAGTAAAATTTTCTTTTGAAGCTAGATAAATATAGATTTGGAATAAAGAAACAGAGATACGTATTTTAAATTGAATTATATTATTTTATAAATATTGCCCATTTTTAATGTGTAACATCTTTCGTAGCTTTGCATAAAAATAATGTCTGTCAGAAAAGGAGGTTTCTTTTCTAAAACACGTGTATTAAATTAAGCGACAATACTGAATGCACCTTTTTCTTTCATTTAAGGCAACAGAATATTAGAAATGACATGCATATTAACATGGAAATAACATAACACTTGCAAAGGGAATATTTTCTGCAATGTGAAAAGAACATAATGCAGCAAAATTACAATAATAAAAATATACTTACTAAGCACACTAAGCACACACTGCCTTTACAGTTGGATCCATATCATCGTTTTTTGGTTTATGCACTAAATTCACAAACTCAGCTATTTATATAATCTAAGCGCTTAAGATTGATTGTGATATTAACAGCACCTTTGGAAGATTTTATAATTTTATGATTCCATGAGAAAGGAAGCCATATGTAGAACGCTGAAATTAAATCTTTTTCTTAAAAAAAAAAAAAAAAAAAAAAAAAAAAAAAAAAAAAAAAAAAAACCGATGGTTCCGTGTCATTCATGCGCGCGTCATTTATCGAAAATTAAACAGTAAGAATCCCGTCTAAAAGTCATTACGCCAAGAGAAAATTATGTCTTCGGAAAGCATGTCCAATCACAAGTACGGAGGTTTCCCTCTGCGTGTGGCGCGGTACAGAATGCGTATATGCGTCCACGATATACTCATTCTTTTCTCTTCGCTTTTTCTAACATTATATATTTTAATTACAAAAATATGAGATTTAAATTTTTTTGCAAAGCTGAAACTGTATTTAAATTTTTAAATATGTTATTTAAGGAAAAAGGATAACTAATTAAATTTGAAAGTAGAAATACACTGCTGGCCACCGTAAATGCAAACCCTGAAGGAAGCATGCAAATAACATGAAATTTACAACATGCATTAGCGGAAGTGAGTTATGCAAATGATTAGAATTTCAGCGCAGACGCACATCACGCGCGCCTGTGGCGCCACTTCGAAGCACTATTTAAGGCTTGGAGTTTTCGATGATTTCAAGTTCGGCAATTGTGTTTTTCTTGTGGTTTTTTTAAAAAAACGATCAATTATGCCTCGTAGTAAACAGCGATCATCGTTCGATCAAGTATCCGAGTTCGACAGAGGAAGGATCGTGGCCTACCGAGACTGTGGATTATCTTTTAGGGAAAACGGTAGTCGTGTTGGACGAAACCAAACAACTGTAGGATGCAGGAGGGTACGACGGAACGACGTGTTCAATCGCATCCACCTCAGTGCCCCATTTCACGTGATGACAGGAACGTTGTGCACATGGCAGTGACGGATCGCTCAGTCACATCACGAAACATAGCACAGCACATTCAGTCTGTAACGCATCATCCAGTGTCTGCGCGTACCATTCGACGCCGTTTACAGCAAGAGTGGTCAGTTCGCAAGACGTCCATTGCTTCGTCTACCCTTAACGCAAAACCACAGACGTCTCCGCCGCCAATGGTGAAGAAAGAAGGATGTGGACGGCAGAATGGAATGAAATTGTCTTTACCGACGAGTCACGCTTCTATCTGCAACACCACGATGGTCGGATTCGAGTCTGGAGACACCGTGGAGAGAGGACGCTGAACAGCTTCTTATGCACCGCCACACTGGTCCTGCACCGGTGATTATGATATGGGGCAGTATTGGATATCAGTTTCGCAATCCTTTAGTACGCATTGCCGGTACTTTAAACAGCCAGTGCTACATCTCCGAGGTGTTGGAGACAGTTGTCCTTGCTTACCTTCAGGGCTTGCCCACAGCCATATTTCAAGAGGATAATGCGCGACCACACGTGACGCGCATTGTCCAAGGATTCTTCGTCAATCGCCCCTGGTTGAATTGCTCCCCTGGCTGGCTCCGGATCTTTCGCCGATAGAAAACATGTGGTTCATGGTTGCTGAACGAATGGCCCAGATTACATCCCAGGCTGCCACACCAGATCAACTTTGATAACGTGTGGAAGCTGCTTGATCTGCTATATCCCAAGAACACATCCAAAGTCTCTTTGAATCAATGCCGAAGCGTGTGGCAGCGGTGATCTCCAACAATGACGGCTACTCTGGTTACTGATTCTGGAAGGAACCACACTTCACAGAAGTCTATAAATTTAATCATTTGATATTTGGTCAACATGTTATCTACTAGATAAATTTTGTGATATCTCTTGTCTTTCTTGGTGTTCCAATTTGGACGGCCAGCAGTGTATATTTAATTTCCATTAACATATCTTTTGCATTTTATTATAGATAGTTTAAATGAAAAAAAATTGAGTTGTTCTGTTTTCCTCTAAATATATTTAACTTTTGCTTTTACGTTGTTCATTAAGACTTATTAATAACCTAAACGTAGTTAAAATAAATGAGAACTGCCGTTGAAAATCTGTAATGATTTGCAGCAGGAAACAGTATGCTTCCCGTAATTGCATATTTTAATAAATGTCAGCTTTCTAAATATGTAAAAATCAGACAAATACGTTACTTCTTTCTTTTTTTCCCAATAGGTTTCTAGTTATTATTTTACTCGATAGTCTTTGGATGCAAGATAAAAAAATGCTTAACGTTGAATAATTTGCCTTATACTACTATGGTAAAAATTCATGAGTGGATATGAATGAGTTGAACAAATCCTAAATAAAATCGAAGTTTTTAAAAATTCATTCCAAATACGCAGTCGCTGGCATGCAAAAAAATTAATAATTCTATTTTAAAATAAAATGTGTAGAATCTTTTCTCAGAAAATTAGGAAGACACCAAGACACACATGATACCCCCACCCCGAAGTACAAGGAAAAGATCTGTCGTACCTGTTAAAGCTAATTATTCACTAATTTTTAATTATTTAACGTATGATTAGAAATATTGAATAAAATGCAAGCCTCTTGCAACATTTAAGATAAATATGTTTACTTCGGTAACGCCTTGCCAAAATTAAAGGATCATATAAACAGGCCGTGTAATCATTCAGCTAGTCTCATCTTCTTTTTCTTTAATTTCAAACCGAAAATATACCAGGGGCTCTCAGCATTTGCATGCACCTCTTTCATAATTGCCAGACGATAATTTCCCCATTCCGAAATTTGAAAAACATATATGAATTTATTTTAGATAATTTTTAATGCGTTTCATAAATTAAACAAGTATAGATAATATTAACAAATGCCAAAAGTTAAATAAAAGTAGGCTTTTATAGTCATAAAATAAAACTAAATAACATGTAAATAAAAGGCTGACCTCATTCCTGTCCTTGAAACTATATATTTCGCCCTAAGGAGGAATTTGCCACTCTTGAACACCTGATATACATAATGCATATATTGAGTTTGAGGAATAACTATTTAATAAATTATAGCAATCAAACAGAAAAAGTGACCGTATTTATTATTATGACATGCCATCTTATTCTTTTTAAAATATAATTTGTTTACAACCAGAATTTTCTATACAGTAAAACGTTTGCTTTGATTCAACGAATATTCACTATTCATAGATTTGAAAGCTGAGAAAAGAACATTAGTATTTTCCCTGGAAAAATAACATTTGGAATGTTATATAAAATATAATGGGAAGAAAGCATTAACTCTGCTCAATGTTTTCGCTAATATGGACAATATCATCATGAACGCGAAATGTTGATGATGAACTCAGTAGCGTTTACCCTTCACAGGCTCAAATGGATAGAAATAACAAAAACTTCAAAAAAAATTGCTTCGAAAAACCGTCACTTGTTTCGATGAATGACATGACACCTGATAAACTTAACATCAAAGACACTGTCCATAACACTGTTCTGCAATATCTTGAAAAAAAGAAAAGACATTCTTTCCCTCATGCATTGATTGCTGAATAGAATGATAATCAAATTTCTGCATGTCATGATTAATTCTGACTCCTTTCAAATTAATTGTGAGTGGATCTGAAAGGTTTGCCTAACAAACAAAAAATTTTAAACCTGTATGTACAATATTCTAAAACAAAATGACAATTGCCTCTTCGATTGAAGAACTTTCACTGTGGCCACGAAAAACATTGAGCAGAGTTAATGTTTTCAGAAATCAAGAGTGAAGACAATGCTGGTGATTTTTTCTCATTAGAAAGGGTTTATTCATAAGGAATTTGTTCCTGAGGGTCAAACGCTGAACTTTGTATTTTATAAAGACGGATTCCACAAATTTCTGAAGAAATTGAATATTATCCTGAGAGAACTCAATCAAATAACTAATTTCTACTATGTAATAATCCACCATCACATAGTTCCATTCGAGTGAAACAGTTTTTTGAAAAATAGTAAGTTTTAAAACATGCCTCTTACTCACCATCTTTGGCATCTACAGATTACGTGCTCTTTCTTAAAGTGAAATGTATCAACTCAAAGGTCATTGTTCAATAATTTTGAAGAGATTCAGAAAACCGCAAATAAAAGTTTAAAACAGTATTTCAAAAGATGAGTTTTTTCGAAGGAATTGAGCAGCTGTGTGGATACCCTAAGCGTTGTATAGACGTTTGAGTATTGTATATTGAAGGATCTAAGCTAAGAATGCTGTTTTATGCGATATTTTATTTTGTGCGAACTTAGTCCTGTAACTTGTAGCCTTAACAGCCATAACATGATTCATCTACTTATGGCAAAAATTTAAACGTATACGTATGTGTATATAAACTGTATAGGCACTTTTAGGTATATGCTTATATAAGAATTCGTGTTTAGGTTTAATATAATAGAAAACTGAAATAAATGTATGCTAGTAGATTAATTAAGTAAAATCTGTGGCCAAGCAAATACAGCCATAAAACACTGATTGTCCTTCTTACGTATTATTTCCGGTTACTGAAAGGGCTGTATAAGATATTTCATGTTTATCTTCAGGCATAGCCTAAATCCGAGCTATTTTCTCTTAGAAAGTGTCCTCTAAAAGCATCTCTTTCATAGAATGGTTGTATTAACATGCTTTTCAATTCTAGATTAGTAAAAAGATTATTATGAAATCATGATCTATTTCAATTCTAGATTAGTAAAAAGTAAAACATTATGTAAGTATCAACAAATGATTATAGAAATTTGCATTAATAAGGTAATATGTTTTGTATTTATAAATCATCTGCCTTTTGATTTGTTTTAGTTGTAATTGATATCCACTTTTACAAACTGCATTCTAATTTAGAACACAAGATCTACTCTTCATATTAAGTTAATTGCTTCAAGCGTTGTATCTCTGGTGAAAAAGGTACTGCTAGAATTCATTTGAGCTTTCTGCACTTTGTTTACATTTCTTATATATTTGCAGTTTGCAAAAGAAAGCTCATTTATCTCTTTCATTTTGTAATATTTTTCTTTATCTTGTGTTTATTCCATTACTTTCTAGCAATTATTTATACCTGCTTACTTGCACTTTGTTTTTCATAAATCTCTTCCCTAGTTTAATAATATACTATTATTAACCTTTTAAAAAATGATTCTTTTTACTATGTTTTTAAACTGATAGTATATTTTAGCAGATATAATAAAAGAGTTTTCTGAATTCACTTTTATATCATTTGCTTTTATCATAATTTTAAAGTAGAAATTTGTTTTCTTTTAATGAATTCAGTCTACTTCTAAATCTTCTTTTTAATTAACGAAATACAGACTAGTGTTTTTAGGGATTTAGTATTAAATGCCAGTATTGCTTCTAGTTCTTGCTATAGTTAATGAACTTTGACTGTGGGCGGACACAGAATCTGAATTCCCAACAGCTACTGCGCTAAAAATCTGTTACGGTTAGAGTCTAAAGGCGTGTATCCTTTTGGAAACCGCTTCTTTGCGCTCGCGTACGACGCAGAGAACGCCCACCCTGCGTGGTATCACCGTTCCTTCTGCGGAGGTAAGCGTGACCTTTCTCATTTTCACTCCTCCTCAAACGACAGTTCTGAATGCAAGAAAAATTAAGATAAAAAGGGTTGAAGAACGAAAACGACCATTCATTTTGTCCTCCTCCGCTTTTTGCTGTGTAATACTATATGAAGTTAATTTTAACATATGTTAAAGAAAAGCTTCTTGAAATCGGACACCACAAACATCTATGGTTTATCTTTTTCTCTTATTTTGTGCATCAGTGACGATGGCGGGTTTGGATGATTATTAATCTCTAAAGGCATTAACGACA
Source organism: Stegodyphus dumicola (assembly GCF_044657685.1). Taxonomy (NCBI): domain Eukaryota; kingdom Metazoa; phylum Arthropoda; class Arachnida; order Araneae; family Eresidae; genus Stegodyphus; species Stegodyphus dumicola. Next base: position 221,389,254 of record NC_140769.1, on the reverse strand, counting down.
GCGGCAGTGATTGCAGCAGAAATTTCCACAGCTAAATACAATTTATTATCTGATATTCCTAGCTGCATTTTGTTATGTTAAATGACAGATTTTGAAATTTGAATTCATCGAAGACATACTGATTAGTTATCTGTAATTTTTCTTTATCTCTGTATCATGGTGCATTGAGAGTTAGGTAATTTAACAGTTTTATGTATAGAAATATATCAGTATTATTGCCGCTCCTGCTTATATTAAAGCTATTGCCCTCGAAATATTATGTAATTGAAAAAAATTAAGAAAAGAAAGGAAACGATAAGAAAAATTTGCTAGAAATTTATACTTTCAATCTGATATCTCTGGATTTTCAGCACTAGATCCGTTAAGTTTATGAACTGTAATTAAAAGGATACCGTGTCTCACACAAAGCAATAAAAGAGTCTGATGTAAAAGTTGATCATGATTTTAAAACATTAACTAAGAGAAAAGAATAAATAAATGTTTACATATATTGTTACAGTAATTAAAAACCTTTTTTTGTCGTTGGATCTTTCTTACAATAACTAGTGTGACTAAAAGTTTCATTTAAGCGTAATAAAAGTGTTTGGAGTCTTTGAAATATCTCATTTGCAGCCAATTATCATTTAACAGGGTTACGATATACACCTTATTGGCTTAAAATTGTGTGAGATTATCTGAATGAAGAATTTCTATATAAATGAATTTGATGGAATAGTGTTATCCAATGGTCAGTTTGTTCTGCAGATAATATTGCAGAACTGAAACCTAAACGATCCATAAAAAACCTAGAGATCTATTTTCTTTCTTACTTTTAAAAGGTATATGTTAGCACTTTGCTAATATATTTTTTTGTGATCTCCTAGGGAAAATTTAGAAAAACTCAGTAAGTTTGTATCGTCCTGTAAATCCTGTTTTAGGCATTTAAAGGCAGAATATGATATTTCATATAGTAAAAATTAGGTTCTGATCATTTGGTTAAAGAAAGCAGAAAATTATGATACACGGGAGCTATATATTGTACTATAAATCTTCATACAACCCTATATCTAAGATTAATATTATAATGGCTGAACTTATCAGGTTCAATGTTTCTTCTAACCTTCTTCGGAAACATACAATGACCTGACTAGAACAGAGAGCTTACTAAAGCTATGTTCACTAATTGTAGTAAGTAGACAGGATACAGACGAAGGGTATACAAAACCCTTTATTTTTTTCTTTATATACAATGACTTCCGTACTTCGGAATACAATGAACCTCCACTCGGGGTCTAACTTAAAAGATATCAAAATAAAACTAAACTCTAATTTAACTTTAGAATAAGATTGGCCTTATAATAACAGAAAGCGTATGTAGCACAGAGACTGTGAACACTACAATACGTTTAATTTATCAAGAGGATTAAAACCTCTGGCCTGGAAGGCAAAGTAGCAACTGCGTAACTTCTAAGGTAAGCGGCCTGCTTCGAACTCACGGCTTCCTCTCTTCTGCTTGGCAAAAAGGCCACACTTAAATACTTGGCGTTCGCCAGACAACTTTGCATAAACTCCTTCACGCTTATAATTCTGGCCGGAAGTAGAAAATAAGAAGTGATAGTAAAGATTTAAAATAAAATAAACGTTAGTAAAACTTAAGATCCTTACATACTTCCCGCCAGAGTTAATTAGTTTGAAACTGAGGTCTAAAACGACCTTGTTGAAAACTTTTAGCTCTAGAAACTAACGCGAGGCCAACCTTTAACAATCATAACTTAGCTAGAAACTAGAAAATTTTAAAAGAAAGAAATTTGTTACAATAGCAGCTCCCGGAATATACAACAATCTTTTTTCTTTTTCATCTGTACTGCATCAAAACAGGAGCTTTATTCAATTCTGGTTCCTTCCAGAGATCTGGAAGGAAAACTAGTTTAATGAAATGTTACAGAATGACATTGCAAATAACATATAGAATATACTTTTCTTAACATTCTTATTTCATTCATGATTATTTTAATTATCTCTCCCCGTGCTCTCTGACATGTGTTGTAAAAACACCAAACACGAATGTGTTTCTGTCTATGTGTTCAACACTTCCTCCTACAATCAAAACACTAACGTGTTAAAATTCAACATACGAGACCTCTTAACACACCCTAATTTCAACTCTAGACCCTGAGGTACTATTCTGAAAGTGGCTAACTCTAAAGTGTAGCGTCAGAGAGCCTAACTACATCATTCAACCTTTAACAGATATTCACCATGATTTAATCTTTACAGTCACACGAATAACAAATTTTTTAACATTACTTTCACTTTTACCATATCACGTTATTTCTAAACATTCAAAATAACAGTTCACATGTATACAAGAACATATCAAGATGCCGTTAATTTTACACATTTGAAAACATACATTAGTAGTACATTGTTAACTTCTATTCTTTTCAAAGCAAGTGCCAATTCTTTCTACATTGAAATAATACTACATTTCAAAAAGTCTTTCAGACTAAAACTTCTTTCTTGTTAGAATGTTTTAAATAAAATTTATACAATAACTTTTTACAATATTTAAGTCTTTATACAACGCTATTATACATCAACTTTAGTTTTACGCGCAAGTAATTGAAAAACATAATAAGAAAATCGGTCACAACTCATTTCTCGCCCTTTTGGCGATAAAGGTAGACCTCGCATGAGGTAAAACTTCTTGAAATCTGCCACTTGCAGTAAGAATGAAAGATTAACTTAAGTTTGTAAAGTAACATAAAATTTTACTTATCTTTGTAATATTCAGACATCCTTTTCTGGGCCCAGTCTTTAAAGGTGCTGCAGACCGTAGCTTGGTTGATCCTCCTTCTTGTACGGGCTCGCCCTTCAGTGCTTTCCTCTGGAAGCTTCCGTTTTTCACCACTACGGCCACCCTTGAACATCTTCCTTCTGTCCTCTGCTTGTGGTCTTGGCCGTTTGAAGGCAGCTGGTCTTGGTGGAACCGGGAAACTTCTGTCGTGATCCTGCTTGGACCTCGTTGTTGGCCGTTCAAATTTTTCTTGTACTTTTTCCTCCGCCGCTGATGGCCCTTCCGCAGTTCGGCGACTTTTGCTGCGGAGAGTTCTGTCGGATGAGTCAATCTTCCGTTTCACAGCCGGGTTATAGTTGCCGTCCTTTCTCCCGGTCTTTTCCACATACGTCGTCCTTCTCCCTTCTTCATTCTGGGGGTGTTCGTGAACTCTGTTTTTTGGACGGTGGAACGGCTTCTTTTTCTTTGTACCTTCAATTTTTCCGCCGGGCAATTTTCTTTTCACTTGCTTCTGTCTCTCATTGGCTTGCCCTTGTACTTGTCGTTTTCCCACCTCTGGAACTTGTACCTGCGGTGTCTGCCGTACCGGATCCTGCAAAAGATCTGAAAAGATTTGCATTTTATTACGGTCATAGAATGGTTTTATCTGGTCAATGTTTGCGGAACAGGTTTCACCATTTCTTGCCTTTAATACTACAACAGCGTGAGTTATTTTTTCTATAACATATGGTCCTTCAAAGCGTGGAAAAAATTTGGCAGTTTTATCTTCTGGTGCTGAAGAAAGTGAATGCTTAATTTTTAGTACTTCATCCCCTACTTTATAAGTTACTCCCCGTCGTTTCAAGTCATAATACAATTTTTGTTTTCTTTGTGCTACTTCCGTATTCTTTTTTGCTTCTTTTATTAGTTTTTCTATATCACCCATTTTAAATTCTGGGGCTCTTTGTTGCACATAAAATAGTTTATCTAACGGTGTTATAACCTTTCTGCCTAGAAATAACTCAGCAGGAGTTTTGCCCGTTGTATCATGTTTTGCGGTCCTAAGGGCGAAAGCAAATTCATTGACATAGTTATCCCAGCTTTTATGAAAATTTTTAACATAACTACGGATAATTTTCACTATATTTCTGTTGACCCGTTCCGCTATATTTGATTGCGGCCGATACGGGACCATTTTTAAATGACGTATGCCCAGTTTTTGGCACATGTATTCAAATATATTACTTACAAATTGAGGACCATTATCCGATATAACTTTTAGGGGCGCCCCGTATTTTAAAATATATTTATTTAAAATAGAATCGGTAACTAATTTCGCGGAGGCTCGTTTTAAGGGAACAATTTCGGTCCATTTACTAAAATGATCAACTATAACAAGGAGATAGCGACTTTTGTTTAACTGACTTTTTGGGAAAGGGCCCAATAAATCGATGCCGATTATTTCATTTGGAAATTCGGATTTAATACTATTTAGAAACCCGGCCGGGCGGAAATTAATATAATTAACGGCTTGACATGTTGGGCAGGACTGGACATACGCCCTTGTTAACTTTTGCAGTTCAGGAAAGTAGACTGCCTCGCGTACGCGTTGAGTAGTTTTTCGAATACCAGCATGAGAAGCTAAAGGGCTGTCATGGAGCTCTTGCAGGATATTTAATCTAAGACTAGCTGGGATAACAGGTCGAAATTCGTTGTTGGAATTCGTAGTTTTTGTATAAAATAATAGACCATCTATTAGTTCGTAATGGGCCGCCCTATTTCTTATTGCCACAATATCTTGGTGGCTAAAATTTTCAGGATCCTTCAAATACTCATAAATACTTCCAAACTCAGGATCCTTACCCAGTTCGGTTATTACAGTTTCTCGGGAATTTATTGTACACGCTGTCAGCATTGCAACTTTTACGGTATTACCCTGTTCGTCTAATTTAATTCGTGACAGGGCATCTGCTACGATATTTTCCTTTCCGGGGGTATGCTTGATTACCAGATTATATTCTTGCAGCTTGAGTGCCCATCTTATTAACCTTGGGGATAAATTTTTTCCAGAGTACAATCTAGTTACCGCCGCATGATCAGAATATACTGTTATCGGCGCCTTTCCAAAATAGACTCGGAACTTTTGCACTGCTAACAGAACTGCAAGTGCCTCTCTCTCGGTCGCGGAATAGTTTCTTTGTGTTTGATTTAAAGTTCGGCTAAAAAATGCCACTGGCTGCTGATTTTGCGAAAGTACCGCTCCTACCGCATAATCCGAAGCATCCGCTGAAATTTCTAAATTTTCATCCTTTTCAGGAAATTTCAACACAGGGGCTTGCGTTAATGCTTGTTTTAATTTTTCGAAAGCACTATTGGCTTCGGCCGTCCACGAGAATCTTGCCTTTTTCCTTTTTAATTTTAACAATGGCTCAGCGATAGCCGCAAAATCTTTTATAAAGGACCTATAATATGAACAAAGTCCTAGAAAAGAAGAGAGCTTCTTTGCCGTGTTTGGAGTCGGATACTTTTGTACAGCGATTATTTTTGATTCATCTGTCTCGATCCCTTTTTGCGATATTTTGTAACCTAAATATTTTAATTCAGGGGCTGCAAATTTGCATTTTTCGACATTAACTTTTAGACCGGCCTCATTTAATAAAGAAAACACCTGTCTTAAATCCTGTACATGTTGGTCTAGATTATCACTAGTAATAATGATATCGTCTAAATAGATAAATGTGGACTTTCCGAGAACAGGTCTTAACACAATGTCCATGCATCGCTGAAATGTTGCTGGGGCGCCTGAAAGGCCAAACGGCATTCGCAAAAATGCATAAGTGCCAGACTTGGTTATAAAAGCAGTCTTAGGCACGTCCTCAGGCCTGATCCCTATTTGAAAATAACCATTCGTTAAGTCTAAAGTTGTCATAAATTTGGTTGATTTTATGTTCCTTAAAATTTCTTCTATAATCGGTAACGGATATACCGGATATTTCGTTATGGAATTTAATTTACGGTAATCAATAGCGAATCTCCACCTTTTTGGATGCTCCAAAGGATAATCATTATTTTTCTTACATAAAACCACCGGACTAGTATAACTACTTGAGATAGGCGTTACGATCTTTTTACGTAGCATATCGGTAATATGCCATTCTATAATTTTTTCCTTATTCTTATCATACCGGTATGGTTTTTGACGAACCGGCAATGCATCTCCGGTGTCAATACTATGGTTAGTAACCTGGGTAAATCCTGAAATATCACTAAATAAGGAAGCAAATTCACTTACCACTTGTCGGATTCTATCTTGCTCGTCATTAGGCAGGTGGTCGAGATTTAACCTTGGCGGTTCAACCTTTTCTACACGCACTGGTTTCATCGTCAGCTTAAGAGACGCTTCATTAAAATCCAGTGTAGCTTGTGCGTCTGAAAGAAAGTCTATTCCTAGTATTAAGTGTGCTTGCAAATTCTTTACTATAAAAAACATCACCTTTACTTGTTCGTCCTTGATACGGATGTACAAAGGTACTTTACCTACGCACTTACATTGTTCTCCTTGCGCCGCTAATACTGTTGTATTATCCGCATTATATATGCGGTATTTGCGAAAATACTTTCTAAAAAAGACTTCTGCCACACAGGAACACTGCGCGCCGGTATCCAGGAGTGCGGTGGCCGGGATATTATTTACCAAGACTTCAATCTTCGGAAGAGTTAAATTTTTCACCATTACTGTATTTAACTTGTAGGAAGAGGGGTTTTCGTGGCCTTCGGATTTCCGCACCCTCTCGTCAGCAGAAATCCGTTTTAGTTTAAATTATTTTTTCTTTCGGTGCTTTCCTTCTTTCTCCACTGGCCTTGAGACTTTTTTCCTGGGTTGCTATTGAACTGTCGACGTTCGCCGGCTGTTTTTGAATGCTCGGGTTTCCTTGCCCACTGATTCGCTTTTTCTCCGTAGCCATGTGCTTGAGTTTGCTGTAGTCTTGGCGTACCAAATTGGTTTCGCTGTTGATATTGGCGTCTTCTTTCGACGTCCGCCGTTCTTCTACTTTCAAACTGGATTGCTAGCTCAAATAATTTTTCCAGTGTAGTCGGATTTCTCAATTCAATAAAGTCTTGCACTTGGGGTAGTAACCTCGGCAAAATCACTTGAATTATTTCAGGATCCGGACGGTTTCCATACAAGAGGTTGAAAACGTGAATTTTTCTTAAAATAAACCTGGAGATGTTTTCCATTCTTTGTTGATATATACTGAAAAGTTCTGTTTCTAATTTCGCACGATCCCTTACAACAGGGAAGGCTTTAAGTAGGGCAGTCTTGAAATTTTCGTAAGTATAGGTGGGACTTCCTGCTTGACCCAAGAGACTTCTGCCGATACATTTGAACCAGTTAAGCGCTTGGCCCCTCAAAGCGCTGGTAGCTAAGGTAACTTTTTGAAACTCGTGCACGGGGTAGAGCATGAAGTGGTCATCCAATTTTTCCAAAAAACTGGTTACCTGTGAGTTTCCATTAAACGTTGCTTCTGGTTTCATCGAAGCGCGCATGGTCTGGACAATATACCCAAATCCTTCCAGGGCGGCAGCTGGCATTTCTGGATTCTGAGCTGTTTCTGCAGGCAGCACAGGTTCTTCTTGAAACTCGGCCATGGTTATTCTTCGTCGGGCGCCACTATCAGGTTCAATGTTTCTTCTAACCTTCTTCGGAAACATACAATGACCTGACTAGAACAGAGAGCTTACTAAAGCTATGTTCACTAATTGTAGTAAGTAGACAGGATACAGACGAAGGGTATACAAAACCCTTTATTTTTTTCTTTATATACAATGACTTCCGTACTTCGGAATACAATGACCCTCCACTCGGGGTCTAACTTAAAAGATATCAAAATAAAACTAAACTCTAATTTAACTTTAGAATAAGATTGGCCTTATAATAACAGAAAGCGTATGTAGCACAGAGACTGTGAACACTACAATACGTTTAATTTATCAAGAGGATTAAAACCTCTGGCCTGGAAGGCAAAGTAGCAACTGCGTAACTTCTAAGGTAAGCGGCCTGCTTCGAACTCACGGCTTCCTCTTTTCTGCTTGGCAAAAAGGCCACACTTAAATACTTGGCGTTCGCCAGACAACTTTGCATAAACTCCTTCACGCTTATAATTCTGGCCGGAAGTAGAAAATAAGAAGTGATAGTAAAGATTTAAAATAAAATAAACGTTAGTAAAACTTAAGATCCTTACAAACTATTACATTGTTTTACAAGTTTTAACATTTTTCTGTTAGAGAGATGAAATAAGCCATTTCTTGGTAAATTTCTTTTCCTAAATACGAATATGCACTTTATTTTCTAAGATCGCCTTTTATTCAGAAGTTAAAAAAATTTTAAAATCAACACTGGTCTTAGTGAAGCAACAATATTATGCAGACAGCAGAGAAACACTGATAAATGTTTAACAATGCAGTTATGAAGGCTTTGAAAGTGCGTTGCGCATTTTAACTTGTTGATTGTAGCTAACTTAAGCTTCATCATTCGTAATGCTCTAACAGAAATCGGCTAACATCCCGGCATTCGATTTTACTTTGTATCTTTCTTCCATTATTGCAGCTTGCTGATAAAAGCATTGTTGACATTACCACAGTTGTCAGCAAAGAAATTCAAATGAGAGCTAGGATGTGTATTTTTTGTGGCATTGGTATCCAGTCATTTAACGCAATGCTACAAAGCTCTCATCTATTTGTAATTCTATGAACTTTTGTTCTTAGAGAAAACTAGGCACACATGTCGAAATACATTCCATATTGTTTGCTCACTATAACTAAATTTCTGTTTAAGTTGAAATTCAAGTAACAAACTCCGTCCCTGAAGTTCAACAAATAAGCCTTCTTTTATCTTGTTCGAACTCAGGTGGGGAAATTTCTTGCATAAGTTTCCAAATACCAGACCATGTTTCTGCAGTGTTTTCATTAAGATCTTTATCAACCACAGTTTAATAAAACTTAAGGGATGCAACAGCTCCTTTGGATTTATAAGAGATTGTTAAGTAACGCTTTTCATTCCAAATGCGAAATATGCAAGTGGAAGCCAGTTCATCTTTTTATTGCGTAAATTCTTGGCACAATAATCCGCTCACTCAGAGACTACAGCATTTAGGATAACCCTTTTGTAAACCCAGAAAAATTATAATTAAGACAATTAAGACATTAATTAAAAATTAAGACATGCAGCTTTATGATATTTCAAGCAGCAAACAATTTCCTTCATATTTTCATAAGCTTCCTTAAGATGAACTGTTTAGATAACAGGTATTGAGGGAAGAGTACTACAGCTTTGCAGCAAAATTGCTTTCAGAGAGAATTTGAAAGAACCGATGAAAAGAAGTCTACAATTATAGTTTCACCAAAGCGAAAAGATCTTCGGTATATCTGAGGTCGGAGCTCGGATTCCATTTTATTTTTGCTGATTTTGCTGGCTTTATTTTGCTGTGGCTCTTCCACGGGGATTTTGTTGAGGCACTATTTTAAGCCCGATTTTGCAAGTAAATTTGTTTATATTTCCGAGTAATTCTCGCTAATTTCTACAAATATTACTGTAACATTACTCTACCGCTCAACAATACTTCTGCGCATAGTCAGACTGTAATACATAATTATTCATCTCTTCTTTTGTTACACCAAGGAAAAAAAAGCGGGATCCGATCAAACCATTTAATGTCATACTCGTGATGAGTACGTCCTCCAAATAAGTAAATATTGGGCACTTATGTAAAAAACACGTGTGTAGAATTGGTTATGGTCCCTTGGACAGATCTTATGAAAACATAGCAGAAATGCAAAATGAAGGCTGTAAAATGTTTTCTAAACACAGCAAAGAGGAGAGTCGAGAAAATATTCCATGAAGTGGTTAAATGCAATCTTAATCGATTTCATGCTAAGACTGATCATATCAAAAATTGCACATAAATATATTCATTTAAAATAACAATATCCATCCATATTGGTTTACATGTATTATAAATTAACCATTGCCTTGGTCGTCGTTACCGAACCGGTTCCCATTCCACTTAACCTGGGTTTTAATCTCGTAAAAGGTGTACATATTTTTAAATGTATATTGCCTTTGCAGTGGGGGATCATTTAAAATCCGTAAATTCTTATGTAAAATGTTTAGTAATTGATTGAAATAAAGACGAGTAATTGATGAAGATAGGTAGGAGATCCTCACATTCCATCCCTCAACGTTAAACTGTCGCCAATTAGGATCCCTAGTCCATAATCAACAATAAGTGCTATTTTATCCTACCTTTATATGAATGCGTACGCATTCATAACGTAGTTTTGGTAGCTGTACGTTTGCGCGTGGGGGGTAGAAACAACAATATAAACTGAAATGTAAATGTAGAAGAATTCTTATTAGAATTCCTGAAGATATTTTGGGAATTACTGTTGTAAAAAGAGTAAAATCTACATTCTTTAAAAGATTTAAATTTTTTGGATATTTTTAAATGAGTTATTATATGATTACCTAAATATTCATCTTTTTATTATATTTAATTATTAATGATATTTCGGGTGTCTCTGGAGATATGAAAAATAAAACTGACATTAGAGCTATTTAAAACTTCATTACATCATTGTAAAATTCATTCGAATTCGGTCATTCGCAAGGTGTTATGTCTTTTCTGCCTGCATCATACGTATGCAGAGAAAGTAGATTTACAGTAGCGGTTTGTTTTTTGTAAATGATTGAAACAAAGTACACTCATGTCCATAAATTAAGGATAATGCAAAATCAGGTAAAGGAAGAGTTAGAAGCAAAACAAATTTGACTTATTTGTAAAGCTTATTTATTAAACAAAAGGTAAAGGGCAAAAAAAAAGATGCTATATGCCTGATATTATTAAAAAAAATAGCGATTTTTTCTCCCTGGAGCAAATTACAAAAAAAAAAACCTATTTACAAAAAACCAATATTACATGGTTGGTATGATTGTTAATACATTGTATGTCTCCCATACGATGCAATACAATCCGTACAACGCCTAGGCATGCTGAGTATCAAATTATCGATCTGATCTTGGGGGATATTACACCACTCAAAAATCAATGCTCTCCGAAGTTCCGGTAGATATGTAGGAGGAGGTTGACGGGCTGCAACTCGTCGGCCAGGCATGTCCCACACGTGCTCTACTGGATTCAAGTCCGGTGAGAATGCTAGCCAGTCCATACGGGTGATATCCTCCGATTGAAGGCACTCGCTTACGATGTTTGCACGGTGAGGACGGGCGTTGTCATCCATAAGCACAAATTGTGCGCCCATGGCGCCCCGAAACAAACGTACATGTTGTTCCAGAATGACGTCCCGATAGATGTGACTTGTCATGGTTCCAATTTGAACATGCAGATCAGTTCTGGAACCCAGAATAATTCCACCTCTAACGAGCACTCCTGCACCACCGTACGGTGTCGTTTAATTATGCTTTCTTGGTGGTAACGAGGACCTGGAGCTCTCCATATGAAAGTCCGGCGAGAATCAGACTGCAAGCTAAACCTGGATTCGTCGGAAAACATCACACAAGCCCACTGTTGCTGTGTCCACAATGCATGCTCTCTACTCCAGGCTAACCGCAGGCGACAGTGAGTTGCAGTAAGTGGAACGCATCTGACAGGTCTACGAGCATATAGACCAATCTGCCCTAAGCGTCTGTACACGGTCTGCCTTGAAATTGTCGTACCAGTGGCTGAAGAGAGATGAGGAGATAGGACTGAGGCTGTGCTCCGCCTGTTTCTTTTGGCAGTAACTGCCAAATACCGGTCCTCATTCGGCGTTGTAACTCTGTGGCGACCTGTGCTGTAACGTCGTCTCACATTACCATCATCTTGGAATCGTTTCCAAAGCCTGGAGATGACACTCTGGGCAATTCCAAGTTCGTCTGATACTTCCAGTTGGGTACGCCCACATTCCAGACGTCCGATAATTCTACCACGTGAAAAATCATCCAAATGCGACCTTTGTGTCTTAACTAATCGGTTATTGCACTGAAATGCTTATAAAGCGCCTGCGAACAATTTTACTTCTTTGCCTGTATTCCTTATATATCACTCTCTTACACTCTCGTCATTGTGGCGTACCATCGGTGTCATCTTTTTACTTCCTGAAATTTGAATATGATTCTCGAAGATGTGTGTAGTGATTTTACAGGTGATATATTTATTTTAGAGTTCGATTTCCGCGTGACTCCGAATTATCCTTAATTTATGGGCATGAGTGTATATGAGGAGTATCCAACTAAGAGAAGGAATGCTTTTATAAAGGATTACCTAAAGGAAGCTCACATGTATTCATGTAACATATGGGGAAAATCTCGGTTAATAGCACTATGAGTTTTACTATAATAAAAATGATCTAATTTTAAGGATTGATGCGAAGAAACGCCATGTAGCGTTTTCTGTCGAAGCATGTCATTTGAAACAGAGCTTTAGCTTTGTGTACAATATCCATGCACCACTTCATATCTAAAAAAGACTAATACAGGCAGTAAATATCTACCCTGTTAACCTTTAGAATATATTAAAAAATTATTTTATAAGAGAAATTGTTTAGACCAAACAACACTTACTGTTAACATTTTAGGAATTTACGAAATTAATTCAGTTTAAATAGCTGAAAAAAATAATTATTTGAATTCAACTCGTACTAAATTTATTTTTATTGACTTCTAAAATTTTAATTCTTTTTTAATTTAAAGACAGATTTTTTCTAGAATCGTCGTTAGAACTGTAACTGTCAGCAAGTTAAATGTTTCAAGAAACCTCTGCGGAGAACAAGGTAAGAAGCTCATTACATGACATTTTCCTTGGAGAATAATCTGTTGTTTGAAATTTAAAATAATTACATTTCGGATCATAAACTCGTTATTAGTCCAAAGGGCTTTGTACCTGAAGGAACATTGTTTTCGTTTTGCGATTTTGCGTTGAATCACTATAAACGGCGAATCCCTTTTCAAACTGTTGCCACCAAATGTTAGAGTCCTGCATTATTTTTTTCAAGAAATTAAATGATGAAAAAATCTGCATAAATGTATGTCTATTTCCCGCATTGTGATAAAACAACGGTACATAGAGCCATCGAATTTTGAATGACGATTATGGGCTTCTACGAATATGGGCATGTGGAAGACCAAATTTGAAATTTGGAATTTGTTTTATTATCGATTTCATATTTTGTAAACCTTTAAAGAATTTTTGCGACACAAACTCAACGATTTAAAAAGGAGCAATAGCAACACTCTACGGCGGAGGGGAAAAAAACCTTTTTATCTCCAGCGGGCGCGGAACTGTGTATCGGTAATTCTAAAGATATGCTCATTTAAAAATTATTTTTTGCGACATTGCTATTGAACTCCATTTTATGGTTTAAGTGCAAAGAATATGATATTTAATAAATTAAGGTAACACACAAAACGTTAAAAAAACGCCCCTTTGGGCTTAATTTAAAATCTAAAAGTTTTCAGTTTTTTTTTTTTTTTTTTTTTTTTTTAGAAATTATTGTTATCAATAAAGTCTGACAAAGCTAGTCTTATTTATTATAATAACACGCAGTTTGCTGAATTACAAATTTTAGATTTTTAAGTTTGTAGGGTTATTATCATTTTAATTCACCAGTTATTATGATTTAGATCTTTATTATATCTTCTCCTTTTCGTTTCCTCATCAGAATGCAAATCCGCTTGAGAGTATTTAAATACAGGAGTTTGGGTTGTAAGACAGAGCGTGTGTCTGCCTCTCCAGGATATGTTACTAGGTTTTGCAAGCTCTGATAAGATAGTAATGCTTAGTCTTTGGGTTATTATTGCCGATATTTAATAGTTACAAATTTGAGAAGCTCTGAGTCAACTTAGTTTTTAATTAAATTGTGTAGTCTGTGCCTACTAAGTTTAACTTTTCGATTTGACTCTTACTCTAAGTTACACAGCCACAAGTGGTTGATAATATTGTCAAGTACAAAAGGTGTGCTTAAGTTCAAATTCTTTTTAATAAACTGGTTGTTAATAAAACGGCAAAATATGACAAAACATCGTGTTGTTTAGCTTTTTTTAAGTTGTAAATCTTGGTCTATTGCTTTATTTATTGTTGTTACGGATGTATTAAAGACTTTGCAACTGATTCCTGCGTCGGCGAATTTTCTTTTGCAACCAACTATTTAACTTTAGAAACATTACAAACAGTACTGGGTATTCGTTAGAGATTTCTTTTCCTATGAAGATGTAATGATTGGCGGGCTTTCTTTTCCCGATTAATAATTCTGCTTATCTCTAACTTAAAAATTTGAATGCTATCCATGTTACGTTGTTTTTGAACTGTGGAATAGGAATATTTCCCTTTGGGAAGTGAAAATATAAACGAAAATATACCCTTCAATCCACAGCTAGTCTACATGCGACATGTTGAAAGACGAATAAGTTTAAAAGTAGCAGATGATATTTCTTTTTTCTAATAATAAGCTGTTGCCAGAAGATTTTATTCCAAAATATTTGCTTTTTAAAATTTTTTTATCGAAATAAGTCGTTCTAAAAATGTGAAAACACCCTCTGTTATTTGAAAATGAGTTGTTTAGAAAATATGACTTCCTTCTTTCATAATTATAAATTTACAGTTGTTTCCAAGTCCACCAGTATCAGAACTGTGAAGCTGCTGATATTGATAGTTTGTTTTGGGTTCAATTCTAGGCGAACGAGCTGGCTGCATGAATGCTTTTCAGGTTTCTCCATGTATAACATGAATGTGAGTCCGTTTCCCGTTTTAAGTCCAGCACGAAGGCGTTCTTTCCCTTATCAAGTTTGCCCTTGAATGCTTTGTTATAATCCAACAAAATTAAACCACACAATTGTTTTTATATATTGATTGTCAATAAATCTACAATAAGCTATCAAATGCTGGTAAGTTCAAGGTTTCATCTTTTTTGAAATGAATATCTTTAGGTAGATCGTCATGAAAGAAACTATTTGCCATTTATGTTTCTCTCTAATATTTGCATGCAGACAGTAATGTTGTACTGTTGATCCTAAGTTCCTAACAGTTTATTTTTAGTTAAAGTTACTTTCCTATCTTTTCTTAATTTCAGATTACAACTTCCGGCCAAAACGTATTTTCAGAATCGCGGTCAAATGCAAATGAGGAGAAGAAGTATTTAACTTTGAAGTTCTACTGACTTTGTTAGAGAGCCATATATTCTGAGCAGCGAGCATTCGCCTTTTAAGCTACTCTCTCTTAAGCTATTATTACGCTCGGCCGTACTTTAGGCCCTTGATAGCTTCGGCGTTAGTTAACGTTAAGTGGCCAACTCTGTTAGAATCTTGATAGTTCCGGCTATATGTTTTTAGTCAAGTTTAGTTAAGCTTTATTTCTTAGCATTTCTGAGTTCAAGCCCAAGTGGAGGCCTTATTGTAAACTCCAAGGAAGGAGTCGTCTGTTAAATTTATTTTGAATAACAAAGGATATTCTACCCTTCGCTAGTTTACGCATCTATCATTTTGAACTAAGCGGTTATTTGCTTACCAGTTCTCAACATTCCAGACACATTGAAGTAACTTCTAGTTTTAGAATCTTACATTCCAGTAAGATTCTAAACCTAGAGTTACCGTTCGGTTATTTGGATGTTTACGTATAAACAGCCAAATAACCGAGCGGCCATTTCCACATCAGGAGGCAAACTCGGGAGGATTTTATTAGTTTATGATGATTCAGCAGCTGCTAAGTGGTTTAAGCTTCTAACTTCTTTGCGACTTTGATATTGGCAGTTGGACGGGTTGACTATATGAGACTGGCAATTGTAAAAATGTAAAAATAACATAGGTTTACTTCCGGTACATAATTTTCCATGAAGGCATTCTTTGGATATGCAGCTAATCCTAGTGCATTGCTTTAATCAAACAACCAATCAATGTGAAATCTTATGCACTGTGCTGAAAATGTTATGAAGATTATTAGTTTTTCGGATTGAGAAACATAAAAATGAAATGTCTCTTTCTCTAGAACTGAAACATAAATCTTATAATCGGTAATTGGAAGTGCTAAGCATTGCATAACAAGGGCGCATCACACATGACATGCTTAAAGAGCTATAGTGTCTTACTAAACGATGAAAAAACTATTCCTATTTTCCAAAAATGGTTTTATTTCTTATCATGATAATGCTTAAAAATAAAGAAAACGATTGATGAAAAGAAACTCGAATTCATTTAAAAGTGAAATATTTAAGCCTCATTCTTTCCAATTGTTAAATCTGTGACTGCTGTTTATACGTAAGCTAAAGCATACTTCGTGCAATATACAAAATCCTAGCAGCAATATTAAACTTTTGCTGTTCAAGACTGTAGTGCCAAAATTTAATACAGTAGTTTCTACCATGATGGCTGAAATACTTAATTAAGCATAGCTCCAGACAGAATTTTTTTTTACCATCTGAAGGTTTGGCAATATAATGAGAAGGTAAATTTCAGTGCAAAACATAACCCCGCAAAGAAATCAATAATGTAAAAGTTCTTGTCAAGCACAGTAGCAGCTTTCACGCGGGAAGACAAATCACTTTCATTAAAAAAACGCAAAGAAGTAAAAAGAAAGTATCGAATCCAATTTGTGAAGTTGTTCTACAGGATATTACGTTTTTGAAGCAATTTGCAGCGGGCGCTTGCATTCCAGATTGGCTAGACAGATTCGCATCAATTATTAACGTAAGTAATACTTCTTGAAATGCACTAATAGTGGCTAAAATATGCATGCATGATATTAAACATAACTGAAATATTAATAAAGTAACTACATTTTGTGCTTTAAAACAAAGCGCATTTTAAATTTAAATTGGAGAACTTATTAAAATGATTTAAAAAATAAATGTTTTAAATTATGTTTAGCCAATTAAAGCATTAAATTTCTTTTAAGAAAATCAAATAATTGGAAATAAAGTGAAAATTCTGTAGTACTTCGATCAATGCAATGAAACTTGAATGAGCATTTTCAATATTAATTGCAAAAAAGTATTCAGGAGAATGTTTTCTAAATAGGAGATGTTAAATAAATAGTCTTGCCTGAAATAGTCTTAAAATGCACAAAAAAAAAAAAAAAAAAAAAAAAAAAAAAAGGACACTGCGCGAAAAAAAGGACAGTTTTTTATGCCACGTTCTACTGGGCCGATTGACAAAATACAAATTGCGTTTTTCATGTCTCGAAAGCGCGACTTAGGATATATATTATATTGATATATAGCACTGTTCTAACATAGGTATTTTGACACAAAATCGGACTTTTTCTGAATTAACATTGCAATTCTTTTTACATATTTCAATTTTACGGCTCAAATTATGCCTAAATATTAAATTTTGTAAAATGTGGTGCGAAATTTACGGAGAAATTCAAAAACTGATATTGGGGGTGCTTTTTTTTCAGTTTGCGCCAAGAATAGTTCACTTGGCGTACTTACATGGCAACCTATTTTCCTTTCCCTTTTTACATTATGCGTAAGCGGAAAAAAGTCTCTTCGTTCTTTCTTTCAAATAATGTTATTTATATTATATTGTTAACTATAATTGTTATTATTTTAAATAATTTTTTCTTTTTCGAATTTCATTTTAATTGTTTAAGTTGCATGGTTTCTTTCAAGTAACTGTTTTAAAAATTTCTATTTACTCATTCGAACTGCGTGGTTTAAATAAAAGGTGCATCCCTTATTTTATTTTTTTTTTCAAACAATTTTCTTTATACTATATTTTTAGTCCTAGTTATTATTTTAGGTAATTTTTAAATTTTTAGACTTATATTTTAATTGTTTGTGTTGCATTATCTCTTCACATAATTGTTTTAAAGTTTTCTATTCATTCACTTGAACTGTGCATTTTAAATATATTTATTAATATAAATTTTCCAGAATTTGATTTCATTTATTTGAATTGTGTTTCTTTCGGAAGAATACTTTGTGACATAAACTACGATGCGTTTGAGAACTGCATATATTAAAAGAGAAAATACAGTATAGCACAGTTAACACGACTTTCAGTGTTCAGTTCAGAAAAGATATATAAATAAAAGAGCTGACACAAGAAAATTAAGTCTTTTCGATTGTTACACTTAAATAAATTTTATATTCTTGCCAATTTTTTTAAAATATCAGTTGCATCAAATGCGTTTCAGCTGAAGACAGCTTTCCATTTTCTAGACATTTTAACTATAAATAAAGTTTAAAGCAAAGTCCAAGGGATAAATATTTGAATTAAAAGATTTTTGTTAAATGAAAAAGAAATAAACCTTTCCATCAGCACTTATCCTGTACCACCGAGTGATCCGATCATTATATCGGGTGCAAACAATCTAAATCATATTACATAGAGCTTTTCAAGCCTAATAATTTCTATATTAAAGAAGATTTTTTTTTTTTTGTAATCTACAACAAGAGAGAAAATTACTACTTAAAACATTCTTTCTAAGAGGATGAATGTACAAATTTATATTTATATATATATTTTTCAAAGTTGGGACATGACCTAAACTGTAAACGTCCTGTTTGCTTAAAAACATTGTGAAAATGAACATCAAACGAACTTTCTCAGTTTTAGACAATTCAGTTTAAATGAAGTTAAAGTAAGTAGCAGACGATAACAAGGCGAAGGTAAAAATTTACTTTTACAAATATTTTTTAAAAAAAGGAAGAAAGAAATTAAAAAAAAATTTTAAAAATTTGAATAATATCATCTATAATTTAAAAAAATAGCTTTTCGTACAGTATTCATAAATATTTATTACGCATCATTGAGAGAGAAAGCATTTTATGTAATTCATTCTTCGTAAAAATTTATTTTAAATTTAAGGTTATAAATAGCTGTGCCAGTTCACCTAAAAAAATTCATAAACCACATTTGGCGTTATTATCTTTCAAGAAAAAGATGCCAAATTTCAAAACTCGCAAATATGTAAATTCGTGTATATCTTAGAAAGTGGTGAACGAAAAACCCTAATTTTTTGCCAGTATGCTTAGAACTTATAACTACTTTAAGATAATGGTAAAAATTTTATAGGTTATAATTCAAAATGTTTTTCGAAAAATTTATAAAAATTATTTGAAAATACAAATTTTAAAATAAAACACAAAAATGGGTGAATTTTATTTGGAATGAACCTAAATTTCGAAATGTGAAAGGAAAAATAAAAAAAGTTTAAAAAAAAAAAAATAAATATTTTTTAAATTCAATTAACATTGAGGAGCTAAAATTTTGAGAGCTTAGTTTTTAAAAACTACTCGTACGATTTTTACAAAACTTGGCAGTCTAGCATAATTTGGGTCGTAGAGTCGAAATATGAAAACAATTTGGTATGTTATTTCAGAAAGTCGATTTTGTGTCAAAATACCTATGCTAGAATAGTGCTATAAATCAAATACATATCCTAAGTCGCGCTTTCGATACACGAAAAGCGCAATTTGAATTTTGTCAATCGGCCCTGTAGAACGAGAGATATAGAACTGCCCCATTTTTTTTCTGCGCAGTGTACATGTATATAAATCACTACAAATAAATACGTAAGAAAATGAAAGTTTTACTATTTTACTTGTGAATCATGAATAAATATATTAATAATAATACGAATGAATATATATCATACATTTAAAAATTCTTCATACTTCATGGCTGATAATTTCTAGAATTTAATTTTGTATGTTAAAGGAATGCAATTTCCTATCCTTGAAAGGGAAAGAATATGTAACTAGGTAACAATTGGGGGCTGGCTGCCAACTAATTATTACTTCTTCCAACCGCTCACCCTCAAATTTTCCATCTCTACGGTGTTAGCGTATTAACACTCTAACACTCTTCGCTTAAACTGATTATAGAAATAAGATATATATATATATATATATATCATATGAAATATTAACATTATTTTCTCAGTAAGTTAGCTTAAAATAACACAAATACTAAATATAAGTCTCCTTAACTTACAGTTACTGGCTGGAACAAGCAACGAATAAACAGGATATAACAACAGTGCTCTTGTTAGAAGCTACAAATATCAACTGGGTCGAACAACTCGTGCACATTTGTAGGGTCCTCTCTCCTTTGTCTAAATGAAACGTCGATGAACCTAGTGAACTATGTAGCGACTTATCGCTGAGTTCAGAACAACTAAGACAGACTCAAAAAGGGTTAAAATCACCTTTATTTCACTCAAATAAGAATAACAGTCGGCCCCTTCTCGGGCTTACAGATAGCCCTTACTCGGGCTTTAACTCAGAATAAGAAATGAGAACTTAACTGTAATTAACTAACGAGACTTAGCCGAAGCTAAACATAATTATCTAACGTAGTTGGCCCTTAAATTAAACTAGCCGGCGAATATCAAAAGGTACGTATAATAGGGCTGCACGTAACAGCTTGTACAGACATTAGGTATTTTGGAAGCAGGAAAGGTGAAAAATTAAGAACGCCTTCGCCGGAAATCAAACCACGGACCTCTGGAATACCGGCCCAGCGTGCAGAACCACTACACCACGAAGGCACGCTAGGAAGGCGGGAGAAATATCTTATATACTCCCCCTTTTAAAGGGCGACTGGGGTTTTTTAGGGGACCCAATTGCAAATTCCTGGGTGAGGAGTGGCATCATCCAACAGCCTTTTAGTTCTGGCGCCACTGTAGAGTAATTAGGTATTTTCGAAGCAGGACAGATGAAAAATGAGCAAACGCCTTCGCCGCGAATCGAACCATGGACGTCTGGAATACCGGCCCAGTGTGGAGAAGTACTACACCACGAAGGCATGCTAGGAAGGCGGGATAAATACTTTATAAGATTTAAGAGAGAATTAGCCAGAAGGCAAACACTCGCTACTAGGAATTCCTAGCTCTCTCTATTGAAGTTAGTTGAACCTTCCTTAAATACTTTTTTTAACTCATTTGTATTCAACTCGATTCTAATATCTCATTCTGGGAGGGAACAAGAAGTGGAAACTAGAATTTATAGCAAAAGAATTTAGAAATTAAAATAATTGTGATAAAATTAAAATATACCTTACAATAAAATTAAAATATACCTTACACCCATACCAAAATTATGCCGAATGTCAGACATTCATTTCTAACAGCGGCTTCCGCTGGACAAAGCAGACGTTAGCTGCAACAGCCAGGTCTCTATTACAAGTCATGCCGGTTAGGATTCTTTTGGTGAATTTAAACTACACCGCTTACCATAAGATCTGCATCAACTTCTGGACTGAGAGAGTACGTGATGAAACAATGGATAAAGGAAAGCTTTAAAGTAGTAAATGTTAACTTTAAAATTTATATGAAATGTCACAGATCCTTAGGTTGCAAAGAGGTTACTGCGTACAAAAGAATAATGCTTTCTGCAGGTAAGAAAAGGACGGATATTATCTTTGCAGCTCATTAGTAGGAAACTCACCTGCTGAGACATAACTGCTTTCAGTTTTCTTGTAGTACTAACACACTGTAAATGTAATTGAAACCTATTGACTTTCAGATACAAAATGTTAATTTAAAATACGAATGTGTTGTGCACATCATTGTCAATTCAGTGTTTTATACCAAGTTTAACGATTTCTTACATTTTAAGAAACATGAAAAACTCAGTGTTTAACTATATCTATTAAAATATATAGAGATACATATGAAGGCTGCTGATGGTTGAATGTTTATGTGAAAAATCAAAGAAAGTAAAAAAAAAAAACTTCATTTGAAAAAACGTTTTCTTAAATTGTATAAAAATACCTCAATACAATTATAGAGTTTGACTTACTTTGTGAGCATAAACTAGCTCCAAACCCAACAGACATTACGAGAATTATTGCTTGCCTAAAATTAACTACAAAGTTTTGGAAAGGTTTTAAAATAAACCATTTTATTTAAACACAATCTTCATGTGAAAACAGGAACGCACTTCTTGTGCAAACCGGATCGACCACCACTTGCGGCGATGTAACTAAAATAGAAGTCAATTAAAGCGTAGGCTAGCAGTCAAAGACTACACAATTAAATTTAAAATGAAGTTGACTCAAAACTGGCGTAACAGTTTAAACTTCGGTAGCAAATAATGCAAAGCTCAATAATTATAAACTGATCAGAGATGGCAGAACTAAAGTAACATGACCTTGAGAATCAGAAATGCGCTCTCTCCTAATATCTAAAAACCTCAGCTTAAATACTCTCTAACTGATTTTCATTCTGGTGAGGAATCGGTAAAGAGAAATTATAACAAGGATATTAATTATAATAACTGATTAGATTTAAATAATAATAACCCACTTTTTTTCGCCTTCAGAGTTTATATAATCGCAACGAAAATATTTAACGACATTCTTAAAATTTCAAATTCTAATCCTAACCATAAGCCAGCTTTTAAAAGCATGATATTACAAGTTTATACTAAATTTAGGATTTTACAGAAGATATACAGGTGGTTATAGATGTGAGATAGAAAATCATTCTCAAAAGTGTGTACATTACGGGACTCGTTTTCTTACAAATCGGTCATGTTATCTACCCAGTTCCACTGCGTTCTCCTAAAGCCACAGTTTGGTGTGGTCAATATTAAGACGCTTTGTGATCCTGAACTGCAGCAACGTGGCATTTTAGACACCACGATTTTTATGCAGGACAGGGCCCCACTGCACATTGGTACATGTGACATACCGTTGTTTAGGCAATATTTCACGAAGGAACGGAATATAGGCCAACACCTACCCACTTCTTGATCACCATACCTCAACCCCTGTGACTTTTGGCTGTGGGATTATCTCAAAAGCACTGTTTATGATGATAATCTAAACAATTTGACGGAATTGAAAGATGCGATACACCGATATGTTCGTAACATTCCTCCTGATATGCTAAGAGCTGCTTTTGAAAATGCAATAATACGATTAAACTTACTTTCGGAAAATGGTGGACGCTACATTGAACATGCTTTGTAACATGTTTCAGAAACGATTAAACACATTTCGAACCGATGTTTTCAGGTCTTATTTCGTTTAACAATATTGCATACAGGCCCATTTTCCTCATGATGGTGAGTTTGTGATATTTTTCACGCGGAAAACAAATTCCCATGACCTCCTTTACATGATTACCGAGTTTGATAACATTTAACAACAACATTTCCATTTCAAAGTGGAACTTTAATTACTATAAACACTCTGAACATCACTGGGCAATAAGTTCAAGACATCACTGTTTTATGTCTCTCAAACATTTCAGATATTTCACTTGTCATTTTAACTTTATCAAAATCTTTGCAGTTTCTCTGCAATTAATTTCTCATCCCTACTCTCTAGCACAGTAATGTATGCAAGAGTGTATATACTTATACGAGTGTTGCAACATTACCACCTGACTGAAATCTTAAATGTTAATCACTTAGACACACCATCTTAGGATTTCAGGACCGTATATAATGTGTTAAGCTTAAATGTTTCCTTAACTTTAGTGTTGGATGGAGAGCTTCATTTTTAACTACTTACATTCACAACGCTAGCTTTTAGTTTAAATTAAATTATGGTTAATTATTATCCTGCACTTAAATATCTCAGATGCACATCATCAATTTAATTTTTACAAAATCGTTCACTTTTACATTTACAAAACTGCAAACACATTGTATGAAACAATTTACAACTCATTTATATTCAAAAATTAGTTCAAATTATATTAAAAATGAGTACATTTATGTTAAAAATGTACTCAGTTTGCACTTTACATCACAAGATACAGTAGTTTAAATTTGTTCTGCAAATTCTTTCAAAACAGTCTCTTGGACTAATATCACAGTATCATACTTGCACTAAGGACTTAACATCATTTAGATGAATGCATCATTAAAAAGCTTCTTGATGTATGAAAACTTAAAATGTTCTCGTTTGAGACAAAACATAAACAGCAATGGTTGTACTTAGGTATAGACTAAAACTGAATACTTAAGGAAAATAAATTTCACTTTTCCTTTGCTGTGGCAGAAGTACTTCATTCGGTTCTCCATAATCTCTTCCTAGGAGAAGTAGGTATTTGTGTGTTGAAGTTGCCATCTTTCGACGAAGCCATTACTCTCTTTCGTGGTGAACTAGACTTTTCTGCTTGTGGCCTCTTTTGATCCGTGTAGACTGAGGAAATTCTGGAGGCGCCGAGCACTTCCTTGCTCTTGAATTCGCAGTTGGAAACCTATGCATATTCTTTTGGTACTTCATGGATTGTGCTAGTTTTTGCTCTGAATCTTCTTTGGTTCATTTGGACCTTCCTCCACTGCGATGGCTGGTCCTTTATCTACCGCTTGCCGCGTGAACTCTGCCTTGGGTAATTTAACCTTTCCCGTCACTGCAAAACTCTCTCGGCACCTGATTCCTCGTTCGTTAACGTTACAATATGCATTGCGAATCACTCGGTAGATTTTTGCATCTGCTGGAACTTACTGCTGTACTTTTGCTCTCTTTCTGGAGCCTCTTCTTTTCTGTTACCCTGTTCCCCCTATACAGGAGTTTGCTTCCTTATGACTCATCGTACTTCGGTCTTTTCTTGTCGCTATCACCATTTACGGTCTCCTTTCCTTTTTTTGTTGACCTTGCATACCCGAATGTTGAAGGAATTTCCGCCCTCTTTAGAGTTGGTATTTCATTTGCCCTACTAGGTAATTCCTGCAAAGCATCTAAGAGACATATCAGCATACTCGTAACAGTGCTTATCTGACCCCATTAGCCTTAAAACTTTCACTATTTGGAACTTTCAAGTACACTACAGTTTCCCTTATTCACTCAATCAAAAATGACCCTGCAAACGTATTAGAGAACTTCGCCACTTTACCTTCTGCGACACATGAAAGGAAATGTTTATCTCCTACTTTGATGGAAAATCAATCAATTTCCAATTTTTCAGTTAACCAAAAGGCGGAAAATCAATTTCCTACCTTTCCTTGTTATAATAAAATTTCTGATTTTCTCTAGCCATATCTGATACATTTAACTGCTTCATCAGCTATTTTCTGGATGTTTGCCATTTTGAATTCCTCATACCTCTTTTGCGCAAAAACAGTTTACCTATGGGTGGACTTAACTTTCTGCCGAGAACTACTGCCGAGAACTAATTCAGTTGGAGTGTTTCCGATAGTAGCAAGTTTAGCCGTTCTCAAGGCAAAAGCAAGTTCATTGACGTAGCTATCCCCGCGTTGATGATAATTTTTTACATAGGTGCGAATGATTTTAACTATGTTTCTACTTAACCGCTCTGTAATATTAGAGTTTGGGCGATAAGGAACCATCTTAAAATGTTGTAAGCCAAGTCCTGAATACAGATCTCCAAAGATTTGACTAACAAACGGCTTTACATTACCTGATATTACTCCATATCTGTGTGAGCTCCATATTTTAATATAAATTTATTTAAGAAAGAATCTGCTACAATTTTAGTGGAAGATATTTTTTAAAGGGAAATTTATCTACATAATTTGAAAAAAAAAATGATGCCGATTACAAGCAAATATCTATTTTAATGTTTTCACTACTTGGGTAAGAACCTAGTAGATCAACTCCTATTAATTCATTAGAGAAATTAGCATTTATGTTATTTCCGACCCTCCTGGGCTATAATTAATATCGTCAACTAATTGGCAAATGCTGAAAGACATGACGTACGGAGTAACAAATTTTTGTAGTTGTACAAAATAAACAGCTTCTCATACTCTCTGAACGGTCCTTAATATTCCGAGATG
Source organism: Stegodyphus dumicola (assembly GCF_044657685.1). Classification (NCBI taxonomy): domain Eukaryota; kingdom Metazoa; phylum Arthropoda; class Arachnida; order Araneae; family Eresidae; genus Stegodyphus; species Stegodyphus dumicola. Next base: position 221,363,750 of record NC_140769.1, on the reverse strand, counting down.
GCCTGAAATTGGCGCATCAAGCAATTCCTGCAAATACTTAATTTTAACTTCGCTGAGATACCAGTCTTAATTCATTGTTATTATTAATTACTGTAAAGTAAAACAAAAGATTGTCAATAATCTTATAAGTTGCAGTTCTGTTTCTGATAACCGTCATATACTTTTATTCAAAATAATCATAAGCTTTTAAATATGCATAAATGTTTTTAAATTCCAGTTTCGTTTGCAGTTCTGCGGTAATTATTTCGAAAGAACCTAAAATTTTTGAAGTTAAAATTACAGCTTTGTCTTCATTCCCTTCCTCATTTCATTTTATTCTTGATAGAACGTCCGATACCGCATTTTCATTCCCGGGGGAATATTTAATTATTAAGTCGTATTCTTGCAATTTCAAAGCACATCTTATGAGTCTTGCTGATAAATTCCTTCCGGAATTCAAACGAACCACGGTCGCATGATCTGTTTAAATATTAATGGGTGACTTAACTCAGAATTTCTAAACTTCCAAGCTGTTTTCCTGTTCACGTTTCCCTGCTAACATTTTCTTCCAACTGTTAACGTTTTCCTTTCTGAAGCGGTATACTTTCTTTGAGAATGCATCTGCAGAGATTTTTAATTTGATGTTTTATCAGGGAATTTTAAAACTGGGGCTTGAATTAAAGCCATTTTAAGTCTTTTGAATACTGTATTTTCTTCGGCCGGTGGTCAGGTAAACTTGTATTTCTTTTTAAGTTTAATAGTGGTTCTATTATATGGGCAAAATCTTCGATAAAGTCCTACAATAGGAGCACAAGCCCTAAAATGAGGCAAACGTGTTTTGCTGTATATTTGGTTTAGGGTAATTTGTGATTTCTGTAATTTTAGAATCCTCCGTCTCTATGCTTTTTTGAGATATCTTATAGCCCAGGTAACGAAGCTCTTTAGCTGAATTTACTTTTATCCCTGCTCCTTTTAGAAGCTAAACTATTTCGTATAAACCCCGAATATGTTCGTCTATTGTTTCGCTAGTAAAAATTATGTGGTCTCTGTGTAAATAAATGTCAATTATCCAAAAACAAGTTTTAGTATAATATACATTGCTCTTTGAAACATGTGAGGTGCTCCGCTTAAGCCAAAAGCAAAAACGCCTGATTTGGTAATAAACGTGGTTTTTGGGCTCCGTTTTCACAGATATCTGAATGTATCCAGAGGTGAGATGTAGCATCAACATGCATTTTGTAGATTTAAGATTCCCAATTATTTTCTTAGTTATTGGCAATGGAGAAACTGGATATTTTGTTATACTATTTAACATTATATAATCAACTGAAAAATGCGATGCTTTAAAATCATCTGTTGGAGATTAATTTTCTTTCGGCATAGTACTACGGGGCTAACGAAAGGGCTACTTATGGGAGGTATAATTTTATTTTATTTTTTTTTACATTTATTGAACATGTTTTTTAATTTTATCTTGACTTTATCACAGCGGCAGGGCTTTCTTTGGCAGGAAGGGTGATTTCCCTTGTCAATACTGTGGCTTTATTTCTTGCGTTAAACGTGAGGCGTCGTAAGATACGAGTATATTTGAAAAATTTCTCACTAACTTTCCAGCCTCAGATTTTCATCCGACTTTAATTCCTTCAGACGCAAGACCACAGGCTGGAATTTTTTTTCTAATTTATTTATGTAGGGCTGCAGCGTGGTTGTCTGAAAATAAATTTTCGTCGTCACTACCTTTAAAAAATCCCTCTCCAGTATTATCTGTGCCTGAAAATTTTTTACAACAAAGAAAAGCGAAGCACCTTCTGGCTCTCATTTTTCACCTGAACATGTACTGTGACTTTTTCTGTGCATTCACTCTTTGCCTTGGACAGCAATAATTCTTGTTTCTTCAACATCAAGGAGTTTGTACCGGCTGAGTTTTTTTCGAAAACAAATTCTGCCAAGAAACTACTTTTGCGGTCTTGTACCCAACAGTGCATTCGCTGGCATGCTATTTTACAGAACTGGAATCACTGACAGCGATAAATTCTTTATTAATACCATATTTAATTGAATTCCAGAGAGATTTTGTTGCTTCTAGCAGTGATTGTAGGCTCTATATTTCAGTACTCCTGATTATTTTAAAATTCCTTATGCATGGTTCCTCTTTTGTGATTTATCATGGCGATCGTCACTCGCAGTTGGAAATTTCCTTCTGGTGATCAAAACGCTTACCGTTGCCTTGGCTTTCCTTCTTCTACTTAGCTACGTCATTGTTCGCTCGATCTCTCCTGGTATTACGATTTTCTCGTACTTTCTGATACTTATCTACTTTCAAACTTAACCGCAAGCTCAAATAACTGTTCCCGCGTGCTGGGGTTTCGCAATTCAAAAACGTCCCGAATTTTGCGCAACAATCTAGGCAGGATAATTTGTATAATCTTTGCATCGTGCTTTTCCACCTACATGAAGTTAACAATTTGTATTTTTTAATATAAACTCGATGAGCTCTTCAACCTTAGTTTGATATCTACCAAATAGTTCTGCTTCCAGTTTCGCCTATCTTTTACTACTAAGAATGATTTTACAAGGGAGGGTTTAAACACTTCAAACTTGTAACTCTTGTTGCCTGGATTTCCTAATAAAAATTTACCAGCTCCTTTGTACTAACTCAGTGCCTGTCCTCGCAGTGCGGCGGTTGATGTCCTGACCTTCTGTATTTCTACAGAAGGTCAGCCTGATAAAGCATAAAGCGTCGAATCCATTTGTTTCTATTAGGTCTTTAAGTAACATATGCCATCAAAGGTAGCTGTAGGTTTCATTGATGCTCGCATTGTATCTACGATTAATCCATTAATCCGGAATCTTTTGTGGAGCTTACTGCTGCCGGTAGAGCCTGCGGTCTTGGAGGGACCAGGCGAAATGTTGCTTTGTTTTGTGCCATTGTTGATACTTTTGTTCCGTCGCTACTATAACGTTTGACTTGGTTTAGGAACATAAACTAATTCTAAACCCTAACAAACTTTAAGCGAATTATCACTCTGTATGAAAAAATAAACCTTTTTGCTTCAACACAAACTTTGATTATAAACACACTATTTGTACTAACACGAACAAAGCGTAGGCTTGTAGTCAAGGGCTACAAAATTAAATTTAAAGTGAAGTTGCTTCAAAACTGTAACCGGCTTAACAATTTAAAAATCGGCAGCAAATTGCGAAAGGCCCAATTATTGTAAACTCATCAAAGATGGCAGAACTGAAATAACATTTCCTCGAGAGGCAGAAAGAAACATTCTCTGTCTTATCCAAGAACCTCAGCTAAAGTACTTACTAATTGATTTGCATTCTGGTGAGGAAACAGAAAGAAGTTACAGGAAAAGTCTAAATCTCAGAAAAAAGGACACATCCTTGAAAATATTGATAAAAGCATTAAATAATAATGATGGCTACTATGATTGAATGATAAACTACCTGCTTACACTAAACCTCAGGCTGGGCTACGTTATCATGGCAGAGTTCCAAGAGCCGTCTGCCCTCGAAGGAATATTTTCATTGAAAATTTACTGAAGAAAACTATCAGTTATTAGCATTGCACGGTCTCAAATCTGAGAAAACAGACCATGTTTTAATTAATATGAATCTGACGCAGTTTCAACTATATGTGTTAAATGATCACAATCTTCAGATACTTGTCGATCAAGTTTAAACTGAAAGTTAATATTTGTATAACAATTTCTTTCCTTTTTAAAATTAAATAGTTCTGAAATGGAGCTGCTAAGAGCATGTATTAATATAATATAGTTTTCGTAGATTTTAAGACAGATACCGTAAATTCCTACTTCTAAATATAGTGATCTTCAAACTTCCGTTGTCTACTCATGGAACTCTTAGCGCTATAAGGTTTTGTTTCGAGGAGAACCCCATCCTAAATTTAAAAAACTGTATCTTAAAATAATATTTAAGTTAGTTGTAGGTATAATTCTTACTTCGTGTATAACCTGTTCTTGCATTATATTTAGTGAAAAGGGTGTGCTTGCATTTTTTGAGTCAAACGCTGTTGGTATAGCTCTGTTGATATTACCTTCAATCGCAATTAATATTCTGCATTTTGTGTTTGTTACAGTATTAGTTGAGAAAGACTTTTCTCTTAAGTAAATTTTTAGGTACTCTTTATAGATCTCGAACGAAACATTCAAGAGCTGCTTTAGCTTAAATTTAGATTTTAACCTCGAATCTATTGATGTGTAAATACGTTGCTCCTTTCCCTTCTTTAGTAAGCCTTCAGATTTATCATAGTACTCGAAAGGATTTCTATCCGGTCATACTAGCTTTTTTTTGCTGAAAAATATTCTCGTACAGTTTTATTCAATGGACAAATGTGCTTCATTGTATAATTTTTAATACTGTTCTCTAAATTCAGTTAATTTTCATTAGCAAGCTATTGAATTTTGCAAAGCATTACACGTCACTCTCTTTGACATACGGTGACCACATGGCAAATTTTAAAACTAATCTATAACTAAATGTACCTTTATGCCTTTTAGTTAATAAACACTAGTCAATTAGTGCGAATGCTTTACAATTTTCTTTCCGAAATTTTATTTCGAGTCGCGAATCCCAAGGCCTGCGGTACACAATTTGATAACCTGTAGTTAATATTTATATAGATCTTTAGTTCACACTTAGTTCAATTACTTAAGTTTCAAAATATGCCGAACCCTCCGCAAATATATATGGCTTCTGAATTCAGACAGTTCAACTTATAGTTGTTTCAGGCATGGTTATTTTCTCATTGTGCAATGTACACTTGAGGCAAATATCTTGCACACGTTTTGAAGAAGCTACATATTGCATACTTTTCTACCACTGATACAGCCTTAAAATCGCAAAAAATTAAGCTTATATTAATTGTTATTTTTATAGCATCGTTGAAATTTTACCTTATAAGTTCTTTAGCTCTTATAATTTGGAAGCAGCTACAGCAGTAGTTAAGAGAAATCTAGGGAGACGACTTATTACAGAAAATTCAATAACCTTACATCTACCTCATTCTAAGCTAACTTTAAAATTAAATGATCTGTATGATGTTGTTCGTTATTTAACAATTTTGAGGACAAAAGAAATAGTCTAATTTTTGGACAGAGTTGTTGGTAATCACACAAACAAAATAAAATAAAATGTTTACTGAACGTTAGAAACATCTGTAGATTAGTCTTTCAGTTTTTCGCATCCACTTCGCTTACCGTATATTAAGTTATCGAAATCCTATAAGAAAACATATTCATCAATCACGCCTTGAAGGAATTAAACGAAAGAGTCGACTGAAAGGTATCCACAGATTATTATTTGTGATATTGATGAGGGGCTTCAGTGTCTGTTATTATGGCGATGCTGAAAAATCAAAATTACATTGGTTGCTAGCATGCCAAGCTAAGTAAGTTGAAAACTACACTGGAAATCGGGAACTAAACTTGCGATTGACGGAATTTCGAATTTAAAAATATGTAAAAGCCGTAAGATGCCTTAAATTTCAGAAGTTGAAAAACTTCTAAACCAGATATTCTAATGAAATGGTCTGCGTTAAGTGCAGAAAATGATTTTTTCAACTAATGAATTGTAATGAAAAGTCTGCAAGTGTAAACTGCGGAGCGTCAGGATATAAATCGAAGACAGCTTAACGTTAGTCTAAGAAAATTAGATGATGTGAATCTTTCAAGCAACAGTCTTTCAGAATTTACAGAATTTTTTCCAGACATTTGTTATATTTAAAATTTTGATAGCTGGAAAAACTATCTCAATTACTCCCACTTTCAGAATTATGTTAGGTTTCAAAGTTCTTTATTTTTACGAGTGAGAGGTATCCCAATGGGAGCGAATTACTCATTTAAGGTGTGCATCTATATTCATTTTCTAAAGACTTTAAATTCTTCGTTCATTACCATAGAAGGATTTACCATACATACTTTTCTTCACCTTCAAATATATTGATGATATTATTTCCTTTAACTACATTAATCTCATTGAAAACAGCAGTGTTTAGCCGGAATGCTTGAAATTAAACAAGACAAAGTAATGCTCATTGACAAAATTCGTCCTGTCGGGAAATATTTAGCGTCATCTTGTTCCAGACAAAAGATTTTAAAATTCACAGCTTTAACTGAAACTGAAATTTCAAGTCATACATTGTTTGTAACGTTACAGGGATGTCATCCATTCAAATAATTTGGTATCAATATCTGTTTCGGAATTCCAACAATTTTCGAAAGTTTGATTTGCACTTTTTTGGATTACTTTGTATATTCGATTAAAGCGTTCTAAGAATTCCCGCACATTCCAGTTACGTAAGCCAGATTAAGGTATCCATTTTAGTGTCATGTTACGCTACTAGGTAGTTCATTCACGAGTTCTTGGCAAACTGCCAGTTCTAAAAAATTTTACTATTCGACATGAAGTAAACTATTAAATTATTTTTTTTTAATTAAAGAGATACATTATGGATTTTTTGTCACTTTTGTAAGAACGTACGTATGTATCTAACATAATTTAAAAACGATTACCCGTAGAACGTGGGATTTTTTTATAGAACTGCTATAATATCTAGTTATGCAACTTCCTTTTTAATTTCAATAGACAGTACAATAATATATGTATATGTATCTACCGCCCCTTAGCATGCTTAAAAGTCCTTCTGAATTGTTGGTCATAGTCATACATTTCAAATTACAGAAGTATTTTAAATGACGAAAATATTCATGTTTTAGCAACGCTAAATTTTAAAAGAATCAAAATAACTAATTTTAGACACATAGCGAAATTTAAATTTTAATGCGATCTCCCAGTTCCTATATTTATATTTGGGAAAGTTTTATACTTGTTATGAAGAAGTAAAAACACAAGAAGGCTGACTCCTTTACACAAAAATTGACCCGCATATGTAATTTCAAAATTTACAATTTTTAATGTCATTTTAAATTTGCTTTGGAACTGGTTAATTAAGTTAGAATAATTCGAGGAAATAAGTTCAAATGAAATGCAGCAAAAATTGTGCATAACTTAATATACGATAAAAGGAGGTCATGTGGTGCCCACTCCAGATTTTTTTAATATTCCTCTAATGGTTGCAATTCCTAATTCGCATAATTTGTAATGTATCTAATTCATAAGTTCTTAAACATTTAAGTGCTGTAGTAATTAGTAAAAGATGTTTCCATTTCCAGGAGTTACCTGTCTCAGTATTGACTATTTTATACTGCAGATTTCAGAATATAACCATTTTTATAGTCTGACATGTAACGGTTTTTAGGTACGTAAGATCATTTTAGAACCTTTCCTGAAAATAAGGTGATATAGCTCTATGCTTGTTTAACAGAACATTCCAACGTGAGTTATACAGTTCCAGTGCGTGAGTGACTATGTGAAATAAGACACTAAAAGCCATAAAATGTGAATTTTTATTCGGGAGTGCTATACACTCTTTGTTCCAGGGTTGTGCACCATGTGCAAGTGGGATTGTGCGCAGAATCGTTGGCAGTCTCGTTCAAGTGGCGTAACACGTGACTAACCCGATTCAGGACAGACAGACTGACAATTGGAATCAGGTACTTTACAGATGAAAGAGCACCATGCAGTTTCATTATGGTCTCTTAAACAATGTGTACAATTATGATTAGGAAACAACTATAAATATTTAGGATATCTTCTTAAGCTTTAAACTAAGAATCTGCTTGAGGACTTGAAATAATATGCGTATATATATTTAAGGCTAATAAAAACTGAGTTTTCTGAATTATTTATTTCAAAATAAAGTAATACTAAATCTATTCTTTCGTTAATTCTTCAAAATCTTAAACTCCTTTTTTATTTTTGCAGCGTTAGCAAACGTTTGATAAAAGATCAGCGAGTGCATATTTTTCCAAGTTTTGTAATATATAATTTGTATGTTACACAACTATAATTTTTATGTATAAAAATGAAGAGCATATAGATTAACTTCTTCCGTAATGGTGGAGTTTACAACATAGTTTATTTATCAGCTATTTGCACAATTTTCGAAATTAATTAATCACATTTGATACGGTTTGGTTTGTTTGATTATGGCAAAGCAGTCGTGAGATATCTGCTATATTCGATCAAATATTTATTGATATTTTAACAGTTTTCCGAAAAATAGTTTTCAAAATTCCAAAATTATTTTCCTTATATAATGCAGATTATTATGCTTCTTTCTTTTAAATTTTATTATCTATTATTTATTGAAGGGCCAGAACATAGCAAGTTTAGTCTTTTAAAGTAGTACTTCGATGTTTTCTTCAAATCTAATGTAAAATTAATGCATTTCTGTTATTCGCTAATAAGATTAAAAGTCTTTGTATAAGAAAAATTATGAAGCAAATGAAATTCTATAAATGTTGTTAAGTGAAATTTGTATTTAAAAATTACCAAGAAACAAAAGTAAGGATTAACATATTAAAATAACATGTACATCTTTTACAATTAACGTATGAAGCAATTAGACTTATTTACAGAGACTGCGCTGTTTAGTACTTGCTTTTTATCTGGATGGGTTTAAAATGTTGATGTTAAACTTATCCGAAAATTAATACTTAAGAGGAGTTTATAATCGATCATAAATCTCCAAGATTAAGTAAATATAAATAAACAGTATGAAATAAATACGTCGTAATGTAGGGTAACAAAACTAGTCTGAATAAATAAAAAAAGTTTTATTTCATATTTGACCATTCAGTGTGATGGTAATTTATCATCTTTTGTTGCTGCAGTTTTAGCAGAATAATTTAATATCTTAAAGTATAGTTTCATAAATTATTAATTGTGATTTTCATGTGCTTATAAACAGCTTATATATAAGGCTTGCTACCTTTTAAGTCGGTCATGTAAAATAACAGGAAAACAAATTTACGTAATAATGTAATATCAGAATATTTATATATACTCGTTTATGATGCTTAAGTTAATACGATTTGAACACGTGAGAAAATATACTAGAGTAAATAAATTTAGAATTAAGGGAATTTCACTGTTATGTAAAATCTCTTCGTCGAATAAATGGATTATGTATGTGTAATATATTATTCAAAAATTAAATTACATATTTTCTATTATGTTGCTTACCTTTTTCTTAAACGCATTACTGGTTTCTGTGAATATATTGGATTGTCTTTTTTATTCCTGAGATTCAATGCCCAAATTTTGGGGAACCATAAGTTAAAAATTTAACTCCTACTATAGATTTATATTGAGTGAGCATGTTTAAAAATCTTGAAAATATTCAATTAAAGGAAATTTTGATAAGAAACTAACTTTGGTTTATTTACCTGATTGTTGCAAAGCACGCTAAGGCTATATGCCTAAACGGAGGGAGGCCTTCATGGTCTCTGAGAGAAACTAGCTCGTATCCACGTTACATATGGGGAAAATCACGAAAACACCCATACAACCAGCCCGTTCACCTGGAGTCAAGTCCAGATTGAACTACCAATATTCAGCAATTTTATCACTCGGCTGCTAGTGGACAATATAAATGTAACAATAATGTTAATGTGGCAAAAGTAAATTTCCACGTCTTTTTCTCTTTTGGTTATTTCTTTTCCGTCCCTCAGGGGAGTACAATACAGAAAGTAATGCAAATTTTCTTTAATACAGAATGAGTTTTAAATTGCTCGGATACTTAACTGTAATATATGATCACTGAGAATTTGTTTCTATTTCAGCGATATATTCGTTGCTAGTGAATTGCCCTGCCCGCACTATCAGTGACCTGGCGTATTAGGATTTCATGAGACTCGAGTTAATATTACAGTAGTAAGGAGTAGATTGTCTTCGGACGTATGCTGTGAAATTCAGCTTGATTTGTCATCTTCTAAAATTAATTGTTTGTTAACACTCTAGAATCAAGCGATTGTTGTGCTGTGTTATAATTTATTTAAGACTATTGTACTGTAAATACTGGCAAAGAAATTTGTTGCGAAAGTTACTAATTTACTGGTAGCCGTTTTTCAAGACATTACTTGTAGCTTAAGTTTGTCTGCTACATTGAGTCAGAGTGAATGAGTTACGAATTTCAAGTTAGAGATTAACTGTATCAAAATAGCTATCACACAAAATGGGCTAAGTAAAAATCAGTGATAAGAAGAAAATAACTGTAATTTATAAAGGGTAATTCATTGATAATTCTTGATGAAATGAACCACCAATTACACGGCCTTCATAGTAAAAACTATTATGTCAAATACGAGGAGAAGCTGTTTAATTATAGAAACATTTTGTTTTAAGCATGTAGAGTTCAAAGAAATTTTCTCCAAGTAATAATTCTTTTATAGCACTTAAAAAGATAGAAATTTTTTCTTATTGAAAAGTATTTATCACTAAAATATTATAATATACTTCCTTTTTATACGAACGGTTGTCTTATGGTCTCTTGAAAATAGTTCTTGTTTAATAAAGGGTTATTTTACTATTAAAGAATTAGCCAGTGGAAGGACTTTGGGTCTTTTAGCTGCGATAAATTACATGATTTTGATGTGATTGGAGAAAATATCTTGAGCTAAATATTTTGCATATTGCATCAAACCGTTCTATCCAGAAATACATAACTATGAAAAAGGAAACTGATTTTAAAAAACCATTTGTTTGTTAGCATGAAACGATGTCTAATAGCGATGCAATCTGTTGAAAATGAGAAAACAAAAATGAGGCAATATACCAAATAATGTTCCTGAAAGTGATGGGTGAAAAGATTGTAAGGCCATATTTTTAGATTAACACAGGAAGAGGTAGAAACTCTGTCGCAGTGAGAAGTAAAAGCACAATGACTGTGTGCAGTAAAATCTTAACTTTTACATATATTTCAATATCTTCCGACTTATTTTTTTGAATTAATATGACGTTGCTTTCGTTCTTGGTTTCTGAATGTTAATTAATATGACGAACAATAGCTTTTTTTATTTTTGAGTGTGAAAGGGAGGTGAGAAGATCCTCTTATTAATTTATTTTTGTTCAAAATAATTTTACCTTAAACAATATTAAAATATTTGATAAAAATGATAATAATTAATAAAATCGTGCTTCTGGAATAGCGAGAATAGTTCTCATTGTTACGAACAATTTAAAAAAGAACGTAGTTGTTTTAGTATGCTTGACTGTCTTATCATATCAAAACTAATTACCTTTGCTAGCTAATAAAACTGGCATAAAATTATGCTAGTTTCATTTTATGAAATTTTGCTAAAGCAAAAATTTCATTAAATAAAAATTTGCTACTATGACGTTGAAATAAAATTCATTATTTTCGAATGTCTAACTTTTGGTATTCCTTTTGAAATGAAATTTACAAATAAAATATTCTTAAATTTTAAAAACATTTTACCAATGTTATAAAATTACTTTTTTTTCTTAAAAACAAAACATACATACCTGAAGGAATTATTTTGAATTTTTAAAATTTAAACATAGTTATCTAGATCTTCTCATACATATTATATATATATCAAAATATTTTCTGTGTGCATATATATATATATATGACACTCTAGAATCAATATATATACACACCTATATTATTATTATTATTATTTTCGATATGGTGTTTTCCGAATTGAATATGGAAAACATTTTAAACCTATATTTAATTTATTTTAATTTACTTTGTATTATATATATATATATATATATATGTATTGCAAAATAAATTAAAACGATATTAATCTCTCTATATATATAATATATATTGGAAAGGTTTAATATTGATTTTAGAATTTCCTTTTCAGGGAATATGGATTAACGCCAGTGTTGCTTTCCAATAATTATACACTTTCAAAATAAACAACGTTTTAATACCGAATAAACCGTTTGAATCCCGAATAAACAACGTTTGAGTACCTTAACGTTAGTTCCATATCGTAAATGTAAGTATATGTGTAATGTTAATTCTTGATTTATAAATATTTTATTCATTTTATGCTTTGACACACTTGTATTAGTGTTTACTCGAAAACTTTTTAAGAATCTGAAAAATTGACTGCATAAAAACCACTTCAAAATTTCAGGTATAGATGCTATTTTTACGCTTTTAGCATTATGTTTATGATTACACATTTTTATCACTATGTTTATGATTACTTTTAGCATTATGGTTATGATTTGCCTCTTTTGTACACAGAATATCAAATTTAACAGTTATTTCCTACGTGAAGTTTTAAATGAATATTATGAGCCAGTGATTCAATAGAGAAATAAAACCTGCAGCTGCATTCACAGCAACTGTGAGTTTCAGAGAACACAATAAAACAAAATGCAAATTATTGTTGTGGAATTCTAATAAATTTGCCTTAACACTGCTAATTATATAGTCGATTTCTTACATAAAATTAAGCATACATGATTTAGAAAGAAGTCGTATTACACAATTTAAATTTCAAAAAGTTGTTTTTAAATCAAAGTTTGTAGAACCCGTACATTTGGAAGCAATACATGAACTAAAGGGAAAGAATAATTGCTTGCCGAAATGTCAGAGGAAATATTGTTATGAGGAAATTTTGATTGGGTTTAAGTTCTTTTTATGATACAAAAAGTTATGACCATGAGAAATAATCGTCTAGATAAGGTTTCTCAAATTTTAGCTGAAAAGCATTGATGTAATTAATTTCTCAATCAAATTTACCTCTAAAGGTACAGAGCTAGAAGTAAAATTTCGTATAATTTTTTATCTATGTTTAAGGATAAAAACATAGTAAATATAATGAATTCTTCAACGCTTTAAAAAGGACATAGTTATGATAGCTAGAATAATATCCAAAATACGTAGAAAAGTGTATGAAAATTTTGGGCACTTTGGTGAGTTGTATCTGATTTCCCTGTTTCTATTAAAGAGATTTTAGAAGTGTACAAGTATTAGTTCAATTGCTTTCTGAAAACCTTTAAATTATCTATGGTGATACAGATCTAATTTGCATGTTTGGAAATATTTTTTATTTTCTTACAAATGCGAAACTCTAAAAAAATATTTTTTAAACTCAATTTTTTTCTAAATATATTACTGAAAAGATAAAGTGATCACAACCAAAATAAATTATCTATTAATTCATTCCAAATTATCAAAATTCTTTAACTCAAATTTCATATTTTAATATTTTTTTAACGAGTTATTTTTAACGAGTTATTATGAGAGTTATTTTACGAATATTCTATAACGTATGCTGTTTTGTATGCACTCAGAATTGGACAAAAATCTCAACAAGTAATGCTTGATTAATAGCTGAATTAAAGACGAATTCCATTGCTTTTTGAAATACAAATTTTAATTAAATAATATTTTCCTACTTTTTTAAAGTGTTTCGTTTGTTGTTCTGCAGCCTCTACTTTCAGTCAAATTTTAGTCAAATTTAGCTTAAATAACTTCTCTTTAATACTTTTCTTTATTTTCACAAAACTGCATTAATATATGAAATGAAAAATTTTTAAGATAGACATAACTTGTTTTTTTACTCCTTAATCCAATGTTCATCGAAAACTAGCTGAAATTTTAGTTTTGATACATTTTTAGTTTTAATACAGTCAGTATTTCAATGTTTCTCGGAAAGAATTTCAATCTTTAAACGGTTTGAAACGAAAATAAAAATTCCTTGTAGTGCAAATGTTAGAAATATTTAAAAATCTTTATTTTTTAAAAAAGAGGGGTTACTGCTTGTTCATAAATAGTTTCTGATAACATAAAATAATGCAAGCTTGGGACAACTAAATGTTATTAACAAAATAATGAAAATGACTACATAACTAAGTAGTACGATATTGTAAATAGGAAATTATTATTTTAAGAAAATAGCAGATGCTCCATATTTACGTATTTCAAACGACTAAAATGAGTGAATGGAGCCACTAATATGTACATGATTAAGTTTTAATTCCAGGATTATGAAAACCATGAAAATATGTATTTCATATATAATATATGGCATATATAATATATGTCATATGTATAGAATTTACATTCTACGTTGAAAGAATTTTCAGAGTTAAGATTACCTTTTTGCTGCAATAAAAGATCTTTTTTACGAATTCCTCACATTATCATTTCGGATACTCAATTTAGTGCATAAAGATATCGACTAAATACTAATAGGTAGCTGCAACATGGTTTCACAATATTATTGAACTATTAAGCAAACAGATTTATACAGTATACCACACGTTAGCTTGACTTTCATCTTCATAGTTTAAGCCACTATTTTTGTGTTTTTAGAAAAATACAGTTTTAGCAATACGCAATTAAAGGCTACAAATGCAAGTTCTATTATATTATAAAATTTCTGCAATATGCACGTTCCATCCAAGCACAACATAAAATTGCCCAGAACATGCTGATCCTAAGCTGATGGGTTAATATTATAATGGAAATAAAATAAAATTTATAAATATATGGACGAATTTGAGTGGAAATATTATAGGAAATGTTAGTTCAATTTCTAAGTAGTGATATATTTTATAATTGAAGCTCTAATATTTTTAAGTAATAAAGATATATATTTTGTACATTTTCGCATTTAATTCTCCATACGCAAATTTCACAGAGCATTCTAACTATGTTTACTTTATTATATATATATATATTTATATATATGTAATATATATGTAAATCCAGAAAGAAAAGGATAAAATACCTTCATGAGCTTATTTGTATGTTAAAGCAAAAATGCTTAGAGCGATAAAAATTACTTGCTATTAAAACTTGAATTTTCTACTAAACTATGAAAACATTGTTCGTATTTATACTTGTGTAAAAGCCGTATTTATACTTTCAACTGGGCATACAAATTTCCAATTATTAAAAACTACAATAAATTTTATTTCTGAAAGTTCAGAAATTATGTCCATTGTATTAGAAATATCAGAGATTAAGGGTTAGAAATCATTTTTAGCTAAGTAATTTACCAAGATGCTTTATGAAAATACTTTTCTTTACTTTCTTGTAGTATCATAACAGATTTAAAAAAATTCAAATAAATATCTCCGGCTGGAACTGAAATTAAATTTTGGAAGAAACACTACCGAAAAAGAAACATTAAACTGCATCGCGGGCAGTGAGTGAAACCTCTCGTATAGTCTCGTTTAGACGAGAGTATTCTTTGAGCATTTTGTTAAATACTTGCTACTCATATTAACTGATGCCATTTTGCTATTTTAAAGTGTTTCATAAAATACGCAATGACTGCTTCAGGTATTTAAATGAGTAGAAGCATCCAAAAAGTGTTAAAAGACATCCAAAATGTGTAAAGTTTCAAGAGCATCTGGAAATGTTCACAAGCACCTGAATATCGTGCAATCTACCTCTATACTACATTGTAAGTTGGGAATAGAGGGGTAACATTTTGTTGCGACCTTTACGGTTACGCCACTGTTCCTGACATAATACCGCTTGTTTCGTTTATTAATAAGTATTTGTTAAGCCTACGTTTGGATTATTCCATCCACCGTAATATTCCACGAATTGCTTATATCTATAACGAAAAGTCACTGAAAGATGTCTTTCAACGCTGCAAGACCGCAGATCAATGAGGTTTTCTTCAGCGTACAGATGGCGCTGTAGGTTTGGAATGGACCTCTCAAAGAGGCGCGAAAACGAAAAGCAAAGCAGCTGCCAAAACTGCTCCGATCAGGAATAGTACCAAAAGTAATCGGTCTGTTACCTGTAAAGAAAGAAAGCAAGAAATAAGATGGAGAATAAAGAAAACGTTCTTTAAAAGTAACAAATACTCAAAGTAGAAACAAATTACGATTAATTATTAAATTCGAATAGCCTTTGAAAATGATAGGTGTTACAGTAGAATTTCGAATATCATGATTAACTGGGACCATATACCATTAATATACCATTAAAACACCTAGATAATTGGGTTGTCCTTTTGAAAGAAAATTATTGAAAATTATTTTCCAGTTTTTGTAGTTTACTTTAACAAATGTTATGAAGTTAAAAAATACATGAAAAAAATCAAATAAATTTCCTTTAAAAAAAAAAAAAAAAAAAAAAAAGGCCATACGCATTTTCTCCAAAAATATTAAGGAATGAATTATTTTTTTTTTATTTCTCTAGATTAATGGTCTCCACTTTGGAAGTTTTGCTTGTATGAAAAACGTTTGGCCATAAACGCACATATTACACTTTTAGTTTTGATTAAATTTATTTGGTCGCCTTGTAGCTTTGAAGTGGTTTCGGAATATTAGACAAATCAGTCATTCCCATAAGCTATGTCATTTTTTAAATTAATTAAACTGAGTCACAAATAATTATCTTTAATTCCCAGGAATTGCAAAAATGAATCAATGAGTGATAAAATCGATTCAAACATGCATTTTTAGATCACCAATGAACTACTGTGTTAAGATGTAAACGATGATAATCTTTCTAATTTTCCAAATAAAGAGTATAATGTATTCTTCCACTTTTCTAGCGTGCATTCGTGGTATAGTGGTTCTGCACACTGGGCCAATATTCCAGAGGTCCACGGTTTGATTTCCGGCGAAGGCTTTGTTAACCCATTCCCTGCCATGATCCCCATATGGGGATCGCCTACATTTGTATACATTGTGACGTCATGCTGTACCTGGGTGGTCCCTTACGGGTGGTCATGCTTTCCTGAAGATTGAAACTAAGGGTAGAAATCTTAGACAAACACGTGGACTCAGTTAGTTCAAACGCGAAAGTGTATAAATTCATGTATATCTTCGGAAATTTTGAATAAAAAATGTATTTTTTGCAGGTATGTTTAGAAATTCGTCTACTTTAAGATGATGGTAAAATTTTACAGATTATAATTCAAATTTTTTTGAAAAGATTTTTAAAATACAAATTTAAAAAATAAACCATAAAAAATGAGTGAATTGTATTTGGAATGAACCTGAATTTCGAAATGTGAAAGGAAGAATCAAATAAGTTTAATAAAAAAGGAGAGATTAATAAATATATAAAAAACTCCATTAACATTGAGGAGCTAAAATTTTGAGAGCTAAGTTTTTAAAAACTGCTCGTGCGATTTTTACAAAATTTGTAGTTTGGCGTAATCATAGGATCGAAAAAACATTGGTATGTTATTTCAGAAAAAGTCCGAGTTTGTTGCAAAATACCTGCATTAGAACAATTCAATATGTAAATCTAATACGTATCTTAAGTCGTGCTTTCGGGACATGAAAAACGCAAGTTGAATTTTGTCAATCGACCCAGTAGAACGGAAGATATAGATCTATCCCCCTTTTTTTTCGCTGTGTACATGACGCAGATAAGTAAACTGGGTAAAATCTATGGGTGCTAAAGAAAAGGAAATTGATGAAAAATAAAATGAAAATAAGTTTGATTGATCTGAGAGACTTTCATCAAAAAATTAAATTCATTTCTGAATTTGATAGAGAATAATTATCTTTAGAGTATCGATTGAATAATGCATCTTCATACTTTTCTCAATGCTTTAATTTTAAAAAAAGAGCAAAGTGTATGAATCTAACGAACATTCGAATTTTTCAAAGAGTTTTTACACAAAAGCAAAGCAATAGTTTCCAGAACAAAACCTAATTAAGAATATTTAACTTTGCTTATTCTTCAATTTATTATTTACTACCATGTTCTCAATTATGAAACGCATTCTCGAAGTTACTGTAAGCGTAGTTTTTCATTATTGTACTATGTACTGTGCCCGTAAAAGTCCTTATCCAACATTTATTTCCGCAATCGTTGGTCGTAGGTATGTACTTCAAACTACAAAAATATTTTATATGGCGCAAATATTCAAATTTGACATTTCTAAACTTAAAGTTTTGTAAAGTTAAGAAATCGAAATTTTTATATGTTCCGCGGTCCGTATACTCACGTAAAGGAAGGTATTGTACTCGTTATAAAATTTAAAAAAAAAAAAAAAAAAAAAAAAAAAGTTTGTCTCCTATAGAACAAAAATTGGTTGAGATATTTAATTTCCAAAACTTGCAATTTTGACGTCATTTTCAATTTACATAGAAATCTGTTAATGAATAAATTAGAATAATTCGAGGTTGAAGGTTTCCCTCTTAAATGTCATTTAATAATATTCTCTCATGATTTATTAGAGGCTTTAATTTACAATTTTGCTGCATTTGGTATGCTGAAAGATTTTTCGCACGAGTAAATTATACGTTTTCGAAGTTTACAAATACGTTCTTAAAATTCTCGTAAAATTTTATTACTTTAAAATCATAATCAGGTAATCTAAAAAAATTCAAAAAATGCAAATATTTTTTATCTTTAATTAATGCAATTAATTAATGTAAATAATCAGTTGGCTACATGCCTACACTGAAGTCTGCCAGTGTTTCTGTAAGATTCTATGAATAAGGTCTACTTTCTGAAAATAATTAGATTGATCAATATTTTTCACAATGCAGTTTACTGAACTGATTTCTTTAAATTTAAAAAATGCGAAATCATGTATATTTACGTTATTAAAACACTTTTGTAATTGGATATGCATGTCTATAACCAATGGCTGCGAAAATACACATCGTGTAAGGACTTTTGTGGACTCGGTAATTATATGTATGCATATATATTCAATTTACAAATTATATATTAATAAATATGAATCCAATCATCAAAATCAAATTGCGAATACGATTTATGATGGCATTTGAATGAGAACATGCACAAATTTTGGAAAATCAGACCTGCGCCACTTTTCTCCACTCTTCTCGTGCTGCTTCTTTTCCTTCCATTTCCATATCTCTGGCCTCGTTTCTCTCTAGAGTCTCGTGGACCCGGTCCAGCACCCTCAAAAACCGACGCTCGAATTCGTCGGAAGATCTCTCTCCTCCGCCCCCACCTCCTCCGCTTCGCCTGCGTAGCAGCTGAGGAGACGAGCTGTAGCGTTCGATGGAGGGTGGTGCTCCGCCCGCGGCTGCCCTCTTCCCCCGTCTCCTGTCCTCTTCGTCGGCCTCCTGGGGAGAGAAGAAAACAAGGGCAACAACTTCAAGATCTCAACTTATTTCGGAATTCTGCAAGAGCAAAAATACAATGGCACGAAAACAAGAAAACAGACGACAAAGAAAACTTCTAACAAGTTACGTGACTTCGGATTCTGATTCCAGGAAATTTAATCCGGAAATGGTACCAGGAAAACCGGAAATTTAATAGAAAGACAACTTTTTGAAAGAGTATCAAATTTCGACAATATGGAGCCCACATTTCTGAATGCATGAGCACGAATATTCCTGCTCTGAAAAGAGATTAATGTTTGCAGCAAGTTTTTTATTTCTATTTTTAATTTACTTACGTTTCGGTCTTTGTGTGTATGCAAATGAACAGAACAAATTTTAAATTGCATAAGAATAAAATGCTAAACATTTTCTAAAATTGAAGAAGTCTGAGTATTTTAATTGACCATAACATAAGAAACAGAATGTTTTTCTCATGCTAAAAGTTCATTTTATGAATTAACTTTATTTCAGTCCTAATTCATTTCTCTGTTCTTCTTGCAATTTAAGTTAAAATTAAGTGGGCAAAGAAAATTTTGTTCAGTTTATACAGTTTGGCCTTCAAGTCGTATTCAAATTCTGAAACCTTCTCCTCTGCTGCTTGCCAAATCACTCTTGTCCTACTGAAACCGGCTCACTACTAGTCATTCCGTCTTGAAAGTTAAATCTTTACAATTTTAGATTCTTGTTCTAAATTTTTGATTTCAAAAGCCGAAATACTGATTTGCTAACAGACAAAATTGCATTAACTACCTACTCCTCCTTTGCATTACATATTGCCATTAGAAATCTGCAGATTTCTTTGCTCCTGACGAACAGGGACCTGTGCACGTTTGCCCTCAAGTTTGGCATATCTCTACGTAGAATCTATGCCAAACTCAAGGTTGTCGTGTTACTAATTTTAAGCAATGAAATCCTTTTGTAAACTGAACCATCCAAATTTCGATTGAGTATACATAAGAGGGGTTTTGATTATTTACTAAAATTTTTAAAACTTTATACTGTTTTTGAATGTTCTGTTTATTTAAGAACTAAACGTTCGCTATTCGTTTCGATTGTATTTTAAAAAGTCCGATGTGGGTCCCACATGACTTCCTTCTATGGCCTATTAAATTGTACATATCTTTTACTGCATTTCACTTAAACTTACTTGCTCAAGTTTCATTAGAGATATATCGCTTTCAAGTAATTTATTTCTTACTTCGCGGCAAAGCAAAAATACATAAAGTCACAAAACATCTTCACTGAAAATTATAAAGTACTGAAAAACATAAAAAACCAAATACAGTTAAAACAGTTAAAAAAGCATATTTTACAACTAGAGTTTCTACTCAAAAACAAGCAGTTCTGGCAGCGAACAAGAAGGCAGCTTTTTCGGTGCACATAAAGTTTACTTTGAAAGGTTACTTTTGATCCCACTCGGCAAAAAGGCACTGAAGATGCAAAAGCTGATTTAATTCCACTATTTTACTGAGTTTCAAATGTAAAAAAAGGGCGGTTTGTTAGGCTTAACTCGCCATTTAAGATTTTCAATTGTTGACAATTCTACAACTATCGCATGCAGATTAACTAAAGTCATAAAAACCACATAATTCAATCACTTTTAAAGCAAAAAATGCACAATTTACCGATATATAAGAATAAAAAAACTAAACTCACCGAGCCAGGTAACAGATTGCGAATATACATATGGATTCCCTCTTTTTTGATACTTTTACTAAATTTATATTAGGAGATAATATAATCAATATTTATTTATTAAATAAAATCTCTCTATATATTTTTTATTGACTAAAGAAATATTGATTATATTATCTCCTAATATTAACAACTTGTTAGAATAACTTGTTTCGAACTAAGTGAATTTAAGATCATACAACATTTTATATATATATATATATATATATGTATATATACGATTGGTGCAGCCGACTGCAGCGACAAAAGGAGGTGCACAACTACATGTTATAGCAGTCCTATATGCAAAATTTGAACGTTCTACGGCTACTCGTTCTTGATTATGCAAGATACATACATACGTACGCACAGACGTCAAGAAAACAAGTTTCTTCTGGATTCACTTTAAATCCAGTTTACAATCCTTTTTGGAAAACCAGACCATTCCTTCTTTTTTCCCAAAAAAGAGTCCTTTATTCTGTCCGTACGTACAGATCTCAAGCAAAAACATCGTTCAAATGATTTCGGGAGCGATTGAAATGAATACTTTCGTTGAAATATGATACCTGATACCCGATACCCGAAATATTTCGTGATTACAACTCTTGCTTTACTTCAGATAAGGAAGTAAAAATTAGAAAAAGGGGACAAGAAAATTTTAAAAAATCGAAAGCATGCACCATTATTTATCATTTTATAGGTACAGTCTTCATAGAATAATCATTAAAAAGTAGTGAGTTATATATATTTCAACATTTTCTGAGTAATACATCAAGTAAAGTAGATTTGATTCAAAACTCAGAATGAAATCTCTGTGCAATTTCAGAATAATATGTAATATATAGAAATAAAATCTCTCTCTTCAGATAAAAAATATCTAGAGTTCAGTCTATATCTAGACTCATCAGTAAACAGTACAGACCCCAATTTTCTTGGCTACATTGAACATGACAATAATATTATTTTAAACGGGCTGATAGATGAGATGACTGGAGCACAAATTTTTGGTTTCCTCGGATAAAGTCCAATGTCATGAAGCTTTCGTTCAGCAGTAAAATGTTTGATTCAAGTTCATGTTGCAGCAAGCAGTTCTAAAACCAAATCTCTCCTAGTCGCTTCGCGTTGATTTCGATCCGACAATCACAGAAAATACTCTTCGGACACAATGACTACTTTTGACCGCTTTTGACAAGGTTTTCTATTAAGCTAATTAATTGCTTCGCACGCTTTTCCAAGATCTAGGTATAATACTTTTAGAGATATTCAAACGTTAGTCAACTTCCATTTGGGTTTATGCCTACCGTGGACTTCATAAATTAACCTCCGTTTTTGCCTTTCATTTAAATCATGACTTTGAGACATAACTAACGAACTTCAGAACTCACATTAACTTTATGCAAACCTACACAGCCGAATTCGAAAAGCAGCAAATAAACACAACGTGCATAGATTGTTAAACATTTTGTAATTCGTCTTATGTAGATATTTCATTGCACTAACCCATGCACAGAAGAGTAGTTTTGCATTTACTTTCGGAAAATTAATATAAATAATTACACCAATTAATATAAACTTTTAATCTATGAATGTATTTCTTCAGATTATAATTCTGACGAAAAGTGTGCAATTGGCTTTAGAAGGAATAAATAAATTAATAAATTAAATTTATTTACTCATATATTTATCTGATGAGTAATATTAAATAAAACGCCAGTGCATACTAGAACTTTGTTGGAGTTTCTGGATCGCATGGCCAGGTAAGATAATGGTATATTTTTAGTGTTGGGCCAGACAAATGTGCAAAGGATTGCGTACAGTATTTCATATTTATTAACGCATGGAGAAATAACTGTTGCCCCCATAAAGCATTTTCGTTTCATTCTAAAAGTCATTTATTTAAAAAAACATTCACAGTGTGAATATTGAGTCTGAAATTTGAACACCAATACATATACATGACTTTGGTCTCCCTTTAAAAAGCTTCTGAGATAAGAATGGGATAAATACATTGATTAAGTAGAGTCTAATAAAGATTGATAAGCAAATATTTCAAGTCACAGTAAACAGAGAAATTATTTCCTTCAAAATAATACACTCATGTCCATAAATTAAGGATAAAGCAAAATCAGGCAAAGGAAGAGTTAGAAGCAACACAAATTTGACTTACTTGTAAAGCTTATTTTTTAAACAAAAGGTAAAGAGCAAAAAAAGATGCTATATGTTTGATATTATTAAAAAAATTAGAGATTTTTTCTCCCTGGAACAAATAACAAAAAAAAAAAAAACCTATTTACAAAAACCAATATCACATGGTTGGTATGGTTGTTAATACGTTGTATGTCTCCCAGACGATGCAATACAGTCCGTACAACGCCTAAGCTTGCTGAGTATCAAATTATCGATCTGATCTCGGGGGATATTACACCACTCAAAAAGCAATGCTCTCCGAAGTTTGGTAAACATGTAGGAGAAGATTGACAGTCTGCAACTCGTCGGCCAAGTATGTCCCACACGTGCTCTACTGGATTAAAGTCCGGTGAGAATGCTGGTCATTCCATACGGGTGATATCCTCCGATTGAAGGCATTCGCTTACGATGTTTGCGCGGTGAGGACGGCCGTTGTTATCCATAAACACAAATTGTGCGCCCATGGCGCCCCGAAACAAACGTGCATGTTGTTCCAGAATGACGTCCCGATAGATTTGACTTGTCATGGTTCCAATTTGAACATGCAGATCAGTTCTGGAACCCAGAATAATTCCACCTCAAACGAGCACTCCTGCACCACCGTAACGGTTTCGTTTAATGATGCTTTCTTGGTGGTAACGGGGACCTGGAGCTCTCCATATGAAAGTCCGACGAGAATCAGATTGCAAACTAAACCTGGACTCGTCGGAAAACATCACACAAGCCCACTGTTGCGGTGTCCACAATGCGTGCTCTCTACTCCAGGCTAACCGCAGGCGACAGTGAGTTGCAGTAAGTGGAACGCATCTGACAGGTCTACGAGCATATAGACCATACGAGCATATCTGCCCTAAGCGTCTGTACACGGTCTGCCTTGAAATTGTCGTATCAGTGGCTGAAGAGAGCTGACGAGACAGGTCTGAGGCTGTGCTCCACCTGTTTCTTTTGGCAGTCACTGCCAAATACCGTTCCTCATTCGGCGTTGTAATTCTCGGGCGACCTGTGCTGTAAGATCTACTCACATTACCATCATCTTGAAATCGTTTCCAAAGCCTGGAGATGACACTCTGGGCAATTCCAAGTTCGTCTGATACATCCAGTTGGGTACGCCCACATTCCAGACGTCCGATAATTCTACCACGTAAAAAACCATCCAAATGCGTCCTTTGTGTCATAACTATTCGGTTATTGCACTGAAATGCTTATAAAGCGCCTGCGAACAATTTTACTTCTTTGCCTGTATTCCTTATATATCACTCTCTTACATTCTCGTCATTGTGACGTACCATCGGTGTCATCTGGTTACTTCCTGAAATTTGCGTGTGATTCTCGAAGATGTGTGTAGTAATTTTACAGGTGATATATTTATTTTAGAGTTCGATTTCCGCGTGACTCCGAATTATCCTTAATTTATGGACATGAGTGTAGCAGTTTCAATTAAATTCTAGAACCTTTTATATAACGTCACTTCACATAACGAAAGGTATTAAGAATGATTTAGTTCAATTTTGTGATTGTGATAGATGCAAAAAAAAAAGAGTAAGCTTGGTGTTTTTAAACCTTCCAAAAATAATCAAATGCCTAAAACAACGATTTACAGAGTTTCTAAAAAGTAAAGAAAAGGCAGACATTTAGATATTAATGTAACAAATGAAGAGAAATCAAAAGACAAAACCAAGTCCTGAAAATTATTTTTATGTTTCATCCCAATCTCAGTGGTATTCTGTAGTTCTTTGTTCTTTAGAGAAAAATTTAAAGAAATATTCGATAGAAAAATAATGGGTCAGAACGCCAGATACAGAGAAGTAAATGCTTGTCGACCTGTATTATTTCAGAAAACTCTAAATGATTCAATTTACTTGAATCAGTGCATTAAAAGAGTTTGATATTTTACATCTAACAGCAATTTCTAAACGGATATATTTTTTGAGTGGACATAGTTATCCCTATTATGGGAAAGACAAGTTTTTGCTATTTGAACAACCAGAAAATTGATTTCATATCTCACGTTTTTTAGGCCTTATTAACGCGAATAAATTCTCTATGAAAAAACAGAAGCTTAAAAATTCAACTCATTTCGAGAAAATTCCTTTTAAAGATAAATTTCTAAATGAACAGCAACAGGAAACTTAAAATTTTGTAGCAATATAAATGTTTATATCAAAAATGAACTAAATGAATTCTAATGTAAATTTCAATTTTTAAATTATAGTTCTAATTTTAAGTAACTCTCAAATTTGTTTCATTCTTTTTGGAGATCGTTTTCATAACATATGAATCTACTTTGAGATACATGGTAGAGATTGCAAGGATGTATTTCAAGATGTTTCTTTAAAACGTTTGATCTGTATTCCTTTTTTTTTTTTTTTTTTCGTCGCATACTTTATTTAATGAATTATTTGCGGTAAAAATCCATATGCTTTACAAATAGAGACGTCATAAAAACAGAATCTTCGTAAGCAAGATTCCAGTTAGGAAAATTAAAAGCTGTAAAGGACCACTTAAACAACTTTTCTTAGTCTGCGTAACTAATTGGAACTCTACATATATTTTTTTTGCAGGTAATCAATTCGAAGTTTGAAGATAAGCTTGATGTTAACCGAGTGGTTTGTATTAAATATGAAAAAAAAAATGCAGTAGTTTTTTTGATACTCTGAAATCTGTCGTAAAGTCGTCTGGTAAACAGATTCTACATACTTTTGCTTCTGAAATGTATTCTTAAATTCGTCTAGTAAATTAATCCTATGTATCTTTTGCTGTTTACGTGACGTTTTCGAATCTTAAAATAATTACAAAGGGAATTAGAGCGTTGCTTATAATGGAAGATTATGGAAATTATAATTTAATTATAATTGCTGTCATTCGTTTGAAAAAACATTTTTTATTCTTCTGACCAGTTTACATTTTAAATTTAAAGCTTTTAGGCGTTTATTCTTTCATCCGAGATTTGGTCATACTTGACGGGCTACATTAACAGGCTATGAGAATTGCGAATTAATTAGCCTTGCACCAGAATATGAAAATAAGAGGAATTACGTTATATGTTACAGCTGTGTTGATGCATAAATTATTTTTTTTTTTAACTTGAATAATTAATGTTATAATCATGAAAATATTTAATTCATAAACACCATGGAAATATATAATCTAATTATGGAAACTGTTTGTTAGATATACTATTGGTTTCATCGGTTAAAACTTATAATACACTGTTTAAAACTATTTCATAAATTTATTTTATTATAATTTTGAGTCGGAACGTTTACTGACAAATTTTAATATAGCATCATACAGTATTTTGATATATTTGCAATGCCACTTTTATGATTTTAGAAATAATAATGCTCTGAATGCAGAATTACTTTTATGTTTAAGTGAGGTGTTCATAGCATATTTATTATGGAAATAGTTAAAATCACGACTACATAAACTATAATTATAATTCATTTGACCGAGCACTTTTAATTCTCCGATGTATGCATGGTTTACTTTTTCTGCACAAATCCACAGGGTGTTCTTCGTATTTATAATTGCCTAATTAAAATTTATAATAAAATTACAGCATTTAAATACATCAGTGCTATGTATGCTTATGCTTTCAGAGATTTCTGGAATCTTAATGCAATTATATTAGAGTTTAATTGATTCGTAAAAGGAAACAGTAATATTGTTACCCTTTGTGAATTTCTGAAACATAAACTAGTATTATAGACTAATATTTACATGATTATATAAGATACAAAATCTTCAGTAGCTTGTAATATTTTTCAAACATTAAATTAAATAAATGCTGATTATTATTTATCCGTGTTTGGTGAAATTAGGATGATCTATCGCATTTTATGTTTGTTTACAGTTAACTTATCATGAAATAAATTAATTTTACATTTTATGAACACAAGGAGTACCTGAAATCCCAACGCTCTTTTGCGTGAAGGACAAGGTTGAACGAATAGCAGCGGACCGAGGCACCCTATAACGCATTTACTCAACCAT
Source organism: Stegodyphus dumicola (assembly GCF_044657685.1). NCBI lineage: Eukaryota > Metazoa > Arthropoda > Arachnida > Araneae > Eresidae > Stegodyphus > Stegodyphus dumicola. The sequence goes on along the minus strand of NC_140769.1, from coordinate 221,336,921 downwards.
GGAGGTGGTGGAGTACCATCTAATCCTTTTCCATGGAGGCTCAAAGTCAAAGCAGACAAGAATGCTGCAGCAGACACCAAACAGAGGCTGCATATTTGATAGATACCTGTGATAACAAGCATACGTAAATATGTATTATTCTATACTTTAAAAATCTAAACTACATATTTGTTCTTAATATCTTTGAAATTTCGATTTTGTAATATTCGAAAAAATTTAGAGGTATTCGTTTTCATTCTAACAAAACAAATCTAATGGATAAGAATCTGTGTAATAATTAGCATTATTTTCATTAGAAATTATAGGCTTCGTTACAAATCTGAAACATTTACAATGTATCCTAACTAAACTTAGACCACAAAATGTGCCCAGTTATATTACTGTTGTTATTATTAGTAGTATCCTATTCCACCAGCTCAAGCAGAAGCAACATTGACTCATTCAAATCATTCTAACAGTCATATAATTTTTCTCTTTCTTACTTGTTTGCTAACACATCAGTTCTTTAACTCAGTTACTAAATCATTTGCTTGCTAATTCGTATGCTGAACTGTTCACGCTTTACAGTTTTGATCACGAATTAAAATTACTTTCTCACTTATTCATTCAGCCAGCTACTAGCTTAACTTCAAATTTAATAACTTATTCAACCTCTAAAATATTCACTTACTCAGTTGTTTTGTCAATCACTTACTGCTAGATCATTTGCATGTTCACTCAGTTCCTCGGGTTCTTTCACTTACTCACACATTCACTCACTCACTTTATTGTATCAGTTACTTGCTTAATCATTTTTTTCACTTACTCATTCAATTACTTTATTATATGTTGGTTCAATTACTCACTCACTTGTTCATTTAACTGTTTTCATTTGCTGAGTTACTCACTCATTCACTCAGCATTTATTCTCTCACATATTTGTTCTCTCATAATATAAGAGCAATGATTAATGATTACTAGAAGTTGACCCGGATACGAAGCAGGCGAACGGACTGCCCTCATAGGTGCTTTTCGTATTTTAACTGATATACAATGTGATTACAAGTCAGTTTCCTTCATATTAGCTTTTAGGAACCAAGTAGATAGCCATCGTGTGCTTTGCCATATTTAAATAAGTGATCTAACTATTATTTACTTATTTAGTCATTTGCTCTCTCAGTTAGTCATTCACCGAGTTGTTCATATACCTACGTTCTTTGTAATTTCTTTGTAATAAAAAGCACTTTCCCATGCAAGCATAATAATGACAATGAAGCGTAATAACTATAAATATTACAGTAGCTATAATAATAGTCTAACATTGAACTAATAGGATAGAAAAGCTTGATGTAAAGCTAATGTATTATCAGCATTACGATTAGGATTAGCTAACAGAACTTCTAAATTATCCGTTCAAAATCTCGAAGATAGTTTAGTCTCATAAAATTTGACATATGACATTAAAATTTCATACCGCTGACTTTAAAATTAAGAATGGTGTTAATCAGTAAAAGAAATGCAAAGCGTGAGGTTATCAAATTATCAAGTTTTTGACAAATTATGTTTGACCTTTTCATAATATTACTACTTCATTACTGTCAATACTGCTATCTGCATAAAACTTCAAATCTCCCTTTGGTTAATTTATAGGGTTCCAAGATGGCAGAAAGTTTTGAGTAACACTAGCATAGTTGAATAAAATGAAGTATGAACTTACTTAACAGTGGAATTTGAGGAGTGGGTGTTCTGGGCGCCCCTCCTCCAGCCACTGACACCAGTAGTAGAGACAGCAGGCAGCCGATAGCTAGAGTGACCCTTTCAGCAGATGATGGTGGCACGAGAAAGGTCAGAGCTGCTAGAGTACTCACTAAGAAGCAGGGCAGCACCTGGCGCAGGAGATGTGGACCCGGTCTGCGTCGGAGGATCAAAGAGAAGGCCAGGGCTTTTCCCCCCTCTGTCGTCGCTAGAGCGTCTTCCAGGTGAAATTCCGAATTGGCTTGGAATGAAGAAAGATCCACAGACTCCGCCATTAGAGACATCTGTCGTTCGATGAAAAATGAAGAAAGTTTCATAAAATAAGATTTTCTTTCCCTGACAATACATTACTAATGCTAGTTTTAACGATACACAAAGGGCAGGTTTTAGACATAAATGCAAGATTACCTTTGAAATCTAATTTTGTGTAAATCAGCAGGTCTAACTGCAAATTTTTAAAATACACTCATGTCTAAAATTATCTTCATATGTGTAAAATCACGGATTTCTCAGAAATTGTGACTTATAATTTTATGAACTTGCGTGAATGATATATATAACATCATAACACATAAATACAAAGGAAACAACTTAACGAGGATTGAATATGAAATAAAAATGTAGTAAGAATCATTAAAAATAGTAATAAAATGTTATAAGTATAGTTAAAAATGGAATAACTCAGGAAAAATTTAAGACTCATGAATTTAATATGGGATGCGATCTTCCCTAATTTATGCACGTATATTAAACACGCAATGTTCTTTTATGTTAGCAATAATGTTATTAACCACATTTTGAGGAATTACGCTCTACGGCTTCAGAAATGCGGTCGTCAGGGCATTGACATCTCCAGAAGAACGATGTATCCATAAAAGTGCCTTTCCAGGGTATTCTCATAAGGGATCCACCGGGTTAAGATCAGTAGATTTTACTGGCCATGGATTTCCCTCAATGCTTTAACATTAAAGGAATTTTATAACTAGGTTTGCTGGATGTCAACGAGTACTATCGTGAATAAATGAATAGTCAGATCCATATGCACATCTCAAAAGTCTTCCTGAAAGTTCTAAGATTTCATTCCCCTATCTCTGGCCGGTCACAGATCCGCTGTTGGGAACTTGTTGGTGCGTTACGATGATCATTATTCCTTCCCATACCATCATGCTTGCATTACCGAAACAGTCACGTTGCGTAATGTCCGAACGAAGATTCTTCGTTGCTGACTTCCTCCAGATGTAAACACGTTCAGAATCAAATGTTAAACTAAACCATCAGTGATAACTCATCAGCAATAAGACTCTTTAGTAATAAGAACATGGCAGCGATCGTATTCAATCCAATTCAGGTGCGCTTAGCCCCAGTTAAAGCTATCTTTCTTTTGTTGTGAAGAGAAAACACAACCTTGGCTTTCTGGCACAAAGGCATTATTAAGCTTTCTTAAGCATTTATTTTTATTACGTTTTCTGAATACAGCCTGTCATGATAAAATAGTTTCAGTAGCAGCTGTAAGCTCTGAACTTAACTTTCGAGCAGTAGACTTTCCATTACGATGGGAAGTTACTTCCAGATACCGACCTTGAGAAGTAGTTGTTATTCATTTACAACTTTGTCCAGTTCTTCTAGGAACAGTTGTAGAGTTTTGAAATTGTTTCCACAGCACACTCTCTTCCTGGAATTCGAACTCCGGACCATCCCATTGCTGGTCGGAGATGCTTCATCATCAAAAAAGCACGCGATGAGGAAGAAGAATAAACTAACTTACTTAACAGTGGAATTAAAGCTTTAAATGTTTGAAAAATGGCTCCAGAGTATCGATATTCAGACTTTGATTCCTAAGTGTATATAATTTAATGTTTGTAAATCTGTCGAAAGTAATTAAATTAAGAGATCACAAAAACATTTGTTTAAAATTAAGACGTATCTTTGTATACAGCATTGCAAAGAAAATTCTAGATTATAGTGGTCACTTCATGATAAAACTTTGGTATATATCTTGAATTAAACTCTACTATTATCAAACACATCACTTCACTGATGACAACAAAAAAGACTATTTTAATTAGTACCGTTAATTACCGAGAACATAAAAATTGCAAAATTGCAATTAGAAAAAATTAAATTGTGTTCAACTAACTTCCTTTACAAAACCAGTATGGCATCAGGTGAAAACATCTGATAGAAATCTCATCACTTAGCCAATGTTTAAGTAAATAATCATTTCATTTTCGAATTTATTATTAATTAAGTGTTGAATTTCGATTTCTTAGAATAGCAATATCTCTCATGCTCATTTTTTACAATACTTAAGTTTAAAAGTTACATTCAACAGAATTCATTTTATGTGAATCCAAAAGTGCCTTAACATTCAAAATCAAAAAAGTAGTTCTAGTCTATGCCTTAACATTGTTAATAGTATAAGGTATTTTCGAATCCCAGCGAAAGCAGTGCACATTTTTCACATTCCAGCCTCAATATAACCTAGTGACTCAACAGTGGTGCCCAACTAAAGGGAGATGGACGATAATTCATCATCACCAGGTTTGGCAACTGGTCTGCTCATTCCCAGTCGCCCTTTAAAACAGGGAAGCACGTAAGGCATTTTCTCCTTCCTTTCCGCATGCCTTCGTGGTGTGACTGGAAGCACCCTCGATGTGTATTCGGGAGGTCAGGAATTTGAATCAGCGGCTAGGGTAATGCATATTTTTCACGTCTCAGCATATATAATGACTAAAATATTTACATAGTATTTATTTTTCTTAGTAATTTATTGGTAACGGAGCCACACATTTAATAATACAACGAGAGGTGAATATTTTTGGATGCAATTTGACCTATATTTTGTGACCTGTAATATTTATTGAGCCTGATTTGTTTTATTTAAAATGCAGAAAATAATATCGTTGCGTAATTAATAAATTTCATTAAATTCATATCATTAGTAAACAGTACCCTCAACTCACGATGGGTGCAAGCCAAATCATTCTATCAAAAGCTTACTTAGGTCATGATATTTTGCAGTTAGACCTAGTAATCAAACCGTTTCATTTTTCTTTTAACTGACTTCCAGTTTTAACACTGGTTAATCATGAGATTATTTTTGTTGAACGTAAAAACATCATAAATAAGCTATTATTCTAGAAGATAGAGTTTTCGTATATTTTAATTGATATCAGTTGGATGCGTCATTAGATGTAAAATAAAGAATTAAATTATTAAGAAGTTCCGTTTTGTTTTTAAAGCTCTTAGTTTGTTAAGTAGTTGCCGACTGATTATATCAGAAATAAATTTAAATAAATAAATAAATATTTGTTTTGATTGGCAAAATTCTGATACTTTATTGTTCGTGAGGTAACCAGGAATATAATTTAAAGATCTAATGTAAATGTCGGCTAAAAGCAATTTAATTTAGACAGCTGAGATATTTAAAAACAAAGCAAATTTAAGGCCTTTTTTGGGGAAATTAAAATTTTACATTGTCTTATTACTCTTGCTATGAAAGGTCACTTTTCGAATAATGGAAGCAGTTAACAACACAAACGACAGGGATGATAAATGCATGATAGTGTAATATAACGAATCGTAACAGCCATTATTTAAGGAAACGTGGCTGAAAATGTCTATATCATCAAAATTATCATGCTGTTACTATTGTTTTGACTATAACAACTCCATCTTTAGAGCTATGCTGACCCTTTAGAGAAAAATATAAACCAGAATAGCTCTAAAGTTTTATATATTAACTAATTAGTTTAAGTAATTTCTTTTCTTTGATTCTCTCACTTTCACCTCAGTTATGCTAGAAAATATAAATTAAGCTTAGGCTATTAGCCAAAAATTTTAATGGTTGTGTAAACCCAGTCTTTTGCTCATTCTTGCGGTATTTGTGTTATTCGCCACATGGTAAACTTCACAAAGTTTGACTTGCTTACAAAGTAATTACTGGTTAATTATGATTAAGATTCTAGCTAAATGCTTGTGAGTCTGTTAGGATTACAGTCTATTGATTGCTTTGTAACTTTCACCCAAATCACACTGTTCCCTGTAAACAGCTACTTTTAGAAGTGACCTTCCAGGAAGTTGCCGCTATTTGATTTACAATTTATAGTGAGATTTGCAGTTTACCACTGATTAGGGAGAAATAAAAAACTATAGTTTAAACTCAAGTTGCAATTTGGTTTGCAGGTTTTCACTAATTTAAGGCAAGGAAGAAAAGAACAGCAGCAAGCTCCAGTTACTTGAAAATTAGAACTCAAAAGAGTATATTACTTAGATAACGCCAAGTTCCATTATATGAAAAGATCATCAATAGATGAGCAACTAAATTAAACGCAGGATGAATTATTAGTTTATAAGCATCTTAATAACTGAATGATATGACTTTACTGTGTTTTTCCAATTTCCTCGTATGTAATGTTAATATGAGTTTATATAACGAAACACGAGTAATTTCTTTTTAAAATATTCTTCTAAAAGATATGTATCCTGAAGTCAACAACCTTTGAACACATTTGATAAGTATTAAACCTACCCAGATATCAGTAAACTGTTCGGTGTTTCCTAACTTTTTTATTTCTATTTGAAAACTATATTAATATTTTTGGTAATGTTTCTTAATACAGTTTAAAACACAATCGTTAACTAAGTCATTAACTTTAACAAACGCGTACGTACTTATTCGCTTAATTTTCTGAACAAGTTTAGCTACTATTATGAAATCTCTTCTTATTCTTGCCAAGTTTTGTAAATGTGACTTCAGAAATCAATTTTTTTTCTATTACAGCAACATGAAAGATTTTCAAAAATTTAAGGCCGTTATATTGCTTTACGCTACGCAATCGTACGCTTATTACTGCACAAAACATATAGTCTTCGAATTTTCTGAAGGCCATCATGCATAATCGAATCTCGAAGAATGACTTCGGCCAAGATTAAATCAGCTTAAGTTAGTCTGTAAGTGCTTAACACATGAAGAATTTAAAAGCAGTACACGTTTTATGTGATAAATTAAAGCGTTATTTTACTTTTAAACGATATATCTAACTGATACACTTAAAATGCTTTTAATTTATAATATACATTTTAATTTATAAAAAGTAAATATATTTTTTTAATTTCTGTATGTTACGTACCTGGTAGAAAAAAGTTTGATTTTTTTATTAATATGCAGTCTGTTACGGCTTTATTTCTTTCGAATTTAAGCATTAAATTAAACAGTATTACAGTACTTGCCCTACGCAGTAATGTTCAAGTATACCTTAGTTAAAATATTTTGTAAAACTAAAACACAAGTGGACAGTTTCAAAACATTAATTTTCCATTATTTATTCACATTCTTAGAATTATTGATTATAAATGTATGCATTTAATGTAAATATTAAAGTATTATACTTTATACATATGCATTAGAATTTCAGAACTTGAAAGTGATTTTTGAAATGCACACGAAATGCTTGCTGTTAGATTACCTTTAGTATCAAATATTTTATAATAATGGTTACATATGTTGGCAAATGCGTAACAGGAAATATACAAGAGCAAGAAAGATTTCCCCACTCTCTTCCCACAAGAGTACTCTAAAGCAGTTTATTCGGTGCAATTAGTCGCAACTCAGGACTTATCATATCAATCAAGCAAAATTTAACTTTTTAATGAGTGAAGCTAATTTTTTGTGACTGAACTGAGAAAACCAACTTAAAAATTTTAATTACATAAGTTTGAATGATAAGGTTTCTTAATAATAACAAATGATACTAAATCATTTGTAATCATTCTGAAAATAACAAAACAACAGGCCAAAAATGTTATCTCCTTTCGTATCATCGTGACTGTTGATCACACACGGCGTTTAAATGGCATTAAAATGCTTTGTTCTGGTAAATTTCTCTAGAATGATTAAGCACAAAACTGGATGACTGCAAGAAAGTTCCAAATCATTGTAACGAGTGCTAAAAAGAATCACAGAGAACATCTTGTGGAGCGGAATCGCCGTTGAACTCTCTGGCAGGTACCCAGGAACAAAAGACAATTCAGATGGATGACTGAAGAAATTTACGCACGCTACAGAGTCTAAAGATCGCGAAGTATTTCGGTGATTGAGCTGAGCATCGGCCTAAGATGTCTGTTGAAGCATTCTTATCGAGATTTACCAACCAGTCTTCCATAACAGCTGAAGCTGACAGCAGACTTTACAGACTTCTTCAAATGTCACACAAGGACTCTTTTCACATTCAGGTCAATGTAGACCGTAAATTTTAACTTATTTTGTCATTGTCGGTTCAGCACCTACCTTTTCTGTTTTCCCCGCTTGTTTATTACAGAAGAAGATTAATTATTCCGATAATGAGTACACTCTTTACAGTAATCCCCTTCTCTTCTACGTGTGTGGCATAACTGTAAGCTATTTTACTGTGGTTAGGATATTTCTCGGATATTTTTCAACTGACCTGTGCTTAGCGCTGTCTGAGATTCAGGTTTAATGTCGCATATGGAGTCAGAATAACAGGTACAGTTTGAAGCAAGGCCGGAATCATCATTTAATAATATTACGTACCGTTGAGTCTTGTTAACTGGATAGAATTTCGAGGAAGAGCACCCCGGAGGATGATTCGAGAGTGTCCCACCCTTCTTTCCGTGTCGCCAAGCTCTTGAAAGGATTTCGGCTAGCCGTGTATTTTGAGTGTACCCCTTTGTCACACATGCACTATAGACTTACAAACATGCATGCTTTCTCAGGAGTTCAAACTAACGTTGATATGGCAATCAGCGACAATAACCACTATAACCTCTGGTTGGAAGTCGAAATAATAAACTTTTCTTTGAGTTTCAATGGCAAAAATATTTCAGAGTATCAAACCGGTTGCTTAAAGGGGTATCTGTTGAGTACGGTATCGTCAAAGCTTATTGTTCCTTCGGAGCAACTTGGTCTCGCGTCTTTGGTCCTTCTTGCGTATCTGGCCTTGAAGTACTTAAATTTCTTCATTTTGAGGATAGTTGCTCCATCTCAGTTTCTAACTATGAGGTTATGAGTTTAAGCGAAAGTACAAAGTAAATTCAAGATCGCAGCAGTGAATCAAATTCTTTACTAAAACTCTAGCCATTTACCACATATTGACTATTCAGGCTGAACAGGAAAGCATGCTGGTATATTTTAAATTAATAGACTTCCCTTGAAGTTCTTTTAATTTTGCAGAATTCAGTTCTGAAAAATTAAAAGAACTCCAAAGGAAGCCTATTAATTTAAAGTATACCAGCATGCTTTGTGTTCTTTTATTAAAGACAGTTTCATTAGAAAAAAAAAACTAACAAATAAAAAACTCAATATTCAAACTTCAGTTGCTAACACTTTTAAAAAAGAGTTTACTAGTATAAATCTTAAAACATTAAAAAATGTAATCAAATTAATATTATAAAAAACCATTAAAATGAAAATATGCAATCTGATTTTTCTATTCAGATTGGAGTCAATCACTTAAAACTGTTCTAAGCCAAGCATTCACCTCAGGGTTACTAGTTAGAGAATGAATTTCCAGAAATTCAAGATGCAAATATAGAATAATATATTTAGTTCTATAAAATGGCAGCATCAAAGGCTATAAACATTTCCCACTACAATACCTACAGAGGGTGTTCATACATTTTTGTAACGATTTTAATTTTTATCCGTGAATTTAAATATTAATTGTAAAATATAAACCTGAATTGCATCAAATTGGAATAACGTTTAATTATCATCTGCAGCATTAATATCCTTTGCTTTAAAATATCGCTGAAATATAAACAATGGATCGAAAGCTATATACACGTAAAATAAGTGACATAATTAATATGAAACGAAAGAAACGTCAAAGTTTACATCTGACTAGGAAAAAGGCAAAAAATGCATACCCAAGAAAGGTGCGTACAGCTGTTACTAAATTTAAAGTCGCATCTGATGTTTTAAAGGAAAATCCAGCTTCCCAAAGAGATATTGCAAAATCTTTAAATATCTCTGTAGGAATTGTAAACAGAATTATAAAATCAGATTATAAAATCAGAACAAAGAAAGAACATGACGTTCATCACCGAAACATGTTACTCAGCGTAAGACTATGTGCAGATTGCTGTATGAAAATTATTTGGCAGGGGAAAAAAGGAAATAGAGAATTGCAATTGATGAGGCTTGAATATACTTTTCTGACTGAAATAGAAAAAGATCGATTTGCTACCGAAAAAGAGGAGAAAAAGCTTAATGTATTGGTTCAGAGAAAACAAGGAAAGTTTTTCTAAAGCTTTTATGGTTATTACTGGATTCGCTTATAACAGGAAATTTAAAGTAAGGAAATTAGAAGAAAATGTCAAAATTAATTCGGATTACTATCAGAAATATGTTTTAACACTTATTTTTAAAGAAGATGGTCCATCTCATTATTCAAACAATCTTCACTATGTTAAATTTCATTAGGATAAGGCTCCAAGCCATACCTCTAAATGTATAGCTTTATGTTTTGCAAAAATGAAAAATGAAGCCGGATATGAAGCTATCCCCTTTAAATGCATCCCACCCAAGTCCCCGGACGTGTCTCCTATGGAGTACTGAGCATTTGGACTTTTAAAACAAGCTCTTTATAAGAGGCATCCCGAAACTTTGGATAGACACTAGAAGATTGTGAAGGAGGAGTGGAATAAAATCAACCTTGATGTTTTAAGGAAAAGACTTTTATCCTGAAAATCAAGATGTAATATGATAGTGCAACAAAAGAGTTATCACACTGAACATATTAGAAAATAAAATTCTAAGGTTTGTTTATATATAAATCTTTGCAAAATTGTTACAAAAATGTGTGAACATTCTCTGTATTTTGTCATTAGACACGCGCCACTTAGAGAATTTCACTCTTATTTAGAAAAAAACGATGCTCAGTTATTTAAGATATAGCTGTGTATGTTAAATATTGGATTGTTTATTTCAGAAGGCTTAGTATAAATATTTTTAGGGTGATAAATGCAAATAATTTGTCTTTTTTGTGGGGACATAAAATTCACATAATTAAATAGTGATACCACCTTAAGGGTATTAAAAAGGGGAAAAAATCTGTTCACTTTAATGTTTATTAATCTGCGTGGTCTTTTCGTATTAACAGGTAAACATAGCTCAAGAAATTAAGGCAATATTTACAAACATATAAGAATAAAGAAACGGAGCTCACTGAGCCGTGTAACAGAGTGAATATATATATACATATATTTATATACTTTTGGTGCGGCCGATTGCAACCAAAATACGGAGTGCATACAAACATGTTGTAGCAGTTCTATATGCAAAATTTCAACGTTCTGAGGCTACTCAGTTTTAAGTTATGCGACATACATATATACGTACATACGTACGTACGTGCAGATGCCACGAAAAATATCTCTTCTGAATCCATTTAAAATTAATTTTATAATTCGTTTGGTGAAAACGAGTCTTTTATTCTATCCTTATGTACAGATGCCACGCAAAAACATCGTTAAATTGCATTCGATAGCGGTGAAATTCGTTGAAATATGATACTCGAATTTTTCGTTATTACAATACTTCCTTTTTACTTCGCACAAAGAAGTAAAAACACAATTAATTCTTTATTTCTTCAATTAAAAATAGAATGTTTTATTACAGAAACAGTAATGCTTTAATTAATAGAAACGACATGCTATAAATAATGATAAAAATCTTGAAAAAAAACCTGAATCCAGATTTTACACGTCCAAAGGGCCTTTTTTATCGCTTTGTGTGCTACCTTTATTTATTAAATACCATGTTCTCCTCACTCCTCACTCCACGTAAAGTTCAATTCAACCGCAATACCACGAAATGTTTAGAAACAGCATATCTTTAGAATTTCTGATAGGCAATCTCGCGCGCTGGAAGTAAAAGTTTTTTTTTTTTTTTCCTCGTACAGTGTTATCATTGCTCACTTTGAAATCGTTGAGATTGTTAATGAAAAATTCGTTAAAGTTTTACAAAACATGAAATAGGAAAAAAACAAAATTAGAAATCCAAAATTCGGGCTTTGAGGTGCCCATGTTCGGGTGGAGGATTACGTAATTCAAAATTTGATGGGTCTAGGTACCGTCGTTTTTTCACAATGCGGAAAGCATACATACATTCATGCAGATTCTTCATTCTTTAAATATAAAACAAGGCGGTAATATTTGGTGGGAAAATTCTGAAAAGTGATTCAGACTTTCAGAGTGATTCAACGCAAAACGTCGTTTCGAGACTAATAGCTCTTCTGAGCTAACGCTCTTTAGGCTAATAATTAATAAAATTTTAAATATTAGTATCTCTTTGGAATTTGAATTAATATTAGAAATTATAATCGCAGTATAAATTAATTAGGTCACAACTATTTGAAAATAGTTTGAATATAACATCCAACAATAAACGATGATTTAATCCCCATTGAGGAAATGACTGAACTTGCTTTTCATTTAACAGCCCTTTACTGACAACTTCCCTCACATCGGTGGATCGATGCAGAGAAAACACATCTTCAGTAAAGTTAGAATTTGAATAAGCTGACTAGAAGTTCTCTCCGCTCACAAACGGAGCCATTTTGCGGGTTAAGTGTCTACATCGCTTGTTTAGACACGCAGTGCCATCTAGTAGCAAGAGAAGAAATCTCCAACTGTGCCGGTTTTAGTAAAAAATAACTTCAAATGATTAACGACGGCGTAAAAGGACTTCCGCCTTTTCCATCAATTTCGGGAGCACATTTTTTCCAGTTAGGAAAAGAACACATGTAGTAGCCAATTAGTTACACATATTCGGAACTAAATCATCCAGTTCACTTGTCCTTTCTGTTCTAAGACTAGTAAGATTAAGTTTGTTATTAATTTATTGACGGGTTTTTAATTTATTTCATTTATTTATTTATTTGTTTGATTTAAATGACATAACATAAAATGTTCATTAACATAAAATGTTAATGAACGGAACGTTTTTAAAGGCTCAATGATTTAAATGGATGCGCTTGACCTGTCATTGGGTTGTATTTTTCAGTAAACTAACATGTATTTATAATAAACTGTATATAAGACTAATAGTTTTCATTCTTTATTTCATTGTTTAGTAAATGCGTTTTTACTTTGTTATTTTAAGGCAGGGAAAAAATTGTATCTTAAGTTACGGTGAATGGAAATTGTTTTTGTGTTTTGTAATACATAAATAAGAAAATAAATTATCTTGAAAAAATTATATACTTAGTTTTTTCTTAGTTTTACCTTAAGAAATCTTTTATTTTAGCTAAAATAACACTGAGTTTGTGTGTTAGGATAATAACAGAAGCACTTTATGGAAGCAATTTTCTCATTAGTATTTTTCGATAATTTAGCATTTTCAATATAATTGTCTGCTACTTTTTTGTTTTGATTGGAATGCAGAATAAGAGATTTATTTTGGAAATGACTTTTAAAAGCAAGAGGTCTTAAAAGGTTACGTAAATGCAATTTCTGAGAAAAAGCATTTGTATCAACAAATTGTATAGCAGTTTAACAGTCAAGACTATTGTATTTCAAAGGAAAGTATATTTAATATATTAAATTTGGAAGAAAAAAAGCTTCTATTTGAAAGTAAAAGTGAAAAAAGTGGTCGCTAAACCAATTCCTAACACTATTCGAACACATATCAAGATAGTGAAGTCTCTGATCCTGAAAGAAAGACTACCGACTGAAAGATCCATTACATTTGAAATAGGAATGTCTTATGAAAGAAATAATGATAAGAAAAGCATTCGTAGAGATCTGAAATTAAAATAAGGTGTTCAAACTTAATGTTCATCTGCATTTGCAAAGCATACTGCGAAAAGAAATTGTAGAAAATTGTATGATAAACACCTAGCTGCTGAAAAATGAAAATTTGTGGTAACATGCAATGAAGTATGGGTATATGTAAGTAACTGTAATAAAAAGAGACCAATTTTCTGCTGCAGAACTTATAAGGTATTTCTCCCGCCTTCTTAGAAAGTCTTCGTGGTATAGTGGTCTGCACACTTGGCCGGTATTCCAGGGGTCCGTGATTCGATTCTCGGCGAAGGCTATTGCTCATTTTTCATCTTGCCTGCTTCCAAAAAATACCTAATGTCTCTGTAGTGGCGCCCGAACTAAAAGGTGTTGGATCATAATTCTCCTCAACCAGGATTTCGCGGTTGTTTTCCCTAAAAAAACCCCAGCTGCCCTTTAAAAGGTGGAGTATGTAAGGTGTTTCTCCCGCCTTCTTAGTGAACCTTCGTGGTGTAGTGGTCTGCACGCTCAGCGCGTAATGGAGAGGTCCGCGGTTCGATTCCCGGCGAAGGCGCTGCAAATTTTTTATCTTGCCTGCTTCCAAAAAATACCTACTGTCTCTACAAACTGACGAAAATGACCATGCGAAGTGGCTTCGTCAACATACAAAAATTTCGCAAAAAAATTTAAAAGTACAAAAAAATTTTAAAAATACAAAAAAAATGTTTTAAATTATAAAATTTTAATATGCAAAAAAAATGTATTAGCATCAAGTGTCATCCAAGAAAAATGTATTTGAACTTGAGTGGATAAACAATAAGTATTTGTTAAGGATTGAAAAATAATTAATTAATAATTAATTAAATAACAAAATTTAAAGTCAATTCTTACTTAGGTTAACAAAGAAAAATTTTAAAAATAATAATAAAAAAATTTTAAAAATACAAAAATAATTTTTAGATTAAAAACTTTTAACATGTGAAAAAATTCTATTAACATCAAGTGTCATCCACTACAAGTTAAAAAAAATGTATTTGATCTTGAGTGGATGAATAAAGAGCATTTTATTAATGATTGAAAATTTGAACAAGGTATATAGGAGAGCGTGAGCTAGTAGTAGGAATTCAAAAATCTCTCAAGTTAGGTTAAAATTAATTCACAGTACTATAAGAGGAATATCTTAGAACCAATGTTTGAAGAAAATATTGCAGTCTTATAGGGAAAGGATAAAAATAAATTTGAGCCTCGTATGGACAAAGCTTCAATTACGCGTTTAAGCCAATTGTCGCTTATTTGGCAAGAAACGTATCAGAAACAGGAATAAAATGTATCCCATTTAAAGAAATATATGTAAAATCACCTAACGCTTCTTTATATGGATCTTTGTTGTTCAGGTTTGTTAAAATGAGGCTTTGGAAAACGGCATTCAAGAAAACTGAACAGACCCTGCAACACGATCTGAAAGGAGTTCGATTAAATTGACATGACGGTGTTAAGAAAGAGTTTACATTTATGGAGAGTTAGAGCTAGAATCAAGGCTATCAGACATAAAAAAATTCGCCACATGAACTCACCCCTTTATGCGTGAAACGTAATTATCAAAACGATAGACCTTCCGAAATAGTAATAATAATTTCTTTGTTTAATGTTGCCAAAACTATTTGTATATTGTATTTTGTTTCATATCAATAAAAATACCTTTTCTTTATTGAAATAAAATGAGATAAAGGAATATAAATAAAATTCTTTCATATAAATTACAGTAAATTAGCATATGATCTGAGATAAAAAAAAGACACCTGAGTAAGTTGGATTTTCTATAAATCCCATTTATAGTGCGAATACCTGAAGATTTAGTATATTATAATATGCTACACTCAATTCAGTTTGACATTGTGGCTTAACGCTTAGAAAGAGAAACGTTTCGATTAGGAATGCGGAATCAGAAAGGGGTAGAATTCCAGAATAAAATCTCAGATTACGTGCCACTGTCTAACCGAAAAAGAGTTCACCATTAAAAACAAAAAATCTTTAAAAAATTTAAAAATCATCAAAACAAAGTTTCAAGAGGCAGAAACACGCTCTGTCTTACAATCCCCGAATCTCCATTTAAATACTATCAGACTTCATTAATATTCTGGTGAGGAAACGCAAAGTAGAAATAATAGTAAAGATTTAAATCATAAAATAACTGGTTAGGAAAAATAAACTAACTCTGCAACTGATATATTTATGTAAGATATAATAAAATACGATGGCTGCTTTAAAACATAATTGGCGACCTCAAAATTAACATTCTAAATCTCCCTTTAAATTCATCTGTTCTCCCAAATTCGAGATCATTCCAAATTACAAAACACTGGTTGAAAAAGGTAACTATGACTAATGTTGACTAATAATAACTTAGAATACTTTATGCACTTACGAAGTATAAATACTGAGTCACAAGCACTACGCTCCTTTTTTCCCCTGACTTCTGCCATACAAACAACTCTACGCCGCTCATGCTTCCCTGCTTGAAACAACGTCGCATCATTTTACCTGTGCATATAAGAAATTATCGCAATTGCTATGATTAAAGAGTATACTGTCTACAAGGAATTATTCTAGTGTGCCTGAAAATCTGCAAATAGAGATGTTAATTGGTTAAAACTAGTTTGGTATCAATTCCTTCTTCTCGCCGTGCCACTCAGCCATCGCGACTGCTTTACGAGATTATGACATATATATATATATCATCGGCCTTTGTCCAAACTTTTATACTATACGAGGATTATTTTGCTGATTCAACGTAGTCATATAATTTCAAAGTTAACAGATTCGGACAATTTCCTTCTTCACATAAAATGGCGTATGAAACATTTTAAAAAAGATGTTGTTAAAATATACAAAGATGTGATCATTGATATTTGAATAAGTTAGTAATATTAGTATTTTCATAATTATATTAATGCTAAAAGCCATTTTAAAAAATATAAATCTATCCTTCTGATGGTAACAAACATAATTTGGTGGCTTTTGATCAATTATAATTAGGCTCACTTAAGTAAAACACGAGAGAATATATTAAATTCAATTTAGTAAAGGCCTGATCATCGCAAGGCAACGATCGCTTATTAAAGCATAGCTAATTAAATAATTAAATTTATAAATCCGATAATTTATAGTTTCTACTAATCGTTTTGACGTACTAACTTTAGAGAATCAATGCCAGAAACTATGGAAGTCATAGTGAGCTGTAACGAAGGAGTTCCTAAAGTTTTAAATAAAAGTTTTCAAAGTATGAAAATGTAGCAGATGCTAACAGCATGAAAATAGCAAAGGACGCTAACTAAATTTGAAAAGTAATGCACTACTTGATATTAGTGCGTTACGTTTTTAGGTTTAGGTAGTTTCCATTGCTATTTGAGTATGTAGCACATGCTAACAGCATGATCACTTTAGTCAAATAGCAAATGAAGCTAACTAAATCTGAAAGAGTAACACATTACTTGATATTAAGAGGGTGACGAAAGGTTTAAAAAGGACGACAAATACTCCAACATTTGATGAATTTGTTAGCGTCACCTTGATGGCAAACTATTGTATACAAAAACGCAAAATGTAAAGAAATGAGCAATAATCTGATGCTCCGTCTTACCTGCTCAGAGTCGTAAGACCATGAAGTAAAGTTGAGGTAACAAACATGAATGTCAAAAGGAAAGAACTGGAGGTCGAGTGAGCATGCGCTTTTTAGCAAAGACTGAGAAGTCCACGATACGTCGCCGGAAGAGCGTAGAACGGCGTTCGCTTCTCCGGAAGTGGCTGGTGTTGAAGGGTCGGCGCTGTACGGAAAAAAGAAAAAGAACATTCTCAGTTACCTATAATTAGGATAGGTAATAATAATACTTATTTTTAGATTAATAAAACGCTGATTTGCTTTCCTATTTTACGAATTTAAAAATGAAACAAATGCAAACTTGTATTACAGTCTTTAGAATAAAAAATAATTCTTTTATCCTTTATTATGCCAGTATTTCGAGATCGGCGTGC
This sequence comes from Stegodyphus dumicola, assembly GCF_044657685.1. Taxonomy (NCBI): domain Eukaryota; kingdom Metazoa; phylum Arthropoda; class Arachnida; order Araneae; family Eresidae; genus Stegodyphus; species Stegodyphus dumicola. The sequence continues at coordinate 221,319,410 of NC_140769.1, read as the reverse complement.
CGCAAAACTCCACGAAATATGTTACGAAAGTTTTGAAATTAAATACACTTTTTAAGAAATCTTTACCCTTTTCGTCGTGCTGTTTGTTATGAATCAATATTGTCCATAGTAAAATAGTAAGATCACGAACAGATTGACTAAAACGCAAGACCTTTTTGCGAATTTGTCAAAATTAATACCACATTGTGACATTCTATGAAACAGACCAAATGCAGGTTTCAAATGGATAAGTAACGAGAATTTAAGATTAGCACTCATAATGAAAATTATAAATAAAATTTTTAAATCACAGGCTTGCAAAATTATGATATATTATTAAGCGTCATTAATCGAGAACCATTGGAATCAGTGTGGTACATAAATAAATTAATCTACTGTCTTAATTAACCTCGCTAAAACAGCTCGAGGTATCGATATACACACGAAGAGTTGCTTTCTGTAAGAAAACTAATCAATTCTTTTTAAATCAAACCATTTGATATTGTACAAATTATTTCAGAGCAGAAAACTTCATAAATGCTCTGCTCAAGCCACGGATCTCATGCCGCTAGCTGGCTTTGCTAACAACTGCAAAAGAAAATGTCCTAATTCCTCACATCCTTCTCCTTACCTTTAATTCGCCTAGATCTCAGTATCAACTGGTTATCACCTACCAGGTTTCAGACTGGGCGCCAGTGCTGAGAGTATTAAGTTCTTTCACAATGAGAAACCATAAAAATTAATTATGCCGTCTCTATGAATCGAGTTATCATTTTGCCAACTGCTAGCTAGGTGTACTAACTACAACACAAGAATAATTTTAGGATTAATTCCTTAATGCATCACAGCGTAAACTCGCGTCCCATTTAATGCATATAATTTGCTTTATCTTAACGAAAGGGCTTATGCGTTATTCGATGTCATCACTTATAAGTCGCTCAAGGCATTTCCAAAAGATTTTCAGACTAACATAACGTCCGTCGTTGCAATTTCAGAACCCAAAGAAAAGCTTATCATTAGGCTTTCAGTCCCCAGACGAAATTTATTGAATGAGCACGTTTTAATTACTTTGGGAGATAAATACTTTGCAAGTGAGGAAGTTTAGAGTTTGGAATATGCATCTGCATTCCCGCATCTAAAAGCTATAGGTCCATGATAAGAAAAATGGCTGACACCTAATCATCTTTATACTTCTAAAAACAGTGCACAAGCTCATTGTAAAGTCTACATAAAAGTGTAAGATGATAATATTCCTTAACGGGCAGTTCTGAATCTGTCGTACTTTCACTTTGGCACATTTTGGGCATTCATACTTTTGTGAATATCATATATGATCATTAATAAATAACTTTGTTCATTATTTTACACTAACTAGACATAAAATAAGTATTTTTACAAAAGTTCAATTTTATTCATTATTTTACATTAATTAGACATAAAATAAGTATTTTAATAATAACTTACATTAAGATACTTTTTGTTGGTTTTCCAATTTTGTTTTTGTCAGTTTGAATCTAGACATCAATTTATATTACGTATTACATCGAATTTTAAGACTCGCTTTTAATTTAAAGTTTTAACAAGCAAATTTCAAATGAAACTTGAATTCGAAACGACTATTTTTAACATTGTAGTTTTCAATAAATTAGGTAGTTTATTTTACTTTTCGTAATACGCATTTAAAAATATAAAAACATTTCTTATATTTTCGACACCAGTTATAAAATTATTATTTTTATTATTTTTCAAATTTCCCAGCTTTAAAATGTTCTATGCTTAATTTGGAAGAGGGGTATTTAGTATTTGTTTCTTCATTTTCTAGTTTTAAAACTTTACTGCTGCTCAAATTTAAAAGTCTACGGCATTATTTGGCTTCACAGTAATTTTAGCGTTAACGACTGATTATTTTGAAAAGAACACTCATTTGATCTGAGATTCGACGGTAAAGAAGCCGAATCTGTTAATGTAATTTACTTGCAGTAAAGCATTAAAAAATTCTACCAGAGAAATAAGAATGCTAATTAAGTAATTAGAAAATGGAAACGGCAATGTTCTTTTTCTCTTTCTCCATTCTTCGGCAGAGCATTTCCTTTTGTTGAAAGGAAATCGGAAGCAGTTCTCATTCTTTCCTCTCTTGTTCTTTTATTCCCGGATAGAAAGGTAAAAGCGAAAAAACTGCATGTTTAAATAAAATGAAAATATTTTATAAAAAGAGAGGGGAAGTCACTTTTTGCAAGCATTTGAATAAATACAAGTAATACCCATTAGAACAGGTTCATAAAATTGTTTTTTCGAAACTAAGGAAATACATTTAAATTCTTTTCCAGCGATCCCTATTTCGAAATTTCATTCGAAAATGTTTCTTTGATTACTAGGTTTTTTTCGAAATTCAATTTTATTAAGAAATAAAATTTTGAGAGCAACCGCCTTCGCCGGGAATCGAACCACAGACCTCTGGAATACCGGCCCAGCATGCAGAACCATTACACCACGAAGGCACGATAGAAAAGGGGGAGAAATACCTTACATACTCCCCCTTTTTAAAGGGCGACTGGGGTTTTTAGGGGACTCAATCGCCAAATCCTGGGTGTGGAGAATCCTCATCCAACACCATTTTATTTCGGGTGCCACTGTAGAGACATTAGGTTAGTTGGAAAAGCCGGAGAGATGGAAAAGGAGCAACGGCCTTCGCCGAGAATCGAACCACGAACCTTTCAAATACCGGCCCAGTGTGCAGAACCACTACACTACGAAGGCACGCTCGGAAAGCGGGAGAAATACCTTATAAGTCTATGAATTTCAGAATGAAATCTATGAAAACTGGAAAAATTTCACACATTTCTCTAAGCACTGGGAATATACAAATTCCGCAATGACCTGAATACAATGTATTGCTATGCATCAAAAATGGAATTTACCCTTAGTTAGATGCAAAGAAAAATTCAGCATTTTCAGTTTATTGTATTTCCCACACTAAACTAATAATTTCTGATAAATTTCAAAATTTTGTTTCCTCATATGAATTCAGGTTAGACTCTTTTAATACTCAATTATCAGAAAATCTCATATATGTCAAATATGTTGCAAAGAGCAAAATTTTAAAAATTAATATATTTAACAAACATCGCAATCCTACATGCGTGACGGTGTGGTGGGAGAGAAAAAAAGGCAGGGTTCTTTTAGTTTTCATATAACAGTAAATAGCACGATGAATTAAACCAGCAACGGAAACTGAATGTAGACGCGAAATGATATCGGTTTCCCATAGTATTTTGCGAAAAGAGTAATTTATCTCAAAATTAGCTCATGTGTTATGTACATGTTACTGTAAAAGACCGAAATTGGAGAATGTCGACATTCACCGGTGAATGTCAACACATACCAAATACGTTGGTGAAAGACCGAATATTTGGTTATATTCTTGTACATTCGGACCATCACCGGTGTATATTGACAATCACAGATATATTGTGGTGGAGGTCGAAAAGAGACGTCGAGTTCAACAGAGGGGTGACTGTCTGTCGCCAAATCCTTTGCAATGCTGCGACTGAAGTTATGTAGCATGTATTTGTTATAATCTGGAACACTGTTTGTCAGTCTTATGCTAGGTTTGATGGTACGCACAACGTTTTCTTAATTTTTTTTTACCCGATACACTAATTTATGTTCAATGGATACTCCAGTAAATCGTGAACTTTTTCTTGAAAGGTTAAATGCATTAATTGCGAGTAAACGAGAAGAATCCTGTTTTTATTTTTCAAACACATCTCTCCTCACCGGGATTGATTACTTCTTATGAAACTATGTTTGGCATTAAACCAAGAAGGGGCATAACATCGTCTGTTTTGCCTGGCGAACAAATCGCAAATATTGAAACCGAAGAACAACTCTTAAGAAATTGTTAATACTTTTGAAAACGAAGAAGAGCTCAAAGAAACTGTTAATACTTTATGAAAATCTGAGCGGTGGCCAGATATTTTTCTATAAAAAGATCGGTCGCGAAAGAGAATCTTTTACTGCAAGCAACGAAAATGTTATGAACCTCAAAAAAAGTTTTCTCCTGCTCAGATTGGTGATACCGTACGAATCCCTGGTGTCGACAGTGGTCGTACAGATGGCCGAAATGTGTTGTTGGCAGTTGTTGTTGAAATAAAAATCCCGCTTTTATAAACTAGCAAATAAAAATGACACCTTCAAGCAGCTTTATACCTATAATCAGTTCGTAATTTGTAAAGAAAAGTTGCTTTCCGTAGATGAGATTCTTTCTCAAGAATTGTCGCTGAGAGAAGCAGCTGCAGCTAATTCGAGATGTAGAGGGCAAGGCTATATATACACTCTGTCACTAAACTAAACTAAAAGGACTAAGACACGATAACACGCCGAATAAATACTAATTCAGAAGTCAAACAACAAAAATCAGCGTTATATTTACAAAATTTTCACAGGACTAGTTTCGATGGTTTTACCGAACCACCATCTTCAGCTGCAAAACCGCAAATGAAACAATTAGGAAATAATGATTAGATAAGATAAGAAAGCCTGGAAAAGAATAAGCAAGTGGCGCCATCTGTTGGTGAAACCAGAACTAAAACATAATTTCTTTAAAGGCCGAAGACAAATTTAGATTGGAATTAGGATCGTTAACTAGAACAGAAAGATTTTTATGAATGTGAAATGCCTCTAGAAAATTCAGTTCTTCAATGGAAGATGTTTCTTGAATAATTTTGGCAGCAGAAAAACTGAAAGTGTGGTTTTCGGACCAACAATGTTGAGCAACAGAAGACTTCTGTGTTTCCTTTTTTCTAACATATGCCTCATGTTCCTTGACGGGAAATTTTAAGGCTCTCTTACTTTGGCCAATGTAAATTAAACCACACTGGCAAGGAATCCTATAAATACCCCAGGAATTCATATCCGGAATGGGGTCCTTGAGTATGGAACTCGGAATTTTATTGATGGGAGAATAAACAACCCGAAAGTTAAATTTCTGCAAAATATGTGCAAATTTATAGCTAATTGATGGAAAGAAGGGAATGACAACAGAATTTTTATAATCTCCTAAAACAAGAGTATGCCTTTTAGTGTGTTGAGATGAGAATTTTTTAACTGCTTGATTAATAATGTTGGGTGGAAAGCCTCTGTCAATAGCTATTGCTTTTAAATAATTTAGTTCTTCATCAAGGGCTAGTTTGGAGGAGCAAACTTGAAAAGCACGGAAAACATAGGAATAAAATGAAGCTAACTTTTGTTTAGTCGGATGACATGATTTAAAGTGTGGTGGAAGGCAAACCGATGAAGGTTTACGGTAAACCGTAGTACTGAAGTTGGATGTGTTACGTGTGACCAGAATGTCGAGAAACGGAAGAGAATTGCAAGTCTAAAGTTCAAAAGTGAACTGAATAGCAGGATCAATTGAATTCATTGTTGAAAGAAATTTATTTAAATCAGCTTTATTACCTTCAAACAGAGTAAAAGTATCGTCTCGTCTACGTAGAGGAACCATGCCGGGAAGTTTAAAGTTTCAAACAATTTTGATTCATAATAATGCATGTAGATATCAGCCAGGATGGGACTGAGGGGGCTTCCCATGGCTAATCCCTCAGTTTGCTTGTAATATTTATTTTGGAAAACAAAATAAATATTACAAGCAAACTGAAATTTTTAAAAATTCTCATCGCAACACACTAAAAGGCATACTCTTGTTTTAGGAGATTATAAAAATTCTGTTGTCATTCCCTTCTTTCCATCAATTAGCTATAAAGTTGCACATATTTTGCAGAAATTTAAGTTTCGGGTTGTTTATTCTCCCATCAATAAAATTCCGAGTTCCATACTCAAAGACCCCATTCAGGATATGAATTCCTGGGGTATTTATAGGATTCCTTGCCAGTGTGGTTTAATTTACATTGGCCAAAGTAAGAGAGCCTTTAAATTTCGCGTCAAGGAACATGAGGCATATGTTAGAAAAAGGGAAACACTGAAGTCTTCTGTTGCTCAACATTGTTGGTCCGAAAACCACACTTTCAGTTTTTCTGCTGCCAAAATTATTCAAGAAACATCTTCCATTGGAGAACTGGATTTTCTAGAGGCATTTCACATTCATAAAAATCTTTCTGTTCTAGTTAACGATCCTAATTCCAATCCAAATTTGCCTTCGGCCTTTAAAGAAATTATGTTTTAGTTCTGGTTTCACCAACAGATGACGCCACTTGCTTATTCTTGTCCAGGCTTTCTTATCTTATCTAATCATTATTTCCTAATTGGTTCATTTGCGGTTTTGCAGCTGAAGATGGTGGTTCGGTAAAACCATCGAAACTAGTCCTGTGAAAATTTTGTAAATATAACACTGATTTTTGTTGTTTGACTTCTGAATTAGTAAACTAAAAGGGTTGTGGATGATGATTCTCTGCACCCAGGATTTGGCGACTAGATCCCCTAAAACCCTAGTCGCCCTTTAAAAAAGGGAGTATATAAGGTATTTCTCCCATTTTCCTAGCGTCCTTCGTGATGTAGTGGTTCTGCACGCTGGGCCGGTATTTCAGTGGTCCGTGGTTCGATTCCCGGGGAAGGCGGTTGCTATTGTTTCTTCTTTCCAGTTTCCAAAAAAATGCTAATGACTCTACAACCTATAATTACATGTATATTGTAGGACTACCTTGGATGGCGATACACGACGTAATACGTCTAGATACAGTGATACTACGGATGGTGTCCTGAGGAATGGCTCTTTATTTCATGTCAACCATTTGCGATAGTTCATCTTTTAACCGCGGCAATGGCAAGGTCTGCAAATGGCGTCCAATCACACCCCAAATGTGTTCGATTGGTGAGATATCAGGAAAGAACGGTGGCCAGGGAAGCATTTGCACACCTTTAAAGAGCACGTTGACTAATGTCAGCATTGTGTGGTCGGGCGCTATCCTGCTCGTAGGGCATTGGGTAGGGGAATTGACATGAAGGTAGGGGAATATCATCGCCCCAGCACATGATCTACGTATCGTTGGGACGTCATAGTGCCATGAATACGAATTAATGGAGACCTGAATCTTATGCAATTGCGCCCCAAACCACGATGCCACTTTGCCGCGAGGTGCGGTATTCCACAGTTGCTACCGTTTTGAACCTGTCTCTACAAGTTCTACGCGGCTACTATCATTTGAAAAACAGAAGCTTGACTCATCTGAGAACACGACCCTTTTCCATTCCGTCGTCCACTTCGCTCGAGCCTGGCACCATTGCAGACGCTGGCATCTATGATATAGGGCCAAGGACAGTCTTCTTAACGGGCATCAATGTGCAGGCCACTAGCCACCAATCGACGGCAAATGGTTCTGGTCGATATGAGAATATCCATGTTGTCTTGAACTAGCCGCAAAATGGAGGGAGAAGTGGCTTGCGGTCGTTTGTCGGCAAATGCGCCGATCCTCGCGTGCTGACGTCTCTCTGGCTGCAGCGGCACTCCTCGAACTTGTCACATTTCCTTGTTCCAACCATCGTTGCCACAGACGATGCACTGCGTCCAGTTGTGTGTCAGCTGAGATTTGCCGGAAGGACCAATCTGCCCTTTTCAATCCGAACACCCTGCCCCTACGCCCCTTGTAAAATCGTATGTCTGTTGGAACTGCCTCCGTTGACGACGGACTGGCATTCTCTGTTATTACACATGTCCTCTGAGACAAGAAAAAATTTTCTACGATGATTTCCCTAGCAGAAATAATGGCACGAATATTGAACATTCTGCATGTTCCTTTCCTTATATCTTCTTCAACGTGAGCTGGAGAGCTACGCATTTCATGTCATTAGCATAACTCGGTGACGTGCGTCTACCCTGAAATTTGCATAATTTTCGGGCTACGCCTTCTTGATGTTGCATTTCCAATGTTGGGTAGTGTATTGATTTAAGCGAATCATGTACTTATCATAAGGACATGTTTATTTATTCCATTTCCACAAAAATTTCCTTTAATTCGATGTCTGCGTACAAAAGGAGTACTTAGATAGGTAAATTTATTTATTCGTCATTGATTCATTTTTTGTATAAACAAGTACCAAAGAATATAAAGCTGATCGTAACTCTAATTATATTACAGAATTTCGCACAACTGACAACCATAGAAAAGACACTGACATCATCGAAATCTGAGTTAGCGAAGAACTCGTTAGGCATCAAGTCTGAGCCCGAACCACATTTAGAAATGCTGTAAAGTATCAACGGTGATCCTTTCCATAATACTGTACAGTATAAATGCTGTAATATTGTAAAATGTAAAAAATGGTGAAATAAATGTAGTGTGTCGAAAATGCATGCGTTAGACTATAGCATTTCTGTGTTAGATAGTTTATTTCTTCAGTTAAACATGCATGAGCGTGGATGATAGCCTGACATATAAAATTACTGCGTAATTTCTACATCATATGCCCATTAGAAAGAGAGTTGTTTTATTTAGGCTTCCTTTTAATCCACTGGGAAAGATATATGATAACAAAATATCTCATACAGTTCACGATCCCTCACAAACACACTGAGCAAGATATTACAAATCCCGCACATTATTAACAGCGCTGTTACTTCGCTGCAGTCCATCATTTTCGCCGAATGAAACAAGGCAGTCGAGTAATGATGGAACGTGATTGATAGTCCAGCAATCGTTGCCAGCATGTCTATCAATTTATTGTATATTAACCCCAGCAAATCGAGAGAAACAAGTTTAGTTACTGCTCGGCCCACGATCGATCAAATCCTCAGACCGTTTACGCGGACTCTTGGTTGCTGCTAAAACTGCAGTTTATTTGAGAATATAGCTTCAGTAAGCATCCGTTCTCATGTAATATTTATTCCAGGAAGTTTATGGCACCATACGAGAGCTTGCCTGTACGTGTACATTGTAGCTCTATCTGTTTTATGGACTCTTAATTGGTGATAGAGAAGTGCCTTGTTGGGACATGAATAGTTATTTTACGAATGAGAAAAGGTACGTTTCGTGCAAAGACAATACATGCAGGATAAAGCTTTCTTAATTTAATATATTAAATCTTTTAATTCTACGAGATCATTCCCTTTTACGTCAGATTCAATTTCTTTTCTACTCTGCTTTCATTTGTTAATTGCTTCCAGATGATTTTGATCTTGGAATTCGAAGAACTTTCTTGCTATGTTGATTACTTCAGCAGGATGTACTACTCTCGAATTATTTATAGGTTTGTTATTAATGTGGCACACAAATTAGAGTATACTGAAGAGTGAAAGAAATGTTCTTCTTTTAATATTTTTATGTTCATTTTTAAATATTAATTTTAGGGCGGAACAGATTATATTATGATAATTAAATAAATTAAAAATTTTGTTACACTTTTATATCATATTGCCACTTTCTTATAATTTTTATATTCAAATGTTTCAAGAATATAAGATCATTCAGATAGAAATCAGAGACGTATTTCGGTTGAAAACTGTTCGGCTGTTCCTCGAAAAAGTCCAAGGAATTTTCAACAATTTTATACTTTTTATATCAATTTTATTACATTTTATTAATTTTATTAATTTATTTTTTTAAATTTTGATATTAGTATTTCCTTTTAGAAAATTACACCCTTTAATGATCTAATTTTTATTTAATTATTTTCACTTTATTATAAATATGATCCAAAGAAAATAATCAAATCAAAATTAGATCATGAAAGGGGGCACTTATTAAAATTAAAAATTATATATATATATATATATATATGTATGCAATTATTAAAATTATATATATATATATATGTAGTTTTGATACCTGTTCTCTTTCAGGATCTAATTTTATATATATGTGGTAGTAAAAATCTTCTCATATATATGAATCTCTAACAGCCTGTCCACTCAGCAGATCAAAATGAAATGTCAGAAGTAGCCTTTTTTATTTCTATAATGAGACGAGCATACGCAGGTCTCAATGAAAATCTCTGCATATTATTTTGTCTATCATGATCAATCGAAACCATCTTAATTGAGATGAAATAGTAAACTATAGACTGAATTTCAATATTCTTTACAAACTACTTCTTATAAAAAATTGTATTTTCATAGCTTGAGTTTGTATTTTATGATTAGTTCTAAGCAGAACGGATTATCGTAATTTTAAGAATTATAGCTAACTAAAAATGCTTAGTTAGTGACGCAGTGATGCAACGTCTGAGCGACTACTATTTTCGAGCTGTTGTAAGTAAAGAAGTTGCGAAGACGTGAGGAGTTACGAGTTGGGAAGAGAGGATCGTACCTACTTGTTGCGCAAGAGCACATCGGGCCTCCAAATCTGTGAAGCGGGTATGCGAACAGTGTTAACCCCCCCAAAATCTGACGCATTCCACCGGAGATGCACATCGTTCCATTTCTGAAAATAAAATAAAAATGAAAATGCTATTTAAAGGATGACAGAAATATATACACAGCTAGAAGTAATATTTTAAAGCCTAATTTCTTTACAAATTAAGCATATAAATAGCTGAAAAGGTGTAGAAATGACAATAAATTGACTTTAGTGCTGAAGAAATTACACTGAAAGCTTTTAACATATTTCACTCAGAAAGCAGTTCTGTTTTTATCGACTGAAAAAAGGATAAGGAAAATGATACCCAAAGGAAAAAATAGCATCATTCGATGACAAACATTAAGCACAGATAAAACTAGGAAAGTTTGGAAGCAATAATACATGGTGAATCGCAACACGTTTCGGCCACGATTATTTAGAAGCTATTAATATACTTAGAAAAACAGATTTTCGCTTTCTATAAATAGCGTGGTTTTGAGACGCAGAAAACGAGGTAATGTTTTTGAATAATTGTTTTATATAGATGAGCGTTGTGTATCCTATTTTCAGTCTTCTTTTGTAAATAATATAAACTTCTGTGAGAAATAATTGTAATTATGATGTATAATGTTGCAAAGATAACCTGAATTCATATTAAGATGAAAATCTAAGCTGTGTCCTTCGCATAAATTGCTACTCTTACTACTATGTTTCCAACTGATATTAGCTTAGTGTAATATACATTTAAGTGTATAAAGTGTTTTCTCCCTTCTTTTCGCATGCCTTCGTGCTAGATGTATACTCGATGCGTATTCGGGAGTTCTAGAGTCCTTGTTCGGGCGCGAATACGCTCATATAGTTATTAGTTTATTTTGAAACATGAGTTTTCTAGACGTGAAGATTACGTCATTCAGATTACCTTGTTTGACGTGGACATGTCTCAGTGACGTTAAAGATGTATATTAAGTTGAGCTTTGCTTAGGACTTGAGCTAAAAACTTGAGCTTTGCTTAGGAATTGAGCTAACTGAACTAAATAGATTATGGTAGTGAATAGGGAACAGATTCTCAATCGCTGAGAAAATCCATCGTCAGCAAGATTATTTCCATTTGATAGGATGTGTGTATCTTGACGTGGCATCTTTCTCAACAAACAGGCAATGTTATTTTACAAAATCTCATGTTGCTCATCTGAACTCTGTATAACTTCTGCAGTTTTTATTTATACGATACGTTTTATTAGCTATAGCAAACTTTTGGCAAGTCCTTTTATAATCCCATTGTTAATATCCCCATTCAAAATAATTTCGAATTCCAAATTGTAGCTAATTTCAGCTTCCTGCAGGGATGTGAGCTGAGGTACAGATATTTATATACATTGCCCAAAGAAAACAAATAAAACATTATGAAAAAACGTTTTAAATGAGAAAAAAAACTTGGCACACAAAAGACCTCCTTGGGGAGAGGAAAAAAGGTTTTAGTTCAAATAAGTATACGTTTACCACGGTTTAGTAAATATTATCCTCGCCATTCTTTGTGATAGAATTGTTAATTCGACATGGAATTAATATAATAAATATTCAAATTCGTCCTAAAATAGGATTGTGGTATTAATGCTATGATATGAATGTAATTTATATGGTATCGACCCAAATCAGTGCCACGTGGTTCACATTTATATCATCAGACATTTATTGTCAAATCAACCGTCATTTATTGTCAATAACTCATAAACAAAATGATTACACACTGAAATCATATTCTTGAGAAGCTACAAATTGCTGCCCTACCATGGTTTCAAGAAGTCTAAATGCCGTTTTCTAAAATGAAGTATAATAAAGCCCAACCACGTGCGGCTAACATCATCTGCCATCTTTTGCAGTATTTATGTGATTTCCCATCACATACTTCCCAAATGTCTAGCTACTTGAAAATCTATCGGATACTGTTGGTCATTTAACTATAATTTCATCTGCAATAAATACATTGCCCTCCAAAAGTTAAGGAACAGCATGTTTTTTTCTGTTTAATTTTAGAGCGAAGCAACATAGAAACAAGAAATTTACAGGACATGTTAACTCTTTAACGAATGCGACATAGAATGTTTCTAAAGTTCAACACTAGCATGAATTACAACAGTAAATTACACTCTTGGCAGAGAAATCCAGTTTTGGAGAAACAGTATATCACAGTTTTTTGAGGAAAAATTGGGTAGTAACATTACAAAAAAATGGGTTTTAATAAGGAAAGTGTCCAGTCATAGCTGCAATACATTGGCGGCAGCGACGTTCCTTGCTGTCAATTAAGTTGTCGGTCACTGAAATGGTAAGCAAAGACAATACACAGAGTAATCCTTGTTCAAGCTTCTTGGAGGAAAACTTAAAGCAACAACCTGTCTCCCGAACTGGCCCCACAGATGCTCTATCGGATTCAGGTCTTGGGATTGAGCTGGCCATTCCATCCGCTCTATACCGTAATCTTCAAAATATTCTTCAGCAACCCGAACTCAGTGAGATCGCGCATTATGGTAAATCAGAAGAAATCCAGAACCAATAGCAGCGGCATATGGGCAGAAGTTCCTCCATGGAACACATGCAGATCAGTGTGACCACCGAGAGAGATCCCAGTCCAAAGCCTTATTCCACCACCTCTGTAACTGTGTCTTTCCACAATGTGGGACTGGTCGTATCTGGGTCCCTCCAGATCTGCTGACAACCTGAGTCACTCTCCAATATGAACCTGGGCTCGTCTGTGAAGAGAACAGACGCCCATTGTTGACTCGTCCAGGAGACGTATTCTCTTGCCCAACATAAACGGGCACTTCTGCGTCCTCGGGCCAAGGGAACACAAACAGCTTGTCGTCTTGCATACAGACCTGTATTGTGCAGGCGTTTGGTTCTTGTTGCCACTAAATTATCTGCCATGAGCTGAGGCACAGTAATGTTACTCCTCCTTCGGGCAGAAAGAGCTAAATAACCATCTCCCGCGGGTGTTGTAACTCTAAGGTCTGCCTAGAACATGTCTTCTAGACACGGAATCTTCGGATTCAGACTTATTCCACAGTCGGTGGACCACAATATGAGAGACATTTAAACGTCTAGCAGCATCAGGTTGTGACATCTCTATTTCCATTCAACCTATCGCCCGCCACCTCAACGAATCCGGCAAACGACTTCTCCTATACAATTGATAGACTCTCCTGGATTTTGTCAACGAAATTGCTAGTAACAATTGAAGATTAACACTCGTGAACAAAACTTACAAATTTTGCCTTTTTCCTCCAACTCCTATATAAGTATTTCTTTCTATAAAATAAAAGTGGTAGCTTTTGTTTTTAAAAATTTTTCTTAAACTTCGTTACCATCATGCATATAAACTGTGAATTTAAATGTTGCTGACGTTTTTATAATGGTAAGCTTTAAAAAATATGTTGTTCCTTGACTTTTGGAGGGCAGTGTATAACATGTGGAAACCTGACTGAGGCTGAAAGTTTTTAAATTCAAATTCATAAAGATTTTCCATGTTTCATCCTTGTTTATGTTAGGAGTTTCGAATTAATTAGTATTCTATTACTTTATCACATATATTTTCTTTTATAGGAATATGAAAATGAGATAATTTTTTGCAAGTGAATTTAAGATTTATTTTCAGATGATGTGAAAATGGTCAAAATTAAGACATTAAATAAGTTATGACACGAAATAATTAAGACACTCACCTGTGTGATTTTGCAGCTACTGGACAGAACTCCTCTACGTTCGTCCTGAAAGAGTATTTAATCGTAGGTGATATAGTATTAATATTTCAGTAACATCAGTAAATATTTTAGCATCAGAGATATCTTTAAAGAAAATCACAATGAACGATGTAAAATATTTACTTATTGGTAGCCTACAGTAAGATTTCAAAATGTTAATAAGATACCGTTAAAGATTTTTATAATGACAAAGATGTGTTCATGAAAATAATGCTGTAACAAAAATATTAGGCTTTTAAGACAGAAATACTAGGTAATTAGATTTATGTTTGCTTGGCATATGTCAAGCAGACAATGTATCCAGAATCAGTTTTAACATTTGAAGCATTTACATTTGTCATTCATTTGTCGTAATTTTACATTGACATTTAAAAATAAAACTACTGTAATGTAGCTCTTTGGCCAAAGGCTTCTTGCTCTATTCCAATTGTTAATATTCTACATTTATTGCTTATAATTAGATTTAACTGATGTGGGCCATTACGGGAAAATCATATTACGTTCTCATTCAGCATCACTTTTATTTTGAGATTTGTGACAGGAAGCATTGTCATTATGAAACGCAAACTAATCTTCATATTGGGAACCTAAAGTTCGAGAACGCTTCTTCTCCCTTCATTACTTAAAATTCGAGAACATGAAAATTTACGATATTTAAATTCCTATCATAATTTCATCATGTTTATGACACAATACAAGAAGCAATCTTTATGAAATTTTCTTTTCATACAGAAAACGCTTTTATAGTATTATCCTGACATGGGCATAGATTACGTCCATAACTGCAGTACACAGGTTTATCAATAATTTTAATGCCAAAATATTGTTAAGATTTAGGGTAAATTTACGTCAGTGTGATAGGGAAACAGTTAACAGATTTTCGGCAAACAGCTTTACTAAAAAGATATTAAAGTTTTATGACATTCACTTCACACGTTAGAAAAATATTATTTCGTCCATCTTGTAGTACCATGGCAATATTGAATAACCTTAAAGACTATAGACATATACAAGCAAAGCAGATTTGAAACGAATAGTGAAATAACCAATAATAATAATAATAATAATAATAATAATAATAATAATAACATTTCAGAGCTAATTCGCATTGCAATATAAAATTTTCCAACAGAAGAATCTGCGCAACATTTCTTTAAATTAAAAATGTTTTATATTTATATTTCTTTCATTTTAAACACACAATACAAAAATGAATATAAATAACACAACATTCAGAAGTTAAGTAGACGGGTAACTTTGTATTTTTCGATCCAAAGCGAAAACACTTTATTTTGTAGCCGAAGAGTAAACTAAGCACGGTTGGCAATGTCCGAATTCGTCGATCATTAGCTGTCCCATTATCTAAAACATTAACTCAGGACTCACACAAACGACGACCGATACTACAGCTGGATGTATTTGAGGAATCATCTACATGAGACTTTTATCAGTAGAAGTACCTTTTTTGCTTATTCTAGGCCTATCTTTGTAATATCTTGTTGCACCCTAGACGTGTTTTTGTCTGCTTCAAAGCGAACACTAACAGTGGCATTCAAAACACGAGTTTGAACTGATAGAATTTAATTAAAATTTCATAATACAGTATAAACTGCAAATGAATTAAATCTCTAGCTTCGTATCTGTGTGTTAAAATAGTCTTTCAATATTTTAAATCATTTATCTTCAGAAGCCAAAACGAGTTTATTATGCACTGCATAACAATCTTATTCTATTCATAGGTGGTGTGGTGTATTTATGGCAAATCACACTAGGGCTATCTGCCTAAGGGGAGGGATGCCTTCGTGGAGGACTTTCTAAGGGAAACTGGCTCGTATACACGTTACACATGGGGAAAACCACGAAAACACCCATGCAGCCAGCCCGTTCGCGGAATTCGAACCTCGGACCGAACTACCAGTGTTCAGCGACTTTACCGCTCGGCCGCTGGCGGGCATTCTATTCATAGGAGAGGTACTTTATTATAAAGTGCAATTATTTTTTTAACTTCATTTAATTAAATATTGTTTGGATTCATTTGAGTTTTTTAAATTGTTTCCATGTAAAAAGACATATGTAGCATTTTTATGCACTGAAGGTTTACAAGATGGGCAATTTTTTATGTATGTGATCGAAAACTGTTCAAATTCAGTGTGTTTAAATGAAGCTTTACTTTGAAAAACTGTGCACACTTTTCGTGACAAAGTGTTTTCGCTTGGGTATTATCTTTCAGGCATTCCAACAAAGATTACGGTCCATAATGCATACTACAATCTGCGCATATAACATCATATTTTTATGGGTATAGCTGGGGCAGAAAATTTGAGATTTAGTTACAGATGGAAATATTCACTAACAGAAAACTTCGATTAAATGTTGCACAATTACTAATGGTTTTGTCTCTAAAGTCTTATGACGTAACAACCTTTCGACCAATATGATCTTACAAAAACCTATTTAGGAGATAATATGTCAATTGTGAGTAATTAACAAAAGGTAAAACGCTGTATGATTTAAATTGGGTAAATTTATATCGGTACTGATTTTTTTTTTTATTTAAGCTCCCAGATACTTTATCAATAGAATTGATTTTATGAATATTGCTGTGATCCTTTATTCATCACAGACAGGTACAGCTAAGCTCAAATTCTGTACTGAAAATATATTCCAAGATATGAAAGTAAATTCCAGATGGAAATGTATTATCTGGAAAAGGCTTAATACATGCTTGTTAAAAGAAATGCTTAAATAGTTGTTTCTGAGAAACAAAGAGACTTTCTGACAGGTTTTTCGTAGTCCTTCACTGCTCCAAAAGTATCACAAGGTCCTAATGGTGCCAATTTACGATGTGGAGATCAAGATAAAGTGAACAATGGGAAATTGGGGAAAAAGAGCTTACCAATGCCAGCAGAGCCAGCAGAGAGAGCCTGAAGGCAACGGCCACCGGTTGTGCAGCCGACAGGGATGGACGGACAGCCGGATCGTAGTTGGACATCAGGTACCGGACGAGACGATATTCCTGGTCGTCTGCAGACGTCCCTAAAGAAATCAATGATAAGCAGAATGCAGTTTTATACAATTATATATATATAGCAAAGAATGCTAATGGGACAGAAGTTTTGGTAAATATTTTAAAGATCAAGATCGATTTTACTGACAAGTACAAAATATCAGATATTGATCATATGTCATCAGCAGCACTCGTTTTTAAATGCATTGTATTTATATGATTATTCTCTGCTATGTGCCCATGATTTAAACCATATTAAAAAAGAGGGACTTATATTCCGTTAAATAAGAGGATTATTATATCGATTATTCGTAAATCTATTATTCTAAAGGTTGCGCTTCTCCTTAAATAGTTAGTTTTTTTATTTTGAATACGGCAAAGAACAGAAAGGCTGTTTGTCTTAGGGAAGAGACACCCTGTGGAGGAACTCTGTAGAGGTATTAGTTTTATTCTGAAGAAAAAGCTTGAGAAATCGCTAATGGCAGCTCCAGCCTTCGAATTCCTGATTGTTAGTCGGATATATATCCAATTACACCACAAAGGTTCATGGTAAGGAAAGAAAACCATCCTTACGGCTTTCTAAGACAGTCTGTTTCGCATTCATGTTACACATGAGGAAAAGAAAATGGAAGAGAAACAAGCGGACTGTCTGTTCCCTGGCATCGAGCGCAAGTCGAACTCCAAGTATTAAAGTTTTATCTATCTGGCCACTGGTGAAACCTTTTTAAAACGAGCTAATTATTCTGCTCAAGCCCACAAGCCACAAAACAGCAATAAAAAAGACAGAATGAAAGGGACGATTATTACTAGCTATGAAGAAAAAAGCGAAAGCAAATATTTAAGGTAGAGAATGCAAAAATTATTAGAAACTGAAAACTACGGAAAAAATGTCATTGATTAAAACTGATCATTTTGGATGAACATGGTCATTGAACATTGTTAACGTTTATCAATTATTAACTCAAGCATTTTATGTTTGGAATTTCAAATTATCTCCTTCAGCTCTAAATAATTCTGCTTCACATTATTATCAGATATAAGTACTAGTGAAAGCGAAAATCTCCTTCTAATTACTCAACAGCATTTTATAGTTATTAGTGCGAAACTAAGGTAGAAATTTCCAAGCATTAAATACACGAAAGCAGTTATTTGCTTTCGTTAACAATATTATTTGCTACAGGAATGCCAAAATGGAATGATACTAGAATAAAGATAAGCAATGTATTGTTATTTTCATAATTTAGACTAAGAAGTTAACAATAAGGCCCACTAGGCTAAAAATGCAACATTCAATTTCTTTTTTATTTTGATATTTATCATAAAACAAATTATTTCGTTGGAGTTTAGCTTTTCAATTTGCTTATTCTTAGAAAGGTAGCTGTTAGAATAGGTAGCTGTTAGAACGGTAGCTGTTAGAATGGCATCGTCTCACTGAACAGTCCTCTCCCCCAGCTCCTGTTACTCGTTGAATGCCATAGTAATCTTAGGCTAATTGGCAATTTGCCATTAAAAGTGAGTCATATGTGTACCTACTAGCCCTAAGATGGTGAAGATGATATAAAATTCAGTTATAAATATCGAAATTAGCCTATTAAATATTTATAGAAAAACGAGAGATTCAACTGGGAAATTGTTCTTAAATTCCGCTATATGTTACCGCACAAAGGCTTTATTTTAAATTCAGAAATACACATGGAAAGAAAAATAGGCAGTTATCAAAGTGTTAGAAACATTTATCAATAGCAATGATTTTATGACTATGTTTCACACCCCTTTCTAATTATTTACTAATAGGCTCATAATGTACTAGTGGATTCGTGAAACAAGTTTTTATCTCTGGAGAAAATCATACCAATGTCTAAAAAATAATACTCAGTATACTTTTAATCTTATTCATTTAAATTACATGATAACACAAACTTATGTCGATATAGAAAGTAAATAGACATTTATCTTGGATAAATAGACATTTATCTTGGAAAAAATAATTCAAATGCAGATCAAACATAAGCGATTCATAATTGAAAATTTTACTCTGATAATCCAGTTTTCAAAAACAATCAACATTAGTTTTAGAAAAACACAAGAAAAATGATATCTTTATTTAAGAGAGATTAAGTTTAAAAACTATCAATTATGTTAGTAAATTTGGTTTTCTATGTAAAAATTTTCCTTACTGTCATTTTTAAAACTCGAAAATTATACCTAGAACTTTTCACCTGTCCTTATCGCGGTACACGTAAAACCTTTGGCGGCTAACGGCTGCCTGTTAATTCTGATATTTTTAAACGATATGGGTATTATAACTAAAAAATTAATCTTGGTACATTTTCTAAATTCTTCTTAAATATATCAAACAAAAGGTTTAGACTATCAATTGAAATGTAATTTCTGCTGATTCTCTGATTAAAGAGTATTGCAAAAGTTTACAATCCCAATGACTTTGTTTTACCTTCAAAGTTTATTTTGGTATCTTATTTAACATAAACTGAGAAAGCTCTGTTTCTACTTCAGAACTCTTGTTAGATCACTTTCTTTCTTAAATTCATTTAAATTTTCTTTTTATTCATACTAAATATTTCAGCTCCTTTTTTGTCGCTATTTATTGTAAGGAATTTCGTACACTCCGCTACTTTTCTTTCGGATCGGTCTATATTGTCAATATCACTTCTAAATATGTGCTACCCAAACGAGATGGTGGCTAGTAACTCTGATTAACGTACCGAAATGCATGGGATTCAATCTCGGGAAGGCATGTATATTTGTAAATGCATAGTGGCTTTGCGTTATGGTGACACTTTAAATGCATTACAAGCCGAAAGTCCTCTCGAGTGAATTGGTGGCAGAAGTGTAGATCAAAATTGTCGTGGAATTGGGCAAAATCGTACTGTCACCTACATGGTGCCCAAGGCTCTTGCCAACGATAGGCGTAATCTTGCGATCCTTGCCGCAATAAATTTTGTGCTCTTATTCTGATGTCATACAAGCGAGTTAGCCACAAAAACAATTATGTTAAACCATTGTACACTTTTCCTATGTAAACTTTTATATTTTTGGAGCATTAGAAAGCTTGAGAGATAATCTATTTTACCGTGAAAAGCTTTATGGTTAAATTTTCATTTTTAGTTCAAAGAAGCTTTTTCACTGAAGAACTATTGTTTTCGTTTTGCGATTTTGCGTTGAATCACTATAAATGTCCGTTTCATTTTTCAAACCGTTGCCACAAAATGTTAGAGTCCTGCATTATGTTTGAAGAAATTGAATAACTAAAAATCTGCATAAATGTATGAATATTTCTCGCATTGTGGTAAAACAACGGTACATAGAGCTGTCGAAGTTTCAATGACGTAATCATACTGAGAATATAGGCATGTGGAAGCCTAAATTTGAAATTGGAAATTCGTTTTATTATCGATTTCATAATTTGTAAAACTTTAACGAATTTTTGAGTAACAAACTCAACGATTTAAAAGCGAGCAATGGCAACACTCTACGGTGGGGGGGAGGGAAAACCTTTTTTATCTACAGTGCACGGAACTGTGTATCGTAATTCTAAAGATATGCTCATTTTAAAATTGTTTGGGACATTGCTATTGAACTGAATTTGATGGTTTAAGTGCAAAGAACGTAATACTTAATAAATAAAGGTAACACACAAAACGTTAAAAAAAAGGTCCCTTCGGACGTAATTTAAAATGTGAAACCTTTCAGATTTTTTTGTGAACTTGCGCATTAAAAGTATTAAAGAAAGAAGTTTGCTGAGATTTAAATTTCAAAGTTACCCATTTTCTATGCTATAGCCTCTGTGAAATGCTATTACTCAAATTACTGTCTTCAAATGATTGCATAAATCCGAACTCATGAGATGGAAACACTATCCAAATAAGCCAAAACTATTTGAGAATGAAACAAATTATGCAATGGAAACATTTTAATGTATAAATTATGCAACAAAATGAAAAGTAGGGCTGAAGTAAAACATTTGTTGCTCTTCTTTTAGTCTTTTTTTTTCTGAAAAATTATTTGCGTTTGAGTAGAGAAAAATAAATATTATGTAATATTTTAGAAGTATTTCCATACTGTGTGACTTACTCAATTTCAATTCATTTTTCATTTTTCAATTTTAAGTCAAAATAAATAACTTCTACTATGTTTGTTTTCCGAAAACTTGCAGTTTGACTGAAATTTCTTCGTCTAATGTAATCTTGCTTTGGATCGGGGTGGCTGTCTGTATAAAAGATATAAAGGCTACTTTTTTATGTGACCATGGCCATTACAACATGTTGTAGCAGTAGTGAGCATGGTGTGTGATAGATTCCTTATTCTTCTGCGTATTGAAATCAAAGCAAAGCCGCCAATGACAGGAAAATACAATTGTTAATAAATAAAATAGTAAATACGCATTAAAAGATACTAAATATGAGAGCAAATATTTCTTTTCTGACTTGATTTAATAAGCAAGATTATCCTCACAAAATACTGGCAGAAGAAGCTATTTGACATTTTCACCTTTTCATCTAGTTGGTTTGCAGGGCCAACCGCCTAGCAATAATTCCATCTGGAGTTTTCAAAGTATAAACAATCAGCTTACTGTTGAATAAATAGGTGCCTAAAAAGAGAGAAGGAATCCTTGCCAAGAAACAATCATAAAAATAGTGCTGCTAAGCAACCTACCTGGAGC
This sequence comes from Stegodyphus dumicola, assembly GCF_044657685.1. Classification (NCBI taxonomy): domain Eukaryota; kingdom Metazoa; phylum Arthropoda; class Arachnida; order Araneae; family Eresidae; genus Stegodyphus; species Stegodyphus dumicola. Next base: position 221,297,702 of record NC_140769.1, on the reverse strand, counting down.
CTGGATAGAAGAAAAAAGAATAGAACACAGAGATATCCATCTCTGCTAATTGGGAAACGGTATGAAAGCGAGATCATAATAAGTTTTTGATGATGAAGGATAAGAAGGTGGAGAATGTCATATTTATAAAATAAGTGAATAAAAGCAATTTTTTATGTGACACTGTAATTCAACGGATAGAGATATATTTGACTAATGTACGTATGAAACATTTCCATAGTCATGATTGTTCATATTTCGCTCAGAATACGACTGAAAAAAATCTCAGTTTCCGGAGAGAGAGATGCAAATAATGTTAAGCCGTAAGGATCGTGCATTTGTTTTCTGAATTATAACAACGCGGTTCTTCTGAGAAGATTTTCTAAGAAATACTGGGTACTTGTAACCTACAAAAAGAACTCAAACATGCCGATGTGAAGCGGATTTTTTAAAGACGACGGATGCAAGAAAGATCCAACAGTACATAGATCGATATGTCTACTCACAGAAGAAGGTAAACTACTAAAGACACTAATCTACAGAAGATTACATGATCATCTGCACACAAAAAAGTTGTACAAAACCTAGAATGGATTCTTAGAGAGCATATCAGTTGAACACGCGCTTCATTAGTGAAAACAATATCGAAATAAAGAGTTACACTGCGATCACCTTTTTGGATATGCGAAGGGCATTCGATAACTTCTAGTAGTCGGTAATCATTGTATCACATAACTCCTATAACATGTAGAAAGTCTGAGTCAAGTAATTTCACAGATAGATCGGTTTAATTTAAAATAGTCTCAGAAAATACCAAAGGTAATTTCAAAAGATGCCTCCGAATTTATATTTCTTATTTAATGTTAATAACTAATAATGATTATTGAGAATTTCTGAACATAATAGAAAAAGAACCACATACTCTTTCTCGGAAAACCCATAATAAATTTTGAAAGATGAAACATTTGTAGCAAAGGAACAAATAAAAGCACCGATTATTAAATGCCTTGTACTACAACCTAAACGTTCTTACGTATACGAACTTGTGTGCAATATTAAGAGAATTTGCATTTATGCTAATGTTTACGAAACGTATTGAACCAAAGATACTAATTATGCCGCCGTAGAATTATTCAAATATCCAGAGGTGTACACGTGCGTGTCTGCGCAACTATAATTGTGGAGAACATATAAGGGCGGCCAATATAAGGGAGGGTTTTGGCGATTTGTGTGCTCGTGCTCCTTCCCGTTCGCCACGTTTCTCCAAGACTTTGGTAAGTTTTATGACATATCAAATAAAATAAGTAGCCTCGAACGTATGGATGACGGAATGAGATGTAAAATTGTCGGTAGTCTAGAGACAGGTCAGTCACAAGCTTAGGTGGCTACAGAGCTAATTGTAAGGCCCAGTGTGATTTGCAATTTATAGAAACAGTTTCAGGACACTGGATCTATATCGAAAAGACCTGGTCAAAGTCGACCACGATCTGCATCGACGAATGAAGGATTGTTATTTGGCGCTTTGAACGCGAAGACACAGGACTGCTACAGGTTCAGAGCTCTCATGTGAGCTTTCTTTTGCCATTGGAACTTGAATTTCACGGTTTACAGTTGCCTTAAGGCTTCATGTGATAAATTTTTAAGTCAGAAGGCCGTTGTTTGTGTCCCGCTCGATTCAGGACAAAAGGTAGCATGGTGTAAACAACATGCGCTTTGCCCAAGACTTAATTGGAGCACTCTGCGTTTTACAGATGAATCGAGATTCAGTCTGCACACTAATTCTCAACGTATCTGTATCGGAAGAGAGCATGGAACACGATACCATCTCTCTGTCATCAGAGAAAAGGATCATTATTGTGGTGTATGAGTAATGGTTTAAGTAGGCATCATATTGGACGGCAACGCAACTTTGCAGGTATTTGAAAAGGCTTTCTCACTGCTACTCGTATGAAGTATAGAGACGAGATCTCAGAGCCCTATGTTCGGCGCAGCTTGTCCTGCGTTCCTACTAATGGACAATAACACTTATTCACATAAGGCTCAGCTGGTCGACAATTACCTGGACAGTGAGGATATTCGCTGCATGGATTGGATAGCGAGATTTCCTGAACTTAATCCTATAGAGCATGTCTGGGAGGCTCTTATGATCGACTGTTACAGGGCTCCTCATCTGCCTCCTGTCTAGTATGCCGTCACGTTGCACACCTGTCCGTCTATGAGAGAGAACCACCCCATCTTAGACTCATTTTCAAATCACAACGTGGATTTCGGATATTCTTGCACTATGAACATTATTGATAATCATGCGTACATAAAATGTCTTTTGAAAGGCACATCTCTGTTATAAACATATATTCATTCTAAATGCCATTAAAATCTGTCTAAGGTTTTCGGAAATTCGACACAATATACTAATTTTCTTAATTTTAAACACACGTTGAGCCGATTTTTACTTTAAACAGCTAGCGAGAACATGAATTCAGGAACAGGGTTTTCTAAACTTAACTTTTAAACATCATATCTGAAATAGATTTTACTGTTTACATCACAACAAAATTACAAGATGCACTTTTTATACAGCAAATACAGAAACAGAAATCCAAAAATTCTTGTGAGGAGATTATACGGGTCTCTTTTATATTCTGCGTTTATACGGGTCCCTTTTATATTCATATTTTATATTCTGCGTTCTTTTTTAAATTATACAGTTTCAAAATCAAGGTACATGCATTTCAGAAGCACATACGGTAGTTTTTAAGGAATGCCTTGTAGGGTTTATATTTATTTCAACTAACATTTATTTTAAGTTTAAACTATCTTTCCTGTTAAGCCTTACTTTCCCCTGGAACTGCCAATGCCAGAGTATGTAAATTTTAGTAGAATGCGCAAGGATTCAAATTATCAGCGGAAGTATTCTGATTTAAATAGAAAGGAAACGAGTTCGAGGTGTGATATTCTTACTTCACGAGCGCGGAGGTAGTTGGCCAGAAATTGAAGAACCCCGCGTTTCGACCTGTGTGCTTGCCTGGAAGTAGTGTTAATCGTTCAAGTGATCTTCAAGTTTGCTGAATTAGCAGCGGAATTGTAAAACGCGGTGAATTAGTTACTTTTAGAGAGCCTCGTAGTTAGAGTCTTGTCTTTAGTTTCTTTTCAAGTTATTATTTTTATTTGACCGCCGAGTTGGCGCAGTTTGTGAGCGTCAAGAGCACGCACTTGTAATTTATTACGTTGAATAAAAAGGGACTTAAACCCTTCACAAGACTCTATCTTTTATACAGTTTTCACAGTCACCCCCTTGATTGCGTGCAAGTTGGAGGCGCGCAACGTTACATTGGCGCCCGAACACTTATCGAACTGAAATGGCCGAAAATTGGATGGAAACCGCGGGACAACACCAAGAAATGACAAGCCAATTGGAAGGATTTGGATACCTGGTCCAGACTTTGAGAGTGTCAATCAAGCCAAACGTCCATTTCGACGGAAAAAATTCGGTGGCGGTATTTCTAGAAGGTCTAGAAAACCACTTTCAGCTCTACCCTGTTCCTGAAAGACAAAAAGTTGCCATCGCCACATCCGCACTAAGAGGACAGGCCGCGCTATGGTGGAAAAATATAGGCAAATTTTTATTAGGGGAATTTGGAAGCCAGACATATACATTTGAAAATTTCAAAAAATCGTTAGTAAAGGCCTTCCCCATAGTGAAAGATCGAGCACGGCTGGAAGCCGAACTATATAGTTTCTATCAACGGGATATAGAAGAATTGACGGACTTTATTCTACGAAGAATTAAGCTGACGGATATGCTGTATGGGAAGAAACCAGATGCGGAGATTATTGAAATAATCTTACCAAGATTGTTACCCGCTGTTCAAGACTACTTTGAAATTAGAAACCCAAGCACATTGCAGGAACTCTTCGAATTGGCGGTGAAGTTTCAAAATCGCAGAATAGCGGAAAAAGCCAGAGGGGCAACGTATTCTCAAAGTACCCGAAGGAAATCTTCAAATGAGGAAACCATAAATGGAAATCGGCTCTTATGGGAGAAAGAGCTATCAAGCTAACTCATCGAAACTCGAAGGTCAAGGCCCAAAAAGAAAATTCGAAAATAAACATCCGCGTACCCAGAAGGCACAGATTGAAAGGAAAGCTTTAAACGAGTAGAGGGGCCTGTGAAAGGGAGGGTCCAGACCCCGGAAGTTTTAAAAAAACCCTCAAATAGACATTTAAATACGGTCATCGTAAAAAACTCACAGCTACCAATTATACAAGTCCTGGTTGGCGATGTACCAGTAGAAGCCCTCATCGATACAGGAGCAGAAGGAAATTTTATGAGTGAAAATTTCTTCAAAAAGAATTTTTATAGGGTACGATTATTTGAAACCAAAAATACGGAAATTATAGCGGCGCAAGGAAAAACATGTTACTGCATCGGGAAATTATCATTAAACTTACAGGTAAAAGAGGAAAGCCTCAAAGTATTAATTTTTATAGTGAAAAATCTGCAAAATCCTCTTATTTTAGGTATGGAGTTTTTAAGGGCCGCTAGGGCCAAATTGAATTTTCAAGACAGTTCCGTGGTGTTGGACATGGACCAGAGGGTGGTGGAACCTGTGGAGACACCGCAAGTGGACCTTAGCCATCTGAATGACCATGAAAGGCAAGCAATACAGCAAGTGGTTTGTAATTTTTCTAAATTGTTTTCAGAAAAACCAGGAAATTGTCAAATAGTCACGCACAAGATTCAATTAAATGCCGAAAAACCTTGTAGGACTAAACCTTATCGGTACGACAAACAAAAAGACGTAATCATCGAAGAACATATTCAGGAGATGTTAAAGAATAAAATAATAACGCCCATAAATAGTAACGCCCATAAATAGTGAGTACGCGAGTCCAGTCGTACTATGTAGGAAAAAGAACGAGTTTCCTCCTTCGGATAAAAGGGCTTGGAGGTTTGCTATTGATTACAGAAAACTAAATAGTATTACTAAATTTCCAGTTTACCCTTTGCCGGTTATAGACGAGATCATTAGACAGATCAAATCGACAAGATATATGTCTACTTTGGACTTAAAGTCTGGCTACTATCAAATAGCTATGAGACCCAAAGACATACATAAAACCGCGTTTATAACAAAATCGGGCACTTATGCATTTTTACGCATGCCCTTTGGGTTGTGTGGGGACCATCAACATTCCAGAGAGCTATGGACATTGTTCTAAAGCCTGTCCTAGGAAAATCAACTTTAATTTATCTAGATGATATAATTATAACGAGTAGTACGTTGGAACAACACATTAATGACCTCGAACAAGTTTTTAAATTATTAAAAGAGGCCGGTCTTACAATTAACGCCTCAAAATGCAAGTTCGCAACTAAAGAACTTAAATATCTCGGGTATAAAATTTCGCAAAAGGGTATAGAAACGCAAGATTCAAAAATAAAAGCTATCAAGAATTTCCCACCGCCCAACACCGCCAAGAAACTTTCTTCTTTCCTTGGGTTATGTTCTTACTGTCGATATTTCATAAAAGATTTCGCTAATATTGTTGAACCACTCTTAGTAATCAAAGGAAAAAGGGGTAAATTTACATGGACAGCGGAAGCAAACACAGCTTTTGAAAGATTAAAAGAAGCGCTCATTAATGCCCCTGTTTTAAAATTCCCGGAGGGGGACGAAAACCTAAAAATTGCAGCAGATGCGTCAGACTATGCGGTGGGTGCGGTTCTTATGCAAAATAACCATCCTCTGGCATTTTTTAGTAAAACGTTGAATCAGACACAAAGGAATTATTCAGCTACAGAAAGAGAAATATTAGCCGTATTAATGGCTGTACACAAATTTCGAGTTTATTTCGGCAAAGCGCCAGTAACAGTCTTTTCGGATCATGCGGCTGTTGGTAGACTTTACTCGGGGAAAAACCTAACGCCCAGGTTAATAAGATGGTCTTTAAAACTCCAAGAATATAATATAAGAATAAAACATAAACCGGGTAAGGAAAACAATGTAGCTGACGCACTTTCTCGTATAAAACTGGACGATGAAGGAAATGAACTTAAATGCGCTGTGCTGACTTCAAAAATTTTAGATTCTAGAGATACGATTATTACTGAACTGAAAGCTGATCCTGAATTTGGAAATATCTATGCATATTTGAAAGACCCCGAAAGCTTTGAGCACACAGATATCGATGCGATAAGAAATAGAGCAGAAAACTATGAAATAATCGATAATTTATTATTTTATACGAAAACAACAAACGAAAATCTTGAGTATAAACCAGTCATCCCAGCCTCGCTTCGATTAAGCATTTTGAGGAATTACACGACGCGAAAACAGCGGGCCATTTAGGGGTCAGAAAGACTTTAAAAAGGGTACGCGAGGCGGTATATTTCCCGCAATTATAGAAAATAGTAACGGCGTATGTCAGGTCCTGCAATCAATGTCAGTTAATAAATGATATTAATTACAGCCCGGCCGGGTACTTAAATAGCATTCGCCCTACATTTCCGAATGAAATTTTAGGCATAGATCTTCTTGGTCCCTTCCCCCAGAGGGAGTTAAATAAAAATCGTTTTCTTTTAGTAATAGTAGATCATTTTTCAAAATGGACAGAAATTGTTCCACTTAAACGCGCGTCAGCCAAAACAGTCGCAGATGCATTCTTACACAGATACATTTTAAAATACGGTGCACCGATAAAAGTCATTAGCTATAACGGAAAACAATTCATTAGTCAAATATTTGAAAACATATGCGATGGACTTGGCATACGCCATATCAAAATGGTTCCGTAAAAACCACAGGCAAACATAGCAGAAAGAGTGAATAAAAACATAGTAAAAATAATCCGCAATTACGTGAGCACACATCACAAGCGCTGGGATGGCTACATAAATGAATTAGCTTATGCTTTAAGAACGGCAAATCATGATACTACGGGAAAAACCCCAGCAGAATTATTTTTAGGCCGAAAATTAATTACGCCTTTAGATAAATTATTCTTTGTGCAACAAAGAGAGCAAGAGTTTAAACAAAAAGATGTGCAAAAGCTGATTGATCAGGCGCTTAAATGTTCGGATACGGCAAGAAATAGGCAGAAAGTATATTATGATAGAAAACGCCGTGAAGCAGATTTTAAAGTTGGGGATAAAGTATTGAAGCGGAAATTTTCTTTATCAAGTGCCCCAGACAATTTTACGGCAAAGCTAGCTCCAAAATTTGAAGGTCCCTATGTAATTCAGGAAATCAAAGGAGTAGTATTATATCTTAAGAACGAGAGAGGGGAGGTCTGTAAAGCAAGTCCCGACCAGGTGAAAAAATACTATAATCCAAATGATTTTGAAATCCTTAAAAGTTTCTTGCTTGCAGGACTCAAGTCTAAACGAAGTAGAAGGTCCAGAAATAACAACAACTATTCCACCACCCAAGAAGCAGAGAACTGAAGAGAGACCTAGCCCTTCTACAACCCGGACGTCGGTATCAAAAAGAAAAAATAACTTTCAAACTTCAGCGTTTAAGAAAAACAAGAATACAGATGCACCGCGTAAAGAAACCGTGGTAAAGAGCAAAACACCACCTACAACGGATCGCAGGAGAAATTATACATCAAGGAGAACGCGCACACGGCCACAGAGTCAGGTGCCAGCAAGGCCGCCGTTCCGGAAACTGAAACGGTAACAGGAGGAACCAAAATATCAGGAACAGAAGAAATTCAAGAAGGACTCCAGACCGGAGGACGTCAAGACCAGCCGTCCCAGGGAAAAACGGAAATGCCAACAAGCAGACGATTACTCCGCCAAGAGGCCAGCATGCAGAGGACGCAAAAGAAAAACTCATGTGGACGACACTCGGAGGTCAGTAAGGAGAAGATTGACGCCCATGAAACCTCTAACTTAGGACTAATATTGCCAAAAAAGAATGACAGAGTTTCAAGCATCGAAAACTCAAAGATAAGTTAAAACCTTCTATATTTTTTTTTCTTTTGTTCCGAAATGTTATGTATAAGTACGAAGTTCTATGTTTTGACGAAAGTCAATATGTCTCGGTTGAGACTTAGTTTTGTTTTACTTTATTTAGCTAAGGCAAAAGTATTATTTTCTTTAAGTATAAAAGCTAAAAACAAGCATTTTCTGTTGGTCGAAAGACTAATTCTGTTATGTTAAAGCCAAAATTTGGCCGAAGATAAAAATAACTTCCTATTCTTGTATTAATAAGAATTTTAGTTTCAGTGCCGCCAGGTTGGCGAAGAATGAGTAAAGTAAAAATATATTTTCTCTTATTCATTGTATGGTAAATTGTAAAAATTATATGTATTAAAATTTTGTAAATGTACGTAAATACTTGAATGTTATGTAAAAGTAGAATTTGGTCTAGAAGCATAAAATTTTAGATGCTAAAAGTGAATGCTTAAAAGCAATGAATTCAAAATTTATGTATTAAATTGTAGATAAAGTCATGCTTTAGAGCGAAAGCCTGCATGTTTAAAGATGAATGAGATGGAAGTTAGAATGAATGTGTTTTGTAGGGTTCTCCACCTACACTTGAATTTTTAAGAATATTAAAGTAGCTCATCGAGTTGTAGAATGTCGAGTAAGGTGTGCCTATTTGGTCGTTGAATTCTAACAAATCATGGTGGTTAGGGAAAGTGTTGTAAGACTAAAACACGAATATTCCCGTTTCACACCACACATGGTGGAGAGCCAGGGTAAAGTTAAATTAATGCTTGAAAAATTGAATGAATGTGAATTAAGAAATAACTAAGAAAAACGAATCGTTTAAAAACAAAAATTTATTGTGTCAAGAAAGTGTAAATTATAATGTATTTAGAAAGATACTGATACTTATTCCTTCCAGATGCTGGAAGGAAAGACCAAGATTGATTGATGAAGTCCAAGAAAAGTTGCTGTAAGAAGAGAGAGTTATAACTATCAAAAGAAGTTTAGTATACAATTTGTTACATAAGATTTTTTTTGTGTAAACGAGGTTCTCGACAGTTAGTTCAGAATTAGAGAAACTTACAACAGGTCGTTTGTAGGATCTGCTTCCAAGTTTTCCAAATTCTGGCAGCGGCAAATGTTGGGTTTATATTTTCAACTAACATTTATTTTAAGTTTAAACTATCTTTCCTGTCAAGCCTTACTTTCCTCTGGAACTGCCAATGCCAGAGTATGTAAATTTTAGTAGAACGCGCAAGGATTCAAATTATCAGCGGAAGTATTCTGATTTAAATAGAAAGGAAACGAGTTCGAGGTGTGATATTCTTACTTCACGAGCGCGGAGGTAGTTGGCCAGAAATTGAAGAACCCCGCGTTTCGGCCTGTGTGCTTGCCTGGAAGTAGTGTTAATCGTTCAAGTGATCTTCAAGTTTGCTGAATTAGCAGCGGAATTGTAAAACGCGGTGAGTTAGTTACTTTTAGAGAGCCTCGTAGGAGTCTTGTCTTTAGTTTCTTTTCAGGTTATTATTTTTATTTGACCGCCGAGTTGGCGCAGTTTGTGAGCGTCAAGAGCACGCACTTGTAATTTATTACGTTGAATAAAAAGGGACTTAAACCCTTAATAAGACTCTGTCTTTTATCCAGTTTTCACAGTCACCTCTTTGTTGCGTGCAAGTTGGAGGCGCGCAACGCTACAGCCTTCTGCAATGAAGTTATTTATGCCCTGTTTTATAATGAGTATTTTAACATATAGATTAAGAAAATGATTAAAAATTATAAAAGTTATTAATGTTTCTTTAAAATGAACAAGTAGTAATCAAAAGCTAATTAATTAAAATATGTATTCAAAAACATATTTTAATTCATGATTAAAGAGACAAGTAAGCATAGCATAACTTGAATGTTCTGTGCAAATTTAAACGTAGAATTTTAAGAAACATTTATAAAGCAATTACCGCTCTTTAAAATTCGCATCATTCAAGAAAGGGTAATTCTTCCGATACTAGACCCAAGAAAATATTAATTTTTCAAAGGCAACTTGTAAAGATTCTGTACTGTGTACTTTTAAGTTACAGTTGAATGTGAAGAATTTTAAGAACTAGTAAGCAAATAATCGCTTGAGTTCGTGAGGTAGAAAACAACAAGAGAGAAGGGTGAAATAACTCTTTATTATTCCAACTAATTTTTAACAGAACTCCGTCTTGGAGTTGTACAATAAAGCCGACACTCGGGCTTCAACTTAGGAAACTAAGAATTAAACTTAACTGAAGAGGTATAGTCGAAGCTAATCAAACTTCTAACGGAGTTGGCTCCTTAACGCTAATTGACTGAGAAGCTATCAAGGGCCTAAAGTACGGCCGAGCGTAATAATAGCTTAAGAGAGGGTAGACTATAAAGGCGAACGGGTGCTAACCAGAATCTCTGGTTCCCTCTGTCTAAGACAGTAGAACTTCGCGGTTAAATACCGCTCTTCCTCCTTTTGCATTCAAACGGAATTCTAAAACTACGTTCTGGCCGGAAGTTTAACTCAAAATTTAACTGCTAATAAAATTAACATAATCCTTACAAACTTGGATTTTGAACATGCATATATGACTACTGCCGTACCTTACATTGCAAGATGGATATCCATACTAGAGGAGATGCTGGAAATGTTTGCTTAAAACCACCACTGCTCAGGCACGGTCAAACGGGATGCTGCACTTTTAGGTGGCCTACAAGATGTCGTTAGTAATCGTTAGTAATTGTTTTTTTTTCCAGTTACTGTATAGCGCATAAGCATTTTTGTTTAAACACTCCATAGGGAAAGATAGGTAATACTTAATTCAGAAGATCTTGGAAGCTTTTCGAAATAACTCGGTCATCAGAAAAATGGTTTTCGATACTGCCGGTCAGTTGGTGTCATGATGACACAGAAATTGGCTCTTCTATGCCTCCTTTCCCAATTTCTCTATGTTCCTTTGAGCACATTAAGCACACTTATTTCAGAATTTGATCAATATTATCATTCTCAAGCACCGAAAGATGCGCCCTATATAAATAATAGAGTATATTTAGATAAATATACTTATGTAAGTTGCTCATGAAATTTTTCTTTAATATTCCTATCTGTGAAATATCCTGTACATCCAAAATAAATACAAATCATAACTGAAAGCTTGCGTGGCGACATCTAGTTGCAATCCCCTATTTTTTTCTTAATTTAAACTGAAAATTTATTTTTATATTTTCCGACTTTTATTGCTTAATTGTGAAAAACGCAGACACCGAAACAAAGAACTGAACTTCAGCTGAATTCATTGTTAAATATTGAAATATAGAAGGTTTGTTTATATTCAGAATCAAATTAAGCACTATACTTTTGTATTTTCATGCCTCAAAGAGTCTTAATGTGTTAAATCTTAAATATCTGTTCTAGGAATGAGTTCAGATAGAGATCACTGAGTCATAGAATGCGTTCTGTATCCTGTATTTAAGGTTTTTAATGGAAGATTTCTTAATGCATATTAGATGGATGAAGGAGCCTTTAATGGATACCTTTGAGAGGTCAAAATATGCCAAAAATATAACACATTTTAATGCTCATTACCTTTATAACCAATTAGTTTATATCATGCGCTGATTTCCAATTCTTCATATCGTATTTGCTCTTTATGTTTCCGATATTAAAGTATTTAAAATAAAATAAAAGCAGTGCTCTTTCTTCGTCATCGAGATAAAATTCTAATATATACTCTGAACAGGATTAAGAACGAAGAAACAGTATTTTTTGCTGATTTTTTTTCCAAATTAGAAATATAATGCTACTGAAACGACCTATTTTAAGAAGATAGAATTACATATTTTTAAATATGTAATTCAATTTTTTATATTTTTTTGACAGCTCCACATCCACTATTTTTAACATAACATTAAAACTAATTCTTAAACTTTTTTCCAAGAAGCATAGTAGTTGAACAGCTTATAATCATGCAAAGGTTTATACAACTGGCCAAAACAAAATTTCCTGAATTTTGGTTAGCAATTTCAAAGAAATCATGCTCGAAAGCAAAAAAAAAAAAAAAAAAAAAAAAAAAAAAAAAAAAAAAAAAAAATCTTAATTACTAAATTACCTTCAAATTCTGTAAATGTACATCATTTTCTTAATACTTTTATGCATAATTTTATATTTAAACAGTATTGTGCACGGCTTGGAAAAGCAAGCCCCCACATTTTGCACTCCACATTTTTCACTTCGAATTCCAATTCGTTTGAGAGGCAACGGAAGCCAGCTCTAAAGAGGCCATAAAACAATTTTGGAGGATTGTGCGTTATTTTTTATTCTGTTACTTTTTTTATCGCTTGAATGAAACTACCTTAAATGTAGGAGGCAAGAGATGTTTGCGGCTTTTTCCCTCGCCGATTCTGTGTGGCATTTTCAATAGCAAGTTTCATGGAATTGGTCTCCATGTAATTATTCGTTTGCTTAACTTGTGAAAATCTTTACTATTTATTCATCAAGAAGATCGACTTCCTCAGCTAACACCACCCTAAGATGAAGAAAACCCCTTAAATACAGGAAGACGTTGGAAGCTTTGTGCCATTTTTTTAATTCGAGGCTAAGCTATGTGTTTTGGTTAAAAGTAGCTGGACATTTTTTATTCCTAGCAAGTTCTAGAAAATTCTACAAGCATTTCCTTGAAAAATAATCAATGATTTTTGTAATGTTTCAAGATTTCTGCTTCATACTGAGTTCTGTTCTTAATGACGAATTGACAAGTGTCATTATGTAATTGGTGTTTGCCTTGGTTTTATTTCACTAAGTATGTATCCAAATTTCTACTACATTAATAAGGTTTTGAAGAAATATCACATGTTTTCACAGGCGGAACTTGATATTTATTACAAATTACATTTTTTGGCACTGTTACATGGGTAAGTAAATCTTTTACCTAATTTAGGGTTATTAGGCAGTACAGGTAAAATCCTAATAATTTCTTCATTTGCGGGTTTGTTGTACCACAACATATTCCAGGGCCATAAAATAATTATCTTTAAATTTTTAATATATTTTGATTACTATTGGCACCCATATTTTTTACAACATTTATAATTTTAATTGACACAATAATAAGTGAAGAGTCGAAATTTTCGTATGGTCTCAAATACAATTATAAAGCTTCATACGTCAGAAGAACAACAGTTGGTGATTCTATATAGATATAGTGTTTACATTAATTTAGAAGTCAAAAAGCAAAAATCAGCGTTATATTTTCAAATTTTCACAGGACTACTTTCGATGGTTTTACAGAACCATCATCCTCAGCTGCAAAAGCGCAAATGAACGAGATAAAATACAGTGATTAGATAAGATAAGATAAGAAAGACTGGACAGGAGTTAAGATACTGGCCCCATCTGTTGATAAAACGAGAATTAAAACATAATTTCTTTAAATGCTGAAGGTAAAGATGGATTGTAATTAGGGTCGTTAACTAGAACAGAAAGATGTTTTTAATATGAAATGTCTCTAGAAAATCTAATTAACCCATGGAATATGTTTTTTGAATAATTTTGGTTGCAGAAAAATTGAAAGTGTGATTTTCGGACTAACAGTGCTGGGCAACAGAAGACTTCTGTGTTTCCTTTTTCCTTACCTGTGTCTCATGGTCCTATGTCTCACGCGAAATTTTATGGCTCTCTTAGTTTGACTAATGTATTAAATAACACTGACGGCAAGGAATCCTGTATATACCCCCAGAAATTTATATCCGGAATGGGGTCCTTGAGTATGGAACTCGGAATTTCATTGATGGAAAGAAGGGAATGACAACAGATTTGAAATTTAATTTTCGGATCGTTTATTCTTCATTCCATGGCTACAACTGTCAAGTCAAAAGCGTAGCTAACCTACCTGAAAATGTGTATGGATTAAGAATGGCCAAATGTAAAAATACATGTAGCACAAGGAACTAATTGGGGAAGGGACTGTGAAACCTCATACAAACAGAGAGGTTTTCACTTACGGGGGTATATGAATGATGAATTGCTTTGTGGTAAAGCTATCATGAATATTATTTCTGGATCAGTAATGAAAATTAGACAACAAAGGAAATTAAAGTACTAGATAAAGTATATGAAGCAGTTGGTTGATTACAAAAGAACTGTTTATCTTACGAGGATTTCTTGTAAAGGGTTTTCAAAGGGTATCTGGCCTGTATGCACGTTACACATAAGGTAAGCCATAAAATCTCTTCACAACCAGCTCATTTGCCAGGATATAAACTACCAGTTACTAGCGATCTGTTCACTCGGTATCAGATGAGTATGCAACGTGGAAAATGCCGACTTTCAAAGAAAGAAAAAAGGCATTATATGGAGAATTAAATTTTACTGTCTGAAGATATGAATTTACATTAAAAACTTTTAGGTTTTATGTACTGTTTACTCGAGCAAAATCCAAAATTAAATGAAAAACAAATTACAGGAAACAAGTGAATTTTCTACAGATTAATTTACTGTTACCTACTAACACTTTTTAATATCTTTATAAAATTATACTGTTTCCGCAAATGCTTTTAAAGAATTTATTATAAATTCAAAAGCTGGGTTTGATCAGATGGCTGTAAGCGATCTTGTTAAACTTTTGAAAAAGAACTTTTCCAAGGATTAGTCGGCATCCTCAGCACCTATTTAATATTTATTTTGTTTCATAATGCAGGAATTTTACACCTCTTACAACGCAATACAACTCCCTAGGCTTTTGAGTGGAAAACAAAGATAAGTTTTCAACTCCTTTTCAAAAGCTGAACGATTTTCGGTTCCGAAAAAAGATTTGTGTGTGATTTTTATAGTTGCTAGAGGAAAACTTTTTAAAAGGGTGCATTTAAAAATAGGAAAATAAAACTAAAAGCATTTTCTTTTATTTTACGGTGCAATGTTTCTTCCTTTCGCTCTTTGGGTTTTTGTTGCTTTCTTAAAGCTTGTAGAAACTGCTAGTAATTTAGCGGGAACTGAGAAGTCAGTGGAGCGTTGTTGGAAACGGAGACGAAGATCGTTTTTAGGATAGAAGGAACCATTTCTCATTTAAGAAAGGTGTAGAAAGTCTCATAATGAAAATTTTATTTGAAAGAAAGGGATGGCAGAAGAATAATATAAAGAATTGCAAAATATAAAAAACATGTATTTACAGTTTCATTTGTCAAATTAGAGCTACACCGCAATGTTTATCTCAAGATTAATTAATTTTTGCAAGTTAATTCTCTGTTATTCTTTCTGATTTTGCATACTAAGGGACTAAGTAGATAAAACCGTTGAACACTGTTTGTTCGATTCAGTTCAAATCCTCACACAAGGTTCTCCTGACTTTCCCGATGTGTAAGCAGAGCAGAGCAAATTTTCTTTAAAACGTTATCCATGAAGGTTTATCGTCCTTGCCAAGTAGCCCTCATATGCATTATCATATGCATCAGTCAGAGTGGCCTGTGCTACGTATTTGGGGCTTCTGAATGGATTTAATTAAAAATATTATATGTAAGTTAAGATTTCTCTAGTTAAATTAGTAATGATGTTACAGGAACTCATACGTAGATAATTTATGGAAAGTTCAATTTCATTTTAAGTTTTTCCTGCCCACAGCAATTTTGTCCTCAACCTTAAATTGAACTAAAAGACGCAATTAAGCAAAAGCTACTAAATTACATGTGTCTAAATTCTTTTGCATTTACTTGTCACGCAATATCCGAGTAAACAAATGGACGCATTTGCCATCTTCATGTGGAGGACTTAATACAAAGACCGTTAGATGTAAATTTTAATTTACAAGTACATAATCCCTCTTTAAAGTGGAACCTATATTAGTTAATGTGTGTACTTTTTTCTACTTTCCTTTAAGGTAATTTAAAGTGAAAAATATAATTTATAATTGACTTATTTTTGTTTTTCTGGATTTTTAGTAACTGCTTTTATGTAATATCTTCCAGATTTTAAATAAAAATTTATAAGCATTCAGATTCAAGAAATAAAAGACACTATTCTGGAAAACTTTATATAACAGAGTACTAAAAGCAGCGAAAGAAAATTAACGAAATACGTTAATTTCTTTATAAGGATTGTAAAAATATACAATGGTTCGGACTAGAATTTCTTGCAGAAGTCAGTGGATTAGTCATCTGAAATCTAGTCTGAAGATTGCCGGACTTTTTGGCTGACCATTATACTGCAAAAACATCTGAAAAGCATATGTTTAATACCTTTCAAACTGACTATGAATAAAAACCATTCTCGAATTTAAAAGAAAAATTTTAAAAAACTAAATAAATGTCAATTTTGTTTTCTAATCGCTCAATGAAATTCTACCATTTTGTTTGAACATTTATTATATCTTGTTATACTTGGCACTGAAGGCGAATATCCATCAACCAAAATCTCGTTCCCCTTTTTTTTTCAGGACGGAAACGTCGTATCACAAAAATAGGCTGTTCAAAAACAGGGAAGTATTCGGCCGACATACTGACATAACAGTTTATACTCACGATCATTTTTCAACTGGAGAAACAATCCTTCTTAACATCAAGTAGCATTTTCAAAACGCTGTCATCTAGAAGTCAGTTTATTTCATCTGAATATTCAGATGCACACTCAGATGCCGATAAATAATTTTATTCCCTCAAATCAGTACGCAATTTTCCCCTCAAAATACAAAAGCATTGTATAACGCTATTTAGACCGACTCTAAAAAGGCTGCGCAACATGTTTCAGCTTGAGATGTTCTTGATAATTGCTTTACGCCTCATACATTTATTATACAAAATTTGCCCATTAACTAACCGTACAATTTCCTATATATAGTTTCTTATAGATAAGAAAAAATTACTCTTTCAAACTTATCTCCTTCAAAATAATCGCCAGAAGAGTCTATACAATTTTCCAACATTTCTTCAAGTCATCGGAACACTGTTTATAGACGTTGGATCTAACCGCTCCCAAAATATGCGTAACATTTGATAGGCCTGAGACATTTTTATGGCCATTTTAAGCTTCGGTAAAAGGGAAACATTAGTTGGCGATACGTCGGGAGAATATAGTGGGTTAATTCATCACTGCAATTGAACGTATTGTTGTACAGACAACGCTCTAGGGGCCTAGCATTATCGCGTAAAAGAAGCCATTGCTCAGAATTTAAAGTTTCTTTCTAACTCGCCTTATTCTACTTTTTAATTGAAAAAGTACGTCCTTCTAGAAATACTGATTAATTTATTTCTTTTCAGGGACAAATTTATGGTGAATAAATCCATTGCAATCAAAAAGTGCAATCAGCGTCATCTTAGTCTTTGATTTCAACATTTGTGCCTTTTTGATGGGAGAATACGGTCTTTTCCCTTCTATACTTTGTCTTTCTGTTTCTGGGTACTATTGTCGACACTAGGTTTCATCTCCCACTATGATATGCTTTAAGAAATTGTTGCCCTGTCCGGCAGTAGTCAAAAAATGTTCACGGCAAACTTTTCTATCTTTCTGTTACTGTTCTATCAAAATCCAAGCCATAAATCGAACATATTCTTTCCTCATTTTCATATTTTCAACTAAAATTAAGCCGCAGCTTTCTTTGCTTATCCCAAGCACTTTTTAAAGTTGCTGAGTTGTTACAGGCTGTTACAGCTTTTGCCAAATAATGAATTTTCTCCATTTTCATCATTCTTTGAAGTTGAAGGGCACCCTATCATTGATTCACCTTCAATGCTTTCGTGGCCACATTTAAAACTGTTGTACCACTCATACACTTGTGTTCCTGATAACGATGATTCACCGGTTACAGCCGAAGACATCGCGGACGAAAACGTCGAGGAGAAATCAACGCAAGCGAAAATGTCGTGGAAAGAAAGATCGCGGGAGAAAATAAAGCAAAGATAAAACTTCGCAGTTCTAAAACGTTGTGACACGAAATATCGTCGTCGAAAACAAAGCACTTCAGAAACTTCGCAGTTTAAAGTATCGTCCTTGAAGATATCGTAGTAAAAAATAAAGCACCCACAAATAATCTAATGACGATAACCTCGCAGACATGCGTTTTTCAGGTTTTAATAATTGTAAATGGATGTAAAATGTATTCGCATAATGATTTGTAGGCGCAAGATGGAAAGAAGGATAATTTTTACTTTCATATTTTTTATTAACTAATAAATTTTTAAAAAACAGAAAAAGAAATGTAATCAAAACAAGAAATAATTTTCACTATAAGAGTATCATATTAAAAAAAGTGAAGAAAATAATGTCATAATTAACTTAGCAATTTTTTTATAGATAAAGTCATGCAGTTACTTATCTTTTTTTTTCTATTCTTTTTTAGATTATACTTTTCATGAAAAATTACCAGTAAACCTTTATGAAAAATAATTTATTAATGACCTTTGTTAGTTAACTATGTCAGTTTAAAATTTTATTAAGTGCTATAAGTTGCATTAATTTTCTATGCTTAAGTTTCCATTTTACATTTTCAACCAATATTTATTAGCTAATAAAAATATGAAAGTAAAAATTATCCTTCTTTCCATCTTGAGCTCACAAATCATTATGCGAGTATACTTTTACAATTATTAAAGCCTGAAAAACGCATGTCTGCGATGTTAACGGCTTGCGATGATTTGTAGGTACTTTATTTTTTAAAATGATATTCTCGACGACGATGTTTTTAAACTGCGAAGTTTTTGAATTTTTTTATTTTCGACGACGATACTTCGTACCACGATGTTTAATAACTGCGATATTTTCTCTTTGCTTTATTTTCTCCGACGATGTTTTGTTTCACGGTGTTTTCGCCTTGAGTTTTTTCTCCCCGACGATGATTTTGCCGCATCACTACATGCTGCTCGAATCATCTCTAAGATTTCGATAGCAGACCCTAATTTGTAACAACATTTAAAGTTATAATATTGTTCCACTGGAAGAAATTTTTTTCTACTAACTGTACGCTTTCTACTGACTGAAAATGACTCCGAGTTTTTATATGCAAACTACAAAATACACAGTTTAATCTGGCATTAATCCTTTCGCCGTCCTCTCCCGTCCGCGAAAATTTTTGCCCAGCGGCCGTCTGTTTTTCGTAGCGTGTAATGTTGTTTTCTCTGTACATCATAACTTTCAATACATGACTTTCGTAGTATGTGAATGTCAATGAATATGAAGTAAAATTATAAGGAAATAAAGCATAATGGAAAAATAATAATATCTCCGCTTATTTCTAACAGCAGGATTATTTGATAACATCTGATCCAGGCAGTCCACTCCTCCCATTTTGTTGCTGTAATCTTTTACAATTAACGTTTTTTTATTTTACAGTTCTTTTCCGTGTTCCAACACCAATCATCGAATTATTATGGACTGTACTCATCAAACGTATATCCTTCTTGTCTTACCAATTCACAACCTCATCTTTTCTCTTTTCCTGCTGAGTAGACTTTGAAGCCATCTCTCACTGTTTTGTATCTTATGTAAAATAGCGCGAATATTCATAAAACCAGGGGCAAATTTAATTAGAAATAGAATGCCTGATTAGTTCTACCCTCTAGGAGGTATTAGAACAAAAAAAATAAAAAATAAAAACTCAAACAAGTAAACATTTAGAAAGCGTTTTAAACGTTTAAAAGTTTTAAAATGTAGAATAACGCTTGAGACGCGTTATGGCCGCCCTGCGGAAGTTTCACTTGAACGCGCTAGACGCGTTACAGACAACGAAGATGTTAACAGGAGTTGAGATGTCACTATTTCTAAACATACATCTATTCTTTGATGTTTTTATTTTATAGTTTGGTCTATGGACGCACATTATATTTGCCAGTTTGGAAAGTCATTCCTTTTGATAATTTCTAAATAACTGGATTCCACAAATTATGAAGAACAGTTATAAAAGCAATATAAACGTCAAAGGAAACTGTTCTTTTTAAGCAGAATGTCAGTATTTTGCATGGAAAGGAAGCTATAAAAGTTTCAATAAATTTCAGTGCAGAAATTAGATTTATTACGGATAACTAGAACGTCAAGGAAAGAAAGGGAGTTGAGAGATTAGATTCCAAAAGTGATTAAATGGCTGGATTAATCAAATTTTTTATATTCTTATTAAATCATTTCTGTACCTATGACTCAGTCTCATCAGTTTATTTCTATGACTATTTCTGAGTCTTATCAATGTAGTATTAATTGGATTAGAATAGTCCTCTAAGATTTTTTATGCAAACACTTTCAAATTTAGTCTATTATTTAAAAATATGAAATGCGGTGTCGTTTTACCTCTTTTGAGAATGATCGTTAACTAAGAGCAATCAACCTCGAAATTAGACGAACTCAGTTATGTTGAATGTACTCTATATGTATGTTGAGTGTACTTTATGTTGAGTGTACTCTATGTTGAGTGCACTCTATGTTGAGTGTACTCTAGTTTATTATTTGATCTTATCGGCTTACGCTAAGAGCTCCGAGATTGCGCAGAATCAAATCTGCAAAGAAAAACTACAATCAAAATGCGAAGTATAGACACCGCGTAGCATCGAGACAGCTACAATCGACAATAGCATGCCTCCGACACTAGTTACACAATAGAAATGAAATTGTGATAATATTGTAATAATGAATAAAAGTATTAATGTCCATGTGCCCAATTGCATAGACTCCTTAACTGTATACCCTCGACAATGCGTAATAGACATAGCGTAGGAACAAAACCTGCATTCGGTGGTGCACGTTTGACTGGAATTGTACAGGGGATCGACCTTAGCATAGCTTAGATAAGATTTATAATTATCCAAAATGCATAATCAAGAAGGTAATAATTCGATTAAAATTATTTTTATGGTACTTGCGCAAGATAGACACCAGTCCAGGTTCAATTCTGTGTCGAATTCCTTTCTTATCTTTCCTTGGATATCTTGTTAGTTGAGAATATAAAATGATTACAATAATTGAATTTTCTTATGCTAGAAGATTATAAGTGGTTAATAAGGTATTTTCTCCTTTCTTCCATCATGCGTTCGTTGTGTAACGATAGCACATTCTGCACGTATTGGAGAGGTCCAGGTTCGATTCCCTGCGAGGACTTTGCTCTCATTTCATTTCCTACTTCAAGAAATCCTAATGACTCTACAGTGGCGCCCGATTTTTAAGGTGGTGGACAATAATCTGTCACGATCAGGATCTGGCGATTGGGTACCCTAATCTCCAATCGCCTCGTTAAAAGGTGGAGTGTATATTTTCTTCCTCCTTCCAATATGCCTTCGTGTTGTAATGGTAGCTCACTCGACGCTTATTCAGGAGATCCAGATTCGATTCTCGGCGAGGGCATTGCTCATGTTTCACACCTCCCGCTTCAAGAAAACGTAATGATTCAACAGGTTGTTAAATAGCTTATTTTTCTTATACATTTAGGCATTATTTTGCCTCAACGTTTAGTGTTCTATTCTTGTAATCTGTGAAAACTTTTGAAGTAAAATACATTGCCATAGTAGTTCCAGGTTAAACCATAGAAAGGGACCTGGTGTGATAAAACGAACCTCCAAGAACTAATCGGAGTATGCACGTCATATCAATATGACAATACTGCAAACAGACTCGCCAGTCTCTACAACATATCCTTTGCGACCTTAAAGTTTCGAGAGGAACTAGGAATAATAATAAACGTTAGACTTGCCATAGATATTACTATATGGCCAGAAAACATTTCGTTTCAAAATGGAGCATTATAAAGTTTCAAAATTAGTAACTAGTAGTATGAAAATTAAGAAATAGATTGATTTGCTGGCTTAGGCTGTCTTGAACTAGGAAGTTTTTTTTTTTAAAGTAAAATGCATTTTTAACTGATCAATTAATCTCATTGTTGAATTACCTGATGAACACTTTTATTATGATTTTTAATTACTTTACTAGATATTTTATTTACATAAGCTTTTCTTCATTCTTTATTCCTTTGGTTAAAACCATAGGACGTCAATAATTCTCATTAAAGAATGGCAGAATGTCATCAGCATATCGAACTCAAAATGGAAAATGGCACATTTAATTATCAGCAAGTAAAAAACTAAAAAAAGTAACTATCGCATAATAAGGAAAGAAAGTAAAAATGTTTATTCATCTTCAGAACTCCTGTAAGGATTATGTTAATTTTATTAACAGGGCCAGAACGTAGTTTTAGAATCACGTCTGAATACATAATGAGGAAGAGCGGTATTTAACTGCGAAGTTCTTTGGTCTTAGCGAGAGAAAATCAGAGTTTCTGATTTACGCATGTCTGCCTTTTGGCCACTCTCTCTCTCAAAGCTGTTATTACGCTCGGCCGTACTCAGGCCTTTGATAAGCTTCGTAGTCAGATAGAGTTAAGGGCCAATTAGTCCAGAATCTTGATAGCTTCGGCTATATTTCTTTAGTTAATTTTAGTTTTAATTGTATTCTTAGTCTCTTAAGTTCAAGCCCAAGTGTCGGCTTTGATTGTACACTCCAAGACGGAGTTTTGTTAAATCTTATTGGAATAATAAAGAGTTAGTTACCCTTCCATCTTGTTTATTCTTGTCACACGAATTTAAGCGATTATTCGCTAACTAGTTCTTAAGATTCGTCACTTTCTACAGTAACTGAGAATTGCAATAGTGAAAATCTTACACTCCTATGTTTTTAGATTTATGCATTTAAATGTTTCAATTTTAGCAAATTGGAATCTAATCTTGCGCTCGCAATGTAAAGTGGACTTGCTTATAATGCAATATCAGTTATAAAGTAATGCTTATAACGTCCTCTTCGTAAAGATATGGAATTGCATTTTCTCAAAACAGTCGTACTGCCGCGAAACTAATTCGAGGACAGTTCCTTTTCTCTTGTGTACGCGAAAAGTGCAGTAGTTGAATTAGGGCTCACTTGGGGTTGAGGGGAAAAAAAGAATATTCGCGTTACAGTTCGAACAAAGAGAAACTAAGCAAAAGAAATGTGAACGCAGTTTCTAGCGAAAGAGGTAAAAAAAAAAAATCCTCATTAGCTTTCGATTTATTTATTTTTTTCTTTACGCGTTGTTTTTTCCTTTATTTTTTTTTACGTTAGGCAGAGTCGTTATTTCTATCTCAAAGTGCGAAGGAGATTACGTAATGAGTCGGAAGAACTCGCTCAGCTAGCTATTTCTATTTATTTATTTACTTGTTTATTCCTCCCTGCTGCTTTTTTTTCCAGAAAGATTAGGTTTATTTTTCTGTTTCCTGCATACCTCTTTTAACGCTCCGCAACCGCAACTGATAAACGTGAGGATTACAATGTTTCACGAAAACACATCATTCAATGGATGGAATAATATTTCTTAGCGTAGATGATACAACGAATTTATTTTTCCCTCTTAAAGAAAATTTATTTGCCAATTTTCAGAAAAAACAAGTTTCTAAAAGCAATCTCGAAAGGTAATAAAAACGGTATTATTGGAATAGCGTTGTTGAAAACGCTCTTTTTTTTTTTTTTTTTTAGGAACATATTTTTTTATGTTTGCGGTAAAAGGAAAACTTAGGAATAGTTTGTTTTTACCTATTTTTTTTAACTAAGGACATTTTGGTTTATGTATTTTCATAGACATTATGTTTTTGGTTTCCAGATATTGCGCATTGCAATCAATTTATTAATAGCTAAACTGTCACTAGTGGGGTTTTAATGTATTTTAAAGTTGGTTCTCAGTTTATTTCCCTGTAATTTGAGATGTCACAAAAATTTCAGTCTCAGTTCAGTAGTAAGTCAAATAGTCCAGTAAACTTCAAGAGCTTAATTAGAAGCTATCCAAACCATTTACAAAAGCATCCTATGCAAAATTTTTTTGAACATGTTTGAATGAGGGAAAGCCAAATGAAGCTTATAAGGCTTATTTTAACTTACCTTATACTTCTAAACCATGCTTATCTAGCTCAGGCAAATTTCCCCATTGTCCCAACTAACTTGGGTACTAAGTGTACTGGGACTTCATATACCACACAGGGATAAAACATAACTAAATATATATTACTACTACTTTATATTAAAAACTAAAAATTAATAAAATGTATTTTTGTAAATGTGTATTTATTATTTCAAAATTTAATTTCTATGCTTTTAATTTGCTATACATTTGTTATTGCTGTTTTTATTTATTTATTTACTTATTCAACGCGTTTTGCGTCATAATTGTACGTTTTGTTTAATCGTAAGTTCGTCTTCTTTAAGTGTGTTTTTATATGTTTAGTTCATGCGTTATGTGGTTATACTTTTAATGGTTCATGCTTTTAATTCTGAGTCAACTGGTATTTGAATATAAGAATAGCTCAAATAGAGTCTGAGATAAGACAAGAAACGTTCCTACGGGGCTCTTGAGGCACTTTGGAGATTTCTCGTCACTTTGAGCATTCTGGAAATTTCCTGAAAACGCATTTTCTATGATGTAGCAGGACTGTTTTCTAAGATACCAGAAGTTCGCATCCTCCTGCTTGAGAAACCCATAAACAAGACACTATGAAAGCCTTTAAAGTACGTCTACCATAATAAGATTTGCTCAAACCAGGACATTTTTTGCTCATTGAACAATTTTGAGAAAATACTCACAGTATGAGATAAAATTTATTATGATAAGAGCCTATTATTTAAAAGACTAAATAAAGAAGTTTTTGATAAAAAACAACAATGAGAGAAAAAAGATTTTTTAGCTCGACTGAGCATATCTTATTATTAAGATCTTAGTATTTGTCACTAGTGCTAACATTCTTTAAAAATTCTTTGTTATTTTTAATGGGATAAGCTGCAATTTAGTTCACGGTTAATTATGCAGCTTTATAAAGCTTTTACGGTTGATTCATCCATTCTATCTCTATTCATATGATATAATATTCATTGATAAGAATACTTTTTCAATTGGTGCTGATGCGCCTGCCATGCTGAAAATGCATTTTATTATCTGAGCAAAACTCGGCAAAAGAAGGATTTTTCTCCTTGAAATGACTGAAAAGTTACATCTATTTTTTTTCATAACTTTTACTTTTCCAAATTTCAGAATTAGTTAACAAAAAAAAAAAAAAAAAAAAAAAAAAAAGTATTTGCAATTACTACTTTATCAAAAATTTGATCCATTTGATCCATGTTTATTGTATTAATTGTGACAGTTTCATTAATTGTTTCAACATAACTTTCAATTTCAGACTGAGTTAATTCATTTTTTATCTAAATAAAACATTCTGCTATATGGAAGTCGTTTTTTCAAACTGAATATAAGAAGGACTGTCATAAAATGGTCTAAATTCTTGTTTTTTCCAGGTTTCCAATTTCCAGGTTTGTTTTAAATTTTTTAATTCATCCAGTTCCACTGACAATATCAGTTGCACTGCCTTTTGTGCTCTCGTAAAATAAGGATATTGTTAAATAATTTGAGTTGCATTTGCACAAACTACAAATCCATTTAACCATTATCATCATTAAAAAACTGTTTTATCGTCACTGTACAATGTTCTCTCGAAATAAAAATAAGATTTAAGTCTTTCATAGATTTCAAGCATTTCGTTAATAGCTGGAAATAGTGAAAGAAAAGGAGTGTTGCCATATCGAAGAACCTTTTTATATCTACAACTACAAATTCATAGGACTCGTTTATTTTAGTGACTCGAAACCTATAAATGGGAAAATATGTATAAAATTTGATGACCTGTACAGACATGAGGTCATTTTAGGAAGCGGGCAAGATGAAAAATGTGCAACGCCTTCGCCGGGAATCGAACCGCGGACTTCTCAATTACGCACTGAGCGTGCAGACTACGAAGGCTCGCTAAGAAGGCGAGAGAAATGTCTTATACACTAAAGCTTTAATTTCAAGAAGCAGAACATCAGCTGCAGTTTAAAAGCAGTGATGTACAATGTGATCTCTGAAACCAATATCAATATTTCTTCCTAGTTTTTTCTTCATTCTGTTGTAAATATTGTTTTCTTCTCTACGTTTAACACCCGAAAAAATAGTATTTTAATTATTTCCAAAAAATCCAATATTTTTTTTTCTTTAGTTGTTTTTATAATTGACATTAAATGGTTTGATAGTATTTCTTTAGGTTCACCAAGAACTGTTTGAAAACCTTAAAACCTTACTGCACAATATGGTACAAAATACAACGCAACAACTGGCACAGTTTTAGTTTATTTCTTGTTGGAAAAATCTATTGATACACTCTCTTCGGTTTGTTTAAATCTTCACGAAGCTCCGAAACAAGAGTGCTGAATTACATTAAGAATAACAGCTACACATTTTGTTCTGGCTAGTCTTAACTTTCTTTCAAAGAGCTGCGGAGTTATTTAGATGAACAATCGGTAGACAAGAAGCTGTAATAGTGAACAGCAGCATAAAATGCGAAAGTTGCTTCTTTAGCTGCCATTAAGAGTTCTTTGTCACACAAATCAGTGCCTTTAAAATATTGGTAATATAATTTGAGGAAGTTCTTGCCGCTGCCACTAGACGCGTTATGTTTCGTACATTCCAAGTGATTTGAATTGTCCAAAAGCCCAACATTAGCTGAAAATTCTGAAAAGTACAGTTCACATTTCCCTTTCTCGGTACGATCAGAAATGTTTCTTCGTAACAGATAATCCATTTTTAGTTTATCAGTAAACAGACAGTTTTTTCGACATTTTAAAGATTAAATTAATTTAATGTACAATACAAAATGATCGCAGATGCAGATTCGCAATTTGAACTCATCTAGGAAATTACATGCCCAGTAATTTAGTGGCCAGTGTAACTTCCATTGTTGCTAACTCTAATTGAAACAAATAATCTAA
Organism: Stegodyphus dumicola; assembly: GCF_044657685.1. NCBI lineage: Eukaryota > Metazoa > Arthropoda > Arachnida > Araneae > Eresidae > Stegodyphus > Stegodyphus dumicola. The sequence continues at coordinate 221,271,012 of NC_140769.1, read as the reverse complement.
ATATTAAAGTAAAAATATATGAATGCTAGATGCTATTGTAAATTCTGCGGAAACAAATCCGGATGAAAAAATAAAACATATAAATTTACTATAATTTTTGGAGAAAACATTTAGACCACATTTAACATTCTTTGATTTAGATAAAAGATAATTAGATTGGAAACAATCAGTGTATCATAGAGGATATTTTAATAGCGAAATCGCATGTACCCGAGACTACACTATTTTACTTCTTGTCAACTTGGCACTTTTAAAATTTTGTCAAATAACCGGCAGAAAGAAATACATTGGCCGAGACGCTGGGGCCACATCATCAAACTGGAGCAGTAACGGTTTGGACTGATGGGATGTCTGGAAAGCCGAACCGTAGAACTAGGCATTCAGGCATTTAGTTCACTTCAGTACATACGACTGAGCGTCTCTCTCAGTGATTGCTACTTTAGACATTGTTCTGTGAATAGTATTGGTGACGCTCAACCGGAACAGTGGTTAACAAAGCTGACTGTCGTACCGAAGGGCCTGGTTCTAATTTCGGAGAAGGCATGACGGATGTTCGCAAATGTACAGTGTCTGTGCGGCATGGGGTACTATAAGTATGTGGCGAGCCGAAAGTTCTCTCGAGAGGTTAGTGGTAGGGGAAGAGGGATGGAGACCCTCGGACACGCCCTCCCCGGGTGCTCTCCATCAAAATTGAGGGGGGGCAGAACTGGGTCGTTTTGTCACCTGTATGGTTTCCCAGGCCAACAACAGGCGCACCCTTGACCCCTTGCTATGATGAATTTTGTGGGCTAGCTCTGATTTTATAAACCTCAGCTGATGTTACTGTCGATCAGGTGGGATAAGCCATAACAACACAACATATTATTGTGATATGCAATATTCTTTGCCTGTCAATAGGAATTTGCCTTACCTATAATTTTTTCCTTAGGCTACTTATAGCTGTTTATCTTGCTGTATGAGCTTTTATTTACACCAATGTTTATTATGTTATATTATTCAGTTTCCTCTTTTTCAGTTGAAGCAGTTACTGAAGAGATCTCTATGAACTTACAGCGCGCAACAATATTCACAGGATACTTGCAAGGTTTGACTTTTATAAGTTTAATAACATGCGAATATTTTTGGTTCTTATTAGGCTAGCTCTCACCTCCTGTAAACTGAAAAGTTTTTACGTCAAGCGTGTGTACAGGTTACCCACAAGTTAGCAAAGTTCTGTTTCTTTTAAACGTTTGAGTTTGTGAAACCCTCAGGATGAACTGTAAACAAATTAGATATACCAATTCAGAAGTTAAACAACAAAAATCAGCGTTATATTTACAAAATTTTCACAGGACTAGTTTCGATGGTTTTACCGAACCACCATCTTCAAAAAAAAAAAAAAATTTTTTTGTAAATACAACGCTGATTTTTGTTGTTTAACTTCTGAATTGGCATTTATTCGGCGTGTTATTGTGTTTTAAATTAGATATATTTGAAATTTCTACTTGAACTGTATTACTTTTAAATAGAAAGCAAAAGAGACAAAAAATAATTTTACAATCTATGTGATGACTTTGAGGTAATTTAGTAATTTCAGGTAATAATGTAACTATATATAACTCACTATTAACAGAGTAATAAAATACTCACTAAAACTGTCACTCCTATGACAGTTGCTTCGAAGAGGTAAAAAGGCTGAATCTATATATTCAGATTGTAGGGTTTATATTTATTTTAACTAACATTTATTTTAAGTTTAAACTATCTTTCCTGTCAAGCCTTACTTTCCCCTGGAACTGCCAATGCCAGAATATGTAAATTTTAGTAGAACGCGCAAGGATTCAAATTATCAGCGGAAGTATTATGATTTAAATAGAAAGGAAACAAGTTCGGAGTGTGATATTCTTACTTCACGAGCGCGGAGGTAGTTAGCGAGAAATTGAAGAACCCCGCGTTTCGGCCTATGTGCTTGGCGGGAAGTAGTGTTAATCGTTCAAGTGAGCTTCAAGTCTGCTGAATTAGCAGCGGTATTGTAAAACGCGGTGAGTTAGTTATTTTAGAGAGCCTCTTAGTTAGAGTCTTGTCTTTAGTTTCTTTTCAGGTTATTATTTTTATTTGACCGCCGAGTTGGCGCAGTCTGTGAGCGTCAAGAGCACGCAATTGTAATTTATTACGTTGAATAAAAAGGGACTTAAACCCTTCACAAGACTCTATCTTTTATACAGTTTTCACAGTCACCCCCTTGGTTCCGTGCAAGTTGGAGGCGCGCAACGTTACATTGGCGCCCGAAAACTTATCGAACTGAAATGGCCGAAAATTGGATGGAAGCCGCTGGACAACACCAAGAAATGACAACTCAGTTGGAAGGATTTGGATACCTGGTCCAGACTTTGAGAGCGTCAATCAAGCCAAACGTCCATTTCGACGGAAAAAATTCGGTGGCGGTATTTCTAGAAGCTCTAGAAAACCACTTTCAGCTCTACCCTGTTTCTGAAAGACAAAAAGTTGCCATCGCCACATCAGCACTAAGAGGACAGGCCGCGCTATGGTGGAAAAATATAGGCAAATTTTTATTAGGGGAATTTGGAAGCCAGACATATACATTTGAAAATTTCAAAAAATTGTTAGTAAAGGCCTTCCCCATAGTGAAAGATCGCGCACGGCTGGAAGCCGAACTATATAGTTTCTATCAACGGGATATAACAGAATTGACGGACTTTATTCTACGAAAAATCAAGCTAACGGATATGCTGTATGGAAAGAAACCCGATGCGGAGATTATTGAAATAATATTACCAAGATTGTTACCCGCTGTTCAAGACTACTTTGAAATTAGAAACCCAAGCACATTGCAGGAACTCTTCGAATTGGCGGTGAAGTTTCAAAATCGCAGAATAGCGGAAAAAGGGAGAGGGGAAACGTATTCTCAAAGTACCCGAAGGAAATCTTCAAATGAGGAAACCAGAAATGGAAATCACTCTTATGGGGGAAAGAGCTATCAAGCTAACGCGTCGAAACTCGAAGGTCAAGGCCCAAAAAGAAAATTTGAAAATAAACATCCGCGTACCCAGAAGACACAGAGTGAAAGGAAAGCTTTAAACGACTAGAGGGGCCTGTGAAAGGGAGGGTCCAGACCCCGGAAGTTTTAAAAAAACCCTCAAATAGACATTTAAATACGGTCATCGTAAAAAACTCACAGCTACCAATTATACAAGTCCTGGTTGGCGATGTACCAGTAGAAGCCCTCATCGATACAGGAGCAGAAGGAAATTTTATGAGTGAAAATTTCTTCAAAAAGAATTTTTATAGGGTATGATTATTTAAAACCAAAAATACGGAAATTATAGCGGCGCAAGGAAAAACATGTCACTGCATCGGGAAATTATCATTAAACTTACAGGTAAAAGAGGAAAGTCTCAAAGTATTAATTTTTGTGGTGAAAGATCTGCAACATTCTCTTATTTTAGGTATGGAGTTTTTGAGGGCCGCGAGGGCCAAATTAAATTTTCAAGATAGTTCCGTGGTGTTGGAGATGGACCAGAGGGTGGTGGAACCTGTGGAGACACCGCAAGTGGACCTTAGCCATCTGAATGACCATGAAAGGCAAGCAATACAGCAAGTGGTTTGTAATTTTTCTAAATTGTTTTCAGAAAAACCAGGAAATTGTCAAATAGTCACGCACAAGATTCAATTAAATGCCGAAAAACCTTGTAGGACTAAACCTTATCGGTACGACAAACAAAAAGACGTAATCATCGAAGAACATATTCAGGAGATGTTAAAGAATAAAATAATAACGCCCATAAATAGTAACGCCCATAAATAGTGAGTACGCGAGTCCAGTCGTACTATGTAGGAAAAAGAACGAGTTTCCTCCTTCGGATAAAAGGGCTTGGAGGTTTGCTATTGATTACAGAAAACTAAATAGTATTACTAAATTTCCAGTTTACCCTTTGCCGGTTATAGACGAGATCATTAGACAGATCAAATCGACAAGATATATGTCTACTTTGGACTTAAAGTCTGGCTACTATCAAATAGCTATGAGACCCAAAGACATACATAAAACCGCGTTTATAACAAAATCGGGCACTTATGCATTTTTACGCATGCCCTTTGGGTTGTGTGGGGACCATCAACATTCCAGAGAGCTATGGACATTGTTCTAAAGCCTGTCCTAGGAAAATCAACTTTAATTTATCTAGATGATATAATTATAACGAGTAGTACGTTGGAACAACACATTAATGACCTCGAACAAGTTTTTAAATTATTAAAAGAGGCCGGTCTTACAATTAACGCCTCAAAATGCAAGTTCGCAACTAAAGAACTTAAATATCTCGGTTATAAAATTTCGCAAAAGGGTATAGAAACGCAAGATTCAAAAATAAAAGCTATTAAGAATTTCCCACCGCCCAACACCGCCAAGAAACTTTCTTCTTTCCTTGGGTTGTGTTCTTACTATCGATCTTTCATAAAAGATTTCGCTAATATTGTTGAACCACTCTTAGTAATCAAAAGAAAAAGGGGAAAATTTACGTGGACAGCGGAAGCTAACACAGCATTTGAAAGATTAAAAGAAGCGCTCATTAATGCCCCTGTTTTAAAATTGCCGGAGGGGGACGAAAACCTGGAAATTGCAGCAGATGCGTCAGACTATGCGGTGGGTGCGGTTCTTATGCAAAATAATCATCCTCTGGCATTTTTTAGTAAAACATTGAATCAGACACAAAGGAATTATACAGCTACAGAAAGAGAAACATTAGCCGTATTAATGGCTGTACACAAATTTCGAGTTTATTTCGGCAAATCGCCAGTAACAGTCTTTTCGGATCATGCGGCTGTTGGTAGACTTTACTCGGGGAAAACCCTAACGCCCAGGTTAATAAGATGGGCTTTAAAACTCCAAGAATATAATATCACAATAAAATATAAACCGGGTAAGGAAAACAATGTAGCTGACGCACTTTCTCGTATAAAACTGGACGATGAAGGAAATGAACTTAAATGCGCTGTGTTGATTTCAAAAATTTTAGATTCTAGAGATACGATTATTACTGAACTGAAAGCTGATCCTGAATTTGGAAATATCTATGCTTAATTGAAAGACCCCGAAAGCTTTGAGCACACAGATATCGATGCGATAAGAAATAGAGCAAAAAACTATGAAATAATAGACAATTTATTATTCTATACGAAACCAACAAACGAAAATCTTGAGTATAAACCAGTCATCCCAGCCTCGCTTCGATTAAGCATTTTGAAGGAGTTGCACGAAGCAAAAACAGCGGGCCATCTAGGGGTCAGAAAGACTTAAAAGGGTACGCGAGGCGGTATATTTCCCGCAATTATAGAAAATAGTAACGGCGTATGTCAGGTCCTGCAATCAATGTCAGTTAATAAATGATATTAATTACAGCCCGGCCGGGTACTTAAATAGCATTCGCGCTACATTTCCGAATGAAATTTTAGGCATAGATCTTCTTGGTCCCTTCCTCGAGAGCGAGTTAAATAAAAATCGTTTTCTTTTAGTAATAGTAGATCATTTTTCAAAATGGACAGAAATTGTTCCACTTAAACGCGCGTCAGCCAAAACAGTAGCAGATGCATTCTTACACAGATACATTTTAAAATACGGTGCACCGATAAAAGTCATTAGCGATAACGGAAAACAATTCATTAGTCAAATATTTGAAAACATATGCAATGGACTTGGCATACGCCATATCAAAATGGTTCCGTATAGACCACAGGCTAACATAGCAGAAAGAGTTAATAAAAATATAGTAAAAATAATTCGCAGTTACGTGAGCACACATCACAAGCGCTGGGATGGCTACATAAATGAATTAGCTTATGCTTTAAGAACGGCAAATCATGATACTACGGGAAAAACTCCAGCAGAATTATTTTTAGGCAGAAAGTTAATTACGCCTTTAGATAAATTATTCTTTGTGCAACAAAGAGAGCAGGAGTTTAAACAAAAAGATGTGCAAAAGCTGATTGATCAGGCGCTTAAAACCTCGGATACGGCAAGAAATAGGCAGAAAATATATTATGATAGAAAACGCCGTGAAGCAGATTTTAAAGTTGGGGATAAAGTATTGAAGCGGAAATTTTCTTTATCAAGTGCCCCAGACAATTTGACGGCAAAGCTAGCTCCAAAGTTTGAAGGCCCCTATGTAATTCAGGAAATCAAAGGAGTAGTATTATATCTTAAGAACGAGAGAGGGGAAATCTGTAAAGCTAGTCCCGACCAGGTGAAAAATACTATAATCCAAATGATTTTGAAATCCTTAAAAGTTTCTTGCTTGCAGGACTCAAGTCTAAACGAAATAGAAGGTACAGAGACAACAACTATTCCACCACCCAAGAAACAGAGAACTGAAGAGAGACCTAGCCCTTCTACAACCCGGACGTCGGTATCAAAAAGAAAAAATAATTTTCAAACTCCGGCGTTTAAGAAAAACAAAAATACAGATGCACCGGGTAAAGAAACCGTGGTAAAGAGAAAAACACTACCTACAAAGGATTGCAGGAAAAATTATACATCAAGGAGAACGCGCACACGGCCACAGAGTCAGGTGCCAGCAAGGCCGCCGTTCCGGAAACTGAAACGGCAACAGGAGGCACAAAAATACGAGGAACAGAAGAAATTCAAGAAGGACTCCAGACCGGAGGACTTCAGGACCAGCCGTCCCAGGGAAAAACGGAAATGCCAACCACCAGACGATTACTCCGCCAAGAGGCCAGCATGTAGAGGACGGAAAAGAAAAAGTAATGTGGACGACACTCGGAGGGCAGTAAGGAGAAGGTTAACATCCATGAAACCTCTAACTTGGGACCAATTTTGCCAAAAACGAATGACGGAGTTTCAAGCATCGAAAACTCAAAGATAAGTTAAAACCTTCTATAAATTTTTTTTCTCTTTTGTTCCGAAATGTTATGCATAAGTACGAAGTTCTATGCTTTGACGAAAGTCAATATGTCTCGGTTGAGACTTAGTTTTGTTTTACTTTATTTATCTAAGGCAAAAGTATTATTTTCTTTAACTGTAAAAGCTAAAAACAAGCATTTTCTGTTGGTCGAAAGACTAATTCTGTTATGTTAAAGCCAAAATTTTGCCGAAGATAAAAATAACTTCGTATTATTGTACTAATAAGAATTTTAGTTTCAGTGCCGCCAGCTTGGGGAAGAATGAGTAAAGTAAAAATTTATTTTCTCTTATTCATTTTATGGTAAATTGTAAAAATCATATGTATTAAAATTTTGTAAATGTACGTAAATACTTGAATGTTATGTAAAAGTAGAATTTAGTCTAGAAGCATAAAATTGTAGATGCTAAAAGTGAATGCTTAAAAGCAATGAAGTCAAAATTTAAGTATTAAATTGTAGATAAAGTCATGCTTTAGAGCGAAAGCCTGCATGTTTAAAGATGAATGAGGGGGAAGTTAGAATGAATGTGTTTTGTAGGGTTCTCCACCTACATTTGAATTTTTAAGACTATTAAAATAGCTCATTGAGTTGTAGAATGTCGAGTAAGGTGTGTCTATTTGGTCGTTGAATTATAACAAATCATGGTGGTTAGGGAAAGTGTTGTAAGAATAAAACACGAATATTCCCGTTTGACACCACACACGGTGGAGAGCCAGGGTAAAGTTAAATTAATGCTTGAAAAATTGAATGAATGTGAAGTAAGCAATAACTAAGAAAAACGAATCGTTAAAAACAAAAATTTATTGTGTCAAGAAAGTGTAAATTATAATGTATGTAGAAAGATACTGATACTTATTCCTTCCAGATGCTGGAAGGAAAGACCAAGATTGATTGATGAAGTCCAGGAAAAGTTGCTGTAAGAAGAGAGAGTTAAAACGAGCAACAGAATTTTAGTATACAAATTGTTACATAAGATTTTTTTTTGTGTAAACGAGGTTCTCGCCAGTTAGTTCAGAATTAGAGAAACTTACAACAGGTCGTTTGTAGGATCTGCTTCCAAGTTTTCCAAATTCTGGCAGCGGCAAATGTTGGGTTTATATTTATTTTAACTAACATTTATTTTAAGTTTAAACTATCTTTCCTGTCAAGCCTTACTTTCCCCTGGAACTGCCAATGCCAGAATATGTAAATTTTAGTAGAACGCGCAAGGATTCAAATTATCAGCGGAAGTATTATGATTTAAATAGAAAGGAAACAAGTTCGGAGTGTGATATTCTTACTTCACGAGCGCGGAGGTAGTTAGCGAGAAATTGAAGAACCCCGCGTTTCGGCCTATGTGCTTGGCGGGAAGTAGTGTTAATCGTTCAAGTGAGCTTCAAGTCTGCTGAATTAGCAGCGGTATTGTAAAACGCGGTGAGTTAGTTATTTTAGAGAGCCTCTTAGTTAGAGTCTTGTCTTTAGTTTCTTTTCAGGTTATTATTTTTATTTGACCGCCGAGTTGGCGCAGTCTGTGAGCGTCAAGAGCACGCAATTGTAATTTATTACGTTGAATAAAAAGGGACTTAAACCCTTCACAAGACTCTATCTTTTATACAGTTTTCACAGTCACCCCCTTGGTTGCGTGCAAGTTGGAGGCGCGCAACGTTAGAAGATGATTCATGAATCTAAATATAGAGAAGCTCACACGTTCACAATCTAGGTCTCTTAATACTATCCACATTCCCTGCTTAAATTCTGAATTGTAAGACTTTTATTTGCAAAGTGTACCCGCTTTAGCAAGAAATATGTGGAGAATTTTTTCTCTGTGTTATGTGTAGGTATCTGTATAAGCACAGTAAAATGAAATGGCAATAGCACATCCCATTGTGATAAGTCAGAGGTTCTTAAAACTGTGGGTCGTGAACCTGCATAGAGGGTGGCCAAGAATATGAGCAATTCTGATATTTTTTAACTTGTTATAATAATTTTACAATTACCAAATATTTTCACATAACGTACCTGAGAATAGATAAATATAAGCAATACAGACAAGGAAAAAACGAAAACTTCTCGTCGCATTTTTCACAATAGAAACTTTCATTTTACTTTAAAAATTAAAGACGTAAATCTGCAATAGTACATTGCATTACAAGTGAAGGAACTGACAGCTTCAATGACGCGTGTGTCGAATTTAGTCAATGTTTATGGGGGTTCCCCAAAACTTTCGTAAATATTATGGGTTCTCCACACCAAAGAGTTAAAAAAAAACCTGCAACAAATTAAACTTAACTTTGTAATGTCATCCGAATTAAGAACAATTCTTTGGTAAGTTTGGTCGACTAATTATTCTTTTCTTTTGCCTCCTTTTTTTAGTGGAGGGAAAGGAGGAGTATGTGAAGAATGATGGCATTCGTCTTGTGTGTTGTTGTTATGAAAATAGTAAGCATATTCATTTTATGCGGATTATTGGAAATCTAACAGTCGGAAGATCTAATTCAGTCGGAAGAAGAGGAGCGAATCCGGTAACTGGCACAAGCTGAGTTTTCATATTTCCTGCTTCGGAAAATACAAAAACTAAAATGTTTAAAAGAAACTTAATTTACGTTTCCTGCATCCTCAGAAAACAACACTAATACAACTATGTCTAAAACAGCTATCAAATTAGAGACTAAAACTTGACTTCTCTGTTAACGGGCCTTCTAACATAGCTACTACAAACAAGATCAAACGCTAAAACTCATCAATAATCAGCGCAACATTATGGTAAGTAAAATCTGAGAGTTTCTGCTCTCCTAATTAAAGTGCTCAACACTCTGTCAAAACACACGCATTTTGTTTCATTACTTAAGCTCATTTAATTTGCCTTTCTGGCGAATTTTACGTAAAAAATAAAAATGCAGCAAGGATTTAATTTAAGAAAACAACGCTTTAATTAAAATAAATCTTACAAGCATCTACAAAGCGGCAGCGAGAATTCATAAGTTTTTAGAAAAAATTGGAGTAATTAGTAAAATTTTTAGCTAGACAGGTTTCGGAAATTTTAGTCAGTTGAAATATTTATCAGTTTGCCTTCTTATATATGCCATATTTTTATATATTACTAAATCGAAGAGAGTTCCTTTTTGCTCTTCCATTGTTCTAGATTTAATATTTATCACACTAAACACGTTTTTAGCTAAAGGTTCAGTTATTTAATTATTATTGGAAAGGGTCTTATATTTCATACGATTAAATAAGCACTTAAAAATCTTTTTACAAGAAAAGACATTCCCTTCTATGATGCTCACAAGTATTCCTTCGTATCGCTAAAAGACATTCTTTCTTATGATGAAAGGAATATATGTATTAATAATGTATTTTTCATAAAAAAACGGTATTGCTACCTATGATGATTTTAAGAATCCGGTTACCTTTTTCTTTCCGTTTTTTAAATACAATCAAGAACATTATAAAAAAAAATCTTATATGGACACCACATGACTTCTTTGTACGACCTTTTAAATTATACACAATTTTTGCTGCATTTCAGTTAAACGTATTTATTCAAATTTCATTAGAGATATATTTCTCATTCAATTAATTCAGTTCTCATTTCGCATCAAGGCGAAAGTACATAAAAACTCAGAAAATCTTCATTAAAATTGAAAACTATAGAAAGACATAAATCACCGAATACAATTAAAACACTTAACATTTTATTTCACAATTAAAATTAGAGTTTCTGCGCAAAAATAAGCAATTCGGCCAGCGTGCAAGAAGGCAGATTTTTCGGTGCACAAAACTGAAAGCTTACTTTTGGTCTCACTGGGCAAAAAGACACGCAAGATGCAGAAACTCACTTAATTCACTATTCTGCTAAGTTTCAAATGCAAACAATCATGGCCGCTCTATTAGGCTTAGTCTCGCTTAAACAATCTTTAAATTGTTGATTATTCTACAACTATTTTATGCAGATTAACTAAAAGCATGAAATTCGTAACCAGAACATAAGAACAAACAATACAATAACAACACAATTCAATCACTTTTAAAGCAAAAAAGTCCACAATTTTCCAACATATATCAATAAAAAAATCTTAACTCATCGAGCCGGGTAACAGAATGGGTTATATACACACACATGTACTAGATGTGACGTGATTTGTTGGATTTGTTTTTTTTTTTTTTACCTAGACCATAAATCATGTATGTGATTAAAATTCAGATTGATTCGTGGCTCAGTTTTTACTATATATGCCATATGACAACTTTTGTTTGTTGTCAAATTTAGAAAGAAATGGGAAAAAGATCATGAACTGCGTGATAACTGGACATTAATAGACTGATAAAAACCAAGAATTCATTTTCTCTTAAAGAATCTACTGGAATTTCACTTCTTTGATTTCCGCCTTACATTTCACAAATATCCACGATTCAACACTATTACCATGAACGAAAAGTTTTATACTTTTTGAGTCTCTCTAAGAATAAAATTCATCACATAGTTGTTGTTATGAATGTTAAACTAAAGAGGAGTAAGAGCTCTCCACCTTGCATATTAAAAAAAGCTTCCGGATGAAATCTAAATAAGAAAAGAATTTAGTCTTAAAAGTTCTACAGAATATGCGACTTTCTTTACAGAGCGGGGTAGACAGCAACTCGACGCATGGATCCAAAATGATGATGCTGAAGAATTTAAATTTTTTTTTTTTTTTTTTTTTTTGCGTGTGTGTGTGTGTGTGTTTTAGCCTATAGGGGCAATTTGCCCATAAAGGCTATCAATTTAGTTTTGGCATTTTGTGTTGATTCACTACAAACGACGTTTCATATTTCAAACTATTGCCACCAAATAAATATTAGAGTTCTGCATTACATTTAAAGAAATTAAATAATGAAGAATCTGCATGAATGTATCTATATTTCTCGCATTGTCAAAAAACAGCGGTACCTAGGGACATCAGATTTTGAATAACGTACTCCTCCACTCGAATATCGGCATCCAGAGGTCCGAATTTGGAATCTGGAATTTGTATGATTATCTATTTCATATTTTGTAAAACTTTAATGAAATTTTTTATTAACAAACTCAACGATTTCAAAGCGTTCCATTAACATTAACAACACGTGCATCCTTAAGTACAGATATGTTTTGCTGGAGGTTTCTTTACATTTCTTACTGGTATTATTTTGGTAGCGTAGAAACGCAAAGGCGTTACAATGTCTAACTGTATTTTATGTCGAATGACTCAATAGAATTTATATGAATAAGGACTTATAGAATGTCTTTCTCTCTTTTCAAATCCCGTTTTGAATCCCCCATGAAAAAAATGTCCCTTTGGGTGTAATATAAAATCTGAAAGCTTTCGGTTTTTTTAATATTTGTATTTATTTATTTATTTTCTAGGGTAGCGGTTTTAAGTTTTGAAAATCTTACTTCTGAGAGACGCGAGCAGAAGCAAACATAGGATAGTACAATCTCTTGGCCCCATGGTGGAGGAACAGCGGTGGCGCCCTCTCACGTTCGATGCATCATCTACTTAATCGCCATAGGTTTTCTGAAAAAGAGAAAATATAGAATATTATCTTTTGCCTGGAATTAAGAATTTAAAGACATGGAAAATACATGAGAAACTTTTAAAAGCTCTCTGAAATCTTCACAAAAGCACAAACGTTAATCAATTAGTGATGAAAAGTAATTTCTCTGTTGCCATTGTGTTTATGTTAAAGTATGTAACATATTTTATTTTGCATTTATTTGCATGCTTGTTCTAATATCATTAACATTATCGTCATAAACTTCAAATGAAAATAAAATAAAACTCAATCTGATTCCCCCGATTTCACCTTAAAACATGAAAGATATTTATATAGTCTAAGCAGTTTTTTTTTTCCTTTCTTTTTTAATATTGCAAACATCTGTAGTCTCAGCTCCGAATGTTTCGCGACGCGTCACATTTATCTATGACAGTTATAATTGATTGTATTTTAAGCTTTGGTAATTTGCCATCTTTGGAAGAGTTACAGTTCTGGGTTGTATACGACATTTAATTTAAAATCATGGACGGAGATTTGACCTGAGTAATTTAAAAGCAATATTTGTACTTCTTCATGATTTACGTTTTCATATATATGTAAGTGTATAAGCTTTAGCCAACAAAAATATTATTTTATAATTTATTATTATTATATTTTTTACATAGCGAAAACATATAAAGGGTGGCTTGCCGGAGTTGGATATTTCGAAATACGTTGTATATGGACGACGCTGTTAAATATAGGAACACTATGAGACCATTATAATGTAGCATATACAATGCCATTTCAATTGCTATAAATCAGTGATCAGAACAGCAGAGCGCTTTCGCTGTGAAAGCATATTATACAAACAGTGATAGTTATGAAGCTAGACGCTGTCATTTTCAACTGTACCATCATGATATGGTTCCGTTGGCCCATGCTGTGAAGGAATAGGCGAAAAGATTTGAAGCAACGAGGACAATCGTGAATTTAAAAACATGTAGGACTAAGAAAGCGGTGCGAACTCCAAAGAGTATCTAAGCAGTTAATGATCGAGCAAAACTCGCAGCTTTCTGCAAGACAACATCCAAGTCACGGTACTTTTCTGTTACCAAGACCGGATTCAGAAGTATATGTATGTATGCGAATGTGTGTGTGTATACACATACATACCTACGTATACGCATATATACATGCATACAGTTCTGAATCCGATCCAGATAACAGAAGAGTACTCAAAACATCAGGATTAACACGTCGGAGTTTGGGCAGAATATTGCATGATAAGTTAGAACTACATCCATATAAGCTCCATGCATTGCATCCATCCTAGAAATGACGATATGAACTAGCCAGAAAGATCATTAAATCTGACAGCATGAGATTTTCTTTTACGGGGCCATTTAAAGGATCGTGTGTTTACTACTGTCATCAGACACTGGATGAAATCGAAGTTGCGATATGTGAAGAGATTCAATTCGTTACTCCCGACGGCCAGAGAAAGTTATGAGAAACGTCCATTCACGAATGCAAGAATGCTATCTCAGAAAGGAACATTTAGAAAACATTATTTTTAAAAGAGATGTTTTTATGTAAATTGCATACTTGTACCTTCTTATATCCAGAATTATGTAAGAATATGTGAACATTTTTGTAAACACTATGGGGTATGCATTACGGCATTTTCAATATCTTCCACTCCTGCACTCCATTCTGTATTTTAATATTTTACTGAGCTAATTTTAATATTTTACTGAGCTTGGTAATCTTTAAACATTTACACCCTTAATGAAATGAATAAATTATGCTTTTAAAGGAATGACTTATTAAATATACAAACGATTCTCTTCATTCATTATTTACACGAAATTTTAAAAAAATAAAGAAACGTAGATAAAACGGTTCTGTAGCTGACATTCTCCTTTATGGAAGCAGTTTTTATTAATTATACTTGTGGTGTAAAACAAACAACAAAAAAATTGGTCCTATATTGTTTATGTGCTGTTTGAGCTTGATCGTGAAATTCTTCACCTTACGTAAGCTTTCGTGAAATTTGTTGCAAAATATTCTTAGTTAATAGCAACGTAACCCTTACGTAGTGCGGAGAGAAAAAGGGAAATGTTTTACTTTTTTATTTTGTATGAAAGCCAAAGCAGAAAAAGGCTTATACTTGTAGAAATATCAAGGGGGAAAAAGACTGAAAAATTAATAAATATACATTCATGAATCTTTTGTTTTCCACTGCTTTAGATAAATACACTTAATAGTTATAAAAATGTTTTTTTTATTTACAGGGATTTTGGTCATATGTTACTAAAATTAAGTCTTTCTTATATATGTATTATTTCTCTCTTTTGTTCCTTGGAATTCTATTAGTATCTCTGTATAGTTCTTAATTCTGTCGCATACAATTTTATATTTGGTTTCGCAGGGCCATTTTTTTTACGCTGACAAACGATAAAAATTTCCTAATTTGGAAACCACTTAAAACATTTCCGTGAGCATAAACTGACAAGAACTCCTTGTTTTCCCAGGAAAGAGTTTTTTGCAAAACGTAAACGATATTTGAACAGCTTTTCTAAGTTGTTTGAAAGCAAAAAACATACATTCAGATTATCAATTTGGTTCATTAATCTAAATGAAATAAAACTCGCGCAGGTGCTCTAGATCAGGGTTTCTTAAACGGTGGGTCGCGACCCTCAAGGGGATCGCCGGACCTTCAGCAGGGGGTCGTCAAAAATTTTAACAGTTTTGATATTTCTTTAACGTATTATAATAATTTAACAATTACCAAATATTTTTACACAATGTATCTGAAAATGGATAAAGATAAGGTTATACAGGCAAAGGAAAAAAACGAAAACGTTTCGACGCATTCTTTTTATAATTCACTTTCCTTGCTTTGCACGTGACGCTGTCATTTCGTCTGTTAGTTATTTAAAATTTTCACATTGTTCTATGTCTTAAACTGAGAAATTTAAAGTTAATGACCTAAAACTACAATAGTATATTACAGTACAAGTGAAAAAATTTAAAGTTTCACTCACGAGTGTTTCGGATTTGTGCAATACTTCTCTAAAATTCTCACAAAATCTTTGAGTCTCACAAAATGTTTGTAAATATTATGGGGTCCTGGGGGTCGCGAAAAAATCTCAGTGATAGAAAGGAGTCGCGACTGAAAAGAGTTTAGGAAACCTTGCTCTACATGAAATCAATAGAACAGAAAAAATAAAACAAGAAAAATTGGCGATTTTATTTTTTTTTTTAAGCTTGAGAAATTTTTGATATATTTATCAAAGATATTGCGTAATACGATTCCAAAAAATTATTTATGCCACTCGTATTAAATAAATTAAAATAATAAGCTACTGCATGGCGTTAAGGCTTTTTCTGTTTTAAATTAATTTATATATTGGAAGACAAAATTAAATATTTTAAATTTTAAGCACATTTATAATAAATAATAATAATAATAAAAGAAATAAAAATTTTATAAATAAACAAAATAATTTTTTTTTACATTTTAACACATTTAAAAAATTACATGGTTTTAATGAAATGCTCTAAATTATTGTAGAGTCATTAGGGTTTTTTTTGGGGGGGAAGCAAGAGACATTAAAAATGTGCAGTACCCTCGCCGGTACTCCAACCTGGACCTCTCGAATACGCTGCAAATGTGCTACTGTTATACCATAAAGACATGCTGAAGGAAGGAAAAAAATACCTTATATACTGTCCCTTTCAAAATGTGAAGGAGGATTAAGGGACCCAATCGCCAAATCCTGCGTAACGATATATTTTCCTCCAACTTTTAGTTCGGGCGCCACTATAGAGTCATTAAGATTTTTTGATGCAGAAGATGTAAAAAGTATGCAGTGCCCTCACCGATACTCGAACCTGAACTTTTCGAATACGCTTAGTGTATACTACCGTTACACCACGAAAGCATGCGGAAAGGAGGGAGAAAACCCCTTATAACTTAAAAAAGTAATTTTTCCTTCATCTCAACGTTCTTCGTTATATTAGAATAAAAGAAAAAATGTTGGGCAACTAAGAATGAATAATTTTAAATCGAAATTTTCTAGATATTTTAGGTTCACAAGCTGCCGAGCGGATAATATCGCGAAATGCTCAAACTTTTGAAACGAACTGGTTTCAATTCCCTGTAAATGGCGGGATCTCAGCTTTTATGGATTTTCCTGTGTATAACGCGAACACGAGCCAATTTCCCTTAAAGATTGCTTCATAACGGCATCCTGTCATGAACAAATAGCTTTCGTGTCTTAACAGTTACTCTCAATAATCTGACCTTATCAAACCCAACCTTAAAATTCTGTTAATATTTAAAAACCATTTTACACGACAGCTTCCATGTTTTATTTTTATTCACATATGACAAGAGTTGTTGTGATAGTTGAAAAGGTATTTTTCATTTTTCAACGCGTTTTATTAAACCAATGTAACTCGAAAAAATAATTTAAAAAAATTCTGAAAGGTTTCAGATTTTAAATGAAGTCTAAAGGGGCGTTTTTTAAGGTTACCTTTATTTATTGAATATCATGTTTGCACTTAAACCATAAAATTCAGTTTAATAGCAATGTCGCAAAATATTTTTGAAATAAGCATATTTTTAGAATTTACGATACACAGTTCCGCGCGCTGGAGATAAAAAGATTTTTTCCCCGTAGAGGGTTGCCATTGCTCACCTTTAAATCGTTGATTTTGATACTCAAAAATTAGTTACAGTTTTACAAAATATGAAATCGATCATAAAACAAATTCCAAATTTCAAATTTGGTCTTCCACATGCCCATATTCGTAGTAGAATTACATCATTCAAAATTCGATGGCTCTAGGTACCGTTGTTTTATCACAAGGCGAGAAATGGACATACATTTATGCAGATTTTTCATTAGTTAATTTCTTCAAATATAATGCAGTACTCTAACATTTCGTGGCAACAGTTTGAAAAGTGAAACGGACATATATAGTGATTCAACGCAAAATCGCAAAACAAAAACAATAGTCCTTTAGGGACAAAGCCCCTTTGGACTAAAACGTTCTCTATAAACAGTTTATTTTAAATATTTTAGTGCACAAGACGACAAAAAAATATTAAAGAGATACCCGAATCAGGTGTTTACAGCAGTATTGCTGTCGTCTCATTTGGCTTGAGTTCGAATTCCAAAGCGGGTTTTGATGCTTCTAAACGTAAAGTTCTTTTCGGCACGGAGGCACTTACAATATACGGACAGAAAGTTCGATTGAGTGATTTGGTAGTGAAGAAGGTTGAAACACTCTTCATAATTGGGCAAAATTATACCATCATCTAGTAAGATGCCCAAAGCCCATGTCAGGGGCAGATACAATCTTGCATTCCTTGCCACAATAAAATTTGGAGACTTATTTTGATGTTACTGTCAGACTAGTGAGATAAGTCACAACAACCAAAACTACCGCCGCCCCCCCCAAAAAAAAAACACATTTTTAAAGGAAAATCACTAATTTTCAACTTTAAATTAACGGAAAATTATTTTTTGTAATCTATATAACAATTAAATATTTGACATCACTATTTGCCAAGATTTTCTGACCTATCTGAAGATGTAAATTTTTTCCCTTTAAAGGTTTAAAATTTTCATTTTTTTTTGAGAAACGTTTGCTTTTAAAAATCCTTTATTGTTAGCAGTCACAACTGTTATCGTATCATTGATCAATTTTGAAAAACTTCGCTGATTATTTTTAAAGATTCTGAGCAAATTTCATTCGAAAGATTATTTTCCCGTCTGTCTAATGGCGTAAAGAATCTGCCAAAAATTATTCAACATTAAATTTTAAAAAACGCTGCTCAAATAAAAAATACCTGTGAAATTATTATGCCACAAAGTGTGCACAAAATTTTAAGAAATTCGGATCAGTAGAAATGGCCGAAACTTGGCCCTATCCAGCAGAGAATACGACCGAAATAAAATTGCTGAAAAATAAACAGACCTAACTGAGATTACGCATACTGTAAAATAGAGTATGAAACAACACTTCGCGCTTCTCGCACACAGCGATATGCTTCGGTGTGCGATTACCTCATCTAATCTCAGAAATACTAATTAGATAATGGAACGCAAATTAGAGGAGTTTGCTGTGCTAGTGTAACGGGTTGCTGGAGCTTCCATTTACTCATACTTTGGATGACTTCCAATTTAGGCCAATTTATCCTACGGCGGAATAGGCGTTGATGGAAATTAAGGTTGTATCAACAGACTAAATGGTAACATCAAGCAAGCGCTTGTACAGGGAACATGTTTAGACAGGTTTGCGAAGGTAAGACAGATAGATGATGAAATCTACATGACTTCAGTGGGAGCAGAAAGTCATTTGTCTAAAATCGTGACTTTATTTGAAATATGTGCTCGTAAAACAAGTTCAGGAAGAACTAATTTCCCTCAGCAGCAATCTATGCAAAGAGTACATTGCTTTAAACGGAATTTATTTTTATCTTCTAAATTACTGCAGAGCAGCGTTTTGTATTACTATACTTCAATACTACCGGGAAGGAGTTCATACATGGCCAGCCGAAAGGCATAACCTTTATTTTAATTAATTTTTGGTAAGATGTTCATAGTAATATTACATTATTAAAATGCTTAGTCGAGAAACTGAGTGGATATACTGTTTAATGAAGATAAATTTTACTGTTGTCATTTTATTAATGAATTCATTGCACACTTCCATTTTCTGCATACAAAAATTTGCATAGCTTTACAATGCTTCAAAGTATTTGAAAAATCACCGTAAAAGAAAGAATTGAAATATATTAACTTACATAATTTTAGAGTGCTCCAAAATAGTTGGAAAAACATCGAAATTAAAAATTAAGAAGAAAGAAACTGAAAGATTTTATATTACATCCAAAGGGTCTTTTTTTAACTCTTCGTGTGTTACCTTTATTTATTAAATATCATGTTCTTCACACTTAAACCATAAAATTCAAAAGCAATATCGCAAAATAATTTTAAAATGAGCATATCTTTAGAATTCCCGAAACACAGTCTCTCGCGCTGGAGATAAAAAAAAGTTTTTCCCCTCCCGTAGAGTGCTCGCTTTTAAATCCTTGAGTTTGTTAATCAAAAATAAAGTGCTACAAAATATGAAATTGCTACTAAAAAAAGTTCCAAATTTGGGCTTTCAGATGCCCATATTCGAGTGGAGGACTATGTGATTCAAAATTTGATGTTTCTAGATACTGTTATTTTTTCACAGTACAAGAAACATACATATATTCATGCAGATTCTTAGATTCTTCCTTATTTAATTTCTTTAAATATAATACAGGGCTCTAATATTTGGTGGCAACAATTTTAAAAGTGAAACGCCGTTTATAGTGAACCAGCGCAAAATGCGAATACGAAATTAATAGCACATATGGTCAAATTGCCCTTTTGGACTAAAAATAAGAAAGACTTAACATTTAATGATTTTATAGTACAACTCCGTCAAAGCGATAACACTCTTTATTAATTTAAGAAAAAACACTATTATATACTTCGTGTGTACTACATTTTTATTTCTTTAAGCTCTTTTTCTTTCTTTCGTTAGATTTTGGTTGATAGGAAACTTCATATTTGTTGCATGTTCTCATTCGATTATTAATTTTTTTTTAAATTTTCTTTATTATGCGCTTACGGGATGCATTAGCTCAAGCCAATGTTCTTTTGTGAAAACCGAGACATGTGACAAATTTCCTTGCAGTGAGTAGCAGACTTCTCTAAACCTACAGATAATCGATCTAGTTTGAATGCTGCTTTATATTAAAGTGGAGGCGTTTATATTTCATAAAAAGATTGCTTGCATGGACTTTCTTGATGGACATGGATGTAAGACTTTTTAATATGGAGATTTCTTTCATTATTAAATCTTTCTTTCACTTCTACTGGCTCCTCTATTTCACCGGAAAACTCAAATTAAGTGAATTAATGTAACGGGCGAGTATCTAAGTTTAGAGAAAGAACCATAAAGGCTCTTTCATACAGATCAACAATCAAATTCAAACTTGTTGATTTTAAAACAAGATTCCGATAGATTACGAGAGAATCAAATACTAGCAATATAAATTCTATTTATATAGCTGGGCTTCCATCTTTTAGTGGACGTTCAGATTCTTTTTCAATATTATAAAAATGTAAAATTTTATAAATTTTTTAATTTTAAGTTTTAGAGGCATATAATGAGATACATTCCGATGACCTCATTGATCACGTGACTTATGTATACCTTTTATAAACAAACAATGCAGATGACCTCGGAGATCACGTGACTTATGAGCAGCTAATGCAAACAAGCAAGGTCATTCTTCCTCTTCTTCTCTTGCGGAATGTATCTCATTAGAAAGAGGAACACAGTTTAAAGTTTCATATTTGACTTCAATATCTTACTTCAAAAATCAGATGCTGGGTCTAGCAGTTTCATTGGTGAGCATTATCTTTAAGTTTTTGTGCATTTGCATAGTTTTAAAGCGGTAACAGCAAGTTTCTCTTCCGCTATGGAACACAGCCATTTCGGAAGAAGAAAACATTTGTAGAAGAAAACATTTCTTCAACAAGGGGCAGAAATGAATTATTAATTCCATATTTTACTTATGTATATAATTATTAAAATTATAATCAGCTTAATAGGTCTCTTTTTCTCATAACTTAATTATGAAGATTTGCAATTAACAAGATCCTAATTTAAAATGTGTAAAATTATATTTCGTATAACATGTAGTAGACTAAAAACACGAAAAAAAATGAAACATATTTTTTGCTTAAGTAAACGAAAAAATACATTAATTTATATAATTTGCCTTCAGTTATTTAAATCAGTGTGCAACTGCATCAGTGCAATTAATTAATTTATATAGCGTAATCAAAAGGTACCGCAGACCAACTTTTTTTTTCAAAATTATGGAAATTGGGGTACTGATGGTAAATTCTTACAATGGATGACACTCCTATAGCAAAACCTGAAACGTCGTCATGTGGATAAATCAATATTTTTATTGCGTCAAGCATTTTTATATTTAAATGTATAATTGCTTTCGTTAGCCATATTTTATCTTATGGTTTCTTCTGACTACGAAGCTTCTTTATTTGGCTTCGGAAGGCTTTCGTTGGTTTTATGTTATAGCCTTACCATTTTAGCAATGTAATCGTAATAGTTTTCTGAAAAAAGCTTTTATATTGGGTAGAAACATGATAATGCAAAATATTACTAAAATGTGAAATCGAAATAGACGCAAAATTATTTTTTCACAAGCTGATGATATTACGTTTTATTCTAATGTACTACATTAATTTACTTAAAGTGACATTAATCACACAAACCCTTCCCAAATTTGTTATCGTGCATCCTTACAAAGCAACACTAACTGGATAATTAATTAACTTGTAAATTCAACTAATAAAGCCTTTTTACTTTTTATTATATAGCTGAATGATGACTTTATCGTTTCATTTCCGAATGCCTCTTCCAAATATAGAATGTATGATTTAGTTGACACTGTTCTGTTGTCTTTTTATCCATTCAATGTGCTTCTAGTCAGTCATAAATTTCGGTCTCTTTACTCGAAAGAGGTTTTTTTAATATAAAAAAAGCTTTTTCTTAGAATTTAGATGTTTATCCAAAATTTTTAAATATACGTCGAAACTTTTAGCATTACATTGCATTCACATACATCCTTTTAATTGATTCAGACAATTTGTTTTGGTTTGCTACATAAAAACTTTTTTTTTTTTTTTTTTTTTTTGTGGAACTTCTATTGCCTTTCAGCTGTTTTCTCGTTAGCTGAATTCAGGGGTTAAAATTTCCTTCATTGGCATGTTTTCGCTTGTTTTTCGTACAATATCGTCATACATATTTCATATAACATCTAACGAAAAGTTATTTTGTATAATTTTTTCCCCTTCGTGAGCCGTTAACTCTTTTTTTTTACTTTGCTCATTATCCTAAACAAGCTTCACTTCAGAAATTACAATAAAACAAACAACAACAACAAAAAAGACAAGAAATGTAGCGACAAACTTACTGATAATCCAACAACTAAATAAGATATTTTGCTGCCACTTCTGGTAGCACACGATGTGATCTTATTCAGGCTAACAAATGAATGGATCTGTTTTGTTTGGGTTTCAGTTTTGAATTTAAGAAATTCCCTCACTTTACAATTATAATTTTCCCCATCTTTATGTAGTTATAACTTCCTATGTAGCAAAGAAAATTAATCACAAAATGTTAAATTATACTTTGAATAAAATAAATCTTTCCAGTCATACATAACATCGTAGCTAAAGAGTTCTTTAAAAATAATGAAATTAATCGAGTTCAGACTTTAAAAATACGTATAAACATATGCAGTCTAGTGACGACTGGCGTATCTCCGATTTCATTTTCCATTCCTTATTTTTTCCCACCTTGATGGTTTTTCTAGACTTTCTAGACTGTTTTGTAGTAGATGCTACATTTTCCTTTTTATTTTGGGGTTAAATCATAAATAGTATATTGGTTATAAATATTATTGATATATGATCGTTTTCTGTTTCGCTTTCCTCTTAATTGGGTTTCATTTTTGATCAGCCTCTCTTAATTGGGTTTCAGTTTTAGCCTCTTAATTGGGGTCTAATTTTAATTAACGTAATATCTAATTTTAGTGAAGATGTATAATTAGATTAGTTGAGCCTTTTGCTCAAGATAACAAGTAGAAATTTTGTTAAATAATTTCAGCTTCGAATGAATTAGCAAACTTACATATCTACGTTTGCATATGTAACATGTTGTTATATCCCCTATCGCTAAAATAATGTTTAATTATAAAAAACGTAAAATAAATATACAAGCATTTTTTCCTTTTTCTTTTTTGTTATTATTTTTAATGGATTTTTTTTTAATTGAGTACAGATGGTATGATCAGACCACCGTGTAGATTTTAGTGGCATATCTTGGTAACATATCATCTTAAACTAGATTTCTATCTAGACGTTAGTTGTCAAGTTTCTATCTAGACGTTAGTTGTCACCGGTTAAGTGAGGTCATGCAGATCGAATTTGTAAAATACCAAAAATGAAAGAATTGGAGGAAAGACTTATGCAGGTTAAATTTTGCGTAAACAAAACAGTGAACTATGAATTGCTACCGTGTGGTCAGACAATAAACAAGGATATCTACCAAAGAATTCTAACACGAGCTGAATGATGCTCTGCGTAGGAAGAAACCTGAATGCGGGAAAATCAATCATGGAATTTGCATCATAAAAACGCTCCAGCTCATGTATCACTCCTTATTACCACTTAACTGATAAAACATCGCACTGACATTGTGCTCCAGGCACCCTATTTTCAGGACTTAGTCCCAGCAGATATATTTTTCTCTTTCTTAAAACCAACTCAAGGAGGAAATTAAGGAAAGTGCGAGGACAGAAAATTCACTTTATCTAAAATAGCGATTTGTCAGTAGTCATCCTGAGTATCTCAAATTCGATAGGCATCGTAAAAACTTTCTCATTTGCAATAAATGCAATTCCATGTAAGCCAACCCTTGTCACCTTCTTGACCGCATTATTTCACTACAGAAAAATTCCTTACCGATTCTCTCTCGTTTCCGATTTCCTGAGAGTTAATGGGCTCACGAACCTGATACAGTACTGCGCTGCCAATTGAAATTAGAAATAACAACAATATATGTACTAAACACGGAACGATTATCTATAAAGATTTGCATCATTTACATACTAGGTCTAAAGGAGTGCGTTGGAGTAGTATTTGATGGATTTTTGTTTACTTATTTGCTATTGATTCAATAATGATCACGTTCTCTGAACCGTACTTGCTTTCTAATTTTAGAGAAAAAACTTATTACCTAGTTTTTAATTTATTTGTTTTATATGTTCAAAGTTTGGAATATATATGGATATGAAGAAGAATCGTTCTAAATTTGCAAAATTTGAGTTTTTCAAACAAAAAATCTTAACTTCGTTGGAGCTATCCAATTAATCATGCATTCAGAAAGTGTTATTATCTATTAGTATGACAGGCCCCATGCATGCTAATGTCATTTAATTTCTAATATTATGCATGGAAATTTAAAGACATTAGATTCGGCCATCAGGCGGTGGTCTGATTATTCAGTGAAAGTGATTCAGTACTCAATAAAGCTATTTGTTAAATAACATTTATTACACTCTCCATATATTAAAATTCCGATTCAGATCCTCCGGGACCATCATATATATGCATATAACTTCGTGCGACAAAATTTTTAATCAATACATAGGATTTAATAGCATTCGTAATCCCGAAGCAATAAATTTAATGTAGCAAAGGGATGCCACAGGAGGAAAAGAAAGATATTTTGCAAACATTTACCATCCTTCCTTTCATCGACTATCCGTTTTATGTAATAGATTAATTAAATGAAACAATAATGACACGCAATTAATGCTCATTTCAAATTCGTGCTCCGTTCGAAGAATATCCCCAAACGATAATTTAAGAAAATCGAGACGGGGAACTGAAAAGAGAGCGGGAGTCTTCCTTATTTACTTTTCATATTCGAAAGTTCTATCCATTCGTTTCTTCTAATTCGTGTAATTAAATTAATCGGTTTTTCCTGACGTTCTAACCGCTTGTGAGAGCGTACAGATTAAATAAAATTGATCAAGATTTGGTTGGCGTGAGGTGATTAGAAATACATGAAAGCATTTCGATGAGCAATTTCTTCAAAACTAGAGTAAGACGGTTAAGATTAAACGATGTGGAAAACGGTGGTAGAAAAATGGACTTGCATGCGTTGAAACTTGTTTCTTTCTTTTTTTCTGCTCCGCGCTTTGAGAGAATTGCATTTTAATCAAATGCAGCAATGGATTGCGAAGAGGCCATAAAACTTCCAATTTTGTGATTTGCGGGGACTTAAAAACGAAATAAAGTTTCTTTTTCATTCCTTTAACTAAGCGCTTTAGGGAAAATTAGATCATACATACTATGTGGCCTATTTCGGGTGTTACTGAAGTACAATTAATTGTATACAGGGCGTCAACTAATTTTTAGGATTGTTTTTAACAAACACCGGCACACCTGCCAAACGATAGTTGACATTTATCACCGATACATCTCAACTTGCATTTTACCGAGTGCTTTCGGTCAGACATTTCCGAGTAGTTAATCATTCGCTTTGATTCAGTGAACCTCCGTCCAGACAGTATAGTGGCTAGGGGACACAACTGCGATACCGAAGGACCCGGGCCCGAATCCCGAAAAAGGCATGGATGTAAAATTGTCTATCCCCTCATAGGAGGTAACAACGGCCGCCTTTCATGTGCCTCCATAATAAAATGACTACTATGTCTGGCCTTAGTAGTGGCGAAAGCCTAAAAATGGCTATACAAGAAAGAAAAAGATTTAGTGAACTTCTGTTGTCATAAACTCGAAAGCTGAGCAAATAAAAGCAATAACGTTTCGTTGTAAAGTGAGAAAAACAACAACGGAGACATTTTATGGAGATCAACTATTTAACATGATCCAGTGTTTTCGTTCGTAGGCATGATTTCATGAGGAACGCGAAGATGCTGATGACGAACCTAAAGAGGGTCACCTTTTGATTACGAAACAGATGAGAAAATCGAAAATGCTGTACACCTGCTGCAGATAAACCATCGCTCGTTGCTATAAAAGGATACCTGGTAAGCTTAATGCTACTAAAGATATTGCTCACAATATTGGTTGCAGGCAATAAGAAGATTGAATTTCTGCACACCAAGATTTGCTTCCAAAGACAGCCCTTCATTCTGACTTTTTCAAAGTTTTGCCTGAAGAGAAAATTAGGTTCTTTTTCATGATCCTGAAAACAAAAGGCAGTTGTCTAGTTGAAGAATACCCCCACCGATGCAGAAACTTCGGCTTCAGAAATCTCTAGTAAAGAACACTTTAGCGACATTTTTTGAGTGGAAGAGCATACTTTATAAAGACTTTTTTCCTGTGAGGCAGATGGCAAACTCCATATTTCGTAAAATACATAAAGAATAAGCTTCTGAAGTGAATTATTCACGTTAGGCCAGGTAAAACTGAAGCGATTAATTGATTTCTTCTTCACGACAATGCGCCATCACACAATTTCATTCCTGTCGAGCCATTTCCAGCAAAGAAAAGTGTCACAGTTCTCTAAACCTCCCACTTTTACACCAGATTTGGCAGCTAAAAATCGTCTCCTTCTTCCCTAAAATGAAATCTTACCTCAAAAGCCATTATTTTAATAACATGGAAGATATTAAAAAAACCAAACATAGAAACTTTATTCCAAAAGATGAGATCTACGAAGGAATTAATTATCTGTGGGAACATGTCAAGAAAAGTTTATACTTAAAAGGATTGTACAATGAAAGCTATGAAATAAGAATTTTTTTTCAGCTTTCAATTTTGCATGACCTGAATCCTAAAATTTTATAGATTCATTGGGTACGGTTAACAGAATCTAGTGTACATTAGTTTTGAAATATTCCCATGTATGAAAAACGATTTCATTTCAGCCGCACTTTAGATGTCTGATCTAGATTGTAATATGCATTCTAGGTTCTTTTATTTTCACAGACTAGATTTATTTCAGATGCATGCATAGTATACAACTACGTATAAGTCGTTCTATTTTTCGAATGTCGTGAGAGTGTTCAGTAGACCATACTAAAATTTTCTTTGAAGAGAAATAGATTTTTCTTGGCAGACGCTTAATCAAAAAAGAAATAAAGGGCAGTGTAAAAACTTAAGAAGAGAAATATTCTTAGGCAATTGCCAAAAACTTAAATTAATCCATTTTTTTCATTACTTTACCAATATTAATTGGTAAGTTTACTCTGAAGACTTACTGATTTTTGTTTATGGGTATCATAATAATACTACAATTTCATTTAGAAATGTAAAGCATAAATTAGATAGGCAGAACACCATACTACACGTTCTTCAGCTGACGTAATGTAACCTTTTCAACATGCATACTTTATACCAAATAGAAATATTTAACACCCATATTCATAGCAGACTTATGTTATACAATTCTTTCAAAAACGTGACTGTTATTTCGTTTCCTATATTTTTAGAAAGTTCACACGAGTGTAACATATTGGCATGCAGTGCAACGCGAGCCAAACTCCGACAGAAATTTGAATAGAGATGGCTATACAATGAGTTTGGCGCTTTTGGGCGAATCTTATTCAAAAGGAGCAGCTGTGCCGCAGTGTGGTGGAGCAGGGGATGAAGGGAAACGGGAAAGCGTGGAGCTGTCGAAAAGAGAGGTGACGAGCACAGCCTTCTCATTGGGCGAGAGCCAACACTGCGATGCGAATGAAAACAAAGACAGATTTAGACAAGCCTTGGCATCTTCTCCCCCCCTGACGAAATCAGATGGGGGGAGGGTCGGAAGGGTGTTTTCGGCGTCTTTTTGTTCGCGACTTGCCCTCCTTTCCCGTTAACTTTTACTACCACCACTCTTGCTGCCAAAGATCAAAGTTCTTCCTAAACCAGCAGAGTGAGTGAGTGGATCGAAAGAACGATTCACTAACGCTCCCTGTCGTTGAGTGGTCGCCGACCGAGAAAAGGTTACGAAGGCGGACAAGCCTTTCGAATCAGCTGGAGAGACTGCTCCATTTGCGAGACTTTTCTGGAACACGGACTTGATTCGATAATAAGAGATGAGTGTAATGGATCGATCCAGTCACTGATGTTAATAAACTACGGACGTTAGAGAGGGAAAGAAAGATGAGAGAAAAAATCCCTCACTCAAGACGCCTTTTCTACACACCTGAAAAACGTTTTTATTTTCGTCTTGCATCCTCTTTAAATTTGTTAAACAGTTACAATGTATCCTAACGATACATTGCAACTTTAAACTTAAATTTTCTACTTGTTCTTTCATTTTAAATTAGAGGTCTACCTTAAAATACAAGTGTCAAAGATAAGCTATCATCCGCTCAAGAATAAAGAATAATTGAATGGTCATTTGAATAAATAACTAGTGATCTAACATAAAAAAATGTACAACACAAAACATGTATATTTCGTTAATGCATGAACAAATACACAACTGTTGCCACTAACAATCTACAAACCAACTAAAAGTCTATATTGTTACGAAATGTACAGGCGCGGTAAGATGGCTTCCCCGCAAAGCTGTTTTAGGGTTGCCATATAATGGCATAGGAGGGCAGGGTTGCCACATTTGGCGAGAAATCGCCCATTTGGCCACAAAATTGGCGATATACCATGGACGGTTGGAGAACCTTCTGGAACGAATTCTTACCGGTTTAGCACAGAATGTTCCCGAACACGAAGCCGAAAGCTATATAAAGCCTGCTGGTCCGCAGTCAGTGTGTGTGTGCCTCGTCTCAGCGAGTGTCTCGAAGTCTAGCGCCGAGGTGGTCGTCGAGTGCATCGTCAAGTTTCGTTATATACTGTGCTGAGTCGAGAGCTATACTCTTCTGTATAGTCGAGTGCATCGTGTGGAGAGTCTCGAGAGTACGTGGAGTTCTGAGAACAACCAAGCAGAGTTGGGAGCTGTACTCGGGTGCTTTGCAGGAATCTGTCTCCACCGTTATTGCCTGACAGTGTGAAGGCTGTGTCGCTGATTGTTCCAGGGTGTTTATAGTAGATCTTCGACGACTGTAAAACGTGTTTTGGAGCTGTCTTGACAATACTAGCTAAATAAAGTGTGTTTCGATACTTCATCAAGTGTCGTCGTTATTCACTCCAAATCTACGAAGCCCGTACGAACGTGAAGGAAGAAAATAATGTAACAACTGGTGTCAGAAAAAGAAAAACGCAACAATATGTATGCTAGATTTCTAATAAAAATTTCATTCACCTTCTTATGAATTATTTTTTCAGACATTAGGTAACGCCGCTGGCATTTTGACTCCAAAATACATTTTGACTTTTGCACATCCAGTCAAATAACGAGGACTGGGAAATCCAGTCAAGTAACGAGGGGTTTAGGCTAATAATCATGACGGCATGTGCCTAATAAATCTTAACACAACAGAACTCCATGTGCCAAACAAATTGGGGATAGAGCCTTTTCAAATACTCTACGTTATCAAAAGGCGCATGACAGCTTTCAACAATTCACGGCAGAAATAAGTAATTATAACATTGAATAAAAGTATTCAAAGCAATACTTTAAATTATCTGCATTACTTAACAAGAATGAGACAATTGAATCATCAGTTCTCGCAAATTTTAAGAGAGATTCGAAGTATTGAAAATTCGCCTACTTTTGATAAATTGAATCGTTTTAATTTCATCTTAAATATTCGTTAACCATTTTAACTCAATACTTGGAGAAGATTGGTTTTATTGGTATCCAATAGAAGCATATATTAAGAAATACGTGGCTGCTATCATTTTAATTGACCTTGATCACCATTATCACCTTGGGCAGACCTGAGTGCTCTTAATTTTCTGGACAGAAATTAGCTTTTCATGTTTAATGTTTACCTATGTTAAGCCTTGAAATAATCATTTCCCTACATATGAATTGATTTAAAAAGATTCTGAACTAACATTAAAAAATATTTTGATCTCTCAAATATATTTTTACATATTACGTTGAGAAATAATTTCAGTATTAAAGAGTTTTACGCATGCAATTCTTTCACTAAATTTTATTTGTATCTTAGTAAATGCAGATGTATTTTTTTAAAATGTCTTCTTAAATTTATTTGTCATTAAACTCAAATTTTGCTGTAATTAAAAACTTTTAATACTCGGATCTTTTAAAATTCGGATTCGAGAAAATTTTAAAAATGGTATTGATTTAACCATTATTATTTTGAATAAAAATTGATGATTTAAGTACCTATGCACAGAACCGTTAAGTTCTATAGAACATGATGAAACATTTAGAAATACATATCTAACCCAGTGGGGAAATTATTATTTATTCCTTTGAAAAGTACCAAAATTCCATTGAAGTTGACTACTATAAACTTTGAATACCCTGAAATATAGTTACGTTTTTACGTTCGTACGGGGTTCGTGGATTTGGAGTGAATAACGACGGCATTTGATGAAGTATCAAAACACACTTTATTGGCCAGTATTATTCGAGACAGCTCCAATAACACGTTTAATGTCGTCGAAGAACTACTACAAACACGCTGAAATGATCAGCGACACAGCCTTTCAGGTTATCAGGCTATAATGGTGGTGACAGCTTCACGGCAAAGCACCAGAGTACAGTTTCCTACTCTGTTCGGTCGTTCTCAGAACTCCACGTACTCTCGAGACTCTCCACGCTACAACTCGCGATGAACTCAACAATACACTAGTGTACAGCTCTCGGCTCCTCGGTTCAGTCGTTTCCGGAGCTTAGCACATGCACTCTAAGATCAAACTCGACGATGCACTAACTCGAGATACACTAAGAGATGCACTCGATGACCAACTTGGCACTTGACTCCACACGGACTCTTAGCTGACTCGACTAGACGAGACACTGTTTGACTATCACCTCGATGGACTCCGCACTGACTGACTGCGTACCAGCAGGGTTTATATAGCTTTTGGCCTGTGTTTGTGTTTGTGAACATTCTAAGCTAAACGAGTAAGAATTCGTTCCAGAAGGTTCTCCATCCGTCTATAGCATATCGGAAATTTTGTCACCAAATGGGCGATTTCTCGCCAAATGTGGCAACCCTGCCTTTCCTTGCCATTTCGTGGCAACCCTAAACCTGTTTTGCGGGGAAGCTATCTCAATGCGCCTGGACTTTTCGTAACAATATCTTCGTTTGAAAAGCAAACGTATCCGGCAATTTTTTCGAAATATCAGCAAAACAGCCTTTTATCAATGACAAATCCCGACAGTTTAAGTGATAACAACAAATTTAATTGCTATTACTATATGTTAAGTAGCAGAAAGCAAATTTTTATTAACCTTCAGGAGCATTTAAAAGGAACTTAATTTTACTTCTTTTGAGAACACACGCCGTTCGACCGCGATGAGCTTAGCTTACCACGGCGCTATGCAAAGAACATCTAGCTAGTGTTTTTCTGTTTCCATAACCGCTTTAACTATACTGTTAACTACTGATAGTAAGACCTTAAAAATTTTACTTTTTTCATAATTATCTTAAGCGAAACTAATTTACTTTTGATGCTATAGTTTAGTTTATGTTGAAGAAAGTGGTCTACTGGTACACGAGAGAATAATAAGTAAAACATCTTTGATACTGTAATTCGTATTTTAAAATTCGGCGGGAGAAGCCATAAGAAGAACATGTCTTCACACAAGATGCATGAAGAAACAAGCCAAGAATTTGCTCTAGGACACTTCGATTATCAGTTGTTATTATCACAATCCTTTAGTAATGATCACTAGTCTATCATATGCTTCTCTACCTCAGGCGTATTATATTTTCAAAAGGAACAAAGAATAATCGTGAAACGTAGATCTACCCAACATGTTCTCATTTGTACAAACATTATACCCGTCATTTAAAAGAGAACACTTTTACAGTTTCAGAAGGATTAAACCTAAGAAAACTGTTTTGTTAGTGTTTCATTTTCAAAAAGTTATCATTACACATTACGCATTATTATACTGATCCTAAGTTGACTATTTCTGAAAGTGAGTGACGTTTCTCAGATCATAAATAAACATTTGTACTGAATTTCCCTTCTCTAAGGCGACCATGAGAATCAGAATTATCTAGAAAGTCCCTTAGAGAATATAAAATTTTTTCTTTGTTATCTAATAGTACCATTTGGTGAAACCAGAGGACGCTACTGCAAAGAAACAAAAAGAACTCTTCTGTTTTTAGCAGATAAACACCACAAGATTACGCGGAAGTTTTGTCCATGCAAAACTGTTTCCCGCGACGTTGGCATAAATGAATAATAATGAAACGCGAAGCAAAATAGCAGAGCACGGTACAGAGACACTGCGCGAATTTAACGATATTTTACGCTGCTTTCAATAGGAAAACAATATCTTTGGGAAGTAACAGGCTGCTCTGTTTAGCTTAATAATTGCAAGATAAATTCTGTACAGATAATTTGATGCTTGGCTTGTCCAAAAAAAAGTCATACACAAAAATTTGTTCTTTAAAGAGAAAATTATTATCAGCAGTTATACCAGATTTTCTTCTGTAAATATAAAAACAAATGAAACAGAGGTATACAAGGGGCGGCAATAAAGTTCCTTCAATGTGTTTATGAACAAAACGTTTTACACAAATCAGAAGAACGTTTTATATTCCTTCGCAGAAACGTTCGTGGTTTGCATTGAGCTTTTGACAACGACTGTACATTTCCTGAAACCTACGACCAAAATCTTCTTTCAGAATAAAATAGATGCCCTCGACGTCTGGAATATCTGAGGTTTTCTTTAGAAGCTCTGTTTAGATGTGGCAACAGAAGGAAGCAAAATCAGGTGAGGACGATGGATGATCGATGCCTTTACAATTCCTGTACAGGCCGTAAACTGTTTAGGTCAAGCATTATCAACAACCTGCTCCTGCTTACTGAGTATGTACACCACATATCATTTACAGTAGATAGTCCTGAACATGCTTGTACTGTCAGCATCCATTGTTACTCTTTTTGGTTCACATCGTTTTTCCATATGCTCAGTATTTTTATTACTACGAGTGGTAGGCCTACCAAATCGAGCAGCGTCTTCAGTGGAATCTCCTCCATTTCGAAAAGGCTTAAACACTTCATAAAAGTACTTTAAAGTTATGCCGCTTCGTTTTCGTAAACTTGTTTCACGATGTCATGGATATTTCGCAGACTTACCAATCTTGGAACAAAACTTTAAATTCGTTCGATGCTTCGTTTTACTGCCATTGATACACTTTGACGTTACAGCGTTTGAAACAGAAATATGTAAAGCCTATTCTAGCTTTTGTTTCCATGACGCGGTTTTCGTATCTTGGCTAAATAGATATTATTTCTGCTTCATTTACCGAAAACAATTTATGCAAAGCTCGGGTGCAAAGAAATCAATAAAACAAATGCGGAAGTAAATTCTTGAGTGATTAAGTCTTTGCATCATTAAATGAGTGGTGTTATTAAAAATTAAGGAAAAGAGCAACTTAAGTTTGATGAACGATTTTGAATAAAACTTGATAGATTTTGACGGTGATCAGACGCAACTACCACTTCTTCAGCAGCAAAAAAATTCTTTTGCTCCTAATTTTTAATTTTACATTGGGGTGTTTTTCTTTATATTGAGTTTCGGTAGATTAATTCTTAAACTAGAACTCTTGAAGCTAAAGTTACTTCAGGTGTTAAATTTCAATCTGAAAAACAAAACTGCTATCAAAAAATATAATTTCTTTTAAAAAATTATTGATGTTCCTTTAGTTTACTTAAAGTTTAACGTTTAAAGACTGCAAAGTTTCAAGCAAGTGCGGATGATAGATTACATGAAATTATATGAACTTATTCATATGTTTCCTCGGTTATTACGCTATTATTTAATTAATTATTAATTATTCAAAGAAACAAATTTTAAGAAAGCTAATTTATTTTTAGTCTTTTTAAATTTTAATAGCTCTAAGTTTAGGAAAAGATTTTAAACTTTTAATGTTAAATTCTTTTTTCAGGCGTTGGGCTGTAATTTTAAATTTCCAAATTACAAGTTCTCTGTTCTTCAAATTTAGCATAATATAAATAACACGCTGCAATAGTTTAACAATATTCCAGTCAAAATTTTAATCCTCCTAGTTCAGCGGTTCTCAATCTTTTACTAACACGTACCATCTAAACAAAAATTGAAAACCTTCAGTACCACCACTACAAGTACTACTACCACCACCAATCATGAACAAAGCTCAGATCCCATAAATTTACAAGTGTTAGAGAAAAAACTCAATCAGAATCAATGTTGAAAAGAAATCAATGCTGGGGTTTTAATTTTTGAATTTAATAGCTTAAAAATACTCTGCTTCTTTGCGTACCACCGGTTGAGAACCCCTGTCCTAGTTTCTTCTAATGGAAGTCGATTGTGTTCAAGCGTTTCAATTTTATTTCAAAATCTTCAGCTAAAACGAAATCCTGCTCCAATAAAAATTTCTTGAATTTACTCTGACGTTAAACTGTCTTCACAAAGACGTTGAGCGACATTCCTTGTATGTAACCTCGATCCCTGTGATCATCTCCCATCGGTTTATCAGCAGGATCTGGGTGAATGCGCCCTCTCGGCACCGAGAATAGAACCTCCTGGTTGATGAGAGGACGGATATAGCAAGCACACCTGCCTCCTTCTTAATCGGACTTCCCTTTTTCGACCCAACGAGACTGAAACAGTTGACGGAAGATTTTTCCGTGGAAAAGAATTCCAATTAGATGACGCACGCGCGCGCGCATGGAATGTCAGATTCCTTGACATGAAGCATTTCAACGAAAGGTGATATTTTATGCTTCGGTAACCTGGTGACTTACGGGCAGAGTGCCGTTCAAATGTTAAGAGGAAACGTAAAGGGTTATTCAAGCTTTAAAGAACCAATAAGGTCATGTTTACCCGCTTAAATTCTTCCGGCCTTTTTTATCTAGTAATTTCATTGTAAATCTGAGAAGACAGTTTACAATAGTACGCTTTTAAAGAAAGAGAAAAATTATAGAACTTCAATGCTTATGGTACGTCACTCTAAGTAACGGCTCAATGGGCAATAGAATGAAACTGGAATGCCACAGTTATGATGTCTTTTCTGAATAGAAAAGCAAGTTCAACAGATAGAGAAGAAAAGCGTATCTAGACATCGAAGCTTAGGTTAAGAATGTTACAATTTTGGTTTGACCTTATTCTAATCAGCCAGTTTAGGTTTCTGTTTGTAAATTTTAACATTCTTATTGGTTAAAACTTCACGTAAGTATCCGCCATATTGACATTATGTAAGAATTGCATGACAGAGATTTATTTTTAAATGACGCAGTGTGGATTTCTATTACAATTGTTACGATTAAGGATATTTAGTTAATAGTTCCTTTCAATTCTTCATTACAATTTGGCTACTTCCCGTATTTGTCCTAAACTTCAGAGGTATTTCTCTCGCCTTTCTAGAGTGCTTTCGTGTTGTAGTGGTTCTGCACACTGGGCTGCTATTCCAGAGGTCCGTGGTTCGATTCTCGGCGAAGGCGATTGCTCATTTTTCATTTTACCTGTTTCCAAAAAATACCTAATGTCTCTACAGTGGGGCTCGAACTAAAAGGGTGTTGGATGATGATTCTCCTCACTCAGGATTTGGCGATTGAGTCTCCTAAAAACCCCAGTCGTCCTTTAGAAAGGGAAGTATATGAGGTATTTCTCCCGCCTTCCTAGCATGTCTTCGTGGTGTAATGGTTCTGCACACTGGGCCGGTATTGCAGAGGTCCGTGGTTCGATTTTTGGCGAAGGCGATTGCTTATTTTTCACCTTCCTTGCTTCCAAAAAATACCTAATGTCTCTACAAACTACGTAATATATAATGTATGAATCTAAAGTGCGTCATCTCAAAATTAATGTCTACGGTACACCACAGGGTGCGACCGATTTGATACTCCTGATAAAGGCTCTCTTCTGTCCAAGTTTTAATACAGTATGTCCCGAGGGACTGATCAAGGGTCTTCCACTTCTCTTCCCTTATCACTAAGCTTCTCTAGAGGACTCTCATCTCATGAATATTTTAAATGTGTCCACGTGCACAGACACTATAGACTTACAAACATGTAAGCCTTTTCCATGATTCGAACATAGGCCTGAGTGGTATTAACCACTATATTTTCAGAATTTTCAGAGAGCTCATTTTAATAAGTACTTGATATAATTTACATCGTATGTAAATTGTAATTTTTTTAAACACAAGTTTTATATAGTTTATAATAGATGTTTATAACACTTACTCGGTTAAAGAATAGTAGATTTCTTATTAAAAATTAATTTTCTGTTTAATATTTTTAGCATTTAATTTCTATATTCTTAAGGCTAGAAAAACCCAATGGAGCGAAGTAAATCGACGATAAAACGACGAGTATTATTAATAAATTTCTCGACATATTTAGGCTAACACTTATAATGCAAGTTTTAATATATTATAGAGCACTATTTAATAACAATTATGTATCATTAATAAAAGCTAAGTCACTTGTTCTTCTGGTGAAAAGAATTAAGAATTTAAGCTAAAGATCATTTACATTTTTCTATGTACTTAGTTAGACAACGAAATTTTTTTCTTCCGACCTTTTAAATGAGTAAAGAAAATTAGCAGAAAACACAGGTGGAAAAAAAGTAAATTAAGCACATTCCTTAAAAATTCAGTATTTGAATTAGACAAAGTGAGTTTCTTTTCCAAGTTATTCCCTTCTTTTTAAAATAGAATCTGAAAATATAAAAAAGAAGTTCGAATACTGAATGTTTAAAACTATTTTCGAGTTTGGAAAGAATCGCAGACTTTATCCAGGGCGATAAATATGTTTTATGGCAACCATCACCAGAAAGAAATAGATTGGTAGTCCTAAAGAAAAGGGTCCTTCGTAAAAATACCAGCTGCTTCCATTTCTGGTAAACAACAATCGGTAGAAAATTAACCACAAAATTTTCGATAAGTCTCAAACATAAAAAAGAGAGAAAAAAATTGCGCTAGAATATTAAAATTTTCTTTCAGATTCTTTTTAAAGGCCTTTTTCAAGTACTTTCTCGCAAACTTCATAATTTAAAATTAAAGTAAGCTTTAGATTTAAAGTCATTTTAAACTATTTTTGAAATTAAGAAAAAATAAAATTTTCATAATATACAAGGAAACATAATTAGAATGGTGAACAGTATTATTTACTAACAAATTCCTTCAGTTTCCAAATTTTAAAGCAGTATTAATACACATTCAATCCAACTCGTTATTTACTAGCTATTTTTAATAATGTAACTTCAGTATAATAGGAGCCCATATTTTTTATGAGTTCCATAAAAAAAATGGGATTTCCATTTCAGTATGCGACATTAAAATATTTAGAAGAAAGAGTAATTAAAATATTCAAAGTGTTAAAAATTACTTCCTATTATATTCTAAACTGTCAAAATTTAATATTAAAAAGTTTTTTAATAAAAAAAGGAGTTTGAAAACAACATAAATGGGAAAATGCTTTAGTCATTGTGACTTTTAATATTTCTATTGAAAAGGTATTCTGTAAAAGCTAATACCATCTCTGCAATCAGTTTTGTTGAAACAATCAAAGACCTTTCTTATGGAAATTAGCTCGTACTTCTGCTACACATGTATAAAGCTATGAAAATGCTCATGCAACCATTCCATTTGCCAGGATTTGAAACCAAATCGAAAGACAAATGTTCGAGATCTCACCTAATCGGCTATTAGCAGGCTCTTGAGTGATTATGCATTACGATTTTTTAACACTTAGAATATTTTAATTTAATTACTCTTGCCTGTAAGTATTTTAATGTCGCGTACTGAAATGGAAATTCCATTCCTTACATTTTAATAGTAAGATATAGGGCAATCATATAAATAAACTCTTCTATTCATAAATCTATTAAGCATTGACGACTAGTTAAACTACTCTAAATGGAACTCGAGATTAGGAATTCAAGATACATGCCCAGGTTGATGCAAATAACAACAATTGAATCTCCTTTGAACAAACAAATTTCGGAAGTTTCGAATAGCAACATTCACATTTTCTCATTGTGAAGTAATCAGCAGAATTTTAAACGATGTTGCAAATGTACCAGGGCAAAAGGCAGGGTAATAACAAAGGAAACAAGAATGATGATCTGCGGACTTACGAATACAAGTCATTTGCCGAATGACGAGACCGAATGAGCTGCAAAACTACAGGCACCAATCTGACAAACCCAGGTAGCAACAATTTTTTCCGCATCTATTTCAGCTTGTCCATATATTGCAAATCGATGGCAGAAATTAAAACCTATGTTTTCCGAAGTTTATTCTTCACAAGGTATTAACGTGCGGACGGCCCATTCGGAGGTGTTCTTCCTCAAAGTTGGGGTGGAACTGCACAGTTCATGCGATGTAACTATTCCTGTACGACCAATGGTGAAATTCCAGCCCACTTCTACCTTTAACTGTGGCTATGCAGATGCAAATTTGATGTTAATTGGCGACGTGCTCTCGAAGAACCGTGTGCTCTTGGCGGACAGAATTCTCCATGATGTTGTACCTCTGTCTTGCAAGAAGCCGAAATTGGTTTCATATGCATATTGATTATCAACTCTTACTTCATAAGGTTATATACTGCTGCGCTTTTTCGTTATACAGCCATGTTGATGAAGTAGAGAAATGTTGGTTCTGATATCGTGTTGGTGAAAGATAGCGTTTACTTATGTGTGAGAACATATAACTTTTTATTGTAATCCTACTCTGTTTAATTATTAACACTAAGGGGCACCCTCGTATAAGGCAAGGGATATGCTGTGCGCCAAAGAGTTTTTTTTTTATTTCCCGAGGAACGGATCCTACACTGGCCCCCTGATCACATCAATTGATTTCGCAGGAGGACTGATGGCGCTCTCTACGCTCAACATGTGACGTAGGCTGTGGAACCGTACAAAAGTAGTCTAAAGAAACAGGTTAACCCAGCAGTTTTCCCCGAGGATGGAAGTATAAATCCGGCTACCGTATGTATAGCCGAAATTGTAACGGTATAAATCTTAGCCAGTAAAATAAACGATTCTAGAAGGGAAGAGTATTTATGAAATATGCGATTTAAGTAAAACTTTGCTGACAAAATTATCCCCAGCTATTTTCCATGTCTTTTTCAATACGGTCTCCCGCCTGATTTATGGTTGTGGAGATATTTGAAATCTATGAAATTCTTATTATGGAGATAGAAAGTGTATATGATGAATCCAAGAGGGGTGCCTTACTTGACAGAAGTCAATGAACCTCAAGTTCTGCAGATTCTGACATATATCAATGTATAGGTAATTTTGATTTTTAGGGGTAAGAAATTTAAAAAATACAGTTGTGCAATCGGCAGAATTCCAACCACAGGTCTTTCATTTGTTAAGTGGAAGTTCTAGCCGTTTGCACCTTGCAAGTATGTACGGAGAAATGCTATAATTACTTACATTCTCATAACAAATAGAGCGGCTGGGGAGATGCGCTAGACACCGTCGATCCAATGCAAATGGTGACAAGTTGTCGTTTCCCACATTTTACTTCGGGTGGAGAGCGGGGGCATTGTGGAGTCTATTAGAGACTTCGGAGATGGAAACACGAAAAATCAATTATATTCTCGCCCACATTTGAACCACGAATCTTTTATTTGCTAACTGAAAATTTTGCCCTTTTTACCACAAGAATACATAGAAGAGGTGTCGTAATTCCTTAGATTCACCTTACCCCCCTTAAAAGAAGACAACGGAGAGGCATGAGCCTCCTCAGCTTAATTCAGGCGGAGGATTCTATAAAGATTATTTTATTTTGTAGAGGAGGCAAGAAAATAAGAAACATCATGTTAACCCTCACCGGAATATGAACCTTGGATTGTTCAGGTGCCAAAGAGACTAGACACTTATACCATGAGAGCAAGCATAAAGTGGATACTGCAACTCAAAATTTTCGAAATGTGTTCACTGAAACCTTAATCATGAGCGTCGTAATTCATGCCGCTCTCGACTGCATAAACTTACAGTTCCTGCATTTCGAGTTTTGCTTGATTTGGTGAAATCATGTTGTCATAAGAAACTAATAGAATAAAAGTACTAACAGTAAGCCGGATAAAAGTACTAATATAGTGCTGATATAATAAGCAGCTTAAGACTATTCGATTAAATACCATAGGAATTTTACGGCATTCTAGTAAGATATATTTTGTTACTACTGTTAAAACTTTTTCGGATGTTTCTCATCAAATCGCTAACAACAACATGCTCAATATTATTTAAAGAAACAAAAGTCTTTTTTTTTTATTCCAGTAATGAATACACTGAATTTTTGAAGTATCTAAAATGGTTCTACCTGACGTGGGCGTGGAAGGTAATAAAATTTTAAAAATCTACAGTTTGTCAGCATATTGCCATGAATATAATTTCTAAACCTATGCAAAACAATAAAAAAACTGAGAGTGTAATAAAATACTTTATGAAACATTTTGAAGACTAAGTGAAATTCAGTCTTTATCAATAGTCTTATAGCCCTTTTTTATAAAATGGCTGTATCAGTTTACGATCTTAATTCCGAACTGCTCTTGTAGTACTACATCATGAATAATATCTGAAATAATTATACGAAACATATCTTTTTCCATGGCAATAAAATACATTACCTTTTATTTGCTCCATTTCTTGAGAATTTATTACATTGCTTTTTATTTTTGGAACCACATACTACATTTTTATGTATTTCCCTTCTTTGATAAAAGTGATGCACGAACAAACTGCCGGTCTTGCACTTTAGATAATTTCAGGAAAGATACTTTGCTTCAACAGTTTCATGCTAAAATGCATCGAATGGTATTACTTTTCAGAGGTGAAATCTTAGGATAGAAGAGAATGAGATGGAATATCGGACGAAACTTTCTAGTTTTCTCCTCTGCGTTTTACCCATTTTCTTCTTTTCCCAACTTTTTTTATTTAATCTCTCCTTTTTCATACGATATTGACTCATTTGAAAAGAAATCACTGCCGTAGAAGCTTATATTGCTTGTTTTCTCTTGTTACCTTCCGGACAGAAAATAGTTCTCTTGAAAGGAATTGTTATATTTTTGGATCGACTAATAAATGATATTTGGTGAATTGCATATCCAAGCAGTTCAACCTCTCTTTTTTGAATACTGATCCAAAAGGCTCAACTGGTCTTTTCTGAATTGTTGATCTGAAAGGCTCAACAGATTCAATAATACTTCCGTTGTGCTGTCAATTAATAAACTGCAGAAATGTAAGATAAAAACACAATCAATAATTTAAGTTTATTGAATTAAGTACCGACACTGTTCAAACCTGCTTAATTTTTAATATCGTTATTTGCGCAAGTTTTCCAATTGCGTAAACGTTTAAGTCCAATTATAACTTTGACGAAGTATTATGTACTTTTCTTATCCTCTTTCAGACCGATCTTTCTTTGGCATAGGCATTAAAAAGAAAAGTCTCATTAAAATTGAAAATCCTCCATGGATTATCTGAAGCGTCATTTGATTTGGTGCATTTTAAATAACTAACAGCCATAAAAAATTCTTAATTTTTTTTCTGCCTCTTTTTTTCTTTTTTGCTCGCAGTTAAATTCCGAGTCTGTGTGCATTTTCTGATGTCAGAATGTTATGTTTATGTTTTTCCCATTGATAGGAAGCCATGTATTCCTATCAATGGGAAAAACATAAAATTTCGCAATCAAGTGAAATTACTAGGGCTTGTATGGGATAAAGGACTTACCTGGATACCTCACATAGCATACCTTAAAGCAAAAACTCAAGCCATTACAAACAAAATACGTCAACTGCAGGGCGCAACTAGGGGAAGGAGCCCTCACTTCCAAAAATTACTGTATAAAACTGTAATTGAAAAAATGGCTGCCATCTGGGCGTCAACAATGGGTGGATGCAAAGTTAAATAGCTACTCTCAGTACAATGGCCTTTGCCCTCACCATAACCAGAGCCTTCCGAACAACTTCCACTGATGCGCTAAACGTTTCAGCCGGGCCAGCTTCAACTCCCCATCTAAGTTGAGCAGGAGGCAGTGCTAGCAAAGTTACTCCATCTGCAACAGGAAATTACCTACCATGGCTCCACATCCGCACCTACAGAGTTTGACCTACGCTGTACTGTATCCCACACTCATCCAGCAGACAGAGGAAAACACATCAAAGTCATACTGACACAGCACAGCGACTCAGAGCTGGCCTCAGCCATCTTCACAGATGGCTCAAAATGCAGGTGTAGGAAGTCCCTTAGTCCATCTCACTAACTCTGTATAGACATATCACTGGAAGGGGCGCCTCGCGGAATATAACAGCGTCTTCCAGGCAGAGGGCTTAGCCTTAGAGCAAGCAGTCCGCTATGCCATTACACAGAATCTCCGAAATGTACAAATAATCTCAGACAGCCAATCTGTGCTACAAGCGATCCGCAATCCTTCACATTATTCACAACCATTAAGGTCCGTACAACAATTACTTTGCAGCAAGCACGCATCTGAACATCACGCTACACCAGACCAAGGCATATGTAGGATATGCGG
Organism: Stegodyphus dumicola; assembly: GCF_044657685.1. Classification (NCBI taxonomy): domain Eukaryota; kingdom Metazoa; phylum Arthropoda; class Arachnida; order Araneae; family Eresidae; genus Stegodyphus; species Stegodyphus dumicola. Next base: position 221,228,423 of record NC_140769.1, on the reverse strand, counting down.
GGAGTGAGCTCGCTGATTCTCTAGCCAAAGAAGCAACTTGTAATACAGAGAAAACAAAATGCTACTTCCCGGCACCAAGTTCCTATCTTAAGCGCCGTATTCTAAACATTTCCTACAAAAATGGCAAACGGAATGGGACAACAACGAGAAAGGGCGTCGTACGTACGATTTTCTCCCAAAAATCTGCATAAATAGACTCTGCTCTGCCGCACAGCTTACTAGATATATCAGTAGACATAACCATTCGCTGAGTATTTCTTCACTCGAGCCATCACGAACTCGGGCCTTTGCGGAGCACAAGGAAGCCCTGACCACTACGTCACGGAATGTCCACTAATCGAAAGGTTCCATATCAGAATGCCTTCCACCAATATCAACTTATTCAGAGGGTTTATACTGAGAACTCCAGCCCTACGACAGAGAATCTACAACATCATTAACCTGCTAATGTCATCAGGACTGGATATTGTGGCCACGAACTAAGTAAGATCTATGTATGTCAATTTTCTTCCTGAAACGTTTCCGTGGCGTTTGTACGAGCAAATATATGCTCCACTCCACCAGCGACAGTACCAAGAAGTGCCACTAGTGCCAGAATTTCAGCAGTAAAAATAATTAATTAATTAAGTTATCAATAAATATATATAAATATTCAAGCTTACATGAATTTATGTATTCAATGTAAACTACGATACATATCCAAGAATTATTGTATATATATATATATGTGCGTCAACAACCATACTAAGTACTCATAACTAATGGATATAGGATAACGTAATCAACTAATCAAATGTTTTTATTGGAATCAAGTATTCAAGTATATAACTAGGATTTAAATGTATAAACGGTATTCATAACATAATTATGTATCTATTATAACAACGCAAGTATGTACTCAAATAACGCAAGCCCCAAATAATGAATGCAAACAGGTCTAATGTATGTCTTACAGTAATCAAGCATCAAGTACATAACTAATGTATTCATGTAACTTTATAGTGTATCCAATGTATTAATGTATTTTATTGATGGATCATATTTCATGCATTTAAGAATTATCATTATTATTATGTTGTCCTGGGACTCGAGAGCTTCCGGTTCAAGATAGTGGAGGGAGTGGGACATATGCCTACTTACCTTTGTTAGACATCAGGTGTCCCCGTCCTCCGTCGCCTGTCACCTGATGTCAAAATTACCTTCTAAAAACAGTTCAAGGTATTTTCTTCATGAAGCAATATCTCCCCATGAGAAAAGTCGCTTGACTTTTGTTTTATCGGTTTCACTATTGTATATATAAACATTTCGTCTGAAGCAGGAATGTCAGCATTTGGTGCAGTTTTGACCGATAGAATTATTAGTCTTTCTTAATTTGTTTAAAATTAAAATACATGTGTTTCTACATATAAATTTTGCTCTTTTCAGTTTCTTTTCAAATATTGCCTAGCAATATTTAATTGCTTAATAGCTGACAGGATATTATTATTCAAGTTTCACAGATGGATCAACGTTATAGTTCAACATTCGCAAACGATTTACTTGCTTTTCTTCTTAAATACTACCTGACGCATTCAGCACTTTTTTACCGTGGTATGATTACAAAATTCAGATCACAAATTAAACTACAAACACGCACATTTTGATTATTAGGTGTGATCTTGTAGATAAATTACAATGATTATTTCACACATTATAAGGTACAGCTGTAAGCAAAATTCACACTTCCGGACAAAATTTTGAAAAAAAAAATGAGTTGACAGATTTGCACCGAAATCGTTATCAGCTTTTAACGAGAGAGAAGTCGTTATCTCCTAATGATCGACATTTGGGACTGTGCTTCGTGAAAACATAACCAGCAAAAAATTATAACTGCACCCATAAGCAAAGCTGAAAATAATAAAGGCAGCCTTCCCTTAATAACAGGATTGGTGCCTCAATCAAGACTTACTTGGAAACCAAACATCTGCTATGTTTAAAGAAAAGAGAAAGGAAAAGAAAACTGCTGTACAGAAATTTCATGGAAGTTTCTTGAATCACCAGTTTCGGTTAATTATACGAAAAGTATTTACGGATATTAGAGAATTTCGCCATATTTTTTTTCTTATTTCTCCAGTTTTTGTCTTCTTTTTTGCGCGTTTTTAGCATACCGCCTTTTTAATTAGCGTATTTTTCGTATCACACTAGGCAAAAGAAATTCAAACCATTCTCTATCATGCGTAAAAAACAATGAAGAAGCAAAGTTTTGGGATTGAATTTTTTAATGAATTTTATCAAACCTGCCAAATGATAGTTTTTCTAAAATATTGTTTGCTTATGGACAGAATCGTTAATGCAGTCACTCATTTGTTTCCATGAAGCGAATATCTGCTGCCATGAATTCGAAAGCTGATAAAAGGCAGCAGTATGTTTTCTGTATCGTTCGAGAAATAGCAATAAAAACATTTGAAATGTTTTGTAGACTGTTAGAAGGATCACAAAGCTTTCCCGTTAATACGGACGATTTTGTGATTTATGTGAAGGTGATGAAACTGAAAGTAGTCACCTTTCGCAGTCTCGAGTTGATAAGAGCATGTAAAATTTTCGACAACTGCTGCTGAAAATGTTCACCTGTCTCTTCAAATGACAGTTTATGTGCTCAATATCATTATTGTCCTTAAAACTGTCATAAATTGTCATAAAAATCCTTAAAATTGTCATAAAAAATTGCCATAAGTTCTTAGGAGGGGGGGGGAATTCTCTCACTTTATTCCTTTAACTTCAGAACAGGAAGAAGATCAAATGTCACGATTTGATTCAGACACTGATCTTAATTATTTCGAACAAGTTGTGATTGGAGATGAAGCTTTGTGGTTTGCTTCTGATTTGAAAACGAAGCAGCAGTTATTGCTTTGTTTAAAGAAGATTCTCCACGTCCGAGAAAATTCGGTTTCAGAAAACTAGAGCAAAGACGAGGACCTTTTCGATTAGAAAGGCAATATCGGCAGAGTTTATTCCTGATGGTGCTGCCAGACAAAGGGCTGGCAAAACAATTTCATTCTCATTAAACATTTTCTAGCAAAGAAAACTATCTTATCTCTCAGCCTCTTTCCTAATTCATCAGATTTGTCAGCTGCTGATTACTTTCTCTTTCTTGAAGTGCTTCACCGCAAATTCCATTATTTTAACAGAACTGTAAAACTTTTGATAACCTTCAGCAGTATTCAAAGCACAAATTCTGCGAAGGAATAAAACAGCTGTATAAACAGCGTTGTACGAAATGACAAGAATTTTATATTGAAGATAAGAAGTATAAAGGGTTTCAAACATGGCAGGAACCGCTATTGTTACAAAATACAACCCATGCACAGCGTTATGTGATCTTGGGCAAGTGAAGTCATTATGTTAACTTGTTCAGTCGTATTTGGCAGACACGATAATAATGAGAGAACAGTAGCTGCTTCGAAGCATAGAACAACACATTGTGATCAAATTTCCCTTTAGAGAATATGTCCAATCATTGCAATTTGGCAGAGAATCTAAGCACAATTTGGGGCAGAATGTGTCTGTAGGACTTGAGTGTTGTGAATGCTTCACTGAGGAAGAAGAGAGCGTGGGGAATATCTATCATTCCTTAAAGCACTGGTCTTATTTGAATGCCTCAAAAAACATTAACCTTCCATTATCCAAAAGCCATTGACAATAATAGGTAGAATAGGCGTATCATTATCAAAGAACTTGAGTCGATGTTTTCAATCAGTGTTAATAGATTATAAATTATTGTGGTAAAGGCTTTGCACTATGGCAATGTGTATGCGCGAGGGATTCTAAGCATACTAACAGAAGAAAGCAAAGTTATATATACAGAAACGGCCAATTCTCCTGTGGTGGTGGGAAGATAAAGAGGATACAGGTTTTGAAGTCCATAGTGAACGTCAATGAAATTTCGGGCTGATTCCGAGTTTCAGGCTGAAATCCAACTTACATAGCATGCAGTTTGTGGATAAAGCCGTTACCGTCAATGTTCGGCAGTAGACTATCACCCAACTAAAACGTTTCGTTTAAAAAGGGATAAAAGTGCTTCCAAAACATTAGCAAAAATGTATCGAATCTGGAGGGAAGTGCGTTGAAGGGTAACATGTTCAACTCTTTTATTCACAATAAAAGTTTTTGAAAAAAATAACAGTCTATATCTTATTTGAACCACCTTGTAAGAGGGTTCTTTTATTCAGTTTTCAATTTTGTACGAATTTGATCTTAAAATTTTGCAGATGCACTGTGTATATGGCAACAGGAAATCTCTCAATAACTCGAGCAATGGTGTAAATGTCCATAAAGATTATCGATCGTTTATATTAAACGCATTATATATTAAATGCATTATTCGCTTGTTTAGCTGAATGTGAAAAGAAAAGGATGCTTTTGAAAGAAAAAGCATCCTTCAAAGGATGCTTTTGAAAAGAAAAGTCTTTTTAAAGAAAACCGGCCAAATTTACGTTACATATAGGTAAAAATCTTATAAAAACGTCCAGCATATGCAATCAGCTGGTTTATAGGCATCCAAATCATGGTCTAACTGTATGCGTTGAGTCTTCTTATCTATAGAAGTTTAGTCTCAAGAAATAGAAATTTAGTCAAAATTTGATGAATTATAGAGAATATTAAAAGAAACATTATATCGAAAGGGAAAATGTCGTTAATTACTGAATTCATAATCAGCACGCAAAGACATTGGTAAATTTAGATAATTTAGCAAAATATAATTAAGGATACTAATGATCATCAAGGCTATTTCATTATCAGTGATATACGAATGAATAGTCCCTGACGGTCAACATTATTTCATTTTTACTTTAAATGCAAATACATCACAAGAATCATTATCTTGAAATTATTAGCCTTTTAGGAAAGTATTTTAGTGATTTCTAATTTGAAGTGAATTTGACGAGACTTATTAACCTCAGGTCATAAAGTTTGTTTTAACTAACACATTACTTCTTATGTTAAATCTTTCATGAACTTCTACTCCATCTTCTATTCCATCATCATCTAAAGTTTCTTCTATTCCATCAGAATACATAAACGAAGTGAGCAGAAAGAGGAGAAGAAGAATACATAAGGGGTCAGAATGTAGGTCTAGCAACCAGAGCCGGCTGGTAAGTATCTGAGATTCACATTAAGTTATACTTGTGAAATAGTGGATCCATATTGTTAAGCTTTAAACCTGTAAATAATTTGAATCATTTTTGCCTGTTATTTGCCTGTATTTCGTTGGAAGCAAATGTAAATTTTGCTAACTATTTTAATTTCTGTAATTTCAAGCTCAAGTTCAAAAAATCTTTTAGTAGTTTTACATCGTTGCAGTTGATATACTGAAAGGTAAAGACGGGACAATAATTTTTTCGGCAGTCTACAAAGAATAGTTTAATGCTTAAATTAAGCCAAATTGAGTTTAACCTTATAAAATTCTAATAGAAATTTAATTACGTAATATTTTAAATGGTGAAAATATTTTAAATGTCTAAAACCCCTTAATACAAAGCTTTTAAAGTCTTTGATGTCATGAAATGATATAGCTGAAACGTTTCATAAAATTAGAATCTCTTTTTTTTTTTTTTTTTTTTTTTTTTGTACGGAATCATAAGTTTCTTCTGCAGAAAATACAGTACGGCATATTGATACAAAGGGCTGAATAATAAAAAAATAAAAAAAAAAAAAAGGAATTCTTCCTGAACTAAAAAAAAAAAAAAAAAAAAAAAAAAAAAGGGGAAGTTTTATTTGGTGTTTACAAAAACTATGGTAAGCAAATCTTTATCACATTGGCATATTGTAACTTTTTTATATGAATCAAAATTTAACATATTTAGATCCGATGAAAGAATTACTATTGGCGAAAGTCCAAGGAGAAATTGAATAAGTAAATAAATATCAAATTAAAAAACCGACAGAATCTGAAAGCTTTTAGATTTTATATTACGCCCACATGGGACTTTTTTTTTTCATTTACTTACACATACACGTTTCGAGGTCATTTGGGCTAATGTTCTTTTCGGCTAAAAACCTTTAAAAACAGCCTGTCTTTAAAATTTCCGATAGACAGTCTCGCGTGCTGGAAATAAAAATATTTTTTTCCCGTTACAGTTTATTATTCCTCTCTTTGAAATTGTTGACTTTGTTGATGAAAAATTCGTTAAAGTTTTACAAAATATGAAATACACAATAAAAAAAATTCAGAATGCAAGCTTCTAGGTGTCCATATTCGGGAGGAGGACTATGTTATTCAAAATTTGATGGCTCTATGTACCGTATGTTTTCACACTGCAAAAAACATGTACGCATTCATGAAAATTCTTCATTATTTATTTTTTAATGTAATACAGGGAGATAATGTTTGGTGGCAGCAATTTGAAAAGTGGTTCAGACTTTTATAGCGATTTAACGCAAAATCCCGTTTTGAGATTAATATCCCTTCTGGGCTAGCGCTTCTTTGGGCTAATAAATAAGGAGGTAACCTAATTAACAAGAAACGGAGGTAACGTAATTAAAGGAGAAACGGAAGTAATTTAATTGATAAAAATTTGTTGTCCCTTGTTAAAAGCAAAGCTAATGGCTTGGAAACTGTTGCCTCTGTATTTAGCTTTTGTAGAAAAGATTAAAAATGCGTGAAAGAATTTGCTCAGCAATCTGCAAAGGAAAGCTCTTTTAAGTTCTGTAACAGTAATTTTTTTATAAAATGCGTTTACTTATGAGAATTGTGCGATCACCCAGAAGTCATAAAACTCTTTTTCATTCTCAGGATTCATATCCTATTAAATATGTATGGAAAGAGCTGAAAAATAAAGAAATATCTTTCTTTAAAAACAACTGAAATTAACTTCGACTACGAAATGAAATCGAAAGTTTCTACATGAAAACATATTTGAATCCTTGAAAAATGTATGGAAAAAATATAAATTTATTTAAAAGACATGGTAAATGGGTAAATTTTATTTTCATATTTTTATGGAATATTAACTGTGTGTTCTCGTAAACATTATTCTTATTTTTTATTAATAATTAGATTTGGATTTAAACCTATGTTATCTTTTTTGGCTTGTGTCAAAATTTTCGCTTAGACCAGAAAGATTTATAAACTTAAAGGTATGTAGCATAGTTTAAGATGAATTTAGTTGTGAACTATTGGGTATTCGTCTCATCGCCGCTGTCTTAAAGAGAAAGAGTTCATTGTCACTAAAATTTGCACTCCAAGAAAGATTTTTCAGTATTGAACGAAATTTTATATATGTGAGCGTAAGGCTGATATAAGTAAGTGATTATAAAATCAAAGCAAACGGATCTTTATTAACAGAAAAACTACAATGAATGGAAATTCTAAAACCCAGTTTGGCCATCTTTAGCGTGAATACACTATGTGATATGGGCAGGCATTTCGGTGCAGTGGTCTCTTATGGTGCTCAACATCATCTCATTCCATAACTGCCGTAAGCACGCTTCTAGTTCTGCCAAACTCCTAGGTTGTCTAGCTTGCCGTTCCAAGTGATGCCAGACATTATTGATGAGCGACAGTTCTGGGGATTGGGCAGCCAGGGAAGGATAGTAATGTTGCGGAGAAACTCCTCTGATAGCTTTGCTATGTAAGGCCATTAAAAAATCTCTGTTGGAAAATACCTTCTGAAAGTCCTGCTATGAGCGGTAACATATGTGGCTGAAGAATATCACGAACGTAGCGCTGGGCTGTCATGGCGTACTGAATCAATATCAGAGACGATTGGGTGACTCCGTAGCTTCACACCAGCTGAGGGCCCCATATAATCACACCAGCAACGATGAGATTCATTACTACCAGACCAGCAGTAGCAGAAAGATTTTTATGGAATTTATAAAGCGTAATTTATAAAGCGAAGGCAGGGTTATGGTGTTCACTAGGGGCCTCTATATGTGTAGATGGTTACTATCAATATAGTGCCACTCGGTTGCTGTTCCAGCCCTGTTTTTGCTGGAGTGCAACACTACTCCATATCATGGACGTCCTTTCTCCGTTCTCCAGATGGAGGCTACGTAGGGTGGGTGTCATTGGCAGCACACACAAAGGGTGCTACGAGACTAATAGTCCTTCAGCCAGGCGCCACGTAAAAGTACGGACAGATACTGGGCTTCGTACTGAAAGTGCGGGGATCGCGGTTAATGATGCAACTGGCACTGTGTATGAATATCGAATGACATGACGGTTTCCTCGGGTATTGTTTGATAAGAACTTGTCGGAATGTATACCTCTCTCTCTCGTTCAATGGTTCCAGCACCTCCTCACAACTAAATCATTAACAATTAAGTCAGAACGGACTAGTTGAGAGGCTGTTCTCCAAGCTAACTTGTAGAGACATTAGGAAATCCCCGGGAATCGAACCGCGGGCCTCTGGAATACCGGCCCAGTGTGCAGAACCACTACACCACGAAGGCACGCAAGGAAAGCGCGAGAATAACCTTGTATATTCCCCTTTTTAAAGGGCGGCTGTGGTTTTCAGGGGACCCAATCGCCTAATCCTGGGTGTGGAGAGTCATCATCCACAACCCTTTTAGTTAGGGCGCCACTGTAAAGACATTATGTAAATTGGAAAAGCCGGAGAGATGAAAAATTAGCAACCGCCTTCGCCGGGAATAGAACCACGGACTTCTGAAATACCGGCTCAGTGCGCTGACCACTACACCCCGAAGGCACGCTAGGAAGACGGGAGAAATACCTCATAAATTACCTGACTAGAACATCTAGATGATTCTTCCTCTATTGAACTTTGACAGCTGACCATTTGGTCTTACATGTTGATGTAAGGTATTCCTAATGAAAACGCGTCTCGTTGCAACAGATAAGATGCACGTAAAATGCCTCTGGATACTTTTCTTAATCGCTAGCTAGAAGAAAGTTTTGTTGGCATTAGGCAATGCGCAATCACGCTGTATTTCCAGTCCTTACTGACACGTACCTGCATGCCAAGATTCGTTACGATCCTAAAATTTCTTATTCGTGCTCAAATTCTCATGGGGATGAATGTGTACCGAATGCGTTAAAGGTCAAAGCTTAAACAGAAGTATTGTACATAAGAAATATAAGTGATTTAAGGATTTAGCTGTAGTGCAAATTAGCGGTTAACTTCCAATGAAAACTTTGATTTTAAATTTTAGACCTATAACTACAGGTTAAGCATCGTCATCCTTGTAATAGTTTTATTATGAGAAATTAGAATTTAGTTTGCATTGTAATTTCTTTTATTAAGCGCCAGGAGAGGTTTATTAAATTTTATTTGTTGTGTGCTTGTAGTAGATAGCAGTTAAAAGTGAAAGGTCTCCAACAGAATTAAGACGCCTATCAGGGGCTGAGAGTTTAAAGCTTCTGAACACTTAGTAGTTGGGATCAAAATTCGAATTACTGGATCGCCCATGCAGCTAGTCCGGCAAACGCACTGGTTAGCATGTGTAACATGGATAAGCGATAAGCGACGGAGGACGTGGGCACTGTCCCTTTACCATTTGGGTTAATCAGTACAGCACCACGTCCACCTTTATCTTACATTTCATATTACATTATATATTACGATACATGATTTACACATTGTATTATATACTACATATCAAATTAATACCTTACCCTAACATTACATTAACTTCACATCAACTTATTACATTAAAATTCTTTTCTAATAAACCCTATATTGGTACATTATAAAAGGGTTATTTTGCACAGGATTCGCATTAGACACAGGATACGCATTATATTATCATTATACACTGGGTACACATTACATTATATACGGGGAAATTAATGATACATAGGAACATTATACGCAATAGGGGGTTATAAGCACGATACGGGTTAGATTATTCACATGAAATTAGTTATACACAGGTATTGCATTATACAGGATAACTTATTCACATGATAGGCTTCTCGATACACTGCCTACATCGTTATGCATAATACTATTATAAAGTTTGCATTCACATTTCTTCAGTTGGGCTTTGCATTCTGTGCCATGTTGCTCATTGATCAGTACATACTACATTACATATTACATTGCATATTATGATACATATGGCACTATTACGATTACATTACGTATTACATTATATATTATGATACATATAACACTATTACGACTATATTACATATTACATTATATATTATGACACATATGACAATATTACGATTACATAACATATTACATTATATATTATGATACATATGACACTATTACGATTACATTACATATTACATTATATATTATGATACATATGACACTATTACGATTACATTACATATTACATTATTTATTTTGATACATATGACACTAATACGATTGTATTACATATTACATTATATATTATGATACATATGACACTATTACGATTACATTACATATTACGATACTTGGCTTACGTATTAGATAATGTACTACATATCAAATTAACAGGATAGTTTATCAGTACATACTACACTACATATTTTATATTGCGATACATGGTTTACACATTACATTATATTCTACACATCAGATGGACAAGACAAAATTACGCCTTACCTTAACATTACATTAACTTCCAAATACTTATTACATTAATTTTCTTTCCTAATATACCGTATACTGGTAACAGATACATTATCATCAGATTGCAATAATGTTGTTTTGCACTGGCTGCGCATTCAACACAAGATGCGCATTAAATTATACACAGGGAAATTAGTGATACGTAGGAAAAACATTATGCACAGAAGGGTGTATATACATGATGCGTGTTAAGTTACACGCAGGGAAATTTGTTATGCACTGGTGAAAGATTATGCAGGATAAATTATACTGACTAACTTATACGAAAGTGCATATTACATTACTCCTTATAATTAAGCCGGTAAGCTTTACAATGTTATTCTGTACCGAAGTTCTTTAGACTTATAATACATTGCTTAATCATTACATTAATATATTTACCATGTACAAAAACATATAATGGATTACATTAGCATTCCTTAATATACATAGATTACTTTGCATTTACAGTTAGCATATTACTGCAGAATTTTGCATCTGTGCATTTCTCCATTACTTACATTTCGCACCTTAGAATAGGTCGCGGTATATGGATGTGATGGTATTAGTACGCGTAGTACATGAACTGTCCTGCATTGCGTAATTTGCCAGTATTGACACGTTGCTGTTCTGTTGAAGGCAGTTATACGCGCTGCAAAGTGCATAGTTATATGCACGATAACTGACCTCAGTGCGTAATGTTCATTACTGACTCAGTTCATTTGCATTATTTACAGTTTTAGTTTGTGAGCTGCTCGTAGCACATCATGCCGATAGTTATATATACATGGAGTTTGTATGACATGGTTTTTAATTTACACGATACATGGCACATGATAAATGGCGTTGCACACTCCACCTTGCATTTGCATATCATATCTTAGCACGTTTGCTTTAGATTAGACATAAGTCTGTGCCCACGTTCATGAGTTTATCAACTATCTTGTTGATTTTTCGGACAGTACGTTTGTCTTTAACCATAAATCTGCAGAATTGGCAGATTTATTTGTAGTTGGAATTGGCAGGTGCAGATCTGCTGTAAGCGGGCATTGGGTAACATAATGATCTGGGGTGCCCATCTCACCACATATACAATGTGCATTTTGTGCGATCCCGTGTTTTTCATAGTACACGGGAAAAGGACCGTGTCCGGTAATGTATCGGACCATTTGTGCATGCACTATGAGACGGTCTGAGTCTACCGTAGGGACGTGATAGTGAGCACGGCGTCCTGTCTCACCAGTATCCCATTCCTCCTGCCAAACGGATTTTGCCTTGTGTTTCAGACTTTTCTTTAAATATGAAACTGGCCAAGGGATGGTGATATGTTCCGCATTGATGTTTCATGCAGCCTCCTTTGCAAGTTTATCAGGTTCAATGTTTCTTCTAACCTTCTTCGGAAACATACAATGACCTGACTAGAACAGAGAGCTTACTAAAGCTATGTTCACTAATTGTAGTAAGTAGACAGGATACAGACGAAGGGTATACAAAACCCTTTATTTTTTTCTTTATATACAATGACTTCCGTACTTCGGAATACAATGACCCTCCACTCGGGGTCTAACTTAAAAGATATCAAAATAAAACTAAACTCTAATTTAACTTTAGAATAAGATTGGCCTTATAATAACAGAAAGCGTATGTAGCACAGAGACTGTGAACACTACAATACGTTTAATTTATCAAGAGGATTAAAACCTCTGGCCTGGAAGGCAAAGTAGCAACTGCGTAACTTCTAAGGTAAGCGGCCTGCTTCGAACTCACGGCTTCCTCTCTTCTGCTTGGCAAAAAGGCCACACTTAAATACTTGGCGTTCGCCAGACAACTTTGCATAAACTCCTTCACGCTTATAATTCTGGCCGGAAGTAGAAAATAAGAAGTGATAGTAAAGATTTAAAATAAAATAAACGTTAGTAAAACTTAAGATCCTTACATACTTCCCGCCAGAGTTAATTAGTTTGAAACTGAGGTCTAAAACGACCTTGTTGAAAGCTTTTAGCTCTAGAAACTAACGCGAGGCCAACCTTTTACAATCAAAACTTAGCTAGAAACTAGAAAATTTTAAAAGAAAGAAATTTGTTACAATAGCAGCTCCCGGAATATACAACAATCTTTTTTCCTTTTTCATCTGTACTGCATCTAAACAGGAGCTTTATTCAATTCTGGTTCCTTCCAGAGATCTGGAAGGAAAACTAGTTTAATGAAATGTTACAGAATGACATTGCAAATAACATATAGAATATACTTTTCTTAACATTCTTATTTCATTCATGACTATTTTAATTATCTCTCCCCGTGCTCTCTGACATGTGTTGTAAAAACACCAAACACGAATGTGTTTCTGTCTATGTGTTCAACACTTCCTCCTACAATCAAAACACTAATGTGTTAAAATTCAACATACGAGACCTCTTAACACACCCTAACTTCAACTCTAGACCCTGAGGTACTATTCTGAAAGTGGCTAACTCTAAAGTGTAGCGTCAGAGAGCCTAACTACATCATTCAACCTTTAACACATATTCACCATGATTTAATCTTTACAGTCACACGAATAACAAATTTTTTAACATTACTTTCACTTTTACCATATCACGTTATTTCTAAACATTCAAAATAACAGTTCACATGTATACAAGAACATATCAAGATGCCGTTAATTTTACACATTTGAAAACATACATTAGTAGTACATTGTTAACTTCTATTCTTTTCAAAGCAAGTGCCAATTCTTTCTACATTGAAATAATACTACATTTCAAAAAGTCTTTCAGACTAAAACTTCTTTCTTGTTAGAATGTTTTAAATAAAATTTATACAATAACCTTTTACAATATTTAAGTCTTTATACAACGCTATTATACATCAACTTTAGTTTTACGCGCGAGTAATTGAAAAACATAATAAGAAAATCGGTCACAACTCATTTCTCGCCCTTTTGGCGATAAAGGTAGACCTCGCATGAGGTAAAACTTCTTGAAATCTGCCACTTGCAGTAAGAATGAAAGATTAACTTAAGTTTGTAAAGTAACATAAAATTTTACTTATCTTTGTAATATTCAGACATCCTTTTCTGGGCCCAGTCTTTAAAGGTGCTGCAGACCGTAGCTTGGTTGATCCTCCTTCTTGCACGGGCTCGCCCTTCAGTGCTTTCCTCTGGAAGCTTCCGTTTTTCACCACTACGGCCACCCTTGAACATCTTCCTTTTGTGCTCTGCTTGTGGTTTTGGCCGTTTGAAGGCAGCTGGTCTTGGTGGAACCGGGAAACTTCTGTCGTGATCCTGCTTGGACCTCGTTGTTGGCCGTTCAAATTTTTCTTGTACTTTTTCCTCCGCCGCTGATGGCCCTTCCGCAGTTCGGCGACTTTTGCTGCGGAGAGTTCTGTCGGATGAGTCAATCTTCCGTTTCACAGCCGGGTTATAGTTGCCGTCCTTTCTCCCGGTCTTTTCCACATACGTCGTCCTTCTCCCTTCTTCATTCTGGGGGTGTTCGTGAACTCTGTTTTTTGGACGGTGGAACGGCTTCTTTTTCTTTGTACCTTCAATTTTTCCGCGGGGCAATTTTCTTTTCACTTGCTTCTGTCTCTCATTGGCTTGCCCTTGTACTTGTCGTTTTCCCACCTCTGGAACTTGTACCTGCGGTGTCTGCCGTACCGGATCCTGCAAAAGATCTGAAAAGATTTGCATTTTATTACGGTCATAGAATGGTTTTATCTGGTCAATGTTTGCGGAACAGGTTTCACCATTTCTTGCCTTTAACACTACAACAGCGTGAGTTATTTTTTCTATAACATATGGTCCTTCAAAGCGTGGAAAAAATTTGGCAGTTTTATCTTCTGGTGCTGAAGAAAGTGAATGCTTAATTTTTAGTACTTCATCCCCTACTTTATAAGTTACTCCCCGTCGTTTCAAGTCATAATACAATTTTTGTTTTCTTTGTGCTACTTCCGTATTCTTTTTTGCTTCTTTTATTAGTTTTTCTATATCACCCATTTTAAATTCTGGGGCTCTTTGTTGCACATAAAATAGTTTATCTAACGGTGTTATAACCTTTCTGCCTAGAAATAACTCAGCAGGAGTTTTGCCCGTTGTATCATGTTTTGCGGTCCTAAGGGCGAAAGCAAATTCATTGACATAGTTATCCCAGCTTTTATGAAAATTTTTAACATAACTACGGGTAATTTTCACTATATTTCTGTTGACCCGTTCCGCTATATTTGATTGCGGCCGATACGGGACCATTTTTAAATGACGTATGCTCAGTTTTTGGCACATGTCTTCAAATATATTACTTACAAATTGAGGCCCATTATCCGATATAACTTTTAGGGGCGCCCCGTATTTTAAAATATATTTATTTAAAATAGAATCGGTAACTAATTTCGCGGAGGCTCGTTTTAAGGGAACAATTTCGGTCCATTTACTAAAATGATCAACTATAACAAGGAGATAGCGACTTTTGTTTAACTGACTTTTTGGGAAAGGGCCCAATAAATCGATGCCGATTATTTCATTTGGAAATTCGGATTTAATACTATTTAGAAACCCGGCCGGGCGGAAATTAATATAATTAACGGCTTGACATGTTGGGCAGGACTGGACATACGCCCTTGTTAACTTTTGCAGTTCAGGAAAGTAGACTGCCTCGCGTACGCGTTGAGTAGTTTTTCGAATACCAACATGAGAAGCTAAAGGGCTGTCATGGAGCTCTTGCAGGATATTTAATCTAAGACTAGCTGGGATAACAGGTCGAAATTCGTTGTTGGAATTCGTAGTTTTTGTATAAAATAATAGACCATCTATTAGTTCGTAATGGGCCGCCCTATTTCTTATCGCCACAATATCTTGGTGGCTAAAATTTTCAGGATCCTTCAAATACTCATAAATACTTCCAAACTCAGGATCCTTACCCAGTTCGGTTATTACAGTTTCTCGGGAATTTATTGTACACGCTGTCAGCATTGCAACTTCTACGGTATTACCCTGTTCGTCTAATTTAATTCGTGACAGGGCATCTGCTACGATATTTTCCTTTCCGGGGGTATGCTTGATTACCAGATTATATTCTTGCAGCTTGAGTGCCCATCTTATTAACATTGGGGATAAATTTTTCCCAGAGTACAATCTAGTTACCGCCGCATGATCAGAATATACTGTTATCGGCGCCTTTCCAAAATAGACTCGGAACTTTTGCACTGCTAACAGAACTCTCTCTCTCGGTCGCGGAATAGTTTCTTTGTGTTTGATTTAAAGTTCGGCTAAAAAATGCCACTGGCTGCTGATTTTGCGAAAGTACCGCTCCTACCGCATAATCCGAAGCATCCGCTGAAATTTCTAAATTTTCATCCTTTTAAGGAAATTTCAACACAGGGGCTTGCGTTAATGCTTGTTTTAATTTTTCGAAAGCACTATTGGCTTCGGCCGTCCACGAGAATCTTGCCTTTTTCCTTTTTAATTTTAACAACGGCTCAGCGATAGCCGCAAAATCTTTTATAAAGGACCTATAATATGAACAAAGTCCTAGAAAAGAAGAGAGCTTCTTTGCCGTGTTTGGAGTCGGATACTTTTGTACAGCGATTATTTTTGATTCATCTGTCTCGATCCCTTTTTGCGATATTTTGTAACCTAAATATTTTAATTCAGGGGCTGCAAATTTGCATTTTTCGACATTAACTTTTAGACCGGCCTCATTTAATAAAGAAAACACCTGTCTTAAATCCTGTACATGTTGGTCTAGATTATCACTAGTAATAATGATATCGTCTAAATAGATAAATGTGGACTTTCCGAGAACAGGTCTTAACACAATGTCCATGCATCGCTGAAATGTTGCTGGGGCGCCTGAAAGGCCAAACGGCATTCGCAAAAATGCATAAGTGCCAGACTTGGTTATAAAAGCAGTCTTAGGCACGTCCTCAGGCCTGATCCCTATTTGAAAATAACCATTCGTTAAGTCTAAAGTCGTCATAAATTTGGTTGATTTTATGTTCCTTAAAATTTCTTCTATAATCGGTAACGGATATACCGGATATTTCGTTATGGAATTTAATTTACGGTAATCAATAGCGAATCTCCACCTTTTTGGATGCTCCAAAGGATAATCATTATTTTTCTTACATAAAACCACCGGACTAGCATAACTACTTGAGATAGGCGTTACGATCTTTTTACGTAGCATATCGGTAATATGCCATTCTATAATTTTTTCCTTATTCTTATCATACCGGTATGGTTTTTGACGAACCGGCAATGCATCTCCGGTGTCAATACTATGGTTAGTAACCTGGGTAAATCCTGGAATATCACTAAATAAGGAAGCAAATTCACTTACCACTTGTCGGATTCTATCTTGCTCGTCATTAGGCAGGTGGTCGAGATTTAACCTTGGCGGTTCAACCTTTTCTACACGCACTGGTTTCATCGTCAGCTTAAGAGACGCTTCATTAAAATCCAGTGTAGCTTGTGCGTCTGAAAGAAAGTCTATTCCTAGTATTAAGTGTGCTTGCAAATTCTTTACTATAAAAAACATCACCTTTACTTGTTCGTCCTTGATACGGATGTACAAAGGTACTTTACCTACGCACTTACATTGTTCTCCTTGCGCCGCTAATACTGTTGTATTATCCGCATTATATATGCGGTATTTGCGAAAATACTTTCTAAAAAAGACTTCTGCCACACAGGAACACTGCGCGCCGGTATCCAGGAGTGCGGTGGCCGGGATATTATTTACCAAGACTTCAATCTTCGGAAGAGTTAAATTTTTCACCATTACTGTATTTAACTTGTAGGAAGAGGGGTTTTCGTGGCCTTCGGATTTCCGCACCCTCTCGTCAGCAGAAATCCGTTTTAGTTTAAATTATTTTTCCTTTCGGTGCTTTCCTTCTTTCTCCACTGGCCTTGAGACTTTTTTCCTGGGTTGCTATTGAACTGTCGACGTTCGCCGGCTGTTTTTGAATGCTCGGGTTTCCTTGCCCACTGATTCGCTTTTTCTCCGTAGCCATGTGCTTGAGTTTGCTGTAGTCTTCGCGTACCAAATTGGTTTCGCTGTTGATATTGGCGTCTTCTTTCGACGTCCGCCGTTCTTCTACTTTCAAACTGGATTGCTAGCTCAAATAATTTTCCAGTGTAGTCGGATTTCTCAATTCAATAAAGTCTTGCACTTGGGGTAGTAACCTCGGCAAAATCACTTGAATTATTTCAGGATCCGGACGGTTTCCATACAAGAGCTTGAAAACGTGAATTTTTCTTAAAATAAAACTCGAGAGGTTTTCCATTCTTTGTTGATATATACTGAAAAGTTCTGTTTCTAATTTCGCACGATCCCTTACAACAGGGAAGGCTTTTAGTAGGGCAGTCTTGAAATTTTCGTAGGTATAGGTGGGACTTCCTGCTTGACCCAAGAGACTTCTGCCGATGCATTTGAACCAGTTAAGCGCTTGGCCCCTCAAAGCGCTGGTAGCTAAGGTAACTTTTTGAAACTCGTGCACGGGGTAGAGCATGAAGTGGTCATCCAATTTTTCCAAAAAACTGGTTACCTGTGAGTTTCCATTAAACGTTGCTTCTGGTTTCATCGAAGCGCGCATGGTCTGGACAATATACCCAAATCCTTCCAGGGCGGCAGCTGGCATTTCTGGATTCTGAGCTGTTTCTGCAGGCAGCACAGGTTCTTCTTGAAACTCGGCCATGGTTATTCTTCGTCGGGCGCCACTATCAGGTTCAATGTTTCTTCTAACCTTCTTCGGAAACATACAATGACCTGACTAGAACAGAGAGCTTACTAAAGCTATGTTCACTAATTGTAGTAAGTAGACAGGATACAGACGAAGGGTATACAAAACCCTTTATTTTTTTCTTTATATACAATGACTTCCGTACTTCGGAATACAATGACCCTCCACTCGGGGTCTAACTTAAAAGATATCAAAATAAAACTAAACTCTAATTTAACTTTAGAATAAGATTGGCCTTATAATAACAGAAAGCGTATGTAGCACAGAGACTGTGAACACTACAATACGTTTAATTTATCAAGAGGATTAAAACCTCTGGCCTGGAAGGCAAAGTAGCAACTGCGTAACTTCTAAGGTAAGCGGCCTGCTTCGAACTCACGGCTTCCTCTCTTCTGCTTGGCAAAAAGGCCACACTTAAATACTTGGCGTTCGCCAGACAACTTTGCATAAACTCCTTCACGCTTATAATTCTGGCCGGAAGTAGAAAATAAGAAGTGATAGTAAAGATTTAAAATAAAATAAACGTTAGTAAAACTTAAGATCCTTACAAGTTGATCTGCTTGCTCGTTCCCCCTGGTCCGTGGGCCTTGGTCCATTCTATCCTGGTGTTAAGATGGCTGTGGTCGCGCAGATGTGTCTGAATCTTTGCAATCAGTGGGGAGCTGTGCACAGGGTTCACAATTGCATACAGGGAGGAGAGGCTGTCTGTTATAATGAAGCTGTCTCTTTGCCGCTGTTGGATTATCGCAAGTAGAGCTTGTTTGATGGCCATTACTTCACTCTGGAACACGCTGTTGTTTGTGTCCAGGTTACCTTTCCATTGTGCTATTGTGCTTTGCTGTCTGAGGGCAACATAGGCGCAACCTGTATTTTCATCTAGTTTTGACCCGTCGGTATAATAGACTAGATCATCTTCCTTTACATTGGTGTTTTGCTTGATGCTAATCTTTACTCCCTGTCCCTGCGTTGAGGGGTGATCGGCAAGGCGTATCATCTTTTGTTCAAATTCGGCTGGTGAGTATAGCTCGTCTCTGAAGGTGGTTAGATTGCCAAGTTGAGTGATCTCTTGATAGGCTGCTTCCTTTTCTACGCTCAGATGGAGCGGTAGCAATCCCGCTAGTACGCATAACGCATTTGTAGGGGATGTTCGGAAGGCCTTGGTGACATTCAGGAGAAAAGGCCTTTGTATGCTAAGTAGATGCTTGACTTTGCGGCCCTGCATAGGCGCTGACCAAACAGCCGCTCCATAAGTTATAACTTTCTCGGCTACTGTTGTGTAAAGCGTTTTCTGGATATAGGGATTGAGACCCCATTTATAGCCCTGCATATATCTTAGTTGTTGGGCTAATTTTGCAGTTTTCTTTTTCAGCTCCAGCACATGGGGGATCCAGTTTAATTTGGTGTCGAAGATAATTCCTAGATATTTCAGCACTGGAGTGATGCGGAGGCGATGTCCGTTTAAAGTTATCCTTGGCTGTCTTGCCAGCGATCCGCCTTTTTTGGGACGAGCAAAAGTTGAAATTTGGCCTCTGCTATTTGAAGTTTTAGGGCTGTGCATCTTTCCTGAAAAAGGGAGCAGGATTCGATTGCATTGGCCTGGAGCTTTTCCCTGGTTCTTCCTTTGACGATTAGGGCTGTATCGTCTGCGTAAGTGATGATCCTTGTATGGTCAGGCCATGGGTTGTTGAGGACTCCGTTGAAGGTTATGTTCCATAGGAACGGTCCGGCGCATGAGCCTTGCGGGCATCCCTGTGTCTGATCTTGTTCTATAATTCCGCTGTTATGTGGAAGGATCAGCCGGCGGTCCGCTAAATAGTTTACGATGGTGTTGTAAATATTGCTTGGGCAGTTAGCGGTTCGTAGAGCTTGTAATATTGCTGGCCACCACAGCGTATCAAAAGCGCTCTTGAGATCTATTGAAATGAACGCTGTGTGGTAGCCAGAGGATCTGTTAGCCAGTATTTGGTTTTTGACTTCCATCAGAGCATGTAGTGTTGATTTACCTGGGCTAAAGCCAAATTGAAATGGACTCAGGAACCGGGTTCTGTGCAGATGGTGTCTTAGCCTTGTCATGAGTATCTTTTCGAAAACCTTACCCAGGGTAGAGAGTAAGCAGATCGGTCTGAATGACTCTGGTCTCGTAGGATCTTTGTTCTTCTTCAGGAACAAGACTACATGACCGATTTTGAAACACCTGGGAAATGTCCCGGTACGAAGAAGCTGATTAAATAGCACTTGGAAGATGTTGACATTTGTTCGCACTATTAATTTTATTATCCGGTTGTCGATGCCATCTGGTTCAGGTGCTTTACGCTGCGGAAGCTGGCGCAGGACCTGGAGTATTTCTGCAATTGTAATATCAGGGTCATCCATGGTATTTATTTCAAGAGGCTGGTTTCGGACGATGGTATGAAAGGCTGTGTCTTCTGTCGGGTTGTCCTTGGTGAAGACTGTCCTTAGGATCTCTGATAACGTAGCCTCCGTGAGATGGTCATTAGTATTTGGCGTTGGCTGGAGGTAGAGAGTTGCCGGCTTGAAGAGTTTGCCAGCTGCGATTTTGTGGTGGATACCAAAGGTGGTAGTAGTTTCTGTGCAGAATTTTCTCCAGCTGCTTATCTTAGCTTCCAAAATCATTCGCTTATAGAATGCTCGCTCCCGTTGGTAAATGAGCAGGGTGGAGGTTTCTAGGTTATGTCTGCGCTCTTGCTTTAGGCGTCGCCGTAGAGCACGACACCGTTGTTGTTGACTTCGAAGCGTGCCATTCCACTAATTTAGCGTTGTGATTCTTTTGGCCGTGCGCAGGGGAAGATTTTCATCACATGCCTTCTTGATTGCGGTTAAGATGTCTTGGGTGATGTTCTGGAGGGCCTCTTTGCTGTTGGCCTGTCTTATTGCGGTTGCAAAAGGTGCCAGACGGGCTCTAATGATGGCTGTGAATGCTCGAACTTTCCGTCCAGGGAGATTGTACCGTTTAAGAATAGAGGTGGCTGTGCTATTTGCTAGATTAAACCGTATATAATTATGGTCGGAGATACTAAGGTTTTCGACGACTGTCCAGTCTTGCAGTATGGGTGCCATCTGTTGGGTGGTGATGGTAAGGTCTGGCCAGCCGCGCGAGTGTAGTCTATTGAATGTAGGCGGTGCATCCGAACGATTGTGAATTACGAGGTTACTGCTGTGAACAAAGTCCTCGAGTATGCGGCCTTTAGGAGCTGTGATTGCATAGCCCCAGGTGGTGCTGTGTGCGTTAAAATCTCCAGCAAATAGTATGTTAGCTATTCGGTGCGATCTCATCAATCGTTGTATGCGTTCTAATGTGGGGTCTGCTTCTTCTGTTGGTGGAGAGTAGATTGAAACCAGAACCACTGTTAGATTTAGTATCTCTAATAGTATTGCTACAAAGTCCCTTTCGGCTGCTATCATTAATGGTGACCATTTGGGGGGGCAGTTTGCTATAAATGCTCTTGGTGGTTGATCGATATCTCCTTTTTGATAAATGCTCCATTGTAAGGGGAAGCCGACTACTTTACCATTCCTGCAGTATGGTTCTTGACCTAAGATTAGGTCTATTCGTTCCTCTGCAGCGTAGAGAGCTGTCTGCGATGTTGCTGCACGTGCATGCTGTAGGTTGATCTGCAGGCACCTGGTTTCTGATTGTCGTTCCGACTGCATTATGTTAAGTGCATCCTTTGTCGTTGATGGATCTTTCATCTGCTTACTGTTTTCACATAACGAGGTCGTGCAAGCTGGTCTGTCATTAATAATCCGTATTGCTGCGGATTGTATCGACTGCCCGCTGGTAGACTGGGCATTCGGTAGCATAAGTCGGGTGAAAGAAGTTGTATCTTGTGCCCCATCTACAGTTTGAGTCCCCACAGTTAATACATGAGGGCTGCTCAGCTGTGCAACATCTGGTTGGATGCGGGCCGGAGCAGAAGCCGCAGAAGATCTTCTTTGACCTGCATGCGTCTTGACTGTGCCCGAACTGCTGGCAGCGATAGCATCGCCTGATGCCAATGAATTCAGAGATGCCATGGGATTGCCATGCAGTGAAGATGCGTCGGGCTTTGGTTGCGGAGGCAAATCCTTCTGCTGCGCATTCGATAATCCACTTGACTGTCTTTGGTCGCCTTTCTTTAAGTCGGTATAGCGCCTTGTAGAGCTTAGACGATGTTCCCGTTGTTGTACTAAGCTCGGAGATGATCTCCTCCGGCTTGGTGCTCTCAGGAACGTTGTGTATGGCCATCCTCGGTCGTCGTCGTTGGCGTCTCTTGAAGTCGACATCTATGTTGGCTTTTTGTATATGCTGTTGCAGTTGGTCAAGTTCCTCTGCTGTCTGGCAGAATACCTCTAATCCTCCTTGTGGCGTAGGTTGTATCTTTTCCACTGTGACTGGGATCTTTGTAAGTGGAACTTTTGCTTGTAGTTCTTTCCTTAGCTCTCCAGTGGGTTTCTTAGTGATGGGCTTGATTATGATGCTAGGTATTCTGGATTTACGCAATACCTCAGCGAACGTCGGAATGGAGGTATTGGACTGCGAAGTCAGAGCTGGTTCGCTATTGAGCTGTTGCACAGGGTGTGTGGAGGCGTGAACTGCTTGACAGCACACAAAGGTAGAAGTATTAGTGCCTGTGTCTTCAGTTACTGGCTTTGGTGCGTATGCTGGTCCTGCAAGTGCTAATTCTTGTAGGACGTCTAAGGACTTTTCCAATTGCTCCCTTAAATCTTGGGTTAATAGGAATTTATTTCTTCGAAACGTTGCAGAGATCTGCCGAATGTTTCCTGCTAGGACGGCTACACGTTCTTCGTGCGATAAGTCCGATGCCAATAAAGCTTCAGGATCTAAAATGCCTTGCGACTGGGTATTCTCTGTGTCGGTAGGTTGAAACGAGGGACGCGACATGTCAGAGCGGATACGTTGATTCTTGAAATGCACTGATTAAAAAGGCCCTTGTTATGTTGGACACTAAGGTATGCAAGGTGGGAAAATGCGTGATGTAAGCACTTAATATCACAGTGTGGCACCACCAGTCATATGCTTAATTTGTGATATCACAGGACATTAAAGTAAGTGAATCGGGCAGTGAAGATGCGACATCAAGTGGTGAGGATAGCAAAGTTAGTAAATAAGAAAATGCACTTTGAATGTATGCAGGAATGTAATTTCACAAGTATGATAATAGGTAAATGGGTAATTCAATGCAGAATAACAACAGTATTTATCAATTCAATACAGAAAAGCAGCAGTATATATCTTGACATTCCCAGGAGATACGCCAGAGGCTCGGAAATGAGGGTGGTGAGTACTGATGCGCAAGTCCTACGTTAAGATTGGAAAGTGTAACATGGATATGAGGCCCCCTTAAACGGGGGGCGGATTTCTCTTAAAAAGTCCTCTATGGTTCATCTCTTCCTTTGTGTAGTGCCTAATGGCAGAGCACGTAATAAATTAATAAATAAAAGATTAAGATAATTCTGCGTGTTAATCATTAGGGTAATCGTTAATGTCACTGCACAGAATAATATTCTTAATGTCCAAGTATGTAACTGAATACAGATTCAACCTTTTGTTAACTGAACAGATTACTTTATAGTTTTGAATAAATATTTTATACAGCCAGGCGTTCAAAGACATAAAGAAAAACATACATGAAAAAATTCTGAAAAATATTCTTTAATAGTCAATAAATATGCTTTGCAAATAAACTCAATGATATGCAACCAACCGAAAATAAATGTGAGCTTATCTAACGACCTAACCGTATCTACCGTACCTATCTAGTTAATTTATAATATAGCGTAATGATCATATTTTTAATTTTTGTAGCAATAATCAATACGAGATGTTTTAATAACCGTATGTTACACACATGCAGAATCTTCGTGTTCAAAGAAATTATAAAATCGCTTGGATTTTATGTAATTCATAAGGACGGGTTTTCCTTTAATGTGTTTCTTTTCTCAGAATCAAACACGAAATGCAACATTTTTTTAGAAGTGTATAATAAAAAAAGATTCGATTTATTCTTTATTGTATGCATTCTGTGCAGTTTATGTGTCTTCCAAATTTTATGGCTGCGAATGTCGAAAGTTATATGGTTACTTTTATCTTCCTGCTTATAAATTCGAAAAACTTGCATTTGCACAAAAAGGCACTTCAGCTGAGAAAATATCGAGAATATTTTGAACGAATTTAATTTTATAAGCGAGATATGCTATCGGAGAAAGCAGTAAATAAGTTATTATTATATACCATTCTTAACTCAGAATGATACTTCCTTCATCGTTATTAAAGAAATTACCAACTGTTAAGCAGATATTTAAATTTTACTTCTCTTTAACCTACATAAAATTATTTTTAGAAGATAGTTTAAAATGAAACAACAAAAACATTCTTGCGAGTTCTTTACAACTTCCTGTATAGCAGCAAAGTCGAGGTATAATGCTTCTTTTAAGTGTTGCCAGCAGAAGAGGCGAAAAATAATTAGCTTCAGGAAAGCGAGAGAGTTTAATGCTGTAAAAGTCTGGCAGTAAAACTGCAGCATTTTCTTATCGTGGCCTCATATAAAATGACAGTGCTTCAAAAAGTCATAAAATATTACGAAATCTACATTTTTGTCACCGGCAAGCGAATAAAATTTCAACTTTGTTTAAAATAGTTGTTCTTCATTTCAAAATATGTGTCTTTAATAAGTCGATATTTTTGAATGCAAGTAATTTTTATTTCTAGAATTTTTAGAGTATTTGATCTGCTATATGTTATAAATCTTTATAATCACAGGAGAGAGAATGAAAATACTTTTGATTTATTAACAGCCTTCATAAACTGAGATTCGCAAGGCACCGATATCTTGTTTGTGAAATAATATTTTCTTCTCGTTTGCAATTTTTTTAGATCACTGTGACTGAATACGTTGTACTGAAATACTTTTTCAGTAACAAATGGTGTCAGCAGATATGCAGCCTGTTCTTTTTTAGCGATTTTGTCAAAAAAAAATTTTAATTTCTCATATACATACTCTGTGTCTAAAACGTTCCTGTGCGGTCTTTATTTTACAGCTTTACGAATGTTTTGAACTGAGCAAATGTAGGCCTTTTGGCATCGCTAAAGTTAAATTCATAATTATATTTATAAAAAGTTTATATTTAATGTAAAAAATAAAACACAAGAAATTTCTCTCGTTCATCAAAAAATTGACCAAGATACTTAATTTCAAAATTTGGGATTTTTAATGCGGTTTACAGTTTTTCTTGACCGGTCGGTTAGAAATTAAATTAGAGGTTGATTGTTTCCTCTTTAATATTATTTTATGATATTCTTTTGTGACTTACCAAGTTCAACATTCTTTAATTTTAACTTTCCATTTTATTGCATATGGTATGCCGAAAGAATTTTCATATAAATATGCTGTAAATTTTCATATGCTGAAAAGGCGTTATTGATAGTGTAATGAAATACTTAAGAACTTAAGAAATTCTTAAGAACCATAATTTAAGAATAATAAAAAATGCATTAAACTAATTTTTTCACTTTTAGTTTTTGTAATAATGTTACGAGCTGGCTGTACTCGGATATTAAGTCTTCCATTCTTTTCTGGAAAACGAATTTTATAACGCTTTTGAAAAATCCATAACGGTGAATATTTTTAGGACAATCTGCATAGGAATGCTAATCGCCTTATCTATTAAAATTTAAAATCTTTATCTAAACCGATAGTTCCTTTTTAGCTACGTACGAGTAAAAGCAATTTCGCTTTTGAATCTCTGTACGATCCCAAGACATAATCTCAAATTTTCAAATTACATATCTCGATCAGTTTTTGCAGAGTCAAACTTCCTCTGTTTTATCTTTTGGAGTGAATATAAATTCTTACTAAATATAACTATAGGGACAGGGTAGCGATAAAAAGTGTTAGATTTTGCAATTTTTAAGAATTTTTTTTTATTATTTAAAAATGTCACATCATGAAACTTTTCCTTCATTAAAATATTTTTTAATTGGAAATCTACGACCACGGATAGTGAAATAAAATCCGCATAAAAACTGTTTTGGTATATACAAGATGATTAGGAAAATCCGCACATCTCCTAAATAACTAGTGAGCAGAACCAACTATGACATTAAATATAACGTCTTCGCCCAGTAAAGTGACTATGACATGCAAGGTGGAACTAGTTGCAGAGTCCCTAATGTGTAGTTGCTGAATCCCTAATGAATTTCGAGACAGGGTGAAAAAAATATAGTATTTGGTTTTCGCATTCTTGTAAACGCTAACTGTAACTTTCACGCTTTGTTTTTTGCTGTGTTGTGTTCTAAAGTTGAAATCGCTGAAATAAAAGGTGATTTACAGTCCGCTCGCAATGATCTATTCTTATGTTTATTAATTTAAATTTAAGATACCGCTACGCAATATAATAAATTAAGTATAATGAAATTACGTTTATTGTTAATGGTTGGCTAAAATTTTGGTTTACAAATTTAAGGTGACAATTAGTTAAATAACTTTAATTTCACTTTTGCCGGTATATAGTATATGCATCATGAGAGTTGTATAAGAATCATATGAGAGCGATTAGTTTTGAAATGACGTAATTTAGAAGGATTAGCATGCTACTATACTTAGAAGAGAAAGGGAAATTAACCATATTCAAAGGTACACTTAGGGGCTATTACAATTAAAATTGCAATTTTCATCTTACTTGTTCCTAATCTTATATAATCATATATAGGGAACCTTAAGTTTAATGATAAATTAACGGAAACTATTTAATAGGTATTTAATAGCAAATCATTTAAATCTGGTAATGATATCAGGATTCTATTAGTTAATGATACACGTTGATATCCATAATTAAATTAAGTAACAAATCCTGTGAAATTTTGGGATGGTCTGAGTTCCAACGAAAGTGCAGTGGGCAACAAATTATTGCTGTTAATTTTTACTTTGAATTTTTTCATTTTCATTGTGATGCAAGGATCATAGTTGTCATACAGACAAACTTACACTAACAAATACTTAGGAAATAAGGCTGAAAGCAGAACCAATGAAGGAAGACTACTATTACGTATATTTAAGATACGAACAAACCCCGCTGTTTGTTTTCAGCACGAGTATCAGTTAACAAAATAAGCTATTCCCTCTGCAAAATTATCAACAGTTTCTAGTTTCATCACAATAGAAAACGAAGCATTACAAACTTCTCTTTAACAGCAACGGGATCATTTAAGAATGATGTGGAGATTAGGTGTTGCAATTTCCGTCTAACCACGCCTTGCCTAGAAATGATGTCATTTACTTCATTTGCTATCGATCGGTTTGCTCATTCTTGGCAAGTTATATAGCATGAACTGTGATGTCGTCGTGGATCTGGACTTTGAATCGTTTTTCTTTAGTCCAAACGGACTTTGTGCCTGAAGGACTATTGTTTTCGTTTTGCGATTTTACGTTAAATCACTATAAAGGGCCGTTTCACTTTTCAAACTGTTGCCACCAAATGTTAAAGTCCTACATTATATTTGAAGAAATTAAATAATGAAAACTATGCATGAATGTATGTCTATTTCTCGCATTGTGATAAGACAACGATGCATAGAGCCACGACGTAATTCTCCTACGAATGACGCAATCCTCCTACGAATATGGGCATGTGGAAGACCAAATTTGAAATTTGGAATTTGTTTTATGAACGATTTCATATTTTGTAAAACTTTAACGAGTTTTTGATTAACAAACTCAAGGATTTCAAAGCGAGCAATCGCAACACTCTACAGAGTGAAAAAAACACTTTTTATCTCCAGCGCGCGGAACTGTGTATCGGAAATTCTAAAGATAGGCTCATTTTAAAATTATTTTGCGACGTTGCTATTGAACTGAATTTTACGGTTTAAGTGCAAAGAACATGATATTTAATAAATAAAGGTAACACACAAAACGTTAAGAAAACGCCCCTTTGGACGTAATTTAAAATCCAAAACCTTTCAGATTAAAAAAAAATTTTCTTTAAATTTTTAACAAAGGCTTTGTGCTTATGATATATACATAGTGTTTTGTAAATGCATTAATAGAAACTTAGTTCAAAATAAAAGCAGTTCAGGTAACGAATAACCAAAAGAATGTGAGAAAAACTGTGTTTATTAAATTCTTCATTATTGGGTAATTATAAAACTTATTCTTGAGTTTTGAATATTCTGTATTAATGAAGCATATCAGAGTTGTAAGGAATAACAAGAGTTGTAAGGCATTATTTCCTTCTTTACCGCTTGCATTAGTGATGGAATCAGAAGTACGGCCGGCTAGCTGTGAAGAGGTTTGGAGTTTGAATATTATCGAGAATATTGTTGATTCTTCATACTTCTCGCGATCAAAAAAAATCTAAATTGCTCTAGAAACGGCGAAAGAATGTAATGTGGTGGAACATAACTCGTCATCACCTGGATTTGGTAGCTAGGCTTCCTCTTACGTACTTCCCCTTTAAGAGGAGAAAAATGTAAGAAATTTTCTCCTTCCTTACCGCGTGCCTTCGTGTGTAGTTGGAAACGATCCAACCAGCAATCGGGAAGTCCGGAGGCCGAATCCCAGAGGAAATAAATCTAGTCATTGTACAATTTTGAAGACCCCCGTAGATGTTAATGAGTCTGTATTGTTGGCCATCAATTCCTCCTGGCATTAAGTCTTTACTTGAAGGGGAAAATAAACAATCCTAGAGCAGGTATCGCCAGAAAAAGGTCAATAAAGGGTAACTGATTCTAGACGAAGAAGAGGATGGATGCGCACCAGAATGGCAAATGCCTTAGGTCTAAATGTCTAATCCTTCAGCTCTCCGCGATTGAAACCAGGGAAAGCGAGGGAAGACGTAGCTGTTTTTATGCTGCAAGGCAGCAGATTAAAATAACAGGTAAAATATGTTTTATACTTTAGCACTGAAAGGCTTTCCATTTCCAACATTTCAACGAATGTTGTCGTTTTACTTCTTTCAATTATTTTGATAAGTTTATAACGTATTTTCTCCCTCCTTTCTGCATCCCTTCGTGGTGTAACGGTAGCACACTCGTCGACAATTCCAGAGGACCAGGTTCGAGTCCCGGCGAGGGCATTGATCATTTTTTACTTCTCCTGCTTCAAAATAACCTAATGACACTACAGTGGCGCCCGAACTAAAAGGTGGTGTGTGATAATTCTTCACCACCAGGATTTGGCATTTGGGTCCCCTAATCCCCAGTAGCCCTTTAAAAGGGCGGAGTATATAAGGTTACAGATTTATGCTAGAATGATTTCATCAATACTTCCTCCTTTCTGCATGCCTTCGGGGTGTAATGGTAGCACAATCAGAGTGCATTCGAAAGGTCCAGATTCTACTCCCGCCGAGGGCATTGCTCATTTTCACCCTTCCTGCTTTAAAATAACCTAATGTCTCTACAAGTTTCATATCAGAAACGAATGTAGGAAATTTACTAGTGTCTTTAATGAATTTGCAATCTTATGATTTTACATGCTTTGAAAAGCCAGCAACAGAATATTTTGAATATTTTACTGGTATTTTTAATCCCATGTCTTAGCTATTAATAACTTGCCAGTAGTTTAAATCATTTGCTACGTTGATTTTATGAATGCTTTTTCTTTTTTATAACCCTGAGATTGACCAAAATGGGAATCAAGCAAAATTTTTGTTGAGATAGAGGTTTGTTCGATTGCAGGCCTTCACCAAATTATATAACAGGATGAGAATAATATAACATAAGTGGATTAAAAACAGTCACATTAAGAAGTTCTCAAGATTTATTTACTCAATTAATTAGAACTCTTAAAAGAATATGGAACAAGAACTAGCGTGGCATGCGATAAGATAGCAATTTTATGTTATAGATCAGTTAATTCATGAGCTTAAACCTGAGAATAAAAATTCCTATTCATTTGTTTGTGATCTTATGCATTAGCAAGAGTACTTGCGGATTACGAACTTAAGAAATCATCAGGTAATAAAAATAAAGTAAAACTGCAATATAATGTAATGTCGTAACTTCGAAGCCCGAAATTTTTACTGTCGAAAATAATTCAATCATTCAGAAATTTGTAATAAATGTTACTTAGTTGCAATTCAAAGTTTATGAATTAAACAAGTGAAATGGCTGTCATTTGGAAATATTCTAATTAAAAATTTGATTGAAAATCCTCGCAGTGAAAAAGATTTGTTATTGAGGCCTTTTTTTTTATTAAATTATCCAAAAGGAAAAAAAATTCGTATCATATGTTAACTTTCAGAAACTCAGAACTGACATCTGGGTGCGAGGAATTCGAAATAAAACTACACTTACTACTCTAAATTCTAAAGCTGTGTGAAAATAAATGAGCTGATATTGATTATCTGAGATATTAATTAGAATTAGCAGATACTACTTTATCTGAACTGTATTATTATAGTCTAGGAAAATAATGGGATATCCGAATAAGAATTTTATTTAAAAACAATTTAAAATATTCCGCTGACAAGCAATGTACTAATAATCTCTCCAGACTCCATCTAAACAGAAAATCTCTTCACTTCAGCTCGCAACAGAATGGATATAAAGAAAGACGAAGCCTTGTGCTCACACGGTTAGATTGCAGTCACTTTGGATAATAGACTTCGCATAAAATATCTCGGGCTAAAATCTGTGGGTTTCCAGATTGCAGTATTTTAAATCTGCTCGGGGCGTCAGAGGGCGCTGCGATCGCTTCGGGAACCTCTCACGATGCTTAGAGGGGAAATGTTTTCACGTGCTTCTTTAATATTCCGGATTGCATTAAAGATTTAAAAAGGCCTTCCTTTTACGAATTCTTTGATCTAATATGCGCGCGTGAGTTCACCAGATGCAGCGGTATTGGCATTTTGGAATGAAAGTCTCCAGGCCGAGATGGTACGAGATATGAAACCTTTACTTCCTATTTTCTTTCCACTTGGATACATAGCAATGATAATGGAAAATTTATATTAATCAAATTTAGGATATTTATACGAATACGTTTGTCGTAAAAGCAAATTTCAGAGAAGTATTGATGTAGAAACACTAAGACATAGAAATGTGGATACATATTTGAAGAAGAATACTGAGATGCCGATCCACAATGAATAAGAAATTTGGCGGTCGAGGCAGTTTTTAATTCCATTTTTATTTAAACTGTCATTTGTGGCCTCAATTTGTTTGGAACTCTAATCTTTCCTATTCAAGAACATTTACATTTCTGATGCTGTTGCGATAGGAAGCGAGCACAGCGAAATTATTACGTCCTAGCGGCATAGAGAGAAAGAAATTAAAATACGTAGTTATCCAATATGGAACGCTGTTAAGAGAAAGGTTTTGGTATAAGTTCTCAAAGTTTAGGTTCCCAAATAGCTATGTCGTCAGTGTTTATGCAAGCTCTGTTGTATAGATTAATATAGAAATGACGCATTCCGGAAATGTTATTATTATTTTTAGAATGAAGACGGGAGTTAAAGGGCTACTATTAATTTAATATTTGAAAGATGGATATTTTATAGTTTACATATACACTATAGTTCATTGCGTAGAATTGAAATTACTCTTTTAACACAATGTCATACTTATTAGGGCATTCCAATATCTGGTGGAATGATAGAAAGAGTTGATGATTTGGTTTTGTTATGGCTAGAATTATTCGTTAGAGCGCTCCTCCCCCGCATCGCAATGGATTTTTCATGCCAGTCTGGAAGCTGTTCTGAAACTGTATGCGGTTGGGTGCTTATCGATTCTCGAAGGTGTCACTGCATGAAAAATTCCAACTTCGAATTATCTGAATGCCTTAGTACACAATCCAGTTCAAAGCAAAGAAGGAAACTCAGATAGCCCTGCGGAGAGCATCAGAAGTTGGAAGTGAGAAATCCTTGAAAATAAACTGTGTCCTTTCCAGAATTGGAAAATAAGTTCGCGTAATGGCAGACCGCACATTGAGTTGAACAGTGTTAAACGAATGTTGCATACTGCGCATGCCCAGAAAACTATTTGGCGTAATTACTATGTTGGCGCGATTTGAAAAGAAGATAAATACGGTATATGGCAGATGTATCGCCATCTAATTGTAAACAAATCTGGCGTTTAAATCTTCGTAATGTAAATGTAAATTAATTACTGTGTTAAAGCACTATTTTTTGCTGTACTGCTCAAACAACTAGAAAGCTGAAATTATTGCGAAGTAATGTGAAGCACTGTTTACATTCAAAATGTAAAATATAATACTTATGAAATTCTGCACATTCCTTTGGAACTGTACAAATTTTCATTCAGAAAAAGACTGAAATTTAAGATATATTAGTTGAAAATTTATTCATTATACTTTTAAGCAATAAAAACAATTCAGGATTTACCATACGTTCCATTCGTACATACATAAAGAAACACTGATGAATATAACAAATGCTTGCAAATAACACTGAAGAAATTTTACAATTCTTTAATGCTAGTTATTAAATTCTTTGAAATGAGAAAATAAAAGCACGAATATACTCTAACAAACTAGGCGAGATACTCCAGTTTACAATTACTGAATTATAACATGTAAACAAATTACATTTAAATAACGAATTATTACGAACATATGTTAACAAATATTAAATGCACTGTTACTGACAAATTAAAATGAAACATATATTAGAAAAATAAGCAAGTGCAATCGGCATGGACGTTAAAATAACTAATAAGCAAAGTTTCACAACATTGCAGTTTTAAACATCACTCGAACACACTCGACAGGCATGGAGATCACGAATAAGCTAACGTAGGATTGCTTAGTCGCCAATATTTCTCCCCGCGCCAAAGGTACACCATCAAGCATGAGCAGTAAGCGAAATTCGCTTAACACTGTTCAACTCAATGTGCGGTCTGCCATTACGTAATAAGTTCTGGGTGCACCATAAAAGAACTTGAGAGAAAGATCATAAATTCTTTCATTCTCCGCTATCTCGGACATCCAATGTGAACTTCGTAATCAAGTGGGAAATAACATCACGCTAGCTTGGACTAAGGGCCATGCTGGGGATCACGGTAATACTTTGGCAGATAAGTTAGCCAAATCAGCTGCCGAAAATACCGATGCCGAGGCTGAAGAAGTGATTCTTAAGTGGCCAACATCTCACTTAAAACGAGCTCTTCTTTTAAAAGTTATATCCCAATGGCAACTAGAATGGGATACTGATGAAACTGGTCGACGAACGTACAATCATATTACGTATGTGGATCAATGTCGTCAGATAACAAATCATCAACTAGTAAGATATATCTCGGGGCATGGTCCATTTCCAAGCTACTTTTACAAGCATGGAATTGCAAATAGTGAATATTGTGTCTGCGGAACTCTAGGCATACCTGAACATTATATTACTACATGCCCGTTAACGGAGGAATTTCACATTCCTTTCCCTGTGGATAATCAACTAGCATTTAGTAAATTTTTAATTAAGCAGAAGTACCTTATCAGAAAACTCTCAAAAATTATGGACATTCTCCACAGTTATGGATCTGATCTATGTCAGGTTGTCTAATGTTAATGGTTTTTTCCTGTTTTCATAATACAACTGTATTCTTGTACACTCCAGTTGCATTCTTGTCTGTTTACATAGTGTTTTCATAATACAATTGTATTTTTGTACACTCCAGTTGCATTCTTGTCTCTTTACATATTATAACTATATTCTTTCTTTTTAATAGTCCCAGTATTGTTACAAATATTATTAAAAATTGTATTGTATTTTAAATGCACTATAAGATATTGCACAATAAGTATTATACTCGCAACCTCAAACTATACATATGGTATTACTATCTTAATGAATTACAAGCTACATATTAAGTATTCTAATCTGGTTATATATCAAAAATATTGTATCGGGCATTGTAATAACTATTGTATCAAACTATTAGCATTGTATCATATTTCATTTTAATTACAATATACAATATTTGCACTCTAAGTACTGCATTATATTCTAACTAGTCTATTAACTTAATTTAATTATTATTTTAATTCTTGCATTAATTATTGTATTAAGTTGGTAGTTATGTAATATTATGTTGAGTTACAAGCTCTACCCTAAGAATATGTGATGCAACATATTGAAATTATGAACATCGTATCGCTATGTATGCTTTAGTATGGAACTGTAAATTAAATTCTTTGCAATACAGAAACTGGATTATTAGCATAACGTTATAAGTAGTCTTGATTCAACTTAGCATTAACTATTTTATTGAATTACATGCAGAATTTTAGACTTTAGATTTCAGATTTAGTTTATTGATTATATTGAATTATATGTCGTGTTTTGCATATTGCACAGAAGTATTAATATTGAATTGATCATAAGTATTTTTTATACATTATATTGGTATAACTATATTGTTGCATTGTATCGCATATTGCACAGAATTAATAATATTGAATTGATCATAGGTATTTTTATACATTGCATTTGTATATATATACTGTTGCAAAATATGTCTTTTTATCCTCAGTATTGTACTGAAGTGTTGCTTTTGTGTATTGTATACAAAGTATTGCATTTAATTCGCTTTAGTTATTAAGAACATTGTCTTATAGGCATCATACTATTAAGAATATATATATTGTACTTCTTTTTATACCCTGAGATACGTATTGAATTAAATATTGTATTAATTATTTTACTGAACTAGCAATTGTGTTAAAATACTGTATGAAAGTTAAAGTAGTATTTTGGTCTCTTTTTGCTTTAAATATTCCATTAAATTATAAATAGTATCATAGACGTAGCTTATCGATTTTATACTGTATCATATGTCTTGTATTGCATATTGCATAGAATTATTACCAATTACTTGACAATATGTATTTTTCTACATTGCATTTGTCTATATACTGTCACATACTCTATTTATTTACTCTTAGTATTGTATTGTACCTATTGTTGTGTCTTGTATGCTAACCCTGTAAGCATGTTAATTTACCTATTGTATCACATATCTTACGTATTTGCAGTACATTATATAATATCGTATAACCGTATTGTATAATATATATATTAAATTGTGAGCTATGTATGGATGTGTATCATCTTATATGAAATTGCAATGTTGTGAGCATCGTATACATAATAAAATTGCACTATAAGTCCCCTGCAATACAGGAAATGTGTAGTTGGTATCGTAATATAAATAATTTTGCATTAACTTTTGTAATTGAATGATATAGCATCCATTATCTTACGTATTAGTTGTAAATCATATTGTACTGTATAATGTATTATATAATATATACATTAAATTGTGAGCATAGTATAGATATGTATCATCTTGTATAAAATTGAA
The DNA here is from genome assembly GCF_044657685.1 of Stegodyphus dumicola. NCBI lineage: Eukaryota > Metazoa > Arthropoda > Arachnida > Araneae > Eresidae > Stegodyphus > Stegodyphus dumicola. The sequence continues at coordinate 221,192,801 of NC_140769.1, read as the reverse complement.
TTATAAGTTCCCTGCAATACAGTACTGTGTAATATATATTAAATTGTGAGCATCGTATAGATATTCGTCGTATAAAATTGCACTAATATAGGAAATATACAGTTGGTATAGTAATATAAATAGTGTTTTATTAACTTTGCATTAACTATTGTATTGAACAATATGGCTTATTGATCTTATATTGAATTATCTATCTTGTCTTGCATCTCGTACAGAATCATTAGTATCGTTTTACCTTGTATTAGTATATATCTGTATATGTGTATGTATGTATATATGTGTGTATGCGTGTATATATAGTTGTATAATGTATCCTCTTTACCTTGCATTGGTATTTATATAGTTGCATAATGTATTTATGTATTGTATCCTTGCTTTGTACACTAACTATTGTATTGAACTTACCATCAGTATTAAGATCATTACATCATCGATATCATGCTATCAGCATTATTATCAGCCTAGTATGTAGCAGCAGTAGCAGTTTTGTAATATTTAGCATTGTATCAGTTTGTAGTACTGTTTGTAAGTATTCTAGTAGTAGTTTTGTAGTATTGTAGTATGTAGCAGTAGTAGTTTTGTAATGGTGTTTACTCCTTTGGTTTTCTATTGTTATCGCTATCTGTATGTGTTTTGTTCTAATTATGTCTATGTGATTCTAGTATTTATTCAAAACTGGCACTTGCACCTTTGTAATCTTATGCTTTGTCAAAACTTCAAATGTACCCTTTATTTATCTATTTATTTATTTTTTTTGAGCCCTTGTCTGGCCATGTATTTGTTGAACTTTGACTCAATAAATACTAGGCCCGGGCGGTTGGTGTGAACATGCTTCTGGGGGCTTATTTGGTCTTTTGGACTGCCACCTGGATGGCCTGGTCGCTGGGTTTCGGTGTATGGTGCGAGGCGCCTGTGTGGTCCATCTGGCTCAAGATAGAGGTGGACGTGTTGCATATGCCAATTAACCATTACGGTAAAGGGATGGTGCACACGTCCCCCGTCAACTATCAACTATCAACTAAAGGTGCCCCTCCCCCGAAAAAATACCAGGCGAATCCAGTTAACAATCATTGCGAAGAACTTTGACAGAATTAGGAAGGGGGATAAAGTCTTGAAAAGACAACGAATATTACTATCTCGGGGGGTCAATTACGTTTCCTGATGTATTTTGCCTTTAGTAGAGGTGGTCAATCGTCTTAGAGAAAATACGGATGCCTGGTTATGCTGTTAAATGTGCTGTCATTTTAAGAGGCAGTCGTGTACGAAATGTGGTCTCTACAAGGAAGTTCAAAGTGAAAAATCCTTCTGTCGCGTCGAATTGGAAAAGCGCCTTTTTCGCTGTCACGTAGAAGGCGAATTAAAGATCTTATATCTCATACAAGATAGATCGCGGCTATTATAATGATAACGTAATGCTCCGAAAATCTGAATTATTTGCTTTGTGATAAAGCACGAAAGGACCGTCTGTCTAAGGGAAAGGGTGACTTTGTGGAGGTCTTTCTAAAGGAAACTAATCCATATTTATGTTAGACATAAAGAAAACCACGTTAACTTCCGTACAGTCAGCCCGTTTACAGCCAAACGTAATGTTGGGGATGGATGTTTTTAAATCTATTATTGTGAAAATTAAGTTTCAGGAAGATAGCATGCAGCTTGATGTGTATAAGCTAGGAAAAAACGAAGTACCGCCACTTCTTGAACCTGAAGGTGTTGAAGCCGGAAGAGAAGACATAGAACGGTTGGTAAGAAGTTTTTCAGACTTATTTAATGATACACTAGGGTTGACCCATGTGGTAAGTCAGTCGATAGAAGCGGAAAATTACCCCTCATGTAGAGCAAACCTCTACCCACTACGACAAGGTAAAATAGGAAATTATAGAAATGCATATTGCAGAAATGCTGAAAAACAAAATTATGATCCTTATAAATAGACCCTTCGTTAGCTCTGTAGTACTATGTAGAAGGAAAATAATCTCTCCCCTACCAATTTTAAATCATTGCACTTCGATGTTGACTACAGGAAACTAAATAGAACAACGAAATATCTGGTTAACCCCTTGACAATAATTGAGGAAATAATCAAAAAAATGAAATCCACAAAATGCATGACGACACTTGAGCTCACGTCTGGATATTTCAGATATGTGTGAAACCACAGAACATGCCCAAAACTGCATTCATTACGAAATCAGGGTTTACGCCTTCCTTAGAATGCCGTTTGGTCTATACGGAGCCTCCAAGCCGTTCCCATGAGCCATTTACATAATTCTAAGACCTCTGTGAAGAAAATCAACATTTACTTATTTTGATGACTTAACAGTTACAAGAGAAACAATTGGTGAACACATTCAGGATTTGCGCCAATTACGTTTTCCCGCTTCTAAAAGAAACAGGTTTAAAAGTTAATGCGGCAAAATATAAGTTCACAGACAAAGAACTCAGATACTTTTGCTATATGAGTGAGGAAATGAAGCAGAAGATTCCAAATTACAGCGATAATAAGTTATCTGTCATCTAACACAGAGAAACGAATACCACCATTTCTGGACTTATGCTACTATCATAGAATTTTCATTAAAGATTTTGCTCACATAGCAGAGTAACTATAAATTTAAAAAGGTGAAAAGACAGATTCACTTGGTTGGCTAAAGCAAACACGGTGTTTGAAAAACTGAGAGAGGCTTCAGTCCAATCTCTGGTCTCGAAATTTTCTTGAAGCGGATGGTGAATTAGAAATCATCAGAGTTGCATCTTATTTCGTGATAAGAAACGTGCTGATGAAAGACGGACACCCGATAGCATATTTCAGCAAAGCGTTTAGTTCAACTCAATATAAATTATGCCTCTACCGAAAGAGAAATATTAGAAATCCTGTTTGCCTTGCAATAATTTCCAATTTGGTTTGGAGAAGGAGCAGTTGCTGTACATACAAACTATGCGAACAATTGTAAGCTTGTATTCAGGGAAGAATTAATCACAGAGACTCATAAGATGGACTTTTAGATTACAAGAATACAAATTAATAATTAAACATACTCCTGGAAAGAAAAATGTTTTAGTGGATACTCTATCAAAAACAAAACTAGATGATGAGGGAAAAGAAGTGAAATATTCTCTTTCGCAAATTTTAAATTCACGAGAAACACTTATCTCAGATCTATTGCTTCCTTGTATCTACAAGCATACTAGGAATTTAGAAATATCTACTCGTGTTTGAAACACCCGGATCATTTTGAACACCGTGGTATAAATGGAATTAGGAACAGGGCTGCAAATTACGAAATTTTGATAATTTAAAATTGATATTCCAGGTTTTGGCATTCTCTCGTTAGCCGATATTTTAAATTTACGTGCCGGAAAAATTAATTGAGCGAATTTATAGTTTATTTTGTTAAATGTGTAATCTTAAACTACGTTTTCCGCATTTCAACTGAATTGGTTGTTGTTCTTTAATTTACATCGCCACAAGTGGTGATTTGTTTGCTCCTTTTTTAAGTCTTGCCTTTATGTTTTACGTTTAAGATTAAGTAAAAGGGTTATTAAGATTTCCTCGAGATTTTATCATTACCTTTTAATTTAACTTCAACATTAATTTAACTTCAACATTAATAACGACCCAACGTTCAACTTTTTTTTCAATACTACCCTTTTTGTTGAGGAATACTACAAGGAAGCAATAGATCCTTTTTCTGATACTATGAACGTTTATTTTCTTTTTTAATAACATGTATTAGTGATTTAATTTAAAACGCATTTAATTTATAATAGAATAATTAATTGAAAAATGAGATTTTTTTTTTTTTTTTTTTTTTTTTTTTTTTTTTTTTTTTTGTTCTAAAATTTGGTAGGTTCTTATGAATGAACATTTACATAAACGAAAGTACAGGATGACAAAAAAGTGTTTAATTACCAATTAAGTAAAATCGTTACACTGTTTAAATAGTAAATAAATCATGTAAGTATTTATCGTATGCTATAGAGAACATAAATATAGCCAATCTAGCTTAGTAATTTCAGTTTAGGCTTTCATGTCAGTGGTATGCCTGAAAATCAGTAATAATGGGCTACTAATATTGTCCTTGGGCCACAATTAACGATACTTTATTTCAAGGAAATAAGAGAAAGATTTTCCTGTGTCATAATTACTGCAAGACAAAATACATATTCGTTTTCATTTTTATTTTCTAGTATATATGGTACATCAATTAATAAATATTTGCAGTGTTATTTTAATTACTAAAACATAGTTTCTAAAGCCATCTATTTCATTAATGAGGACAGAACAGTTTAATTTTCAGAGAAGGAAATATTATTTTTTGTTATATGGACGTAAAAAAAAATCTCTAAATGCCCGTCTCCAAGAGACTACAAAATTGCTCCGCGACGCAATAAGTTCCCCTCGTAAATTCGTTACCTAAGAGCTGCTGATCTACACAGGTCGCTTTTGGTCTAAAGCTGCTCTTAGCGACTAAGCCAATCAGAGAGGTTAAAGTACGTGACGTGATTTACATCCAATAGGAGAATTCAATAACTCTTACAACAAACGCAGTAATGTGCGAAGTTTTCGATGATATTATTTATTCTGGGCTTAGTTTCTAAAATAAAAAGTAGTAACAATAACAATATAAATAGAGGCTCAATAGGAGCCAGACCGGAGCATCGATTAAAAGTACTGATAAAAATATAAAATAAGGACTATAAATAAACATTGTAAATTTTAAAAAATATATCATTAAGGAAATGGAACAGGGGAAAAAATGCGTGCATTACTTCGTTTTATTTTTTTGGCTATAACTTCATTCTTGCTATTAATTCCCGAAAACTAATTTTTTGCGATATACAGTAGAACTTTAATTATCCGAATCAATTTGGAGTGGACCCCACTCGTATAATCCAAAATTCAGATAATTGGATTTTTTTCAGAAGAAAGTGTCTACGTACACTTTAATTCATTATTGTATGTACTGCAGAGACATTAGGTATTTTTCGGAAGCAGGCAAGATGAAAAATTAACAACGCCTTTGCCGGGAATCGAACCACGGACCTCTGGAATACCGGGCCAGTGTGCAGACCACTACACCACGAAGGCACGTTAGGAAAGTGGGAGAAATACCTTATAGTACTGTACATTTAAAATGTGAGAAAAAACTATTTTAAAAGCAAAAGAGTTTTTTTTTATTTTTTTATTAATTAAAATGAAAAGGAGACACTTTTACGTGCATGTTATATAGCATACTGTACAGTACTTAAAATTGCTGAAAGTCATTGCCTGCTGAACATCTCAGTCAAAGTAAGCTGTTTCACTATCTCCATCTGTTTTCGAGCAGCCGAGTTGCGCATCCGCTTGACAAGTTGCATGTGGTCACATTCGGGCTGGCGCTCCAACCACTTCAACGCAGTTCCAAGGCCGGCAAACGCATCACTATCTGATGTTCCCGTGTCTGCTTCAACTTCGACATTATATTCTCTATCTGATTGCTCTATAATTTTTAGCTTATCCGCTAACGGTAGCACATTTTCTTTTAGAAGCCGTGATGAACGACGAAACGCTCTCACAACCAAAACAACGCACCGACGCGAAAGAGTACCGTCCCATTACTGTAGTAGGTCAATGACGCACTGACCGACTAGTAATCAAAAACGACAGTAGCAATGGGCCGGGCCGGACATCTGGCGACGGACTACAGTACTGTATCCAATAATAGAAGTATGCAGCACGCGTAGACATAATCATTATTTTGCGAATCGCAGTATGTTTCTGTCTTAAGTTTTTTCTTAAATTCTGAAAGCAATTCGGATAGTCAGAGTTCGTATAATTGGAATTCTACTGTAGTTATTATATTTAGCAGTGTTACTGCGAAAATAAATTTAAGTTCATTAAAAGTTAGATTTAGTATCAATTTTAGAGTAAAACTACTGAATAAGACACTAGAATTGCTGAATAAGAATGAGGCTTCTCCTCAGTTATACGTGGCACAGGGCTCAAAAACCTTTCAGTGCCGACACCACCTGAGTTTAATATATTTTATTATTTGTATAACGCAGAAGCATTTTATATGTTTATAAAACCTCTGTTTCCGTTGATCCTTCGGGTTTATGGTAACTTGTCCTGGTTCAGACCTATTCCTTTTTCGCCGACAATAGGTTTCTGTATGTAGATGGACTGATGCGGCGCAGCAGAAGTCGGGTGAAATTTGTTTGGATTTATGTCACCTCGTACACACGAAGTTTTACACACGTCTAGTGACGTTAGGAGAAACTTTTTTGACAAAAGAACTTCTCCTCCTACCACTATAGAGTCTCTAGACGAAACATTTCGCTGGATTTTCACTGTACCGTCTACCTAAGCTGAATATTTTGCAAATGAAAAAATATGTTTTGCTTGAAGCTTTGTCCCTCGTAGGGTTTCTTCAAGAAACTGGTTATCTAATTGGTTGGTAAGTTAACCAATTAGATATCATGAAATCAAAGATTCGGGGAAATGTTTCTTTCGACACCGTGTTAAGGGTTAGTTACGGCTAGAATATTAGTTGTTTTTTGAAAAGTAGTCCAATTAGCTATCTCCAAAGGAAAGATTTCGGGAAATGCTTCCTTCGACGCCTGGCTTAGTTGGTGAGGGTGTAAACGGTAAGTTAAATGTGTGTTGTTAGTTGTTTTAAGAAAAGTAGTGATTTTATTACAGAAAATATTAAAAATTTAGGAGAGTAGTCATGGCGAAAATCGGGAGGTTTTGGAAACTTTTTATAATTTGAAATTTGTTCTGTTAATTTCGAGAAAATTTTGGTGGCTGCCTGGGATTTGCATAAATATTACCTAGGAAAACAAAGAAAAAGAAATAATTTGAGAAGCAACAGCAGATATACGTAACAAGTAAATACTATTATATTAAACAGTTTTTATTCAGTTAAATTCTAGTAATGAAGTCAAAGCTTTTGTTTGAGATCCCAAATTCCATTTGAGTGGAGGATTCCTGAATGCACTATATTGTATATAATATGGATTTTGTTATAAATTTAGTATGTTTTCAAATTTAGAGGGAAAAAAAGATTTAACTCGTGAATACACTACGTAGGTACTCGCAAAAAACTTTCGAATTCACGAAATCTTAGAAAATTCTCTAAAATTTGCCCAAATGACTGAGGAAATTCATTCATTATATGTCCTTAAAAAAACTACATATCCACTACATACTACATAACTACATATCCAACTGTAAAATAATTTATCAGTCCCTAATATTACCTTTCTGAAAAAGCTTGAATTTGCTTTAAAAAAATAAAAACTACTGTCAATTTTCTTAATGAATAAATGTTTATAGATACATCTTTAATGTGATGTAGAAGATGAGAATGTTACTTTTTCAGGTTTCATCAGATTTACCAGGGGTTAGTTTATTTGACCTAAGTTCCAGTCTCATACAATTTTCCAGTGGTAGAGAGATAAAATCGCTGAGTAATTGATATTGCTTCTTCCTATTTAAATCTCTTTCAAAACGGTATTAAGACGCCGGGTACCTGGGCGAATCCTACCCCGAATCGAAAAATACAAAGCTTCGAAATAGTATCTCAACTAAAGATTGATTGTAATAAAATTGTATGTATATACATATGTACTTAAGATTAAAAAATTATAAAAGTAATAAAATGTGCACTAGAAAATGGATAAACGGGGAGAAGCATCAGAAACTCGTTGAGCTGTTACAGTAAGTAAACCTCGGCGAACAAATAGGCTGCATCAAGGTCAATAGACGGATATAATTAGGTTCTTCGAAACGTTCAATCTATTGACATCACTTACAGAACAGGGAACGAAACACAATTACATTTAGTTTCCCAAGGAAGTAGTTGCTTTGGAAAAGACTGTGAGTCAGTGACGTCACACTGACTGGGGTCGGGAAGAGCAAACCACGAAGTACATTTACTTGGACTGCATGGGAACATCATGATTTTTCCTATGTGTAACATGAATGGAAGTCAGTTTCCCTTAAAATGTTCTCTACGAAGGATATCTTCTCAGGCATAGTCCTCTCGTAATTTGCCTTATTTCAAATAATCCAATCTAATCCTGTTCCTGGCGGTTGAATGAGTAGGCTGTAAGAAACTCTCCTGACTTTTTTCACAAATTATGTAAATACGAATCAAATTGCCTCAGAAAGTCCTCCCCGCAATTTCTCCTTCTTTAAGGCAGCTAGACTTTATGATAAATAAACAAAGCATCCAGTATTTGATGACTTAATTTTAAAAGAAACAGGATTAGTATTGCTTACTTATTAATAGCTCTTTTTGACTTTTTCCTTTACATTTTTTAATTGTCCCCTCTCGAAAACCAAGCTATAAATAACTCCCTACTAAACCATAAAATACGAGCGACGGAGAAAATACTACCATCCAATTTAAATTTCTTCCTCCGAAAGGCCATTCGTAACGGCAGGTGCTGATCCACCAAACATTTAGAAAAAATCACCTGGAAGTTATAGCCATTTATTTTCAAGAAAAAGAGCATGGACGGAAAAAAAATCTAGTTTCTCAAATCCTTTTCTCGTCAACTCACTAAAATCTTTTTTTTATTTTTCTTGCTCGGAAATAAAATCGATAGACTGGCAAAATAAGCTGCACTTTGAAAATGCATGCTGTTTGCACGTTTATGTGAAATTTCGGTGAAGGTTTTAAACGAAAATATAGATTACTTCTTCGCCATTTTGTCGTATTTTTGCACTCTAAGTCTTTGAGAATTACTTGCTACAGGACATAAAGAACGACTCGCGTTTCCTATAAAAATAATTTGTTATTCCTTTTCCTTAACGATACAGCCATCGCCAAATGGCAAATATTATTTCTAGCAGAGCATTATTAAACTCGAAATTTTATCAATTGCTTATGTACTGTCTGTAGTTCGCAGTTATTTATTCAATTATAGCAGCAAACAAAATCCGAAATTTATTGCAGAAAAGAAAGTTTTAGATCGGTCAGTTATAGGAAACACGAGCACTTATATTAGTATTCTTGTTTCTAAAATAAAAAGGGTGAAATATACAATGAGTCATTCTATAGTTATAAATTGTGTCAATCTATTTTATTCTATGTTTGTCGAAATATCTAACTAAAGAGATGTATTATTTATGTTTAGAAAACTTTTACTTTAGTCGAAATAAACTGATGACGAACGCATGTTTTCCGGTTATAAACATCAGGTTGGAGCATGTATTTTTCTAAGAAAAATGATTTGGCGCATGTTATTCTGCACAACGGAAAATTCCAAAATGTTTCTGTTGACGGCAGTTAATACAATAACAATACACTTATTATCATAAATACAATTATATATGAGTTGTTCTAATGTCTGATGTTCTGTCGAAAGAATGTCAAAGCAGCCCGCAAAACCTATGAATTAATTTGAAATTCTGAAGGTGAATTACAAGAGATCCATATAAGTGCAGAAGAATATTAGTGACGAAACTTTCCGACCCTTAGTATTACGAATATGGGTTTGGAACGAAATAATCTTGAAGGCGTAAGCTCTAAGAAGTTAAAGCTTTCCAAGTGCATTCTGGCACCTACCGTAACCACATGCTTCAGTTCTAAAAAATATGAATCCTGGCAAATGGATTACTTGCGTCGAGTTTTCATGTTTTTACAGAAATGTAACATAAATATTAGCCACTTTCTGTTATAATTTTATCGATAAATGCATCCATTTCCTTAAGTAGGTAGCCATTATGTGCTCTGCCTTAATCAATTAGCCCACCAACGGTGCAATTGTAAAACCACAGAATAATGGTACATCGACCCGGTTCAGATTCCTACGAATAAGCTGGCTGCATGGGAGCTTTCATGGTTTTTCATGTAACGTAAATACGAATAGTTTCCCTTAGAAAATCCTCCGAGAAGGTATCTCTTTACAAAGGAAAGCCCACCATGGGCGAGTGTGAAAAGACACTCAACACAGGCAGTTCGGCTCGGACAAACGGGCTGGCTGTATTGGCATTTTCGTGGTCTTCACCTTGTGTGAGTGTATAAGGGAAAATTTCTCTTAGAAAGTCCTCCACGAAAGTATCCCTTCCCTTATGCAGATAGCCCTAGAGTTATTTACCACAATCAAATAAACCAAGCCAAACTCTTTTCATAAGCGGATAGCTCTCGTGTGTTTGCCATAATCTAAATGAGTTGTCTTGAAATTATGCTCCATGAGTCAAACACTAGGGGTTCCTCGAGGGAAAATAAAAACTCGAAAGGTAAATTATAAAGCACTCAAACTAGCTGACTAGTGTTTATTAACTAACAAATATAAAAAATACATTTGTAGGGACATTAGTGTTTTTTTTTTTTTTTTTTTTTTTCGGGGGCAGGAGTGATGAAAAATGAGCAACGCCTTCGCCTGGAATCGAACAACGGACCTCTGAAATACGCGCCCAGCTTGCAAACCACTAGAGCACGAAGGCATGCTAAAGAGGCGAGAGAAATATCTTATACATTTAGTTGCAGGTTATTTTAAAACTTAAAGTGTGGCTATTATATGTCAAAGGTAATGAAGTGTAATCCTTTGCAAAACTAATCAGTTTTCCAATGGAAAACATATTATATTTAGAAGACAGTGTTAAAAATTAAATAATTGAGCATCTTTTTCATTTGAAGGAAACAACATAAGAATATTTCCCAGAAGAAAAAACTACGTACGATTGAATGAACAATCCGTTCGATAAATCAGAAGGCTTACCAAGGAGGAAAGGTAGCAGCTTATCGACATATCAATAGACGACTAGACGTTGAAATCTAAATTAAAGCAGGAGTAACTTATAAATATCTGGTTGCAGGTTCATGCAGAGTGCTCCGAAGTTTCTGACACAGTTATAAACATATTAATGAAATTCAGAACAACATATTTAGGCGAAACATCTTCTCAACGTATGTGGCAACAAAAACAAAATACAGGGAAAGATTAAATACACAGTATGAAATGCGATTGCAGATAACATCAATAGAGCTAAGATTTGGAGAGTTTACATTAAAAAAAATGCAAGCACACTGCTATTACAAAATATCATGCAAATGCGCGAGTAAATGTTATTAACGAATAAATTACGTTAATTTTATGTTAAAAATCTTTTAGTGGAAAACGCAATATTTTTCTTTAATTGTCTTTACATAGAATATCTATATAGATCTACATTAAATATTATTTTAAGATATATTTTTCTAAGAGTGGGATGCGGTTATAAGGTATTTCTCCCACTTCCCTAGCGTGCCTTCGTGGTGTAACGGTAGCACGCTGGGCCGGTATTCCAGGGGTCCGTGGTTCGATTCCCGGTGAAGGCGGTTGCATATTTTTCATCTTTTCTGCTTCCAATTAGCCTAATTACTCTACACGGTTTTCGTGAAAAACCCTTCTTGTTTTAAAGATTCCAGGGGTCGACAAAATCTGAAAAACCTCTGATCTAAATAAATCGAAATTTTAATCAATTATTAAAACCTATGAAATTTGAACCGTTATGTGCTTAGCTTCGAAGTCATCATTTCAATGTATTTTGAATTACAATTTTTTAAATGGATCTTTCTGTTTTCGAAAACTTCTATATAATGGTTTCCATTCTCAATTCTGAATTCCAAAAAAACTGTTTAGCAAATATTATACGCGATGCAAGTTTATTGCTTTTGAAAGTGTTGATTTTTCAACAGGAGTCACGGCAGTTTTTAATATAATAATAAATAGCTACCTCGTTATTAATGATATACTTCAAGCCTAAAACTACGGTTATGTATTTTCGAAAATAATAGTGTAATTTAGCTCGTGAAGATAACAGCGTAGTTTCTTATACGCATCATGCTTATTGTTGTGTTTAGTACCAAGGAGACAAACTAGACTTCTTACTATTAAGTCCTTCTTAGTCTCCTGCATCTAAATTATTCATTGTTCGAAGAATCAAAACACTATTGTGGTCCACCGAAAGCCAGGGGCCGAAAGATAAAATTGACGAATAGACTATTAGATCAACACGGGTTCAAATTCCTGCGAACGAAATGTCTGCACTAGAGCTTTTGTGTTTTATCCCGTGTGCAAGGTTCGTATCACACATCCATTTATTTCAGACGAACAATTGTTTCAGAGAATTTTTATGTCTGGTTTATCACTGAAAGAAAGACGTGCGATTTTTGCCTCTCTTTGGCAAAAAAAAAATATTATAAGTTGTTCATTTTTAATAACCAACTAGTTATTACCATCAAATCCTCCGTTATCAATCATCTTTTGTATTGGAGAACTAGTTTTTCCTTTACATGGTAACCCAAACACGATCCGCGGTGATTGGCTGTTTCATATCGTGTGACAAAGCAGACAAGTTTTCCTAAAAGGTTATTCTTCCGAAATATTTTGAATATATGATACGACCCCAACGTGAAGCCTAACCAACAGTCTTTTAAACAGTACGCCAAGAGTATTACATTTTCAAACTTCATTTTGTTTAAACTTTGTATTTGTCTTATTCTTCTTGATTTTAGAACTTTTTGAGTTTCATGCGTTGTTTATTTGTTATTGAACAGCTGTTAATATGGACTGACCGACAAGACCATACAACGCTACACTTTCTGCTCCCATAATGCAGCAGAAACTTATTCTTGTTCTTATGATGTTATTTACGTCACAAAAATAATTAAAATCTCGTAAAGAAATAATTAATCCGCGTCCTTTCAAATCAATCTGAGTTTTAATTTTTTAAATATTAAATATTTTAATAGACAGACAAGGTGATTAAGCTAAGCGTGTAAAATCTCCAGGACGGGATGTTGTACAAATAGAAATCGGAATATATAATAAAGAAGGGTCGAAAATACAATCTTGCATGTAATAACGGCGTTGTTCAGCTGCTAGAAGGCTCATATGCTTTAAGATATCGTGTTTTGCATACCTCTAAAGAACAAATGGGAGGGTTGTGTTCATATAACATATCATGATTATTTCTTCTGATTTTATGCAAGAGCACTGATGTGCAACAACTACGCTAAAAGCGATGAGTACTTTGCAATTCGTATCTCTGTAGCTGCTTCGCTACTCCGAGAAACGTCAGGAATTTTGCAAAATGTGTATGACACGCCGCGCGCCAAAGATGTCAAACATGTGTTAAAGTTCATCGTCGCATCTTTGAATACCTTCTGTGACGTCAGTACATTTTTCAAATATCTTGCGGCCCACCAGCGGCCGAGCGGTAAAGTCGCTGAACACTGGTAGTTCGGTCCGAGGTTCGAATCCCGCGAACGGGCTGGCTGCATGGGCGTTTCGTGGTTTTCCCCATGTGTAATGTGTATGCGAGCCAGTTCCCCTTAGAAAGTCCTCCACGAAGGCATCCCTCCCCTTAGGCAGATAGCCCTCGAGGCTTTGCCATAATCACACACACACACAAATATCTTGCGATTATTAAGAAACCTCTGTCCATACATGGAAATATGTCTTCTTTCAATTATTAAAGACGCTCAACTATTCTTATTGATGAAATGCATTTTACTAATTGGACTGGAATATCACAAAAAGAAGAATACAATTTGCACAAGGAAAATTCGAGTCACTCAAGCCCAAAACTGGCTCTGGCACAGACAAATTAATGGCAAGGTATTTTATAAAGCATTTGATATTCCACACAGTTTCTCAAAACTAATAAAGAAGCATTTTGTTCTCTTATGAACTGCTCTTTCATTTCTCGTATTTTCTGAAGATTAAGACTAAAAGGTAGTATTCACGACTCTGCAGTATTATATGTAACGTTGGATCTGATTTGAATTATCATGTAATATAATATTTACATGATAATTAATATATTTGTACCTTATTATAAATGTTTCATATATTTTTTCCGTTTCATATAAGTTTTCCGTTTCATATATTTGTACCTTATTATAAAAGTTCGAAACAATATTCTATACTTGACATTTAAGTTAATCTAAAACTAAGAAGAATCGTTAATAGTTGTCTCCAGCCACAAGTTTCACGCAGTTGAAAATATTTTTCATTTAGCTTTAATTGGTCGTTAGATGATCGTTTATTAGAAAGGTTAACATCTGTATTTATTTAACAATTTTATCCAATTTCGCCCGAAATTATTAATTTCAAAACGCTTATTTAAAATATTAGCTTGGAAACAACAAAAAGCATCATTTTAAAGCAAGGAGATTCAGCTGAAAGCCAAATTGCTTTGCGGGAAAATGAATAATTAATCTCATAAGCTTCACTGAAGATTGTAAATTTAAAACGTCCCCCGATAATTGTCATTTAAGTGATCAGATTAAGCTCATCAGAATTTTAAGATGGTTTAATAATCGCGGGCTTAATGCGTCAGACAAATATTCGGAAACTCTGTTGTGCATTTCTCTTTCCAGAGTGTTGCAAAGTTTTTAATTAATAATTAATTCGAACATCTTTTTGGAGAAGTAATTACATCACCGTACTTATATGAAATCATATTTTGTTTCGGTACTAAGGAAGGGAACCAGTCGCTCGTAACTTCTTTTAAAAAATGATGTAGTAGAATTGATTTAAATATATTAAGAAATTCTATTAGATTTCAGCAATTTTCCTTCATCTTGAAAATTTTAATAATTATTATTAAGAAGTAAAATAAAATATCCATATTTAATTCAACATATTAATAGTTTAAATAAAATATAGTAAAATTCCGATTCCTCAAGATTTTATAATTAGACAATTTTGATACGTTCAATAGAATGTTTTCGGCAAATGAAGTTTAATAAAAAAAAAAAAAAAGTTTTCTTTTCTTCGTTATGTCTTATTCCTTTAACGCACAATTTTCTATATTCAAGCCTTTTTTTCAATCCTAAAATGCAAAATAATTTGCCCTTTTCTGCTTTGTAAGCAATTTATCTCTAAAAACTACTGCAATCTTGCTTTTGTAAGTGTACACAATGTGTCTGTAAAGATTCATAACTCAGAAGGAAGGTTTTTCAAACTTCAACTCCCAGATATTCTAGAAAAATACGTATGCATCTACGCAGGTATAAATGTAGATAGTAAACGAGTTAGCTTTTAATATTCTATAGATAAATCTACACATAAACAGTTAAAAAATTTCAAATAAAAAATCTTATATTTTATAATTTTACAGCATATTAGCAGCTGTTTTTTCTATTGTGTTGTTCTTTGATGAATAGATTTATATTTATAATTTTTGAGAAAAACGAGAGTTCAAGTATACTATTCTATACAGCGCTTCGCGTATAAAAACATTTGGCTTGATTTCTTTGTAGAACTTATCTTTTGGAATGCTGCTTAAGACTTTTGATACTGTTAATATTAGCTACGGTGTTCTGATTCTCTTCAGTGTTATTAAAATAATCATCGCTGTGGTAAGACTTCACCTTTATAAAACAGAAAATAATCTATTGGTGCCAGATTTGAGTAACAGGGAAGGAAGTTGAGAATTATGACATTTTTGTTTGATTGAAACTACTTGACGAGAAGTTAACTGTGTGGCGGCACATTATTGCGCAGCAGAAACTGGTATCTCGATTGAACCTATTTTCTTGTCTAACATACACAATTCTCAACGTCCATTACGTCATTGTCAAGTATATGCTGTACTATCTCTCTTTCAAAGAAAACTATTTTGGCAATTATCTCCTTCGGATCGAAAAGGTTTGCTAATGCATTTCTTTGCTTGATATTTCTGAAACTGAAGTTTTAGTCGCAGTGGTCAGTTTCTTCAGCTTCAGCAAATGATTAATATTTTGTCTCAAGAACATAAACAAAGCTGCACGTTTCGTCGCCAGTCACAATTTGTATTAATCTGGAAAAAAAATAGTATTGCCATGTATATTAAACCATGCCATGCATGAGGCCCAGATCTGTTTCATTTCAAAGATCTTCCCTGGCAATATCGTCAGTAGGGTTCTTATTGATATTAAGCTAATAAACTATCATTAAAATAGATAATCGAGAATTTTTCAGCAACAGCTGTCGAACCTTTTCTTCGATGTTGTCCTCCATGCGAAACTATGGAGGGCAATCACCTTTAGATTCATCGTTAACATCTTGGTGCCCATCACAAAATTCTTCCTAAAAGGAAACTGATTTTGCTCATGCATGATTTAATATGCTTTACACAATATTTAAAATATCTAGCTTATATTTTTTAAGCTTTACAGGAAACATTTTTGCTGTTCTTTATTCTATGTTCCAATCCACGAAGGTAGATGTTCACTGGATCAAAGCAAACTGTTAATTGTATAGAAGATTTTGTACATAAAGAGACGATATTTTAGTAAAAGCAAGTTCAAATATCGTAATAAATCCTGTGAATTATCATTTGGAAGGTTTGTGGAAATTTCTAAGAAAACTTAGCCTTAAACTTATTAGATATCCTATTTATAAAAGGTGCTGTACACAAAGTTGCAAAATGATTAATGCAGCGGTAGTCTAATGGGCCGAAAAATCGAAAGACTAGACTACTAGCACTGAATTTTACACTAATTTTAATTTTACACTAACACCTATGAATTCTGTATTAATATTCACGCTTAAAGGTTAGTTATATAAGAGATGTTAACTGTACGAATGTTAATAAAATGTCTACCAATTATATTTATGTATGTTACCCTTGTGCCGCTGAATACAAGAATCTGGTGAGCGGCTATTTTCGCACAGAATGAGCAAATAAAGCAAATGCGAGCAACTAATAAAAAAAACTTATTCCACATCATAGACGCATCTATTATAACGTACAGTAATACTTGATAATAAGTAGATGTTGTTTGTTAATCATGTCTGAAAACATCATTCAGATGATTGGCGAATAGTTGGCAAGTTGACAAGTTAAGATCACACACAACTAGATGTCTCTGCAAAGTTCAGTATTCCTCAAGCACGATTTAAGAACCTTAAACCGTTGTTTTAACCATGAACAAAGTAATAGGTTTCCTGGTCAAAAACTTTCGAAGATAAATAACGAGCGTCCGAGCAACTGTTCGGCATTTCTGGCACTATGAATTAGTTATGCAATTGCTAGACAGTTGACTTGGAACTCTCAGTTCTCGTTAATACTCTATACGTAATACAGCATATTGTCTTCCGAAGAGAGCCTAAATTCTTAAATTTCCGTGTTATGTCCATTAAGGCTCATGGCAGTGATTCACTTGCTGAAGTAGGAATTATGCGAAAGCAATTTGATACACTTCTGTTCTAGTATTGCAAGGGTAAAAAACCTTACAAGACAGCTACTACCTTAAAGATAATTAAAAGGTATTTGAGCAAAGGCACAGTCTGTGTCTTAGGTAAAATTGTTTACAAGTGCCTGTGGGCTCAGATGTTTAAGTCACAGACAATTCCCCACTGCATCGAGTTCCTAGCAGGACCTTCAAACTGAAGAAAGATTAAAGGAAACTTTATCCTTTAATCATTAAAGGATAGTTCTAAAAACGATGTCAGTTGTGCAGAGAGATTAGAATTTAAGTAAATCATAAAAGAAAACATGTTCGACGTCTCAAATCACATTCATGGCACTATTATTTGAATACACTAAGCACCATACTCGTTTGGCTTCAGTCTTATGAAGCCTGTCGAAGATGTAATAGGTTGGCAAGTTCAGAGGTAACAGCTCCCTCGTCAGAGCTTCCAGTAGCTAAACCTGTTACCTTAAAGGAATAGTCTCTCATTTCACAGAACTTAATTAAAGCCTTCATCAATAGTAAGGAAACATTTGTGAAACATGATTATCGCTAGCGAGGATCACACACTTTTTTAAAACTTATAAGAAACGTAAAATGTCTTAATATATATTCATGTATAAAATGCCTTTATATGTGTTTATATGCAGTTTCTGAATGCTTTTTTTGTCATCTAACAAAAGTTTACTTTATTTAATGATTCTCTCTTATTATACTTTAATTTTGAGGGCCAAAGTACAAAATTGATTCCATAACAGGAAATTTTTTTGTAATACAGAAGCGTACAGTTAATTATATCTGTCAGTCATCGAAACGTTCTGAATTTTATATTAAGATCCAATCGCCGTATAAAATGCAATACGTAGTCTAGGTCAAAATTCACTGGATTGGACTGAATAGTAATCAGTTCCGGGAATAAAAATGATAGGAGTGATAGTATCATTCCACCGCAATGCGACAAAGAAGGAACTGCTTTCCACTACCAGAATAACAAATACCTTTCCAGAGAAGAAAAATCATCACATGCCCGCCTTTCCCAATTACTCGGGAATAAAAATCACGTTGATTCGTGCCCGAGTTACCGCCGTGCCTCCTCAAGCAGCAAGCTCTTCGAAAGAATCCTGCATTTCTTTCGAACTTCTGTGGCAACGATAGAAAATGTTCTTAGGTCGAAATGTTGCCATTCTTGACATTGAGTTTGGGTGCAGTCGTTGATTGTTTGAAAGGCTTTTTGTTACGTCATAGGCGCTAGAAGTGAAAAATTTGGCGATGGACCAAGAGGAAATAAAGAAACGAAGATGCGAAGTCTTGTTAACCATCCAAAAAAACAACTCGTAAAATGAACTTTGAGTTATATTTTACGGCGTGTTGTGTTTGAAGGAGGATGAACCAAGAAAATTAAAAGAAGATGCGTCTACTCTCTGTGCATTCGATACTTACACAAGAAGATATATGATTATTTAAAAGGTAGCAGTGTAATTTGTGTTAGCTCTATCATGTGTTTAAAAATTATGAAAACTTTTAATGGCAACTATAAAAAATATTGTATTAATTATTCAAGGAGCAATTAGCAAAAAAAACTTAACTTCTGTTTGGGGCTAATTTTATATGGGAGAGTTTAATGCACCAGAAGATAACTAGTAATGTACTTATTTCAGAAGCAGGCAGTGTTCAAAACTTTGATTTCATAAGCACTGGTGTCATAGACATTTGAAGTGTCTATTGTTTAGCCTCTTTAAAAGGAGGTAGGTAGTTAAGTAATTTAATATTATTAAAAAATAATGGAAAGCTTGTGATTAAAAAATATATATATTTTTATTAGAGAATCTGTCTTTTATAACCATCCCATTGTCCGTTTTCGTTTATCCTTCATTTTGCTATAGGAATCTATAAAATTAGCGGTCCATCTAAAAAATCGTGTTTTAGCTCTAATCGTAAAATTATCTCTACTTGTCAGATTGTCCTGATGTTCTGTTTTAGGTTAGCTAAGTCTCAAGCCGAGTCATATCCACTTAAAATAAAAAGCTTACAATGCAGCAATTATCTTAATAATAGCTAAAATTTGAGCGCAGCTTGTGGCTGCAATTTAAAATAATATGCAACATAAAACCTGTAGATTTCATTAACTTGTGAGCCAGTGTTCACTAATCTTAAGAATTCACAATTCTAGTTAATCAGTAGGCTGTGACTCTGAAAGTCTTCTAATTCTAAACGTTCTCTTACTCGAAAAAATACTCTCACAATAATGAGCGAGTAGAATCTCAGAAGCCCATTTATAAAGGTGAAGCATCTGTGTCAAATACAATTTATTTTTTACTCGATGCAAACTTAAGTTACTGAGATTTAGAATGAGTTTCAATTTAGAAATTGCCGGTATTGTAACCGAGATAGGGTAGCGTTTGTTATCTAATTTCTCAACATTCTGCGCAGATTTTCGTAAAAATACAAATATTTGTGTTAAAGTCAAACTTGCTGAAGAAGTGCCAGCCTTGTCTATTTATCTCTTCTGTTTTATATTTACTACTTCTGATTTATACATTGTTTCTATCGTAATTTCTTCATATGTACACCTCGTCTTTCAAAAGTTGTGATATATTTACTATGAGAAAAATATTTTAAGGTATGCTTCAGCTTTAGGTGTATAAATAATTTCCTTTGTGTGTAGAATTGAGCTTTGTCATTTTTTTCTGGTGTTTGATCTACAGGATGGGTATTTCCATATGTACAAAACTTCCGGAAGGAGAAAGTTACTCAAAACCAAATCGGGATCAGGTGGCAATGTAAAATACGGAAAGCCATCATTATGTCCTTATGTACAAAAGTGCACAGAGCACAAGAAAGGAAAGATAAACATGTATAAGCGAAGAACAATATTTATCAAACTGTAACAGTTGAGATGTTAAAATGGATTACAAAATGTGTTCAATCTCCAGCTGCAACGCAAGCCTCACATCGGCGCCGAATAGAATCACAGACAATTTGAAATATTCCAGGTATCTTCCAGGTGGCTGCGCTACAGCGCAGAGACGTACTATGGTATCCTCTGCATTGTATAAGTAACCGTTAGAAACGCATTATCTATGTAACTCTTAAAAACGTCCATGGAGGTCGACGATATCGTCGGACACAAGTCAATGAATGCGGCCATCAAGCTTCAGCCACCGTTGTCCAAATGCGCATTTATATCCTTCCGAATGTTACCCTTGAAATGGCCTGGGACCACATAACGCGGTTCACACATCATTCCTCTCGGGGATTGGCTCAGGAGAATTCCTGGGAAGTACTGGCTAGGATCTGTACTTAGATAATCTCAACTACGAGGGTAAAAAAATCAGTCTTTACAGTTTACTCGAGACGGTGTATGGCTCAGCAAGGACCGTACTGGTACTGTCTCGTCTGCCCCTGGCCCGTGGGGTCGAAACATTGTAGATAAATATGTGACGGGACGGCACTTAATTCCGATTGGTAAATCAACCTTAGGACGGAAGTTGTCTCGTCACCAGAGTTGGTCCACACATCATGTTGATACTACATAACATTGTGAAGCAACGACTGGATCTGTTGATTATTCATCTCTTCGAGCAAGACATTTTCCAAAACAATATCATACAGGTTCTCCACCGCCGATGCAAATGACTTACGTAGCAGTCTTTCCCAATGAATCATCTTGAATTGGTAATCATCAGGTTCAAGTAGTTATGCGTACTGCTAACGGTATGGGCGCAACAAGACAGTACCAGTACGGTCCTTGCCGAGTCATACACCGTCTCGAGTAAACTGTAAACTCAGGATCCTCCGGAGCAGAAAACCAAATTGAATAGTGGTTGCTCATGTTCTTACACGTGGAGTGCCTCTCTGCATGACGAAACATCAGCTGTTTGATTTCAGGGGTCCGTGCCGCTCATCCTTTATTCATTCGTGCCGCGCCTCTCCAAAGAACAGTTTCACAAAATCTCTCATGCAGCTGTGCAATCTTACGGTGGTTCGGGTAGTGATTCCAGGACAGGTGCGCAATCAATAACTCCATACCCTAGACACATATCTGCTAGCTCCCACCATTTGTGAAACTTCCCATTCTACTACACATATAAGCTTTTATCGAACGATGGTTTTCCTTCGCTGATGTTTTACCAGTTCCCAGAAACTTTCTCTATTGCATTACGATTTTTTTCCGACATTGCATTACTATAAGCTTCCAATTAGTTTTTTTTTTTTTCAATACCTTACACTTCCGAGGAGTTTGCATACGCAATAGAGATTCACCTTGTAATGTCTAGCGAACGTTTACAAATAGCGTAGCGAAAGTATAGCATTTATAGCTATAGTGAACGTTTACAACTAGCGTTAGAATATTATTAACAACAATCACAATATGTTGCATATCTTCTCATTTAAGTAAGAGATTTTGTAACAAAGTATCATGTTCTTAGATTAGTTCATATGTCATCTATTGAAGAAACCTTATAGAAATTATTAAGTGTCAAGACGCAATTGAAGAGTGAACTTTCAACCCTTCGGGGGTTGCGAAATTTAGCAAGTCTATCTTCCCAAATGCGCGCGATATCTCTAAGTCGTAAATTTATAATATGAACTGCGTTCGTTTGCGTCCACTGCGGTGTGTAACTGGAATAACCCGTTGATAGCCTTCAAAACGTTAACTGTTTCTTGTGATTTGGTTGGGTACATTTCTCTATTTAACAGAAGGAATGGATCGGTATACTTCATTTTAAGGCTTTCATTATCTTATTGCAGTTTTGCGAACCGATAGATATGTATAACTAGTTTATAAGGCATTTTCTCTCTCCTTTTCCCATGCATTTGTGGTGTAGTGGTAGTACATTCGGCGGTCCAGGTTCAAGTCCTGCGAGGAAATTTCTCGTTTCACGTCTCCAGCATCAAAATCAGACCCGCTTTCACAAAACATTTTGGCTAAATCATATTCTCTGAGTAAATATATGACAACTCATGACATTAATGTTGCAGTACTCAGAATTCTGAATGTTTTGTTGAGTGTGGCATCTGCGCACAAAGTATGTTACAAGTCCAATTGAATAGCACAAAGTGGGAGTCTTTTGTTGTCTCCAGTTTTAGTTTGAGTAATCGAATGTTTGTTCCACATTTTAGCTCTCAGATATATTGATTTCATACCATATTTACGATCAAGTGAATGTTTATTTGCTATATCTTGCCACTTGAGAACTGTTCAAAATTTTTGGAGCTATTGAATCATATACCGTACAAATAAATCGCTGTGGTGTCTCATTGAATTCTGAATTAATCACCACTTAATTTAAAAATCCCAAGTTCCATCTCATCGCTGAGAATATTCAGTAACCGATTTATTTGCCAGTTTACCTAAGTTACTGAAACGTCAGTGCCACCCCTGAAATGCATTTTTACCCCAACATAATTTTCCTTACACTTCTTGCTTGACTTAACAAGGATATAATTCAAAAGCTAATCTGAAGGAACATACACCAGCGGAAATGGAAGTAATGAATGAAAATAAATAAACAAGGATTTAAATCGGTTTCAAAATGACTTTGAAAGGTATGTCTATCACATCAAACAATAATTAAACATATAAATCCAAATTTTTTCTATTGGGGCACAAAAAATTATCCTAATGGTACTCGTTAAGAAATAATATGGTCAAAAAAGAGAGTCTTTTTCTATATTAATACTGAATTCTACAATAAAGTTTTCAGAACTTCTGTTATAGAGGTTTGATTTCTGTACAGTATTTTCAATGCTTATGATACAAAAGGGTATAGCCGCATGTTGAAAAGCTTATCATTTATTTGCCAAATCGCGAGAAGAAAAAGCAGGAAAAGCTTAAAGTATTTAAAGAAATCACTCGAGGGCTGTCTGCCTAAGGGCAGGGATGCCTTCGTAAAGAATTTTCTAAACGAAACTGATTGTATCACGTTACACATAAGGAAAACAACTAAAACACCCATGCACCCAGCCCGTTTGCCGTGATTTGAACCAGGACTGAACAACCAATGTCCTGGTTCTGAACAACACTTGGTTTGCCACTTGGCCACTAATGGTTACTCTTCACGAAAGCATTCCTTCTCTTAAGCAAATGGCCCAGCATGCTTTGCCATAATCAAATAAAGCAAACTAAAGCAAACCGGTTTCTTTGGATAGAATGTTTAATTTTGAAAAGTTGGAATTCCTCAAAAACGTTTAGTTTCTGACATAAAAAACGTCATTTCCCAATTTTCGTCATATTACGCTAAATTATGTTCGTTAACATGCCTCACTGACATGGAATAGCAAATTTTGAAATTTCGAGAGACATAAAATCTTTGTCATTCACTTCTGAAAAATATCCAGTGTACAAATTCCAGTAATCTGGCATAATCTGAAGAAAGAGAATTGTAAGAAAATTCTGAATTTTCTTACAATGCTCAACAAACCGCAAGACATAAAAGCAGTAACATTTTTCTAATTCATAATTTATTTTTTAATAATGTCTTCTAATTACTATAATTTGTATAATTTATTATATAGCTAAATTCTCGCCGTTGGGAAGGCAGCTGATCCACAAGAATAATAGCTTTATCGACCATTTAAACTCTGCTGGTGGATTTATTTATTTTAAAACAGCTTAAGTGCATGTATCCCGCAACTGTCATTGCCAGAGCGCGAGAAGCTCAAATGGTCACGTTCATTAAATCAGTGGCAAATATACAGTATTATTAACAACATGCAAATGGAAACTTAATAATATCATTATTACTGAATAAATCAAATATACAAACATGATGCTGCTGGTATAATAAAAATTGCGGAGTAGGAGGAATGAATTTAGAGTATTAAAAATTCTTCTTGTTATGCTTATGCATTCTTGCTTAAATTTAAGCATATGCTGAATCCTGCATGTCTTATTTTGCCTTTGCATGTTATCATGAAGATGAAAGTTAGAAGGACAATCAAGAAGGTAATGGTCCGGGATGACAAATCACCCACCATGTGTGCTTTGTTTTTTTTATCATAAGAAATATGAGTTACTTAAACCACTTTTTGGTTGTGACAGTATAACTTACTGGTAATAAAGTTTGTATCATTAATACAATTACTGCAGATTGTTTCCAATGCATATATTAAAAACCTCGGTATTGGATAAATGTTTGCGCGCCTCATGAAAGTGAAAATGTTATAAAAATTAGATATTGACATTGGAATTACTGTTGATTTAGGAATGTGTTCAGCCAGTCTCATAAATATTTCGAATGTTTCAAATCGACTGTTGGAAATTATTTTCAAAGTGGTATTGTTCCAGAATAATTCCAATTTTCATACCATCTTAGACTGTTATTACACATCCATTTTATTCAGATGGACAACTGTTTCAAACCATTTTTCTATCTTTTCAGAACCACTAAAAGAAAGACACATCACTTTTTTCCTTTCTTTCGCAAACAAAATTGTAATTTGTTCGTTTTCAACAACCAAACATCTATCAGCATCGAATACCCCGTCATCAACCATTATTTGTAATAGGAAACTAGTTTCCACTTTACATGGTAACTCCGAAATGATCCGCTGTTGATGGATTGTTTCATGTCGTATGACAAACAGAACAATTGTTCTAAAAAGCGGTTCTTCCGAAACGTTTTGAATGTATGATACGACCTTTAATTTCAAATTTATTGCTTTTCAGACTGGAAAATGGCTTCAGACTATTTAGCAAGCCAACGCTTTATGCTTCTAATCCGTTTTCTTTCGCATAACTCTCTACAAAGATTCTTCCGAGTCGGAACTTCAAAATTTAACTGGTACTAAATTTTCAAACTGGTATTATTCCAGAATAATTCCAATTTTCATACCACCTTGATTTTAAATTCATTATCTTCCTGACTGGAAAATGGCTTCATACTATTCAGCAAGCCAGCGCTTTATTCATTTTGTTCCTCAAAATTCTCTACAGCGTTTTGCCCGTATCGGAAACTTCAAAATTTAATTTAGTTGTTTAGAAAGCAATCCCTTCGTATTAGATGGGAAACTAAGAATAAATCCTCGAAATAACTTCAACTTATCGATATGCATCCAAAGTAAGTTTAAATAACTTCTGTCAGTAATTCCTTCTCTCCTTATCGTTTACCTTTCGCTCAGAAAATACTTTCAACGAAACAGACATCGTGTCTCTTCAGATTTGCATAAATGATTTCAGACAAGGCCTCAGGAAGACAGGAATATAAGGCGAATAGTTTTAAAAAGGAGAAATCGCACAAACTTGTGGATGGTATTTAAATAGCTTATCCGAGAATCCCAATTTCAGTTCTGGAAATAGAAAGCGAACACCCAAATCATTTGTGGCAGTTTAAGCTAGTACCTGTCAGCATATGTAACTTGCGTTGCAGCGATTTATGCATTTTTAGAAATTAAGGGAATATAAGATTTTCGGCCTACGGACATCAGGAAAGATAAAATATTGAGCAATGGAAATTTGAAAAGCAAACTCTGTAAGAGTATTTAAAGTATACTAAATACAGTTGTCCTCTCAATGTTAAGAAATTTTACGGGGAAATAAAATTTATCTCTTATAATCTAAATTGGTTCCAAATGGATGAAACTTCTTATTTACATGACTGAAACGAGTGAAGTCCTATTAGCAGCAAAATAAAAAATGAAACGTACCAAAATCTCAGTTGATAAAGGATTAGAACCGATTATTTAATAATTTCAATTATTTAATTGTTTTAATTTCATCATTTGCATTATGGCAAAGCGCAGGAGGGCTATTTACCTATGAGAAGAAATATTTTGGGGGTGGGCATTTTAAGGTAAAGTGGCTCGCATTCAGATTACATATGAGGATACCAAGAAGAGCTTTCATGCAGCCATGTCCGCTTGTCGCGAACTGAGCCGGGATCAAATTAACAATCTTCAACAGTTTTAACGCTCGGTCACAGATGGGCCTCAGTAGAGAAAACCAGTAAAATAGATATTTGTTCTCATGCTGACCGTCGATGTGTATATACATCTATGTATCTATCTATCTATCTATCTATCTATATATATATATATATTATTATTATTATTATTATTATTATTATTATTATTATTATTATTATTATTATTATAAGTAAGGTTGTAAGAACAAACGAAAAAAGACCAATTTATGTCAATATTTTGCGTATTGTGCTGATATATATATATAGATATAGATATAGATATAGATATATAGATATATATATATATACTCATAGATATATACTTTTGTCTACAAAAATGCTTTAAATGACATAAATATTCCTATTTTGGGTTTTTTAAACTAAAGAAATCAATTTTGTAAAAATTACGAAAGCTGGCTTTTCATACGTTCCTCTGGTTAGGACATTTAGGAAAATTTTGCATTCGTTATATGAAAAAATTAAACACAAAATTTTAACTCCAGTATGACAAAAATCGAAACCGGGTCGAACTATTAGTGTTTATGTCTATACCGCTCGGCCGCTAATGGGCAAAGATCCAAAGAAATTTCTTTAGTAGAACTAATAAGAAATCGGTCATACAGTGAGATGATTCGCTTGTTAAAGTAACTAATACATTACTAATTACTACATCACTAATACATCTACATTAAGCACTGCTCTCAGGGAAAAATTTGTACACTTTACTGTGTTAGTGCTATCTTTGATTAGAATTTATTTTTATGTATGGCAAAAATATCTGTGTTAAAGAAATTATGAAATGAACCTACTTCCCGTTTCCATTACCTGAGATTTAACTGAGAAATAAGACTAAATAGTGCTCAGTCAAGTAAATATCTATAACAATTATAAAGGTTAGATTTAATTTTGATAATCTGAATAAGTCAAAGCACACAGAGCTACCTGCCTAAGGGGAGGATTTCCTTCGTGAAGGACATTCTAAGAGAAACTTGCTCATACTCACGTTGCATATAGAGAAAATCAACCACGCAGTCAGCCTTTTCGCCTGGTTTGAACTACGGACGAAGTACCAGTTTCCAGTGAACTTTAACCGCTCGACCAACATATGACTCAATTCTTAGAAAGGTAAATTAGTTAAATAACAACAAAAATAATATTAAGAATATCTGTTTGTACTTTACGTGCAATTAGCCTGATACTATTTGAAGATTTTCAAAACAGCTTGAAGAATTTACAAAACAGCAATCAATATCATTCACTTAGCTGAAGAAGACTTCTTATTTAACTTTCTCTAAAATTCATTGCTGCAACATTTTGCTTGCATTTTTTTACTCAGTGCTATGTTTTATATGAAAATCAGCACATAAATTCTTTCTTCACTGAAATCTTAGGAAATGTCCATTAAACTCGATTTTTTTCCTACATTAGGATGAATCTTTAATATGATGAGAGATTGCTATTTCTTGGCAGTAAAACAAGTTTTCTCCCATTTCTTTGATTGAGTTTCCTACTGTGAGAGTAATGAGACACAGCGTATATATTAATTACGGCGGCGTTTATTTTAATTACATTGTTTGCTAATTATGACAGTGACAGATGGTCCTCTATAGAAGTTATAGAAAGATAGAGAAATGTATGTAAAATAAATCCCTCGAAGTAGAATTTTCCATATGAATCTCCATGCAAAGCTGACATTCCGCAAAAATTCCCTTGATTAAAAGTAAAGTATTAATTTCTAATTCTATAAAAGTTGAATCTCATTTTCACTTGAATTACTTTTTAAAAGAGACTTCTTGTTTTTGTTTTACCATTCTGCTAAATCATTATAAAAAATAAAGGAATTACGTTCCAGATTAAAGACAGGTTATAAATACCTTCTTCCCCAAGAAAGATAAATTTCAATAAAATCCCGTGTTCGACTCCAAACGATAGCACATTTTAATTTTTTAATTGTTTTACCCTTTATCTCTTCTTATCTTCTATTCACAATATTCATTCTATATAACAATAACCCACCAAACTAGTTGAAAACGCTATACACTGGTAATTTGACCAGAGTCCGAATCCAAATGAAAGAAGCTGCATCATGAGCACTTTCTTGATTTCCCCGTTACATGTGAATACAATCCGGTTTTCATTGGAATGCCAATAAAGGCATCTTTCTCCCGAAATAGCATAATTTACTAGGTTTAACTACGCAAATAAACAAACATTTAGAAACATATCTTTTGCGTGCAATCTTTTGATCGAGAATCTCTTGAAATAATTTATAGACCAACAGTAGCCAAGTGGTTAAAACCGTAATGTAACAGCCACTTGTTCTCGCGTACTGCTTAGCATATCTCAGAAATAAATCTTCTTAGCATTGCCCTAAGAAGAGGACTCTCTTCTTAGGGCAATGCACTTCAGCATTTTGCTCTGGTGTAGTTTAATAAGTAATTATAATTATCTGATAAATATTATTATAATATCAATTATATCAATTGATAGTTACCAGAAAGTCGTACCATATAGGTTATTGTTCAGAATGTTGACGATTATTTAAACTAAATTTAATACTCAGATATTTGCCATATTTTGTATTGATCGGTTCATTCTGTTCAATTACAGAACTTATTTTCTAACAGGTAAAAGAAGGTGATGTTGCTTATAAATAAAATTGCATCCGGTTAAAATAAACGAGTCGCTGGTGACGCAGGAGACACAAGATGTTTTATTCGCCTTCTACATTTTGAACGTATATCATCAGGTGTGAAAAAGTTAGCCTTTGAAAACAATATACGTCTCAACTACATTATCATATTTTAAGCAAACAATAAAAGTATAAAATTACGTAGATAATTACAACATAACATATTTTACGTAGATAATAACAATATAATTAGAATATTTGCTGTTTGAATTACGGCATCTACATCTAAAGTTAAGAGAAGGTCATGTCACGAAAGACTAGAAAGACGATCCTACATACGAGAAAGCTACTGGCTTGCTCCAATGCTGGTTTTAAGGACGATTAAGAAGAAGCAGAACGAAATAAAGAATACCTGCTTAATCAAAGTAATTCTCATTAAGTTTAATGCATTGTTGTCAAGGTGTGGCAGAACTACTACGTTTGTAAAAGCCAGTGTCCCTAGAAGTGATGAAATCTTCCACTACCGATAAATTGATGCATGGGGATAGGTTGACAATGCATTTATGGATAAATATGACTTGAATACAGGAAAAATAGTGATCTGTTGAGGAACGGTCAGGGAAGCATAGAGGATGTGGCAAAATGTCGTGTCCTAAATTTGTTTGGTTGACACTACAGTATGTTTCCGGGCATTATCCATTAAGCAAGAGAACTCCATTTTTGTTTGCAAATGCTGGTTGCTGAAGGTGCACTTTGTCAGGCATTTACCTCATTTCTGTGAAATATTCAACTACGTTTACCGCTTTACCATGTTGAAAGAATGAGTGGTGAATCACACCAGCAGAAGACCGACATACAGAATACAATGTTTTCTTTGGACGCAAAGATACCTCTGACGTTCTTCCTGAAGCATATTTCCATACCAACTATTGAGACGAACACGTTCGAGTTTAGTAGAATATTTATTTCTCATCCACAGCCGCGATTTATTTCATAAACCTTTCTTTTTTAGTTCTCCTTAAGAGAGAACACACTTCCTCATACCGTATATTGTTTAAATTAGTGAGTTCGTGAGACACCTACTTATCCAGTTTTCTTTCTTTTCCTACCACAACCAAGTACCGTGAAACCATTGGAAAGGTACATTTAGTGCCTGGGCGGTCAGTGTTTCGAGGATCTGATCCAGTTTAATCCTATGAAATATTCGAATCAATGGAGGAAACACGTTGACTTAAAAGTGCATTCCTTAGCCTCAAATTTCCTGATCAGCAGCGAGTAGATCTCTTATTACGTGTTCCACCATCGAATACTTTATGATGTTTTCATCGTCGGCACTATTTTGAACTCGTAAAAGTATGGCAGTCTTAGTTGACCAGGTTCCACGAAGATTAACTTGATATCGAAAGCGAGTAGATCTCTTATTACGTGTTCCACCATCGAATACTTTATGATGTTTTCGTCGCCGGCACTATTTTGAACTCGTAAAAGTATGGCAGTCTTAGTTGACCAGGTTCCACGAAGATTAACTTGATATCGACAGTATTCATTGTTTAATGCTAATGGAGGAAACAATATACTATCGCACCATTCATTGTGACACAGCATAAAGCTTCTGCATGAGCTTCAGAGCTGGCTTTCTTCCACAGCAAATAGAAACCACATGTATTTCAACGGCCATTTCATTTACAACAACCCAATAGAAATGCCTCTTAAAATACTGTTCAAAACATATTACATGGAAGCATTTGCAACAACTAATCACGAAATAAAATGATAAAATCATGACAATTGGAGAAATTAATATTCGGCTCAAGAACTACAAATATCGTCCATCAACAAATTGTACCACACCTATTTATTCTATCTGGCTTAACCTTACTTCCATTTATGTCGTATGAGTTATTGACGACGAAAACTAGTACATCACATTATGGTGTATAGGATAAATGTATGCCAAATTTGAGCAGGAGCTTGAGGCTTGAGAACAGACATGACAATTTTGGGCACTTAGGGAAATACTATATAATACGTCTTTGGAAGGTAAATTTCAAACGATAAAACGAAGCAACAAATCTTAACACAAATCGTTAAGTTAGGTGATGCTATGTTGTTATTTTCAACGCGATGTGTCAGGTTTTTATCATGAGACGGTGCATAAGGCATTTAATTGATCTTCCATGAGACTTTGAAAGATGGCCAGCTTCCAGATTTGGCTTTCGATGTGATATAAAAATTTACGTTTTAAGTTATAATTATACTCTTAAGCAAACTGAACAATTTAAAATCTATAAACGCACTGATTTAAAATGTTGTAAGTTGAATTTTGAAGTAATGCGTAATTATCAAATGAGGTATCAAAATTAAATCGATCCATTCGATAATTATTTAGCTTTTCGTTTAAAAAATATCCATTTGACAATTATAAATTTTTGTAGCATCTCTGAGGTTATTAAAATAAGTTTCATTCACCCTAAAAACTCGATTAGGATTTTTATGATTCTTCCCACCCAGGATTTGGAGGTATTAGTTGTAAATACCTCCAAATCCTGGGTGGGAAGAATCATCATCCACCACCTTTTTAGTTCAGGCCTCACTGTAGAGTCATTAAGTATTTTTGGGAAGCAGGCAAGATATTTTTTTTTAATGAGCAGCGCATTCGCCGGGAATCTAACCGCGGACCCCTGGAATACGCTCCCAGCGTGCAGATCACCACACCACGAAGGAATGTTAGGAAGGCGGGAGAAATACCTTATAACTTCTTAGAAAAGAATAAATGCTTTCTAAATATTTTTCTGTTGTACATACATTCAAATCATTAAGTAACTATTATTTAATTTTAAACTGATAGAAGTACACCAAAATACTTAAATCAATGTTATAAAAATACAAACTTTCGCAGAGCATTAATTTAATACACAGCTTTTTTATCTGTATGTATACTTGCATTAAGTATATCAAAATACTGAACATTTTTAAAGGAGCTTAATTTTGCAATAATTTGTAAATTGTTAAATTCTTATTAATTTTTATAAATATGCTATATTATAAAATTTTATTAATATTTAACAGTTTTTAAAGGAAATATTAATAATAAAATGGACAGCTAATGATTATCACCTTATTATTAATAACAAGTGTATATTATTTAAGCTAAATAACAATTATAACTTTCCTCTTGTTTTTGAATAAACAGTTTTTTTTAATTCTGTTGTTATTAGCTGAGTCTAAAAATTGAAAAAAAAAAAAAAAAAAAATACGATTCACTTTTAGAGTCATTAGGTTTATTTAGAAGCAGGAAATGTGAGAAAATCAGTTGTGCTTTCGCCGGTAAAAGAACTCTAGACATTTCAAATTCAAGGCATTTACTTTGTTAGTTGGACGTGCTATTTAGTTACACCCCGAAGGCATACCGTAATAAAAATTAAAATACCTTATCAATCTATTCTTTGCTTTTGTACCAGGGCTATGGTATTCGCAGTTTATCCCTGTTTCAATAAGAAATCAGGCAAGTGTTGTGCAGGCTTAGATGTAAAACAACAGAAGAAAGATTTTCACAAATTGGCATTCATTTATATCATATTATTTTGAAGCAGGAAGACGTAAAATAATGTGCAATGTCCTCCTCGAGACACGAACCTGAACCTCTCGAATATGCTACCGTTACACCACGAAGGCATGCAGAAAGGAAGGAGAAATGCCTTATATACGACCCCTTTTAAAGGGCGACTGAGGATTAGTGGACCCAATCGCCAAAACCTGGAGCTGAAGAATCATCATAGTTCGGGCGCCACTGTAGAATCATTCGGTTATTTTGAAGCAGGAAGACGTAAAAAATATGCTATGCTCTCACTGGGAATAGAATCTGGATCTCTCGAATACGCGTCGAGTGTGCTACCGTTACGCCATGAAGGTTTTGGACCTAGAGTACTAAGAAAAGACACAGTCATAGCTTAGAAATGACATATGCAAAATGAATACATTCGCTTGAATTTTTCATTCAAAATTTCGATTTAAATACAACGAAGGATGTTGAGATAAATGAAGTTATTACTTTTTTACGTTATAAGGTATTTTCTCCCTCCTTTCCGCATGCCTAACGGCAGTACACTCGGCACGTATTCGAAAGGTTCAGGTTTAAGTCCTGGTGAGGGCATTGCTCATTTTTCACTTCTCCCGCATCAAATATTCTCTAATAATTCCACAATATGAATAGGGTAATGTAAGCTAAAGCCCATAAAATATCTTGCATCAACGCATTTTTAATAGCATTAAACTAATGAAGTTTTCATCCAAATTCTTGAAACATATATTTGCCCCGTAAACTGATTTCGCAGACATTGATTCCAAAATGCAGCTTTCCATAATATTTGCATTGCATTGTCTTTGATAACGATATTCAGTGTCCAAAGTGTTCTGGTGGGATTCTGCGCATCTATCCACATTTTCTTCAAATTTTTTAATTTGGGAGCCAAGGACACATATTTCAAGAACATTGCAGCCCATTTGTTTATTTTATACTAAAGACCTGAAGAAACACTCATGCAGCTAAAAGATCTTTGTTTCACGTTAACAACTAAATTTACAAGTATGATGTTCCCTATGGGTTACTCATTAGCTTTTAATGCAATTTCAGTGGTATAAGTCCGAGAAAATTCAATTTCCTTTCTCTGGTCTCCACTTTGCTTTTACGCAAGTAGCCTTAAAATTACTTATCACAAGTTTTTAGACTTTCTGACACTAATGAAGTATGGAACTCGCAAGACTAGGGTTTTTTCAGTTAAAATTATAAATGAACTCTACTTAGAATGTCAAAAGAAAGAGAAAGAGAGAGAGACAGAGAGAAAAGAAAAAAAAAAATAGAGAGAGACAGAGAGAAAAGAAAAAGAAAAAAAAATTAATTAACCTTAACTTACTTTTCCTTAAAATCAATTTGTTTCATTCTTTTTTGTGACTTTTAAAAGCTTATTAATCAAATTTAATAAAGTCCTGTTTACTTGATGAAGCTAAATTTGTTTTAACAGGTAAAACAGTAGAGAGAGTTGAAAATATTTCTGCTTAAAAACTTATAAACTTAAAAACTCCTGTTTTTAGCTATGTTATAATTTATCAATATTCAGATTATGACAGAAATTATATTATCTTTCGAGCAATACAAATGATATATGGGTTTTAAAATTCGTTCAATGATTCTTCCAAAATAAAATATTGATTGAAATTAGCTTGTAGACCAAATGGGAGGTGAGATTCTAAATAAGTTTATAAGGTATTTCTCCCACTTTCCTAGCGTGCCTTCGTGGTGTAGTGGTTCTGCCCGCTGCGCCGGTATTCCAGAGGTCCGTGATTCGATTCCCGGCGAAAGCGATTGCTCATTTTTCATCTTGCCTGCTTCCAATTAACCTAATGTCTCTACAAGTTAATAAAATATGATGCCAAGGCATTATTGTAATGCAGTAGATGGAAAATTAATCATCTATCAATTTAAAACACAAAAATTTCTTGTTCATTTCTTGCTACTAAAGCTTTCTCTTTACTGCTATCAGAAAATTATCGCTTCAGAACAAATACTGTAATAAATATTAAAATGCACATAGCAAAGCAAAACTAATTTATTTCAGACTTTCCTATACAGAAAATTTTATAAAACAAAAGTGCTCTAGCTTACAACAAAGTGAAATATACAATTACAGTCCAATTTTTCTTATAATAAGGTTCCCCCCTTCGGGGGTCGACGTAAAGAATGCGAACCACGGACTGTACTAGTATCTGTACTTAGGCAGTCTCGACCTAGGAGAGTCTGGAACCTAGTGCTGAAACTACTAACCTAGTGGTTCTGAAGGCCCCTGGAAGGTCATTTATTGGCCAGCCCGTGTGTCTGGCACATCCTAGAGCAGATAGCTATCGTAGCCCGGGGTAGCCAACACCCTGTTCAAGAGGGTGTTGGTTGAACACCTAGACCTAGTTCGGCGGGGGTGAGGACCCTTAGCTGACGGGAGAGGAACGCCCAAGATCTTATCTTATCTTACCATAAGGTTGTGTAACATTCTAGAATGGAGATCCACTTAACTAGCGAGACAAATATTGTTCTCTGTTTTACGAAAAACAAATATGAAATAAAAATACTAAAAATGAGCTGTAAATTAGGTATTTCAAATTAAAAAATTAATTCATTAGATTATTTTCTAAAATCTATATAATAAAATTAAAAACACAAGCGATGAAAATTCTTTTCCATAGTAATTTAATTTTCATATTTAGGCCCAACACCGAGTTCATCTGGAGTCTGGAATTAGTTTACTCAAGTAAGCAACGTCTGTTTAATACAAAGACTCGTATTGTGTGTCGTGATAGTAGATATATAGCTTGTCTGATAGTAGCATCAGAACAAGCCCACGAAATTCATAGTGGCAAGGAGTGCAAGATTGCGCCTGTCGTTGGCAACACCATTGAGCACCATGCAGGTGACAGTACGACTTCGCTCATTGTCGCCCCCAGTTTTGATGAAGAGCACCTCGGGAGGGAGGGTACGAGGGTCTCCTAAGCCTCTTGCCCTACCACCAGCCTCGGCTCGCCGCATATTTAGAATGCCCCCATGCAATACAGACACTATACATTTACAAATATCCATGACTTCTCCGGGATTCGAGCCCAGGTTCTTTCGTACGGCAGTCAGCGTCGCTAAACACTGTCCCGGTTGGGCGGTACACAAAGATTCTTAGAACTATGGGAAGATGCTCACTTGATTCGTTTTTAAAAACTTAATCACTGAAAATCTTCTCAGCAATATGTGCTGCTAAACTCTCGCTGTAATGAGAAAAAATCTTTTGAAATTTAAAATGTTTCTATGGGATAAAATTCAAAATTCTTCATTTTTCAAGTTGAAAAATCAGTACTTGGGACAATTATCATGGTTGTTTAAGGAAAAGTGCACACATTTCTGCTTGACAGTTCTTTTTGGATTGGGAAAAAATGACTCAACTTTAATATTCGAAACATTAATATGTACACTTCCAAAACCGTTCACAGTTTTCACTGTATTATTAAGCATCAGCAAAGAACTATAAATTCAATTAAAAATCTTGAACCACATCTCCAAGAAAGCCACGCTTATCTGCCTAATAATAGTCTTGACAGATTTGTTAACAAGAATTTGAATTTACTACTTAAAATGCTAATTTAAATTCTGACTAAATTTTTTTTCATTCATGGTTTTAAATTAAATTTGTGTTCCTTAAAGATGGTATATGAAAAGATTTCTTATTATAAGTTATTATGAATTATTAATTCATTACTTTGCAGCTTTAGCTCAAGCCATAGGCTTTTTAATTTACTTTTAATTACTTTATTTTGAATTTTTATATATATATATATATATATACACATATGTATATATGGAAGAATTAGCCACCATTTTGAGACGGTATTTTCCCGTCTTCTCTACAGTGAAAAATTTAAATAACCTTTATGGGCTCTCTGCTAATTATCACATTGAACTCTCTCTCTAAATTCAAGAGAGTAGAGGGAGGTTGCTTCTCGGAACATCAAAATATTACACGTCCTTATATAAGCAACAATGATATAATAATAAGCTTAGTTTTATTAGCCTCAAAAGGAGAACAAACGATCCAGAAAACGGAGTTTTACCATACTGAAAGAACACATTTCAAGCATTGTAATCATATTTTTCTTTCCTCCTTATAAAGAACAAATATATTTTTGAATTTGAAAGAGTAATAGCCTTTTGTTGAACTTACTGCTCGTTTAACTTTATTGCTTTTGGGGAAATATTAACAACAGAGTTTTGAATTTATTATTCGATAAATGTTCTATTCACTATTTATTTCAAGTTTTAATTTAAAAAGGAGCTCTTAAAAAATAATAAAAGCTTTTAATATAAATTTTCTTTATTTATAAACATTTCTTTACCACGGGAAAAAAAGAATCTGAAATACGTGACAAGACACAGTAAATAGTACGCGTAAAGTTACTCTTAAGAATACATTAAATCAATACCCTTCATAGCTGGAATTTAAATTAGTCTCGAGATTATTTTTTACAATGTTATTCCTTTATTTGTACAAAAGTATGTCATAAGCATTTTTAAAGCCTTTTCTCTTCCTAATCAATGATTCCATCGTAAAACAAGCTTAGTGCACAATAGAGGCATACTCGTATGTAGGAATTTTATTTGTAAGGAAAAATTCGATATGAAAAACCAATGACTTCAGGTTAAACACGCTTTCAGAAGTTTTCAAAGCATCCACTCATCTTATCAAAGGCAGAAATCTAAATAATTCCCGTTAAGAATTCTTAACATAGAATTTATTTTAAAATATGTAATGAACTTTTATTACCTGAATCAATAATGTCCTTATATTGCCACTTTACAAGAAAGCAAAATCTTTAACTTAAATCGATTCCCCTTTAATAATGACAGAAATCGTCTGATAATGAAAGAAGGAGACTATCTTGAAAAGAAAATGTATTGCTATCTGTTTTCGATATAATTTTGTGGCAATTAGTATATCATTAAACTACCTTTAAGCATCGTTTCTGAGTATATTTGCAAGGTATGAAAGCCTGCGATTAATCGCAGTATTGTTATCGATAGATTTTAATAATAATTTGAGTATTTTCTTGATTAGCGAAATCTTTTGAATTAGTTTCCATAAAAGTCAGAAATCTGACTGGAGACTTAATGGAAACAGCTTTGTGGCACCAAACGTGAAGCCTATTTTTTTGTTGATTTTTACACGCGATTTTTTTACTAGTCCGACATTCAAAATAATCTTAGCGAACACTTTCATTTCTTAACATTTCTACACCATTCTATTCATTACCTAACATTACTAATCGTTTATTCTATCTTATTTATCCTTATTAATGTTGTAGGTTGAGCAAAAATAAGATCTTATGCTTATCATTCACGTTATTTGCAGATAACCTTTTCTCAGACCTTTTCAGTAAAGTATATGATACTTAATTTATTCTAAAATTTAATCAGTCCGTTGCTTTTAAAAAACTGTTTGATTTGAAAACAGTAGAAGCACTTTTTAGCATTAAAATCTTTATTTTATTTTTTGTGCTATAGCTAATTGGCATAATTTAATAAAATGTATTTTATTTGCATTGTA
Source organism: Stegodyphus dumicola (assembly GCF_044657685.1). NCBI lineage: Eukaryota > Metazoa > Arthropoda > Arachnida > Araneae > Eresidae > Stegodyphus > Stegodyphus dumicola. The sequence continues at coordinate 221,154,973 of NC_140769.1, read as the reverse complement.
TCCAACTGATATAAACATTTTCAGTTTTTTTTAAAGATTAATAGAAAACGTTTATAACAAGGTACCAAATTTTCTGATTTTTTACCTTGAAGAGATGTTATTTATTTAACATTCCTTGAAAAAATTAAACATTTCAAAGACACATCTTTGTTTAACATTTCCTCGAGTTGTTAGACAAAAATGTATTAAAATACCTTTTATTTTAATATTGTAATATTTTAATATATTGTTATTTAATATTAAGTAAATTTATTAATTAACGATGTACTAAATAAATTTCCTTTAACTCCCGTTCAAATTAGAAAATTAGAAAAATGTTAATGAAAAATTAGAAAAAAATTAGAAATTAAATTAGAAAAATGTTAATGAAAACCTTTTTCTAATTTTCTTGACCATAGTAATTATATATATATAGGAATAAATAAGCCAGTTAAGGCATTCACACAAGGTGTAATGGATAACTGCTAACAACAATGAACTACAAATATTAAGCTGTTCAAACTGCATCGCATCGCCAATTGCAAAGCAGAGGTAAAGCTCATGATGTTCATCACCGTTTCTGCTGGGTCGCTTTTGGATCAATCATCATAGTCGTGGGAACTGGACAGTCGAGTTGATGGTAGCGCGCGCAGCGTCGGAATGATGATTGACCTGCAAGCTGCGTGTTTAATTTCTCATTTGATGCTGAGAACACTCTAATTGTTGTACATTATTGCGTGAAATTAATGTGCAGTGTATGTGTTTAACGTGATTATCTAGATCGTAAGAGCACTCAGTCTGTGAAAAGTGGGAAAACAAACGTAAGTTTGCAGCATTATCCGATAGCAAAGTGTCCCTATGAAATATTTTCTAGCCTGAAATGCTGTAAAGCAAAGAAATAGCTGCATTAGAATTCTAAATATCCGTATTAAATGCAGCCTTATCCAGATATTCAAAAAAATTTGTATAATTATATTTTTCATGTAGCCATTATAGGTATTTATTGGAATGTAAAGAAAGGAATTTTGTTATTTGGTTTTCCATATTTTATTTCAACAAAGATTAATATATGTGATACTTTTATTTTTCTAAACCAAAATTCAAAATAAACTGCATTCTATAAAATTAAATTAAGAAAATATTTTTTGTTTACACAAATCAAAATACGTAATTTATCTTCTTTCTGCAAAAATTAAATTAAGACGCTAATTTTTATTGACGTAAAATAAATGCAACTGATAATGCATATTAATTAGTATTCTGATAATGTGGTGCATATTATTAAATTTCTCAGATAGAAAAGTACTTAGTTACTCTAATTGCTGTACCGAAGAGCTCGGGTTCGAATTCCGGAGAAGTCATTAGATGTGTAAATTGTCTTTCCTTTCGTAGAAGGCAACAGCGGTCCACCTATTATGTTTCAAAGAGACCACCGCTTCCGGCCAATGTCTAAAAAATAGCTAGCCTAAAAATAATGCATTATATATATAATTATGTAATGCATTATTTTTTAGCCTAATAAGTGGCTCACCATTAGAAAACTATTCTGCCTTACTGTAACAAATCTATGATTTGAATAGGAAAAGCCAAAAAATTCGTCAGCCGTATTTCGGAAATTAAGTTTTTGAAAGATATGCATTAAAGTTTCATATGATTTCCAAAACTTAAAATAGGTATTTGTATTTTTTATCATTTAAGTAGACGATTAATTGTTAAAGGTTCTTAAATAAATCAACAAATTTAATTGTACTTGAAAACAGAAGAAAACTTGAAAACAAAACAAAAGAAATGAAAATTTCAGGTAGTTTAAATTCCGGATACCTTAAATCCTACTAATTAGAGCTTCATATAACGGAAATCCAGGTAAATTGAGTTTCATTAATTTATACGGATAACGATTTTTAGCATTTTTATGTTAAGAAAATAATAAATCGAATTTTATGGTATCTAGCCTCTCTAAAACACTTAAAACCTTAAATAACCACATATTATAGTAACATACGGGTAATATAAAAATTTATATAAAATAGAAGTAAATTGCTTACATTATTTATGTGGAAATTAGGTATAGAATACTTATATAAAATTTAGATCCTTCGTAAAAGCAAGCTGGCATAAAGCAAATTTTCTTGAACCAGGAGAGCTGACTGAAAATTTTCTTTTCTAATATAGATTATCAGAAACAAAATATTTTCACATGATGTGGGTTCTTATTATTAAGACTATTAATGTACGTTTTACATTATTAGAGAGGGATATGTAAATACATATTATTTATTAACTGCAGTCTATGCACTATATTTATATAATGCATTTTTAATAAACGCTGAGAACTGAATTTCAGACAGAAAATACATTTATAATTTTATAAAAACAATATAGTTGGTTTACACTGAACAGCAAAACGACATCACAGCTATATTAAACATTATAAGAAAGACCCGCTGTGAAACTAAAGTATTCTAAATCGCATTTTGAAGAAAATTAAAAAGTGCAAAATGCATAAGTGGTTTGTTTCAATGCTTCAAAAATCCCCTGGTTTGGTCATCCACGAGTCGGTTTACATACCGATGTAAAATGCAAAAACTAGGCAAATAAATAAATAAATAGTAAAAAAAATTAAATAAATAAATTAAAATAAAGAATAAGCACAAATAAAGAAATAAATAAAATTTTAATTTAAGTTAAAAAAATAAATAAAGATAAAAATTAAAATTAATTCACCGTAGATGAATAAAAAAATTACTTTTTTCAATGAAGAGTAACGTACATCCTTCTTCTAAAAAAGACTTTTGCTGAATTAATAGAATAAACAAGAACGAACTTTGCCCGTTTGCCTCGAAATCATTGCCCACCAGGGACCAAACGATAAAACAGCTGAATATTGTTATTTCAGTTAGGATTCAAATTCAGGCGAACAGCTCATTTGCTGGGAATCTCCGTGGGTTGCTTCATATGTAAATATGTTGTCCGTCCCCAACTGAACTCCTCTCCTTATGCAAATAGACCTCCTTATTTTGTCACAATCTAAATAATCCAATCCATTCCGATCCTCGAAATCTTAAATGAAATGTTAATGGGCCTTAAATGAAATGTTGAGCCAATACAAGATTGTTCCTTCTCTTGGCTTTACAATATAGTGTTTTCTTTTACTTTATTAGAAGCAAAAAGGCAATGGAGTTCATTGAAAAAGCTAAGATGACGATTCGCGATGTCAGTGGTGAATGTGAGCTGAGTGTTGGTGAATAGAATTACGCGACTTGCAGAAAGACGTGTTAGAGTAGAAAAAGGCCAATTGCTAGTATCTTATCGTCGTCTGAATCCATTGAAAAGAGGTATCACTACATTTCACACCCCATTATATCTATCTACGAGTATCTTGAATTTGAAAGTTATGGTCGTTGTCTTTTGTGGCAATGAAATGTGACTACGCGTTCGATCGCACTGTGAGATAGCATGATTATCGCTAGAGAAACTTCGATAGTTCACGCTATAAAGTTAAGTCTTCAAACTGAAGAGCAACATTCAACAATACCAACCAGACTCATTTCATTGGCTCAGAATGCTCTTCGTTTCGAACGCTTCCACAGTCCTCACCAATATTTCTGCACTGAAGTTACTGCAATTCTTCTTTTCAGTTAGCAGCGATGAAGAAATATACAAGGTTTGCCTTTCTGTAAATTTTCCATTGTAATCAATCGTTATCTCCACGTTTCTACAGTTGACAGTAACCATGTGAAAATACGTCATATCTATCCAGTCTCATCGTCTCACGGTCACTGAAATATGCAATTTGCCAACGTTGGAATTGTAACTTACTATTTCATGTTCAAAGCCATCTTCGTCAATGACAAATTTGGACACGGAAACCTCATTTGAGTGAAAGCAAATGGAACTTTGAGGCTAATATTGAAGATGCATTATTTAAGCATATGCATTTTGCCATAATGCAATTCTTTGGAAGCGTTCAAAATCTCTAAACCTATATGTGTCCTTTCAAAATCTCCTGTCCTGTTCGCTTTTGATCTTTACCTGTTTGTGAAAAGTAAAATCCCTTTTAGATTTCCTTTCGTTCGAGACAACATGCATTAGTATAGGAATTTCATGAAATCAGAATGGTATGAAAAAAATGTTTTGAGTCAGCGGATAAAAAACAATAAGAAAGAAAAGTCTACTTATTTTAGACAACCACAGCTTGGGATTGCAGAGGACTTTAACAGAAATATCTGGTTGTTAATTCTAATCATTATGTTGCAGAGACTTCGACTAGTCATCGACTAGAAATTTTACTGGAATTTATTGCAATATAGAAATTTAGCTCACGACGAAACTGGGGCATTTCAGCGATCATGGAAACATTTAATGATCAAAATTCAATTTTGTTTGTTTTTCTGTTCCGTTAGTCACAATTTTATACGAGTGCATGCTATGGCTTTTGTCAAACGGCAATGTGATTTTATTTGAATGTCAAGTTATCATTAAAAGTGAATGTGAAAATTGCTAATACGAATCTGGGAGTTTTAGGGTGAACGTTTAAATGAATCAAAGGACTTACTCATTTTAGGAAGGCCCACCAGCGGCCGAGCGGTTAAGTCGCTGAACACTGGTAGTTCGGTCCGAGGTTCGAATCCCGCGAACGGGCTGGCTGCATGGGTGTTTTCGTGGTTTTCCCCATGTGTAACGTGTATACGAGCCAGTTTCCCTTAGAAAGTCCTCCACGAAGGCATCCCTCCTCTTAGGCAGATAGCCCTCGAGGCTTTGCCATAAACACACACACATTTTAGGAAGCCGAAGGGAAATTATTAGGCATATGTTACCAGTTGCATGCAACACAAAGGGAGAAAGTGTGAAATATTTCGAACTTTCCTCAGTGTGGGTGTTGGAGGTCTTTACGGTGATGCTGGTGTCCTTCTCTGCAGTAAGATGTAAACGTAAAAATGGAATATTACTTGTAACCATTGGCAAGTAAAGCAATCAAGTTAAAAAAGCGCCTTAACGAATACGAAATAGAACTGACACTTTCGCAAAATATGGAAAATTTTGGATTTTCGCTTTTAAAAAATCGAAGAGTATTTTTATTAAAAAGTTAATGAAAACAGATGATGTTAGTACCTTTTACTGTAAACTTCGTGAAGTAAGAAGAAAAATGCAAACTAAAAAATTACGTATCAGTTGTGTTAACAAGGTAAATTGAGTAAGAAACGTGAGGCATATTATCACAGATTTAATTTTATCTGTTATGTGCCAGATTTTCTTAGTGATAAATTTTGCTTTAAAATATACGCCTCGCTCTGGCAGGTTACTTTTAATATTTAAGAAGATTACTACAAATCGTTTAGGCGTATTCTCTATATCATTACTATTCCATGTTTAACCTAGAATGAAGTAATCGAGGGGAAAATTCTATAAACCAAGCGGAACATTTATTAAATTTAATATAAACATAACGTAAAGCGAAAGAAATAAAAAATAGGTGGTCAGCAGCTCCATGCGACTGACAATAAAGCCACTGTTGAACTTTTCTGTGACAGTAGAAATACACGCATAGCAGCATAACTATTTGTAATACTTCGCAGCTGAGGATTAGGTGCAGAGAAAAATAAAGGCGTCGCTCCCAAGCGGCACTCCGCTACTAGATATAATTTCCATACAGCGCTCCACCAGTCACAACTGTACCAACATCTAATAATACTGAATTATGAGAATTTCATCTACTTTGTTATTGATGTAACACCTTCGATACATAAAAATTAATATCACAATAAATGGAATGCTAATTTTGTGGAAAGCAATTGTTTATGATAGAGGAAAGGATAAATTATCAATAGACAGAAGAATCGTCGAACCTTATGCAGAACTACAACGCTTCATCAGTATATACCTACCTTGCTGATGGATTGGTTATGGTACTCACTGAGAATGATTAAACTAGCTCTTAAGATTACTATTAGATTTTGCGACTAGCTCTTAAGATCACTGGATATCTCATTAGACTTGCTCTTTAGACATTTCTTAACGGTTAGTTAGTTAGTCCTAAGCACTGTCCCCCAGCCCACCTAGCAGGCGAAACCTGCCATACGGCTATGAGAAGACAGGCCAAGCAACAAAGGCATAACAAGAAAACGTAAAGTAGATACATACATTCCAAACACTCTCGGTTGAAATAGTATATAAATGTGTCGTTTCCATTTCTGTGATTTTTCTTAAGTTTAAAATCTTTATAAGTTTTATTTTCAATTAGTTATTATTATTCGAATCTTCTTTATATTATCAAAATTCATCTTAAATTTATAAGTTACCTCAATTACTTCTGTTTTCAGTATGATTTTCTGCTTTGTTATATCTCCATACCAATATTCTTCTTATTCTCTTTCACAGTTTGCATAATATATCTTGCAAATTTTCTAAACAATTTATAGTTACTAAATAAATCCTCAAACTTCTCAAATTTATATTTTTCTCTCACACTTCCAGTCAGGCAACAGTCCTCGATGAAATGCTTTGAATCACCGAATTTATTACAAACTTTGCATAACGGTATGCTAAAATTTATTCTTTACGTTTCTTACGGTATGCTAAAATGATGTTTATGTACTATCACTACTTAAAGACTATATTCGTCCTGCTGGCATGATGATAAGGAAACCGGCAGCCTTAGCCATGGGCCTGGGCTAGAAACCCAGAGAAGGTGTGAATGTTTATAAGTATATAGGACATCTACGGCACAGAAGATATTACAATACTGTACAGCCTAATGTCCTTTCTGGAAGTTGATGGTAGGGAAAGAAGGGCGAGAGGCCTAAAATGAGTCCCTGGGGATTTTCCTTCAAAGCTAAGAATTAGCTAAGCAAATTTTGGGCTGCCAAGGTCGAATTTATTCAGTTATAAAGTGCTTAAGGACTAAGTCAATAACAACCACAAACCATGCCTCTTGGCAACGATAAAATTCATGGTCTTGATCTTATGTTATTGTCAGATAAATCAGATTAGTCGCAGAACAGCGACAAAGATCTGTCAGAGTTAGGTACAAAGTATTCAGACAGCTTCTGAAACTATTGATGTATATTTGATGCAAGTAATAGCAAGAACTCTATTGTCACTTGAATTATGTCGGAACTCCGTAACTCGCATGTGGAAAATGTGAAAATTTCTGTGTAGGAAAATGTTTAATATTTTTCCTGTTTACAGATATGTTACTTACAAATCTATCGTGAATAGTTACTTTATACTAAATGTGCACAACAGTCACACTTCCCTTCATTATAAAACTACTAGCGCATTTATTAGCATACTGGTGTCCAAAAGTTAAGAAAAAGCGGAAAAATTAGCATGCTCTTCGAAACAACTGATGTGTAATCATACGTTTTGTATCCTAAGAGATGTGCTGATGCAGAAACTGGCTCATAGAGGAAAAAAAGTTTGCATATCAACATTTTCAGAAAGATATAAAAGCTTTCCGTATTTCCGCCCTCCCTCTTCATCTCCGCATTATGGATTTTAGAAAGAAAGTTGAAATGCAGCCTAATTTTGAAACAATTATTAGGTGACATCATTTTAGTAGCGCGAAGTGATGAGAAATAGTGCAGCTTTGAAAGACCAGCAACACGACGCCCAGAATTTGAATGCCAGTAGTTCCGTCCTTGGTGCGTATTTTGTACATTTGGTGCACTATCAAACTGAATTAATAGTGTTGTGAATATCAGTAAATGAAGTCACAGTTACTAAAGGGTTCAAGAATCACAATGTTTAAGGGTCGTAACTCTTCGTGGTGACAGTTTTCTGCAAGCTTTACCTATAAGCCGTTGATCTGCAAGTTCTACGTTATAGCTCTACCACTGTAAATCAGATTGCAGCATCGATAGGAAAACGATATCTCAGCAAACTGTTTACAGAGGGCTGCAGACATGAAAGATGATTAAACTCGCCGGCACAAACAGCCCTTAGGGAGCCATGGCTGGCAGTGCCCTGATATCTGTTTTCTAGACCGTGGGCTTTGTGGTGTTTGTGCATCTTAGCCTGAACGAGTGGTCAGCTTGTCTCAGGACCTCCGGTGTTTAGTCCCAAGCGAACTTCGTACTCATTACTCATTTTATCGTCAACCTTGCCCAGCCTGGGGATCGAACCCCGGACCTGTGGTGCTGCAGCGCGACACGCTAGCCACTGAGCCACCGGGCCTCCCATAAAAGATGATTAGGGGTTTTTAATTCACACTGAGGAGTTTGTTTAAACTGAGCTCCATATAACCGCAGCTGGATTCCACAACCATAGGGTAACGATGCAGTTACTTGTGATTTGCCAACAGACTAATTTCTGTTAATTATTGGCCTAAGGAACTTCTGTTATTTGCTGTTAGCCAGCAACATCGGTGAAATATAAGCGTCCAAAGATGGTGATTTGATTATTTATGAAAGAAGTGCTACCGGTGGGCCCACTGATTTTCACATCTTCTGTCGCAGTACTGTGACTGCTGTGTGTGGTACTGTACTGTGACTGTTCTGGCTCTGTACTGTCAATTGTGTTATTATGCTAATTTTCCTCTTTGAAATGGGCGAGCATACTGGGCTAAAAGGCATGAGAATTTTGGGTTCTCACACCATTTTTTTTTTTTTTTTGGTATTTTTTTATCAGTAAGTTCGCATTGTCATCCAGTATTTAAAATCGGAAATATTGCTTCGTATCGTATGGCCGTCGAAATCACTCGACTTCAATCCCGTGAAGAACATATAAGACATACCTTGAAGATATTTAATTTCTCGCCTTAACCCGAACCCATGTCGGAACCTTAGCTAGCTAAGAATATGTTTACTCTCTGAACAGGCATAGATAGCCCTAACCACTGTAGATGATGTTAATCTTGACATGAAACCGACTCCGGAGGGAATGTATTTAACGAGTCATCGTATTCCATATTGAAAAATCTCTACCAATGAAAATTTTTTTCGCCTCAAATCCTAATTTTTTTTTTTTTTACTATTACTAAGTCATTCACTAATCATTTTATTTGGATTTCCCCACTAGAGGTGTCTTTTGTTATTATCCATGACCTGTGAAAGTTTCATTGAATTTTAACAGGTAATTTTTATAACCTCTTTTTCTTCTTTAGTGCTTAAACTTTTAGAAATTGTTCATAATAAATATAACATTGCTACCATTTATAAATAAGTTTATAATGTCATCCTTAAAATCAAGTTAAGAGTTCAAAGGTTTTAAAATCTGGCGTTCCTGCGGCTTGGAAAGTAAGGCCTATAAAACATCCCAATTCAAATTTCTTTTACAACAAGATACATTTGGTTATAAAAAACTACAATTCCTGTAATATTTTTAAAACACAAACAAAAATAATGAGTATGTTTTTTTTTTCTTTTTAAAGTAAAATAACACCGACCGAAACCAATAAAATGAAATTTATTGATAATTTAATATTAAACCTAGAAGATTGCAATTTATATTTTATTGCAGAACTTATTTTTAAAATAATCATTCTTAACTCTTTAAAAATACTTGTCGTGTAAGCAGCTAGTTAAAATTAAAGAAAATAATGAATATTATCGCTGTTAATATAAAAGGGAAATGATACATATTTCACTCAGAAATAAACAATCTGTACAATAAATCTTTTCTTAAAATTTTCCGTTTTGCTCCTTTCCACTTTGCATTTCCAAATTTCATCGCTTGTGCTCGATGTCATAAAAGACTCATGCCTCATTATAACAATGTGCTAGTGTAAGTAAAATATACGTTAATTTCGAAAATATTTTTGTATACAAAACTCGCTAAATTTTCACAAAATTTAAAATAAATAAAAAAATTCTAATTTCGGGCTTCGAGATGTTTATGCTGGTGTGCAGAACTACGTGCATTTAAAAGTTGGTACATCTAAGTGGCATCATCTTTCCTCAGCGTGATGAACCCCCATACCCGCAGGCTTTTCATTTTTCAATAATATACAGATTGCACTTTTGTGTTCCATCGAATTACTGATTTTACACACATAAAATATTTTATCTTGCTATTTATAATTTCGTAATTTTAGGTGAGTCTCCTTTCTTTTCCAGACAAAAAATTGCGTCGCCATTTTTCAAAACGTAAACCTTCTGATTTAGCAATCAATGATGTTACTAAAATTGTACTCGTGCCCATAATCTTAGCCGTTTGAATAGTGTGAGTAGTAGGATATTCAACAATTATTATCCCACGTTTCTAGTCAGTAAGCGTAATATAGATTGTAGAAAATACTAGAAGAATCAGAAATGAATCACACATTGCTTAAAATTCATTTGTGCTTTTAATTAAGAGCTTATTTAACTTTAGTAGTTTAATAGAAAATTAGAATTAATTAAGTAGAAATTAATTAAGTACCACTTAATTAAGTAGAAAATACGTATCCTTTATTGTTGCTATTTAGAAAATGTTAATTTATTATGAAATGAAATGAAAGTTCAGTGGAAGAACGGAATGTAGTTAGGAAGGAAGTCCTTTCTATCAGAAATAAATTTTTTCCTAAACTGTGCTATTGTAATGAACAAAACAGAAACACTCTAGCTTGAAACCCAAAACTAGGAAAACTTCCGATTTGCATTGGGGATTGTTTCCAATAAAACTTTCCGGGCATAATATTTCAACAGACTAGGTTTTCTCTTGATATGCACAAAGGTTTTTATATGGAAACCAGTGCCAAGATCAGCCTGAAGTTTGACAAATTTTTAAATATCGGCATGATTGATTAACGTAATTGTTTTGTGTTGACTTCTGAGGAATTAATAAGTTTTCTTTGGATATTGTTACACTTATTTACGAATAGGCGCCGAAACATTTACGCCACATGTAATTTTTTGTAAAAAGGTTAAATTTCAATTCCATATTATAATAACAAAATTATATACTACAGATATTAGACAGAATTCAGTTATGTGTTTAATTACCAATTACATTTTAGAAAAATAAATTAGATTATTTGCTATCATTTGAAACACTATTTAGGACTTTTCTTTAGTTCAACAGTTAACTTAATTTTAACCATTTCAATTAGTTCAAATGCTTCGTTACGTTTTTAGATTTTCGAGTCAAATGTTACAACTTCGTGAGATTGTTATGTCATTTAAGAATCGTTTGCCGTTTTCCCCCTCAAATTGTTCGTTTATCCTTCCTTCTCGTGCTCCGAATCGAATTTTTTTCTAAATTTAGACCTAATTCCGAATGAGTGCCGTTCTCCCATTCCTCCATTTTGGATCGAACGCTCCCGGAATTCCCGTTTCGGGGAATCGGAACATCTGCGTTTCCGTCCATCCGGTCATCCCGCCGGCGGGATGGGAAAAGAGAAAGGGGCAAGGCACTCTTCTTTTCCCCCTTTTCCGACACCGTGCCGCGAGGAAATGGAGAACGTTTTCATCCCGGAGAACGATAACAACCGAGAGGAGCACCTCCCTCTTCCATTTAACCTCGTGCACAGCTGCCCCAAGTATCGTATCAGCACCACGCGGTTTTTGATCTCTCAAGATCCTATTATTTGCCAACCACTTCCCGTGCTCCCACCTACGAGGACTCTGCAGAACAGGAAGATTGCATCCATCATATTCATCCTGTCCTCGGAACACTCTTCATCCATAGTCACGTGTGCGGAAGAAGTTCATGTCCCCCCTTCCACCTAAAACAGACATACGCAAAAGAATCGAACCCGATTTCTTCTGGAAAGGTTACATCAAAGAAACAGAGAACAAGAGTTCACTCACCGCTGTGCTGCACCGGGCGATCCACGCATCCATTTCGTGCCGCACGGCAGGAGCGAGGGATCTGGCGACAGGGGGCGCTGGTGACGGAGCGAAGATTAAGAAGAAAAGAGGAGAGGGAGTCGAAGAAAAGGCAGGGGAAACGGATGGATGGAAGGAGAGCGATGCAGGCGCCACCGTCACTCTTCGAGCCGGGCTGAAAACCCTGGAACAATTTTTTAGCGCCACGATGTGGCAAGGAACGCTGTCGGGTGAACATTCGAGATTCAGATTTTGAGTTTCGAGGAGTGAATGCAAAATGACGAAACGTTCTGTTGCGCAGGAACTGCGTTTCTGGATGGAGTTCCAATTCGGCGCCGGGGCTTAAAGCATTTTGTTTATTTCAAATCAGAAAAAGAGGAAATGCGCGAAGGGGGAAGAAATGCGTTATCTTTCACTTCTATGAGGCCACTGAAATGCATTTCATTCATATATACAGAAAACACTTTTAACACTGAATAAACTCGATCTCTTTTATATAACAGAATAATTCATTTTGAAACTTAGAATTACTTTAAAAAATAACCTTTCGCACCCCAATTTTTTTTTTTTTTTTTTTTTTTCAAACCGAGTCTTAGAATTTGATACTTACTTCTGCAACATAAAATCGAAATTTTATCTCAATAAATGCAGGATTTACTTATATGGCTACCTTGCTCAGACTACATCTTAGCTATCTTTAAAGCTGTATTGTTAAAGCTATGAGTAATCACTATAGCACCTGCAGAAAATTTTTCGGGGAAGACTGATGTTAAAGACAAACACTTACGCCAATTATTATTACTTAATTATTTAATTTATGTATCAGATTATAGAATATAAAACTTCAACAATATAAAAACCCCTTTTTTTATTCGATTATAGAAGGAGGCAAATACACCATTTGCTCCCTCTTTTGGATACCCATAGAACGCCTAGTAAATGAATTAAATACAAACACAGTCAAACTGAAAATCATTTACCTCTACATAAGGTTATGGAAAGATCAGAGAGTGCTTAACAGAAACTTAGTGATCACATTACACTTAACACACTATGATGTGAAAGTAATTTACAATGAACTGTGAGCCCAACGGTTAACAAATAAAATATAGTTATCTTAACCTGATGACATGCTATCAGTTAAGAACAGTTTAATTTCAAACAGAAAAGCAAATAAAAAAAAAGAAAAATATGAAAGGTTTCAGATTTTAAATTATGTCCAAAGGGGCGTTTTTTTAACATTTTGTGTGTTACTTTTATTTATTAAATATCATGTTCCTCGCACTTAAACCATAAAATTCAGTTGAACAACAATATCGCAAAATAATTTTAAATTGAGCATATCTTTAGAATTTCCCGATACACAGTCTCACGCGCTGGAGATAATTTTTTCTGTACAACGTTGGTATCGCTTGCTTTGAAATCCTTGAGTTTTGTTAATCAAAAATTCGTTAAAGTTTTACAAAATATGAAATCGACAATAAAACAAATTCTAAATTTCAAATTTTGGCCTCCATATGCCCATATTCGCAGTAGGGCTACATCATTCAATATTTGATGATTCTAGGGACCGTTGTTTTATCACAATGCGAGAAACATACATACATATATGTAGATTCTTCATTATTAAATTTCTTCAAATGTAATATAGGGCTATATATTTGGTGGGAACGATCTGAAAAGTGATACAGCTTTTTAAAGGTTTCGACGCAAAATGCCAAAACGAAATTGATAGTCCTTCAGGCCAAATTGTCCCTTTGGACTAAAAACAAAAGTTTGCTAAGCAACTCCTTCTGGTTGACAATTGAAAATGCAACGCAATTAAGATAACTTTTTGAACTAAACCTGTTACAAAGATGAGGCTGGTTCCCCCTTAACTAAATTTCAACTGTAGCGGAAACTTAGACTTCAATCATTTAGCCGATGAGACACTTAACCGATAGCAGTTAGTCGACACGGATAGCTAGCCCGACAGGATGTATAGTAGGCATTTCGCTCTTCCGACTGCTGAAAATTTCTATCCCACTTCTGAAATGCAGAGTCCAAGCCCAACAACAGGAGAACAGTAAACCTGCTGAATTCTGGTCTTTCGGCCCTTTATTGGAAAACGGAAAAACGGGTTGGTTGCGCGGACGTTTTCGTGGCTTTCTCCATGTGTAACATGTATATGAGCCAGTTCTCATCGAAAATCCTCCACAAAGGCATTCCTTTCCTTAGGCAGATAGACCTCGAGTGCTTTGCCATAATCAGACAAACCAAACCAAAACAGAATATAAAAAATACGTCTTATTAATTTTGAAATTTAGTTCAAACTCTAAGCCAAAATATTTCTTTTCTGTCTAATTTTAAAATCCAGAGTTTTTCAACATTCAATGAAGTAAAAAATATGGTGCTTAATCATAAACCTTCTCCTTGAGTACCCTTGAAACAGACTTTTTCTCAGAAATAATGACAAATTTTACTAAAATATTATAGTATTTTTTGTCTGTATACACGTGTTGTAAGGTAAGCGAGAGTTCAGCTAAATATCTATATCTTGTTGGCTAAATATTCTGTCGGCTAAATAGCCATGTCAGTTAAATGACCTGTTGATTAAATGATCGTGTCGGCAAAATGTACTGTTGGTTAGTTGTTGTGTCGGCTAACTGTTCGTGTCAGCTAAATGTATGTGTCGGCTCTAAGTGTCTCGTCGACTGAATGGTTGTCAACTAAGTATCACGGACCGAAATTTCAAATGTATACAAAACTAAGATTCAATTTAAAACTAAACACCTGGTCGGTCTATACTACAGCAAAACGCTTAACTTATGTGTCAAAGGCACAGCGGTTGTCTAATATAATTTCTGACTTGCAACCGATTCAGCAGAAGTTAGTTCACAGTGGCGAATATTCTAACAAATCATAGCCTCAGGGTTAAATTCCTACTTTCATACCATACCGCATGCCTTTAAATTTCCTATTGTACGTTCAAATTGTGGCATATGCTAAGAAAGACAGAATAGAGTTTAACTCGGAATTTGACTGTTAGTAAAATATAGGAATTATTACTTATCACAAATTTCACCACGTTAATTAAAATTGATTCAGATACGTTACAAGCAAAGGTTCAGAAATTGCCGTTTATTCAAACTAACCTCGGTAACATAAGTAATGATAAGAAAATTTAACTTCAATTCCGAATAATCTTAAACAAGGGTAATTCTCAGCAGTAATAACAGTACCTCCCAGTTAAATAAATTATACTCTAAGTATAACACAGTAAAAGTTACAGTTAATGCTTGCTTATTTGTAATCAGCTTTAACCTCTCAGGATTAGAATGTGTATCTCCTCTTATAGTGAACTCATCGTTATTGTGCTGGTTATAATATTGAAGCAGTATTATGAAATATATCTCAAATATTTGTTTATTTTACAAAATAATAGGACGTAGAATATGAGCGTAACGTCTTTCTCTGATTACAAAGATTTCAGACGAAACAACCATGGGAGATAGAGCTATTAAATTTTTATCATTATGTAGTCCTACTATTACAATCCGGTGGTAGGGGAGAGGGTTGGAAGACAGTCGAACCACCGGTCCCTGGGGTGCTGTTTCTCAAAGCTGGGGTAGAAGTCCAACCTCCTTGGGGCTCTGGCAACTATTCTTCCATAACCTACATGGACAAGACAACTACAATTGTTATAATCTTTACCATGCAGTAGATATGCAACAGTAGTAATAAACAAAGAATGGTTAGTAAAAAGATATATCGATGAAAGAAAAAACTAAATATATTTCGTAGTATCATGAAACTACTTCTCCCTTTAAAGGCGGCTTAGAAGTTAGTACTGTTTTAAAGAAACTTATAACTTTAGTTATGTTACAAGAAGTGGCAGTCCTAGTGCGAATGATAAAATTCTTGAGTGTTTTCATAAATCAAAGAGATGTCATGGATCGACCCTTTGCCATATCAGTTCCCTAATATCACTTATTTAAACGTAAGAATAACGGATGCTGTGTCAGGTGTTACAAACCAAATATTCAAAAAACACGTGCCGTGAGCTGAAATAAAGACTTGACATTCTTAAGGTAAAGAGGTGTAATGCATTGCAATTTATTGAGTTAATATTGCTCATAAAAAAAACTCAGTTATCGAATTTACCATTTCCAAAAGAAAGTCATTTTTGTTTAATTATGTTTCGCGCAGTGAATTTTTGTAATTAGGGAAAGACTCTACGCTTACACTGTATGATGCCGTATGTTATGTTATTGCCATTTCTTTCTTCAGCCTTTTATTTTTTTAACAGAACATTATCTGAGAAAAAATGTGTTATGACAAAATTTAAAGTTTAACAAGCTGTTTCACAAAAAAGGTAATTTGTGTCATAATAACAGTAATAGTCAGATGGTGATAAAGGTTATTTTTCTACCTGTGAAGCACATGGAAATAAAGCATATATTTTTCCCCAGGGGCGGGCACAACGGCATTGGCCGCTACTAAGGTCAGAAGTGGTGCCATTTTATTATGGAGGCACCTAACAGCCAGCCAATATTGCTTCCTATGAAGCGACAGACAGTTTTACATCCATGCCTTCTCCGGGATTCGAACTCAAGCCCTTTGGTATCGCAGTCAGGCTCCGCTAACCACTATACCGTGTGGGCGGCATAAAGCATATATTATACCTTGAAAGAATATAATCTTAATCATATATTATTAAAACTAAACTCAGTGGTGTAACAGCCCTAATGGGCCAAGGCCTGCAGTACCCGAAATCTGCTCTCTTGACAGTGGGCTCCAGGATGCGTAAGCAATATATTATTATTACTAATTTTTCAAATTAGTAATGTCAGTTTCTGTAAATATTTAAATTCCTTTAATTACATCGTTACTTTTATGTATTATTGTAATATCATGTATTGCTTTAGTTAGTTATTTGTTTATTTTTTCAGACTGATAATTTTAGCGTTTTATTTGAGAGTACTTGAATTTGTGGCGACATATTTTGGGCATAAGTGCTTTTTCTTCTGTAGAATTGTGCATGCTGTGATTCTCAATCTATTAACGTTTAAACTGCGAAAAATAGCAAAATTAGAATGAAAGATACGAACAAAGAAAACCCTCCTGACAGACTTTGGCGAAGACTTTTGTCACCAAGTCGGTAGACATCGATTCAACCAGCTCTAACTGGACTGCCCTGTAAACAGTGCAGGTGAATAAATAGAACCAAGATTTCGTGTTGCCTTTCAATGTCACTGGTCCAGAGAAGTCAATTCCAGAGATTTCGAAGACAGCTGCTTCTCGTAGTCTGTCTTCTGAAGGAGGCGCAATATAAGTTTCTGGGTTTTTTTTTCAGCAACTCTTCTACCCAGACTGCATTGATTAATGAGAGATCTCACAGTTTTATGAGTATTCAGAATCCAAAACCTCTTTCGTAGAACATTTATTAAAATTTGAATACCAGTGTGTACATTTTTCTCGTAATAATATCGCACTAATCTCTTCACAACCTCATAATTGAATGGAAGAATATCTAGAATTTTAAATTCTTCCTTATCCTCGCGAAAGGTAAGTTTAGTTTTCAGTCTAAATATTCCACTTTCATCCTTGAATACTCCTATGGTTTTTAATTTCTCATTCTTTACATTCACAAAACAGTCTTCTTGAGCCATTTTGATTAACTATCTTTTTGTACTTGGGAAAATATCTGTAGTACCAATTTTTCTTGGTAACCAAGCATGCAGAAACTAAACATTTTGTTATAGATGAAACTATGCTCTTTTTTTCCTCTAACAATCTCACTCTCATCTAAATTTAATTAACCTTTCGGCCAATCTTCTTCAGGCAAATAAAGCTAACTTGGACCTAGCCACCAGTTAGATTTCAATAAATTTTGAACTAAACAAGCTTTTTTCGAGAAAACAGCAGGATTCATGCATTCAGAAATATGTCTCCAAAAAGTTGATTTGTTAGTCTTCTTACTTCTTTCACTCTATTCTGGACAAAGACATTCCAGGCTTCTCTCGTTATCCATGCTAAAATAGTAAAAGAATCAGTCCAGAAATTCTTCACCCTATAGCTCAGATAAAATTGAGGACGAAAGTCGTGATGCTATAGTAGCTGCAAGTGATTCCAATCTCGCGATGGTAGTTTCTTCTTTTCCAGTTGGTCCAACTCTACTCCTGGCTTGAATCAGTTGTACTTTAAAAGATTTTATTTGTATGAAAGCCGCCATGGCATAAACATGCTTACTGGCAACATAAAAAATACAAACTGAAGTATTTTCACTTGTATTCCTTGAACCAAACTACCTGGGGAAACGGTTCTTTTCTAGATAATATCTCTCAGCCATTTTAAAAATGCAGTTCTCGTTACGTATATCAACATCTTCATCGCATGTTATCTTCTGCTTCCACGTTTCTTGAAGCAATAATTTAGGAATAAGGATGACAGGACAACATATACCGAGAGCATGAAACACTCTATGAGCTGTAGATAAGATTTACCTCTTAGTTTACATTTTCAAAACATAACTCTTTTATACTACCAGTATTTATTCGTAGAGTGTCAGATTGTATATTCCATGTTATACCGAGTACACTCATATCAGCAGAAGCATTAATGTCATTGAATTCCCACCGTCTGATGTTCTCTCAGCCATTACTACAGATGATGCATTCATAAACAGATAGAGTTCTTTTTCATTTTTGACACAATTGACACAGTTGTCAACATAGAAACTATGCACAAGTTTTTGAATAATACTTTTTGCATACGAAGGATTCACCAGTTTCTATTTTCTCGAAAACAGTTTGTAAGTGAAGCTTAATAGTAGAGTTTAGAAGAAAAGGTCTGCTTGCTACACGGCAGGACTTGTACTCTTTCAGCTGACCATCACTATTAAGACATAAGAACTTCAAAAAATGTATATCAATGGATGAAACACTTATTTGTAGTAATTTTCTTCGTATATCAGCAATAATATCTATCTCTTCTTTTCGAAATCGTGATAAAGTACTCGGAATCTGCTATAATAGATTTGGACCTTTTTCTAAGCAGTCATTAAGAGTAAGAAACCCCTTTACTTTGGCAGAAGCATCGAACACCGGTCGGAGTTTTGTAGTACTATTCTCTTTGATAACTGCCCGATGGGGGAAGATAAAGAACTTGACATTGATCGTTTTTAGCAACCTTTTCAATTACTCCTTCTTCTAGCTATTCCTTAAAAAGATTTTCATAACCTTCATTAATTGGACTCGCTTTTAAGCCGTTTAACAGTATTTTTCAGTCTCCTCTCGACTAAATCAAAATAATCTGGCAGTGGTGGATGATCTTTCAACCAGGGCATATCAACCTCAAGACACTGAGACACTGTTTTGACACTTGAGATGAACTTAGAAGGTCTGTAGCACTATGTACATTTGAAAACTTTCCCCTCTTAAATTTCGTATCTATCACGTTTTCCTCATTGTAAAAATTATTATATTTTACTTCCGCTTTTGTCTTTGAAGTGTTAAAACTTCGACAGGCTAGAAAAATGCGTTCTTTTAGCTTCAAATTCGTCTTGGAAAAATTATAAAATACATTCTAAATCACTTTTCTCAATTATAGTTTTGCTTTGATTTGAATCATCTGAACTCACTGCTCGAACTCTATGATGAGCAGATCTATAGCGCTCCCAAGCAACGAACGTTTCTTCATGAAACCCTGATTCAACTAGAGGAAATAACATGGCAGAGTATTTTCCCCTTAACTGTTCAAGTGAACGGAGTTTACTTTCAAGTTGATCAAACAATTTTCTTAATGAATTTTTCGGTCAGTTCTCTTTTTGAAGAACTAATGCTAATAAATCTCTGACGTATACTTGAATCAATAATTCTTCTCTACAAAAACGCACTTTTAGCTGTTTTAAAGCTTTTCGATAACTATTACCGCCTGGGGGTAGGAGATTTTAATTAATTCTTTGGAAGGACTGCCTTTTTCCATTGCTTGAGATAAATACGAAAATTTATAGTGAAAATCAATAACAACATTCTCATCAATTTTTTTAAACTGCCCCCAAAATTAGAGCGAATTCCTTACATCACCGTCAAAAGTATGTAATTTTATTTTTTATAATGCAATAAAGTGTTCGGTTGCGAAGTAATATTCAAACTTTCATTCTTAGAAGATAATTGCTTAGCCACTAGTGTTTCTAGATTCTGTTTTAAAGATCTTCAGCGATCAGTATCTGACTCATCTACCATTTTCTCTATTTCGGTATCGGAAGTATTTTTAAAATACAAAAATTGCTTATATTTCTCTTCACTTTCTATCATTAATAAAGCTTTCTCTTCCATTAGCTTTAATTTATTAATTTTCTCAACATAATTCAGTTTAATTTCTTCCTCATCAAAAGAATTACATGCTCGAGTAAACAACGTTCTAAGTTGTTTTCTATCTTTCAGTACAGTTTCCATAATGAATAAAGAATAAAACAAAATATAAAAATATTTTCCTAATCGTAAAAAGCAGCCGTGTCCTGTCCTCGGACCCCAGATGCTCCGTTTTGCCTTCAAACATCAGAAGAATTAGTAATGGAAATGACAGTAAAACTATTATTCAATTAAACATCTCGTGACAGCCCAAACAGTTTATTTTACAAATCTAATCAGTGACAACTCTAGCTTCGACATCTGAAACAACACTCAAAATATAAATGGCGTAAGCTATTACTCATTAATTCTCAAATACGCACGAAATACAACTCGAAGCCATTTTTCTCCTTTTCTAATAAAGAGAACAAATTCAAAACATAAATGTTAACAACCTTCACTGTTGCCATACGTAATTTTATAAATTACATCAAACAATGGTAATATTAGATAGAGGTTCAACTTGACAACCTCAGAACGTTTGAAATTTTGCACGTGAGACTGCTATAACATGAAGATGTGCACCTCGCATTTTCCGACACACATTGCAGAAAAAAAGTTTAACAAACAATATTTGAACCGAAAATGCTAAATACATTAAAAATGGATACAAATGAGTACCCAAAACTTGTAACCGTGTATAAGAGGTTTAACACAATATCTAAAGAAAGCAAAACTAAAATAAGAATTCATAGTACAAATTCGATAAATAAAATTGCAAAAGGGAAAAGATATATAAGATAATAAAATTTAAAAATTAATCTCCTTTTACTAAAACTCCAATTCAGAACTCATCGCGGGAAAATGAACTAAAGTTTGATAAAAGTCGATTGTTGTCCCGAAAACGTGTTTCGTTCTCCTGGTTCATTTGGGATCAAAAACCGAAAAAAAGAATCGATTAAATTTTCATTTAGGACTTGAAAATTCATATAAAACCGAAATGTACCAGGACTTTTCCTACATGCCTTCGAAACATTTGGAAAAAAGAACGAAACATGACATTGTGTTATATTGGCTACTTAAAAAAGAACCATAAAACTTTACATTATGTAAAATGACCATTCGTAAAAACCAAATTGGTCTAAAATATTTATATGCAAATCCGAACTTCAAAAGCAAATGAAAATAAAGAGCAGTACAAATAATCTATAACCAAATTATCATTTAATCAATCCTCAAAAATTGGGTGGTCCCCAATTATGCTAAACTAAACTTTTAATACAAAAAAGCGAAAAACTTTTCAAAGCTATTTCTTTGGGTAATGAAATCAAATGTGAGCCTTAATCAGCTAAAAACTGAAAAACAATTAGAAAAAAAATTGAAAAAAACGCAAACTTACTGAAAACTTAGGACGAGATTTGAAATGAAAATTGACTGAATTTTTAGACGACTAAACTGTGTTCCTTGTAGAATTCAAAGGAGAAGCAAAAAATTGTAGTTCTTGGAAAAAGTATGCGATAAGGTTCAAAGTGTCCAATAGCAGAACTAAGTATTTAAATATGTGCTCAAAGTGTTCTATCCAGTTAAACTTTGTGTACTACGGTGTCAAACATTGGGTGCGGTCTGTAAAAATTTATTACCTATGAGGAGGTTGATCGTCGTCTCCGAAATGGCGGCGTAAGAGACTTCTAAAAGATGCTGTCTTCTGCACAATCTTAAAACACGAAATCAGTACTGGCTCAAAGTTGAGAAAAAGGAAAAAAAAATATGTTATAAAAGATAAAAGTCTTTACGTAATCGGGGTACAATACGTCTTTGAAACTAGGAACCCCATTTTTAATAAAAGCTAGAAGATTTGCCAGTTAATAAATTTTCAAAATAGTAGAAACATAATATAAATAAAAGAAAAGGAAGAAAAACAAATCTTTATACCTCTTTAATCAAATCTAGAAGATTTTCCAATTATTAAATTTATAAAATAGTAGACGAATATTATAAATAATTGAAAGGGAAGAGAAACAAATCTTTGTAGATATTTACATTAAATTTCTTATCGTAGTTATCCAATGTTATCTCTGATTAAGGTTGAAGTAATAATTATCATATCAATTTAGTTGAGAATTTTTAAAAATGTAATTAATACCAGCTTTCTTTAAAGATATAGGAATTTTAAATAGAGGTGTTTTATTTTCTAAGAGAACTTTGGCTCAGCTATTTCTTTTTGTAAGTATTCGACATTGTTGCAAATATTTTTATTCTAAGGAGTTGAATAGGTATGGTATTAAGTATTACTTATTTAGAGATATTGGAGTGCCAACGGATGAGTTTTATAGTAAGGAAATCAAAATCTCTTCTTTTGTCATAAATTTTGATATCTTTAAAATTGATAATTTGCAAATCTAGGTAATTAATAGCTCCTTGTTGAAAGTTAATTTTATTGAGTTTCAAACATGAAGGATAGATGTGATCGCATTCTATTTTATTGAAGTTGTTGATTGAAATAATATCATCCATGTATCTGTAAATGTTAGAGTAATATGAACTTTGTACTTGAGATAATTGTTGTTGGAAATGAAATTCCTTGGTGAAAAGGTACAACTTATAGATCGCTGAATTTCTGCTAGTTCCCCTCGGGATACCATTGATTTGTTAAAACAAAAGCATTATTAAATGCTATGTAGTTATTAAACAGAATGCTTTTTAAATATAGCTGCCACTCTTCTTTGTAAATAGCCGCAATAATTTGTGGAAAAAAATCTGGCAGAGTTAGAGACTGTTAAAGACTTCATGTAACAGATAGTAAGTCGTAACAGATAATATTTTTAATTTTTAAAGTTCGAAGCGCTCCTAGCATCAGTATGTGATTACTTTTTATCCAATTGAAATTGTGGTCTTGCATCTGTGCATCTTTAATAAAGTAGAAAAAAATTTAAGTATTTTAGTAAATCGATAGTATATTTCTTTCATGTAATTTCTGGTCTCGGTACTTATGAATCGAAATTTGACTGGTGTTTTGTGAAATTTAGGCAATGCATAAAGTTTAGAGAAATGGTTGTAAAATTTATTCGCCGTAATTTGAACTCTTCGATGCAGTGAAACGTCTTTGCAGGATATTCGCCGTAGCTTTAATTTTATGATAGGTAACAGTGCTATGGAGTTCTTTTTTAATCACGTTATAGTACGACACAAAAATTGTTACTTGCTTTGACTATTTTTGTAATGGTGAAAAGATCCTTTAATATTTTAACTTTCTGGTCTTAATCTTGTTTATTATGTGTGCTATTCAGTATGTGTTCTTTGACACATCTTTTGGTGTCGCTGAGCATTTCTTCTTTCCATTCTAGGTAAGTCGTAGTAGGCAAGTTAGTTTTGTAGCTGGAGAATAGTATGAAAGTTTCTAGATCTTTTCGAATTGTTGGATGCAGAATTGTTTGCTTACTTTAAAAGTGGGTCGAAAATTTGGTGCCGCGATTCATTAATTGCCTTAAATTTCTATCTTCAATAATTTCTAAATTTCCTGCAATAATATGTTGGTGATGTTGATTTGCATAAGGGCTATATTCTGGGAGTTTGCAATTTCAGATATCTGGAGCATCTTTGATCTCATAGTAGTTAATTATTAAGCTGCCTAGTGTTCTTTCATATCGATAGCTTGGTATTGCCTGTACTTTGTCCGGAAACCGATGTTTACAGCCCAGTAGAACGTATCACGGCCCAGTAAAACAAAAGATATAGAACTGTTCCGCCCCCCTTTGTTTTCGCAGTATACAATAATCTGTTCCTTGTTAGCATTTAAACAATCATTTCGTCATTATTTCCACATTATAATTTGCTAAGTTTGGTTTGTTTCATTATGGCAAAACACTCGAAGACTATATGCCTCGGGAAGGAACGTCTTCGTTGAGGACCTTTTAAGGGAAAATTGATCGTATGTGCGCTACACAGTGGCCTCCAGTTTGCTAGAGCTATCTAGTTAATCATTAAGCCTGCGAAAATGCACCTTCACGCACCCTCGAATAAAGTTTATTCGAGGTTCAGACTTGGTGCGGTTGTCCCTCGCTCCCTATTTTTTGACTTCGCTGATTTTTTGCGTTTTTAGTCTATGTGTTATATGTTTGATCAGATAGCCTGGCTCAGTAAAAGTAGGCGGCCAATGTAACTCTGATTCAAAATCCGGTTACGACCACGTGCAGTACTGATAATGACCATGTATTTCTGAGACTCCTTTGCCAATGCTTTAGCTTTCTTCTTTTTTCTCCTTTCTAGTAATTTCGTTCTCCTGATGAGGAGGGACCTTTAGATGCCCTCGAAATCGATTGAGTGTTTTAATATATGTACGCTAAATACAAGGTTGTTATTGCGATTTTGATTGTCACATTGGCGTGTTTCTCTTCTATTCTTTCTCTCAATTTAATTTTCAGAATTATATAAGAGGAGTTTAAACTTTTGCAATAGTAATTTATATAAATATTTTATAATGCATTTGTACTGACTTACATACAGAAGGGCATACGTTTATAGGTTTCTGGGTATTTAAAATTTTATTAATTTTATTCTCATTGATTTAAAATTATGCTACATGCTTTCATTTCCCTCTGATACAGTTCTGTGCATTTCATTTGTGCTAATTGTGTACTTTTGCTGGTTTATAATAATAATTACTACTTTTTATGGAAATTTTTTCTACAGTTCTATTGTTTTTGTGTATTGTTTTCTATAGGGATTTTGCATATGAATACGTGGGAAGAAACTAGGATTGTGGTGTAGTGGCCGAAACAGCTATGCAAACCCTGGGTTGTGACATCAGGTTGAAAACAAAACACAACATAAAAAATTTATTGAATGCTAAAAATGGCTACATACGATTCTACAAGAGAGAGACTTATCTTTTTTAAAAATCAAATTCTATACATCAATCGTGCGAGAGCCATACGTGGCTCTCGAGCCTGCGTTTTTAGCGCAGTTAATATTATTTTAATATAATAAAATGCGAGCAATTTAATATTATTTTAATAACAACTACTTTTACAACTTAATATTATTTTAATAACAATTAAATAATTATATTTAGTCCCGTGATTTCTTCACGTATATTGCACTCTGAATTTGCAATTTGAAATCATTCGTCGTAGATTTATGCGACCTTATCACAGGATTAATAACGAAGAAGATAGTGACATTTTATAGCTTCTAATAAGGAAATAATAAACATGAGGGTGATATGTACATGATGAAAGAAAGTAAGGTAAAAGTAAGATGAAATTTTGGTTCATCATAAAAACGGAATCACATCATCAAGGAAACGGTTATAGTCCTTCTACTTCAATCACATCGATTCTTCCGTCGTGACGTTCCCTTAACCTCATTTACCGGAATCCTCTCCATTTCCTCACTCAGCTTGGAGAATCATCTAACTGTCGTAGCTGTTGCCAGATTTAGGAACAGAGGCAGATGAAAATATTTACTGGTTTTTGTTTCCCGAATTTTGCAGTTTTCGCCTGGATATGTATTTAAGTCTACATGTTTTTTCTACTGGTTTGTACCGGGATTTGGCATAAAGTACCCGTATAGTTTTACGAGGTTTTGTCTACTGCTTTTCATGGGAATTTAGCCTACGGGTCTTGGACAGATCTAGATGTTTTTGTTTATGGATTTTTATGAGGATTTGGCCTACGGGTATCCGTATAGGTCTGTTGGTTTATCTACGGGTATCCGAAAGCCACATCCCTGTACAATTTTTTGAGGTTTTGTGTGGGGGCATTTCTAACGGGGCCAGCTAGTGCAATACACCAATACTCAGAAGATAAAAAAAAAAAAAAAAAAAAAAAACATATTTAAGACATAAGGGAAAATTAACGACGCTTAGATTCCAAATAAGAGCACGAATGATTTGAATCAGCACAAGTGTGCTTTTCGATGAGCAAATGCTGTTTAAACAGCAAGCTATTAGTGCATTATGAAAACTAAATGTTGCAAAAATTGCACTAAATCCACTAATCGGAAGAAATTAAAATTGACGAATTAAAACAAAGAGGGCAGTACATCTAACACTAATTGGGCTCGTCTTGCTCTACGCCTGTCTGAGTTACAGCCGGCAAAACACAGATGCAAACTGAAGTTTTTCAAAAATGAATAATGCCTCATAATTTGTAAGAAACGACCAAATTGGCAAAGAACTGAAAATAGAAAATATTCATAACTAAATTGCAAGCCACAACTTCTTCCAAAAAATAAACAATTCGAAATACCAGCATATCAGCGAAATAGTAAAGTATGACCCAACAACTGAGTATACAAAAAGAGGCCAAGAACCATATGCCGTAATTCGAAATGATAAAATTCTTGTCCTGACAATACGTGAAATCATCAAAAATTCTTGTGCAAATACCTGACAAAGCATGTTAAAGACTGGTCATAGACTTTGACTCGACTTCTTGTACATTGGAAAGGATTATAATTAATGCATGTCAAGATTGTGTTTTTACGTGGCAAAATGGAATAGAGACGTTGCAGATTTGCCTGATAAAACAGGTTGATTATAGTAAATCTTCAATGTATAAATAATAAGTGTTTTTCAACTTTACAGCATCAAATAATGCAAATATCATCGGCGCGATCATTTTAATTTTTAAAGTTCTCTTAATTTCAATCAAAAATCAACGCTATAGTATAGTGTTCCGTGGGTTCTCAGAACCCTTATAAATACTGTAAGTTTTGTTCGGAAACCTCATCCTGCTCTTAGAGAATATATCTTAAAATAATATTTAAAATTGATCAGTATGTTATAGGTACTTTATGCAAAGAAAATTAAGGAAAAGTGTTGCATTTTTTATCTAAACATTTTAATATAAAATCAAAGTCATTTATTGATTAACAGTATTAATTCATTCTCCAAATGTCACCTATCCCGGCATTACATTTAGTGACAGGGAGAGGGTAGGTTTAAAAAATCCCCCTTCCCGCAAGTTCAAAGATTGGGACCCCTTACAGAATTCCTTTTAATATTGTACTTTCTATGGCATGTTGCATAAATTATTATGACTTATTTACTTCGAACGTTTATTAGTAATTATGTAATATTTTTTTGCTTGTGAACGCTTTCCAAAATAATAGAATACAAATATATTAAAAATAACTGTAATGTAGCATTTATATAATATTCAGTAAAGGGCATATATGTTATAGGATAAAAGTCTACCATACTTTCACTAAATTCAAAATTGTAAAGCATTTAATAATTTCTACCCGAAAATTTTTAAAACGCATAAAAAATAAATCTTACTTCAGTTCATTATATTTTACAGCACGCTTCTTTTAATCCGTTTTAGTTTTAAAATACATACTTTCTTGTACACATTTACTTAAATAGTGTCTCATTTACTTTTAATTAAACTTTTTCCACTTTTCATATAATTTGGCTTTTAACTTCATAACCTTTTTCAATATTAAATCACATAATATATTATTTCTTCTTCCTTTTTTTTACCTTTTACCTGTTTATATAATTCATAATTAATTTTTAAATGACAATGAACGTGCAGTCGGCCTTTCCTGTTTACAAACCTGCTTTCCTTGATACAACCTGAATTTCCTGTTTTATTTATTCCTATGCATATAACTTTTAACTAATTCATCAGTGTGCAGTGAATGGGCAATCTGCCTTTCTACTGCTATTATAGAAAGACCTCTTAGACTTTGAAAAGCTGCATTCCGCTGAGGTTACTTGACATAGGCATGCACAAACAAATTCTCAGTGCAATTTACATTTTGGAAAAGTGTCTTTCGAATTCTTTTCATAAATGTGTGCCGAGATACGCTTGGGAAAGAATGCAAAGCAACTGTTGACAGTATGTAATAACTTGATAATACTTATAAGACATTTATATCGTCTGAGTTTTACTTCAGTTCACTTAGAGCATTGGTATAAATCACCCGAAGCAATTTTATTCGGCCCGAGAAGGCATTTTATTATGTATTTGTTGCAAAGATTTCAATTATTTTGAGATTTATATTATTTTATAACAGTTCGAGTTTATATCATTTCCATTTGTATAAAAAATGAGCAAGAATAACGCTTAGGAAATCTGTAAATGAGCAATTAAATTAAAGTGTGATATAAATTTTATTAATGTGAATTATTATATAGATTTTAGTAACTTTTATTCTTACGTGTAAACCAAAATGAGCTCAGTTCCTAGTTTTTACGTTAAGAATAATTGTTTTGTTTGGGAATTCATTTATATATAAACAGCTTTTTTTCACAGCTGAATATTGATATGAAAAGTACACAGTTGATCGATTAGAATCTAAAATCCGTCAGGAAGATAATTTTCTGTAATTTCTCTCCACTGAACCCTTATTACAATCTAATGCCTTCAAGCGTCAAGTTATATTTTAGGTAAAATAAAAAAGTTTAAAATTATTTACATACAAGCATATGCATTTAAAAAAAATAATAATAAATAAGGGAAAGAAATTAAGTTGCCATTATAGACTCAAGTTTTGTCCTACTTGAAAATGTGCAGAGATTTATATTTATTTTAAATAACCAATTTAATTTAATTTTACGTTCTTTCGTACAAGCCTTCATTCACCTAATTGTCAATGCCAGAATATTTAAATTTTGGTAGCGCGCGTGGAGTAATGCAAATTCTACCTTGAGGAGAAAAAGTTTAAATACTGAGTTCTAGAGGAAAATGAGAGAGTTTTGGGCATTCACTATCAGTGCTGTACCATGAGCTTCTATCTCTGCATTTATCTGGCATAACAGAGTTTACGTGGTTTACGTGGCATAACAGCTTTTACTTTGCTGCCACTAGTTTTCGACGGGGTTTTAAGTAACAGAAGTTTTCTGAGCTCTGTAGAGAATTTCTACTACTTGTTAATATCTTCGAATTTTTAGTTTAGTTCTTGTTATTTGAGTTACCGCCCGAGTGAGGCGTAGTGTGTTAGCGTCGACGCATTGTGAATTTTAAAATATTTAATAAAGGGTACTTTTATCCCTTCTTCTGTGTAGATTTTACACGTACAGTAGTCACTTAGAAGATAAGAAAGTGGGTCTTACAAAACTTTCTCTGAAAACTTGGAAAGTTTTCATAATTCATTTATTTTTAGTTCATTCATTTTAGTTATTCATTCATTTATTTTATTCATTCATTTATTTATTAATAAATTATTAATTAAACACGCTAGGATTACTTAAAAGAGGTGTCAGTCTAAGAATTTAATATTTAGCTGTGAGTGTTCCCTATTGCAAAGTGTAACCAACAAAACTTTCCAACAAGTACTGAAGATTTCAGACAGAAATATGACATTGTTCTCTTTATCATATTATTATTATTACTGCTTGTGTTACGTTAATAAGCTAAAACTAAAATTTATTTATTTAAAATATTTTATATTTTATTAATAAATTTTTCTATTTTGTAAAAAAAATTATCCGTCTCTTGTTTTCAGATCGTGTAATCGCCCGCATGCAATTTGAGTTTGAGACCACTGGCTTAAAGCATACATACTTATTGCAACTGCTGCTCAGGTATTTTTTTCGCAAGTTCTTAGTGTCACAAATAACCCACAAATCTTTCTGCCAACCACTTAACATCAGTGTCTAGTACAAATATTAAAAACGTTTAGTCGTAATAGATTTTCTTCCGCGAAAATGAGTTCGTTTCTGTTTTCATAAGAAAACTGCTTTATATTGTTCTTAAATCTGGTATTAATAGACTCAATGACACCCGCTTAAAACGTAATCAATTAACTCTCCTGTTTTAGATTTTCTAAATCCATTTTCTCGGAACTCTTCAATAACGCATAGCGTAAGCTTTGTTATAGTGCCTGACTTTATGCTTTTCTGCTGAACTGCTTTGTTAAATTCGTTGCCATGAATAAGAGTAGAATACGAGATCAAAAATTAGATTATGGTGGAAAAGTATTTTTCTTATAAGCAGTAAACAAACCAAAACAAAAAGTAAGAGCTTTCTAATTAAAGATGAATTTTCTAAATGGCTCGAGCGAACTTCCAAGAGATCCATACAGTTTACCTCTCTTTTGAAGTATACTTTTCAAATGTTTAAATACAGCTCGAGGAAGTAACCATGTCCAGATTTTACTGTTAAGCATATTTTCCTTCCCCCTGTCAAAAACTTGAAAATTGAAAATTGCCTCACCTGAAAAATATTTTGTGACGCATGAAGATCGCTTTTCTTCGAATCGCGAACTGCCTTCTCAACGGACAAGCTGTTTTTGAAAAGCTAGAGCTGGAGCCACTAGTTTTCCTGCATGACAAAATTCAGGAGGGCTGAAAAATCAATTTTTTTCCTTTTTAATAAAACGAAACATAAATTATGTATTACTGACAAAAAATTAAATTTGACCATTTGGAGTGCTGTTTCAAATAGATTCTAACAAAAAAATTTATTTTATAAATTGCTTCCCACTCACATAGTGTTATTTAGTTAAAAAAAAATTACGCATGCATGCAAAATTGGTCAATCATCAAGACCTTTTGACTTCCGTGTCAAAGAAATACTGTAAACGCGAAAAGTTTCGGGTATCACACTTCAAAAAAATATCCATTTTTAATTAAAGAAATTATGAGTTAAATGTTATTTAATTTAAGGAAATTATGCATACATGCAAAATTGGTCAATCATCAAGACCTTTTGACTTTCGTGCACGAAGTAAAAGAAATATTGTAATCGCGAAAATTTCGGATATCATACTAAAAACATCCGTTTTCACCATTGCCGAATCCATTTGGATTATTTTTTTGTGTGACATCTGTACATAAAGACAGAATAAAGGACATTTTTTACAGAAAAGGCTTGTAAAATAAATTTAAAATATATTCAAAAGAGATTTTTTTTCGTGGAATCTGTACGTATGTATCTCGCATAACTAAAAAAAAATTAGCCATAGAACTCTGAAGTTTTCTATATATAGATCTAGCTATAACTTCTAATTGTCCATCTCTCTCTTTTTTACTGCAATCGACAATACCAAATGTGTTCGTGTTATTCACTTATGCATTTTTATAAATTTTTAGGATTAAAAATTTATTTGAATTATATATATATATATATATAATTCCAATATATATATATATATATATATATATATATATACCTTGCCTGGCTTAGAAGCACTTACCGGGCTTTCTTTGGCTCATTCATTGGTCATAATCACATACTTCCACTTACATAAGTGTTTCAAATGACGAAAATATTGATGTTTTGAAAATGTCACATTAAAAAATAATAATTTTAAAAAATCTAAAAGATTTCAGATTTTAAATTACGTCCAACGGGACCTTTTTTTAACGTTTTGTGTGTTACCTTTATTTATTAAATATCATGTTCTTTTCACTTAAACCATAAAATTCAGTTCAATAGAAATGTCGTAAAATAATTTTCAAATGAGCGTATCTTTAGAATTTCCGATACACAGTTCCACGCGCCGCAGATAAAAAGGTTTTTTTTTTTCCCGTACAGTGTTGCTATTGCTCGCTTTGAAATCGTTGAGTTTGTTACTCAAAAGTTCCTTAAAGTTTTTCAATACAATATTTAACTTCTTCAATACAATATTTAATTTCTTCAATACAATATTTAACTTCTTCAATACAATATTTAATTTCTTCAATACAATATTTAATTTCTTCAATACAATATTTAATTTCTTCAATACAATATTTCTTCAAATACTCTAATATTTAATTAAGACACAATAACACGCCGAATAAATACTAATTCAGAAGTCAAACAACAAAAATCAGCGTTATACCTACAAAATTTTCACAGGACTAGTTTCGATGGTTTTACCGAAACATCATCTTCAGCTGCAAAACCGCAAATGAACAAGGTAGGAAATAATGATTAGATAAGATAAGAAAGCCTTAACAAGAATAAGCAAGTGGCGCCATCTGTTGGCGAAACCAGAACTAAAACATAATTTCTTCGGCTTTTAGAGAAATTATGTTTTAGTTCTGGTTTCGCCAACAGATGGCGCCACTTGCTTATTCTTGTTAAGGCTTTCTTATCTTATCTAATCATTATTTCCTACCTTGTTCATTTGCGGTTTTGCAGCTGAAGATGATGGTTCGGTAAAACCATCGAAACTAGTCCTGTGAAAATTTTGTAGGTATAACGCTGATTTTTGTTGTTTGACTTCTGAATTAGACTCTAATATTTAGTTAGGACTCTAACATTTAGTGGCAACAGTTTGAAAAGTGATTCGCCGTTTAAAGTCATTCAACGCAAAATCGCAAAACGAAACAATAGTCCTTCAAGACCTTTTGGACTAATAATAATTTTGTACAAATAACGGAATCTAACATTTAATGTGGTTTCCCGGTTCCTAAACTTATATTTGGGAAAGTTTTATACCCGTTATGAAAAGTAAAAATACAAGAAGATCGACTCCCGTACGATAGAAATTCACCTGGATATTTAATTTCAAAATTTGCAATTTTTTATGCCATTTTTAATTTGCCTTTAGGGATCGGTCAATTAAGTTAAAACTATTCGAGAAGATAAGTTTAAATGAATTGCATCAAAAAAGTGTGCCTAATTTAATAGCCCGTACAAGAAACTCATGTGGTGTCCGCATCTGATTTTTTTTCAGTTCTGCTTCCAGGATGTCTATGGAATTGTTTGTTAACGCGGAGAAATATTTATGAATGCATAATTTTCTTTATACCTATTTTTGTTTCCATTTTAACCATGAATAAAACATTTCCGTATTTCCTTCTCTTTTATTTCCCATACTTTATTTCTAGCTTTTAATTTTTAATGTATATGAAAATTTTTAAAAGTTAATTATAGTTCTAAACGTCATGTGTCCCGTTACTGCTGTTTATACGTCATAAGTTTGGATTTTTTCTTTGTGTGCTATGTAATTTCAAATTAGAAACGCTTTCTTTTATGGATCTTTTTTACTATTGTTGACACTCAATATGCAACAAAAGAAACATGAAGTTTTAATAGTGTAATTAATTAATGTAAAATCTTTTATAATGCAAAATGAACGGGAAAAAGTAAATGATAATACATAATCCATTGGGATATATCTATATACAGAATATGGCATTAACTAACTGTAGAAATCAATTAAAGCTTATTAAAAAATTATGTTTTGAAAACAATCAAAGCTCTGGGTCTCCCACGCAGAAAATGATGACTTTAGAAACGAAAATAACAATAATAATGAACTTGCAATCTGAAAACTTTGGATTGCAGTTTATAACACTTTAAATTTATCTATAAAATTTATCTTAGCCCTGTTAAGTTCGAAAAATATAAAATGTCATAAAAATTCGTAGAAATATTTCATTGATCAGTAACGTCTAGTATTCTTACCGAGCATAGACTAACTAGATGTCAATAGACTGTGTAAGGCATTATCCCTAAGTCTCAAGTACGACAAAGTCCAGAGAAAGGGTGTAAAGAACTTTTTATTAACTCAATATATTCACAGATATCCCCGACAAATCCAACACTTTTGGCTTAACTCAAAAGCTAACAAGTAACTTAAAATAGAATAGAATTAATTTAGATAAGCTAGTCTAACGGCTTTTTACGGGTCACTTATTGCGAACGCAGGCACTGGCTCGTAAAAATCGGTAGATAGTGCTTAATGGCTAGAAGAAACAAACGCTCAACACCACAAAAATCTAATCAGGTTCACAAAACGTTACAAAAATGCCCCTGTGGGCGTAATATGAAATCTGAAATCTTTCAGACTTTTTAGGGGGGTAGGGGGCCATAATAAGTTAATACAAGTTGAATGAAATTTATACTATTACTTTAATTTCAAAATAAAAATGCACAACAGACATTTTTTAAACCCTAATGTCTCTACGGAAAAAATAATTTTCTACTTTCGGAGTGTCTTGTAATGCGCTAACAACTGAGCCACAGAGAAATTCGGAAAGGAAAAACAAATTCGTAACCCAGACGTGATTTGAACACGCAACCTTCTGATCTGGAGTCAGATGCGCTACCGTTGCGCCACCAGGCCTCAGCCTGAGTGGTCATAATTATCCAAAATAAAATAACTTTTCTTAGTGGTCAATTCCATTTATTCAATACGAATTACAGAGATACCCATTTATTCAATATTAAACGCAGGTGCTCCTGTAGTTTTACATTTCCGGCATATCTTTCTCTTAAAATTTGCTGTATTACACGAGAAAATAGAACAATTTTTGTAATGATAATTCTACTAAAATTATTTATCTAAATACAAACTTCGTAACAGTCTCATTGGGAAAAAGCTGCGGGACAAGCAATAACACTGCAGTTGCCTGGAAAGTAGTAACAGCCGTAGAGAAAATAACGAATGCAAGCAGTTGCACTACAAAATCATGCGTTACATCACGTGATCGGATGCACTAAATCTTAAGCACTAAAGATCACGTGATCGAAATGGGATGTAATCTACTGAAAGGGCAATTCAAGCAATCATTGCTTATAAGAATCGAGAAATGGTTTCAGCAAAGAAGGAATAGCGAACTTCAGAGTGGTTTTTGATGGCAGATATACCCTTATCTTTCTTCTGGGAATTTCAGTATTTCGTTTTCCGTCTCCTTTTCATCAAATGAATTTTTGACTTTATTGTAAAACTGAACCGGTTTCGTGTTGTACATGACTATCTACAAAAAAAACTGTAATTTGAAGTTTCAGACTGCAATTTAACATTTAAAAAAATCATCAGTAAAAATTTCAAATTTTTTAAAAATTTTAACTAAAAATAAAAATTTATATTTTTTAATGGAATTTGATTTTTGCATTTAAACTCTAGCTTAACAGCAGAAACGGATCCAAACAATGCAATTGCGATAGGCTGTTAATTTAAAAATGAATTCTCACTGTTTTAAAATGTAGAATGTAAAATCATTATGTTTTAAAAACACAAAGTTTGCAACAAATATTCTTCACAAGTGGTAACGACTTTTGTTTTCCACTGCGTATTTGTTTAGTGAAAAGTAGCAGTCGCTTTTCGAGATATTCTAATTAAGTAACTATAGTTGTGCGATAATAAATAACTCTCATGCAAAATTTGTGTTTATAATAATTATAGTGAATTCGCATTTCGTTAGAGTTTAAGCTCTGAAACTTCGGTTCAATATTTGGCTCATAAAATTTTAGTGCTCATTTTATTGCTTTTGCAACTTTTATGAACTTGTATAAATTATTCGACCATTGAATTATTATATCTAATTGGTCAACGACGATGGATAAATGTTATCTGTGATAAAAATATAAAGAAGTAAAGAAGAAAAAAAGTAAAGAAGCAAAATTAAATGTTGAAACGTATGTATTCATCTCTCGCAACGGCGTGACAAGCACTAAATACGATTCTTAGCTTACCTTCTAAATCAATACCACTCCTTTGTGATTCATAAAAACAGTTATTTTCCTGGATTCATTTTTTAGCCTTAGAAGCTGAGGTAAGAAGGCAAAAGCAGCTGGCTGCTCTATTAATTTGAAATTAGGCTTATTTACTTTGCTCGAAGAAACAGCTAATTTGTTCCAAACTTGTAATTTACGATAATTAATTATGTAACTATTTTAATCACATTACTTTATAATAATTAATCATTTTACACAGGAATAATGTTTGAGCTCCTAACAGTTAGATCCCAATGGACCATGGAATGAATTCTCTTTTCCATTACTGTAATTTTGTTACCATAGCTTTGACGGCTTATAATAGCTGCCTAAAACATTTCTTAGCCTTTTCGTGAAAGCAATATGTAGGTTTTATGTTAACTAAACAGTTATCTTATTATTCTGCCTTGCTTTCATTTCTACTTTCTTCAACTCTTACCAGTTGCAAATTATTTAATTTGTTTAAGTATAGAGTTCTTGAATTCGAGAGAGAATATTTGGCAGCCGTAACGCCGTAACGCGTAAGCCGTAATTGCTTCGTGAAGATATTGAGGCTGGGCCAAAGCTTACTGATGAGCGTATTACTTCGTATTTGATACTTAAATTGACTAGCATTTTTTTAATTTAATTTCTCACAAGCTATGAAGATTTGATTTTATGTTACTGTTTTCAGTTCTGTGTAACAGTTAGGCTGAGAGGTTCATAAAAATATTCATTTTAAATCTGTGTCAGTGTTACTTTACTTAGAAGTTACAACGAGATGATAAATCGTTTGATTGTCTTTATGGTTCTAGGAGTTTATAGTTAAAGTAGTGTGAAACCGTACAAATTTAGCTTTGAAGATAACTAACTGCCCGACTACATAGAAGATTTTACTTTATTTCTCTCAGTATGCCTCACACTTCAAAAAATATCAATTATAGTCCTTCACATTTTAGTTCAGGTGTAAACGCAGAGGACATTAGACAAATCAGACCGAAGATATATTGTAAATCAACCATACCCTAACTGGAATTAAATATCAGCAAACGTTCTTCCATTCGCCCACCGGAAGAAATTTTGCAACTTACATCACAACAACACGCACAGGAGAATGCGATAATTCCTCAGAAGTACAATGTTTTATTGACCAATATTGCAATCTTCGATTAACTGCATCATCACTTGAAGAGCAATAGCTGTCACAACAACAAATAAGTGAATAGCTACCAGTTCAATGAAACGGAAGAGTGTACGCCCGACATCTTAAATGTGCATCATTTCTAGCACTATGACCATATTATCACGTTTAAGATGGTGTCGTTAGCATATAACTTAGATAGAAATATAAAGGCCTAACATGTGCTTTAGTGATGAATTTATATGATGTGCCGTAAAATTAGACAGTAAAGATGTAAGGGACTGGATTACTATGTGAGCAACATCTTTGATCTTCAGTCTTGATAATGTGATAATATATTGCATTTTTGTGATGTTGCATTTGCATGGTCTCACATAATACTGGCATTATTTTTCATGCTTTGTTCACATTACATGACCTATGACGCACTAATATCCCATTCATTGTGACAGAAAGAAGTATTTGGACTCAGGCTTTGGAGATCGTTGGATATTAACGCTATAGTAGCGGATCCATATTTACTTCTGTAGAAAAACCAGAATCTAAACACAACAGCACAAGTCGCTTAACAACGAATGTATTATTTATATTAGTGGAGGAAGATATTTCTGCACCAATTTTAGATAAAGTAAGATGATGATTTGCATTTCTCTTATACTAGGTGAATGATGATGACCTTTTCTAAAAATGGTTTAGAAAGGTATTTATTTAACACTTCATTAAAATTTAATTGATCATCTGGTTGCATATTATGTGTAGATTAGGGAGGTTGTTTTTGAAAAACAATCCCAAGATTATTTATGTATCATATTACTGTCATCAATATGTTTCTTTATCCCTTCAGAGGCGAAGGGGTTAAAACCGATAAATGCTGGTTGTTAAGGATCGTTTTCTGTATTTATTATTTCACTGTAAATTGTAATGTTTAATTTCTAGAATTTCGTAACTAGTTTTCAGATGTATTCCAAAGAAAATATTTGTAAGTTAAAATTAATTAATCTGCTCTATATACGTATCTCATTTTTACTACTGTACGTAAACGTCTGTAAATAAGTATATTTAAATTATTGGATTACGTTAACTATATATATTTATATTCAACACTGGTAGTTAGAAACCGAGCGAATGGATTAGTTGCATGGTTGGTTTACTGCTGATTTATCCCGCATGTAAAGTGAACGCGAGCCAGTTTTCCTTAAGAGGTTCCTTAAGAGGCATATTTATTTTTAGGTAAATAGCCCTTGTGAACTTTGCCGTATTTCAGTATCATAGCCTAAAAAACGTTCCTCTTATTATTTTGAAATTTTTCTTCTATTAACAACTATTCTCTACTTTTTTTTAAGAACTCTGACTAGAAATTTCTTCTTTCGTTAGAGTAAAACATTTTTAATTTATTTCCTTGTAACCTTCACCCTTACCGAGAGAGGGATTAAATCTCTTAAACAAATTATTTGATACTGAAAAGCGTTCGTTAAATTCCACATTGAAAATATTTATCAACACTTCGAAGAGATGATATTTTTCATCAATACGCAAACTCACGTCCTGGAAAAATAAAATCCACAGTCATTATCCCTATTTGTGAATTAGCAGACGAAGAAAGGAAAAATTTACAAGCAAAAGCCCTATCCTTTAACAAATAAAGCTACTGATCAAAATCATTTACTTTTATTTTATTCTATATTCCCTCCCACCCAGCTGGTTCCCAAAATGTTGCTATTCGCCAAAGGATAATATATTTAATATCATTACAATTAATTACTAATGTACCCTATTGACAATTTTTCAAAGTTTACAGTTTCGTTGTAAATAAATAACTATGTTTTCAGCACTATATATTATGCAACTGCAAATATTTTTTCAGTTTTATTTTTACACAAATATCTTTTAAGTTTTAATGATAAACTCTACTTTGAGGTATTAAGATTGTAATCTGAAGATTTTAGAATGCATATCTTCCTACTTACATGTCTTTCATCGCTCCAAGACATCGCGTAATTCAAAAATATTTTAACGATAAGTTTCGGTGTAATGTTACTATTACTGACTTCTAGTATAATTGATTTTGGTGAACTCCTTTCTTTAGCAATTGCTTTGAAACTTCCAAGTAAAATAGTGAGTGTTGATGTTCTGAAAAGCTCGGCACTTCATTAGTTTCAGTAGCCTATAAAAAATTATCAAGTCAATTAAACGGCTCAGCATGTAATATGAACTATTTCATCATGTTCTAGGGTCTCAAAATAAGTACTTGTACTTTAAACGAACTTACTCTTCTTAAGAACGGCATTATAAGTATTCCTGACTATACTGAAATTTACACAGTGATTGAGTTATACGCATTACATCATGAAAAACCATAAATTTATACACAAGAATACTGACGATTAACAGTTACAATCATTTTAAAGCATAATGCTTTAGGGTAATTATTATCTAAACTGTTTAAACACTTACACACTTTACAAAATACATAAATAATTAAATTATTACACTTAGTAATTTTTTTAATTGTTATAAAAACATAAATAAATTATAACGTTAAAATATTAAATTGTTCAAAATATACCAAACATATATTTTTTTCAAATATATATATAATATCATGCAAAATTAGAGATTAAATAACATTTTCTCTCGAAGCACTTCTTGAATATTTTATACTCATGCAATGGTTTATTTTTTTGCAGCTATTTAAAACAAGTCAGTGATTTATAGTCCCTAAACCATTTAGTGAGCTAACAAAGTGTTATTCGTGAATTTCAATATTATTTAAGCAATTTTTTACGCTTAAAATAAAAACAATGAAATAACAAATAACATAAGATTCCAAACAATTCACATAACTTATTTATAATTATCCAGAAGTTTCTAATGTATTCTACTGCTGAGATTTGTTATAGAATTCAAGTTGATGTGAGCTTGTGATAATAAACGATATAAATTCTTTCTTCTGAACCTCTTTTTCTAAAACATTGCACGCTTTCTCGTTCAATTATAATGTTATTGATAATGTTTAGGGATTTCGTTGAAGAGTGTAATGGATTAATTTTAACATTATTTTGCATTGAATTCCCCAAAATATATCTCACACCTGGGAATCAGATTGTCCAATGTCAGGCTTAAAATTAAGCCGAATATACGGCAGCCGGCAGGTGACAAATTTGACATTCGTTGCATCCGTCATGTTCTCGTCTTATAATAAAACAATTTACATATACGTATAGTACAATCAATAAACACGCTCTAAATGTAAGCAAAAGAAAAGACACTCAAACAATTCATGTTATTCATTAACTGGCATTTTATTCGGGATGTTTTTGTTTGTACATTTAGTGTAGAAACGGATATTCAAAATATAATTTACACAGTTTCACAGCGGCCTTTTAAAGAATAATAAAAGTCTGAACTATCTAAGAACTTTAAACACTTGAAATTTTTGCTCACTTACTCTTATACGTATTTCTTACAATTATTAGACATTGCACTACTGGATGTCTTGAATGACTGCTCAAATAGTAATAAAAATTTAATTTTATTTAATTTAAACATTCCATTACAAATTATAATCAAGAATTTATTTTTCTGTGAGTTTCGATACTGTTATTGAAGAACACTGCACGCAACACAGTTTTTATTTTCTGGTATTAAATATCATTTTCACTGATAACGAAATGTCATTTCATAAGGTATTTCTCCCGCCATCTTAGCATTCCTTCGTAGGGTAGTGGTCAGCATTCTCGATGCGTATTCGAGAAGTACGTTGTTCGAGGGCATTGCTCATTTTTCATAACTGCTGCTTTGAAATAACCTAACGTCTCTACAGTGGCGCCCGAACTAAAAAAGGTAGTGGATGATGATTCTCCACCATCAGGATTTGGCGACTGTGTCCCCTAAACCTCAATCCCCTTTAAAAGGGGGGTGTATATAAGGTATTTCTCCCTCCCTCTTAGCGTGCCTTCGTAGTGTAGGGATTAGCACGCTCGACGCGTATTCGAGAGGTCCGTGGTTCGAGTCACTGCAAGGGCATTGCTCATTTTTCTACACTCCTGCTTCGAAATAACGTAATGTCTCTGCACTTTCAGCGCTTATATTTTGCTTTTGCGATCAATATAGCGATTTTGAAAATTTCCCTTTCGCAATACTTTCCTTGCTACTTCATTACTGTAGTAATCGCTTCATCACTTCATTACAGCATCTTTGGTTCTCAATTGAATAAATGGCGTGATTCTCCCTCATTGGGGAGATCTATAAAAAAGATAGAATGTGATGTTCCTAATAATAAATTTAGTACATATATTAGTTACAAAAAAATTAGTTCACTAAATCTGTTCAAAATATAGAAATTCATTAAAAAGTATATCGAGCTTGCAAGCGTCCGGCAGACACATTTTGTTATGTGTGCTGCGAACGTTTATCAAGAAAATGGTAAAACTGTACTCAGTGGAGCACTTGATGAAGGGCAGGATGTGTAGAAAGATGTCTCTTCTTGTTATTATACATCTGAAATTTGATAAATATTGTGGCTGGGAAGAAGTGGAGACTTGAAATGGAATTCTTGATGGGTTTTGAAATTTATTTCATAAATTTCGCTTGGTGATTCTAATTTTAGAATACCAAATCATACTGCCACAGAAGAAACCAGATACAGTATTCTTTGTAAGGATTCACAGTGCTAAAGTGTAAATTACATATTGTTGCACTTCCACAAGTGTTCGATGCCCGAAGTGCGCAGAAGGTGCAGCGCATCAGCTTTACCTAATGAATCAATTTTTAATAGATTTGACTTAAAGGTCGGTTGTTGCAAACACTCTCAAGCTTTCCATACGTACCTCTACCAAGGATATATTATTAGGGAGGATGTTTTTTCAAGGATTGTTATTGGACCTAGGAAGAAGAAGGAAAGGAACCCTCTGAGAAATTCATTATGACTATATAAGAGATTTAAGGGTGCTCTATTGTCGTAGCTGTTGATTAATCACAAGGCAATACGACAGGCTGTACGAAACGGAAATAAATCTAATTCAGAATGTCCCTCAGAGAGTTCATCCTCGATGACCATGTTGATACTTTTTGAAAAACTAAATATTATTATTACAGAAATTGGATTTCGTTTCCAGGTTACTTAAAATTTAGTTTTTTCACATTTATTTTAGTAAATGTAACTAAAACTTGAGAGATTGTTATTAAATTTTGGCCAAAATAGTTTCATCAGAAAAGAAATTTGGATATTAAATCTCTAAAATTAAAATTTTCAGTAGCTCAGGAGTTAAGTAAGTAATCCATTCCGTAAACCTTTGCGTAACTTGAATTTTACATAATAACTGTATGTGTAAATTGCTTAAGTATAACTTTGTAAGAAATTACCATATATATATATATATATATTAAAAATTTTAAATAATTTAAAATAAATTTAAAAGAAAAAGATTATAAGTGACTATAGAATAGTCAGTATCCATTAGAACACCATTAATTTAGAAGTAAATATGTTTTTGATATTTAATATAATTGTTAAAACATGCATTTAAGATAAGTGCTCTAATTTTCAATTTTAATGACATGGTAATGATTTTATTTATTTTCTGTTTATTGGTAATAATTTTTTTGTTATTCACAGTTTAATTAGTGTACTTTTTAACAATAAGATAAATAATTTTGACTTTTTGACGGTAAGATAGCTTCCCCGCAAAGCGGTTTTTAGGGCTACCAGAAAATGGCAAAAAAGGTAGGGTTGCCATATTTGCGCGATATCGTCATTTGGCGACTTTTGGCGACGAAACTGGCGATATGCCATAGACACGGGGTGAGAACATTCTAGAACGAATTCTTACCGGTTTTTCCCATATTGTTCTCGAAGGCAGGGCCAAAGCTCTATATATCCCACCTGTACAGTAGTAGCAGTGTATTGAGAGTTTTATTGAGAGCGAAGAGTATCTTGAGTGTGTTGAGTTCAGTAGTTTTATCGAGAGTGAAGAGTGTCTTGAGTGTGTTGAGTGCAGTAGTTTTATCGAGAGTGAAGAGTATCTTGAGTGTGTTATGCTTTGAAATTAGCTTAAGAGAGATCGATAGAATCGGGAGCTGTACTTTAGTGCTTTGACGTGGAGCTGTCTCCACCGTTATAGCCTGATGGCCTGAAGGCTGTGTTGCTGATTGTTTCAGAGTGTTATCATAGTTTTTCGACGACTGTAACGCGTGAAATACTGACGACAAAAATGTGTTT
The DNA here is from genome assembly GCF_044657685.1 of Stegodyphus dumicola. Taxonomy (NCBI): domain Eukaryota; kingdom Metazoa; phylum Arthropoda; class Arachnida; order Araneae; family Eresidae; genus Stegodyphus; species Stegodyphus dumicola. Next base: position 221,112,188 of record NC_140769.1, on the reverse strand, counting down.
TGATTCTTCATCAAGTGTTGTCATCAATCACTACAAGCCCACGAACGCGTAGAACGCAATACTATATATTGCTTTTCTGTAGTTATTAACACCATTTGCTGTGAATCTTAATTTTATACGAATTTTGTGAAATAAATATTGTTAAATTTATTGTACTCAGGTTTGCTGGAGATTTTAAGTTTTATTAAAGTCTTTAACCTTTTTAATTAAAGTGTTTAACAACTGTGCTGATAATAAATTGGTTTACGTTAAGATTTATATGGTTAAAAATAATAGTTTTTATTAGGGTTGTAATTAATTCTCTATTTTGTGCCACAGTTTATGAGTTTGTTAAGTTGTTTGTTTACAATAACATTAAGGTAACCTGCGATAATATGCTTGTTATAGTGGTTAACGCATTTTTTATAATAAGTCTCCGTACAGAATGATGAAGGTTAAATTCTAAAGCACTATTTTTAACTGAATTATCTGCTGCTATTTAAAAATATTTTTGATATTTTTGTTGCTTGTGGAACCTTTTTCGATTTTAATTTAGAAAAATTGCAGGCTTGTGTATATGCTTGAATTTCCTGGAAATTTTGTTATTCATAAAAGTTGGTATTGAGCCCAAAAGAATAAAGTGTTTGAAGTTTAAGTATAAATTATGTCTCATCATTAAACGATCGTGTTTAAAAGGTTCTAGTTCTCTGTGTAGTAAATATTGATATTATTAATTTTATTAGAGTTAAATATTTTGATAAAGGCTCTACGTTTTATTTTTTTCTATGGTTTCTAATTAAATTAGATAAACTTTAGAAAGATTTTGATTTGACCAGTGTGTTTTAAATGGTTACAGACGAAAATATCGCGGACGAAAATGTCGCGGAGAAAACAACGCAAGGCGAAACGTCGTGGTACAAAACATCATGGGAGAAAATAAAGCAAAGAGAAAGCATCGCAGTTCTAAAACATCGTGGTACAAAATATCGTCGTCGAAAATAAAGCGGTTCAAAAACTTCGCAGTGTAAAAGCATCGTCGACGAAAATATCGTGGTAAAAAATAAAGTACCTACAAATTATCGCATGACAATAACATTGCATACATGATTTTTAAGGCTTTAATAATTGCAAATGGATATTCGCATAATGATTTGTGTGCGCAAGATGGAAAGAAGGATAATTTTCACATTCATATGTTTTATTAATTAATAAATTTTTAAAAAATCAAAACAAGAAATTTAAATAAAACAAGAAGTAATTTTCTTTATAAGAATATCAGACTAATAAATGTGAAGAAAATTATCTCATAATTAACTCAGCAATTTTTTACTTATCTTTCATTTTCTATTCTTTTTTAGATAATACTTTTCATGAAAAATTACCAGTAAATTTACCATATTTTATTAATGACCTTTGTTCGTTAACTATGTCAGTTTGAAATTCTATTAAGTGCTATAAATTGCATTAATTTTCTATACTTAAGTTTCCATTTTACATTTTCAGCAAAAATTCATTAGTTAATAAAAAAATATGAAAGTAAAAATTATCCTTCTTTACATCTTGCGCTCACAAACCATTATGCGAGTTTTTACAATTATTAAATTTTACATTTATTAAAGCCTGAAAAACGCATGTCTGCGATTTTATTGTCATGCGATGATTTGCAGGTACTTTATTTTTTACCACGATATTTTCGTCGACGATGTTTTTAAATTGCGAAGTTTTTGAACCGTTTTATTTTCGACGACGATGTTTGGTGCCACGATGTTTTAAAACTGTGATGTTTTCTCTTTGCTCTATTTTCTCCCACGATGTTTTGTACCACGACGTTTTCGCCTTGCGTTGTTTTCTCCGCGACGTTTTCGTCTGCTATGTTTTTGCCACGATGTTTTCGGCGGACACCGTTTTAAATTTCTGGTTATTATAAGTTATTAATAAATATGAAGACTATGTGTAAAAATTCCCACACTTTACCCAAACCCTTGAATATTCAATTATATATTTTTGTGTTGTATCGTAGAAAGGCTATGGAGCAGTTATTTATGTTAGATCACCTGCTCAGTCAATTATTTGTATAAAACTGTTGTAAGCAAAAACTAGAGTTGCTCCCATTAAACCAACTTCTATTCCGCGATTGGAGCTGGGTGTTGTTGTTTTGTTAAACATACTTAATACAAACAACTGAAAATTTATTCTACAGATGCATGGAGTTATTCAAGTATTTTGTTACCTTGACTAACATCTAAACCGAAGACGATTAATGATTAATTAGCTAGACGATTAATAAGGTATTGAATGGAATTTTATACTTCTCCGACTTTTGGTCAACTTTTGGAGGACTGTGGAAAGCTGGGGTGAACACCTTTAAGTATCATCTAAAGCGTTCTGTGGGTAACATAAAATAAATTTTGGAAGAGTTCTTAATGTGTACTGAATCAGATTGAAAGAATATTTAACAGTCTTCCTATCTGCCTTCTGTATTCGCATTCAAATGGTCTCGACATTTTCTTATTATTATTTCTTATTTATTAACTCCACATTTTCTTATAGGTCGTTCAATTACTGACATACCTGAGAAAGATTTTAGCATTTTGCCACTTAACAGATTGGCAGAGGGTAGCAAAAACTCATTTGGGAGAATTAATCTCTTATTTATATAATTTACAACAGAGACGTAGGTGTGGGACTGCAATGAATGGAGTAAAATTAGGGACTTATTATTAAGGAAGATAATATGCTAGTTTTCAACTTCGTAATTGGACAGAGTGGTAGATGTTTTTCCAGGAGCTGATAACAAAATACGATAATTAAGTGTGAAGACGAAATATAGTATATTGCAAAGCAGTATTTCTAAGCTTTGCATATTTTGACATTTGAGGACAATGTTGGAAACTCTCATCTGTAGCTGTTAAATCTTTATGATTATGTGTAGTTCTAAACTGTTAGCGTATGATTAATCATAACTAATTGTTTTCTTTTATTGCCTTGAACCTGAAAAATTCAGCGGGAAAGGCGTTACAAACAATGACAGCATGAGATTTTACACATATATGGGTGTGGATAACCAAGCCAATGGATGAATACAGAAACCCGCTGTGAAGTTGCAAAGGAGAGCAAGAAAAGCCGTCAAGAAAAACGCCAAAGAGGAGTGTATTTTGCATTTATCACATTGTTTAGTTGGTTTCAGTCTTTGCTGAAATAGTACAAAGCTCTGATAGCTCATATCCACGTGGTGCTCACTCAAAACAGCTAAAGGTTACAAAGCCTTAACAAATGAAAATACCAAATTATTTATATAATCCTGTGGATGACTTCGTAGGATGACTCACTTAAAGTTTTAGGGGCTTTCATCTTAAAATGTTAGAGCAAGATTAAAATTTCTTAAAACTTTTTCAATGCTTAGGTAGTCCTTTAAATGCGGGATCACTATAACACCACTTGTAATACCTGATAAATCTATCTCTGACTGCAGCAAGGAAGATTTAAAACTTTATTTAAGCTTACTACACATATGCAAGATAAATGTCAAGATTACTTAATAAGTCACTATCATCTAAACACTCCCAAGATTTTCGTTTTATGTTATTTGCAGTGAGAAAAATGTAAATATGCAGTATTAAATCATAATTTTATAGAATTAAGTGTTGTACAAACTGTCCTGTATTAATAATTTCGCCGTTTTTTCCTGTTGCTAGTACTAAGATGAATTGAAAACCTCCAGTTCAGGTATTACTAATACATGCTCACATTTATAGCTAGTTTGTATATATTCGCTACAAAATTTATTGTTCAAATGCATGACGATCTGTCAAAATGAAACTACTAAGTATAGATATGCATTTTCAGACATTAAGGAAATAATTCAATCCCAGAAATTCCATCATAGAGACACACTTCCATTTTGAAATTTTCAAAGGAATTGCCAATAGCTTTTATCCACCAAGAAATTCCATTTTCGCGATAAAGGCGTTAAAACTTTCAAAAGACTGATAAAAAAAGATCAAAATGGTTTCCAATTTCAACTATGTGAATGGGGCTGGTCGGTTATCACTCCACATATTGCCGGTAGATGTCGTTCAGTAGGCGCATGTTGATGGTTGATTCCGACCGGAAAAGTGCAGTAAAGAAGTCACGTTCTTGCGTGATAACTGCTTCCAGGGACACGTGACTTGAGGAGAAGAAGAGATCATAATGGTCGAGTTGTTGCAGTATTCTAAAACATTTCAGAATACAGATCCATACTTTGTGTCCTTGAGGGAAAAAATGGTTTTTAAAACATGAAAACTTTAATAATACGAAATAACTTTCCACTTCTTATAGATTCTAGTTGAATGCTACAAGAATAAAGATTTCAGTCTTTGCTGAAATAGTAAGTTGTAAGCCTAGAAAAGAAGAAATAAGAATTTAATACGAAATTTTCACTTTTATTTAAAAACATACATAGTTCAGTTCCTAAAGATCTGTTTCAGGTTTCATTCTTCTTCATTAAAGCTTAGAGTAGTCTTTATAAGTGCAATTATGAAACTTTATCAGTTCATGATATGCGCAACTAAAAACCTCTGAACTTGCGGCTCAGCGATAAAAGTTTAAATTGTTATTAAAATTCACACCGTTGCTAAAATACTCTCTATATATCTTCCATAACATTTGTCAAGATGTGATCGATTATTATTAATACGAAAATCATCTTCAAGATTCACAAGAATGCATAATTCCCAAATGTGGATATTTATGTGTGAGCATGATTTTCCCTTAATCCTTTTTGAACATGACATGAGTAGAAATTGAACGTAATCGTGATGCTCCTAAGTTCAGTATGTTGTGTGACCTAATGAGTAACAAGATTTTTGCCCCTTTTCCATTATTAGTACTAAATAGTATTAGCTTCAATGTGTACTTGGACATACAGCAGATATTTTTTCCTTCCTCAGATCGAGCAAATGAAAATATAAGCTGTTTCCTTCTTTTAACAAGATAGAGCACAGTCTCACTCTATGGATGATGTGAAGAAAGATTAAAATCTTTGTTTTCCAAAATGGTGTACTTACAAAAATGTGCTAGTCCCATGGCTTCAACAATCCCTAGCCTTATTCCATTAGATTTCTTCCATAAGGTTGTTGTGTTGCAAATGAAATGAAAAGTCACACGAGAAATTGCAAGCTTTAGGTTCAAAGTCCTTGCCGGAAAACAAACCGAAACTGAATAATGTCTTAACTTTAGTCGTACTCTAAATGATATGTTAAAATTTATTAATTTTGCAGGGAGCTTTGTGTGTGCACCAAATGCACTTTTAGTCCATTTGAATTTTGCATGTTTCTTATACATTTCATGAACGCATTCTCAAGAAGCCTGTTTTTGGTAATTTTTAATATTTCAAATGACCAAGTGATATACACTGTGAAAACTGATAAGTATGCAAAGTCTTGTCGTCAAAATCTTTAATCTATTGCCAATTTTTTTCGTAAGATTTAATTATTGTTGTTCTTGCTAAAGTACATCAAATTATTTAGCAACAATTTATAATAGTAAACAGTATAAATTATTTTTTCCAACTAATTAAGTGCCTTTTATGGCATTTCAAATTTTTTATGCCTTAGCCGTATATCTAATTGAAATATATTTATGATATGTTCAAATTACTTATACTGGTATGTTCATTTGCAGATTTACGGTAATTAAAAACTAGTTTCTAGCATGATGTATTATGTACATAGATACGCAACCGTTTCTTTTGATTTATAATATATCCAGTCTATGAATAAGCCCTCATCATAAAAATCTTAAAAGAATTTCTAAAGGTATATATTTTATAACCGTATTACCAGTGCAATTAAAATTATGATATCTTTTATATTTATTTAGGTATTAAGATTAGGAGAAATTTGATGGTTTTGCTTGGGATGTCAAAGCAGAAATTTGAGACATATTTGATGGATGAGAATATATCGAAAGAAAATATTTTCTTTAAGAGAGCAGTATTAACTATTTGGCAATAAAAGGGCAGTGTTAATTTGCATATTTAATAACATAAGTCAACGATTATCATCAACAAACGTTATAATTTGTTTTCGTTGAAATTTCATAATTAAAGTTGTTACCTTGTTTCTTGTTACTATCATATGACATACAAATAACATTGCATTAGTGTATGTTTACATACATATGCGCATGCATATATTAAAATGGTATTTTATGTATTTCTTGTAAGAAAATTTTACTTAGAGAAATGCTTTTATACATTTTTACTCAAATAAATTAAAGATATTTTCCAAATGATTGAAACTGTGCTGCATTTAAAAGTAGAATTGTTTTAGCCATTTGCATTTTTCATATTGATATTCATAAATCATATATTCATATTGATATTCAAACTATCAGAATAAAGCAAACTTTGTTTGGAAATACTGTTGCTTTCTAAGGGTTCGTGGATTTGGAATAATTGATAATAACACTTGATGAAGAATCGAAACACAATTTATTCGCCATTAAACACTATTACCCAGGACAGTTCCAAAGACACCTTTACACTCGTCGAAAAAACGAAGACAAACACTCTGAAACAATCAGCAATACAGTCTTCAGGCTATAACGATAAAGGCAGCTTCATGGCAAAGCACTAAAGTATAGCTTCCGACTCTGTCGATTGCCTCAAGCTAATCTCTGAACTCAAACTCAAAACAATACACTCTCCTAGGACAGTCAGGGTATATATAGCTTTAACCTACCTTCGAGAATATCCTCAAGAAAATCCCTAAGAATGCCTTCTAAAATGTTTTCGCTCGGTCTACGGCATATCGCCAATCAAATGGAGGATTTCGCTCCAAATCTAGTCACTCTGCTTTTCCCTGCCACTTTCTGGCAACCCTATCCCCGCTCTGCGTGGAAGCTGTCTCATCGCAGCTCGGCATTTCGCAACAATACAAGAAACAAACGAACATATGTGGGATAACAGCAGAGCTAGTAGATGATGTCAGGACATTTAGGAATTGTTTTTATCCACAACAGAGCTCCACAACATCCTCCAAAGAATAATTACTCAATCTCAAGACGCCTTTTTCACTACTTCTAATAATGAATAAGGTTACCAAAAAAGCAGCCATCCTTTTAACTGTTTGGAACTCTTGTAGTCTCCATAATAAATTCTCCGAATTTCAAAATTTTCTTGTAGAATATGATGTGGATATTGCTTTTATTACATAAACTTTCGCATTACCTAGCAGTGGTTTAAAAATTGCAATTTATTGGCAATATAGATGTGACCGACTCACGCATAGAGGCGGAGGTGTCGCCATCTATGTTCGAAGAAGATCGACGAACACAGATTTACCGTATTTATAATGACCATCTATTTTTTGTAGCACTTTATTATTAGTATTTATAGCTTAGTTAATTTATTTATTATCCTTAAAAAATATATATTTTAATATTTTTCTTTTAAAACCACTCATGTGTCTTCACATTGTATGTTTAAGTTATCCTCATTTATTTTAACTCAAAGGGTGTTAGCCCAGAATGGGTATTAATTTCGTTCTGGCATTTTGCGTTGGTTCACTATAAATGTCGGTTCACTTTTCAAATTGTTGCCACCAAATATTAGAGCCCTGTGTTATATTTAAAGAAATTAAATAATGAAGAATCTGTGTGAATGTATGTATGTTTCTCGCACTGTGGTGAAACAAAGGTACCTAGAGCCATCAAATTTTGAATAATGTAATCTTCCACGGAATATGGGCATCTGGAAGCCCGAATTTGGAATTTGAAATTTGTTTTATTATCGATTTCATATTTTGTAACACTTTAACTAATTTTTGATTAACAAACTCAACGATTTCAAAGCGAGCAATGGTAATACTGTACGGGGGAAAAAAAAAATCTCTAGCGCGCGAGACTGTGTATCGGAAATTCTAAAGATATGCTCATGCGATATTGCTGTTGGTTTGAATTTCAAGTGCGAAGAACATGAGATTTAATAAGTAAAGGCAGCTCACAAGACGTTAAAAAACGCCCCTTTTGGCATAATGTAAAATCTGAAAGTATTAAGATTATATATACTGAATACTTATTATCTTTGTTTTTCTCCCTTCCTTTCTTTTTTAGTGCGCGTTATATTGGCTCGAAATAATTTCGTGATTCAAAAATCGCGTAAAATAAATATAAATTTTCAAAGCTGGTGTGAAATGACCCAGTGACATTGAATGTAGAAAGGGAAGGGGAGAAAGAAGTAGAAGTAAATTGAGAAATCATAAAAAATCCTGCTTTCCAATTTCAGAACTGGTTGAAAAAATGTAGTTTTTCAAGTGATTCGGTATTATATAACGTATTCACACAGCTTGTCATTGAATACTGAGTAGGTGTTGACCTTGAGAAGAACCAACGAGAAACGCATTTTCGCTTTGGAATTTAGAAGACGTGATTCAAATGAAGAAGTACTTTTGGTTTCTTGAAACGAGTAATAAAGTAATTTCTGGAAACGAATAAAGTCTTTTTACAACATGACGGAAGATTAGTGAAATTAAACGTACATTAATATGCATGAGAATAAATTTTCATCATGACTGCTAATTTTATGAAAAAAAAAATCTTTCATTTATCTTCAAACTTATTACAAAAATCGAGCAATTATTTTCCTGGTATGTGATATATGAGGTCAAAAATATCTTTTTTTTAATTATAATAATTCATTTTAATTTATATCAGTTAGATAAATTATTAAAAAAATAAAAAATATAGATTTATACTATTCAGAAACGCATTATTGCATTGCTCAGTTTGTTAAGGAATTACGGGATAATTTTAAACTTGAAGTTACATGAATAGAATCTAATCTAAACACTTGATATTTTTCCTATTGGCAATTCTTACCAAAGTGAGCGGATGATATAAACGGTAGAGTATCATAACGCAATGGATCCTAATATTTTGGAATTTCACCTCGAAGAACGTTTTCTCTGTCAAAATTATGAAAAAGAACTCTGATAAGAATATTTTTGATACCAAAATTAAATAGAAAGACACAGTTGATCTTCAAGGTTGTTGGTTACTTGCGACTTGCAGGAAAATTGCCTTTTCAAATCAACTATATATGTGTCCGGTATGAAGTGGTATAATAAATTTAGACAGGTTTCCCTGTTAGAATTAAAGTGGATCGATGATGGCCAATACTTTTTATTAGTGATTGGTCACTGATAAGTTGACCGTAACTGGCAGTTAACCCAACCCAAAGGTCACGATTCTAGGGCAGGGCAGTGAACTTAGATAAATGCTTATTTTTTTTTTTTTTTTTTTTTTTAGTCCAAAGGGGCTTTGTCCCTGAAGGACCATTGTTTTCGTTTTGCGATTTTGCGTCGGACTCATAAACGTCGGTTCACTTTTCAAACCGTTGCCACAAAATGTTAGAGTCCTGCATTATATTTGAAGAAATTAAATAATGAAAAATCTGCATAAATGATTGTCTATTTCTCGCATTGTGATAAAACAATGGTACATAGAGCCATCGAATTTTGAATGACGAAATCCTACTGCGAATATGGGCATCTAAAATCCCAAATTTGGAATTTGTTTTATTATAGATTTTATATTTTGTAAAACTTTAACGAATTTTTGATTTACAAACTCAATGCTTTAAAAGCGAGAAATGGCAACGTTATATAGAAAAAAAATACTTTTATCTCCAGCTCGCGAGACTGTGTATATCGGAAATTCTAAAGATATGCTTAATTTAACATTATTTTGCGATGTTGCTCTTGAACTGAATTTTATGGTTTAAGTGCAAAGAACATGATATTTAATAAATAAAGGTAACACTCAAAACGTTAAAAAAAACGCCCCTTTGGACGTAATTTAAAATCTGAAACATTTCAGATTTTTTTTTTTTTTTTTTTTTAATTTTTGTTAAGTAAGTGCATCGATGTCTATCAAGCCTGATGCTTCCATTTAAAAGTCACTTGAAATTAATCTGTAAATCGCCATTGTCGGGCAGTGCAACAAATTTAGATAGATATTTAAATTAAAATTAAATCGAATTAAATAGATAGCCTGTTGGTACCAGAACCGGTCAATGCCCATCACGGTGGCTTGTGATCTGCAGTTAGAAAGGTTACCTTATTGTGCAGGCAAGCCTTCAGCGTCAGGTATGCTATCCGCACCCGCTCAAGAACAACAACGAAAAAGATTGCAACAATCGGTTTCTCGCTTCTTCTGCTGCTGCTGGCGTTCGAGGGTGTAGGACGGTCTTCGGTCTGTCCTCTCCCTGGCCGACGCGATGTGCCATTTTCCTGCTTCTCTTTGCTGTTCCTTCGATGCTCTCTGCCATACATGAAATTCCTTTTAGCAAGTTTTTACATGAATATAATTTTTGAAATTGCAGAAAATAATTTTTGTTCATCTTCTTCCTCCTTTCGAACTCTTCGCGGGCATGTGTTTGTGAGATCTGAAACCTCCTGATTTAAAGAAGAAAATGCAGTAATACCAGGATTTATTAAGTATGCTTAATGACTGTCTTCGAAATTTGATTGTTCCTTTTACACCAAGACTTTGTTTCGAGTGGATCGAGAAAGATTGACTTTATTCTGAGTGCAACGTTAATTCTGGTGATGCGCATCACTCGTGCTTGATGTTCAAATTTATTCGTCTGTCTGGCTGATAATAATTATTTATATTAATGCTTAATACAATATCAAAGATGATGAATAAAATATAATTTATTTGGTAACATACAGTTGTCATACTTTGAGGTAAGTACGCGATTTAATAAGTAAGCAATTCATTTGATTCACATTTGTTAATCCTTTAATTCAACACACCATTTATTATAACATTTTTTGTTCCTGCACGTTATCCAGTATTTCTGGCTTATTACACCATTTATTATAACATTTAGTGCCGTTCTAAAAATTAAAAAAAAAAATTTAAGGTTGAGAACCTGAATACTTGAAATAATTAAAGAAGCATAATTTTTTTTTTCAATTCACTTTGTGAACTTGAGATGAAGTGTATGATCTATTATTATTTGCTGCACATGTGACTTAAATTAAATTATGATATTTAAATAATTTTAAGGCATATGTAATATATTTAAATCAGAAGTAAATTTCAATAGTCTATCATTGGATTGTTGTGTATTTGATAAGTATAGTGTGATGCTAGGTATCTAAATGATATGATAATTGATTAAGAAATTTAAAAAAAAATTTGATTTGTCCTTATTTTTTAAATTTACCTGTCCAAGGACAAATACATTATCCAATGATTTTTTTTTTTTTTGGTTCAAAAGGCGGTAAAAAGGGCCCTTTTTACAAAATCCAAAATAAATTGTTACATTACATATTTAAAATTATATAGGTAAGCACAAGAAAAACTGCATGCTGGACCCCGAGAAACGGACCTGAATATCAGAGTATATTTCAAATTCACAGTTCGATGCATTTCGTATCTGCTATTTTCTCCATCGTTTCTGAAACTTCAGAAATAGCAAAACAGAGCTTCTGAGTTTATACCAGAATCAAGGAATATTGCTCAACAATCTAGATACTATTTTCCACGTAATGCAGTTATACAGATCAATGAGAAGAATGCAGTGGGAGTGTACACAAACAGAGGCAGTTCGTTTAAAGGAAGCCATATTACATTTCTAACAGCTGTCAAACAGTTTTACTATCGCTGCAAGAAGTTGACATCAAGGAAACTTTGTCAAGACGAATCGTATAGAGTGGATAAAGTTATTATGCAAAACAGCAATAACCGTCCATGAAGCTTCACTGAAATATCAGTAAAACAATAGTCACGGTACACATACTGGCAATTCAAGTCCCAGGCTCTATACTGGCTCTGAACTTATGATGGCGGCAACGAACTTCCTGGCATGAAATAAGACTTAATTACCAAATAAACTTAATCCATAAAATGTTAAACAAAATAGCTTCCGAATTTTAACTGTTGAAAAGTTAGTGTACCGGATATAAAACTTTTTTAAAAAAGAACGGCTTTCAGCTAAATTTTGAACAGCCAAATGATAAAAAGCTACAGATTTTGAAGGTAGAAATGGCCTAACAGAAATCTCTAAAATCTTCAGCACATTAAAATGTTACATTTCGCTTTTGCATTTATCAAACCATGCGCCTAAGTATTGTCTCTGCTACCTTTGGACAAAAGTTCCTCCATTTTAATAATCAATTTAAATTTACTGTATAACCCACACGATGCTAATGTCTTCTTTAAAGGTCGACGGTGTTCTTCGATGTCAGTTTAGTTTAATAATTTTATTTTATATATTGTTGCACATAGAGCCAAAGGTCTTGAAAGTCACCAGAGTCCTCTGGGGTAATTTTATTTTAATAATCTTATCAGGTTCAATGTTTCTTCTAACCTTCTTCGGAAACATACAATGACCTGACTAGAACAGAGAGCTTACTAAAGCTATGTTCACTAATTGTAGTAAGTAGACAGGATACAGACGAAGGGTATACAAAACCCTTTATTTTTTTCTTTATATACAATGACTTCCGTACTTCGGAATACAATGACCCTCCACTCGGGGTCTAACTTAAAAGATATCAAAATAAAACTAAACTCTAATTTAACTTTAGAATAAGATTGGCCTTATAATAACAGAAAGCGTATGTAGCACAGAGACTGTGAACACTACAATACGTTTAATTTATCAAGAGGATTAAAACCTCTGGCCTGGAAGGCAAAGTAGCAACTGCGTAACTTCTAAGGTAAGCGGCCTGCTTCGAACTCACGGCTTCCTCTTTTCTGCTTGGCAAAAAGGCCACACTTAAATACTTGGCGTTCGCCAGACAACTTTGCATAAACTCCTTCACGCTTATAATTCTGGCCGGAAGTAGAAAATAAGAAGTGATAGTAAAGATTTAAAATAAAATAAACGTTAGTAAAACTTAAGATCCTTACATACTTCCCGCCAGAGTTAATTAGTTTGAAACTGAGGTCTAAAACGACCTTGTTGAAAACTTTTAGCTCTAGAAACTAACGCGAGACCAACCTTTTACAAACATAACTTAGCTAGAAACTAGAAAATTTTAAAAGAAAGAAATTTGTTACAATAGCAGCTCCCGGAATATACAACAATCTTTTTTCTTTTTCATCTGTACTGCATCAAAACAGGAGCTTTATTCAATTCTGGTTCCTTCCAGAGATCTGGAAGGAAAACTAGTTTAATGAAATGTTACAGAATGACATTGCAAATAACATATAGAATATACTTTTCTTAACATTCTTATTTCATTCATGACTATTTTAATTATCTCTCCCCGTGCTCTCTGACATGTGTTGTAAAAACACCAAACACGAATGTGTTTCTGTCTATGTGTTCAACACTTCCTCCTACAATCAAAACACTAATGTGTTAAAATTCAACATACGAGACCTCTTAACACACCCTAACTTCAACTCTAGACCCTGAGGTACTATTCTGAAAGTGGCTAACTCTAAAGTGTAGCGTCAGAGAGCCTAACTACATCATTCAACCTTTAACACATATTCACCATGATTTAATTTTTACAGTCACACGAATAACAAATTTTTTAACATTACTTTCACTTTTACCATATCACGTTATTTCTAAACATTCAAAATAACAGTTCACATGTATACAAGAACATATCAAGATGCCGTTAATTTTACACATTTGAAAACATACATTAGTAGTACATTGTTAACTTCTATTCTTTTCAAAGCAAGTGCCAATTCTTTCTACATTGAAATAATACTACATTTCAAAAAGTCTTTCAGACTAAAACTTCTTTCTTGTTAGAATGTTTTAAATAAAATTTATACAATAACCTTTTACAATATTTAAGTCTTTATACAACGCTATTATACATCAACTTTAGTTTTACGCGCGAGTAATTGAAAAACATAATAAGAAAATCGGTCACAACTCATTTCTCGCCCTTTTGGCGATAAAGGTAGACCTCGCATGAGGTAAAACTTCTTGAAATCTGCCACTTGCAGTAAGAATGAAAGATTAACTTAAGTTTGTAAAGTAACATAAAATTTTACTTATCTTTGTAATATTCAGACATCCTTTTCTGGGCCCAGTCTTTAAAGGTGCTGCAGACCGTAGCTTGGTTGATCCTCCTTCTTGCACGGGCTCGCCCTTCAGTGCTTTCCTCTGGAAGCTTCCGTTTTTCACCACTACGGCCACCCTTGAACATCTTCCTTTTGTGCTCTGCTTGTGGTTTTGGCCGTTTGAAGGCAGCTGGTCTTGGTGGAACCGGGAAACTTCTGTCGTGATCCTGCTTGGACCTCGTTGTTGGCCGTTCAAATTTTTCTTGTACTTTTTCCTCCGCCGCTGATGGCCCTTCCGCAGTTCGGCGACTTTTGCTGCGGAGAGTTCTGTCGGATGAGTCAATCTTCCGTTTCACAGCCGGGTTATAGTTGCCGTCCTTTCTCCCGGTCTTTTCCACATACGTCGTCCTTCTCCCTTCTTCATTCTGGGGGTGTTCGTGAACTCTGTTTTTTGGACGGTGGAACGGCTTCTTTTTCTTTGTACCTTCAATTTTTCCGCGGGGCAATTTTCTTTTCACTTGCTTCTGTCTCTCATTGGCTTGCCCTTGTACTTGTCGTTTTCCCACCTCTGGAACTTGTACCTGCGGTGTCTGCCGTACCGGATCCTGCAAAAGATCTGAAAAGATTTGCATTTTATTACGGTCATAGAATGGTTTTATCTGGTCAATGTTTGCGGAACAGGTTTCACCATTTCTTGCCTTTAACACTACAACAGCGTGAGTTATTTTTTCTATAACATATGGTCCTTCAAAGCGTGGAAAAAATTTGGCAGTTTTATCTTCTGGTGCTGAAGAAAGTGAATGCTTAATTTTTAGTACTTCATCCCCTACTTTATAAGTTACTCCCCGTCGTTTCAAGTCATAATACAATTTTTGTTTTCTTTGTGCTACTTCCGTATTCTTTTTTGCTTCTTTTATTAGTTTTTCTATATCACCCATTTTAAATTCTGGGGCTCTTTGTTGCACATAAAATAGTTTATCTAACGGTGTTATAACCTTTCTGCCTAGAAATAACTCAGCAGGAGTTTTGCCCGTTGTATCATGTTTTGCGGTCCTAAGGGCGAAAGCAAATTCATTGACATAGTTATCCCAGCTTTTATGAAAATTTTTAACATAACTACGGATAATTTTCACTATATTTCTGTTGACCCGTTCCGCTATATTTGATTGCGGCCGATACGGGACCATTTTTAAATGACGTATGCCCAGTTTTTGGCACATGTCTTCAAATATATTACTTACAAATTGAGGACCATTATCCGATATAACTTTTAGGGGCGCCCCGTATTTTAAAATATATTTATTTAAAATAGAATCGGTAACTAATTTCGCGGAGGCTCGTTTTAAGGGAACAATTTCGGTCCATTTACTAAAATGATCAACTATAACAAGGAGATAGCGACTTTTGTTTAACTGACTTTTTGGGAAAGGGCCCAATAAATCGATGCCGATTATTTCATTTGGAAATTCGGATTTAATACTATTTAGAAACCCGGCCGGGCGGAAATTAATATAATTAACGGCTTGACATGTTGGGCAGGACTGGACATACGCCCTTGTTAACTTTTGCAGTTCAGGAAAGTAGACTGCCTCGCGTACGCGTTGAGTAGTTTTTCGAATACCAGCATGAGAAGCTAAAGGGCTGTCATGGAGCTCTTGCAGGATATTTAATCTAAGACTAGCTGGGATAACAGGTCGAAATTCGTTGTTGGAATTTGTAGTTTTTGTATAAAATAATAGACCATCTATTAGTTCGTAATGGGCCGCCCTATTTCTTATCGCCACAATATCTTGGTGGCTAAAATTTTCAGGATCCTTCAAATACTCATAAATACTTCCAAACTCAGGATCCTTACCCAGTTCGGTTATTACAGTTTCTCGGGAATTTATTGTACACGCTGTCAGCATTGCAACTTTTACGGTATTACCCTGTTCGTCTAATTTAATTCGTGACAGGGCATCTGCTACGATATTTTCCTTTCCGGGGGTATGCTTGATTACCAGATTATATTCTTGCAGCTTGAGTGCCCATCTTATTAACCTTGGGGATAAATTTTTTCCAGAGTACAATCTAGTTACCGCCGCATGATCAGAATATACTGTTATCGGCGCCTTTCCAAAATAGACTCGGAACTTTTGCACTGCTAACAGAACTGCAAGTGCCTCTCTCTCGGTCGCGGAATAGTTTCTTTGTGTTTGATTTAAAGTTCGGCTAAAAAATGCTACTGGCTGCTGATTTTGCGAAAGTACCGCTCCTACCGCATAATCCGAAGCATCCGCTGAAATTTCTAAATTTTCATCCTTTTAAGGAAATTTCAACACAGGGGCTTGCGTTAATGCTTGTTTTAATTTTTCGAAAGCACTATTGGCTTCGGCCGTCCACGAGAATCTTGCCTTTTTCCTTTTTAATTTTAACAACGGCTCAGCGATAGCCGCAAAATCTTTTATAAAGGACCTATAATATGAACAAAGTCCTAGAAAAGAAGAGAGCTTCTTTGCCGTGTTTGGAGTCGGATACTTTTGTACAGCGATTATTTTTGATTCATCTGTCTCGATCCCTTTTTGCGATATTTTGTAACCTAAATATTTTAATTCAGGGGCTGCAAATTTGCATTTTTCGACATTAACTTTTAGACTGGCCTCATTTAATAAAGAAAACACCTGTCTTAAATCCTGTACATGTTGGTCTAGATTATCACTAGTAATAATGATATCGTCTAAATAGATAAATGTGGACTTTCCGAGAACAGGTCTTAACACAATGTCCATGCATCGCTGAAATGTTGCTGGGGCGCCTGAAAGGCCAAACGGCATTCGCAAAAATGCATAAGTGCCAGACTTGGTTATAAAAGCAGTCTTAGGCACGTCCTCAGGCCTGATCCCTATTTGAAAATAACCATTCGTTAAGTCTAAAGTTGTCATAAATTTGGTTGATTTTATGTTCCTTAAAATTTCTTCTATAATCGGTAACGGATATACCGGATATTTCGTTATGGAATTTAATTTACGGTAATCAATAGCGAATCTCCACCTTTTTGGATGCTCCAAAGGATAATCATTATTTTTCTTACATAAAACCACCGGACTAGCATAACTACTTGAGATAGGCGTTACGATCTTTTTACGTAGCATATCGGTAATATGCCATTCTATAATTTTTTCCTTATTCTTATCATACCGGTATGGTTTTTGACGAACCGGCAATGCATCTCCGGTGTCAATACTATGGTTAGTAACCTGGGTAAATCCTGGAATATCACTAAATAAGGAAGCAAATTCACTTACCACTTGTCGGATTCTATCTTGCTCGTCATTAGGCAGGTGGTCGAGATTTAACCTTGGCGGTTCAACCTTTTCTACACGCACTGGTTTCATCGTCAGCTTAAGAGACGCTTCATTAAAATCCAGTGTAGCTTGTGCGTCTGAAAGAAAGTCTATTCCTAGTATTAAGTGTGCTTGCAAATTCTTTACTATAAAAAACATCACCTTTACTTGTTCGTCCTTGATACGGATGTACAAAGGTACTTTACCTACGTACTTACATTGTTCTCCTTGCGCCGCTAATACTGTTGTATTATCCGCATTATATATGCGGTATTTGCGAAAATACTTTCTAAAAAAGACTTCTGCCACACAGGAACACTGCGCGCCGGTATCCAGGAGTGCGGTGGCCGGGATATTATTTACCAAGACTTCAATCTTCGGAAGAGTTAAATTTTTCACCATTACTGTATTTAACTTGTAGGAAGAGGGGTTTTCGTGGCCTTCGGATTTCCGCACCCTCTCGTCAGCAGAAATCCGTTTTAGTTTAAATTATTTTTCCTTTCGGTGCTTTCCTTCTTTCTCCACTGGCCTTGAGACTTTTTTCCTGGGTTGCTATTGAACTGTCGACGTTCGCCGGCTGTTTTTGAATGCTCGGGTTTCCTTGCCCACTGATTCGCTTTTTCTCCGTAGCCATGTGCTTGAGTTTGCTGTAGTCTTGGCGTACCAAATTGGTTTCGCTGTTGATATTGGCGTCTTCTTTCGACGTCCGCCGTTCTTCTACTTTCAAACTGGATTGCTAGCTCAAATAATTTTCCAGTGTAGTCGGATTTCTCAATTCAATAAAGTCTTGCACTTGGGGTAGTAACCTCGGCAAAATCACTTGAATTATTTCAGGATCCGGACGGTTTCCATACAAGAGCTTGAAAACGTGAATTTTTCTTAAAATAAACCTGGAGATGTTTTCCATTCTTTGTTGATATATACTGAAAAGTTCTGTTTCTAATTTCGCACGATCCCTTACAACAGGGAAGGCTTTAAGTAGGGCAGTCTTGAAATTTTCGTAAGTATAGGTGGGACTTCCTGCTTGACCCAAGAGACTTCTGCCGATACATTTGAACCAGTTAAGCGCTTGGCCCCTCAAAGCGCTGGTAGCTAAGGTAACTTTTTGAAACTCGTGCACGGGGTAGAGCATGAAGTGGTCATCCAATTTTTCCAAAAAACTGGTTACCTGTGAGTTTCCATTAAACGTTGCTTCTGGTTTCATCGAAGCGCGCATGGTCTGGACAATATACCCAAATCCTTCCAGGGCGGCAGCTGGCATTTCTGGATTCTGAGCTGTTTCTGCAGGCAGCACAGGTTCTTCTTGAAACTCGGCCATGGTTATTCTTCGTCGGGCGCCACTATCAGGTTCAATGTTTCTTCTAACCTTCTTCGGAAACATACAATGACCTGACTAGAACAGAGAGCTTACTAAAGCTATGTTCACTAATTGTAGTAAGTAGACAGGATACAGACGAAGGGTATACAAAACCCTTTATTTTTTTCTTTATATACAATGACTTCCGTACTTCGGAATACAATGACCCTCCACTCGGGGTCTAACTTAAAAGATATCAAAATAAAACTAAACTCTAATTTAACTTTAGAATAAGATTGGCCTTATAATAACAGGAAGCGTATGTAGCACAGAGACTGTGAACACTACAATACGTTTAATTTATCAAGAGGATTAAAACCTCTGGCCTGGAAGGCAAAGTAGCAACTGCGTAACTTCTAAGGTAAGCGGCCTGCTTCGAACTCACGGCTTCCTCTTTTCTGCTTGGCAAAAAGGCCACACTTAAATACTTGGCGTTCGCCAGACAACTTTGCATAAACTCCTTCACGCTTATAATTCTGGCCGGAAGTAGAAAATAAGAAGTGATAGTAAAGATTTAAAATAAAATAAACGTTAGTAAAACTTAAGATCCTTACAATCTATTTGAATTTAGTGCATTGCTTCTCATGAAATCAACTACCTTGATAGTCACCATGTACTTCATAATTTCATTTTACTAATCTACCTAATTTACACTACTCGGCCATGGAGACAAAAGTCGTGTTGGTCATCAGGATTCTTCGATGTACACCGAAGAGCCATTGCATTATGACCACCCTGTTAATTACATGTAAGACCACCTTTAGCCCTTGAAAATGCCAGCACCCGACATGGCATAGACTCCACAAGGTGCTGATGCATAAACCGAGGTAGTCCGAGGCTAGCGCTCACCAACTAGTCTTGCAATTCCAGCACATTGCGAGGGGTTAGCATGGCAGCACGAATTTGGTTTCCCAGGTGGGACCACAAATGTTCTATTCGATTAATGTCATGTGAATTGGAAGGCCAAGACATGTCTTGAAAGTCACTGAAATGTTCCTCGAACCACTTTCTGACGATTCGAACCTTATGACATGTTGATTATCCTGTTGTTAAACACCATCCCCTGCCGGAAATACAGTTGTCATGAATGGGTGAACCGGGTCTACAACGATACTCACGTAGCGCACAGACGTCAAGGATTGTTCTATGGGGGATTACTGGTCCTAATATGCTCCATTACATCATAGCCCACACCATAATACCCCCTTGTCTAAGTCCAACTGTGCATCCGAGAGCCAGAGTTTCGTTTGGAAATCGGCGTATTAGCAGACACCCGTCGATGTGGTGGACCAGTAAATGTGATTCGTTTGACCATGCAACTTTCTTCCATTCTTTTAATGTCCAAAACCGATGTTTTTTAGCCATTGCAGACGCAGCTGCCGATGACGCAGTGCAGGGATATGCTTCGGCCACCGGCTGCGTAGGCCCATACGCAGAAATGTACTCTGGACAGTGTGTTGAGAAATATTGTCTGGGTCGCCACTGTTGTAGCTGCAGCTGAAGGTGATTTCAGCTGTTGTAGCTCTTCGGTCACGGCGAACAATATGTATCAATCTCGGCTCTCTTCTGGAATCAGTGCGCCGTCGATGACACACAGCTGGCCGGAGACTTCTCGTTTTACTATCCATACACTACTTTCGATATGTGCTCAGAACAACTGCACGTGAACAGTCCACTAAACGTGCCGATTCTGATACTGATGTTCACACTCGCCGAGCCAAAAAGATTTGACCATTATCGAAGTCTAATAAATCAGCTGCTTTTCCCACTATTTCGCTAATCGCGCTACGTTTCGAAAGACAATGCATAGCCGCTTTTCATATTCCAAAATCAGCCGCGCACGCGCAATGGTTTGTTCCTGGCATATGGCAATGGTTGTTATAGAGGAGGGTGGTCATAATGTAATGGCTCTTCAGTGCATATTTTTTCAATAATCTATCTAAATTTTTTGTTTCATCCCACATTGGTGAGTATTAAATTATTGTTGATCAATCGCTCTAATCTATAGAATTGATATATTTTTAAATAATATAGATTTATATTCTGTCCAGCTGACAATTTTTATAAATATCTGCGGTATTACTTACATTAATAAAAAAGGTTTCTTCAGAGATAATATTGCATACCTGGTACACAGTAATTTAGACTCTGATGATAAAAGAATCCTTAGAAGGATATTTTCAAAATTTTCTTCATCAAATATATCAACATGCTCTTCAATTTTTTAAAGCCACAAAATTTTCGTTATTCCTTATAAAAAGAACTAAAGTATTGATCTTTTGCAGACATTT
Organism: Stegodyphus dumicola; assembly: GCF_044657685.1. Taxonomy (NCBI): domain Eukaryota; kingdom Metazoa; phylum Arthropoda; class Arachnida; order Araneae; family Eresidae; genus Stegodyphus; species Stegodyphus dumicola. The sequence continues at coordinate 221,091,210 of NC_140769.1, read as the reverse complement.
CGTGTGTACCGTCCAGTTCTTTCTTATCCAGATTTAGTTTTTCGGAATTCTAGATCTTTTTTTTTTTTTTTTTTTTTTTAATTCTTGAGATTTTAAAAATTTTTAGCTAAAAAGAATTTTAATAAGGGTAAGATAAAACAAGATAGGAAACGTTGAACAAAATGAAAACAGAAAATACTAGGCTTTTGTTTTTCTATTTAATCTTTGAATTAAACCGAAAAGAGGTAATGTGTATTTTATAACTGTTAGCATATTTAATTCAAATAGCTTTTCATTAGACGTAAATGATCTGTTAATTTATCTGCTAATATCATGCATTTCTACATGAAAATTCCAAAGACGTAAAAATTCCTCTTGTTTTGCGTGAATATCGATTTCGTAAAAAATAATACACTTTTAGCATTTCCAAATTCCATAGCCATACATAGCATAGTCCTATTGATTTTCTACTAACTTTCTTATCCGTACACTTTTTCTGCATCAAAAACAAAACCTCATGTTTATGATGAAACTTTATATCGCTATGAACGCTGTAATAGCAATAGATATATAATTTGAAAATGGGTAAATCTGCACAGTTTTCCCTTCAACAGGGATGGTCACTTTACTTAACCTGTTCCGCCAAACTATCTGACGGTTAGGCCGCCTTTCTACATTTTACATTAATCTTTAGTTTCTTGGAAATAATTATTTTCATTCACTTGCTTCATTTTCTGTAAGATGACCTTGTTGCACTAATACTCCGTGAACAGTCTATTCCCAGGATATGTGATGTAGTCGGAAGGAAAGAACTGCTGTCGAAGGTGCTCTGTCAGAGGGCAGGAGAGCAGGTAATGAAGTGTGTCCGCGTCTTCCCCGCGAAAACCGCAAGAACAGTTGAATCGTCTGTAATACGCTGGAAATTTCCTGTGGTTGGTACAGGCCTAGAGAAGAGTCGGTTGCATTTGAGCCTCTTGAGAGAAGGTATTGAGAAGATGTTGTAAGTAAATCTTCCTGACTCTTCTTCCTGCCATCGGAATGTCTCTTGGAATGTTGTCTTGAGGACCCTTTTTGCAACTTCTGCGGAAAGCGGAACTTCCTTGTCAATTTCTGGTTTGAGAGCTGCAGTCTTAGCTAGTTCATCCGCTCGTTCGTTGCCTTTCTGCCCAGTATGTCCTTTTATCCAATTTATCTTTAAAGGGATGGAAGAGCCTAACGTCAAGAGGATCTCTCTAAGTGCTGCCGTGTGCGGGTGTTTTGGAGGAAAGGAATTCAGTAAATTCAGAACGCTTATGCTATCTGTCAAGAATGAAGTGTGAGCTGCTGGTTGCGTACCTAACCATAGTACTGCTTCTTTGAGTGCGAGGGATTCGGCTTGGAAGACTGAAGCATGGTTGCTTAGACGGAATTGTGCTTGATAAATTTCTTCATGAGAGTAATGAGCGTAAAGTCATATTATTGTGTCTTAATTTCTTCATTGTTCGAAAAGACTGTGAACGCTGCCCCTACTCGTCCTGAAATTTTTAATTCGGTAGAAAAAATCTCTCTTGTGTTCATAACAGTTTTCATTCATAAAGGTACCGGCACACTTGTGCAAGTTGGCCACTGTTCTAAACCTTCTTAAGTGTATACCGGCATAAAGTGACCCCACCCTTATCAAAATCAGTTTTTGTTTTCTTAAAAGCTGTCTTCATAAAGATACTGACACCTTTTTGTTAGGTAACCACTATGAAAATAGAATTTTCATTTGTTTTCTAATCGGAACAGCAAAATTAATTTTTACGTTAGTTGTTTTCGTAAGTTTATCTTAATCAAATCATAGAAAAGGCCCACCAGTGGCCGAGCGGTTAAGTCGCTCAGCACGCGTATTTCGGTCCGAGGTTCGAATCCCGCAAACGGCCTGGCTGCACGGGTGTTTTCCGCATGTGTAACTTGTATACGAGCCAATTTCCCTTAGAAAGTCCTCCACGAAGGCATCCATCCCCTTAGGCAGATAGCCCTCGAGGCTTTGACGTAATTAAATAACCTAACCTAATTAAATCTTAATTGTTTTTGCAAGTTAGAATGACTGATTTTCATATAGATTTGGGCACTTTGTGTTAAATCTCCTTATCGAGATTTTTATTCTGTTAAATATTGGTGATTTGTTTAAAAGTTCTGGTACCTTTATTACAGGGCATCGTTCTGAAATTGTCCCTGCAACAGCTCTTACCACTAGTGTATAGAATGATGCTCTTAACTGCATCATGTAACAAAAATCGTATCTTTTTAAACTCATTAGAAAGCGTATTTTTATGTTACTTCGCTCCATGAATCTCATCGCAAAAAGACGGAGTGTTAATTTCGTAATTTATGCCATATCCAAATCATTCAGCATTCTTCAGTTTCAATAATCGAACTACTTCTGCATCAAGAGGTTATTCACTTGCGGTGTTTGGTGAGGGAGAAAACTGCTTCTAAATTTAAGAAATCATAATGCTTCAGATGAGCGTAAATATGTTTTTGCAACTCTCCATTTTTGAAATGTTTTTTGAATCTGACAACAACAGATATCAAGCAAAAGGACTTAAAATTCCCGTCGACAGACTTTGAGACACTTGAAAGCAATTTTGAGGTTAACAGTTTCTGAAACAAACTATTGAAAGAAGTTTCAATATACTTCAAATGATAAAGCTCTGTCGAGATCTTCATGTGATCGAAACTTTGTCAAACAAGTCTGTTCAATCTACCGAGCGCGAATAAAGAACTCGAGCAAATTTTTAGAAATATTTTTGATGGTTTCAAATCGTTAAAAGCAAGAAAAATGTAACTATAAAGTAATACCAGAAAATTAGTGCAATGTTTTATACTAATCGTATTATTTCTATGCAAATTACAATTTTAAACAAATTACCAATTAGGTGTTTCATTCCACAATTTTAAAATACAACTATACTTTATATATTTAAAATTAGGGAAAAAATAGTTTTACATAAATTCTATCAAGCTCAAACGTTTTGGGCAGAATTTTTCTATCCCTGAAGAAGAGAGACGAATAGGAGCCCCTATCTAATTGTCTTCGAAGTCGATATTTGGCAGACATTTTATCCCTGAAGAAGAGGGACTTCTGCCTGATCGCCTTTGAAATCAATAGAGTTTTAATATTCTTTATGCCAAATTAAGGTTTTTATTTTGCCTACTTTTAAATTTTACATTGGTGATTATGCAAAATCAAATTTTTCGAGTTTGAACTTTCTGTTATTTTTCTAGGCATAGGAAATGAAAATTAAAATTTACTAAAACAATTGAAGTGTTATTGAATAGTCAGCTTGAATTATTGATAAAACGTGAATTCTATACAGTTTTGTAGAGTATGCAAAGGTGTGCACTGTATATAGTTATAGAGTATTTAAAGCATACAAAGGTGTGCTCTCTGTATAGTTATAGAGAATATAAAGTATACAAAAGTGTGCACTGTATATAGTTGTAGAGTATATAAAGTATACAAAAGTGTGCATTCTATATAGTTATAGAGTATATAAAGTATACAAAAGGTGTGTACTTTAGATGCAAAGATGAAATCTTAATAGTTTTGTAGAGTATGCAAAGGTGTCCTTTTGTTTCACTGGTGAAGAAACATTTCAAAACCGTTGTAACAGCTTTAAATAATATTAAAATCTTGTAGTTTAAATAATTTAAATAGATGAACATTAAGGTATTTGTGAATGGCAATATTTGAAACCAGACTCGAGTGCCTCGTGCGACTCTCGCACGAAGAATGTAATTTATTTTTAAATGTTAGAATATGTTTTCTCTTCTTGTTTGTATGTCGCCATTTTTTGAGCGTTAAATAAAAGTTTTTTCTGTGTTCCATCATTGGAGTTGCTTCATATTGGCAAAGAAGCATTACAGTCTTAATTATTTTGGAGGCACCGACCGAGATCGAATAATCGTGCGTATTTTTATTTCATTAGTTCATCACTGAACATAATATTAGTGATACCAGATTATTACTTCCTGTTAATATTGAATTGCTTTATTTTATTAGTTCATCACTGAACGCAATATTAGCGATACCAGATTATTACTTTCTGTTAATATTGAATTGCTTTATTTTATTAGTTCATCACTGAACGTAATATTAGTGATACCAGATTATTACTTCCTGTTGATATTGAACTGCCTTATTTTATTAGTTCATCACTGAACGTAATATTAGTGATACCAGATTATTACTTCCTGTTGATATTAAATTGCCTTATTTTATTAGTTCATCACTGAACGTAACTTCCTGTTGATATTGAATTGTCTTATTTTATTAGTTCATCACTGAATATTAGTGATACCAGGTTATTACTTCCTGTTAATATTGATTTGCCTTATTTTATTAGTTCATCACTTAACGTAATATTAGTGATATCAGGTTATTACTTTCTGTTAACACTGAACTGCCTTATTTTATTATTTTATCACTTGAACGTAAACTTAGTGATACCATTTTAATGCCGTTTCTACTAGAGCTCAAAGGAAAAGAAAAATAGCTGAAGAGCAGATCTTGGAACCGATGAAGGAAGAAAATAAAGCATCCAGAGATGTATTTGAAGAAGAAGTTAAATCAACAGAATTAAACGTGGAAGATGTTCACGAAAATTTGAAAAACGATAAAGAAATTACTATTGAGAATCATTTTGCAATGCAGCGTTATCATCATCTTTCGGCTTTTGATTTAATATCAAAGCCGCTACTAATAGACGAAGAAAACAATTGTCGAAAGCAAATGACAAATGAATATTATCCGAAAGGCACAGATGAACTGAGGAAAGGCTTAGCTGTGAATTAAAGCCGAGGAACTGGTCCACCATGGAAGAGATCTAGACGCCGTCAAGGAAAAAAAGTAGACTAATTTGAACCCTGTCCATTTTCTTCCTATTTAAATGTGGTGTAAAAATATTTGTTTAAAATTTAAAATTTTTGGCCTGAAAATTTGAAAACTTATGAGAGCAGTTATCTTTCCTCTTTAAGCAATTTAGCAAGCCGAGCTTATAAACTTTCGAATTTTACAGAACTTTTCCCTTCGGCAAAAGTCTCTCCGTTGGGGAAGAGGTTGTAACAGCTTTAAATAATATTAAAATCTTGTAGTTTAAATAATTTAAATAGATGAACATTAAGGTATTTGTGAATGGCAATATTTGAAACCAGACTCGAGTGCCTCGTGCGACTCTCGCAGGAAGAATGTAATTTATTTTTAAATGTTAGAATATGTTTTCTCTTCTTGTTTGTATGTCGCCATTTTTTTTTTAGTGTTAAATAAAAGTTATTGCTGTGTTCCATCATTGGAGTTGCTTCATATCACCAAAGAAGCATCACACCGTTCTAATATTCTATTTCCATAGATTCATAAACATGAATCTACTGAATATGTCAGATTCACAGTTGTTAATAAAAGCTTCTGAACTGCCTAATTTGCTTTTTTGTTACTTAGTATTTTGAAATAGTTTAGACAATATTCATTGTTACATAAATTGATTCATTGAAACATTAAACTGCATCAAAATAATATAAATAAATAAGCCAATTATTATTGTATTTATACACGCTTTACCAACTTCATAGTATTCATAAAAATTACATATTTAGAATATTGATTATTTGGAAAGTCAAATAAAAAATAAGATTGTTATAATTCCGTCTCCTTTATAGAAGATAATTTGAATATAGCATAAAAGTAAAGGTGCAGCTGCTGTAGCGAGTTTTTAATGGAATTCCGGTATCCCGGTATGGCATGGCTACCTGAAACTACATAATCTCTGTATTATGAATGTGTAGGGAATTATTGCAAGTTGAAAGACTTGGGTGGAAAAGTAAAAAAGAGAAAGTATCCAAAAGAACGAATAGAGAAATGAAACTTGGAATTCCGGTTTGGTTTATTTAATTCTGGTAAAGTATTCGAGGGCTATCTGTCTGAGAGATGCCTTCGTGGAAGATTACCTGTGGTAACTGGCTGTTGTGTACGTTACACATGAAGAAAAACACGAAAACGGCCATGCAGCTAGCCCATTCACCTGGAATTGAACACTAATCAAATTACCAGTGTTCAGTGATTTTACCCCTTGGCCGCTGATGGCCTATTTAGAATTATAAGGGCATTGTATTTGATTATTTAGACAAAGCACTCGAGCGTTTCGCTGGAATTTGATCCTGGTTCGAACTAGCAGTGTTTAGAGATTTTATTCTTTTCGTTTCCGAAGTCGAGAAAATGAAGTTCTCCCGCGCGCTTATCATCTTGAAGCGCTTAACGTCACGTTATGCCGAGCGCATTTCGCAGTTAAACTTAACATGCACAAATAATTTCAGTAAAATCTGCTTTTTATTGAAACTTCTGGATTCTTGCACATGGTATTTAGTATTGTTTCTTACAATACAGTACCCATCGGAAATTCGGTTGGAGAAACATTGATTCTTCAGAGTCAAACTATACAGTTCATTCATTTGACGTATTGTGTACCGTGGCTTTATCATTCAGGTAAGCGATACTTTAATAAAACGGATTTGACAGAAATTTCCTTTAATTTGCTGAGTAGAAAAGGTCACTTTACATAAAACAGAACTCGAAAATGTTGACTAATACAGACGAAAGAAGGATACTTAGTTACAAACTAATGCCGCATTAATGGAAATTGAGATATTGAGAAGAATCTTTTAATTAATTTATTCTTCGTATGTGAGGTACTTAGTATTAAATAATTCTTTTGGCAAAAAGTTTTTAAATAAAAAGGTAGCTTACATATATTTTAACACATGACGCGAAAGAGAATTCCATGCCCATTCCTTCCTTTCCATTCATTCAACAGACATCAGTTGTATACATGAAATCAGTCGCAATATTTGATTCAGAATAAATCTTGATAAACAGTAGAAGTAGGCGATTAACTTTCGAAATGGTCAAGAAGATTTTGTTTTTCCTCAGAAAGATTGCTGCTTCTGTGATGTTCTGTAGAGAAAACCCAACGTAGAGAGACAGCGAATATTCAAAATTTATTCCTGAAAACTTTAAAATAGAAGATGATTATATATCGCTGGCACTATTCGAACTTAAATTTAAACAAAAAGAATTCAGCTTAAAATGCGAGTATTCATCATCAGTACGGTATTATTTGTTGTTACTCTGAGCTGAGTGGAAGTCTGAAATATTAAATCAAATTTATTGCTGCTTCTCTGTTTAGTATGCAATTACATATGAAATATAAAAGGAAGGATGAGAAAATGTTCCATAGCAAATTATTCCTTCAATTCCAGTATTATATGTTACTAATAATGTGTTTAAGGTGCTGCAAAATATGTGTAATTCTGGTAGTTTAATTACATTTCTATATTTTAACCACAGTTTAAAAATGAAATATGGTCTCATTGTATCTTATGGAATTTTAAACGCACAGAACTTCAGAACATTAACCATGCTGAAGAGCACACTTTATTGAATATGTATTTCTACACTTTATTGCATACTTTATCTAATTCAGTACAGTAAAATCTAAAAACATTAAATGTGCTTATCGCATTAACATATTTTAAATATGAGAGTAAGGTCTGAAATATTTCAGAAAAAAAATATTAACAAATGCATCTTCTCATACACAAGGAAATCCTTCTCTAAATGAAGTTTTTGAACAAAGTCCTTTGTTCAATTTACTTACAGATATTTTGTGTACGGTACGACGATTTCGACTTCGCAAACAAGCAGTCACGTGAGATGGAATTCAAGTTTTTTTGCAACTGACCTCATATGAGGAAGACAGAGATTCAGCTCGCTTTTTATGGTTCAGAATAGACGACAATGCTGACCGCAAAAGAACACTCAAAGAAGAAATTATTTCCTACAGGTGTACTTGACTACCTTTAGGATTAACTTCAATCCCCTTTTTTCTATCTGCTACTCTACATGAATTGACTACTATGCACTTAGATACTTATCCTATAGCAGCAGAACAGCTTGAAATGAATACATTTGTAGATATATTTATAACGCGAGAGCTTAGAACAGTTGTATGTATAATAACAAAATAAAATGTGTATATAAACGGAACAGATATTTTCCATTGATTTGTACTACCAATTCAATTCAGATAACTGTACCATAACTACGTTATGAAAGCATTCAACATGGATTGTGAAAATATGGATATCGTGTTACTGGAGAAGTTTACTGGAAACTAAGTAATGCTTGATGAAAATTTAGTAACCCTTTTGATGATATCATAATGTGCTTTACATTTCTTGGAAAGCTTTACACATCAGAACTAAAATATTTATCAGGTATCTGAGAAAGAAGTGGAAGAAAAAATGTTTAATGTTTAGTTGCACCATTCTGCGCTTCAGCTTAAGACGGTTATTCCTGTCATACATGTGTAATCTTATATCGTGTCATACATGTGTAATCTTGTATGATGCTTGTATCGTGTTCGTTTAAGACGGTTATTCCTGTCACACATGTGTAACGTGTATCGTGTTCGCTTAAGACGGTTACTCCTGTCATACATGTGTAACGTGTATCGTGTTCGCTTAAGACGGTTATTCCTGTCATACATGTGTAACGTGTATCATGTGCTCGTGTTCGCAAAGTATTTACATTGTATGAGAATTGATGATACAAGCATCAACGAAAGTATTCGTTGATGCTTGTATCAACGAAAGAAAGAAAATGAAACAAATTACTTGAAAAGCATATAAACAAATGTTATAAAGGGCATAAGGAAGCATAGAAAAATAAATCTAAATGCAAAATAAAATTAAATCAAAATATTTATAGGCGCCGGATACCTATTTTTTTTATGAGTAAGCTTATCTGAAGTTATATTTTTATTCAACTTAGATGCTATTTTATATTAATATTCTTTGTAATACCACACTATTAAACAAAGAGCAAAGGCGATAATGCTTCAACTTTAGTCGCTCAGCTACTGAGAAAATCCTTTAACGAAGAAAAATGTGTCACAGCTTTTTTTCCTAGAGGAAGTACGTCATCGGATGCCAGCCGTAGAGTGTATTACCATCATAAGCCGTTTTTTTCTCGTTTGGTGTCAAGGCTACTCTCCGAACCTCTCTGTACCTTCTTTCAGTTCCATGCAGAAAATCAAAAAAATAGCCGTAAGATAATTATAAATCTAAATATAGGAACATCCTTCAGATAATTTCGCATACAATTAAAATATACAGTGTTAACAGCAAAATAATATCTATTTACTTCTTCTTCAAATTGATGTTACCCATCGCTGGTCACTATTGCCCCCCCCCCTTTTATTAAATCCTTTGGGAATTAATGAGTGAAATTCAATGAAATATTTTTTCTTTTTCAGTTTTTCAAATAATAACAATAGCTAAATTTTTTCATTCATTACTATGAAACATCCAAAGTTGCGTCCACGTCAGAATGCAATAAAAATGGTAAAAAAATTCAGGTGAATAGGAGCAAACGATTAGAGAACTACCTGGCAATCGTTTTCTGGTGCGGTTCTGTCAGGTAATGGTGAACAGGGCGATTCTCGTGACGAAATTGCCGAGCAACTTTTCTGTGTGCAGTTTACTGCGAGGTAATAACTAAAAACCTTTCACTGAAAGTTGCTAAGGAATAGGTTCTTCGGTATGAAATGTTAGAAAATAATGCATAAATTCAAGAATAATTCAAGAACGGGAGTGATTCATCTTTGAAAATAGGATACGAACACTTTGTCTTTCTGTAATATTTAATGGGAAAACGAAACTTATAGTTGGTATTTCGAAGAAAGTTTCATATTTTTATCATGTTATTCTTAACATTCAAAGCCGTTAATTGTATTCCAAACTTATCCGATTGCCAATTATGCCCTCATATGCCTTCCAACAATTTCGAGAAGCGGAAGGTACTAGAGATTTCTCGGCGGCCGGCGGAAAACTATATAAGACAGACCAGAGCTTCAGTTTCTCAGCTGCTTAGTTCAGCTTGAGCTCGGAGTAATCAGAGATCTCCGTAGGAGCTTCACCTGTTTAAAAGCGCTTTGCATTGCATTGTGTTTAACGTTCTTAATAGTTTGAAGAGTAATTACTGGTTGCGCTCTGTTATACTGATAAAAACTGTTAGAGTATTTTTATGGAAAGTTCCAGAACTGTAAATTGTTCCTTTTGCTAAAATAAATGTTATCAAGTTACCGCCGGTTCTCTGTGCGTTCAATCTATTATGAGCCTGTACGCACGCAACCAATATATTCGCTTTTTAATGTAATTGTAACAATTGATTTCTTTGAATTCTTCTTCGTCATATCTTTAGATAAATAATTCAGTCAAAATTTATTGCTTCATTAGAGTTTTCCCTTTTCTTTGTAAAATATTTAACGATGTTTTATACTTTCTATATTTGTTTAGCTTACTTGTATGTAAAAATTTGGAATACTCTTGAAATTTAAATATTTCTTTAGCTTTACCTTTTTCTATTGTTTACCTCTTGTTTCAAACTTTTTAATTGTTTTATAAAATACCCGATCGTGATTTTAAATCGTTCTATCCCCTTATAATTCGTTATTGTTGTAATAAGTGTATCAATATACTATTTTGTAATCCTTAGTTTTCCTTTGCTCTTGCTATGCTTGAAATTGTGTGTTTAAATAAATGCAGTCATGCTCTCTATTTGCTATTTACATGGGTGAAGAGAATGCCATTTATAATATAAAAGAATGGGCAACAACACCTTGAAATACCGTAACCCAGGTCTGCTTATTGTTGCCTGCCTATAATAAAGACCCACATGAGCCCCTGCATGCATTTCCCAGCCAAAAAACTAAAGGTAATGAAAATTGCAGAGGTTAGGATTGCATGCAGAATCTTGTTGTAATAAGTATATCAATATCACAGCAGACATTCAGGATGTCAGTTCCGACGCGTTCAAAAGGCGCTCCTACACTGCAAGGTTTTACCTTCTCTCGGCTGCGTTTCTTCGGTTCTTTCCGGCCGGCAAAAGCATCGCAAGATTTGCACCACTTTGCATGTCAGCCTTTTGAATTTCACCAGTAGAAGTACTCTCGTACTCTATGCAAAGTCTTTATTATTCCAAAGTGGCCTCCTGTCGGACTGCTATAAAGTACTTAAGGACTTCTGGAATCTAGATTCTTGGAAGTATCAGCTGCCATCGGAACGCATCATCTCATTCGAACTTCCGGTACAAGACGCAATTTCGAATACGGAGTGACTCCAGAGAGACCAATATTGTTTCAGCTTAGGACTATAGATCGAAGAAGGTTTCCTATGAGAGGTTTCTATATCCCGCCAAGAAGGTTTCCTATGTAAAGATTCCATTAAGTCAGCTATGGGTTTAATGACGTCGTCTTCCAACTGGTCTTTAGTGACTTCTTCGTCATTCCACGGGCCTGGGTCAGACGATGTTGAAGTTGTAATTTCACGTGTGTTCGCATTAATCAGCTCGTATTTGCCTGGAACAAAAATGGCAGCTTTGTGGACGAGGTCTTCTAGACAGGGCGCTGCGTTTCTGTGTGAAGATCTTTTCCTACGATGGATAGTTATGTCATATTCCTGAACTTTCAGTATCCATCTGGTTATTTGGCCTTCAGAATTCTTGAAATTTAAAAGCCAGGTCAACAATATATGATCCGAGCGGAGCAGGAATTTCTACCGTAGAAATAATGATGGAAGTATTCTACGGCTTTAACAAGGGTGAGCAATTTTTACCTGGTGACACAGTAATTCCTCTCCGGTTTATACAGGCGCTTGTTCCAGTAGGTTACGACAGGTTCTCAGCCTTTTATTTCGTGGGACAAAACAGCACCGATACTTTCATTGCTCGCATCCGTGTCGAAAATGAATGGTCTGTCGAGCTGAGGATATGTCAGGATTGGAGCAGATGTTTAAGCTTCTCAAATGAAGGACTTTTCGAGGCAGCTCTAATCTTTACTTCACGACACTTTTCTGGATTCGTGCACACACCTTCGGCAGAGATGACATATCGCAGGTAAGTTTGAACAATTTACATTTGGCAGGATTTAACTTCAGTTTGGTAACTTTCAGTTTCTGAAGCATCTTCCTAATATTTTCCAAATGCTCTTCAAAACTATTCTGACGATGATGATATCATCCAGGTTTTCGAATGATTGTAACAGTGGCTCCTGTATTGCTGATCGTATTGTGAGGAACTCTATTAATATGTGTTCTGATGAAGAGTCCATTATTGCCGCCTTCATTTCAGAAATCTGAAGCACATTAAAATGGAGCTTTACAATATTGGGCAGCGTCCGTCTCATCAACTGGCCACTAATTATATTTTGCTGTCACTTTGTTTTTGCTGTTTTGTTTTTGCTAGCGTTTTGCTGTCACTCCTATTCTACATAAAGGCATTGACTTGCTTGGATAAATCATCTAAACGGGCAGATCCACTGGCTAACGGACATTAGCAGCTCTGACTGGGTGGCCGTCTCTACGAGTTGTTTGATGGGCTGCCCATAATTTCCTGGCGTACACTAAAGCGCTTTGATCCTTGCGCTATGAAATACTGCAAGGACAGTATTTCCCTTGTTTCTGTTGGTTGTTCTCCAAAGCTCAGTTCCAACGCGCCGGATAGAGCTTCGAAATCTAGCCTCTGGTTTTCGGGAAGAGTTTGAAGGATATTCGCTGCATCTGCTCTCAGAGAAGCGCGACGTGGCAAGCCTTAGAAAACCACTATAGTAAACTGAGTTTTATACACTTACCAGAAGTTCTTTCAATCGTATGTGGGCAAAATAAGGGATTAATAGAGTCTAGAATAATAAAAGAATTTAGATATGAAGTTATTTAGAATTCATTTCATTTATTTAAACGCAAGCGAAGACTATATGAATCGACAATATTATTTTATTTTTCTAATAATAAACGAATTGAAAACTACTGTTACCGCACATATTCAAATAAATATATCTTTTTTGGGGAGATCCTCGCGATACAAAACACAAATTTGAGGCTTACAATAGCTTTAACTAGCTTTAGAGAGGTACGAGAAGACATGGTTAGGAATTTAAAGAAGTCAGAATTGTTGCTATGAATTTCTTTAAATTGTCAAACTTCCTTTGCGTCAGCAGCAGAAAAATCTGTCATTAATTTGTTCATTAGAAACTCTTCCTTCGATTTGCTGCTGGACAGCAGAAACTCTGTCTTCGACTTGCTGTTTGACAGCAGAAACTCGTTCTTGAATTTCTCCACCTTTAACTACAACCTTGTCTACCCTACCTTATGGCAATAATTTCTCTTTTCATTTTCTCTTGATAAACCTTCAGTCTTTTCTGGCCCGCTTTCATCACTTGTTTAACGGAATTTACCACCCCTTCTATCTTCTCTTATAATGCAGCAGAGGATATCACCAGCTATTTTATTTGCTTATCCATCGCTCTCCACACCGGCATTCAGTCCCACTTTTGACACCAAACATTGTTGTGCGCGTATGTATTCGTAATGGATTGAATGATCACAGAACGGACGATAGCTTTATAAAATTTACTTCGCAAAAGAAACACTTTGCAGTTCTAGAACTTTTCACGAAAGCACTCGTACAGCTCTTCTTAGCATCTGTAGTTACAGTTGAAACTACTATGATTCCAAAGTACCTTCCATTTCTCGAAATAACTAGAAGGCATAAACGATTAAAGTTACATATAAAAACTTGATACGGTTACATATAGGGATCAATTACAGAACCAATTACAGTTATACAAGGACCGGACCCAAATGTTGGGAAATAGTCACCAAATGTGGCGACTTTTTTCGATTTCTCGCCAAATTTCGCGACAAAAATTAGACGGCAAAGCTATTGTCAGCTTGGCAATATCTCGCCAATTTAGCGAGATGACCATTTACCTCAATGTTAAATAGACTTACTCTTGTAATATTAGTTTTGAAGCAACAATTCGTATATATTCATTTCATGTTACATTACTGCAGTTTTATATATAATTTGCCTAAAATTATTTACATATGTATAAAATTCGTAATAATAATTGTTAATTCGTAACTTGTGAGGTTTACCAGGAAGTCCATTTGGAACTAATAACCTCATTATCAGCGGAAGCATTCGTGCAAGCAATGCTAAGATTCATTGCTCATCGGGGAAAGATATCCATCTTGTTCCCCGATAACGGGACAAACTTTAGAGGCATTGCTGGAGCTCCTCAAATAAAGATTGGAAGTAGATAGAATCATAAAGCGCTTTAAAAAAAGATAATATGGAGGTTTAATCTTCCGAGTGCACCATGGTATGGTGAACGATGGGAGTGCATGATTCTTAGTGTAAAAGAATTGTTTAAGAGATGTTTCGACATGGCACGTTTATTTTATGAAAAATTAACACCATCGTGTGCGACTATGAGAATATAATTAAATATAATTAATTAAAAAGAAAAAAGACCCATCACCTATTTGTCGAAATATCCCGATGAATCGTTACCATTAACGCCTGCTCACTTCTTATATGAAAGTCAAAATGCTTTTTCGGTGATAGAAACAGTAGATTTAGATTTGATAGTTGGCAATCATCTTAGAAGACGAATTCGTTATTTTAAAAAAATCAGAGATTGTCTAAAGTCCTTGTAGGTTCCGATAACATTGAAAGAATTGAACTGGCACTTTGTTCAAGTGATTAAATTCTCAATGACAGAGATGGAGAGCAACATGTAGCTAAACTAGGTGTAGGTCCTAAGAAATTAGTTCGGCCACTCCACGACAGCGATTGTATCCTTTAGAGACTGGATCGGACTAGTTACGTATTTCTTCTGAAGAAAGATAACACATTGGCAGAAAACGAGCGAATGGTGGAACCTATTGTTGAAAGGAAAGAAGCAATAATTCGGAAAGAAACTTATTTACCTTCCAAATCAAGTGTGGTCACAAGAAGTGGTCGAGAAATATTTAAGCTGGTAAAACTGAATTTATAAGAACTTTTAAAATATGTATTTAGAATTTTTTTAGTAGTCTGTAATTTTTAAATTAGGGTTTAAGGGTTTAAAAAATAAGTTTCTTAAGTTTCCAAAATTTTTCGCAAGTGTTTTTAATTAATTAACATGTAGTTATTTGCCTATCTCTTTAATACTCTATCAGACAAACGTAGGATTATGCTGCGAGCTTGTTTTAGTAATAAAATAATAAATTTTCTTACTTTAGAATGAGGCAAAATCGGAAAAATGCAACGATTTTTAAGTTTTGAATTGGGTTCTAAAAGTTACCAAATATTTAATGTAAGAAAAACTGAAATTTCTTTTTCCTGTACGTACATAATGTAAATAAATAAACACATTCTTTCTATAACCTACGCTAGTTTAGGCTCAAATTCGGTTTAGCCCACTACTTGGCGACTTTTTTTGAATGGGCAATAAACGCGCCAACATGGCTAATTCGATATTTTGATTCACTATAAACGTTGATTCACTTTTTAAATTGTTGCCACCAAATATTAGAGCCCTGTATTATATTTAAAAAATTAAATAATGAAGAATCTGCATAAATATATGTATGTTTCTCGCATTGTAAAAACAAAATGGTACCTAGAGCCATCAAATTTTGAATAACGTACGTTTCCACCCGAATATGGGAATCTGAAAGCCCGAATTTGGAATTTGTTTTATTATCTGTTTTATATTTTTTAAAACTTATAATGAAATTTTGATTAACAAACTCAACGATTTCAAAGCGAGCAATGGCAACAATGTACAGGAAAAAAACATTTTTATCTCCAGCACGCAAGACTGTGTATCGGAAATTCTAAAGATATGCTCAACTTAAAATTATTTTGCGACATTGCTTTTGAACTGAATTTTATGGTTTAAGTGCAAAGAACCTGATATTTAATAAATAAAGGTAACACACAAAACGTTAAAAAAACGCGCCTTTAGACGTAATTTAAAATCTGAAACCTTTCAGATTTTTTATTTATTTATTTATTTTAATTTCTTGTTGAGAATATTAACTATCGTAGCTTTATATAACGAAAACACATGGCTTTCACAGCGTTTTTTAATAACTAGATACGAATAAATTTCTTCGGAATGAGCACATCCATTGCTTCTTTAAAAGCACCATTTTCCATGAAAACAAAATTATCAAGTAGAAGACTATAATTTATGCTTACAAAAATATACCTGCAGTTATTTCAAGCAGACGATTTTTTAGAATTTTTATTTGTTAATTTGAGCAGTTAATTCAGTTCCCGTTTGAATGTTCTTATGTGGTATTATCAATCGAGTGTTTTTTTCCCTGTGTGTTTTTGCCATTTTTCTGCATATATTTCGTTAAACAGTCGCTATGGATTTATCTTTGATGCTGAGAGAGGTGAGTGAATGTGCACATTTGTTACTTTATTGGAAGTGCAAGGGAAACGCGCCGTCATTGAATGGTGTATGAAAGTTGGTTTGATTGCTACTTTTTTTGGTAGTTCGAAATGTGGTAATAATATGCTTTTGTGCGAGAGAAAGGGAAGTATGGATGGGTTTTAATGGCGATGTAGAAAGCAAGGAAAAGTGAATACGCATGATGTTTGTAGTATTGTAAGGAAAGGTTTATGGTTTAGTCATAGCCATCCATTTGAGTGAGAGAAAGGGAAGTATGGATGGATTTGAATAACAATCTAGAAAGCAAGGAAAGGTGAATACGCATGATGTTTGTAGGAGTAATAAGGAAAGGGTAACGGTTTAGTTATAGACATTTGAGTATATGTGGTATTTTGAGAATTACGATGTGTTGGTTTTCGAAAATGGGAAATGAATCTGTGATTCAAGAAATGGAAGTGCATTAGCATGCTGTTGCTGACTGTTTTATGTTTCCCAGAGAAATGTGTATGACGACAATGATAAATGATAGTGTTCCGATTGGTGGTAAGGGAGTAATATCTGAAGTAGATGAGAGTAAGTTCGTAAAAATGACGTATGGAAGAGGAAAGCCTGTGGATGGTCACTGGGTAATTAGTGGTATAGAAAGAGGAACGAACAGTTGTTTTTAGAAGGGTTGAGAATAGATCAAAGGTGAGTTTGGAGAGAGTGATAGTTGCATGGGTGTTGCCTGGATCAGTTGTAGTTTCAAAGTGGTGTAAGGTATATGGTGGCCTAAAAAATTTAGGTTATGTACATCTGACTGTCAACCACAGTCTGTACCTCTGGGATCCTGAGACGGGTGCGCACACTAATTCCATATAGATCACTTGGTCTGGAATCAAGCGTCATTTGCGTCGCAGTACAAATCTCGTAGATGGCGAATTTGATTCATATTTAGCGGAATATATGTGTTCAGGGAGGTTTCTCCCCGATATAAATTTAAAAAAATATATAAAAACACTCAAAAAGACTTTCCATTTTCTTGAAAAGCGTAAGCGAAAAATTGCTTTAATTTTCTTTTTAAAGATTCTTATTTTTAATATTTTGTTATCTCTTCGGTTCAATCCTAGAAGATGGGCATAACCAATGCAGAGCGCAATGCCTAGTTTGTGCAATTCTCTGAGGTTTTTTAAGTGAAAAGAGATCGCTGTGTACATGAGCAAAGTCAAGGTAGTGCGCAATGCCGAGATTGTGCGCGATGCCGAGTTTTTGCAATTCTCTGATTTTTTAAGTTTAAAATAGATCGATGTGTACATAAACACCGAGTTTGTGAAATTCTTTGATTTTTTGGAGAGAATACAGATCGTTGTGCACATGGGCAAAGCGAAGTTATATGTGATGCCGAGCAGTGATGTAACGTATTTTATGTGCAATGTTTAATATATCGTTTGTGTATTTTAAATTTGTATTGTTGATTTAATTGTAAATTATATTTTAAAAAATGTTTTTAATACAATGATAATACTTTCCGATTTACGATAAATATCAATACACCGACGATCTACTCAACAGCAGCAAAACTAAACTTTGACCCTATAAGTAACTTTTACCTCATTATTTTAATACGTAGTGTTTGCTGTGGTAATTGCACTTGATAATATAAGTTCATTGATAATGTGTGTGTGTTCCAAATTTGTAGTATTTATTTTCTAATCTTATTTTCTTTCATTGTGAGAAATCAGATTTTTTTATTTATTAATGTACAGAATTCTAGTATCCTACAGAGAATATGACATGATTATGGAATTTAAGAAACAGTGATATGAAAAATGTGTATGCTTTTGATATGCAATAAAATATATTTTCCTTTTTTATTAATGTAAGGTTTAAATTTTTTAGAAAATAATGAAAATTGTCTACTTACTGGTATGTAAGGAATTATATCGTTACATAGCAACAAGATAATTAGTAAAAGGGATAAAATTAAAATAGTATTCCATAACATGAATTTAAATTTTTTAAAATCTTTTTTTTTATTTGCATAAATGCTAAGAATTATAAATATTTTAAAATACTGAAGCTGTATGAAATAAAAGTATGAGAGACTGCGATGTCGTTTACCGTTTTAATAATTGGTACAATTCACTTATTGTGTCATGGTAATTTGAAATATAAACAATTTATTATACTTATTTCTATATCTATAGAGAATACATTGTGAGGTCACAAGCTTAGTGACATAGTCAGACCCATTTAGGGACGTCACTTAACTCTCTCCTTCGCAACTTTGTTAATGCAGCGTATTCTGAGCGTTTACTCTACTCTTCACCCCTTAATTCGCCAGAACTCTTTTTTTATCCCTTGACAACAAGTTACTCATCCTTAAGGCCATATGCCTGTCCCGTCTGGGGTTTTGTATGTAAGACCACGTTTCAGAGATTGCTAATTAGTCAAAACATTACACTATGCCAAATTGCTCGTGCTCGCTGGTTCTGCCGTAATGCAACTATACACGAAGAGCTTGGCATAAAACCTATTACTGTATTTATTGCAAAAATTTCTAAAAAAATTTTTAACAGAATTTCCAGTGTTAACAACCCTTCAATTAACAATACTAAATTATTATCCTTATCATGCAGTTAACAGAAGACGCCTGGAGTCGTTCTTAGACATTTAGAGTGATTATTGAAATCATTTGTTTTGCTTTTATTTCATTTTACCTGTATGCTGTTATAGCATGTTTTTCCTTTCGTGTTACTATTTGTATTTTATTATTTGGAACAAAGCCTGTAGTTAATCAAAATCATAAAAACAACCTTGTATTTAGCGTAAGTATATTGAAACACTCAATCGGTTTCGAGGGCAGCTAAAGGTCCCTCCTCATCAGGAGAAAGAAATACCTAGAAGGAAGAAAAATAAAGGGGAAGGAGTCTCAGAAACACGTGGTCCTTATCAGCACTGCAAGAGGTTATAACCGGATTTTTAATCAGAGTTACACTGGCCGCCTACTTTTACAGAGCCAGGCTATATGATCAAACATGTAACTTCAAAACGAAGTTCAGATTTTGAGCGTGAAGGTGCAGTTGCCCCTCGCTCCCTATTTTTAACTTCGCTGATTTTTCTTGTCCTTTGTGTTACATGTTTGATCAGATAGCCTGGCTCAGTAAAAGTAGGCAGCAGTGTAACTCTGATTAAAAATCCGGTTATAACCACGTGCAGTGCTGATAAGGACCACGTGTTTCTCAGATTCCTTCCCCTTATTTTTCTTCCTTCTAGGTATTTCTTTCTCCTGATGAGGAGGGACCTTTATTTGCCCTCGAAATCGATTGTTTCAATATACTTACGCTAAATATAAGGTTGTTTTTATGATTTTGATTGTCACATTAGCGTGTTTCTCTTCTATTCTAAAACCTGTAGTTGTCTGTGATATGGTGCTTTCCTTACTTTTAGCCAATAGCTAAGCTTCCGCCAGCAAATCGTTAAACCTTCACTCACGTGTACCATTTGACCCATTTCATCACTCCCACTTCTCCATCGGTGCTTTTTAAACAAGCTTCGAACATCGAAGGACTTGCTTCATTTCATATATCCTTTATTACGAACACTTTGCCATCGTTTTTTCATCCTATAAGGACTATCGTATTCATTGTGCATTTTTATATTATTTATGTTATGTTTTCATGCTACGTTTATTACATATTTTATTAGCCTGGAATAGGGCTCCGGCCCAGGAACCCGCGTTTCGTGGCCCTTGGCCCCCTAAGAATCTGAGCTTTTACTGGCGATTTTCAAAAAATCGCTAAGCAGTGGAAGTACATTTTCACCCTATTTTATTGACCCAGTTCTAACATATTTCTTGACTTTTTTATTTCTTTTTAATATATTTCTATACGTCAGGAACGTCACCATATACGTGCCCTCATTAAATCTTTGCTAGATCACTTAAAGTTCATGTAAAAGTTCAAAAATAATGTTTTTTTTTTTTTTTTTTTTTTTTTTTTTTTTGTTAAAACCACTTTTAAAAATACTGCATTTTGCGCACCGAAAAATAATGTTTTCTCATTTGGATACTTTTAACTCAATACTACTATAGAATCTAGAAATAAAATGTACATATAATTCACATCATTTGTTTATACAACAAGCTTAATATCAACTGTTTGATAAAAATGTGCTGTTTATATGGACTATTTAGAAACAAACTGGTATTTTTTTATCAGTAGAAATTCAAGATTTGCAATAATATTTATTATTTACGTAATGAAACTAACCATAGTTCTACAGGACCATAGTTCATACAGGAAACATATTTGAAATCTGCACTGAAAGTGCTTTACGCAAACTATTCTACTTACTGTGCGGATCTAGAAACCGGACGCGGAGGTGGAATCATCTCTTTTGTTAAAAGGAGCATCCAAACATCAACTCAAACAAAATTTTTCTACAGCTTTTGAAAGCAATACTATAGAACTTCAAATTCAGCACCAAAAAAAAATTTATCTCGAATTTAATCGAAATGTTTCGATTAATTCGAGATAAATATAAAAATTTCGATTAATTCGATTTCGATTAATTTATCACGAATTTAATCGAAACATACTTCCTGATAATAGTCCCATTATCTCTGAAATTGAGCAATTATGGATTTTAACTCACTTTCTTTAATTGGAGGAGATTGCAACGCTAATATCAATGCTAGAATTACGGAGCTAGCAATAGAAATGGACGACACATTTTCAGCATGATTCAAAATAAAAATTATACTATTCACGCTACTGATAAACCTACGCATTACGGCTATAATAGCTCTTCTGTTATTGACTTTTTCTATCCAAAAACCTCGACTGTAACCGCCGAATTTCTGTTATTCCAGCTCTCTCATCTGACCATAATCCCATCTTTCTTGAAATCAGCATAAATAGTTCCCATACTTTTCTTCCTCTTCCAGTCAGCATAACACAGAAAAGTCAAATGCAAAAATCGTATTAGGAAAAATACAAGAAACCCAAGCCTCAAAACGCAACTGAACGCTCTTCAACGTGACATCAAAAAGTCATTAGTAACTTCAAGACGTAAACGCTGGCGAAACTTTCTCAACTCTCTCGCAACTGAAGATAATTCTCTTTTTGGCAATGCAAAGAAATTTAAGAATCCTTTCAAGCGAATCCCGACATATCATGGTACCTTCGGAATGGTTTTTGAGACGAAGATAAAGCTAACACCTTTGCAGATATACTAGAAGAAACGTTTTTTCTCAATACTACCCCTCACGACAGCAATCATATCTCCAAAGTCAAAGATGTTGTTAATACTGTCTTAAAAATCCCAGGTCCTTTGAACTCTCCATTCCTCGCCACGCCTTAGATGGTTGCCGATTATATTAGCTCATTAAAACCCAAAAAGCTCCAGGTGTTGATGGTATTTCTACCACAGCGCTGAAACATCTTTCTATCAATCCCTTACTAAGATAATCAACTGTCATCAAGTTCTCTTATTTTCCTAATATATGGAAACATGACATCATCGTCGTCTTCCCAAAACCGCATCAAAATTCCATGTTTCCACAAAACTACCGCTGAATTAGCCTTCTCGGTCAGCTTTCTAAAATAATTGAAAAATTATTCTATATCATCTTAATCAAATTATTCCACAAAGCTCCTACATTCCAGAAGAACAGTTTGTCTTCCATCCTCTTCACAGTATTAATCACCAGCTGCTTCGTGTCATCAACAATATTACTGACGGTTTCAATTTTAAGTTCCCTATCAGAGCCATTTTCCTTGACATTGCGAAAGCTTTTCATAGGGTATGGCACCGGAGACTTATATAAAAACTTATCAAGTTGAACTTCGCCGATCGTAGTATTAGTTTGCTTTCTATCTCCAAGACAGAATCTTTGCAGTGAAAATTGACAGTACTGTTTCTATCACATTTCGTTGGAGTGCCCCAAGGATCAGTACTTTCAACATATTTATATGACATTTACACTTATGATATTGCTACAGTCTCACAAATTACCATAGCTCTTTTCGCAGGTGATACTGCAATTATGATACAAGCTTCTATAGTTACAGCTGTCCAGCTCCTTCTTCAACATTACTTCAATCATCTAGAAAATTGACTCACTCTTTGGCGGATTGCAGTTAATTCTGAAAAATCAAAAGGAAAAATTTTTCGTAAAGGACAAGAAAATTTTATATTACCAAGACCTCTACTGTTTGATAAAGACGAAGTCAAATATCTAGGAATCATTGTAAATAAAAAATCGACTTTTCAAAAAAATCTCAAGCAAACTGTGAAAAAATTTAATATCACGCTTGCTACTATAAACCGCTTCAAATAAACTCCTCTTATGTAAATCTACTCTTCGACCAGCATTACTCTATGCTAGTCCTGTCTGGGAACAAGCTGCCAAAACTCACCTTCAACACATCCAAGCTCTTCAAAATAAAGACCTTAGAGAGATTATCAACGAGCCACGGTTCATTCCAAATTCTTATATCCACCGTGATCTCAAAGTACGCACAATTCAAAATTATATTAAAAAATGTCTTCTATTCAGTCCACACTTATCCTAACAACTGCATCGTCTTTTATATATTCTCTGTTTCTCAGAGAAAAACACAAATATTGATCTGACATTCTCCAGCCTTAACATTTTTTACTCATACTTGACTCTTTAGTTCATTAATTTGGACTTTCCTCTAGAAACTCAACTTATTCGTCAATTGATGGCGGCAACTTAACTTGCACTTTCTTCTCATTTTGTCCATACTACTCATTTTGTTATGTTGTTTGTTTGTGTTGTTCTTATATGTTGGGTATATGCTCAGTGATGATTACAAGATGTACACAAACATCGTTTATTCTACATTGCTCATCTACTATTCTATATTACAGTTATGATTAAAGATAATAATAGATACAGTTACATATATAACATCTCCCTTTTTTATCAAAAGTAATAATAATAGTAAAATTAAACATATTCTTTTAAATAATAAAGTTTCTTCAGTCCTACCAGATCGAGTAACGTAGTTATGTCCATTTGAAAAATTTGATGATACTATACCTCTTTCACTATTTGATGACACAAACACTTCTGTTAGGTTCTGAAGGACTTACAGGCACATCTAAATTTGTAGTGCTCCTGCTATTCTCAGGTATCTCGGGTTCATCTACAACTTCATTCTCATAGTTATTTTGTATTTTAAACTCTTTCTGATTAGTTCCTCTAATTGATTCTCTCTCTGATTAGTTAGAAGAAAGTCTCTTCTGTTCCTTCCTACAATTCTTTCATCTGTTCTTATAATCCTATATAAACGTGGTCTTTCTGCTTCTTCTATGATTTTCCCTCTTTCATTTAGGTTTTTCCCTTTCTCTTTTATGTAAACATGATCTCCCATTTTCAGTGTTTTTAACGGTCTTGTATTCCTATCATAATAACTTTTTTGTAAGGTTTGTCTCTTCAGTAAATTTTGTTTATGGTCTTCATATCGTTTAACTTGGACGAAATTCTCTTTTATAGACATCAATCCATTTACTTTTCTTCCAAACATAAATTCTGAAGGTGACTTAATTTCATCTGAAATAGGAGAGTTACGATATTCCTGTAATACTAAATATGGATCCTTGTTGTCAACTACAGCTTTTTCTAACATTCGCTTGACAGTTTGAATATGTCTTTCAACCATTCCATTAGATTGTTCGTAATTTGGACTTGAAGTTCTGGTTTCAAAATTCCATCTTCTTGCAAAACTTCCTGCAATTATATGGTGGACTATTATCCAAATATACTATTTTCGGAATACCATGTCTTGCAAAAATTGCTTTAAATTGCTTTATCACTGCTACACTTGACAGATCTTCCAAATGTCCAATTTCAACATATTTGCCAAAATAATCTATAACTATTGGATAATACCTTCCTTGAAAGTAAAAGATATCTGATCCCAATACTCCCCATGGACCATTAGGTATTTCTTTAGATATCATTGGTTTTTTAGTATTAGCTTGTAAACTTAAACATGTTTGGCAATTCAGTACCAAATCTTCAATTTCTTTCGACATTCCTGGCCAATATAATATTTCTATTGCTTTGATCTTGCATTTTACTCTTCCTAAATAACCATAATGAATTCTGCTTAACATATCTTTTCGTAAACTTCTTGGTACAACACCACAGTAATTTTTAAATATTAATCCATTTGCTTCTGATAGTTCTTCTCTGAAGTTAAAATATGGTTTTGCCAGTTCTGTAACCATTAATTTTTCATCTAACCATCCAGTTTTAATTAATTTTCTTAAAGCTGTAGTTCTTCATCTTTTTCTGTTGCAGTTGAAAAACTTTCGTTTTACCTTTAAACATTGGTATACATTCTACAACCAATCTAACATGAGCGTCTATGTCTCCTTCAAAGAAATCAGATCCTTTATCAGTGAATGATCTTTGTAATGCATCCGCTATAAAAAGTTCTTTTCCTGGTTTATATTTTATCTCAAACTAATATGGCTGTAATCTTATACGCATTCTTTGTAATCTTACATGGCATTTATTTAATGGCTTTTTGAAAATTGATTCCAGTAGTTTATGGTCACTTTCTACAGTAATATATTTTCCAAATATATACTGGTGAAATTTCTCACACGCAAATACAATAGCTAAAGTTTCCTTTTCAATTTGAGCATAATTCTTCTGTGTATCTGTTAATGCCTTAGATGCATATGCTACTGATAAATTATTCAGTCCTTCTTGAGATGCATCTACAGATAAAACTACTGGCATGTTTATATCATGATACTGTAATACTGGTTTATTTATTAAGACATCTTTTAGTCTTCTAAATGCTTTTTCATGTGTTGCATTCCAATTCCAGATGACTTGTTTTTTCAACAAATCTCTTAAACATGATGTCAATTCTGATACATTAGGTATAAATCTAGAAACATATGTAATCATTCCTAGGAAAGTTTCTAATTCTTTCACATTTTTTGTGGTTTAATATCTAGAATAGACTTAATTTTGCCTACGTCTGGTTTTAAGCCATCTTTAGAAAATATATGTCCCATATATTTCACTTCATTCAGCCCAAATTTGCATTTATTTAAATTAAATTTAACATTCTTTTCTCTGGCTCTGTCCAACAACTTCTTTAATCTTAAAATCATGTTTTTTTTTTTTTTTTTTTTTTTTTTTTTTTTTTTTTTTTTTAATCTTTACCCCAAACTAATAAGTCATCTATATATATTTGAACTCCTTCTAAATCACTAAAAATTTCAGAAAAACTTCTGTGGAAATCTTCTGGTGATGAACTCAGTCCATATGGCAACCTAAAAAACAATATATACCAAACGGAGTGTTAAATGTTGTAAATTCACAACTTGAATCTGACAGTTTAATTTGCCAAAATGCTTTGTTTGCATCTAAAATACTAAAAACCTTCGCATTTGTTATTTGAGATGAAATTTCTTCAAAGGTTCGTATGTGATAATGTTCTCTCAGTATATTTTTGTTAAGGTGCTGAGGATCTAAACACACTCTTAAATTACCATCCTTTTTCATTACTACCACTAATGAATTCACGAATTCTGTTGGTTGGTTAACTTTCTTTATAATACCCTCTTTTTCGATTCTTGCTAATTCCTTTTTTAATGGATTTAATAAGCTAAGCTACAGGGTTCTATTTTACCAACAGCTCCTGTTTTAATTTAATATGATATGTACACCCAGTTAAATTCCCAGTTCCTTTAAGTAAATCTTGATATCCTTTTAAAGATTTTGGTAACTTTTCATTGGAATCATGATTTACTGTACAAATCCTTCGTATTAGGTTTAATTTTTGCAACGTAGGTAAACCTAAAATAGCTGGAACAGTTTTATCACATGCTGCGACTTGAAATTCTACTTCATACTTGTTCCCTTTTGATGTTTCACATAATAATTTACATTTTCCGACTACATCAATTATAGTACCATTGTAATTATTTAAAGTGACTTTTGATTTAGTCAAACATTTATCTCTTAAATTTAATTGTTTAAATTTAGGCAATGGTAACACATTACACTGAGCTCCAGTATCCAACTTAACAAATAAACATTTAGATATGTTTACTTTTAGTTTTTCAAACCCTTCTGTTCTATTTTTAGAAAATGGATTGGTATCTTCTACTGACCCTAAAATATATTCATTACCATTATTATGCAACTCATGCTCTGTATAACATTAACATTTTTAGAAGTGCACATTTTAGAAAAGTGATTTTTCTTTTTCAGTACAAACAGATCTTATTATAAGCATGACAATTGTATAACTTACGAAACGTTCCAGATTTTCTACGTGGTTTCGAATTATTGTACTTATTTCCTTGATAGTCTGAAGAAGATTTAGCACTTTGTTGCTTTTGTTTTACATGATAGTTTTTCTTGCAAGGCTGACTTTTTTCCTCTGAAGGTGGAAATTTATTACGTTTGATCATTTCTATTTTATTTTCTTCAGTTAAAGTTTTCAGCTAAAGTTCTGCTAATTCAGAAGCTTTATACATTTTAATACATTTCTCCAATGTTAACTGATCTTCCCTTAATAATCTATCTTTCAGATTTTTATTTAAAATTCTACTTACTATTCTATCTCTCATTAAACCATCTTTTAATTCTGCAAATCCACACTTGCTACTTAATTTCTTTAAATCGGTTAAGAAATCATCAAACGATTCACTTACATGTTGTGTTCGACAGAAAAATACTATATGTCTATCAACACTTTCGTTTGCTTTCGGTATGCAAAAATTTTCGAAAGCTTCAATTACTTTGTCAACATCCTTCTTATCTTCTTTACTTAAATTAAAAGTATTAAACTTTTCAAGTGCTTCTTCACCAATGCAATAAAATAGCTACTTTAATTTCAGGTGATTTAGTAATACCACCAGACGCTAACATATAAATTTGGAATTTTTGTTTCCATTTCTTCCAATTTTCGCTTAAATTACCTTCGAAATTTAGATTACTTGGCTTTAATCCATCGATATTTAATTTAGGACTTTAAATAGTTTATATATACATATTTTTAGCCTCTTCAAATAAAAATAAACAACATACTTACCAGCGATAGAAGTTTTGATTTTCACTGTAAATAACTTCCCATCATGTTTTTGTTTAGAATACCTTTACGGACGCTGCATGGTTCTTCAAAAAAGAGAAAAAAAAATTCATCCAATTTTATATTTGTGAAACTGAACGCATGAGTATCTAATCAGAAATGAAATTTATTGAGAGATTTTACATGCACACAGCAAAAAACACTATAATGTATTATTTTAAATACCCTCTTACTAGTAACTATTTTAACCTCCATGTAAAATCCTAATGTGCAGTACGGCCTTGGTGCTATTTTGAAAATTGTTGCTAACACCAAAATGACGTGTTTACTACTCGTCATAAAAAAAATTACCGCTATCAAGACTAAACCTGAATATCACCAAAAGTTGCCAAATACCGCGTGTACCGTATACTAGCATTAAGACCACTTGCTTATTCTTGTCCAGGCTTTCTTATCTTATCTAATCATTATTTCCTATCTTGTTCATTTGCGGTTTTGCAGCTGAAGATGATGGTTCGGTAAAACCATCGAAACTAGTCCTGTGAAAATTTTGTAAATATAACGCTGATTTTTGTTGTTTGACTTCTGGATTAGTATTTATTCGGCGTGTTATTGTGTCTTAATTATAGAAGCCCCAAACAGGCTTACATTTTGCTTTCTTTTTTGCACGTGGTGTGGCCGCCATTTTGTGATTGTAGGAGTTTCGGTGAGTACATTTTTGCAATTTTTAAGTTATGTTTATGTTTTGTACATTTGGATATTGTGCTTTGCTTGTCTGATTTTATGCATTTTGCTTACAAACGTTTTACTTTCTATTCATTTCAGTGAGGGATTTTTCTGCTGTTTTGTGTGTACTTTATTATTGCTCAGTTAATTTAGTTTAATTTTCTGCATTGTTTATCATGCCTTCATCCGTTAATCGTTTCACTAAATTACGCCTGAAACGGCAAAAATTCCTGAATCATCTTAACTTTTTACTTAAATGTAAATGTAAAAAATTGATCCCCAATTTTATTCAAATCAAATCTAATCAAAAACCTTCGAGTCGCGTTTCAAGAATTCTGTTAAATTGCAAGCTTGCCTTACTTCGGTCCGTGATAAGGGATACACGTCAACAATTGTCCAAAATTGAACATGAACTCTATAAGCTTCATCTGGAACTCGCTAAAGCATATCCAAAATTCACTGCCCTTGAACAAAAGTCTTGGTCTAGAACGGAGAATGCAGTTAACCGTCATAAAAACACCCTTGCAGTTAAATTCGAAAAACTTCTTTTACAGTCTTCCAGTTCAAGTAGTTCAAAAAATCTTCCCATTGTAAACATCAAGCCAATAGTTAATATTTCTAATGTTAGTCTTTCAGAAGAACAAGAGAGAATTCTAAAATATAATTTTAACTTCTCACAAACCTGTAAACCCTCGATTCCAAAGATTTTGGCTCCTATCGAAAAAGCTTTCAAGTTCAGTAAAGTATCAGATTCACAGAAAGAAATGATTAGGCATCTTATCGCTCATAATGTGAAATTCAATAATAAACATTTGAAACCAAATCTAACTGCGAGAGAAAGAGCTACAATGCGTGAAATTCATTCTAACCCGGATATTATCATTTCAAAGGCCGACAAAGGTGGCCAGATAGTCGTCATGGATAAGAACACTTACATCGATGGTGTCACTAAACTCTTAAACGAAGGACCATATAATCCGATCCCTAAAGATCCTTCGCCTTCGGACTTATCCAAAATAAAAACTGCGATCAAATCTTCGCAAATCATTTCAAGCAACTTGAAACATTCGCTTATTCCATCTGTTGCGAATTGTGCCAGATTATATGCTCTTCCCAAAATTCATAAAAGTGGTATTCCTTTCCGCCCTATTGTATCAAATTTAGGTACTGCCTCGTATCCATTAGCTAAATATTTAGTTTCGAGATTTTCCACTCTATTAGACAATAACATTTACACCATAAAATTTCAATAGAGTTTGTAAAAAAGGTTAAAAACATTTCTCCTAGTAATTTACTCATGGTTTCTTTTGATGTAAAATCATTATTCACTAATGTCCCAGTGGAGGGTGCATTAAGATGTCTAGAAACCAGACTTCGCGAATTTCATTTCTCTTGCATCGAAATTGATGAGCTAATTTCTCTCACTCAACTCTGTTTGAAACAAACACATTTTGTTTTCCAAAATAAATATTACAAGCAAACTGAGGGATTAGCCATGGGAAGCCCCCTCAGTCCCATCCTGGCTGATATCTACATGCATTATTATGAATCAAAATTATTTGAAACTTTAAACTTCCCGGCATGGTTCCGCTACGTAGACGATACTTTTACCCTGTTTGAAGGTAATAAAGATGATTTAAATAAAGTTCTTTCAACAATGAATTCTATTGATCCTGCTATTCAGTTCACTTTTGAACTTGAGACTTGCAATTCTCTTCCGTTTCTCGACATTCTGGTCACACGTAACACATCCAACTTCAGTACTACAGTTTACCGTAAACCTTCATCGGTTTGCCTTCCACCACACTTTAAATCATGTCATCCGACTAAACAAAAGTTAGCTTCATTTTATTCCTATGTTTTCCGTGCTTTTCAAGTTTGCTCCTCCAAACTAGCCCTTGATGAAGAACTAAATTATTTAAAAGCAATAGCTATTGACAGGGGCTTTTCACCCAACATTATTAATCAAGCAGTTAAAAAATTTTCATCTCAACACACTAAAAGCCACACTCTTATTTTAGGAGATTATAAAAATTCTGTTGTCATTCCCTTCTTTCCATCAATTAGCTATAAAGTTGCACATATTTTGCAGAAATTTAACTTTCGGGTTGTTTATTCTCCCATCAATAAAATTCCAACTTCTATACTCAAGGACCCCATTCCGGATATGAATTCCTGGGGTATTTATAGGATTCCTTGCCAGTGTGGTTTAATTTACATTGGCCAAACTAAGAGAGCCTTAAAATTTCGCGTCAAAGAACATGAGGCATATGTTAGAAAAAAGGAAACACAAAAGTCTTCTGTTGCTCAACATTGTTGGTCCGAAAATCACACTTTCAATTTTTCTGCTGCCAAAATTATTCAAAAAACATCTTCCATTGGAGAACTGGATTTTCTAGAGGCATTTCATTCATAAAAATCTTTCTGTTCTAGTTAACGATCCTAATTCCAATCCAAATTTGCCTTCGGCTTTTAGAGAAATTATGTTTTAGTTCTGGTTTCGCCAACAGATGGCACCACTTGCTTATTCTTGTCCAGGCTTTCTTATCTTATCTAAACATTATTTCCTATCTTGTTCATTTGCGGTTTTGCAGCTGAAGATGATGGTTCGGTAAAACCATCGAAACTAGTCCTGTGAAAATTTTGTAAATATAACGCTGATTTTTGTTGTTTGACTTCTGAATTAGCATTAAGACATTTTGGTTTTTTTCTTTTTTTGGGGGGGGGGAGGCATTTGTAATTTTTTTTAATCGAATGGCGGGCCCTTGCCTTGTTTCAACACTGGCCACTCTTAAGGACCCAGAAGAGGTGCCCATTTTATTGTGGAGGCACTTAACAAGAGGCATGTGCAAATAGAAAACCGCGATTCGGAAACATTGAAAATTTAAGAAATTTGTTTTGAGCTAAATAAGCATTAACTACTAAGAACATATAGTGGATTTGAGTTGCAGAAAGCAGCGCCTGCTTTTACTCTGTATGACATGAAGAACATCGGTAAAACCAAGGAGGTTAGAATAGAAGGAGGGAAGGTTCAACTCAAACGGTGAAGCTTGGCGGCCATCTTCCTGTTATCACCGTGACTTGTGCAAGGAAGTCTGTCTTTGCAACATTTTTTTCTTTTCTTTTTGAAGCATGTCAGCTTGTATTCCATATGGATGCACAAATAGATTCTCGAAAAAAATTCCGGGCATTATTTTTCACACGTAAGTATTAATTTTCTTTTTTTTATGTAATATGACAAC
This sequence comes from Stegodyphus dumicola, assembly GCF_044657685.1. Taxonomy (NCBI): domain Eukaryota; kingdom Metazoa; phylum Arthropoda; class Arachnida; order Araneae; family Eresidae; genus Stegodyphus; species Stegodyphus dumicola. Next base: position 221,059,884 of record NC_140769.1, on the reverse strand, counting down.
TATGTGAAAAAATATCACAATGTCATGTGGTTTTCTTTCCAGATGTGAAAAAAAAGGACTTAAAATAGGTTATTTAATATAACTATAATCAAAATATATTAAATACATTTTAATATTTCTGTTTATAGCTGGTATCTTCGTTCCTTAAGATACAATGCTATATGGAAGGATTTAAATTGTATAATTTGAACGTTTTAGTTATTCGTTTTATAAATTTCATGAAAAGTAAGAAATCAATTGTTACTATTTTTATTAATTGTAAAGGTGTTAAATAAAGCTAGGCTTTTCTTTATATATTAATTATTATTCATTTTTATTCATTTTTTTAAGTTAAGATAAACTGTACCGCTGTTAAAAAGTGCATAAACTTACAAATTTCTGGGCAGTATAGTGATAAAATTAAGTAAAATATTTACACAATTGAACATGTGGAAAGATGTATCCAAAAACTTATATAGGTGTATTTCTGTAATTCAACTTAATTAAAGGCAGTTTCTTTGAGATTAATAAATATGAAATGCGCATAAACTGAAATCAATGAATTCACATAAATCTGTTTTATTTTATCAAGATTTATTTTCTAACCTAAGTAAGTTCATGAAATATGTAGAAACATCATTTTTTAAAGCCTTTAATGTTATGCGCATGCATTTAGATTTCGAACTATTTCTTAATAATTTGCTGTACATAGTAAATTATGGATATCATCTTTATTACTTTAAAACAAAAATTCAACAATAGCGAGGGATTTCATTATAAATTTAACATATTTTTACTGGAAAATAAATGCACGGAACAGGTTAGAAACACGTACATGTCACTGCCGTAATGCAATGTTTTGAAGTCACAAACATGGACGCCGCTTGTTCCGCGGAGTTTCATTCCCCGATAGTGGAGGAAACCGCAAAACCTCCCTCCTTCTATTCTAACCTCCTTGGGTAAAACACCAAAATGACGTGGTAACAAAAAACAAGAAATAGCAACTACGCACATCAACATTGGCAATTTCCTTAAGCTATTACGGCCGATGCTATTCGCACCACCGGTGCGATTAGCCGCTTAAGCTATTCGAACCAACATTAACCACGCATGCGCATTGAGTTGTCAAAGGCGGGTTTCTACCTTGGCGTAGTTTATCATTTTTTAAGCGTTGGCTACTTTCAAAAGTTTAGAAAGGAAAATGGGTTCCTTTTCTTATAAAAAGAAGGAACACATTTACTTTTATTAAAGTATATATAAAAAAGGGCAGATTTTTATGTTCGCGATGTTTATCCTTTTCCTGAACGGTTTGAAGTTTAAATGACTGATTTGAAGGGGGGGGCAAAATCGAGTTGACAGTTTTTGTACTTCTTAGAATACGTTTAGCTTTAAGGATGTGTTTTGCTCAATAAAGCTATTAATTCATTTCTTGAAAAATTTCGTCCGATAAACGATACTAAAAATTAGACAGCGGATTTCTGTGTAGAAAATTTAGACATGAAATAAGTTAAAAGCGATTATATGAACTATTAAATGAATTATTCTGTATGCCTGCTTATTTTTTTTATGGAAATACTTGGCATTTTCAGGACACAAAAAGTGCTTCAAAATTAAATTGAAATATTAGTACAAACACATTAATCAATTAAATTGAAATAAATAATGGGATGTAATTTAAATGCAGAAATACTTTAATGTAAGAGATTTAGATTTAAAAATTTGCACACACAACTGATTTATCAGATTTTGTAAGGTTTTATCTCATAAATAACTTTGATTTCGAAATAGGACATTTGAACCTATGAACCTGTGAGGATACTGAAAAAGTGATGAATATATAAGAATATTATCATTTTCAGTAAGCTTTCTTATTGAATAATGAATTCTGAAAGTCCTATGCTATAAGAATAGGGTCTAAGTTTGCATAAAAATTCCTCTGTTAAATAAAAGAATTTAATTAATTTCTGTAGCCTTTTTGTCAATACACTAAAGACTTTTAACTAATTACTCGTCCTCGCTTGCAATTAGAACCATCATTAAATCCCTATTTTATCTAATCATTTTCTGAACATGTATATAGATTGACCTCGTCTTTGTAACTGATAATTATTACTTGCAAATTATTCTCTTGCTGATGAACTATTAACAGTTAGTTAGGCTTAACAACCTTCTCTCTCACTACCGCCCAAGGTCCGTAGAAAGAACAGGTTAGCTCACTTGGGGTAAACAAACGAAAATGCGTTCTCGCTGTGTATTGGCTGTGACGTCACTGAAGTTTTCTCTCCTCAGATCAACATAGATTTTTGCATTGATTTAAGCTGAATGTAAGCTTGTGCGCGACTGTGAAAAACTCATTCGGTTTTTTCTTTTCTTTTCTTTTTTTTTTCCTCTCAAATATAATTAAATTTATGTAGTATAATGGTTGGTACGCACTGCGCGATTGCATTATGCACCAATAATGCAGGCAAAATAAAAAAATAATCAGCAAAATGTATTATTTCATAGGTATAGAAACTTATAATGTTTTTTGATTTGATGCAAGTTATTTTGAATTTTCGGGTTACTTAAATTAATTTATTCATTAATATATATAGAAACTTCAATGCATTTTATTTTGTGTATTTAAATGCCAACGGTTTTGAATATTGTTGTGAATTGTGACAGATGCATATAAATATGCTTAAGTAGTTTTAAATTATGTGTATGTAGCTCACTGCATTAATTAACTCGTTTTACACATGGAAAAATGGCCATGCAACCAGCCTTTTCTCCAGAAATTGAAGTCAAATCACCAGTGTTCAGCTGATGGGCCTTGTCAATTACTTAGAATTTGAGCCTATTGTACTGTTAATATGGTACATGCCAGAAATACAATATCATTAATACACGGGGTACATGTAATCAATAAGAAGGACTAACAACACCGCAGAGTACAGAAAGCAACATTTTAGAAGTCCACAATTCATTTGGCGAGCAAATTAAGTTGTATTATTATACTTAAGGCTATCAGTTCTGGATAATTTAGTTACAGTAATTTTGCAAAGATAGTAAAGCAGTTCCTTCAGCAATATTAATTTTCTAATTATTAAGGCTTTTTTCTTTCATATTATTTGAAAACAGAGTAATTCACAGCATGCATTTAAATGCAATCAAAATTTAGGAAATGTATGATTTAAGAATATAGAAACGTTTAAAAAACAAATATGCTAAAATTCTTGTAAAATATAAAATTTCATTTTCTATCTGTACTTATAATTTGTTATGATTTGTATTATGAATGAATAATATAACTTAAGCAAATATTTTATTTATTATTGTTTTAAAATTTGCATTCCATTACCATACAGTGCACCATGATATATTTCATACAAAATTTCATTTATAAAATTAAGATCCATATTTACTAAGATTTTGTTGAATGTAGTGTTTAAAATTTAGTACCAATTTTGACTTTTGCATTTAATTATATAAATTTACCTGCAGAATTATATTTTGCTAGTATCTACGTATGTAATCATTATGTCTGCGCGGATATTGTACACAGGTCATCATATTAAATAAACATCCACCCTTTTTAATTGTTAAACTGAATATGCTGAAAGAAATGTAATATTTAAGTTATTATATAAACATATTTCTTTTTTGATACCAAAACAAACACATACAACATTCAGTCCTCTTAATATCTGCCCACCAGCGGCCGAGCGGTAAAGTCGCTAAACACTGGTAGTTCGGTCCGAGGTTCGAATCCCGCGAACGGGCTGGCTGCATGGTCGTTTTCATGGTTTTCCCCATGTGTAACGAGTATACGAGCCAGTTTCCCTTAGAAAGACCCCCACGAAAGCATCCCTCCCTTCAAGCGCATAGCCTTCGAGGCTTTGCCATAATCACACACACCACCTATTAATATCTAGGATTTACTTCTCTGAAATAAAAAATGAGGATGACAATCCAGAAAATGACTACATGTTTCATTTCGTTATTATTTTTATAAATTAAACAATACATAAGTGAAATAAATATAGAAACCTAAAAGATAAAATTCTAAATATACAATATTAATAGCAAAACATAATAGAGGATATGCAACTATTCTTTTAATATCGTTTACTCATTTTTTATATAAAAAGTTAACATCTTCTATCTGAATACTTTTGGAAATTTTTATTTTTTATTTTTGCTTAAAAGTAAAATTCAAAGCATTAAGATTTAAATTAAAATTAAGTCTCAATTTTTATATAGAATTACATAATGCAGCTGCTGATTTTAAAGAGTCTGCTGATTAAGTATTACACTTCCTTTCAGTTATAGATTGAATAGTTCATTTGTTTATGTTTCTTGTTGCTGCTTTACATCAAGAAATTACAAACAAGTTTTAGAATCTAGCGAGTTATAATTTTATGCAATTTCTTTTTTTTAATCTATTAAAATTAATCATATATTACAGGAAAATCTCATGCGAGTTCATCTGAAAAAAAAAAAAAAAAAAAAAAAAAAAAAAAGCAACAAGTAAACTAAGATTTCTAAATGAAACAAATACTGCAGAAACAATTGGACCGAAAGTAGACTTTAGTAAAAAATTAATTTAAATTTCAGCCAAATTAGATTTCAAACATTAGGGACAAGTTTGTACAGCTTTATAGAATAAATATTCTTAATTTGAATTTCTTCTATATCGCTACACTCAGGGCTTAATTTCTAAAATTAGAAGTGCCGGAACCCTATGGAAGACCGTTAGTAAAGAGGAACAAGAGTAAATAAATAAATAAAATGACTATTAAAATCATTTAGCATTTAAAAATTAAATAGTTAATTATTATCAAATTAATAAATAATTACTTAATTAATATTAGCATTTAATATTTATTAATTATTATCTAACCATTAATTAATAATTGATTATTATTTATTAAAATAATTCAATAAAATGTAAAGAGGTAAATTAACATTTAATAAGCGGTTTTTAATATAATTTTATTGCTGCTAAAAATAAATTTTTTTAGATTAAGTTTCTACTGAAATTGTAGTTCTGTTAATTACATAAAAGAAGTGTCGGAGCCTTCTTATGTAGGGCTCCGATGCGCTCCGGCTAGAATTATCATTTATCCCATGAACTGAAAAGTACCGGATCCGGCAAAATTTAAGCTCTGACTACACTACATATTTTCCAGTTCTTGTGAAATGTGGGTTTTCAGTCTGTTGAAGCTAAAATGAGTAACGGTATAAACAGCTGAATCTTGAATAGCAAATTCTGTAAGGAAGTTTGGAAGATTTTTGGTGAAACAATAAATTACTGAGGTAACTTTTCGTAAGTAAAACTTATTCTATACAGTAAACAATATTTTAGGTAGTTAAGTTTCAACTCCAAATATTAGAATTTTTACTTTTCCGATGAAAAATAGAAAATATTTCAAAATGAAATACGAAATTACTATTAGGAGATGCTACAGCGAACTTCAGTGACGTCACAGCCGAACGAGTCGCTGGCTTTTCGTTTGTTTACTCCAAGTGAGCTAACCTGTTCTTTCTACGGACCTTGCTCAAAGTAGGCTTTAGCAAATTAAAATAAATTTAAATTTCAGCCAAATTAGATTCCAAACATTAGGAACAAATTTGTAAAGCTTTATAGAATAAATGTTCTTAATTTGAACTTCTTCTATTGCAACATTTAAACATCTCTACGTATTTTCCAGTTCTTGTGAAATGTGGGTTTTCAGTCTGTTGAAGCTAAAATGAGTAACGGTATAAACAGCTGAATCTTGAATAGCAAATTCTGTAAGGAAGTTTGAAAGACTTTCGGTGAAACAATAAATTACTGAGAGAACTTTTCGTAATTAAGACTTATTCTACACAGTAAAGAATATTTTAGGTAGTTAAGTTTCGACTCCAAATATTCAAATTTTTACTTTTCCGATGAAAAACAGAAAATATTTTCAAAAGGAAATACGAAACTACTATTAGGAGATGCTACAGTGAACTTCAGTGACGTCACAGCCGAACGAGTCGCTGGCTTTTCGTTTGTTTACCCCAAGTGAGCTAACCTGTTCTTTCTACGGACCTTGACTACCGCCTGCCTTACGAAAATCGGCGTAAAATGCTGGTACCTGGGCTGCTTGTGCGCATGCGCGAAAGTAGGTGGTGTGATTAGCCACTGCGAGCTATTACGTACTAGATTTCTTAATTTTTCTTTCTTCGGGTTAGAAGACTTACTGGTGCACCATAAGTCCGTATGTTGTTTTAGTCAATCCGAAAAAACTGAGTTCAATAATTGTGACAGGGAGTACAGCTTTTGTTACTCTTTCCGTTTTAAACAGCTTCGCGATGCCGATACTTAAAGAAAGGGATGTAGAGTCGATGAATTTAGAAGAGTTGCGTTCTGCATTGCGATATGATCAAAATAAGTTGACCCGAGCTTGTCGTCAAATTACCTACTTGGATAACCAAATCGTTTACCTCCGAAAGTTATTTCGCAGGGCTGAGAAGAACAATGCTCGTGCTGTCCGCTATAATCTGAGAATGCAGCTGTCTATTACGAGTGGTGTTAAAGTAATGTATCACCACTATGCGGCTCTGAAAGAGGAAAGAATTAGTCGCATTCGTGCGCGTATTAATGCTGCCCTTGTTAATAATGTTGCTGCTCTTCAAAGTGCTCAGGCGACAGATGCTGAAGAAAGAATAGAACCATATCAGCAGCCCATACCTGAGTAGACCAGACGAATAAAAGCGGGTTTTGATACAGCGAATAGGAGAAAGGACTGTTTTTTCCTTTGCTTTGCATCGTGACTGTCTTGTCAAGCTTATTTCAAGCAATTTGTGTTCATGATTGAAATGGAAGGGAATTTATGTTCATTCGTATCTATGATTTGTGTAATTAAATGGTGTCTTCGTCTCCTTTAGGAATATATATTAGTTTATGTAATATTTGTTGTGTTTCTTAGAACTAAATTATTCCTAAGTATTGTTGTGTTATTTTGAATGAAATGTTTTATATTGTTTTTAAATGGGAAACTAAAAAATTTATGAATCTCGTTATTAATTTTGCTTTTTTTTTTATAAACTTTATTTGTTTACATCAAAAGGGAAAAAAATTAGAGCTTTCTTTTTAGTTTTTTTTTTCTCCTTTTAAACATGCTGCTTAAGTATTGTGATAAATAATCAAATTCAGTAAGAAAAATAAGCTTTGGTGTCTTATCAACAACTTTATAATTTTAACAGTAAGTTTTATATCACAAAAATTTGTACAAGTGTGCAGTATGTTAAATCATTTGTATAAATCCCATATAATGCTGGATTCTGATAAATTTAGTTTATTTTAGCAGTATTAAATACATATACAATAGTTTAGGAAATCTACATCTGTGCTATGAACTTTGAAAATTGGTTGTGACATTTCCTTCTCAAACATATTATTGGAGGTGTTAAGGCAACAAGGATCAGCATAATAATTATATTCTGTTGCTTTAAGCACCTCCAATAATTGTTATTCAGTGTGTTACTTTAACTCAGATGTGAACATACATGAGCCTTATTCTTTCATCATGTTTTTAGCTATTTTTTGTACATTTTCATGAAAAATAACAAATATTACTTTATGTTATAAATTTGGTCAATTCCTTTTAACAAAAGTTGTAAACATTTAAATATATTCGGAAAAGTTACTTTTCTGTTATACAGGCACCACAAAAAATAAATAATAAATAATTTGTTATTATAACAGTATTAATAAATTTAAAATATATCCACTACCTCCTCATCATCTTTAGATAACATTCAGACTGCAAAATCCATTTCTTCTGTTCTTTTTTTATAATAAAAAAAAAATAAATAAATAAAAAAAAAAAAAACATGCCTTTAGTCAAATAATGTGTATGAAGAAAGTCATATATCAGATTATATTTTGTGTATTTCTTAAAAAAATTGAAAACCATAGTGCATGAATGGCTCAGTTTCATGTATAAAACTCATTTCATGTATAAACTGCTCAGCTAATCATTCTTGCTATCGTCAACATGTTATCACACATTTTAGTAGTGTTTTTGGTGCCCATGTAATAGAAAAGTACCTAGAAAAATTAATATATTCAAAATGACTAATGTTATTTATTATGAAGTCATTGACATATTCTCTTAAAGGATCTGTACATTTCTTTTGCAAAAGGTATTATCCAAAAATGATGTATGTGTGGTTTTAATGTTTTACTATAGCTCCCTCGATTGGAACAAAGAATACTACACATAATTTATTGGTAAAAGATTTTTTTTCAATAATCTTCGTTTAGATTTATTTCTTTAAAAATATTCCAGGTAAAGTTCTTAGGATTTCCATATATAATAAAGATGCCACTAGCAGTTATATATAAATAGTATCTTTTATTATATAAAATCAGCAAAACTTCTTATTTTCTGGCCCATTGAAACCTTAGTTTTATATGCGTTTATAAGTACAAATGTAAGAAAACATGGGGAGGAATGCTTTATTAAGAATATATCAGTGGAAATGTTGTTCAGAACCTACTTAATTTAGAAAAAAGTGGTCAGAAATGGGAATGATTAAAATAAAATAATTAGTATAGAATTGGGTGCCCCTTCGATTAGCGACAATGTTTTTTTTTAAATTTTTGCAATGAAACCTCACTTCTGGTTACGATGATAGTTTTAACTTTATTTTAGCTTCCTGATTTTACTTAAATGAAAATAGATTGATGTGTACACGGATAAATTTAAGGCAGTGCGCAATGCCTAGTTTGTGGAATTCTAGGATGTTTTTTTTTAAGTGAAAACAGATTGATGTGTACATGGACACAGAGTTTGTGCAATTCTTTGACTTCTTATTTTGGTTTTGTGTAGCGCCCGCCTTGAAATTGTGCCTTTCTGGTGCCGATATTGGCGTCAAAAAAGAATCACCAAGAAACAACGGGCACCCAATTGTAAACTTTTACCAATAAAATTTATAAGCATATGATTTTGCAACCCTTTTCTTTATGAAAGTTTAATTTACTTTATATAATATGTGCAGTAAGTGAGCAAAATATTTTTTTCCCCTTTGGTAATTGTGTAGCTACTAAATGCTAACTAGAGGCAATGATTACCAGTAAATCTCAGTTTCTATAGAATACATTTATTTAAATTTGAATGGATTTTTTTTTTTTTAAATTTTATTTTATGAAAATGGTGTATACAATCTTAAATTCAAAAACTGAAAATTATGAAAAAGAAATTAATATAGTCAATTGTTAGTTTATTTTATTGCAAAGAAAATCTTCAACTGTTTTTAATAGGCTTTATTTGTCAGATTGGATATCTATAGAATACATTTCATTCACAAAAGTTAAATCTAAAATAATTTAAGAAAACATGGTTCTGACGTAGCATTTCAAGGAATGCATGTGAAAAGCTAAAGAGCAATTGAAGCTGTTCTCCAAATTGGTTTTGAATTCTCCAAAAATTGTGCATATTTATTAAGTATTCATATATGTTTATAAAATTAAAAAGATATATCCAAATGATTGAAAAGCAAAACTAATTTTTAACAAATTTGGTATAATATACTTCAAAATATTTATTTTAAATTGGTCTTCTGTGTTTGAAACCTGTGAAATGTTTCATCATAATTTATGCAGAAATATATTCAAAGAATTTCTGCTGTAATATATTCATACCTGTTATATCAAAAGCATGTCAAATAAAATTATTAGCTGATTCCAAATGCGGAATTTGGGTTGAATTAATTAATCATGTCAAAATTTGTGAGAATTGTGCCATGTACCTTTGTAGAGAATTTCCTGTAAGAAAGTTGTTCTTATTTGTACAACAAATGAAAAAAAAAAAAAAAAATGAAAAAAGTAGCATGTGTCTAGAATTCCCAATGAAGTACTAAGTATATTCATTTTTCTATTTTTCTGTCTTTTCTCAGTTTATCATTTTTCTATTTTTCAGTCTTTTCTCAGTTTATCATATCAATATACAGTTTTCTTAGTAAGATGTCTTACATTTTTTTTTTCTCTTTTCATTATTAATGTTTTGTCTGTTAAATTTATTAATTAAATATCATGTTCTTTGCACTTATGCGCCACAAAATTCAGTTGAACAGCAAAATCATAAAATATTTAAACACAGCTTACCTGTATAATTTCTGATGAATAATCTTGCACATTGGAGATTCAATCCATACAGTGTTGCCACTGCTCTTTTTCAAATCATTGATAGTTTTAACTATCAATGATTTGAAAAAGTTAACATAATCTATAACGTTTAACACGTTTTAATCTATAACACGATCTATAACATCAATCTATAACGTTTTAATTTGTACAGTGTTGCCACTAACTTTTAAATCACCGAGTGTGTTAAAAATTTAAGTTTTACAAAATATGAAAACTAAAATTCAAAATTTGGGCTTCCAAGTGCACATGTTTGGATGGATGATTATGTTATTCAAAATTAGATGGCTTTGGTATCGCCATTTTTTTTACTTTGGGAGAAACATAGGTACATGCATGCTGATTTTTCATTTTTTAATTTCTTTAAAAGTAATACAGGGAGATTATATTTCGTGACTACAATTTGAAAAGTGATGCTGCCAAATCCCATTTCAAGAGCAACAGTCCATTTGGGCTAGTAAACAAAAAAAACTCACCTGTTATGGAGGGGTATTTCAGAACTGCTATTTCTCTTGGTTTTTAATTTTTAGCCTTTACCAAGGAAAAAATGTCCAGTTGTAAATGAAATTTATTTAATTTCCCCTTCTCCCCAGTGATTTTGGGCATAATTTTCCTTATTAAATTCTATGTGATCTGAATTATCTTAATCTACTGTAGATATTGTAGAACTTTTTATGTAGATTCGAATAATACTTAATTATTTAATTTTGTTTTACATCGATTAATTCACGGAATAGTATTTACATTAATTCTTATTTTCATTAAGATATTCTTTCATATGGACTTCTTCAGTGTAAAAGTATTAGAGAATTAAAAAATTAAAGTAGCCAAAAAACAAAATTTAGAATATCTGGTTAAAATTTGACATCCGAATCATATTATAAATACTTTAATAAACAGAATCGTGCTTTATAAGATAAATTTAAGTCAGTGTGGAGTTATTTTAAAATAGCATCACCTCACAACTCAAAAACCTCCCAAGTATTTCATATTTCTGAGTTAGCATTATGATATATCATTAGTTTATATGCCTTCGCCGGTCACTCCTAGTCCCTTCAGTAAAGAATTCATGTTTTTAAGTACTTTAAAACTGTATATAAATATAAGCTGAGTTTCCATTCCATATGAAATTTGAATTAAATGAAAATTTGTTCTTTTTGAATTCTTAATGATTTGCATTTTATGCATAAGAGTAAACTTTTGATATTGAAACTTTTGTTATAGAACATTTTATGTAATTTTTATAGAGTTATATCAAAATTATATTGTAAGATGATTTTATGGTGTTTTTAAAATGTAGCATCAATGTTATAAAATGCTTTCGTGCAATTTTTATACAAGAATCTTATAGAAACAGGAAGTATATAATACTTAAACAGTGTCACAGAAGGCTTGTCTGTATAATTATTATTCTGGCACAAACCTACACACACAAACTTCCCCTAAAAAGTCGTCTCTAAGTGGTTTTATTTGTAGCAGACACATGTCAACAGACATTGTAAAAGTGATTAGTTTATGATCTTTATATACACTTTTTTACAAAAAAATTGAAGTGCCATGAAGGAAATGGTTGTTTTTGATGAAGTTGAATATGTATATAGCTCATACACAGATAATAAAATGATTAAAAAATCAAGGTCATAGTACCTGTTCATGGCTCACAATCACCCATTGAGTGTTCAAATTAGTAGTTAGTCGAACCACCTCTGGCGGCAATGCATGCTTGAATTCGTCAAGGCAAGAAGCGATAGTGGTTCCTAATGTCATTCTGCCAGGCATTCATCAGTTGTCGCTCCCAAGTCTGCGATATTTTGTAGTGCCTGAATCTGGTGGCCTACTATGTCCCAGACATGTTCGATTGGTGAAAAGTGACCTTGCTGGCCAAAGAAGAGCATCAACCGTACGGAGACAGACCAGAGATATGCGAGCAGTGTGTGGCCTGGCATTATTTTGTTGGAAAATGGTCCCAGGATGACATGTCATAAAGTGAGCTGTTAAAAGATGTACGGAGGATGACCTGCTGTCATAAGAAATAGCGCCCCACACCAGGGGTTATGACTGTATGCCTTTGTAAAACAAAGGCTGATTGGGACTGCTGTCCCCGTTCTTTTCAGACACGAACACAGTGGTCATCTGCTTCAAGAGTGAAGTGGAATTCATTGCTGAACACTATACGATGCCAGTCTCATGGCAGCCATGAAGATCAGCTGCGACACCACTCCAGATGACTACACCAATGTTGTGGGGTCAAAGGCAAACGTCTTAAAGACCTCTGTGAGTGTGCCTCAGACAAGCACCATTAGATGGTGGACAGTACCACGAGACGTATAGACATGGATGTAGTGCGTTGAATAGTCAACAATGATACCGTTGGGACGGTTCATACCTGGCAAACAGTCATCCTATATTGCCTCGTATTTGTGTTCCTTGGCCTTCATTCCATCGGCAATTCCTTGCAGCAACCATTGCTGCCAATATCTTTACAAAGCAGTGTCTGTATGCTGCAGGTAGTGGCTTATTGCTCGATATGACCACCCAGCTTCACGCAACCCTACAATGTGACCACGTTCAATGTCGTTTAATTGTCTGTAAGGTCTTCGATATCATTGTAATGGCATTTTTAGTTGCTTCTTTATAGAATTACAATGGTAGCAACAAAAAGAAGATAAATTTTCAACCTCTGTTACTGGTTTTATACTTTGTGAATTATGTGCTATGATTGTAATTCCTGTTCATATGCCTTGAAACTTTGATCGTATGCATGTTTGATCAAGATGTTTTTGCATACCAAATTTTGTCACGATCGTAAAAGTCCTTCTTGGGGCTTTGATTATTTTGCAAAAGAGTGTATATTCCATATTTATTGTAGAATTTCCTTAATTATAAGATATCAACCGAGTATAAATATAGGCAGTTTATTGACAGTGATCAAGTCTATCTTTTATGTTATATAGGTAGCATGAGCAGTCACTTTAGAATATGAACAGATTCATAACTAAAGCAAACAGTGAATTACCCCAGTAATTTTATATTTTACTGTAAAAGGTCATTTGCATTTATGATATGCTCACCTTTTTTTAAAATTATTTGTTCAGGCACAAATTGCGGTCACTAATTTTTCATTATTTTACACATTAGTTATTTCTACTGTTAGAATTATTATCTAGTTTAGAATTTCTTATATTAATCTTGCTGAAATATTATATTGAATTCATTAGTGATTACTAAAATTGCTCATTAAAAGCTAATGCAAAAGATTCTAAAATAAATTTGTGTGTGTATGTGCATGCATGAAATTTTTAAAAAGTGAATAATTTAAAATTTAGTTTCAGTAGTAATTGGCTAAACTATACATGAAATTTAAAGTATTTATTATGCTTTTCATTTCACAGACATGTATCTTGAAATATGTCTAAACAGTTATGGTAATATAGAGAGAGAGACAGGTACAAAGTGGAAGAGTCATTTTGAAACTACATGCAAGAAAATATAACTTGCTCCTGGCCGCTTATAGCATTAATACACCATTCAGAATAACAAAAAATAGAATATACCAAATTATGTAATTATTTTAAGTATTTTTTGTATTATATACTTACCTGATAAGTTAAAAATTTAATATAATAAAAGTCATAACATAAAAATATATCATCATGTATTTCCTGTTTCTATTATGCCATCAGCTGTATGCTTTTTGTTTTATTTTGGGTAATTCCAGATGGCAAATTTAAATTCTCATACTCAGATTAATGGAATCTTTTTTTAAAGTATTTTAATTGTTGATGTTTGTGTGAAATCTGTTTTCATAAATTTCGCTTTTAATGTATTCCCAAAAATCAAAATTTCTTTTTCTGTTGTAATTTTCTTAAATTGTATTACTGATTTTATAATTAAATATTTGAAACTATTATTTTATTTCTGTATTTTCACAGTAATACATCTGCTACTGTCTACCTAACACTAGACACCTCCTGACAGAAATGAGTCTTGATCCATTTTTTTGTAGGGGAAGTTTGCCATCTTAAGCACTTATTGACATATTTACAATATATGCTTTAAGTAGAATACTTCTCACAACATTATTTTATCTTTGCAACAGTCAACAATGGCTAGAAACAATAATAGCAATAAAACTTTCATTTAATCGATCCCAACTTTAAATGTATGAGGCTTGTTACTATTATGACTAACTTCAGTTAGACATACTAGCAAGAGTAGTTTTCATAATAGAATAACATAAGATTCTCATGATATAACAGACTGAACACAATAAAAAGATCATCAATTCATTTGATAATACTCTTCAATTCACTTTCAAACAAGACATCTAATTCCCTTCTGTTTCTTAAAGTCTTGGTCACAATAAATAATTTTGTGTGTATCATAAACCTTCATCAGTTTGCCCTATCATACTGCTAAAAAATCAGTTTTATTTTCTGCAAAGCTCAATTTAATTCACTAACTACAATTTCTAACTTAAGATAGTTTATTAATCTCAGAAAAATGCTGCATTAAACTGCATGAAATAACTGCTATGTATAAAATATTGTAATTTATCTAGTTCTTTGCTTAAATCTTTTTACATTGCATTTTCCTATATAAAACTGAATTTAAAGAAACTTTGAAATTTAAATATTTCATGTCATATATTTTTTTTTTTTTCTTTGAAAGAATGTGAAAAGTAATTTGGGCACTGTCTTCTCTACTACGCTGTAGGACAAAATATGGATATTATTTTTTCTTACAGTGACTCATTATTCAGCAATGTAAAGCTTTTGCAATTCCTTTCACTTCTATTTATTTTGTTTAATAAATTTGTCAGATTTAAATATTTGCAGCTCACTGATAACAGCGAATTCATTATCATATAGCTCTTAGTTCCCCCCTCCACACACACACACACTTTTTTCATTTGAAGCTTAATCTATGTCTATTGGCAATATCATCAATAAGTGCTGGCTTAGTACTCACCCATATGAAAGTACTGTGTGGTGATACTTGAATAACAATAAAAGAAATCTTATCATGATAAAATGTTCATTCAATTTTATACAATTAAGATTTTAATATAGTTAAAATTATGAAGTATATTAGAAAAAATTTTTAATTGAAAGATGCTTCTAATTACTTACATTTAACTGCTATGACATTTTCCATTAAATGTTTCCACCCCTTAGAATAATTAATGGGCATTGTCCTTCCTAAACCAGCTGTGCAAGGTCGCATACCAAGTGTCATTTGGCTAGCTAGATTTCTTCTTTTATTCCCCCCCCAGTGGTCTATGGGACCGATCACTGCAGATGCAGTTCAGATTGTGGCCGATAAAGTGCACTTTATGTTGTTGCATATTTCACTTTTTATAAATATTCTTGAAATGGCTGCAGATACATGAAAGAAATGTTCTATATATCTTACCCACGACCAAATTGAAGAAATTGGTCTTTCTGATAAAAGTTCCGATGATGAAATTATTGAGAGCGACCACGATACAAATTCAGAAATATCTGCCAATGAAAATAAAGATTCATATTTTCCTTCTACAAGCGAATTTTTTACTGGAAAAAAATGAATTCAAATGGTCTATTCAAGAGACCAACAAGGCTGTTCGGTCACATAATCACAATATTATTCTTCAATTACCGGGTTTGAAAAGTGCTGCAAGAATAGGTTCTAAAGCCGACCCTGAAGGAGCCTCGAATTTACTTTTTATTTAAGAATTCTTTATTATTATTGTAATTATTGTATTGATTATTATTGTAAGAATTATTGTAAAATGGACTAATGACAAAATTGATGAAATATTCTGATCCTAAAAGGCATGAACTAATCAATACTGATGAAACTGAAAATCAAGTCATTTTTCGGACTTCTACTATGTTCAGCAGTATTTAAATCCGGGAAGATATTGATAGTTTATTTGCAACAGATGGTACAGGGCATGAAATATTTCGCTGCATTAACAAAGTAAGGATTTTATTTTTATTCTTTAAGATTTGATAATCTGAGACAAGAAAGTAGCGTATGGCAAATGACAAAACAGCAGCCATCAGAAATATTCAATACAGTCATAAAGAATTGTCAAAGTAATTATTCCATTAGAGAATAGCCTGTATTGATAAGATGTTAGTGAAATTCAGAGGACAGTGTAAATATAAAATGTATGTAACAAAAAAAAAAAAACCTGCTATAAAAATGTTTCTTTGTGATGCACGAAATAACTACCTGTATAATGCATGTATCTACTGCGGAAAATATTCAGATGGAAAAGGGCTGTCTGAAAATCAAAAACAATTGAAAAAACCGACACAGGCAGTTCTTCGTCTCATGGAACCAATGAAAAAAAAAAACTAATAGAAACATTACAGCAGACAATCGGTTTTCATCCATTGAGCTTGTAAAAATCTTGAAAGAAAAAGGGCTTACAATTGTGTGAACATTTGTGGAACTTTGTGGGAAAAGAGATAGAAAGGAAATTCCTAAGGAATTTCAAGCTAATAAGTCAAGAAAAATGGGTAGTTCTCTGTATGGTTTTATGAAAGACATGGCGATTATTTTTTATGTCGCAAATGAAAGAAAAGTTGTGATTTTGATACCATCGATGCATCATTCTTGTGAAAATGATGCATCTTCAGGAAAACCTGAAATCATGGTCATGTATAACTTGACCAAAGGTGGTGTGGATGAATTTGACAAGAAATGCTCAATCTATTCAACTGCTTGTCGAACTTAACATTGGCCTATGGCAATATTCTTTAGAATCTTGGATATCTATGCAGTATATGCATTCATATTATTACAATTTTATCCAATAGCTCCAAAAATGAAATTAAAAGATTTCATGATTTCATTAGCAAATCAATTGGTGCAGTCTCATGTAAAACAGAGGATGACACCATCATTTTTACCTAAAGAACTCAAACTTACAATAAGAAGAGTTTTCAAAATAAATGATGATAAACATTGTGATCGAAGGTGATAAATAAGATTAAAAGAAAAAGAACATGCTATATTTGTCCACCGAGCAAAAAAAGGAAAACAGCTTACAAATGTATAGCACGCAAAGAACCAGTGTGTCTACAATGCAGCAGAAAAGCATGTATAAAATGCAGCTCGAATTATAACTCTTAGAAGAAAAATTAATTTTCTATATTCTCATCAAAGTATGCTTATCATAAATTTTAATGTAAAATAAAAAAAAAGTTGCATTTTAAAATTTACTTCATTCAGCTAAGTAAGCAAAGAAAACTGAACGTTTTTTATATGAAGAAACTATTATGTGTAGTTTATATTTTATTTTAATGAAGTGATTTAAATATAAAAATTGCTTTATATCTTTATAAAAAAGTTAAATATATGACATTAAATAACATTTAGTCAAATAAGAAAAAGTGGTTTGAGAGACCATTTACAGTAGTTATGTGACAATTTAGGTCACAGGGGTTAAAGGTTAAATAATAAGGGTCTTTATAATGTTAATGTTTAATCTTTGATAATGCTAATAATTAAGAAATTCATATTACATTTTAAGTTTGACTACATTACCAGAATATGGCAACAATGTGTATATATTTTATAATTCTGAATCAAAAACAAGTATCTTCTAATAATCTACATAAGCATTCTAATAATTCTAAATTTTAATATTATAATTTTCTTTTAAATTCATATTAAATCTCATTTCATTTACAGATGTCATTAGAACAATGTTAAATAGTTTATCAAAGCAGAGATTTGAGACCTGTATTCATTAACAAGGCGATTATGAAAGATTTTCATAAATATATATATATATATATATATATATAAAGTCAAGACAGGATTAATCTGGTGCAAATTTCCCCAATGGTCTTCGACCTCTGCTGCCTCAAACTTCCAGTGAATCACCAAATTCATTTCCGGTGTGTGATTTAACAGCACATTTTAAAAGTGCTTTGAAATCATGAAGTATCTGCGAGTTCAAAATCGAACGTGTTCGGAATCAAGATCAGTGTCGCCAACGTAGTGAAATATGGTTAATCGTTTTTGCTCGCTTCGAATATTCACAATGTTCATGCATCTCCGATCATCGCATAGAAAGAAAATTATACATCCAAAGTGCTTTGAAGGTGATCAACCTCATCAGTGAAATATGAAATGCCAAATAGTATTTTGTGCTCTCTTGCATCTTCAGTGCTTTATTTGGCTAATTCTTCATATTCAAAAAATGCAATATTACAAAAGTCATGAAATATGGTCGTGAAGTGATGTTAAGTTCCAAATTGAGTTTATTTCATTTTGGACCAAAAAAAAAAAAAAATATTGTTTTATGATTTATTGATGGTAATATTTTGCTTTAATCATTTTAAGATCAATGTTAATAATTCAAAAATATTATGATTTATTTAAAATGTAGTTTTGTATTTCTGAATTGGGAAAAGAAATTATTGAATTTGGTAAAAATTAGGAATGTTTTACTTAGGGAAGGTTTCTAATGAGAATAATATTTTTGTACTATTGTTTAAACAGGGTTCGTATGCATTTCTGCACATGGAAATTAAGTACTCTTAAGGACTTTTAAGGACCATTAGTGAAAAAAATTAAGGACCTATGAGCAAATGGGAACTGAATAAATTCAATTAAAAATATTATTCTATGCCTGAATTTCACTTTTGTAATACCATACTAAAAATATAAAAGATCCCTAAGTAGTATGCATTATTACTAACATAAGTATTAATAAGTTTGAGAATATAATAAACTTTATGTAAATTATGAAGTAGCATTAAATATTTTACACTTATAATAGTTGGTCATATTTGAAAGAAGATAACTGACATTTACATTTTACTAACAGTTAGCTTTATGTTGATTTTTTTATGTCTCATTTTGTCACACACTTGGTCAGTCTAGAGTTACTAGGTAGATAAAAGTAAGTAGTAAACAGCAGGTAGATTTTATGTCAAACTGCATAGATTAAAACGAGAAGTAAGATCAGTATGACTCATAACAAAAGACTGAATGTTTGTCACTGCTGCTTGTCTAGAGAAAGACCTGCTGATTAGAGCAAACCTGAAAAGCCTGATGTAGGCACGGTTGGGCAAGTGTTGGAAAGTTAGTCAGGCTCAGCTCAATGCAGTCAATGTCACAGCTTTGTGTAGAGTTCCAAGGGTTTTAACCCAGTTAATATACTTTAAGGTTCCAATAAGCCATTAAAGCACCAGAGGTGATAAGTTGTTTTGTATATACAGGGTGCTTCATAGATCATGGGACAAACTTGGAGGGATGGTGTAGCATACTAAAATATGCATTTTTGTATAGGAATGTAGATTCTAAAGTGATGGTTTAAAGCAAGGCCAACTAGATATCTACTAGTTGGCCTTGGTTAAAGCAGGAACGCAAAAAAACGACACGAGAGGAAAATGTGTTTATGTACAAAATTCATTGCAAAGTGCTTCTTCGCAGCAATACAGTATTCACAATAAATGTTCAAAAAAGGGAACACTAACAGTAATAGGAACTACAGCTGTGGTTGGTTGGCAATGCAGCGGTAGTGAGCCGGACAAACCACGATCCAATGCATCAAAAAACCCGCTTCTCCATGAATGTGTGGGCGGGAAATTGTTAACGACTACCTCATAGGCCCATACCGTACAAATGGCTTATGTTATCATATTTTTCTGCAAGAGGTGCTACCAGAATCGCTGCAGGATGTTCCGGCTGTCGTTTGTGATCGCATGTGGTTCCATGATGCACCAACCATGTGCGGTCCGCAATTACTTGGATGGGACATTTCCGGGCCGATGGATAGGACATGGTGGACTCGTTCGACGGCCACCCCATTCGCCATATTTATCCAGCTTGGATTTTTTTATGGGGCCATCTGAAGAGCATCATTTATGAGACTCCCGTTGACTCACTGGAGGACCTCGTTGCACGAATATCCATTGCGGCTGCAAGCATGCGTGAAATGCCTGTCGTTTTTCAAAATTTTTGCCAATCCCTTCTGCGACGTTACCAAGCATGTACTGCTGGTGGTCGCAATTTTGAACATTTATTGCAAATACTATATTGTTACAAAGAAGCACTTTGTGTTGAATTTTGTTCATAAAGACATTTTCCTCTCGTGTCGTTTTTTTTTTTTTTTCGTTCCTGCCTTAACCCATCACTTTAGACCCTACATTCCTAAGAAAAAATGCATGTTTTAGTACGCTCCACCACCCCTCCAAGTTTGTCCCATGATCTATGAAACACCCTGTATTATTCTAAGTCTCAATAGATGCAAACAATAAGTTTTACTTGAATTTTTACATTTTTGTGTTTTATCTTGTGACCACAGTGAGTATTAATGAAAGGCAATAACTCGCTAGAATACGTAGAGATAATTTTTAAGGTTAAGTAGTTACTTATAAATAATTAAATTAGGTAATTAGATAACCTTAGTCATTATGGATTTACATCGCCACTATTAAACTTTATTTTTTTTAACAATATTTGTTAAAAAAAGCCTTATTAAAATCAAAATCTAATAAAATTTTGCAGTTTAAAATACATGTAATTTATGACATTGATTCTTAAACGATATTAGGATAATTACACATTAAGAGCTACAAAACATTTATGTTTTGTAACAACAACACTCAACAAAATATTTATCTGTCATTTTAATTTGAAGACTATAAGGTTTTTCTTCCACCTTCTTGGCCAGCCTTCATGGTGTAGTGGTTTGCACACTGGGCCGGTATTCCAGAGGTCCACTGTTCAATTCTCGGCAAAGGCGTTGTTAATTTTTTATCTTTCCTGCTTTCAAAAATACCTAATGTCTCTACAAGCCTTCGCAAACATTTTGGCTAGTTCATATCGATTTCTTTCTCTTTAAGCATCTTTTCTAACAATTACAGATTTGTCTCAATATGAAAACCAATGCTCTCACTAATTTCTACGTGCTTTATCTCCTAACTTGTCAACCTCTACACAATGTACCTATGAGAGTTTAACTGATCTGGTAAAAGTTAAATAGTCCAAAACCCCCGACAGACGTGAAGCATATTATCGCTATGTCTGAAATTAACTGCAGTATCAAACATAGGTTTAAATAACAAGAACAGTCAAATTCAAAATAATTATGTGGACTAGTGGTTCAAAGATTACGCAATTTAATTTTAATTTAATCTGGCTCAATAACTATATCATATGAGGAAATAGAAATGGGAAATTATTGTAAAGGCTAAAATCATAAACAATTGGATAATTTACATAATAATAACTGCACATATCTTTGAGGAATAATTTTCTTTATGTATTCAGTTATTCTTATTCAGTTTCTTTCTTCAAAACGTTTCCTTTTCATTTTAGAATTTTTGGATTTAATTAAGGATTTCTGTTATTCTAAAAAACACTAAATGCATTTAGAATGTACAGAAAAAGCGGCTAATTTTATATTTCTTCAGTAATATGGAATTCAAAATAAATATGAAATATATATGGTAAGGAACTGATGTGTCAGAATTTCTAGAATTTAGTGACAGACCGAACAACAAAATCTAGAAATGGCAAAACTTTCAGAATTTAGAGCAGGCATTGGAAGCAGGATTTAGAAAGGCACTAGACAGCAGAATTTAGGATCCACTGCATCAGGTGGGAAAATGCCTAGTGCCAGCTATGTGTATGATGCATTAAGACATATTAGATGATTCTTTTAAATAGTAAGTTTTCAATTTCTTTATTAATAAAAAAAAAAGCCTTTTCCCATGTTAGAAGCATTTTTGATATTTTCAATGCTTGTGTCTAGTGAAAAGTAGAGAAAGTAAAAGGAAGATAAACATGTTAAGATCCTAGTATCAGAAGTAAAACATTCAAATATTATGTTTTCATTGTTCTTCCATACGTTCTCCAAAAAGTAAGAAATTCATTGAAAACTTTCTGTAAAATACATCCATTATGTGTTGATAGCATGAGACATTTTTCGTTTTGTCACATATTTCTCAAATCTTCTAGAATCGTGGGTCTATAAATCTTGCCTTCAAATCCTTCTAAACTTTCCAAGCTGCAATGTCTAAAATCCTAAAGAAAAATTATCCCTACCATTTCTGTAACGACAAAAATATTTTGAAAAAAAAAAAAGGGGGAGGAGGGAAAAAGTATAAAATTAATTTTATAGAGAAAACTGATGCCCATTCTGAGAATTTTGAATAATCTGAGACAATTACACGGGAAAAACTCTTACCATGAAAAAATTAAAAATAAGATATTTTTAATTAATTACATAGCTAATTTTGCTTTTGCTAAGAGCTGTTTCGTAAATTGTGCTTTATAGCATTATACCTTGTTTATTTTTCAGATTTAAAATGAAACTTTATAATATGACAGTGAAAAATAAAAATGTTTTATTTTAATGTTCTTTTTTAAATATAATTTCAATACATTACCATTACTTTAATGAAATTTATCAATGTTACGATGTTTTAAAAAAAAGTCGTTGAAAAATTCTCAGATCTCGGAATTACAAATTTCTACAGAAACTTATCTTAAAATCGCCAAAATATTGAAAGGTCGCCAAATTTAGAACCGTTTAATAAAAGAATTCACACCCTCAAAAGCAAAAAGTTGTTTAAGAGCTCTTTATTAGAAAAAATGAATTTCGAAATGTTTATGTTTCACTTCTTGCTTAGAAACTCGAGTATCCCATCATTTATATTAGAAATAGAAACACATTATAACTCATGAACCCATTCAAAAGATTTACCATATATACAGCAGTGAATCGCCAAAAATATTTCTCCAAAATGCTAATTCACACTCAAATAACAGACAGAAATTTCAGATGATTAAAATTAAGGACCTTCTGATGATTTTGGCCAAAATTAAGGACTTTTAAGGACCAAAAATCGATTCCAAAAAATTTAAGGACCGTACGAACCCTGTTAAATTTTTTTGAATTTATATTTTTTAATTTTTACTGTATGTTAAGTATGAAATTATTGTTTGAAAATTTTGAGTTGTAGGAATTTCTTTAATGTTTTTATGATAAATGTTGAAGGCTCTCGCCTTATGAAATAGAAATGGGAAATTATTGTAAAGGCTAAAATCATAAACAATTGGATAATTTACATGAAAAGCAATAACTCGCTTTACATTTTACTTAAGTACATTTTTTTTAATCTAGATATTTTTATTTTTTCATTAAATGGAGTGTGTTTTTAATATTCATATGGAATGACAGCAGTTCGAAAAAGGCCAGTTGCCTCTACAGAAGGAACGGAGGCCTTTTCTACTACAGTAACTGCTAATTTGGCAAATCTTTTGGCCACTGATGAAGAATATTAAACACCAGTTTGCTCAACTGATAAACCAATATGATGGAAATGCTAGTATTTAGATAAAGTTGTGGAGTCTTCAAGTTTTGTAAAGAATAAGTAAATTTTAAAATGTCTTAATAATAGTGGAAAATTTGAAATTGTGTTTATGAATGATGTTTTACAAAATTTTTATATTTTAAAATGCCTTCCTTGAAAAACATAATTAAATAACATGAAAATTGGCATTTTAATTTATAATATAATAGAAATATTTTCTTCAACAAAAATTTGAAAGAATTTTATTTGAACATTTAGTTTGTGAAAAAATTTGAACTTTTACCATGTGGAACTATCAAGAACTTTACAAAATTTTCATTGGACATTCTTATCTCAGAACACTAAAATGTGCAATTGTTTTAAAAGAGTACGGTGTCTAAAATTATTATTGAATTCAAAATTTTACGACATTCAGTGAAATGTCAAAATTGATTCAAAATATCAGTCAAAATTTTATGACAATAATTTTTGTTTAAAAGTTAATATGTTTGTATTTTCAAAATTATATCTTTAACATTTTGCTGCTCTAATACTTTTTCTTCCACTCTGCTCACACAACCTTTCTTTTGAAGGGGGGGGGGATATGTAAGATATAACAAAATATGATAGCTGTTTCAAAAAAATAATTGACGACCTCAAAATTAACATTCTAAATTTGGTAATCTGCCCCTAAATTCATCTCTTCTCACACGTTCCAGACTTTTCTATCTTATGTAACGTTTTAATGCAGATGCCTCTCGTCCAATCAAATTACATCTAAACCAAAACTGTGAACTGAAACTTCAACCTTCTTGCTATGAAAGTACCATAACCTTGCCTTTTTTACCGCATAGCTTTCCTGCTGGCAAGATGCTTTTAAACCATGCTGCTGCTGCTTACGATGACGTTCTAATTCAAACTGCAATTTATGTATTCAAATATTATTAAGAAGTATCTTAACTTAAAAAAGGATGATTTGATATGCATGGAAAAAATAAAGATTGTGATTTTTCAAGATATGTTGTGCTAAATTGCGTCATCATGCTTTCCACTCTGCCACCTTCAAACACAGTTTCATTACAATAATATGGCGCAGCCGATTTTTGACCCTACAGACGTGGAACTTCAGTGCAGTTTATTTCAACTAATCTCACATCGTTTAACGAATGGATAAAATATAAAAGGTAACTATTCATCTGAATTCCCAATCAAGCCACTGCAGTCTTCTCAGTCATCTACGCAGTATCGTAAGCTGTTGAGTGTTCCACTGCTTTCATCTATGCATTTGAAATCATTACATATCTATATTTAACATATGGGGGAAAAAAACCTTACATTCTACTTACTCAGCCATTGAAAACCCACACAAAATATTAAATGACTTATCAGCATTCAGGTATTGACAGGCATAGAAGAAGGTTAATATCGATTCAATAAATAATTACGACACAACCCATGAATGCTTGTCTGCCTATAGATGATTTTTTTACAAGATGCTGACTTGTATTTTACATATAAAGTGATGACTGATATTTTGCTGCTGACAGTCGAATTCTATTAGTTTTCTGCAGTTTTAATTGTTCAGTTGCTGAAGAACTAGCTTTTCATTATTATAATTTTTACAGTGAATCAAAAAATGAAAGATCTGTTAACAATTCTAATGCCTATACGTCGGCAATAATGGTCATAATTGCATATACAGTAGAACCCTGATTATCCGAGGTTCCATGTTATCTGCCAATATAATAAAAATTATCTTTTTAAATGTTGTTAAAATAATCTCACTCGAAAGGTAAACAATCTGTAGACTTCAGTTTTGGCAATAATTCAAACTGTAAAGATAAAAACCACATGGCTATCACATTTGAACTCAGCACTTCGATTTTTGCATGCTCTGAGTGAAGAATCGGTTGGTTTTTAGTTTTCACACTACTTTAGCTAGTTAGTGGAAAGAACTGGGCTTCAGTTTTGTATTGGGCCTAATACACCTTTTTTTACACTCCTTTACAATTTTACTTTCAAACTTTGGAGCAACATGTTTTAAAGAGACCTAAAACAAAAATATCTATGCAGGCTCTTGAAACAATTATTATGAAATAATGAAACAATTGTTGAAAACCTGAAACAGGTTAATTTGAAAGTTACTGGTCATTTACTGGTTGGAAAAAATTTTGGAATAAAGTGAAACAATCTACCATTCTGAAAAGCTGGGAAAATATTTTCCCAAATGATCGCAACACAAACTTGAGAAGCAGATGATCAAGCATTAGTGGCTATCTTAAACCAGCTACAAGTCACAGAGGCAGTTAACGAATGAGGATGTGAATGACTAAAGGACTAATGGATGTAAGATGCTGAACAATTTGAACAGCGAGATTACTACAAATTCAGTCATGCACAATGAAGGCTCTAATAACGATAACATGAAAATTGTTCAAACCAAGATTGTTCGCACAGATGGCTTGAATGCTATTAAAAAGGCACTGCTTTATGCTGAATAGCAAGATGGCAAGGCACCAGCCGACATTATGATGTTCGACATCTATGCAATATGGTGATATATATATATCTGTACCTTTGAACATACATATGTTTTATATCACTATGTACCTGCATGAATCCTATACATTAGTAAACTTCCCATAGTATGTATAATAAAGCTACACTATAAAAATGTTCTTTGTATCCATCTGTGTTATCTGAATTGGCCCCAATCCACATTAGCTTGGACGATCAAGGTTTTATTGTACTTGATTACACACACAATTTCAAAATTGAGCATAATATTAAATAAATTTAATAGTAATAATCTGCAGTATCTGACATAATGCACATGAATATCATGTGAATTTTTATAAACAATAATTTATGACATTTCAGAAGAGAATGTAAAAGTTCCTTCATATGCCATTTAACTGAGTGAAGATCTTGGAACAAGTCCTTTATTCAGAGCATAGTATCTTCAGTTCCCTCATCCCTGATTTTACAGGTATATTTCTAACCTGAATGAGTGATTTTATGTATAATTTTCTTTAGATATTTAACTTTCATTTATATCATTTCAGTTGAAAATTTTTTGCATAAAGGGTGAAATGTTAGTAGCGGTGTAATTTAAATACTTTATACCCACTTCACTGCATTAACCCCTTCGAGCTGGGTAGCGAAAACGTGCGCTTATCGTGGAGGCCAGCAGTGTCTTACGCGAGCGTCTCTCCAGGGCCGGGGGCTTTTTTGCTACTAAACCTAAATCCATGAAATTTCCGAAGTATCAATGCATTGTTTAATAATGCTCTATAGAGTATTTAAATGGCTTATGCTTTATAAATATTTATATATATATATACTTTAATTACCTTATTTCTTGTTTAAATGCATATTTTACACATTTTATTTTAATTACTCACCATTTTATGACTTTTAACATTATACATCCGAAAACTAAATATATTACTTAAAATTCACTTTTCGTATGAAAAATTTGATAACAGAGATCTACACACAGTCCTACGTTACATTCCTTGCACTCGTAATAACTCATTTGTCGTTTTGGAGGATTTTTCCGGGAATGTGAACAAACGAAGCATTGTCGTCTCATTTTCTTATCAGTCTCTTCTGAACAAAGTTTTGGAAAATGTCTTTCAGTTAATCTTTCAGAATCAATATCTGAAATATTTTGCATCATTTCTGCTATTTCATGCTCTGTTAAACATTTTCGACGCTTCGACATTGCAACGGTAAAAACAGAAAGAATTCACGTCTAACAAGATCTAATTATTTTCTAAAAACTGAACTGCAAACTGAAATACTCAACGCTTTAGCGTATATAAAACTTCTACTTACAATAAACAACTACCACGTGCGAATAAAGTGCGATTTAAAGAGACGTCATAAATCACGCCATTTGGAAACATTTAGTTCCCCGTTTGTTTATATAATCAAAAACACGTGTATGTGAGTCATGCTTCTCTCATTTCGAGTAGAAGGTCTAATGTACATGTATCTGAAACCATATGGACATACAGTGCCATCTTGTGGCAGAAATTATAGTTTGAAAAACGTTCCAGGACACTGGCACAAATACGTGACAGTCGGTAGTAAACGGGAAAATGCTCTGGCACGCCTGCGTGTCGGCCGGGAGCTGAGTGTGTTCGTTGCTGGCACGTAGACGTGACAGTCGGCGCGAAGGGGTTAATGACTGTTTTGAGTATGAAATGGAATAGTTAGTTATAAATTTATTCGCATACTTTTATGATATTGTTTCACATCAAATTAGCTGCAGTTCTTTATCTTGCAAATAATACTTTGTGCTGCATCTACAAATGTAAGTGATTAATAATTGGGTAGAGTAAAAAATTTCCTAATTCACGAAGATTCAATTCCTTGAATTATTTCCTAATTCAAGATTTATTACATTTTAATATAAATATTAAAATTAATAAATAAATTTACATTTTGACTATCTGAAGCTTTTATGCATACTAGCATCTAAGTTGATTGAGCAATATTTCCAAGCTAACACTGTTGTTCACAAAACTGTAGCAATTTTTGAAACATTAAAAAAAAAAAAAAAAAAAAAAAAAAGCTCTCTTTTTCTTCTGGCCAGCATACTATTTCTAAAGTTGAAAATTACTTTTTCCATTGCATTTTACAGAATCACATACTATAATAATCCTTAATAGAATGTTAAAAACTAAAATTTAATATATATATTATATAATTTAATAAAGATTGTACAGAATATAATTAAATTAAATGTTATCTTTGGAGCAATAGGTGCAGGATTTTACCTTTTAGATTTTTTTAAATAATTTTAAAGTTACTAAGCACTTTTTCTGGGAAATGAAAAGTCTGCAAAAAGTGAGCTCTCAATAAAAAATTTCAAGATGTTTAAAATATGTTATTTGCACTTTATAATAAAAATAAATTCTTATAAATAAAACATATGTACATAGTAATACATAACGGAAAAATGTTAAGATTTTTTCCTCTTGGGCTTTCTTCCAAAATCATGTGTTAGAGCTGACAAGCCACTGTCATATTCAGAAATAACAACCTGCATTTTTCTCTTCTGTGGTTTTGTACTTAATTTCCTAAAATAAAATTTCAGAGAACATTAGTATACATAATTTCAAAAATAAACTTGACATTAAAATGCATGGAAATGCAAGTTAATAACATAGTTCTGTAGTAGCTTTCAGAAAACCAAACCGTATTGATGCATCATAGGCCGTTCAAAAGGCCACATTAAGGTAAGAGAAATACATCTGGAATAATAAATATTGTCTAATTTAAGGTATTAATTTTTTGTTTTTATCTCAGATTACTGTGTTTTATAGAGAGAACACCACCAAACCCAAATGTAAGACAACAATAATTTGAAGAGCCATATGAAATACATATGTTCTTCAGGAAAATAAGTACAAGGTCTAGCGAAAAATTCTTCCTGTTGGGGAAGTGAAGAGAAATAATATATTTTTCATACCTTTACTAATATTTATTATACAATATAATTTCTGTCATTACTTATGATCTCTAGGCAACATGGTGGTAATATGTAGATACCATTTTTGAAAACTGTCTTGTGCCTAAAGAGGAAGGACCTCAAATAGTGCTTAGCTAATATCTGTTTCAGTTAAGAATATTTTCCTTTAAAAAAATTCTGCAAGGAGAGGCACAAGTGATAACTGGAGGGTGCTAGATCTGAGGAGTGTGATAAATGTGGCAGAAGTTTCCAGCCTAGCTCTGTGATTTTCTGATAAGTCAGGAAAGCAGCATGTGGTTTAGCATTATTATAATGCAGTAATATTTAATAATTTATGCTTGATATTGAATATCACCAGCCTATTTTCTTTGACCGCTTTGTTTAAATCATCCATATGATTGCCCTCTATGAATTGCACTTTTCTTTAGGTTTACAAAGCTTATAATGTATTGGTTCTTGGATGCCCTACCATATATACAGCAAAGGTCAAAATCACATGCTTCAAATTTTTCGAACTATCTCTAACATGTTCTGTCTGAAACTGCATCTCCATCAAAATCTGTCACTAAATTTCGACATGCTTCTGTAACATTTCTTCTTTATTGGAATTCATACAAAGTACAGTGTCATAAACAAACTTTATCGGTAGCCATGTTTACATGACTGTATCTCACTTAATAATGATATGAGAAACTTTTGTTTCAGTTAATTTAGAAGAGTAGATGTGGATATAGGATGCCATGTGAAAATTGCTGAAATTGCACAGCAAAATGGGTGAATCAGCACAGTTCTACCTCTGCAAAATTCATGTGGTGGTGATTGCATGAAAAGAAGCAAATGTTTTTGGCAATGTTAAATGAAATCAGCAGTTTTATATCTTTTGCATAATTTGGAATTGATTTGTGAACAACTTTTTTGTATTTGTATTTATTCTGAATTTAAAAAAAGTAGTAATTCTTTTCATGAAGCTTTGTACACTGCTGGCCATTAAAATTGGGACACCAGGAACAAAAACAAATACAAAAAAGATATTTATTGCGTGTAAACAGTATGGCATGAAGACAAAATGATTAAATTTGTACGAAGTTTGGGTGCGAAATTAGTAGAAACAGCTGTCACGTCTGACAGCTAAAACGGCCCTTACACTGTTAGGCATGGAGTCGAACTGGGCTTAGAAATGGGCAACTCATTCCATGCTGCTTCTAGTCTAAACTACACTTCATTAACCGTGTTAGCTGGAGAGGGATGGTGGGCCAGTCTTTCACCAATCCATGATCAGATGATTTTAATGGGTGACAGATCTGGAGACCATGCAGGACAGGGCAGCAATCGAATACCATGTATATCGAGAAAGATCAGAACACGACGTGCATTACGTGGTCTTGCATTATCTTGTTGGAAGATGATGTTTGGCAGGCCTCAAAGATAGGGCACAACCACTGGATGTAAGATATCAGATATGTATTGAAATGCGTTCAAATTACCATTGATCTGAACTAGAGATGTGCATGTCATGTACGCAGTGGTTGCTCAAACCCTCGCACTAGGTGCAGGGCCCATATGCCAATACCGAATGCAAGCAAGAGATGTGTGGTCTCTTTGAAGCCTCCAGATATGTATACAGCCATCAGAATACTGCAGCAGAACTAGGACTCATTTGAAAAGATGACTTTGTGCCACTCCTGTAAGAATTGGAGGTTCCCTTTAGCCCACCTGGACATGAGTGTCCCCATAGCTCAAAAGACGGGGCCCTGTATCCAGCTTTGCCGTTTGACACAACAGAGTCACTGTCTCTATCTATGTTGTACTGTCAAGAGAAGCCAAAGTAATGGTCACCATGCTGATAGACCACACTGCTGCAAATGTCGACACACCTTACAAGTGGATACTAGGCCTACTGCAAACATGCCCATTTCCTGACTAATGGTCTGTGATGTGGTTGCACAGTTTTACGGGGCTGATCTCACAATATGTCTGTCCTCTCGAGCATTATTCATGGGAGAGCATTGAGATCCTAGCCATTCAGTATGACTCTCAGCAACCCACTGATTCTATATTTGTATGACAGTGGTTCGATGTCGACCGGTGTGACGGGCGATGTTATGGAATGAAAGCCCACACTCTCGATAGACAATAATTCTGCCTCTGTCGAATTCAGACACTTTCTGGTAAGCCTTCTTCTTTGTATTTGAGCATAACATGATATTCTGAGCAAACTCTGACCTTACAAAGTACTTTCCAAATGAGAAATCCACTACACAACTTTTCTTTTATGCAGTGCTTCAGATGTCGTTTCTCCCTCCTGCATTGTCTAAATGCACTGAAATACTAATCATTTGCATATTCCAACCTCTTCTTCCTTTCATGTGATTTTGAGGTTCGTCTGATCATTCCTTCCTGGTATCACAATTTTAATGGCACCAGTGTATATTACTAGGTTTGCCACCATCTAGTTAAATTTTGTGCCAATGTTTATGTTTGATGCTAAGAGGCATCCCATTAACAAGAAAATAATAATTTTGATGATGTTTTTAGTTACGATCTTAGTAAGTTACTAACTAAATATAGCCAAACTGATAAATTCACACTATAGATCATTACACAATTTAACAATGTAGCTTATGTTAGAAGATTATAATGAGAAATTCAGTAATCAATCTTATAATGTAAAACATATATGGAAATATTTTCATAGCTGTCAATCTTGAAATATGATTAAACCAAGAGGTTCTTCATATGAAAACGTAGAGTTTCTCAGAAGTTTCCATGTTGCAGAGTGACAGGATTTCAAAAGAATCCAGATGAACTTAAATTCACTTTACAATGCATGATTCAATTGCTGAATTATATATAATATGATTCTAATATAAAATATATTAGAATATTATTTAATTTCATAATATAAATTGTAGGAAAGAAAAATTTTCATTTAATTACATTTAAATTTTATTGAAACACTTTTAATTATTTAAAAAGTCATATTTTAAAAAGTAAGTAAACTTTAATTATTTTTTAAATATGACAAAAATAAAAGTTATAATTTTCTACATACCATTGTGTGGATAAACTTAACCACTTGCCTGATTGTCCCGAGTTACCACGGGTTCGTATATATTGCAGTTAATTATTATCCCGTGAAAACTCGGGCAAAGCAGAATTTGTTAGTACAATTTGTTTTATCGCAGTTTTACTCGGCCTGGAAGAAATGAAAGGAAATATTCAGCTTTGATTGGCAGTTTGTCAAATTTTGTTGGTTGTGCGGTTAATTTGGAGGGACTGGTCGTATGTTTCTCTATTGTATAGTATATGTCGGCTTGTGGGTTAGTAATGTATAAAAAAGGATACATGTGTTAAAAAAAAATATAATAATGGCGATGATGCAAGATAGCAAAAGTGATGATTTTTCAGATAGTGATTAAGAAGAGGTGGAAGAAATTTTTTTTTTTTTTTTTAAATCGAATCCAATGAGACAATGTACTCTGTGCTCCCGTGAAAGAGATTCCAGCGGTAAGCCAGTAAGAAAAGAGACCCGATACCAGTGTAGAATGTCAGGTATCACTTTGTGTTGTCCCTTGTTTCAAAAACTATCATACAAAGACTAATATTTAATTTTTTTTCGTTTGCCTGAGATAACTCAGGATAGTAAACTAATATTAAAACTAAATGCTTTTACACCTTCAAAAAATTAAAAATTCAACTTAAAACCTACATATTTTGATTTGTATTATATATTTAATAATAAAATTAAAAAAAAGTGATGATTTATTGCAATTTTTTTCAAAAAAATTTGCAAGGGAAGCAGTTAATGTACCATTTATTGATGTAAAACAAAATTAAATGCAAACACTTACTGATTAATTGGTTTAATCTTTATAAAAGGTTCCAATAATGTCTACAGTAGATTAAGATAATTCAAATGAAATAAAATTTAATAAAAATAATTATGCCAAAAATCATTAAAAGTATAGAAATGAAACCTATACTATTATTCAGGAACTGAAGAGATTTCATTTATTGCAGGAAAACATTTTCTTTAGTAACTAAATATTAAAAATTGGGAGATTTGGTGATCTGCTGAGACTGGGAGATGTAGATGCGGAACCAGGAGAGTTGACAGCTATGTATTGTTATTATTTTTTTATATACATTAATGTTGCGAATAAACATAAATTACCTTTGCTTTGGTCGTTCTGCATTGGGAATATTACAGCCAAGAGCAGATGGGGCCTCCCGGAGGCAGAAACTTTTGGCAACATGACCTAAATGTAGAGCTTTAAAAGGCAATATATGACGAATATTTTTTGGGTAAGATGCATATGATTGAACATAGCTAGCAAAGGCTGAAAGGAAAAAAATTAAGAATTAATTTCTTAGAAATAAAAAAGGAAAAAAAAAATTTTATAAATCTGAAAAACTGCAATGCATTAAAAAAACTGCAATTGAGGGGTAAAAACAGAAAAACATTCTTAGTTTGCTGCAAGCAAACTACTGTTCCTACTTCCTGAACTTCTTTCTTCACAAACAAGAAGATATAGCAATATAAACAAAATGCAAAATAATAGCTGCATATAATTCATTCTTTCAGTCAGTGAATTTAATTTTTGCATTCACTTAGGTATAGAAAAGTATCTCACATGTAAACCCTGCTGACTAAAGGGCTAAAGTTAAAAACTATTTCACTTGACTAGATTGGGATTAAAAAATGTAAGCTAATTCTACATTCTAAACCTGAGCTGCAATGCATAAAAGTACCGAATACATTGTGTGCAAAATGCCATTCAGCTTTTGCTTGTATAATTTACATTGTGGCTATGCACAACTGCTATCTTTATTGCTAGTACAAAATACATGATTATAGAAATTTCAGATACTTTAAACACTGAAATTCTGTACAGTATGAATCTTTAAAGTTATGTCTTGATAATTTAACCTCTTATTTTGAGGTGGCATTATTCATGAACTTAAAAATCCCAGCTTAATTGCAACTCATAAGAGCCATGTGTCTTATTTTCTATCCATAATATAATCAAATGAAATCTGCAAGGTAAACCAAGCCTTCAATGCAGGGTGCTTGATTGAAAAGCTAAGGAGCAGAATTTTCTGAAGTACGAGTGATTACTGACAAAATCAACAAAACTATCAACTTAATATGTGATACATAATGTCATGAGTATTTCTCCAATCATCGAAGGAATAAATTAATTCTCTTTTACGTACCACTTCCCTTGTTCCCCTTTCAGCAAAATCTATAATTTTCCTGATATTTTCTATTACTTGTAGATTTTAAAGAAATTTTCATATAACACAGTACGGGGAATCCACAGTAGTTGTAGCCTATATATCTTTGGTCCACAGTCCATCCTGCATGATCTTAATACATACTCAGTCCACATACTCAGTTAACCTTCTGTTTTCCATTAATGAAAGGTTCACACAGGCCTATAGGTTTTTAAGCTATTTCTGTTCAGTCACCAATTTATAGCACAGCTGGAAACATTAGTTGAACAGCTTATTTTCTACATATGCTTTAATTTTTCCACTATTATCAACATGACTTTTTAAAGACAAATGATTTTAAGACTTTGGTTATTTCATATCACACTTTTCCCTGCCTTCTCTTTTGTGCCAATCTTTAAAATTTTTAGCAAAAACTGAAGTTATTCATGCACCTAATAATTGTTGTAAGATAATAGAACCATTTTATAGTAATTTTCTTCAAAGATTTGTTTTAAAATATATTACTTTTAGTATGCATAATTACTTTAATTGCAAATGGAGTTTTTCAATTAATATAAAAGAAATTCAAAATTGCAATACAAAGTTCTCAACATCAAAAATTTTAAAGCAATAATCTGGGCATTTAAATAATTAAAGCAGCAGATATTAGCAATATTATAGCTGCAAAATTTGGATATCAGAGATTCTAGTGTTAGACTGAAAATGCATTTTTAATTTTTTAGCGGTCAAGTGTGCTTTTTATAACCTATTCTTTCTTTTTAATTTTTCAGATAATGCTTTAATATTAAAAAAGTAAAAAGCTTTGAACTCTATATGAAATTATTACAATTTATTAAATCTGGAACTGAAGATAATTTTGAAAATATGATTTAATGCCCAGAACACATGATAATTTCATTTAAATGCATATGGCATGGCACAACAACTTGTTTAAACATTGAGAACTATACCTAAATTTCAGATCAGTCATGCAACTCAAAACTCTGAAAGATTTACAACTTAGTTTTCATATTTATCTAAAAAAAATTCTAACATTTTCATTTCATAAAGAAATACAGTGAAAAACATTTAACACGAAACTGACGGGACTGAAATTTTTTTCCATGTTAAAGTATATTGGAAAAAAAAACATAAACAAAATTAAGTTTATTAGAGTACATTGTATTTACATAGATATGTATATATGCATGTATTTAATAAAAATTAATGAAACAAAAACATCCACAAGAACTTAATGAAATTTAATACAAAATTTTTAGAAAAATAAAACGTTTATTGAGTTTTTGGAAAATAATCTCCTATTTTTCTTTGCAGCATCTTTTTTAGCATCAAATTGTTCAATGTCGTCCATTTTGTTATTCATTTCACCATTGGAAAATGCGTGTCTAAATAACTGTGCATACTTTTTATGATGTTCCTTATTTTGGCTGACAAAGGGAACAGGAGCTGTATTATTCATTTCATTTTCATCATCGGAATCTGCATTAATGATATTTTTTTAGCTTTGAACAAACTCCAAAATGTCTGTCTGCCATAATTGGGACTGTACACACATTATCATTAACTACTGCAGTGATTTCTTCCAATAATACAGTACGACAGTCCATTAATACAGAAAATTTCTCAAACATTTATTTAAATATGGGCTCAGTTTTAATATCCTCCTTCTCCATTTCTTTTGGTGCCAAAGAATCTGATACTTTTGAGAATCATGCATGACAAAAACAATTTTCCTTCATCCTTGGAGTCACTGAATTCCATGCAGAGTGCAACATATGAAAAGACAGAGACATGCAGACATATGAACCAAACTCACTAATATTTACTCACACTCCGATGTACTCGTCACTGAATTCCAAAGCCAACTGATGAAAGATAAGATGTTTTTGTGGTGTTTGTAGGGGTGGTAGGTGATAATATCTTAGATAAACAAAACTGACTCGTGTCACAGGCTATTCCAAGGGTATTTCAAAACCAAGTTAGCCTCCTTTCTAGGAACCATGTCAAACCACCTCTCTTTCATTTCACACACCGCTTAAATCTCACCTGCAAGGCTAATGTCTTTCGTATTATGTTCATTCCCAGAAAGGATATCTTTTCGTGTTAAGAGAAACAAAATGCATGAAAATACATAGTAGTTTGTCGGGACTGTTGTATTATTTCGTGTTAACTAATATTTCGTCTTAAGCATTTTCGCATTAAATATATTTTCAAAAAAATTCATTTACAATTTTTATTATTGACATATGTCTTTATTACTGAAGCCAATACTTTTGGATAAAATTGCAATGAAGTTTACTGTGTGAACAATAATGCATTAATGACTGTCAACGTGTCAAACTTATTTATAAAATTTCACAATTTGTATGCATTATATTCAATAAATTACTGTCACAATTAAATTCAAAAAGGGAAACTAGAAATGAAACCAAACACCTGTTTTACTTACCTTCTTTTGCTTCATCATGGAGGATACTTTCAGAATACACTT
Organism: Stegodyphus dumicola; assembly: GCF_044657685.1. NCBI lineage: Eukaryota > Metazoa > Arthropoda > Arachnida > Araneae > Eresidae > Stegodyphus > Stegodyphus dumicola. The sequence continues at coordinate 221,023,225 of NC_140769.1, read as the reverse complement.
CATTTTCATATTTTGCATGTAAAGCTGTAGCACATTCCTCAGCAGTTGTCTAACAAATAAATTATCACATCACAAGTATCAAACACAGTGATATTTAATACACTTTTTTATGATAATTTGAATTTATTCTTACTAATTGTTTACTATATATATGTATATATATGTGTGTGTGTATATATTAAATCTGGTTTTATTAGGAAGAAAAATATAGGCATAAAGCTTAAAGGAAAATATAGGCACAAAGTCCTTCCATTTTTTGGAAAATTCCTCCTTTCTTCAAAAGTGCTTCAATGCAGGTTTGAAGTTTGTAAAGAATTTGTGCCATGAACAAAAGCCACGAGTCTGACTCGTGGTAAAGAATTTGTGTCATAAACAAAAGCCACGAGTCTGACTCCTGGTGAGGAATTTGTGCATAAAATGTCACATATTCTTATTAGGACAAGCGATTGGAGTTATTCTACATCGAATATTTTTCCTTTGATTGTAACGTCAGTATTTTGTTTTTTCAGTTGTTTCTGATGAAACTGGATGATCTGTTACTTTAAATCCCTGTAAAGCTTCGTTACGTTCACACATTTCAAATATAATTTTGTATAAAGAATTAAAAAACTCTTATATCCACCATGCAATTATTTTTGGCAACTGATTAATTGATTATGATTACACCCTAGACGTCTTAACCCTTAACTTCCCACCGTTGCATTTCTGCAACATATGATTTATTTTAATGTAACAGACTCAATATTTTTTTTAATTACCTACAAATCACTTATCTAAGAAAAAAAAAAAGATTACTGCAACGAAATACATGCTAATTTTGTCACTAGATAGCAGCACATTTTTTCCAGAAATCACAACAATTATAAAAATCTCTGTTGCCTCAAGAACTGTGTTTCTGCTATAAAAAGAATCCATTATATTTTATGCTTCCTCTTGTTTATTGATGAAAACAATTACCAGGTAAGAAATTTAAACATTTTATGTTCATTTAAAAGTAATTTTGATTTTCTAATGGAAAAAGTTTGAAAGAAATTTGATTTTAATTATATGTTGCAGATCTGCAACATTGGTCTTTGGTTACCATTTTGACATGGCCAAAACGCGTATACTAACCCAAGATGAAATTCCTAGATATATGAATAATTTGGACAAATTAAGTGATTTAAGTGAGGATGGTCTTGAATATTCTGCTGATGATGTTAATTTTTTACCTGATTGTGTGTCATCTAATGATGATTTGGATAGCAACCGTGCAAATAGTGTTGTTTCACAAAATAGAATTCAGAATATAAAAAAATCTGATGATGATGATAATAAATTTGATAGAAATATTTCAGTCAGTGTGTGTGTGTGATTATGGCAAAGCCTCGAGAGCTATCTGCCTACGGGGAGGGATGCCTTCTTGGAGGATTTTCTAAGGGGAACTGGCTTGTATACAAGTTACACATGGAAAAAACGACCACGCAGCCAACCCCGTTCGCGGGATTCGAACCTCGGACTGAATTACCAGTGTTTAGAGACTTTACCGCTTAGCCGCTGGTATATTTCAGTCAGAAAACCTTTTTTAAAGTTAACTGTTAAGAATAATAAAACATTGCCAAAGAATATTTTATGGAAAAATCAAAACATTTCATTGATTGAAGAAGTAATAAAATTCCATAGAGATGACATGCTCTCAAGAAAAATTACGGATTTGGACACTATGTACCAATTTTTTAAATATTTATGGACGGAAGAGATCATAAGTAACATTTATGAAGACAGCAAACAATATGCTATTCAAAAGAATCCAAGTAAGAATTTGACTATATCAGAGAATGAAATAAATCAATATTTGGGTATTTGCATTTATGCATCTTTAGTTCACCTGCCAAAACTATAGAACATACTGGTCAGAAGAGCTTGGATTTGATCGAATTAAAGAAACAATGAAGAAATCTGAAAATAAAAAAAATAAAAAAATCTAAGGAATACAAAAATTCAAATCTGAAGTTTCATCATGCTTACGCAAAATGGGGTACGATCGAAATGCTAAAAGAAGAAGACCTAGTAATACTTCAACAGAACAAATGTCTCAGACTAAAAGATACAAAGGGACTCCCCAGTCTGTTCCATGTAAGGACATTCATACAGATGGTATAAATCATTGGCCAATATGATCAGAAAAGAATACTGTGCAAGTTTCCAAACTGCAAGAGCTACACTCAAACTGAGTGCGAAAAGTGTAAAGTAGGGGACTTTTTACAACAAAGTCAATAACTGCTTTAAAAATTTTCATTGTATGTAAGGCTAAAGCAATTTATAACAATGAATAATAAAATCCTCATATAAAAAAAGTTTTGTAATTTTACAGCACTACTGCGCAATGTTGCACTTCTGCAACAAACAAAAAAATGACTGAAATTCAATTTAAAACTGCTTAATTTTTTTAAAAAATATTTTTCCCTTTTATTATTACTTAAGAAGTAGCTAATATAATTTTTTCATAGAAATTTAAAAAATGGGAAGTTAAGGGTTAAAATTACTATTTGTACTTAAATATTGTTTATTATTTCACAATTCTTTTCATTACACTGAAATATATATGTCATGAAAATTATACATTTTTGTTTTTTTACCAGTTCATACCAGTTTGGGTATACAGCTGAATAGTTGAATGGCGCGGCGCGCAATCAACTTTCTTGTTTACGCAATTGCTTGCGCAATTGGCAGATATCATGTAGGCCAAGGCGTTAGGGACCATTCCCACTGGGGTTTATCAGAGCTAACGGACACAGCTGATGTAGCTGATCCATCTCCAAAACCAGTTTTTCCCATAGGGCAGCAAGTTGAAAAATCTGAACTGCAGGCATAGTGAAGCTAGTTGACACATGGAACTGACTCTGTTAGCTCAGACAAACTCCAGTGGGAATGGCCCTTTACAGGTACTAGTATTAATGTCACAGGAAAATATATTTAATTTTGTAACAAAGTGTTTCCAGTACTCAGGTTAAGCACTGTTTGGCCCTTTCCTTGCAATCCTTAGTTCACTGAGATGTTGAGCTATATCAGTGAGAAGTACCAATTTGCATAACCATTCTTTATTGTTCTATTTGGAGAAAAGTTGATTCTTCTCATTAAGAAAAGTAATGTGCTCCGTGCACGACACAAACTTATTCAAGACATTACCTCAACAAAGCCAATAAACATGGCCGTATAAGGGATGATCCATATATTTGCTTTCTATTTCTTCTAAAAGAGACTTACATTGCCTGTGTACCAATGAAGAATGAGACACTACGAAATTAACTGTTTTAACAACAGTGTTCCTTACAGAAATTAAGTGCTGTGAGTGAAATTTTTGTGACTAAACTTTTTTGACTGCACATACAGGAGAGATAGGGAAATTTATCTTTGACTGTGCATACAGGAGAGATAGGGAAATTTATCTTGATTGATAACTTTGCAGATAACTTTGCAGAGTGCAACTGATAATTATACTGCATGGCAAATCTGGCACACATGCACTAGGTCACTAACGCCTACAATGTGCTTTTTGCCTTCCTTAAACAAAGTCTTATACAGTATTACAATCCTCTCCTACCTCATCTACTTTATTCAATACATTTCATCCAAATCAATATGAATTAAAACCAAACTGTTCCCAGATAATGAGCAATCTCATATTCATAACATCAAACAATAAGTAAAATAGGCTGCTTGCTCTGGTTGTAGCTATTGACATCTAGGGAGTCTCTCTGGTGGCCGATTGTAATCAGCACTCTGGATAAAATGAGATGGCCAATGATTTCAGGACTCTCATTCATTCCTACCACCAGAACAAAAAGATGCAAATAACAGAATACGGTGGCATCATGGTCAAAGAAATTGCAAGAGGCTGTCCACAGGGATTGTACGTTTGTCCGACCCTGTGAAGCATAGTCACAAATTCAGCCTTTTAATGCTTTAATACTGTCCTCTATGCACGAGTAATTTCATAGGCTAACGATTTAGTGGATAGGAGTGGCCTTGAAATGAAGGCATAATACTGTCTGGGTAACTTTTAAGAGTAGGCAAGGCAACAACAATACTGGTACCACATAGTCACAGAGAATAATACTCAATACTCAAATAGAACTGCATAAATTTCAACCCTGGATCTCACAGTAGAAAGATAGATTTTATATTAAAAAATGACCAGATTGAAACAGTCAACCAATCTGCGGGGCAATGCTTTTTATCAGTCAGGTTATGAATCAGTTATATGAACAAATTCTATCATTTGGCCAATTAATTAACAGCATTCAACTTAATTAATAACACTAAAAAATTGTCAAGATACACCGAAAAGGCAAGATCAAAATTTATACAGATGGCTCAAAGACTGACTGGGGAACAGAAATTAGCTTTTCCATTTACATGGTTCAGTACTGTGGGAAATGATTCTTAAATGAATTTAGTACTGTCAACATTTAATGTGTAGACATACCATCTTGCTGGGAAAATATATTCATTTTAGATGAAATTATTAATCTCCAATTCATCCAGTAACATTCATTCCAAGGTAGGGGATTAATTGATTTTGGAGAAGTCAATACTAACTGTTCCATTTTTTCACAGTTCTATTCAATTTCCCATACCATGTGTTGTTCTGCAACCATCCAAACATGATGCCTGACTTTAAAATAGTTAATGTTGATTTATCACTAGACATATCCTTCTTCAGGAAAAAAAAAAAAAAAAAATGTATCCATTATCTATATGATTCAGCACATTAGTCACAAACTGATAATATTTTGAATGATCTGCAAGTTTAATGATACGGAAAATCTGAACTTTTTATGCATACACCTGTAAATGCCATTGAAGCATTCTGTGGAAAGTCAATCTTGGTAACTCTAATTCCCTAGATGCAATTTTATTTGATTTAAATAAGCTTCAAGAAAATGCTTCATGGAACAAGGATTCGAGCCAGTTTGCTTTAAAAAGTTATCTATGAAGGCATCCCTCCCCACAGGCAGATAGCTTTCAAGTTGTTTAGCCTTAATCAATTAACCTAATTTAACCTAACCCACATGACAAAGATGGGGAGTGAATTTTGTTTGAATTAAATAGTCAAATGTTACAGAACAAAGAAAACTTATTTAAAAAAATGTTTTAAAACACACTGTTTCATAGTCATAGCAATTCTGAATATAAAATGAAAGAATTTAATATATATTAATTTCTCTTTCAAGTTCATACAAGCAAACAGACATTTAACACTAATATACAACTAATACTTACCTTGCTTTTAGGTGAAAGAACCTCGTTCACTAATAAAATAGACTGTAAAAATTTGCTAGCCAGAATTTCATCATAGCTATATAAGGAAGGGAAAACCATTTGTTTATTAAATACATAATTCTTAAAAAAAAGGCATATAAATCTATTTAAGCAATAATTATAATTTCAAAAATTGTCTTCAGTTTAACACACACATAAGATATATTGTGAAAGTATTTAATATACTTGCTGATTAAGAAAGACAGATAAGAAATATGGCTCTTTTCTAGGTTTCAGAGAATCTGTAATAGAATGTTAAAACTTATCCCCCGCCCTCCCCTCCCCTCCCCCCCCCCAAAAAAAGAGGGGAAGGTCCCAACCATGTAATTTAAATTTCACTTAATTTTATTTATTATGATTTTTAAAAGAGAAATTTTTATGAAGAAATAAAGCTTTAAATGAAAAATTAATAGAAAGAAGCAAAATAATAAATAATGAAGAAGTAAAATAATGAATTTTGAAAATTTCTTTTGCTGGTATTTAAAAGAAAAACAAGAAGATACAAAATAACTTCTTAGATTAATAACTTAAAAATTTTACTGCAGGGGGCATTACTTGACAACTGAATAAGAAATTTAGTGAAAATCTAGAAAAAATTAAATGTAAAGGAAATATTCATTATTAGTTTTCAGACTGGAATATCTAGCTCTTGTATCTTTTACATTCTAATTTCAAGGCAGAATTATACAAATAAGATGGTCTATCTAGATCACAGGTTCTCAACCAGGATGAGGGTTATTTCATACTTTCAGAAAAGAATGCAGTCAGCCTTTTATTTAGCTGTATTTAGTTACAAGGCCTCATTCAATTGAAATATTTAGTGATCACTAGTCATGTTACGTCATCAGTTGCGATTGGTTTTGGTATTCAATTTAAACATAACGATCATTCTGAGGTTGTGATCAATCGTTCTCATAGCAATCATTCTGAACCCATCATTCCGTGATGAAAATGATCGATTCAATATGGTGGCTGTGCTGTTTGTGCTGTCATGATGACAGAATTTAATTGTGCTAAGGTACTTACAATTTAAGGGCAATTTATATAAAAATTGGACAGCAATTTATATCAAAGTATAGGGTTATAAGGATCCTAGCAAGGGGAGCTGACTCATCATCTGTGTTGTATAAAGCGTACTTGTTGCTATTGGATATTGATTTAGTATTGTGTTGTTTACATTTGTATTGATGGATTGCGACTTGATTCCAAGAAATATGGGAGGATACACTGCATCAAATTATTCATATTGTTCCAGAATTAACTTTAGTATGTTCTATTTTCTGAGAAATGAAGAAATACGAAGAAAATGGGTAATTAATTCTCGTCGATTGGAATGGATTCCAAGCATAGGAGCTTTCGCTTTTGAAGTAAGTTCAGCTTCCTACGTTTTCATAATTGTTAAAAAAAATATGTGTTCATGTTTCAGCAAAATGTGTTTTTTCATTTACACATTGCTAATTAATGATAAATTGATTTATATGTGCAACATGAATTTCAGAATGTGTCTGTAGATTCAATACACAGATACTGACTTATGGAGTCAATAAGTCAATGCCGATGCAATTTTTTTATTGTTATTATCACAAAAGGATAAATTTTAAAGATATATATTTTACATTTGATTTGCTTTAAAATCATATGTTATTTTTGATCCAGTTACATTGTTGCCAAAACTATCAGCTGCCCCCAATGTACAAAATAAATAAATAAATAAATAAATAAAATAAAATAAACATCAGATATAATGATTAAAATTATGCATTACATAATGCTTCCTTTAAAGTAACATAAATATATCACATTTATATTCAATCTGAAAAAGGTAAGCATCAATTTAAGTATTTAACGAATAATTTTGACTATAATTTATACATCATGTAGACTATATTTCCAGTTCTTTCATTTAAGTACAATTCCTGTTATTTTATTTATAATGTATGAACATGAAATATGTTTTAAAATGCTGTAGAAGCTTAGTCATTCATTCTTAATTTAATTCAGTTTTCCTATCACAATTAAAATTTATCAGATAATTGCTTTCGTAATGTGTAATTAAAAAAATTTAATAAGATATGTTACTGTAGTTTAATACTTTTGATTTTAATGTTTTCAGAAATTTGCTAAATCAAGTTTATTTTTGTGTGAACTTGCATCAAAGGCATTAATAATAAATTTGCTTTGGCATTCACTGCTAAAAGTTTTAATGAAAAACTTATTACTGATGTAAATGAATGAAAAAATGACATTTACTTGGTAATTAGTGTCTTATGATATAGCAATAAATTAAAGGGCTTTTTACTGTTTCTTAAGTTGCATAACTTGTTTTCATAGCTTCTCGTCATCTTTATATTTTACTCTTCTATATTATCAAATAAATATAAAAGGTATATTTCTAATCAAATATCCTTCCTTTCATAGCAGTGTTATATGCACCACGATGTGATTTGTGTTGGCATTTATTATATAGTTTTGAACATTATTCATTATACAGTTTTATGTATTTATTACATATATTTAATTTATATCATTATGTATTATATAATTTTCCTTTTAGAATATATTGCATTACATTTTTGAGTTGTTAATAAAGATATAATGTACATTTTTCTTTCTTTTTTCTTTTTTTTTTTTTTTTTCTTTTTTTCTTTTTTTTTTTTTCTTTTTTTTTTTTTTTTTGCTTTAAAATGTTTTTTGGATCACTTTTTTCTCAGTATATATACAAAACTTTCTTCACCTATATTTTTCACATGTTAATGTGATTTAGGTGAATGGAATGTGTCTTTTAGATTAGCTATTTTTATAAAGGAAGTAAAATGAAATGATACCCTTTGAAGGCTTTTCACAGATAAAACTTTGAAACAATAGTGCTGAAAAGCCAAAGAGGGCACACCAAACCTGAATTGCAACCCTAAAAAATGATTATGACATGGCTGATGAGTCAGCCTGCATCTCTAGGAGCTGCATCATTGGTTACTTCGAAAACAATGCAAGATCGGACCATGTGATAAACAGCATCGTGCATCAAATAACTTCTGGCATACTTTTTTGAAATAATTGCTGATTCAACTTTTGTTAAGTTAAATTTTTTCAAGTACGCACATTGTTTCCTTAACCATAGTTTCACTCAGATAAAATGAAATTAAGTCTATTTTTCATTACCAGATTCACAGTTTTAACTAGGGAGATCATCACAATCATTTTTCAGCTTTGCCATTTCTGAAATGATCTATTTGGCAGAAATGTCACATTTCAATTAAAACAATACGGAATAAACAATTGGAATGAGCATTGCTGAAGAATTTCAAGAACAGGTTACCAAACAAGAAAGGTAATTTGATTTCATTCTTTAAATTGCAACAATTATAACAGAATCCTTTAAGATACAGACAAGATTGCATATGAAGTAGAAAAAGATAACAGATTTCACTTAAATGCACTGGTTAACATTTTAATAAAAGCTTTAAAATGTTTTTGGAAATCAATCCCGCCCCCTGGGTAAGGAAACAAGCTATACTAACTAGGCTAATTAAGCATGCAATGGTTAAAAAAATAAAAACTGGGAAAGAAAAGCTTTGGATAACACCAAACTGCACATGAAAATAGCAAATGTGTTTATGTACGATGACATGATGACTTCACATTAGAATCATTCACAAACTGATGTTTAAAGCTAAAAACAAACAAGCAAAACCTACATTAATAAGGTATGTGACCACCCCAGACCTTCAACCAATTTTTACAGTGACTGCAAATGTTTTCATTGAGGTGATCAACTGTCACAGATGTTAGCAATGGCCATTCCTCCATTAAGGCAGTTTCTAATTGTCTGAGATTGGCTGGAGGAGGTAAACATGAAGAAAAAGCATGTTTAATGGCATACTAAAGATTTTAAATGAGATTAAGGTTGTTGAAATATGGCAGCTACTTCAAATGAAAAATGCCATCACTACTTATTAATGTTGCAGCCTCACTGGGAACAGGCATTAGCATCCATTAGGATAAATCGAGACCAACTGCTGCACTGTAATCTCATAATGGGGAAGAGAACTTCATCTGATATCGCACAGCTATCACAAAATTGTCTTTAAAGATGTGCAGCAATTCTAGCCCATCTCCCAATGCGATATTCAATGATGTTGTTGCCCTAATACCATATGCTTTGTTCTCTTCTGACCATTGCATGATCATCTTCTGATCCCAGAGCAAATATGAACTTATACATGAACAGTCCAATTGAGATGTTGACAATATCATTTTAATTCTACTTTTCCGGACTACGTTGCTAACAGAATGCAAACATTTGGCAATTGGGTGTACAGCTCCTTTCATCTAAAGCCTTCAGTATACAGTACTGGCAGATACTGTATTTTACCAAGTGATGCTATAGCAGTTGTAGAGATAACTCAACTCTGCATGGACACTACAGCAATAAACCTATCAGAAAGGGTGATAACACTTGGAAACTAGGCAAAGGTCTCTGGACTGTTTGACTTGTTTAAAGCTGTTTCCACATTTGTGAAATTACCAAATGATCAACACCGAAGAAAACAGTGACATCTTTGATTGACTGTTTTGCTTCATTGCGTGTCTGACAATATACTAGTGCTCACTATCTGCAATTCATTTTTTTTTTTTTCAGCCATAGAAACATGAAAATCATGAAAAATTATTCTATGAATCTTATCAACACTTCATATAGGATTCAAATAAATCTCCTCAAACAACTTCAGAATGCTGGTGTTGCTAATGACTATCCAATTGGCATAAGTTCAGATAGTCAGTCATGAATGGCTGTAATGTATATTTGAATACTGTTATCTGCATCCCCAGTGGTTTTCAGTCACTCAAATTCAACTACACTTTTGAAAACTGCTAATTTGCATTGCATGCTTAACTTTCGAAAGTCAGTGCAAAATGAAAAAGGCAGAGATTTTTCTCTTGAATAAATTGGATAAAATGTAATAAGCTATGTATAATGAAATCATAGCAGAATTACAACAATCCATAAAATTTGAATCCAAGAGTGGTGAGGTTTACAGATTATGCCTTCCTGAGTTTTGTTTACATTTTCTCTTTCTAACTTTTACATTACATTTGAACTGTGAGCACACAAATAACTAATCAAGAGACAGACACACCTTAATTATTTAATCAAACTTTATAGAATACAAAACTATTAAATATTTTAATACATTAATATGCAAAGAAAATAATATTAGTTGAAAATGTTATGGGGATAGAGGATAAATAAGAGAAATTTTTAGAAAAAAAAAGGGGGCTCCTTTGTAAGACTGTACGGTATTTTAGAAGAAAACTTTGTGACTTCAGTAAAATTACTTTTAAAGTAATTTTTATGCTCTTAAATTACAGAAAAAATAGATAAATAAATAAGTTTACTATTTAAGAAAATTTCTTAAATTTTTTAACTGCTGGTAACCATGCTTTCTGTTTTTAATGCCAGATAATCACAATAAGTGCTACTTATTGTGCTACTAAGAATCTATGTCTGTTGATTGATGAAATAGTCAAGCCCATTCATTGGTAGAATATAAACAAATTGGACACTTCACATCTAAACAAAGGGAACTTCACATCTAAAATGTTGTGGAATAAATAAATACTTGCATATGCTAATCATATAAGCTCAAATTAATTTAAATAACAATGGAATATACATTAAACATTAATTTAAATAACAATGGAATATACATATACATTAAAACTAATGATTTACCTGAAGCGAAAGCAGATACTCATGATCTGCATTTAGCACAAAAAGAAAATGCTGATGTGCATGTAAACAATTTTATAAATTCAGTGTACCTTTATTAAAAGGTTTATGTGTATATTTATATATTTAAAAAAAGGCGTTAAATTTATTAAGCTGTATTTCCTAGAAATCAACTTTCCTTTGTTTATATACAAAAATGAAGAGCACATATTTTAAGCATTCACAGATTATAAATATCTACCTGTATTTCTGGACTTTCAAAAAGTTATAAGACATTTTGAAGTTATCGTAACAATCCTCATTTTTGATGGAGCATCTGTTTTAATTATAAAACTTCCTGTCCTCATGAGAACTAATCACCAGGTAATCCAGCAAAGGAAATGTGTTAAAGACACCCCACTTGTGTGGGTTCCCTTGCGAAAAATTACCAAGTGTCCGCTAAATGAGGAGAAGGTAATTCAACAAAGGAACTCGTAAGGATACTCCCCATCTGGTTTTCTTGTGAAATTAACATAAAAGGAAAGGAAGAGGCTTTTCTGTGCATTATTATGGTTTTAGAGGGATGCTGTAGGTAAGTCGTGGCAAGCGATTGTTAAAGCCATATCAAGCGGAAGTTTTGTATGTTATGGCTGTACTGTACAGATGTTTTACTTTTTATTAATCCAGAAACCTTTGTTAAGCTTTAAAATAAATATTTAAAAGACCACTGGTCTGATTATTCATCTATATTGGATGTTCTTACGCTACAGTATCCACATGATAGCTTTAACTGTGTTTTTCTACAGAGGGCAAACCACATTAATATTAAAACAAAAATGAAAACAATATATTGCATACAATTAAAATCACAATAACAACCCTTTATTTAGCGTACATATATTAAAACACTCAATCGATTTCGAGGGGAGCTAAAGGTCCTTCCTCATCAGGAGAACGAAATTACTAGAAAAGGGGGGGACAAAATTAAAGCATTGGCAAAGGAATCTCAGAAACGCATTGTCGTTATTAGCACACACATGGTCATAACCAGATTTTGAATCAGATTTACACTGGCCACCTACTTTTACTGATCCAGGCTATCTGATCAAACAATAAAACATAGACTAAACAGTAAACAAATCAGTGAAGTCAAAAAATAGGGAGCGAGGGGCAACTGCACCTTCACACTCCTGTTTAGTCTATGTTTTATTGTTTGATCAGATAGCCTGGCTCAGTAAAAGTGTAATCTGTGTAAATCTGATTAAAAATCCGATTACGACCACGTGGTGTGCTGATAACGACCACGTGTTTCTGAGATTCCTTTGCCAATGCTTTTTCTTCCTTTTTCCCTTTTCTAGTAATTTCGTTCTCCTGATGAGGATGGACCTTTAGCTGCCCTCGAAATCGATTGAGTGTTTTAATATATGTACGCTAAATACAAGGTTGTTATTGCAATTTTAATTGTCACATTGGCATGTTTCTCTTCTATTCTATATTACATACAATTCATGGTACTTCTTTATTATTACGGTACATGTTTCATAAATGTTATAGAGATTATCGATTCTTCGCCAATGTAAACCATTTTCAAATGGCTAGCAGTTCTTATATGAATTCCAAGTACACCATATATTATCGTATTTTTTTTTCATACAAGTTAACAATTCATGATTACTCATAATTCTCTCATCCCAAGAATGAGTATTTCTCATGTTAATATATTTCCATTTTTTTTTTATGCAGTTAATTTTTTATTCACTAAAAAGTGAGAAAGGTGTTATATTTTTCTTTCAAGAAAGATGCATTTTACAAACAAAAAAATCATACAGGGAAAAAACAAAGCCAGCAAGATTCTATCCCGATACTGGATACTTGGCAGGTTATGCCAAAAAAAAAAAAAAAAAAAAAAAAAACTGATGAATTTCTTCTTTTTCAGGTTCTGATGTGGTGAGGTGATGTGAAGTAAATGGCAAAAATTGTTGACCACATACAAGAAAAATTGATGAATTATTCAGACTGTTCGTGAGTATATAAAACAGAGAAATTGGGAAATGCAGGTTAGGGACATTTTACACAAAATAAACCAGAAATAAAATCAGCGAGGCATGGTCCACTACGATCATGAGTCTTACATTGCAGAGTTTATGTGATGAAAGCCCTTGGGATAAGAAAATGCTTCTGATGTCATACTAAATGCAATGGAAGGAACATATAAACCTCAAAGTATACGTGAGAAGTAAACATGTATTTAACAATAATCATGGCATCAACTTTGTGCTTAGCAAACAAGTGCCATAATAATAAAAAAGTCATTTCCCTAAGATATGGGGAAAATGACACCTAAAATTCTATTATTGTTGTTATTATTATTAGCAACAACAATTACAGATTAAATACAAATTGCAAGACTTTTTTTCTTTTAAAAATGGAAATTTTTACCTTATTTTGTGCTGCTCAAGTAAGTGAGCAAAATTACTCTCTGATGGAAGTAAAAACAATAATGAATTCCCTTTCTTGCCAATACGAGCAGTTCGCCCCACCCTGTGCACATAGATTTCGGCAGAGGATGGTGCTGAATACTGAACAATCCAATCCACATGAAGTAAATCTAAACCCCGTGCAGCAACATTCTAGATACAACAAAAGACATAATAAAAACATAATTGGAAATAATAAAAGGAAATATACAGTTTCAACTTTTAAAACGCAATGGTAATCTAAGAAAAATGACAAAATACACTTTATTAAAACCTCATACTAATCCTAAACTAGGATAAATAAATCCTAAACTAGGAAGCCAGAACAAACATTACATTTTTTAATACTGAATTACTAATTATTAAAAATTGAATTCATTTATTTATTTTTATGAATGAAATTTTGCAAGAGAAATTAAATACTGTAAAGGCCCTTATTTTCGCGAGGCTTTAATTTTCGGGATTTTCGCGAGCCCGTCATAATCGCAAAAATTTAAGCCTCACGAAACACTTTTTTTTTTTTTTTTTTTTTTCAACTTTCTCAACTTTACTTAGTGTAGTAAAAAATATAGTGGTATATGTAGTAAAAATAATTATGGCACCATATGTGGTGAAAATATTAATTAAGAAGAGCTATAAGTAGTGAAAATATTTGTATGTAGTAAAAATATTTATATTTTTTAATTTCTTATGTAATTATCAGCGAAGAAATTATAACAATGATTAAGAGTACATCACGTTGTTTCCGCAATAACCCGAATGACAGGGATAAAATATGTGACCCACAGAGGACAGCAAAATAAAGTACTTACCCCAAAGTATGACAACTGTATGTTACCAAATCAATTATATTTTATTCTTCATCTTTGATATTGAATTAAGTATTAATATAAATAAAGACGAATAAATTTGAACATCAAGCACGAGTGATGCGCATCACTAGAGTTAACACTGCACGGAGAAATAAGTCAATCTATCTGGATCCGCTCGAAACAAAGTCTTGGTGTAAAAGGAACAATCAAAATTTGATGGCAGTCATTAAGCCTACTTGATCAATCCTGGTATTTCTGCATTTTCTTCTTTAAATCAGGAAGTTTGAAATCTCACAAACACGTGCGCGCGAAGAGTTCTGGAAAGGAGGAAGAAGCTCAAAAAAATTATTTTCTGCAATGATGTACAGGAAACAGGAGTAATTATTTTCTTGAATCTTCATGTAAAAATCTCACTAAAAGGATTTTCATCTATGGCAGACAGCATTGAAGGAACAGCAAAAAGCAGCAGGAAAAAAATGGCACATCGTATTTCGGCCAGGGAGAGGACAGACCAAAGCCCGTCCTACACCCCCGAACGCCAGCAGCAGAAAAGGAAAAAAACCGGTCCAACAACTGCCACCAAAGGCTTGGACGATACGATGACAATTCTTGAAGCGATATCGTCTGATGGTAGATGCCGGCTTGCTAGCACATTCCCTCCGGCCAAAGAAAAAGCACAGACCACCGCATGAACACTGCACTAGATGCACTTCAGTGACGCTGAACACTGTATGATAAATTTCATCGAAACACAGTTCATTGCAGGATAAATTTACTGACGCACAACACTCATTACATGTATGATCTGGTATAATAGTTAAATCAAATGAAAAATAGTCAAAAATTATTTTATCATAATTTCACTGTCTGGGATAAGTGCTACACATATGAAGTACAATCAAAAATTAATAACTAATACATATCATACAAGTTACTCATATAATTACAGCATACACTTTCATTACAATCTGTAGTCAAGTTACAATTTTCTCTTTGTAAATGGAAATTGTAAGCTAATGCCTATTTTTACATTCATACATTTTCACTGTTAATAAACACAACTCTGCATTAATGATCATTTTCTTGACAAGTTTCTAATTATACAGATTCTATAAATTCTTCTGGATGACATCAGTTTGCCCTTGAAATTACTAAATTCATCTAGACCAATTACTCTACAATTTCATTTTTTTTTGAACACATTAATTTTCTTCTTCCTCTTTTTATTATTGTTATATATGTATATATATTTTACTACTCAAGCTTGTTTTAGTAGCACAATTTTCATGTCTAGCTCGTTACTTGTAATGATCACTAAGTGTACTGCACACTTTTTTTTTTTTTTTTTTTGTAAATTCCATGACATTAGTCAACCCGGACCAGCCTGCAGCCAACCAAACGTGTGAGTGAAGGTGGCCAACCGACACCCACACTGATCAAGAAATCTCAAAAAAAAAAATTCTTTTGTTGGAAATAAATCCACTAATTTCCTAACACTTACAAATGTGTGTATGTTTTTCTAATTATTTATTTTTTTCTAACTTAGTGAACAAGAAAAACAAGCTCGATGAAATAAATGTTCTTAATTAATCAAATTGAACCTTGGATCAACTCTTTTAAATAATTTGCTACAATGAATTTTTGTAGTTTTGTAGTCTTCGATGTTTTGAATTAAGTAGTTTTTATTTCGAAAAATTTTTATTATTTTGAAAGGTCCATTGAATTTTGGCTGAAAAGCATGAGGTGGTTGTAAAGCCTTTAAAAATACCTCATCTCCAATATTAAATTTTGGTGGTTCTCTGCCTTTAACGACTTTATTTTGAGACTGAAAATATTTTTCTTCGTTTTGTTTCACTAATTCTCTAGTTGCTTTAATGTGTTCTCTCTGACGTAACAAGTATTGTGAAGGATTATCTACCGTTGCCGGTTCATTATTTGTATCTAGAGGTGTATACCTACCAGCAATGTTATGCAAAATCTCAGATATTTTTGGTAAACAAATTTTGTATGATTCTGTGATACAGTTTAATAGACGATAATCTACAACCATACGAAATTTTGGTGCATTTTTATCTTCACCAGGTAAATTCTTTTTTCTAACAAATATTACAGGAAAACTATAACTTGAAGAAGAGGGTTCTATTATGCCTGCTTTTAATAATTTTGCAATTTCTTGTTGAGCATACTGTTTTGCAATTTTAGGAATAGGGTAAGGTCTAGTTTGAATTGGGAAATTGTGAAGAAGTTTAAATTCTGGTACAACTTTATCAGTAGATCCTAAAGTATTATATGATTTGGAAAACACAGCATAGTTATTCATTAGCAATTCTATCATTTCATTTTTTGCTTGTTCATTTAAATGATCTAGTTTAAAGTCTGATACATTTAGTTCCTCTTTTCTAAGTTTAATTACTTCTTGCAGATTTAGTGTGTTGATTTGTAAAGTCTCATGACTTTTGGGACTAACAATATCCTCAAAGTGAAATGGCACAGCAGTTCCAATAACAGAATTCTTCCTAAGAATCAATTTCTCATTGGTGTTGTTTTCAACAATAGTTTGAATGTGGTTGTGACAATCAACTATATGTAAAGATTCATTGATATGGAATTTATTTTTTGATGGCTTTGGAGAAAGCAAAATTTCTTTGGATTGTTTTAAAGCTTCAGGAACAGCTAAAGAAATGATTTGAGATTGACCTGGCTGGACAGTTATATTAGAAACCATTCTTAATGAGTTTAAATTACAATTTTTTCTTCTTACATTAACTGAGTTGCTTAATTTTTTATTGGGATAATTTTCTTCAAAGTCCAAATGAGTATTATCTACTATGAGTTTCTTATTTATGGAATCTAACAAAATTTTGTTACTTTGAATGAAGTCATAACCTAGGATTATCTGATAAGTAGAATTCCAATTGTTTTGGGTGACATAAAATAAATTAGTGAACCATTTACTTTAAATTTTGAATTTTAAATTAACTGCAGACATGTAAGGGATGCATGACTCTTCAATAGTTTTTATTCTTACCATCCGAGAAACAAATTCAACTTTAGTGAATTGTTTAATTTCCTCAATAACATCTGGTTGGACTAAAGATAAATTAGCACCAGTATCAAGAAGAGCTTCATAAGTCTGAGAACCAATTTTAAGTTTGATTATTGGCAGATAATTAGAATTTTCTGAGTTACAAGACATCAACAATTTGATTGAGTTTCTATTATTACATCTTTTATTTTTTGCAAACTTGTGTTGGACATTATTGCTGTTACTTTGGATCTTTCTTGGATTATGATGTCTATACAGGTGTTCTTTATAACCCCAGTCTCTGCGGATTCTTGCAAGGGGTCTAAAATTTTTGTTGTAATATATCTGGCAAGAATCCTTAGCTAGTTTAAATGCTTATTCTGACCTTTTTTGTATTGACTATTATTTCTGTAAGGATGATAGTTCCTCCGCCAAGTGTTTCGAAATTGGCTGTGTCCCCTGAATGTGTTGTTTCTAAAATTATGCTGGTCTTGCCTAGGAAAATACCAACAATCTGTTGTTAAGTGTCTTTTGCTACATATATGACAAGATACACTATTAAAGTTGCTAGAATTTTGAGATGTAGAAGTATTGTGATTTATTCTTGTATAAGATGTATTTATAGGTTTATTCTGAGAAAGTTGATTTACTTTATCTGTTAGCTCCTGAATAATCTTATTCTGTTCAAGTCTTTCTTTGAGAAGATTATTAATCTCTAAATTTTGCTCAACATTTATACTGTTCAAATATGTTTTCTCATCATTCAATGCATTTTCTATATTACTTGCCAATTCTACAGCCTTATCAAAGGAAGATGGACCTAATTTCTTAACTTCAATCCTAATGTCTGTTCGGAGGGCCTCAAGAAATTTAGTGAGCTTCATTTTCTCTTTTAATTTATGTAAACTAGAATCCTCAACTGAATCTTCATTTATGTATTTTGTCGCTGTTGTAGTAATCTCGTCAGCTAATTCCCTAACAGATTGGTTACACTTTTGAGAAATGTTTGAGAATTGCTGTAGAATGTCCTGAAAGGATTCAACTCGTGCAAATTTATTCTTTAATAATTTTTCTAAATTTTCAAATTTATTTTCCTTAGCCACTCTTGGATCATTAATTAGGAAATCTAGAGCTTTATCCCTACAGTTTATTTTCAGAATGATTATTTTCTTTTCCTCTGACCATTTTTCTAATTTAGCAACACTATTTATTTGATCAAGAAAGAAATTTACATTTTCAGATAAGTTGCCACTAAATGTGGGCAGAGCAGAAGCTAGAGAAGTTGCCATACCAATGTTAGATCTACCTTTAAGTTTTGACATGGATGAAGAAATATAGTTACTTATGTTGCATTACCTTACAATCTGCTATTTCTATATTAATGTTATTGAGATCTACATTATTTTACACAAACACTTAGCACTCTCTCTGATAATTTACATATACATTTACCAAACATGCATGTAAGAGTAGATAGCAAAGTTAAGGTAATTTTTTTTAAATATTTTAGTAATTAATTAGGATCTCCTGTAACTTCAACCATGCATATATCAAATTAGTGATGCAATATAAGTACATTGATCATTAACACTTCAGGATTCTAATACTGCTGAACATTATTTTATCATTACATACCACAACCCAATGAAATTACTGAAATCAGCTTTTGATTCAAATATCTTAAAACTTTCTTTAAATATGCACACATATATAACAATACATATGAAATTGAATTTTTTGAATTATCCAAAATAGATTTACTCTTTCATTGCATATTACCTATCATTTATCATAAATTTCCAACAATATAAATCATATGTGTAGCAAATATACTATAGGTCACACATTTTATTTGAATTCTCAACCTGAACTAAATGATTTTTAGTTATTTCTTTTGCCACGGCACCATATGTGGTGCAAAATATTTATATTTTTTAATTTCTTATTTAATTATCAGCGAAGAAATTATAACAATCATTAAGAGTACATCACGTTGTTTCCGCAATAACCCGAATGACAGGGATAAAATATGTGACCCACAGAGGACAGCAAAATAAAGTACTTACCCCAAAGTATGACAACTGTATGTTACCAAATCAATTATATTTTATTCTTCATCTTTGATATTGAATTAAGTATTAATATAAATAAAGACAAATAAATTTGAACATCAAGCACGAGTGATGCGCATCACTAGAGTTAACACTGCACGGAGAAATAAGTCAATCTATCTGGATCCGCTCGAAACAAAGTCTTGGTGTAAAAGGAACAATCAAAATTTGATGGCAGTCATTAAGCATACTTGATCAATCCTGGTATTTCTGCATTTTCTTCTTTAAATCAGGAAGTTTGAAATCTCACAAACACGTGCGCGCGAAGAGTTCTGGAAAGGAGGAAGAAGCTCAAAAAAATTATTTTCTGCAATGATGTACAGGAAACAGGAGTAATTATTTTCTTGAATCTTCATGTAAAAATCTCACTAAAAGGATTTTCATCTATGGCAGACAGCATTGAAGGAACAGCAAAAAGCAGCAGGAAAAAAATGGCACATCGTATTTCGGCCAGGGAGAGGACAGACCAAAGCCCGTCCTACACCCCCGAATGCCAGCAGCAGAAAAGGAAAAAAACCGGTCCAACAACTGCCACCAAAGGCTTGGACGATACGATGACAATTCTTGAAGCGATATCGTCTGATGGTAGATGCCGGCTTGCTAGCACACTTAGGTACTTTTGAAATTTTTTAACTTTCGGTTCTGTTCTTATAAAATTCGCAAAATTTCCACCGATATATTCATTTCCGCGAAAATAAGGGCTTTTACAGTAATCAATTTTGGAAAAAGAATATTAGACGATAAATAATAATAAACTGTTATTGGTTAATACTAAAATAAATTAAGTATCAATTCACACACTTATATATTATTTTTTTTTAAATACCTTTATAGTTAACTCTTACTGTTAAACATAAAAACGTTCTCAAGCATTAGCTACATCATAAGCAGCTCAAAAACTATTTACCTAGGAGGAAGATTGAATATATACATAATGTAATTAATCAGTGATAAAATTAAGAAATTAAGGAATAGAAGAATTTCTACAACTTCAACCAAAAATAACTTTTAATAAGTTGTTAAATCTTAGTAGTTGCTTACAGCTTTCTAAAACTAAAATGTATACAATTATTGAACCAGTTTTCTAAGGTCATTCATTAAATAAATTTTTAAAAGTAAAGCATTCTCATACTTATCAAGTAGGAATAAAAACTAATATTTTTCTCATTAATTTGTACTAACATCTTATATATGCATTACAATCAGTAGCATCAAGAGCAACAAATTTAATACTACTTTCCTTTATAAATTATCCCAAAGTTAATATCTTCCTCAATTTAAATATAAATAACAGAGCTTAAGGCCTCTTTCATATATCTGTGCCATGATCTTAAATTTCAGCATTAAAAACCAGAAAACCTTAAAATCTTTATTTCTCTCCCCTTTTAAACAAAGACACACAAAAATTATAAAAGTCTGGTAAATCTGCATACTCAAACACTTTTTATTTACTAGAAAGGAATACTTGATAAACTAATTAAAATTATTTCAACCTCAGAGTTATATATTTAACCCTTTCCCCCTTTTTTCCCTGCAGCATTGAATTACAAGCACATAAGCTTTAATAATACACTTGCAAAACAACAACAGCAACTTACTGTGCATAATAAGACACCTTCTTTTGCTGACTTAAATGAATTGAAGATTTCAGTTCTTTCCTGCATAAAGAAAATTAAATTAAAAGATTAGATCAAATATTTTAGTTTCAAACATTTTATTTAATGTCAATGATGGCAGAATATGAACAGTAATTTAACTGCAGAAAATTTGTTTGCATGGCAAAATTTGCCAAGTTTTATAGAATAAATTGCCAAACTTTTAGCTGGCTTAGATTCAAGGACTTCAAAAGGGAAATTGTCTGTCAAGAATGAAGTAATGCATATAATTAAATTAGCATTAATTACATATTTTTGAACTGATGCAAAGATTTCACTCTGAAGTGAGATGGCATTGCAATACACCATATTTCATGCATGCAATATTATTTTTAAGCAATTGCCTATTACAATAAAACTCTAAAATTTAGGAAATGAATGTTTAGCATTTGATATTGTTTTATAGATACTGCAAGATAACACACAACAGCTTTATCCATTTTTTGCAGCAATTCCACTTTTTGTATGTAACTTAGGAAGATTCCAGAAGTCTAGCACCCTTTCAATACTAGGACCTGTCTTGAAATTTTAATGAGCAATTCAAGACTTAATATTTTGAATTATTTATTCAAGACTTAATGTTTTGATTTGTATTTCAGTACAGAATTTGCATAGTTTTTCATCAACATTAAAATTATTTAAATATGAAAATAAGAGAAATCAGTGGCATAACGATGTCTGGTGGCATTTTATAGGAAGTTTTAACTTATCATCCCCATGTCCACCAAAATATAAAATTAAATTGATCAAGGAAGCATTTTTTTTTATTCCAGTGGTTAAGTAAAGAGAGCATAATGTTAAATTATTTTGCAAAGTATTTTTATAAATTGGGGGGGGGGAAAGCAAGTAAAATGCCTTTTTACTAATAAGCTAGTTTAATATGCAATGCAAGAAATCTTTTTCAATAGTGATTTTTCTAGCATAAAATTTCATTTTTATTATGATACAATTTAATGAAAACTAAATTATTTACAAATTTTGTTTTCTGGGATCTAATCCAACAAATTGTACTTCAACACAGCTACTTAGAATCTCTTCTTTCTAACATTTTGCTCTGCAGATTTCAAAACTGCATCATCAAAATCAATAGCCTTATTTATACTATTTCCAAATGACAAAGCTAAGCCAGAAGATTTTTTTTTTTTTTTTTTTTGTTATTGTTGTTTATCAAATGGCAGGCACTTGCCTATTCAGCATTGGCCACTCCTAAGGCCAGAAGTGGTATCATCTTATTGTGAAGTCACCTATTAGACAGCCACTGTTGCATCCTATGGAGAAACGGATAGTTACAACTGTTCTTTCTCCAGGATTCAAACCTGGGCCCTTCAGTACCACAGTAGGCTCTGCTAACAACCATACCATATGGGTAGTGCTAAGTTAGAGAGTAGTACTTGGTTCATAGTGGATATGAGATAATTCTTAATTTGTTTAAGTTTCAAAAAAATTCCTCTCAATGGACAAAGGATGCAACAGAAACACATAAAGAGACTTAAGAAAAAAAAAAAAAAAAAACTTTGCACTTTTTAGAAATTTTTTTAGGCATGGAATTTCTGTAAGGATGCCATCTGCAGAAAGCTCATTGTAAATTTCAACCAAACTCTGTACAAACTTGAGAAGTTTACTTTCCAAAACATTGCTAAGCTATAGCAAATCGAACTGATATACATTCCATGCTTTAACACCAATTCAATTTCTTGTTGAAACCTGTCGATGCACTCATACATTGATCTTTTCAGTTTTGGGTACAAAGTCAGAGGCTTGTCTGCAGCCTTCTCTCTGGGCATAATTTTCTTCTTCCTGACAATTCTACTACAGTAATGCCTATTTCTTTGCATGTACCTTTTGCAAATTGCAGTGCAACAAAGTCACTTCTTTTTTCTTTTAAACAGACTTTCGGACCTCTCATCTTGATAAGATTCCTTGAAGCTTATTCCAAGAATTTGTAAATACTGAACGTGGTTGACTTCTTCTTAGACATAATTCCATAAAAACGAAAATGAAATCTCTCTCATTGCAGGCAACAGGATATGAGCTACTACTCTGGGTTTGATCATTTCCGAAACATCACACAGTTCTGCAATAATATTAACAGTTTTCTTAAAGCACTTAAACACAGGATTAACAGCTTCACAGCAAGCACTCAATTTTGTTTCTGAAAATCGCTTAACTATAACTTCAACATTAGTCAGAAATATCATCCATCTGTATGCAGAAGCTGAAAAAAAAACATGTACAGACATTCTAAGATCTCAAAAAAGTCACACGTTATGGAACTGTTACAAAACCGTGTACTCCACACAGATTGAGAGAGTGGTTTGTATAGGGTACAAATTATGCTTTAGAACTGAGTCATTGCTAGAATTTCTAAATGCACTCTAGCATTGTAAGGGCACTGTCATATCCTTGTCCTTGGCACGGTGTTATATTTAGATCATCCTGTTCAATAGCCTTTAAAATATCTTCTGTTAAGTAAATGGTTTTCTTCCCAGTTAGCTGGAAAAAAAAAACCTACAACTGACTCCTTTATTTCAAATTGTTTTTTTTTTCTCTATGTGAAAATAATGGATAATTTCACTCCTTTAATCTATGTACGAGAGCTCAGGCATACTGTCAAAGATGATACTAAAATGTTACATATTATTTTATGTAACAAAAAAGCGCATTAATACAAAAATGGAATTTTTTTGTCACCACTTCCGAAATGGTACCCACTGCAGGCTTTATTCGCTTTCCTATGCCACTGGGGGAAAATCAGAAATACTCGCAAAAAAAAAAAAATTAACACTCACGAGATTCCTCAAAGTTTGCAAAAATAATCACAGAGCTGCTATCTTATTCATAAAGCATGAAATTTTAACAGACAGTACATTAAAATGTGACAGATTCTATATAGAATGAAAAAGTATAAAGATCATTATGAAACACAAAAATTTAATTATAATACAGTCAAAAGTCGTTAATCCGGACTCGTCGGGACTTCGGCGATTCCGGATTATAGATCATCAGTTTAAATCTCGTAAGATGGCATGCGGAAATTCTAAAATTAAAAATATGAAATTGTAATTTATGAAATAAAGAACAATTATAATCTAAAGGGTATCAAAATTTACAAAAAAAAAAAAAAAAAAAGCTTAATATTTATTTGTTTACTTTATTAAACATTTCTTTCAATGTAAGTTGTTTAAGTTGCTTCGTTTTATGTGATAATACTTTCTCTTTAATTCTATAAACAGACATGATTTCTTGTTCAGTTACAAAGTTCCGCTGTTCAAGTTCCATTAATTGCTGTACCGAAAATACCGACTAACTTGTCAATCGAAATTTTTTTGTTTTCACTAACCTCTCTGTCACATTCTTCATGTCTTTATCCATTTTTTGCAGCAATTCCACTTTTTGTTTGATGGACATCGAAACATACTTTCGTTTTGTACGATCCTTTGAGGAGCTCCAGAATCGGAAATTCTATTTGACATAATCGAAAGTTCAAGTTTACTTTTATAAAATTGCTCTTACAGTCTGCAAAAAATAATAAGCCGGATCCAATTCGAAGATTAAGGAACAACGCAATCATCAACATTAACTGAAATAGATAATTAGATAATTTTAGCTTATACCGTCCGTTATACATAAAACACGTACGCGAAAACGTTTTCTGCACTTGCGCACACGCATATGCGCAGTCGTAAAAGGTCTTACACGCCTATGCGCATGTGTCAACGCAGCGCATGCGCAGAAAGTTTTTAGCTTTGAGGTCCGGATTATGGGTGTCCAAATTAACGACTTTTGACTGTATATACATAAACTATCAAATAAGAAATGTACTTCTTTCCATAAATGCAATAAAGAAAAACTTGACTGCTTGTGGATAATAATATTGAATTTTACCTCAGCTAGGCAAATGAGGGTCACACTAACATTCCAATAATAAAAATAAAATTTTATCTCAATTTATGTCAGACTAAATTATTTGATGATGGCAAAACACACTAGAATTATCTGCTCATTCATTTGCTGGTAGTAGAGTTACAGGTGAATTATTCATGATTCCTAACTTTAGTCACTGAGTGAATAATAAATGTCAAGATAGTATCAGATTAATAATAATCATAACAATTAACCACATTATTTAATCTAAACATTATTTAATTGACAAATTATATTTTTTCATATTTGCATACATGCAATATGAAAAAAAAATAATACTCAGTGATTTAAATGAATTAACAGCTTTTATAAATAATTCGACGTAAAAAATGTAGTCATGATGTTTAAATTTAGTTTAAAAAAGTACACAATATTTTATTATTATATGAATTCCGACAAAATTTTCAAATTTGCTTTATTTGAAATTTTAAATTTAGATCACTGCCATTTTTTAAACTAACAAAAAATTACTGAAAAAGAGCAAATTTTAAAAAAAGATTTGTTTCCACTTTCAAAAAAAAAAAAATTTCTTTTTTCTAATGCAATAACAACTATAGAAGATCACAGACAGTTTTGTTTAGTAACTGAAATAAAAACACATATTTATATGACAACAATGTTATTCTTTTTTAATAGCCTGTTATAATATGCTTTTGGTTTACATTTAAATGCCCTAGAAAAAGAAACAGATAGTGTTCAATCTCACATGGACATTTTCACAAAGTTCACTAATAATTCTTGTAAAATGTCCATATGATTTCACAGTGCTTTCACACTTTTCTTATCAATAAATCTAATTGAAATGTAAGCAATATCAAATTTTAATAATCCTTTTCAACATAGTCTAAGCTATATATGATTACTCATTATTATTATTATTGAATACAGAAAGTATACACAGGCTATCTGCTTAAAAAAAAAAAAAAAAAAGAGAATGCCTTCATGGAAGATTTTCAAGAGAGAAGTGGCTCACACTCATGCTGCTAAAGAAGAAAACCATGAAAACATCTATGCATCTAACTCATTTGCTACGATTCTTAATAACAGCTGTTTAATTGACAAAAAGACTGCAATGAAGTTTAACGGCCCCAATGGAAAAATATTTAAAAAAATTGAACTCTATAAATTCCTTTATTGTGCCACGAAAATTTTATTTTCCTGTTAACTCTATTACCACAACTGATAAAGGGATACACTAATCCATTAGTTGATTGCTATAAATTAATTAGCTGATAGCTAGACATACTAATATTAAAATTTCAGAAAACTAAATTAAATAAAAAATTGTGATAATACAATATACACAGTATATCCAAAGAAGGCTGGAAGTATTTCCAAGCAGATAATGCAAATGCAGCTCTATCTCTGAAACAAGGCATGCATTATATAGTGATATATTTTATCCATTCATCACTAAAAACTTTACGGTTTAGAAAGGTAGGTTTGGCCCTTTTGCAGAAATTTTAAGACAGAACAATGCAAAGTTTTGCTTCGAACTGGAGAAAATGATACTGAAATAAGTGACGTGAATCAAGCTAAACATCTTGGAAACTGCCCAATGACAATGAAATCATGAACAATGAGAGGAATGAAAATGAAACAAAAAACTGAAAGAAACAACTGAAAATGAAGAAAATGCATTAAAAGTTACCAAAATTTTCAAACAAATTGCTAGGCATCAGTGTAACTATTTAAAAAGCATCATAACAAATAATGAGATATGATGTTTACTGTTTCAGCCATCAACCATGCATAAGAGTGCAAAGTGGAGATTGGCAGAAAAGTAAAGTAAAAAATTCAAAATTCAAAAGAGATAAACGAAACATTGCTCAAGTAAAAGACAAAAAATTCCAAAGGTATGATTCAGCATGAATGCATTTCTGAAGGTCATATGTAACAACTATGTGTGTTTTTTATATTATATTTTCTTTCAAATATTTAGTGCAAGTGGTCACAATACCACCAGCAAAGTGTACATGATTTTTAATTAAAAAACACACTACGATGATTTAACATCTTAAGACTTATCTTTTTCTCCTGATTTAGCACTGACTAACTTTTAAGTTACTTCAAATGTCGCAATACAAGCAACATACATTGATTCAATGGGGGCCATTAAAAAGTTATGACAAAATTTCTTGCAGATAATTCAGTGAAGGTCTTAAGGTTTTTAAGGACTACTTTAAACAATTTTATAATCATTTCTACCAGATATTGAGCTATAAAGAGACTGTTTAAGGTTTATAAAAAAAGCAATAATCAAGTATGTTAAAAATATTAAAGATACTTTTTAAAATAATCAAAACAAAAGTATAAATAAGAGTATTTTATTTATTTTTTTTTTTAATTGGTCACTTTTTTTTAATTGTGTCATGCTGTAACAAGGAAATCTAGCTTACTTTTTATTAGTTGTATTTATACAGATCATATAATAGTTGAGATAGGAAATTTGAAAATGGAAATTGTATTTTTTCATATAACACAATATTTAATGTAGGAAATATGAAAATAAAAAATATGTTTTAATAAAGAATTTGCACATAAACGCTATTTAAAATTTTTTAATTTAAATTTGTGTTTGTAGAGACATTAGGTAATTTAGAAGCAGGAAAGATTAAAAATAAGCAATTGCCTTTGCCGGGAATTGAACTGCGGATCTCTGGAATACGCATTCAGCGTGCAGACCTCCACACCACAAAGGCATGCCAAGAAGGTAGGAGAAAAACCTTACATACTCTCCCCTTTTAAAAGGTGACTGGGGTTTCTAGGGGTCCCAATTGCCAAATCCTGGATATGGAGAGTCATGATCCACCACCCTTTTAGTTCGGGCACCGCTTGTAAAGACATTAGGTATTTTGGAAGCAGGAAAGATGAAAAGTTAAGATTTTACCAACAGATAAATGTTATAAATTTAAGGGATTACAGAAGTAAATGAACTTCAAAAAAGAGCTTCTAAGAATTTAAAATGAAAAATACAAAGATAAAATTACCATTCTCTTATTACAAACAGCTTAATTTTAATTCAGGTAATTGCAGCAGAAATCAATTAAAATCTGCAGCAAGAACAGAATTGCAATCTTTCGACCAGTACGGAAAGGACTGTCAATAGTACTGACTTCAATTAAAAAAAGAATAAGCTTAATTTACCTTTATATATATATATATATATATATATATACATATATATAAAAGTAGTGAGAATTTTCAAAAATTAAATTAAACTAGAAATTAAAATATTTATCAACCAGTACAGAAAGGACTGTCAATAGTACTGATTTCAAATAAGAACAGCATAATTACCTCTTTTTCATAAAAGTAATGAGAATTTTCTTAAAACTAAATTAAAATAGTTATTAGTAATACATAGCCAAAATTCCTATTAAAAACTCATAAAAATGACTTCATGCTCTATATAGATAGGCAATCAGTTAGCCCTAATAAGCAATCAAGAAAACTATAACAAAAAAAAAAAATGTGACTCTTCTTCCCTAACAAAGATTCTATGAACATGATCAAATTTCAAGAATCTTCTATGAGCTGCCAAAACGAAGCAACTTTTAAAGTCATATCAGAAAAAAATTTTAATTAATTTTTGCATTTAATTAAAAACTAAATCTAGAGAAAGGAAGTAATATTTTATTTATTTATGTTCTATTTTTAATAGCTGTTGATTTAAATTTGAATACATGTAAAACTTTTTAATACTAAGTTACTTATGAAATACCTGAATCCTTATTTGCTGCTTCATTCATAGATGTTAAATACGTAGATAGATGCATAATTCTTATGTACAATACATGATTTTCTTATGAGCAGTTTTGAAGATCTAAATTTTCATCATTGCTACTATACTTAACACTGTTTGAATTCTTTACTTCAAAAATTTTGAGCTGCTATTGATGGAGCTGTATTTGTTATTTAACAGATAAATTCTCAGCTATATATATATATAGAGAGAGAGAGAGAGAGTTTATTCTTCTTATGAATTCTATCATTAAGTATAACTATGTTAACTTTTCCTCTCAATATTCACTGTCTAAACAAGGAAAAGAGAATTACCAAATATTTCTTAAATACTGCCAACTTGCCATACCAATTTCAACAGAAAAATGAAAGACAAGACAATATGAATGGCCAAATACTGGAATTCAAAGAACAGACAACATTTTAAAAGAGAGAAGTATATTTAATTAGTATTTAACATACTGACTAGACCAAATGTTGGGGCAGGGGGATAGGATAAAGAAATTTGTATTATGATATTGCTTCTTATCTAGTCAAAGCCTGTCTGCATTTGAAAATTAAATGATTTTACTACGAAGAAAATATTTATTAAATAAAAACACATGCTCATAATGATATAGCAAGCACACTTTTACACTGACTACAGATGGGGGAAATGGACTACATTGTGTGAATAAATGAGAACATAATATACATTGTGTGAATAAATGAGACAATTAGGGATCTTGAAAACATGTCATGATAAGCACAGTAACACATTATTCAACTAACAGTTGAACAGGTCTGGCTATACTTTACAAATATAGAAACTTTAATAAAAATACAGCACTATAAAATTATTGAATGAATTAATAATTTTTACCTCTTGTTTCATGTTTCCATGAAGTCTGTAAAACTTGCACTTTTTTTCTCTTGCCTGTAAAAGGGTAGCCAAAACACCACTAAACAGTGAATAATGGAAATTCACTGAGCTCTGGGAGCACATGAATATTAAAGCTTTAAAACCACCCTTGACACAATTATCAATGATAAAACCAGATATGACAGCTAAACGTAATTTTGATGGAACAATAACAACATATTGCTTTAAATTGTTAGGTACAACAAGATTCTCAAACTCTCCAGATTCTTTACCAGTACTAGTTCCCACATCAATATGGACAGGATCTGAAAGACTCATACCAGCAAGATTTTCTACACCTAACAAATATAAAATTAATGAATAATTAAAAATTCTTGCAGATAAAAAAATTAAGAATTAAAAAAATTAAAAATAAATTTATTCTAAATTATAAAAGTGCACTTTTAGTAAACAAATATATATTAAATAACTAATACATATTAAATAACCTATTACTAATACATATTAAATAATCCTATTACTAATATATTAAAAAATGCATGCACAATGCAGATATCATGTAATTTACTTCACAATATTACTTCTACCTTGCTTTTTCTTTCTTTCAATTGATCCAGCATTACTTTTAATTACCTATCTATATCCAATCATCCATCTATCTATCTACAAGGTGATTCTAAATTGCTTTTACAAATTAAGAGGGGTGATAGTACTCATCCAGAGGAGCAATAATTACCATAGAACAGAGGGTCGCATTCCACTCCGAAAGGCAGAAAAGAGGAATATTAGAATTCCAACCTGAACATACAGCAGTGTTGGGAGAGCGAATGAATAAGACCAAAAGTTGTGCAATCGGTTTAATGATAAACTCACAGAGAGTGCATAAAATGGAGAAAACTGAAAACTTATAGTTGGAGTGTTAATTCGAGCCCAGATGGCAGGCACTCAAATGCACATCTTTGGATGGCAAGGTTTCAACCGCACAAACAATTGCAACAAGTTATTGATAATTATCTAACCAAGGGCTGAATATTATCAACTAACTCCTTCCACTGTATGCCGAGATTAGAATGAAATGTTCATGCTCCTGTCAGAACTTCGTGTCCTATAGAAAGGTGCTTCAAGTAGGATGTGCGCAGCACAGTAAGTCCAGGAGAATAGGATAGAAGATGGCAAAAGGGGGGGAAATGCTACCTTGCTGGTATTAAACCTACCTTGAGTTAGTTGATAATATTCCTTTGATTAGATAATTAACTCCTTGCAATCAGTTGCGAGGTTGAGACCTTGCGAACCAAAGATATGCATTTGAGTGTTTGCCATCAATGTCTGAGCTCGAATTAACACTCGAATGCCAAGCTTTCAGTTTTATCTGTTTTGTGCACTCTCTGTGAGCTTTTCACTAAATTGATTGTGCCTCTTTTGGTCTCTTTCATTTGTTCTCCCAACACTGTTGTAAGTTCAGGTTGGAATTCTAATATTCTTCTTTTCCGCTTCTCAGAGTGAAATGCGACCCTATGTTCTATGGTAATTATTGCTCATCTGGATGAGTTTTATCACCCCTCTTAATTTGTAAAAACAATTTAGAATCCCTCTGTATATATCTGTATCTATATATATATATATATAATCTTAAATTCACTTAGTTCGAAAACACGTTATTCTAATACTTGCGCAATAGCTGCAAAGTAAGATAATAATAATTTCTTATACAAAGTTTGAAATTTTGCTATTCATGATTTACTTCAAGTCCCCGTAAAACATTTTTAACAATTTACATTCAAGTCACTTTAAAACAATTTTTGGAATTAAACTTCCTATCTATGGGTTCACTCTTTTTAGATACTTCTACTAAAATTAATATTAGGAGATAACATAATCAAGATTTCTTTAGCAAATAAATTATATATATATATATATACACACACACATTGTGTAGGTAGGTAGGTAGGTAGATATAATAGATATTAAATTCAAAGACAATGCTCCAAGCAGAAATGAGCAAAGAGAATCTGGATGCATATAATTTTGAATGTATGTGTGTATTTGTATACAGAATTATTTTTGATGTGCTGTGTTTAAATAAACCTTTATGTACACTTAATCTTCAAAACAAAAATAATAATAATAATAATGTTAATTTAATTTCATTTAATCAACTAGCACAAGCATATTAGAGCTCTTTTCTGATTATAGAGCCTCACCAATGGCTGAGTCGTAAGACCACTGAATTGATTTAGCTTATAGCAAAGCTCATGAAGGCTATCTGGCTAAGGGTAAAGATTGCCTTCATGGAGGATTTTCTAATGGAAACTGGCTCATAGCTACGTTACACGTGGGAAAAAGAACAAAAACCCCATGCAATTAGCCTGTTTGCCTGCAACGCCTAGATCAAACTACCAGTATTCAGCGACTTTAACGCTTACCTACTGGTCAGCCTAAAACTACTGAATACGGGGTGTTTAACCCAAGTTCATTTCCAGGCAAATGGGCTTCTGCGTGGTTGATTTTTTTCCCCCATGTGTAACATGAATATGAGGCAGTTTTCCTTAAAAAGTTCTCCATGAAGGTCACCTCCCGGAGACAGTCCTCATGGGCTTTGCCATAATACCCTATCCTCTTTGATTATACATTCAAATGTTTATGACTATATTTCCTTTAACATTCATTTATACTGATGTGCAATGTTAAATGTATCTAAAAGTGCTGATGTAAATACAAGCACTCCTGAGAAAACTTAATATTGTAAGTTTAGTAGAAAACTTTTATATAATGAGTAATCCAAGCTGGAAATAACCATGTTAAATGTATGTGCAATGTTACACGTGGGAACATCTGAAATTGATATGATATGTAGCAGATGGAAGCAGGGGCAACAATCTGAATTATCTATAGAGATGGTAGCTGGCAAAAACATTGCAATTTACTAGTGAAAGAAAGTGGAAACTAAAATCTCACAACAGATGACTTAATATGCATTTGCCATTGATTATAACAACATAACACACAAATCAAAAGATGTTAGTGTTCATATAAAATTGTATAGCTTTCAGTGGTCTTTTATATGCAAACACAACAGTAAAACAACAGCTATCCACATATATGTAACAGAGTGCTTTAATAGAGAGATGTAATTAAATTGCTTGAATTAGTTTTTGGTGTAATCACAATGGAATCAAGATCAGTAAAATGTGATACATATATTGTATGGAAATTTAATTCACATTCTAACTGAATATGTTGTGGTCCATCTTGAAATTCATCCTTAGAAGAACATGTACAGAGAAATTTTACATATCCATATGGCTGTTTAGCCAGGTTGTAGCTAAACTGTTTACATCACGGAACATTGATAGTTTGACTAATGCATAAACCTTACCAAAGGCGTTGGCTGGAAGGATATTTTCATAATATTCCTATACATGATATGAATATGAGCTAGTTTTTCTTATAAAGTCCCTTGCAAAAACATTCTTATGTTGTATTTATATAACCAAAATCAAATAAGCTGTTTAATCAGATATTAAATTGTATTAATTCTTTCATTCTACATAGCCTGCCTTTTCCATGCACGTTTTCTATAATTTAGGTATTTATCTATAATGCTTTCTTTTGTTTCGCTTTAGCAATCGTCTAATGTACCTCCATTTAAAAGCAATTATTTTGAATTTTAAAAGGGACATTTAGTTTTTAAAAGCAACTTAATGCATCTATATGTTCTTCATTTAATTTTTTAACACATATTTCAAGTGAAATTTAACATTTATATATACTATTCCAATCATTTAAAACGTTTCTAGTATTACACCACTGCTCATCATGTGCCAAATTAAACTAAACTCAGTGGTGTAACGGCCCTAATGGCCAAGGCCTGCAGTGCTCGAAATCTGCTTTCTTGACCGTGGGCCCCGGGCTGCGTAAGCATAAGCCCTGAACAAGGGGTCAGGTTGTCGCAGGACCCCCCAGTGTTTAGTACCCACTGGCTTTGCCATAATACCCAAGCAAACTTGGTACTCATTTTATCAACCCAAGTGATGAAAATCAAGGGATGAAAGGCTGAGTCGACCTTGCTCAGCCCAGGAATCGAACCCCGGACCTGTCATCATTTGCTAGTGAGACCTTAAAGAATTACAGTTAGCTCAAGTTATATGTTCTTTCTACCTGTCAGGCCACAAAATATCAGACAATGTAGTAATGTTAAATTTCAAAAAGTTCTTATATTTAACTCCCCCCTTTTTTTTTCTTTCCCTGGAGCTATATGTTTTATAGAAAGATAAAAGCAACAAGATACATATTCTTAGTCAGAAAATACATATTATTACAGAAAAATATTATAGATGTTGCCATTCAGCCCTTCTTGCATTATGTGCTGCAAGATAATACTATCTGTCATTAGCACTGATTAGATTCCTCTTAATAATTTG
This sequence comes from Stegodyphus dumicola, assembly GCF_044657685.1. Classification (NCBI taxonomy): domain Eukaryota; kingdom Metazoa; phylum Arthropoda; class Arachnida; order Araneae; family Eresidae; genus Stegodyphus; species Stegodyphus dumicola. Next base: position 220,989,180 of record NC_140769.1, on the reverse strand, counting down.
GAATTTGTTACCTTTTTAATAATCTCCATATTTATCAAGCATATTTTTCTGTTTATGAATTATTTCCTGTTTGTAAAAATCAATGTCTAACTGAAGGTTTATAAAAAAGCGAATGTATATGTTAAAAATACTTTAATGTAACTTGCATTATGTTTTTTTAAGCAAAGAAGACTTACAAAAACAAACCTTTAGATAACGTAGCAGACAGAAGAATGCTATGTCGATCTTTATTGCACTGGGAGATTATTTTTGTTACAGCTTCTTCAAAACCTTGTTCTAACAATCTGAAATTATTTTAAAAATTAATTACAGTATAATATATAAAAAACCATTATTCATTAAATATAATGAATGCTTTCTTTTACACCTAAAATGTTTCAACTGCTGAAATTTTGCAACTCAAACTATTTTACAGATGAACTTGAATTTAAAAAAAAAAAAAAAAAAAAAAATTACAGAGAAATTTTACATATCCATATGGCTGTTTAGCCAGGGTATGACCAAACAGTTAAGATCACTGAACATTGATAGTTTGACTAATGCTTAAACCTTGGCAAAGGGGTTGGCTGCAAGAATGTTTTCATAATATTCCCATACATGATGTAAATATGAGCTAGTTTTCCTTATAAAGTCCTTTGAAAAAACATTCTTATGTTATATTTATATAACCAAATCAGATATTGTTTGTTCAGACCACCTGTTTAATCAGATATTATATTGTATTAGTTCTTTCATTCTACATAGCCTGCCTTTTTTTGTTCCATGCAAGCTTTCCATAATTTAAGTACTTATCTACAATGCTTTCTTTTGTTTCGCTTAAGCAATGGTCTGATGTACCTCCATTTAAAAGCAATTATTTTGAATTTTGAAAGGAACATTTAGTTTTTAAAAGCAACTTAATGCATCTATATTTTTTCATTTAATTTTTTAACACATATTTCAAGTGAAATTTCAGTAACATATTAAATCTGTCAGCCTTAGTAAAAAAATATTTAACACTATGAATAATTTTTAAAACCACATGTTCTTTTTATCACGAGGAAAGAACAGCAGATACCAAAAATTTTTAAATTCATTAAAATTTTTAAATGCTACATTCAATTTTATGAAAATTTTCTTACAAATAAATATTTAATACTTTAAGAACTAATTCAATTTTTTTTAGTAGATACATTTAAAAAGAATCTTATAAAACTTAAATGCAAAAATTCAAAACACAAAATTTTTTTAATTATTTCTCACCATTCTTCTAGAACAAATGTTTTAATGCAAAAATTGCTGTGAAGTTAGTTAGATAAGTTTGTAAATTGAAGATGCATCAAAGAATGCATCACAACTTTTCTGTAATAACAAATAAAGATGTTTATTTTGGCAAAAAAGTGTTAAAAAAGATATATAAAAAAGGATTTTACATATTTTTTTTTTTTCCAAAATCTGAGCCTTTTCCAAATCTTTCGTATCTCCTTTATTTGATTATTTTCTCTTATTATTTAGCTTCATAACTTTTCCTTTTTATTTCTATTTAATTTTATTTATTTATTTAGTTTGGAGATAGAGAGGCTTTCTTCGGAAGAAGGTTAAGGATTTATTATTCCTATTATACCTTGACACATTTTACATCCTTGTCATGGCGTATGTAAGAATATTGAATTAATGTAGCTATATATTTAGTTATATACCTATATTACTAGAAGTAAGACTGGATTTCTTCTGGAAGAAACACATTTCTTCCAGAATAGTGGAAGAAACTGGGGGGGGGGGACAAAAAAAAGGAAAAAAAAGAAGAATGAGACTGGAAAAAATGAACAATGATGTAATCTTGGAGCTGCTAAGGGGGGAAAAACACTAATAACAATTTAATTTATTTGAAAAATTTCTTTTTATTATTTCTGTAAATGTTTATGATTTCTAATATGAAAAAGTAAAAATTTCTCCATCACAGAAAAAATTTGACACCCTGCTGAGAATACACCACTTCCAAAATCTTAATTTACCTAGATGCCATTTAAAGTACAGGGTGGTTATAAAACAATGTGAGGTATTCAAAGTCCTCTAATGAGTAAAGTATTGAACAAAAAATATCCAAATTTGATAGGTGTACAGAATGAACCATGGGATTTCAGTTCTCCCCCCCAAAAAATTTTTTTAAATATTTTGGAGCTGTTTACTAAATAAAATGCATTAATTTAGATAATTATGCTCTGTGTAGTGATTATGAGTATGAAAGAAAAGGCTAAGAGAATTCTCATCAAGCTGAGGCCAAATGTCTTTTGATAGCTCTTACCTAATGGGACTGTGCTTTGTTAGGCAAGCTGTATTAGCAGCAGAACAAGAATGCCAATACTGCCCTTCGTGAATTTCAGCAGTTAATGAAATTACAAAAAGGATGAATGAGTTTAACAAACTTACAAAACATGGTTCAATGATTTAAAACTACAGGAACTCTAGCTTAGCAACCAGGCAGGGAATGCAAATTGGTTAGTCAGCAACAAGATGAATAAGTTGCTATTGCTATTGTCAAAAAGGAGATGGCAAAGGCAAAGGGTGCAGCAGTGCTCAGGCATCATCCTGGCACACACAGATTCCATACTCAACAGTGCAGAATGTTATCAGATGTATCAGATGTTGAAGTTTAACCCATATCAAATCTCCTCTATTCAAGAATTGCTCTCTCGCAATGTGGCCATCCAATTTGACTTTTCATTGAGATTATTAGCACACATGCAAGTTAATGGTACATAGCTGTGACATATTTTATGGAGTGACAAGACACAGTAGTGTTAACAAACACAGCTGCTCCATTTGGACTATGGATAATCCGCAAACTTGTGTGCAGGCTCCATTTGCCAAAAGTCACAGGGAGGTGTGGCTTTACAGCATCTTTTATGGTCAATCCTTTTTTTTACATGGAAGATCATAAAAGTAAACCAGTGAGCTGTACTATTACTACTCACAGGTATGTCGATATACTACAGAATTCAGTGGTTCTACAATTACAACAATGAGGATGTCTCAATTCAACAACATTCATGCAGTATGGTACACCATCCCACATTGGACTTCAGATACAGAGTATGTTGCCAGCAAAGTCATTAGTCGTGAATTTCCTATGGTATGACCACCGAGGTGAAGGTGTTCTGTATCAAAGGCATGTCTCTAATACTGCAACTTTGAAAAATTGAATAACATTACAGGTGACACAAATTAATTTTGATATTTTGCAAGCCACTATGGAAAATGTTGTGTTACATATGCAGCTCTTGGAACATCTCAGGTCATAGTGAACCTCATTTGTAACTAATAATCATTTGCTGTTCATAAAATTGATGCATGCTGTGTCATTTGTCATTTAATCATCCATTATTCACACTAATACACATTTCCAGTGCCTCCTTCCCTAGACACATGAAACACTTTTAGTTTAATAATAATTTTCAGCAATTTTTTATTAACATTTCACTTTTTGTTATGTTATTATAAAGAGCTAGAATTATGAAAGACTAATTCTTTGCAGTGCAATTTTATTTAGATAATTTATTGCAATTAATTACAAAAATAAGCAACAATACTTACTTGTCTGCTTCATCAATCACAAGCCATAGAATTTTGCTCAGTGACAAACAAGATGTACGTTCCATATGGTCCAAAAGTCGGCCAGGGGTACTAATAAGAATGTTGATACCTTTCCTTAACCTAAATGCACATAAATGTGCATAGTGTAGACACAATTCATAATTATCAATTGCTAAAATTCGCAAAACGAATAAAGTACATCAATAAAACAAGTATGTTTTGTTTTTTGTTATTTTTATTTAAAAAACTATAATTTTTAAGTAATAATAAGGTACTCTTTTTATCCCATTTAAAGGAGAGGAGAGAGAATCGATGAATTTTAAACCACATATTTTTCAGTAGTTACTTAACAAATTTCCATGACCTATACTTTAATAAATCTGTAATATGAAACTTTTCAAAACTCATACACAAATTTTTAGCATCTTAAATAAAACACCTGAAGCTAATAAAAGCCAAACAGGATGGTATCTATCAGTATTTAAAATAGTCTTTGATTCCTCTAAGGTAATATAAACAGCATTATATTGAAAATTTTTTCCCCTGTTTTGTGCAAAAATAGCAAATAATACGATTAATATTTTTTTTAATATTTAGCAGAAACAGTTGATAAATAAAAATTGAAAGGTTTAAACCATATATGAAGGAGGGCAAAATTATAAAAATAGAATGCTATCCAATGCAAAGACAATCAAAAAATATGTTAGAAGGAAATATATTTTCACAAAAGGAAAATACAATTTTGGACTTAAGTTTAGCTCTTAATGCATTATTCAAAGCAGTCTTGATATATTCCTAATAAATTTTTGGATGATGATGTTCCACACTGAATTTTCAAATAACTTAATGTTATCCTTGTTTTCATCAACCCAATCTATTTCATTAAATTAATAATAGTATTTTTAGGAAACAACCAATTTTTTTTTTTTTTTTTTTTTTTTTTTTTTGTCGTCTGGAATGAATAAAAATATATCAATGTTCAAAACAACAAGAAAATACATTAATAAATTAAGAAAATTTAAGTTCTTAATATACCCACATTAAGTAATATCTAATAAGTAAAAAGGATAAAACCATAAAAATAAAATGACCTCCGTTGATACTTATTTCCTTAATCCAAAAAGCATTATGTTCATTACAAAATACAACATCTGCATATTGTCATTTTGAAGTTACAGCATACAATGCTAAATTACATTTTAAAAATACTACACAGTAAGTGGAGCAAGTGCAATCTTATATTATTACTATTCTTTGTACTTGATCTCCACTAGTTTTCTTCTAACCATTTAGGAAAAATTTTAGACTCAGGTTAAAATCCCAGTGAATAATTTGGTAGCTTGAATGTTATCAAAGTTTTCTCCAAGTGTAATGTAAATATGAGCCAATTTCTCTTTTGGAACCTTCTCATAAGTAAGAGTCTGCCATAATTATTTGCTTTGTTATAATCAAAACAGAGAAATAAACCACACACTGGAAAGTTAACCTCTATAGATTATAAAGTTATTTACATGAGTCAAAGAGTACTGTAAATTGTTTACTTGTTTTCTGTTTTAGATAATAAAATACCTAGACACGCATCTTGCATCCAATAAATTCAAAAGTAAATTGCTTAAACTGATTTCTGACATACAACATAACTATTTTAACAGAACTACTTTATGGTGGAAAAATTGTGACAGATTTTGAAAATATAATTCCGAATTTTATTTGACCCAGTACATAATTTTATAATTCTGATATACCATAAACAAAAAATTTCTTCACAATAAAATATTAGAAAATTATTAAATAAATTTTGCAATATGTTTATATTTACAGAATGCTCCATAACAAATAGAACAAACACAAATTCACAACACCAAGCAATTAGCTAACGTTATAAATCATATATTCTGAATTGAAAGATGAATAATTAGCAAAATTCAACTAGAATTTTATAAATTGGTAAATATTTTGTAATTAGCAAACAGTTGCTGAGCTTTCTTTACCTGTGAAAAGCTTCTTAAACATTAATTTACTTTGATTAGGTGTATTAGTTTATTTCCAAGACTGAGAGGTCAGATTGCTGAAGACCAACAATAGAAAAGTGGAAAGAATTATTATATTAAGTATCGACAGTTACTTATTAGACAATTTGTATTTTATTGGAAGGATTTTTTTTTTTTTTTTTTTTTTTTTTTTTTTTTACATACAGCTTATATCTTATAAGCAAGGTACTTTAATGTTTTTTCATTAAGTGTAAAAGAGGTAAAATTGATCTTCAGACATTGCAATTAAGTTTAAGCATGATACCGTAAAAAGTTGTGCTGTTATTTTTATTTACAGAGTCATTTATTTACATGTGGAAATTCCAAGCAATTTCAAACTGTACCTTCTATTAATTCAGTTTGTGTTTTTATTTATTGCTTTCCATATTAAGTATAACTGTTATTCCAATAACAAGGTACTGTTACAACTAACATGTTGAGAGAGTGTAACCACATAACTGCACTACATTTTTTGGGGGGTGATGTGAGAATAACTACTCACATTGCAAAAACTCTTATTTGGAAGCCAAATATGATATCTGAACACAAAATAATAAATGGGATTTTAAGAAATGCTTAGATATTATTATAGACATTAAAAAAATAATAATTAAAAAGCAGCTGACTATCTGTGATTTAAATCTGTTTGCCATCAAGAAAGAAAGATTTCGAAAACATTTTGCAAAATGCAAGAATTTTATGCTCATTTTTAATATGATTAATTCACAAAAGATATAAATAAGAATATATATAAATTACCTGGCCTTTTCTGATTTCTTCTTTTCACCACCTATTAAATATCCTGGCACAATCCATGTAAAAGCCTAAACATAATAATGTAATAAACAAAGCAAAATATATGGCAATTAAAAATACATTTAATTAGATTAATAAAAAATTTCCCTGGCAAATTGTTTTTTAAAGTATTCTATCTGCTCAAGAAATATATTTTTTTCCTCTTAAAATTAATCATTCTCTAATTAGCACAAGAGAAATTAAAAATTAAAGAAATAAGCACTTATTTTTTATACATTTTGAGAAGCAAATTTAATTTTTTCATAGTAAAAACAGTAATGAAATTGCAAAGTTTTGACTATAGGAAGGGGCAGGGTAACTTTGACATATGCAAAAGTTTTGCTTAATAACACTGAATGACAGCTATGTTACATGAAGTTGGTGGCAATGCAAAAAAAAAAAAAAAAAAAAATCTGATGTGTACACCACATGACTTCCTTGTACGGAATATTAAATTATACGCATTTTTTCTTGCATTTTATTTAAACTTATGAGATTGAATTAAACCTACTTCGCCGACAGCGCATAAACCACAATAGAATAAATGCATTCCTTAAAATTCACTTTGTTTACCATAGCGACACTCTGGCACTAGGTTTACTTAACAGTATTATATTTCCTTCATATTATAACTCAGAATGCACAAAATGTATATCATTTAAAGAATTATCTAATCGTTGACACATGTTCTATTCAAATACTATAATAAAGCTAGAACTATGTATAAAACAAATTAAGCAAATATTAAACAAAAAAGAAACAGTTTTTCACAGACGATTGAGTATTTCTCATTTAATTAATTCAGTTCTTACTTCGCGAGAAGGCAAAAATACACAAAAACTCAAAATATCTATATTAAAAATTATGAAGTAAATCTCAAACGCTTATTTCCTCGAAAAAATTCCAGAAAGAATTAAGCATGATTTAATTGGCAATAATAAATGAATGTGTTATCTTTGTTGTTGTGAAGCTAAGTTTCTCTACATTGGCAACAAATCCACTAGTCTCCTGTTTCAAATGTAAACATTAATGGCCGCCATTAAAAACAGGCTTAGCGGCAATTAAACAACTTTAAAATTGCTGATAATTCTAAAAATATTGCACACAGATTTACTAAAGGCATAAAATCCTTAACCAGAAGATAAAAACAACATAATTCAATTATTTTTAAAGCAAAAAATGTACAATTTACAAACATATAAGAGTAAAGAAACCGAGATCACTGAGCCGGGTAATAGAGTGGATATATATATAAATATATTTATATACGTTTGGTGCGGCCGATTGCAACCAAAATACGAGGTGCACATCTACATGTTATAGCAGTCCTATATACAAAATTTCAACGTTCTGAGGCTACTCGTTTTTGAGTTATGTGAGGTACGCACGTACGTACATACATTCGTACAGACGCCACGAAAAATTCTCTTCAGAATTAATTTTAAAGCAGTTTTATATTTTTTTTGAAGGAAAAGAGTATTTTATTCTGTCCTTACATACAGATATCATGCAAAAACATCATTAAATTGCATTCGATAGCGGTCAAAATGGATATTTTCGTTGAAATATGCTGCCTGAAACTTTTCGCGATTACAATACTTCCCTTTTACTTCGTACAAGGAAGTAAAAAGTATATTTACAATAAAAGCATAGCATGCAGCAAAAAGTGCACTGCAGGTTCAGGTAGGTGGGACATTAGAATGTTACTATTGGTTGTACAGGTATAGTCTCAATGCACTAGGCCCACCAGTGGCCAAGCGGTCAAGACGCTGAATACTGGGTAGTTCGATCCGAGGTTCGAATCCCATGAACGGGCTGGCAGCATGGGAGTTTTCATGGTTTTCCCCGCGTGTAACGTGTATCCCTTAGAAAGTCCTCCACGAAGGTATCCCTCCCTTTAGGCAGATAGCCCTCGTGTACTTTGCCATAATTAAATAATCCAATCCCTCTTCCTCTACCACCAAACAACTTGAAAGGAGTTCTGGCTTGCTAGCATAAATGCTCCCATGCCAGAGAGGCACTATAACACTTACTAATATCCATGCCTTCTCTAGGATTTAAACTCAGGTCCATCAGTGCAGCAGCCAGCATCACTAACAACTATACCAGTCAGGGTGGCAAATGTGCAATACACAGTATTTAAATCTTTTATAACTGTTCAATATAAGTTTTAGTAAATTTTTATGGAATACATGCTTAAAATGATCACTTGGACTGCTATTGCTAGAATCACATAAAACATAATCTAGCACACAGACATGGAAACAAAATACCAGTTTATCAGTTTATTTACCCATATAGAAAATAACAGAACTAACATTGAAATTTACTGTATGACCACAGAATTAAAATTTCCAAGTTTATTTTGATATAAATATTATTAAGTTATCCCAAACACTTTTTCTAACCAAACTTATTAAATTAAGGCCTGTTTTTTTCAATGATCCTATATTATACATCAAGAAATTGCGAAACAAGTCTATTAGGAAATCTGATAAAACAATAGATACTCGAGATATCGGAAAGATGAGTTATTATTTGTAATTCTTTCTGTTGTTAGTTTCTTATTTGTGGTGTGATATAATGATAGTTAAGATACACATCTAGGAAAGTATGTTATTAGTAGATAAAAAAAATTATCAAATTTTGACAGTAAATATAAAAAAAATATGACAAAAGTCAAAGTAACAAAACACTTTTGTAATTTTTCCTTAAATCTGAACAAAAGCTCTTAGCAACAGCACTGAAAAGTAATCTCAATCAGTAAACTTATTGTTAATCAGTAAACTTATTGTTTAATAATAATAATAATTAATTAACATTTTACTAACTGAACTTTTTCACTATAGGAACCATATGAAAAGTTTAACTTTACATTCCACGTACATGACAAGTATAAAGCTGATTTAAAAGCAATATATTTAGAGATATATAATGGATTACAAATAATACTGTTTCATGAGGAATGCTTCTTTAATAGTTATTTAACATTCAAAACAAAATCACTCAATAATAATACTTACTTTAGTTAACTTTGAAAAGCATTCAAAACACTGTAAGGCTAGCTGAAAATAAAAATAACATAATCAAGCAACTGAAATTATGATTATTCATGAGTACATCATCTTACATCAACAAAAGATTAACTTGATTATTTGAATATGAAGGTTTTGAATCAACTTTAAAAATTACTAAATTTTGAATTATAAAAATTAAAGGACTAGAACATGTAACATTTGCAGCACTATATAATGTCACTGGTGAGAGCCCAGTACTAATCAGTAAGCGATAGGCATGCACTCAGTCCATTATGAATCTCTTTTCCTCTGCCCGGTCAAAGCGGCACTCAATTATTAATTGTAATTCTTACTTCCTTCTTACATGGTATAAGAAACAGGAACAAAAATGAAATATAAGTAAAAAGTGAGCCTGACCGAGGCCCGAACCCACAATCTCAAAGTCCAAAATTTGCTACTGTGCGCTAAGCCAGTTAGCTATTGGTGCACCGTCATTTGTTGGAATGATTCCCTAGTCATTGCTTTCAGCAAAATGGATCAGTAACATCGCTGCTTGGAAGCCTGTTTGTAATTTTTCTGCAGAAGTTTTAGCTGTTTTGATTTTTCCAGTGCAGGAAATATTTGAAGTTCTGCGTGAGAACAGGGGAAATCTCTTCCATCATTACAGATAATGTTTTGAAATATTGTAATTCATCACTAATTGAAATTTTTGTATCAAATTTCAGTCCGGACAGAATGTTCCATGTTGGTTAGAATATTTCTGTCTAGTTGTGCTGGCATAAAATTTGCAACAGCATGCTATGTCAGTGGCCAGAGCCCAGTACTGGTCAGTAAGTGATAGGCATGCACTCGGTCCATACTGAGTTTCTTTTCCTCTACCCGGTCAAAGTGGCAGTCAATTGTTAATTGTAATCCTTACTATCTTCTTTGCCTTTTTAAGCAGCTTTATTATGTGTAAAAGAAAATAAATGTTAAGTTTTTCAATTTTGACTTTTATGAATTAATATACAGTCCACAACCACATGCTATAAACACAAAGAATATGGCATTTGCAAAACAAAAGTTATGTTTCAGCAACTATGAAAAGCAAACTATTCTATACCACACAGCAGTTTCATAGAAATGGATCTACAGTAAAGTACATTTAAATCTATCTACTTCAAAAAGCTTGCCTGTATAGAATTTTGAAAAAAGCTGAATTCATATTTACTCAAAATTACCCTTAATGTGATTCTAAGATAAACAAATAAAAAGATAAAGATGACAGTATTTAATTTCTATTTTGCAATCTACTTTCAATTGAATAAAAAAAATTAACCAGAAGACAAAGAAGGAAAACATACTTCTCTAGTTGGTACAATAATTAAAGCATAAACACCATCACTCCGTTGGACTTTAGGATTCATTTCCCGCAGCTTCTGAACAATAGGTACTGCATATGCCAATGTTTTACCTAAAATATAAATAATCAGTTACGATGAAATACAGCATTAAAAATTCAAAATAAAAGAACATGCATGCCCTATTCTAAAAACTTCAAGCAACAACAGATACAAAAAATTTACAACAAAACTACATTAAAATAAGAGATATTTAGTATTACAGAAACATACACTATTACTACAAGAATGCATGCAGACACCTTATTTAAGATGATGATAAATACCACATCTTTTAACATACTAGCTGGCTGAGCAGCCATCCACTAACTTTATATATATTGTTTTATACTACTCTAAAACTTTATATATATTGTTTTATACTACTCTAAATATCACTAAAATAGTTATTATAAAAAATAAAATATATATTGCTTTTCTAAAAAAATACAAAAATACAAATTCTACAAAAGTAAGGATATTTACAATAACAGAATCAACAGTTTGAAACCATGGACTAATTTCAAAAGTAATGGTGGTTTTGTAAAACAATGTAAAAAAGATTACCAATGGGAAGCACTAAATCCTATGATTTATTTAGAAAATCTTAATCATTACATGCTATCACAATGTGCTGGATGATAACTAATATCCTGTCATTCTTTCAGGCAAACTTGAAGAAACTGGTCTAATTTTGTCTGTCTGTTTAGCAATGGTCACCTCTGAATACTGAGTAAGTATAACTCCAGGAATATTCCTCCGAGTTTCTGATCCTTTAACAACCATCAACACCTTTGAATTTATTTAAGACTTAACATATCTCTAAGGATTTTGTTAAATGAAATAATACGAAATTAATATTTATGTTCGAACTATAATAATATTCCAACAACATTGTAATGGTATCATTATTTTTGTATGAAAAAGAGAGATAAAACTTGTTTTTCATACAAAACTCTCTATCATCTGGTGCATTCCACATCTTGATGTGTGCAAGTTGTTCATGCTAAAAAATGACCAAGATACTAATAAGAAGAACTAATCTATCCTTGAATAGATTACTTCTCTTTCTGTAAGCATGTTAATGATTATTCACAGCATTCGAAATAAAAATTTAAAAAAAAAAAAAAAAAAAACTAATATCTTATGATTAGCCACAGAACTTTAAATCTAAACCTGAAAAGCATATTTAAAAAAAATAACATTTGATTTAGCAACCAAAATCTTATGACTGCTTGCATAGAGAGAAAAGTAGCTAGTTAGTTGTTTTATCATGACAAAGCAAAGACCATCTGCCCTTTTTTTATTTTCATTTATTTATTTATTATTTATTTATTTATTTATTTATTTTGAAAGAGAAACTAACTTGTATTTACTTTAACTCGGAAAATAATTTTAAACCTCATACAGTTACCTTATTCATCAAGAATCAAACTCATGAATAAACTATTAACGTTAAGTAATTTTACCCACCCAGTCAGTGATAGATGAAAAAAGAAAAGAAGACTGAGTGTGATTCCTATGGCAACAGTAAATCAATATAAAATTAGTATCTTTTAATTAATTTATTTAAAAGATATCTTTGGAGGACTTTCTAAGATAAACTAAAACTAGTTCATATTCATGTTAGACAAGAGAAAAACCACAAAATACCTCATACATTAGCCCTTTTAGTGAGATTTGAACTTGTGCTGAATTACAGGTAATCAGACCAAGTCAAAAAGATGCTAAACACTATAATTAGTTCAACCTTGCATCAGTTATATGCAGTTCTGTTCCGTTCACATTTTCTCAAGATGATGAAATAAGCAAACATGTGCAGTAAAAAAGAAAGAGGAGTAGAGGATGGATAAATATGAAACCGACATCCAGAGCAAAGTGAATGCAAAAACAGTGAGTTATCAAAAATATAGTATTAAAACTATGGCATCTTATAAGCAAGCAGAAATTCAAAGTTTTGTGTCTTCACACCGAGAAATCCGTAATTTTCATGCAAAATTACATATGGTAATTTTAAAATGCTGCTTAATTTTGTTTTTCTAAAATATAAAAAGCATGTGCATGTGTTTTATTTTTAAATAATTTCTACTATTTTCTATATTATTTATATAATTGTGACCAGTAGATCAAAAACAATGAATCAATGGACTTCATAGGCTGCAATTTTTACAGATGGCATCACACAATATGAACATATAAGTTTTAGAACTACAGATTCAATTATTCAGAAATCTCTCTAATCCAGAATAGTTGAGGTTCTGTTGCTGCCAGTTACGGCAGATTCTACAGTAACACAATACAGTTGTGGCTCATATAACGATGCCTCACAGCAAAAAAAGGGTATGTTATTTCAAATGGTTATTATGATAAAAATGAGTTTAACGTACTCTTCATTTAGGTTATTTCTAGTACCAGACACGGCTGAAGGGAAAGTTAAAATAATCTTTTTTTTAAACCTTCAACTATTTTTTAACGTTTAGAGAATTTGATAACAGGAAGGAAAAGAACATTTTCATTTTTATTAGTTTTAAGATCTGAAAAATAATGAAGTTGCCTCAATAACGATATCAAAAAAGGTAAATAGTCTTTAGAAGCAATATAGGAGACACTACACTATGAAGGAATGCACTATTAGGAGTGGAAGGTATGCGAAATTTAAGTTATCAGAAGAAAATTAAGAAAATGAAAATATCCTGTATTTATTAAAATGCTCTAATTTAATTGTGGTTTGGTTTATGTGATTATGACAAAGCCTCGAGGGCTATCTGCCTATGGGAGGGGATGCCTTTGTGAAGGACTTTTTAAGGGAAACTGGCTCGTATACACATTACACATGGGGGAAAACCACGAAAACATAGAGCCCATTTGCAGGATTCGAACCTCAAACCGAACTACCAGTGTCCAGCGATTTTACTGCTTCGCCATTGGAGGGGAGGAGCCTCTAATTTAATTGTGCTTGACAGAAAATGAAAATAAATAAATAACACAAAATAAAATTCAAATGAATATATGATATACACATCAACAATCTGAAAGATATTTGCTCAGATATTATGTATTGATTAAGATATTTTTTACGGAAATAAAATGGTGCATGTCATTAGCTTTTATAATATAATGCATTATTTTATGTTTTTCTGTAATTTCATACAATCTTATATTGGTTAAGATCATATACAAACAAAATTATTATGCTGTATGAAGATTATTAGCAGTCAAAGAAAAAGCATATTTAAAACATAACAGATGCGATTAAAGAAATCTGTTTTTAGAAAGTAAACATCACAAAGCAAAATTCATGCCATTTACTGACTCTAGATACATAAATTAAGGTATTTCTTTGTTATAGCAGCACCCAACCATATTTGGCTATTTTAGATTTGCACTAAGATCTCAGCTATAATTTCACAAGCTCATGAAGTGCGAATGCAAAAATAAACAATACAATATATAACAACAATAGTATTCACATATCATTTCCTAAGAGTATTTTTAAGAATCCTTACCCTTATTATTATTATTTTATCACATGTAAATGTTGCAGTCAACAACAGCACTTTCACACATATTAAGCTATTTGTTACCCCATTTCATGAATATCAACTCCTCTGCCCAAGAATACACAAACCTAACAGCAGTGATGAACAATATTGTAGAACAACTGAACCAATTTCCAACATGGGGGCCCTTCTTTTTGGAATTTTTAGCACTGCATCTCCCAACGGTTTCGTCATTAACATAAAGCTTCATGCTGTGGCCATTTTCGCATACTCATATGTCAGGTAAAAGATATCTTTCTTGAAAAAAAATTATATGGCATCCAAATCATTCATTAGTAAATTAAAGATTGTTAATGTCATATCCACACACACACACACACACAAAAAAAAAAAAAAAAAGAGCAATGAATATGTTCTTAAATAAGCAATTCGAAAACTTCATCAAAAATGAATAAATAAGAACACACAGCGAGAGCAAAAATGCAACACAATGCTAGTACATGATTATGTGGCAAAGTACCAGAACATGCAGCCAGTGCTAATATACAATCATATATGGTGAGGTATAAGTACACGCAGACAGGTTTTCAGGAGATATCCTAGTTGATTGACAATCAATCTTGGGGGCTGCTATAACAAAAAGTACCCAAATTAAGTCTAGAGAGGAGTTTTGGTAATATCTATATATTTTTGTTTGTAAACTGAACTACCCAGTGTTGGATTAACCATTAAGCAATAAAGTACAACTCGATTATAACAAGCCCTGATTTAATGAGAACCTGGATATAACTAGAAAAGGGGAAATACTTGGTTGATGCAATGTTAAGTCTATAGGAGTATAACTCCTTTTTAACGAGCAAACTCCAGTTATAGCAAGCAATATTTTTGTGATTCATAAAATTTCTATTCATTTCTACCTCTCCAGCTCAGCTTTCTTTTAATGTTCCAATGTCAACCAAAAGTGAGGGACGAGTCATAAATCCTTACCAACTTATTTTGTACTATACAGAAATTAAAAATAACTTGAATAAGTATATATAATTTAGTAAGTATGTATACATTTTTATGACTTTTTCACAAACCTGTTTTTTATGAGCTCTCTGTTATAATGGGCAAATATTATGGTTCTTTTGCACTCATAATAAGCGAGTTCAACTGTATAAGCATGTGCTTAGGGCATCAAGGAAAAAGGTCAATAGGTATTCAAGAACGAGAGCACTAAAAAATGTCCCATTGCCAGTTTTGCCATGGAATGTCTGGTGCAGCTATACAAAAACTAAGAAAGAGAGAAGGAATGAAGAAAATTGGCTTAAACATATGAAGGAACATCAAAATCTTTTAAGTGCTTGGCCCTGGAACTATCATACTGCACTGTTTTAGCTAATTAAAAAACAATAACTTTACAAACAAGCAGCCACCTGTGATAATAATAATAAAATTACAAAAAATTTCTAGTATTAGGTGATCATTTCTTATTATGATATATAAATTACTATTTCCAGGGCTTACATTACATGATTGAAACCTCATGAAAAATTATTGTGAGCCTTGGATGACTGAAGATACTTTTAGCTGACCTAAAATAACCTATTTTCAATAACTCCATGCAGAAAAGGGCATTTGCCTAGCTACTTGATTATATTTTACATTTTTGCATACCCCCATAATTGATACATTATAAAGAACAATGCTTTAATTTGAAATTTATAAAATCAACACTGACCAGAACCAGTGCAAGACTTGATTAAAGCATCTTGACCCTGCAGTAGGATGGGTATACTGCTTTCTTGAACTTTTGTCAACCGTACAGCTTCTAATCTGCTTTTCAAACATGAAACCTGAAATTAACAGGTAAAATAAAATTACAAAATCAATAACATTGAGCGAACATAACTACACATAATACCAACATTAAATTTTTCAAGTTTAAGAGTTTGTAATATATGCTGTATCCCCCTTCACCAAAGGGGATAAACAATTCTTTTTTTATTGGTATCGCAGAATACTAGAACAAGAATTTTAATGCTCATCCATTGCTTTAATTCACGTATTAGAGTAATGCTTTATAATCTAATAAAATTAAAAACATTAAAGAAATTCACAGGGGAAAAAAATAAATAAATAAGAAAGGAAATAGGAGGAGGGGGAAAAAGAGAGGTTATTTCTAAAAAATGCCTCTTCTCTTTAAGATTAAAACACTTTGCTTTATGGAACACAAATTGTCTCAATAAATCATAGGATGAATTATAATATACAATCAGATAAAAATTATTTTCTCTGATCAGAAAATCCATTAATAAATAATTTACCAAAATAAAAGTAACAATAGTAAATTGCACAAAGGAGTATATTTGCTAGTAAATGGCAATTTAACATATACAGGACTTGGACAAAAATATGGAAACACCAAAAAAACATATATTGCTGCGACAAACACGGTGTAGGAAAATCGTTGGCGTTCAAAATAGCTTGCAGTCTTCTCGTAATGAACAAATAGAGGTCTTTTATGCTTTGCAAGGAAACCTTGTACCTTTCTTCCTGTAAAGTGTTGACAATGATGGCAGTGGATAGCCTTCACACAGATTTTGTCTCAAAATAGCTCACAAAAGCTCAATAATATTGATATCTGGTGAGCTGGTGAGACTGTAGTGGCATCGTAGATGTGAAGTTCCCCCCTCATGCTAAAAAAAACCTGGATGATGTGAGTGAAAAAGAGCTTTTCCTTCTTGGAATATGGGATCACAATGGGGGGGGGGGGTATTGTACCATGGAATGGAAATGATCAGTCAAAATGGTCATATAATCCTTGGCAATAATGTGACTCTGAACAGTAATGATGAGTCCCATGGAATACCATGAGGTGGCTGCCCAAACCATGACCAAACTCCTACCATGTTTCACTCTCAGTAACAAACAGTGTCTTTCATATGCATGAGATGGCGTTCACCAGACATAAACTCAATCAGAAGTCAGGAAAAGTGTGAAGACTCATCCAACTAAATGACATTCTTTCTTTGCTCTACAACTCAAGTTTTACAACTTTGGCACCACTTCTCCTCTTACAGGCATTTTGATCACTGATGAGTGGTATTTTAATTGCAGCTTTCCCAAAAATACTCTGCTTGTGGAGCTCCCTATGTACTGTTTTGGTGCTGACAGAGTTTGTGAGTGCAACATTCAATTCAGCAGTCGCATTAGCAACTGCAGTCTTCTTATTTTCCATTACAATCTTCTTCAATGATCATCTGTCATGATCATTCAACACACATTTTCATCTGTGCTGTGATTTAGTAGATGTAATTTTTCCGGTTTTCTTGTATGAGTTAAAAATCTTAGATACTGGGCCTCTTCAAACACTTCAGCTACCTCGGTTACGGAAGCACCCACTATATGAGCCCCAACAATTTCCCCATGTTCGAATTCATTTAGCTCTGACATAATGAACTCACAACTGCACAGAACAGTCTTGACAATAAATGGCACTTGCCAGGTATTCAGGATGTTGTAGAGGTGGTGTTAATGAGCAAACACATTAGCTTTTGCAAGAATAAAAATGCTTTTTTTAGCTTTTGCAAGAATAAAAATTTTAGTCAAACATGCATTTTACGAAGTGTTTCCATATTTTTGTCCAACCTATGTATATTAAAATAACATAGAATACAATTTTTTTGGAGTTTTAGGTAATTCTATTTCAAAGGGAAACAATTTTCACAAAAGAATCCTAAATGAGGCTTGAACTTACACTGTTTATCAGAATAATACTGGGGGAAAATTCCATTGAGTGGTAACTGTGCTTTTTAAAAACTTGTCATACAAAAGTTAGCAAGATTGAGAGTTTTCATAGCTGTATACTACATCAAGGTAGCTCTTCACGCAATAATGCATCAGTTGCATTTATCATTCACAAGTCTTCCCATTTTTTACTCAAGGTTTACTTTTGCATAATTTTCTGGTCTGTGTGAAGATATGCGGCATGGAATTAAAAGGAAAGATACATAATTGTTCATAAATCTTAAAATGATTGTCATATCCTATATATAAGTAACGACACCAGTCATCAAGGTGGAAGTTTAAAGCAAAATATTGCTCTTTATCTAGGTAGATAATCAATATACACTGGTGTGCAAAAATTAAGGACGAGACGGTGTTTTCAATTAACTTTGTACAAAAGCTTTCCAAATCAACACATTTAATACCGTAAGATCCCCAATACGTAACGACATGAGTAATGTAAGCAACACTTACTAAAAGAGAAATCAGAGGGATAAAAAGAAGCTTTATTGAAAAAGTAGCATGGAGCACAATGCGACTGAAGGCCGAAACATCCCTGTGATGGGTGTCCAGCAAGAAACATCCGGTCTTTAATAGGGGATATGATCTCCCCTGACTGCTAGGCAGGTTTCACAGCATCTGCCCATGCTGAAAATGAGGGTGTCAATGAGTTGTTGAGGCATTGCTGCCCATTCATCTTGCAGCGCCAATCGAAGCTCCAGAATCGTTACTGGTGGTAAGGTACGAGCTGCCAAGCGTCTGCCTAGAAAATCCCATACATGCTCGATGGGATTGAGATCCGGATATCGTGCCGGCCAATCCATACGTTCAATATCCTCACTCTCTAAGAGCTGTTCGGCAGCTACTGTGCGATGACATGGTGCATTGTCGTCCATGGAAAGGAACTGCGGACCCATAGCGCCTCTAAAAAGGCGCACATATGGAAGAAGAATCTTGTTACAATAGCGGGTCCCGTTGACTGAACCTGCGTCGAAGATGTGAAGGTCTGTACGACTACCAAGCATGATGCCTCCCCAAACGAGAACACCGCCATCTCCATACCTGTCCCTTTCAATGATGTTCGAGGGATGATTGCGGCTTCCCCGCTCTCTCCAGATGAGTATGCGATGAGAATCACTACTCAGACTGAATCTGCTCTCATCTGTAAAGAGTACTCGTCCCCATTCATTGTCTCTCCAATTCCAGTGTTCCCGGCACCACAGAGAATGCCTTCTCCGATGGGCAGGCATTAGAGGTACACACCGTACAGGGCGTCATGCAAACAGACCACCACCGTGCAGTCTTCTGGCCATGGTAAAACACGATATCGGTCGTCCAGTCGCCTGTATCGTGTGTCTAGCGATTTCTCCCGCTGTCTGCCGCCTGTTTCTTCTGGCCTGTAAGGCAATATACCGGTCATCTGCGGGTGTGGTTCCTCGTGGACGACCACTACTAAACCCCCGGATAGCTGTTCCTGTAGTTTGAAATTGTCTCCAAAGTCATGAAACGATGCTGTGAGCAATTCCGAACTCTGCAGCCACACTTGTCACACTGTGGCCTTCCTCCAACTTCCCAATGATTCGACCTCGGGTAAAAGCGTCTAACAGATTGATTATTCGCCATTTCTCGCTGAGGCAGCAACTCGGTGTGATTTTAACTGCTATATGGCGTGCAATCTCTTTGCCAGAAATACTGATCTTACACCGACAACATGCTTTATACTACTCAGACACTCCCCCATTACGTCTACCTGCATATCTGCGCATGTGCTACCGTACATCACCTTACTTAATCGCCTGATTGGTCTTTCTATCCGCTCTGCCTTTTTGTTCAGCTGATATGCTAATTTTTCGACTTCGTCCTTAATTTTTGCACACCAGTGTATACACAAGTTACGGATTGAGAATATAATTTTTAAGCATTTGAACTATGTTCCTTTTTTAATGGACATTCACTTCTCATGCTGTGCTGCTACTGCTCATTTATTTCCAGATAAAGTCCCGTATTAGGCCTATTAATGCACTTATTTCCACTTAATGCCAGGTTTCCATAACTTTGAAAATATACCGCTGCATGCTATTTTGTAGAAGGCAGATCCAAAATTTTAATCATTTCTTAAAAATGAGATAAGAAAACAGAAAAATAGCAGTTAAATTATATCCTTCTTTACCAGGGTTTAACTTCCAAAATTAGAACTATGCCCTGTGGAAAGGTGTTTGAGAAAAAAAAAAAAAATAAAATAAATAAGTAAATAATTAAAATGAGACAAAATGTAAAGACATAAAAATAAATAATTAAACTAAATTAATAATAAATAATTAAATAATAAATAATTAAATAATAAATTAAAATAGCACATTTCAGATTGTTTAGGACTCCAGCTGGAATTATAATTTCACTTAAACTGAGAAGTATTGGAGCAGGGTCTGATGGACTCCAGCCAAAGTTAAGCCCCAATTCTTACAAAAACTAAACTAGCTTTTGATGGTTTAATCAGTTTTACATAAAACCTATGCTGAGGTCTCATGAATGTGTTGTGATGTCCCTTATTTATTGTTGCTGCTAAATCAGATGGTTTTGGAAACAGTTTTTGTCTGCTGAAAATGGCTGATATGAAAGTATGTGAGTATAGTATGCTTCTTCAAACACTAAATCCATTATTTACAGCATGTGTGATTGAAATGATTCAATTCAACTGCACTAGTCTCTTTTGAGCTTCTCTATAGTCCATTAATTTGCACAATTTTTTTAATTTCCTTAAAACAGCTCTTATATGATAGGGAGGGAGAAAATAAACAAGATGGAAATTATACTATAAGGATGTCCAAAAACATCTGCATAATATTGGAAAAGACAATTTTTCTCAAGCATTGCAAAAATGGATTAAATGAAATGAGCAGAAGTTATGCTGAAAATTTCTAAACAGACACTGAAATTTTTAGAAAGAAAATATAGTATTAAATATTTAATATTTCAAAACAAGTGAACTGAAATAATGGTACCTAATTTTTTCCCTACAAGTTTCAATGAATCTTAAAACTTGTTCATATACTTATTAGCATGCTGAAAGGATAGTTATTTATATATAACGATTATAGCAATGGTACACTCCTCAAAAGTGAAATTGCAACACCAAGAAAGAATGCTTGTAGCGTGATGCAAATTGCAGAATCAAGAGTTCTGAGATGGATATGCAAATGATTAAAATAACAGACGTGTAAAATTATTATAAACCAATTTATTCAGTATCTAATGTGCCCACCTCGGGCAGCAATACAGCAGGAATCTGGTGAGGTATGCTATCAATGGGTTCATTGATGGTTGCCTGAGGCAACCTTTGCCAAACCACATCAACTGATGCTCGCAGGTCATCCAAGGTTTCTGGCCGTGTTCCTCGGTTAATGTCACATCCAATGACATCCCACAGGTGTTTGATGGGATTCAGATTTGGAGAGGCTGCAAGTCAGGGTAGGATGTCATATCCAATCAGGCTGTTAAGAGCACACCGTGCAACATGCGGCTTGGCATTGGCTTGCTGGAATACCATGTTAGGTGTGCCCTGCAACTAGGGCAGAACAACAGGCTTCACAACATACGTGATGTAACGGTCCGCTGTCAAACTGCCATTAATGTGTACCAGGGGTGTCTTGTGATAAAACATTATGTCTTTATACCTGGTGCAATACCGATGTGACACTCGGTGAAATGGGCTGTTTCGTAATGTTCTCCGGGTGGCCGCCATATCCGTCGACGGCTGTCATTCCTCCACAGACAGAAACGAGATTCATCCATGAACAAAACCCAATGCCATTTGATGATCCATGCACTATGACATTGACACCACACCAGGCATCTAGTCTTTTGTTCAGCAGTCAATGGTATCCCTATTTCCCATGAACGTAAATGTACTTCATGCAATTTCTTGCGTACAGTTTAGGTGGACGCAGATTCACCTGCTCCTGGAGGCAACCGGCTTCGGATGTCACGTGACATGGAGGAAGGGTCTTCGATAGTTGAACACCGAATACACCGCTCTGTGTGCTCTGATCTACACCTGTGCCCACCCTTTCTTTTCGACAAGCATGTGCACCTACCTTTCTGGAATCCATGGTAAGACACAACGTTGGATGGTATTAATGTTGTGCCCAACACGAGTGGCTATTGTGCGCAGCGACAAACCATGTTCATGGAGTTCGATAATACGGTCACGTTCCCCAGTCGTCAACTGATGGTATTAATCCAGTTAAGCTCGTTGATGTCTCATAGGCATTTTCTATGCTTCTTCTAAAGTCTCCAATGCTCCGCAAACCCTCAGATGCTGTTTATGAGAAGAGAAAGTGGCTGAACTTTATAGCCGTATATGCATACCACGTGATCCAACGCGTGCGCAACTTTTTGATTGCCACCTCACAACTCTCGCTTCTGCAATTTGCATGATGCTATGTGTATTCTTTCTTGGTGTTGCAATTTCACTTTTGAGGAGGTATAAAAGAATTAAATACTGTTAAATAGTTATGAAATAGAACAAAATATATTACTGTGGAATCAATAAGTATTCACGTTTATAAGTTGTTTTTTTTTTTTTTTTTAAATATTTACAGCAGAAATCAAAATGAATTCTTTTATTCACTTCATTAATATTATATGGATCAATTTTTTATTAAGATGCTAGCAATTTGCATAATACCTCTGTACTGTTTCAGTACTAGCAGAATTAAAAATTGAGAACATCAATGCAACAGTTAACCTAGGTTTTACCAATCAAATACAGTTTATTAAATATGTTTACCAACAAGTTATGTTTTATGTTAATTCCAGGAAACAGAATTAACATAAAACATACTTGTTGGTAAACATATTAATAAAAACAAATTTTGGTACTATTTGGTTTTGAGGGCCGTAAAAAATCACCAAACTACTGTTGATGCCAGTGCTGCCAAAAATAACTGCGGCAACCCTAATGTAAGAAAGGAAGTATAGCAGTAAATAACTATCTAAGATTGATGTTTTAATTTAGATTAAAGGCTAATTTCATATAATACTTTTTTATTATTATAATTTATATAAAAAAAGGCTAAACATGACTGAATGGAAGCATAAGAGTAAATAACTATTTCAGATCATTATTATAATTTATATAAAAATTACTAAACATAACTGAATGGATGCCTGCATCGCTATTTCGTTACCGAGTTATCGTAAAGCATAATTTCATCTCATTGGTTGTTCAAACATAATTTTCTATAATGAATGAAGCTTTTTTTTTTTGAAAAAATTCTCAGTGACATGCAGAATTGCCCACTTATTTGTTTGCCGCTTTTTACAATAATAAAAACAATTGGATTTTTGTCAATTTTCTTTTACTTTTTAAGTGAAAATACGTCGATGTGTACACAGATAAAGTCAAGGGTGTCCGCAGTGCCATTTTTGTGCAATTCTGGGATTTTTTTTTTTTTTTTTTTTAAGAAAATAGGTTGCTGTGTACGTGGATACCAAGTATGTGCAATTGCACTTTACCCAAAATTCTTTTGCAGACTTATCGTAATGGGCAATTCCCAAATTGTTAAATCCATAGGATATCAAAAAAAGATTTAAAATCAAAAAAGGATTTAAAAATTAAACTAGTATTTCAATGGCGTCTTAAAAAATATAGAGCTATATAAACTTACGCAATCTGAAATCAGTGCGTACGCTATATTTGGGGCATTGTTAAATGGGCACGTTTGCTAGATTTGGCGCTTTTGAGCATACATTTTTGCTGCAATTTTTTTACATTCCTCAAAACGTACCCATATTTCAATTAGTTTCAGTTATGTCAATATGTATTGATGATATTAAAAACTGAATCTTGTTGTTTTAATGCCTTATAACAATTCAAAATCTTACCAAGCGACCTTGTAACAAGCAAAATCTTGAACAAAATATGAAACAAAATTATTGTATTTTTTAAATTGAATTAACTTTCTTATAAAAGAATTTTTTTTAAATAAACTGATTAAATAAATTAAATTAACAAAAACTTAAGAGTATCAACTTACTAAATGTGGATGAAGATCTAAATCATCAAAAGTTTTTGTAGAAAACAAGGGTTCTGCTTTGGCTTTCTGTTTACAGCTGTATGAAAATATATATAAAAAATATATATCAGTTTTATAAAATATACTAATTTTTTTTTAATTTTTTGGATTTCAGAAATATTAAAACAACATACAGCAATAAAGATAAAATAAATGAAAATTCAGCACATAATAAAAAAGAATCTGTAAAGGTAACTCAAATGTTGACTCATTATCGTTACTTTAAATTTAAAATATATATATATATATAAAATATTTGATGTACTTTAAACTTTCTTGTAATACTGAAAAATGACATGAAATGCTTTGTGCCATATTTTCTTTTAAGTAAGGGTTATTATGATTTAATTTCTAAATTTAGATACATATACAGAAACTTTTTCTACTTGGTGATTACCTTATCCTCCCCCCCCCGAAAAAAAATAAAGGAAAAACACTTAAACCTTAAAAACTTAGGCAATAAAATACAAATAAGACACAAAATAGAGACAGAGAAATAAAACTCAGAGGAAATAATTACACTTTTTTTACATATTTATTTACATTAATTTGCTTTAAAATTTTAGGATGCAGTAATCTTGGTTTCTATCCTGTCATGTTACACAGAATTATTTCTCCTAATCAGTCACATGGTTTTGTTGTTTTAAATTAAATTTTCATAAATACTTGCATTTCTGATGTGATAAAAATTACCTTTTATAAGTCTAGTTATAGTAAAAATTATAAATTACGGCCCCTTTTTTCATAAGGAGCAAGGAATCATCACTAAAGGTAAATACTGATGCAAAATATAGCCTGAAATAATAACAGTAATCCTAATGATATATTCAAAATCCAAGGCAAAAATATCTTTGCGGTTATTTGAACAAAAGTCTTTCACTATATGTCTTTCCACCTCTAGAAAGAATTTAATAAGAGAGACGTTATCAATTTGCAACTGCCAAGTACAGTTCAAAGTCCGAAATCCGGACTTGCCGGGACTTCGGCGATTTTGGATTTTTCCGGATAATAGATCATCAGTTTAAATCTAGTAAGATGGCATGTAGAAATTATAAAATTAAAAATATGAAATCGCAGTTTATGAAATAATGAAGTATTTATGATCTAAAGGGTATTAAAATTTTCAAAAAAAAGCTTAATATTTATTTATTTAGCTTATTAAATATTTCTTTCAATGTAAGTTGTTTTAAGTTGCTTTGTTTTTTGTGCTAATACTTTCTCTTTAACTCTGCAGACTGACATAATCTCTTGTTTAGTTACATTGTTGAAGTCCTGTAACTGCTGTTTCGAGAATTCCGACAAACTTGTCAATCGAAATTTTCTTGTTTTCAGTCACTTTCTTCATTAGCGGTAGCAGTATTTTCTGGATCTAGAACCATACTACAGATTTTGCCATTTATGATATCAAAACTTCTTTTCTATCATCTTCATTTATTAATGCTTCTCCACATTTCTTTAAAAATCCATTAATTACAAAATTCGTTATCTCAGGTGCACTTGTATGCATTCTGATTCTCTTTCAGAAATATGCCAGAAATATAAGTAAATCAAGTCATACTGCTGAATGTACATTTTGAGTTTAAAAAAATATATAAAGCAGCAGCTATGCTAGTAGTTTAAAGCACTGATAAAAAGTATTTAATAACAATGAAATTTGTCACTTATAATCTCTTAACTGGGAATGTGGATACTCTATCTCATGTGCTACTAAGACGCTAGGATGGTGTCGACTTTGGCAATGATTTGGGTAGTTTGTTTGAGATTCTAAGTACCAGGGATTTGGGTTCTTAACTTTGGCAATGATTTGAATATGTTGGTTGAAATTCTACTGTGATATGGCAGATAACTATGTTGGAAATGTGACCCTGACTGCATTTAAATACATTGCCTATTCTCTTTATAATGTCTGCGTGCATTCAATGCTATATTTCACTACACATTTTCTTTATTGATGTATAGTTTCATTGAATAAGAATTACAGTATCCTTGATTGTCTGACAATATTCTAAAATTCTGAAGAAAACTCAAGAGCTCTTTTATTATTATTTCTCAAACCCTAGAAACTCACAGGGGGAAAAAAAACATATATAACACATCAAAGAAAATACTTGGTGTTTCATGGATGCAAGCGGTTTTAATATGCACTCAAAGAAACCACAAAAGCATCAACATAAAGAATAAAATTATTTTTTATAATTTATCAATCATTTATATAAAATACAATATTCTGAAGATTAATCATAAAAGACATGGTTAAATATATTTACAAAAGGGCTTTTATATTATAAATGCATCTATCAACAAGATACATACAAAAAAAAACAAATATGACTTACACATTTAAATGTGGGATTTCTGGATTACTTTTGAAAATTGATGAAAAATGGAGATTATCATGTCCAAGTTTTTGCTTTGCATCAATAGATTTTGGAAATGTATTATGAGATTTTGAAAATAAAGTCTGTTTCTTTAAGAACTTGGATTTATTTTTCAGTTTAAATGCATATGATGGAGATGTATCTGAATCTTCAATAAAAGATGAATTAGTTTTCACATCTGGACTCTGTAAAGACAGGAGTAAAGAGATATAAAAAGTTCTTTACATCTAACTCCAATAAAAGAATAATTTAACTATTAATAGAAAATGTATCCACAAATACTAATTTTCTCTTACATATAGCTAATTACATATAGCAAAAACTTTATCCAAAATATTTTCAATGTTATCAGAAATTCACAAAATTTAATAGTGCTCTCAGATTCTGTTAATACTTCAATTAAACATTAAACGTTTTCATTGTACACCAGCATTATTACATTCTTGTTAAATAATATCCTTTGTAAATACACATATTTTTTGCTCACCAGCAGTTTGTTATAGTAATAAAAATAGTTATAATCTGATATAAAGAATATTTTGGAACATGAATTTTAACAAAAAAGCAAATTTTAACATAAATTTGCTTTAATTTTCAATATTATTAATCATATTTTTACAACACGTGCACAAGAAAAAAATTTTCACATTAACTAAAAAAGAATGCATACTTTAAGATTAAGACATAAATATAAAAATAACATTTCGAATAATTATACTGAAAATCATGAAGATACTAGAAAGAAGACTAAAGAAATTAAAATGAATTTAAAATAAATCTAATAATTAACAAACTGAGATGAAATTTGATTCAGAATCAATGAAGTAAAAATTAAAATATGTTGTTGTTGTTTTTTTTTTTTTTTTTTTTTTTTTTTTATGAGATGATCCACACACACACAAAAAAATAACGAATAACTTATTTTCTTATGTAAATAATTCTATTTCAATTAAGATTTCATGCTAGCAATTTATTCGGCAAGAATTAAAAACTGCTTATGTAATTTAAAAATCTATGGGAAAAAAGATCATTTACATTCCAACCACTCCTATCATAACAGCAAAAGAGTTTTACTGCTTGCCACATTTATGAAATTTTAAAATGCAAATCTTGCCATTGGAAATTTATATGGCAAAGGTACTTGCTATTGAAAATTTAGGCATTCTTAGGCCATAGGCATTTTTTTATATAGTATCATGCATTTTTTCTTATTTTTATTCATAATTTTAAGGAAAAAATTTATCTCAGGACACATTAATTAAAGATACTTGTAAAAGCATCTTTGCCAATATTAAATAATCTGCCTGAAAATCTGTCATGTTTTACTCAAAGTTTTATAGTTTACTAAATATTACCTAAAGTCTCTGCCCCTGTCGACGAAAAATGCATGCAGGGCTAACAACAGTTACTTTAATTAAAGGAGAATATGCCAATTTCCGATTTTTAAAAAAAATCAATTTAAATTACTAGTCATACAAGTTCATAAAAAGCTTGCATTTCAAGAAAAACAGGTGTTTTTAAAGAAAAGGATCTTTTTTGGGGGGGAAGAAATAAAAAATACTAACCTCAATATTAACTTTATCATTTTTTTTCTTTTTATCTCTATCTTCTGACAGATTTAAAACGAAACCTGTGTCTTCACTTTTTGAATCACTCATGTTTTTAAAAGTTTATACACATGTGCATCCAGTAGAATCGATGAAGATTACGCTATACAGAAATGTAACGATCGTTCTTGTCAAGTTTTTATACATACGTCAGAAGAGGGCGCTGCCTCTCTACCAGTTAAGGAACTTGAAAGGCTAACTTGAGATCTTTAATACCAGAGAATTAACACCTGCAAAAGAATTGTCTTATTCAGCGGTTCTCAACCTTTTGACCAACGCGTACCATCTAAAAAAATTGAAAACCTTTAGTACCACCACTCTTGAACAAAGCTCAGATCGCATAAATTTAGGGAGTGTTTGAGATTCTCTTGCGTACCACCGGTTGAGAATCCCTGATCTAATTGTTTATATGTAAGGGTTACTTAGCTGAGAGAGTGTATAATCTATATATAGTCAAGTATTTATTTAATGAATGTTTGGTGTTAAGCTGTGGAAGGATTCAAATACTTTGTCACTCGGTTCCCTAATTAAAGAGTGATAATTAGCTATTAATTAAACGGTGATAAATAGTCCAAATAAATATTACAGTTTAAATTGAACAGCGCAGAACAACCTATTGATTGCCCAAATTTATTTTGACAATCTGACTGAACTAAAAATATTTAAGAAAACGGCTCTGCCTAACTGATACCAACCGACTGATTTGACCCACTGGTGTAGAAAGTACAGTCGCCTTATGCAGCTTCAGGACAAGTGTTAGCGATGTCGTTTTCTTGTCTTCCGTGAAATACCGAAATTCCAGAATACTGTAGAGTACTTTTAGCAGTTGGTAATATATATAAATTAAAAAAATTAAATATCACTTTGGTTGGGAGCATCTTTATTAAGTTAATTGTTCATGTGATTAATTCCTATCAAGTTGTGTTTAATCCGGCCGATGCTATTCGCACCACCGGTGCGATTAGCCGCTTAAGCTACTCGCACCAACATTAACCACGCATGCGCATTGAGTTGTCAAAGGCGGGTTTCTACCTTGGCGTAGTTTATCATTTTTTAAGCGTTGGCTACTTTCAAAAGTTTAGAAAGGAAAATGGGTTCCTTTTCTTATAAAAAGAAGGAACACATTTACTTTTATTAAAGTATATATAAAAAAGGGCAGATTTTTATGTTCGCGATGTTTATCCTTTTCCTGAACGGTTTGAAGTTTAAATGACTGATTTGAAAGGGGGGCAAAATCGAGTTGACAGTTTTTGTACTTCTTAGAATACGTTTAGCTTTAAGGATGTGTTTTGCTCAATAAAGCTATTAATTCATTTCTTGAAAAATTTCGTCCGATAAACGATACTAAAAATTAGACAGCGGATTTCTGTGTAGAAAATTTAGACATGAAATAAGTTAAAAGCGATTATATGAACTATTAAATGAATTATTCTGTATGCCTGCTTATTTTTTTTATGGAAATACTTGGCATTTTCAGGACACAAAAAGTGCTTCAAAATTAAATTGAAATATTAGTACAAACACATTAATCAATTAAATTGAAATAAATAATGGGATGTAATTTAAAAGACAGAAATAATTTAATGTAAGAGATTTAGATTTAAAAATTTGCACACACAAATGATTTATCACATTTTATAAGGTTTTTATTTCATAAATAACTTTGATATTTAATATGGCATTTTAACCTATAAACATGAGTGGATACTGAAAAAGTGATAAATATATAAGAATATTATAATTTTCACTAAGTTTTCTTATTGAATAATAAATTCTGACAGTCCAATGCTATAAGACTAGGGTCTAAGTTTGCATAAAAGTTTCTCTGTTAAATAAAATAATTTAATTAATTTCTGTAGCCTTTTTGTCAATACACTAAATTTTTTTAACTATTACTCGTCCTCGCTTGCAATTAGAACCATCATTTAATTTCCTATTTCATCTAATCATTTCCTGAACATTATCATGTATATAGATTGACTTCGTCTTTGGAACTGATAATTATTACTTGCGAATTATTCTCAAATTTTGAATAATGTAATCCTCCACCCGAACATGGGCATCTGGACGCCTGAATTTCGAATTTGTTTCAATCTATTTCATATTTTGTAAAACTTTAACTAATTTTTGATTAACAAACTCAACGAGTTCAGAGAGAGCACTGTACGGAAAATAAGAGTTTTATCTCCAATGCGGAAATTCTAAAGATATTTTGTTTTCAAATGTCTGTGGTTTGTGGGCGAAATACATGATATTTAATAAATACAGGTAACACACAAAACGTTAAAAAAAGTTTCCTTTTGGGCGTGATATAAAATCTGAGTGCTTCTATATTTTATTTTACCTTTTTTTTTTTTTTTTTTTTAACCCTTTATTACACTTAGAAAATTTTATGCTCCCAATTTTATAAATTACTAAAATAAATATTCCACTTCAATGTTAATAAGTTAATGATGGTATAATCAAATAAATGATTGTTTGGCATTGTTATTATAGTTCTGAAAATCACTGGCTGAAAATGGTCATGAAATTTAAAAAAAAAGTTATCAGATCTTGTTTAATTTTACTTTTTTTATTTCAAACATCACGTACTATCAATCTTATTTAATTTTACGTTATTTGTACGCAAAATTAAGTCCATAAATTTTGTGCCTAGAGTTTTTACCGTTTTACCAATGTAAAGATTAATACAGAAGTCAAACACCGAAAAATCAGCGTTAT
This sequence comes from Stegodyphus dumicola, assembly GCF_044657685.1. Taxonomy (NCBI): domain Eukaryota; kingdom Metazoa; phylum Arthropoda; class Arachnida; order Araneae; family Eresidae; genus Stegodyphus; species Stegodyphus dumicola. Next base: position 220,958,332 of record NC_140769.1, on the reverse strand, counting down.
GTTTTCAAATTTTCACAAGACTAGTTTCGATGGTTTTACCGAACCACCATCCTCAGCTGCAAAAACAATATGAACGAGATAGGATATAATGATCAGATAAGATAAGAAAGCCTGGACAGAAAATAAGCTAGTGGCGCCATCTCTCGATGAAACCAGAACTAAAACATAATTTCTTTAAAGGCCGAAGACAAAGATGGATTGGAATTAGGATCGTTAACTAGAACAGAAAGATTTTTTTGAATGTGAAATGCCTCTAGAAAATCTAGTTCTCCAATGGAAGATGTTTTTTGAATAATTTTGGCAGCAAAAAATTGAAAGTGTGATTCATTTGCGTTTTTGCAGCTGAGGATGGGGGTTCGGTAAAACCATCGAAACTAGTCCTGTGAAAATTTGAAAACAAAAAGCTGATTTTTCGTTGTTTGACTTCTGAATTAGTATTTCTTCGGCGTGTTACTGTGTCTTAATCAAAGTAAAGGTGTTTGTACAAGAATTACGCGTGAAAAAAAATGCGCGAAATGCAGTAAAATGAGCTTTAATGAGATATATTAAATCCTATTTGGAAAAAACTGTGGCTTTCATAATCTCATTACTATACAACATATCACATTTAATAATTAAAAAGAGTTATGTGATACAAACGCCATAGGTTTCAGTATTAAAGTAAACCAGATCGTCCCTACTCTTTCTTGCCAAAATGTCGGTGACGCGCGCCCCGCCCACTGGGTTAGTCTATCTCTTATAAGGTCCATGGGTGTTTTTTGCTTACATTCAGAAGCTCGCTTGACAGCGCTCTGATAGTATTTCGACACACGACAGTTCTATACAAATCGAAAACGGGACACTTCCGCATAAAAGAAACATTCCTAGTATGATAGCAATTTGTATAGTTTAGCGACATTTACGCAAAAATCACATCTCGGTTATTTTTCGATAACTAACAACAGCGATTTTGATTATGAATTTGTTTTATAAAATTCTAAGCTGTTGAACTACAAAAATATAAATTTAGCAAAAGAGTTATGCTTAAAGAATGAAAAATACCTCACTGTGTAAGGATCCTAAGTTTTACTAACGTTTATTTTATTTTAAATCTTTACTATCACTTCTTATTTTCTACTTCCGGCCAGAATTAAAAGCTGTAACTTATTTATGCAAATTTATCTTGCTAACGCCAAGTACTTAAGTTGAGGCTTTTTGCCAAGCAAGAGAGAGGAAGGAGTTATTAGAAGCAGGCCGCTTGCCATAGTAGTTTTACTCGGTTGTTGGTTGCCTTCAAGGCCAGAGGTTTAATCCTCTTGATAGTTCAAACCTATCGTAGTTTTAGCAGCTCTCTGTACTACATACGGAATTTTTGTTAAATAACGGCCAATCTTGAAGTCAGGCACTTGTATATTAATCCAAAGTTAGTTTTAGTTTTTAGTTAGTATTTTTTATATTCTTACGTTCAGACCACAAGTGGTTGGTCTCTGTATTCCGAAGGTCCGGAAATCTCTGTAAAGATAGAAAAATAAAGGGTTTCGTATACCCTTCCTGTGTGTATTGTCTACTTCACAATTTATTGAACATAGCTTTAGTAAGCTCCCTGTTCCGAGTCAGGACAGTTCATGTTTCCAAGGCAAGTAAAGAGGAACACAAGTCCTGATAACTGTACCTTTAAAATTGTATACATTTTTCGATACCTTTGATACAGTATTCGCTACTTTTATTTTATGTTCCAAACGCCAAAATGTTTTAAATAAAATAAATTTTTTTCACATCCACATATTATTGTAACATGTACTTTTTAAAATTAGCATAAATTACTTTACTCGAAAACTATAGTGAATGCACAGAAATTAAAGATTTCCACATGCCGGAAATGAAAAATATGAAATATGTATGGGTATTTATGCATGTGCTTCCAAAAAGCATGTATCTGCCTTTAACAAAATACGTAAATATTTATTAAATTATTTATAAATGTATTTGAAATGAAGGATTTATTCATTCATAAATAACTGTGAAAGTTACTGTGAAGAAATCTAATTATTGAATGCATCTAAATTTATAATGATTAAAAATATTATCTAATTATATAATAACCTTAACATTAAATTGTAAACATAAATTGATTGACAAATACCTTATAAAACTATTTAAGCAAGAATTGTTCGTACTGGAAAGCAATCTGTTAAAAGGTATTGTAAAGCAATTTCTATGAGATGCGTACTTAAAAAAGTAATGAAGAAGAGTTTTGAAATATGGTATTGTTGAAATTAAGGGTAAAAAATATAATAAGTATAATTAAAAGAATTGTTCCCCTTACCAGTTATATATTCCTTTTATATAAGTCAGTTACGAGTTTTAAATAATATTTAAAAAAATAATTCTTATTTTATTCCCTTTCAGAAATATTCAGAGAAATTTAAGTGCTATTTAAAGCATTTCGCTATTAAATTAAAAGGTGCTCTAATTTGAAATGAACCGAATAGAGCATTAATTATAAACTGACTTATAGTTTTCGATTTAAAAAAATGCCTTAGAAGCTAAAAACTCATGTCATATTTGAGAAAGTATTTTAGAAAGAAGCTCTATAAATAGAAAAGAAATAATGGATAATTTTAATAATACAATAAACTTTGATCTTAATTTTTGTAATCCTTAACCGAACCAAATCGAATTACCTTATTTTTTTTGTAATGTAATTAACGAAAACTTGTGAAAATATTTCAAATTAAACCATTCTGACCAAACTGTTCTGTGAAAAGTATAGCATTTAGTTCCGTTCAGAATGAAATGTTGTTTAAAAATGTATTCTTTTCATATACTTAGGCCTCTGAAGTATTGTAGAAAAAGAAACTATAAACATTTATATGCATATTTACGACGTAATTACAAAATATTTACATCTGATCGTGTCGAAACCCATTGAACTCAATGGTAAATTACCCAATGGAAAATAAGAGGCCGTTTGCGATACAAATTAATCTTTGTTTCTTCAGGTTTTCTAGTTGAAAACTTCGCTCTACGTAGGGCCTAACTGCTGCCTGATCCAAAAAGACCACAGCTTAGAACTTCAAATTTTAGGGAACCATAAAATTTCTTTTAATCATCTGTTCTCATGAAAATAAAAAAATCGGATGCGGGAACAACAGAAAGAAAGCCTTGATTAGATATTGTTCTGTAGCACAAATTTTTTAACAGCATGTATTTTCTACTTCGCAACGTTTTCATTTCCAGTAATTCCTCCAGAATCCAAATCAAAGTCTAAACATTTTAATGACCGGAGTGTCTGTGTTAAGAATCTTTCTTCCCTCATTCTCATTTGAAATTTCATTTGATATCTTTTAATACATAAGTTATAAGATTCTAAGTATTTAATATTAAAGGCCTTCAGATCCTTCGACTGGTAAGCGAATTATCGATCCGTCTGAAATATTACAACGGTCTTAAGAAGGTCTTAAATTTGTTTTTATTAAATCTTAAAATGAACAGAAAGGACAATTTTTGCGGACAAACAAACTCTGTCACTTAGGGTATTTAAAATAACGAAGTTGAAATTTTAATTTAAGGGTATCGTAGTCAAAGACTACATTAACTGGCTTACGTACAGTGACTAAAAACTTTAATGTCGCGTTATGATATCGCTTAGCAAAATAGCTAAAGCTGGAATATTAATAGGCAAGGAAATGATAGGCCGGAATATTAATAGGCAAGGAAATAATAGGCCGGAATATTAATAGGCATTAATAGGCATGGAGGAAGGAAATAAAGCTGCCCGCACCACTTCTAAAAGTTCTATGCCTAAAGCCCTCGTCTTAAATACTCTACCACCTAATTACCACATTGGTGAGGGCTATGGAAAAGAGAAGTTATAATAAAGGTTAAATCCGAACATATGGTTAAGTAAAATAAAATTTCATCAAAAGTGAAAACCGTGCTTTTGGCTAAAATTGAATGATGGAACTAAGGTAAGATAATCACAAACAATGATGTAAAAAAATGGCTTGAATAAACTGATATATACGAAATTTCTATTCTTTATGCTAAACTTTAAAGCGAGTCTTTTTTTCTGTTAATATATCACACTGACTAAAAAATGTTTCATTTATTAATTTTAGGAATTCATGGTGTGATACTTCTTTGGCGAAATGAAGCAACTCCAATGATGGAACACAGCAATAACTTTTAACACTAAAAAAAATGGCGACATACAAACAAGAAGATAAAACATATTCTAAAAACTTATTTAAAAAGAAATAATTACATGCTTCGTGCGAGAAAATGCATGCAGCTCTCGAGCCTGCATTTCAATATTGCCAGTAATCTGTACATTATTTATTATTCATCTATTTCAAAAGCACGAGAGATTAATAACGATATTTAAGCTGTTACAATGGGTCATTAATGACAGAATTGTGTATTTTATTGACAGGAGAAAAATGAAAGCTGAACTTGTCTATGTTAAATATGTACGACTTATAACTAATAACGAGTAAGAAAGAAATAATTGTTGAAGTTTTGTTAATAATTGAAATAGAAAAACTTTTTTTCCTTATAGAACTTTTTTTTTTTTTGGCTACTAATGATTTGATTATAAATATAGAAAGGCTAGAATTATTTTTTCTCAGTACTCGGAGCAATTTTGTAACAGCCATGTAATCAAATCAAATCCATTCCTACCAGTACGATGTTTTGCTCTCTGTTTTCTTAATCAATATTGCAGCCAGGAACCACCACTTAAAATTATAGCGACTCTAGCTATACTGTTATATGAAACGCTGAAACATTCTCGTGCTTATTTTACTGTTATTTGTAAAGATCAATACTGGAATGTAATCAATACTTTATGTTTCTCGAAAACGAAGAAAGGAGACAAAATCACAGTTCAGTTGATGGCAGAGCAGCCAGAACGTTGTCGAAGGAAGGCGACTGAAAATTTATGTTATGCTAGTTTCAGAGTAAAGTTTTTTCGGTATTACTAGTACAGATAAATTTCAATAAAGGAAACCACGCATACAAAACCTTAACTTACAAAAATAGATCAATAAACAAAATTAAAATTAAAAAAATAAAAAACTGAAATCTTTCAGATTTTGCATTACGTCCAAAAGGGCGGTTTTTTTTTTTTTTTTTTTTTTTTTTTTTTTTTTTTTTTTTTTTTTTACGTTTTGTGTATTACCTTTGTTGATTAAATATCATGTTCTTCGCACTTAAAACAAATAAAATTCAATTCAATAGCAATATCACAAAAGATTTTAATACAGCAAAACAGCATATCTTTAGAATTTCCGATACAGAGTCTCACCCGAGTCTTAACCTGCCAGATTGTTTGTTCAACGGAATAGATGTACAAATTGCCTTCGTTCTGGCCATATTAAACGCTTCTGCAAAAATGAAACTGTTTGTCACACCTGTTCAGGCCCTCATTTAGCCAAAGACTGTAAAAGTAAATTTAAGAAATGCATTAATTGTAAAAATTTTAACTCAAGGAATAAAATGAATATAGATGATGGACACGAAGCTATTTCTAAGGAATGGCAGTTTTTAAGAGAGAAATAAAATATATTACGGAACATATGAATTTATGAACTTATGAGTTTTTAACTATGGGTCCTGATATGTTAGTTTTACTGATTTAATACCTCACCGCGGGATGCATACTGTACAAATTCTACTGCGGAATTGTTTCTGCTTTAATTTTTCCTGGCTTAATTAATTTTAATTTATATTGGTTTTAGGAGAGATTTTACCATTGCACGATTTTTAAATTAAATTAAATTAAACTTTTAGAATTTTTATTGGATACAGTTTTAATTGTACCTTATTTAATGAGGTTTTTAAGCATTAATTTGAATCATTGTCAAGCAGCTGCCATACAGCTCTTTGCGATTGATGAAATTTTGATCAAGACCTCAGACGTTATTTTGATACAAGAACCATATAGTAATAGAAATTGGAGAGTTGTTCATCAGAATGGTAGGAGAACGGCCATTATTGTCGTTAATCCGGATATTGATTTTATTGTGGATTCACCTCTATAACAATTAATACTGGTAAAGATTCATATGGAGTTGTGTGTGTTAATTTTTACCCAGCAGAAGACATAAATTTATATCTCTTTGAATTGGATGACATTTTAAATTTATATATAAAGTTTTTAATTTTTGGAGATTTTAATGCAAAGCATTTTACTTGGAGAGCTGCATCAGTTGATGCGAGAGGAGTTTTGGTGTACGACTTTATTTTATACAGAAATCACTTTTTATTCAATAATTTTGATTCTGCCTCCACATTTTTATCTACAGTTGAGTTTGATATACTGACTTGGTGATCGCCTCTTCAAATATAAATGTTCCAGATTATAATTTTAATATTTCAAATAAATTGACTCTTAGTGACCATAAATATTTGATTTTAGATGTGGATGGAATTGTATATAAAGAAACTAGTTTCTGTACTATTACGAGGAATACAATTCGTTTCAAGAGAGTTTGTGTAAAAATGAAAAGTAAGATTACGATTTATCAGGAGAAAATTATAAGGGCTGATAGGTTGGATGAAATTGTTTTGGAGATGGAGAAATATCTTGTATTGCATACAAATAAATTGCTTCGTATTAAAAAAAGACAGGATAATAAAATATCTTGGTGGTCGCCGGAGTTAACTAGGTTGAAGAGAAGAGTTCAATCATTAAGAAAATCCTATCAGGCGAGATGCATTTCGGAAGAAATTCGAATTCATATAAGGATCTGTTATAAGAGAGAATTAGCAATGTATAAAAAATTAATTAAAAAATCAAAATATGAAAGTAAATTAAATTACTTTTTGAAAAGTAATTGTTATTATGATGGATTTTTTAAACACACAACTCAAAAAGTAAAAAGGGGAAGAGTGTTAAAAAGGCTTGATGGTAATCGAGAAGAAAATATAAAGCATATTAAAAGGGAAATTTTAGATGAGATCTTGGGATCTTGGGATCTTGGGATGAGATACGGAATAATTTTGATTTCATCTTAGAAAAAATAAAGGAATGTAATGCCGATGATAAAGAATTCATGCTGGAGGAGATTCGGACGGTTATTACACAACTTCGTCCAAGAAGCTCCTCTGGTTTGGACGGTATACATGCGGGCATAGTGAAGATGCTGTTTGGGTTTTATTCTAGCTTTTTACAATATTATATAAAAACGAAGAAACTTATGTCTTCTAATCAATATAGTTTTTGTGCCGGGCGGAGCACAGAGAATGTATTATATTATGTTATTAATTTTATAAGAGATAATAAAAAGATAGATCATGTGGTGGCCGTCTCTTTTGATGTTACTGCAGCATTCGACTCTATTTGTTGGCCGCCACTCCTTGTCAAGTTACTGGAATTGAAGATACTAAGGAATATTTTAAAGAATATTATAGATTATTTTAATAAAAGGAAGATTGTGTATGAGAATGAAGATGGTCAATCTATAATTATTGATTCCAGCAAGGGTTGCCCTCACGGGTCTTCTAGTGCTCCTCTGTACTGTGACCTCATTGCAAATGATTTATTGAAAAGACATTTTCCTGAATATATACGTTTGGTAGCCTATGCTGATGACCTTCTGGTGCTTATAAAAGGTAAATCTTTAGAAATAATCGAAGAATATTTTAATGAATTAATCCTGGAATTAGAGGATTGGGGAGAAGATTCAAGTTCGATATTCAAAAGATAAATGCTGTGTTCTTTCACCGTGCAGGAAAGCAGACACGAGAACCAAGGCTGAAATACAAGAATCAGAGAATAAAGTTTAGAAAAGAAATTAAATATCTTGGCGTAATTGTGGATGATAAATTAAATTTTATTTCACATTTTAATATTGTTCATAAAAAATCAGAATATGTTTTAAATTATTTCAGGAGGAACTTTCCCAGTGAAATTCTGTCTATGAAAAATGTCACAATAGGGTCAGTCTACGAAACTGTTGTGATTCCTCGAATTATTTATGGCATATGCGCATGGGGTTGCCGGGCGGAGGAGCTGGTTAGACTTCGTGTGAAACTGGACACAATGCTTGGTTACTAATGCTTACGAGATGTTTCAGAACGACCTCTACTGAGGTTGTTTGTATCCTGGCCGGTGGGCCCCCTCTCTACAAACTATTTGTTTTTTATTATGATAAATTTCATTTAAGAACAGGAAATATTGATTTTAAATTATAAGGAGATTCTATTGTAACACGGTGTGCTTTTGAAAAATTTGATTCACCCTGCTGAAAGAATTTTTATTCCGTATTATTTGGATGCTCCAAAAATAGGAGAAATTGACATTTATACAGACGGGTCAGGTCTGAGAAACGCCATTGCTTTCGCATATGTTATATATTATTATGGAACAGAGATTGAGAATAATAAATTTAAACTCAGTTTATATAGTATTTATAATTCAGTTTATCAAGCGGAAGCTATGGCTATTTTTTATTCATTGAAATGGATTAAGAAGACTCTTAAAGGGAAATATGACATACATATTTATTCTGATAGTGTGGCAGTTCTTCAAGCTCTCTCACGACCTGATCAAGACAACCCTTTAATGGTAGATATTAGAGAATTATATAAAGAATTGAGAAAAGATCAACTATTGTGTTTAATTGGGTGAATGCACACTTTGGACGTTTTGGAAATGAGAGAGCGGACGCACTGGCCAAGGAGGAAATTACCGAATGCTCGTGATATTGATGTACAGAGATCAACAAGGAAAGCTGTGACTATTATGAAAAATTATATTTATGATAAATGGAGGGAGGAGTGGGTAAGGTCTGATCGAAATAAAGGTTACATGAAATTTGTTAAACTTAAAAAAGGTTTATGTTATTCAGACATTGACGTTAACCAAACCATTACAGGTCATGGCCGTTTTCCTTTCCATTTTAAAAGATTTAAATTACACGAGTCTGACCTCTGTGATATCTGTAAAGAACCGGGCACTGCGGAGCATTACGTGGAAACATGTAAATATTTTACTGATATCAGGAACGAGTTTAAGAAAAATGATGTTTTTAATACATATGATATTTTAAATGATTTTAAAAGACTGAAATTTGCCAGGAAAATGATGGAGAAGATTATTCATGATGAGCTTGCAGTAGGGATTTTAATCTGAATTTTGTTTTTTAGTTATGTTCTTTATGTCTGTTTGTTGAAGGTGTTGTTTCTAGCTTGCTCTGGCGCAGCCCGTAAAAAAACCATAGGGCGACGTAAAGTCTGCCAAGAGGGTCGGGCTGCGTCCCTTATATCAAAACATAGTCTCACGCGCTGGAGATAAAAATAGTTTTTTTCCTCGTAAAGTGTTGCCATTGCTCGCTTTGAAATCGTTGAGTTTGTTAATCAAAAATTCGTTAAAGTTTTACAAAATATGAAATAGATAATAAAATAAATTCGAAATTAAAAATTAGGGCTTTCAAGTGCCCATGTTAGGTTGGAGGACTACGTTATTCAAATTTTAATGGCTCTAGGTACCGCTGTTTCTTTACAGTACGAGAAATATTCATGAGTTCATGCAGATTCTTATTTAGTTACTTTAAACATAATACATGGCGATAATATTTGGTAGCAACAGTTTGAGAAGTGAATCTACGCAAAATGCCGTTTTGAAATTAATAGCCCATCTGAGCTAACGCCCTTTGAGCTAAAAAAAATAATGTAAAAATACTAAAATATGAATTTCAAGAGTTTAAAACACTGATTTAAGGTCAAATCTTAGTACAACAGAGAATAAGAGTCAGTAAGATATGTATAATATGTAAAGCTTAACAACTGAATGAAGGCGATAAATATGGATGCATTTATTTTCAAAACTAATAATTACACTTTGTTGAGTAACTTATATGGCGTCTAATGACGAAACGTAAAAATTACTTAATATAACAGATTTTGCTCCTTTTGGGCTTTTGGGTGTAATATGAAATAATAAATAAATAAATAAATAGGCTCCTTGCCTAACCAATTTCAAGTCTGCCTATAGGAACTTACACTTTCACAAACATCCATAAAGAGAGACATACACAAGGCATACTTGATACACATAAAATGTCACACAATTAGCAAGAGCACACACATAAAATTAGCAAGAGTCAATTAATGATCGAGTTTAATACAATTAATTATATAGTCAATTAATACATATTAATTCATTAGCATTAATCAATTAATGTGCATTAATCAATTAATATATGTTAGTTAAGATATGTCGAAATGCATTGTGTAAGGAGTAAAAAGATGTATAGGAAAATTTAAACGGAAATAGTATATATTTGTAACTTTTGTAACAGAATTATGTTACAAGAACCTGTAATTAATTTTTTTTATTATTTAAAATTAGTATATGAGCGATTTTCTTGGAATATTATCCAAAGGAAATTTAGGTAGGTTTCAGGATACCATTTATTGTCGACAGATGGCAGCATTAATCAGGTTACGGCTATTTCCTGCAATATGGGAGCCGTGATCATTTTTGTCCACAGCTATTTTGATAACATTAAAAGATGAGCAAATATATAAATCAAAACCGCATTTCAGTTTAACGAATTAAACATAACTAGAAATTTAAAAATAGGTACCTTAGTACAGTGGCGTAGCAAGCATATCTGGCGCCCGGGGCAAAATACCTTTTTGGCGCCCCCCCACACAAAAAGATTTCAGTAATATAATGTACAGAATATATTCGTAATAAGAAAATAATGCAAATAATAATAAAATGCTGAATCTGCCATAAAATACTCAAAAATATATTAAGAATAGTCACTACCTAACTGCACTACACTAGCCTTGGATTCGGAAATGCATCTGTGTCGGCGGAAAAATCAGACATACAATGATATTAGTTAAAAAGGTGTTATTTATTTTACATATAAGTGTTTTTAAAAAGCACAGTTTTAAACAATTAAAAGTTTAATATACATTATAGATAAATAGATATGTGGCAACTTGAATACTACAACTCAACTCTGCCAGTCTGGTAACCCATAGCAACCAAAAACAAAAATAATATTTATTCCATTCAACTGTTATAATTATTTAACGATCTGTCTCAAAAAATTGTTCTACCATAATTGGTGACACGTATTTATTACGAATAGCAACCTTCAATGTTGCACGAATACGGAGTTTATATGTCTAAATTCTGAGCAGCGGTAAGTTATCCAGTGTGATGAGATGCAAGTAAGACATTTTACCTGTCATTTCAAGCGTTGTGCCGCATTCCGATTAATCAACATATTTCTGTCATAATTTCAGCGGATATATGTATCGTCTGCTGCATTTGAGCCTCCAATTTCTCTGATTTCAAGTACCAAGAAACTGTGTCACTATATACATATTGATTATTTTTCTATACATATTATTATTGTGCAGCCCACCATCGGCTGAGCGGTAAAGTCGCTGAACACTGGTAGTTCGGTCCGAGGTTCAAATCCCGCGAACGGGCTGGTTGCATGGGCGTTTTCGTGGTTTTCCCCATGTGTAACGTGTATACGAGCCAGTTTCCCTTAGAAAGTCCTCCACGAAGGCATCCCTCCCTTTTGGCAGATAGCCCCCGAGGCTTTGCCATAATTACACACACACACATATTATTGTGCATATTTGATTGATCTAAAGTATTTGACAACGATGCTGCTTCGCAATTGCAGCGAGTGGGAGTTAAGCCACCGTGTAACGAAAATATTATCAGAAAATATCAGAACTACGCTGAGACTACCCGTCAACGGTTGTTCTGCACAGGTTCTTAATATATACGTATATAAACCTTAATAATAATTAGACACAGTGAGTCTACTATTAGAATATATGTTTACAATTTCAATATTTATAGAAAAAGAAATTAATCTTATCTACTTGAATTCTGCACATGCTTCCTGACGAATAAACTCTTTTATTAATACTCGACATCAGAATTTTCACAATTTCACAGTAAAGCAGGAACTAGGATATTATTTAATAAACAGAACACAAATACAATATATAACTCAATTCAGGTCCATATCAACATTAAATTCATAGAACACTTCTATCACTAAGCCAACACGGATTAGAACGTGCATGTCAACGCCGAAAACTGATGCCATCCACACAAAAAAAAAAAGGATACATAAAACTCGCGTCATTAAAACATTAAAAGTCTCGTGTTCATTCAACAAAGTTATTCATAAAACTGTCTCGTGGATATCTTCCGAAGTTTATTGACGGCATTACGTAACACACCGCCTTTATTCTCGCTGAGGCCCATCGTTATGGTTCATTCAATTGGATGCGCAGTTGAGTCACATTACTGCCGACGAAACTCAATTTTATACAGCGATCACCGCGTTAGAATCAGAGGTACTGCAATCAGCTCGTGAAATAATTTTGAATCCACCGGCGACGGACAAATACAAGTCTTTAAAAAAAAAATTAATTTCTGTTTATGAAGAATCCGAGACAGTTAAAATCGAGCAGCTGTTACACGATTTACGGTTGGGTGATATGAGGCCTTCTCACTTGCTGTCTAAAATGTCAGACTTAGCCGCTGGTAACCTAACGGATAACATTCTTAAAATATTATGGATGAATAGACTCCCATCTAACATGCAAACCTTTTTAGCGGCCAGTAGCGAGCCACTTAAAAATCTTCCCGAAATCGCTGATAAAATTCACGAGCTGGCCATTCCAGCGCAAATACACGCAGTGCAGGCTCCTGGTCCAGGTATTGTGGCGTTACAAGCTTATATTAATGATTTGTCTAAACAGGTTGCTCAGTTAGTAGTCATCCAAGCTGAACCTTTTCAGCGCAACCGTTCCACATCACGTGGTCGAAATACACGCCGTAGCCAACTGAGGAAACGTTATAAAAGTCCTCCTCCGGTTTTTACCACCGCAAATTTGGAAACAAGGCAAACAAATGCCACCCACCGTGTCAACCAGGGAAACGAGAAGGGCCGTTGCTCGAAGTTGGGAACGACAGCGGCCGGAATTTTGCACGCCTTTTTGTCATCGAAAGCGGGCTTAAGGTTTCTTGTAGACACCGGGGCTGATGTCTCTGTCGTTCCACCACATTTTCACGAACAAAAGCGCCTTACCAAGTTACAACTTTATGTAGCAAATGGAACTCCTATTCAAACTTTTGGTGAACGCCTGATATCTGTTGATTGAGGATTGCACCGCAACTTCCAATGGCCATTCATTATTGCTACTGTTTCATGCCCTATTAATGGCGCTGACTTTTTTCAAAAATTTTCTTTGCTTGTCGATCTTAAGAATCGCCGTTTGATAGATTCCAAAACCAACTTAACTTATCCGGAAGTAATTCGCAATAGTCAAGATTTGAGCATTAAACTGATTTCGGGTAACTCCCCATGGCATCAACTTCTCAGAGAATTCCCTACAAACACGCACCCAGTTATGGGTATTTCCAAACCCAAGCACGAAGTATTACATTATATTGAAACTACCAACCTCCGATTGCCGTTAAATCAAGACGCTTACCTCCGTACAAGCTTAAAGCCGCCAAAGAAGAATTTCAATACATGATGGAACAGGGAATTTGCCTTCCTTCAAAAAGTTCATGCGCCAGTCCGCTCCATCTAGTTCGGAAACGAAATGGTAAGTGGCGATTATCGCTGGTTAAATGCAGCTACAATTCCTGATCGTTACCCAGTCCCTCACATTCAAGATTGTATGCAAGTTTTAGAGTGAAAAGCTATTTTTACAACCATTGATCTTGAGCGGGCGTATCACTAAGTGCCCGTTAACTGAGTTGATATTCCAAAAACTGCGGTTACTACGCCTTTTGGACTATTTGAGTTTCCGGTCATGACTTTCGGCTTATGCAATGCTACTCAAACGTTCCTACGCTTCATGAATCAGGTGTTAAACGGCCTCGACTTTTGTGTACCTTATTTTGATGACGTCTTAATCGCCTCCTCTTCAGAGCAAGAACACCTATCACATTTGAGAACAGTTTTTTAACGTTTTCAAAGGTACAGTGTCAGTCTTAAATCTTTCCAAATGCGTTTTCGGCCAACCAAGTGTATCCTTTCTTGGTCATGAAATTTCCTCTGATGGCGTTCGACCCCTTCCAGATAGAGTCACCGCTATCCGCGATATGCCCGAACCATCTACACAGTGAAGGACTTAAGAAGATTTCTTGCTATGCTCAATTTTTATCGACGTTTCTTACCTCAGGCAGCAACCATACAAACACCTCTAAATTCTTTTTTCGTTGGAATCAAGCAAAATGATAAACGTGTTATAACCTGGACCACAGAATCTCACGAAGCGTTCCGAAAATCCAAAAATGATTTAATTTCGGCAACAAATTTGCAATATCCTTCCGCATCTAAACCATTATCACTCTACGTTTATAAGGTATTTCACCCGTTTTCCTAGCGTGCCTTGTGGTGTAGTGGATCTGCACTCTGGGCCGGTACTCCAGAGGTCCGCGGTTGGATTCCCGGTGAAGGCGGTTGCTAATTTTTCAATCTCTCTTGCTTCCAAATATCCTAATGTCTGTACAGTGGCGCCCGAAGTAAAAGGGGTGTGGAATGAGGATTCTCCACACCCAGGATTTAGCGACTGGGTCACCTAAAATCCCCAGTCGGCCTTTAAAAAGGGGAGCATATAATGTATTTCTCCCGCTTTCCTAGCGTGCCTTCGTGGTGTAGTGGTTCTGCAGGCTGGGCCAGTACTCCAGAGGTCCGCGGTTCGATTCCCGGCGGAGACGTTGCATATTTTTCATCTCTTCTGCTTCCAAAAAATAAACTAATATCTCTACACGTTGACGCATCAACAGCAGGTATAGGAGCAGTTTTAAAACAGAAAGATCAAGAATTATGGAAACCACTTATCATATCATCATATTTTTCTAAAAAACTCTCACCAGCACAAACCAGATATAGCACTTACGATCGCGAATTATTAGAAATTTATGAAGTTGTCAAATATTTTCGGCATATGCTAGAGAGACATATGCTAGTATGATCTTCACAATTCACAGAACCTTAACCTATGCTTTTCAACAGCGTTCGGATAAAGCTTCTCCTCGTCAAATGAGACACCTAGACTTCACAGGGCAATTTTCAACAGATATCCATTATATTGCGGGTTCGCAGAATATTGTACAGACATCCTGTCTCGTATTGAAGAACTAGCCGTTCCTTCGCCAATAAACTTTGCTGCCCTTGCGGATGAAAAACACCGGGATTCAGATCTACAAACCCTCTTGAAAAGCAAATCTTCCACCAATCTCAACTTGCAACCCATGCAGCTGTCACCTGGAAAATCACTTTATTGTGATGTTCAGGATTCAAGATTTCGACCTTATGCTCCCTCCGGATTTCGCCATGCCATTTTTAGTCAGTTATGTTGTCTGCCACATCCTGGCATCAAGATTTCGAGGAAACTGATATCTCAACATTTTGTATGGCCTAGCATGCAAAAGGACATAGCCAACCGGACACGTTCGTGCTTGGAGTGCCAAAGATCTAAAATTGTCAGACACACCACCAGCCAACTTAAAAATTTTAATTTGTCCTCATCTCGCTTCAATCACGTGTACCTCGACTTGATCGGACTCTTATATTTATTAATATTAATATAATACATGAATAAAATTAATTATTTTGTATACATTTTTCTTACCTTGGATGAAGCAAATTTATCCTTTACTTCATCAAAGTCGATCCTTTCAAATTTTTCTCTTTCCGCACTTAAAAATGCTAGATGACTTAAAGGATCTTGTTCCATCGTTGATTATAAATATGTGAAAATTTATTTTAATTTGCTGAACGAACGTTCATAGCTAGCATTTGATAATGAAATAGTAAGTAGTATTTGAAGTGCGACTCTTAGGTTTGGAAAAACATTTTCTCTATATTCTGTAGTAGAGTCTTAGGTTCCGTTTCTTTTCTACTGCGGAGTAACGTCATACAGTCACATTCACTGCTCAAAACAATTAGGGGATATTGTGGGTTCGGTATGAAATGACCATATAATCGATAACCTTTTTGAACAAAAGAAAATAGAAGAGATTATAAAGGAAAATTATAACGTTTGCAAAGTTGGGAATATGCAAATTTAGTCTGTGACGTCGAAAACTATGCGTTTTAGATAAGGAGTAAGAAGCGACCTGGAGTATTCCTTTTGTAATAGAAGATTAAAAACAATTCACATGCGTTGAGTGCTTCGTAGCAGTGAATATACGATGTCTCAGCAAGATGACTTAGTTGAATCGGTAGCCAGGAAGGCCATTAGTCGTTTACAGGAGAGTCAAATGCAATCCATTGTTGCGGAAGCGTTACGAATTTCCAAAAATGTCATTTCCAGATTATGGAATCGGATTTTGGACGTCGTGTTTTTATTTTAAAACGATAACAAGGTCGTGTTATCGTTTTCAAATAAAAAGCGGGAGATATACAAGCATTTCGTTTAAATATATATCTCTACTTTTTAGAAATAAAGTGGTCAGAAAGAACGTTTTGGATGATGTACTGCAAGCACTTTATTACACATTTTATCAGACAAATCAAGAAAATAAAAAATTAATTATATTACAATAGTTATTAATTTTAAATATATTTTCTAGAAATCAATCAAAGTAAAAGCTGAAATTTTCTGGAAAATCTTGTTTGGAGACGGTTTGGCGCCCTTCTATAAGCTGCGCCCGGGGCATCATGCACCCCCTTGCACCCCCCTCGCTACGCCACTGCCTTAGTAACATTTTAAACAGGAAAATTCAGAAGTTTGTTTATGAACTGTTCATAATATTTCTAAAATCATTCGACTGATGCTATGCCCTTAATTTTAATATTCGGAGAGTATCTTTCATTAAGAAAGAATTTGCTGATATACAGTTTAAAATTAGGCAAAAATGCAACTCAGTTATTGTAGATGTTTTAAACAAACTTTTATTTCAGGAGGATGTGCGGAGGAACTCAGCATACATATTTTTACTCCTAAGACAGCGGGATCTGTGTTCTTTGGTAATTAAAAAAAAAATCAATTTTGAACTTATCTGGTGACTTTACATTAGTTTAAAATTTTATTCTATAACATTTTATCATTTTAACCAAATTGTTGATCACCGTACGCTATGTATTTTCCGTGTTTTCGTATACAAACGAGCAGGACTTCGGCAATTCGATAACAATATCTGAATGGCAGACGCAGGTTAAACATTAAGAAATATAAGCACATGATTAGAGCATCAAGGATAGGAAGCGCCACAAAAAGGTCCTTCGAAGTCATGAGAAAGAGCACTACAAAAAATTCTCATTATTGGTTTTTACCTTGGAATTGCTAGTGCAGTTAAACGAAGACCGAGAGAGAGGAAAACAGATGTTTCATTTGTGAGCACTTAAATCATTTAAATGCTTAAGAAATCTAAAAGTCTTAATCCGGCGAATTAATCGCAATCACATAAAGCGTCGTCTACTATATTTATTCTTAACCTTTTTATTATTCCGTAATGCTCATAGATGGCAGCACCAACATTAGATTGATAAGTTTCAGTATTTGAACTCATCTTTTTTCCATTGCTTCCCGTCAAATTTGGGTTTGCCTTGGTTTTTTATTTGGTTATGGCGAAGAACTCGAAGGCTACCTGCTAAGGGAAGGCATGTCTTTGTAGAGAACTTTCTAAGAGGAACTAGCTCGTATGCACGATATATACATGGAGAAAAAGAGGAAAATGCCCATCAGCTGGCCGCCCCGGACCAAACTACCAGCGACTTTAGACCTCGGCCGCTGGTGAGCCAGTTTGGGATTGACACAGTTTTAACAGAAATGTATTTTGAATTCCTGTGTTCTTGCTAAATATCAGCCATAGTTCTGTCACATTTAACAGCTAATACGTATATAATATATAGTATATATATATAAAATTTAAAGTAAAGTAGAAAGAACAAGCAATAAAAGACCTATGTGGTCAAAAACTTTGCGCATTGTGCTGAAATGCGCAAAGTTTTAGTCTTAATTAGTTTAGCATATTCCTTACTATTAGTATTGATTTCTACTTGTAAATAATCAAATGTTATATTTTTCTCTTTTAACACATTTCATTGCAACTTATTTTGCTTATGTTAAAGTTTTCACGGAACCACAGTATTTAAGCAGCTTTTTAGCGTTCGTACTAGGATATATTTATATATATATATATCTGATATTCTCTATTCGTATAAAGCTAATATAAAATTTAATTCTATATTAGCTTTATACGAATACTTAATTAAATTAATTACATTTATTATTTAATTAAATTTTATATTAATATGTTATGAATATAAATTCTCGTTTTTATATAAAACAACATCAGTCCAAGGTAATCTAAGGGACAAATCCAAAGTTGAATTTTGCTAATTTTAAACTTAAAATGAAATATGTGATTTCAAGTGTCATGAATATCTTATAATTTATGAATATTATCTGAACATATTTAGAGGATGATCTAAAACTTCTTGACTTTTTTAATACGAAATTTTGCAAGACGCTGTATGATATTATCCAGAGACTAAATTTAGCCTGTTTGCACGGAGTGGGTTAACTGATTTCTAAAATCATTTTAGTTTCGAGAATCAGTTGTTAAAACTCAATTGCAATATTTACTCAGTCATTTCGTTATGAAGCATCTGCCAGTACTTTGATACCTTCATACGAAGTGAACATTAAGAAGTTGAAGAGAGAAACTGTGTAATAGAAGGCAATTGGTGTTAATCTTATAATACGTATCTTATTTTGTTATTAGAAACATCTTTAACTGACGTTTTCCATCACTGCTGTCTGTTACGTTATGGTAGCATGCTACCACGCATTTATTACCAACAGGATTAAACAACCATTACCAATGGACTAAAAAAATAGCTTTAAATCCTCTTACACTCAGCTATGTCCCATTTCAGGATTTCCCAGATGAAGTTTTTGAAAAATCGCCCCATTTTAGTTTTTCTCGATGGTGATGGGAAGAAGAGTTCCCATTTCAGCCTTTTCATTAAAGGCAGACATTACACCCAAAAACGAGATCGGAGATCATGTAACTGTGAAATGGGTATGAAATGATATCACAGTAAAGCTTCGCTCCCTAAACTTTGTCTTTAGACAAAGTTTCGAAACGACATTAATGTCACATAGTGGTGATATCTAGTACAATAAGCTTAATTTGATTATAGTTTGATGTTATCTTGAAATACGTCCACCTTGATTTTTAAAGAATAATCACCGTTAAAATATTTTGAGAATTCTACAACCTAAATGAAAGCGAAATATCAGAACATTTGAAGAATGGGTTAGCAATAAATCTCATTAAAAAATATAATGCTTGAAAGACTCAGAAATCGTATGTGAACTTGCTATCACAGTTGCTAATAAAATATATTTAATTTTTCGTGACTGATTGTTTAAAAATATGATTTTCTTCCAGGAGAGACTGACGAGCGGTATGTAGAGAAATATATGTTTTAGAAACCTTTGCCAAATGGAGTCACTATACAATGTGCAAATAGAAGATATTTCATTTTTTTCGGCTGAAATAAGTGCTGCCCCTTCTCCTGAAGAAGCTCTTTTTTTTCTGGTTTCCTTTGTTTACGCGCAGTTTATTTAAGATTATTTTTTTAAAGAAATGTTAATTTTATTTTAGAATTCTTGTTTCCAAAGGAAACGGTCAGAAAATTTGCTTGCTAATACATATTAGATGGGCAAGAAGTAGAACAGATTTAATGTGGGGTCAATGAGGTCAGTCTGATACGCACTGAACACAGTTTTAGGCTATGGTATGCTTTTTTTAAATAATTATTTGGTAAAGAAAAATAATTTTTCAATGATCTTATATTAGGAAAGACGATGGGTAAAAATGCGTGTGGTGTAGACGCACTCAGCTGATCAAAGATTATTAGTTCGTTTAATTCGATTTATTAAAGAATCGGGGCTTCCTAATGTCAAAGAAAGGTTGAAATGACACAATTTTTACTGTTCTTGCGGAGAAAATCTGGAAGGAAATAAAAGAAAAAAAAAAAAAAAAAAAAAGGAAGAAAAGAAAATTTGAAAGGTTTCAGATTTAAAATTACGTCCATAGGGGCGTTTTTTTTTTTAATTTTGTGTGTTACCTTTATTTATTAAATATCTCTTCGCAGTTAAACCATAAAATTCAGTTCAACAGCAATATTCACAAAATAATTTTAAATTGAGCATATCTTTAGCATTTCCGATCACAGTCTCGCGGGCGGGAGATAAAAATGTTTTTTCTGTACAACCTAGCCATTGCTCGCTTTGAAATCCTTGAGTTTGTTAATCAAAAATTCGTTAAAGTTTTATAAAATATGAAAGCGATAATAAAACAAATTCCAAATTTCAAATTTGGGCTTCCAGATGCCCATAGTAGGATTACGTCATTCAAAATTAGATGGCTCTATGTACCATTGTTTTATCACAATGCGAGAAACATACATACATTTATGTAGATTCTTCATTATTTAATTTCTTCAAATATAATACAGAGCGATAATATTTGGCGGCAACAGTTTGAAAAGTGAAACGGACATTCAGAGTGATTCAACGCAAAATCACAAAACGAAAATAATAGTCCCTCAGGGACAAAGGTCCCTTTGGACTAAAAAAAAAAAAAAAAAAAAGTTGAAACGGCATGATTTTTATTGCTAATTATTAACGAAAACAATAGTCCCTTTCGACAAAAAAAAACTGAAACGGCATGATTTTTATTGCTATGTTTAAAAATTCTAAAGCGAGAAAAGCTTAAATACATCATTATGGCTTCCACTCGACCTCGCGAGGAACTGGAAACCAACCTATCGTGCTCCGGATGTGGCACAAATCCTTAGTTTATCCCTCAAATTATATTTACTTTATTTTCAGCCGATAATTTGTGAACATTGGCAACATTATTGTGATTTTATGAAAGGTGCTTAATGTCATAAATTATACATCTCACACAAAATAATTTTTAACAATATATTATAAGGATTATTTTAATTTTTTTACTAGTTATTTTTAATTTTTAAACCATCTCCTTTAAATTCATGTTTTCTATCTGCAACTCTCTGCTAGAATGATATTTCAGTATCGCATTTTACATAAATGTAGTAGAATCAGTATTTATTTAGGAAGTTAAGTCTAATGCCATACATTATGCATCTCATACAAAATCTTTGTAATAATATATTGTAGGGATTATTTTAATTTTCTAACAGTTATTTTTAGTTTTGAAACCCTTTCCTTTAAATTCTTGTTTTCCACCTATAGCTCCCTGCTAGAATGAGATTTCAGTATCGCGTTTTATGGACACTGCGGAAAAAAAAAAAGGGGGAGTTCTATATCTCCCGTTCTGTTGATTTATTTATTTTCGGAGTGTACGTGAAGTAGAGCGAACATTTATTTTGGAAGTTCAGTCACTTCCACAGAAGAGCTCAGAAATTCTTAGTACAGCGCGTTCTGCCTTTGGGCCACATCGTTACTTTAAACCTATCTTATTATGTACTGCCGTAGTCTTACGTGCCTGTTAGTATTCGCCGGTGAGGTTTAATTACGGGCCAACTCGGTTAGTTTTCTTTGTGCAGCTTCGGCCGAGTTTATCCAGTTAGAATTCATTTAGTTTCTTATTTTCTATTTTAATTTAAAGCCCAAGTGGAGGCTTTTCTGTAAGCCCGAGAAGGGTCGATTGTCATTATGCTTTGAATGAATAAAAGGGTATTTTAACCTACTTAAAAAAAAAAAAAAAAAAAAAAAAAAAAAAAAAAAAAAAAAAAACTAAACTCAGTGAATCAACAGCCCTAGTGGGGGCCCCGGCCTGCAGTGCCCTTTTCTGTTTTCTTGACCTTTGGGCCCCAGAGTGCAGCAGCATATGCCCTGGGCAAGTGGTCAGCTTGTTACAGGACCTCCGGTGTTTAGTCCCCAAGCGAACTTGGTACTCATTTTATCATGGAGGTAGGAAAGGGAGGAGGGGCCATTCCGCGCTAGAAGTGAAGCAACGCTTTGAAGCTTGGGTCACCAGACTGGGTGTTCTTTGTTTACATTCAGAAGCTCGCTTGACAAGATTCTGATAGTATTTCGACACACGACAGTTCCATAGAAATCGAAAAAGGGACACTCTCGCATGAAAGAAACATTCATAGTGTGATGGATAATAGCAATTTGTATAGTTTACTGACATTTACGCAAAAATCACATCTTGGTTATTTTTCGATAACTAACAACAGCGATTTTGATTATGAATTTGTTTTATAAAATTCTAAACTGTTGCACTACAAAAATATAGATTTTAAGAAAATTGCTAAAAGAGATCTGCCAAAATTTATTTTCTAGAAGATTTGAAAAGTTTGAAACTTGATGGCTAAATGTAAATATAAAATTACGTATGCTAAAATATTTGTAATTAGGCACATAGGTCAGATTAAGTTTTTATTAAATAGAGTAACGCATGCAAGGGCTATCTGCCTAAAGAGAGAGATGCCATCGTGGAGGAATTTTGAAGAAAAACTGACCTTTGAGTGGGTATTAAAAATAATACTTATAATTTTCATTCAAATTATATTCATATATATTTTTATGTAAAACTTTCGGGTGTATGCTAAATTAGTGTAAATTACTTTACACGAAAAATATAGTGAATGCACAGAAATTAAAGATTTGCACATGCCGGAAATGATAAATAGGAAATATGTATGGGTATTTATGCATGTGCTTGCAAAAAGCATGTATCTGCCTTTGACAAAATACTTAAATATTCATTAAATTATTTATAAATGTATTTGAAATGAAGAATTATTCACTTATAAACAAAGGTGAAAGTACTGTGAAGAAATCTAATGATTAAATGTATCTAATTTATAATGATTATAAATGTTATCTAAATATATAATAACCTTAATATTGAATTGTAAACATAAATTGAAATCCTGTTGACAAATACGTTATAAAACTATTTAAGCAAGAATTGTTCGTATTGGAAAGCAATCTGTTAAAAGGTATTGTAACGCAAATGCTATGAGATGCGCACTTAAGAACGTAATAAAGAGTTTTGGAATATGTATTGTTGAAATGAAGGGTAAAAAAAAAATCTGATAAGTATAATTAAAAGAATTATTCCCTTTAAATTTTATAACTCAGTTATAAGTTTTAAATAATACTTAAAAAAAAAAAAAAAAAAAAAAAAAAAAAAAAAAAAAAACTTATTTTATTCCCTTTCAGAAATGTTCAGAGAAAGTCAAATACTATTTAATACCTATTTAATTTTCGCTAATTCCTAATAATTCTCTAATTTAAAATGAACCGAATAGAGCATTAATTATAAATATACTTACATTTTTCGATTTAAGAGAAGCCAAAAAATCATGTCATATTTAAGAAAGTATTTTAAGAAGAAGCTCTATAAATAGAAAAGAAATAATGCATAATTTTAATATTAATAATACAATAAACTTTGATCTTAATTTTTGTACCTTAACCGAATAAAATCGAATTACCTTAATTTTTTTTTTCTAATGTAATTAACGAAAACTTGTGAAAACATTTCATTCAAATTAAACCATTCTGAGAAAACTGTCCTGTGAAAAGTATAGCATTTAATTCCGTTCAGAATGAAATGTTGTTTAAAAATATGTTGTTTTCACATACATAGGACTCTGAAGTGTTGTAGAAAAAGAAAATATATACATTTATATGCATATTTGCGACGTAATTACAAAATATTTACACCCGAACGCGTCAAATCTCATAGAACTCAATGGTAAATGACCCAATGTTTTGGTCACCACGTAGGGATCGCCGGTGCTTCAGAGCAGGGTACGGAGAAACTTGTTTAGGGCGACTCCATCTTACTTCCTACCTCCATGCATTTTATCGACCCACTCAAGAGATGAAAGGCTGAGTCAACCTTGCCCAGTTCGGGATCCTGGACCTGTGGTGCAGCTGAGCCACTTCGCCACCGGGTGGTATTAACCCTTCTTTGGATTTATATTTTATATAGTTGTAAACAAGTAATATGAAAAACTTGAACTGACTATATGCTATTTCTAAGTAATTCTGGAGTTATACATCGGAGGTTATATAGTTGTAAGGAGACCTGCTAATAGTCGTTAGATATTCCCAATTAAAAAGCTAAGTAGCCAAGGACAAACAAGAAATTTATAATGGCTGCCGATTTAAAAAATACGAATCGTGTCTCTGGAATTCGCAAAGTTCAAGTTGGCCACGCATAGACTGCAATTAACACAACAACAGAGACCCTGAGGGAAGGGTTCGGATTCATCTTCGAGACCATGAGGGCTGTGATGAAACCAGCGGCGACCTTCGACGGATTAGGTTCCATGATATCTTTCTTGGAGCAGTTGGAACTCCACACCGCATCCTCTTCAGGAACTACAGAAAGTCACCTCGCCACAGCACATTTAAAAGGACAAACACTTAGCTGGTACAAGGGAATTAGTATTTTCCCGCTGGGTAAACCAGGTTCTCAAACGTATAGCTAGGAGACATACAAAAACACTCTGCTAAAAGCATTCCCAATTGTGAAAGACCGCGGCAAGCTGGAAGCGGAGCTCTTTAGTGTACATCAAAGGAAAGTGGAAGAATTAATGGATTTCATTCTACGTAAAATACAAATGTTGAACTTATTGTAAGGAAAGAGGCAAGATGTCGAGTTGATCGAAGTTGTTCTAATGAATTCTCATAAATTCTTCCTCCTGTCCAGGATTATATTCAAGTCAGAAACCTAAATACGTTTGAAAGCCTATTTCAACTCGCTGTCACGTTTAAAAGCCGGCGAGCCTCTGAGAAAGCGCGCATGGCAAGTTTTGGCCAAAGTCAGTACTCGAGATTTTCGCTCCAGGAAAAATCGCAAAATTTATAGTATTCTTACAGCAAGCCTAATTCGACTAATAAAAGCGGTAGCAAAATACGGGCAAAGGAAAAGAATTTGGCAATCTCCAAAAGGGACAAAAAGACAAACAAAGGGCTAAGAAACATGGTAATTGAAACTAATTAGGTTGTCCGAGGAGAGGGTTCGGTCACCCTCACTGAAACAAAATCCCTCAGTAGTTAAACTGAATACGGTCGTTGTGCAAAATTTGGCTTTGCCTGAAATTCAGATATTATTGAACAGCATTTCGACAACTGCATTATAGGATAGCGGAGTGCAGTGCAGTTTCTTGTTTCAAGAATTTTTCAAGGAACACTTCAGAAGCCACAGACAAGATACGTAACTTAACTAGAACTTTATACTATAATATACTATATTGATATAATCATAACATAATTGGTACAATTTAAAATACATTTAATTTATAAATATATCTTAAGCTACGCAACTTCTAATTTTTATGAATAATTGTAGCATTTTAATGAATAAAAGACATTTTGAATTTAAGTTATTACTAACTGGTACAGCGATGGTTTTCAAAATCATTTTTACCATTCTAGTTATTAATTTGTACAATTTCTCAAAATACAAAGAGTGTATATATGAAAAAATTCTGAAAGACCTCGGAATCTAACTCATAAATTTAAAAATTATCCTATTTAAAATAATCATTAGTATAAGGAACTAGTTTTGAAAACAATGGAATTCTCGTGTTCATTTTATCATTTCCAAAACAGGTTTCGTAAACGACAGCTGGTTTAGTTTAAGAGGATGGAAAGGAGAACTTGTAGTTATCAAATTTTAAATTTTGTTTGCTTCAGTTCTTCACTTTCAGAAAAAAAAAAAAAAAAAAAAAAAAAAAAAATAGTGGTTGAGTATTTCTACGTGCGAATTTCAGCACTTTTGACCCTTTTAAGCTGTAGAAATTTAAAATGTGTTTGCCAAAGAATAAATAGGATTTTGTAATTATTATGCAATGAATATTTGCTTTTCCTTTTACAGGAGCCGACCTGTTCTGAGCTGTTTTGCCTGATGATAATCCTGCTTTTTATACACAGTGATGCATAGTTTTTGCAGCTGCTTTGGGTGCTTATTACAGATGTAAGAAAACAAATTTCAACAGAACTTATGAGGAAGACATTCTCCAAGTAATCAAAGTATTGAAGTTTAATTCTTGAAGTATATAATTATAATTTTCATGAAAATATTGCACCAAATCGTATTTCATCTTCTTTCACCGTTTTCAAATAATTAATTTTGATCACTTTTCAATGCATATATATGATAAAAACTTATTTTTTTTTTTCTGGAATTGTTCCTAAAATTTCTGCCAAATTTATGTAACAAAACAAAAGGAAGTTCAGTTCTTCATTCTGAAGATTATTGGTTCGGGGTTACATTAGAAAAATGATAATAACTATTAAACTTGTAGATGGCGTCGAGATAATATTAATTATGAATATCTCTGCCAATTTCTCACTTAAAGTTCAGGAATATTTTATATTTACCCTATAAAAGACTAACGAATATTTGAACTTACCTGATATATTTTTTGTCAGGACAATATAAAAATTTAATAGTTAGAGATTTAATAGTTAGAGAAGAAACCTATTTAATAAAATTTTACGCTTTACTTTGAGAATGTTTGCAACTGAAAATACACGCCTACGATCATTATTTAAGCCAATAAAGCCTGTTCTTTTACAGACATCCTTTTAATGTTCTCACCTGGTTGCTGTAAGAAACATTTTTCCACTGCTACTGTAGGTTTTTATTCAAATATACTTCCATTCGGCCACAAGTGCATTACATCTGGAAATGCATTACTTCCCTAGGCAGATTAGTCTGTATTTAAATGCAGAAGTGTTTAGCGTTGGGGCAAGAAAAATTTCCCACTTTGCGTATTTTATTTCCAGCTAAATACACTCTTTTGCAAAAACATTGAAGCACCAAGAAGGACTTTTGCGATCGTGACGAAATTTGGTATGCGAAAACATCTTGATCGAACATGCAAATGATCAAAATTTCAAGGCAAATAAACAGGAATTGCGATCGCGCGCACTTCTTGTTCACAATTCGCAAAGTATAAAACCAGTAACAGAGGAGGAAATTATATCTTTTTCTGTAGCTGCCATTGTAATTCCGTAAAGAAGCAACTAAAGATCCAGCGATTGATTCAGCGACTTTACTGCTCAGCCGTTTGTGAGCAGTGATCGAGTAGAGAAAATCATTTAATACTGGTAGTTTTATGATAAGTTAAGTCAATCAGTAGCCTAATAAATAAGACAGTTGAATTATGAAGTCCGATCTGGACTTGAATCCCGGGGAACGAGTTAGCTAAGTTGAGTTTTAGAGCTTTCCCCATGCATGATGGAAATAAAGGCAAGTTTACCACAGAAAATTCTCCACGAAAGTAACTCTCCTCTTTGGCGTGTAGCCTTCGTGTGCTTTGCTGCAATTAATTACACAAAGAACTCTCATGAATTAGAATCCCGGTGATGAAGCGGCCTGCTTATATGTGTGCTTCAGTCATTTCCCGCATAAGTAATGTAAATACGGATTATTTTCCGTTAGAATGATCTCGACTGTACAAGATATTTTGGAGCTTTGCCATAATTAAATCGCTCAACAAGTCTGACAAGGTATGATTTGCAGAATTTTAGTTTTTACTTCTTACCTATTTTGTTTGATCAGACTTACCAGTGAAAGAGTCGTTAAAGAAGTGAGGTATTGGATTGTGACGTTCATCCTGATTTCTCTTTTTGTACTGTTGAATGCACGGTTGGACTGTGAGAAATTTCCGATTTGCTTCTGAAGAAGAACCCATCTCTTTTAAAGTAGCACCCACAAAAGTATCTTTTATCTTAAGCCAGATACTGTTTGACTACTGCTCCCGTAATTTTGGCTGACACTCCTCTAAACTTTACTGGGCATCTCAATCAGTAAAATTTTTAACTAGCAAACACGGTCAGTGAGCATAGAAGTGGCAAAGAAATGGATCTTGTGCTAATCCCAGCGAATCTACCTTTTTCATAAGTAAGTTGGTCCCAAAAACTCACGCACATTTTTAGTCATGGTCACGACTCACGTGGTGTAACAATAAGTCTTTGCAAAAATAAATAATATAGTTAAATGAATCGATTTCATTCTAGTCATTTTGATTGCAGCAGTATCACAGCCGCTAATGATGATATAAATTGGTTTTCAATTGTATATTTAAATTCTTTCTTGCTATAAAACTCTTTAAACAAGGGAGTGGATGATTTGACAAAAGCAAACACGTTTTGCACTTTTCTATTTTAAGGGAGAGAAGTATTTAATAATTTATATATTTCCGCAAAATAGGTTGAGAATTTTTAATTTTTTCGATGTCAATACGTCATTCTATAAACCAGCATAGTGTTTCAGCAGTAAATTCAGTAAACGGTGTGAAAATAGAAAAAATCGATGTCTTAAGAAATGGGTGATATATATGTTTATAAAAACACATTTTAAAAATCAGAAAGAATCTATATCTACAAAAAGTAAAAAGAAGGAAAATCAATATTTATACGGAACAAAAAGAAATAGAAACGCTCCCAAAGAACGAATATTTATGTTAAAAGAGCAGGAACATCAATACTTATACCAAGAAGAAAGCAGGCATAGGAAAACAGAAGTCAAACCAAGAGCTGATTTCGTATTATTCTGAAACGAGAGAAGCTAAAGGGTTTAAAGCTGTAAAAGGTGTGGTGTATTTAATTATGGCAAAGCACACTAGGGCTATCTGCCTAAGAGGAGGGATGCCTTTCGTGGAGGACTTTCTAAGGGAAACTGGCTCGTATGCACGTTACACATGGGGAAAACCACGAAAACACCCATGCAGCCAGCCCGTTCGCGGGATTCGAACCTCGGACCGAACTACCAGTGTTCAGCGACTTTACCGCTCGGCCGCTGGTGGGCCAAAGCTGTAAAAGGAGCTTATCTCGAATGATACTCTTTTTCAATAAATATTTTCTAAAGGCGCAGTTTGGAAAAATATTCTTATGAAAATTTTTTGAGTTTTATTTTCATTCTTTACATGCAAGTCTAGAAATGTTTTCAAGGTATTCCTTAAAATTGATCACTAATGTATTTGTGATTTTCAACTTGAATCAAATTTTGAAACAGGAGGCATATTTTTTTAACGAAGGTGATCTCTGAACAAGATCATTTTAGATTACACTTTCTAAGTCTTTTCTATCTCATCTCTCCCTTTTCAAAGATTATTCTGCTCAACGTTCCTTCCTTCGAGTTTCTTCTATGGTAACGTACGATTCTAAAAAATGATATTTTAGATGTGTTTTGAATGTGATCTGATGACAGTGATAAAATACGCCTTGAAAATTTTAAATATTTTTTGCACTTAATACAACATTAAATTGCTGAATAAAACTCCTTGAAGCAATTCGTAAATAGATTGGTAATTTAATTAAGACTTTTGTAGATACTTAATGGCAGCACAAAACATGTATGCAGTAGTGTACAAAGTACGCCTACAAAGTCTTGAACAATTTTTTAACAAATTTCCGAAAACTTGCAAAAAACAACTATATATATTTACAACTATAACATCTCAGCTTGCTTTTCTACTCACAGACAGAATTTTCTGTGCCTTTAATCTTTTGCTTTGATTTTGTGAACATTTTCTGTCATCTACTATTTGAAATCTGAGCAGGAGATCGCAAAAAGATTTTGCTATAAAGCTAGAAAGATAGCAACCGATAATTTTTAGGTTATTTATTTTGATTATAGCAAAGCACTCGAGGTCTCTTTGCCTTAAGAAAGGTATGCCTTGTTGAAGTGCTTTTAAGGAAACTGGCCTGTTTTCGTGTTATATTTGGTGAAAATTACTAAACCTCTCATGTAGCCATCCCGTTTGCCAGGCAACTTGAATTCGGCACTCGATGAGGAAGCCTAAAATCGCTGGTAGACCTTTCGCCATCTTCTGTATTTATTGCACTGTGAACACAGATCACGTGCACAGGAAACTCATGGATTATCCACCAGAATCACTTCGGTTACTTGATGAATATTTGAATCCATTGTTGAAAATGAATGTTTCCCACAACATGGTTTATTAGTAGTTCTGCATTTATTTTCTTGAAACTTCTTCATCCGTCTTGCACACTGCTTTTATCAATGACACAGTCTCCTTGAATACACTTTAGCCATCTATGGATGTCAGACTACATCCCCCTTTTGTCAAAATCTCAATGATTGGCACCGTGTTTGTCCTTCGCATTCATTACGTAACTGAAATGAAGATAACGGTTATTGTACTTTTATTAGCGGAAAGTATCATTCCAATGATGTGTGGAGTTTTGAAGATCTATGATAATAAAGAAACTAAGCACACTTTGACATTACTTTCGATACGACTTTTGTCCATATTGTCTTTCATACATTACTATGAGCCATATTATATAATATTTATCTCTTTACTATAGTCAGTTGCTTTTATATAGGCACTTCAATGTTGCAACGATTCTACCATCATTTGAGATCGTAGCGTACATTTGTCATCACCGCACAGAGGGAATCAGGAGATTTTAGAAAATTATGGAACGGCATCTTCCTCAACAATCGTTATCATGGCCACGAGGCAGGCTAGAAGGAAGAAAATGGCGTTGGAGTGTCTATTTTAAAGTAATAGACTAATTCTTCTGCTCACTTCTTCGCTGCCTCGGTCTTGCAACGGATTGTCTTACAATATCTTCTGACGGGCAGGTGCATAGTTTTTATGATAGGTCGGATGCCCTTTCCTCACTGATGTAAAGTTGTCGAAACTTGTTAGCTACTATGTCTAATGTAAAAGGTTTGAAATATGACACAGTATGCTTAAGTACTTATGCAGAATGAACACATTTTCTTTCTTTTTTATATTTATTCATAAACATCCTGTAAAACAGTTCATAAACTATAGCTATCCCGATCGGTATAATGGATATTGACGTTGGTTGCCGTTCCAGTGCACCCGAGTACGAATCCCTGAGAATATCCTGAGGCGTGAATATTTGTAAATGTGTGGTGCCTTGTGATATAGGGACACCTAAAATATTGGCGCGCTGAATGTCCCGTTGAGTGATTTGGTTGTTGGGAAAGTGAAATGGACTGTACAATTAGTGTACACTTGTAAAAACAATGGTGAAATTCTGGTGTCTCACTCACTTCGTCCTGTCCTTATCTTACATGAGGTTTCAGAAGCACTGGTCTTTCCTTCAATTATTACATAAAAAAATCCTTGGTTTTCGCTTTTTTCGTGTAATAACAAAAATCTTTCCCCGATTCCTTTCATAAATCTAAAAAGAAAAAAAATTGCTAAATATCCCTAACGACAAATTTCTTACATTGGAACTTTTTCTAACTCCTTTCTAACTCATCCAAAATTTTGCTTTTATCTTTACATTTCTGTCTTCGAATTTAATTAAAACCATTGCATACAAAAACAGATTTGAAACCGTACATTTTTAGCATTGTTATAGATATTCTATCGGCTTTTTCCTGCATACCCATTTTGTGATATACATTTTCTGCATATACAATAAAATCTTTATTATCCTTCAGTCTCGGGATCGTTGTAGTGATGGTTAATAAATGCTTCTCCACCGCTGCCAGCAACAGGTACTAATTGTCAGTTGGTACTGAGCTTCATTTACAGTATAGTACATTTTAGAATACGGATAAAATCGAAAATCGAATTGAAAATTTATCACATTATGCTTTGCTTCCTTACAATTGTACACGGCAGGCAAGGAAATAGTGCTTTCGGCAACGGGTTATTTGCAACTTTCTTCAATGAAAAACTTTTAACAGACCTTCCACATGAACTACTCATAGCTCTCAGAATGTTGCCATTCAGCAAAGCATTAGATTGTAAGTTTCTTTTTCAAATTGAGTCAATTGGTTACTGATTAACAAATTTAGCAATTAAAATGCAATAAACGCATTACTTTATAATTTTAAATCTTCATTTTACTCTTGTAATAGTGTTTCTAATTGATACAAATATGATTTTATTTAAAATATGATTTATTTAATATAATCGATTATTATTGATTATTTATATTTGATATTATATTTATTTAATATACAATCAGATATGATTTATTTAAATAGGATTTAATGATATTTTCTACTGATAACTTTTTGAACATTGCAGTCTGTTGTTTTTAATAAAATATGTTTGCAATAAGAAACATCTGTTTTTCAGTTTTTTAATTTATAATAAATATCAAGTGATTTTTGGGAAGTAAGACTGTAACCGTGAGGTTCTTAGATTACAACTTCCTTGTTCTTTTTCATGCATTTTCAGTGGGTTCACCTATCCATCTGTTTTTCTCTCTCAGTGGCTTAAAGAAAATTAAAACTGGATCTTGAAGGAATATTTTGATAATCGATATTTATCATATAATATCACAAAATCACACATAATATCAGAAAATTAACTAAGACATCTTAAATTGATACAACACTATAAAATAGAATAAAAGCAGTGCGATCTCTCACAGTGCATTTAAGTGAAGTCATGAAAAGTTTAAACGATACTTTTGAGCGCTACAGATGTGTTGAGATCTGTTAGGTAACGAAGCCAAATAATTGAGAAGGAAGAAACTGATATTTTAGTAAGCTAAATAACAGCTAACATAAGATAAACAATTATAAATAGCTTAACAATAAAAAAATAGAAGTAAAGCAAAGTGTCTTAAACACACGAGAAATACTGCAGATCACCGGTAACAAAGTAAATCCAATAAGCATCTACCAGTAGCTCAATAGAGTCACATGATTCTGCATGATTAACTGAACTGACTGACGTCTCTAACGAAACCGTATTTACAGAGTTATTCAAGCCCGTCCGAAAGCTTCGAAAAATTGCTTCTAGTGCTTTGAAAATCCGTTTTCGCGAAACTTTCAGAATGTCGCCGACTTGGCGATAAATGTTATAGCCAAAATTCAGGAGGAAGGTTTCTGCCTACATCTCTTTTGAAAAAGCTGTCTTTATCATCGAAACATCTAATGATTCAGAATTACAACATCTATCGCATAATGCATAAATTAAACATTTATACAGACTGTCAAGTTTTCGGAGCGATAGACATGAAAAGTCAAAAGTGCAGTTGCGGGGACTTGATACACGCACCTTCCATCTAACTAGTCGGACGTGATACCAGTTGCAATACTTAATACACAATAAATGGCTACAAATTCAATTAAACAAAATTACACAATTAAATTGGTTCATGAAAATGTACTTGATAAATAAGTATACATAACGCTATAAAAATAGAAAAAAAAAAAAATATAATCAAATAAACGCAAATATTTACAACAATTTACTAAATGATAAGTAAGGCATGAAAATATAACGCACAACTACATGCTTATTAGATCAGGTTTTTGTCTTTTAAATTTACCTTTTTGTTTGAAGTTTTTTTTATGATTTCCTTAACAATCCTTTCTTTTCTGGGAAGGCAGATAGCTCCCTTAGGCAGATAGTACTCGAGGGCTTTGCACTAATCATTTAAACAAACAAACTAGTTTACTTTATTGTAAGGTTCCAGCAACATACTTACTGATCATATACCAAGCACTAAGCGTTGCGTCACGATGCGCTTTTTACAATCGTTATTGCCAGATGTATAATTTGTTTTCCTCAACAGGAAATTAACTTCCGAAAATCGATCATTGAAATAGCCGTTCTTTTTTGCAAAATAACAGTAATCTATCGCGTCGCAAACTAACTATATTTTTGGAGCTCATTTTCTATTGCGCTTTTAATGGTAGCGTAGTAGTTGTAGGAAATGAGAATGCATTAGTTATTCTTATTTTAAACATTTATCCTAACCTAAACGAAAAATTAAATTTTAATTACATTTTTTAAATAGCTATTTACAACAGATTTTAGTTATATGTTTCCTTTGAATTCGCCTTTTGATCAATTTTTAATCATTACTTTAATCATACGGCATAAGTGTATAATTTTTTTAAAATTATGTGATTTTATTTTAATTTGTTGATGAAGTTTAAAGGAAAGAAATTGATACTATATTTTGATTCCTTACTTTGTGATGTGCATTCTATCAGTGCTGAAAAATATTAATTATACATCCCCTTTCTCCAAAGAATTTTTTTTTATTATGCTTCACTAAGGAATTATCCCCTTCCCCTGTAGTGTAGTTAGCATTGAAAGGTCTGTGATTAGAATCTCGACGAACCCACAGCTAGTTTTCACAGGTATACAGGTACAGGCAGAAGCAAGTATGACACCATAAATTCATCATTGGTCGTGCAGATATAGCTCTGCGGCACTAACTACGCAGTTCTGCCTCAATTTTGAGGTAGAATAGTACGGGAAGCGGCAGTCCGGGAGTCTCACACCGCTCATCCCCTACTACCAACCTCTCGACAGGACATTCGGCTCATCATGCATTTTGAGTTGCCGCACAGATACTATACACTTACAAGCATCCATGCCTTCAACGAGATTCGAACCGGATTTATTGCTACAGAATTCAACCTCTTAACCACTACACCAGCTGAGCGGCAGCTCGTTTTCACTTGTCGCCTCCTTTGAGAAATTCAACATCTCTACAATGGTGCCTGACTAAAATGAGGTGAATGATAATTCATCACTCCTTCAATTGGCCGACTAGAGAGAGAGGAACGAGATGAAGTAGCCCTTTAAGTAAGGAAGACTGTAACAATTATCATCTTCCTCCACGCATGCTGTCGTGGCGTAGCACGTCCGGTTAGCATCGGAAGATCCGTTGTTCGAATTCCGGCTGATATTTTATGTTTCACGCTCCGAAATCCTATTTATTCTACAAGTAATAAAATGCCCTGTGCGGTTATTTACGAAGTATTTATCATCAATCATCCTTTGTATATAAAATTATTTACATATAATCCTTTATATATATCGGAAAATACCTGGTTAAAAACGTAGTAAAGGCAGAAGAGGAGTCAGAAACACACAAATTTTGTTATGGAATGTATGCGCCAAAACGGAGAGTTGTGGTGCTACAGGGCGCTGAGACGAATTTGAAATTGTTCAGCTGGCGTAAATTGTAATTCTCCGTGTGGATTTCGAGCGCTACGTATCGCTTATGAACGCGAAATTACCGACATGCACTTAATCTCTTGGGCTACGGCTAAAACGGAGCATTTACTAAAAACAGGTACAACAAACGATTTCTATGTACCTACTTTGAGCAAGTACTCTGTTTCCATCTCTAGTCCTACAGATAAAAGTCATGGCGGCGACTTCTGTTTTCGGGTAACGATAATTATCACTAGAAATCATTACGGAGAGTGATAATTCACGCCAGCAGAATGCTTTTATCTTCCATTCAATAGCAGCCTGCACCACCTCAACGCGTCATTCGGGCACATACATTCCATTACAAAATATGTTTCCGAGCAGCCTGCATATGCATTCCTCATAGGGGAAAAATAGATTCCATGTAAATAAGTTCCAAACTGGGCCTTACTATAAAAGCATGCAAATACATGGTTGCCTCGCACAACAAAGTAATTTAGTAATTCTTTTAACAGAATTTTTCGGGCTGAAATGCAATTCATACCTCTGTGGACCAGTTGTCCAAGTACAAAGTTACATAGCAATTACAGAGATAAATATTATGTAATTAAATAAGATTATATTTGTATCGCACGCTTTTTATCGGCCAGATTTTGATAATGTAATCAACTCCGTTATCTGGCAAAAAGGCTTCTATTAAAGTGTACAGAGCATTAAACATATTGTACATAAATAGATTTTCTTCATTAATTAGCACACTTTTAAATTTTGGGAAAAGAGTTACTCTCCTTTGATATTGTTTGCCAGTGTTAAAAGGCAGCGCAGGACGATTTTTATGTAATTTTGGAAATTTTCTTTTATTACATTATTAAATTTTCTTTTATTCTATTTCTATTATTACTATAATGAAACTCAAGGGTTATTAACATTTTAAGATTTAAAGCTTGGTTTTGGATATTGGAATGAAACTATTTTGCAGAACACTGTTTTGCCTAAATTTCAAGGAAAACTGTATTTTTTTAAAAAAGAATATGAAA
Organism: Stegodyphus dumicola; assembly: GCF_044657685.1. Classification (NCBI taxonomy): domain Eukaryota; kingdom Metazoa; phylum Arthropoda; class Arachnida; order Araneae; family Eresidae; genus Stegodyphus; species Stegodyphus dumicola. The sequence continues at coordinate 220,922,388 of NC_140769.1, read as the reverse complement.
AATAATCGAAGAATTAAGCTGGAATTTAAAAAAGTTGTAAATTCATGGATATATTTACCAGCCATGAAAAATTTACGTTTTGCAGAAAACTCAAAAAAGTATCTTAAATTTGCAAAAATATTAATAGAAATTCATGCTGAAGTCCTTAGCTTAGTTACAAATACACTCATGTCCAAAATTATCTTTACATACCCCAAAATGATGATATTCAATGAAATATCGAATCAATGTGATCCGTATTTGCAGGGAATGTGTGAAAACCAAGCCTAATTAGCATTATCCAATCAAAAGTAATCAAACGGTTTGTGATATGCAAATCTAGGCGTTATGTTATCCAAGGGTGAATCAAGCGCTTTGCGCAAACTGAATATTTGAGTGAATTTCTGCAACATAGCGTTTGATTTCAGTGTGTAGGGACTCAAAGCGGTTTGTTATGGCTTCGAAGTATCATTTGGAAGAATCTGTAAAGTGGCGAATTATCGGCCGTTTAGAAGCAGGGCAGTCAATCATGGAAACAGCCACATGTCTGAATATTTCAAGACAGACAGTCTCTAAGCTATGGAAACAGTTTCAAAATGATGGAAGTGTTGTAAGGAGGCCTGGACAAGGTCGGAAACGAACGACAACTGCTTCTGAAGATCGGTATCTGGCATTAACTGCCCGTCGTAACAGAAAGGCTACTGCTCGCCAGTTAAGTTCAGAGCTTGCAGCCGCCACTGGAACTGTTGCATCACGGCAAACAATATACAGAAGGCTTAATGAAAAAGGCCTTTATGCCAGAAAGCCAAGGGTATGTGTTTTACTGTCTTCACAGAAAAAGAGGGATCTCTTTAATTGGTGTAAAGAACATCAAAACTGGACTGAACATCAATGGTCCCATGTTCTCTTTACTGATGAGTCGTGGTTTAGTTTAACTGGTGATTCTAAACGTGTTTACATCTGGAGGGAGTCAGGAACACGAAATGATACCTCGAACATTGTGGAACGTGACCGTTTCGGTAGTGGAGGTGTGATGGTATGGGGTGGAATAATGATCGATGGACGTACGCCCCTACACGTGTTAAGCAGCGGATCTGTGACAGGTCAGATATATCGAGATGAGGTCTTAGATCCTTATATAAGACTTTTCAGGGGTGCATATGGACCTGACTTTTTATTTATGGAGGATAATGCCCGTCCACATCGAGCAAACCTCGTTGATTAATTCCTTGAAAGTGAAGACATTAAGCGAATACCTTGGCCACCAAACTCTCCTGACCTTAACCCGATAGAGAACTTATGGGACTACCTTGGAAGAGCAATTGCACGTATTTCCTCCTCCTAGAGATGTAAATGCTCTGAAGACGGCATTGCTGGAAGAGTGGAGATTAATTCCCCAAACTGTGGTTAACAACGTTATTTCCAGCCTTAAAACATGTTGTGATATGTGTGTACAAGTCAGGGGAGATCATATTCCATATTAAATTCGTAAGACTTAATTATTTTTCTGAATCATTCCTTTTTTTCTTAACTCTCTTTGTCACACTTTATTACCATTTTTATTGTTTCATGCTACAATTTTATATCATATGAGGTGATCTTCAATTTTTTCTTTTGAATTTATGTGTCATCATGTTAAGTATGATTCTACGAAATTTCATTAAATTATTAGTCTCTGAGAAATCCGTGAATTTATGCATGTAAACATAATTTTGGACATGAGTGTAATATTATTTTACTACTATATGATTATATTTATTAATAATTTAGTTAATTATAATTATAAACTATTGTGCTTTTTAAATTAACCAGCATCATGTGAGATAAATAAATAAATAAATAAATAAATAAATTTGAAAGCTTTCAGATTTTCTTACATCATCAGATTACATTTCAGATTCCATCATTTGTATATTTTTGTATGTTAGAATTTTAAAATCCGATAAAAGAACTGAGAACAAAAGAACTTTTAAAATCTGAGAAATATATTACGAACCATAATAAAATTAAGAAAATCAACTCAAAATAAAATGCTAAGAAAAATATAGATAAACTTAGGAAATTGGAAAAAAGTGACTTGGTAATTTCATCAAAACCCTCATAACTTTGAAACTATGTTTCCCAGCAATGCCGAAGGAAGGGACTTCTGTTTCAAAATATTTTGATAGAAATAATTTTCTGCTAGTTTTTCTGTTCAAAAATCGTGATTAATATATTTTTGCTATTCTTGTTTTAAAAGAAGATGAAGAGTAAGCTTTATAATCTGTGAAAAATTCAAAATTTTGTAACCGACGCATTTTTAGATGTTGGAATTTTAAAATCATAAATGTCAAATAGTCGAAAAAAAGAGTAGAGCGAATTTTAAAAATTCTCTAAGAAATCAGAGATGGTGTTAAAAATTTGATATAATTATCATTTAAAGATTTTTTTTTTTTTTTTTTTTTTTTTTTTTTTTTTTCTGTTCTTGTACAAAGAGTAGATTTCTGAGATTTTTAGTTTGTTCATTAAATGGAAATACGTAAGAAAAATCATTTAGATATTAAATAAAAAAAATATTCTGAATCAAATTTTGAAAACAGTCGCTTTATCACATTGCAATTTTATCCACAAACAGTGTGTGTACAAAATTTAAACATGATAGCTTATCAGGAAGTAGGTTAAAAATCAACGTCAAACTTCCAAAAAAAGTTTCATGGTTTTGGTTTGGTTTATGTGATTACGGCAAAGCCTCGAGGGCTATCTGTCTAAGAGGATGGATGCCTTCGTGGAGGACTTTCTAATGGAAACTGGTTAGTATACACATTACCCATGAGTAAAACCACGAAAACGCTCATGCAGGCAGCGATTCGTTCGCGAGATTGGAACCTCGGACCTAAATACTAGTGTTCAGCGACATTACCGCTCGGCCCCTGATGGACACCAAAAAGCTTCAGTGAACTAACTAAATAAATGCTTATAATATGATGAACGAAACTGCGCACAGTCAGTAGGAGAGTTTTAAGATAGAAGCATAAATGTGTCATGTAGTACTACAGTTTATTATGAATTACTAGTATATTTAAAACAGTATTAATATAATTAACTATATTATAATTGACTAATAATTCGCTTTTATTTATGAATGATTACCAGCATAATGAATTACTGTATTTCAACATATGTATAAAAAGTAATATTTAAATCTGTTACTTGATTATTTTGATGACGTAGTGAATTAAATGTGTAAAAGTTAGTAATGATCTTTTCTAGCTATAACTACAGCACACGACAAACAATTTTCCTAATGGATGATATAGCCCAATATGGAATAATATTAGTTGCACTTAATAGTTTCTTATTTGTGTAAATTCATGTCGAATCGTCAGGATAATAACAAACATTCATTTGAAGAAATCGTAGTTGACATTATTGCCTGTTGATTATTGTTAAGTTTCACGTGTTGTTCTTATTTATTATTTGCTGTATTTGATTATGGGAAAGCACTCGAGGGCTGTCTGTCTAAGAGGAACGACGCCTTCGTGGGGGATTTTATAAGATAAACTCGCTCATATACACGTTACACATGAGGAAAACCACGAGAAAATCCTTGCAGCCAGCCCGTTTGCGGGATTCAATCCTCGGACCGAACTACCAGAGACTTTACCGGTCGGCCTCTGTTGGGCCTCTTAACTAATATAATAGAAGTGCTGTTTCCAAAGAAGACAGCCCTTGGTAGCCTTTCCAAAGAAGAAAACCAGACTTATAACAGAAGTGCGTTGTCAATAAAAAAATTTAAAAATGCGAAATTCGATTTTAATTCTTTGCTCATTGCGATAAATAACCTAAAACGTATATTTCTTATATTTAGTAAACACCACTTTATTGTCCCATAACGGGAAAGAATCATCTGTAACTTTAATATTTTAAAATTTTAATGATAAAGTGAATATGATATGCTATTTATACGTGCACTACGATTCATATATTAATAATTATCTAAATACAGTCAATTTCCGATGAACCGAAGGCAAACTGATCGGTTGTGGATCAACTATTTAAAAAATTTTAAGTTTGTTTGTCTCGGAGCAATGGGAAATTTATTATTATGAGACATCAGCCCAATATAAAACTGTTTACTAAATACACAAAAAGATAAAGAAAATGCACGGGGTAACAGCAGTTATAGCAGGTGATATTACAGTATTTGGAAGTTGTTTATATCCACAGTAGAATGTATTTTTTTTTTTTTTTTGAAAACCTCAAAATAAGATTACTGATAAAATTAGCAAAGCAACAATCTTGTATTGGGCGCAGATTTATTCAAGAGCTCAATCGATTTCGAAGCCAAACAGGTGCAAGTACCTCTTCATCGAGAGCAAAGAAATCTGCAAGATTGGAAAACAACTTAGACTCGATATTAGACCGAACTATTGCGAAAAGCAACGTTGCCGGTTCCTGAAATAAAGCCCTAGGACATATGACATATAATAAAATCCGGACGTGGAAGCAATCTCTGAAGAGAAAACGGAGCAAGGGGAAAGAAGAGAAGTACCAAAAGGAGCAAGACAATCTTATCAGACAAGTTCTCGAAAAGTGACGAGCGAGCAGAGTTTTCCAGAAGAATCCAAGACAATGCAAGTTAAATAATAATAATAAGAGAAATATAAAATACAATACTGGCTTCAATGACAAACTCAAAATCTTCAATATTACCTCAATCAATACAACACAATTCAATACAGCAATACTACAACAACCTGGACTAGCATAAATTTACAACACAACAATTTCATCACAACTACGCATAATACAACACAACGTCAGCTGCCACAATTTCCTAAGAACAATAGTCAAACAGCAGAAATACAACAATCAAGATCAGATGCGTTAGAAGTATAAACAGCTACCAAATGAGGAGCTAAGTGATAAAGTTGTCATCTCCGCCCATGAAGGTGTTTGCTGCCAGTGGCCAGATGCTTCGATCTTCAAAGATAATTTCATAATTGAGAATAATTTACGAAGTCACATTGCACGGCTTTGGTGAAGAATTTTTCATTGGATATTCTGATATAGCCTGGAATTGTCTCAAGCTTTAAATCTCTATGTAAAAGTTCATTACGAATAAGACAGTAGGAGTCAGTAAATAATACGCAAAAATTTGTTCTGAACAACTTGCAATTGATGAAGCTGAGTTTGAGAAACCGTATTCCAAGCAGGAACAGCATAGCATACTGTAGTTGGAAAACAACGGGCACAGCGGTTGTATTTATACCCTACGGGAGTAAAGCGAACGAGAATATAGCGCCATCTGTCGGCAAAAATAGTAACAAAATTGAAAAATTAAGTTAATAGAATTTTAAAAGCGTTAGGAAAGACTGGATTGGATTTAAAATTCTTAACTGAACAAGATACATTTTTATAAATGTAAAAAGCTTCAAGAAAGTCGTAATTATTAGTTGAAGAAGCTTTTTTAATAATATTTGCGGACCCCAAGTCAAAATTATGATTAAATTTCCAACTATCATTAGCTATCAAAAACTTTTTAATTCCGCTTTTTCGGACATAAGATTCGTATTCCTTGATACCAAACTTGGCCGATATATCCAAAAACACACTGATGCGATATGCTATAAATTCCCCAAGAATTAAAGCCAGAAATGGGATCGTTAAGAAACGAACCATGCATGGCCTTTAAAAAAGATAAAGACCTTTAAAAAATTTTCGGCTTACCATCAAAGAAGACATTCCGCTATTAGAAAAGACATTAATAACCTCGTCGGCTTCCATTTCATCTTTCTGTCAGTTATAAAATTGCAAGTATTCTCCAGAAGTTCAATTTTCAGGACATTTTCTCGCCTATCAATAAAATATATTTGATTCTTAAAATTCCATTTTTGACTTTAATTCTCGGGAAGTTTGCAGCACATCGTGCCAGCGTGGTTCATTAAAAAAATTATTCAAAAAGCTTTTTCCATTGGTGAATCGGATTTTCAAAATCACAAAGATTTACCTTGTTTATTAAATGACTTTAAGTCTAATCCAGTTCTTCCTAACGCGTTTAAAATTATATTAACTTAATTTTTCAATTTTGTTACTATTCTTGAAGAGAGATGGCGATGCCTTCTGGTTCGCTTTACTGCCGAAAGGTATAAATACGACCATTGCCCCCGCTGCTTTCTAATCTTGCAGATTGTTTTTGCTCCTGATGAAGAGGGACCTGTACCTGCTTGCCCTCGAAATCGATTGAGTTCTTGACTATTTTATGTTTCAATTTGGAGTGTTTCTTTTCTGTTTTGACGATAACTGATATTTATAAAAAGGAAACTTTGTTGAAAAATGAAAGTTCTATTTTTTTTTTTTTTTTTTTTTTTTTTTTACACCGTTTAAACTCAGTGATGTTCTTCAAGTTCTGTTTTTAATGTCGTTCTGTAATGACTCTTATAACTTATTTTCTCAATTTCTAATGATTTTCTTCCTTTAGTTCTGCTAAAAAGTATTTTACAATGTTTTTTTAATTACTTATTTAATATGCATAAACAAAGAGCTTACTAGATTGATTAAATTATTTTAAAATACAGTTAAGTTGTTAATTATATGGTTCCCGATGAATTAAAATATCTGTTATTTCTCTTTCCTCCTTCAGTTACCTTTAGATGAACCGTGATTTTGAATTAACCAGAGGTATCATTTCTAATTGACCAACTGGTAACAGCTAAACTGAGTTTTGATTTCAATACAAAAGTTAAGTAAACGCGAAAAATTATCGAAGAATTAAAACGAAAATGAGAAAATAGTAAAAAAACTAGAAGTTATGGGGAAAAGTTGGTATTCGCAGAATTTCAGAAAACGCTTTAAAATTTCCTAAAATAACAACGCGAATTCACTTTGCAAGAACATATATCTTAGATATATTGTTTTAATAAAGTATGAGTATATTTTCTGAGAAGTTAATTAATTACACACTTATACTTTTTACATAAATCAGCATTACAGAAGTGAGAGTGAGAACAATCAATAATAGTGCTTAATACTGAAGTATAAATTATATTTAAGACTTAGCAAACAATTGTTAAGAAACTGTGACAAATTTTTTTAAATTTTGCTATCTTTAGTGAAACTCTAGCTTATCTTTCTTAGCATAATTTTCAATCGGATAAGAAATGTATGCTAATTTAATATCACGCGGCGCTGTGTAAAAGTAGGAATTTAACCTTAACTGTGTCTTATCTGAGCTTTCGTCACATCACCACTGTCTTTCACTAAGAACTAGTTCTTCGAAGGTCAAAAATCGTCAATAATTGAGCTATCACTGAGTGAGTTGAAGGTTTAGCCGTAGTGTAGAGCCCCCAGGTCTTTAGCTTTGAATCAGAGTTTTGTTTAGTAAAAGACTCAACTTTAGCCATAAGAAAAACGCCATCATCTTTGTAACAGTTTTATACGATAAGTCATTATTTTAGTTTGTATTATGATATCAGTTGTAAATTGTCAGGAATGACTTAGTAACTTTTTCATGAATTTTAGTATGACTTGCATTTTGTGTCGGCAATTAAACAGTTGTTAAGGTCGATAGCTCGCCAACACGTTAAGATAATTCCATGTGTTAGTCATTACATTGACTGTGATTTCACACATAGAATTAGTAATTTTTAATCTGTTTACTGCTTTTAATTTGTAATAGTAAACTAAATATATGCTATTTATGTAAGCACATATAATTAATATGTTATTTGTAATTCAAATAGATACTTTTGCATTCATAATTTAAATTTAAAATTGTCTGTATAATGCAAATCCTTTACTTTTAACTTCCTGGTATTTAAATTTTTTATTATTTTAACTACACATATTTCTAGAAAAAGCTGCTTACTTTTTTTTTTTTTTTTTTTTTTTTGGAGGGAGAAGTCGAACATAATCCACTAGTGCATTTTAATGCATTTCATAATCAGAAATCTGTGCTTTAATCGCCAAAGGATAAAAGATATAATATGGCATACCCTCCTCGATTTGAGCGATTACGGCAACCCGGCCGTCCTCATTAGTGGGAATCGGAACTACGGCAGAAACGGTAGCCAGGGCTCGCTTCTTCCTCATTATCCGGAGCTTAACAATGGACGCGGGGAGCGCCTGGCTCTCTCATTAAGAACCGTACGCCTGCAGTTTGTGGCAAAAGGGGATCTCTAAGCTCCTTTTAGACACGTTCGATTCACGGTGACGTCACAATAGAGTTCTCTTTTTCAGAAGAAGAGGGAAAAAATAAAAGAAAAAGAACGTGTCGTTCGCCGACAACAAACACTCGTCCTCTGCACAGAGAAGGATCCACTTTAGATGACAAAATAATAACTCGACAATTCACGGTGTTTTTTCTTCACTTCACTTCGGTTGTTATTCTTATCGTTCTTCCCACTTTAGGATTTTAGCATCATGCGAGGAAAACGTGTTGCGAAAGATTTGGGTTTTAATTTGCGATACTTTTGTAGAGGAAGTGTTTTTTTCTTGGTTGTTATTTCCAAATATCGAATGTCTAGGGAATTATATTTTTAGTTTGAAATCGGCTATTAATTAGATTGCTTGAAAAATGAAGCGTTGAATTATGCAACTTTACTAAGAGAATTCATTCATTAAATTATTTCTTCTTTTTTTAGAAGCATTATAGGGTCCTAGAATGCGTCGAACCGCGATAATGAGTACGTTAGGAAAGTTGCAAAGTTATTAAAGCCTTTACAGATATGAACTGAAACATAATTCTAAAAAGTTTACCTAAATTATTTCGAAATAGTTAATAGTCAGCACAAAAAGAACAGAACTAAGAGGATACGCCTGACCGAGTTGAAAAATGTCTATAATATAGTTAAAATTAAGTCATTATTAACAACTATTCTAGAGGATGCACTTCATCAGCTTCAGGATGTAAGTTTTAAAAAGGTCTTTGCGATTTTTCCTCGCAAGTTATGAAAGCATTTAAATAATTTTTTCTCCCTTCTTTCTTTTATTTCTTTTCTTTCGTAACTGTATTCTGTGCAAAACACATTATTTATTTTAGTACACTTCCTAATTTATTTCGCTTTCATTGCACTAAACTCCCTTTAACTTTTTGTGATTAAGAAATTTAAAAGCATAGGGCAATATTTATTAAAAGAAATTATGATATGACATTTTTACTCAAGTTGGCTTTTGACATCTTAAAGAAAATTCTTAAAGAAATCTTATTAAAATTTTTGAAGTGTTAGGTTACACAGGGCCAGAGCTAGGCATTTTCCCGGTGCAGTCTCTGCGAGTACTGGATTCCGCTACCCGACGGTTCCTTCAATTTGAAGAAGTTAGCCGTTCCTAAATTCTGGTGCCTGTTGCCCCTCCTAAACTTTGTGTAAAACTCCTAAACTCCATTCCAAAACTTTGTGTCTCAGTCCTTTTCAAAATTAAAAAAATTGCATCAGCTTTGGCACTGGCCTTGATGTTATGTTGCGATACTATCAGATAAGATCCAAATAAATAAAGAGCCTAACAAACTTCTAAATCAAAGAGGAAAAAAAACTGAGTTGTTTATTTTTCAATATATATGTACATATATTTTTACACTTCTTAATTAGTAGTTCTATAGCCTTGAAAAATAAGCTGAAGGTTTCTAAGCAAAATGTCTCATAACTCCCTATCTTCTTCATCATCATTAAACCTTCTTTCATGAAACTCAGATATACGTTGTACAAAACACGTGGAGCTCAAATCTGGACTATAAGACTATTAATCTCTTGAAACTCGTATTTCTTTGCTGCTCTATTATCGACGATAGCTGTTCGACTCAGAATTCCCCAAATTTTCTTTTTAATTTCATTGCACATTTCACCCGAAGTCCTGCATGATATTCTTCATTCAAACCGTGTTTCTTTCTTTAAAGACTATCAGTTAGTTCCTTTGACAGCCCACAAAAGTTATGACAATAATCCTTTTCGTTGATTGCTATTATTTTGTTTTTCTTCGTAGTACTCAATTCCATATAGTTGTTGTTACTTATGTTGTTCACTTGTCTGACAGTAACATCAGCCAAAGCCCACGAAATCTTGCGCTCCAGCCACAGGCAAGGAGCACAAGATACGCCTGTCGTTGACAACAACCTTGAACACCTTACAGGCGACAGTGAGATTTGGCTCAGTTCTGCCACAAATTTTGATGGAGAGCACGCTGTGTGGAGGACGTATCCTAGGGTCTCCCACCCCTCTACCCTTCCACCAAACTACACGAGGGGACTTTCGGCTGGTCGCATATTTAAAGTGCCGCCATGTCGCACCGAACTATACATTTACAAACATCCATGGAGATTCGAACCCGGGCCCTTCGGTACGGCAGTCAGCGACGCTAACCACTATACTGATTGGGCGGCTCTCAATTCCATGAATTTCATATCTGAAATACAGAAAAAAACTTCTCTTACCTCTTTCATAATGAAACCATGGCTTCATCTTCTGTTACGATTGACTCTAAAAAGTTCTTTATTTTGTACTGTAGAATTTATCAACTTGCAAAAATAAACAAAATGTTGTTTATCAGTCATCGATAGAAGTCATGATACCTGTTAAATAGCCATTTTAGAACCATCCATTCGCGCAGCTATTTTTCTAGTTACACCTTCAGTAATTTAATATGTCTTTTTGGACAAGAGTTTTCTACTGTCAGTGCTACCATTAATCGACTGTAAAGAAACGCTTAAACTGCTGTCAAACTGAAGAATTCCAGACACGACAACTATTCTTAGTAACGCTCCCTTTTAGAATCGGTTTGAAAGGGAAAATTCGACGACCAATATTTTTCTCAGAGGTCCAAAATATTGCTCACTGCGGATGACATGAATAATCAGAAGCAACGTATGGATACCCTGAAAGCAATTTCTGCCAATGTGAGCTGTAGAGGACTTCTGCTTGGTGTCCGTATTAAATTACTGGTTGAAGACGGTAATTTAAGACATGTGAGGAAAAGTGTTCGATTGATTGAGAATTTACCGTCCGTTCTAATAACAACTTATCAGATTGGACAATAATAACGGCAGCCTGCAACTTTTCTTAAAAAAAAAAAAAAAAAAAAAAAAAAAAATTCCGCTTTAAAAAAAAATTCTTTATTAAAAGGCTCTAAATGTTGCAAATGTTTTCAAGGGTAGTCAAAATGTTGTTTTCAGATAAATGTTGCAAATAACTCAGCTTTGTCAGAAGGAAGGTCAAGGTAATCAAAATTTCTTTTTCCATAGCAAAATTTTAATTCAAGTCAATGAGTGAACACAAATGACTTAACCCTTTCAACCCCGGACTTTTTTAAGACGCACGCACACACCAAAATTTATAAAATATTGGTTATAAGTATCAGAAATCCCTTGCAAAATATCAACAAGTTTCTACTTTTGTGCCTACTACCAGATCTTTCCACAAACAACTTTCAAAAGCAAATATCTACAAGATGAGTAGGAAAATATATGCGGAAAAGAGATCTCTAGCAGTGAATGACAGTGATATGAGACCTCTAGCAGTGAATAATACAATAATCTCTAATACCGAAAAAATAGATCTCTGCTTATCAAGCTGATAAATACCACCTGCAGGGACGAAATAATTAAGTATAAATAGTTCTAGAAAAAGTTCTTGCTGACTCGAAGTTTTAGCAATTTTTTAAAAAGATATATAAGACTTTTAGAATTCTCCATCCATGCCTAAGCAGAAAATCCTGCAGTATCTGGCTGTAATATATACTTTAACCAAACCGTGAGTGTTTTATAGTAAATGAAATAATATGTTTTCCAGACTTGCACTTTAAAAGAGAATTGTGGACATGAGAAAGATTCATGATTCATGATGATTCTAGGTTCATGATGAATACTCATAGGGTAAGAGAATAAGATGGTGATTTTTCAAAGTCTGTGCTTTTAATATTTCTAATTGTGATTCGGACTTTTTTTCCTATGGAATCAGCGATAAAGAAGGTAAAAAATTCAGAAGTATTTTTTCCCTTCTGTTTTTCGGACGATTTAAATGATGTAAATAATTTAAAACGGCTTCATTAAGAAACGAATTTTCTTATTAATTTCCGTGTCCAAGCGGACTGCATGTCCTTTTATATTTCAGTTTTCAAGCGTGGTTCAAGTCTTTAAATACAGTCATTAATTGTCGTAGAGTAAAAAAAGAAATTTTTGTTTTCAGAGCTAATGACGAAATTTAAATGATTATGAGAAAACAATTTAAACTAAAATCACTAATGATTGAAAAACAAATGAGAAATTCAGTAAAATTCTGCAGTGAATTTTTTTGTTTCTCAGTAATGGCCTTAAAAAAATACAAATGTTTAGAAAACTAAAAAAATGTTCTATTTAAAATTCTTTCCTTCTAAAATCAGCGGTTTGTTCATATTTTCACAATTAAATATCGAATTTTTATGTTTAAAAAGGTCACATTTTTAAAAGCAATGAAAATTTATTGTGATTTTAATAGTCTAATTGGCAGCACATGACCAGTTGCATATAGAAGTGTTTTATAATTATGCAATTCGCAATGAATTGTAATAGGGAACAAACTCGACCCGTATTCGAGAAGTTCAGGGTTCGAGTTCCGGTGAGGGCATTGCACATTTTTTACATTTGAATTTAAATAATCATTTAAATAATCATATGACTCTGCAATCTTAAAGTTTTATTTGCAGACCTTTGACTTCGCATCCGAAGTCTTTGTTTCTTTGCAAAATTTTGGTGATTTTATTATTTCTAATAGTGATTCGAAATTTTAAGGTATGCAGTATTAATTTTCTTATGTTAAAGATTAATAGCGTCATAATTAAAGTGCATTTTAGACGTAAAATTTCTGCACTTGCATCAGCAAAATTGTTAAGTTTCCGATCGTTGCATAAATTTAGAGTCAAATGAAATGGTAAATTTCATATTCGTTATTGTATAAGGCTCAGAATTTTGAAACTGCCTAAACTTGATAGCTGGGTTTAATTTTTGAAATTAAAAATACTTATGACCATACTTCAAAAAGGCGAAGAAAAGTGAAAAAGTCAAATAGCAACAAATAATAAATAATTAAAATTAAAAAAATAAATAGATAATAAAAATGTTAATAAATTAATCATAATAAGAGGATCTGTAAATGAAATTTAACTAATATATTATAAAATTGAATTGGATTATTTAGAATTGCAGTAAAATACTTTGCTTAAGAAGATGGTTATCTTAAGACAAAATAACACGCCGAATAAATACTAATTCAGAAGTCAAATTAGCAGCTGAGGATGGTGGTTCGGTAAAACCATCGAAACTAGTCCTGTGAAAATTTTGTAAATATAACGCTGATTTTTGTTGTTTGACTTCTGAATTAGAAGGTTATCTGCTTCAATTTTCGTGGTGAACAATTTAAAGGAAACTGGCTCGTATTCAAGTTACACGTCGGGAAATCACGAAAATTCCCATGCAGCCACCCTATTCATCGTGATAGCAACCTGAGTCGAACTGCAAGTGTTCAGGGACTTCCCCGCTCGTTCGGTGGAGGTTCGCTCTGCTAAAAATGAAATAAAGTGAAACAAAAGATAAGTTACAAAGTTAATACTAACAATTTATTGTACACTGAGGATAAAAATTGAATTTTAAAAGCATTCTTTGCGAACAGATAAAATTGCTTTCTTATTAGTCCAAAGGGATTTTATTCCGGAGGGACTATTGTTCTCGTTTGGCGATTTTGCATCGAATCACTCTGAATTCCATTTCACTTTTGAAACTGTTGCCACCGAATATTATCGCCCTGTATTATATTTGAAGAAATTAAGTAATGAAGAATCTGCATAAATGTATGGATGTTTCTCGCATTGTGATAAAACAACGGTACCCAGAGCCATCCAGTTTTGAATGAGGTAATCATGCTGCGAATATGTGCATCTGGAAACCCAAATTGGAAATTTGGAATTTGTTTTATGATCGATTTCATATTTTGTAAAACTTTAACGAATTTTTGATGAGCAAACTCAAAGATTTCAAAGCGAGCAATAACAACGTTGTAACGTTGTACAGAAAAAACAATTTTACCTCCAGTGCGCGAAATGTGTATCAGAAATTCTAATGCGAAGAATATGATATTTAATAAATAAAGGTAACACACAAGATGTTAAAAAACGCCCCTTTGGACATAATTTAAAATCTAAAACCCTTCAGATTTCCTTTCCCCCCTTTTTTGCCTTTATTTTGATTTCTAATTTATTTAACGCCATCTTTGAGAGAATGAGGAACAGCCCACATATATGAGGATAGTTCATAACTCCTAAAGGAGCAGCGCTTCAAAATAGTAGATTTGTTTATCTCAAATGCTAAAAATTTTCCTCGTATTTTGCCTTTCTAAGGCAAAGCAAAGCGTACATTCATAGCTACTAGTACCACGACGTGAAGTAGCTACTAGCTACTAGCACCAATATCAGCTTAACTGTTGAAAGCATTGTTGTGTTAATAATAGAATTATTCCTTATGATAAGATTCACTTCTGTAACAAAATGTTGGAACTCGTCTTATTTGGGGTTTCGGTGTGCTTCAGCCAGAATTGTGATTTCATTTAAAAATTCAGACAATGTTAAATAGACTTGCCCCTGTTATCTTATTTTTCCGACAAAGCTTTGCGTTTCTTCCAACTTTTCATGTTATGTTATACAAAATTCGTAACAGCGGGTTTAAGGAAGCTTACGGTCGAGCCAGATCCACGTGATTGGCAATTTGTGTTCTATAATCTCCCATAAGTGAGATAGAACAATTTTGAGATAAAATAATTTTTAATTTTATTTTAACACTTCCGTGTTTGTTTGTTTAGAAATTCTAGTGGTAAAAATTCACCACCAGAATCTACATACCACCTTATATAGTTTATAAATAAACTATAGTAGTTTTGTTTAGCTGAATCCAAGATATGTGTTCCAGGCTTTTCCCAGTTTTCCTTTTCTATAATAACTAACAAGTCATTTTATTTCCTTTTGCCTTCGATGTGAATACGAATTAATTTAATCATTATAGGTAGATTCTTCAGGACTGTATCCTTTCTAAGGCAGGTAATCTACAAGCACTTTCAAAATACAAATTTACTTTCAAAATGTCGTAAAGAATGTTTAACAATGAGATGAAAAAAAGCATCTCTTGAAGTAAAGAACCAAAATGAAATATCTACTAATTAATGCATAAATTTTAAGTTATTGAGAAAATACTACAATAATCAATGTTTTAAACTGCTATGCATATACTACTCTACTGAATTTCCTGATGTGAAAATTCAAATAAAAGTAATTCTAGTAAAAAGAAGGGTTTGAATATCATAGATAAACTAGACACCTAAGATTCGCTGAGAGTTCTTATTTTATCAGCCGCTAAATTTTATTTTTATTCATTGCCCGTTTAAATATCATGGAATTTCTAATTCAAAAATGTTCATCTTCTAAAACAATTATGCAAGATGTAATTGAATTTTTTTTTCAAAACATGTTTCACAATTTTATCTGAAATAATTTTTCAAGATAGCTTTTCTTTGAGATGACTGAACTTTTCACAATTAAATATAAATCTTAAATTAGACATTATAATGAAAATTACTTATTAATATTGATGAATTCAAAACGCAAATAAAATTGAGTAGAAAACGATTATAAAATATGATGAAACAGAAAACTTATACAAAATTTCAGGTAAAAATCAACGCTCTACAAAAAGAAAAAACTATTTATTCAGTTAACTGATAAAAATCGTTATATTTCGCGATTTATAAATATTACGTTGGCGCTATCTGCCGTCGACAACGGTATTTTTTCTTCTTTCTATTCACCCTTATACTCAGCAAGTAGGAAAATGAGGGCTGTGACAATCTTCTTGGAATTTCTCTAAAATTTTTCTGTCATTCGAACTGAGTGTAGATTCTCTGCGATAGAATCACGCGTAGGCTGACACTCTTAAGTTCCTTTCATCACGAATAGAATACGTACGAAACATTATATCTTTGATCTTCTTCGTTCTGCTTCTTTCTGTTTTTTTTTTTTTTTTTTTTTTTTTTTTTTTTTTTTTTCCGAATGCTTTTTTATGCCTTGCAGTTTTTTGCCTTTCTCATTTTGCCTCGTTGCTTCTTTTGCCGTGAATGTTACACCCATTTTGATTAAATTCTAATACAACTCTTTTGCTATTAGGAAGTAAAAGATACCAGACATGCTGTTGATGGAAAGGCATCTTTTACTGCATTCTGGGGCGTGATCCATTTTTTTAGAGGAAGACGACTTTCTTCGATAAACAATATAAACTAACAAATAAATTTTAAAGAAAAGTAATATATAAATAGCTGCGATAGAAAGGCGAAGATAATAGGCTTAATAATAACGGAGCTTATTTCACGTAAAAGTTCCAAACCAATTTTCTGTGCTCCTGTGTATTTATCTTTTATTTGAATAAATACATTATCAAACTACTACATCTCAAACATGAAAATCAAAGCGAATCAGTAAGAAAACACGGCAGTAGAAGCATATTTTATTAGTTATAATAATAATGATGATGTTAATGTTGCAATAATAATTTTATTAATGTTAAGTTATTTATTAAATGTGCTATAAAATATGCATGGTTAATCATAATTCCAGAAAGTATTTAAAAAGTTCGTAACAATGAAGTTAGGCAACTGATACCAAAATTTATTACACTGAAACCGGGACAAACTCAAAAAGTTCTTTTATACTTCCCACATAGTCAAACCATCAAGCTTTGCTAATAAAATGGAAATCTAGTCAATGAAATATTTCGTCTTATCCATTGGTGAGTATGTCACGATCCTCCAGAACTACAGCAAAGGTGATACTATTATAAAGGTTCTGGAGATTACAGAGCAGTGAAGGTAAAATTTCAGTATCTCGTGAAAAAAGCAACAAGGGAATAAATTCGAAGACCTCGATGGACACCAATATTAAAGCATTTTATTCACATACTGTGCGTCTTATGCAATTTAGTGAAAAATTTTGACTTAACTTACTTCAAATCAAGTGCAGTACTCTCATAAATGGTATTGATAACTCTTTTAAAGTGATACTGACAACTGTTTTGTTGAAATAGGTAATTACCACACTGTTTTCATTCAACAACAGAGGCATTAATCAGCTTTTCAATATCCATATAACTGCCCTCATTGACGCATAGCTGTCTAGATTAATAACAAAGAGGTGAGTATTTATATAACATATAAAAAGAAATAATAAATTATCTAATTCTGTATACTAAAATTTGGTATCGGTAGTGTAGCTTATTTCTTACCAATTCCTGAATGTACTTTTTTTTTTAATATCCCTATATTTTAAACATTGTAAATTAAATACATTATCAAAACAAAATTATTATTTAAATTGTTGAGAGATTTTTAAATTTCTCAATTTCCTAAACAATTAAACATTGATAAAACTTGTAAGATAAATTAAAGATCTTAGCTTCATTAAATGGCAGCATTCTGAGATATGTCCGTTTGAGAGGCCTCTTGAAATAAAAAATCCAAAGATCTCATGTATTCTGAAGTATACTCCTGACCACCCAAATTGCAACACCAAGAAAGACAAGAGACATCACAACAAAATTTATTTAGTAGATAACATGTTGACCAAGTATCAAATGATTAAATTTATAGACTTCTGTGAAGTGTGGTTCCTTCCAGAATCAGTAGCCAGAGTAGCCGCCATTGTTGGATACCACACGCCTCGGCATTGATTCAAAAAAACTTTGGATGTGTTCTTGGAGTACAGCAGACCAAGCAGCTTCCACACGTTGACAAAGTTGATCTGGTGTGGCAGCTTGAGATGTAATCTGGGTCAGTCGTTCAGCAACCATGGACCACATGTTTTCTATCAGCGAAAGATCCGGACAGCGAGCCGGCCAGGGAAGTAATTCAATCTGGTGGTTGACGAAGAACCCTTGGACAATGCGTGCCACGTGTGGTCGCGCATTATCCTGTTGAAATATGGTTGTGGGCAAGCCCCGAAGGTAAGGAAGGACAACTGGATCCAACACCTTGGAGATGTAGCGCTGGCTGTTTAAAGGCAACGTGTATTAGAGGAGTGCGAGAGTGATATCCAATACCGCCCCATACCATAATACCCGGTGCAGGAGCAGTGTGGCGGTGCATAACGCAGCTGTTCAGCATCCTCTCTCAACGGTGTCTCCAGACTCGAATCCGACCATCGTGATGTTGCAAACAGAAGCGTGACTCATCAGTAAAGACAATTTCATTCTATTCTACCTTCCACATCCTTCTTTCATCTCACCATTGGCGGCGGAGACATAATTGACCGTTTTTTTTTTTTTTTTTTTTTTTTTAACCTTAAAAAAAAAAAAAAAAAAAAAAAAAAAAAAAAAAAAAAAAAAAAAAAAAAAACACAATTGATGAACTTGAAATCGTCGAAAACTCCAAGCCTTAAATAGCACTTTGGTGTGGCAACACAGGCGCGCGTGATGTGCGTCTGCGCTGAAATTCTAGTCATTTGAATATCTCACCTTCGCTAACGAATGTTGTAAATTTCATGTTATTTGTATGCTTCCTTCAGAGCCAGAGCATTTACGGTGGCCAGCAGTGTAATAATCGAGTCTCGTAGATGATAAATACAAGGAAGGCTAACGTAACGTAATACAAGAGATGAAATCATTCAAAGTTTTGACAAAAATTCCCTATAAATGTTTCTAACTACAAAACCTTCGACTTTATAAGAATAATGCATGAATTTTGATAATTATTACATTGTATAAATGGCTAATGCAACTTTTTTTTAACAAATTTTCATGATAAAAGGAAGTTTCAAACACATGTTGATTCAACAGTTCTTGACAGTTCTTAAACATATTTAAAGTGTATTAAAAGTTTATACATCTTTCACAATTCATTTAAAATTTCATGAGAAACGTGTAAACAAAGGAATAGCTAAGTTTGCTGATACTGCTGCTGTAAGTGAAATGCTTTATTTAATCGTTGAATTTCTCTTCCTTAATGTCAAAAAAGAAATTGTCATGTCCTTAAGGTTTATTTCAGCAAATAAGTTATATTCCTGTTATTCATTTCTGTATCTTCTATATCTTCAGTCGGCCTACATTAGCGTACAAATTAATTTAAATTCAAATAGCGAACATGATCGTAATTAACCACTTCACTGTTTTACAAAACTCAGATATTTGCTTCTGTTCTTTTTTCCTCCAATAACGAAACCTTTACACTTTTTTTTTTTTTTTTTTTTTTTTTTTTTTTTAAAGAAGCTGGCCTTAGAAATGTTTCTTTGCCCCCTTTCACTAAGACCTATTCAGAATTTCGCGCTAAATCCAAATTAACGTGAGCCGCCTACTTGTCACATTCATGTTAAATTCCCGGGAGAAAACATTACTTTGTCTTCCCTAATCTCTTATCTGAAAATTAAATTAATTATTTAAGACGATCCCTAAAGATACTCTTCCAAATGAGCAGTAGTCCCCATTGCAATTCCAGCTGAAGTGGAAGTTTTTTTCTCCTTTTAAAGTGAACTTTGCTTTGCCCAATCTTGATACAGCATACAGTGGACAGATGGTTACCAATTAAGCCACCAATCACCTCTTTTCACTTTCCCTGCATTTTGGGAGCTTGGGGAACACGAAGTGATTAATCTCTATAGAGGGTAACGAACCAGTCCACATTTAACCCAAACAGTGTGGGATTTTGCTGACGCCTGACGACCCTTTTCAAATCGACGAGTCCATCCTGGGGAAATGGTGAAGAGGTTAAGAGACAGTATAACATGTAAACATGTCAGTATGACTGTATAACCTGAGAAGAAGAGCCTTCAACCTAACCGACTCGTGTACAGATGGAGTAAATTTTGTGTTGTCTAACACAAATCCATTTTGAAAAGAAAAAAAAAAAAAAAATGGTGCCAGTTTTGTCTAGATGCGTCAATTTATTCATGTTTTGGTAAATTCTCAATGCAATTTTTCTATTTCTTATATTGTTTTTTAAACATTACGTGGCTCAAATACAATCAATAAGCAGCACAGTATTAGTCAATAAATAAAAGAGAGAGTCAGAAAGTTTTCGGCAAGCCATAAAGAAAGATTGTCATTGTTTTCATGGGAAGAGAAAAGTTAGAAACATTTTCTGTTGTTACCTAAAATGGAATCAAAGGTTCTTGGCACATTTGCAGTTTGAGGTCTACAGTCGGTGAACGGACTGTTAATACGTACAATTAGAACTCTCGTTGCTGTTTGTAGGTGAAATCTAGGATTGTGTAGTTTGCTGCTATGTAGGTATTTGAAATCTTGAAACATCGCAAATAATGGCAGTCGATATCATTTGCTAATTTTAAACTGGAATTAAAGCATATCTAATAAGTCTTTTAGCTAAATTATTTCCTCTTGTCTGAATTACTGGAATTTGGTTAGACTCCTGTTTAGTCTGAATATGATAATTCATCTAAGCAAAACAAAGTTTGAGCAGAAGTAGGTAGATAATTAGGTTTTACCTTGTAGAAAATAATAAGAATTTTTGTCTAAGCAAAAAATTTTCGTTTACATTTTTTAGAGCAACATGAGGCATTTTCGACTCATCGATCATTGTATAATCGAGGACTACTTGAATAGGACATTTTCTATTTATTGGAGGGATCTATCCAGATGATTCATTTATATAGTCATCTAGTCCTCCAGTTATTATGTTTTCCGATATTTTTTTACTTCTGGAGATCACGAGAAGATATCACGAGTGGCAAGCACTGATGAACTCAAAACAAGTGGAATTTAGGCAACTGCATGTTAAACAAGCGTTTAACGGCGTATTGAAATTTATTAAAGATTTAAGTCTTAAAAATTGAGATGTACGAACTTCAGATTGAGAAAGAATTTACAATTAAAAATTTAAAATCATAGAAAATACTTACAAATATATTCTTTCTTAAGTTATAAGGTCCGTCTCCCGCCTTCTTAGCGTGACTTCGTGGTGTAGTGGTCTGTACGCTGGGCACGTATTCCAGAGGTCCGTGGTTCGATTCCCGACGAAGGCGTTGCTCATTTTTCATCACTCCTGCTTCCAAAATCCTAATGTCGTTACAGTGGCGCCCGAACAAAAAGGGTGGTAGATCATGATTCTCCACATCCAGGATTTGGCGATTGGGTCCCAGAAAAACCCCAGTCGCCCTTTAAAAGTTTAAAAGGAGGAGTATATGGTATTTCTCACGCCTTCTTAGCGTGCCTTCGTCGTGTAGTGATCTGCATGCTGGGCGCGTATTCCAGAGGTCCCTGGTTCGATTCCCGGCGAAGGCATTGCTAATTTTTCATTTTGTCTACTTCCAAAAATACCAAATGTCTCTACAAGTTGAGGTAAAAATGATACCTACTGCTGCCGTCTCATGATTAAAACTTTATCTTTGAATAATTTTAAAACCCAAATCGAAAAGAATTTCAGTTTTAAAAGCTCAGGAATTTGTTTCGGCATATTTTTGGGAATGTTTGAAAATTTCTTTTTAAGGATGCAATGATTAAGTACTACGATTAGAATTTATCAGGAAAGTAATTACGACTAATTTGCCTGTTTCAGTTTTCGAATGCCTTTGTTTGCAATGCCTTGATCTCGTTCTAATAATTTTCTTTTTAATAATTTGGGTATGGCACTCATACTAACATTTGGAATGAAGATTACTGACCTTACCAGAAGTAACGCGGAAACTTTTCTTATCACGCGAACCTCAGGTCTTTCTTATACTCTCATTGTTAGATTATAATGCATAGCATTAAAAAATAACAGGCCATTAAAAGACTATTTACGTCAAATGCTTATGTCATTATTTTCTTAAAGGATAATAGTATAAAAAAACTTACTACATAATAGATTTTCGAGGAAATCTATTGTGTAGCAATCTTTCAGTCTTCAGTTTATGATTCACATACCCACTTTTTCAGCTGAAAATTTTTATTAAGATTTCGATGGTTGCATTCGAAACCGCCACCATGGTGCTTATACTACGGGCAGTCAAAAAGTTCCCGGAATTTCATGGTAAAGTTTTATAACTACAAATAATTTACTTATTTAGTTTACTATCACTATATTTATTTACTACCATAATCCATAACAGGCAGTAGCTGAAGGTAGGGCTGTGTGGTGATCAGTTGGCTTAATGTCGAAGTTCGAGCAAAGGGCGAACAGCAAGTTCATTTGCAAATTGTGGAAATCTACTCCAAACGCGTTGCTAGCCTTAAAAAAGTTTACGGTGACTATTCCTTAAAATAAAATAAAAGAATAAAAGAAACGGCCGTTAATTAATGGTTTTCGAGATTTCGGGGTGAACAGGAATCCCTGGAAGAAGAGAACGCAGTGGGAGACCTTCAATCAGCAGAAACGAAGGAATGGTCGAGCAAGTGAAGTCAGATCAGATCGAAGTATGATCATCACTGCATCACAACAAGACTCCCTCCCACACATTGATTGTTGTGCAGACATGGCTAGCAGAAAAAAAAAAAAATATCCCGTTCTCCACCAATCTCCCTATTTTTTGGACCTAACTTTTGGACTACCTCTCGTATGTTCCAACAAGTGTCGTTAGTCCCATCATCCATAACAATACTTAGTTTCGATTTCTGAAATGATTTAAGAAATAGAAAGATGTTCCTGGACTTTGAATCAGCCAGGTAATGCTTGTAAGGAGTTATCATATCCTCTTGGTGCGTGCGTTTGGAGTGTAAGTGATTAGGACATACAGCAAAGAAAATAAGTGCTTAGTTTACCGGCAATGGATGCTGGATTTCTTATATATCATTTGCACAAAAGGTCCAGGACATTTTTTTTTTTCATTTCAGAGTTTGCAGTACTAAAATGGAACAAATATTGCTTTTATGTTACCTGGTTATATTCTTACTTGATATGAACTTGCCATGTTTCCGCGCTAATTTACTAGGTGGCAGGCTGTGCTTAGCAACACACTGTTCAGATTGTTGTCGCATTCGTTATGGTGACACAGTGGATGCTGATTGTGAGCAAAGAGTGAACATTAAATTCTGCGTTAAGCTCGGGAAAACCTCTAGTGAAACATGGAACATGATTAAGCAAGCATATGCAGGCGAGGCACTTTCAAGAAGTCGTGTTTTCGAGTGACATAAAAGATTTCGTGAAAGCAGAGATTCAGTGCAAGATGACCCAAAAGCTAGTCTCCCATTTATAGCACATACCGATGCAAACGTGGAGCGTGTAAGACAGTTATTGCAAGAAGACTGTCGTGTAACTGTGAGTATGACACTAGAAGAATTGAATTTGAATCACAATGTGTGTCATAAGATTTTACGCGAAGATTTAGGGAAACGGAAACTTAATGCAAGAATCGTCTCTTATTCATTAACAGATGAACAGAAAGAGGAAAGGCGAAGAATTTCTGCTTAACTATTGGATAGAGCCAGACGTGATCCCACATTTGTGTTTAAGGTTATTGTGATTTTTTTTTTATTTCCGTAAGTGAAAAAGTGAATGAAAGGAAAGCTTCATCAAGATTATTGCAGACATTCAACGAGCTGTGATAAATGAGATTGCTAGCATCGCAGTTGAATTTCCCTGCTTGCTTCCAAGACCTCCAGAAACGTTGGCTGTTGTATATAGATAACCAAAAAATATATAGATACTTT
Source organism: Stegodyphus dumicola (assembly GCF_044657685.1). Taxonomy (NCBI): domain Eukaryota; kingdom Metazoa; phylum Arthropoda; class Arachnida; order Araneae; family Eresidae; genus Stegodyphus; species Stegodyphus dumicola. The sequence continues at coordinate 220,898,798 of NC_140769.1, read as the reverse complement.
GATAGCAGCTAGGATCATAACTTGGTAAAGGCTATCTGACAAAGGATGAATTTTACGCTTGGAAGAATATGAAAAGTTCTCTACAGTACTGTAAACTAAAAGTAAGTGTACAGTAACTGCTTGGATTTGCTCAGCCGGGTCCGGTACCTCTTCTCAACAGCCTTTTAAGTGGAAAAGAATGTTAAGAATGGTTGCGTATATTTATGTTATGCTTAGTATGTTCATCTAGTGTTTGGAAGATCCATGATTTGAACCCGGGAAGAAGAAAGGAAAATTTTGTGTTTCTTGTTCCGAAATGTCTATTAGTCTACACATGTATAATGCCATGTTCATCAATATGCATGAATATATCGATGAATATATTCACATCCATTAATAGTCTATATATGTAGAATGCCATTTTCATGAATCCCACGAATACTCTGTACATCTAGAAAACTATATTCATGAATGCCCATGAATAGTCTGCACATTGTAGAATGCCATATTCATGTATATCTATAAATATATTCGTAAATATATCCATGTCTGTGAACAGACTGTGCTTGTTCATGCAGAGAAGCAGCAGCGCTCCGAGATTAACTGTAGCGAATAATAGGCTTGAGACATGATGATTGAGGCGCAACTGCGTGTATTTTATGATATTTGGAGCAGTGAACATTAAATGATGTGAATATTTAATTATCAGTGCTTAGTGTAAGTGTGAGATACTACTTTTCACTCCGTGTGTGTAGAAAGCCATATTCATACAGCAAATATATATGCGGGGAAACAGAACTGTTAAGTTAAGCGTATTAAGGCATACTAGCGTCAAGTATTGTAACAATGGAGCGTAATATATGCGGCACTGAACATTAATAGCGCACCATTTTTCTTTTCATTTCAATGTGAAGGTAATGGAGATACTGATGTTTTAGCTTACTTTTCAATCGATACTTTTGCAGCAAATATTTTTTGAAAAGACGGTAGCAATAAATAAAAACTATAATACAATAAGTGGTTTTCAGTTCGGATCGCCAAATATGAGGACAATGAGAACGATTTAATTTTAAAATTCTTTATCCTTTAGTTCCTTAGTTTATCCTTTAGTTTAGTTTATGGGTATCCTTTAGTTCTGTTTTTATACGACTCTTAGCCATAGTATTTAAACGGTAAGTAGATTCACAATGTCTTAAGTTTAATGTCAACTATAATTTACTTGGAACTATAGTTTATTTAGAATTTAATGATTAGTTACAAATGTTTATAGGCACAGGCTGTGCGTCAGATTTGCCTGAGCATTATATTCGAGCAGAAAAACACTTCGTCATGATGTGTAACCATGATGTCAAAAACTTCTTTTCCTGCATTTCTGTCCTAACCTGCATATTCATTAGACATGCCTCCTGTATGAATACGTCTGTGATACATTAGCAGAACAAGTGGTTCCAATAAGTACATTCACTAATTGTTATAAATGTCTTTCTGATCAATATTATTCCGTTAATAAAGTATTACCGTTTTGTAGTTATCAAATTCCGAGATGAAATATTCTAGCAAAACTTTGCAAATTTAATCAGTTATCTCTTGCAAAACAAGCGATTTGAAACATAAAATTCATGAACTTCGTAGAAGTTTGAAACCCAAATTTCATAAACTTCGTTAAGTTCTCTTCTAATAAATCATAATATAGCAATTATAATTTTATTCATAATTCAAGCATAGAATTTCCGCAAAGAGCCATGTTTGGCAGAAAATAAATTAAATGGAAGACGTCTTTTGATCACAGACGCTGAAAATCTGAAACCAAATGAACGAGCTTTCCCTTGCAAAAAACACACAAGTTCAAATGTAAAATATGCTTCTTCTTTTCTTTCTTCCTTAAAAAAAAGAAGAAGCAAAATAGTTCAATAAATATTTTTCTTCTTTTTTCCTTTTTTACTTCCTTGCACGAAGTAAAAAGGAAATATTGTAATCGCGAAAAGTTTCAGCCATCATATTTCAACGAAAATATCCATTTTCACCGCTATCGAATGCAATTAAGAATGTTTTTGCATGACATCTGTAGGTAAGGACAGAATAAAAGACTCTTTTTCCCACCAAAATATATATATATATATATATATATATATATATATATAAACTGATTTAAAATGAATTTTGAAGAGAATTTTTGTTGGCGTCTGTGCGTACGTACGTATATACGTATCTCGCATAACTCAAAAACGATTAACCTCAGAACGTTAAAATTTTGTATATAGGACTGCTATAACATGTAGATGTGCATCTCGTATTTTGGTTGCAATCGGCCGCACCAAAAGATACTCTGTTACTCGGCTCAGTGATCTCAGTTACGTTATTCTTATATATTTGCAAATTGTGCATTTTTTGCTTTAAAAATGATTAAATTATGTTGTTCTTATCTTCCGGTTAAGTTAAACCACATGCCTTTAGTTAACCCACATGCAATAATTGTGGACTTATCAAACATTTAAAAGTTTTTTCAGTGCGGCTAACCCTAACTTTTTATTACCATGGCCGCCATGTTCGTTTACATTTCAAATTTAACAGAATATTGGATTTGTTGCCAAGCTAGAGAAATTAAGCTTCGCAACAACAAAAGAACGTTTTCTTTTATTATTGCAAATTAAATTATGCTTAATTCATTCTGGAATTATCATTTAAGTTGTTAGCTTGTTTTTGCGTTGAAACTATAATTTTAATTGTAAAAATTGTTTTTTAATTGTTTTAACTGTATTTGGTGTTTTATGTTGTTCTATAGCCTTAAAATTTTAATGAAAATATTTTGAATTTTATGTATTTTTGCCTTGCCGCGAAGGGAGAAGTAAATTAATTAGTAGCGCATGCGCATTAGGTAAGCGGCGCTGAATCGTCGGCGAAAAAGTTTTTTTTTTTTTTTTTTTTTTTTTTTTTTTTTTTTTTTTTTTGTTTAATTTCTTTTATATATCGTTTTAGATTTATTATAGTATTTGAATAGAACTTATGGTAATTCTTCAGATGATATAATTTTTGTAAAAATGAATGTTAATGCTGTTAAGTGAACGTAGCGCCGAAGTGTGGCTATGGTAAATAAATATAGTGAACTTTAAAAGAGTGCATTTATTCTATGGTAGTCAAAGCGCTATCAACGAAATAGATTTAATTCAAAATTCGTTAATTGTTAATTCAATATGTTTAAATGAAATGTGGGAAAATTGCGTATAATTTAATATTCCATGCAAGTTCCATACGAGGAAGTCTTGTGGTGTACACATCAGATTTTTGAATTTAATATTAAATCGTGTAAAAATAACTTGATACTATTATCTCAGCTTTTGTTAAAAATTAAGACGCAAATTCAATTAAAATTTCAATAAATATATAACACTTATTTCTATAAATAGATATTTCTAAGAATAGGACCCAATCACAAATTTTGAATCAAATGTATGATGTAATAATTAGAAAATTTTATTTCAAATGAATACGTTCAGTACATTCCAAAAAAATAACATTGTTAATTAATTTACAAAGATCCTTCCTTTAGGAACTATAATCCTTTCCTGCCAAAATCATAAGATATTGCCAATCAGAGAGGTAAAAGATTTCCATTTATTTCTAAACATTTACCTTTATAGTATTTTCGCAGTTTTTAATGCCAACAAAGTCAATAGTAGAATCATTCTTATCGTATATATCTTTGCAGTGAATCCCATTTTTACTTTTAGACAGCATATTAACATTTTCTAAAGATTCACACCAATTAATGCAAAACGGGTGATAATTTATTTGACGCCTTTTATGTTTTATTATCGAAGATGGAGTCCCTTCCCTTCTCTAGTGCACAGTAAGAACGACTAAAATAGTTCTTTTCTGAAATCTGATGATGTCCATGCTTACATTCATCGCTTGATGGTTGATCGACCTCAGAAGAAACTCCGATCCCCCTCTCTACTCCACTTGCTTCTTTACCTCCTCTCTGAGGGAAGTGTAACTCTACTTTACCGGTGCCTAATCCTTCAGCAGATTACGTATTATTCAATCGCCGGAGCGCTGCAGAACTGGCGACGGCAACAAAAGGAAAGTTGGTGCGCACCAACTTCCCAATTAACTGGGATTTAGGCGAAGAATCTTTCACTTGGGCAAGATTTAAGCTGATTGGAACAGATTTCGGAGCCACCTAATTGGGAAATACCTCTCCGTGATTTGTCCTGCTATGGTGGCAGAAGTAGCTATCCGCGAAAAGCGCTAGTTTTATGCCAGGCTTGTCTAATATACAAAGTCCACGTGACATCAGGAAGTAACCACGCCTCCTCGGAAAGAGGAAGAGAAAAGGAAATCTCGCATGCACTTGCCAGGACCGTGAGGGGTCGTATTAGTTTTATTTTTGTAGCGCAGTAAAAAAAAAAAAAAAAAAAAAAAAAAAAAAAAAAAACATTTATAAGTTTTTCAGGGAACAGTTCGGAAAAGTAAAAGAAGATAAAGAAGACAAGTCAGACAATATAGTCAAAATTTCTATTTCAGAATTAGGTATATATTTTTCAGCTACAGAATTTTAATTTTCCTAATGGACGACTATTACACTACTGCTATTATACACAAATTTTTTCAACCTGCTTTTAGTTTACTTAAAATATTTTCTGGATTGTTAAAAAGTTCTAATATTTCACAATATAAAAAATTAGAATGCCCTTACTTTTATTTTAGTTGCTCATATAAAGCAAATAACACTTTTTACATGATGATTTTAACGTGGATGCAAATTCTATTTTTTCCTAACGAAAAACTAAGTGTCGCCTGATGTGTTGTTTTGTTGTGAGCCTTAAAAGGGAAGGGCTAAGAGTGAAAAGGGCAAATAAAGTTTATATGCTTACCAAATAAGACATGAAAGAAACGTCTCCCATCAGCAAACTTATCTCGTCATTAGACTCCTTTATTTGTCGTAGTCTGGTTACTATACCCCTTTGTTTATCGTAAGCCACCTTTCTTTTCATGCATCAGCCGATTTTTAGTTTCAGTGTACACTCTAATTATATTATACATCTTACTTTTCCCTTCATTTATCTTAATGTACAACTTCCAAATGTTATAGAGAGAAACATACGCTTTTTTAAACAGATTATATTATTGCTTACTAAGGTACTATCGAACTTCTAAGATAAAAATGTCGGTTGCTTCGAACTAGAGCTTAAATTGCGCCGGAGCCCGGCTCCGTTACTTCTTAGTTTTTGGGATAAATTTCTAATTCTAGGTAGAGCGCACCGCAGCCCTAAATAAGAAGGCTTCGGCACTTCTTTTATGTAACTGAACAACAATTTCGGTAAAAATTTGATCTTGAAAATTTTATTTGCTATAAAATTATATAAAAAATTGCGTATTAAATTTTAATTTATCTCTTTGCATTTTATTTAATTTTAATCATTTAATTACTTTAATTATTCAATTATTTTAATAAATAATTAATTAATTACGAATTAAACTATAATTATCAATTATATAATTAATAAATGTTAATTATTAACATAAATTAAACAATTAGCCATAACAATTAATTATTAATTATTAATTAGTTTGATAATCATTACCTATCCAATTTTTAAATTATTAATGATTTTAATAATCATTTTATTCATTTATTTACTCTTGTCCTTCCTGACGATCTTCCAGGGCTCCGGCACTTCTAGTTTTAGAATTTAAGTCCTGCGTTAGAACTAAACTTGGGAGTTGAATAATAACTAATCTTTCTTACCAATTCATATGGAATAAGCTGATGAACAGCTTCTTTGCCGAATGATATAAAAATTTCTGCATCATTTTACCAGCTGGAATCTACATGAAGGCAGTGTGCAGTTAGAATTCAAGCCGTTAAAATATTAACGTAACACACTGTCATAGAAAATTCAAAAAAAAAAAAAAAATTCTATATTTTGCAAATGATACGTTCTTCAGTCTGCTGATGATAAATAAAAATAATCTTAAATTTGCATAAATCTGAAAATGATTTTTGGAGAAATTATTCAAGCTACCATCAACAACTCAGAAATTTTTACAGGAAAGTATCTCTTCGTACGCATGTAATCCTCGTATACTTTGCATTTTTCGATTAAACAGCAGTTTCCACGAGTGATTTTATGACGGGGGGGGGGAGAGGAGTCCACATGACCTGAACATTTGCGGCACCTCATCTTAAAACACAGGGTATGCTTTATATTTTTTTAACGATTCGGCGGTTGCGAGATTAAGCGATTCTTTCTTTCGAAATACGCGCGATACCTGCCAGTCGTAAATTTATAATGCTACCTGTGTTCGTTTTCGCGCACTGCTTTGCATAACTGGAATGCGAGTTGAGCTCGTTGATGAACATCAAAAGGTTGAATTAATTCAATAATGTAGACAGTCCCAGCTCTCGCGAGTTGAGCTATCCCATAAATCCGCTTCTAGTAACTTCCTTACACATTTTTCTTAAGTGTTTCAGGTTTTTCACCCTTTCAAAGTTTTAAGTTCAGTGCTGTCTTTGGGTTTTTTTTTTTTTTTTTTTTTTTTTTTTTTTTTTTTTTTTCAAGATTCCCTACTCTGACAGCAATAATAGTACATTTAATCCAAAGGAGCTTTGTCCCTGAAGGACTAGTGTTTTCGTTTTGCGATTTTGCGTTTTGCTATAAATGTCCATTTCACTTTTCAAACTGTTGCCACCAAATGTTTGAGGCCTGCATTATATTTGAAGAAATTAAATAATGAAAGATCTGCATAAATGTATGTATATTTCTCACATTGTGATAAAACAACGGTACATAGAGCCATCGAATTTAGAATGACGTAATCCTGTTGCGAATATAGGCATGTGGAAGCGCAAATTTGAAATATGGAATTTAATTTATTATCGATTTCCTATTTTGTAAAAATTGAACGAATTTTTGATTAACAAACTCAACGATTTCAAAGCGAGCAACATTCAACGTTGTACAGAAAAAAACATTTTTATCTCCAGCGCGTGAGACTGCGTATCGGAAATTCTAAAGATAGGTTCAATTTGAAACTATTTTGCGATATTACTCTTGACCTGAATTTTATGGTTTAAGTGCGACGAACGTGATATTTAACAAATAGAGGTAACAGACAAAATGATCGTAATTTAAAATCTGAAACCTTTCATTTTTTTTAACATTTTGTCTGTTACCTTTATTCTTTTTATATCTTTTCTTTTAATATGATTTGTAAGCACTGATTGAATGCGGATGGGAATTTTTAGATACTTATTTATGACTTTCGTTTCGCGTCAAAACTGTTAATCGCGAAGATCAGCTCTGTAATGATTGAAAACCTTTTTGTATATTTATTAATTATAACAATGAGCCTAGATTTGTGATTGCTACATGCCCGCCAAGCGTGCAAGAACGTACATTAAATTAAAGGAATATGCTTATGGATGTCGATACAGATTTGTAATCTCGGTTTCAAAATTTTGTACTAATAATTTAATAATTTTTGTTTGTATCTTTCCTTGAAATCAATAGCAGATTTACTCGCATATAATTTTGACTCACATGTATGAGGGATTGACATGATCTTGCATGATTCAGGCAAAGCTGATTATCTGTAATGCTTGAATAACCAGGTGAATGTTTAGGTGCTTGTTTACAAAATATTTAGGCAGCCTGATTTCTCACTCGCGTTCTTATTATCCATTTGTTTAATTACTTCTTTTAACATCAGCATCGCTTTCTGAAATCTTTACTACTACCGGTCACTGATGTTATTCCAGGTTGAGAGCCTGTAAATTAAACAAGCAAGACTCCCTTGATCGTCATGCCCACTTTAGTTTTTGTTACCCACTCTCTAGTAGAAATGTTTGAGAGTGAATTCCTGTATCTTAATTCTCTGTTCTTTAGAAACAATCACTTTATTTCTATTTATCTAAACCATAATCCTAGGATTTGACTTTTCCTTAATATCAAACTTTAACGAAATATTTTTTATGTTTTCCTTGTCTCACGAGTCAGTTGTTGCATTATGCTAGTTGCTATACTATAATGGTTATAATACGAGTTCCTTTAGAAAGAATCTTAAAAAGTTAGATATTTTCATGGCAATGAGTTACGCAAAATATACCAAAATAATGCGAAATATAACACACGTATACTTTATCAAGCAATTTAGCAACCAGTCAGCTTAAGTGTCAATCCAGTATTTATCTAACTAAATTAATTCTCGCACTTTTTTGGAATTTATTGCATTTAACACATGAAAGTATAATTAATCGTTTATAAACTATTTTTTTTTGGCTCCATGGGGCCACATAAAAAGTCAATTTCCATGTTCCAAGGCAGCTCTATCTTAATACTGAAATTACTTTCATAAAGTTCTTTGCTTTTATAAGACAATCTTTGTAATTGAAGCGTATACCTAGAATTAAAATTTAGAAAAACAACACTGGTACCCTTTGACGAGTACATCTATAGATGTATGGGTGCCTTTACGCCGAAACGCCGATACGTATGAACACCTTTGCGATGTGGTAATACTGTGCAACTTCTTCAGCTCAATTGGCCAATATTAATAATCTTTTATAGGCGTCTGCATTGCCATACAACTGTTAAAATCCAAAAATTGATTCTAACTGCTTGGGCACAGCAGTTAAAAGTATTTTATATGAATTTCTAGCTGACTTTCATGCAAAGAGCTTCATGTTAATTTGATTATAATTTCTTTTTTCACTTCGACTGTAAATATTTTGCTCCAAGTTCTGCTATCCCATTTCGACGTCAGATCATTTGATTGACGCTGTGTTGCCAGTATCACTTTATAGTCGGGCCGTTCTCGTTTCCCTTCATAATATTTTTTTCATTCGATCGTTTGGACAATGGCGCGCACTGTTGGCCTTCGCTTCTTCCGAGAAAGAAAGCGACCTAAGTTCCACAAGCAAAATGCAGTATGGGGGGAATTCCAGAGACCGAAAGTCGCAGGTCAAAGGTCACCGCGTCCCCGGTCTCGAGTTTTCGGTAACTGATATCCCAGTCGTGATGTTGGCCAGATGCGGAAAACTCGGCAAAGAAGACGGGTTGTCACCACAAGCAGAAAACTTCTGATGAAGTTATGATTTATACGTTTACTGTAACGCTTTGATTACAACTTGCCGTCATGTATACATTAGCGGGCAAACATTGGTAACCGTGGAACAAATTCCGAGTGCTTATTTTTCATGGATTTGCAGACTTCTGTTCTTTCAATGAAATCGATTGACGCATTTCTAACAAATCTAGAGTTGTTTTATTCTGAAATGTTAAAGCAAAAACATATTGCAAATTAAATTATTTGGACTTATTTTAAATATCAGTTTTTATTATTCTTCAAACAGTGAAACAGTCTAATAGATATAATAAGTGTGGGAAAAATATAAAACATAAATAACTAGAGAAAAAAATGACTTAAAATAAACCCTATTGTATAGTAAAATGCAGATTCCCTGAGAAGGAATAATAAGATTTCACGACGTGTCTGTGAAGTAGGTATGAGAAATGGATTGAAAGTTAAAAGTGCTTTTGTATAATTTAGTCACTCAAGAATATTGTGTGCTTCATATGAAAGAGTGTGGATGAAGATACGTTTCGGTTATGTAAACGGCTATAGTGTCTGAATTTGTGGCTCTGGAAATTCGCATCAGTTTCAATATGCTATAGATAAATTTTATTTCCTCACATTAAACAGTGAAGATATTAAATTGCTAATCTTCTTTCAACAAGAAGGAGCACTTTACTACTTTACGAATCTCTTAACAAACCAACTGAACCGTCAATTTCCGGAACGGTGGATTGATAGAAAGGGAACTATCCCGTGGCGTCTAAGAAGGATCTTACGTTTCTCTAGGATTTTGTTAAAAATCTGATTTACTGTGGAAAAAATTGTTAAACCTGATTATTCAAGATTTATTTTCAGAAGAGCAAATGCAAGTACTGCACCAGTTTTTCTTTCTAGAACATGGACCGAAACTGAAGATCTATGTATGACGTCTTTTAGGTAGTAATAGTACTTACTTGTCAACTTTGTTCATGACATTGTTGATGAATAAAAGCCCTTCCAATCCATTTCCATGACAAACAGTTCACAGTGACCCAAGGACCTAATGAAATCTCAAACACCATTTTTGAAGATCCTGGAGGGGAGGGCATTATTATATAGGATCTTCAGAAATGAAGAGTTGGATTTCATAATGTTTCTCATCGTGTTTAGAATAAAAGGCTAAAATACTTTCAAAGAATTCAGCACAGAAAAGTAAAATATATATATATATATATATATATATATATATATATATTAAAGAAACACATTTTCCATTAAATAGTATTATCATCTAAGTCTAGAGACGGCAGGAAATAATTTTCTATGTTAATAATTTACCGGATGGTTTCTTAAACACCATGAACCAGTACGTGAAACTTAAGGTAATATTTTTCTCACGTAAAACATACGGAAAACGACTGACAGTACTGGATTAATAATGTATCTGGCTCTTTCAATTGGGACCCTATTTACATATTTTGCTTCCAATGAAATCAAAATAATATCACACGGAATTTTTGTTAATAATACAAAACCCAAACACTGATATTTTAATAATTGTCTAAAAAGAATTTTAGGTACACATGAAAATATGAATTGTTATTATTAATCAGTCTTCAAAAAAGGAAGTTTTTCATTTTAATTTTAAAAAAATGTATGAATAATAACTTTAATTTAACCGCTCGAGAGCATCTTTCCCCCTCCACTCTACAGAAAGAAGTTTTGCTTAAAACGTTAAACTTTCCAGTCCTATTAAAATTTTTAAATAATATTAATTCGTTTTAAAACAGAAAAAGATCTTTCTTACAGAAATGATTAAACACATTCTTAACAAAGTATTTCGGTATCAAGAAAAGAAGATGCAATGCTGTTATTTTTTATGAATTGGTGCTTATGTTCGATCCCCACAAATTTATTTTCTCACCATTAAAATAAATTGGGCCAATTCATCACCTAGTTCTTCAGCATCAATATCATTGAGTTAAACATTTTCTGTTTGCTTCCCATAATGTTCATTTTCAGTTTTACATTGACACTTTAAATCACGTATGTATTGCGATAAAAATTTTAACAAATTTATACGGATCTTTAAGTTATTAATAGGATCTTGCATGCCTAATTTTCATTATTTTGCCTCAAATGAGAGTTACTAACAGAAAACAATTTTCTTTCATTTTTTTCAATGTTATATGCTTCGGCTTGAATCGAAGCATCTTCTTGAAAGCAGAGAAGAAATGCACTTCGTGTCTCATTATATCCATTTCGGATTGCTTTTATTGCATGTACACTACGGAAAAAAAAAAAAAAAAAAAAAGAGCCGGGGGGGGCAGTTCTATATCTTCCCTTCTACGGGGCCTTCCCTTTTTTTTTGAACAGTATAAAAGTTCAAAAAAAAAGTACAAAATTCAAATTGCGTTCTTCATGTCCCGAAAGCGCGACTTAGGATATATATTAGATTTATATATAGCATTGTTCTAACATAATAATTTATTTACTAAAGAAATATCGATTATATTATCTCCTAATATAAATTTAGTAGAAGTATAAAAAAAAAAGGGAACCCATATGTAGAAAGTTTAATTCCGAAAATTGTGTTTTAAAGTAACTTGGATGTAAATTATGAAAAAAACGTTTTACGGGGACTTGAATTTAAATAATGAGTAAAAAAATCTCAAACTTTGAAAAAGAAATTAATAATTAAGAACAAGTACAACAATAATTTACATCCAAGTTACTTTAAAACACAATTTTTGGAATTAAACTTCCTACATATGGGTTCCCTCTTTCTTAATACTTCTACTAAATTTATATTCGGAGATAATATAATCACTATTTCTTTAGTAAATAAATTAATCTTACTTTGCAGCTATTGCGCAAGTATTAGAAAAACATGTTTTCGAACTAAATAAATTTTAGATCATTCAACATTGTATTTTGACACAAAATCGGACTTTTTCTGAAACGATATGCCAATTTTTCCCCACATTTCATATCTATGACTCAATTTGCGCCAAACTATTAGTTTTGTAAAAATCGCACGAGTAGTTTTTAAAAAATTAGCTCTCAAAATTTTAGCTCCTCAATGTTAATGGAGTTTTTTATATATTTATTAATCTCTCTTTTTTTTTTTTATTAAACTTATTTGATTCTTCCTTTCACATTTCGAAATTCAGGTTCATTCCAAATAAAATTCGCCAATTTTTATGATTTATATTTAAAATTTGTATTTTTAAATAATTTTTATAAATTTTTCGAAAAAAATTTTGAATTATAATCGATAAAATTTTTACCCTCATCTTAAAGTAGACGTATTTCTAAGCATAGCTGCAAAAAATTACAGTTTGTATTCAAAATTTTCGAAGATATACGGGAATTTAGATACTGGCACATTTTGAAATTTAGCATATTTGTTGAAAACAATAAAATATCAAATGTGGTTGTTAAAACATCAAATTACTTTGTTAAAACTATTTGAAAGTAGGAACGACATAACATTTTTTCCGCTCATGCATAGTGCCTCCGCTCCGTCGTAATGGAAGGGAAAGGAAAATTGGTTTCCATATATAAAAAACTCCGCCGAGTGAATTATTCTTGGCACAAACTAAAGAAATTGCACCAAGATAAATTTTTGAATTTCTCCGTAATTTGCACCAAATTTTATAAAATTTAATATCTAGACATAATTTGAGTCGTAGAATCGAAGTATGGAAAAAAATTGGTATGTTATTTCAGAAAAAGTTCGATTTTATGTGTAAATACCTATGTTAGACCAATGTTATATATAAATCTAATATATATCCTAAGTCGCGCCTTCGATGCATGAAAAACGCAATTTGAATTTCGTCTATTGGAGATAAAGAACTCTCTCCCTTTTTTTTCCTCCTCCCCCGCAGTGAACTTTGCATGACCAACTAATTTCACGTAGTCTCTTGACAGTGAAATACATCTCGTTTAGGGAAAATTTAGATTCCAAAGTGTTTCAAAGGCTGGGAAACGTATATAAAAAAAAGATTTAATTTTTTTTTTTTTTTTTTTTTACTAAATTAGAACACGTATAGCTCGCAGACAGCTGTGTTTCTAACTGAATTAAGTGAATATACTGGAAAGACCTATATTAGTATAATAAAGGTTCATAATATAATAAATTATATTCATAATACAATATATAATAAAGGTTCATATATATAACATTATAATAAAGGTTATCATTTATTATATTGTTTATTTCTAGCTGGCAGACCTTTATATTAACCGAGCAGTGTACACTGCGAAAAAAATAAGACAGTTCTATATCTCCGTTCTATTGGGCCGATTAACGAAATTTATCTTGTTGTTTCTCATGTCTCGAAAGCGCGACTTGGGATATGTATTAGATTTATATACAGCATTGTTTTAATACATGTATTTTGACACAAAATCACACTTTTTCTGAAATGGCATGCCAATTTTTTCCAATATTGCGATTCTACGACTCAAATTGTGACAAACTTTACAAGTTTTATAAAAAATCGCACGAGTAGTTTTTAAAAAATTAGCTTCCAAAATTTTAGGTCCTCAATGTTAATTGAATTTGATGTATATTTATTAATATCTCTTTTTTTATTAAACTTATGTGATTCCTTCTTACAGAATTAAAAATTTAGGCTTAATCCAAATATAATTCTCTCATTTTTTATGATTTATTTTTAAAATTTGTATTTAAAATTTTTTTTTATAATTTTTTCGGAAAAGTTTTGCATTATAATCTATAAAATTTTTACACATCATCTTAAAGTACATGTATTTCTAGGCACGCCTGCAAAAAAAAATTATATATACATGAATTTACATATTGGCACATTTTGAAATTTGGCATATCTTTATATATATAAGCGGCTTAAGTATTTGTCGCCGATAGTTTATTGTTGCCACTCGGAAAAATGAACGCGGAAATTAACGTTTCCGCAGTTTTTAATTAATGTCTTAGCCGATTAATGTCGTACGAAGATGAGAACGGTATCTATGGATTCGGAGAATTTTTTGGAATCTGAGGATACGCGTCTCGAATTTCAACTCGGCGCCGTTCCGTAGATATTCGAGAAAAAAGAATTTGCCACGTAGCCAAATCCGTCTAATAGGGAAAACGAAGAAAGAAAGTGGAAAATGTAGAGAAAACGTAGGGGAAAATTAGTTTTTAATTAATATCTCGGCTAATTAAAGTCCCCCAAAGACGCGAATGGTCAAAAATGGCGTGCCACGGACCTGCGGAATCTAACAGTGTGCTTCGCTAAAGCCCGGGAGCCAGCCGTTTCGGAGGAGATAATGTTACTTCACCCCATACATATATATATGCGGCTTAAGTGTCTGTTTGTCGCCGATAGTTTATTGGTTGCTTGCGTAACTGTACTAGCCAATGGGTGAAGTTGTCACGGCACAGAGTTGCCGTTTCAATTGAGACGTAGACAATTTCCTGTAAAACTTGCGTTTGATATGACCATCACTAAGTCTCACCAAACGCTTAAGAGTGTCGGCATTTTTTTACCTGAGCCTGCATTTGGACACGGTCAACTTTATGTTGCCTGTTCAAGAATCGTGAAAGAACGGACGTAAAATTAAAAATAATGGATAATCCTCTGCAAGGGGAGCTTAAAAATGATGGAAAGATCTACACAAGAAATGTTGTGTACAAAGAGATCTTTGACACGTGAATTAACATTTCATTATTTAAATCACCTTTATTTATTGAGCTAGTGGTGACTCTTAAGAAATGTACCGCCAGTGGTTTCCTTCATTGCGCTCTACTTTAAGCAATTAAGCAAGTAGAAGAGGGAAACCCCGTGGGGCAGTAAGCAAAGGGATGTCCTCGCCGCCTGCCCTGGGTAATTCCGTTTGAGTTAGCAGACACCTTTGCAAAAATCATTTTAATTACAATTTATAATATCTGGAACAGCGGTCATTTCGTATGACAGCCGGTTTTCTAGTATGCTATAAGCGATAATAACGCCAAATGTGGCTTACCCACTTTGTTAAAATTATTTGAAAGTATGAAGGATAATTTTTTTCCCTTTCGTTTACAATGAAAAAAAGAAAAAGAAAATTGGTTGTCATAAATTAAGAAGTTTGCCAAGTGAATTATTCTTGGCGCAAACTGAAAAAAAAATGCTCTAAGATAAACTTTTGAATTTCTTCGTAAATTTCGCACTAAATTTTACAAAATTCAATATTTAGGCATAATTTGAGTCGTTGAATCGAAATATGGAAAAACTTTGTCATTTCAGAAAAAGTCCGAATTTGTGTCAAAATAACTATATGAGAGCAATGCTGTTTATAAAATCTAATACGTATACTAAGTAGCGCTTTCGAGAGATGAAAAACGCCAAATGAATTTCGTCAATCGGTTCAGTAGGAGGAGAGATATAAAATTGTCCCCCTATTTTTTTTTTTTTTTCCTCATTGTACGTGCAATGATCTCATTTTCGCTCTAATTTAAGACTGACGTGTTTGATCTCAATCTCATTTCAGTCCAGATATTATTATCCACACGATAAGCGAGAAAGTACCAGACATCAGACTCAGCCTTCGCCTTACAAAAGATGGTGTGTTCGGGGAAATGAAAAAAGCTCACTATGTCTGCTTAATGTATGACTAATGAATATTATGATAAAAAGTACATATTTCAGTGTTAAAGTTTGTTCGATTAGTTTTCAAACACCATTTATCTTAAAAACCAAGCATTTCACTCTTCTTGTACCTATAAAACAAAACGTATACTCAACGTAATAACAGAATTTTAAGATTAAAATATATATTGTATGTAAATGTGCAGTATAATTTAATTATTTGCATTAATGTTTCCTTTAAAAAGGGCTTTCCTAGATAAATGTTCATGCCTTTATCATTAAAAATTCGACATTGATTTTTTTTTGCCTTTTTACTTTATAACATCTTAATATAATTGCTTACTTGACTTAAAAATGCTAAACTATTGTAGTTCCAATTATTTAGTTTCAAACTGGGTAAAAACCGGGTTCAATTGAAACAAGCAACATATTTTCATGATCAGGAAGTTCTCTGAATACTTTGACACACAGTTGTTGCACGAGATTAGTGTTAAAAGCGCGTTCTAGCTAAATTAGAATTAGAAGGAATTTATAGCGATGATAATTTCACAAAATTTGATTCACTAAATTAATAAAGAGTTGGGAGAATGAAGAAGAAGGCACGTACCTGAAGTGAATACAAGGAATAATCCATACTCATTTTATGCTGTATAGCCATCAAAAGATCAGCGGATAACAACGTAGAAAAAGAATTTAACAAGGAGACCTCTTTAAACTTGAGGCACCTTCCAAGCTAGAATCTTTTAGATGAAGTCTTGTACAAAATTAGGAATTTGAAGAATAAGAAAATTGTAGCTTTAATCAAATTCCCCTCCCCCGTAACTCGAATGCAAGCAGTTTTCCGAAAAAAAAAAAAAAAAAAAAACTTTATGAAAGAATCTTCCGCTTCTTTATCTTACACTCATGTCCATAAATTAAGGATAATGCAAAATCAGGCAAAGGAAGAGTTAGAAGCAAAACAAATTTGACTTATTTGTAAAGCTTATTTATTAAACAAAAGGTAAAGAGCAAAAAAAGATGCTATATGTTTGATATTATTAAATAAATAGCGATTTTTTCTCCCTGGAACAAATTAAAAAAAAAAAAAAAAAAAAAAAAAAAAAAAAAAAAAAAACAATATTACATGGTTGGTATGATTGTTAATACATTGTATGTCTCCCAGACGATGCAATACAGTCCGTGCAACGCCTAGGCATGCTGAGTATCAAATTATCGATCTGATCTTGGGGGATATTACACCACTCAAAAAGCAATGCTCTCCGAAGTTCCGGTAGACATGTAGGAGGAGGTTGACGGGCTGCAACTCGTCGGCCAAGCATGTCCCACACGTGCTCCACTGGATTCAAGTCCAATGAGAATGCTGGCCTGTCAATACGGGTAATATCCCCCGATTGAAGGCATTCGTTTACGATGTTTGCACGGTGAGGACGGGCGTTGTCATCCATAAGCACAAATTGTGCCCCCATGGCGCCCCGAAACAAATATACATGTTGTTCCAGAATGACATCCAGATAGATTTGGCTTGTCATGGTTCCAATTTGAACATGCAGGTCAGTTCTGGAACCCAGAATAATTCCACTCCAAAATGAGCACTCCTGCACCACCGTAACGGTGTCGTTCAGTGATGTTTTCTTGGTGGTAACGGGTACCTGGAGCTCTCCATATAAAAGTCCGGCGAGAATCAGACTGCAAGCTAAACCTGGACTCGTCGGAAAACATCACACAAGCCCACTGTTGCGGTGCCCACAATGCATGCTCTCTACTCCAGGCTAACCGCAGGCGACAGTGAGTTTCAGTAAGTGGAACGCATCTGAGAGGTCTACGAGCATATAAACCAATCTTCCCTAAGCGTCTGTACACGGTCTGCCTTGAAATTGTCGTACCAGTGGCTGAAGAGAGCTGACGAGACAGGTCTGAGGCTGTGCTCCGCCTGTTTCTTTTGGCAGTAACTGCCAAATACCGGTCCTCATTCGGCGTTGTAACTCTGGGACGACCTGTGCTGTAACGTCTACTCACATTACCATCCTCTTGGAATCGTTGCCAAAGCCTGGAGATGACACTCTGGGCAATTCCAAGTTTGTCTGATACTTCCAGTTGGGTACGCCCATATTCCAAACGGCCGATAATTCTACCACGTAAAAAATCATCCAAATACGTCCTTTGTGTCATAACTATTTGGTTATTGCACTGAAAGGCTTATAAAGCGCCTGCGAACAATTTTACTTCTTTGCCTGTTTTCTTTATATATCACTCTCTCTTACACTCTCGTCATTGTGACGTACCATCGGTGTCATCTGGTTACTTCCTGAAATTTGCATATGATTCTTGAAGATATATGTAGTGATTTTACATGTGATATATTTATTTTAGAGTTCGATTTCCGCGTGACTCCGAATTATCCTTAATTTATGGACATGAGTGTAGATAACATTATAGTATTCTACTGTATTTATTCAATTATACAAATATCACCAGCTCTAAAAACATATTTTTGTATTTAAAGTATTTAAAGTTGGTTTAGACTTTACTGTAAATTGTGATAATTTCAATATTTATTACTAATTTGAAGTTACCGATTTTTCTATGAATTTACTCATAGAAAAAGATTGTATAAAACTAAAATGTTAAAAAAAATTACTGAAAAGATCCCATTTCGAAAACTTCCGATTACATTCTGTTTAACATTAAAAGCAGTGTTTATGATTAGAAATTCTCCCATACCAAAATAAAAGGAAATGAAGAAATACTAAAGAGGAATAACACATCTGAACTCACTATTCAAATTCCAGTTCATGAAATGAAACAGATTAGGTCCCCTAATCCCCCGTCGCTCTTTAAGAGAGGGAGTATATAAGGTACTTCTCCCTCCTTCTTAGCATGCCTTCAGCACACTCGGCGCATATTCGACAGGTTCGAGTCAAGGCGAGGGTATGGCTCATTCCTGCTTCGAAATAACCTAATGTCTCTACAATGTTTCAAATTCTTGCCACCAAATATTATCGGCATGTATTGTATCTAAAGATGCTGAATAAGGAAGAAGCTACATGAATATATGTAAGTTTCTCGTACTGTGGGGGAAAAAAACACTTGTACCTAGAATCATCGAATTTTGAATAACATTGTCCTCCACCCGAACAAGGGCACCCGGAAGCCCGAATTTGGAATCGCAAATTTATTTGATTTTGTATTTCATATTTTGTAAAACTTTAACGACTTTTTGATTAAAAACCTCAACAATTCCAATGCGGGCAGTGGCACCACTGTAAAGAATAAGGTTTTTTTATCTACAGCGCGCGAGACTGTCTATCGAAAATTTTAAAGATATGCTGTTTTTAAATATTTTTATCACAATGCGGTATTAGACCAAATGCTCTCGAAACGTGTATGTGTCGGTAAATGAAAAAAAAATGCCCATTTGAACGCAATATAAAATCTGAAAGCTTTTAGTTTTGAAGTGTTCAAAGTACAGTGTGCTTTCGATTATCCAAGATGATACCGAGGAAGGTCACGAATAACTGAAAAACACGGGTAATCCAAACTATCGAATTTCCTATGCATATTGTTATATGTTGACAAACAACTTTGTTTTGTTAAAGAACATTGTTGTTATTTTTCCAAAAGAATAACTTTGTTTTTGAGAACACTTAAATATCTGTTGAATTTCACTGCGTATTTTTCGAAGTGCTATTTTATCATTGTTTTCGAATCCCCTTTGGGCGACGAAGACCAATATAGTTTCGCAGAAATGATTTCTGTCTCTGGAGTAATCTGTCTGGTCTAATTTCATTCCTAATTTAACTGTTAGTATCTTCTTTGCTTGTATTTTCAGTATCACTTTCTGCCTTTTCTATCCTTGTGAGATTTGAACCACCATCCGCATCACTCCAGCAGCTCTGAAAGCCCGGCTCATTCGAATCTCCATCGAACCATTCCTCGATGTTTTCCCGATCGCCACTTTTGGAGAATGATTCGTTTCCAATTTTTTGGCAAGTGACATCAGTTAAGCCTCGGCTTCTTCACAATTAGTTAATTGTCTGATTTCTATATTAGGAAGAGTTTTTCTCCGTGATCGGATTTGGCAAATGTTTATCTTTTACACACTTCACACATAATGTTGAGTGCGCGTGCGTAGGCACAAATAATCCGTAAGCCTCGATAAACCGCGTACGGATAAACGACAGTACACTGTACTTCATTTTTTAAACTGATGTAGATATTACAAATTATTTAACAAAATGATACCAAAATTTTAAGAAAAATCTGAGATGTTTGTGCTTAAGAATATGTGAAAAAGCAAAAATAAATAAATAAATAAATAAGAGTAAGTTAAAGCAATAACATGGCTTTACGTAATCAATATTTATTTGTACATCATAATTCTCAGCGTAATCCACGTTATGTCAATACAACAATGTACAGACTCATTAAGAACATAAAAACTCTCTCAGAGACGACTTATGGACACGGAACAATACACAAATACATTAGCCTTCTTTTTATATATTAACTCTGTAAATCAATAATAAAATTTTCCCCATTTTCATTGCTGTTCGCTACGAAAGCGATGCTTATTGCACGTTACTCGTAACTTCGTAATAAGAAAAATCAGCATTTCTAAATGACAGCTTTTACTGAAGTAATGATAGTTCGTTCGGAGATGGTAAGAATTAGTTGGTTTCTTCCTCGCTGTTTCAGTTAGATAGCTTCTTTTACTCTCCAAATTTTCGTCACTTCATTTCAGTTTTTATTCAGTTCGAGTGATATAGTCACAGAAGAAGAAGATGAGATCACATATTTTTAGTGTAGTTACTCATAATTATTCCTTTATTTTTATACATTCAAAAACTCATACGAAGTTTGAGGTGATTGTTGGTATTTACATTCTGTTAACTGCCTTATCTGTAAGATGGTATCATTCTGTGTATAAAAAAAGAGTAATAAATCCAGGATTCATTTTGAATATCTCTGGTATCACAAACATGAATCAAAGAGATGCAAGCTTCATTTCTTTATATAACAGCAGTTAATGACAGCCGTAACTGAAGTCTGTTATGCAAACTTTTCATTATTTGTAATTTGCTCAAAAATGTTTTAGATTTCTTTTTCATTATTTTCTTAAATTCATTTTATATTTGAATTGATTACTATATTTAATTGTTGGATGCAAAAGAATGTAACTATATCCTATGCTGTGGTTTTAAATTTGGTTCTAAAATTTTCGCATTTGTTTGAATTCCAAATTTCGCTATGGAAAGAAATTTATTGCTTTGTTACTAAGAGACGTGACAATTTAGAAAACTATTATTGAAACAATTTTTTTTATTTTAAAATTTTGTAAATTATTAAAATGAAATTTTGTTAAATAATGCTAATTTGACTATGGTTATTTCACTTTCCGTTGCTTCCGCCTTTTATTGTAATAATTTAAAAATATTATTTGGAAATCGGTTACTTAACTTACTTTTGATACATTTTTCTTTTTGCCCCAGAGCTGGGAAATCTAAAATCGTAAATAAATCGGTTAATTTTTTTTTTTTTTTTCATATAAAACGATGAAGTTTACCTTACTATAAATAACGTTATTTCAAGCGGCATGGGAAAGTCAGACTTCATAATTTGTAAATAAGACTTTTGACCATAAAGATATCAAAGCTTTTTTAACTCTTTCATGACGAAGTCACCCGAAACGCCCGTGCATTAGACACCGGCAGGTGGCCAAAACGCATGCGTTCATTTTCTAGCTGATGCTGTCCTATCAAGTTAATTCATTACTCATTGGTTTTGAGAGTTTTTGAATGACGTCTCTTTTCTTTAGCGTCAACATTTAGCTACTGATACTCGCATTTGCAATCCTATCCGAAGAGCAAATTGCGCACAGTGGATGAAACCAAAGATCTTCAAGATAGAAATAATTGCTTCACATAAGTAGGTTATTGTTAATTGTGTAACATTAACCTACTTATGTGAACTACTTATGTTAACTATTTGTCGAACAAAAATCCGTATACACGGGTGTTTCAGATGTTTGACAGGGACAAATTTTGTCCTCCACCGATATGAAAGAGTTAATTTAATTGCTTCCTAATTACAGCAGAGTGCTTTCCATGGTTGCGTAATTCCCATACTACATTTTTTTCAGTTTAGTTTTTTCAATCTTATCAAAATTAGCGAAACATAACCTTACGGAATTATGTCATTAAAGAAAAGCAATACTGAAATCTTCTTTACATCCTATCTTAATTATTTCACTCATATATTTAATGGTTACAAAATTGCAAAATTCCACCATTTATAATAATCATAGATTACATTCAATACGCAAAGAAACGTTATTCATAGAAATATTATCCATTAAACTTGAGAATTAGATCCATTAAAATCTATTTTCTTTATTTTAAGTTTTATTATTTCCATTATTTTAAATTTTTGCTCTCTCTTAATTCTAACGTTACATTTATCAATTAACTTATTTTTCGTGTTCATTTTGGACTTACAAAAATTGAATTATGTTCCACCGATACTGCAGTTTCAAACGTTTATCCGTTTTGTACCTGCTATGATGTTGCTCTAAGGCATTGCAGCTTTAATCACTTACAAGTGGGGACAAAATTTCAGCTGTGAGAGATGTTGACATTCAGAGGTGGAAAGATCTTCAGTTTTATGGATGTCAAACTGCTAATTCCGCGAGGATAATTTGAGGAAAAAGACTTTTACTTTTAGATTATAACTGCATAGTGTGATAGACTGGAAGCTTCCGAAAGAAGCCTGGCAATTATTACGTCTATCATGAGTCATAATAACTACTTTGCCTTTGAATGCGTTAATTCAATCACTCCCACTGTATTTTCGATTTCAAATTGAGACGTTTTATCTTTAAAGAGAAAAAACGCTTAGTTTTTGAGCCTAAACTTGTACACCAACGTCGTTTTCAAAACAGAGTTTTAACTGCAGCAAATGATAAATAAGGTTCAAAATGTCAAATTGCTTTTAAATAACTCTCTTAATTCTTTTAGAGGATTAAAGATTTCTTTATTTTCTCCATCAAAATCATCCTAAAGTGGTGAGAACAGCCTGTAATTATCTTACCTATGCAATGATAAATCTCCGTGGCAAAGAACAGTTCTTTCTTTATTTTTTTTTTTTTTTTCAGCCTATAGAGGCGTTAGCCCAGAAGGGCTATTAATCACGAAACAGCATTTTGCGTCGTTTTTCTAAAAATGTCCCTTTTACTTTTCAAATTGTTGTCGCCAAATATTATCGCTCTGCATTATTTAAAAAAAAATTAAATAATGAAGAAACTGCATGAAAGTATGCATATTTCTTGCATTGTGAAAAAGCAACGATACCTAGAGGCATCAAATTTTGAGTAACGTAGACCTCCAGCCAAACATGCGCATCTGGAAGCTCGAGTCTAGATTTTGGAATTTGTTTTATTATCTCTTTCATAGTTTTTAAACTTTAAAGATTTTTTGATTGAGAAACTCAACGATTTCAAAGCGAGCAATGGAAACACACTATACGGAATAAAATATTTTTATCGCTAGCGCGCGAGACTGGCTATCGGGAATTCTAATGATATGCTGTTTTTAGCCCAAATGTTCTCGAAACGTTTATGTATGGGTAAATTAAAAAAGCGCCCCTTGGAAGAAATACAAAATCTGAAAGCTTTCAGACTTTTTTTTTACTTTTATAATTTTAAATACTTACAACGTTTGTTTTATTTATTTTACTTTTAGAAATTTTGCTTGTTGTAAAAATTACTTACAGTGCAATTACAGTTACAATTATTTTGTACAATACATTTCTGTTCCTCAAACAAATAAAGTTACAAGTTTTCTTACATTTACAGTTCAAGTTCTATATTCTTTTATGAGCTTTCTGAAAGCATAAGGTTTTAAAGACCGCAAAGTAAACCGTTCTGAGGTGGAATATTGTTTCCAAAATGTATAAGTAATTTTAATTATACATTTTTAGTAGAGTACAGAAATGGTTTATACACACTTGTGCAAACATCTTTTACTTATACTGCTGATATTCACTATAACATTTTTTCATTGTGGAAAGCACCTGCATTTTTATAATAATGCCGTTTTCCTTTTCTAGTTAGTATCAAAGGTTTAAACATACACACACACGAAATAATAATTATTATAAAAATAGTAATAATTATTTTATTTACGTTTAAACTTTATATCGTTTTGGAACTTTTAAGGAGATTTAGTTGTGGTTTACATAAACAGCAAACATTCTATGCAAGTTAAAAAAAAATCTCAATAATTTCAGCTTATTATAAAAATTATGTAAAAATTTAACTGTAAACTGATGTTAACTTTAGAGTCAAGCTGGAAGCATTTCAAAATAATCTGATACACATATTCTCTTCGAAGAGCTTTGCTTAATAATAATGAAACCTCTACTAGTAATTTAATTCGTAAATAATTCATTATTTCGATTCAGACGTTATTACCTCAATTCTTGAAAACTGTGCCATTTGTTATTACATATATATAATCTAATCACGATTATTTTAATTCGGATTTCTCCTCTATAATAGAATATTTCAAAATTCTTAAATCCAAGCTATAAAGCAGTGATAAATTAGATACTGATAATCTCAAAAATCTTTTGTAGCTTTTAATATAATTCATTTCAAAGTGCTTATCTTTTACGTCACATACTGGAAAAATTGAGGACTCCAAGTCTCTTTTGTATAATCAACATTTCATGATGCTCTTTTTCGAACGTGAACAAAACGCTGGTAAAATAGTTATATGACTGTCTCGATTTAGTTAGATTTTTATGCACTTCGATGCGATAAAGAGTCAGATCACATAAGACTGCTTGACACGTTCATAGAGAAATTCTCATTCGTATAAAATATTAGATCATCCAAAATGGCAACTCATCGTTGGGGTCGCATATGTTACGGGCTTTCATTTTAGCTCTTTTGTCGTTGATAATAGTCTTTCATAAATTTACATCCGGCATGAGATCAGAAAAATCGTAACATTCTGTGTAAATTATACATACATGAGTTCTGTTGGATTCAGTTTCTTTTTCTCAGTAAAAAATTACTGTTTGAAGTTATCACAAAATGGCAACAATTCTATGATGAGTTAACAGCACACACACACACGCCATACAGCAGGCTAGAAGAGTTCTTGGAATGATGTCAAAGGCAAAGACTCGCCGCCGGGCGAGACATGGCGGGGGACTAGTGACGTCATACCGGGATTGCCCTCATAATCCAGGACGCTTGGGGCTGCGGGCGGCGGCAGTGAAGAGGCGTGGGGAGGCTCCACACCCATGCCGGATCCGCCCCCGCACGGGCTGGGCTCGGAGAAGGAACTGGTTGCGCCCGGACTGCTCACGTGTGGAGGCTGCGAGGATTGCTGAGGATTCTGGGAACTCTGGCTGCCGGGCTGGTGATCCACCTGCCTCAGATTGTTCCGACGCCACTTGGCTCGGGCGTTCTGAAACCATACCTACAATGAGGCCAGAGGTCAACAACATAGTTTGGTGAAAGGAAAATATATGTATATACATGGAAAGTATTCTGTTTATTTAATTAAAATTTTAAATTTCAGTGTCAATGCAGAAAAATTTAAACAATGTTTAATTTCAAAGACGCAGAAAGAGTGTGAAAAAGAAAAAAGAGATAAAACTTAAGTACAGCCAGTTACCTGATTAATCGGAGCAGATAAATCAGTTTGAGAATAAGCCGATCCCTATCTAAAAAGAACTATCTAAAAAGAAAATGCTATTTGTTTGTTGTCATAGACAATTACATAGTGAACGCTTGATTAACGGGAATGGATTAATCGGATTGCGGATGCAACTGACTCTGTCTTAAAGTTTATTTATTGTATAAGGATAGAAAAATTGCTATCAGAGTAAAACAAAGCTGTCTATGGAAAGCACAAAAAAGAAAGAAAATTCATCAGGTAAAAGCAATGAGAGTAGATGATATTCTAGCTCTTGGGAGTTATTTTTATCCACAGCAATATGTAAAGTAATTACACGTAATCCTAAATTGTACAGAGAAAAATATTTTAACTGCTTCGTTTATAAAAGTTTGAATTCAATGACATTGTTCAAGTTCGGTTGTGAATATATTGGTCTCAAGTGCCATTTATAACTTTCCCTCCTAATTTAAAAGATGTTTATTTTTCTGTTATTTACAATGTGTTTTTTTAATGTTGATTTAATATGTATGGATAAAAAACCTATTTTCCTTACTAAAAAGCTTGGAAGTGCTTGCAAATAAAGTAAATATTTAATAATAACCTTTTATTAATTTTAATACGGATTTCTTGCATTTCTGTGTTTTTATAACAGCCTTGGATTGGCAGTTGAGTTTACTGTAGGTCCTAGCCCCGATCTTACTCCAGTTAATCGGGTTTAACAATCGGGATCAAGGTAAAGTCAGAAGAAAGTATATTTCAACTTCTCGTCGGTGTTGGTTACATAAAGAAGCTATATGTGGTCTTATGGTGGATAACTCTTAATCAAGGAAAAAAAAAAAAAAAAGGGGTGCGAAAGAATACTTTCTTTAGGGCGGCTAAGGAGAGTGCTTTTTCTTCCTTGGAAAAAAAGGTTCAAATTCAGGTTCAAAAAAAGTTCAAAAAAAGGTTCAAAAAAAGTTGAGCGCAATTTGGAGCGCAATTCCAAATAGGAGCAAGACAAAGTTCGAGCACCATGTCCAGTAATCTACCAAATACGTAGAGATTTTCGATGGAAGCATAGTGGAACCAAATGAAAGTAGCATTATTAATAAATTGCTTCCTTTCACTCCGAAGCTTGTTTTTATGTTTCATGACTACTAAATTTGAGATATTTTCTTGGTATCAGTTTTAGCTTTTACTTAAAAGTATGAAAACTCGTCATTTACTATATATTATAGCAAAGTTCATCTTTAAGTTAATCAGTGGCAAATAAGTTAAAATCTACCGAAATGTGACAGTTTCTTTCCAGAAATGATTCCAATAAATATCTACTGAGTTCATTTCGCATACTGCTTGAGTGAGGACAAATCAGTTGCTTTATGGGGGGCACAGGACCTTTGGGCTCGTCGAAACGATAATAAAATCCTCATACTCGAAACACAAAAACTCATATTATATGATTAAAAGGTTATACTTTTTTTTACTTTATACCTTAAATAAATATGCTTTATTAGACTGTATATGAAATGAAAATTGTAAATATATAAATAATTTGTAAATTTTAAATTTTAAAATGTACATAAGAGACATGTAAATAAAAATTATCAAATGTTGCGCGCATCATAAATTTGAAAATATTGCATATAGAAAACAATTTTGGGTAAAAATTTATTCGAAATACATTCACCTCTAATGCAAAACCAAATATATTATAAAATGAGTCTTAAATTTGAAAAATTAAGAAAAAATATTTTAATTTAAAAATATGTAATTTTTTATCATTTTTTCAAGGTAAATATATGTAAATGACATATGTAAATTTTTTGGTTTTAGCATGCAGAGTAACAACAGTAGCATACACAGTTAAATTTTTATGGGCATAGCATATATGGTTTGATAATAACACAGCGCGCAAACTTGAAAATTACCAATTTGAGAAAAATCCAATTTAAAGATACAATATCACTTTTCTCTAATTTTTTTTTTTCAAAACAAATTTTAAATGCACCAGAAGCTTAAACTACGCCTTCATTTTATTTATGAAGCTCATCAGCTTCCTTTTTTCTCCTTCTTTTGGTAATTCGAGCCTTTAAAGGTTTGTTCTGGGCTCGTTTCTGTGCGAATTTAATACGAATTCTATTTGCTTCTTCCGCAAATGCTACACAGTTAACTCCAAGTATACATTCTAATTCTTTCATGATGAACAGCGTTGCCTGTTTCCCATCATTAAAGTTAGCTACTGCTTAATTTGCAGAAATTTTTACAATTTTCCTTCCAATTCAAGATTCCACCGTCTCAAAATTCTGCCGCTCGAGGCAGCTGACCCAGTTGTTCCGGCTCTGATGTCAGACCTGACATCAGAGCCTTGACATCAATGGATGTTTAATAATACATGGCGTCCACGAAAATCCTGATGTGGCCTTTGAAACGTGAGTCACAGACATATACTTTCAGTTAAAATGTTTTACCTGACGCAAAAGATTCACATTTTGTAATTTTTAGATTGAAGTCATAGGGTTCCAACCTCTTCTCTTATAGCTATGTGCGTGGAACGAGAACTGGTAAGCGAATAATCGCTTTAGCTCAGGAAACAGAAACGTAAACTCAAGAAGGGTTAATTATCATTTATTTCTAAAAATAAGAATTTACAGACGGCTCCTGTCTTAGAGCGTACAGGAAAGCCTCCACTTGGGCTTGAACTCAAGAGTACTAAGAAATCAAACTTAACTAAAAAGATACAGCCGAAGCTATCAAAATTCTTAAGGAGGTGGCCCCTAAATGTTAAATAAACGGCGAGGCTATCAAGGGCCCGAAATACGGCCGAGCGTAGTAATAGCTTAGAGAGAGTGTAGCCGAAAGGCAAACGCGCGCTAGTCAGAACCTCTGGCTCTCTAACGAATTCACTGGAACTTCGATTTAAGTACCGCTCTTTCTTCGTTTGCAGTAACCGCGATTCTAAAAGCACATTCTGGTAGGAAATTGTAAGCTGAAATTAGAAGGGACAGGAAAGTAGCTTTAATTAACGATAACTGTTAAAAACTTAGGATAAACCTTACAAAGTAATTATTAGTTATTTTAAGTTAAAATACTAAACTTTTTGTACGGCTCCCTAATAGTTATACCAAACATTTATTCTTGCATTAAAAAATAAAGCGTAAAACATTTGACTTCCATGCGACAAATTTGATTGATATATACATAATCTCAAAATGTTAGATTTTTCCCATCTTCTTCGGCTTTTCTTGAAAGGCCGATTAAAAATGAATTAGAATATATGGAGATTGAATTTTTCTCCTTTAATGGCCATTCATTGATATTCTTTCAGGATTTTCTAATTCATTCCTTAATTTTGTCAAATAGGTTATGTCGAAAGAATTTTTTTCAAGAAGTTTATAAATTTTTATACCCTAAAACTAGAGTATTAATATTCAAACTCATTTGTATTACTTTAAATTCATTATCCAATAGTCACCAAAAATCAATAAAATAGAAATACTTTGAGATGTTAGTTCAACCAAATAATATTACAAGCTGGCTCTTCGTCAATACTGAAACTAACGAGTGTTTTCTAGAACACGGATTCTGTAAGATTCTATGAATAAGATCTCCTTTCTGAAAAATTTATATTGTTCAGCAATTTTCACGACAATCTGCATAGCAGCCTTGATTATTAACATGAGAAACATTTACGATAATTGAAATTTAGACGTACCGCCATTGAGCATGATCTATAATTTTAAAATTAATTACTGCGGTTAAGTTTTGTCGTTCGGAAGTTAAACATTGTTTTTATTAAATATAACTAGGGCCCAGGAGGACGGTACAAAATGTTACATTTTGTCGTTTTTAGAAAATTTTTATTTGACAACAGGAATATTTGCATCACTTAAAGCAATTCTGTAACTGAAAATATATGGCTATGTCCAACAGTTGGGAAAATAAAAGTCTTTTAAATACTTTGTGGATACAGTGTATAAACCTTATGAGCGAAACAACTGTGTTTAATTCCAAGTTTAGTGTTTTGGCAGAAAAAAAATTATCACTATCTTAGCGAGGAATATTTGCTGCAAGTCTGGTGAGTAAGCGATCCAATGAAGAAAAAATGCTTTAATGCATAAAAAAAGGTATTTAATTCTCTCATATTTATTCGTAATTATGAGGCAAATAAATGTAAATTATTTTTAATTAAAAGTTTCGGTTGAATATTTAAATATTGAATATTCAAATATTTTTATATTTGATACACATGAATTCCTTATTGATCAATGAATATGTTCCTTGGTGATAAAAACGTACATGAAATTTCTACAGACAAAACAAGAATTTTGCTTAAGATTAAATTGTATAGGTAGATAAAGAAGAAATTCACACCACGACACATTTTTTCTGCGGTTACAGTGGTGTATCTAAAACGGAAAATCTCAGATTTTGCCGCCTGAGGTGATCCCCGAATTTGCGAGTCCTCTTTGTATACAAACAAAAACTAAAAAGTGTGTCGAAATGATATATATCGGAAAAAAAGTCTTTTGTTAGCAAAAACATAAATGGCATTGTAGAGGTTCACGGGATTGGGGTCCAGTTGCTGTTATTTAAAAGGAAAGATTGCTTAAATGCACAATATACATTTATAGCAATTTTCATTCAAAATTTCTACGGAATAAAATAGCTATAACAAGCGTATGTAGCTGCTGAGATCCAGTGGTGATTTCTTTAAATATTTTAACTGAGTAAAAACTATTTTTATTCTCAATTTAATTAAATACAGTAATATGAAATCTCATTATTCTTCACTTGCCTCGATGATCCACGTTAGTGAAACCTATAAAATAATGTTTCTCGCGAAAAATGCCCCAAAATGGGCGCCCAGGGTGTACCACCCCCTCCGCCTGTCTAGCGTCACTGTGCAGCTGTTGATAGAATTTAAAAATATTTCCCACTGATACAAGGAACAACTCGTAAGAAATCTGATTTATACTCAATATATGTCATTTTTTTTTTTTTTTTTTTTTTTTTTTTTTGTTCGCAAAGTAATTCTAAACCGGTCTCCGTGATTGAGAAAAGAGAACGTGTAGTGTCGGACCTAAAGGCGTTGAGTTCTTTGTTGGCGTGTCAACGTATACGACCTGAAATGCATGTTGCTTTCTCAGAAACAACTCTGCAGTTCAATGCTCTTATTGACATTAAACAAAATGAATCTTTGAAATGAAATAGTTTACACATAAGTGGATTATTTAATAGATTTTGTATTATAATCCACCGCCGACCGCTAAACTTTTATTAAAATTTACTCAGTAAACGCAATTGTAACATTGTAATGTTATTTTGCATGATATTTAATATCACTTTTAACGTATACGCTGCCTTAGTAACCGAGGTAAAATTTCTAATACTTCCTATGGTTACATAAAATCGTAGAGTATTCACATGGCATACATAAATACAAATTTTTTGATAAATTGATCCATCAGCTGGCGAATGGTTAAAACTGCCGAATACTCGTAATTCTACGTGAGTTAAATCCTGGCAAACGGCGGTTACTCAATGAGGATTTTCATGGCATTTTTATGGCGTATTTTTCTTCACTTAAATCAGTCAACAGACTATTTAATAAATTATGTACAGCGCTAAGTACTAAAATTACTAAAATATGTAATAAAGTGCGCTGTAGATTGTCTTTACACTTATATATATTTACAGAATATTTGCTTTCGCTGTCGTAAGTAGGAAAATAAGAATTCTGACCTTTCAGATTAACTCTTATCTGTAGAGATGAGAACACTAAAGCACCTCTGTGAGAATATAGAACTTAACGTAGTTTATATAAACTGTAAAATTATAGTAGGGATAACCATTTTTAAGAAAAGGATAACCACAAGAACCATTCTTATTATCAAAGCACTGCATAAGTAACGAAATATCGTTGCAAAAATAGCAGTTAGATTTAAATTAATTTCTATCCTATATTACCTGGCTCGTCACGATGTTTTCTTAGACCAGAGGGTTATGAAAACTAGCTGTATCAAGCTTCATGATTTTAAAAAGTAGGTTGTGAATCTTACCATAAATCTTTGGAGCTTGTTCTGTGATTCTGTGACCTTTCCTGTATAAGGGCGAGAACCTGCCAAAAAGGCTGGGTATATTTTGATAAGTTGTTAAGAGCACGGTCATCCGCTTCGATCCCAGATGATTGTAGATTCAAGCAGAATATTGTTGGAATCACATCGCAAGCTTAGCACAAAAGCAAGCAGCCTTTTGTTGTAATATTTGATGAGAAGTACTCGATTTATTTTGCTATCATAGTTATTTTTAATATCCACAAAAAATCCGAGGACCCCAAAATATTTACAAAAATTTCGTGGGACCCCATAAGTATTGCGCAAATCCGACACACGCGTGAATGAAACTGCCAATTTTTAAAATTATTATAATAAGTTAAAGAAATATCAAAACTGCTAAAATTTTTGGCGACCCCCTGCAGCAGGTCCCGCGACCCCCATGGTAGTCGCGGCCCACAGTTTAAAAAATCCTGCTGTATTTGATAGTAAATAGTAGTAGCGACGTCAACTTCCCAAGCTTTAATTTAAATTCTTTGGTTAGCTTTTTAGATATTAAGGACAAGTTACTTCCTACTGCAGGTTTCGTTTGCTTTAGCTGAAGACTTTTGTAGGGAAATTGTCTCGTTTACACGTTAAACATAGGGAAAACCATCAGATCGCTCACTAGGCAGGAACGCCTACAATCGTACCCGGTTCAGAATTACAAATGTTCAGATATTTTACCGCTCGGTCGCTGGTGTGCTATTTTACTCTATCGAAGTTGCAAGGTAAGATTTTTTTTATCCTATGTGTCCTATGTGTGAAGGCGTCCATCAGTTTAGTCAGCTAACGTTCATATGCTTTTCTTTAATAAATTAACAAACTTGAGCACGCAGGGGAAAGACATACTGCACGCAGAGATCTCAGCACTTTGAAGTCGTCTCTGAACTAAAAACTGAGAATAGATGTTCTCTCTGGTCTTACGTAATTTTCCCCCGACCAACCGGAAATTTCCTGTTCCTTTCATTTCTCGAAATTACTGGAAACTATATCGGTTAAAGTATACATCTAAAGGCCCGATACTGTTATAGTTACATACAGGGATCAATTACAGTTATTCAATTGCAGTACCAATAACAGTTATACAGAGACCGAACCCTAATGTCCCTAAATGGTCAATATGTTTGGAGACTTTTGGAGATTTCTCGCCAAATGTCGAAACAAAAAAATAATCGCCAAAAGCATTGCCAGCTTGACGATATCTCGCCAATGTAGCGAGATAGCCATTTACCTCAATGTTAAATAGACTTGCCCCTACAACCTTATTTTTTCGGCAAAGCTTTCGCATTCTTAACCCTTTGTGACACGCATATTTAAAATATATTTTAATCTTTAAAAAAATGCCTTAGAATAAGTCAGATGGACTTACTTAAATGTCTTTAAGGCTTGAAAAACATTCTGCGCTTTTATTTTTTGCGTGGGAAGGTGGGATACCGTTTGTCCCACCATGCAACTAGCACATGTCATACAGCATATTGGTGTATAGCAGGAAAAAAAATTATATGTGGAATAAATAAACAAAATAAAGCGTGCATTCTAAAATATTCATAATAAACACACTAAAATGCATTTTGTACTTATTGCATATATGCATGACTTGTAAAATTTTGCATATGCACATTTTATATATATATATATTTAATATTTTTGAATTTTAGGAACAAAAGAAAATATTTTCTTGAATATTATTTTAAGATTAAAATTTGATACACGTACATATGATACTAAATAAAATATTAAAATTGGCACTTGATTCAAAAACATTTATATATGATTAAAATTGAAAAAAAGTCATTTTTCATGAAACTTTGAAAAACATGTTTCATTCTTTTGTAAACATAGAGGCACTTCACATGTTTCACACATCCAAAATGTTCGTCGTTCTTCTTTCAATGTGCTGCAATATGCACATCTTCTCCTGCTCGTTCTCTTTGGCGTGTGACTTACATTTTTTAGTCTTTTTTCTGGTTGTACGAACGGGTTTTTAGTTTTTATTTGAACTGGGGATTTCAGCTTTCTTTTCAGCTCTTTCTTGCCTGTAAGTGCCATTAGACCTTCTATAACTGAGAGAAGAAAATCTTTCATTGTGTTTACATCATGATCGGGTTCGCGAACAAAGTTAAACAGAATAAATGCGTTTACTATACTCGCATCTAAAAAGTAAAAAAAAAAAAATTCATGTGCCACCATTTCTTGCTTTTGCGGTATATATTCATATAGTCCTTTCAGTTGATCAATCAGTCGACCTATCCCATGTTCTTATTGTATGAAATAATGCTGTTTGGGCACAGTACTTTTTTTTGTCTTTCCACCTCGTTCTTTTCTATTAATTTCTTTCATTTCAGTTGCCTTTTCTAAGCAAGACAGGATAGAAACGGATCTTTTATCCTGCCATTTTATGCAATAAATTGAATCATCGCTAACTGAAAAGTCTATATATTCTCTTGACATATATTTGTGGGTACAGTGCCACATGCATAGATGGGTCTGTGTCTTTAAAAAGCGAAACAAATTATAACTACTTCCCTTTCTTCTTCAGCAATAACTTCAACCTCAGTTATTCTCTCCTGGATTTCAATTTCATCTGAATCAGAACTGACATCTGAAGCATTTCAGTCGCAATTGGATGGCAATTCAGCAAAACGATTTAAAGCTTCCTGAGTTGTTAATTTTTTTTTTGCACATTTTAGCACATCAGAGCATATAACGGATGTAAAAGTGCGCGCAATCACGAAAAAAGTAGATGCAAAAAAGAAAAGAAAAAATAATCGTGAGTGCTGCCATCTATTGAGCGGAAATTCAAGTGTGTGGTGGGACAAATTTTAACCCACTTATTTCAACTTCAAAATTAATGTTATAAAATATTAAATCCAATTAAGATTTTTGAAAATAAAATACCTTTGAATATTAAAAAGAATCATACATATCATAAATTGTATACCAAAATTTTTAAAATATTGAAAAATGCGAGATACAGGGATATCATTCTTATGATCCTATTTTGAATATTTTTTTGCTTATAAACTTAAGCCCTGGTATAGTAGTGACATCTACAGAGAAAAATAATAACTAAAATAGATTATTTTTAAAAGATTAGAAAATTTCTAACGGAAATTGCTAACTGAGAAAATAAATATTAAGTAGGTGGGACATGTTTTGACCCACCATGCCGCAAAGGGTTAAGGAATTTAATGTGGCATTTACAAGATACCTCAATTTTACGTATAATTTCACTAAAGTTATTTGCACATATATAAAATTCGTAAAAATATTTTCGGTTATTTTTAAAAACTTCTTGTTGCGTAAATAGTTGAAGGAATCCCCAGGCTCAGTTTTAAATAAACTTTTTACTGCAAACTTGTTATTTTCTTTTTGCGAAATATTTGTTTCTGTTGCCTGTTGTTCAAGAGGCTTACTAGAGTTTTCTAGCTGTTTCGGATTTAAATTTTTTCCTTTTCTACTGATTTTGAAAGACACTTTTTGACCCAGAAATATGCTAATTGGATACTAATAAAAACTGAAGGAGAAGAATGTGAACGCGTGTTGATTTCAGGTTAAAGTAGTTACTACAGCAGTTTTTCTGTTAAAATTGATATCTAGATGCTGTTTATTGTGTTTCGTATTTCAGCCTGGAATAATATATTTGGTTATTATAACTTCTGAACCAAATCAGTTAACTCAAAATGAGACAAAATTCAGCTTCAGACTGGCACTGATTTTGCAGAAAATCTAAGAAGCCAAAGGGCAAATTCTGGCAATGAATATTTTTGCTCCTTGAAGAAGTAGACAGCGTTAAAAATCTCTAGTGAAATAAGTAGAGTTTTCCTATAAAAATGCGCACTAATGGATTGAATTTTGTCCAATTTTGAATTTGAAATTTGATTGTTTCTCTTCCATATACTGCCCACTGAAGTTAAGATTTATGAAGTCTGAATAATGAAAAGCTTGATGTTACATCATGCTTAGTAGGTATGCTCTCTTTATGGATGTACACTTTGACTGTTTTTCAAAATCTGATGCTTCAGTCTTCATAAAAGCTTCTTGTTACTGATTGTTTAATCCGCACACTCTTCTACAAATGTCTATTAAACATATTATTTATTTGGGAGCGTAATATTTGGGATATCGCGTTGAATATGAGCGTAACTGATATGGTAACGTCTTATGATAACATCTAAAATTCGAGAAACTGTTGTCGTAATTTCAAGCAGAAGTTTACAAGAAATTTTGAGATTTTGTAGCTTTCATTGCTGCAGTTAGTCTGCCTTTAACAACAAAGATAGTTAATTGGATAATAATAAAGACTGGTTATGCATGTCAAATAAGAAATTGGTTACAGCAAGTGTTACGTTTGAAGAAAAACTAAGCGGCAACACATACCTGGAGCACCCTCTTGGACAACCCCGTCTTCTGGGCAAGCTGCTTCAGGTCTTTGGCATCGGGATTCTGGTTGATGGCAAAATAGGATTTCATCGTCCTCAGCTGGTGATGCTTGAAAGAAGTGCGCATGCGCTTCGTTCGCTGAGGGCCTGTGGGGTTGAGGCCTGTGGAGGTGCCAGAGTTGGAGTCGAGAGAGGAGAGATGGAGATTACAACCATCCGCCGCCTCCATCACTGTGAATTGCAAAACGTCACTTTCAATTAGTATTATGTTAACTTGCGAGGTCAACTTTATACTGATATTTAAATCTCAGATAAATTAAATTGTTGAGCCTTTTCTTACTTTTCACATACATTTGGTCCAGTAAACTTTCTAATTGACACATGAAGATTTTACAATATGTAGGGCTATTTCAATAATACTTAGAGTTATTAACTATGCTTGCTCTAAGACCTTGAAGGCCTGGATTAGAATCATCAAATAGGAAGTTAATACAAATAAAAAAATTACTTTAATGTATACGTATGGTCTAAGTGAATGTAGCTAATCTTCTTTTTGGTTACCTGCAGCTGGGGGGGGAGCAAAATTAATACTGACATTTATATTGAAGTGACACTCAGCTTAGAATATGAAATAAATTTATGAAAGAATATATGAAATTTTTAGCGAAAGAGCAGAGTAAAGTAACATCATCTTTAAAAGTATGCGGGAAATATAACCATAAAAAATTTATCATAAATTTACTACTCTTTCAGGAAGCATTCATCCTTCGATGGAAATAGCTATAACTTACTTTTCTAAGAAGTATATAAATATGCTTAAAAGTAAAAGTTTACTGAACTGCATTGGGCGACTGAGAGGGAGGGATTTCTCTATTCGAATCAAGAGTGCTCAGATTTTCAGGTTTTCTGAGCCCTACTGAATGAAAGGAAATGATTTGATGGACCGTGTTGAATACATAATATATGCAGGATATGTAAATTAAGAAACTTTATTTATTTTTTATGCATTTTTAAATTTAATTAAACGGAAATTCGAAGCATAAAAGTAGGAGGTTATTTGACCTTACTTTGAGATAACTAATTCTTCAGTGTCTGGTTCGTCCGAAGCGATTGCAGCGCTTAGTGAGTTCTAAATATTCAGATCTGTTATTGAATTTTTAATTTTCTTTGTTTCACCTTGAAAACAGATTCTCACCAATGCAAGTGCTGCTGAATTGAGATGATAATGCTTTTCCATAAGAAAGGGTATTCGGCAAAAAACAAGAATCACTAAATGTCAAAAGTCTCCTAGGAAATAAAGCAATTTTCCCCTTTTCTTTCTTTTTTTTTTCTTCGTCCTCTTTTTTAAATTAAAGTTTTTACTCACACTTAGCCTGACATTAACCGCTTTAAAAATGCAGTTTCTCAAGGGAGTGAGTACGCAGGACATTCTGCACATTGTAAGATCAAAATGTTTGGGAAAAAGCAGCAACGCCATGATCATCTTGGAAGACATCTCCAAAGGCACAGGTCATTGTACTGAAGAAGTGATGCCTGTCTTGTGAATCCAAGACATACCAAACCGTATCTAAATGCCTTTATTGCTGCGCATTATAATGTCTTATCTTACTTTGAAAAGTGGATGTTAAATGCAGCCCGCTGTAAAATGAACCGAATGGCATTTACTTTTATTTTATGTGCGTACATATATTGCTAAACTTATAATGTTATATTAATAATATTAGAAATAGATATTTTGTTTTATTTTACCTGATCTTCAGAAATATCATAGCTCGATTTTCCTGCACTGAATTTCACTTGTTGAACTTATTATTATATTTCATTTTTGTAACATTAATATTGGTACTCTAAAATATAAGAATTTCTTTTGACTGTAATATTCCAGAAGAAGCTGAGAAAGTGTTAAAATACGGACATGACAATTATACACGACAATTTTCAGCATAATGCATAATACCTATTTTTCATAAATTCGCATAGTATCGAACATTTTAAACGATGCTAAGCACCAATTTCCTAAAATACTTAAATTTTTAATTGAGCTTTTCTTTTTATCTGCCTGCAGTGGTATCTATTTGCTTATAGGATGTTTCTATATAAAACTTTCAGAAGGTTAAGTTCGCAGTTAAATTGGCTCTTTAAGTAATAGTTCAGCACAATGACATTCAGAATATGCTGGATTTACTTAGTTGCAAGACTTTGTTTTTTAATAAGTGGAAGGAAAATTGTTGGTAACGATATTTTAGATCACTTCGATTTCCCAGAATATTTTCTTCAGAGTAGTGATCTTTCAGGTTATCATAGTAAATAGAATCTAAAAATCGCACTTTAAATTTTTTTGAAGATCCTGAATAAATATATGTTCAATAGATAATTTTTATTTAAGAAGAACCACGAGAATTTCACAAATTTGAGATTAAAATAAACATCACAAGCACATTTCAAATATTTATTGATTTTATTTTACAATAGAACACACAATGCAATTTATAACGAAGCATCAACATTTATTATTCAATCCAATCCATTCCTTTCTTCAGTCGCTTACGTTTCGAACAACAAATTTTTCAAATGATTTGCATTATTTAGAATGCATTTTAGACCATGTTATTTGGAAAAGATGTATTAGTTTACAGAATATTATTCTAAAATCACCACGGCGTAATATTACAGTTTGTTGATGGATATCTTACACAACTCCATTGAGGATAGTTGCATATTAATAAGTCATCAGCATACGTTTTCCAAAGAATATCTCTTCTTTTAGAAACCACATGGCAAGCATTTACTGTAGCACAGTCATAGATTCTTTGGCAATATATTATGCTATCCTTATCTTCAAGTAACCATGGTCTGTCGAGATATATTACACAGTGATCTAGCTCTGAAGCAAGGAAGTTCTGTGACAGGATATTGGCCTGATGTTGAAATCATAGTTTCTCGCACCCTCGGTATTGCATATTACTCAGAAATCTGTGAGATTTCGTGTAAAGCATTAAAAAATATGTTGCTCACAAAGTAAGAGTCTAAAGAGATGATGACTGTTATAATAAACGGTACTGTATGCCTTATCCTTTAAAATAAATAACTATTTCAGTTATATTTTATGTTATTGGTTTGAGCTTCAAAATCGACATATTCCCTGTGACACATTCTTTTCAGACTTCCTTTTATCAAAGCATCAAAATTGGTTCAAGTTTTATTTATTTATTTGTTTACAGGAAATTCGCCCAAATTAGGATAAATTAAAGACAAAACTTAGCATCATGAAAATATCTGCATTAATGAGCGACATTCACTTACTTAGCGTTTGCGACAGCAAGCCTTCTCTGACTACAGCATCCGTTGTCTTCCTTTTACGAGGGCGCCCCTTCCTCACTGCCCCTGTTGCTCCCGAGAAAGAAGCAAATGCCCCTGCGGGAGGACTGTTGGCGGGCTCGTGGCTTGGATGCAACAAAGTGACACCCGGATACCTGTTAGAAAAACACAGCTATAGTTTTTTGTATCAAAACATAATTTATTTTCATTGTGAAACATTATAAATGTTCGAAGCTGGTATCTCATATGAAACTTCATTTATTTGAGATGTAAAAAAAATATTGTTATGGCCCATTGTAACTGTGTGTTCAATCTGTCAAGATTTTCTTGGACACAATATTCTGAAATTAGCTGCCGATTAGAGTACATTCTCAGCTTCTTTCAATGGTTTTGCAAGAAGGCTTATATAAGAACTGCTAAGTACTAGCAAATAAAGCTAGTTGTGAGAAGAAATACTACGAGCTGTAGGACATATTTATTTCTTTTTCACATAAACTATTATCATGCAAGCATAGCTATCATCTAACATGTAAGCTCGGAAGCAAATCTATTCATGCAGTATGCAATTTGTATCATTCAGTTTGCAGTTTGCTTAAACTGAAAGGCGGTTGCTGGAATGACAGATTTATTCGAAGAGTAACTTTTATTTCCTTAATTACTGTTCACTGTTAAATTTCAGAAACAGATAATTACAAGAAATCTTTAACTTATTGAATAACGATGCAAAAATTATACGGGGCCACATAATAGTTCTACTTGTAATATCTTTTACTGTGAAGCATTCCCAAATACAACTTTTTTCATTACATTTAAAAATCTTGTTTTTAACTAGTACTTGCTTTTTATATGCATGGCGAATCGGTAATAAGCGTTGATGATTCGTTTGTAGACAATTTTCTTTGAATTTTTTAAAAATTGTATATATTTTTTTAATTGGAAAGTTATTTGCCATAACTTGAGTTCTTTGACTGTCGGCACTTCAGCATTATCAAAGCATGTCATTCTTAACATTAGCACAAGATATTCATGGCTAAATACAGATGGAATAACAAGAACTGACAACAAACATCCTGAAAACGTTTGACGACAGAAGCTCTTCGGAAAAGGCGCTGCAAATATCCTTGTGATGCTAAATAGTGAAGTTCTCGAAACATCTAAGAATCAAAACCGTCAAAATATCTTCTCATATTCTGGAGCATAGGGATCTAAAATATATTCTTAAGATATCAAATCAGGAAGTTCTCAGGACATATGATAATAAAATTTTTCAGGATATCCTCAGTGGGCTCGGAATTTTTCGATACATCCTGAAGATATTCTGTGTCCTGTGTTTTGAATATAAAGATTATTGCTACACTTTGTACTCTGACTTTACGAATTTGCATTAATAACTAATAAAAAAAGGGCAGTTTTAATAAAAAAAATTGAAAATAGATATATATATAAATTGAAAATCACATCCTGTTTTACAAGATAGAAACAACTGGACTGACCTTGGCAGAAGGGGTCCACCTTCACCGTTTGGTAGGAAGTTCTCTCCGTGTAACATGAGCTCGTAGTGTACCCTGCAATACACAAGGTTGTCTCGCAGGCCAAAATAGTCGCCCTGCGTCAGCGCTGTGTTGCACCAGGCACACGTGAAACAGTGCAGATGGTACACCAGGTCCCTAGCCCGCATCACCAGCTCGTTGGCAAAGATACCACGTTGGCAGCGGGCACATCTCTTCACCGCAAATAACCTGTAAAAGCAAAGTTTCACTTAAAATTGAACTATTTGGATTAAGGTGTAGGTAATGAGTGCAAAAAAATTAAAGGTAATATTAATCAGAGGTAATACTGATACACCTCTCTTATGTTTTACAAAATTCGGTATAAAGTTGACTTTGAGTTCGGTTCTGTGGAAGTCGTATACTTTCTCAGGAAAAAAAAAAATTACTTTGCCAATTTCGGGACTAAAATTGATACAGGTTAGGCTTATTAGTCCTTGGAAACATTTTATGTTGAAAAGCTATATTGGTATTTTAAATAATCAAAAGTTTGTTAGATTATATGATGAAAACCTCATGCACATAATAAAACAAATCCACATAAATAATTTAGATGCACAATTATTTCACTTCCTTATATAACTTTGTTATTGGATGATTGTCAATGCAACTCACATTAATGTCTCTTCCTTCAGAAAATTTTTCCATTCATCTAACATTTACGAGCAATATTAAGTGGATCTCTAATCAGTCTGGTATCATTTACCTATCTTACGTCATAGGATTATTGACATTTTCTGATGGCCAATGTCCATACACTCAGAAAAGGCTAAAGAATCTAGATGACATAATCGGACAAACCTGAAACAGTTAGATGGTTGAGAAAGTTGACCTGTGCCAGTTAATTAATAAGTTTCAAAGTTAAAAATAATTAAAGGAACATCTGAATAATTTCTGAAAAATTAAACAGATTTTTGGAATTTTCAACTGTATGATGCAAGGAGCAACTGCGTTTTGGTAAACATGAAAATTGCAACATACAAAAGCCTATCAGTGGCCGCGTGGGTAAAATCACAAAACACCAGTCTTTCGATCAGAATTATTTTCTGACAAATGGCCTGATTTCAATTGATTTTCTTGACTTTTTCGGTATCAAATATGAATACGAGCCAGTTTCCTTAGAAAATCCATAATGGATTTCAGTGTGTCATTTTATTATTTTCAGTTCTTCTGTTTTCTGTAGCTTAATAGATGACCACATTGCATTATAATTTGCAAAT
The DNA here is from genome assembly GCF_044657685.1 of Stegodyphus dumicola. Classification (NCBI taxonomy): domain Eukaryota; kingdom Metazoa; phylum Arthropoda; class Arachnida; order Araneae; family Eresidae; genus Stegodyphus; species Stegodyphus dumicola. The sequence goes on along the minus strand of NC_140769.1, from coordinate 220,856,936 downwards.
TATCACTGGAGTTTTACTTCATAACAATAATCAACCAATAACCGACCAAACCCTTAAAAAGTCTTCCTTGACGAAATACCTTCCATAATCATGTAATATGTGCTTTGACATAATCGATTAAACTTGCGACATAAGAGGAGTGCATAAATATGCAGAAATGAAAATGTATAAACGCCGCTCCCCCCTTCAAATACTTATGCTTGCGGGAAATCGTAAATGTTCACGCAGACTGGGTACAACTGCGAAACTGTATACTTGGTATCCTGCATTTTTATTTCCTACTTAGCTTTTCCGCTCTTACAAAAACAATAAAATGAAAACTTTCAAAGCAAAAATTTTTTTCTCTTCAATTCTGAAATTTGAGATAAATCGTAAGTTTTTAGTTGCTAAATACAATGAAAGACTTTTTATAAAATTTAAAAGTGTAAGATTTTTATTGTTTGATTTTGGCTCTATAAATTTAAAAAAAATTAAGAGTTACTTATTCATTATTTTCATGTTCGAAAATATACAGAAACTTCTCCAAGCAACTACCCCCGAAAGTGAAGGCCATTGTCTGTGTATTTTAAATACTTGAAATCTTTAAAATACAACGATATTGTATGAAGAAATATTGCATATTTCCTGTCATTTGTAATACAATTTTTAACCAATTAGATAAACAATATTTGTATGGAAGTCGCTTACCTGCAAGATGATACAACTTTTCTTACAAAAGATTAGATAAATAATAAAACTCCCACTAAATTTATTAACTTCTTTCTTAAAAAATCTGATGCTAACTATCAAATTTAATCTCGAATCCAATAACATAATAATGACATTACTTTAAACTGGTAAGATGAGTAAATCAGGAAGTGTTTATAAGTATTGGAGATTTCTGTACATTTTGTTTTTAATTTCTATAAATTTTATTACTATAAATTTCTGGCTCTTTACTTTCACTAATTAGGCTGTCTTATTTTTAAAAAGTTTTCAATAACGGCCAATATTCAGTGAAGACTTTTTTTACCATTCTTTTACTTTTTTTTCTCTTTTCTTGAGTTTTAGCACGAAATAATTATTTTTAAAAATATTCTATAACTCCGGTTCTGAATTCTTCTATTTTAATTTCACTGCCTCGTGATTCCTACAGACCAATTTTCTTTCCTGATTCAGCCCCTCATTTTAACACTTGACTATTCTTTATCTACAGACCAATCAACAATACTCTTTATTTTTAGAATTTTTTCTTTATTTTACATCCTCAAATACAGAACTAGGAAATTTTATGCCAAGTTGAATTTTCCCTCGCTCTTAAATGTTGCAATCCTTGGTCACTATTCCTCCAGAAAATTTTTTCAAACAAAATGACTAAGCGAACAGGGCAGCCATTTTATATTTTTTTAAAAATTAGTTAAATATTCATAAGTATTTTTTTTTATTTTTGGCTTTATTTTCATAGTATTATATTTCATAGCGTGAAACTTTATTTTATTGTAAAAGATTTGTAAGTATGTTGTTTTGATTTATATTTTCAGTTATTTTTTATATTTGATTATTTACATATTCTTTCACAGCATATTCAGGTGTTTTATGAGATATTTTTACACAGATGTAGAAATCGTGTTGGGGGTATTTTCCTGGTCTATTTGGGAATAAAACTAACTTGAACTTGTAAGGATCTTAAGTTTTACTAACGTTTATTTTATTTTAAATCTTTACTATCACTTCTTATTTTCTACTTCCGGCCAGAATTATAAGCGTGAAGGAGTTTATGCAAAGTTGTCTGGCGAACGCCAAGTATTTAAGTGTGGCCTTTTTGCCAAGCAGAAGAGAGGAAGCCGTGAGTTCGAAGCAGGCCGCTTACCTTAGAAGTTACGCAGTTGCTACTTTGCCTTCCAGGCCAGAGGTTTTAATCCTCTTGATAAATTAAACGTATTGTAGTGTTCACAGTCTCTGGGCTACATACGCTTTCTGTTATTATAAGGCCAATCTTATTCTAAAGTTAAATTAGAGTTTAGTTTTATTTTGATATCTTTTAAGTTAGACCCCGAGTGGAGGGTCATTGTATTCCGAAGTACGGAAGTCATTGTATATAAAGAAAAAATAAAGGGTTTTGTATACCCTTCGTCTGTATCCTGTCTACTTACTACAATTAGTGAACATAGCTTTAGTAAGCTCTCTGTTCTAGTCAGGTCATTGAATGTTTCCGAAGAAGGTTAGAAGAAACATTGAACCTGATAGTGGCGCCCGACGAAGAATAACCATGGCCGAGTTTCAAGAAGAACCTGTGCTGCCTGCAGAAACAGCTCAGAACCCAGAAATGCCAGCTGCCGCCCTGGAAGGATCTGGGTATATTGTCCAGACCATGCGCGCTTCGATGAAACCAGAAGCAACGTTTAATGGAAACTCACAGGTAACCAGTTTTTTGGAAAAATTGGATGACCACTTCATGCTCTACCCCGTGCACGAGTTTCAAAAAGTTACCTTAGCTACCAGCGCTTTGAGGGGCCAAGCGCTTAACTGGTTCAAATGTATCGGCAGAAGTCTCTTGGGTCAAGCAGGAAGTCCCACCTATACTTACGAGAATTTCAAGACTGCCCTACTAAAAGCCTTCCCTGTTGTAAGGGATCGTGCGAAATTAGAAACAGAACTTTTCAGTATATATCAACAAAGAATGGAAAACATCTCGAGCTTTATTTTAAGAAAAATTCACATTTTCAAGCTCTTGTATGGAAACCGTCCGGATCCTGAAATAATTCAAGTGATTTTGCCGAGGTTACTACGCCAAGTGCAAGACTTTATTGAATTGAGAAATCCGACTACACTGGAAAAATTATTTGAGCTAGCAATCCAGTTTGAAAGTAGAAGAACGGCGGACGTCGAAAGAAGACGCCAATATCAACAGCGAAACCAATTTGGTACGCCAAGACTACAGCAAACTCAAGCACATGGCTACGGAGAAAAAGCGAGTCAGTGGGCAAGGAAACCCGAGCATTCAAAAACAGCCGGCGAACGTCGACAGTTCAATAGCAACCCAGGAAAAAAGTCTCAAGGCCAGTGGAGAAAGAAGGAAAGCACCGAGAGGAAAAATAATTTAAACTAAAACGGATTTCTGCTGACGAGAGGGTGCGGAAATCCGAAGGCCACGAAAACCCCTCTTCCTACAAGTTAAATACAGTAATGGTGAAAAATTTAACTCTTCCGAAGATTGAAGTCTTGGTAAATAATATCCCGGCCACCGCACTCCTGGATACCGGCGCGCAGTGTTCCTGTGTGGCAGAAGTCTCTTTTAGAAAGTATTTTCGCAAATACCGCATATATAATGCGGATAATACAACAGTATTAGCGGCGCAAGGAGAACAATGTAAGTGCGTAGGTAAAGTACCTTTGTACATCCGTATCAAGGACGAACAAGTAAAGGTGATGTTTTTTATAGTAAAGAATTTGCAAGCACACTTAATACTAGGAATAGACTTTTTTCAGACGCACAAGCTACACTGGATTTTAATGAAGCGTCCCTTAAGCTGACGATGAAACCAGTGCGTGTAGAAAAGGTTGAACCGCCAAGGTTAAATCTCGACCACCTGCCTAATGACGAGCAAGATAGAATCCGACAAGTGGTAAGTGAATTTGCTTCCTTATTTAGTGATATTCCAGGATTTACCCAGGTTACTAACCATAGTATTGACACCGGAGATGCATTGCCGGTTCGTCAAAAACTATACCGGTATGATAAGAATAAGGAAAAAATTATAGAATGGCATATTACCGATATGCTACGTAAAAAGATCGTAACGCCTATCTCAAGTAGTTATGCTAGTCCGGTGGTTTTATGTAAGAAAAATAATGATTATCCTTTGGAGCATCCAAAAAGGTGGAGATTCGCTATTGATTACCGTAAATTAAATTCCATAACGAAATATCCGGTATATCCGTTACCGATTATAGAAGAAATTTTAAGGAACATAAAATCAACCAAATTTATGACAACTTTAGACTTAACGAATGGTTATTTTCAAATAGGGATCAGGCCTGAGGACGTGCCTAAGACTGCTTTTATAACCAAGTCTGGCACTTATGCATTTTTGCGAATGCCGTTTGGCCTTTCAGACGCCCCAGCAACATTTCAGCGATGCATGGACATTGTGTTAAGACCTGTTCTCGGAAAGTCCACATTTATCTATTTAGACGATATCATTATTACTAGTGATAATCTAGACCAACATGTACAGGATTTAAGACAGGTGTTTTCTTTATTAAATGAGGCCGGTCTAAAAGTTAATGTCGAAAAATGCAAATTTGCAGCCCCTGAATTAAAATATTTAGGTTACAAAATATCGCAAAAAGGGATCGAGACAGATGAATCAAAAATAATCGCTGTACAAAAGTATCCGACTCCAAACACGGCAAAGAAGCTCTCTTCTTTTCTAGGACTTTGTTCATATTATAGGTCCTTTATAAAAGATTTTGCGGCTATCGCTGAGCCATTGTTAAAATTAAAAAGGAAAAAGGCAAGATTCTCGTGGACGGCCGAAGCCAATAGTGCTTTCGAAAAATTAAAACAAGCATTAACGCAAGCCCCTGTGTTGAAATTTCCTGAAAAGGATGAAAATTTAGAAATTTCAGCGGATGCTTCGGATTATGCGGTAGGAGCGGTACTTTCGCAAAATCAGCAGCCAGTGGCATTTTTTAGCCGAACTTTAAATCAAACACAAAGAAACTATTCCGCGACCGAGAGAGAGGCACTTTCAGTTCTGTTAGCAGTGCAAAAGTTCCGAGTCTATTTTGGAAAGGCGCCGATAACAGTATATTCTGATCATGCGGCGGTAACTAGATTGTACTCTGGAAAAAATTTATCCCCAAGGTTAATAAGATGGGCACTCAAGCTGCAAGAATATAATCTGGTAATCAAGCATACCCCCGGAAAGGAAAATATCGTAGCAGATGCCCTGTCACGAATTAAATTAGACGAACAGGGTAATACCGTAAAAGTTGCAATGCTGACAGCGTGTACAATAAATTCCCGAGAAACTGTAATAACCGAACTGGGTAAGGATCCTGAGTTTGGAAGTATTTATGAGTATTTGAAGGATCCTGAAAATTTTAGCCACCAAGATATTGTGGCGATAAGAAATAGGGCGGCCCATTACGAACTAATAGATGGTCTATTATTTTATACAAAAACTACGAATTCCAACAACGAATTTCGACCTGTTATCCCAGCTAGTCTTAGATTAAATATCCTGCAAGAGCTCCATGACAGCCCTTTAGCTTCTCATGCTGGTATTCGAAAAACTACTCAACGCGTACGCGAGGCAGTCTACTTTCCTGAACTGCAAAAGTTAACAAGGGCGTATGTCCAGTCCTGCCCAACATGTCAAGCCGTTAATTATATTAATTTCCGCCCGGCCGGGTTTCTAAATAGTATTAAATCCGAATTTCCAAATGAAATAATCGGCATCGATTTATTGGGCCCTTTCCCAAAAAGTCAGTTAAACAAAAGTCGCTATCTCCTTGTTATAGTTGATCATTTTAGTAAATGGACCGAAATTGTTCCCTTAAAACGAGCCTCCGCGAAATTAGTTACCGATTCTATTTTAAATAAATATATTTTAAAATACGGGGCGCCCCTAAAAGTTATATCGGATAATGGTCCTCAATTTGTAAGTAATATATTTGAAGACATGTGCCAAAAACTGGGCATACGTCATTTAAAAATGGTCCCGTATCGGCCGCAATCAAATATAGCGGAACGGGTCAACAGAAATATAGTGAAAATTATCCGTAGTTATGTTAAAAATTTTCATAAAAGCTGGGATAACTATGTCAATGAATTTGCTTTCGCCCTTAGGACCGCAAAACATGATACAACGGGCAAAACTCCTGCTGAGTTATTTCTAGGCAGAAAGGTTATAACACCGTTAGATAAACTATTTTATGTGCAACAAAGAGCCCCAGAATTTAAAATGGGTGATATAGAAAAACTAATAAAAGAAGCAAAAAAGAATACGGAAGTAGCACAAAGAAAACAAAAATTGTATTATGACTTGAAACGACGGGGAGTAACTTATAAAGTAGGGGATGAAGTACTAAAAATTAAGCATTCACTTTCTTCAGCACCAGAAGATAAAACTGCCAAATTTTTTCCACGCTTTGAAGGACCATATGTTATAGAAAAAATAACTCACGCTGTTGTAGTGTTAAAGGCAAGAAATGGTGAAACCTGTTCCGCAAACATTGACCAGATAAAACCATTCTATGACCGTAATAAAATGCAAATCTTTTCAGATCTTTTGCAGGATCCGGTACGGCAGACACCGCAGGTACAAGTTCCAGAGGTGGGAAAACGACAAGTACAAGGGCAAGCCAATGAGAGACAGAAGCAAGTGAAAAGAAAATTGCCCCGCGGAAAAATTGAAGGTACAAAGAAAAAGAAGCCGTTCCACCGTCCAAAAAACAGAGTTCACGAACACCCCCAGAATGAAGAAGGGAGAAGGACGACGTATGTGGAAAAGACCGGGAGAAAGGACGGCAACTATAACCCGGCTGTGAAACGGAAGATTGACTCATCCGACAGAACTCTCCGCAGCAAAAGTCGCCGAACTGCGGAAGGGCCATCAGCGGCGGAGGAAAAAGTACAAGAAAAATTTGAACGGCCAACAACGAGGTCCAAGCAGGATCACGACAGAAGTTTCCCGGTTCCACCAAGACCAGCTGCCTTCAAACGGCCAAGACCACAAGCAGAGGACAGAAGGAAGATGTTCAAGGGTGGCCGTAGTGGTGAAAAACGGAAGCTTCCAGAGGAAAGCACTGAAGGGCGAGCCCGTACAAGAAGGAGGATCAACCAAGCTACGGTCTGCAGCACCTTTAAAGACTGGGCCCAGAAAAGGATGTCTGAATATTACAAAGATAAGTAAAATTTTATGTTACTTTACAAACTTAAGTTAATCTTTCATTCTTACTGCAAGTGGCAGATTTCAAGAAGTTTTACCTCATGCGAGGTCTACCTTTATCGCCAAAAGGGCGAGAAATGAGTTGTGACCGATTTTCTTATTATGTTTTTCAATTACTCGCGCGTAAAACTAAAGTTGATGTATAATAGCGTTGTATAAAGACTTAAATATTGTAAAAAGTTATTGTATAAATTTTATTTAAAACATTCTAACAAGAAAGAAGTTTTAGTCTGAAAGACTTTTTGAAATGTAGTATTATTTCAATGTAGAAAGAATTGGCACTTGCTTTGAAAAGAATAGAAGTTAACAATGTACTACTAATGTATGTTTTCAAATGTGTAAAATTAACGGCATCTTGATATGTTCTTGTATACATGTGAACTGTTATTTTGAATTTTTAGAAATACCGTGATATGGTAAAAGTGAAAGTAATGTTAAAAATTTGTTATTCGTGTGACTGTAAAGATTAAATCATGGTGAATATGTGTTAAAGGTTGAATGATGTAGTTAGGCTCTCTGACGCTACACTTTAGAGTTAGCCACTTTCAGAATAGTACCTCAGGGTCTAGAGTTGAAATTAGGGTGTGTTAAGAGGTCTCGTATGTTGAATTTTAACACATTAGTGTTTTGATTGTAGGAGGAAGTGTTGAACACATAGACAGAAACACATTCGTGTTTGGTGTTTTTACAACACATGTCAGAGAGCACGGGGAGAGATAATTAAAATAGTCATGAATGAAATAAGAATGTTAAGAAAAGTATATTCTATATGTTATTTGCAATGTCATTCTGTAACATTTCATTAAACTAGTTTTCCTTCCAGATCTCTGGAAGGAACCAGAATTGAATAAAGCTCCTGTTTTGATGCAGTACAGATGAAAAAGAAAAAAGATTGTTGTATATTCCGGGAGCTGCTATTGTAACAAATTTCTTTCTTTTAAAATTTTCTAGTTTCTAGCTAAGTTATGACTGTAAAAGGTTGGCCTCGCGTTAGTTTCTAGAGCTAAAAGTTTTCAACAAGGTCGTTTTAGACCTCAGTTTCAAACTAATTAACTCTGGCGGGAAGTATGTAAGGATCTTAAGTTTTACTAACGTTTATTTTATTTTAAATCTTTACTATCACTTCTTATTTTCTACTTCCGGCCAGAATTATAAGCGTGAAGGAGTTTATGCAAAGTTGTCTGGCGAACGCCAAGTATTTAAGTGTGGCCTTTTTGCCAAGCAGAAGAGAGGAAGCCGTGAGTTCGAAGCAGGCCGCTTACCTTAGAAGTTACGCAGTTGCTACTTTGCCTTCCAGGCCAGAGGTTTTAATCCTCTTGATAAATTAAACGTATTGTAGTGTTCACAGTCTCTGGGCTACATACGCTTTCTGTTATTATAAGGCCAATCTTATTCTAAAGTTAAATTAGAGTTTAGTTTTATTTTGATATCTTTTAAGTTAGACCCCGAGTGGAGGGTCATTGTATTCCGAAGTACGGAAGTCATTGTATATAAAGAAAAAATAAAGGGTTTTGTATACCCTTCGTCTGTATCCTGTCTACTTACTACAATTAGTGAACATAGCTTTAGTAAGCGCTCTCTGTTCTAGTCAGGTCATTGAATGTTTCCGAAGAAGGTTAGAAGAAACATTGAACCTGATAAACTAACTTAATTGAGTTAACATATTAATTTAGATCCTATTAAATCGAATTTTCTCCCAAGTAAACTAGGAAGACGATTCAAGTTTCCTTAACTGTTGGTGATTATGTGAAAAAGGCTTTGAAAGTCAGCCTTTTTACATGGAGTCAGAAATAATTAATTTAATCATGCTTTTCTAATAGTATATTTAACTGAACAGTAACTTATGTGCGATACAATAGTTTTCAAATTACAATAAATTTTTACTCTGGTTTTTCTGGGAAAATAATATCTCTAGTTAATATATATACAGAGAGAGAGAGAGAGAGGTACGTGTGTGTGTCTGTTTCTCGGATTCTTTTTTATATATTACAGTGTAAATAAACTAATTATTATTTTAAGTGCACTAAGAGAATGTAAAATTTATAAAATTATAAGAGAATAAAGGAAATAAATAAACACATTTCTTTACTTTCCTATTCGTATATATTTGCTGTTTTAACTTCGGAACTTCTTATTATTGTATTGATACTGAACAGTTGTCAGCTCATTTTTCCAGAAAAATGTTTCGAAATTAAAATTTTAGGAAATATCTGAAAAAATTTTGGGTACTGTATTTTAAATGTATATGAAGATAGGGAATCCTTCCTAACATTATTATTTAGAGTTCCAGATGATTTTGGTCTTCTGTGCAAGCGGTCGCTTATGGAAGATGACGTTCAATTATTGAAACTATTAAATTTTTCAGAATCGAGAAACATCAAACATTCAACTGCGTCTTCACGAGGATTAGGACCACAGATGTTTCAATGACGCAATCGATGTGCTAAGAACTTACATCAAGGCAGCATGCAAGCAAGTATTTTATAATTTCTTATATTTTCCAAAGGCGACGGAGGAAAGGTGGGATACTCAGTCGACTAAATGCAAGTGGCTACGAGTTATCGTCCACCACACTTTAGAGCACATAAAGGTAAATGCAATAATTCCTTATACAATATCGTTGTATTCTAAAGATTTCAAAGGCAAAAAGAATGCCTTTGAATATGAATGAATATGAATGAAAAGAATGCCTTTGAATATGAATGAATATGAATGAAAAGAATGCCTTTGAATTTGAATGAAATGCCCTCACTTTCAGCCATAGATTCAGGAGAAGTTTCTGTGTATTTTTGCATGTGCAAATAAGGAATAAACTCTTGATTTTTTCTTTATTTATCAAACCAAAGGTAAACAATAAAAATCTTCCACTTTTAAAGTCTATAAAAATTTTTCATTGTATTTATTAACTAAAGTTTTACGAATAATCTTAAATTTTAGGTTTCAAAAATACGTTTTCTTTTGAATATTTTAATTTTATTTTTCTTATGAGAAAGAAGAAACGATGTAGCAAATAAAATTGCAGGATACGTCTCGCAGAAGTCAAACAATGATCACATGATTTAGCGTTTTAAACATAGCCGATCTTCGTTATAAAAAATACCAGAAGAGAAAATTTGACCTATACAAGCATCTCTCTACTTCGTCCTGTACGAGAATAAGCATAAATTAAATTCAGTACAAAACTTTACTCGTCGTGCATGTGATCTATCCATTCTCAATATAACCAAATTTTAATTAAAAAAAGGGCAAAAGTTATCTTCTGGTAAGCATAAAGTTTCTTCCAATAATGTGCATTTTAAAATTTCAGAATAAATTTTAAAAACATATTTATATGTTTATTAGAGTATATTTTTTAATGTAAAGTGATTTGGATTCCTCCCTATACAGTTGTAACTTTCCTGTAAAAGGGCTTTCACTGCATGCTTTAATTTTGTGCCGCGAAGCTCATATCGGAAGTTACAGCAAATGACATTTTTTCCTTTCAAAGCACGTCGAAATCGCAGTTTAACTTCAATCCTATTGATGACCTTTCGAATGTAATCAAGAAAGCTATGATAATAAACTTCAACCTTTCATTATTATAGTTTATATAATAAGGACGTAGAAGATAATATTTAGAGAATCAGATTTTCTCAAGTAATACTTTAAACTCTTCGAACTCTTTAACAAATGAAATGATGGTAAATTTGATTGTTTTACGTATAGTAGTTAATTTAGTTTAATCTTTGTCTCTTACAGAAAAAAATATAAATACAGCTTAAATTTATAAAGTCTGTAACATCACTTGCCTTTTATTTTTTACCACAATTTCTTTTTTTCTTTTCTTTTTTTTTTTTTTTTCCTTTAAATTTTTCTATTTGTAATTCCATCTTTAAAAACTTTTTTAGCTCAAAAGAGCGTTAGCTCAAATGGGCTCTTAGTCTCGAAAGGGGATTTGACGGCATATCACTTTAAATGTCTGAATCACTTTTCAAATTGTCGCTACGATTTACTATCTCCCTATATTACTTTTAAAGAAATTAAATAATGAAGAATCTGCGTGAATATTTGTATGTGTCTCGCTCTGTGAAAAGGTCCTAGGGTCATCAAAATTTGAATAACATAGTCCTCCACTTGAACATGGCCATCTGGAAGCCCTAATTTTGAATTTGGTTTTTCATATTTTGCAAAACTTAAATGAATTTTTAACAGACTCAACGATTTGAAAACGAGCAGTGGCAAAACTGTACTAATTAAAACTTTGTTATCCCCAGCACGCGAGACTGTATGTCAGAAATTCTAAAGATATGCTGTTTTTAAATAATTTATGATTTTGCTATTCAACTGAATTTTACCTGCTGTAAGGGCGAAGAACATGATATTTAACTAATAAATTTAACACATAAAACATTAATAATAAAAGCACACAAAAATTTAGCAAGCCATCTGACTAAGAAAAATGTACATTGATATGATTAACAGAGAAGGGACTACTAAAAATAGAAAAATGTATGTCGACATTTAATACTTAATCGGAAATTCTAAACACATGCTGCTTTTAAAATCTTTGTAATTTTGCTGATGTATTGGTCCTAAGTGCGAAGGTCACACGCACTTAGCGCCAATTCACGAAGAAAATGATACATAATAATAAAGCTAAGAAGACAAAAAGAAATGGGTTAGGAGGAGAAAGTGCAACAGCAGACTGGTAAACGGCACGCTCAGCGAGAGCGTAAAGAACCTTAACAAACCCTTTCAGGCAATAGTTAAATCTGAAACTTTCAGACTTTTTTTTTTATTTTGTGCTTTTTGCATGAAATAGGATGTATAAACTTTATAGGATTAAATAAGGATTTATATAAAATTAATGCTCACTTGTTACTTACAGAAAAAATATTTCATTTTATATTAAAACCGTAGTTTTGAATGGGTTATCGCTGAGGATTATTTAAAATTTTATTAATGCCATTTTCTAATTTTTGTTACATTTTTCAAGTCATTTTCATATTTAAACGTGGAGATTAACCTATCGAGATTCTATTCGACCTTAGAATTCCGAAAATATAAATTTAAATATAAATTTGTGTTCTTGACAATGCAATGATTTAACCTTTACATCAATACGTAATACATGCAATTATTTTTGGACAAATGTATGTAATAAATGTAGTAAACATCCTTAGAGGAAATACTGGCAAATATAATATGTTTACTAAATAAATTAAATGACATATATCAAACATTTTCTGGTAGTTATTAGTTGGTTTCAGAAGGAATGGATTGAAATATTTTACGTAAGTTTGAAAACGTTTAACAAATATCGGTGTACTGATGGGAAATAAAATAGAAAATATTGAATAAGATTTTTCATCGCTGAATGCATAATTCAGACTTTTTTTTTTTTTCAAAATTCACTTGAAAAGGTAAGCTGTAAGTAACAAAATGCATACAACAGTAGTCTAATTACATTTAATCTAAAATGTTTCCCACTGCCTTCATTTACAAACTGATAACAAGAAATGTGTTAAGGCAACTATAATATTTACTCTTACTCTAGCTTGAATTTACATTTAATGTAATTAACAAAAGCTGAAGTTTTTTTTTCTTACGGGTTGCCAATACAGTATATCGCAATACAACGCAAAACAAATACTAAAGACTAATTAAACAAATATTATAGCTCTCCAGCATCAAATTGCCATAACACTTTCTCTAAACTTAGATTATTGCTCGTTATTTAAACTCAGTTAATTTGCATTTTCTGGTGGAATAATAGAAGTAGAAAAAGTACACGAAATTCTATACATAAGTAAGATGTTAATTAAACAAGCTAGTTTAGTCTAGTATTTTGCAGAAATGGTTTCCGGCCACAGTTATAAGCCAAACGGAATTGTACAATTCTAGCGGACATTGCCTGCATTTACTGTTTCGAAACATAGTGAAAACTGACAAATAAAAACGATTATTTTTAAAAAGCAGATGGATTTTTACAGGTAATATTAATGATGTGCCAGCACAAGAGAACGATAACAAAATATTCTAAGCTGCATAAAATAAACTAAAGGACAATAATAATAAGTTAAATATATATATATATAGAGAGAGAGAGAGAGAGAATAGTCAAAATTGTAGAAACTACATTGGTAAATAAAAAGATAAAAGACGAATCTATGCTGAAGCTGCAAGATCAAAATAATTTCAAAGTGAATATAAAGCCGGAACGTAAATTAAATATAAATTTAATTCCAAAAAATATAAAGGTCAACCTTTTTTTTTATCTCTGTGAAACTGATAACAAAAACAGAATTACGTCTACGAAGGGTACATAGTTAAAAACATAAGCGATCCATTGAAAATCTTAAAACCAACGTAAGAGATTTGAATATATATATATATAAAGTTGTATAAAAGTGCACGGAAAAATTAAGCTCCTTTGTTTAAACGCTTCAAATGGAACTTGTCAAGAAAAAAGTGTTTTAAAGCTTTAAACTCAGTTAATCAATGAGTACCGAATACATGTTTCGTTCCTCTGAACCATTTGAGATTCTCTACCGCTTTTGCAATTCTTTAACCATACATTTTAAAATGAGTTTGAAATGAGTTTCAGATGGGCCAAGATCTTTCCCCTACATGCATTCGTACTCAAAAAAAAAAAAAAAAAAAAAAAAAAAAGCAGATATACATGAAAATAAACAGTAGTAGATGCAAATGATAAAAGAGTAGCATAAACTATTTAAGCATTTCAAAAACTAAGTAATACAACAAATTACTAAACCAAAATAAAAAATATTAATTAAGCAAAGAGCTTCTAAAATTAGTTATTTTAACAAATAAAATGACAAAATCGTCAACTATCGAAGTACAAAGCACAAAACAGGGCAGGCTCAGAAGCCTAAAGAAAAAGTATGTGAAACTGCTAAACAGTAAATCTAATTAAAAACTAAATGCTGAAACAAACATTGTCTAATCTTGTCCATCTCTTCATTAGTGATGAAATCACAGCTAGAACGCTAGCAGCTAGAGGCTAGCGGGTGGGATTTATGTCGAGAAATCGAAAGAAGTTTGTTCAATATTAAAATAAATTACCCTTGATATAAGTCGGAAGTGGGAACAGCAAATAACATGCAGGTGAAAATAGTAAATATCATGCTTTACAAATAGTATGCATGTGGAAAAAGCACATTTGCGCTATTTGTACCTTCTAACTCCTAGTTTGAACTGTATAAAATGAATAGTTCGCATTTTATCTCACTTCGTTCTTACTTTCCTAATCTCTACGCGAACATAAATAAACCTTGCAGCTATACGAAATGCACCTTACGGACTTACGGACGAATGAAACAGAACTTTCCTTCAGATTTCTTATTTTATTTTGGAGATATAATTCTAAATATTTAAGATTTTTCTAGTAGGAGACATATAGATAAAAAATGATAGAAAATGATCCCATAGCTTTACCATAGTAATTAGTCGAAACTTTGTGCATATACATCTTGATATCTTGATCATTAATAGTGGTTTTTCCAAAAATCAAAATCCACATTCGAAAACGAGAAATCTCGGTGACTTTATATATAAATCCGCTCCGATTTGCTTCGTACTTTCGAAAACTCGAGTAGCTATTTCCGCAAAACTCCCCGTTCTGTCTGTCTGTCCGTCAAATCTCGAGAGCCCCTGAAACACGAGTGTTTGGGTGAACTTTTGTAGATGCTTCGTTCCCTCTCCTCGCCTTCCTCTTCAAACAGGAAAAACCGGAACACGTTTAAACCCTTCAAGAACGCGGGGTTCCGAAGAAGCGGATATTTTTAAAAACCTTGTTTTTATTATTTAAACTGGAGGTAAAATTTGAGTGTTCTGTGAAAAGGTGGAGCGTGGAAGGGGGTGGCGTCAATTGGCTGCCAAGAGAGCTGCCTACTACTAACGTATGTTCGCGTAGAATGCGTCTTCTGGGACGTGCGGTTGCCATGACGACAACAACGCTTGAAATCGTGCGCGAGGTTTTTAAGAATATCGATTTGCATGCGAGCGAGTTTGGTTTACTTTGCTAGAAACTTCCAGCCTTTTTGTGTTACATTTTTTTTTTTTTTTTTTTATTTATTGGAAGGCGAATTCCTTCTTTCTGGTTTTGTATGAGTGAGTGAAGATCTTGGTATGAACTAGAGAAACGAGATAAAAAGGAATAAAAACTAAGTGTGAAAAATAAAAGGCACGTCATGGAGCGAAACAGTTCCGCAAACACTAAGTTTTCTTTCATCTTCAATACTCGTTTGGTGAATTAATGTAATTAAAAGTACTTATTTAGTTTCTGTGAAGCTAAAATTTCGCGCAGAGGTGCTCTTCCAATAACTAGTTGTGTGACTGCTGTTGATGTTTTTTTTTATTTCTTGTTGTTGTTGCAATTATGACTGACTACTTGCTTTTGATGGGTTTTTTTTGTTTGTCTTTACTTTTAATCAAGGCCACTTGAGGGCAAGGAATTATTTAGAAGTTGTGTTTATTTACTTTGAAGATTAAAACCTGGAAGAATTTCGCAAAAAGGTCGAACTTCTTCAATGGGAAAAAACATTCAATGGCAAAGTGATAAACACTTTGATGGTTTACGTTAATTTCGAGAGGTTACTTCTTTCGAAAGACTTCTACATTAGATAACACAGACAGAGAGAAGTAACAGTACTCGAGGAATCAGATATTTCATAAAAGAACTACTTGAAATAGAAATCTTTTCGAAGTACACACCTACACAGCCTTTTCTTATGCCATATGGAGTAAATTTAGCAACATGCGCTTCATTCTTGCTCCGCGAAAGAATAAAATCAAACTCGAAAAGGAAAAACTTGTGGTATTTGTTTTGAACGGGGGGGGGGATTAATAGAGGTGATTTCGAAGCAGCAGGTATAAAAAATAAACTAATACCTTTCCTGAGAATCGGAACACGAATCTTCCAATATCTAGCTGATTGTACTCTCCACTGCACTATACTACGAGAGACAACATGGGGAATACGACATAAGATCTGCACGGCAAACTCAAAAACATATTTAGATCCTATGCCACTGCGAAACTGTGTTGATAGTCCCGTGCAAGTAGCTTAAAAAATAATAATTTCATTAAATTATTTCTTTCTTGATTATCTTCCTTGATAAGCGTTGTTGCTAAATGTAAACCTTGTCCACGTTATGATGATATCAAATGTATGCCTGTGTCGATACTATACCGTGTCTGTCGTACACTTGTGACGTTCATGTACATGTGGCAAATGTGAATTAATCCTCTCTCTCATTATTTCGTCATCAGCAAAATTTCTTTTCCATCGTGCTAATAATATATCAGGAAACTTGAGTCAGTCGTCTATTAGGGTGGATTATATAATGAATCGACGCAGTGTGGATCCTATGTAACTATATTTTATGAAAGCAAGCCTTATATGAGAAATGCCATCACTCTTCACATTCCCCTAGGCACACGCATATGACTTAAAGGGTGAGTAGGTAGTCCACCAGGAAAAGATGGAAAAAAATAATCATATATTAAATTTTAGTTTAGGGACCAATATATAGGTTGTTAGCTTTACGGAGTGGTTTGGTTTGTTTGATTACGGAAAAGCGCTCGAAGAGTATCTACTATTAGAGAACAGACTTGCGTTCATGGATGATGTTCTAAAGGAAATTGTCTCATATCTACGTTACATATGAGAAAAACCACGAAAGCGGGAATTTTAATCGGAATCTAACTACAAGTGCTTAGGGACTTTCATGAACT
The DNA here is from genome assembly GCF_044657685.1 of Stegodyphus dumicola. Taxonomy (NCBI): domain Eukaryota; kingdom Metazoa; phylum Arthropoda; class Arachnida; order Araneae; family Eresidae; genus Stegodyphus; species Stegodyphus dumicola. The sequence goes on along the minus strand of NC_140769.1, from coordinate 220,840,260 downwards.
ACACTTCAGTGACTTACTTCTCGGCTACCGGTTGAACCGATTTACGAAACGTGAACTTCAACCCCATCCTCACTATGAAACCAACCACAGTTGCCTTCTGGATGTTACAGAGTATACAAAAAGAGCATCGTTGGAAGAAATGCCACTTCCTTATAACGACATAACGACTTTTGCAGCGAATCTTAGTACTAAGTTCTGAAATTCTGTTCAAAGCTTTAATACTAATTCATGGTTAGAAAAAAACTAACCCATAATACGTAAAGTAAGAATATAAAACCTTGTTATATTTAATTCTTAATATTTAAGAACTTAAAAATATGAGTGGAAAACGATTAAAAAGAGAACCCAGTAACATACAAAGATAAGTATAAAAGAATAAGAATGTTTATGCACTGGAATGATTAGACTATATGAGTAAATAAAATGAGTCGAAATTTAATGACATAAACTTTGCGCAATGTTTTTCGCATTATTTAAAAGGATTCTCTTCCTTGTTGTTAGCAGAAGAGCGATACTATACCATCAAATTGCCTCCGTCGAGGGATCCTTGATAAAAACTCAGAACTCGGTAAGACACACCTTCTATGCCTTACCTAAATCAAATAATTCGGACCAAACCTCTCTCTCTATATATTGTATTGTCTTAATCAAACTCTACTTTAAAAAGTAAGCTCCATACCTTTCATTTAGAAAATAAGAAGAAAACTAAGAACAAGAATATAAATTCCTTTTTTTACGGTACTTCGGGATTAATTGCAGTTTTACATTTCCGTTTTGTAACTACTCGTGTTTCCGATTATTTTTTTGAATTCGTATAACTGTGCATTAAGTACGAATGATCATAAGTTTTGTGCATGCTATTCAATCACATAAAGCTTACAAATCTGTTTGACTGTAAAGAAATGGAATGTAGGGGGTGGAAAATCTTGTTGTTGTTGCAAGTCGAAAATTTAAAATTACAACCTATCAAAAAAATAAAATATTTCCTCTAACAAAAGCATTTAAGTAATTAACATCTGATTTCATAAAATTAAGCTGACCCTTAAACAATTTTATAACAATTCTGTTCAATAATTTTTGGCTTTCTAAAAACTTGATTAACAGTCTACTGTTGATAGGAACCAATCAATTAATATTATTTAAAATTTCAAAAAATATTGATGTTTACTGTTCTGAATTTGGATATGGTGTATTTTTAGTACTTTATTTTTGCTTATTTATTCGTTAATTCATTTTAATTGATAACATTAATGCTTACTTTTTATTTAATCTCCTGTATGATCACTTAGTATCATGATAGGTATTCATTATGTAAATTCTATTACACCTCTGTTAACTTTTAATTGATAAACGTTTTAACTTTAACGATAGCTCAAATCAAAACCAAGCAGAAATCCTACTACTGGCTCATGACGTCATTGGCGTTTCTCGGTAATCTGGAAAAATTCTAAAGTTTTCGGCAAAAGGTCCTTTTGAAATATTAAATTCAATTGTTCTTCAAGCTTCGGAATAAGTGCGTACCCTCTTCCTTGAGCAGTTGCATAAAAGGACGTTGTAAAAGACAGTAGTTAGTTTATTTAGTTTATGAGACTGGCTTGCTAGACAGCATGCCATTTTGCTAAATGAGACTCATTTTTAAAGTGGTTTTTACAGTCTATCATAGTCTTCGAGTATTAAGAATTCGTTTTATCTCTGTTTTTGTCCTTGGGCTACTAAAAGATATCTTTTGCTGCATGAGCTATTATTTATTTCAATAAAGTTTTAATTTCTTACTATTCATCTAGCGTAATTATTAATGGAATCTCTACTAACCCATAACATGAAGCAATACGTATATTTTATATTGCAAGTTATTTGTGTAATGTACACGTAAAAATAATTTAAGTAAAACGTGAATAACATTAAGAAAATCATAAGCAAGAGAAAATATCTCTAAAATAAATTCACAATTTAAAAAAATATTAAAATCACAAATTATGGATACTTAAATATAAATCTTCTATTTTCAACATGAATGGCCTTTTCTTTTATTACCTGCATTATATCTTATATCACTCATGTTTAGGTCTTTTAGAAATGCCTGTGAAGAATTGCTTCCTACCAAAAGTACTTAAATTTCTAAAACAATAAGATGTTCGAACAAAGATCTCAGACAACAGATCAGAGTTTCCTTCTTAAATGAGAGCCTTAAGAAGGAAACTCAAAATAGAGCAAGATTTAAGTACAGGAACAAATCTCCTAAACAATTTTTAAGAGGAAAGAGCACTTTATAAAAAAAATATACTGACAGCGAAATTAAACAGCTGGAAAACTTTTACACAGAAAATCCAGTGTGTATGGTATGCAGCATAAATTAGCTATGAAAAAAACTATTCACTCCAACTGATCTGCTTCTTCAGATCTCAGAAACTGGGTCTAAATGAACAAATTTCACTTTTAATATACTTACTGAAGTTTCTGTTTACAGATCATATAGCTGTGAAGATATTTTAGAGCAAACGAAAACGCTTAGAATCTACTCCATAAAACGCCAAAGCGATATTTCCTATACCAAAGAAGAAATCAATAAACAATACTATTGTTCATTCAAATATCTATATGACAGTATGTCAGTAGTTTTTGCAATTTCAAATTATTCGCAAACATTACCATTAGTTTACAAAATTCAGTAATTACTACGAAACAGCAAAAGGGTTCGTGTTAATATTTGTTGGATAAAAGCTTGTAGAGTCTAACCTTTTTTGGTAGAATAAACTGGTGAACTATAAAAAGACTACAGAGGAATAATCCTCTTGTCTTAAACTGCAGACAGACAAAATCAGAAGAAGGATGTAAATAGTCCTTTAATTTGAATTAAATAGCCCTTTAATTCTGTCATTTACATTGATTGCAGACTTCTGGACCAGGAATTTATTCTAAAGTATGATGGAATCTAAGCATGTTGAAAACTTTCTGTTACTTAGCTCAGAATTTAAAAGAATATTATTATTATTATTATTTTACTTATTACGTACTCCGCCCTTAGGCAGTACATGGAAAAGGATGGATACTCTGTGGAGGTCTTTTTTAAGGGTCACTGGCTCGTATCTACGTTACACATGGGATAAACCATGAAAACGCCCATGCAGCCAGCACGTTCGCCAAGACTCGAACCTCGGACCGAATTACCAGTGTTCAGCGGCTTTTACCGCTTGACCGCTGGTGGGCCAAAAGAGTGTTATAAGGTATGCTTTTTTGTCTAGCCCATTTTATTGTTCGCAAAAAAAAAAAGCATTCTTGGACTAAGACAGAAGTGACTTCGTCAATGGGAATATTTTGCTTTATTCACAAATCCTAAGCTAAATTAGAGATTACTACTCTTCGTGTTGATGTAATACAAGCACAGAAAATAAAAGTAATAAAGTTTTCAAACTAATTAACTTATTAAATACAGATCATACATAAGTGTACATTGACAGTGAAAGCATTTTTTGGGGGGGGGAACATGATTCAAGCTTAATCGCAACTTAAAAAAACAAAAAGCAAGTACAGAAATATGTTAACTACGCAGTATGACATGGTGAAAAATAACATGGTGCTGGCATGCAGTGTATAAGAATATATGTCAAATTTTAACAAGTTGGAAGCGAATATTAATAATCAAATATCTCATTAATAGCAATTTAATGACTTTATAAGATATTTCTCCCGCCTTCTTAGCATGCCTTGGTGGTTCGATTCCTGGCGGGTTCATTGCTCATCTTTCATGTTCTCCTGTTTCAAAAAATACCTAATGGCTCTACAACTTAATGAGATATTTTACAATATACCAGTTACATTTCTTTGCATTAGTAATTAGTTTATTAACTTGTGGTTTTCTTTATTTTCTAATTTGAAATAAATATAGTTTCAGCCTACATCAGAGCCGGGACAAGTATGAGGGACGATTATTCACCTGAGGCAAGTGCCTCGGGTGAATCACTAAGAGGGCGCCAAACTGGCTATACAAATTCGAAAATTACTTTAATTATGTTTTTAAATTTGTTAGTTATTATTAGGAGAAATAAGCTTCGGCAAACTTAAATTAATAAAATATTAGGAAGAATTTCAAGAAAACCTGGAAATTAATGCAGTGTGCATTTCGATGTTATTTCTTATTTATCAAAAAAGAATTTTTTAACATTTTCATTTGAAAGCTATAAATAATTGGCTCTATTATTTTTCTGAATTTATAAAGCTACGATTAAAAAATACTTTATGAATTATGGTAAAATTAGAATAAGAATTATAAGTCCAAAGGGGCTTTGTACCTGAAGGACTATTGTTTTCGTTTTACGATTTTGTATTGAATCATTATAAATGCCCGTTTCATTTTTCAAACTGTTGCCCCCAAATGTTAGAGTCCTGCATTATATTTGAAGAAATTACGTAATGAAAAATCTGCATCAATGTATGTATATTTCTCGCATTGTGATAAAACAACGGTACATAGAGCCATCGAATTTTTAATGACGTAATCCTCGTACGAATATGGACATGTGGAAGACCAAATTTGAAATTTGGAATTTGTTTTATTATCGATTTCATATTTTGTAAAACTTTAACGAATTTTTGAGTAACAAACTCAACGATTTAAAAGCGAGCAATGACAACACTCTACGGCGGGTCGAAAAACCTTTTTATCTCCAGCGGGGGGGCGGAACTGTGTATTGGAAATTCTAAAGATATGCTCATTTTAAAATTATTTTGTGACATTGCTACTGAACTGAATTTTATGGTTTAAGTGCAAAGAACATGATATTTAATAAGTAAAGGTAATACACAAAACGTTAAAAAAACGCCCCTTTGGACGTAATTTAAAATCTGAAACCTTTCAGAATTTTTTGTTTGTTTAAGTAAGTTTGCTTAAGTATAGTTATTTTGATAGGGGCATATATTTACCATTTTGCCTCAGGTGAAAAAATATCTTGGTAACTACACTTGCGTTTTATTAGTGGATTTTCTTCAGTTTTTTGTAGGTTCATATTAATTTTGCTTATTATTTGAGAGCACCAAATAGTCTAATAAGATCCCATATTTTCACGAAATTCTTATTTTCCAAGCAGGAAATACTGGGTGCACAGCAAAAATTTGAAAGTAACACTAAAAGTAAAATCGGTCAGACACGACTAGTTTAGATATCTATTTTTGAGCGTAAAATGATTTTAAGTGCATATAATGAGTTATTAAATGGTATGAAAGGTGAAAAAATTAAATAAATAGTTACCAAAATGTTAAAAAAGTATACTACCTTTAAATATTAAAGAAATATGTACAGATAGTAATAATTAATATGTTAGTTCAAATTTTCAGCTTAGCCATTTGTTTTCATTTTCATATAGATAGTACTAAACAGGGAACACCATAACATGTTACGCGATATTAGAAACCTATTTGATTTATGATATTTTTGACAAAAAGTCCAGATAAAATATCTTTTAAAATCATTAGTTATTTGTACAAATGCCTTTTATAGTATCGAACATAAATGAAAGATAACATTCATAATACATTTGAAACAACGTCTGGGGTTTCTGTCAGGTTTCGTGAGTTGAAGATTTATCTTTTTTTAGCAAAAAATAACACTGCATCCAAGTGTTAGAAAAATCTCAAATTTGAAAAAAAAAAATTATAGTCTGGAGCAAATTATATACGAAATAGAAGCACACAAATTTCTTTATTTCAATTTAATATTTTAATAAAAAATTATTTTATTTCATTCAGGTTATCACACCCACAAAACGTTTCGATTGAGGAAATTTCTTTCACAGTTTTTCGTTTATATTCTTGTTTTATTCCTTTTAGTAATACGTTTTAAAATTAAATAGTAATTAGATAAAACCTGTGAAATATACTTCAAGATCAAAGATTTCAACAGTTTTTGCAAGGTAAAGCAAAAAAACTTTTATTTCATTGTCATATAACAAGTGATTGAATGAATAGCTGCTTCTCAAAGTGTCTGTTTTTATTTTCTAATTTGTTTTGTATTTTAATTCTATAAGCAGTGCTTTTCTTTCCCTCGTTAGACCTCGACCTAAACGTCCAACAAAGTGCTTCTGTTTCAAAAGCCATTAAGATCAGATTTCTTGTTTAGGCGTTATGCTGAAAATGAAAAAAGAGCAAATTAAGACAGTGAGAAAAAAATGCTTTCTGATCAAGCCATTACAGAAATAGGTGCCTAAATTTCAAGAAGTAAATATCATAGAGCGGTGGAGTCAAATTCGCGACCTGCGGGTTACATGCGGCCGTCACAACTTGCTGATGTTTACCACAACATACACCCGAAAAATGAGCAGAAATGTATAGGCTTTTGAATTTATATAGGTATAGGTATTGAATTTAAAAATAAGAGTTAAGTGGATAAATTTTAATGGAAATGTTTGCCTACTTAAATGAGCTGAATGTGAAACTTTAAGGCTAAAATCTACTAACAAACAGTACATAATAATAATATCTTCCCATGTTTAATGTTTCAAATAAAACTTTTCATGGGCTTAGTAACTGAAGCAATAAACTCGGAAGATTAATTTGTGCCGAACACACATTTCGCTCTTTCTGACCCTATGCGACTCAAATGGCTATTAATTAATTATTCGCGAATGCTAAGTAATATTTTTGATAGCCTCATAATGTCATAGAACTAGCTCGAAGTGTTATTTGTCTCTATTAATTACAAGAAAAGAATAAAAGTAAATTTAAAATCAACCCAAACTAAACGCAGAAAATACAAAACCATAATATACAGAAAAAAAAGTCTAGAAAAACTGTACGCAAATACATTCGAAAACGTATTCTTTTTTAACTAAGATAACGTTCCAAAGAGTCCTGAATACATCGCTAAAAAAAGAGTTGAGCTGAAGAAAATTAGCTAAAATCTTAACTTCTAATAAACCAGCAATTTTCTAAAAATGATATTTAGATTAAAATCGTTATTTTTGTAGCGAGGAAACTTAAAGCTGTTAATGCCTACAGTACAAAAATTAAAAACAAAATTTATAAAAATTGTATGGTTTCTTTTAGTTTGCCTAACAAATTATTTTAAGTTTGGTACCTTTTCTGAACCACTTATTTTCCCCTCTCATTTTCTCTCCAGGATGCAATTTGAAGTCAAGTGAAGTGAGTATAAAACAGACGAAAGGAGTAGTTTATTCAAAGCGGGATTTCGCTAGCCAGGGTACGTTACTAGTTTGTCCTTGCTGTTACGCTGAGTTACTGATACACCTTTTGGCCATTTAATAAGTATATCGCCGGGTAGGTTGTTGAGTCAGCCTAGTTAGCCTTAAATTATGTTCTTAGTCCAGCACCACATCTTTATCTTTGAATTTATCGTGTAACGATTCTTGAGTTCCATCGCAAGTCGTCGGTATTATTGTAAGCGCGAAGAACGTTCATCTTAAAGAGTTTGATGAATAACAAAGGGTTTATTTTACCCTTCTTCTGTGCTGGTATTATTCACACCTGTGGGACAAGTCCCCAGGTTTCTTTAGGATTCAGTTCCCTTTATGATACCTAAGAGACTCAGATCTTACAAACTTACATATGCATTTTGTAGGCAGGTAAAAATTGCTAATATTCCTGAAGCCGAAATGTTAGTGAGAGGGCAGGTTGTCAAATTCTACGGTTTGAGCGCTTGTGATAAGGAAAGAGTCAACATTCTGTAAGAAACTGCCGTTAGAGGAGGCTGGACACACCTAGTATTGGTATGTTAAAGGAAAGATTTGTTGTCTGTTCTCCTAAGGACCCGTGTTTTGGCATATATTTGGTTGAAAATTACGTTCAAGTTACAAATGGATTGTTTAGCGTGCTTTGAAAAATTTCCTGTGAAACTGTTTGACGTTGTTTTCAATGAAACGAACTGTTAAGACAAAATTGCGAAATTATTTGTAAAAAAATTTGATTTTAAATACTAAATCTGGCTAAAATCAGAAGAAAAATTAAAATAGCTCAAAAGCTCAAAAGCTTAATATATTCCAGCTGCAATACGTCTTAGAAAAGAGTTGGCTCTTCGTTAATAAAAGGAAAGTGTGAGATTAATTTACAATTATAGAACTTAGATTTCAAGATATTACTTCCATATTTACAGTAAACGTTATGTATAAGCCATCCTTCTTTACCCGCCTCTCTGTTTACAGGTGCTATTGTTACTACTCTCGCTTGTCTGATATCAGAGCAATCCCAGGAATATCATCGTGGCAAGGAGACAATATTGCTCTTGTCGTTGGCAAGAGCCTTGGGAATCATAGAAGTGACAGTACGACTTTACTCACTTTCGGCCCCAATTTTAAAGGACAGCAACCCTTGGGAAACTGGTCGAAAGGTCTCCTACCCCCTCTTCACCTACCATCAACCTCTCAAGAACACATTCGGCTCTCCGCATATTTAGAGTGCCCCCATGCCGCATAGGCACTATAATTTTACGAACATCCATGCCTTCTTCGGGATTGGAACCCGAGCCTTTCGATACGACAGTCGGAGTCACTAATCACTATCCCGGTTGGGCGGCCTATTTAGAGTAAATTAATTATATCGCTGTTAACAGGCAATTTCCAAATCATAGATAATGCATGCTTTTTAGTGTTTGGTTAATTTTAATTTTGGGAATTATATTATCAATAAGAAGATTTATTAGAAGTCGAATTTCTTCTAGAAAGAAATTTATATATCGTTGCAAACATTTTTTATCCTTATAAGCTGAGTGTGAATAAATAACGTCTAAAATTACTTTTTTTTTTTTTTTTTTTCTTTTTTTTTTTTTTTTTTTAATGTTAGAATACCAGTTAGCGAGTTCAATAGTACTGAAATCAATTTCTCTCTTTTTATGTCATAGATTTTTAATTGTTTGTGGTCTAAAATTTGCAAATCTAAGTAATTAATATCTTCTAGCTGTTGACTCGTCTTATTAAGTTTTAGGCAAGACGGATAGATATTATTTTTTTTTTCAATTTCTTCAAGATTATTAATTGCCGAGATATCATCAACATATCTGAAAGTATAAGAAAAGTAAATACGTTTTTTTTTTTTTTTTTTTTTTTTTTTTTTTTTTTTTTTTTACTATCTGTTTTTGGAAATGAAACTCTTAAGTGAATAGGTAAATGTTACATATAACAGGAGAAGAATTTGAACCCATAGGGTTTCCGGTTACCTGTTTAAAAATAGTATTATTAAATTGCATGTAGTTATGAAATAACACCATTTTAAGGTAACTAAACCGATTTTCTTGTATAACGATAATCTGACGAACAGCATTTGAGAGTAGTTCTTTGACATTATGAGATTATTATGAATATTACATAACTCTCGCGAACAATTGATTAACGACATTTTGAGTCGCGTAGTGTCAGGAAGCACGAAGCGAATGTTCGGCACTGATTAATTGCCCGGTTTTAGTGTTTCAATTGCTAACCGCATGGAAAGTTCTCATCCAATAATGTATAGGATAATTTATAGTTTTAATTTTTATTTTTATTTGTTTTTTCACTTCATACATTTTCATAATTTTATTAGCCCTTTAAGAGAAATTGCCCTATCTGGCTTTATTTTTTTCACTTCTAGTTAGCATGCGACCATTCTACTGCCCTACACAATCTTCCTCAGATAGGATAACTTTATTTTTTTTTAATACTGCTTATATATATATATATATATATTCTAAATAAAATTTAAATTAAATGGTATATGGAAAGTTTTCTTGTTATGAATTATTGGTTTATATATATACACTAAAGTAATATTGAGTTTATTATCTCCTAATAGTATTTTTATAAGTAAATTGAATTTTAATCATGAAAAATAGAAATGAAAACTTTTAAAATGAAAATTAATTTTAAAAGGGAATAACAAAAATGTGAAAGAAAAATTACATATTTTACCCTTTGCTCAACGACACAACATTGCCGCGTGTAAGATGAAAAAAATTTTTTTTTCGGTAGTTGCAAAACATTTATTTTCAATCTCGATGTTTGTTGATTAAATTCAAAAGAAAAATATATGGAGTTTATATTTCTTTAATTTCGCTGAGTTTTCTGATTGCATTTGAAACTTAAATACTTTACCCTTTGCCGAGTGGCAACACAAAACTTTTATGTCGTTACATTTTTGATCAAAATTTTCTTAAATTAGCACAAAATGGGAAATAAAAGAAAAACAAACTCAAAATTCTTGGTTTAGGATGCTCATATTCGGGTTGAAGATTACGTGTGGTCAAAAGTTGGTGTCTTATTGGTGCCGCCATTTTCCCATGATGCGATCAAAATAGAAAAACAAAGATATTTCATTTTGCCGAATGGCAGCACATTTTTATATCGCTGAGTTTTCTGATTAAATTTGAAACATCTTATTATTTGCCGAGTGGTGACACAAAGCTTTTATATCCCTGAGTTTTTAATGAAAAGTTCCTCAAATTCGCATAAAATATGAAATAAATAAAAAACAAAATGCGAAATTCAAAATTTGGTTTTCGAGATACACAAGTTCGAATAGTGGACTACGTGTATTCAAAATCTGGTAGCCGTTTATCACCCGCATATTTTCTAATATGCTAGTTCTAAATATTCTGAATTTTATTTATTAAATTCTTCCTCTTTGTATGCCGACGATCACTTCACATTTTAAGTATTCTGACGCCTACACTAGAACCACGTTCCAACAAGAGTGGTACTCAAGCAGCGTACAGGCAACGACTGCATCAACACACCTACCCCTATTCCATTCTCTCTTATGAGCCACGAAATCGAAAGAAACGTTCTCTGAGGTGTTGTAAAGAATTTCATTTGAAGAACAGCGAAAATGTAGTAATTCGGGATTGCTGAGGTGTGACGACTGCCCGTGTTTGATGTTTCCCGCTCAAACGTGTTCCTAGATGCTTCCACTCGAATTTCGCACCGTCTTGAATTTGTATTTCGTTCGATCGGTTGAGTTTTGGAGTTGATTGTGTTTCGGGCTACTGCGTGCTGAACTTCAACTACTTTTATTCGATTTTGGAAGCCGCAGGAGCACGTTTAGAGAACATTTGTTTTTAGTGAGTGAATTAAATCCGTTTAGTGAATAGAAAATGTTTTTTGAAATACAAAAATCAACATTTTTTTATTTTTAGGTTTTTTGATTATTATAATCTCATTAATGATATGTTAGGAATTCAGAAAGACTTTTATTAAAAGATACGGGCTAAAAAAATGCGTATAAAACAAAGCCTCTTAAGATAAGATATACAGTTTTAGTTAAAGCACTTAAAGTTAAAATTATAATTTTTTATAGCTATCAGAATATTCTTGGTCCCATGAGAATCAAAATACAGTCGTGGGTCAGCTAAAAATAATGAATTTTAAATCAAAATGATTAAAAACGAATTTTAATGAAATCACGTAATCATTCTTAGGTATGGAATATATGTAATCATACTCAGGTATGACATTTCTGTAGTATCTATCCCATTTAAAACCCCGTTGTTTGCTTCATTTAATGCTTTTTCATCTCAAGAAGGAAAAAAAAATCATTGCGTCCGAAGTTAGGAGATTTATTTCTTTTAAATCAGCAAGCACTACTACAACCAAGAATACGACGCTTTTGGATCTATCTGGTGACATAAGATCCTATTCAATTCATTTCACTTCTCATTTATTTTCAAAAATCCGGTCTCCTCTAAGTCTTTTAACAATGATGAGTTTAAAATTCTGACATTGGCAGTAGCTGCATAATAGATTAAAAAATAATTCCAGATTCCATAAATTAGGTTATATATTCCAAAAGACTGCCTCTAGAAGACCATTTTTGGGTTTTCTGGATTATGCAAATGTTGGAATCCCGTGGTGATTAGTTAAATCATTTAGTAAGATTAGATGAGGAAAATTCAATAGGAAACAAAAAATATTTTGTATCAAATTTGGAATAAAATCGTTGGGAGAAACACAGTCTATAAAGTTTTGGATTATGTTCGCAAAAAATCAAAAGTTAAAGAACGAAACAAACAGAATCCGACGGTATACCTGAAGAAACTCTTCATGTTATCCGATAAGGAAAATTTTTAAGTTTATAAGGTATGTCATTTCTTTTAAATAAACAGAATTTAGGTACATGTAGAAATCTAAATTTTTTATACTGATCTTTTCTTTAGTTTCAAATGTAACACTTTTACATCTCAATTCACTCGTAAATTTTTATTCTTATTTTTTTATTAAAAGTGTGCATTTTACACCGTAATAAAACTTTTTTTTAACTAATTGTTGACTCATAAACTAGGAATGGCGCGATTAACGTCGGCTAGCAGTATGGCTAACGCCGCAATATTAGCTGCCACCGAGGAATAAGAAAAAATATAGCTACGAGATTCGCTGCCAAAAGCTCTATCTATGAAAGATTCAAAACTCTCGCGTTAAACAGTCTTAAAACTCATCTGCATTCTGGTGAGGGTTACGAAAGGGAAAAATAATGGTAAAGATCCAAATCATAAATATGGATGGATTTACATTGAATGCCTATTAACGTATTACGTGAAATGTATTGAAAGCATTATTTAATTCAGTCACTTAAAAAGATCACAAACAAAATTAATAATTTTCAATATGTGCTCTGTTAACAGCATTACAGATGTCATAATAAGTAGGATTTCAGTGCATGAACTTGTGGTGTTAAGCTTGTAACTGCTTTTGTAACTGCATCTGATCTGATCGAGATTATCAAGTCTTTAACAGTAAATCTGCTTTTCGACGAAGCTCTAGGGGAAGAAATCTAACGCAGTAACACCAGGACTTCTTGCTGGGCAGAATTTCCATCAATCTGACCATCCTGATGGAAATCGGCGATTGAATTTGTTTTGCATATGATTAAAAAAGTAATGCTGTGCTCGATTTTGTTAAAAGAAGATTTGACACTGAACATGTTCCATTTACATTAGCTCGATTAGAGGGAATAAAAAGTAGCATAAAAGTAGCAGCTGCATAATAAAGTTGATAGTAATTTTATAAAATTAAAAGGGCAAAAAGAAACTTATTAGGAAACACCAGATATACCTTAAGAGAATCATAATAATTTGTATATGTGTCGCAAAAGAATTTGAGATTTCTAAATTTTTAACTATGGTTCGTAATAACATATGTCATTATCGTTCTGAATAAGTAAAGCAATAAAGGCACTTTCAATCTAGTATTTTCCATATTTCATACTTTCACAGCTTACTTCTTTTTCTGATGGCCAATGTATTTAGGTTACAGTAATCGATGATTAAGAAGTGTTCTTTTTTGACCATAACTAATAAATCCCGATGGCCTTGTTTTACCAATATGAAAAGTGTTCTACTTTACCAGCTTGAAGGAAATGATTTGTATTTGTTATTGCAAATACCGTAGAACTTCGTGATTGCAGAGAAGTCATAAAGAGCTTTGCAGGACTCTTAAATATGAATTTTTCTATCACTTTTCATTCTCTCATATATTCAATTTTTAAACCTCCACATTCTGAATTATGAAAAGCAAGAGGTAAATTATCAAGTTTAGAAAAATAGAAATGGCTCACTTCTTATGGTTAAGTCCCACTTTCAATTCATGTCCGCCATTAACCATGTGGTTAAGATCGATGAATGCTGATGGCTGACTAGTTAAAGACCTGAGGGATTTGGACCTATCTCAAAGTTCCAGACTGGATTTCACCATGCGAAATTTTCCAATTTCCTTCAGAAAAACTCTCTGCGAAGGTGCTTCTTTCTTAAAAGGGAAAATGTCATCATGGCTTAATCAATTATTTCTTCATAAAAGTTCTTAGATGCTCTGAAACTGCTCTAAAGGTCCTGCAGGTTAAATATGCACTATAGGTGAAGTGGCAACATGTTTCATTCGCTATATGGCCACACATGATTGACAAGTTCAATCTTTCACTGCACTGCAAGTAATATACGAAAGCCAGAGGATCTGAGGTCACTTCCTGTGCCGCATAAACGCTGAGCGAAAAAAAAAAATATTAGCTAGAATCATATTTGAAAGCTTTAGCAGCTTTGAAGAACTTATAAAATGATGTAATATAATATTACCAATCGCGAAGACTTCAAAACTTATATTTGCCAGTTCAAGTAGCAGTTCTCGCAGATATTTAGATAAGGTAAAAATAGGCAGAATAATAACGATTTTTTTTCCCCTAAAAGAGGACGAAAATTAGGGTTAAGAATTAGTGCAGTATATTAAGCAAAACATGTTAACAGTAGTTTTAATGGTTTGACCATACTTTTCTTCTTTAGTTGAGTGTAAGGAAATATCCAAGTATTAAAGAAGTAGGTTATACGTCATGTGTGCAAGAAATATGAAAGTACAGGTAAAATACTTTTATCACCTCTTATTCTTCACTCAGCAATAAAATGTTATGTGTAATAAATAAAGTTCAGAAGCACAAGAGCCTTGATGTTGCTAATTGGCGATAAATAAAACTTTTATTTATCTTCTGTATTATAAAAGTACAAACGATTTCCTAAGACAGTTAGTATTTAAGAATTTAGCATGTCTCCTGTTATAGGACAAAATGTGTTAAACAATTTTTTCTTGAAAATTATACGTTATTGACTCTTCCAAGAGAGAAAACCTTCTTCTCCTTCAACGAAAGAGAATGGCACACCTTAAAATATTATTATTTTTTCACTATATTGTTTTTGGCAACAAGAATACTGTTGTGATAGACAATGAATGACCACTTTAATTTAACGATTGCAATAGGCACATTTTGGTGCATGTATGTGGTGTACAGATCCATACCTAAATATTTCATTACCTGAGACATAAAGGTAAATGCTCCTTCTTATGTATAAAACGCGGAGTGCAATGCGATTATCAGATATAAATTATAGGCACAAAACAGTCAAGAAAAGAATATGCTCCGCTTTTACTGTATGTTTTTTCGTTATGCATTGTAGATTGTCCATTTCTATCAATTAGCTATCAGTATCCAATCTTCTCTACTCCCCTTCCTACTTCTTGAATAAGAAAGGCCAATGTTAGTCGATAGTTTTATATAAAACTTACGCTGATCTAAATCCTTCTCATTCACCTAATTGAGCTATCACTGTCATCCAGAATATCAGCTAAAACCAGAACGATTAATGGGTTTATACAGTGTTGGAAAAGAGAAATATTTTGAGACTCGAGGAGAAGAAATGGCGCTAGGTAATTACAATTTATCAGATTGAAGCTTTGGGATATGTGTAAAGCTTCATGAAACTAGAATGCTTCCTTCTTTGTATTTTTTCAAGTGGCAAGTAAATGAAATGTCAGATAATAAAGTGACTGACAAGGCCGTTACTCAGTACTTTTGTCGGAAAGGCTCGCAGCAGCAAAAATACACAAGGACATATTATAGTCGTTAGGTAAGGAAGCCCCAACATTTTCAGCTGTTACACAAATGCTCGCCGACTTTAAATATGGATAAAGTAACATTTTGGACGACTCACGAGAAGAATGTCCTGTGACGGAAACAATATAAGAAAACACCAGCATTGCCTCAACGAAGGAAAGAACCAATATGATCAAAGGCGATTGTGAAGTGACATTAAAAACAGTGTCTGAACGTTTGAAGATCTCGATAAACAAATGCGATACGTCACCCATCAAGAACTGTCCATAGACAAAGTGCCGGTTTAAATGGTCCCTAGAAACTTTGCCAGAACCAAACCGAAGATTCATTTTGAAAAGGAAAGGGAAAGAGAAATATTCATTTTGAATTATTTTATGAATAAAGGATTACTTTTAATTGAGAATATCGTGCCAATCTAATACACAACCTGAAAGATGGTATAAAGGAGGAGAGGCCAAGAAAAATTGAGAAATGATTTATCCAGCGTTACGACTGTACCGCAGTTGCATAAATTGATTGAGTCGACTTTGGCTTCATCTCCCTTCCCCATCTATTTTATACCTCTGATCTGGCTCCATGAGATTTTCATATGTTTGCTTCTTTAAAGAATTTACTCCGAACACATCAGTTCAATACGGCCGATTATGTCATTCAGGCGGTTGTTTAGTGTGTAAGACTCAGGATAAATTTTTGTATAAGATGATTGAAAGCGAAATGCAACACAGAATGCATAATTTCATTGATACAGAGGATAAAATTGTCAATCATAATAGAAATAATAATAGAAACATTACCTTCCCTGTGAGTCTCAAAACGTTTTATCTTCTCCTTATATAGGAATATTTTTCTTATGTACTTTATAATAACTAATTACTACAGAAAAGTTTCCAACGTATTCTGTATCCCAATTTCTTTTTCTTTTGTCTGCTGCGATAGCAGCTTAAAGAGACACCATGAGTAATTTTATACCTCATAAATTGGCACTCATATTGTAGTTCGCCGAAGGCAAATTCCTCTCTCTCCTCTAGCTTGCCCCAGCCCTGCTAATAGTTCGCTCTTAAGGCATTTTGAAAAAAGAAAAAAAAAAAAAAAACCGGCCTGTGATTTATAGTAACAGATTCATGGTCGAAGTTTTATATTGGCATTATTTCAAGGGGGAGGAAGGCGAAAGCATTTCGAAGAAGAAGCAATAGAATGTAACTAAATATGAGTTATACAATACAATTTTAAATTTACATTTCCATATATAAACCAATTAAATTCTGGAAAGGCATTCAGCACTGTTATTATAGATCAATATTATCATTTAACTCATAAAGTATTTCTCCCTCCTTTCAGCATGCCTTCGTGGTGTAACGATAGCACACTCGGCGCGTATTCGAGAGCTTCAGAGTTCGAGTCTCGAGGAGGATATTGCACATTTTTCACCCCTTCAGCTTTAAAAAGACCTAATGATTCTACAAACTGAACTGAGTTTATATATATATATATATATATATATGTATATTGTTCTGCAAATACGAGTATTTTTGAAATTAAATAACCCATTTTCAAAAAAGAATTGTTCAGCATCGAAATATATGTTGTTCTGCAAATACGAGTATTTTCGTCATTAAATGGCCGATTTTCAAAAACGAATTGTTCAGCATCGAAATAGTTTGTCGGAACTGACAGGCAAAGAAGGGCAACACTGTGTAACTTCGGAAAACGACATTCTGTTGTATTGTGTATGCCCAGCAAAATCATTTTGGAAAAAGATCACTCCGCTTTGAATTTTTGTAGAAATGCAAACGGAAGTAGCACAAAAACAATTTGGGAAACAAGCCAAAAAAAAAAAAAAAAAAAAAAGATGAAGATTTTTTTGGTATTTGAACAAAAAAAAAAAAATCTGATATTTGTGAAATCTTACAAAATCCCTTAAATTTCACGAAAACATATGGGGAAAATTGCATCGCAATGAAGTTATTGACCTGTCTACATATATATATATATAGTATCGAATGCAAAATTTCTAAACCTAATTTTTTTACACTATCTGGAATGGCTGTTGTTTCTTTTTATACGAACTAACATCGGTTTGTCATCTTGTACAGCTAATACCGTCAGATATCTATCAGGTTAATGTTTTATAATTTTCCCACCCTATTTCTAATTTTGCAAAGGTTTGTCTGTATACACGCCATTTTATGTGTCAATAAATTCTTGCTTTTATTACATAGACAGACACTCACTTGCAAGGTGAGAGAGAAATGACCGAACCGAGAACAACAAATCTTATTACAAAAACACGAGCCAAATAAATATTCATCCCTTCATTATTATTCCCACCACGAATACGACGTAAACAGCTCACACCGACTCGGAACAGCGTGGTCACTTCAAACTTTCCGAAAGGGGCTGCAGACGATAAACCCGTTCGGTTACGGACTGCCCTCGGGCTGCTGCTGCCTGTCGGTCTGTATGAATGAGAGAACCTCTTTCGGCGGGAGAGCGGTGCGAAGTGTCGACGGAAGAGTGGGGAGAGGGAGGTTGACAGCAAGCGATCGCCATCTCTTCCGCTCTGTGTTGCGTGAGGAACAGGTGTCAGCCGCGGGCGATGGAAGCTTCTGGGACCACCCCTCCCTACCTGCATTCCCCGAGCACTGCAACCTGTTTTGTTCTATGAATACCAAGTGTTGGGTTATTATCAAACAGTGGTTTTTCTTTTGATGATGTTTAAAGTCTGAAGATGCTTTTGGGATGAAATCAATAAGTGCTATTTTTTTTTTTTTTTTTTTTTTTTTTTTTTTTTGCAATTATCTGTATATACTGGGCTTGAGTCTGAAGTTACTCTATAAATATTTTTATATGAAGCTGAAGTGTAACAGCATCAGTAACCGGACCTCAGTTATTATCCGGATCTATGCGAATTATTATTTATCCGAATTAGTTGACGCTCTTTCAAGGTAATGCAAATTTAAGCTTTATGGGACCAGCTACTGATATTTGATTTGTTTTCTTATTACATGTGTATTAAAAGAAAATCATTATTTTCTTAAAAGATTCGAACGGTGGTTTTATAAGAAGAGTTATTAAATTATCCGTCAGTATTGCTAGTTGAGATATGCTTCCATTTTTCTTTTAACACAAACTAACAAAATTTGACTCTATAGACATCATTTGTTATTTTTGATTTTATTTCTATTTCCACATAAGTTGAAAATAATTATTTACCTATATGTCATACGATTTTGTAGCTTCATACCTTTATTTTAGTTCGGTAACCTAACTAGGCAATCAGAATTGCAGGAAACTAAAGTTCTAGCAATTTTTTCTGAGATCTGATTGCAGTTTTACCCATAAGCCAGAGATATAACCATAAGATTTACCCATAAGTTATGTATTTGCATTTCTTTAGATTATAGATTGAGAGAACTTAACCTGTCAAGCGATTAGAGCTCAGTTACATCTCACCCGAAAAAAAAATAAAGTCCCAATCGGCTTTAAAATTTACTTGTTTATAATTAACGGACAGAAGTGCATTGACGCCCAGAAAGAGTTGTTTGCATCTCCATAAAAATATCGCGGGCTAAAACTTAGAAGAAAAAACAACGTAAGAGAAAAAAATCGTACAAAACATTGTGTTTCGTAGGAGAAACGAAAACAAGGACAAAATACTATTACGGTTCTAAAACATCGTGGCAGAAAATACGGTGCAAAAGTTTTGCAATTTTAAAACATCCTCGCGTAAAATACCGTGGTAAAAAATAAAGCAACCACAAATCATCGCATAATGATAATATATCATACATGTATTTGTGGACTTTAAAAGTTTTAGACACATGTTCGCATAATGATTTGTGAGCTTAAGAGGAGATGAGGCATATTTTTTAATGGAAAAAGCAATAAGGAAACTTAAGCATGCAAAATCTAAAAATGCATAGCAATGAAAGTTAGTATAAGAGTTAATAGAATTTTAAACTTACGCAGGTAATTATTAAAAGTCATTATTTAATTAATCTCTATCACTAAGTTGTATTAATAGCTATTAATAAACTTATATAAATACGTTAAAATATGGCTACGTCCCATTTCCGGCTTTACCAGTTGAATCATTTTTAAAAATCGTGCTATTTGCGCCCCATTTGATGCGGTGGATAAAAACGTTTTTCCATTTCAGCCTTTTCAGGGTCAACGCCCACCAGCGGCCGAGCGGTAAAGACGCTGAACACTGGTAGTTCAGTCCGAGGTTCGAATCCCGCGAACGGGCTGGCTGCATGGGCGTTTTTGTGGTTTTCCCCATGTGTAACGTGTATACGAGCCAGTTTTCCCTAGAAAGTCCTCCACAAAAGGCATCCCTCCCCTTAGGCAGATAGCCCTAGTGTGCTTTTCCATAATTAAATACACCACCACACCACACCATTCAGGGTCAACGCAAAATCCGAAAGCTCGATAGGAGGTCATATGACTGTGATATATAGTGATGTCACAATGATTCTTCGCCCTTTAAACTTTAGACCCTGTTTAAATAAAATATTAATCACAATGGTGATTACATTTAGTACGATTAGTACGATATTGTAAAAGTCGAACAGAAAAATGAAAACTTTGAGAATTTGACTAGCATTAAATCTGTGTTTAAAATATAATGTTCTAAGGATCGTGAAATTCGTGGGTGGTATTATGGTCACAGTTTTTAATAAAATATATTTATTATTTTATAGACTTTTAAGCATATGACTTTCATAGTAGAAAAAAAGTGTTAAACCACGTATTAGAGAATTTTTGACGGCTGTCTCCCTAAAAGAGTTACTCAAACTCAACCTCAATTATATGGTACTCAAACAAAGAATGTGTCTTCCTTTCCTGCTGAAATAAGAGTTCTTCGTGTTTCTTAATCTCCCTTCCAAATAAATGAAAGGGTTACGAATAAAAAGGGTGAAATAAAATGATTTTTTGATGTCCTCATCCAGAACACCCGCAGAAGAGGAAAAAAAGACTACGACTTGAATCGCTAAAGCCAGAAATGGTATATCACGATAAAATATACTATAACACATGTCTGCGATGCATGCAATGATTTGCAGGTGCTTTATTTTTTAAAACGAAATTTTCTAAGACGATGCTCTAGAGCTGCGAAATTTGGTAACTGTTTTATTTTCTACGACATTGTTTTACACCATGATGTTTTATAACTGCGATTTTCTCTCCTTGTTTCCTTTTTTCAGGTGACGCTTTGTACGGCCATGTTCTCTTCTTGTTTGGTTTTCCCCGCAATATTTTCGTCAGAGATGTTTCCGCCTGCAAGCCAAAAAAACACTGTCCACTCACAAATCATTCCTCCTTATTGTTCTCCTAAACTGCTTTTTACTTACCTCTCGCTGAGAAATTCCTTTTCGTGCAAATAGGTCTACTTCATACAATATTAGGTAATGATATTAAAGAAATGTTATTTAATTAGCTATTTTAGATGTTTGGCTTTGTGATCCACATAGTCAGAATACTAGAAAATGCCGGGGTGCTGCGAAATGCAGTCTAAAGACTACTAGCCTATATTGAAACTGGAATTTCATGACCATGATCAATCGTGTAATAACACAAACATTGCAACATTGACAGAATGTGATAATATTATTTGAAAATGGCAGATTTGTGACACTTCATCTTACTATTAAATAGTATCATATAGCATCTTCATAGTTTGCCTGACAGGTACAAGTAGAAGTTAGGCCAGCACCTCCGTAGTACCACAGGTAATTGACGTATTGCTGAACCTCTGACAGAAAATTGATCAGATCATACTTGATTGTACGTTATGTTGCTGTGCTGTGACTTATCTCACTCATTTGGCAGTAACATGAGAGCACATCCACGAAGTACATGATGGCAAGGAGACCAAGAATGCGCCTGTCGCTGGCAAGAGCCTTGAGCGCCATGACTGTACGACTTTGATCAGTTTCGCCTCCAGTTTTGATGAAGAGCACCCCGGGGGGTGGGGAACGGTACGAAGGTCTCCCATCCCTCGTCCCCTACCACCAACCTCTCGAGAGAACGTTCGGCTCGCCGATATTTAGAGTGTCCCTGTGCCACATAGACACTACACATTTACAAACATCCATGCCTTTTCTGGGATTCGAACCCGGGCTCTTCAATACGGCAGTCAACGTCGTTAATTACTATCCTGGTTGAGCGGCGATTGCACATTACAATGTTGTTAACCATTTTAAAATTCTTGCTCGTTAAAGCGTTACGGCTCGTAGTTGAGTTACTTTCTCCCATGAACCTCGGTCAAAATTTTTCGCTTCAGGAACCATGAGCATAAATGCTGTAATCCGAGATTTTATTCCGAAATCGTTTCAATATTTTTCTGATATTTCATTTAAAAATATTATAGCAGCTCCCTCTATACATAATATTATCTTTTTTGTTGCCAATCTAGAGAAACTAAGCTTCTCAACAACAAAGATAGTATTATACGCAGAGGGAGCTGCTACATTTTGCTGCTATAACTTTGCGAGAAGTGAGAGCTGTGTCTGCATAGTTTTTTT
Organism: Stegodyphus dumicola; assembly: GCF_044657685.1. NCBI lineage: Eukaryota > Metazoa > Arthropoda > Arachnida > Araneae > Eresidae > Stegodyphus > Stegodyphus dumicola. Next base: position 220,818,391 of record NC_140769.1, on the reverse strand, counting down.
ATTTTAGTTAAGTTGTTTGGTGATTTATTTATCGTTGCGAAACTGATTTGCTAGCTGATCTACTGAGTCATATAGAAGCTTTCTTTAATTTTTGCTGTACTGTGAAGGCAAAGATATTTGAAAAACTACTGGAGAAGTACTGAAACGTGTTCTTGAATTACAGGTCATAATAAAGAATTCCAAAACGCATCACGTTCGGGTCACCAGATGTTGTGCTCAGTCAATACATGAGATAGTTTAATAACTTAAATAATAATTCCAGAATAGATTAAAGATATTTTAATTTACAATAATAAAAAAAAGATGTTAGGGTTACAACATCAAAGCGAAATAATTTTTATTTTCGCTTTTTCTTGTTGACAGTCTAGTGAAACTAAACTTCCCAACAACGAAGATAATGTTATACGTAGCGGAAGCTGCTACACAATCATAGCAATCCTAAACCAAGAAACTGTAGTTCAGTTGCACAATGGGGCAGGGCACGAAATTTCTGATTTTAAAAAAATCCCAATTTTTCAGAAAACTGGAAATAATTTCTTTTATTCCGAGCCTCTGGATTTTTCTGAACCAGGAAAATATGGAGACAGACAAAATAATTCTTAAGATACGGAACTCGAGATTTTTTTGCAAATCTCCAGATTTCTCGCAACGGGATCCTTGAGCATAGCTTTAATTCATCTGTGTTCCTCTGTTAAGCAATCAGGCACTTTGTTTAAATTGAAAATTGTATGGGAAACACTGTTAACTGAAATATTGATTGTAATTAAAAAATTCACAGATTATGTATTAATTCATAGAGCACATACATGCACGCATGTTGTGACTAAGTATTAATTAGGGAACTAAACTAGTATGTCTATAATGAGTAAGTATCGATATTGTTGTAATAAGCAAATTTTCAGTTAAGAGTTAGTGTGGAATTAAGAATTTTACACTTTTTAACATGCCCTACTATGCCCTAACATGCTAAACTCATTACTAATCGGTTTCAAACAATTAGTGAAGATAATTTTGTTTACGAATGAGGGTTTCTAAACTTAGTCCCCAAAACTATAAATGGAACAGTACTACGAAAGCATTGAAAATAGAACATCTCTAGCTCAATTTTATTTGTTTACTTATTTTCCTTCCTGTCAAGCAAGGATTTTGGAAGATGAAATCAACTGACATGAAAAAACAGAAGAAAGAAACTTTCCGCCTTACAGCGTGAAATTCAATGAAGAGAGTCTAACCACGTATGGTTTCCATCAGATAACAAAATTAACAACATCAAAAAATGAAAGCAATTTAGAGATTTCACACCGTTGCAGCTAAGCGTACAGAAGGAATAAAAATGTAACAAAGAATTATATTAATAATAAAAAAAAGCAAAATGTTGTATCTCAATCTATTCATTTCCAGCTTCGCCATAATCCATCAATTTGTTTATTACCATAGTTCAATTTCTTTTTCTGTTTCTTCTTTACACGGCGTCGCCACATCCGTTGCCAACGGCAATCTAGAAACTAAAGAGTTAAAAAAAATATATGATTCATTCTCTTCCTATGGCAGGCTGGAGCGTGACTAGGTTTATCAATATAAGAGGTGTAAAAGCTGTCAGGTGAAATAGAAAATATAAACAACTGCGATTTGGTTCAGCGGAAGTCTAGAAGTACCAGTCGAAGTTTTTTTTGGTAAAAATAAGACTCATTTCCAGTCCGTAAAGGGAAACTCCTCAAGATACATGGAATTAGTGATGTATCTGTCTCATATAATGAGATTAGTGAGTAAGATTAAAGGTTTTAGATTCTTATCTGATAAAAATTCCATTCGTATTCAAGGTTTGTAGTAAGGGCCGGAAGCATTAATTGTATCTGTGTTAATCAAGAGTTTTCGTTACTCAAATCTACTCGTAAATTACACTTTTGGTCATAAGACAAACAGGAAACTTTTACATGCTCTATTTATTTTATGATGTACACATGAGTTGTCAACACTGCAGAGTCTAAGACTTACTGTGATTACACTGTAAGTTTTGAACTAAGGAAAAATATTTAATGGTTTGAACTGAAATATATATATATATAATTTATTTCCTAAACAGTATTGATTAATTGATTATATTATCTCCTAAGTTTAATTAAAGTAGAATTATTTTAAAAGTGTGAATCCATACTGGTAAGTTATATTTTGAAAGATGTTTTGAAGTAATTTGAAAGCCAAATGTTAATAATGTTTTAACGGGGACTGGAGTTAAATCATCATGAAGAATAAAATTTCAATTGTAAAAGGAAAAATTAAAACATGTAATCATTGTCATTGATCGGAAATTAGTTGACTTTTCAAGGGGAACAAACCAACTCCCGTTCAATGAACAATAATTGATAAAAATACGTAAAAATCAATTACTGTAGAGAAATCCTAAGTAATCCTAAGTAAGTACTCGAGTTACTTAGGATTTCTCTACAGTAACTGATTTTTACTCCAAATTGAATTGACTAAAATGCTTCATAAGAATAAGTTCTTTGAGTATCAGCATTGGTTCATAATTCCTTCTATTCGCGGAAATATTTGGCCTGACTAGAATTGCCGGTTTGGCTTTAACTTATAACTCGAGTAAAGACGAAACACTTTCGTATTTACGTATCTTTATCAATTATTGTTCATTGAACGGGAGTTGGTTTGTTCCCCTTGAAAAGTCAACTAATTTCCGATCAATGACAATGATTACATGTTTTAATTTTTCCTTTTACAATTGAAATTTTATTCTTCATGATGATTTAACTCCAATCCCCGTTAAAACATTATTAACATTTGGCTTTCAAATTACTTCAAAACATCTTTCAAAATATAACTTACCAGTATGGATTCACACTTTTAAAATAATTCTACTTTAATTAAACTTAGGAGATAATATAATCAATTAATCAATACTGTTTAGGAAATAAATTATTATTAACTAACTTTGCAGCAATTGCGCAAGTAGTAATAACTTGTATTCGCACTAAATGGATTTAAGATTATACAACATTATATATATATATATAAGCGAAATACCCCTGACTCATCACGAGATTTCCAAAACTATGTACCGAACTATGTACAACATTTAAATGATAGGGTTACTAATAACATTTATATTTTACTATTATCATAAGTTTCATGAAAATAAATGTTATTATTAAGAGTAATAAGTTATTGTGATGAAAAATAAAAATGTTGTTATTTATAAAAATTGCCATACTTAAAAAATCAAGGACAAATAATTTTAATTAATTAAAAAATTTGATAACAAAGATAATAACATTTATTTTCATGAAACTTATAACAGTTAAATATATACAAATCTTAGTTTTATGTTGGCAATTTTTCGTGGCCTACTGGGGATCCCGCCACGTTAATTAATGGGGATTCATCCCAATACACAGTACCTCATGGGTGATGGAGAAATCTGTGTATGACAGATTCACTTACTGGCACTATATTTCCCGACTTTAAATTTAAAAAATTTACATTGAGTATCAATTCGAAATTACACATTTCGTCCATGTAGGAAGTCTAGGTTCACATTCAAATAGATAATGTGCTGCCCAGCAAAGCGGGCGAGTATCAGATAGTATATATATAACGATATTAAAAAATACTTGATTCTTGTATGAGGAATAAGACTTTTAGTAAACATAATAAATATTTATCATACGAAAAACATAACCATTACACTTCATCAAAAAAAAAAAAAAAATCCATGATCGAAGTAAATGTATGTTTTGTTCACTAAGCGTTCTTATTCGCACTACTCGAGTCAGAGACATTTTCAAACCTTGTGTTTTTAACGAAAGGAAAAGCACATTTAAAATTCTTAATGCGTTTCAAGATAACGCATTTATTACATTTAAAAATAACAATTTGTTGCACTTAACTAAGTATCCGAATTACACTAAGTAAGAGATGTGTAACATATGTTAGGTTAATTAACCATATATTATAATTTTGATCTTTTTTATAATGTGTTCCTTCCGTATTCCTTACCAGAATGCAAATTAGGTTTGATAGTATTTACGCTGAAGGCGTTGAATCTCAGGGTGAAAGAGAACTTCTGGCACTTTCGTTATTAGGATTCATTTCCAGCTCTATCTAAAAGTGATTCCTTCTGCCTTAGCATTCTTTCGCTAGCCGATGTTTCAGACTTTCGCGTCGGAAAATTATTGAGCCAGCTTTTACCTTTTTTTACTGAATGTGCAGTCTTAGACAGCGTTACTAGCGTTTGAATTTAACTGACTGATGTTATTGCTTAATTTACATCACCACAAGTGGTGATTTGCGTGTAACACAAGTCGTGCCTTTTACGTTCAAAGTTCAGACTAAATCAAAAGATTATTTCAACACTTTCCTTAATACATTGAGGGTTGCAAGAGGTAGCGATAATTTCACTGTCTTTATTAATTTATTTAATTTATAATTATGTAATTATTGATTAATTAATTAATTATTGTTTTATTAATTTATTAATTATTTTATTAATTTATAATTATTTAGTAGAATCTGCAAGGCTTAACTTTCTTTTCCCGATCAATAGCAACCCTACAAGATATTAAGCTGAGAATTGCGTAAAAATTTTAAACATAAAAGTTTTAGATCAGAATGTAACAATTTAAAGAAGTTATCATTAAAAATTTAAGGATATTAAAATAAATAAAATAACCTAATAACATAAGAAATCGTGAAAAAAGAGTTATTTCTCTTTTTTTAATGTGAGTATGTTATTATATATCTATTACTGGCATCAGGCCTCCAAAAAATTAAGCCTTCATTATACGAGTAAATATTAAATCAATTTTAAAGAGTTTCAATTTTTAAAGCTAAGATATTTCATTCTTAATTTCGTTTTAGAATATCTATGAGTACAAACAGGAAAATATCAAAATATTAAAAGTGTATTACCCTTTCAAAGTTAATAAAAACATGACGTATAAGAAAAAGATTATAATACAGCAACACTGCAGTTCATCATCCCGATTCGGCTTATATTATATACAGATGCTAACAGAGTTAGGAACTTTGTTATTAATATATTATAGGGAAACTAGTATATAGAAATGTACGATCATGTATAAGATATTTTTCTCTCTCCTTTCCGTATGCCTTCATGATGTAACTGGAAGCATGTTTGACGCATATTCGGTAGGTCCGAATTTCGAATCTCGGCGAGAGCATTGCGAATTTCTTCAGTTTCCTGTTACTGAAAGAATTCTAAATTACTCTTCTCATGTTTAAGAACTCTGCAGCACTATGAAGGGACTATAAAACTGCAATAAAACTTACTTAAGAATAATCTAAAGCAGAATCTGAAATGCAGATGCTTGGAAAAATGCAGAGTGAATGCACATGCTTGGGCTCAAAAGATGCCTTTGAGCAATTCTCAAAGATCAAAAGCTATTGGGAGCCTAGAAACTATCTTACAGGAAGAGTCCAAAACTCAGAAATGGACGTCATCATATGAGGTATCAAGGAATAATAGATATTTAATCAGCGTGGCAGTAACAAACCACACAGCTTCATCTCGAATGTTAATACAGGATTGGAGCTCTGTTACTGTCTGCTTTAAAATTTCGAGGAATCCATTTCTGGGGAGACAATGTTGAAGAATGTGCTATGAGCCTTAGTAATGGCGAGTAGATTGGATTAAAATCTTGTGTTCTGACAACTACCAATTTGACTTGGAGTATCTTGATGAACGCAAGTGAATCCAATTATTATGAATTACGGATATTTTCAAGAGCAGCTGCTATTTATAGAAATCTGTAGAAACTGATGTCATTCCTTTTATTTAGCAAACACTTAGGCTATATTCCAGCAAGACAAGGCTCGATCACATGTTGTCTGAAATGTGTAACATTTCATCCGAGAAAAGTAAATTCCATTTCTACCCTGGCTTACCAATCGGGTAGACTTATCACTGATTGAATGCATATGGAAATGATCATTCGATGACAGGCCAATACCTCTCCTCCTGCAGTCAGTACTAACGAACTGTGGGTTTGGATTAAAGCAACTTGGCAGACAATACACAGAAAACATATCCAAAGCCTCTTTGTTTCGGTACCCTGATAAACAGAAGCTCTTATTCCTGCTTCTGGGACTTCATGAAGCATAGATGTTTTTTCGAATAATGCAGTTACATCAGTTTGAAATTTGAACTATTCATTTGTATCACTATTAGTTATGCAGGTCTAAATTTCCTTCTGCTCTGATTAGTTCTTGGTATTGCAATTTTTACAAAAATATAATTGTATTTTAGTTGAACCTGTGTAGCTTTAAAAAGAAAACGGAGCTGACATCGTTCCTTAACTCGAGATCAAAAGGTAACTCCAAGGGATCGGATATCTCCCCGAGTTCTTTTTCTTTTAGCTGTTTAACTCGTTATTTCTCTTTACAGTAGATGCTACGGATATCAATATTACGCAATAAAATTTAGAATATTTAATTTAGACTTAATAGTTTCTTAATACTATAAAATACTTAAAAATATAAAATTTAAAATATTTAGTTTAGAATATTTAAGTTAGACTTGTTTTTATATTATCAGATACTCAGCGAAAACTAAAGTTTTAGAAATTACAGTTTAAGCTTCTTTAAAAATATCGGATTTTATTTGTAAAGTGATTTATATTTTCCTACAAATTCGAATGGCTTTTGTTTCCTTTTGCGCTAGAGCTCCCTAGATTTTTTTCGTTTTTACAATGAAAATATATGATTATAGTTTATTAAAAAGTTAGTATAATGCTCAATATAAAAAACAGAGATTATTTAAATGGAAACCTTAACTTGTTTAACTTTTTAATTTCTTATCATTGTACATGAAATAATATCTTATCACATTCCATTTGAGTTTAACTGACAGTTAAAAGTTTTAATCAGCTTTTTTTCTTTATGCCTCAGTTCGTCACGTACTCGCTCAGTCCAGAGGTTTGTCCAGATTTGTTTGGCAAACAGCAGCATAGTATAAACTAAGGGAATAAATCTTTATTACAGACCTGGTAGATTGACGTTTCGATTTGTTTTGCATCCAGAAAACTGCTGCTGCATTGAAATAGTTTATCAAATATTAATAGGTTCATTTATCGGATATTGGTCCGTTTATCAGATATTGGTTCAAGTCGGTAAGTTCGTTTTAATTTAGATTAGGTTGTTCGACCAAAAGGTGTTGTAGCCTTGAATTAAGCCTTATGTAACGAACTAATGGCCGCTCGGTTAAGGAGACTTTACTGTAACATTTTAATTTAGCGCTCAAAAGGTGTAAAGCAAAATAAAATTCTTAGTTAAGTTTTTACTTGCTCGTGGTTTTGTGTTTCGATAGTTACTTAAGCTAAGGGCGATAACTCGCATCATAGTTTTCAGGTAACTTTCAGAGGTGAGAGTTTGATTTGGGTTGCTAAACAGATAAGTCCCTGAGGTGTTAAAACATAATAAAATGACTATCGCAAGAAATGAAATGAAATGAATAAGAAAATGAATTGATGAATATGAAAATTTGAACGAGCTTAATTTGCAGAGTTATTAGGTTTTCTGAAACAGGAGACGTGAAAAATGTGCATAGCCCTCACCGGGACTCGAACCTTAGACCTCTCGAACACGCGTGGGGTATGCTTCCAGTGACACCGCCGCGAGAATACATGGAAAGGGGGGAGAAAACACCTTATACTGTTTTTTCCAAAGTACTTTTTTAAATGGAAAGGCGTTTTATTTAATTGCTATTAGCTTTGCGGCACTGCAAGGGCGGAAATGGTAATCATTTTATTATGGAAGGACCTAACAGGTGACCACCGTAGCATTCTGTGAAGGGGGACTGATAGTTACAATAATGCCTTCTCCCAGATTTAAACTCAGGCCCATCGTTATAGCAGTCAGAGTCACTAGCCACTATACTGGCTGGGGGGGGGGCATTCTCCGAAGTAAGCGTTAATCAGTTACAAGCTTCCGGATGTGAAAACCTCCCTGTGAATTGAACTACACTGTGCAAACAGGCATTAGTCTGGTACCAGCATTTGCTGACCATGGTGTTCATTTATTTCGCAAAATATTGCCGCATCATATTTGTGTACTTGTTTGCGATATACATAGATCATAGTCAGCTCTTATTTTAATCAGCTCTGAGGCTTGTGTTAATAAAATCCATGGTGAAGTTCCTTTATGTAATTTCTATACCAGAGAAAATTATACAATTAAAGGATTATTTTCTGGGGACACGACCCCTTTTCATACATAAGGTGTATTAGTTCCCCCTATTTATACGATTTTAAAGTTTGTACCTTTTTTTAACTCACCCAATATGTGTTTTTTCCCCTTTCATATGAGGCTTATGAATATTGAACATATTAAAATAAACTAAATATTTATTTCTAAATATTTAATCGTAAAGCGTTCATAAAATGATTAGCAATTAAGCATGATACTGGATTTCAACAAAACAGGCTGAACAATTAGATTGCAAAACCAAAAACAATTTGAGATTTAAAGAAGATGTAAATTAAAGTTAAACGCAGTGTTAAGAAACAAAGAAATGTCTTTTCTTGAATACTCTTTCACCTTGTCCTTCCTTAGCTCTGCAGTTGATAGAAAAAAAATATAATTAAGATTTTAACACAAAATAAAAAACTGTGAAGTAGCATTCATCCAGATGTAACTGTCAAACATTTTTCCCAAATGCTTGCCCAAGTCTGCTCTTGCGCAAAACCGGATGGAGAAACATCTTACAGGACAATTGCTTCCTGAGACTTGAAATTAAGTATCTCAGATATGACTCTGTTATCGATCGCCCGAAGGGAAATTATGACAGCGTTGGACAGTTGATTCTTCTAGAGAAATGTAGGGTGTGTCACAGGAATCTGACGATTTCGAAATTGAAATCAACACAAAAATGTTACACAAACATTGTTGATTTTATAAAACAGTAGGATATGCAAAGTTATTTAGCTTAGCAGAGTGACCTTTTGCACGATTCTTAATTTTTCAGCAACACATTTTTCAAATCTTCTCATTCATTCGTGTAACATTCTTCTAATTGTCATGCAAGTTTTTCATCGCATTTTGGACCATCTAGATTCTTGTAGTTGTAACTGTAACCTTTGGTGTTATTTTGAGTTCCTCTGTGTTCAGAGGTTTATTAATATAATGTTAAACCTAGAGAAATTAGGCAGTACTGTTAACCTATATTGATGAAATAATCGTCATACTCCACGCAGATTATTCGAAAAGCTTTTTATTCAAAAGATTATGGCATATTATAATAAATAACATTGTATATACTAGGTAACATTACAAATAGTTACTTAAGTTATATTTCTTCGGCGTTAGTTCAATCCAAAAATAGTCAAATTTCCATAATCAACAGTGGCTTGGATATTTTATTCAGCTGAATGCAAATCTTTTCAAGTTGACAATAGGATACGATAACAGTTTTTAAATATTTAGTCGAGGACTGAAGGAAATAGTTATACCTAATTATTTCTGCTTTTGAGTCTTAACTATTAAGTTGCTTTAAATAACTCGCGTGCAAAATTAAGAGAATTTGCAAATTATGTCTATTTTTACGAAATGTATTGAACCAAAGGGTACTATTTATGCCGCCGAAAAATTATGCAAATATGATGACTCGAATATGTAAGCGTACACGTGCATGTCTGCAGAGCTGGGATTGTCGAGGGGATATAAACGCAGGGGGGGGGGTTTGCTGATTTGCGTACTCGTATTCCTTAATGACATTCGCCATATTTCTCGCAAGAGATGGGTAAATTTTATAAGGTATCATGTGAAATGAGTAGCCACGAACGTATGGGTGATGGAACGAGATGGAGAATTGTCGGTTGATTGAAGGCAGGCCAAACATAAGCGCAAGTGGCTAGAGAGCTCAGTGTAATGCCCACTGTCATGTACAGTTTGTGGAAACTGTGTCAGGGCACTAGATCTGTATCAAGAAGACCTGGACATGTTCGACCAAGATCCATAACGACGAACGAGGACCGTTATTTAGCACTTTTACAGTACTGCTACAGCTTCATAACTCTCACATGAGCTTTATGCTGCCACTGGAACCCAAGTTTCGCGTTCTTCTATTTGCCTGAAGGATTCATAAAATAGGACTGTATACCAGATGATCTTCTGTTTACTTTGCGCTCACTGCAGCACAAAAGAGAACGAGTTTAGCATGGGGCAAACAACATGCGCCTTCAGTAGAACATCCTGCGTTTTACAGATGAGTTGAGATTCAGATTGGACATTGATCCTTGGTGTACCTGACTCTGGAGAGAGCCGAACACGATACGTTCTCTTCCTTATCAGGAAAAAAGATCATTGGATAGGTCTAAAATTCTATGTTCGACTTTTCAGGGGCGAAGTTGGTCCTGACTTCCTGTTAATGGACAACAGTACTCCTTCGCAAAGCGGTCATCTGGTCGCCGATTATTTGTAAAGTGAGGATATTCATCACATTGATTGTCCAACAAGATCTCCTGACCTTAACACTATACACCAGGTATGGGACGCTCTTGGAAGGGCCATTTCATCTCGCCATCTTCCTGCGAGAACCTTCCCAGAGTTGAAAACTGCCTTTTGCAGAAAGGGGATTGACTGTCACAGAGACTCCTCAACTGCCTCCTGTACAGTATGCTGTCACGCTGAGCAACTTGTTCGGCTGTGAGAGGGGCCCGTACCTCCTGTTAGACTCATTTTGAGTTTGATATCCCATCACGAATATCGAACGCACCGGTCTGTTACATTTACTAATAATCATGCATACATGACTTAACGGTAACTCTTTTTCTCTCTTATAAATGTATATTTATAATAAATTTCATTAAAATTTATCCATTATTTTATTTTTTTACTAGGTTCTTACAAATGAAATGACTAATGAAAAATGTGATAAATTCTATTCAGCGAAATCAAGAAACACAGTTAACCTAAATTTTTAGTGATACGAAATGCATGCACGCACTGAAAATTCCGTAATAGGAACTGCTGGTTTCAGTAAACGTGTTAAAAAAATCGTTAAAATAAAGTCAAGCAATAAAACCAGGAGAAAGAAATCTGGGAACAGTTTTTTGGTTTGCTTCGAAATTTTGGGTTTCTATAAGCAATACAGACAAAAATGCAAAAAATACTAGAGAGATAACCAACTGTTGTCTGGCACTAGGAGGTGGTTCACAAAATTCAGATCAGGAGATCCGAGTTTGCAAAATGAATTCCTTACTCATTCTCTACATGTTTCTTTTTATCAAATGAACAATTTGTTTGAATCTGATAAACACTAATTAGTGCAAATGATTTTTCAGATTATGAGGCATGGATGTCTTATGTATTGTGTCCTGTTCTACTAAACAACAAACAAACAATCTTCAGAAGTTGAAAATCCAGTATTTAAATTATTTCTCCACAACTCAACAGCAAAGATGCATCTAGCATCCTAATGCAAAATGCATTTCAATTTGCTACTTTAATTAATTAGGCAAAAAAAAAAACTTACTTGCATTAAATGTAGTGGCGTTTCGTACCAGGACTTTCGTGGAGAAAATTTATATCTTGGTGAAAATTTTCTGAACTGCTTATGAATGCCTGGCATCTATCCCAACCCTTTCAAAATGAATACCTTAATGGGAGAAGAATTAAAATTCAAGAATGTTCCTATCAGTTGCCCTACTTTCCTTCAGAATGCATAGTTCTCTATCAAAATGCTCTTGTAGAATGTCTTGTAGAATGGTTCTCTGTCATTAAGCTACTAAAGCCAAATTGTCATAATTTCTATTCTTAATGAATGTTAAATGTTAGGTGCGTTTGGTTTATTATGCAAATCGCGCGGAAGATTTTTGCCTGAAACAAACAATGTTTTATGAAGACTGGCTAACCCATCTTACATTCTACATAATTAAACTTCAACAATTCTAGATAGCCAGATGCACAATTTAAATGAGTCATTTTCCTTCCGGATGCTTCTCTAGGACATTTTACTGCAATAGCCCAAATAGCCATTGCGTTCATCCGCATAAAAATGACTCAGAAAGAAATACCAGTAATCCACAGTTAGCCAGTACATATGTATGTACTGGGTTAAAACGTAAGTTAATGGCCGTTTATGTTGTGTTTAAAATTATGCGGTAAAAATAAAATGTATTGGCACAATGTTTTGTGTTATTCGAAAGAGAATCTTTACCTTTACAAGATGGCGTATTTGATTTTTTTTTAATCTGAGCTAATATGTGTTATTTTCAGATCATTAAAATGGAGTGTCAAGTGGACAAAAAGAAGCATTTTCGACGCCTTCTTCTTTTTTGGGTTTAACCGAGTCGCCAGTGCTGCAGAAGCTGCCCGATAGATTTGTGAAGTGTATGGAGAAAGTGCAATGCCTGAACGAACTGCAAGAAATTGGTTTGCGAAATTCAAAAATGGAAATTTTGACGTCGAAGACGCTGCTAATTCCGGAAGACCAAATGAGTTTGATGAAGAGCGATTGAATCAACTTCTGCATGAAGATGCGCGTCAAACCACTCGAGAATTAGCCGAGCGAATGGGTTGTAGCCAAATGACTATAGTTCCACATCTTGGGTCTATCTATGGGGAAAGTCGGAAAACTCGAATATTATTGACTAATTTATTGTTTTTTGTTTTGTTAACATGAATTTTTTTTAATTAAAAGATCGGTCATTACTTAGGTTTCAACCCAATATATTTTATAAACTGGACATGTTAGAATGAATAGTAGGCAATTTCTCTTAGAAATGAATCCAGGAGAGTAAGGTAAGCGGCTCTTGCGTACTTTGCTTTGCTATAATAGGAATAAATAAGCAAAATAATAATGATGATACAAAGCTCCTCTTAATGAGAGTGAATATGGAATCTTTGACCTGTCAATGTTCAACTTTTGCAGAATAAGTCATATATTCAAACATTTTTCTAAAAAACTATCTGACACATTAGCAACATTTTTATAGAGTTGAAATAATATGGGAAATTTGTCAGTTGATAAATTGCTATGCTAATATCCAACATCTATTAAGCTAATCCAAAGATGTAAATTAATACAATTGTAAATCGCATCGAAATTAAGGAAAAAATCTTCAAATATATATGTATCTCATTAAAAGATCTGTTTAAAAAAATTTTAAAAATATATATATAAAGAAAAATAGCAAAAAAAAAAAATTGTCAGAACATTCATTCCAGCATCTTGCACAGTTTAAAAATGCTTCTATCGAAGCTTTGAAATGTATGTACAACAAGGGAATAAAAAGGGAAAAAAAAAAAAAAAAACTCCGGAAAAGTAAGAGAAAGAAATCAGAGATACTAACAAGGAGTTTTTGCGAAATATCATGCATAAAAACAAACATGATCTTCTTCTCTCCTCCCCTTAAAAATAAATAAATAAAATAAATTTAAGTAAAAATCGGGGCACATTTTAATGGTCTTTCGCTATACACATGCATTAGAAAAAAGGTAGCTTACCAGAAAAGGATTATGAGAGATACACCGCTTTTTTGCATATTCAAAAATTTCAGAAAATGTATGCGAGTGTATCTGAGCATGCCATGCATTAAAAAAAAAAAGTCATAAATATACGTGGAGACGGGGGGAATGGGCATGGGGAAAGGCTATGTTACTTCCCCCGTGGAACAACTTGAAAGAGGCAGAGCAGCGTGAAACTCGCATCGGAAAAGCACGAACATTTCGCTAAAACACATTTCTGTGCTTTTGTTATGCACGCCTCACACTTCGCCAATGTGCCCGCCGGTCATAAAAGTTCGAAATAGGAAAAGAATTTTCCGAATTTGAACATTTCTCTTTTTATTTTCGTTCGTTTTGAAAGCGCGCAGAGCGAGCGCTGTTTTGTGCTATTAGATAGACAGAGAGAGAGATGTGTGCGTATGTTGGGGCGCATTTGTGCTTGCTTTGCTTATTTGTTTACTTTATTTTTATTTTAGAGTTGAGTACATTTACTCGGAAGAGAAATTCGTTGTGTTCTTTTCAACTACGTGTAAAAGCTTCCATTAGCTTGATATGGAGATGTTGTGTAGTTCGATGAAGCGATGTTTTGATGGGGGCCATACCTACATTGCATAGACAGTTGAACGGGATTCCGAATTCATACACTTCCCGTGTAAGGATTACTTTAATTAATATATTATTTCTTATTTATAATGTTTCCTGCACCCCCGACAATTGTGTATACCCCAACAGAATACTTAATTTAAGTGAGCTTGAAATGGGACCGAAAAATCTAAGTTTTAGTGAAAGGTTTGGCAACATCAGCCTGCCTCTGAACTCCTCTGCCTTGACTGTTGCTAGTGAAGCTCATATTTCATTGAAAATTAAGTTAGTAGACATGGAATAGCTGAAAGAAATTACTATGTTTTACATTTAAATTTTGACATGTAACCACCTTGAATCATTGCTGTCTCAATGTCACAAGAAGCAGAAATTAATTGCTATTTGTTTCAGTTTTGTATTAGCAGCTGAAGCTAACCAAGACTTCATCAGAAATGTTAAACTTTAATGAAAGATTGAAGTTAAGTTTAATTTATACAAATAAGCAGAGATTGTTAGGAATATATATATATGTAAAGTTTAGCAACGCAATTCTTGTCTAACGTTTTGAACATCCAATATAAAATCCAGCATGCTTCTTGTAGATTTTAAATTCGTAGTTTCCCTCTGGTCATTATTGATGTTTGCCATTTGGACACTGCTGAGCACATATAATTACAAAGAACTCAAATATATTGAAAAGAACTACTACTGGAAAAGCAATACAATAATATCTCCATATCATCAAATAATGCATTCTAAGATGAAGTGCTATTATTACTATGATGAGTTTCGCTCATTGCAGATGATAGCGAAAGTTACATTTAACTGAATATGTATGATATATGCAGGGAATCCCAAGCTAATATTTACACTCTTTGAACGTTAGTAACATAAACTGGTAACAGGAAGTGTTATCTTTTCTTTCTTTCATGTTTCGTATATTAAGAGGTTTTCGTGCTTTTTCCTATGTGTAACGTGAATACGAACCGGTTTCCCTTAGAAAGACCTCTATGAAGGTATTCCTTCCTTAGCAAAGTGGCCCTCGCTTACTTTGCCATAGTAAATATAATCCAACCCCCTATAAAGAGATGCAAAACATAATGAATACTACACGATTCTTGTTTCCTCTCCGTACTATGAAAAGTCCCAGCAAAGGCCGAACACGGTAAAGTCGCTGAACACTGGTAGTTCCGTCCGAAGTTCGATTTCTGGCAAACGGCCTGGCTGCATGGGCGTTGTCATTATTTTGAGCGTGTGTAAGGTGTATACGAATCAGTTTGCCTTAGAAAGTCCTCCACGAAAGCATCTTCTCTTAGGCAGATAGCTCTCGAGTGCTTTGCCTCAACCAACCAAATCAAACCGTTCTTATGAAAGTAAGAGATTTGGCATTCTAGTCTAAACCTCAAAAGATGGAGAAAGGAAGAAAGGTAACACAACATAATATATCGTTTTAAAGGATAACAGAAACATCGCTCCAAGACTTGCGTATATGGAAGCAAGGATGCGTCGAATGTTGTCTGCCAATGGACAACTTCCTCTCTCCAGCCACTCCTAATACCATCAAAGTTGGTACTGAATAAGTTAAGAAGAACTTTTATCCCAGGATTGGTCTCCAACCTCAGAAATATACGAAGTTACACGAGGACCATTTTAATATTCCTGTAGATGGTAAAACCATTATCAGACCCGCTAGGAAACCATCAACAGCGCGACGAATGAAATATTTCTGAGAATATTCGCTTTCAGGGAATCTGACTGGTTGACCTACGCGAAGATCTTCCGGAAGTGTATTCTGTCCTTCCTCTTCTACGCGAAACAGAGCTGTAGACAAAACACTTTCCCCAGCCTTGTAAACTGTTGCCGGCTTGTACATGTAATAGATCGATGAGCGCAAATGTTTCCGCTGTTGTTTTAACCAAAATGTGTTGTTGTCTTTGATATAAAAGTTTTAACTACTAAAATTGAAAAGTTTTGGACTATACTTAAATATAAATTTTCATTTAGAAATTGTTATGGGCTTCAAATAAAGCACCACTTTCTGGCGTCCTTTAAAAACTGTTTCGGGCTTCAAGTACCACATCTGGTTGCCAATTTTACACAAACACTAATCAGCTTCTTATATGAATACAGGAAATTTAAATATGTAAAAAGAAATTTTTAAGTTTTATATAAAAGTTATGGACGAAAAAATCATTCCACACCCACTCAAAGACAGGCAGATATCATTGTCAAAATACTGGCGCCATACGGCGAATTTAATTGAGCTAAGGTTATGCATTAAATTTTATTTTCGTAACGAGATTTCTGCTCAGGAACGTTTGAAATACTGAAAACAGAAAGTCTTTGAGGATAACATTTTATCCAAAACAAGATTTGTTTGAAAGACATAACATGTTTAAGGAAGGTAGGAAATGCATCGAAGACTAAGCTATGGTGAAGAGGAATTAGATGAATCTCTTGAACCACCTGAATTCTGAGGATGTGCTCACGAATTTTGTACCAGAAAAATGCCCCTATTCCTATTATTGTTGTAGTTCTTCTTGAAGTCAGGCCAAAAAATTCAACATATGCGACTCTGAAAACTCCTATTCCCATGACATGGCTCTGTATGTCTTTTTTATTTCCTTATTTCCACGGTTAAAATCTCTGTGTTATGGTAACTCTTTTGAATCTAATGCATAAGATTACTGATATAGCCTTTTTCATCTCTCTTATCATACAGGATTATAAACCCGGGAAGGGTTTACATGTTCTTAGCAATATCTCATAACGTCTTTGCCAAGTAAGTGGATATCTTTGGATGTAAAATAAATTAAAGTGACGTGAACCTTTCTTTGCTTAATTAAAAATTTAGAATTATAGGAAACTGATCGTAAAGTCTGGGTAAATTAGATTTTGAAATATTGAAGTTTTTGAATCAGTTCAAGCTAAACTTCTAGAAGTTGCTAGTGGGCAGATTAGAAAACCAATCCCGAAGTTTCTGAGCCGAATCGAGCAAAAATTAATAGAAGAATTCAAAAGATAGAAATGCTTTAGTATCAGCTGATATATACCAACTAAATATACCAACCAAACAGGTCTATAGTTATAATTAGTTTGATGAAGGAATTAATATATAAACAGAAGGCAAGTCTATGCAGGGAGCGTTTCATAAACGTGTTTGAATTCTAGAAAAACTTGCCAAAGTATGTCCCTAAAAACCTGAAAAGTTTTTAAAGATTTTGTTATATCTTAGACTATAGAGATTGATTACTCTTTCTTAATTCTTAGATTGATTGTTTCTTTGATCCTGACAAAGAACATTGGAGTTATCTGCCTAAGAGGAAGGATGTCTTCGTGGGGGACTTTATAAGAAGCGTACGGCTTTTCGAGTAGACTTTTGGAAAAAATAAAAACAAAAATCAACACAGTTTGAGAACAAAAATACTGGTATAATTATAATCTTAGTAAGTGTTTAAACTATTTGCATCTTCTCAAATCTTTTTAAATCACAGGTGTAGAAACTAAATTATTATTTCTGTAATTAACACAGTATCCTGAATTTTCTGAAATTATTAATGCCAATAATAAATGGAAGAATAAAATAATATAAAAAGTTTGTTTTAAGAGTACATGAAAGTATTAAAAAATTTTAAGCAAAAACTTTTAATGCTTTTACCTTTGGTTTTGAAAGATGCGAATGCGGAATAAATTGGTATGAAAACTCGAATTTTTGAATCACAATTTTTTTTAATTGCAAATTTTTTAATTTTTTAATAAAGATTTGCGGGTTTGGAGAATTCAAATGTTCCTTCCCGATTTACAGCACCAATTGTAGTTTATATATATAGACATTTTTCTTGACTTTTGCTGCAATTAGTAAACCAACTAACAATTACTACTTATAAGCCCCTTACCCGGCCTATCAAAGGCCGAGCGTTAAAATCCACTGAACACTACTAGTTCTGTGGGTTCGAGTCCCAGCGAACGGGCTGGCTGCTTAGGCCTTTTTCGTGTTTTCCCCATATGTAATGTAGATGCGAGTCAGTTCCCTTTAAAAGGTTCTCCACGGGCATCCCTCCTTTTCCTTGTAGTGCCTAATGGCAGACCACGTAATAAATAAAAATAAAGCCTCTTACCCTAAGGCGGTTTGGCGCCGAGTTTAGGAAGCACTGGAATAACGCATATTGTGTTAGGCAGATGGGAATGTGATTGCTTTATAACAGCAGGATAAAAGTAATAGTTAAGATAGTTTCTAAATAGCTTAGCCAATAAGTTTACGAATCATCGCAATTATTACAAAAATTTGATGGAACACAGCATAACAGAGTCCTGAAAACTGATATTATAAATGTCGACAATATGCATCAAGCAACTACATTTCTTTTCTTCAGAACATTTCTTTCAATATAACTACAAGCATTTACCTAAAACATTTATCGTGCTATGTAGGTTTTTTCAATATAATTTGCAGTGTTTAAGCAAGGAGAAAAATCAAATTAGATGCGAAACACTCCAAAATAAAATTTTAAACTGGGGAAAAAACGGTTTGGCATACATTTTCAATACACTTCTGTGAATTTCGAAGATGATCAGACACAGAACCTTCTTCAACAGATTCGCTTATTACGGTCCTCAGAGCCAAATAAGCCATATATGCAATCTATCAACCTATTTTGCAAAAATGTTTTGGCTCCTGGACGAAGACGATACTGTATTTGATTACCCTAGAAATCGACAGAAGTTTCTTCAAAATCTACACTAAGAGATTTATTTTTGTCTCCTTAATTTTAAAAAAAGGAAAATAATTGAAAACTGCTATTCTAACTGAATCAGTTTACAGGATTCGTGAGCTGTTCTGGAGAGATGTCCAGCGTCGTATGGTGTTTTAAGGAGATATTAAAAAACACTTAAACTTACATAGATATTACAATACTGCCTACTAGCGGCTGAGTGTATAAGACAGCTCACCACTAATTTCGTACCGAAATGAAATCCCGGCGAACAGGCAGGCTGCAGAGATTATTTTCATGGATTTCCCCATGAGTATCTTAATATGAGAGAATTTGTCTTAGAAAGTTCTTCACGAAGGTATCACTTTCTTAAGCTTGCAACCCTGGTGAGCTTTGCCCTAATCGAACTGTCCCAGTCATTATAAAATCAGTCTCTACAGTACTAACAATAACAACTAGGTATGAAATTATTACAATGATGCATTGTAAGTGTTATAACTAATTTAATGTTGATATGATTTTTATATGGAGATGACTGCAATCCAGAAATCAAGAATGTGGGTTCAACTTTCGCGAAAGGCTTGTCTGCATGGCTCCGCTCTTTCGAGTGCAGTGAGGGTCTTGTCCTTCTCCTTAAGTCCCTATCACATATGTTTCCGCTATTCTGAAGCGGACGTCGAAAGGGACATTTCTAAGAATCCGCATATTTCCATGAAACCCACGTTAGTTAGGTTACCATTTTCATTTACTACAAAGACCTTGAGCTCCAAACAGTAATCGAATATAGCTCAGATTGGGATCACGTGTTTCTTCAGAAGCAGGACTTTCGTCTGATTGGTTAATCTCTACCCGGGACAGAGCTGCAGCCGAAACACTTTCGGCGAGGTTTCGAAAAATCCCGTGTATCAGGTACATCGTTTCAGTAACTAGGCGGGATTTCGCTTCTAGCGAGGCTGTTTTTCTCAAGGAATCCTCCCATTTAAACCAGTGCTAGCAGAATCTCGTTTCTCAGAAAAGTACCGTCCAGCAGCGACTGTCGCTAGATATGATAACCCCTTTACAATGTACCTTGAGCAATATACATAATAGAAGGCTTTGACCATTCTTGAAGAATCCTTTCAAGAAAATGTCTGGCTATAAGAATGGGAAATGGGGAATTATTTCATTACATTTCTCCTACTGCCAGTTCCTTAATGTGAAATCTGCATAGGTTTGTGTTTATCATTTTGGAAAACTTTAGCTTTTTATAATCGGTATACTTCAAGAGTCAGCGACTTATTTAAGCTTTCTATAAAAAATTTTCTTAAATAAAGAACCTAAAAGTTTTCGCATACAAGAATCAAATACAAATACCGTAATT
This sequence comes from Stegodyphus dumicola, assembly GCF_044657685.1. NCBI lineage: Eukaryota > Metazoa > Arthropoda > Arachnida > Araneae > Eresidae > Stegodyphus > Stegodyphus dumicola. Next base: position 220,798,264 of record NC_140769.1, on the reverse strand, counting down.
CTAAACGAAATTTTATTATCAGAACTGAAACTGGTGAAAGTATAGCTTTGTAGAAACTTGCAAAATATTATTTATTTTTAGAATTCGAATAAAGTTTCAAAAATAAACCAGAACTTAAGAAATAATATCTAATTTTGAAGGTATTTTTACAAAGAATTTAAAACATCAATAGCATTTGAACCTTTCGGGTAAAGGTTAAAAAAAAAAAAAGGAAAAACACACGCGGAAAAATTTTTCCCATCACGGCTGTGGTTAAATATCGTGTTGCAGATAAACACCGCCAAATACTCAAAAGTAACAAAACGCTTACATTTACGGCGTAATAAAAAGTCAACTTCAAAAGCTCCCGGTGAAAATTTAAAAAAAAGAAAAAAGAAAGGGGGAAAAAAAAAGAATATTCTTTTTGAAACAGATTCAAAACAGACCGTCAGAAGGTGGAAAAAATCGATTATAAAACATATCTGTTTTACTTTTTGATTAATTTTTATCCAAAAGTTCTAAGGCAGGGGAAAAAAAAAGTAATCATGAAATAAAAATCATAAAAAGGCGTGAAAAGTGAGAGGAAATCATGCATGAAATCACAGACTTTGAGGGATCAGAAGAAGCAAGAAATGGGCGGAACTATCATCTCGGTAGCGCCCTATAATCATTCCTTTATTCATCTCATGCCTTAAATCGAAAATGGCAGATTACCCTTTAATTTGCAGGGATAAAAAAGAAGAAAATCCCCTCCCCCTTCAAAGAATTGAAAGGTCTGCTTCGGTAGCTGCATGAGTAACTTGGTTTGTATAATCCTTCAACTGCTTGCTTTCTTTGATGGAGATATATGGTAGCCCGTTGAAATCTGAAGATAAGGAAAATGTATTAGTGAGCATCTTTAAAAGAGGAGACAGAGTGCCTCCTTTAAAGCACATCAGCCATGAAACATTTTTCTGTTTTTCTAATCTCAGTGCTTAGATTTTTGTTTATGAGAAGAAGAAAAAGTATGGCTAATTTCTGAGAAACAATTTTAGATGCTCAATTATTATTTTCTCTCCCTTAAAAGTTTATTATTTTGCACTCTTCCAGCAATCGGGTAATAGGTAACGGACAGGCGGTTTAAGCCCCACATCTGTCACGGTACAAAGTGTGCTATCTAGGCGGGAGGGACGTAGAACTTTCACGCTTTGCATTGATCTTCGGCAATCTAACTCATTTAGGTGAATCTGTACATTATACCATTCGACAGAGGTACTATGATACTTAAATAATTTTTTTGACATTGCTACTGCACTCGAAATGAGATGCATTCATTCATAATTGGAGAAGTAACAAATGATTGCACGCAAATGGAAAGATAATGCTATGCATTGTACTCGTACATTTTATATGGTACTACACGATGCTTATTCAGTTTCTTTGCGTGCTTGAGTACATACACATCATCAAACGCTAAAGCTACATCTTTTTGTACATGTTTGAGTATAAACGCATCATCCACTCTAAAGTTATATCTAAACTCTTAAGAATGATATAATGACAAGACTAGTTGCATGTGATGTTTTACAGAAGAAAATATTATATTTAACCTTATACATTTTACAGTGGTACACTGTATGACAGTTACACGAGTGTCATTATTGTATTTTTTAGAAGCCGAAAATGGGAAAAATCAGCTATGCCCTCGCCAAGATCCCAATTATGAATCTTCTAACTACTAGCCGGATGTTCTACCATTTACGTACGAAGAGTACGGGGGAAAGGCGAATTTTCGTTATATTCATCCCGGCCTTCTTGATTAAGGAGAAGGGAAAAGGTGGTTAAGGAGAAGGAAACGACACTCACTTGGCTAAATCAAGGTGGTGGCGAATTATCATCCATCATATTTCAGTCGGACGACAGAGCCCTAGAATTTTTGTTAGCTTGAAATGGGGAAAATATACTAGCTTTTGCCCGGAATTGAGTCACAGCGGTTCCGACTGCTAGCTTGGCATGTTACCAGTTACACCAGGAAATAATGCAAGGGGAAAGGTGACAATTTCTTGCATCATTATCTAGCACAATTACATATGCAAATGATGGTGCATTAATAAATTGCTGGAATAGTTGCAAATGATATTATGCAGAAATAAAAGACGAAGCTGTACATTATACATTCAAATCGTTGCTACAGATGACTTTCTTACCCTCCCAAAGCATACATACATTGTCAGCGCTGCTGTTGCGAGTCAAGTTTGGTGTGTTAATAAGTTGCTGGAGTATTTATAATTACACACACATATATATAGTCCCCGTTAAACATTTTTAACAATTTACATTCAAGTTACTTTAAAACAATTTTCGGAAATGTTTACTGTATTATTTTTGCCTGTAACTCTCTGTTTGTTTTCCAATCTATACTTCTTTATTTTATGAATTAAGCATTAGTTTTAATGCACATGAAAGTAATAACAATTTTTGTGTATATAGGATGTTAATTCTTCTGAATTTCAATACCTCTGAACAAAAAAAAAAAAAAAACTTTCAGATTTTTTTTTTGGTGTTACCTTTATTTATTAAACATTATGTTCTTCGCACTTAAACTATAAAACTCAATTCCTCAGCAATATCACAAAATAATTTTTAAAAAGCATGTCTTTAGAATTTCCAATTACACAGTCTCGCGCGTTAGGGATAAAAATAGGTTTTTTTTTTTTTTTTTTTTTTTTCCCGTAGTGTTGTCATGGCTAGCTTTAAAATTGTTGAGTTTCTTAATCAAAAATTCTTTAATGTCTGACAGAATGTGAAGCAAATAATAAAACAAATTATAGGCTCCGGCGCAATTTAAGCTCTGATAAGAGTACAGGTATCCTCATGTTGGGACATCATTGTAAAGGCTTCTACATGATTTCAATATGATTTGTTAATGCAGGTATTAGTTTGAAAATTAAATAATAATGCTTATCAATTATGCACTAAAACTTCTACAGGTACCATTGTTTTATCACAATGCAAGAATCATACATACATTTATGCAGATTCTTCATTATTTAATTTCTTTAAATATAATGCAGGGCTCTAATATTTAATGGCAACGATGAATGAAGTAAAAAGGGAATTTTCCTGATGAATGAAGTAAAAAGTGATTCGCCATTTATAGTGAATCAACACAAAACGCCAAAACGAAATTAATAGCCCTTCTGGGCAAATTGCCTCTTTAGGCTTTAAAAAAAAAGAGAGGGGAGGGGAACATTCCAAGCATAAAGAAAAAGAAAGAAAGGAGGTGAAAATTAAAATCCTCCCGGTAAACTGGTAAATCCTGGTTTTGAGTAAATTAACTCTACAAATACTTCCTCTTAGGAATTCTTTTTTATTCTAAAAACACTCTAAAGCAAATTAATATGATTAAAATATTTACAACTTCAAACCTTTTAATGATATTAATTTTGAAATTGCAGAAATTAGGCCAAGGTACACACGGTTAATTTAATTTTATATTGTCTTGCCGAATCTGTTTTCATGAAAAATTATCACTTCAGAAAATGCGCATTGATGAACGTATAATGCAGTAAATTCAGGAATGCGCATCTTTTGAATGTCAGCTTCTTTGTTAAGATCAAGGTCTCGAGCAAGAAAATATTTTGATGTTCATTTCTTCGGTAATAACGTGGTAATGAATGTGAGAATTTAAAAAAAGTTAAGTTGCATTTATTTTTTTTTTAATGTATGTATCGTCAGAAGAGTCATAATTTTATTCGGGAGAAGGATAATGAAATTAGTTTGGTGATTGCATTGTAAATCATGGAATGTTTCTGCAAAAATTTACGTCAAATATTCCGCGAGAAAGGATTTTGACGACATTACCAAAATCTAGTACGTACGAAGAAGCAATGTAGAAATTTTAGTACATAATTGATAAGCATTATTATTTAATTTTCAAACTGATACCTGCATTAAAAATCACATTGAAAATAATATGGAGACGCTTTTATAACGATGCCCCAACATGAGGATACCTGTACTCTTATGCAAGGAGATAACTGTTCTTCAAACAGAAAATTTCACAAAGTGCCCCTCATAAAGGGCACCTGCATCTTAATAAATTTCAGTTATGAATTTGGAGAAGACTGTTTCCATAAAAATGCATTTCACTTTTCCGCCGCTATTCAGAATTTTCATCTTTTTTTTTTTTTATTTTATTATTATTATTACAACAGAAAACTAAGACTTTACTTGCATTGCAGTGCTCCGATATAAAAAAAGGCCCACATCTTTATTAAGGTCGCCTTTTTCAAGTTAAAAACGATTAAAATTAGCTACACACACTGTCCAATGAATTAGAAACGTTTGAGATGTTCATTTGAATGCGTAATAGAGATGAAGTATGCAATTTTTTATGACGTTTGTTATACGTGGTTAGAATCCTAGTATAAGTAAAGTGTAAGAGTGCTTTTCACAATGAATGAAGTAAAAATGGGAAAAACGACAGATCTTTCTCCATTTGAAAGAGGGCTTATTATTGGTGCCCGTTTAGCAAGGGCCTCGATTTTGAAGACAGCAGATCTAAAAAGCAGTCATATCAAAGGTTTTCAAAAGTTGGAATCAGAACCTACAGTCCTTCTCTAGAAAGACGTAACTGATGCGGTTCGAGAACATTTTCCCAAAAGAGTGATCGGCGTCTTCTCCGACGAATTATACGGCAGGACATGGAATCTACTGTGCTTCAACTGACACATATCGTCAACCAAGACTCTTCCCAACCGATTTCAGCTCGAACCATGCGCAGCGAATTGCAGAGGATAGGAATGCATAGTTGGATACCTCTGAGAAAACGACTCATTTCTATCCGACATGAAAGAATTATTTTGCAGTGGTGTCGAAAAGGAAGACAGTGGACATCTGAGGATTGGCTAATGTGATCGGATGAATCACGCAACGCCTTATTTTGCACTGATGAAAGATGTCCAGTTTGACGAGAACCTCATGAAGCCATGAAGCCATCTTGCCTTACTCGCACTGTGGAAGGGTCTGGTGGGAGTATCATGATATGAGGCATGTTCTGCTGGCATAGACGTGTGCCCTGGAGTTCCTCGAGGGTAAGCAAACAGCCATGAGATACCTAGATATGCTGGAAGATCAAGAGCACCCTGCAATGTTACAAATTTACTCGGATGGCGACCGATACTTCGTGAACGATAATGCAACTATACATCGTGCAAGAAGTGTTCAATTTTGAACACTTCTGGCACGATTGGCTGAACATCGATCCGAATTCCAACACTTTCTCTGGCCACTGCATAGCTCGTATCTTAACCTCATAGAAAATGGGTGGGAGATGGTGGAAAGATGCATCCGACAGCACTCTCCTCTTCCATCTAATCTACAAGATCTAAAAAGCTACATAGCCAATGCATGGTATTCTCTGGACGTGAGTGCACTCGATGCTCAAACGAATCAGAGCAGTTATCCGTGCAGAGAGTAGTCCAATAATATATTGATCTTGGGTTTATAATTCATTGGCCAGTGTGTGTATTTTATAAGGGTTCAATTCTTTGGGTTAAACCCTTAAACCTCTTTATAACAGTGCAAGCACCTTTATATCATAGCATCATAGTGAAAGTTCCTATTTTGACCAGGAGTACTTAATTGCATAACGGCACCAACAACAAATTTATGGCAAGTTATCGTATAAAGTGGTTCCAATAATGAGTTCAAGATTTTTTATTTAAGTGAGACACCGAACAACGACTTAGAAAAATGACTTCCATATGCCTGAAAAGGGTAGCAAATTGTATTTAACATGAAATTCTTCTACGTAAGTTTTATATGAATAAAATTCACTATTTGTTGCTCTTCATCTTCAAATGTAATATTGTTGCGGCTAAAAACAAAACAAACTGTCACCTTCATCATCATTGGAAAAGCACCAAGGAATTTAATTATTATGATGCAAATTAAAAAGGAATTAATAGGCTATCCGTGTTTCTAGACTAGAGGCACTAATAAACCCTTTTTCTTCGGTAGAAAAAATTAATCTGCGCAGATAAAAATTACGAGGGAAGATACTTTAGATTGGAAACTCCTCTTCTTTAAGATGGAAAAAAAAAAAAAAAAAAAAAATTGAAATTTTTCAGTCTGAGAAACTGCAATTTGAATACTTTAAGATTATTTAAGAAATCTATTAGAAGGTAATCCAGTAACTAAAATTTTTAGTGTCAGAAACCTTTTTCGTGAATATCTTCACCATCAGTGCTCACAAGTGGTAGAGCGGTAAAGTGATAGTCACTGAACACTGGGAGTTTAGTCCGAAGTTCGAATTCTGGAACTCGAAGGCATATACGATTAAAGTTACATATAAAGTCAGGATACGGTTACAGTTACATATAACAATCAATTACAATTTTTCAATTACAGTACCAACTGTAGTTATATAGAGACTGTCATGTGACAGTATAGACCAATATATCACCAAACGGCGACTTATCTCTATTTTTAGTCAAATTTGGCGACAAACCTTAGTCGTTTAAACAATCACCAGCTTGGCGATATCTAGCCAATTTAGGGAGAAAGACATTTACTTCAATGTTAAACAAACTTGCTCCTGTAACTTTATTTTTTGGGCATAGCTTCGCTTTTTCAAATATTTCATGTTACATTTTACAGAAGATAACACAGTTTCACATGTAATTTCACGAAAATTGTTTACATATGTACAAAATTCGCAACACTATTATGCCCAGCATCGCCTCTTTGTGTACCTCTATTTCTTGCAAGAGCTGAACCATTGAGAGAAAAATACTGCATGTCTAATATGAAGGCTAAAGAAAAACATTTTTAGAGTAGGACTTCGATCCTCAATGACGGTCTCAGGGACAAAAAAAAAAAAAAAAAAAAAAAAAAAAAAATTAAGACGCAAAACACGTGTTAGTAGAACGCTTATATCTCAATAACTCCAAATTTTCAATTTAAACTGTTTGATAACTAACAGTAAAATTTCACGGTGTGGGTACATTATTCAAATGGTTTTATCGTTTATATAATATTCTAGAGAAAGAAATAAAAGCAAAATTAAAAATTTTATGAATTTGATAAAACTTTTCCCACTGAGCACTTTAAAAATTACCTAAAATTTATTTCGATTTTTTGCTTGCTCCATCAGAATATACCAATTAAAAACTAGTTTTAAAATGCCCTTGCCACCTTGGAACGCACAATACTACACAAAGTGGGCCAAAAGAACCTGATGACTTTCAGACTGGAACCAACACTGTGAAGTGTAATACAAATATTTACATACTTTACAAAATAATATGTAACAATAAGTTATGGTATTAATGATAACAGCACAGTTTTCTCTTCAACTTCTTATAATCCGAACAACACATTAATTGTTAGACAACATCCTCACTTCAAAGCTAAGCCGTTCTGGAATAGATCTCGAGAGTCTATAGTTCTAGGCAATATCACATTTTCCAGAGAATCCATGCCTGTGCTTAAGCAGGTGTTCTCAATCGTATGATTTCTTAAGCAAGTAATTGTAAAGGTGATTTTCATGATTTCTTTAGCAAGAACAAACATTAGTGGTACTTCCTTTCAAGGTCGCACGTTCTCTTCACTGGATGCATTTCTAACGATGTTTCGTCATTAGACCTGTTTCGTCATGCTTATCATTCTGTACAAGTCAGTAATCGTTCAGAAAGCGAGAAGCCTTCATAAAGGTACCCATCACAAAGTGCAGGCGCCTTTGCATTAAATCGATCTCTGATCAAAATGACAGAACTACACTCTATTCTTCATAATTGCACCCTGGTATTTGGATGCCTGTATGCAACTTTAAGAAGATCAATTTCTACTTTGTAAGAGCAACCTTCATAAAAGGTACAGACTTTCATATGTCGCAACACCGCTCTGAAAATAGACTTTCATTTTACTTTGCTAATTAGAATAGCAAATTCAATCTCTACTTGTATAGAGGTGCTTCGGCATATAAGTGTCCGCACCTTTAAGAAGATTGGCATTTTACGGGTTAGTAACTCATCTGCATAAGGATCCGGGCTCCTTCGGCCAACTTGCATGAAGATGCCGACACTTTTATGATGGGGTATCATTATGAAGGCATCATGCTCTGTCAGGAAATGTGGTTATAGTTCTGCGTTCTGTGGCTATAGTGATAGAGCAGCATCACATATTACCATAGAATTCATTTTTGTCTAGCAAATGTCTCTGATCTTTTAATTTGCTTAAGGAAAAGATGTTCCAAAGTCATCACATTCTCCAGACTTGTTAGATATGGGATTATTACCTTCATAACTATACGAGATTTCAGGTGTGCTTTAATATACCTAAGATCGTAACAGCGAAGAACTGAATTAGCATTGTCCAAAGAACGATGGAAAACTTACATGATAGATTAGAGCAGTGTTGCACAAATAGAGGAATAACTGTGAAAAATGTTTTGAATAATGATAATAAAAGGGTTGAAGTACAAATTTACTTAAAAATTGATCTCATTATATCTGCCTCTTTTGTGAACTGAATAAATTTTTGGGTTACATTTGATGGCCTTAATTTCAATTTTAAAACCGCCATATTATTGTAGCTCACGCTATACAAGCAAAGGTTTTCAAACAATTTCAATTTTGCACACCGTAAATAAGAATTAAAAATAAAAGTATGTACATCATGTACCAATTTGTGTACTGTAACGTCAGGACACCCGTGTCGGGTGAAAGAAAGACAGGTTGTCTTTTAAATTATTTATTTGATAAACTAAAATAGATTTCTTGATTAAAACATAAAAATAAACTGATCATTACAAACCTAATCATACAATATCCGCTAACGCAGATTGGACGCAAAAAAGCGTCCCTTTTACCGTAGTTACAGCATAAAAAAAAACTATTGTTCTACAGAAACCACTGGCGTGGTTTAGAACGTAAAAGATGCATCCTGTCACCTCAAAATCACATGAAGAACTCTTACACAAAGATTTCACTCGTTTTGTTATCTGCGAAGAGAAACATAATTAGTTCCTTGTGTCCGGAAACTCCCAGGGGGTTTTACCTGCAGTCCTGCTTTTTTCAGGTATGGTCCATTTTGTCCGCGAACAAAACAGGAAGTTATAATTCAGCACCTGTGCCCGCGGGGGGGGGGGGTGCTAGTAGCTGTAACGTCACAGTACATGATGCCATTATGCATTCATTTTTAACATTAATTTAAATCTTTTGTGTAAAAACTGTATAAAAAAAACTTATGCAATGTACAATTAGTGGTACATATAGCATAGTCTGAAAAACGCTAATATAAAGTAAGGCAGTGTTTATAGGTTTTTTAAGAGATCTCTCAAAAAGATAAATAAATAAGAAAGCAGTATCTAAACGAAATTTCTGTTTAAGAATGCAATATTCATATTTCAGCTTTAGAATCAAATGCTGTTAACATACTGCTAATACACAAATGCAGTTTCAAAATTCTATTTTTAGTTTGGTGGCCTTTATTTTATTTTCTCATCTTGAGTAAATAACGTTGTTTCTTAAAAAGACATTAATTAATATGCATGCATGTTTTATTTTTTCATACAGGAAGGATCTTCTCATGTGCCAATTCAATTTTGTGCTTTAAACAAAGACTGCTTAAGATATGCTTACCATACGACATAAAAGTTTTTCAACGGGAAACTTGTATGGTCAGGGAACAACGTTCACTTGAAATGATATTTTAAAGATTTAAAGAGTTTCTTCTTCGAACCGCAGTCTAGATTTAAATTCCTATCCAACCTGAGATATCCTTCGTCTTCCTCCCCCCCCCCCTCGTTTTCGAACATCTCCCAAACGCTACTGAAAAAAATAAATGACTTTTAGAAGAAACACGAAAGAAAAGCGTTCATGAATAAGGAACGAAGTTTAAGAAAAGTCTTGAGCTGTATTTATAAAAAAAAAAAAAAAAAAAAAAAAACCACTATTAACATGAACAAGAACAAAGACGTGAATAAGAACAAAGACGAAAATATGTATGAATGTAAACCGCATGTAAATGCGAAACGTATAAAAGGTTATTTGTTGTATTGTTTTTAATTTGCAGTGAAAGTTTACATTGATAATTTCTTTTCTTGTGCTTAATATCAAGTTCATTTAAAAATATGTAATGATAATCAAAGAATCTGTTAGCAAAAATTGTTATTAGTTAGAGAATCAAATGCAGAAGCATTAGTTGCGATCAGCCTCAAAAGTTATTTCCCAAGACCACAAAATAATGTAATATGAAGAAATCCCCTTTTCTGTATTTCCCTAATCCAAAACGTTGCGGGATATGCTCGCACTCTTCCACTTAGCCCCTCTTTTTTTTTTTTTTTTTTTTTTTTTACTTTTTTCATCACCCCGTATCCCCGGGCATTTTTGATAACATGCGTCAAGGCGCGCAGGCGTCGCAGGGGCGTTCACCATCTCCCGTTTCCCCTCTCGCCCTCACGCGCCAATTGAAACAAAAGCGCATATTCGTCCTAGCCGTGTAGCGTGGGCGGGACTAGGTGGAGGGAGGTGTGCGCGTGCGGTATGGAGAAGAGGGGGTGAGCCGTTGCCCGTTGACAGAATCGCTGGAGGTGTCGGTTCCCAATTAGCGGAGGGAAGCATTCCAGGGCACGCGACGGATTCCCGATCGATTTTCCCGGATGCGCGAGAAAGTCCCTATTAAAGGGAAAATATGGTCCCGTAATTTGATACTGCACTTCATTCGACTACAAGTAAAATTTAAAAAAAAAAAAAAAAGATTTCCTGTGCATGCACATTTACAACTTTCGTAGATTAGATAAGGTTTCCCCCCCCCCAACAATTTTCTTCAAAAATTGTTTTATTTTAGCGAGTAAATCAGTCTCAGGCACTTAGAAAAGGATGACAGATTTTGATATAAGCTTAATATAAATTGTAATACGTTTTATTATTATCAAAAATATAAATATATGGTAATACTGTTTTATGTGGAAATAAACTGTGAAAATAAGTTTTACTGAATATTTCTAATTTCGTCCAACGGTTTCTGCAAATGTAAAAGGATGTTTTGGTGCAATACAATAATATTTTGCTAGTAAAAAAGGGTAACATATTTCCATGCGAAAGGCTGGAAAAAGGGTAAAAAATTAAATTAAAAAAAGAAAAAGAAAAAAGTAGAAAAATTTACCAATGTGTTGGCAACCAAAAAAAAATATATATATAGAAAAAAAAAAAAAAAAAACTGAAAGGATTCAGATTTTAACGTAGCACTATAGGATTTGCTAGGGTTGAGCATCGCAGGTTGCCAGTCTGTCTTCTAACTGCTCCACCCGCCTCAAAGAAAGAAAAAGAAAAAAGTATATAATTATTTTAATGAATGTAGATAATGCCATTTCATAATTATATTAAATAATTCTGATTCGAAATCTCATTATTTAAATGGACTTTTATTTAAATCAATGAGATTAAAAAGTAGAAAAAATATTTTTGCGAACTACTTTTTTGCTTTTCAGTCACACGATTTGCTACTCAGTAACTTAAAGAATAAATTTGAAAGTTTTATTTTACTTTTAAATAATACATTGCGAGAACATTTGGAAGGAACAATGGGAAAAGTGATTCGGACAAAAAATAAGTTTCGAGACTGATAGTGCCTATCATGCTAACAACAAAAATAAATAAATAAATAAAATATAATCACAAAAAAATCTGAAAGGTTTCAGATTTTAAATTACCTCCAAAAAGGCTTTTTTTTTTTTTTTTTTTTTTTTTTTTTTTTTTTTTTAATGTTTTGTATATTATCTTTATTTGTTAAATATCCTGCTCTTCGGACGTAAACCATAAAATTTAATTCAACAGCAATATCACGAAATATTTAAAAGAGCATATCTTTAGAATTTCTGATACACAATCTCGCGCGCTGAAGATAAAAGTGTTTTTTGATACTATTCCGTTAGAGCGGCGTCAGTTAGAAATGAAGAAAAAAATGAGGAGAATACACAACACGCCAAATAGCTTGGCTCGAGAATTTTACGTTTGAAATGTTATTACTCGTAAATTTTTTGCCATATTTCGCCATTTTTTTAGTACGATGGATTACACAATTTGGCAATTACCTAATGACAAAGAGGTTGTCATAAGATTCTTTCAGGACTAAGGAATAATTCATAGCAATAGTTTTGGTTCTCAAAATCCTCCAATGAAGTTAACTTTTCACTCCAAGCTCCCATATAGCGTTGCTACGTACGTTCTTGCTTTGGAGAAAAAAAATAATTGAATTGACGTCGATTCAATTTTGCTAACTTCAGTTAGAAATCAGCCATAATACGACAATAGATTGAAATAGCTACTTTAAAGTCTTTTCACCTCTGCATTAGCCCTGACAAAATTTGATGGCTCTAGGTACCGTTGTTTTATCACAATGCGAGAAACATACGTACATTTATCCAGATTCTTCCTTATTTAATTTTTTTAAATATAATACAAGGCTCTAATATTTGGTGACAACAATTTAAAATGTGATTTGCCAGTTATAGTGAATCCATGCAAAATGCCAAAACGAAATTAATAGCGCTTCTGGGAAAATTGCCCCTTTGGGCTAAAAATGCTTTTCAGACTTCAGTCTTACAACCTCAAGGGATGAAATTTTAATATTATGTAAATAAAATTAATGACTATTGTTGGCAACTGATAAAACGAAATGTTTTTTGTTAATTGAAACTGAATCTTATTTTAAAACTACTATTTAATTTTAAAAACGTAGGTTCATTTTTTTTTTCCTAGTAAAATAGTACAAACAAGGAAATGTCAAAATATTAAAAAGTTTGTTACCACCTATAGGAAATTTAAGGGGAAAAAAAAAAGGTTTAAGAAAAACTGAAGAAAATAGAAGACATTCCGTTTTCCCCACCTTGCTTACTAATCTTTTAAAAGTAAAGTCAAAAACCAAAGGAAATTAAGTAGTGTGTAATAACTTAGTGTTATGCAATAAAAAACTTTTGATCCGTGAAAACTCAGAAGTCGCTTAATCTAGTAGCAGAGTAGCTAATTTAAGCAGAGTCGTAGCTAGGGTTTTCAGCGCCCAGGGACAACTGAAGATTTCGCGCCCCCTACTGCTTGCCAAGGATGGAAAACATTTAATTCTAAAATGTCGTAACATCAGTTTGGCGCCCCTTGGATCCTGCGCCCGGGGACAGTTGCCCCCCCTTGCCCCCCTCTAGCTACGCCCCTGAATTTAAGCGCTCACTTTATAGGCATTCCTGAAATTCACCCCATGTTTCCTAAAATTTCACCGTCGTAAGCAAACATCAGATTAGAATAAATTTAAAGCACATTAGTCTCTACATACTATAATAATAATGAAATAAAAGTAAGTGATTAAAGTTTCAGTCCAATGCAACTGAATAATGATACAAAATCAGTATTTACTGAAGACACCTCCTGCGAAAAGAATCTCTGTGCGTCGTCGCAAGACATCAGAGGCTTTAAAAGTGATCCTGAATTACTTAATATCTCTCAGGCTACTATGATCTGAGTTCACAGTTTATTTTATTTGGCAAAAGAGAATGATGACCCAGTCGGAATGGCCATATCCCATCCAGGAAAAATTGGCGTCCTATTTGGTGGGTAAGTAGATCCGAGGAGGTTAGAATTCCCTTGAGTAAGGAGAGCAAAAAGCATTCAAGTACTGTGCTGCGAAGAAAGAATGGACATTCAGCATATATTCATATAATCGATATTCATATCCATACAGAACTGGTACTGGTATACTATCGACACAATAAAAAGGAATTTTTATAAGATTAAACATGTGTAGAGGATTCTTGCACAAGTGTCAACTTCATAGAGTTGACACAGTTTTGACACAGCTACTCAGAGGAGACATGTTTGTCACCTTCGCGATCGATAATGAGTAGGTACGATTCCGGTATACGACTGATATGATGTAAAATCGGCACAGCATAAGACCAAAACTGCGTAGGGTCGAAACTGACATGACATCACTTGGCGTAGGATAGACCCAGCATAGAATGGAAGCTACGTAATTAAGTCGATGCAAGCATAGCATCATACGACGTAGGATTATTATGGCATATAAGACCAACTTTGCGTGGAATAGATACCATGTAAGATTGGCACCAGCACAGGATTGACACAGCATGCTAATGAAACTGCAATGAATCGTCACACCGGTGTAGGATCGCTACAGTACAGGGCTGAGTTAATATAGAATACGATTACCATACACATAGAATACGACTACGTACGATTGGTGTAACAGAACTGACACAGCATGAGACTGATAGGTACAGCCAGAAGCTAGGCTAGTACCTCTGTATTAACACGAGAGATTGAGGTATTGCTGGACTGACACTGTATTCGTCTGGCATAGTATCGGGAATATATACTGGCATAGTTTCGGGAACCCATTCTGCACATATACTGGCATAGTATCGAGAACCCACTCTGCACAGACTCGACGCCGCATGCTTCTGACAACGGCGCAAAATCAACACCGGCACAACATCGACAACTGCACAGAAGTGACTGTTCCTATAATCAAGCCTGCGTAAAGTTGACTTTAGCGTAGAATCGACTTGGCATGGAACTGAGAGATATAGGTAGAGGTAAAAGTGGGCGGGATACCATAATTTCACCACTGGTCATACAGGTATAGTCCAGCCTCCCTAATTCTGCATTCTTCCCCCAATTTTGAGGGATTAGACATCGGAATGCATTCTGATCGTTTCCTACCCTTCTTCCGAACTCAGGCTTATTGGTACGGCAATTAGCATCGCTAGCCCCTATAGCGGCTGCGCGGTATATGGGACTGACACTCTATAGATTCGATACTAGAGCAGGATCGACATTGTAAAGAACTTACTCACTATTGAACTGATGCCGCATGTGATTGAAACCGGCGCGGAATCAACACGCTGTATCTGCACAGAGCTGACACTAGCATGAAATCTGCACGGCAAAGAACTGATTCTGTGATTCTACCTACAATCCACACCGGTGCAGAATCAAAACACAAAGGACTGAAAATCAACACGATGTTATGTCGACATTACATGCAATCGATTTTGCATAGCATGGTCGAAGATCATAATTACTCGAAAAACTCGAAACCGGCTTTGCAGTTGCAATGCGGATCCTGCGTCGCCAGAAATGGCAGCACTGTCCTATGAATGATCAATATTTTGCAGTTATAAAATTAATAAACCTCTTTCAAAGGTGTCATGTTTCAATATTCATAAATTCCATTGGAGGGAAGGAAAAAATTCAAAATCTTCAAATGACGCACACATGCTGAACCTTATATATTTAATGCATTTCAATCAAAACTAATAATTAAAAGAATGTTATTTAAACGTTTTTAATGCCGGTATATATTATATACCGGCGCCTACTGAGGTTACCTTGCCAATAAATGGCAGCACCAGGCTTCTCTTTCTCTACTCTGTGAGATGACAGAATTTCTTTATATTATAATAGTATATAACGTAGTAACTTGTTTATGATTAATTTACAAGTTGTTTAGTATTCAATATTATGTTTGGGTTGGATGGTGTGTTTAATAATCCTGTCCTAGGACTGAATACAAGTATATTATTTTGTGTTTATTCTTTGTCTACTCCACTCAAGTTTTTCATTCGTCTGTTTAGCTAAAATTTTAATTTCAGCACTTCGCCCTTTCCCACGAGAAAGACTCATCGATTTTAGTAATTATCGTCTGCGTCAAAACGTTAAACCACTGTAGGAGGTTGAGTGGGGCAAGTTCATGAAGGTAGGAAAGGGAGGAGCGGCCATTCCGCGCTAGAAGTGAAGCAACGCTTTGAAGCTTGGGTTACCAGACGGGGTGTTCTTTGTTTACATTCAGAAGCTCGCTTGACAAGATTCTGATAGTATTTCGACACACGACAGTTCCATAGAAATCGAAAAAGGGACACTCTCGCATGAAAGAAACATTCATAGTGGGACGAATAATAGCAATTTGTATAGTTTACTGACATTTACGCAAAAATCACATCTTGGTTATTTTTCGATAACTAACAACAGCGATTTTGATTATGAATTTGTTTTATAAAATTCTAAGCTGTTGCACTACAAAAATATAAATTTTAAGAAAATTGCTAAAAGAGATCTGCCAAAATTTATTTTCTAGAAGATTTGAAAAGTTTGAAACTTGATGGCTAAATGTAAATATAAAATTATGTATGCTAAAATATTTGTAATTAGGCACATAGGTCAGATTAAGTTTTTATTAAATAGAGTAACGCATGCAAGGGCTATCTGCCTAAAGAGAGAGATGCCATCGTGGGGGAATTTTGAAGAAAAACTGACCTTTGAGTGGGTATTAAAAATAATACTTATAATTTTCATTCAAATTATATTCATATATATTTTTTATGTAAAACTTTCGGGTGTATGCTAAATTAGTGTAAATTACTTTACACGAAAAATATAGTGAATGCACAGAAATTAAAGATTTGCACATGCCGGAAATGATAAATAGGAAATATGTATGGGTATTTATGCATGTGCTTGCAAAAAGCATGTATCTGCCTTTGACAAAATACTTAAATATTCATTAAATTATTTATAAATGTATTTGAAATGAAGAATTTATTCACTTATAAACAACTGTGAAGAAATCTAATGATTAAATGTATCTAATTTATAATGTTATAAATGTTATCTAAATATATAATAACCTTAATATTGAATTGTAAACATAAATTGAAATCCTGTTGACAAATACGTTATAAAACTATTTAAGCAAGAATTGTTCGTATTGGAAAGCAATCTGTTAAAAGGTATTGTAAAGCAAATGCTATGAGATGCGCACTTAAGAACGTAATAAAGAGTTTTGGAATATGTATTGTTGAAATGAAGGGTAAAAAAAAAAAAAAAAAATCTGATAAGTATAATTAAAAGAATTATTCCCTTTACATTTTATAATAACTCAGTTACAAGTTTTAAATAATACTTAAAAAAAAAAAAAGAAAAAGAAAAAAAAAAGAAAACTTATTTTATTCCCTTTCAGAAATGTTCAGAGAAAGTCAAATACTATTTAATACCTATTTAATTATTAGGAATTAGCGAAATACTTATTTAAAGTATTTCGTTAATTCCTAATAATTCTCTAATTTAAAATGAACCGAACAGAGCATTAATTATAAATTGACTTACATTTTTCGATTTAAAAGAAGCCAAAAAATCATGTCATATTTAAGAATGTATTTTAGGAAGAAGCTCTATAAATAGAAAAGAAATAATGCATAATTTTAATATTAGTAATACAATAAACTTTGATCTTAATTTTTGTACCTTAACGAATAAAATCGAATTACCTTAATTTTTTTTTCTAATGTAATTAACGAAAACTTGTGAAAATATTTCATTCAAATTAAACCATTCTGAGAAAACTGTCCTGTGAAAAGTATAGCATTTAATTCCGTTCAGAATGAAATGTTGTTTAAAAATATGTTGTTTTCACATACTGAAAAGTATGTGAAAACTCTGAAGTGTTGTAGAAAAAGAAAATATATACATTTATATGTGTATTTACGACGTAATTACAAAATATTTACATCCGAACGCGTCAAATCCCATAGAATTCAATGGTAAATGACCCAATGTTTTGGTCACCACGTAGGGATCGCCGGTGCTTCAGAGCAGGGTACGGAGAAACTTGTTTAGGGCGACTCCATCTTACTTCCTACCTCCTTGGGCAAGTTAGCCCCTAAAGACGCCTGTTGTTTCGTGTTTTCTAAAATCCTACAATGCATCTAAAATGAAAAGAAGTGGTTGACGCGCAGGTGTCACACCATCTTCACAAAGGAACTGTGATAACATCACACAAAGGGAAAGTTCACTTAAAAATACGGGAAACTGGAAATGCACTTTAGCTCCATCTCTTAGTGTAATGGAAAAACTGGTGATTTGAAAGCACGCTTTTATTCATTAGGGTATCTTCTTTGTTACTTTCAGATAAAAGACTAGGGAACACAAGGAAATAGGGTTAGGATACAAATAGGTGGTTTTCGAAATAAATTTTCACATTTGGAAGGAGGGAAAATATTTCTAAGGCCAGTTTTAGATGCAAAACATTTACCTTTGGAAGGAAAAAACGAGCAAATTTTGAATAATTTAGAATAGTGAAGTTTTATAGAAAATGCCTAAAAGAGGACTCACTGTGGAGGAAGCACTTACTCTGTTCGAAGAGCTTCCTTCTGATGGCTCAGATATTGCCGATTCTGATAATTCTGATGAAGAATATTCAGCGCAAAATAAAGAAGTGTATGTCTCGTATGAATCAGATTCAGATGAGAATCAAAGTCGTGTTGATGATATGCAAGAGATAAACTCGTCTCAGACATTAAAAATAACGTGGGAAAGAAGAAGTGACGTGACAGTAAATCCGGAATTTTCGGAAAGATCAGGGCCATAGGATGAAGTTTTGTCCATGGAAGACAAATTCCCTATTGCGCTATTTTTGTTTTTATTTGACACGGCGCTGATTGAAAACGTAGGTTTCCAGACGAATTTGTATGCAACACAAAAGGACAAACCTTTTAACAGTTTAAATTTAAAGGAACTGTTAAAATTCTTAGGAATAAATTTATTGATGGGAATAAAGAGGACCTCCAAGGGATTATTGGTCGTCTACACCAGAAATGCATGATACATTCGTTTCTGATCAAATGTCCGTAACAGGATTTACGTGGATTTTATCCCATCTACACCTTAATGGTAATACTGTTCAACCTCAGAAGGAATCCCCAGAATTTGATAAACTATATAAATTGCGGCCAATTTTGTCAAATTTGGCTGAAAAGTTTTTGAATGCATTACAACCACACCAAAATCACGCTGTAGACGAGTCTATGATCAAATTTAAAGGTCGTTGTTCATTGAAACAATACATGCCAAAGAAACCGATCAAACGTGGCTACAAGGTATGGATGCGATGCGATGAAAGCGGATTCATCTGCCAATTTGACATTTATACTGACAAAACAGGAGAAGTAGCCGAAAAAAAAATTTAGCGGAAAGAGTAGTAAAAAATTTGTGCACACCGTTATATGGGAAAAATCACAACCTTTCTATGGACAATTTTTTCACAACGTGTAATTTATTTAGGTTTCTAAAAACGCTAAATATTTATTGTTGTGAAACAGTAAATATGAATAGGAAAAACCTGCCTAAAGAGGAAAAAGCCTTAGGAAGAGGAGATTTTAATTTCTCAGTTAGCAGCCACAAGATTAGAAGCGATAAAATGGAAAGATAAGAGATGAGTGAATGTCTTATCAAAATCAACCGACTAAAATTCTTCAAATACAAAGAAAGGAAAAAGACGGAACTATGAAAAACATTCCCTGTCCAAAAGCTTTTGTGGACTATAATAATAGCATAGGATTTGTAGAATACTTTGATCATTTGAAAAGTATATATGAAATTGAGAGAAAAAGCAAAAAATGGTGGCATAGAATTTTTTTCCATTTTTTAGATGTAACTCTAGTAAACTCTTATATTTCGCATAAAATATGCCACGAAAAATCTTAACAAAAACCTCTGAAAGGTTTTCGGCTAGAAATTGTCACAGGATTAATAAACTTGGGCAAAAGTGATAATATTTCTAAACGTAAAATTTCAGTGAAATCACCTGTTGCCATAAAAGTACACAAACCCTTTGTGCCACAAGCAAAAAGGTTGAAACATACTGAGCATCTTGCAGTGCGATGCACACTAAGACGATGCGCATTATGCAGCACGGAAAAGAAACAGAAAAGAACAAAATGGATTTGTTCTACTTGTGATATTCCTTTATGCATGCAAACAAATAGTGAAACATATTTCAAGAAGTTTCATTCGTAATAACATTTCGTGGATATGTACATGTTTATATTAATTGTAATTCGTAAAAAGCATTGGAGTTTTATGTATAATATTTTATGCTTCAGGTTTTATAATTTGCTACAATAACGAAATTTCATAAACTTAGGAAATTAATTGTAAAATGAATGCTACTTTTTTCTGATGAACATTTCGCCATATATTCCAGAAAACATCTGTATAACATATTTAGAATTATTTTGATGTTTTTAGTTATATAAATTTTCTTTGGGAAAAGATTACGAAAAATTTCTTTTTTTCCATTACAAATATATTATTATTATTTTTTTCATTATACACTTCATTTTAGAAATATACCAAGTTTTTAAAAATTTTCTATGGTAATATTAACAAAATAATAGAACCTGTGTTTGTGAAAAAGGTTGAAAGATGGTTCCACAAGACACATGGGCCTGATAATCGAAAAAAAAGGGGCTTCGAGATATACTAGTACTTTACTTCTATCGCAGAGATATTCTTCCTCAGCTGAATTATATATTACTACCTTATTTATTCAAAAGTTGAAAAAGGGCCGTTAGGAGGCCAAAGGGACTGAAAATCGAAATAAGAGTTTTGAGGTGTATAAAATAATAAAATTGTTTAACTGCATTTCTCCCTGAACAAAGTGATGTATTACAACCTATATTTACAAAAAATTAAAAAGGGGCCCTTACGGGCCTCGATAGTCGGAAATGTGTGTGTGCGGGGGGGGGATTCTTGGTATCATAGCAGGCAGTATGCTTTTCTTTATATATTATCTATATATAAGCATAAAATATAATATATATAAGCATAAAATATAATAATTTAAAAAATGCAACATAATTTTTTAGCTGAGTCGTAGAGTTTCATTTTTCAATTTTTTAAATTTTCGGCTGAGTTACATCTCTTTGTAACATTATAATAGCTCGGTTACAGCATGATAGGCTTACACATGCAGTGTTATATTTACTAAATTTTTTCATAAAATGATTATATTGAATTTAAATCAATTTCAACACCTTTTTACCCATATTTTACATAAATATGTTCAGCTGGATTTCATCATCAAAATGCATAAAAACATAAATTTAATTTTTTAAATTTTAAATTTCTAGCTAAATTCTAAAAGTTTTCGTCTTCAGATTTGCATAACTATATTCAAGCACCCATCTATACAGACGCACATCAAAAGCACGCAAAGTTCAATTAAAAAACAAAAATTAACAATTGGTATCTACCGGGGGGAAAAAATGGGAAAAAATGTCTTAGAGGGGCACAGGTATAAAATATATACCGGCTCTCAAAATTCAGGATTTCTCTCTAGATTTTTTTAAGTCTCAATTTTGTGTTCTTAGGGTCCATAAGTTACAATTCATGCAAAATTTTACGACAATTTAAATTATTTTATATACCGCCCCTCAAAGGGTTAAAGGCCGAAGGCAAAGATGGATTGGAATTAGGATCGTTAACTAGAACGGAAAGATTTTTTTGAATGTGAAATGCCTCTAGAAAATCCAGTTCTCCAATGGAAGATGTTTTTTGAATAATTTGGGCAGCAGAAAAATTGAAAGTGTGATTTTCGGACCAACAATGTTGGGCAACAGAAGACTTCTGTGTTTCCTTTTTTCTAACATATGCCTCATGTTCTTTGACGCGAATGTAATGTTTGGCCAATGTAAATTAAACCACACTGGCAAGGAATCCTATAAATACCCCAGGAATTCATATCGGAATGGGGTCCTTGAGAATGGAACTCGGAATTTTTTTGATGGGAGAAT
The DNA here is from genome assembly GCF_044657685.1 of Stegodyphus dumicola. Classification (NCBI taxonomy): domain Eukaryota; kingdom Metazoa; phylum Arthropoda; class Arachnida; order Araneae; family Eresidae; genus Stegodyphus; species Stegodyphus dumicola. Next base: position 220,776,660 of record NC_140769.1, on the reverse strand, counting down.
AAACCACCCGAAAGTTAAATTTCTGCAAAATAGTGCAACTTTATAGTTAATTGATGGAAAGAAGGGAATGACAACAGAATTTTTATAATCTCGTAAAAAAAGAGTGTGCCTTTCAGTGTATTGAGATAAGAATTTTTTAACTGCTTGACTTTGTTGACTATCTTTGTTGTTTGACTTCTGATTTAGTATTTGTTCGGCGTGCTATGGTGTCTTAGCCTTAGGATGTTGAAATTTTTTATATTCGGCAGCTATAGCATCCGGTGTGTACCACCAATTTTTATTTCAATCGTTAGTACAAAACGTTACGTGTGTATTTATGTATACATGCGTATGTACGTGTTTTCCCTTGACAAGTTCTTTTGAAGCGTTTTGTTTTCAATACGAATATTTGTAGGGAATATATTTTCGAAATTTAAGCAAAACAAAATTCGATCTATAATAAAAAATATGAGTTCCATTTATTTATTTATTTACTAATTTTTTTAAGTCTACTTTGACTGCCATAAAATTAACCGTTAAGCCTAATGTTTCCTTTAGTAAATTAGATTTCGGAATATTTCTTCGAAATTACATTACGTTCATTAAAAAAAGTTAACATTTATAACTTTAATTTCAAAGTACTTTTTTATCACTAGAAAGAAGAATTTTTTCTACAGTACAAATGTTGATAATTATTCGCTAAAGATATTAAGTTTTTATGTGGTTAAAAAACTTTCTTTAAATGGAATCTTTTCACTTCTCTCTGAAAGTGTCTTTCTCCGGTTTTTTAATATATTGTATTCAGATGTCATTTATCTTGAATAAGTAAACGATGTTTTTTTGCACAAAAAGCGGAAAGGGGGAGAGCTTGGGAAACACTTCTATAAAATCATACATCCAAATCCTGCCCCCTTTAAAAAAAGGGTTTATTTTTGTAAAATCCTGCCCCCCTTTAAAAAAATGGTTTTATTTTGTAGGGTTTGTTTTTTTACTTGCTGTAGCAAGAAAACTTCGCAATTACTCGTAGAGTAATTATTGGATCACAAAGCAGAAATTTTGCTTTTGCCTCGGGAAAAAAAAAATGTTTTTTTCCATATTATTTATAATAGATATTTAAGCGCTTTAAATATTAAAAAAGTTAAAAATTAATTACAGAGATCTGCAAAATTTGTGTAAAAACTTTTCGTATTTATACTAAATTAAAAAAAAAATTTTTTTAGCACAAAAGAGGCTTGTATGTATGTTTGTTTCTCGAGATGAGAAAAACGAACGTACCTAAGAGTCATTAAATATTGAACAGCATAATCTTCTACCCGAACGTGTGCACTTGGAAGCCCAAATTTCGATTTTCTAATTTATTAGCCCAAAAGAGAGTATTAGTTTCGAAATGAGATTTTGCGTCAAATCACTGTAAATGCGTGGTTTCATTCGACAGGAAAGGGGAGGAATAAGTTTCTCTTTCTCGGAATTACTGCAAGACAAAATAAATGTTCACCTACATTTTTATTTCTTAAAATTTATTCTAAAATCTAAGCAGGCTTTGATATTCGAGAAGGTATTATTTTCAAGTAAATATCATATGTTGTCTGTTGAGCTTACTTAAATATTTGACTTACTGTGACTCCGCAAGTAAGGGTGCCTGATACTTGTTAAATTTTAATTGTAGTACAAAATACCTTTTGTAAACGTTTTAGTTTAGCTCTAACCTATGTTACCGAAGTTCAACTAGACTTGTAAAGACGACAATTCGTTAGATCAACAGGTTTGTTAGGTAGTAAATTAAGTTTCAACCTCATACTCTGACATCATTTTCCCTTTATTTAAAATCTTTTAAAAACGCTATTCATACTACTCACGTACTGTGCCTATATTTTCCAGAGAAAATTTTGGTGTGAATTTGTAAACTGAAGTTTTATACACATTGATCAACCTACAAATTCGAACTTTTATTTTATAATTTCAAGTATGGCCATAGAGTCAGGGCCCTTTTTTAGCCAAAAAAAACGTAATAATTATATGCTCTCTTAATTCATCCATCTATGTGTTTCACATGCCTTAATATTCTAATGTTTGATTTGACAAAAATATCGTCTTTCACCTTACAAGGAATTATCGTAATCATCTGTGCATGCTGTTGTACTGTAAATGGTTAGCACGTCCAGCTAGGAAATGGAAGATCCACAGTGGGAATCTCGAGAATGGCAGACATGGTTTTCACTTTTCTTGCTTCGAAAAACTTAATGTTTCTTTTGCAATAACGCACGAACTTAACTTAATTCGTTACCAATTGGATTTAGTCGGCTGAGTCTTGTCTTTTAGTGAAAGAGAATGTAAGTAATAAGCCCATTCACATTTGCATATTGTCATAATGTAAATAATAAACATGTCCGCTTAATCCGAAGTTCTGTGGTCCAATTCGCAGAAGGCCACAGTTGATTTTTGATGCTTCCCGCTTCGAAAAACTTAGCTTGGTTTCGCATAGGAAAGGAAATTTTTCATAGAGGTATCCAAAAATTAGAGTTGTGTGTATTTTGCATGAATATCTCTTCTTGGACTTGTTTATGTGTTTTAACAGTGCCCGTGCATATGTATCTGGACATGTACGTACATATATATATACACTGCCCTCTAAAAGTTAAGGAACAGCATGTTTTTCAGAGCTCACCATTATAAAAATATCAGTAACGTTTAAATTCGCAGTCATATGCATGACAAGTAATGAATTTTAAGAAAATATATGTAAAAAAAAAATAGCTACCACTTTAATTTCTATGGAAATGAATACTTATATAGGAGTTGGAGACAAAATGCAAAAAGTGTAATTTTTGTTCACGAATGTTGATCTTCAGTTCTTATTATTGTTTCGTGGACAATATTCAGAAGCCATTTGCCCGTTGAGATGGCGGGCGATCAGATGGATGTAGATGGGGATGTCACTAGCTGATGCTGTTGGACGTTTCAATGTGTTACTACAGTCCACCGACTATGGAATCAGTTTGAAACCGAGGATTCTGTGTCTAGAAGACATATTCCAAGCAGACCTAGAGTTACAACAATTGCGGGTAGTCAATAAAATATTAAAAGAAGTTTGTTATTTGCATTTTATGATAAAATTGGATATAAATCCTTAATTTGTTGATTATGCATTCAATTATTCCTCAATACTTCTTAATAATTGATTTGTATATGCTATAATGAAAATAACCAAATATTTAAAAAATCATCTAAATAATGTTAATCAAAAATGACGCTTCATTTATAATATTTTAAGCCAATTTTTAATTAAGCATGCATATATTAGGAACAGCTGAAACCTCCTATAACGATTTTTCTTTTTTGGTTGTTATTAATCAAGTACCAGCAGTATTTTATTTTTCTTAAAAAGAACTCTTTATTGTTACTATTATTTTAATTTAAGACCATTTTGTGAATTATAAGCACCTAATATTTTGAAATTCATTATTTTAATTTTAAATAAAAAATTCTATATGTTTTTAGGTATGGTTAAATCTTACAATAAATCAGTACCAAAACCGAAAAGCACCATAATATAAATAATAACACAGTTCTCCAACATGCCATCACATTGCTTTAAAAATAACGTTCGCTATGAGAAATGCATGAAAAGTGTTTTTGTCAATGCGCTATTTAACGTTCAGGAGGTGTAAGCGGTTTCTTTGACATTAATATGCTTTACGTTCCGTTGGAAGAGCTGTTAATTGACCTCATCAAATCAAACAGCAGGAACTAGATAATGAAACATTAATTAACATAACAGAAAGACGGGCTTGTGAAGATCGGGAGACAACTTAGACAACAATGTCTCCGTGTTAAAACCTACACAAGAATTAACAATTTAATATCTGTAAGAAATTTTTTTAATGGTTGAAACCTTCTCAGAACATATTATGGAAATCGATTCCAATAATATTGAATGCAGCTTTACAGTTTGCCTAACACTAAGCAATGTAATTCGTTGCAACAAAGAAACGTATGAAAAGAAAATGCTAAGCAGAAAAAGTACAGACATCGATACTGCAATTTTTGGAGAATAAAATTAATTACGAAAAACTGGCAGGGTCGGATTGGGCTGGTCTGATCGGTGCAGTCAACTTGCATGAAGTATCGGTGCCATTTTGTAAGTTGGCCGTTATTCGTCAAGAAAAAAGAGGTTCTAGGCACTCTTATGAAGTTCAATTTATACAATGAAGAATGCACATTTCTACCATTGTGAAAAAACAACGGAACCTAAAATCATTAAATTTTGAATAACGCAGTCCTCCACCTGAACATGGGTACCTGGAAGTCCAAATTTTGAATTTCGAATGTGTTTTATTATCTATTTCATATTTTGTAGAACTTAACGAATTTCTGATTAACAAACTCAACAATTTCAGAACGAGCGATGGCAACACTGTACGGGGGGGGGGAATTATCTCTAGCGCGCGAGACTATCTATCGGAAATTTGTGATTTTGCTGTTGAATCGAATTTTTTGTTGCTTAAACGCCAAGATAATGGTAGTTAATAAGTCAACGCACAGAATGTTAATAATAAAAAAAGTTTTGTAAAACTATCTTAGTAAGACAACTGAACACTGATATGAATTGAGAAAAGACTGAACACTTAACGCTGTATCGGCAATTTTAAACATATACTACTATGCTGCTTTTAAAATTTTCGTAATTTTCTCTTGAATTGTATATGTGGTAAATACGAAGAAAATGATGCTTAATAATAAAGCTAAAAAAAGGGGGGGGGCGGTAGTAGGAGTGAGTGCAACAGTGACTTGTAGACTGCGAGATCAGCGAGAGCATAAAAAACCTCAACAAACTCTTTTAGCCGACCGTTAAAATCTTAATCGTTGCAGATTTTTAACCATTTTATTTTTACTGTCATTAAATCTTTTTCTTCCAATAAGTTTACTGTTTCTGTTGCATGAATTATGTAATTATGATCAATGTTTCATTCTTTCTTAGATAATCGATATCAGGTGACAAGGCAGATTTATGGCCTCCATAATAGCACAGCAAGAGCTTCTTAATATACAAGCAAATAAATAAAAAAATATCAAAATGACATACAGGGAAATAAATGGAAACCCTACTTCTTTGTTAATAAGGAATTCTTCCATATTAATGTCACCATGATTATAATTTAGCTGATATTCGTAATTTGCATTCAAAAGTAAAGGGAAAAAAAAAATGCTTAAAAAGGGTTATGCAGCTGTTGAAACCTAGTGGTGATTTTGTTGAATATTTTAACTCGAGTGAAAACTATTTTTTTCTCATTATTAATTCTGCACGCGATTCAGAATCTCATTATTCTTTATGTGTTTCGGCCATATATTGTCAAATAATGTTCCACTACAAAAATTCCACTTCCAAAAATGTGCCGCCGCCAAAATAAGGGTTAGTTTTATTCGAAAGGAACTTGCTTAAAAAAATTTGACGTCATAGATTATTTTGGGAATTTGCAATTCGTCTTCTTCTGCTGCTTATGATGAATTTTTAATTTGCTCTTTAACTTAAAACGCTAACTCGCTCCTTTTTTTAAAAAAATAAAACATTCCCCTAAAATGGTTTCTAGTCCTCAGATCCTTAAAAGTCGACTGGCTTCTGCCATGTAAACTGATTTTTCCTTCAACTGAACTCTGAACAACGGCTTTTTAAACCATGTTAAAAATTAAAAAAATTAGCTGAAAGACTTCTTTTCTCATCCTCCAGAATTAACTAAGGCAGAGGATAAATACCTATCAATCCCAGCTCCTTGCTGCTATCCCAATATACTAGCACATTCATTCAAATCATTATAAAATAATATAACTGAAATTAGCTATAGGAAGGGTAGCTTTTCTTTTATTAATTTTTAATGTTTTACAAATCTTTTTTTTTTTTTTTTTTTTTTTTTTTTTTTTTTTTTCCCAGTCTTTCTGAACACACTTGTTATTGTAGTTAGGAGCTAATCTAGTGGAGATAGGCACAGATAAAAGTATAAGATATAGGGCAGAGATAAAATGCTGTAACTGTCTTAATAGAGCCCTGGTCGTTTGGTTAAATATCACCTTGAGTTCGCCTTGAGTCAAAAGTTACGAAATGGAACTTAGGGGGTATCTTTAATGCTCCCTACCCCTGTCATATAATGCCATGGAATGAATACAATTTTGATATTTATCTACTGTTATGGTGATGGCATAAGTTAAATTTTTGCTTTTTGTTGACTCTGTTACGAGGATATAATTACTGTGCTCTGCAACTCAATTAACGCCATTCGCGGGAATAATAGAAATATTTCAATCCCTAAAGTTAATTAAAGGAAATTACTGGTGTTCAATACTATAAGCCTCTTGGTTACTTGTTCAGTGTTTAAAACCTCTTCGATCTAGCCTTCATGTTGAAAAGCGCCAAAATGAAAAAAATGGTGATATTGCAGGGGGAAAAAAATACGTATTTACTCTGTAATTCTAAAAGCTATGAATAATGAAAAAAAAACTGGTAGTTTACAGTCACAAATTTTAAATCGAGTTTTCCTATCATGGACGTTATGGCCCACCGCAGAGGACATCGAAGGAGCGTTGTTATTTCGGCAGCAAGGGGCATTGGGAAAAAGTGAGCGACAAAATTATTGTTCAAAAATATGATTGCCTACGCATTTTTGAAACAAATATTTAAGTAGTCATTTGTTTGTCCAAATAGTGCACTCACGCATCTTTACAGGAAACACACCAAATTGTGTAAATCGAAACTTCACACAGGTTTGTCCAAGTTGCGCTTAATTTCATTTTCCATTCCAATGATTCTTACAAATATTCTAATATTATAAAAACATGACAAAAACTCCATACTTGTAAGGACCAATTAACATATTCTTTTAACATGCTACTTGGGACACTGTCTGTGCTTTTCAATACTGCTTGTGCTCTGATATGGATCTGTGCATAATTTGCCACGTTCATTACTAAAATCTGCCTCTTGCCTTTCTCTTCTATTTCTGTACTACGGGATGTGTTTTAAATGATAACTTGATACGATACAAGAGCAAGAAATATTTAATAATTTTTGTATTATTTAAATTAAAGCCTGCAAATTGTACTCAACCGACATTTTATATATCATTGTTGCAGAAACTGGGGAAAGGCGTCGCGTAAAAGAAAGCTCGAAAGGGGGAAAATGAGTTAAAAAGACGGAGAAACAAATTCTGAAACAGGGCAAATAGTTCTCTAAAGTTAGTCCTACTGCAATTTGGATTCTGAAGGATATGCGTACAGGCGGTATAATCAGCGTTTAAAATCGACCTTCAAGGAATAACAGATACATATTAAAAGAAGCTAAAGAAGAACGTTCATTGTAAAACAGAGCTTGAACTTGCGCTGCCCCACTTCAGCTCCAGCGCCCTGCGGGCACGTGTCCTGCAGGCCTTACTTCCTTAACCCCCGGGGCACACGTTGCAAAACGTCATTAACTCATTCAGGAGGAACAATAGACTGATCCGAGATTACGATACAGACAAGTCGTAATAAAAAATAAATGGATAAAAAACAATCATCGCAAACAGAATACTCGAGCACGTTTCATTGTACACGAAACCGTATTCCTTCTCGGTGTTCTCCAACTATTACGTGCCAAGTTTCTCTAAGTTAACTTTTTTTTTTTTTTTTTTTTTTTTTTTTTTTTTTTTTTTTACTGTTGTTGCTGCTATTTAGTTTCTAGTGGTCAAGAACGTTTCTGAAGGGGTTGGTTGTGGTGACGGGAGATGACATTGATGTTTGTTTTGTCTTGATTGTTTTTTAATTTTGACAACAGGAACGAGTTTCATAAGAGTCGTTTGTTTCCAGCTCTTTGTAGAGAGTCCGTGAAGATAAAATATTAATTGTTTAATAGAAAGTTTCAAGACATATATGTATATCTGATGGCTAATACAAACGTCTCAAAGCTCATTTTAGCTTATTTTATGTTGGTTTCATTTGGATTACTTTGTATCAAACAGATTAATCAAAGCCACCCAAAGTACTTAGCGACGCTGACTGCTGTAACGAAGGGTCCGGTTTCGAATCCGGAGAAAGGCGTGGATGTTTGTAAATGTATAGTGTCTATGCGGCTTAGGGACACTCTAAATATGCGCGAGCTGAAAATCTTCTCGAGAGGTGGTGGCAGGGAAAGAAGAGTGGGAGACTCTCTTACCCATGCCTCTAGGGAAACTCTCTCTCTCTCTCTCTCTCTCTCTCAAAAAAAAAAAAAAAAAAAAAAAAAAAAAAAAACCTCAAAATTCAAAATTTTTCAAAAAAAGTGACAGCTGAAGTCGAGCTGTCACTCAGACGGTACTCAAGGCTTGACTCCTTGCCACGAACAAAATCGTGCGCTTGTATTGATCTTTGTCAGACAAGTGAGACTGGTAACAATCACAGCATAATAAAGCCATTTATTGGATAAACCATTGGATTGAACAGAGATATGTTAAAGCAGTGAGTGGCCGAAACTCCGAAAGATGATACCTGACAGTTTCGTAATCTTATACTCTTGCCATTAATCCTGCGAAAGAAATTGCTTTGCGAGAAGAATTTTACATGCATTTTTTTCAGAGCAGTACGATTATAAATCTTCAAACTTTACCCTGGACAAGAAACCCAGGTATATAGCAGTCAGTTCATCCAGAGTTCGTATCGACCACAGTGACACCGACGGAGGTAGTTACATTCGTTGCGCTGTCAGCAGAAAAAGTTTTCACTGTGAAGGCGAAGAGGACAAAATAAGCGTCAATGAGGAATTCTGTTTGCGTTACTGATATCCTTCGTGACATAAAGAAAATACCTGCTGTTTGTCACTAGGTAAGGCGTAAACGAAAGTTCGGTATGGCCACTACGACATTAAGATTGCAATACAAACTAAAATAAAATACTTATTTCTCAATGAGGGTTGCAGGTTTACGGGCAGTTACTATATTTACATAATACCTATAAGTCTGATATAAATCTCTAAAGAAAAGTTTAAGCAAAAGAAAAAATTACTGGTACCGCATGAAGCTCATAGATAAGCGTAAGAAATAAATTTAAGAAAATTACATAAGGTGCTAATAATTTAGAAGAATGCCTTCATAAGGTGCCGTAGCATAAAGATGCTGACACATTTGTGCAAATCAACTTGCTTGATAAGGTAAAAAATTTCATAAAGATACTCGGCATAAAAGTTCCGAAATTTTATGAAGCTTAGGTAAAAAGTAAACCTTAAAAAATTGCCGTGAGGCGAAGGTCCGTAATGCAAGTAGAATACTCATTTGTCTCCTTAGTCAGCAGTGCCCTGGAATGAAAGTTTTTACAGATACAAAGATTGATCTTAGGAAGGATGTAGGCGCCTTTATGCTAGGTACCATCATAAAGTTTTCTGTCTTTTTCGAAGAGTGGATGACTAGCATAAATTTATCGACATCTCTATCCCAGTCCCGTATCGTAAGAGTTAATGCACATCTCTTTTGTTGTGAAATATTGCCTTAATCTCCAGCTTCCAGTCGCCGAAAGAACGTTCACTGATCTCCTTCTGCCACGAATTGGCAACATGGTATCTTAGTTTTTCTCCGAGAATATAACTGTTTGTACCACCGCCGGCAAGACGAGATAATGCTTCGTGACATAAACCATTCAGTTGGCCTCTTACCCAAGTATATTTCCCTATATCTCCCTATATCTTTCCCTATATCTATGCGGAAGTGGTTAGCAGAACAGCAGGTTTAAACCACTATCTCCAAACCAAAGCTCCGACGCCAGGCCGACAGGTCAGGCAACCTTCATTAAATCGAGTAAACACAGATTAAACCATATACACAGAATAAAATCTGAATAAAATGTAAATGACACCATGAAATGTACGCATACTATATATAAATGCGGGATATATATACAAATTACGCAGAATAATACTAATGATAAAGAGGCATATATAAATGTCAAAACACATAAATACATAAACACTGTTATTACTAAATACAAACGCAGAAGAATGAGTCCAAGCTACTGTGAAATGGCAATATGTAGCAAAAATAAACAACAGAGTATGCAAGAAATGTAGTAAATATTGGCACAGGTAAAAAAGTAAGGAAGCAGTCTGCTTAAGAACTGCAGTGAAAGTTGCAATCAGCCGTAAAATCTAAGTGCTTCACAGTGGATAAAGCAAAATGAGTAGTCTGACAAGTGAAAGCTTTCAGAGGCTATTTCAGAGGCTTTGTACTTTTAGGCACAGTCATAAGTTTTAGCTTCTGCTGAACAATTATGTTTCAGTTTCTAAAACCATTGGTGTTAGAAGCTTATGCTTAGTTGTTTTTGCCCGATGTTTTCTAAATGTAGGCAGGAGAACACAAGGTGGTCTGAATGAGCCTCCTCCCTGCACACGCAGCTGCTGTCCTCTCTGAGCTCAAAGTGTCTGCCATATTCAGAAAAAGACCCATACCCCGTGATATACCGTGTCCGATAGTTGCTCATTGATTGCGGCTCCAGAGAGACTTTATGAAGAAACTTATAGATCCGATATCCAGTCGTGTCTTAGTTCCTTGCCATTGCCATTTACAGATTAAAGTGATTAGTGACGCTGACTGCCGTACCGAAGAATCCATGTTCGAATCCCAGAGAAGGCAAGAATGTTTGTAAACTTATCGTGTTTATGCGCCGATAAACACTTATCGTGTTTAAGCACAACGCATGACAATCCGAAATCCTCTTGAGAGGCTGATGGTAGGGGAAGAGATGTGGGAGATGCTTGGAACCCCCTCCCCGGGAAATTCTCTCTCAGAATGGTGGAAGTGAATGCTTAAAATTTAGTTGGGCACAACAGCACCTCAATCATCTATGTTACAATAGAGCCTGTAGCATCTAGAAAAAAGATCTGTCGTTCTTGTCTTTAGGTGAATCCTATCATCGTTATATATCATTAAAGTTATTAAAACTGCAACAATTATTAAATCAGTACACTGTAAACGGGAAATGGGGTATTGTATCGGATAGATCCTATAAAATATGTTTTGATACTGCACTTCTCTAGACATACTTTAATTAAAATGACTTTGATTCATCCAGTTTTGGTTATTTTTTTAATTGCTTACATCAAAGTCCAAAGGACACAAAAGGATGGGATGAATTCTTGGAACACTTTCGGAGAAAATTGGCAAGCATTTACATTACTCAGATAGAGGGCGATATTCGATTTTAATTACGTTGCAAATTAACATTACTCAAGGACAGGGTTATATCCGATTTAGTTCTTATTGCACACATTTTTTGAGATAGCCCTTCTACGTTCATTTTATTTCTAGCCATGTTTTTATTAATGAATTCATAACAATTGAGTTCATACAAAATTACTATTACCAGATTTTTTTTTTTTATGCTAGCAAATAACAATGAGGTTTTCTTTGATCATTTCAAACATTTACTTCATTTTTTTATTATAAATGTTAAAGAGGGGTTACAGAACAAAGCACAAAGTTAAAGAGGTAAAAAGAAACAAAGCACAAAGTTAAAGAGGTACAATTTTAATATCAAATTGAAGACTATTTGGAGATTTGAAAGTGACGAAAATAACACAGTTTGAGAGATTTCACTGTAGATGATGCAGGAAGTTTTCCATCAACAGGGACAAATATTGAAGGCAAATAGTTATTTAATTACTTAGTTTAACGCAAATAAATACATATACTATATATATGCGTAAGTACAAAAACACTTTTCTGACTCCATGGAAATGTCCTGTTTGCCCTTCTGTATATAATCCTATGTTGTTGCATCCTTATCCATCGAATTTAGTTGTGCCTTATTATTAATATATTTATTAGTACCTGCTATTCTCCGTTTTTAATTATTCATGCTTTTTATTTACTTCTAATATTTTTATATCAATACTTCATCAGAGAGAACATGCAAGTATCGTATTGACTCTCTTATTTTTTTCTCTAGCTTTTTGAGTGAGCTCTTCTAAATTTAAAAACAAATTCGTCCAGGTAGCGATTGTTTTCGTCATACTATTTGAAATTTTTTTTTTTTTTCCTTTGAGAACATACAGACTCGGATTTTCTAAGGCAAACCGGCTCGTATATAAGTTACACAAGGGAACACCCCGAAAAACGCCTATGCAGGCAGCCCGTTCGCGGGATTCAAACTTCGGACTGAACTACCAGTGTTCAGCAACTTTACCGCTCGGCCACTGGCGGGAGTCGAAGACGATGACGGCAGGTGACGAACTGCAAGCTGTGCAGACAACACACAGAGAGCACTTCAAGCACCAGTAAATGATTTGAGGCTTAGGTATTAATAGTAGGCAATAATAAAAAGGCGCAAAATTAAAAATACGGAAAAAAAAGAATGACGGTATCTTATTAGATACTGTAATGTTAATATTACTATGTGTTCTTATTCAAATGCAGTTTTTTTAAATAAATAATTTTTTTTTTTTTTTTTTTTTTTTTTTTTTTTTTTTTTTACTTGTAAACGCTTTTTATATCTATATTATATCCTTCTTTTCATCACTGAATTCAAATTTATTGTTTGCTCATAGATATAATTTTTTGAACATAACTGAGTAACAATTATTTTCGTTTTTTTTCCTAATATTTGTTAATTTCGGATTAGAATATCAGGATATTCAATGAATTCGGATATTTCCAAAAGTGTCTATTTATAATGAACTTCGGATGAAAATATATTCAATTTTAATAAAACAAATTATATTAAAACTTCGTTCCACTCGAAAAGGAATTGAAACGAATGTTTTATTGAACAAAATCAGAATTATGAACATTATACCTTTTATCATCATTTGTAAATGCTTGCAGTTGACTTAAACGATCGCCATTAAAGGATAGTTCTATGACAAGGTTCTTCGAGGTCGCTACGATAAAAACTTCCTTTTCATGACCTGCCAGTATCAACTTTTTCATACATAAGAGCAAAAATAATAAGTTTAATATAATTTATACGTCAACTATTTTTAATATGGGAAAAAACTTTCAATATCAGTTAATAATAAATTTTAGCACAAAAAAGGGCATGAGTATTTTATGTCATTCAAAATCTTACAAAACTTAGAACTACCTCGAATTGTTTCAAATTTTAGAACTCGAAGCAAGGAATGAAATTCTTCTCTCCTGCCCATCGATCCATCTGCTTTGGCAATCAATTTCACTTTTCATTTTCGTCAGGTGAAAGCGAAGGACACCCCTACTACACTCTCACACACGCCCCTTTCATCCGAGCAGCGCCGAACTTCAATTTTCAAATCCCTCCTTCCGTAACCCCCCCTTCGTGTCAAGTGCGCCGCTTCCGCCGTTTGCCGAAGGATTCCGAAGTCACAGGAACAGGAAATCGAAGTTCAATGCCAAAACAGTTCGTAGTGAAACAAAGAATTGCGATGAGAGTTCTAATAGCAAAATTCTACACAGCATTAAAGCAAAATTCTTTCAAAATTTGTATTTAAATAGCTAAGTTTTTGTTGATGATACAGAAAGTCTTTTAAGATTAAGTATGAACTTTTTCGGATAGATGTAATACACACAATGCATTAAAATCATAGGCCTGGTTTCATAAAATATCGAAATCAGCTTGTGACTTAAAAGTCTACCACTGTTTAATCAGCTACACACTACGTTCTATCTAACTTTGGTAACTCTTGGCATGCTCAGAGAGATTCTGGAGGTCTTTTAAGAAACTACTAAAGAACCTATTAGCCAAAACTGTAAGAAGGCATAGGACTGAATTCATAAATGTTGGAGATTTCAAGGAATCTATGTAATGCTCGACCCCGTGTTTCTAAAATCTGTGCTCCGAGAGGTATTTGAATATTATTATTCAAATGCTATTTATTCTTTTAGGTTTCAGAACATTAACAGTCGATATATTTACAGTTGTCATAAGAGGAACATCTAACGATCATAGCACAGACCACTATGTCTTAAAAGCAGCTGTTTTGGTGTTCGCTGTTTAGAAAATTGCTTCCAGGAGATAATGTCGGTAAGTTCCCATAGATTCAAAATCCTAGAGTGAAAGTTTCATTTGCATTTAATTCTGTAAAAAGAATTTTCACTCAGGCGTCCTGCTAAAACGTACTGAAGACATTGAAAACAAGTAGCTTAAGAAACCCTGCGTGAAAACATGAGATATAGGAACTATTTGCAGTTTGATCCTGAGATTTCCAAAGATGAACAATGGAAAAAGGCCTCATACGTTTTACTAAATTGATCCGAATTTAGTTAACAATGCGACTGTTCAAAAATAAGTATTTATTTCATATTCCAACCTAACTGCAAAAGCTGCATGCTGTAACTCTTATACAGGCCTATGTTCTGATTTTGGATGCTACGGAAAAATTTCTGACCTACCAAAGGCTTCTGCAAAACGAAAAAGTTTGAGAACTTTGGTTTAGCCTATCACATTGACATTCTCTAAATTCCTTTTTATGATACTTTGATACTTTGTTGGTTATTCTGGCATGCAGCGGAAGATGCATTACTCTATGCTCTTTCCAGATTCCTGAATGAGTCCCCTTAGGGTCCGGACATTTTTAAATATCCAAAGATGAAGCTTCTGCAGTTGAGAAAGCTTTGTAAAAGAAAAAGAGAAGTGAAGCCCTGAGTTTCGTTGATCAGCAAGCCATGTCTGGGCAGCTGCAGAAGGACAGGGAGGTGGGAAAAGCTGGCCGGAAACACATGAAGAATTTTGTCGAATATGAAAAATTCCTTTCTAAAATGCAAGATATAGTTTTATCTGAAATTCGAAGGAGTTTGAAGACTGATTTTAGGAAAAATCGAGATTTGAAGGAGCCTCTCACCGTTTAAATTTTTAAGTACAAAGTTATTTTAATACTGTGTGTCTCTCAGCCTGTTGACAAAGCTTCTTCATGCTTTATGGGTGCTCCGAATGGTATGTCTAGAGGTTAATTTATGCTGAATTTCCAAGCCGTTAGGCCTGTTCCAAGTATGAATGTCTGTGACTTTAATGTCTTTGCGACATGGGGGCTTTCAAAATCTATGAACCTTTAAGTCTTTTTGAAAGGTTACTAATAGGAAAACAGAGTACAAGATCCCTGAACACCTTAAGTCACGGCCGTCCGCAAGGCGGCTCAAATGAAGCACTTGCCTTCTCTTCAATCGGCTAAAAATATTTATCTTCGAGTTAATGCATATATAATATACGAATACTTTATGTGTTTTTATATATTGATGCAACACTATATTCTATAAGCTAATTGTGAATTCCTTAAGTCAACTAATTGAATAAAAATTTATTGATGTATTTATTTCTCTAGAATCATTGTTCCTCCTTTTAGAAAATTTTCTTTGGAAGAACATTGTTTTAATTGTCCTAAATGGGAAGATAATTAAGTGCCTAATTTACTCTTATATAATTTCTCTTTGTATAATTTGCTCTTAATTAAACTATTCAGTTCAATACTAGATGCCGTTTGACAAATAAGCAGAGATACTTTTAATCTGAAATTTTAGAGCGTTACAAGACTATTTTTTTATCTATTATATACTATTTTTGTTTTGAAGTTTACTGACTTAAATTTGACTCTAGAGCCTACTAAGTATTTTTTGGATCTAATATTCTAAAGATTTAAATTATAAAGCATATTTATTATTTATTGAAGACAATTTTCTCTCCTCTTTGTGATTGTGATTCCTTCCCCCTTAAAATGTGAAAGCGATAAAATTTTAAAGAGAGACTAAGAAAAATGTACTTATTTAATCTTATACTAAGAAAATTTTTTGTCAAAAATAATATAAAAAGGGATTTAGTTCAAAAGAATGGTTCTGCAGATTCTTGTTTGTTTGTTTATTATTATTATTATTATTATTATTATTATTATTAAAATGTTATTTCCTTTTAAATGTACCTCAGCTGACGGTTAGTTTAATTGTCTCAGTTTTTAATTTGGGGAAATATCAATATGTATCTGAGAGAAAATATGGTAAGTAATATGAAATACGATGATGGAATATGAAACATGGAAATATGATGAAATTTATACAGAAATAAATGGTATTGTACGTGTCATAGTCTCCTTTTTGTTATTTGGGGTTAGCTTATATGGTAACAAATGGTACTATGTATACGTACTGACTATTATCACATAAATTAACACCAAACGGAACAATTATTTCTCAGATATTTTATGTCTAGGTAAAGTAGGATGTTGTCAAGTTTTTTCTGATAGTTTTTAGTCCACAAACTTTCAGAAAACTTGAGATTTTATTCGCGTAATATCTATATTATTATTTTCTGAAAGCCTTGTTCATAGTTTGTCAAAAATATATAAAAAACGAAAGCTATAATGGAGAGTTTCTCAATGGTTCAGTCTTGCAAAATTTTCACTCCTTTTATATTTCGAAATATGACACAACGTCCGATAAGTTTGGAAACGTGACTTTTGACACAACTTTTTCTTCGAATATCGGACTCCTAAATTCTCTTTACTCACGTACTGAATCCAGATATCTATGCCTGAGGGCAGATGCAGTGAATACGTTATGACCGAGGTATGAGAAAGTGTGGGAAACGTCGTAAGCTTTGGAGGTCACCGTTTCTACCATGCTGCATTGTAGCTGTGTGTGTTTGAGAAACCACACCTTCCGGCCACTCTTCTCTCATACTTAAAGAATATTCTCATCGTCCTTTTATTTATTTATTTATTTATTTATTTATTTTTTTTTTTTTTTTCTGTTCTTGACAGCTGTTTTTATGATATGGGAAGAAAAGCTTATTCTTGTCTTCCTGAACAAACGTCTAAGAGTTCTGCACTTTATATTACGCAGGATTACCCGGATACATTATCTAAATCCCAAAATTTTAATTTTTGACTTCGAAAAATCTAATTGTTACGTTACGTTAACAAAAAAATTACAGTCGGGGGGGGGGCTGATAAATATTGTCACAATTCGAGGTATAAGATCTTTCATTTATGATCTGCACAGGTTCAGAGGTATTTTCAACCGATTTCAACCAACGCGGTATGTCCTCAATTTATCTTTTAAATTTACACTGTACATTGCTAAAAATATGGAACTGTTTAAAAGCAATATATGTACTGCTGGGATCTTTTAAATCGTAGGACATTACGCGCTAAACTTTCTTTAGATTGAGATGCTTGCAAACTTGTCACTTCCAGTGAGAAAACACACTTCAGTCATTAGCTCATTTCAATTGCAGTATTTTTTTTTAATTAAGAAATACATCTAGCAGATTAATTTCTGACATTTGAGTTTAAGTTTTCCAAATTAGCTTTATGTTGATTCTTTCCTTCTGTCATGTATTCGCACATTCAAGGATGTATGCAAATTTTATATGATTCTGAGAAGTTTGGGGCCCTGATGCTGCTTGCCTAGGGAATGTAACGTCAGGACACCCGTGTCGGGTGAAAGAAAGACAGGTTGTCTTTTAAATTATTTATTTGATAAACTAAAATAGATTTCTTGATTAAAACATAAAAATAAACTGATCATTACAACCCTAATCATATAATATCCGCTAACGCAGATTGGACGCAAAAAAGCGTCCCTTTTACCGTAGTTACAGCATAAAAAAAACTATTGTTCTACAGAAACCACTGGCGTGGTTTAGAACGTAAAAGATGCGTCCTGTCACCTCAAAATCACATGAAGAACTCTTACACAAAGATTTCACTCGTTTTCTTATCTGCGAAGAGAAACATAATTAGTTCCTTGTGTCCGGAAACTCCCAGGGGGTTTTATTTGCAGTCCTGCTTTTTGCAGGTATGGTCCATTTCGTCCGCGAACAAAACAGGAAGTTATAATTCAGCACCTGTGCCCGCGAAAGGGGGGTGCTAGTAGCTGTAACGTCACAGGAGCCTTGCGTCCGAGTAGAAAATAGCATGGATCTTATAAAATTTCTCATAACATTCATAGAAGGATGTTCCTGATTTTAGCACTCCTGATAAGTGTTAAACATTAGTTATGTTTTTACCTACTTGATCCGTCTCATGCTGTAGCACAGTGCAGTTACAATTCACTTATAATCCAGCTAATGCAGTGTAGAATTCCAGCAAGTCGCGGACCACAAGAAATGAATAATTTTTTTTGGGGGGGGTGGTATTATTTTAAGTTTAGACAAACAAGTTCTGAAGAATGAAATTTAGTGTGCACTTTTACCTTTTGAGTAGTGCCCAAAGTAGGAATTAAGAAAAAGTGACGACTCTCTAGTATATACAAGCAACTTCTAAAGGTCACTAGTTAAGTAGTTAATTCAGTATGTAGAGAGATTTAGTTGTTACAAGTTAATTCTATAAGTATAGAACGAAATGGAATGGCGTATTCAATAACATTTTAGTGACAGCATTTACTTTCAAAACGAAGACTTTCAAACCAGATAAGAACAAATTAAATTTAACGGTGGCTCATAGGTAATGATAGCGCTATCTCTGTACAGAAAACTGCTTGGCGAGTATTGCTGTATGACAGAAAATACTTATACATCTTAATAATGAATCTTTGTTTTACTTTTAATGATATCTGGGTTAATATAGTTTATAGACTATCTAACCAGATGAATGGTTTAGTAATTAAGACAGTTAAACAACAGCAGTTGGAAGACTTCTAATTAAAGCTTGTCGCATGACCTTTTTCTAGGTTTCTCCAACTTTTTGAAATCAACATATCTTTAAAATTTCCAATAGACTGTCTCGCGCGCTGGAGATAATTCTCCCTTCCATACAGTGTTGCTATTACTCGCTTTGAAATCGTTGAGTTTGTTAATAAAAAATTCGTTAAAGTGTTATAAAATACGAAATAAGTAATAAAAAAAAATCCAAATTTGGGCTTCCAGATGCCCATATTCGAGTGGAAGACTACGTTATTTGAAATTCGATGTCCTTGTTTTTCACAATGCGAGAAAAATACATGCAGTCGTGCAGATTCTTCATTATTTAATTTCTTTAAATATGATGCAGGGCCCTATTTGTTGGAAACATTTGAAAAATGAAACGTATTTTTATAGAGAACGACGCAAAATGCCAAACCGAAATTAATAGCTCTTCTGGGCAAATAGCCTTTTTACGCTTAAAATCCTGTAATTTATCTGCGGGCGGAGAAAGTCCCATAAATCACATATGAAATGGAAAATCTTAATTATCAATAAAAATATCTGAAAACATAAAGTTTTTTGAGCACTGAAAGAACCTCTTAATGGACGGAAACAAATTTCCTCACTTCACGGCGGTATCTTCATTATTGATCTCAACAACTTGTCAACAAAACACTTGTTACAATCTCCAACATTGACTTGAGATTTGAATTATCAGAATAATCTTGCCAAATTAGTGCCGGCTGAAGAGAATTTTTTGCACTACTACACTAAAGAGGCGAGAAAAATATGAAGGACTTTAGGAACCTGGTGTTGTCACGTTATCAAATGCAACTTCATATTATTCTTTGATGGAGTTCCAAAAATAAAATTCTAACGGAACTTTACATTCTAACTATCGGAGTCACGCAATTATGACGGTTTGTGATTCAAATAACTTTTATTTGGATAAATAAATAATTATAATTGCATGGTGCAAGGGCTACGTTATGGAGTAGGTAAATGTCATATGAAAATATTTCCCAAAATACATTACGAAGTTGTGCAAGCCTAAAATCTTGCAGAAAAATAAGAGAGAAAAGTAGAAAATGGGTCCATAAAAAATGTAATTATTGCTAAGGAAACTACATTATTTTCTGTTGAAAAACTAATACAGCGCACTCTTAGTCACACTTGCAAATTATATCATGTTTTACTTTTTAATTATTTTATCTTATTATTTTATAAGTTTATTATTATTATTTATTTATTTAAATTATTTATTGGCGCGAAATTTAAATTTAGTATACCCTGTGTATTTGAATATAACCTTAGTTTAGCTGTCTTTCTTAGCTTTACCTATTTTGAAAGTTGCCGAATAACTAGGAGCAGCATTAACTGTTTGGCTATTACATGACAAGAAATTTTGTCTAATGGAAAATTACAGTTTACATAAAAATATAAACTTATATAAAAATTAATTTTAGATTAAAAAATGGATCAAAAAAGCACCTGTGAATAATTCTTTAACCATTAATTTGTAAGCACAGATGCAATTTATCAGTATATTTGAGCTTAAGTTGTAAGATATATTTTCCCTCCTTACCGAGTGCCTTCATGATGTAACTGAAAAACACGGACAATCGGAATGTCCAGGGCTTGAATTCTAGCAAGGATATAGCTTGCTCTGTCATACTTTTGCTTCAAAATTTCAATGATTCTGCAAGTGGGCTAGAAATAAAATGTGGTGGGCGGTAATTAATCACCACCAGGATTTGGCGACTGGATCGCAGATTGCTCTCTCATCCTCGAAGTGAGGGAGAATAAAGGTATTTTCGTGGCGTAATTGGAAAGCACACCCGGCTGGCACTCGGGAGGGTCGGAGTTCGAATACCGAAGAAAGTACTGTAAATTTTCACGTCTCTTGTTCTGAAATACTAAAATGCCTAACGATCTAGACAAAGCCAGTAGTCGAGCACTACAAACCAGACATGATACAAATGCTGGTTAAAGAAGTAGCTGAATGATTAAGTGCTTACATTTTACAATAAGATTTGGAAAATGTGTTTACGAAGTGCACTGTGTTCTGTAAACATCACAGATAATATTCAGCATATTGCATATATTTAATGTAGTCAGCGAAAAGTTGTACCCTCTACATACATGGCCACACTTACCAGTCTATATCGTTTTGTATTGTAACTACATGTAGTTCGTTCTTCCGTTTTAAAATTTCCTGTTGGCTTTTGTTAGTTAAATACAGACTGTACTGCACAGATATTTCTCCAGAGCATTCCATTTACAAAGCTAGGTCATTAGATGAGAGCTAATATATTTCCAAGGCTAGAAATTATAAAAGGATTATCATTAATCACGAACGTTATCAATAGAACTAAAGTATTGAATGGTAGCTTTAGCAACAGTTTAACTCCAAGAGTTACCCCAGAGTAGTTGTTTCGCCAGGACACACTTTTAGTTCAAGGATCTTTAGACTGATCCAGCAAAGCAAACTTCAGTTGCACCACCCTTTTTTGCACACGCAATACACATTGTCACCTCTAAAAATGGACTGGCTTGGGTGTGCATTGAATTCGTAATCCGTCTGAAACACTACTCTGTAGCAGGCCTATATCTCTCGTCGCAAACACAAAGCCTGACCCCTTGATCATTCAAGCGTTTAATACACCTGTTTCAGACTAAACTCAAATTCTGTCGTGGATGGGTTCCCCCCTTTTGCTTCCAATGTTATCTGTTACTCGAACAATGGGTCCGGGTTTTGTAGCGTTTATTTGATGATTGTTTGTTTCATGGTGTCTTAAGCTGGCAACACGCACATGTGTCCAGCTGTTTGACAGCTTTTCTTTTTCATTAGCCTTCAAAGGAGGTTTCGCTCAGCAACTACGAAATAACTTTGCTGGTCTGTTTATATTTAAAGAAGGCTGACGGAAGCCTGTGTTTATAATGTTTTAATTTTTATAAAGTTTGGCTAAAGTTAACTGATCTGAAATAATCGACGGAGTTCGAGTAAGCTTTGTACAAAAGAACTTTATTTTAAATTGCCGTTGGAAATTTAAAAACGCAGTTTATGGACAATTTAGGAGAAAGAGTTTCAGACAGATGCACCTAAGCATATTATTACAATTAGAGATAATTTGAAACATATAGTATTATTCAAAATGCCTATAGCCATACTTTGAATGAATGCCGACATCAATGTGCCCCACAAGGCAGCAGAAGTCGAATGAATCATATCGCAATAACTGAAGAAAATGTATGAAGCAAGAGGATCCTAAGACAAAAGGCTCCAAATCATATCTCCATTACATTTTGAAGTGTTATTTAGAGAAAAGTTACGTTCTAAGAATGATTAATGTTCTCAATAAAGATAATCTGAATCGAACAGTTTAGTTTTGCAAGAAGTATTTGGCAAAATGTGTTGAGAGGGTGCAATTTCCAAAAAAGAGTTTTTGGTAAAATGAGACTACTTCTAAAAACAAGCATTAATTAAAATAAATTTTGTTGTCGAGGCCATATTATATGGAAGAATTGTTTCCAGAGTCTACTCCAAACTTCTACTTTTCGCCTCAATTTTGAGGGAAAGCACCCTAAGGGGTAGTCCGGTGGTCTCTCATCCCTCTCTCACTTCACCACACCACACGAGAGGACTTCCGGATCGCTGCCTATTTAGAGTGTCCCCAATGTCGCATGGATACTATACATTTACAAACATCCACGTCTTATTTCATGTAATTATTTTTAATTTTGAATATATGCTATATCTTGTAAAATTTATTATTTCATATATTCAGTAAACACGCACTTGCATATTTAACTTAAAGGAGCCTCACGTTAACACATCCATGCTATTTTATTCCATCCTGAAAGGGAATAGTGTAACACAAATCTTGATTTCATTGGTATGTTTATATTTGGAGAAGTTTGATTGCACACTTATGATATATAATGTTGCAATTTTTATAAATAATGAAAGTATGTTTGGGATTTAAAATTGCTGACAAAGGCTTTAAGACTGAAGTAAAATTATGTAACTTTTATGATAACTGCTTTAAAATTTTTTGGTCTTTAATAAATTAGTTGCAAGCTTCGTGGCTATTTGGGAGTCTTCAAACCCGATTATATATTTAAAAATATACTATTCTTTTAATCTTTTTCGCTCATGATATGACATGTGGTCAACACTGACAATTCTCTTTATGCATCGTTGTTGACCTTTGACAGTGATCGTTCGTCACTATATAAGGTATTTTCTCGCTCCTTTCCACATGCCTTCGTGATGCGACGGAAGTACGTCCGACGCATCATTGGGTGTTTATGCGGCCGCATGCGGATTTCTTCGGTTTTCTAATATCGAAAAAATTAAAAAGAATCT
The DNA here is from genome assembly GCF_044657685.1 of Stegodyphus dumicola. NCBI lineage: Eukaryota > Metazoa > Arthropoda > Arachnida > Araneae > Eresidae > Stegodyphus > Stegodyphus dumicola. Next base: position 220,753,742 of record NC_140769.1, on the reverse strand, counting down.
CAAGTGATGTCTGAACTAAGAAAAATAGCAGACGATAATTCCTCATTGCCAGGATTTGGTAACTGGGTCCTCTTAATCCCAATCGCCCTCTAAAAGGGAAGTATATAAATTATTTTTTCTCTATTTTCGCAAGCCTTCGTGGGTGCAACGGAAACGCATCCGATATGTTATCGTGAGGTTAGGAGCTTAAATTCCGGCGAAGACATTGCATATTTTTCATGTCTCCTGCGTCGATAAGCCTAAAGACTCTATAGCAGTGGTAGGTATTTCGTCATTAAAATGGATGTAACTGTCAAGTTGTTTTATATTTGCAATACTTTGTGAGTTAAAAATTAAATATCGATTATGCGAATTAAGTAGGGCCAGGATGGGTGCGGATACCCGATTTTCTGTTTTAAAACGATGATTACTTTGAAATTTCGAAAAGACTTATACTATTTGAGGATTATGATATTGATATCTAAACCCTCCCCCCCCCCAAAAAAAAATTCATTTGCTTTCATCATTAAAATATTTCCCCGCTCTTACACACGCACACACAAACAAAACACTCAATAATACTAATAATAATAATAAGCAACAAAATCCGCAACGGTTCTTCGGGTGGAGAATTTGCTCTTATATCTAACACAACGATAGTCAATTAGGGGAAAACTGAATTTCGGGTCTCTCACAATTATGGAGGGAAGGGGAGCATAAATCATTCTTCTAGAATCCTAAAATTTGAACCTTAAAAAATCATACCTCCTCTTTCTTTTTTGCCGTAACAGATGCCGAAATTGTGGCAGATACAGAATCTACACTAGTTGACTATGATGAAATAGAATTATAGCAAGATTATGGAGACATGTCGGTGAAAGAAGTAGGAAGAAGCCTAACGTATTAGAGCCATCTAAAACGATTGTTTTTAAATCACTCGCCTCAATTTTTATTCTACGGAAAATTGTGTAATCCCGGAAAGAGACGTAAATAAATGGTAGATTGTATCAAAGAATTATTTTTCGCTATGTATGTCATAATTATTTACGTTTTTCATATATTTGAATAAACGAATGTATTTAAAGCTTTATAAGGCTTTAAAGCTTAAAATTAAAATTAACCATTCCTAACACTACATATTTTTATAAATGATGGTTCTATGTTGCTAACTTTGCATATATTTTTGTTCAAAATTTTTCTCAGACATTGAAACTTTAGTTATCTCCCAAATATTTTACTTTGAATATTTTTCTCTTCTCGCGATATTCAAATTATCGAAATTCGGGTGAATTTTTAATTTATAAAATTTTAATATATTTAATTCATAACATATCCAGTTCTTAATTTTATGACTATTTGAAGCATTATCGTAATTAATAAAAGATGTTTGAAATATTACTTAACACACTGCCTTACAGTGACTATATATATCATTCAAATTTTATACATTATCCAGATGATGGTGTCGTGAATTCATAATACTTTGAGCAATCTGTATATCTTTCAATATGTCTGGTCTTCCTACACAGCTACAGCTAGCAAAAGAAGGTCAAAAATTGCCTTAAAATTCCCTTCGACAATGAACGTGTTTAGTTCTGCCTTCAAACGTGATGATCTTACAAGACTGCAGAATCATATTACTCTCCAAGAACAAAGCTCTGTAGGGAGTGGACATCCGGTTCGAACAAGACTGTCTTTGTCGCCCTTTTCTAAAAGGTTGGGTTGTTGGTACCGGAAGCGATTTTGCTTTCCAAATAATTTTCGTTAGAAATCTATCACACTCGTCAGTTGCCAATGGCGATACCAATCTTCTTTAGGAAGAAGTTTCTACAGTGACAAACTTCAGACATTTCAGCACAGAAGAGGAAACAGTGGAAGATGCAGAGGAAAACCAAAGGTCACTGAACCGTGATGTCGATCATAACACTCGAAGATGCGGAGAGAGTTATTTCTCACTGAGTTCATCTCAAATATTCAGATTACGGAAATCTTCTAATAAGAAGTTGAGGAAATTTTTTTATTTCAACATCTAAACTAGAAGACTGAACTTAAAATTGATTTCTTAGGAACGAAAGGGGGAAAAAAAGTCGTGTCCGGAAGTTTCCTTAAGTGACTTTCCGTTGCCTTTAATGCAGAGAAGCAACTTCGATCCTGAAACGAACCTTTCTACAACACATTCTTAAATGAAGGAAATATACGCATGTACTTTATAATGCAATATAAAAAAGCCGTCCGAATAAATAGCAATATTGATGTAAAATAAGGTGGTATTGTAAATGTAAAATGGCTCCCATAATATTCCTCTGGACCCCAGGGGTCTGTTAGGCAAAATAAAATTAATTTGGGCCTGCATAGACAACGTCGGGGGTCTGCCAAAGGTTGATTATAAAGTAAAATAATTGAGCCCTGTTTTCATTATTATGAAAGTTAAAATAGTAATATATAAAATGGTAGAGATTTTTACATTATGAGTAAAATATAACTATAAATAAATACATAAAATGCACGTAATGACAAGCATCGTATGGTAGAAGTTGGGCTGTTATTGCCTCCTAAATCTTATTTAGAACGAAAGGACAGTCTATCTGTATATTTATGGAGGTATGAAATCTCACGATACATGCAGTACCTTGTCTAAAACCACTGAAAAATCGAAGAATCAAAATACGGAACAATCGTGCATTTAATCAACAATTTAGTTGTTTTGTACGCGCATTGTAAACTGCATGCAACAAATTTTTCTAGTTTTGAACAAAAAACAGTATCATTTTTTAAAAAATTTTAAGAAGATATCGAATGCTATGTAAATATTTTTATGACAGTTGATATCTTCTTGTATATTAAATTTATTTTAATTTAATATAAAAGAAGAATTTTTATTATTTAAGTTAAACTTTCTTAATGTACAAAAAATTTCCATTATATAATACTTATCAATATTAAATTTTAGATTTATTATCAATATTAAATTTTAGGATTTATTAATTTATGATGGTAATTGAATTATTTATTTTTCTTGAAAAATAAACAATGAAATTACTAAAAATGCGTAGCTATAAAATATGCGACACTCATTTAAATTATTTTTATCCTTATACCTTAAGTGCTTAAGTAATCAAATGATTCGAGCTTTATTTTGTAACATTCTGCTTTCAAAATAAAACAAAATATTTACGAGTAGTAATTTTTTGACATAATTTGTCTTATTCTTTCGCATATTAATATGCGCATATAATTTCGCATATTTGTTTTCTTTCTTTGCGGGTAACACTGTTTATGAGCCGATAAAATATAGTGTTGGAAATACTTAAAATGTGGTTTTATCACGTTACCTGTGTGTCTTCTATGCAATAAAGTAGTTTTAATGAAATCGAGAATCAATGAAATCGTCTATGCTTATGAAACATTTGACAAAAGTCCATAAAGATGATATATTTTAGGCAATCCAAAAAAGAAAAAAAAAAAAAAAAAAAAGTATTGAAAGCTTTCTTATTTTATATTACTCCCAAACAGGAGTTTTTTCATTTACAGATGCAAACACGTTTCGAGAGCATTTGGGTTAACGCCACATTGGGCTAAAAATATTTAAAACAGCGTATCTTTATAGTTTCTGATAGACAATCATGCGCGCAAAAACGCATTAAAACCAAAGGGGCGTTTTTTTCACGGGGCATTCAAAACGGATTTGAAAAGTGATACAGATATTCAAAGTCATTCGACGCAAAATACCGTTAAATAATATAACATCTTTACGTTGCTAAGAACATAATGCCAGTAAGAAATGTAAAGAAATCTCGCGCATAAAATATCCTTTCGTTAATGGAACGCTTTGAAATCGTTGAGTATGTTAATAAAAATTTTGTTAAAGTTTTACAAAATATGAAACAGATACTAAAACAAATTCCAAATTTGGGCTTCCAGATGCCCATAATCGAATGGAGGACTACGTTATTCAAAATTAGATGGCTCCAAGTACCGTTGTTTTTTCACAATACGAGAAACATACATACATTCATATTTAATTTCTTTAAATATAATTCAGCGCTCTAATATTTGGTGGCAACAATTTGAAAAGTGATCCAGACTTTTTTCTATGTAAAAAAGTATAAGCAAAATTTTTTCTATGTAAAGAAAAGTCATATCAGTATATAATTTTTCAAATTTTTCAGAACTGCAAAAACGAGGGGAAGATATATCCTTGCTTACTGTCAACATTTAATAACTCTTCATGTTCTATCTGTCATTCAGATTCAATGTGTGTGGCTTGTGCCATCTTCCTGCTGTAGCAATTTTATTAGCCCAATAGTGTAAGTTGTCAACTGCGAAACTGTTAATGCAATCCCTAGTCCCAAAAATTAAAATTTTTGCAATTTTTTCCCCTACAGCCCCACGAATTTTATACCTTTTTTCCCACGATAAAATTATTGCCCTAATAATAACAATAAATACCAACTCAGAATCAAAACTTTAATATTTTTTAACATTTCTGACAAACATAAAGAAAAACTATAAACAAATATTTAAATCCTTTTTTAAAGAAAACATAATATTTATTTAGCTAAGCAACTGTTGAGTACAGAATCCTTCGTCAAAAATATTTAGCTTGATGTAAGCAGATATATGTTATGGCTGTCTTATATCTCTTCTAACTGCTGATTGCTCATCTACACGAGAAACTTTGAAAGAAAAATAAATGTTTTCATTATCAAATAGAAAAAAAAAACCCTTAAACTTGCATTTTAAGGATACAGTGTTTTAGTAAACGTTCTTATGATTATTACTGACAAATGAGAAAATTAACATTACAAGAAAAATGTTAAAATAAGATCTTCTTGTCAAATCTTAATAAAATGATTAAAAATTAACAAGTTAACAAAATTATTATAAAGTCATATTTTAAATACGCCTGAATATAATTACTAACTTCCGTATTTTCATCCAACGACTCGTCAGAGTAGACCTTCACCATAAAGATAACAGCCATAAACCCAAATCCATAACTGAGTTTCATGAGGGAAAATAATAAAAAACGACAGATATTACATATATTGCTCTTTTTTGATATTCCTCAAACTTCCCTGATTTTCATTAAGGCATTACAGAGTTTCTGGAATGTTAAAACGCGGACACTTCCTGGAAACAGACCAAAAGTCCTGAACGGATTATGAAAAGCAATAGCAGCGGATCGTAAAAAAAAGTGCATGAAGTTAACTTTATAAGAGAGATTTTCCTCGTAGATAAAAAATGTGTTCTTCTGTTCGAAATCAAACATGTATTAAAAGTTTACAGAAAAGTCATTAAGTCAATACGTGAGAATTTCTAATTAAAGCGTTAATATAGAAAATTCCTCTTAAAATGCGTGGAAAAACATCTGTGCATTATCAAATGCTATGAATCTTCAATATTTATAGGAATTTAAAATTTATTTGTTTGGCTTATTTTAAGTTAACGTAATAAATTATATTTAATATATTAAATTATATTTCATAGCATTAATTTAGTTTATTTATCTTAATACACGTGAAAATTGGAATTGTTTAAGTTAAACAAATTACACTGATTTCTTAGTTATGCATTATTTTTTGTAACAGTCGCTGAAAAAAGTATAAACTGTGTTTGTTTTCCTGTATACACATTTTATTAACAGTTGAGAGATACAGGGTGATCAGAGAATAAGCCCTGATTTCAAAAGTTTAATACACCATTTTTACAGTTTTTACATTTTTAAATACACCATTTTTACAGTTTAAATACACTATTTTTACAGTTTTGTTAATAAACGTACAGTTTACCGCATAATTCTATCGATCTTTGTTGTAGAGATATTTAATTTTGAAATCAGGGCTTATTCGCTGATCACCCTGTAGTTTCACATGTTACGGTTTACATTATACAAAAAATTAATCCCTGGACTAAAAACAATGTTATTTCCAAATCACGCTGAATCAGATCTATCATTTATTTTCATTATAAAAGTATACTGCTTATTAGTCTAGCAAGTCTAATCTTATAATATACAATGTACCATTCTTTCTAATACTTTGGGAAGTGATTTGTTGACTTGTAGTATATATAATTGATGGTAGACCTTTTTAAGTATTAATATTAGTCACATTCATTAGGGGGCTGCTCTTTAAATAGCCTTCATTGAGTATTAAAACCTCATTACATAAAACAATATCTAGATAGAATATTTATTACATGATTTAGAGAAATAAGGATCTATAACACTATTTAAATTGCGATATTTCGCATGATTCTTCTGTTTTTTAATATTTTGTTTTAAAATAACTAATTAGCAGTCGGTATTATTTTTATTTAAAAAGAGAAACAATTCGAAAGGCACATAATCTACATTATAAACAAATGTTATAAAGCACTCCTGAAACTTTTTTCACTAAAGAGTGAGAGTATCGATAGTGAAATAAAAATTTTATTTAATATTAATCAAATAAATTTTGGATTGGATTATTAATTTTATGGCAAAGCACACGAGGGCTCTCTGCCTAAAGGAAGGGATGCCTTCGTGGAGGACTTTCTAAGGGAAACTGGCTCGTATACACGTCACACATGGGCAAAACCACGAAAACGCCCATGCAACCAGCCCGTTCGCGGGATTCGAACCTCGGACCGAACCACCAGTGTTCAGCGTCTTTACCGCTCTGCTGCTAGTGGGCTCAAATAAATTTTGCTTCAATTTCTGAGGGAAGAGTAATAATATGGTGAAGGTGAAAGAGAATTCGATGATGTACCTGGAGATTTAACGGGAGATGAACATGACGAACTGTTTATGTTATCCGATATTGAACACTTTTAAGTTCATAAGTTAGACATCATTTCTAAATAAACAGTATTTAGCCACATGTAAAAGTCTAATTTTTGTAGGCTGATTTTTCCTTATTTTTAAGCTATCATTTTTGTATCCAGCGTATAACGTGCAGCCATTTTGGTCGTATTTCTTGCATTAAAAGTGTGCGTTACACGCCGAAATATACCGTACTCAAAAATTTAAGTTTCTTCGCAGCTGCCACCGGATCAGAGGCGCGGGGCGGTTCTCCCCATCTCTCGATACGTTCCTGAACCTACTGATACAAGCGGCCAAGGAACATTTTACATTTAAAAAATTGGTAAGGACTTCTTCTCCTCTTAGCAGTGCTTCTACACATGTTATTCGGAAGAAGGTCCAAGCGGAATTTATAAAGAAACAAGTAATGGTTAAATTCATCGATGCTTGTCAGAATGGAGGATTTCTTGTGATTTTGAGATTAGAACTGTATGAGTTCTCATTGATTAGAATTTCGGTAAATTCTCACCACCATAATATTCAAAATTAGTAAAATACCCATTTAGAATTGCATATTAATATATATCTATGAGTTATAATTTAAACGGAATTGGTGTGTTTCGAAAGGGGTCGTTGCCATCTAAAGTGAATTTGCTTTGAATTTTTCAATTTTTCAACATCGAACGAACAAGTACACAAAGATAATCACGTTTTTTTTTAATTCAAATCCATTTAGTATTTCTTTAATATCATCTAAAAACTGCTTTAGAAATAAAATTTTATAAAAACTGGAAGTTTTCAGATATTACCTTTATATATTAAACATCATGTTCTTTGCCCTTAAACCATAAAATTCAATTCAACAGCGATATGACAAAATACTTTAAGACGAACATAGCTTTAGAATTTCCGATACACAGGCTTGCGCGCTGGATATTGCCATTGCTTGCTTTGAAATCGTTGAGTTTCTTAATCAAATCATGTTTATAAAATTTTACAAAATATGAAATAGATAATAAAACTAATTCAAAAAAATTCTTAGTAAGATTAATAGATAACGGACAGTTTTTCATTAAATAAAGAAAACACAGCTGTATGATATAAATAAAATACACTCTTTTGCAAAAAAATCGAACCACTATGAAGGAAGTGGTTGTTTTTGATGAAATTGAATATGTGTATAGCTCATACACAGGTAATAACATAATTAAAAAATCAAGGTCGTAGTATCTGTTCGCGGTTCGCAATCACCCATTGAGTATTGAAATTAGTAGTTGGTCGACCCGGCCCTGGCGGCAGTACATGCTTGAATTCTTCAAGACAAGGAATGGTAGAGGTTCCTACTGTCGTCCTGCGACACATTCTGCCAGGCATTCATCAGTTGTCGCTCCAGATCTGCGATATTTTGTGGTGCCTGAATCTGGAGGCCTACTATGTCCCAGACATGCTCGACTGGTGAAAGGTCTGGTGACCTTGCTGGCCAAAAAAGAGTATCAACCGCACTGAGACAGTCCAGAGATATGCGAGCGGTATGTGGCCTGGCACTATCTTGTTGGAAAATGGTCCCAGGATGACGTGCCATGAAGGATAATGCAACTGGCCGCAGGATAACATATCGTTGAGCTGTTAAAGATGTACGGAGGATGACTAAGGATGACCTGCTGTCATAAGAAATAGCGCCCCACACCATCAGACCAGGGGTTATGGCTGTATGCCTTTGTAAAACAAAGGCTGATTGGGACCGCTGCCCCCGTCCTCTCCAGACGCGAACTCGATGATCATCTGCTTCAAGAGTGAAGCGGAATTCATCGCTGAACACTATACGATGCCAATCTAATGGCATCCAAGATGATCGGTTGCATAGTCGACAATGATACCACGGCCTATTGCTCGGTATGACTACCCAGCTTTACGCAACCCTACAATGTGACCACGTTCAAAGTCGTTTAGTTGTCTGTAAGGTCTTTGATATCGTTGTAATGGCACCTTTAGTTGCTTCTTTACGGAATTACAATGGCAGCAACAAAAAAAGATAAATTTTCCGTCTCTGTTACTGATTTTATACTTTGCGAATTGAAAGCGCGTTATGATCGCTATTCCTGTTCATTCGCTTTGAAACTTTGATCATTTGCATGTTCGATCAAAATGTCTTTGCAGACCAAATTTCGTCACAATCGCGAAAGTCCTTCTTGGTGCTTCGATGTTTTTGCAAAAGACTGTATTTAGTAACACAGCGTATTTTGATTTACGGAAAAAATTATGATTTCATAAGACTTATAATAATATTATCAGTAAACGAAATGTAAGTTATCCATTTTTACTAGGGATAAGTGCTCAAAATGTAAGAAACCTAAATTCATGATTGCTTTCTAATTTTCATTAAGAATCGGAGTGAAGCCATTCAGAAGGATAAGGACTGTTCTTTGTATTAAAGTAAAATAATAGTAATTTTTTTTTATTTTGCTTATCTTTAATGTCAAATTAAACTTTTTAGAGCACTAAGAATGCTATTAATCTCGATCCTCACTTTTTTGTCCTTATCATTTTTCAAATAAAAGTATGTGTCCACTAAATGTCATAGCAATGCAGGATGCTTAAAGAAATAATATAGCAAATGTAAAATATTTACTCGATTAGGTATTCTAAAAATGTGTTGCTTTTAAAAATTTTGTGTTTACTATTGAATTTTACGTGGCGTAAGTGCGAAGAAAGCGATGTTTAATAAAAGTTAAAAAGACAAAAATAGCTGTGCTAGCAGTAGTGAGTCTAAGAATAATAATGGCAAATTGCGAGCTCAGCGAGAGCATAAAAAGCCTTAACAAACCCTTTGGTGCGACATTAAAATCTGAGTCCTTTCAGATTCTCTATTTCTTCCGTTTTTTCCCTTTCTTCCTCCCTCCTTAAGTTTCCTCAATGATTTTCGACGCATTTTTGAGCTCCGATCATCCATTTTCTCATAACTCTATAATTGCATTGAACCTGTAACCGCCATGCTGTGATTACCATCAATGGTCTGCCTTTTTAGAATCGAGAATGCACAAGATCGACACTGTGTAGTTTCGACATGCCGTACAATCGAAATCAAAAAAGAAGAGGGAGAAAAAAAGAAAATATAGAATTAAAAAAGAAAAGCCTCCAAAAAATTGCGTTGCCAGATATACCAGCATAAATTATTTAACATAAAAGAAAGCGATATTCCCTTTAAACTACTTTTCTCACGCTAAAATGTACATTTACAAGATATAGTATGATTAGTAAGGTATGTTTAATATACGTACGAGTTATCCGAGAAATGGGTGTCAGAACTGCCTCGAATAACCTTAAACACAGGTAAATTGAAGAGGGAGAAAAATGAACAGCAAGGTGTTCTTCGTGATGCTAATTGTCTAAATATGAATGGTTTTCCAAGTTAGTAATTTTCCTGTTAAAACTTCTAGAAATTCTGGAAAAATTTTTTTAAACTGCAAAAGATTTTCAGTCGAAGATGTCTATAAAATTCACTAAATCCTGTTTCTATACGCTTGGAAGTTCGTTATAGCCGTGCAAAATTATATTAAGTATGGAAAAAAATTGAATGGGACTTAAAAGTTCGTTCGTTATATTCGGATTTTCGTTATAAACGGAGCTCGCTATAACGGGGTTTGAATGTAGAAGATTAATGCTTATTTTTCACCTGCACAGAATCGTCACTAGTGTACGTTCAATACTGATATAGTATTGACTCAGGCAACTGATCGGCACCGCATAAATTCGACATCGTGTAGGATCGACAACTTGCAATCGACATTGGCATAGCACATATAATGCTTATAAATAATAATGGCGCTAAATAAAGACAGAAAGAATTTAATTACATCATTATTGTTTCTATATGGTATCAACACTAGCATACTATCGAAAGTGGATTGTAAGCTGCTACTTCAATCGAACCCCAGTCTCGATTCTGTACCTATTCGCCTTTCAATCATTCATTCTGATCAAACCTTTTGAATTCCACATTTACAAAGTCTATTGATTGAAGGTCCCACTAGTGGTCGAGTTTCTAACACCTCTAAATGCTGGTAATTAGAAATCAGGCGAGTAGGCTGTCTGCATGGTTACTTTCGTGGTGTTCGCGGAGTGTAACGCGAATACGAGCCAATTTCTTTTAGAAAGTCCTCCATGGAGGTATCACTTCCCTTAGACAGAATGCTTTTGCGTACTGTGTCATATTCATATAATGTAACCTCATTAATTGGGATGTGAACTGATTGTAAGATAATGTTTTCAAAAGTTACAGCCATACTTATTTTTCTTGGACAAATGTCGATAGCCAAGTCTCATTTACTAATCTTGCATTTTCGTCACAAAAAGTACGTTCGCATTTTTTTAAAAAATGTCTCGCAGAAATAAGAGTGTAGTAATGATACAATGGCGAAACAATAAGCTTCAAAATGGAGGAGTATGCAAATCCTTTTATGAATTTGAAGTTTCCACACCACCAGAGCCAGATTTAGACTTGATAAGTCCCTAAGCTATTTGAGATATGAGGCCCTTTATAAGTCTGTTATAATATATTTTAATACTATTTATACTACATTTTAATTTTTTGAAATTGGCCCCCAAGAAAGTGGGGCCTTAAGCTATAGCTTGTGTAGCGTTATACATAAATCCGCCCCTGCACACCGCAGCAAACAGAAGTAGGATTCCAGGACAGAAGTATGTTTCCTTTTCAGTTATATTCCTGATTTTTAAAAAAAAATGAAATTCATTTAAGAATAAATGGGTTGTTTGATAGTCCGAGGTCTTGTCTGGGTGATCTGAAATGATTCAGAAACATTTTGGTGTGTTGTGCAATTGAATCGCTCAATAAATAACATTTTAGTTATTTATGGTTTTGAGAATGCTATTCTTGTAGACCATACATGAAAAAATATGTTGATTACTTTATTAAAAAAAGCAATGGCTTTATAAATGCCATTCAGGTAATAACTTCAAGAGAAAATTTAAAAGGAAAAACTACTAAAGAATCACCAAGAAAATTCGGACTTTAAAATTTGTTCATGCGAACAAATTTTAAAAAGAGCTTTTAAGAGAATTTAATTTTAAAATAGAGATCTTTAATTTTAAAAGAGAATTAATTTTTTAAGAGAATTTAATTTTAAAAGAGCTTAATTTTGCTTTCAAGAGAATACAAGTACAGAGGAAAAGAATTCGAATTTCTAATATACAAGCATATTGCTGCGTCTACCAATTTAATTACATATTTATTGCAGCTGATAAAATAAAAAATTGTTATTAAAATACACAAATATGCAAAATGGAACTACAGAGTGGCATCAATTTTTTATAAAGTGGTTCAGAATAATATTTCGTCGCATTTAGGAAGAAGAGGCTCTTATCAGAGTATTCCTTGTAATGCTAAGAGCAGTTTTGTTGAAAATTTATGTCACTATAAAGTTGAATTTTGCATAAACCTATGACTATGTTGCATTTTTTAATTATTTTCTTTCCTTTTCGTTGAATTTTGTTTTAAGTTTACTTTTTTACCATTAATTTATGAACTTTATTTTTTTATTATTTCTTTTTTAAATCAGTTTTCTAATCATTTTCAAATGCTTTAAATAAATATTAAAGGATAAAAACTAAAAACTTCTGTTAAACTTCCTTAATTTTAAAGATATTACTGTAACATCCACATTAAGCACTTCGAAGCATTTTTATAAAACCCAAATCTAAAACATTACATTCGTGCCTTTAAAGTTCTCCACTTTTAAGCTGCTAAATCTGGAGAATAAATTCATTTTGTTACGCAGAATCGGCATTTGAATAAAGAACATACTTCAAAGCAGAAAAAAAATAATGTTTGATTTATATTACTCTGATAGGAGTCATGGGAAACAGAAGATTTATTGTTGCATACTTTGATTTACTTTTCGCTATTTAGAAATTTATCTTTCAGATGGTTTATTGAGATTTATATCTTCCATATTAGTACAATTAAATTACATACTATAATGCATAAAAAAGAGTTCTGTTCTTAAATACTATGACATCATCTGCTATCACACATTTCCTAAGATAGTCTCATAGTATTTTAAGTCCAAAGTGAGGTGCCACCTAAGTGGTATGAGGAGAATTTAGCACATATAAAAGCACATTATACATATGTTATCATATATATCTAATGCATATATGTATTAATTTATTCAAAGATATATGAGGTTCTTTATATATTAATTAAAAATTATGTATAAAAATTATAATATACAATGGTTGAGTAAAAAGTACTGGCAACACGTCGATAGCCTGAGAAAGCCTTTTTACAGTGTAATTGCCTACCATGTTCACCATCTTCTAACAAATTACCGGTAAACGTTGTGAATCGTGAGCCCGTCCACTTTTGTTGATGCCCCATGGCGAAGGTTATAAAGAATTGATAACCTGTTGGAATGGATCTATCGCAGTTGTTCTTTCGTTTTGGTGAAGAGATTATGGGCATACTGATTTATGTCGGATGTGAATAATGGATGTTCCAGTACTCCCATCACATTCGTCACAGGAGATTCGTGACAATGCTCTTAAATAATACTACGTACTGTCATGGAGAATGACTGGTTTCGTTACCTGAGACATCATCCGTGTCTAGCCCTCGAGAAAAAGTAGCGACATTTGTTGGTGGAGCGTTCCAGAACCTCGCATCGCCACCGTCGTAGGAGATTCTTAAAATGAGGGGATCTGTCACCAGCAAATTCCATCTCTTCCTTCGGAATATTGGAAGCAGATAATCTCTGCGGGTCCCATAATCACCAGAACAATGTACAGTATCATAATGCGAGCGCTACCATGGATCTTGTACGATGGTGGCAATGGGAGGTACTGGAACACTAACCATTTTCTTCGGATATGAATATGTGTTGCTATGGTATCTTCACCAAAATGAAAGAGTCACTGCGAAAGTTACATTGAACAGTAGAGAGGAGAATATCTGGTCTTTAGGACGATGTCCTCTGAATATCAAAGAAATTTCGTGTGCTTGAAGGCACACGTAACCTTCCTTAAACGTGACAGAAGATGATAGGCCTGGAAGATTATATTGACAGATTGAAAACAACTATATTTATGAAAAGAAAGTATTTTTGGAAATATCGAAGAGTTGCTATAACTTCATATCTAAGCCTAGTAGAAACTATCAAAGACAGCTCCTCAGGCAACAAATGCACAGAGATAATTCGGCAATATTGTAATTACATTATGCACACAGACTACATAAACCTATTTGAAAAAATTAATTTATTTAAACCAATAAAAATATATCAGGAGTATAGCGAAATTTGTTTGTTGAAAGTGAAATTTGTAACTGATACAAATAAAATAACGCCCAAATAAATATTGGGTTGAAACATAAGTAATGGCCGTTTATGTTGTGTTTAAAATTACGCTGTCAAAGTAAAATGTATTGGCACAATGTTTTGCGTTTTTCGAAAGAGAATCTTTCCTTCTGCAAGATGGCATATTTGAATTTTTTGTCGGAGCTAATTTTTGTTATTTTTCAAATCATTAAAATGGAGTGTCAAGTCGACAAAAATAAGCATTTACGTTCTTCTTTTTCTTTACCTTCTTTTTCCGTTTAATCAAGGCGCCAATGCTGTAGAAACTGGTCGAGAGATTTGTGAAGTGTATGGAGAAGGTGCAATGCCTGAACGAACTTCAAGAAATTGGTTTGCCAAATTCAAAAATAGAAATTTCGATCTCGAAGACGCTGCTTCGTTCCGGACGACCAAATGAGTTTGATGAAGAGCGTTTGATTCAATTTCTGCATGAAGACGCGCTTCAAACCCCTCGGGAATTAGCCGACCGAATGGGTTTAGCCAAATGACTATAGTTCCACATCTTGGGTCTATGGGGAAAATCCAAAAACTCGGATATTATTGTCTAATTCAGGGTTTCTTAAACTTTTTTTCAGTCGCGACCCGCTTTTATCACTGAGATCTTTTCGCGACCCCCCAGGACCCTATAATATTTACAAAAATTTTTTGGGAGCCCATAATTATTCCGCAAATCTCACACGCTTGATTCATACTGTCAAATTTTTCACTTGTACTGTAATATACTATTGCACTTTTAGGTCATTAACTTTAATTTCTAATTTTAGACATAGAACAATGTGAAAATTTTAAATAAGTAACAGACGAAATGACAGCGTCATGTGCAAAGCAAAAAAAAAAAAAAAAAAAAAAAAAAAAAAAACATTTATGTTATAAGGTATTTCTCCCACTCCCCTAGCGTGCCTTCGTGGTGTAGTGGTTCTACACACTGAGCCGGTATTTCAGAGGTCCGTCGTTCGATTCCTGGCGAAGGCGGTTGCATATTTTTCATCTTTTCTGCTTCCAATTAACCTAATGACTCTGCAATGTTATAAAAAGAATGCGTCGAAACGTTTTCGTTTTTTTCTTTGTCTGTATTTGTCTTATCTTTATCTATTTTCAGATACATTGTGTAAAAATATTTGGTAATTGTAAAATTATTATAATAAGTTAAAGAAATATCAAAACTGCTAAAATTTTTGCCGCCCCCCATGCTGTAAGTTCCGTGACCCCCTTGGGGGTCGCGACCCATACTTTAAGAAACACTGGTCTAATTTATCGTTTTGTGTTTTCTTAAAATAAAATTTTTTAAAATTAAAAAAAAAAGGCGTTTACTTATGTTTCAACCCAATAAATTAATTCAAAATTTTCTCCAATACCTAGCCATGTTAAACTTACGGGACTGCTAATGTTCCGTACAGGTAGTTTCTTCTGTATATTGCATTCATACATATAAATACATTTTACACGGGATCTTATCAAATAAAAGACAGAATTCGAAGCTGAGAGAAGCAAACAGAAGGCTGTAAGCTTCTTAACCCTACAGCAGTAATCACTAGTCATTTATGTTATTACTATCAGTGTTAAAGTAAAATCTCCAAGTATTTATTTTAAGCATATGTAAAGGATTGTTAAAAAAAAAATTGTACGTAAAAATTAGTAAGAAAAATTCTTATTTCTTGCCATTAGCTCAGAAGAAGAGAAAAACAATTCATTTAATTATTAGAAATAGTTCATTTAATTATGCTAGGTAACCTGGAAATGGTTGCTTTGTACAATTTACAATATATGGCTCCAGTAACATTTTATCGATTAAAATAATGATACAATTGGTCATAAAAATTTATCTTTTATGTATAAATGGTATTTAGTTTATTGCAAAACATATGAATAAAATATACCATTAATTATATCAGTTACATTCACTATAAAAATTCTAAAATGTAAGCGCATCATGGCTGGATGTACTAGCCCTTAGTCCACCACAAATCGCACAGCTGACTATGATAATTCCTTATAAAATAACAACACGAATTATTAAAAAATTTGTTCGTTGTATCTTAAATTTTTTATTTTGTTAAGCAGCTAAAGTTGTGATTTAAAAATAAATTAAAGATCCTATGCCATATTGAATGGCAATGCTGTAAGAATTGGGTTTTACCTGTCTATATGAATAATAGATTTAAAAACTAATGGAATGACAGCATTTTTCAGGCTCTTGCTATGCCAGAGTAAGATGAAATAAACTCTTAGATATAAGAAGTCATATTGTAGTCTAAAATTGGATGATTAAGTAATAATTTTATTCAATGTCATACGCACATGTGACTTCCTGTTCCCACTTATTCGACAGGTTACGGATCAGAATGCTATAGCAAACCAGAGAATGTCAAAAAGAGAATTTTTTTTTTTTTTTTTTTTTTTTTTTTTTTTTTTTGTCCTTACAAACGAATTTTTCTTGCCGAAAGGTTTAATGAAGTCAGTGTGTATTCACTTACGAATGAGAGAACTACGAATTAGATACTGACATATTTTATGAATATCAAAAAAAGTGTTAGCAGTTTGACTTAAAAGTAATTTTAAAAGTGTCTTTAAAACAACTCATCTGAAACCATTCCTGTATGCAGCTACTAACAATTAATGGCAAACTTCCACAGTGTACAAAGATTCCTATACGAAAGAAAGTTAATTGCAAATGGTGGGTTGCAGACAATAGTGAAAACTTCAAGGTTACATAAGAAAATGCCCAGTATTTTGTGACCGAAAACTACAGTACAATATTTCTAATCGCAAGAGTTTTAGCTATTTTAAGACCAAGGTAGTATTGCAGAATTTGAAGAAGTAACGAAATATTTTATGAGTAATGAGAACTTCACCATGGTTATTGTCCGAAAACTATAATCGTATAATTTCATAAATACTGTTTGTAAATTTGTGGGGAATATTAGTCATTTCTGACCAGGAAATGCGAGAATTGAACTGTACCCTTGCCGGGAGTCGAGCCCAGATACTTCTATGCTAGTTGAACATACTAACCATTTATACTACGGAGGGGGAATGTTATAATTCCTTATAACTTGTGTCGAGTATAATCTTGTAAATTTATAAATGCACTATTTACGAGCAAAACTGACGAGGTCAACCCCGTGGACGAGTGGTTAAGCCGCTGAATACTGGGAATTCGACCCGGGTTCAATCTCAAAAGTTGAATGGATTGACTGCATGGTTGGTTTTCGTGGCTTTCCCTATGTATTTATAACAGAATATAGAGAATACGAGCCGCTTTTCAGTTAAAAAATCCGTCACTGATGCAACCCATTCCTTAGACTTTGCCACACAGGGATAACCCGAACGCTATCCTAATCCATCAAAATAGCGGTGATATTATATTCATAAAATTCATCCTGTTATGCTTCTTTATCGAAGTAGCTAAGGTAAAACTGATTGCTTGATTAATGAGTACTGTAGAACATTAAAACGTAAACAATTGTATCTTTACACGAAGCATAGAAACGTATTACAAATTCAATATATGAACATTGATTATAAATAAAAAGCATCAAAACGATTGGAAAACAGGGCATACATGACTCAGTATAAGAAGTTTGCACTCATTCAATATCATCAACAAATATATTTCGTTTAAATACAGTAAAAGACATATAAATGGCATTCATCTACTCTGCATAAAATATTAGTTGAAACAGAGATAATTAAGGAATATCGAGATACGAGCCAAAATGGAGCAGAAAGAGGATGACATACATTTTGATATCATCCCGAGAGTTTTTTAGGGAACTTTAGATTCTATCCTTCCTGGGAAGATTTATCAGTAGAAGCCGTACCGTAAGTTAACCATAAATCAAGAAAAAATTTTTATCATGTCAACATCTGCTTTTAACGAAAAATTTAAATGCAAATTTGGCAAATTAAACGCAAAAGGTGAAAGCTTTATATTTTTAATGAAAATACTCAAATGTGTACAGTGAGACATGAGTGAACTGCAAAATGAAACTTTCATAGTGCAATCTAATACCCCAGTAAATATATACAAAGTCTGAAAAAAATCATCATTTTTTAAAAAAATTACTATCTTATCTTCATATTAGGATTGCACTTTAATACTTGAAACTGGTTTAAGCTGAGAGGTTGAAATTGGTCCACTAACTGAAAAATAAATCTCCGAAAATTCAAAAAATTAAAATAAAAGTCGAGAAATCATTTAAAATGAGCTGTTCAAAGTTGCAGTGCCAAATGGTAGAAAAAAAGAACATGCTGGGAAATTATCCCATTCTAAATTAAGGCCAGATAAAGATTTTATAATTTTGTGAATAAAAATAATAAAAGATGTCATTAGTGAGCAATTTTCATTACCATGCAGTTTTCTAACTTTGGAACGAAGTTTTCAACCAATACTTCTCGCAAGTGAAATGACAATTGCTAGTTTGCATTCACATGGAATTCTAGTAATGGAAACAAAATATAACACCTTGTTTGAAGTGTTATCAACAAAAAGAAAATCTGTTTTGAAGAGAAATTTAGTTATAAAAACAGGCTCAAATTGGTGGAGTAATTTTGAATAAAAAACATGAAGATTTTCAGTGTATAAAAGTTTTCTTAAAAAAAAATATATATATATATATATATACTGAAGAAAAAAGATATACAGCTTATTCCTCTCAAAGTTGATTATAGTTTTATTCAAAATTTACCCCCAATTTAAGTTTGCCGTAATACCTAATTTTAGAAAGAAAACATATGAATACGTCTCAAAGAAAACATAAGAGACTGTAAACTGCAGGACATGACTAAAGATGAGAGTACATAAGAAAAAGCTGAGGATATTTCAGAAAGAAAAAGTTTTACAGTAACTATACGAACTACGGATTTTTAAAACATCTTGAGGTTATATGTTTAAGAAAATTGAAGACTATAAAAGTTTAATAGTCAGAACAGAAATCATGCAGAAAGTGGAACAATCTGGGATTAACTCAAAGGATAAAATCAATTTAAGCATGCAAGTACTCACCGGTAATAATCATCCTTGCAGTAGATATTTCCATCCCTGGAGAAACATGTAAGTTCCGAGTCCAGCTGCACTTTACACTCGCAGCACGTGAGGCAGCGCACGTGCCACTGCCTGTCCACGGCCAGCAGGTAGTATCTGTCCGCAATCTTGCCCCCGCAGCCTCCGCACAGGTGCGGCACGGGGGGCTGGTACTCCCCCACGCTGATCACCGGCATCGGCCGCGGATCGACCCCGCTCCCCCCCGACACTCTCTCGCCGGGGCCTGATGGGGGGCTGCCGGCCCCCCTCCTCTGCTCTCCAGTCGTGGAGGGTCGACCCTCCAATTAGCCCACTCCAGGAAGGAGAAGTGCGCCGGAAGGTTCTCCTCTTGGTATGCCGACGGCACGAGGAGGGAGGTCACTTTAGAACAACCGCAGACGATGTTCCCTGCTCTAGGGGGCTCCTGTAGTTCTATCACAGCCGCTACTTCATTTCTCAACAGCTCCCAGAGAAAGTTGCCCTTAGATTTCAGTTTCAATTCTCTAGGATAGCACAGTTTCGATTGAAGTAGATCCAACTTTCAGTTTTAGATTCTTTGGTTCTGTTCGAGTAGAAGTCATCTTATTACACTTTTGTGTGTTTTGTTTCGTTACTGATTTAAATATTTACTCCAAAGTCAACTTTTTTAAATACTACTTTCGAAAAATAATTTTTGGCAAAACTGAAAAAAATTCTGAAAGGTTTCTTTTGCCATTTTAACTCAATGATTGCTGGATATGGATCAGGCCTTTTGTTCCGTAATTTCCCTATGTTGAATTCTTATAGATTATTTCTTTTCCAGTTCCGTAGGATGTTTCGCTGAGAAATTTTATTTAAATATTACGAGAGGAATCAATATCTAAAGAAAAATAACCTTCCAGTTTCAGAAATTTTTCTTGCCCTACGGTTTACAGTATTTTAGTCATATATTCCATTGAAATGCAGACTTCCATCGATAGACGATATCAAAGTTTAAGAGTACTTACAAAATATCACTTATGAAATACGAAAATTTATTGTGAATTCTACCTTTCCTCAGTTACACTATAAAAAACAACAAAACGCTTTCGATTTCTGAATTTCTACGAAATTCCAGCAAAGTGTAGAACTGATTTGAAATGGTTGATTTTCATTCAATATATAGGCAAACCTGTAACCGCAACTTCCCTTTGCTGACAGATTCGAAATTTATTATTGTAACAACTGTTATTAAAGCACAGTTCTTCTGTTGTCACTGCATCGATTAAAATGTTATAATTTAATGTTCAGATTTTGAGCATTTTAAGATAATTGAAACAGATTTGCATTGCATCATGGGTACCTAAATTATATCCTATTTCTTTAAAATACTGCTGCTTTTAATATATTCCGTAAGTTTTCAGATATTTCTGCCATATTTTTAGTATTGATGCTTGAAAAGTACTTCCGCGTACCAACAAAATTTAACTTTCTAAAAATATATCGTTGTGATTCCTCTGTTTCATCTTTTGATTACGATTTTTTTCCCTAAACAATAATTAAAAAATAAATAATTATCCAAATTTACGGATCCGCTAGTTGTATCAATCCAATGATCTGAATTCCTTTAACTTGAAAACCGAGGGAAATGATATTTCGAACATATATAATGCGCAATCCAGTCATAAAATAAAGCAAACAAAAAGAGAAACACCACTGTATCAGCTGCTGACGATTTGAGATGGTCACTCGTTAATCTAGCACAAAGAAATGTACAACCTTCCTCTCTCTGAAAGAGACACATTAACTGTGACCGAACCACTTGTTCCTCACTTTCATCTCTCCTCGCACCTGTCAGTAGATCAAGAGAAGTGCGTCGGCATCGTTCTCTTCCGATCCGCCACTGGCAAGGCGTTTGCCTCGTCCCGCCTCCAACCGGAAAGTCACGGCCAATGACCGCTGTTGTAGGAGTGGCTGAGAAAAGTGATTGACAGTTACGAGGGAGGAATGGTTGTGGTGTAGTGGGGGAAAAATGGATCGCCCTCCGAATGGTAGGCTCGCACACGTGAGTGGCACGTGCGGAAAAGGATTTCAGCTGTAGAAATAGGAATAGCCTTAGAAATCGCTTTTTTCCCCCCCTTCATAACTGCTTTTGCTCCTGCAGCGTGAATGATTGAAGTTGCTGACTTTCTAATCTTTATACCATGACGTGTGCCAATAAATAAACGGCTTACAAAGTATATTGCCATTTTATATCAATGATGCGTATGTTTTTTGAATACGCAATTTTTTTAAAGTCTATTTAAAATTTCTTATTCAATACTGTTTCTAATAAAGCCACATTCCAGTTTAAGCTAAGCTTTCGAGGAAATTTATCGTGATAATTAAATTTCATATGTTTTTTTTTTTTTTTTTTTTTTTTTATTTTTTTTAATTCACTCCATTATTTTGTCTTAAGGCTTTACCCTTATCTGTGTGTTATATGTATCATTTGCAATCTTTGAAATCATTTTGAAGCAGAAAATAAAATTTCCCCTTTAATAATTATTACCAGAAAATAAAATTAAATAAAATAAAAAAGGCCGATGTACATAACTTTTATAATTTTATATTCATCTACTAAGTATTACTAAAGTTAAAATTTTACTAAAGAAGCTTTGCTATAATACAAATACAAGCCAATATGAAAATCATCTGAATATTTTACTTTTAAGCTCTTCCTACTACAAAAATCAAGTCTTTAAATAAATTTTTAAAACTTTTGTAAAAAGTTGTTTGAGTGAAAATTAACAGCAAAAAAAGAATAAGATTTTTTATTCAAAAAATGGATAAAAGCATACAAATATTACACATTTTTTTTTCTTTAAATAAAAATTATATACTTTTGCCAGCTTTCGAAACTAAATTTTTACCCAAAACTCACCTCAAAAAATATTTCAACGAGAAAAAATTCAGGCATTTATTTCTGCATTCTTTTTTAAATACAAATAGCAGCAGATTTTGAATAAGTTGTGAATAATAGTTTACCGAATTGTTATAAATGCTGACTGTAGATTTTTTTTTAAACACAAGTATCGTGGAAACGAAGTTAAGACATAGGAATATGCTTCGAGTATCAAAATTCCAAATAAAAAAATCCTAGATTTTTTCTTCGTTGCACTTTTGGTTTTTCTTTTTTACTCCAAGAGAAATCGGAGATTACTAGATAGATTTGTATATAAATAAATACATACAGAGCTATGTATCTAAACAACCGATGGATGACACAATTATTCAATTAGCTGATTATTTAATACGCATTTATTAAATTCCTGCTATTAGCTCACACTCTATCCTATATCTTGTTCAAATTTTCAATCGTTAATAAAATACTTTTTATTTCTCCACTCAAGTTCAAATACATTTTTTTAAACTTGTAGTGGATGACACTCGATGTTAATACAATTTTTTCACATATTAAAGTCAATTCCTGCTTATTTATTCCTGCTTCTGCTGTTTTTATGAAATGTATGATAAAGACTTACAAATAATGACCGTTTATTAGGAATTTTCAGGTGCTGTAAAAATTAATTTTATAGCAACTTATAAATAATTGTACATGACTGTGATAAATGGGATTGTAATATTTAACAAAAATAAGTGGCAACAGTAAGACAGCGTTCTAAAGATTTTTAAAGTATATGGAATTAGAGAATTGTAGTTTCATAGAGTTGGATGAAGCGGATGTAATGTCCCATTATGTAGCGAAAATTATTAGCTTCCTAATTTTTTTTTAAAATAAAAATAGTTTGAGGGACAAATTTAAGGCAAATTTATGGACAAATCTAAGGCAGTGCGCAATGCCTAGTTTGTGCAATTCTAGGATATTTTTTAAGTGAAAACAGATCGATGTGTACATGGACACAGAGTTTGTGCTATTCTTTGACTTTTTATTTTGGTTTTTTGTAGCGGCCATCTTGAAATTGTGCCTTCCTGACGTCGATCTTGGCGTCAAAAAAGAATCGAAAAAAAACAAGGGGCACCCAATTGTAAACTTTTACCTTTCTAACTCGCGATGCACTAAGACTCTCTCGATGCTAGACTACTTTTCGCAGATCAAGCATATGTCGCCTTGAGTCGTGTGAAATCATTAGATGGAATATTAATTGAAGAACTGGACTGCTCGAAACTCACTGGAAAGGTTCCTTGCAATAATGAAGCATTGCAAGAGATGGATAGAAGAAGAAATTATAAACACCATCAGCTTTATAAATTAGAAACGAAAAAATTTTAATTACCTTAATAAAAAGTAACTAAAATTAAAAAAATTTTGTTGTTGAACTAAGTATTTTTGTTTATTATATTACTTGTATGTGTGAAGATACTGATATTTTGATTTTATGCGCATCCTCAAGCATTGCTTCGGAACGAACACCAAATTTCATTCATCAAATTCATTTCATTCAAATTTACTTTTTATTGTTGATGTCATTCAGATTCAATTAAATGTGTATATACTTCTGAATAATTTATCCTTTATTCTTACCGAAAAAATTTGAAATATGAGAACAGATAAGAAAAAGTAGAAATATCTTTGCAAAATTATATGCGCAAGGCTTAATTATACGATTTCAATTTTTAAATTGCGTAGCATATCATTATGAAAAATAAAAAAATTAAATTATATGGTTTCAATTGAATTTCAGATTATACGAAAAATTAACACTGTTTCTTTATGAAATTTTTTAAAATTTATCATTAATTTTTTAGTTATTTGTTAAAAAAGTGTATATCATTTATTAAAGACGAAATTACTATCTTGTCATTTATACCAGTACAGCCAGCCCTTCTCTATGCTCAGCGCTTTTACTCATATTCAAACCTATACTTATCTCTATATATTTATTTTCTTTTGTACCATGCACAAAAGTGAAAAATCGCGAATTTTTTTTTTAAGTTTCTTGGCTGAAAATGCTCTACCCCCCAAAGTTGCATATTCACAAATATATATGAGTATCAAGAGTGAGACAACTCAACGCGTCTGACAGTCTCGCGGGGAGAAGAATGATGGGAAATAAGAGTATTATGCGCACTTCTATTAAGAAGTAAGAACAACAGCGGTAATATGTAACCTCTCAATCATCAATTCTTTTTTATTTGTAAATACCATCTTAATGTAACTCCAATAATAGCTAAATTAAATAATTTAGTCACCTAAATGTGTTTCGTCTGTCTACCAATCACCTAGATGCTAATCTTATACATATCGCTCGTAATTTTTTTCAAAATTTTTCTACTTCACTTACATTTTTCGCAAGAACCTTGAATAATAGCAATTTCATATAATCCAGTAACACTACGAAATTTTCGAAAACTGTCGGATGAAAGCGAATCGTCCCCCAAAAGATCAAAAGATATGCACTGACAGGGACAAAAAGGACTAAAAGAGACTTAAAAGTTTCCCAGGACTTAAAAGAGATCCCTGGTCCTATTTATCCCATGCAACAAGAAACCGGATGATGCAAACTCTACGCGTGCTGATGTTGTTGGCTGTTGTTGGCTTGGTTTCTGCAAACCGTCTTCCAATTTTATGAAAAATATTTAAGTTATATGTATTTCATGGTGTAAACATTAAAATAACTTCTTTGGCAAAAAAAAAGGGGGCACCATGAAGAAAGTGACTGTTTTTATTAAATCTGAATGTGCGTAAACCTCATACACAAGTAATGAAGTGATTAAAAATTCAAAGCCATTTGGCCCAACAGCGCCTAGCAACTGCACATTGAACGCTCAAATCACTAATAAACGAAACTCCTTGTTGGTGATGCATGCTTTTAAACGTTGAGGTATGAAATGATAACGATTCCTAATCTCATCCTGCAATACATTTTTCACGCATTCTTCAACTGTTGCTCCAGATCGGCGATATTTTTTAGTGTTCGAATCTGGCGGCCTACCATATCCCGTACATGTTCGATTGGCGGAAGGTCTGGTGACATTGCTGGCCAAGGAGTAGTATCAACAGCTCGGAGGTATGAGTGACACGAGACTATTTTTCACTTGTCTTGTCAGCCCTAAAATCAGAAAGCTCCATGCTCACCCATCTTTACACCGAAAACTGCTCTACATCGAATTATCTACATGGGTTCGGCATTGGAGACTCGGATCAGTGTTTTTCTGGTAGCAATTTGACAGGTAATTTGAGACATTACTTTCATGAATGCACCCTAACACAGGACATGCACTTCTCAGAACCCTCTGAAAATAATCTTCAGACCTGGAGGCCTTGACTAGTGGAAAATGAAAAAAGTCTAAAGAAAGCTCTCAAGATAATTCCATATATTAACGATAGTAAGCATAATATTTAGGCCTCCCGAACAGCAAACTTTTTCTACCTTAGAACTGCCTGGTGTAAAATAGGGTAAGGTTGCTATCGATGGGCCTGCTCCTTCACTGAGCCACGTCCATTATTTTATTAGTATTAACTTTTATTAGTAGGCGCTACCTGTTGACTGTTTAATATACTAAATGCAGCTTGAAACTGTCATCTTGTTTTCATGCTACATTTGAGAAGATCCATGCTCAAACAAGTTGCTTTACAAGAAAATAAGACTGTTATACTTTTCTTCTAATTCATCAATGTAAAGAAAATATAGATATCAGTAAAACGTTAACAGTGTTATTGATAACATTTAAACCGTGTTCAGTCAGCGTTATTTGACTGCATTAACAATGGTTTTTTGCTTTGTTATAGCCGAAATTATGGAAGTATCACATACCGACTGCTAGTTGCCTTCAATGAGCCAGCCTGCGTTGCTATGATTAGGCTGGTGGCCCAACCATGGAAACCATTTCGAGGCTAATATTTTATAACTTTTCAAGTTGAAGAATAAAATGTCACTGCATCTGATTTAGCAAAAAGCTATCAGGAGTAATTAAATCTGTAATTAGGTAATGATCTCATTTTCTTTTTTTATAGAAATAATTACAAGATATTAATCTAATTTTAATCTAAATCGAAGTATCCATAATTCGTGCGTAAAATGAATATTTTATTGAAATTATTGTAATGTTTTTAATTACGTCTTGCGTAATTTATGTCTATTTGTAGCTTTAAAGTTGTATCTGTGCAACAAATAGATTAAGAAACATTAAGGAACAAGTTTCTACGACAGAGACAGAAAGAAGGAAAATTAGAAGTTGTCACCCAGTTCCATATAGCAAGATTGTTTGGGAAAGCATGTAGACAAGCAGCAACAGTTCTATAAAGATTTCCACGATGAACGGCGATGAATGGTTTTGCTATTGGCTAATGAACAGAGATGTATTTCAATACTCTCATTTTGTTGCAGCAGTGCAGGACTGTCACATGACATGCAGTCTCCAGGGAGAAAATCTGTTGCAACCACCAGTGGAACAAAATCAGAACCGCTTCCAGCTGGTGCATCAACATTGTTGTTAAAAGTTAAAGTTTCTATGAATGAAATTTGTCCGATTCCATTTAAATTCTCAGTTGGATAAGGCTCAAACAAAGCTTAAAAAAAAAAAAAAAAAAAAAAAAAAAAAAAAAAAAAAAAAAAAACAATACTGATAACGAGTAGCCCATAAAAGTAGGTCTTGGAAGAGGCTTAAAAAAAGCAAAAGGAAGAAGAGGCACCTCTGTGAAAAGACTATTCCAAACTTCTAGACCGGAGAGAAGACAGTTAAAGGCTAAACTTTCATTACCTTCAGTAAATTTTATAGCTTTGTTAGTTTAAAACTGAAATGTTTACAGTACTTCTCCTAATGCATTGCCTTCACTGCTGCAAGTGTACAGCATTACTGTGAAAAGTAACATACTGAAATAATTTGCCATAAAATGGAAAATTTAATGCAACATTGATAATTTCGAAGCTCTACCGGGGAATAATGAGGTTCGATCTGGTTTGGGTTCATTCGCAGACGAATGGGCTGGCTGCATAGTTTGTTTCGTGTTTCTCTTCATGTGTAACATGAACACCTGATACATTCCTCCATGAAGTCATTCCTCTTAGGCAGATAGCCCTCATAGCTTTACCGTATTCGAATAACTTAACCTATTCTACAAAGCTATCTATAAAAGTAATAATATTCTTTTATAAGAATACACTTAAAATTATTATTTTTTCCTTATTACTTAAAAGAATCAGTGAATCTAGCTTCTCTATAAAGATTTCCACGAATGTAACATTCCCTATAAGGATATATCTGAAGGAAACTTTTCTTTCCTTGCCCCTTAAAAGAATGAGTTATGTTGTACATAGTGAGTCAACAGAGTTTAGGACTAAATTCCTACAAAGTCCAAAATTTAAGAAAACGAAGTTTTCCCGTCTTACCTTTAGTATACGATCATTGTGAAGCTATACAGGGTTTGCGGTCCTACAGGTGGATTCGTTCATAAAATTCATCTTTTAGCATACATTGTAAGTCTATGATTACTATTTTCTGAATCTCTTTAATGCTATTAAGACATTAATATACAAGCTGAAACTCAATTTAAAAAAGAGAAAATAACTCGCAGGTGCCAAATCTGTTGACTAAGGGGTTTGAGGTAATACTTGACGAAAATGTAATTGTATGATGTATTGCTAGAAACCCTTGACGAGATGGAATTGTGTGATAACTCATTATCTTGCAGCAGAAATCAGTTATTCGATTCAGCTTTCTCAGTAAAATGTTCTGGAAAAAGTCTTTAAACATTTGTCCATTACATCTTTATAAAATGTAATGGACAGAACCTGTATACCTCAAGGTACACAGGTATACCTCAGGTATACCTGTGTACCTGTATACTTTATAAAATGTAATGGAGTATACTTCAGGTAAAAATCCCTTGGGAATTATCCCTTTCCAATCGAAAAAGTCACTAACTTAAATCTTTAGTCGACATTTCTAGAACTGAATTTCAGTGACCATGTTCCTTTTTTCCATCTCAAGCAGATGACTGCCATTTTGCATGCAGATATTTGATCTTCTTTCTCTTCTACATCATTCAGTGAAAAATAAAACGGTGTATTTAATTATGGCAAAGCACACTAGGGCTATCTGCCTAAGGGGAGGGATGCCTTCGTGGAGGACTTTCTAAGGGAAACTGGCTCGTATACACGTTACACATGGGGAAAACCACGAAAACACCCATGCAGCCAGCCCGCTCGCGGGATTCGAACCTCGGACCGAACTACCAGTGTTCAGCGACTTTACCGCTCGGCCGCTGGTGGGCTGAAAAATAAAACGAAAACAAATTTTTCTCTTTTTAAGATTTTCCATGGCGACAATTTCGTGAGCAGTGCCTTGTTGATGTTGAGCTACAAATCAGCAGTCATTCGAAATGACAGACGACAATTTTGTGCTACAATTTCTGAACTTTTTCGAATTTTTCGTCCACTTGAAACTGCGAAGAGAGGCCATTCTAAGTTCATCAACACCTTTTCGTCCATACCAATGAGAAACGTTGAATCGTTTTAAAGCTTGATCGTTATGTGATTTACACATTTCAAATGTCTCAAAGCTTTCATACCCATGTTCATTGGATCCTCTCCACAGAGAATTCTGTCCTTCAGCAGAAGATATTTCAAGAAAAGCAAGTTGAGATGTCATAGTAATATATAGTATCAATTATCGTTTGGCGAGTTTGGTCGACTTTGTTAAAAAAAAAATAGTTTCAAAATTATGAAGAAGCGATGTGTAGTTTCTATTATCTGAAATGCTAAAAAAGGAAATTTCTGCACTACCAAATGTTACGATGATCTGGTAGAACAAAAATTTATCTCTATGTTTTCTTATATATTAGATTATTATATTATATATTAGATATAAAATTATTCAAAAAAGGCTTCAAAAAGTGAACTACTTAAAAATTTTGCATTCATTAGCCACTGAATTTTCTCCGTACAAGAAGACTAAAGTGGTGACGTCACGAAAGACTTTGCGCCTTTTTGTCCGGAAATTCTCTGCCAATAGGCGTACCTCCGAAACAATAGAGATATGGAAGCTAGATGTCAAGATGAAAGAACGAGCTCCATTGGTTACTTTCCTTTTTTTTTTTTTTTTTTTTTTTTAATCAACCTTTTTTTGGCTTTATTGTTATGGTCCTTCTTGTCTTACCTTTGTCTTATTTTTTGTTTGATTTTTGCTTTCAGCGTTTAACAAGAGACAAAACGAGCCTCGTGCGCCATAGGAAACTCATTTTTACCCGTTGTGGCAAGCCTAACTCGAATGACTGAAAGAAATAGAAATTTAATGGTGAACGATATTTGAAATGTCAAACTCTTCAGGCAGCCATTTTTAAATTTCAGTAGGCATTTAACACATAGGTGACACATAATATATAACTGTGTATCAAATTTGGAATACATAGATAATAACATATTATTATCTTATATTCAATATGTAATTAATATAAGTTAGTCATGTTATGATGGTGCCAATTTCTATGAACACCTTTGGGAGTTTTGAGGAATATTTTGAGCTATTGTGAATAATAAAAAAAAAAATTTCGAATATCAAGTTTGCTAATTTCATACATCACCTTTAATTTTCTATTTATTTGTATTATTGCAGTTGTTAAATTATTTCTCGGCCTAAAATATATATAAGGTTAAGCTCACTTTTTTTAAAACTAGAATAGTCTGATTACCAAACCTAACAGAAGAAATTTCACATTGTATGCAATTTCAGAGTACTAAATGAATAGAAAAAAAATAATAGTAACTGAAATTTATTCTACGCTTCTGCTTGAAGTACTAAACAAACTTTACACAGATGTATTTCCATGATTGCAAGAATAATAGACATCAAGTAGATTCGAGCTATATCAAATTACGAATTAAATTCTATTATAAATTTCAAGGTCTAATTTTCTATTAAGCAAAAGCCAAAATGAAAACTGACTAGTTCAGATGTCTTTCGCTCGGCTACGGCTAAAAATAGAGCAATTGTTTTAAGGTTTTCCTGCCGGAGCTAATCCTCTAGGCTTCAATTAGATTCTTATTCTTTTTAACATTCTGTCATTTACATATTCTTGTAAGAGTAGATGAAAATTAGGTGTACGGAACAGATTTTAACATAAGCAAAGAAGTGTTAATTAAAATAAATCTTACAAATAGTTCAGTGTTACCTTCACTCATTTACATACTAAAATATTACGCAAAGTAATCCTGTTGTCATATCCAAACCGAAACTTCGAACTCTGATCACCATGCACGATTTTAGGTCATGTTATAAGGTATGTCTCCCGCCTTCTTAGCATACCTTCGTAGTGTAGTGGTCAACACGCTCGGCGCGTATTTCAGAGGTCCGTAGTTCGATTCACGGAGAAGGCACTGCTCATTTTTCATGATTCCTGCTGCAAAAAAAAATCTTAATGGCTCTGCAGTGGCGCCTGAATTAAAAAGGTGGTTAATAATGATTCTTCACCACCAGGATCTGGCGATTGGGTCCCCAAAAACCTCAGTCGCCCTTTAAAAGGGGGAGTATGTAAGGTATGTCTCCCGTCTATTTCGCATGCCTTCGTAGTGTAGTGGTCAGCATGCTCGGTGCGTATTCGAGAGGCCCGTGGTTCGAGTCTCGGTGAAGGCGTTGCTCATTTTTCATCTCTCCTGCTATTAGAAAAATTAACGTCTCTACAATGGTCTAAGATCAAGCTTTCAAAGCATATTAAATAGACTTTATGGAATACAGGAAAGGATCGTTTTTCTCAGCAAGAAAAAAACGCCCCTCGTTATCTGCCGTTTGTGCCAATGAGTGTCGATGCCAAGTGATCAATCATATTTAAAAAAAAAAAAAAAAAAAAAAAAGGATTTTACATGAAGGAAAAAAAAAAGAATATGGCAAAGAAGAAAATGTATGTGTATAGCCTGTAGAATCATTTGAAGTTTGAGTAAGAAGCATAAAATTAGCTGTAATCTTCGGAATTCGATTATCGGAGCTCACGATAGCTAGCTGGACGTGTTTCTAGCAACTGGTAGAGAAGAAGAAAACAAATGTAGTACATCAAAATATTCTCCGTTCTCTGAATTCTTGATTTCATGGAGTAGTGTTCATTACATTGCCAGAATTTATATATACATATACTAAAACCCAAGTCGCCCTTTAAAAGGGGAAGTATATAAGGTATTTCTCCCGCCTTCCTAGCGTGCCTTCGTGGTGTAGTGGTTCTGCACGCTGGGCTGGTATTCCAGAGATCCGTGGTTCGATTCCCGGCGAAGACGGTTGCTAATTTTTCATCTCTCTTGCTTTCAAATAAATTCTAATGTCTCTACAAAGTATCTAATGCTTTGCTGTCGCATTCATGCGTTATTTGTTTAATCTATTGCGGTGAAATATGTGATATTTAACTGCCTAAGGCAGGGAAACTTTCCTGAAGGACTTGCCTTAAAATGCTATTTTTTTTTTTTTTTTTTTTTTTTTTAAATTATGTATATCTTGATTTTGCAGTTATATATAACATGAGCGAAAATGTTGCGAACACATGTCAAGATTTTTCCTTCTTGATTTTAATAGATATGTAGGTACTGAAAAATGTTTCTCCAATGTGTCATTTAGATTACGTGACAGCTGTGTCAAATGGTTGGAAAATCGGAGCTTGCTATTGATTCAGAGCCTATTATGCTTCCACAATAAGACGGTCTTGCTCAAGCATCTCTAGGTATTTAAATATTCCTGCAAACATAATCTCGAAAACATGGAAGCTATTTGTTAGCACTGAAAATTGTCACCCAAGTGAAAATGTTAAGGGTCTATTCCAAATCGACCACAAATTCTTGAAAATATGAAACAACTTTAGCATTTCAAAATATTTGCGTATATTTTCACTCGGTAACTTTTCTCGTAAGATAAAAAAAAAGTGCATTACTGCTTGCATTCGTTCTAGAGATCCTCTATCGCCTTCTGATGGTTTGAAATGTACACGAGAAGATATTTGGGCCAACATTTTAGGTGTAATATTTCACAAAGAATCTGTCATTCAAATTAAAGCTACCATCACACTTACGGACGCGAAATAGAGTAGGCAAAATTTCCTGGAAACGTGTTTTTTTTTCCCCCGAGAATCAGTTTGACGGCAAGTTTTTATCCGCAGAATTTCACGTTTAGCCGCCTAGACGGCATACCGTTAGGAGAGCCTACTGCGGTACCTAAGGACCGAGATTTGAATCCCGGAGAAGGCATGACTGTAACTATCCGTCCCTTCAATAGTAGGCAACAATGGCAGCCTATAAGTGATTCTAGAACAAAACGGTCACCACTTATGAACTCAGGAGTGGACAATGCTGAATATACAAGTGCCCACTATAAAAAAAAAAAAAAAAAAACATAAAGGTTTTAGATTTTAAATTACGTGCAAAGAAGCGTTTTTTAAAGTTTCGTGTGTTACCTTTATTTGTTAAATATCATGTTCTTTGCACTTGAACCATAAAATTCAGTTCAACAGCACTGTCGCAAAATAATTTTAAAATGAGCATCTCTTTAAAATTTCCGCTACACAATTCCGCGTGCTGGAGATAAAAGGTATCCCCCCCCCAACGTAGAGTGCTGTCGCTTTTAAATCGTTGAGTTTGTTAATCGAAAATTCGTTAAAGTTTTACAAAATATGAAATTTATAATAAACAAAGTCCAAATTTCAAATCTGGGCTTTCAGTTGCCCATATTCGCAATAGGATTACGTCATTCAAAATTGGACGGCTCTAGGACGAGAAACATGCATACATTTATGCAGATTCTTCATTATTTAATTTCTTCAAATGTAATACAGGGCGATAATATTTAGTGGTAACAGTTTGAAAAGTGATACAGCTTTTTAAAGATTTCAACACAAAAATGTCATAACTAAAACAATAGTCCCTCAGGGACAAAGCCCCTTTGGACTAAAAAGAATTTTGCGATAATAATGTAAAAGTTTCGACATAGGTTTTGCCCCGCTCATCCAATCAGTAAGAAGGAAAATTCACAGGACCTAACAATGTAAAATTTCAGGGAGTAAGGATTCCTCGAAGTTTCATCGAACAGGTAGGTAAAATTCTTATCCAATGTAACAGCAATTTAATTCTACGAGAGGATTTTCCAGGAAATATTGTGAATTGCCTAAGATATTATAGAATTTATTACAGCTTAAATCATTAGGAAGATCAATAATAACTTAGCATCTTAATAAGTTCTAGTAAACAGTTTTAATGACCTACTGCCTGACTAATTTACATAGTAAATGAGCCCCTTAAAAATGAAATTATTGTATAGTGGTAGATTGCAAGCGTACTCGCGAGATCTCATACACTCATTTGTATGCCGTTAATGGGCTAGTGGAACTATACTAGCTCGAAAATTTTAGGTGATAAAATTTTCCAATAAATTTATATTTAACATTTCAAAATATGAAAAAGGAGCGTGGCAAAATTACGTAGATTTTTGGTTCATTTGTAAACCCGCCTTTCGAAAAAAAAAAGAGAGAAGAGTATAGTCAGATTTTCATCTGGACTGGATGAGTTCTTGTTGCGTTGATGCGAGAACGGATGAGTTAAAATTTACTTTTTCTATTATTGCTACAAGTATGTTGCTAACTATTGGCAGTAGATCGCAAGAAATTTAGGAAGGAGGCATAGCACTGTATGCCTATTATGATGGTATGCCGGTGTGGGGCCATTGATTCTGTCTTATGTTCATAATACCCTGTGAACGGTCGACACCAGAATTATGTCTTCAGATATTTAGGATGGATACAGGTGTAAAGTTAATGCCTTATGCGATGCTTTACGCTAATACTATGTTGATCCTACGCACGATCGATACTGTGCAGCGTCGATTCTGTGCACAAGCGGTCCTATGAATAATGATTTGTATCACAAGGACATGCACTAAGGCATCTCGCAGTTTATTAACATTTCTACTAAACGGTTAGTGATAACAACAAACGCTTTGATAAATTTAGAATGTGTTCCAACGAAGCTGTCAGTCAGCAGTAAGTTTTATGTTTATCCGTGTGTTAACTTTTATGCTGATTTTATTCACTGCTTTATCTCTACAAGTTAAAAACATTGTGGACGGGAAAGAAAAGAAAGAATGAAATTCGTCTTTGACCAAAGATGGAGGCTTAGAATTTCCCTTTGCCTTTTTGTTTCCGCCGGTGTGTAATGATCATTTTGCGACACTACCTTTTATGCGTCTATTCGTTAGGTGCAATTCGTGTTCAACCGGGGCGATTAGTTGCTGCCGGATCTTGTTTTTGCGCCGGATAATGACTTAGAGTAAAGCGTAATTCAGGGTTGGATAGCACTAAAGAACAGAAAGCTGCAACCCTGAAACTGCTAGAATACGGGCACGTCATGTGCCCATTTTCATTTTTTTTAACCCGCAATTTCTGATTTTGGAATCAGATTCACAACTCCTAACGAGACTTGATTAGGGACTTAAGTGTTTGTCAGCAGAAAATACCACAAACAAGAGGAAATGGCTGAAGAGATGCTAGAATGCTGGGAGGCATGCAAGAGTTAAAAAAGAAAAAATAAATAAAAAAGAAGAAGAAAACTATAAACTGCGATCTAACATTTTCAAAGAAGAGTTTATATGATCCAGAATCTCAAAAAATAAAAATTAAATAAAATGAAAAAAAAAAATGACAATAAATAAAATGTCATACGAGTACTTTACTTCTCTTCTTAATTAAAAAATATCTTCAATTACCAGTCTTACAATTAAACATGCTCCGTTGAATAAAACTAAAACTTAAGCCGACAAGAGTCTTAGTTTTTATAGCACAAGCATTTGGTCCGAAGGCGTTTTCTTTTTTAAGTGTAAGAATTATTATTATTATTACATTAAAGAAAAATAAGAATATTAAAAAAGTGCATTACAATTTGAATAAATTTTTTTAAAAATATGTACAAAAGATTTCAATCTATTTATTATTACAAAATTTCGTCATGGTCGTTCAATTTGATCTTGAATACGAACGCTTGTGACGCTAGAAACCTATTTATTTATGACATACATGACACAAAATAACGTTTTTCTCAAAATGCAATTAAATAACTCAGGTAAAACATTTTTTAAAGTTTTGCTGTTAATAATACAGCAAAAAGTATTATAACTATTTATTACACCGACGAGCAAAGTTTTTATGTCAAATCCGATAATAAAATAAATCTTGTGCATTGTCAATTGACAATAACAGGCTTTCGTGTTTTTCATCTTTATGCACCTCTTATCAAAATTAACGAAGATTGACAGAAATAAAGTTTAACAATTACTTAATTAAATAATTTTACAAATGGTTCATATAAAATCATTATTTAACTTAAATCACCATATTTGTTAATTTGGTTAATCTAAAAATACTGAATTTAAAGTCAAATTTATATAAGTTAAAAAAAATGAGAAAATCTTATAAGGTATTTCTCCCACTTCCCTAGGGTGCCTTCGTGGTGTAACGGTAGCACGCTGAGCCGATACTCCAGAGGTCCATAGTTCGATTCCCGGCGAAGGCGGTTGCTAATTTTTCATCTCGCTGGCTTCCAAAAATATCCTAATGTCTCTACAATCTTATCTCCTGCTTTGCAATAAACCATTCTTTAATTTGATGCATAGTCCCCTTTGACAGAAATGCAACTCTCACATCTTGGTTTTATAGCATTTATCAGGCTGTTGATCAGCTTTTGTAAAATTACTCTCCACTCGTCTGAAAAAAGCCCTTGCCAGGAGCTTTTGGGAGGGTCGGCTGAGATATTTGAACTCTGCTATTCGGTGCCATAACGCACCCCACACATGTTCAGTTGGGTTCAAGTCTCGTGAGTAATTTTTTTTTTTTACATGACCGGCTTAATATTACTATTACTACTAAATACTAGATAAGTTATAAATACTAGATAAAGGCGGACGTGGGCAGAACAGATTAACCGTAATGGTAGAGGAATGGTGCCCACATCCTCCGTTACTACTACTACTACTACTAACTACATGACCGGGGTTTTTATTTAATAGCCATTAGCCTTGCGCCACTACAAGAGCCAGAAGGGGTGGCCATTTCATTGTGTAAGCACCTAAAAGGTGGCCACCTTTTCCTCCTACGAAGGGTCGGGCAGTTACAACCATCCCTTCTCTATGATTTGAACCCGGATCCATCGCTATGACAGTCAGGATCACTAACCACTTTACAGGCTCCGCAGCCTTGTGAGTAAGTTTATCGGAGAGATATCTTCTGTTTTTTAAGTATTCTGACACTACAGATGTTGGACGTAAACGAGGATTGTCATCCGTTAACAAAATGTCTGGCAAATAGCACCCAAAAATTACTGGCTGCTTAAGTGCTTTCATAGTTTTCCTTGTGTGTCATGAGTGCAAGCCACAGCTTGTAGAAACTACAGTTTTCGTGACAAAGAAAGTTGACCAACCTTGAACTTCACAAATGTTTTGAAAAAAAAGTGCAATTGATTCTTCATATCGAGAAAGGATATAAGTTAAAATTAGCTGTTACTGCATATAAATAATACAGAAAAAAATTATTATACGGGAAGTTTTTGATAGTTCCATGTAAACTTTCTGATAATATTTGGCAAAATTTTGAAACAGTGGCGCATCGCCGAATTCCAAAGCATACACGTGTTTCCAACTGTCAGCATATATTGATTTTGAAACTATGCGATTTTTAAATAATAAGACTAGCTTACTACTTTTATGCATTGCTTACGCATTGATCCAATTTATAACATTCTACATGATACAAATAATCTCACTGCTTTATTGAAATCACTTTATTAATGTTTTACTATGCATGTAATCTGCACTTTGAAATAAAAGACATCAGATTATTTTTCTTACTTATTCTTTACCTATTAGTTACTTCCGCTGTTAGTTACTTAAATCTGTTTACATGAAGGAAACTACTGCTATAGCTGATTTGCGTAGTTAATTGTTCCCAAACTGCACTTTTTTTTTTTTTTTTTTTTTTTTTTTTTTTTTTTTTTTCAGTTTTCAAATCAATCAAAATAATGATTGTTTTGACCATTTTTTCAGCTTGTTTGTGATATATATTTAAACCAAAATTAATTTCTTTATTTATCACATGTATATCTGCAATAAAGGGTATATTTCCATAACAGCGTAATTTTGAGAATTTATTAAATTTTGCCCGCGTTTTTTCAACCTGAATTTTTTTCTTCCTTTTCATAGTTATTAAATTAATCCGTATTGACAAAATGAACACGTATAGAAAGTATGAATAAGAACTAACTGAAAAAGTATCTTATAACCATAGTTAATAAATAAAATATAAATAAATGAAGTTATAGATGAATGAGTGCATGTAAATTAAAATTCAGCATACAGTGACGCATATTTGTTTTCGGACACTTGTCTCCAGTTCTATTTGAAAATATCAGATCCTAAATTAGCGAAATGACATTGTTTTTCTTTCACATGCACTAATGATCATATTTTTTAAAACATGCTTGTTTTGAAAAAAAATATTTAAAATTTTTCTGAAAAAAAAAGACGTTTTGAAAATGAACTCACATAAGTACTCGGACACTGAGAACAAACACATTATATTTCATAAAAATATAAAAATAACGGGATATCCAACTCTCGTTTGATATCCGTTTAATCAAAATACACTTTTCATACACATGGATTTAACTAATTTATTGAAATATGAATGTTCCATTTTATTTTATTCTTCCGTAAGAATCGCTTTTAATACACCTTTTTAAGGAAATATCGCGTTTACTTATTCTTTGCTCTAACTTATTAGAAACATGCTTGATAGAATTTGGAATATGGAGGAGTTTTGATAATTCAGGATAGTTATATAATAATCACGAGCTAACGTTCAGGGCTGTATGTTAGCATCGTTATTCTGATAGAACCATGAATGTATTTTGCATTTTAAGTTTTCTTGCAGATGCTTTCAGTTTAGTATTAAAAATATTTATATATTTATACTGATTCATATTATTTTTTAATTAATTTTTTAAGTAAATTTCTTATTCCATAGGCAGCGACACATATTCAAATCATTATGTTTCCACTTTCATGCTTAAAAGAGTAGTCAACATATTTTTCGGATTCAATTTCCTTTCGCTTTTGCCACTCAGCAATTCCTCCATCGGACCCAAATGTCTTAAATTTTAACTCGTCTGTAAATATAACATTAGTTCAATATAATAAATCTTTGCTTGACATAGATTTTGTGAATGTCATGCTTATTTTCATTGTTTACTTGTTGATAAAGCCTTCCCCTTGCTGATCGCACATTGTAGTTATGTGCTCTAATGACTTTTCTGACTAGTTTAGCAGCCAACTTATATTGCAAACCGTTCTTCTAAATCCCCTGAAAAATCTAACAGTACTAAGCTTCGGGTTTTGTTTTATTTATATGGGATAAATCAGCGATTCTTTCTGGTTAGCTTGGGACGTCGTTCATACTTCAGTGCATTTTGGACAATTCCACACAATTCCCAATGCCTTAATGCATCAAAAGTAGCTGAAAGCTTTACATCAACGATTTTTTAGCTATTTTGAATACTTTGTACTTTGACTATCTTTAAACTAAATTTCAAGCAGAACTTGTTGTTAATTGTAGAGCCTTGACTTGTTCACTTGAGACATGGAAATGCTAATATATTTCTCTAAACAAGTAATAATTTCTAAATGCAGACTTTAATTCTTGTCATGAATTTCTATTGCAGAGAAAAAATAACATATTAGAAAAAACTGGAGTCTATGTTTCAATGTTTAATACAAGGGCCTATGCAAATAAATTTCAAAAATTCAAGTGTCCACAAACAAATGTGAGCAACTGTATGTATTTATTGGTTTATTTATCTTATATTTTCCTTCTAAGAATGGATTATCTGTGTGCTCCATCGCCATACAATGCTGAATAGCCAAATATAGTTATAATTTGCATACTTTGCACTACTTATTTGCAGCAATTTTAGGAGACAATTTTCTTAATAGCATGCATTTTTAGCTGAGCAAATTCATGTATATATATTTGTTTTTCAAAATTATTGAGGTTTAAAGGGCGACAGACTCTCGTAAGCAACATCCTAAAAGAGAGTCTTGCTGATAAATTTTAACGCTGGAGGAACATCTAAAAATTGATATAAATACACTTACAATTTTTTAGTTTTGCTCTTTTCTCGTTGTTTACAGGAGGCAAACTTTTTCTTTATTTCTTCATTTTCATGACTGTGCCTTTTAGCGCAAACGTTTAGCAAAAAAACGCACAAACCAAATATTCCTGAAAATAATTTAAGAAAAAATTGTCTCCATTGAGAATAACATAAATACCGCTAAAAAAAAGTAGAAATAAATCAGACATCCATCCTTCTAACAACAACTATAAAAGATTGCTCTTTTTTAAAGTCAAAGAGCAGAATAAAGAGCAAAATTAACTGTTGGATATCAAATCTTTGTGCAGAACAGAGCGAAACAAAGCACTCCAAATGGAGTGCTTTGTTTCGCTCTGCTCCAAGGGAAAATGAAAAACGCTAACACTAGGAAAAGAAACAAGAAGCATGCTTAAATTTTGTCAAACAAAAAGCCAAATATGTCACTAGTAACTAGTCATGTAAACAAAACTCAACAACTGGAGAAAATTTTGCACACAAAGACCCGCGTGGTATAATTAAAAAATATATATTAGAAAAGTTATTAAATAAGCATAAGTAAATCTCTCCCACTCGACGAGTCTGAACCTTCCCAATAATGAAGGTATTACTACCAAATCACTAAATGACATCTTTGATGCATTACTGCAGAATGATCTCCCAGAAGAAGATATCTCAGAGCAATGGGAATTAATGAGCGACATTAGCGTTCCAAATGCAAGAAACGATCTTCTATTCACAATAAATAAATAAATAAATAAACCATGTTTAAAAACTATCAAAGAAAAAAGCACCTGGACCTGATAGGCTTTGCAATATAATGTACCAGCTTTTAAACACACTCCACCCAAATAGATCAAAGATCAAATCAAAGATCTATTGAACAATAAACCGTAATCAAAGATCTATTGAACAATAAACCGTAATCAAAGATCTATTGAACAAATGCTTAGAACTGAATGTATTATTTCCAGAAAATCTCGAAGTGGGACAAATAACATTATTCAGCAAAAAAGACAAAGGCCCCGAAAGTACAGGAGCTTTTCGTCCCATAAATCTGTTTCGCGCACTTGGAAAGATCCTTGAAAGAGCCATCGCCGACAGATTAAGGCTAACTGTTTCAGAAATAAAAGTACCAGCAATAATAAATATGGATTTTCACAAAATAAATGTTCAGTTCACCATTAATGCCGCAGTTGACGAAATACAGAAGAACATAGCAAACAACCTACATTCGTCCTTATGTTGCGTAGACTTAAGAAAAGCATTCGATTCTAAGCTAGCACTCAGGGTAACTGAATGTCCTCAAAATATGTACTGCATCTCAGATGACTTCCTCCAGAACAGAAGAAACCTCATCTTACATAACAACAGGACAGTAGAGAGATCACAGAAAAACAATTACCCAAAAGGATCATGCCTGAGTGCTGAACTTTGGAATTTAACCTTCAATATTAGCACGTCACATGAATGGCTTATTTATGCAACATGCTGATGACGATGCATTTGTAATAAATTGGAAAACGAGAGAAAATATGATGAAAATGCCAATGAACTTGAGATGTTTCATAATCTGGGCCAGAAATAAAAATTGACGTTTTCGATGAAGAAATCATATGCAGTTGTCTTCAATAAACGAGGACAGTCATTAACGAAAACATCAAAATATACAACGAATAGATAAAGAATTAAAATTGTGAAAGATGTTAAATTCCTAGGAACTAACATAGACCATAAATTCCTAGGAAGATTTCTGCCGCATCTACAATATATACAGGAAAAAACATCGGCAATAATGAAAAGCCAAAAGTAAAGGCAAGGTTTCCTCTATTGGGTAATGAGCGCGTACATACAGAAAACAATATTCAAAATCGTAGTTGAAAAAACTGCTCAATGAAGAAGCGCAGTATAGACTCGTCCATTTAACAGAAGAAAAGTGGAAAAGCTAAGAATGGCTATTCAACGGCCATTTTTGTTGACAAGATCCAGATCTTACATGATAATATCAAATACAGCTCTGTAACCCCTCACAGGAATTCCACCATTATTCCATATAGCAGAAAACCAGAGACAGAGCATTACAACTTCGGAAAGATTCTCAACTGAAAACACGAAATTCATTGCCTCAGAATATGAAGAACAAAACATCCGTATGAAATCCACCTACCCAAAGAACCAGTCATCCACATAGGCTCTCATTCACATGAAAATACTGAGGAAACTTTCTAACTAGAAATTTTCAAAGACGCCTCCAAACCTAAAGGAGGAGTCGGATGCATAATACTATCAAAGTAACCAAAATCCTACTATTCCGAAATATGACCTGAAAAGTGAAAATACAGTCTTCCAAGCAGAAGCACTAGCCATAAAAGAAAATGCCGAATACTGCATTAACAACAGTTCCCAGGAGCAAAAATTGGCATAGATTCTCTATCAAGAGTCCATGCAATAGCAGATAAAACAAGCAAATCTTCAATAATGATAAATTTAATCAATGCCTTCAGAGATCATCCCGACACTAATAAATGTTTTAATGCTCTAGCAGGAACACTTCCTTTGGGAATGAAGAAGCAGATAAATGCGCAAAAGAAGGAGCCAATAATCAAGATGCAATAACAACTGATATTCTGCTTCCTAAATCTCATATTAAAAAATCACTAAAATAAACCATACTCGAAGAAAATGCGACAGCCGGTGAGAAAAATGCCCAACAAGGTAGACAAACCTACATATTGATTCCAAATATTAAGAAAGATTAAATAAACACTAATCCATACATGATTTGGTATATTACAGGACACGGCCACTTCCCCACGTACTTCTGTGAAAGTAACATTTTTCTGTTAGACATGTGCACATGTGGGAAAAGGGCTATTCTGAACATAATTTATTCAATTGACCCCCTAATAGAAACTTTACATTTAAAAGTTTCAGTGAAAATCTAGATAGCTTCTTACGTCATGCAACAAAAAATAGACACCTGAAAAGAAAGTAGAGATAACAGGAAATCTCGAAACAAAACTGGAAGAACTATGTACACCGAGATAATATAAGCATCACCAAACCTAATACTAGTAACTTACAAACATAAAGAAAATACTTGTAAATAACTGCATATAAATGTATGTAATTCATATGAAAATGAGCTTTCAACTAAGGAGAATTACGAAATATATAACTACGTAGTGACTATCAAAATTATAATCATCGATACCATAGTTAAACGCAATAAATGTATTCGACTGTCATGTGAATCAAAGAACTAATGTATTTATGTAAATTTTTTATTTCAGTAAAGCAATTCGGGCAAACGGAAGAGAGGAAACGGCCGCTAGCTGTGGAAAGAACTACGGTGGACGGTGAACTGAATATCTCCGTAGGGTACTGCAAACCATGGGGCCCTCTAGGCCCTGTAGGGCTTTGGTGTATCTGGATAGATAGTAGATGGGGATAACACTTGAATCACCTATTGGAAAAGACCTGGTGTTCCCCAACTTATACCTGTATCTGTATCTGTCTGTGCGGACAGGTACAGATACATATTACGTGTCATCTTGCACACGAATGAGGATGTACTTAGGGTAAGTGACGTGGTTTTTATGATCCCGTAAGCTGAGATGGCACGTCTGTCCTTTCGGGTGCTAGTGGCTGCAAGCCGTTGAGATCCTGCATGGCGATCAGTATGGCTATCTCGGACTCATCGATTCCATATTTGCCTGACAGGCATGAGATCCCGATCAACACAAGCGGCAATGTCTCGGAACGATAAACCTCAATCCAGATAGTCCACAAGTCCACAGTCTTATCGCTGTCGAAATTCGATAGATGCTGGTATAAGCTTCCTCTTTTTACATGAGGTATAACATGACATATACACAAACAACGAACGTTCAAATGAGATTTCGAAACTAGAAAAGTGTTGTACAATCTTCCTTTTTATAGGCAATGTAAGTGGTCTTACTCATTATGTTCGCATGCATTGGAATGTTAATCATTCGCATTTTCCATCATGTAGTACCTATCATGAAAATTTAACGTTAAGCTTTTGTTTCATGCCGCCTTCACGATGCAGCAATTTTAATGCCCGATAGTATATTTTCAAATTTTTTCTGGAAATCAAAAATCCTAGTACAATTTATTTAAAATAAGACAAATGAAGGAAAAGAGATTTCGTGCATTTACCGTAGAAAAATGTTTAGCTATATCCTCTTAAAAATTCAGGAAACATAACAAATTCCATTCTGAGATTAGAGCATTAAAATATTTTTGTATCTTAGTTTAATCAGTTCGTAATATATTCTGTTTTTTTATTACTTATTATGCCTAATTATACAGTAATACAAAACTTAAAATAACTGAAAACTGAGTTTTGTACCTAAAAAATTAAAATTTAAAATATAATATTTGAGTAAAATGTGTATGGAAACTAAAGCAACTTTGATTTAAAATGCATTGTATTCAGAAAAATTATAAGCAAATAGTTTAGGCTTTTACTGTACATTAAAACTCGAATCATTAAAAGGTTTTTCCGTACAGAAATAGTATTTTAATCTTATAGCTGGAAAAACAAATGCAAAATTTCAGCGACCGTTCATTAAAACAACATTAGCATTTACAAAAAAAAAAAAAAAAAAAAAGAACTATATGAATCTCAAAAGAAAAAAATTATAAAAACGTAGAAATTCAGAATAAACAAAAGTCAAATCATTTTACTTCTTCAAACCTAAGAGACAAAA
This sequence comes from Stegodyphus dumicola, assembly GCF_044657685.1. NCBI lineage: Eukaryota > Metazoa > Arthropoda > Arachnida > Araneae > Eresidae > Stegodyphus > Stegodyphus dumicola. Next base: position 220,709,796 of record NC_140769.1, on the reverse strand, counting down.
TAACAAAATTAAAACTAAAACAATCAAGAAATTTGTTCACATGTTGTTAGCGAGACTAGAGAGATAAAGCGACTGATACATGAATAATATGTTGTTTTTGCTGATGCAATTTTCGTAAAAGTACACGGCTCGAGTTATTCCATTCTAAAACTTTTGAAATACTTTTTAAGCAAAAACGTGTGATTTATCGCGATTTTTCTATGTCGGACTCCTTTGAAAAACATTGATTGTTGTTTTGGGATGATGAAATGAATACTTTTCTACTCTTAATATTTCGACTTTCGATGTATGACAACAACGTAAACAAAAGCATTCGACGGAGTTTTTATGAGTGTTTCAGTTTTACTTACCTCGGCGAAACTATACATTTGAAGATCACTGCACTATGGTTTTTCCTTTACAGCTTTGGTTGTGTAAAAAAACAATAACGTTCTATGAATTCCCGAGTGGGATATGTTCATTGAGCACTGATAGTTTGCTACTGATGGACCACTGATTGAATACTGATAGAACACTAGGGGGTCACGGGCCCTGTTTACGTTCCTCGTATTAGAATGGCGTCGACATGGATGACGCAGTTTCGACTTTAGCTAGCTAGAGGTGGAGATCCATCTTCGATGATAAGAACCACCGTGTCGATTTTTAGATTGGGTCTGTTGTGCTGCCACTTGTATCTCTGCTGAAGAGAAGTCAAATATTCCCTTTTCCATCGCTTCCAGAATCCCAGACGTAGATTCTGTACAAGTTTCCACCTAGAACTCCTTGTGCGAACAGACTGATGTGTCTCTGGAAAGGAAGTCAAAGTATCACCTGTAATAAAATGAGAAGGGGTTAAAACATTAATAGAGTCAATATCACTATCGTTCACGTAAGTAAGTGGACGTGAATTCAAAATAGCCTCGATCTGGGTAAGTAGCGTGGAAAACTCTTCGTAGGTTAAAAGAGTCTCTTTCAATACTCTTCTCAGATGAAATTTCGCTGAGCGAATGCCGGCTTCCCATATTCCTCCGAAGTGGGGCGAAGCAGGCGGTATAAAATGCCATTCACTAGATGACTTAGTTAGTTCTCGGGAAACCGATTCTATTGCATACAAGGAAGACCAAATCTGATTTAGTTCTTGTAGTTTCGGCGTGCTGCCACAAAATTGGTACCGTTGTCACTGTAAATCTGCCGTGGTGCACCGTGACGTGAAATGAAACGTCTAAGTGCCGCGATAAACGAGTCTGCCGTCAGGTCACTGACTGCTTCTATATGCACAGCTTTAGTCGACAAGCAACCAAACAGAGCTATATAGCCTTTCGTTGTTTTAGAGCCACGACCCTTATTAAATTTCATGCTAATAGAACCAGCGTAATCCACACCAGATGCGTAAAAAGTTCGTTCCAAAGTCACACGATGTTCAGGTAAGTCACCCATCAATTGCGGATTTGAAGCAGCTTTAAATCGATGACATATTAAGCAATGGTTGACACAACTGCGTATCAGTTTCTTCCCTCCAATTATCCAGTAAGATTGCCTGATGAGGTGTGATAATAAAGAAGGACCAACATGAAGGTAAATAATATGAAGTTCTTTCACTAGTAATTCGCTAAATTTATGTTCAGAAGGAAGTATGACAGGATGTTTGATGTTAAATGCTAAAGACATTTCGAAGACATCCTCCCACCCGTAAGAGACCATCTTTATCTACGAATGGATACAAAGAACATAGTTGGCTCTTCTTGGGTAAAAGTTTATCTCCCTTAATACATGCCAAATCATCTTCGAAATAATGATCCTGAATTCAACGAATAATGAAATTTTCTGCTACTCGAATCTCTAGAAATGTTAGCGGCATAAGGCAGCTGGAGCTACGTGAAATGTTCTGAGTAACAAGATGCTTCTTGCAATTAGTAATAAATCTTTGACAGTAAGCCAGAATACGAACGATTTTACAACGAGAAGAATAATGCTCGAACAAATTAGCTAATAAATCATTCGATTCACGTATATGAGAAATAAAAATAGGATCAGATCTTTGTTCGGCCTTTACTTCAGTATCATCTTCAGATTTTAATTCATATTTAGGCCATTTTTCCTCTTCCTGATGCAACCATGTTGGACCATTCCACGACAAAGTACAATTTGGTAGGAGTTGAGGTTCAATACCACGAGAAGCAATGTCTGCAGGATTCTGTTTAGAGGGAACATGATTCCAATGTTTAATAGGTATCATTTCTATGATTTGAGATGTTCTGTTTGCCACAAAAGTTTTCCACTTACGTTGGATGAGCGGATAGCCAAGACAGAACTACCTTGGAATCCGTCCACGCAAAGATTTCAAAATCAAACTTCTTTAAAATACTCAATAGAGATCGCATTAATCTGGTCAACAAATACGCAGCACAGAGTTCTAATCGAGGAATGGATACTTGCTTTATAGGCGCGACTTTAGTCTTTGATACCAAAAGATTAACCTTAACCGTACCATCGCATTTTTGGCGACAGTAAATGGCTGCTGAATAGGCCTGCGAAGATGCATCAGAAAATACATGTAGTTGGATAACACTGTCCGTTGTAAGTATGACACATCTCGGAATTTCACAATTATTGATTTGACTGAATGTCTTTTGAAATTTAAACCAATCATCTGAGATATGCTGGGGAACAACTGAATCTCAGTCGCCTTTAACTAACCATAGTTTTTGATAGAATATTTTAATCAATATAGTGCAAGGAGATAAGAGAAAAATGCGAGCAGATTCTGCCAATATGCGTCTCTTTGTTATAGGTGCGTTGATGTGCAGTGTAGCTTTAAAACTAAAGGTATCAGTAGTTGAATTCCAAAAAAGTCCTAAGACTTTCGAACTTGAATTAGGAGATATCTCAAAATCAGAATTCAATGAACAATGTTCCTTAAATTCAGTTAAGAATTCTACAGAATTTGAATTCCACTTCCTCGAATCAAAACCACATGCATGTAAAATTGAAAATATTTTCTTGCAGACAGATACTGCATCATCAACTGTATTTGCACCCGACAATAAGTCGTCCATATACATATCTTCTTGCAATATACGAGATACATCTGATTCCTCTTTAGAATCTAAAGCTATCTGCTTCAGACATCGAGTTGCTAAAAATGAAGCAGAGGAAAGACCGTACGTAACTGTTTTCAACTTGTACGTACGCATTTTATCACTGGAATTGTATCGCCAAAGTATCAATTGATAATTCTGATCTTCAGGGGCTACCATCACCTGACGATACATCTTCTCCACATCGGCTGTGAAAACAATTTTAGGAAATCGAAAATTAATCAAAATCTCAAAAATATCTCTTTGTAATTTCGGACCTACCCCTAAAAGAGAATTCAATGATATACCATTTTCAGATTTACAGGATGCATCAAAAACTACTCTTAATTTTGTTGTTGTGCTAGAAGGTTTAATGACCACATGATGAGAAGGATAAAACTTTTCTATATCCGATTTGTTAGATAAATCATCATTAATCACAGTCATATGTCCTAACTGTTCATATTCATGTATGAAATCTTTATACTGTTTTTCAAATTCCGGATTGTCTTTGAATTTTCGTTCCATGGAACGCAACCTTGAAATTGCTGCCGGTTTTGAATCACCCAACTTCAAATGCGATTTATAGAATGGAAGTTTTACCACAAATCACCCATCTGAATTAACAGAATGAGTGTTTTGAAAATGTGATTCACAAAATTGTTCTTTAGGTGTCAGAAATTCCTTCTTCCCAACATCGACAATATCCTCCATTTCCCAGAAGCGTTTAAGTTTGTAATCAATATTTATATTATCTTCCAGCTTTATGAAGTGTGAATTTGCTGTTTTGGAGCCTTCCATTTTATTTCCGACCTTCCCAGCAATCACCCAACCGAAAATTGCATTTTGAGCTACAGGCTCATTTTTCGAAGCATATATTTGGCCACATCTTAAAACGGAGAAAAAATAATCAGCTCCTAAAATAAAATCAATTTCTTTGGGTTGAGCGAAATTCGGATCCGCTAACGGAATAGATTTAATGTATTCTATATGCTTTACATTAATGACTTGTTCCGGCAATGGCAAAGTTAACCTATCCAAAATGTATGCGTTAACATCAATTATTTCATTATTTAGCTTTGACTGAATTTTAAAATCAACAGAACCACGAGTTTTGGAAGCTGGCACTCCGCCAATTCCACGCAAAAGTAACCTTTGATTTGTTCTTTTTAATCCTAATCTTCGAACAGCTCGTTCAGAAATAAACGAACTTTCACTTCCGGAATCCAATAAAAATTTAATTTCCATAGTTTCGCCACTGGACGAAAATGCGAGTGCGAGAACTATAGGCAAAATCGCCGAGTTGCAATTTTGAATCGTAATACTGATAACTACCTGACCTTGACCCTCGCATGATTCATTCGAAATTCTCTCTGGAATCTCCTCTGTGCTTTCGTTTTCATTTGGCGCTTTTAAAAGCTGTACGTTGTTAGCTTTAATATCTTCATGCAACAAACTATTATGTGTTTTTGAATTACATAAATTACACTTTAACTGTGAATTACAGTTTTTGATTAGATGTGAATTTAAACATAATAAACACAATCCTCGTTTTCATACAAAGTTCTTTCTAGCAGTAACATCCAAATTCTTAAATTTAACGCATTTATATAACGCATGAAGTCCGTTACATTTCGAACATTTAGTATTACTAAATTTAGAATTCTGTAATATTTTAGAACTGACATTACTACATTTATCAACAACTTTAGCTTCCGCTTCTTTATTTATGATAATTTCGAGAGAAGAACACCTTAAATTTAAAAATTCAAAAAATGATTCCAATGTAGGGAAATCATCTTCCGCTGTTTTCTGTGCCCATAACTTTCGAGTTTCTGAATCTACCTTTTGAAGCAACATAAATATTAACCATGGATCCCTAGAAGTTGCTTCGTCACCAAGAGCCTCCAAGAAGTTGCTTCGTCACCAAGTAAACCTCTGATAACTTCATCGGAAGTATCAGCTAATTGCCGTAAATTAACATTATCAACCTGTAAAATACATTTTTGATCCATAAATGTTTTAATTAAGCATTGTACGATTTGTTTCTTTTTATCGTACCTAGCGAGCAATTTTGCCCATGCTTCTTCATAAGAATTATTTGATAACGGAATATCCATAAATTCCAATAATCCATAAATAAATAAACGGAATATGTTTAATTATAGAAGCTGGTTCATCAGCAAGTGATCCGATTAAATACTGAAATTTCTGTATATTCGATAAAGAAGTATTATGTACTGTTGCAACAAACAAATCTTTAAAATCCATCCAGTCATTAAAGTTACCCGAAAAAATTGGAATATTTAACTTAGGTAACTTAAAGTTACTAATATTAGAATTTCCTGAAAAATTTGGCACATTAGCCACATTCAATACATCTAATAAATTTTGATACTGAAGTTTCAAACTAAAGTACTTCGATTCAAAAATCTTCAATTTCTGTCTGTTCTTCTGGTAATTTGGCATCAAATTTATCAAAATCTGAAAAAATCCTTTCCAAGCGTTCCAGATGCAAAATTATTTCATTTTTAGATAAATCGGAAGAAAGAGTATTCTGAAGCCTTGTGAAGGCCGCTTTTGCCCTACCACGCAATCTAATGACAGTAGCTTGATCCATAATAAGTAATCGAAGTATTCAAGTTCAAAATGAAAATCAATACAAAATAGATATAAAACTTCAAGAATCAAATTCAAATGTAAATCGAAACAAAAAGCACTCATCTGTACTTGAACTGCTGACGAATTTTCTATCTCGTCGGTGCCTCCAGAAATTTGTTTACGTTCCTCGTATTAGAATGGCGCCGACATGGATGACCCAGTTTCGACTTTAAATATACTTAATAAATTCAACGACTCAGTCTATTTAAATCAAACTCAATACATTTAATAATATAACATTCACACGTAAACATTTAGTAATAATTCAGGAGTGCAGATAAGCTTTAAAATAGGAATTACAACGGTTACAGGCCAGCTACGCTTTTAGCGACCGAATTCTACGAACGACAAATCTCAAAAGCGTGTTGCCAACGCAAGGCAACGAAAAGGTAGAAATTAATTCGATAGGCGTGGAAGTGAACAGGCCCCTTAGAAAAATCTGTGAAACCATCCTTCCTGAGGAAGAAGTGAGAATGGGCAATGTTGTTGAATATTTCACATTACAGCTTTTTTTTAGACTCTGAGTCATGATTGCCAGATCTATTATAATGCAAATATGTAACTATTCGTTCTTTATTAAAACTCACTTAAATCTGCATACGCCATGCAATATAAATGAAGCAGAATAGAAACTCATTATCCATCAGTATATACGGTGATTCCAAACGAATACATCATGAATACCAGTATAGTATATCACGTGAATACAGATAACATGAATGATGATAGTAAGCCCCACTTCTAAAGGAGGGTGAGAGAACTTTTAAGCAAGCCATATTGCAGCGTAAAATATGATTGCTTTGCTTCATTTACACCGTAAAAGGTACTTTACGGTACATATGAAACAAACTTTGTCTTTCTGTCAGTTTCAAAGAATACAGTTTTAAATGAGGAAAAACATCTATGTTAAAATTATCCCAATTACAAGGCATCATGTTCTTTATGATTGCAGTCAATTCGGGAGCGATGGGAATTGAGAAACGCTGGGAAAATTACTATCTCAAACCATTAGAATAAAAAAAAGGAAAAAGTGCATAAGATAATAGCAGCGTTAGCAGATGATGACACAGTATTTTAGAAATTGTTTTTATCCCCAGCACTACGTAATTTAATGGATTGTACATAATCTGGAATATATAATCTTTGCTTAATCATTCATTAAAAATAAATTGATAAATCATAAAAGTAAATTAAATATACAGTTATTAATCTTCTCTTTTCCATCCATTTCTTTGGATTTTTATTTCGGTATGGAGATCGGCTGGCGAAAGCCACGCGTGATATTTAGCATGAACTGTCGCTGTGTGGATGTTAGAATCTCTTTTTTCTTTCCTTCATCGGCAGGGCCCATGTCGCAGCTCCATATGTGACGATTTTTGTGATAACGGTTTTCTAGAGGATGTAGCTGATGTGAGGATTCAATCCCCAATTAAATCGTGCAAAGGTTCTGTCCCATTTGGTGGGTGTGAGTGCGAATCTTTATATCATGGAGATCTTTCTATGAAGTTGAATTTTTGGTTGTGCAGTAGCCCAAGATATTTTAATGATTTGACTTTTTAATTTCATTTGTTTCTAAGTTAATTAAGAGTTGCTTTTTAATTTTCTGTCCTGGCTTATGAATGATCATTACTTGCGACTTGAAGATGGAGATTTCTAATTTATGTCTCTTTCAGTGATGCTGGAATCTGCTTAAAAATACATGTAAATTGTTAATGGAATTCTATGTTAAATATAAAATAGGATTTATTAGTTCCTGTACAATTTTAATTGCGTCGGATTGGCCGTGATTTCGGTTTACTGTAATTTATAGAATAGGTTCTAAAACTTCAGTGAATCCATAAAATTGTACTTTCGTTTTTAGTGCTTGTTCATTGAAAGGAGTTAAACATGCAGTACAACATTTTAAAAACCCTTATAAAAATGCGTTTTTATTTAAAAGTACTTATAATAAATACTTTCTTAAAATAAGTACTTTTATTCATAGGGAGGGAAAAGTACTTATTTTTTATCATGTCGCCATTATTCGCTCTTTCTGATTTCTTTAAATATTGTACATTTTTTGTACCTAATCTGGAATAGTTAAACTTTGCTTTATCATCCATCAAAAATATATCGATAAGACGTCAAAGTAAATTAAGTATACAATTATTAATCTTCTGTTTCCGATCAACAACTTTCATGTAACAATAAGCTCAGTAATTCAAACAGAAATATTGTTTTCTTTTCTGTCTTGAAATTTGTTATCCTTGTTTTGAACCCTGGAATAATTCACATTATCAAACGCATATATTCTCCAATTTAAGTTGCTTTAGGAATAGTAAAGAAATTAAGGAATTGTAATATGATAAATTTTCTATTTAAATCTCGATATTTATCCATACCATTCAGTATACTATGTAGATCGATTTCTTTTATCCATAATGCAAAGCTATGGTCTTAGTAACAAGCCAGGCGGCTTTTCGCCCAGAACTACCAACAGAGAAAGAGTTTAAATTGCCATTTTATTTACTTGAAACTCTTTAGCAAAAATGCACGTACTTCGTGCTTACAATAACACCGACTACTTGCGGTGGGAACTTAAGAAAAATTTAAGAATAACTTTAAACTTCTAGTCTGAATAGAATTTAATTGAAACTTTTAGTCTGAATTTTGTGAAAGGATTACTTTATAGCGTCTTTTTGTAAAAATCCTAGCAGAAAGTAGCATGAAAATTACTTAAATGCAAAAATAACCTAACAGCTGTAATATGAATTAAAAAAATTCCGAAGTTTGCTAATCTATTCGACCTTTGTGCAAAAGTTCGTTTTCTCGAAATTTTGGAAAATCCTCTATACTTTGCAAAATTCAATTCATATTGTGATAAAATTACAGATGATCGATAGGGTTCCTATTTTGACATGTAAAGTTTAAAGTTTTCAAACGGTTAATACTGACTGAACATTTCATTCATAACAATATCACAAAGCATAGCAAGACCATCATGCAAACTTAAGCAATAAAATCCATTGAGACGCAGACTATTGAAAGCAAATCCATCCATAATGTTCACACTTCTTAGCATTTCTGTTTTACGTTGGATTTTGCATATCCCACAAAACATACGAGAATCCGTTCGAAGTTCTGGTTCCCCTTCCCACGACAGCTATCATTATCCAAGTCGAGGGGCAATATAATAACCGGGCAGTAGGTGGAAGATCGCGATTTACAAGTTCCCCGGGGAGTTGGCCTCTCTTTCCGAGGACAACCCTAGCGGTTCCCCTCTTCGGAGGAGAGATCCCTCTAATGAGAGGCAATACCGGCCTGAGGTTTGATTTAAGAGAGACAGAACATCTCTCGTATTTCTCTCTCGGGAATTGTGTGTATTCTCTTTTTATGTGCTGTGTATTAAATGCATACGTGTACATTGTTTTCTTCATTCTTCTTTGTCACGAGAGCTTTCTTTCTGTGTTCAGGGATTTAATTGCTTATTTTATCTTGCAGTCTTTATATTTTAGATTTACTCCATGTTCAGTTCACCTTGCTTCAAGCCAAAACTTCCCGCGCAGAGCAGAAATGAGCTTAAATGTAAATTTAGGCAACGTAAATCATATCAATTACCTGTAAATGATACATTTACTGTGGTAATTTTATCTCAATTAAGAAAAAAAAAAAAAAAAAGAAAGGCCTGTCTTGAATAGAGAAATTTCTCAGATTTGTTTATGACTCAGGTTTTATACTGACTATTTTGTCAAATGCTTTTGGTCGAGAATTATAGTCTATACTGAAAAAGAAATAACTAAACACTATTTTATACATCTTATCAAAATCCCACCATAACAAACATCGTTATTTCGAGATAAACACACTTGAAGTTAAGCTTTGTGAAAATTTGAATTGTGTACAGTAATTCTGACATATTTACTTCAGATATATATTCATGTATTTATTATTATTAGAATGAATTTATTTCTTTTACAATGATGTGAAATATCAAAACCGAAGTACGTGAAATGGTTATAAATGGCATATAATAAAAAATGGATTTCACCTTCTGATATAAATAAAATCTAGACTTCGCTTCTTTCTCTCAGGAATAAGTTTTTGTGAATTATTACTTTCTAGTCAAAAAAGGTCAGCAAATCTGTTATGAACCTTCTGCAACTAAAACTGATGATTGCAATTTAATCTCAGAATTGTAAGCAAAGCACTTAATTTTGTCTCCAATTAATTTTTTTTTTTTTTTTTTTTTTTTTTTTAAACGTGAGGATTAATGTTTGAAACTTCGTTCAAATAATTTGCTCTGTTTTTCTGAGCTTTTGAATTTAAAGGGAGGTGCTATTCATTGGATCAAAGAAATGATTAATTGCACAGAAAATTCTATTTGTAAGCAGACGATATTTCAGATTAAGCAAGTTGAGATGACATAGTAATAAATATGTCCAACTCTCGGTTGGCAGATTTAAAGGAATTTTTTAAAAATTTAATTCTAGAACTTTATTAATGCCGCATATTTTGAAAAATTTAATGCATTAAAACTAAATAAAATTTAATTGAAATAATTCATAAACTTATAAACATAGTAACGATGCATTTCTAAGAGGGTGCTCTAATAATAAAAAAAGACTGTATCAAAACCAACCAAATTGGATTTAAAAGCTAGGATTCGGACCTGTTCCTTCCATTTGCTCTTTTCATAATGCACTGCCAGCTAGCAAAATAGAAGAAAGGAATATGACATTTTCGCTTAAATGCACTTTCCTTGTTTCTGACATGCGTAGTCTAAAAAGAAGAAAAAAAGCATGTTAAAGAAAACTTTCCAACTCAACAATCCTTGCAGAGCGAAAGAGAGAGAAAAGATAAAAAGACTTTTTTTTTTTTTTTTTTTTTTTTTTTTTTTAAATAAAATTTAGTCCAAAATATTTCTTCCAGCAGAATTCGCAGTGAAATACTTTTTACCATTACTTGTTTATTTATTTTTTTAACTCTTGGAGGGGAGAAGGGGGTTATCTTTTCATGGCGAGCACCAGAGAGGGGGGTACAAGGAAGGGGTCGAGGTAAGGAAAAGAGAGAACCCCCCGTGAGTCGCTTTCACTGTCGCAGGGCGGCCATTAACAGTAATTGGTTCGAGGTTTCCATTGTGGAGGTGCAGTGGATTCTCCCTAATGATGATCCGGCAGGTCTAACAAAGTGGCCGGAACGGCGTTTTCTCCGGTGCCTTACTCCTCCACCCTCGCATCCGTACTTGTTCCCTCCCCCCAACTTTCCACATGCCCTTTCTGATCTCCAGTTCGTCGATGTTAGTGATGGTGTTTCTGCTTTCTAACGGAATTGGATAGATATCTTACAAAAAAAAAAAAAAAAGGGATTGCTTGAGAGCGGGATTAGGTGGATTTATTTCATAACGGTGCCCCATCATGAAGGTGTCCGCAATTTTATGCAAGTTGGCCGTTGTTCAAAAAGACAGAAACTTTCGCAAAGGTCCCCCGGCATACAGATGCTTGTACCTCGCAACCTTGTGAAGATTAATTTAAAATTTGTAAAAAACAATTATCGTACATGCACGGGTATTTTTACGTCAATGCAGCATTATGCCAGGATTTTATTAGTAAAGCAAATGATAATTCTACTTGCGTAGCAGTGCCCCAACGTAAAGACACCTACACCTTTTACCAAGTTTGATTTTACAAGTTCGAAACTATCTGCCACGTTTATGATGAGTCTCTGATATGAAAACATCCGACTGAACTGTGACATCGTTAGAGATCAAAGATTGAATCTGCAGGAAAGGAAACCTGGTCCAATTCAATACTATAGCTGCCAGGAATATTTTCACTGTTGTTCCCACGGTCAGAGATATTCGCAGTGTAAAATGGAGAGAAGAAATTTACTAAAAAATACCATCGTCTAAGATACCAGCCATTCAAATGTGTCCTGTGTCGAGAATCTGTAATATCTAACCTTCTATAATATCATACAGTTAGTGCGATCTTACTAGGAAACCTCGCTACTTCTCGCACAGGCGTGAATAATACCAACACAGAAGAAGAGTAGAACAAACCCTTTATTATTCGTCAAACTCTTAACAAAAAAGCACAGACTTCATGCTTACAATAACTCTGACAGCTTGTGGTGTAACTTAAAATAGTTAAAAAAATAAATTCAAAGCTAAGTAATAGTGCTAGAATAAACAAATTATTTTGAGGCTATTTTAAGTCAAATCAACTACCAAAGAAAATTCTTAACAAACAAAATCCGCTTCATAAAAATCATATGCCAGGAATTCAACAACCTACCCGATGATAGGCTTACCAAATGACCAAAATGCGTGGCCACAAATTACGATTTACGGCTGAAAAGGAAATGAGCAACGTGCGCTGTACTAGCGAAATCACACTCTGACTAACTTTCTCTTTTCTCTCTGACTAACTCTCGTGTTTAAATTCTCTTCTTCCCTTTAACTTAATTTGCCTCCTGCCGAGGAAATGCGAAGGTAAATTGAGGAGTTCAAAAAAGGTAACAAAAATTAGATTAATTGGTTATTCAAACTAAGGGAACCCCCCTCAACGAAATTTATTGAGTGTTCAAAACATCCCAGGAGATATGCCATTAATTTTAAGTCAATTCAACTGCCAAAGAAAATTCTTAGCAAACAAAATCCGCTTAATAAAAATCATATGATAGGAATTCATTTTGAAATAAACGACACACTTCACGATAGTTTATTCTCAGCATTTTATTATTATTTTTAGATCAGAAACAGAGAATAACCAAATCAAAGACTCTATGGGATATTAAAATAAAAGTTAGGATTTTAGTTTTCTTTTTTATCTTTATTATTAGCCCATAAGGCGTTCATTAGCACAGAAAGGCTATTAATTTCGTTATGGCATTTCGGGTTGATTCGCTATAAATGTCGGCTAATCTTTTCAGATTGTTGCCGCCAAATATTAGATCCCTGCATTATATTTAAAGAAATTAAATAATGAAGAATCTGCATAAATGCATGTATGTATGTTTCTGGCAATGTAATAAAACAATGGTACCTAGAGCCATCAAATTTTGAATAACGTAATGTTCTGGTGATGTCCACTTCTAGCCGTGGATTTTGAGCCAGATAGGAAAAAAGTGGATTCTTAGCCACCCCACTCAAGGAGGTTGGAGAAGTGAAAAGTTTCCGCTACTCCGTAAGCGCAACTGCATATTTGGCGATAACTTGCTAAACTTGGCTTCTATAGAGCAGTCGAACAACGGTGAAATACAATTTATATGAATTTAACCATCTTTAAAATTAATTAATTAACAAAAAAAAAAAAATGAGAGAGAGAGAACTGATTTAAAAAAATCTGAAAGGTTTCAGATTTTAAATTACTCCCAAAGGGGCATTTTCTTAACATTTTGTATGTTACCTTTATGTATTAAATATAGGTTATTATATTATTAAATCTTCGCACTTTATTTATTAAATCTTCACACTTTATTTATTAAATCTTGGCACTTAAACCATAAAATTCGGTTCAACAGCGGTAATGTAGCAAAATAATTTAAAATGAGCATATCATTAGAATTTCCCATACACAGTTCCGCTCGCTGCAGATGAAAAGGTTTTTTTTTTTTTCCCTCCCGTAGAGTGTTGCCATTGCTCGCTTTTAAATCGTTGAGTTTGTTAATCAAAAATTCGTTAAAATTTTACAAAATATGAAACCGATGATAAAACAAATTCCAAATTTCAAATTTGCTCTTCCAGATGCCCATATTCGCAGTAGGATTACGTCATTCAAAATTGGATGGCTCTAGGTACCGTTGTTTTATCACAATACAAGAAACATACATACATTTATGCAGATTCTTCATTATTTAATTTCTTCAAATATAATACAGGGCGATAGTATTTGGTGGCAACAGTTTGAAAGGTGAATCGGATATTCAGAGTGTTTCAACGCAAAATCGCAAAACGAAAACAAAAGTCCTTCAGGGACAAAGCTCCTTTGGACAAAAAAAACCTGAAAACTTTCAAATTTTGTATTACGCCCAAAAGGGCGTTTTTTAATGGTATGTTTGTTACCTTTATTTATAGCCCTTCTGGGAAAATTGCCCCTTTGGGGTAAAAGTTCTATAAATAAAAGAAAAGAAAATCAATGCTTTTAGCTTATAACATTATAAGTTTACAACTTCTCCTTTCCGTTTCTGACCAGAAATGTGAATGAGTTAGAGAGTAATTAAGTTGAGATTTTGGATTGTGAGACAGAACATGTTTTTGCCTCTCATGGCCAGGAGCTCTTCCAACTCAGACACGTCTGTAATTTTTTTCGCTTTGCGTTATTTGCTTACTTGTCTACATTTTAAATTTGAATTTGATTTAGTTACTTTAAGTTGAATCGCTATAAGTGACGGTTGATCCTGCGAATACTGTGAATACGATAAGTACGTTTACGTTCTAATTTCTGTTAAATGAAAAAGGATCTGTAAGTTCATTTCAGACACGGCGATAATTCGTTTAACGTCTGTTAAAAATTTGAATCTTGGTTATGCTACCAAATAGAGCCAAACTCTATAATATTATTTCCATTACAATTCGTATATATCGGCAAACCCATCACTCGTTTCCATCTAAAACACCTGTTAATATAAGTTATGGCTTTTAGTTTCGTTCGGTTTCCAATGTATTCCATCACTTTTTCTAAAAGAAAATCTTATAGTAGAAAATTGAGTTTCTTAAGTAGTTTCCATGAAAGAAATCTTACAGTACAGTGTAGTTCAATAAGATAGTGTAGGTCAAGAAGGAAAAAAAACAAGAAGGAAAGAAGCAAAAAATTGCTTTTAAAATCTTTTTAAGAAAAGTCAAATGTTAAAATAGGTTTGTTCATAGCAGGTGATTATTTTAACATTAAAAACGTAGAGGATGAAATGTTACAATCTGACTTTCTTAACATTTCTACGAGAGTGTCGGAAATGAACTGTGAATGGTGGTTAAGAGATATTACTGGTTTGAACTGAATTTGGAAAAAAACTGTAAGGGCCGAGTTGAAGCGGAACATCACTTGTTCAGTTAGTTTACGACAGAGATAATTCTTTTCAACAAGATAGGTTAAGCAGATAATGAAAGATCAGTGAAGCCAAATGCTATAAAACAAAACAGGATATTTGAATCTTTCACTTTCATTGTGGTAAATACGTGCTTTATTTACAGTTTTAAAAAAATTATCCGTATTTTAAAGTTATCCTAATGGGATGAGGTCCTAGTGAATCCCATTAACCGGAGTTTTGTCGTAGCGAGCATTTAGGTGCTGAAACTACTTGTAAGTAGTATATGTAGCGTTAGGTTGTACTAATTTTTAACTCCGAGAAGTTCAAAATGTCAGCTTATCTTAGTGCGTCGGCCCTGGAAGAGTACTAGAATATTTCTAGTATTGTAAAATGTAAAGTCTAATATTTAATTTATGATTTTATGCTTAGAGCAGATATTTATTGTTGATGTTTACTTTGATTAATAACTATGGCATTTAACAGTAAAAACGATTTAAATCTACTTTAGCGGTTAATAGTAAATGCAGAACATTAAAAAAAGCTTCTTGTTTTACTTTACTTATTCTCACTAAGTGTTATACTTTGCTAAGTATAGCACTTATACTTCTTAAGTGTTATACTTTACTTATTCATCGTGAAACATTACCACCATTTCAACATTCAGGAACAAATAATTTTTATATTAAAAGTTTTGAGAAATAAGAAATTTTTTCCTAAATACCTATAATAAATGGATTGAAAAATTCCTTACTGTACTTCTATGCATTTTCATTTGCATCTACTTTAAAATCGAATGAAGAAGATGAAATTTTGCAGTAACATATAAATTTTGATCTCCCTTATATACTGAATTTTTTAAATTGTATTCATAGGCTAAGATAAGTAAAACCTCGGGTCACGAACGCCTCACATCATGAACAAAATGTCTCGATTGACGAAAGGTAATTCGGGTTAGAGCATTTAACTTGGTAATAAATGACTTCCGAATAACTTCTGAAGCAGAAGTAACATTCGGAGACTTCTAAAAACATAATTTTAATAATTTTTATTGCATTACTCTCATTAACAAAACATGGCAGCTAGTGACGTATAGAGCCTTGAATACGGCCTGGAGAAAATTATGGCCAGATTGTTTTGCAGGCAGAGGTTTAGAGCGTTTGACACGAGGATTTTATTTTATCAGGATTTATTTGTCTTTATATTAAACTATATGAGCTTGGAAGTTAAAAATAAAGACGCTGTCTAAATTGTTATCTTCCAAACTCATCTTGGAAGTTGACATCTTTGAAGCTTTTCCGAGCTACATTTCAAGATAAAAGATGCTCAAGAAAGATAGTTTATATGAAAGGAAAATTACTCATCCAAACAATAATATCTTTACCTTTTCTCCTTGTCTTCACTTTCCCCTTCTGCCGTAACCTTCTCCTTCCTATGAACAAGATAAAATAAATTAAAGTTTTCTTCTGTTTTATTTTTTTGTAATAGTTTCTGTTCATGAAAATTTCGTTGATGACTAAACTGCCTTCAGGAACGTATTAAATTCGCGAACTTAGGTTTTACTATATATTTTCAATATTTTGATATTTTTTCTCTTTATGCAATTTTCCTTTCGAAAAACGAGTGCAAATAAAAGTCCCGGAGTTTTTTAAATTGAAGTTCTTTTGAGGGTGAGTCTTAATTTTATTCAAAATAAAGATTTAGTTTGCGACAACAGCCGATAGTTTTTTTATTAACGGGGGAAAAAGTGAAACATCTGTATAATCTTTATACATTTTAAGTCCAATTTTTTTTTTTAATTTTTTAAATATTTAGAAACGTTTGACACTTTTTTTAAGGTGTTAAACTGTAATCTTACTGTAAATTATAACTTTGATGAAAGTTTATTTCTCTCCCCTTTCTTTTGATATTACATTTCTGTATCTGAAAGCAATCTTTTTTAAGAAACTTGTTGAAGTTACTTTAAGTTTCTAACAGTTATTTTAAGTTTAAACATGCTTTACTATCTATTCTTGTTTCTCATCTACTATTCCCTTCCAGAATGAGCTTTTAGTTTCGCGTTTTATGTAAATGAATTAGAAGGAGTATTTAAGAAAGATTTAGCTTACTTCGAGAGAGAGAGAGAGCTTAGGAGTCATTAGTGGAGCCTTTTCCCTTCTGGCTACTTCGTTCTTAAATCTACTACGCTCGGTCATATTGTATGTGCTTGTTGATAATCGCCGGCTAGGTTAAATTAAGGGCCAACTACGTTAGGTATTTGTGTCTAGCTTCGACTAAGTCTGTTTAGTATTAGATTAGTTTAGTATTAGACTAGTTTCTTATTTCCCGGTACAGGTCAGTTCGACGCCAACGTTTCGACGCCAACGGTTCGAAGCCAGCGTTTCGACGCGTGGTCAATTCGACGCCATACTTTTTTTTGTTTTTGTTTGACGCCATACTTTTCGTATTTTTATTTATTTTTAGAATAAGTTTGTATCATCATCCAAATAAATGCGATATGCCTGATATAATATATATTACAATAGATTTTTTTGAGAAAGACACAGAATTCTACTTTTCCCTACTAAAACATACTCCAGAATTGGAAATGTGCTTGACGATATTGCATGCCTAACTTGTAAGTAAACATTTGTCATCTTAAGTATACAATCTATTACTCTGAGTATGAAGCTATTGTTAACTGCCCTTTCCAGTGGACCGACTCGTATGTGTCAGAGTACTGATACCTGTATGTGTCAGATTAGGGGGAGGTTATGAAATCGCTTCAGATTTGTCGTTATCTATTGCCGATTATCAACGCATGCGCATTTTTTATCTTCTCTAAAGAGTCCATAATCTATTTGGACGCGAGTCGACATTTTTTAATTCAATGTTAGCACTTGACGCCGTAGAAATGTCTGGAAGCGGAAAATATATGACTAAGAGAGGTAAAAAAAAGTATGAGCACGATGGATATTTATACTGTTTCGATAAATATATAGAAAGTGGAGCAAAAAAAATCGTGGCGTTGTGAAGTTGAATTTTCCTAAAACAATAAATGTAAAGGAAGAATTTACATTGATGCAGTTACGGGTGAATTTTTAAAACTTGTTCGCAATCATGCTCATGAAGGAAATGCAGCACGCGTGGAAGTTGTCCGCACTTTAACATCAATAAAGCGAAAAGCTGTTGAAACACAAGAAACTCCCGCAGTAATTCGCATTGAAGAAACACAAGAGCTGTCTATTGGAGCATTAGGAACAGTTTCCAAGTAGAGAAGCTGTAAGATTAGTTATTAAACGATGTAGAAAAGACATAAATGCAGCCCCGTCGCAACCAGTTGACAGGGCTTTCATTGAACTGACAGAAAATTACAAATATTACGGAAAAAATAACGAAAATTTTGTTATCGGCAATTCGGGATCGGGTGATCAAGACCGAATTTTAATTTTCGGAAAAGACAGTGTCAGCGATTGGATTCACCGAGTAACAAAAATTTACGTTGATGGAACTTTTAGTCTAGCACCAAATTTTTTTTCCCAGACTTTTGTTATTATGGCTGAATGTGGAGGTTTTGTACTGCCAATTATTTATGCCCTCTTACCCGACCAGGCGGAAAAAACATATACACGCATGATTGAAATGATTTAAGACAATTGGCCACTTTTTAAGCCGAAAAAAATTTCTTTAGACTTTTAAATTGCCTTAATTAACTAACACCTTTTCAAGTAAATTTCCAAACGCAGAAATTCAAGGGTGCTTGTTCCACCTTGGAAAAAATATGAAGCGCAAATTAGCAGAATTCCATTTAATGCAACGATATAATACCGATGCTGATTTTGCTATCTCTGCACGTATGATTTCTGCTTTAAGTTTTGTGCCTTCCGAAGAACTTGAAAATGTTTTAGAAGTTTTGAGTGAGAATTTGCTAAAAGAGTTAACCCCAATTTTAGATTACTTTGAAGATTATTACGTTGGAAGGATTCAGAGAAATAATCGTCGCCGTCGTCCTACTTTTAAACCAGAAATGTGGTCATGTTATAACTAAAACCTTAAATAACGAAGGACGCACCAATAATTTAGCGGAAGCAGCGCACAGGCGTCTACAGTCCGAATTTGGTGTTTCCCACCCCACATTATGAGAATTCATAGATGATCTCAGGCGTGTTCAAAAATCAATTGATCAATGTTATGAACAATTTGTACGTGGAGATGAACCGCCGCACAAGCGGAATAGGTATCTGCCAGCTGATATGAGAATTAAAGTAATAGTTGAAGATTTTGAAAATCGAGAAATAATGGAATACATGAAAGGTGTGGCGCATAATTTTGTAATGGATTAGTATAATAACAGTTCTGTGATGTAATCTTATTTATCTCTAATCTAATTTATCTGTAATTATATTTGTCTGCAATATAACCATATGTTTAATTACTATTTCTGTATTTTGCCTTTTTGATGCTGATTTGTAAAATAAATAAAAAAAAAAAAAAAAAAAATCCTCCCTCATGCCCCGGGGCCTTGACGTTGGCGAGGGGGCTTCACACTAATCTGAGACACAAACAAAAATCTAGAACACTTTCACACATATATTTATTTCAAATATGCATGCAAACAATCTCTAATTCAATAAATAAAAATCAGTCATATTGCTTATTTATATTACTTCATATTTATTCTAAAAAGAAATAAAAATAAGAAAAAATTATGGCGTCGAACTGCCCCCGCGTCGAAACGTACGGCATCGAACTGCTCCAGCGTCGTAACGTTGGCGTCGAACCGTTGGCGTCGAAACGACCTGCTTCGCTTATTTCCTTATCTTGAGTTAAAAGCCCGATTGGAGGCTTTCCTGTAAGCCCGAGAAGGGGCATTCTTTGAGTGAATAAAAGGATATTTTAAACCTTCCCTGGACTTAGTTATTATACACGTGAATTCAGCGATAGGTAGCTCTACAATTCATTAGGTTCCTTTACGTTCTACATATACAAAGTACCGAAGAACATTATGAACTTTAGCCATGATTTTGATATTTGAATAACTTTTCTTTTCGAGGTGCTTCAGAGGACAATTTAAGAAAAGTGTAATAACAGCTAAATAGGAATTCCTCTCATCATACCGGCATTTTACTTGTTTTTTGAAAAACACTAAAATGTGAAGATTGTTAAAGCTGTTTATATTCTTCTTATAATCCATTAGGTATTATTTCATAATTTCTAGTCGTATCCAGCGAACGGGCTGGCTGCATGGGTGTTTTCGTGGTTTTCCCCATGTGTAACGTGTATACGAGCCAGTTTCCCTTAGAAAGTCCTCCACGAAGGCATCCCTTCCCTTAGGCAGATAGCCCTAATGTGCTTTGATGATGATGATGATGTCGTGTCTATGACAAAGTGCAATTATATAGCTTCGAAGCTGTCAAAGACAGCTTTTGCAACCTCGGCAGCTCTATCAGTATAAAGTAGGTCCACTGGGTCTTCAATGCCGATGTTAAACAATCTGGCCTGGATTGCTGGGCAGTTGAAGATGTGATGGCGAGACAGTGGGATGTCATCTGGGCAATGAGAACAAATGTTGGTGTAACTACGCTTACCCTAGTGTGCTTTGCCATAATTAAATACACACATAATTTCTAGTCTAGTTTTTCTTATAACTCCGCTTTATAAATGCACTTGAGCAGAAGATTTTGGCAAGTTCAAATCCATGTCATTAGCGTTTTATATCTCGTTTGCCTAAAATCGAATGCGCATGCGCATTAATTTGGAGTAGTGACAGTCATTTGTAGCTGCATAATGCCATTTTTTAAAAAGGGAATTTAGGTAATCTGCAAATAATTCTAGGAAAGAGACATGTTATTGTAGAATTTAAAATTATGCATAAAAAATAACTTTAGACTATTGTAGATTTGATTACAACGCTACTAACTTCGATACCAATCTGATATAGGTTTTTTTTTTTCCCCTTCAAACGCAAATTTTTTCATAGGAGAAGAGCGCAGAGAAATATAACTAATTGCTATCTGTCGAAGAAAACAATAAGGATATATAAAAAGACTGAGATGTTACAATTTTGAAAGCGGCGTGAAAAATTGATTAGGAATTAATGTAATTAGGTAATGAAGGTAAAATTTTGTGCATGTAAAAGTTTTGAAAAAAGTCCTGTTAACTAACTGCAGAAACTTTGTGGATGCTTTTGGCAGTACCAAAGTCAAAACTGTGGTAAGGAACCAACTCAGATTACCTATCTAAGATTATTTATTTCTTATATTCGAGCGTAAGATTTGTGTTCCTTGATAAAAAAGTTTAACTCTTTCTTTCTTTTTCTTTTTTTTTTTTTTTTTCTTTTTAAATTTTGCCGATGTATATCAAACCACTTTGGCAAGTTGTGCTATAAATTTCCAAAGAATTAAAACCAGAGCCGGGATATTTAAGAATCGAATGTGATTTTTACTGATAGGGGAGAAAATGGCATGAAAATTGTGCTCGTGGATGATCAGAGCAGAAATGAGAACAAGATTATTGTAGTTATTTCTAGCACTGCTATGTCTTTTAAGATGACAAGAGGAAAAAAAAACAAAACTTCCAAAGACTTTAAAATAATCTTCAGAGAAAATCTTCTGTCAGTGGCAAATAATTTCAAATAATTGAATTCCTGAGGGAAGGAAAAGGCTCTAAAGAACAAATCTTGGACAAGCCAAATATGTATGCAAATATATGTAAGAATATACCAATGTAAGAATAAAGGCAACAACAGGGTATTATGATTTCGTGGGGAGAGGCAAGCAAACTCGACATTGCTTTTTTTTTTTTTTTTTTTTTTTTTTTTTTTTTTGTTATGTATTTTAAATTAGGTTAGCTTTTCTTAACGACGGATTCCCCTTTGTTTTTCATAGATTTCAAAAGGTAAGATTAACAAGTTCTCTTAAGCGGCTTAATCCAAAAAGGTTTTTTTATAGCAGATTAATTGGTTTAAATCAAACATTCCTTCTATCACTTTTTCCCTTAAGAAACATATAATGATCTCCTGCTGAATCCTCACAGGAAATTATGCAGTGAGTATATAAGGTATTTTCTCCCTCCTTTCCGCATGCCTTCGCAGTATAATCACGTCTCTTGCTTGGAAAAAAAAAAAAATAATGACTCTATAAGGTCTTCAGGAATCCGTGTAATAATTTCACCAATCAGTTTTTCTGGAATCCTTAAAAGAAACTCAGTAATGAGTCATAGGTACGGGGAATAGAGGGGGGTGTTTATATGAGTGTTCCGGCACCCTTCTGAAGATTGGCAAGTATTCGCCAACTCAGAAACTTTTTTAAAGGTATCCCAACATCATAATGCTAATAGCTAATTATATACCTTAACCTAACATCCACTCTTAGATACCTTAAGACGTTCTATCGTCGCCTGCACGAAAGATTAATAGTAATTAATTCCAAGGCACTTTTTTAATTAATTCCAAAGCACAAGTTTATTAATGTTACAGTCTGCGATTAAACTAAAATTTAATTAAAATAGCAAAAATCTAAGAAGCGCTCATTTGGGCCAAAATACACAATTAGCATACACTTTCTAGTAATTCATATTCTGGCTGCTCACACAATCAGAATATCAGAATTAATATCAGCAAATGTTAACGCCTTTTATTCATTATTACAATATTATCAAAATTTCTGTTTTATCATCTCAGTAGCACCCCCCAAACTAGTGTCAGTTGCATGCCAGTGTCGATTTTGTGCCAGTATCAGTTCTTCACTGGCTCTGCCCTACACAGTGTCAATCATATGCATTGTCGTTTTTAAGCAGTATCGATCTTATGAGTTTAATCCATTACTTCCGTGGCTACGATATTTTTAAAAACGTTGATGATTATTTGGTGAATTAAGAGTGAAATTCGTTTAAATCCAGAAATGTTCGTTATGCTTCAACATAGACAACAGTTTATGAAAGCTCGAGATTTTTCCCGAGATTTGCAGATATTTGTGAATTAGACAAATTGCTATGAGAAGAAATAAGACAATATGAAAACTTAACTGTTTGGAAGAAAATATAATTTTCACAGCTTGAAAAATGCAGTCAGCATAAAAGTGCCAGCATCTTTAAGCTACAGCACATTTATGCGAGTGAGGTTATTTTAATTAATAGAAATTTATTCATTTCATTAAACGAAAATCTTAAGGTGCTCGTAAAGATATCTCGGAATCACTGAGAAAATTTCTTTTTCGGTAAACACTTGATCTGTATAAGTGCACGCACCATAAAATCAACATTTTCTCTTCTAGTGCGTGATCAACACGGTAACTCGAAAACCGATCCTACGCCGGCGTGTGCTGTTGATCCTACATCGGTGTCTGATGTTGATTGACATCTGGTAACGATCGACATGTGATATCGAACCTACGTCAGTGTCAATCCTATGCAAATGACCTAAAAAATAATAATTTAATTAAATTCCTTCTCTTTTGATTATGCGCAGTTGTTAATTAAAATCAATGTCGACATTACACCAGTGTAGGTACTATGTTGATGTCGATTTTATGCTTGTGTCGGTCAAATCGCACGTCATGGGAACGTTATGCAGAGCTGATCAGTTTTGATCCTAAGAATGTAAGCCTAAGAAGCGATTTCAAATCAACTGCTTGTGTAGAAGGAAATATCCAAAGCGAAGATGATCTCTCAATGTTCGAACGTTCCCCCCGCTCACGGGATAAAGCCCGACCCCCGTTGGAATATCGATCGCTTTTTAACAAGCGCCCGCGTTTCTTATTTCATCGCAACCTGACAAGGGCCGGGAAAGGATGGAGGGTTGGGGTTGCCTCCACCTTCCAAGGAAGTCCAGTTCCCTGACATTTTCCTCCGCTGAAAAGAACGGAAAGAAAAATAGCAGGCGCAGGCGGAAAGAAATGCGGAAGGGGGTTCTCTTTTTATTTATTTAATCGCGGCTCGGGAACATTTTTTTTTTCTTCTGGGCGGAAGCAGCGGATCTGCGCTGAAGTGGTAACGGGAGGGTCATCTTTACTCTCTTTTTCGAGTCAATCGAAGATTTCTGCAACTGTGTGGGCAGCTGCTGAAAACCGCTTCTTCTGGTTGAATCGTGCCGCCACAAGATAGTACTTTCGAGAAAGCTCAAAACTTCAGTACAGTAGATTTCTTTTTTGAATTCTTACGAGGCTTTACTGTGTAGCAAAATATAAGCATAAAAGTAATCTTTGAGTACTCAATGCTAGGAATGTGCATGACGGGCATGGTCAAAGTGCGGTTCGTGATGCAAGTGCAGTCACTTGATTTAACAAAGAGCTACTTGTTACAAACTATGTTTAAAAAAAAAGCAATTTTATTGTATTATTATAATGTGAAATCGTAGGAAAGTGCGTAATTTTTAACAGCTTGCGAATTGAAATTTTTAAATTACCTTATGTGCATAACAATTTTAGATGGTTTTAAAATGCGCATTAATCAAGGTAACAAGTAAAAGGCAAATAATTGCATTTATTTAACTTACTTCGTAAATGCGGCACAGAACTGACAAGGCAACTCAAAAACCGACTTCGACTCTGTGGAGGTATAATTTTTGTATTGGAGGTTTGTCTATGTTACTGTACATCTCATGCAGGCACCTTAACAGTAATAATTTATTCGCATTTTTTCTTTATTATATGCAGCTACTAATTTTATTGCTTGGCTACAGTATGCAGTATCCATTGGCTACCGGTGTCGTTCTTATGTCATCTCAAAATGCTAGGCTTTGGCGTCGTTCAAAATAGTGTGGATTTTATTCCCGTCGGGATTCTGTAAGTGTTATATATGCCTATTAATCCTTTTATTCATTATTACATCATTATCACAATTTCTAATTTATTGTGTCATTCAGATGTCAATAACTAGTGTCGGTTTTATGCCGGTGGGTCGATTTTGTGCCACTCTCACTTCTTCGTTGGCTGTGCCCTACGTAGTGTCAATCAGTGTAGATTCTAAGCAGTATCGGTCTTATGAGTGTAATGCATTACTTCAGTGACTACATTTTTATAAACGGTGATGGTTACTACTTAGATAGCGAAAATATGTTAGCCAGTGCTATGCTGATGATGTGCCACAAATTTTAATTGAAAGGTGCTGAGATTATATATGCTGTAAAGCTACGATAATCCAACATCCTATCGTTCGGAACCATTCGATATTTTAACACACTTTTCATCGACATTTCTTCCGTACGACTCTGATACTATCCATTCATTCGCCAATTTTCGGAAAATCTCGGCAGCTGTTTTTCGTCTTTTTACCATTTTCAGTTAGTCGTTTGCTTCAAACTTCATTTAAATATCGTTTTCTTTATTTTTCTTTATTTACTTAAAATATTTTCAAAACTTCATAAAAAATATTCACAAAGGAATTAAACAAAAATTTGTCACTGAAAAATCCATTAAAACTGTATTTTATTAACCATTTCGTAATAGCTGTTAAAATAGTTTTGAAAAGTTTAGCCTTCCTAGCAACTCTAAAATCTATAGAATCTATAGAACACATCTAACAGCCTCTGAGCTCAAATGGCAAAATTTACTTCTCCTGCACCGGCTCAAATTTTTTTCAAAATTTTGGACATAAATATGTTCATCAGTAAAAAAAAGTTTATTTGTGAAAAATTCATTTTACCTTGATTGCAACGTTCGATATAGTAAGCAAGGTATAATTTTCACGGCCGCTTTTGCTTGGAAAATGCGAAATAATTGAATGGATAAAAAGGGGTAATAATGAACCATTTGGGAAAGATTTGATATTTCATTAAAAGCTAACTAGCGGTTACAGTTTATTAGCCCAAAGGGGCGTTAATCCAGAAAGGTCTCGAAACAGTATTTTGTGTAGAACCACTACCGCTGTATCACGCTTCAAATTATTGTCACCCACATTTTATCGCCCTGTATTATATTTAATGAAATTAAATAATGAAGAAACTGCATGAAAGTATTTACGTTTCTCGCCATGTGAAAAACAGCGATAGCTAGAGCCATCAAATTTTGAATAACGTAGTCCTCCACCCGAATATGGACACCTGGAAGACGAAATCTTGAATTTGGAATTTGTTTTATGATCTATTTCATATTTTTAAACTTTAACGAATTTTTGATTAAGAAACTCAGCGATTTCAAAGCCAGCAATGGCAATATTGCGGATAAAACGTTTTTATCTTCAACGCGTGAGACTGTCTATCGGAAATTCTAAAAAGATATGCTGTTTTTGAATATTTTTAGCCCAAAGGGACGTTAGCTCAAAAGCTTTAGAAACCTGTATGTATGTGGAAATGAAAAAAAACATGCCCCTTTGGGCTTAGTATAAAACCTGAAAGCTTTCAGATTATTTTTATTTATTTATTTAATTTTGCCTTTCCTTTATGCCTTGTTTCGTCAAGCACTCGTTTAATCCAGGGATGCAGATTTTATGGCAAGCGACATAGTTTAAATTCAGAGGAAAAATCGTAATTGGCAAGACTTGTAGCTGAGAAATTTGGCTGTTGGCTGTAGCTGTCTATCTCGCCTAGCGGGTGCCGCTGACCAATTAAAACTGATCGCCGAATATTTGTCATAGTTTTGGTAAATGCAAACTTTAATCGAGTTATCTTACCTATTAAAAGGTGTAGCTTCCAGTAGCAGTACTGGTATTGCAGCCGGTTAATTTGTTGGTACGTTCCAGTCAGTAGCTGTAAATCAAGGAGACTTAAACATTGTGTTTATACTTATTTTAAGTTCATTAAAGTACGCTGAAGAAATGAAGTTAAATTAACAGCCTACATTTTGAGCGTCTGTTGCTACAACAGCCAGTTTAAGCACGGAGGTAGAAAGTCCTGGGTAGAAAGTATGTCGAGCTGGCCACTCCTTCCTTTCGTACCTCCATGAGTTTAAGCTAAGGGTGAAAATTCGCCATGACAATAAGGGTAAAGTTTTAGTGTGAGGTTAGTAGAGTTATTTAATTAGCTGGAATGCCACCCCTCAATTATTCTAACTTAATTGACGAAGTTGTAACTTAAAGCATGCGAGCAAAAGAATGGTCAGAACCGAAGAAGAAGATTTAGCCAAAATCATTTAGCGTCAGGTTAATGACTTGTTAATTATATTTGTGAATAATAATACTATATTCGCTGAAAAAAATAAATGTTAAAAAAATAATGGATCTTCCTATTTTACAAAATGGTTTGGTTTAAAAAATATAGCAGAATCAATAAAGCAAGAGGGCGTTCAAGCTTTTTTTAAAATGACTTCATCTACTGGTAATGCTTCAAAACATTCAATAATGAGGAACAAAATAGTTATTATTCTGGCACTACTGAAATCCGGAATCGGAATATCTTTTCGGAAATATATTTGAAACTTGCAATGAGCAAAACAAAGAGCATTATGGTGATCCAGTTTATATCTGACGTAATCGATAACAACAACTTAATCTCATAATTAGCGTGAGTATTTGAACAAACTATAACTTCATTTGTAACGAATTCGGAAAAAAAAAAAAAAAAAAAAAAAAAAAAACGTAAATTAACAGCTAAATGTTTTAGTCAGCTCCGATTTGTATACAAAAACATCATTTTAACTTTGTCTCACATTACATTTGTGAAGAACATTGAACTCCATAAACAAAATTCCTGCGTATGGACGTGTATTTTATTTTTTCTACAATAATTTGTCATTTAGGACAGCATATGACATTTAATTGACAGTTAAACTAATATGAACATAGCAAAAGCACTTCTACATTCTGAGCACGAATCTCGGTATACTTTCAAGACTTAAGACATTTCGACGGAGGAAAAACAAAAATAGACAAGTTTACAATCAGGTTTAGCTGACCAGAATAGCTGATTTATTAGTTCTGTTAAACCTCCTAATTAATTGCATTTCCTTTCCACTTTGTCAAATAAATTTCATTTGCTGATTACAGCTGCAATATATTAGAAGCTTGATCGTTTAAATTATACAAAATTCAACTTTGCATTGTTGTATTTTATAGGGGAGTTATCTGTAAATCGAGGAAATTTGAGGTAATGTTTTTAAGATTGTCTTTCCTTCAAGAAGCAAGAAATGTTTTCAAGTAGTTAAATCGATCATATAAACAACGGCAACAAAAAAATCATTGATGCATTATAGTAATCTAGTATTTAAATTTATCTTACTAAGTTTTATCTTGCTTGCCTATAGAAAGCACTTTTTTCTATTCTAGTTTTTGATGATGTTATGAATGATGTTTACTGTATGTTACGGAATAGCCGAAAACGTTACTGTTACCTGTATTGGCAAAGATTATTATAGTGGTTTCAAGTATTTTATAAAACCGACAGAAAGATTTCTGTTTTCAAACTGGCATATAATGAAAATGTCAATACAGTTACGCTAATGCAAATATATAAAATTCCAAATGTATTTTTAGAACAAAACATAGGCGTTTAAAATGTTATTAATTAGTACATTTAGAATTAAAGAAACATACTGAAAAAATTATATTAGCTGAGGTACGAGATTTCCCCATCTATAAAATAAAATGTGTGAATTAAAAATGCTAAATGTGCCTTTTTGCGAGTTTTGTTTTCTGAATATTTGTTTATAGCTTCGTTACAATTAATGTCTTCAGTTAGTGCATTTTCAGTGTAAAAGGACAACCAAACCTTTAAGTCTCACTTCAGTCGAAGATAGCTTTTAATCAACTTCAATTTTAAAAAGCTTCTCTTCCAAGAAGCTATTAAAACACATACAGTCAAAAAGATCTTTAATGCCAAATATAAATACTGATTCTCGAAAGTCCATTTCCAGTATAAACTTTAATATTTTCAGTGCGGACCACTTTTTAGTTCCGTCCATTTTTATATTCCTATATATAGATACATATACTTAAACACTTAAATGTCTTAAGAAGATATTAGTTGAAACTGTCAACAAATGCATACGATGGAAAAAAACAACATGCCAACTAAAATTGCATGCAAATAGAACAATGTTATTTGGGGCCAGTTATATTAATACTTACTAGCAGACACCTAAAAAAATGATGAATCCGGCTTCCTGCTTGTGACATTTATCTTATTCACATTTACAGCAAAAAAAAAAAAAAAAAAAGAATCGTTCAATAGTTGAAAGAGATTCTGTTGAAGTAAACTTGACTCCAATTAACTTTTACTACCCGAAAACATACATACACACACACACACACACACACACACACAAAAAAAAAAAAAAAAAAAAAAAAAAAAAAGATCTCAAAACTCCCACCACTGATTTTATCGAGACGATAACGAGGAATACGATTTTGGTGTGTTCCCTTTTAATCAAACGAAGTCACGTGAAACTTTATTAAAGAGTTATACCACATTTTTTTTTCATCCCATACATGTCTTGTAAACATATATGAAATGAAACTGTTTTGTGCTCGTAAATTTCATAAATCAAATCACAAGAAATCGAGTCAATCATTTTTGAATCTGCATTATTCCCCTTTGTTAACATGAGAAAATTCCGAGAAAACTGTATTAAAAACCTTTTTGCCTCTATGTCTTCAGATCACCTAAAGATTTGCGAATTTTTCTTCTATCATAGTCAACGCAATTACATCAAGACGCAAAACGGTTCTAAATTAGATGCAGGGAAGTCAGCGCAATCGAGGGTACTTACGACAACAGTCGTCGGTCTG
The DNA here is from genome assembly GCF_044657685.1 of Stegodyphus dumicola. Lineage (NCBI taxonomy): Eukaryota > Metazoa > Arthropoda > Arachnida > Araneae > Eresidae > Stegodyphus > Stegodyphus dumicola. The sequence goes on along the minus strand of NC_140769.1, from coordinate 220,680,442 downwards.
TCTGGAGGAATTCAAGCGGGAGTAATCCTCACCGAGATTGCGCGCACGAAACATTAACTCCGCAGAATTTAGCCCACACGTATAGCTGTCATGTCCTTTCAAAGAAGGTCCTTGTTGGGATCGAGGTAACTTCTCTGAATTGATGGATGAAACTCTAAGAGAAGAAACACCATCTCCTCCAGAACCAAGAATCGTGAAGCTTCACAGCAGAGTAAGTTTAGCATTTCTCCAAAGATCTCTTGCCCAGTTTCTTTGGCACATGACAAAACAGTTTTAAGGCCTTCACTGAAATTACAACTATTTACTCTCTACAAATCTCTAACAAGATTTTGACTCAGAAATTCTGAAGATTTTATGATTTTATCCTTGTGGAGTGCTTGATATAATATTTATGTCTCGGGAAACTCTACATAAAATAAGTTTTGCATGTGTGTTAATGTCGCGACGTTCATAATATATTTTATGTGGTAACTAGTTTAAGGATTTAAGTGAGATATTGATCAGAATTTTCTCAAATCTATTAAAAATAAGTAATAGATGGAACAGGAGAGACATTACTTGTTTAAGAAATCTAGTGAGTTTTTGCGCAAAAAACATTTAACCCCATATTTGTAGAGGCACATACATAAAATATATGTATTGAATATATACCACTGCGCACCACTACTACGCACAAATGCTTTATTGAAAATATTACAAAAGCATTAAATTTACTATATAAACAAATATACCTGTCGTGCAAATGCTATTTTTGGAAACAAGGAAAATAACATAAGAATATTTTTTGAAGCCAAATTAAATAATCTATCATACATATTATATAATAAAGTTCAGAAAAATATGATACGTATGATACAATACAAGCTATGAATTTAGATAATATATATAAAGATTTGAAGCTTTTGTATTTTACGTGACGTATTACGAGTATTGATAAAATACGATACATATTATATACAGTATAACTGAGATAAATGCAATACATTTCCTACAATACATTATAAGCCTCATTACATTGAAACATTCCTTCTGTGTGTGGCACAGTGAGGAACTGATTTACTCACCCACTGACAATTGGAAGAGCAGTGGTTCAATTCCTGGAGAAGGCACATCTGATTTTTTAAACATTTCTTTTCTAAAAAGATGATAATAATAATAGTCTCCGCAGTGGTGCCCGAAAACAAAATAGGGTGGACAATAACTCATTACTACCTAGATTTGGTTCTTTGTCCCATTTTCTAATCGCTTTTCAAGTGAAAGGAGGAGAGTTAAGACATTCTTCCCATGTAGTGTGGTGGTTTAGTTAGTATTTGGAAGGTCCACGGTTCGATTATTTTCTCTCTCCTTTCTGCACGGTTCGATTATTTTCTCTCTCCTTTCTGCATGCCTTCGTGGTGTAACGATTTACACCCTCGGCGCGGATTCGAGAGGTCCAGGTTCCGGAATGGTCGTTTCGTAGTGGCCGTTTCGTTGTCGGGACGTTTCGCCATCAATATATATTTTTCTTTAGATGACTGTATTATATCTTGACGTATTATATTAAGTTGATTTAGTTTAATAATTCTATTTACCTATTGTATATTTAAAAGTTATTTTTCTTAATATGCCTATATTATATCTTGCCATATTATATTATAAAATTTATTTAATTAAATTTTTTTTTTACCTATTGTATACCTCTGGTTGTCTGAAAACCTTTTTGAAATTTCTTGCAAGAAGTTCAAACAAATCGCATAAAACAACTTTCTAAATTTTTGTCATTTAAAGAACCAGATAGTTTGTTAACATTCACAGTTCATCAAATTCCTCGTATTAAAAGCTTTTGAATAATATATACAATGTTTTTGTATACAATTTTATAGAAATACATCGTTACACAGGACAGACTAATTTTAAGAGAGTGATGTGCTGATAAGATTCCAAAATAATCCCGTTTTCAATTCAGATTTGATACAAATGTGAATTTTCTGCTTGCATGAGTGATTTCTCTGAACTACCGATTAAAATTTCAAGGAATTTTGACGAATCGTGAAAACCTGCACCTGCATAATTTTAAAATCGATAATATATCTTCTGATATATCAGAGGTTTAGCACCAGTTCTCTTTGATACTGACATAATTTTCTAACTAGGCGTAATTTCTTTCTATCTTATATTTGCAAACAACTATATGCAATTTCGTTATATCTCATATTTGTAAACAACTATATACCTATATTACAAGCAACCTTTATCGCGTATACAAAAAGTAAACAAAATTATTAAACTAAATAAATTTAATACGAGTATAATACGGAGAGATATGATACAGTCATGTAAAGAAAAATATGTCTTGACGGCGAAACGGCCACGGCGAAAAGTTCTAGACCCCCAGGTTCGAGTCCTGGTGCACATTTTTCATGTCTCCTGCATCAAAATAACCTAATAACGCTACAACTCATTAACTAAATTTTGTATCATTTCTGCAGGAGCCCAGCCTTTCGTTGCTACTGCATATAAGGATGGAGAAACAGGCTCTCAAAGGATATTCTTCAGTGGCTCTAAATTTTATGGATTTCAGACCAATCCTCGGGAGACAGGTCTCAGTGCTAATAATTATTCTGTTCGCGTTGTTTTACTGCCTGAGCCGAGGTTGCCTGAATACTGAATTCAACTAGCACCATAGAAGATTTTAAGATAGATAATGCCTAAGATTACTAAATAACTTTAATGAATGAGGATTACCTTTGCATTCCAGGAAGCACATGCAGAACTGATGGGACAGTGCCGTGCCTGCGTCTTATACTAAAGTAAGTCAAGTAAATTTACTTTATACAATGAAGACTTAAATCCATCTCGCATTTGCAATGTATACAGACAATAATAAATAAATAAATAAATTTTCTCGGTTAATCTTTGAATTATGGTAACTTGGCGGGTTTTTTTTTTTTTTTCCCTCAACGTTGTATTCCAACAATCTGCTAGCCGAATTACGCTTATGCTAGAACTTTTATGGAACAAAAGCGCTTAATCATGACGAAGATTAGGTCCGAAATAGGGAGAATGTGCAGAATCGCCCACTGCTTGCCCGTTTTTAAGAATTGCACATACACGGTATCATCCATGTACACGTCGACCTATTTGCACTTAAAAGAAACATCCCAGAATTGCTCAAAAATGGCATTGCGCACACTCTTAACTTTATCTATGTACACTGCTAAAGTCCTAGCTAGTAACCTTTATCGCCTTACCAAAATGTCGCCAAACTACCTGTTACCATATTCCAAAGATTAGTCATTTTCTCTTATGATATCGCTTCTAAACGGCATAAAAGATTAAACTGTCATTATTGTGACAAGAATGCTCTGAGAACGAGTTAATAAAACATTGTACGGGAATAATAAAACTATACGACTGTAATAAAATTACAAATGTCTAATTAAACACAAAAGTAACTCAAAAATTAAGTTATTCGCCTCCCTTTGTGTGTAAAAATGTATTTTAGATAAAATTAAGTTATTCGCCTCTCTTTCTCGCAGAGCTCCAACCAATTTCTCGGAAATATTAAGATTCTTTAGAGCTTCGGTCGAGAAACTCTAATTTATAACTTAAAAAACGGCGTAAAAGCAAAATTAAGCGTAACTATGAACGAAGCTTAGCTCAGCATCCACGATCAGAAATATCTCCTCTTTCTGCGAACTGTCCTGACTAATTACTCTTTGTAACGTAACCTCGTAGACCATCCACTGCGCTATTTCAATGAAGTAACCAGAGCTATAATTTTGCCCTGCTGTACAAATGAATACCTACTTTCATTGCTGTACTCTTCTTTCTTTACCTTCTCTTTCCCAATAAGGTTTCACTAACAGAGTTTGTTAAGTTTTGCTTAGCACTGGTATGTAACCAGACAGTGGAACCTCAGCATCGATTTGATTGTACAGTGATCTAAATAATAGCAGAAGGATATATAGTAATGAGAAGTGTATTTAATTGCAGTGCCGCAATCTTATGAAACAAACCTTTAAAGCAAATAGTAAATTTCCAGAAGTAATCATTTGAGGAAATTAATATTTTTAATTAGATATATAGAGCTATAATAGTTCCCAAACTTATTAATAAGAATATGCGTGTCTGCACGCTTACAACTATGCACAAAATAGATTTTTCTTTCGTAAATCAGTTTTCCTATCAAGAATAATATTCTAAACTTTATTTAATGCTTATTTAATGCTTTAATAGAAACCATTTCCAAATAGAGCTGAAGCATTATTAATTTGTTATTTTACTTCAAATGGATTGGAATATTTAGAATATTTCAAAACAAGCTAGGACTGTCTGCTTAAAAATGGTATGACTTCGAGGAAGACTTTCTAAGAGAAGTCGTGTTCATGTTACGCGAAGGTAAAACCATGCAAGTTACCATGCAGCAAGCCTGTTTGTTCTTAGAGATGAGGATTTGAACTCGAATCGAATTAGCAGTATTCAGTAGTTTTATTACTCGGCTGCTGGCATTCTTCTAACTTAATTAATGGCTTTATCGTGCTTAAATGGTAACTACAAAACAAAAGACTCCTTAAACTCCAAGCAAAGCGTAGTAGTATTCTTTATGTTTATTCATTCAACAACTATCAAATAGTAATTTCCTTATAAAGCGCTAAAACTGGTGATTAATTTCGACTAAATAATTTTTCCTATATCTAAAATAAAAAGTGAAATAAGAAAACAGGTTGGTTTGGTTTATTTAAATATGGCAAAGCACTCGAGGGTTATGGGCCTAAGGGGAAGGATGTCTTCTTGGAAGAATTTCTAAGGGAAACTGGCTTGTACACACGTTAGACATGGAACTACGGAAACGCTCATGAAGTCAGCCCGTTCGCCAAGATTAGAACTCTGGACCAAACAACCACAGTTAAGCGACTTTACCGCTCGGCCGTTGAGCCTGAGAAGGGAAACGGAAATTAATGAAAGTCAGTATGCTCGTATTTTTTAACTCCTGGGTTAATGGTATAATTTGGACATATTTTAAAAAGCTTATACAAGGTGCCTCAAAACCAACTTAATAAACTTGAACGGCGATAAAACCCATGGGGGAAGGCACTTTGCATCACAGAAGGCTTCGTCGCAGTTTGCAGCTGAATTGCAGAAGGACTTTATCGACTGTCAGAGAGATTCATAAACTGTGTCATTTTTAATATGAAGTCACTTTGAGAGAGCTATATAACCGTTAGAAAGGATCATACGCCTATTAAAAGCCTTTTTTTTTTTTTTTTTTTTTTTTTTTTTTGTTCGATCTTGCAGCTTTTGTTTTAGATATTCTTGCGCTGACGAGTCTTACGCACACGATGCCACAACTTTGTACCCATGACTGTTTTGTAGTATATTTTTTATATGATATATCTTAATGCTCCTACCAAATTTCGCTAAAATCTGTTCATCCTTTCTGGAGATAAGCTTAAGATGAATGACAGCGGGGACAACATAACATCTTTGACGAACAGGAAGATGGTCTTTTTTCGCAGTTTTAATAGAGAACATCCCAATAGACAGATCCAAGGGTCATCCCTCTTATCCTAACTACCTAGAGGTACTTTCGACTCGAAAGCATTTTAAACGTTTTCATAGAGCACAGATGCAGTTGTAAACATCTAAGGCTGCATCTATGCTCTATGAGATGCTGACTACCAACCATTGGGCTCGCGTGCATCTTCAGGCAGATCAAACCCAAGCCCAATGATTGGTAGTCAGCATCGTTAACCAGTAAACCGATCACCGGGACACTTAAATTAAATATTATTAATGCCTCTTAGTGCATAATTTATCAATCATATTCAGTCGTATTTAGGTAGGTTATATGAATACTAGTTTTATAGTATAGCATTTATTCGGTTTCACAAATACGCGGAAAAGCTCGGAACATATTACGCGCGGATAAAATGTATTGCACTTCATGAAAGGATAAAATTAATATAAATTAAATTAAAATGGTACTTGTTTAGTCAGATGCAAAATGATTTCTTGATGCGTAAGGTAAGAAATGAAATAATTTAAATCTACCGAAGAGATTTCAGTAAAAGTTTCGTTTCTCTTAGGAGATCCGCAAAAGCTTCTCCTTTATAGAAAGGGCCGTTGAATATTTTTCTCTCGAAGGAAGTTCGCGTAAGGATGAAAAGAAAGAAACACTGTTCTAGCGGATTTTTACAAAGTGTAATTATAGCATTTTTACGTTCATTTTACCCCCTGACAGACATTTTGCTTTTACCGATGGGATATATTTTCCTTTATCTCTATCATGGAGCTTGGTTTACTTACAGAAAGACAAGGTGAAGTAAATGCCTTCTTTACAAGGTGGTCCATGTCAAGCATTAAAGACGTTAATCTTGAAAACGGTGAATAATTCCTGCACTGTATACTTCGGAGATTTGTATAAACGATGGTACGAGATCAGAAAGACCGCTTCTTTGGAAACTTTCTTCTGCAGCCGGAATCCCCACCGGCGTCAGCCAAAAACAGGAAACCTATCTCTTTCTGATGAATGATAACAACAGGAACACTGAAATCTTTTCACCGGGACACACTATACGCCAACCCACTGTCTGATTAGGAAAGAACTTAAAGAATAATCCCCTTCTTTTGATAGGATAATTTTGGTTCAAGGGTGAACAAAGACTCAAGAAATGCTGTCTACTTACTTTTGCAACTTAAATTATAACATAAGAAGCAACCAAGAGTAGGAATTCAAAGTTTGAAAAGTGGTCGTCTACTAGTTTGAGGCGCTCGAAGAAAAAAGCACAAATCACAAGGGCTCTGTTTGAGTTCTGAACTTCTGAAATTTTTCGCCAGTATATTATCAGCGTACGAAATTTCAGTAGCATTGTATCAGTTCTTTTATGTCAGTATCTTTTACAGAGAATTTACAGCGAAAAAAATCTAACACTTCCAGAGGAAAACCCAAGTTTAAGTTAAAAACAAAATTGCTATTAAAATGTTGAAAAAAAATTGCTATTAAAATGAAGAAATAGGAAACAGAAAAGCAGAAAAATACGAGAACATTTTATAATCAATTTACAAATTTCCAAAAATTTAACATACTAAAAATTGCAAAGGGTTGTCAGTTTTTTGCATCGTAAAAACTAATGGCGAAAGTGCTTTAGAAATTTCCTAAATGGTGTATTTAATGCTATTTTTTAAAAAAGAAAATATTAAAAATTTTTTAAAAAGTCTTAGGAAAATGCATAAGAAAGTAGGAAAAGGAAGTAAAGGATAAATATTAGAAAAGTAAAACATCTTTACGTCATGACTTTACCATGGGCTTATATTGGAAACAATATTAAAAAAAAATTAAAGTAAATTCCTGTTTAGGTCAACAAATAAAAACTTTAAAAATACAAAAAAATTAAATGCAAAAAAATTAATTAAAAATTTTAAAAATTAAAAAAAAATTTAATATGTAAAAAATTGTATTAACATCAAGTGTCATTCACTACAAGTTTTAAAAAATGTTTTTGAACTTAAGTGGATGAATAAAACGTATTTTATTAGCCACTGAAAATATGAGCAAGGTATAGGGAGAGTGTGAGCTAGTAGTAGGAATTTTTTTTAAAAAAAAAAAAGAGTGAATCTATGAAGCAAGTTCACACTTTCAAATCGATTTGAAAAGATCACAAATTTATTTTCAAACTTATTTGAAAAGAACATGCATTAATAATGACTCTAAAGCAAAATTTTTTTAATGTAATCAAACTATGAATAAATTTAATATTTACTAACAGTTTGATTTACTAAATGTACTTGCAGAATTACTGCATACACTTTTTTAAACATGACTTGGTATATTCAATAACTTGAAAAAAATCTTTTTGAGATTCCAGGCAATTTTATTCCAATAATCCGGCATCACTGAAGTCCCGCCTGATTATTGGATTTTACTTTAACTATATATACAGACTGATAGATATGCAACATAGAAAATATCTTCAGAAGCAGTGTAGGTTTCAGCAGATTAGCTTCTATGGCAGAGTGGCGCTGTGGAAGCGTGCTGGGACCATAACCCAGAGGATCCCCGTGGATCGAAAACCACGCTCTGCCAGAGGCATTTTGTTTCCTCTTCCATGGGCCAAGACTGAAGTCAAAAGTATGACTGATTTTTATGAGATAATCGAGAGTAAACATTATATTATATTTATAGTACTACTAGCTGGGTCCGTGTTAATAATTCGTAAGAAAATTTTTCATTATTCATTATACTTAGCCCGTCAAATCTTATAATCACTCCGTCAAGTTGAGTAAAGTATATAAATTAATGCTAGTAAATTATCGCAAAAAAGGAAATACATTTATAAGATTCTATTTTACTCTCAAAAATTGCACAGCACACTTTTAATAAATTTAAAAAATAATTTCGAAGTTCAAAATTCAGATTTCGAGGTGCACATATTCGGGTGTAGAAGTGTTCAAAATTTGGTATATGTAAAATGCCCAGTCTTTCCAGAGCGCGGCGTAGTCATTTACAGATTTAACGGTAATGATGTGAAGGCTGTATCAAATACACAAAAAAATCTGGAAAAACTTTGTGTGATTATTAGTGTCACCAAGCGAGTAAAGAGAAGTAAGAGAAGTTCCAGTAAAGAGAAAACATGCGAGAGTAAAATTTAAAATTAGACCAAAAAAAGCAACGCAATTAAACAAATCTTCGATAACTAATCTTAGTTTTGATTATTTTTGACATTGGTTCTGCTAAAACTATCCATATCATTTGGTGAATTGGATTTCTACGAAGCTTCAGTTCATAAAAATTTATCTTCTTCTCCTTACGCTAGATCTAGCAGTATCACATTCCAGCAATATCACAAACTATTTAAAAAGAGCATATCTTTAGAATTTCCGATACACAGTCTCCGTCGCTGGAGATTCCCCCCCCCTCGTACAGTGTTGCCATTACCTACTTTGAAATCGTTGAATTTGTTAATCAAAAATTCTATAAAGTTTTGTAAAATATAAAATAGACAATAAAACCAATTCCAAATTCAGACTTCCAAGTGCTCATGTTTTTTCGCAATGCGAGAAGCATGCAGACATTAATGCAGATTGTTCATTATTTAATTTCTTTAAATATAATACGAGAAGATAATATTTGATGCCAGCAATCTGAAAAGTAAAATGGACATTTGTAGTGAACCGTTTCGAAGCCCTTCTGGTCTAATAAGACATACATGAGTAGTTTAGTTATGCAAAACTGTGTTGATAATTATAAATAGTGTAATGAATTGCAGAAATAAAAGTAATGGGAATAAATATGGTAATTTTTGCAACGCTAAGTCTATTCCTCCACATTCTCTTTCTAAAATATCAACCCAGGAACGTCAGTGGGTGCATCTTGTTGGGGGTGGTGAGGTTGGAGTCTGTCACGTGGCGGGCAGAGAGAACCTCCTATTGGCAGGCCGCGATCTTTTGTCAAGGAAAGAGAACAATTGTGTTGTCGCGTGCCAAATGGGAGTGCGGGAAGAGAGAGGTCACGTGTCATTTCTCCTTTGGCGACACCGCGACAATTTATACCTTTTTTTTTTTATTATTATCTTTAGGGGCGGGGGCATTCTTGCATCTCTTTCTCTGTTCTGTTCATCCCGCTTTCCTCCCTTCGACGCCTCTATGCGCACACTGCCATGGAAATCGAATGTCTTTCGTAAAGATCACAATTCCCCCTTTCCCGAAAAAAGGGTTCTGTTTGCAGCAAAGAATATCTAATTCATGCGTCGCGTTAGTGCAACTCTAACTCTTAAACTTGGAAAAAATCGAGGATCCTATGATGAGCATTTCTCGGGGCCTTTGCATGGTATAATAACATGAGCGTCATCAGAAAAATATTTCAGGAAGACTAATGGAGACAAATATTCATATGAATCCATTTTATTTAATTATTTAATTTGAGGGATTCACAGCCAAATTGTAGAATACGATATTGAATCAATATTAGGCGTACATTGTACATATACTGCACATGCATTCATACAAAAACACATTTTCTCTAGCCTGTGGGTGCTCATGTACTGTAAATATTACCTTCTGTAACTAAACTCTTCTTTTCTCATTGCCTATGAAACGAAATTCGCTCAACGTGAATGTCATCAGAAGTTAATTTTATTCTTTAACTAGCCGCTACGCGACCATCCTTCATCTAGCTTTTGAACGTACCCGAAAAATGCCTAAAGGGAACACCAAACATTAAATTTAAAAGCTGTTTTCCTCAACTATTTTTGTTCTGTTATTATTTTAATATTCGAAATAAGACAGCAACAGAACTGGGAAGTTATAGAAACTTTTCTGTGTGAAATGTAAAATATCTCGAAATAAAAAAGAGGTTTAAGAATACTTTATAGAGACATTAGGTATTTTTGGAAGCAGGCAAGAGGAAAAATGAGCAACCACCTTCGCCGGGAATCGCACCGTGGACCTCTGGAATACGCGCCCAGCTGCTGACCACTGATAATTTGATTGATAGCTGATTATAGCTAATTGAGAGCATAAAATAGCTGAACAGAAATTTTGTGATCATTTATTAAATTTTGTGATAAATTTTGTGATCATTTTGTGATCATTATTAAAATTAGCAAGGTAAAATAGAAAATTTTACAATGAAAGAAAATGTGAAGAATGTTAAAAAATGCTTTCTAAAGAATTTTACTTTAATTTTATTTTAATTTTACTTTAATTTTTGTGCTTTGTATGAAGTTCACTAATTTATTTATATTTTACGTTTATATGCAATATTCTAAATTTCAAATTTATTCCAAATCTATCCTACTTTTGTTTCTAAAAAATTGTAATCGCGTAAAATCTTTTAAAAATTACTTTAAAGAACTATAATTATTATTATCAATGCCATATAATACCTTGCTGTTGTTAAATTATTAGTATTTTATTATTACTCTAGAAAAATTTTTAGCAAACAATTTGTATTTCTTTCGCTTCGTATGTAAGTTATGTTACCTTACAACATCATTCACCATCTAAGGTGGCTGACAAATTATCAGTTTTCCTCCAGAGGATCTTTAATTTCTCTTTCTAGCAAAATCCAGATTCTGAGTTTGTTACTAATCTTTGAAGCAAAAGTTCTTTAATTTAGCTTTAAAATTATAAAAGCGTCTTGTATATGCAGCGGAACAAACTGAAAGCTTTAAAAATAATATACATACATTTTAACCAGTGCTGAGAGAAAGATGGAGCAAGTAAGACACTTGCCTCAGATGAATAGCTTCGATGAGCGCCAAATTTGCTGCGAAATTTTAGAAATGCATTTCAGAAATTAAATTAAGATTGCTAAGTTTCAATTTTGAACCTTTCCAGAAGCACTGTTTTAGTATATGAGAACAGAATAAAATCGGCGTTACGTTTTTGACATTTACGTTTCATTGATGATGATTGAAATTAAGCAAACCAAATCAAAAGCTGCAATGATTCTTAACGATTTAATATTTACAATAAAAACAAATCTGAAAAGTTTCTGATTTTAAATTACGTCCAAAGGGGCGATTTTTTAACATTTTTTGTGTTACGTTTATTTATTAAATATTATGTTCTTCGCACTTAAACCACAAATTTCAATTCAACAGCAATATCGCAAAATAATTTTAAAAGGAGCATATCTTTAGAATTTCCGATACACAGCCTCGAGCGCTGGAGATAATTTTTTTTTTTTTTTTTTTTTTTTTTTTTTTTTTTTTCCTCAGTACTGTGTTACCATTGCTCGCTTTGAAATCGTTGAGTTTGTTAATCAAAAATTCGTTAAAGTTCTACAAAACACGAAATTGATAATAAAACAAATTCTAAATTTCAAATTTGGGCTTCCACATGCCCATATTCGCAGTAGGATTACGTGATTCAAAATTTGATGGCTTTATGTACCGTTGTCTTATCACAATGCGAGAAATGTACATACGTTTATGCAAATTCTTCATTATTTAATTTCTTTAAATATAATACAGGGTTCTAATAGTTGGTGGCAACATTTTGAAAAGTGAAACGACATTTATAATAAACCAACGCAAAATGCCGAAACGAAATTAATAGTCCTACTGGGCAATTAGGTAAATCATTTAAAAAATTTTGAGTACGTATTTGTGGAATTTAATACCGCAGAAAACAGAGAGGTAAATAAAACTTTGATAGAAGAACTTTAACTGTACATAAAGCTCAATAGCGAATTAACCTAATACTGGATTCTAGCGAATGAGTTTGATGCACGGGTTATTCGTGTGCAATAAGGAAGTTTCCCTTAGAAAGTCTTCCATGAAGGCATCGTTCTTCTAGACAAATAGTGTTGGCACAGTTTGAGAATTGAATTAAGCAAAACCGTAACGGATCCCTTCGCTCTGCTTGCCTTCGTGGTGTAACGGTTAGCACACTCAGAGCGTATTCGAGAGGTCCAGGTACGACTCCCGGCAAGGGCTCTGCTCCTTTTTCATGTACTCCTGCTTCAAAAAACTCTAATATCTCAATAGTGGTACCTGAACTAAAAGATAGTGAATTATGATTCTTCCCCACCAGGATTTCGCGATCGGATCCCCTAATCCCCAATCGTCCTTTAAAAGGGGAATTTTCTCCCTTCTTTCTGGATTGCTTCAGGGTATAACGGTTAGCACACTCGGCGCGTATATTAGAAGTTCAAGTTCGGACTAACTAAAAAAAAAAAATATAGATGTTTTTTAATCTTTCAACCTAAGTGGAGATATGAAACGAAATTTACACAAATGATAGATTTTTCAGTCATTCAACCAAAATGGAAGTATCAAATATAAAATATAATCTCATTAACGAGTAACTCTTGATTTCCGATTTTTAATTGGTGACAAATTAAAGTTAGTGAGTCATTATAGAGTTAGGTATTTTGAAAGCAACAGCTCATAATTTAGCCCATAAATATCCAAATGATATGAACATGCCAGATATTCCATCAGATATATGTTTTAGAAACCACTTTATTTTAATAATTCTGGTCGCTACAGCAGCATCAGAATTTTTAAAAATAATTCAGAAAAATGGCTAGTTAACCATATCTGATTTCAGAAACTGCATTAAGTATATTTTTAATGTTGTCAGATCCGAAGAAATTTCAGAAAATTTTTTTTAAATAATCAAAAGTTATACAAAAACCTTCTCTTGGCTGCCTCCCCCTTTGAAAAAAAGCTTTCAAATATCGCTATTTTCTCTGCAGAACATAAACTAGTATCATCAGTAACTAGTATTACTAGTAGTAAATCAAGTATATTAAAAAAAAAAAAAAAAGTATTGTAAATTTTACTTCGTTAAAAGCATTAAAAATTGAAATGGCGAGGGAAAATTCAACAAAGTTTTCAAAATAGAAAATCTGAATATTATTAACTTTAATGTGACTTATCGGTAAAAAATTTCAATAGAATTGACCCAGCTGGAAAAGAGAAGTATTTCATAGAATAAATAAATATACAGTTAACGTTATATATCTTCTAAATATTTGAAAAGTGAAAAAGTTTGTAATGCAGTTCTATAACAGTATTTAATGTTTTTAATTAGGTATATCAGGAATGAAATGCATTTTTATTTAAATTAATAAAATTTAAAATTAAAAAAAAGTAATATTAAGAACTGCATCTAATGCTTTTAAATAGCTTAATTTGTTAATCAGTAAGAGACAGATTAAATTTGGAAGAGAAATATCTGAAATTTTGTCGAATGGCAACTAACTGGAATGAAAAATTAAACTACGAATTTACAGTGAGTGAATTTTTTTAAAGTAAATCAACCCAAATCGTGTGTTCATACTCTCAGTCTTTTTGAACTAAGAAAACTTTAATATTTGCAATGGAATTGCGTTATATATTTGATATTAATTGTTTGACTGTTCATATTATTTCAAAGTTATTTGCGGTTTATCAAAAAAGATTTTTAAATTATATATTATTACTTTTATTTTTTTGAAAATACGAGTATAAAGTTACATTAAAAGGACTTAAGAGCTATGGCAAGATTTAGTATAGTTACCATTGTTGAATATGAAAGTCTTGAAAAGTCTATTGAATGTAAAGACATAGTACTTAATTTAGTGTATTAATCTGATGTCTTTACTGGGACGCGTATTTACTTTTCCCTCTCATACCTAGGAGAAAATAACCTAGGCATGCTCTGACTTTAATAATCTTTAACTTAATTTTATTTTTTATTTTATTAAATCTTTACCTTATTTATTTGATATTTACCTCATTTCATTTAATTTTTACCTTATTGTTATAATTTATAATGTATCTGCTGACTTTCATAAGCATTTAGATCACAGTATAATTCACCAAAGGGCATTCCGATCTCTACGTGTACTAAGGAAAAGCGGCTTTTGTGTGAATGAGTATGTTTTTGTTGTTGCTACACCTATAATGCTAGGTAAAAAAACAAACTATTAATTAAAACTGCATCAAACTTTAGTTAAAGTTCTCTTTGGAATTCAGAAACTAACGGAGATAGTGAGAAAATTTCACTCGAATATTTTGCTATGAATTTGGAAGATTTCTGATGCTACATATGTTAGAAAGCTTATAAGAATTGTTATAAAAACCATACTATTCGTGCATACTGGAAAGGATTCGATTATATGAATATGACGAAGCTCGTTAAGGCCATCTGTCTAAGAAGAGGAATGTCTTTGTGGAAGTCTTTTGACAGCAAACTGGCTCGTGTTCACGATTAAGTTACGAAAGCGCCTGAGTGCAGCCAACCATTTCGCCGGGATTTGAACTCACTTCGGATTATTAAAGTTTTATCGTCTTATCTATAGATAAGATTCTAGAATCTAGATGATCGATCGAAGTGACTTGCAATCATTGCGCCCTTTACAAAGCTTGCCAATAATAAATTAGCCACCAGTTGCAATGGTGTTGGGAGAGAGGCTCTTGAAGGACTGAATAGCAACGTACAGCGACCAGTCACGTTTTTATTTTGTTTATTAAAAGTTTGAAAGTTACGTAACGACAAGGTCTAATCCTGCTGCAAATGCTGAATTCAAAATGCTTGACAACGCAGCAAGCATTTTGAATTCAGCATGATGATGGCGTCGATGACGATGGCGATAGCGTCCATGACGATAAACATTGCGATTACACAGCTTTTCCAAAATGCTGTATTCTAATAAAATAACAGTATACACAGAAATTATCATCAGAGAAACCTGGCAAAATACCGAGATGCTGTCTTGCCCACCGAGATCTTCAGATCTCACATCAATTTAGCATCTGTAGGACATGATTGGCCTTTGTTTATTTGATCTGTCCAGCCTCAGTGTTTTGACGACTGTGTAGGTTAGTTGAAAACATATCATCATTCTTTCATCAGGACACTATCCGTAGTGTCATGTCTTTTCTAGTTCAAAGAGAAAACTTATTGTACCGCTGTAAGAGGTGGTTCTACTTTCTACTGATCATCTTGCATATTCGATCGTTGTATTCCCTTACCTTATATATAAATATATGTACATTGTGTGTATGTCTGATTAGTGTATTAGGGCAATACCTGTTCGATTCTGGTGCTCCGGTTTCTTCATTTTTCCGCAATTCCTGTTTCCGCGGTTGAAAAAAATCATTCTTGTTTCCGCGAAATAATCAATCTTCCTTAGCCCTCTTCCCAAAGGGGTTATATAGTGAGGGGGGAGCGATGGACCTTGGCCTCTCCGGAAAGGTAGGAAAGCAAAAAAAAAAAAAAAAAAAAAAAAATTAATGAAATAATCGAAAAATATTTACTATCTCAGATCTTTGCATGAATGAAGATAATACTATATTTAAAAGGAGAGAGATGTTCAAACTCTCTCTCTCTCGATGATTCGAACTAAATTCGAACTGATTCTCGATGTTTCTTAAAGTAGAAAAACAATATTCTTCCAAAATTCAGCATAATGGTGAGTTATAATAAAATCTTTCAGAATAAATATTCGTTCTAAAACGACGTTCTTTCTTCTAAAACGACGACTTCTTTGATCTTAATTGTGCTTTTGCAGCTTTTAATTCTTTCATTTATGCAAATCCAATAAATTACATTTTCCTCACTTTTATTCTGAATTTTATACTGATAACCTTTATAAAGGGCTAAAGGTTTTTTTTCCCTTTTAGTTCCAATAATGTCTAAAACATTCATTTTGATTAATATAAAATGTGAAAATAACAGCTAATATTGTAGCAGAATTACAAATGGAATGAAGCTTAAGATTTCAAGAGGAGCCTAAACTAAAGCATGTCTTCAATCTAACGAAGACCAGGGATAAATAGAATATCTCTTCGAAATCCTGACTTATTCACAAAGAAACTGCCCGGCTCTTCTTAATGACTCATCATGGCATCTCCTGAGGAGCTGTGGGAAGGATATTGTACTCTCTGATTTCGCGGAAACAGGAAGAATTTTGAAAAACGCGAAAAGAGGAATCGCGGAAACTGAACTAATTCCTGATGCCCCATGTACTCTTACATGTTTACCTGTATATATCTGTCAGTTTTCGTTGTATTCTATTCGCTCTTTTACAATTGTGCATTTTTTTTTTTTTTTTTTTTTTTTTTTTTTATTAGCCGTGTGTATAAGTGTACAGTAAATTCTGCATAGCCAAAAGGGATTCTGCTAGTTGCAATTGTACTACTTATGAAACAAAATAGCGCAGGAAACTTAAAATGTTACATAATTATATTTTATTAAATACATATTAGTTACTGAAATAATAATAATTGTTAATGGAGCTTGTAAAAGCTATTGAATGCTGTTTCAAACAAAATCTCACTTTTGAAATCAATAATATCAGGATGTTACTGAAGGAATTTAATAACTCAATGTATAGAAATTTTCTGAATTATGCGTATTACTCAATAATAAAATACACAGTAAAATAAGAATTGTAAGTAATAATTACACTAATGTATGGTTTAATTGGAAAATCAGAACGAGAATCTTTTACTGTTTTTCAAAATGAAAAAATGCATTTATTTTTAGCGTTATTGATATCAGAATGATGCTTTTCACAATTATTACGAAATCTTGAAGTTAAAGACAAAATTTCGTTATTTGAGGGAGGTACACTGCACTCTCGACTATCCAGACTAATGCTAGGGAAGCAGGTACCGGATAATCTAAAATGTCAGTTTTAATGCACACAGTGTGCGTTTGTTTTTTTAAAAAAATTATTAATTTAATTTAGTTTATGAGATCGTTTAAATATTTGGAATTTCACTGCGTATTTTTCGAAGTGCTATTTTATCACTGTATACGAATCTTCTTTGGTCTATGAAGTCCAATAGAGCTCTCAAAGAAGTCATTGCTGTCTCAGGACTAATGTAATCGTCAGCATCTTCCTCACTTATATTTTCAGTATCATTCTCTGCGTGTTCTTTGTGACATTTGAAACATATCCGCATCACTCAAAAACTCAATGCCCGACTCAGTAGAATCTCCATCAAACCATTCTTCGATGTATGCCCGATCGACATTTTGGTAGAAATTTACCACCACCACGCACAGATAATCAGTCCTCGGATAATCGAGAGTATACTGAAGTTTATATATCCCTGTAAAATAGGGAGTTCCTCAAGAATCATAAAGCATTTATTAGAATTCTGAAAGCCATGTTTTTAAGTATTAGAAATTGCTTTGACGTTTGGCGACAACTGTCCACTCAAAAATGGGTAAAGTAAAATTAATTTTATTAATATTATTTCTTAGTATGAATATTCAGATTCGATCTGTGGCTTGTTTTTGATACTCATAATTTTTCATGTCGCTTCTCTCTAATATAGACCGTATATGATTTAAATGCGAACTTTCCATTCAGAATAAGAATTAAATATTTAACACGAGAGCAATGGGGCTGCCATTTATGAAAACATCATCAATTGGATTCCTTGTTTTTTTATCTACGAAAAACTTTCAAAGTAATTTTGTGGCATTTGTTGCCAGCATCCATTTTGAGCCAATGCATAACATTTCGTGACATGCCAAGTTAATCTTAGAATAACACATATTTTAATTATCATAACTTATTGGATTAATACATGACATGTGAACAAATATTTAGTACGCTTTCTGATAGCTTTATTTTTAGTAGAAAATCGATTTTTCATAAAACTTTCAGACAGGCCTTGGACAAGTAGATTTCCAAATGCATAATATGATAGTCATTTGAAAACAGCAGAACGGTATCGGTTAGTCAACTGTTATGAAGCATCTTATTGCTTGTCGCAATGGTTAAACTATTTAGGTTAGCCTTTGATTCCTGGGTGGTTGCGTAAGACCTGATAAAGGTAAGGTTTTTATGATAATAATAGCTTAAATATTATAATCTGATATGTAAATGCCCACTGGAAGAAACAATTAAACTATTGGCTTTGTTAAAACGTCCATTTCGTAATAATAAACAAAATAACTAAATAAAATAAAATGGTAATAATAACAAATTTCTAAGTAATTCCGTGAGGCGTGCTCATTTTGTTGATTGTTTTTCGGGGTCTGATGACCTGTGTTCAGGCACTGGGACATTGAACTTGTTCCTTATGTTCCATTGTAATGGCGCAGTGAACCATGGCGGACCAGGGTTAAGTGCTAGCGCGTGATGCCAAAACGGTCGAAATTCCGCGATCAACGCGACGCGTGTTTCGGGGTTAGATTGGGGCTGGCGTGGCAGCACGGAATAAAACCGTGTTCAAGAAGTATTGGCAATTTTTGGTTCCTCACGAAATGACTTTTTTTGTAATAATTTTTTAATAAAGAAAATTCGTTTAAATTCCTTTAATAATAATAATAATAAAAGTAAGCATTCCCGTTTCTGGAAAAAAATATGCGTTAGCAAAATGGTAAGTTATCGTAGTCACTCATTTAGCTACGACGTACTTTTTGAGAGCGAGAAGGGGTAACTAATGAAACGCTTTTGCGAAAGGAATCCTATACTCTATAAATAAAATACTTTTCCTTAATCTATGAACGAAAAAAAAAAAAAAGGGGGGGGGGAGGAAAAAAGAAGGAAAAAGAAGAAAACTTTCTTATGGAGCCATTTAATATTTTGGTAGGTCTAAACTTTAACGACTTAGTAAGTGTATCTAGTAATTAAACAGCATTTTCAACTATTTACCCCTTTAAGAGCTCTTGAAATAACATTCTTAAGTCATGGAACTTGAACCCTACATAAAAATTATTATACAACATTAATTATATTCACCTTTTCTTTTATGAATTTAAAAGTTCATTATCAAAACAAAATATATATTTTTATGACAGCTTCTCAAACACAGATTCTCCTTCACATAGAAAATTAACGTTATATGAGAGTTAATTTACTGTACCTTCTTTGTTTTGTTTTGTATTTTTATATGAACGACTATTTGAACTTTAATTACATTTTTTTTGTGTGTAATGGAGGTAAATATTTCAAATAAATAATTTTGTGTAATGAGGATCACATTTTCTCGATCGTTTACAATGATCCTCCACTTCTGTTTCTCCATGGTCAGGTATTATACAATCGATCATTCTGTTGTCTCATCTTCTATTAGTTCTCGGTATAAAATTCATATCTGATGGCATTTTAATACATTGCGTTCACAAAATACTGCAGTTTCTTGGGAGCTGTAATACAAGTCTCATTATTCGACTGAAATATACTTATGTCTAACTTGTATATAATTCTTTCTTCATATTAAAGTTAAAAATTAAGTAAAAAGTAAAAAAAGAACAATTTATTTTGGTAACACACTTCATAGTTTCGAATTCCTTAAAATTGTACTTTACAGTTTGTAATTTACAACGATCCTTCACTTATTATACTGTTGTCTCATGTCCTATTAGTTCTTGGTATAAATTTAATATCTGATAACATTTTATAAGATTGTGCTCACAAAGCAGTGCATTTTTTCCTAAAATCAAAGAGGAAGATTCATGATTTCATTGAAAATGCAATAATTATGTTGTTTCAGGATTTGTTTCTCTATTCTCTGGCACTGAACAAAGAAAATAAATTCCTTTATTTCTTAAAATAATGCCATGAAACATCCTTTTGCGGCAATTTTGCAATAATTCACAAGCTGTACAAAAACAATTTATTTAACGTGGAGCTGATTAATTTAATCTCACACAATTTCTTTTAAGGCCTAATTAACGTATTTGTATTTAGGCATAACTTTATTCACCAATAATACATTAATTGCTGCTAAGTATTTTTCATAAATCCCTTCTTTTTATTTTCTAACGTAATTTTAGGATATAAAATATCTCTTTTAATTCAGACAGAAGAGTTTTCTCAAGAATAAAAAAGACTGTAGAGCAGGCATTACACTAAGCTATAATCCGTATAGATGAATGGACATCATAATCCCTTTTAGTTGGTAAAACTTTTTGTTTAAAAAAAAAAAAACAGATTTGAAGCTTCTCTCTCGAAAAACGTTTTTCTGCGTTCTTTCTGATCTCTCTTAATCGGAACAATTCCATTTCTCAAGAGAGAATAACATTCGCTGCAGCAGCGTCAGGGAATAAAAATAATAAGAGCAGTGAGGGTAAAAGGAAGCAGAACAACGAAAAAGAGAAAATCGAAATCCTGTGTACATCCTTTCACTGCGAAGATTCATATTATATTTATGCGAGAATTTAATGAGAGGAAAATCCAGAGAAACGCTGCGATTTTAAAATCTGGTCTTTGAACCAATATATATATATATATATATATATATATATATTAAAATCTGGTCTTTGAACCAATATATATATATATATATATATATATATATATGTAAAATAAAGTCTGAAAGGTTTCAGATTTTAAATTACGTCTAAAGAGGCGCTTTTTTAACTTTTCGTGTGTTGCCTTTATTTATTAAATATCATGTTCTTTGCTTTTAAAATATAAAATTAAGTTCAACAGTAATGTCGCAAAATAATTTTAAAACGAGCATATCTTTAGAATTTCCGATACACAGTTCCGCGCGCTGGAGATAAAAAGGTCCGCTCTCCCGTAGAGTGTTGCTATTGCTCGCTTTTAAATCGTTGAGTTTGTTAATCAAAAATTCGCTAAAGTTTTACAAAATATGAAATCCATAATAAAACAAATTCCAAATTTCACATTTTGGCTTTCAGATGCCCATATTCGCAGTAGGATTAAATTGGATGGCTCTAAGTACCGTTGTTTTATCACAATGCGAGAAATATACATACCTTTATGGAGATTCTTCATTATTTAATTTCTTCAAATATAATACAGGGCGACAGTATTTGGTGGCAACAGTTTGAAAAGTGATACAGCCTTTTAAAGTTTTCAACGCAAAATCGAAAATTACGAAGTATCGGATTCGGAGAATCATTTACAAATAATTCGGACTCTAGTTTATTATTATTATTATTATTATTATTATTAATTCAATGAACTCTGTTTAAATAAATCTTTTTATATGTTTTTGGATGTGGACTTGATGAGTCTTTTATGAGTTATTTCGATATTGAATCAACGAGTCCCTTCTTAATTATTCTGACCTTAACTCAGTCTTTTATTAGTTATTTTGATGTTAACTCAATCTTTATAAGTTAATCAGACTCAAATCCTTTAAAACCCTTTCATGGGCCATTTAATTTCTCCCCCCCTTTTTTTTTCTATTATCAATTAAACAATAACATTTAGGGAAATGTATTTTATTTTGCCGTATTTTTCGTTTAGATTTAAATTCTAGGGTGGGAAATATACTTCCCACGGAATCCTTTTCGATCACAGAGAAAATTCAATTTAATGGCGATTATTTGCCCTGGAAAAACGAGGAATATGTTGCAGTACACTGGGGTACATCACATTTTTCACACATGCATCGGGTCCTCTTGCCTCGAGCCTTTGTGCTACATTTCCTACATCGTCTATAGTTGGAAACCATTTTTAGCAGGCAATTTCGCACACTGAGTGAGTTCACATAATCCATAACCGCATACTTCTTTGCTTGAAAGCTAGCAGAACAGTTTCAAAACGCGTTACAATCGTCAAAAAACTACGGCAAACAACCTGAAACAATCAGCAATTCAGCGATCAGCCTATGAAGCTGTAACGGTGAATGCACTTTAGCTTTACGGCAAAGGGCTAAAGTACACCTCCCGACTTAGTCGATCATAATCAGAGCTCATGACCGGTCTTCTGGAACATTCTGGGGAAAACAGGTAAGAATTTGTTCTAGTATGTTCTTGTTTCGTCTGTTCATATCGCCAAATGGACGATTTTGCGCCAAATCTGGCAACTCTGTCTTTTCTTGCCATTTTCTAAACCGGCTTTGCGGGGAAGCTATTTTACTGCAGCTGGGCTCTTCGTATTATTATTCTTCATTTCAAAATTTTACGACATATCTTTTCAATAATATTTTTCTTCAATTTTTGCTACTTTCGTGCTTTTTCTCTAAAGAAAAGGGTTTTTTTCTGCTTCCTTTTTGTATGTTTCTAAAGATTAATATGTGCGATAAAATATATATAAACCAGGATTCGTACTTTGTTTTGAAATGGTCCTTTAATTTGGTTACTTCCTCTTTCTGGTGCTGAAAAATAGTGACTAATTTTAATAACTCTAAACTGCATCATTGCAAAATTAATCTTCTTCATGTTATTCTCACATTACGCTAATGACATGTGACTTCAGTGAATAATATTTTTTGTTTGTTTGTTTTTCTAAGCCTGAAGCCTAAAACTATTCATTCTTTCTCTGCTTTCATCACCTACAAGATCTTTTTTCAAATATATTCCAAAAATATAAAATGTGCCGATGCTGTTCGTCAACCAGCTAATAAAGCTCTTTTTAAACAAATTTAATTGTGGCTCTATTAAATGTACATTTTATCAAGGATGAAAAGAGTTTCAGCTACCACGACTGCATCTACAGATGCATTTGTTGTTTTATGTTAGTTGTTTTATGACAACTATAACTGTTCATGAATCGCCTTTCATCACCCTGCATCGATTTTGTTATTTAAAATCCTACCATCTAATATAAATATATGCTAGTTGATCTAGAAGTAAAGAAAAATTAATTAGAAATTCAACAAAAAATTAAAGATTCAATAATTCGAAAAATATAGACAGTAGCCCAATGCGGGTTTGACAAAAGTGCACAGAAAGTCATTGAATTTCTTTTTAATGACGAAAAATTTTATTGCCAAAATTGTTGCATTTTCTATCGACAGGTGGCGCCTTAGTTGTCTCTTAGAGCTCGTTTTCGTATAGGACTACGTAACGATCAGTCAGGATTATCCGCAAAATATCCTTACAAAATCCATCACATACAGTACCTGGAACTAACCGATTTCGAGAGACATTATGAATTTTAAAATTGGGCCTTTCAACAGATGAAAAAAATGCGGATTGCCTGTCAAACGTCCTATGGACTGAGGAAGGGCAGGTTTCGCTTAATGGAAGTGTAGCTGCACACAACCGCCACGTCTGAGCAAGAAAGAGCCTACATGCGATTGTGGAAACCCTTTTAACCTGTTAAACTAAAGAAAACAGCGTTGTGCAGGTTCACTACGTCATTCATTACAGGGGCTCATTTCTTCGGAAAAGTTCTACAGCGGTACATTTTGAATTGTTTTTGTCATAGGGAGTCTTTATGCACTCTTTCTAGAAATAGCATCATTCCTCCCTTGCATGGACTGCGTAGCATAACCTTTCTTCAGGATGCAACGCTTCTGCTATTATCATTATTTGACAAGACCGGGCACTTAATCATTCATTCCCGCACGAATGGCCTCCAAGGTCTTCTGACCTTACGCCTCAAGGTTTTTAGGTATGGAACTATTTGAAGTCTCAGGCGTATAAAGGTCAGATTTGATCATTTCTCATACTGAAAGAAATTATTTGCCATCATATGACAGGAATAACAGCTAAATCCTCTTCGGCGGAGTGTCGTGTAAGTCGGACGGTCCCGACCGTCACACTGAACATAGGTAATCCTAGCTACGTTACAAACTGTACTGCAGCAATTATGCGAAATTCTGTTATAACTGAAGAACCACATATCGGTGAAAAATATAACTATTCTGTCAATAAAATATTTAGTTATTTAAAAAAAATTTAATAAGAAAAGTGTCTGAAAGGGTTCGGATTTTAACGGTTGCCCAAAAGGCCTCTTTAAAGTTAAATATAATTTATCAGTAGATATTATCAGTAAAGATGGCCCAGGTGAAATAACGAAATATTTTATAGATTACTAGATGAATAAATATTTAGACTAACATGGAAACGTTATATGTCTGCCATATATCTAAAAAGCGAAAATCTGAATAACGTAATCCTGTTAAAATATTTAAGGTTTTTAATTAGATATATCACGAATTAAATGCATTTTTATTTAAATCAATCACATTAAAAAGTGAAAAAAATATTCTTAAGAAATTCTGTATTGCTTTTAAGTAGCTCAGTTTGTTAACCAATAACAGACAATAAATTTAAAAGATAAACCTTACCTTTAACAGAATGCAATGCATTCGAATGAAAAGTGAAAGAACGCAGAACTGTGTTTCTAAACTAATAGCCCTTTTGGGCTTCTAAAAAAAGAGAGAGAGAAACTAAAATGATTTTCTTTACATTTTTGTGGAAACTACTGCTTATATTTTTCGAATCATTAAATTTTTACTTTAACTGATATTTTTGGATCATTCGGTATATGTGCATATATGTTAAATATGTAATTGTGTATAATACTGAGTATGTAGTATGTTTATATAAAGCTGCATAAAATTTCAAGTTCAAATAGATGTTCATCATTACCAAGAATGTGCAAAACCTCAACTTCAGGATTATATTAAAAAATACAGCACAATATTTCTTTTTTCCGCAATAATATTACCATTTTAGTGGAAAACTAAATTTGAAAAGCTTTTCGTATGTTTACAATTATCAAAACTTCCTCATAGTTCAAATATCACAACAATTAAAGGAAATCGTAGTTCCTGAAGTAATTTAATGAACATTCGCTAGTTCAAATTAATAGTTCTTAACTTTCATGTAGCCTTTTATTTCTCAGTTCCATTCTGTAATTATAAAATTTAGTAATAAAATCTTCAAAGCGTATTACATTTTTACTGTTAAAAAAAAAAAAAAAAAAAAAAAAAAAAAAAAAAAAAAACCTTTCTCATAGTTCCAACTGCTGAATTATTAAAAAAACGTTCCTCAAATTCTTTAACAAACATTCATTTATTCAAACAATACTAGTTCTTAAACTTTAGGCGTTTTTTTATTTCTCAACTCCATTCCATTATTGTAAAGTTCAACAGCATCGGAAACAGATACGCCATCTATTGTCATACACTGAAATGAAAAATAAGAATGTTGGTAATATTTTTTTACAAATAAGGAATTGGAAATTATTATATAATCTTGTTTAAATTTTGTGTACGTGTTCAACCATACTCTTTTTTCATTTTTGATTTTATTATATTGTTTTTTAATTTAAAACTAAATAATTTAATGTTCAATTTTACATGAAAAGAATAATTAACTATTCTGGAGACTTACGTTGCACCAAGAAAATAATGAAAGTTCCTCCGTCGATTCTGTATCTCTGAAGAAAAGAGTATTAGCTAAAATAAATACGCTCACCAATCTCTCTCACAGTCACTCTAACCAGAACGTGGATAATTCGAAAGAAATGGTATTTTAACGACCTGTTAAGCAATTACTGAATTAAATCCACTTTTCATCACAATCCAGTCCAGAATTCTGTTCTTGCGTTGATATTGAAGCAGATTGCTCCAAACACGTCTGTCCGTATCTGCTTGAGTCAGCTCATACGGAACTCAGCGATTGAACTTCTACGTCAAGTTTATGCGATGCAAAGTGCAACTAATGGATATGACACTAACGTCTAACCCCTTAGCAAGCTGTTGAGTGGTCTTGTTCCACAGGTTCTCGCAGGCGGGCTTCATCAACATCAGACCGGCCAGATCGCTCTGTTTCCTGAATGTCATAATCCTTGTTTTTAAACTTTTGATAACAAACCTTTACGGTGTCGTCATAGGATACAACATTAGCACCTAAAGCTATACACATGATTTGGTGACATTCTGTAGCTGACTTTTTTCATCCTAGCTGCGAGGAAATGTGGGTTCTAATCTGGTAGTGTGATAGTTTCATTTCAGATACCTTGTGCTTAATGATAACGATATTTTTTTACATATTTCACCATACGATGTTCTACAGTAAGTCTCTTTCTTTCAAATGCCAAAAATCATTTGACAAAAAGGATTAAATACGCCATCGTGAACTTTTTTCGCAGATGATATTCGTGGTGGCAGGAAACTTTCGTTAAAACCCGATATTTTAAATTACACATTTTTTCTTATACTTTTTTTAACTCTTTCAAAGAAGAATCCTTCCTCTTAAGCAGAGTAGTCCCAGTGCGCTTTTTTGCGGAAATCAGATTATATTATTATTAATTGCATTTCTTTTTGTGCCTTAAGTTAGTAGTAGTTTAAATTAAATATTTTATGTAGTTTAAATTAATAGTAGTTTAAATTAAAGTAGTTTAAATTAAATATTATATCTATGAACACTATATGAAGACAATCAAAAGTTTCTTTACGCTATAACTGCTATCTATACCAATAACTATCAATTAATCTCTATTTTATTATATTATTTCAATTTAGTAGTCATATAAAAATATGCGCTCAGAAAGAGCTATTGTTAATTATATGGCTTTCATAAAAAATTGAAATGTGTAATAATCTAGCAGCAATAATAATGATTACTTAAAAAATAATTTTGAATATTTCTCGCCAGAAGGTGTTAGCATTGAAATTGCTTACAGCTATTTTGCGCCTTTTAATACCATTTAATAGGAATTTATTGAATAAAAAAATTATAAAAACTTTCAGAATTTAAGCATTAGTTACATGTTAGTTTATATTAACACCAATAGATGGCAGCACTAACGCAAAGATGCTGAAAAAGCAGTTATACATGGTACGAATATAAAGCTTTGAAAAACTCCATCTTTCACGCAACATCTCGTCTTCCGAACTCACTTAGACATTTCAGCAGCTGTAGCGTCACATGTAGCAACAATTAAAGACAACTGGAATACAACTTGCTACCTGTAAATTAGACACGGCAATATCGGAAAGTGGAAAACTTAGGGGTCACCAAAGACTTTCTTCTCAAGTGTTTGGTTGCTTTCATCACCAATAGAGGGCGCCACGTCTTCGACCAGTCCACATGACTTTGTGTAATTTCCAAGCCAAGCCAATTATTTGATTGCTGTGAAGACAACTCTCTCTTCGGGATTCAATTAGAAAAACATTTCAATACAAGTACCGAAGTGGAAGTATTTCAGGTTACAGAGAAGTACTGCCGTCCCAATTAATTTTTTTATAATTGTGTTTTGATATTATAAAACAGATCCAAATTAATAACTTTTTCATGACCTGATGGAGGAAAGCTAAAGGGTTTTTTTTATTAAATTTAACAATTTCCATGGCGGAAATTTTGAAATGAGCGATGTTCCACGCTCTCGTCGCTCATCCTACTTTGATGTGAAACAGTTGAGCAACATGATCCGTCTTAATTCACATCAGGTCTCTCTCGTGAATTTATCTGTTTCTAGCATTTCTGCCTAGTTCATGCCTTCAAGAGGAAAGGCCAATAACATGGCATCATCATCCACATGGTGAATGCCAGACCATATGCTGCAAATACGACAAAAGGTGCCATTTGCCGGTTCAACTAGGAAATTCACCTACATCTGATGTTTTCCCCACATATGACTTCTACACATAATTACTCTTCAGATCACTATCGAGTATATGCGGTGGTATGCCCTGCGAAAACAATGAATTAGCTGAAAACTTTTCTAGGTAAGTTTTATGCATCCAAACCAAAGAAATTTTGCAGACATATCATCCAAAAGTTATCGGAATGTTGAGGATAGATTGTGAACAATGCAGGGAAATAGATCAATTATGAATTGTATGAGTAGCTTACCACTCAAAGCAGTAAATGTACATTGGTCAAAAAGCGACATGAACTTATGCATTGAACATTTATGGAAAGTAATAATTTATTTTGAGGGTAAGAAAAGTACGTTTTTTAAAATCTTCTTTTTAAAATCCATTCTTAATGGAATTAAGGAAACACTGAAAACATCGCTATTGCATTGAAAAAATTTATTCAATTTTAGTTAGAGCTAGCTATGTTCGCAATATCACTAATTCTTTGTTTATCTATGTTTAGTAATTGGGGAAGTATCTGTCTACATAAATCTCATTCCCTTCATTAGTGCAATTTTAATTAAAGATACTTACATACTTGTAGTTTGTTACTTAGCAATAACCACGTCAGGGTCGTTTATCCCGACGGCTTTCCTCCTAACCATGAGAACGATAGCTGACGCAGATATTCGAATCTCTAATCTCAAATAATTTGAGAAATTAGCATTGCGTAGTAATGACGACAAGCATTACGATCAGTGAGGGAGGGCGAAAAGATATTGTAGTGCCTATTTTAAAGAAAGAAACTATAGGAAAATTAAGCTTCTTAAACATTTGGGAAGCAGGCTATTTAGAGCAGAAACAGCAACAAAGAGAAAATTATTTCTAGATATCTAACTTAGCAGTTGCCAGTTGTTAAGAGATCAATTATTACTTGTTAAGAAGAATCATTTTACTGTAGATTGCTTGCTTAGGGGAGTAGGAAAGAAAATACCTGTATACCTGTAAAATAACGACACAATGGTTTTGGTTTACTATCTGAAGAATATGTTAAGAAAACGGAGAACTTAACACTAATCTTTGAGAGCGAAAGAAAATAAGAATTACTATGTTATTATTATTTCCAATGAATGAGTTTCGGTATCAACGCTCCGTATACCACAAAGAAATACTATTTCAGTTACTTGTATATCGGGATGAATATTACTTATAATAATTATTACACTCCATTTGTGAGCTGCTGTGATTAGCGTGTCCAACTAGAAAACAGGTGATCCTTGAGCTGAGATCCCTGGCGAGAATATAATTAATTTCCAATGCTTCTTATATCATAGAGGAACGCACATACTAACGTGTGGCGAACGATAATCCGTCATCACCAGGAATTAGGTCAACTGTCCTTTCCGTAGTATTCTTTCAAGTAGGGGAAAATGTAAAAATTTCTCACATTTCTTCCGTGAGTGTCTTCGTATTGTAAGGAGTAAGCACGTACAACTAGCAGTTCGGTTGATCTATGGTTGGAGTCCTGGCGATTCTTGTGTATTTATAAGGTTGCTTTTTCGTATTTCTTAGTCCAAAGTATGCAATGTTCTCTACAACGTATTTGCAAAGTCACATTCATCAGAAAGAACGATCTTTATTCAGACAGGTATGCTAATTCTGTCTAAATCGAAAGCAAAAGGAATGCTATGAACGGAAGAAGATGACATATTAACTCTTGAAATTATGCGCGATTACTTAAATATGTTGCAAAGAAAATGCACGAGCAAAAATGTCTTATGTCTTAGATCTAGTACATCTTAGCATCCGAAAGAAAGAATGAAAAAAATATTTTTAAACGTTGGGAATTTTCCTCAATGTAAATAAATGTTTAAATTACTTTTATTAACCTTCAAATGCGCTTGTGAATACGAGAGCTTTTAAACATCCACTTTCGTAAAATAAAGCAAGAAAGCAATACTAAATTAGCGTAGTTACATATTTCTGTAAATTTATGTAAATAGTTGAAAATAATTTGATTTTGTATGTTATTTCTATATTTTTATGTATTTATTTATTTATTCGCTTATTCGTTAAATTAGTGCACTTTCGCATGATTATGTTATGTTTGTTTGTGTATATTTGTTTATTTGGTGCGTGGAATCAATTTAGAATTTATGGCCACTTGGTATTACTGCTTGTCATTATTCAATGATACAGATCATTCTTATAGATCTTTCAATTCTAAATCGATTAACATTTGAATTATTCACGGACAATTCACACAAAACCTTAAATATGGTGAAAAACCTTTGACAACAAATCTTTGCCGTCAACCTGGCAACATATTGGAAATTTCCGGAAAACATATTTTTGAACCATTAGGAATTATTTTTCTTGAACCCTTTAGGAAGAAATTCCTCGCTATGAGTAACTCTTTAATTAAGCGGCAGTGAAAGGCCACTAGTGAATCAATTCATATACTAGTTCAGTTTAGAATTTATAATGCTGAACTTGTGCTCTTTGATTACTGTTTCGAACTTTGTTCTGAACGAGATTTTGTTAATGCGGTCAATTTGCGAATGATTTGGTAAAATTCAAACAAGTATTTATTCTAAACTGTCCACGAATACAGTTATCACTGATATATTGCCAAACATGAAGAGGTAGTTTACCTATTTCCTGATGATGAATTTAAATGCTTCAAAAGCACAAAGGAAGGACTTCAGACCGTTGTTTACTCTCAGCCTGTAGAAAGTTGAAAATGAGCTGCTTAGAGAATTTCTGAATTGGAATGAAGTTTTTATTCCAAAATTGTTATTTATTGATGCATACTACAGACTGGAAGGTTGTCAGCCATTGATTTCTGAAAGTTTACTGAAGATTGAGGATAGTAAGAAACTGAACACCGATGATTTTAAGTCTTTACGCATAGGCTCGTTCGAAGTAAATGATGCGAAGAAAGGAAATTTCTTTCTTTGTTTAAAACTGTAATACTACATATTTAAGCAATATTGGTAAAAAAATCAATTCAATTTGATTTTTTACCCAAATAGTAAAAAAAAAATTGAAGTGATTCTAAAAAATGGGCGAATAATCAATCTTATAATCCATGAAATTTCAAAATTTTCTCAGACACATTTTTAAATGTTGATCATTTTAAAAAATGGCACTTGTAATGGTCACAGAAAAACGAGCAATTTAAAAAAAAAATTGATAAACTGAGCAACAGATTGGCATCAGACTTAACTTGAACCATTTTCAAGAATTTGTTTTCTTCTTTATCTAATGATGGAAAGAGTAGAATTGTGAGATAATTAGTTTGTTATTTAAATAAAGATACGTACAAATGTGCTACGAAAATCGTTCCAACATAAAATAAGTTGAAAAGAACTTGATTGAAAATATAAAGGGATCCCTAAAAGAGCTCACTTCAAAACTTCAACAAAATGTAAACCAAATTTTGTATTTCTGGGACTATACGTTTTTGCGGTAGGCACGCAAAATCTGTTTTATTATAAATATATATGAAATCCTAATGTTTTGATAATAGGATTCCAGCATATTTTACAAATGTGCAAAATGAAATTTAGAATTATTATTTAAGACTTTTGAATTAAAAAATTAATTGGGTTTATGTGGTTTTGATAAATTTTTAGAAAACAGTACATTAAATGTGCATACTTATTATTCTGGAAACTTGTCTATGATTTTACAGTTATTCCGTTGTCAATCACACGAGAAGATTTAGGCCAGCTTAACAAAAAAATATCACTTTATTCCCTTTCCAGAGATGAATTTGATGTTTTTAGTTTTCACAATGTTAATCATGAAAAGATGCAATCGTAATTTTTTGCTCGTCCGTTCAGTTGCGAGTAACTTCTTGAGACCGACGTAAGCTACTTCGGCCAAGATCACGGAACTCGCTATGCAAAGACCACAAAGTAGCATGAGGAAAGCCCCCAGGAGATCACGAAGCGTGACATCTTTCCTTCCTCCTCTCAAAGTGGTGGTGATGAAGTAACATTCGTGAGTGTCCAGGTTAGAGAACCGTTTAGCCCAGTGCTGCATAAGTCCTCCATGCCATAATTGTCGAATGCTGAAAAGAAACAAAATTCCTTTCTTTTAAAACACATAACATATTTTGTGTGTTAGACAAGAAATGAATAAGCATGATGTAAAGTTGTTCCTACTGTGATACTAACACTGTGAATTATCTGTCATGCCTTTACTGACATTGACCTTAAAAGTGGTAAATAAATATTAGTTCTTCTAATTTTCAGAACAGGAAATGTTACATGTGGATATTGATATGGACTATGTTGGATACTCACTGTTGGATATGGGACGCTACAGAGCATGGCCTTCATATGTGCCTCTGTTAATCCAGCATCATTGACGTTTACTATTATATTGGGTCCATTAACAATGTAATTAGATTATGCAAATAATGGAAATTAATTGTTTGGCCAGACGAATCACAATTTCGTTTACATCACATCAATGACCATGTCAGGATACAGCATCTCCTAGGCGAATAATCGAGGAACACACATACCGCAGGATATAAAAAAGTGGTGGAGGTATTATGCATTCGGAGTTCTTGTGATCGTTCCTAGGGCCGATGGCTGTTATCGAACAGCCAGCGTGACAGGTGTAGCTTATAGGAGCATCACTATTGATCAGTTACACCCTTTCCTGGCTTCTGACTTCCCC
Source organism: Stegodyphus dumicola (assembly GCF_044657685.1). Lineage (NCBI taxonomy): Eukaryota > Metazoa > Arthropoda > Arachnida > Araneae > Eresidae > Stegodyphus > Stegodyphus dumicola. The sequence goes on along the minus strand of NC_140769.1, from coordinate 220,648,070 downwards.
ACTAGACATGGACTTTTTCAGCAGAATAATACTCCTTGTCGCAAGGCCGGAATAGTGCTTCAGGAATATCCTAATGATTTATAGTTCAGGTCCTGTTCTCCTGACTCACTGGATATTAATGCTATTAATCACATCTGGGCTGTTATACACTACCTGCTCAGAGCTCACCAACCTCATCTTTGTAGTCTACGAAAATTGTAACCTATGCTTGTCTTCCTCCGAACACTTACCAAGATTTACGTACGGAACTTGTAGACTTACCAGACGGATTGGAGCTGTTATGCGTACTAATAAAGCAGCATTAGGAGATGTTCATAATGTTTTGGCTGATGAGTGCGTTACTGTCTTTCAAATGTAGGGATGGGGCACTGGAATTTTCGAATTATACGAATCTCGAAGACATATTCCAGATTCCAAAATTTTAATACATCATTTGAATTTTTCAGATACTAACCTAAATCCTAATTAAACATTTAAACTCAGATCCTTTGGAAAATTTAGGTTTACTGATGTCCAAGTGAAGCCTTAATTAAAAAAAGAAGACAGCTATTACGATTTCAGTGGAGAGGAATCAATAATATCCCCTTTTGCCACATTTTTGTTTTTCTAGAGAAAATTTAGAATACCGTATTGCATGTTTACTATGTTAACTGTTATACTAATAATTCTTTTTCCTCTACAATTGCTTTAACTTGAAAAATTTCAAGAAAAATGCAGGGAACTAGAACTGTTATTCAAACATTATTTTCAAATCATATTGAGAACAATATTCAACGCTTTAACCTCAATATTCAACACTATTAATTAAATTTAACCTCAATTCATTACTTACGACTTAAATTTAACCTCAATATTCAAAACTTTTAACTATGTCTATCATTCATTAAATTTCTTTTGGACCTTCTTAGCAAATTTTTATATACGCTTTAGAAACTTTATACGTAAATTTATTTGTCATTAAATGCAAATTTCAGGTTAGAAAAAGAAAACAAAATTTACAATTCATCCCATCTCTGCTTAAAAATTTTTAAATGGTTCAATTATTAATGCTAGAACTGTTCTTGTACACATGTGCAACAGATTTGTAAATCTCTTTACATTAATGATATTTACTAAACACAAATTTGTCAATTTAAGACCTTACTGGAACTTGGACATCTGCCATCCGCCGATGCACAGATGGGCTTCTCTTTGAAGATTGCGGCAAAACTAGACGCTGTTGTATAATCTTCTAGAAGCCTACAATTTTTTTTCGGGGGGGTGAGCAGTTTAAAAAGTAAGGGTGGCTTGTTTTACTTGAGCATCACCTTCAGAACAAACCTGTACAACAATTAGAGTAAGTGGATATTTGTGCTCCATCATGCTCCCTCGTTATTTCGGTACCTGTTGGTTATAATGGCCTTGGTGAGAAACAGTAATTCGCGTGTTTTAATCTTGGAAAAAAACAGAAAAACAGAAGCTTACCGATACATACAAGCCTACAATAAATATATATGTATATATACCGTCCTTATAAAAATCATCAATCGGTCTTTTTTTTTTTTTTTTTTTTTTTTTTTTTTTTTGCAACTGTTGGTCGTAGACATATACTTCCGGTTTCAAAAATATTTTAAATGACGCAAAGTTTACTTTTTTGTCATTTTTAAATTTAAAGAAATCAATTATGTAAAAATTACGAAATATAATTTTTTATATAAAAAAGTATGAATATTAATAACTCCGCTCCCTATACTTATATTTAGGAAATTTTTGTACGTTATAAAACATTAGCTTAGTAACTGACAGAATTAGCTTTTATTTTTGGACAAATCTTTTTTGTGAAGTTAAATAGCTATATCTGGATCCTTTGTTACTATATAAACCTTTTTGAAAAAATTCAGTAAAATAGGCTAGCGTTTGATAGTACATGTTTAAATTAAGCAGATCGCTATTTAATTCGTCATGGTTAAGTCTTATAAACCTTCTGAAGCTACATTAAGTGAAATATATGTATTTCCAAAACAAAATGTTCATAATATTTTACGATTTTAGCAACAATAGACATTTTTAAAACTTTTAAACGTATATGTAACCTAAATGCGGCAACATTTTTTGTTCCTCAAACTTAAATTTCTTTAAATATTTAGTTATCAATATTTTAAACAATACAACTATCAGATTAGGCAAATGGTCAGAGAAGTTTTTTGAAACTTATGCATCTTTCCGATGAACTCGTATTCTGAAATATAAAGCAAACCAAAAAAAAAAAAAAATTCCACATCTAAATTTAATATTCGTCCCATAATCATACGAAAGAATTACGTATGTATTTTTAAAAATTTATTGTCAATAGCATCCTGCCAAGAAAATATGTAATCAGACCAGCATTCAAACGGCTTTCGAAAAGGAAAGGAAATCTTCCAACCAGAGGACTTAAAAAAATAATAAATTAAAGCTATTTTAACCATATGCATTGAATCTAATTCCCCATGATCATTTCCTTAAGTAAACTTTTAAACCACCATAGTAATAGACCACCATAATTAGAAATTGCTTGCTCCAAACACTGTGAGACACCTGTTCCCAAGAATTTTTTCTCTTCCAACAGTCAGGCGTTGTAGTCTTAATTACTAGAAAGCAGGTTTTATACAGTGAATGGCAAAATGAAATCAAGTCTTCGAGAGACAGAGATATCATCGCTGCATATTTTTAAATATTTAAATAGCTGGCATTGTATATTAGAAGAACCTCAGTGTCGTTAATCATAGCTTGGACATATTCCGTCTCAAATGAATGGGGAAGATGAAAAGCACACCTCTCCAGATCATAGTCAGATTACCGATTCATTCCAGAATCTCTCACGAATGATGCTAAAACACAGAATCGAAGATTGATAATATTCAAAGAGCAAATCGCTCAGATAACAGATATCTATTCAAGTAGCACTTACTCGAATACTAGTTGAAGGATTATGAAGCTTTTAGCAGTAGATATCTTTCAACTAGATTCGGTCCAGAAACAAGGTCCTAGATACTATCCCAAATGATAGAAGTTTTTGACTTTACAATTGTGATCTCAAATTGCTGAAGTGAGTCTATTATCTTTAAATCTCATGAAAAATGCATAGAATCATTAAATATACTTACTACGAGTTGATATCTTTCATGTAAGGACTTCCTCTCCTAGCAGCAATAGCGAGATAGATTTCTAGGAAAGCTTCTGGTGCCAGAGCAAGCAGGCATCTTCCTGTTTCCTTGTGGTCAGTGCTAATTAAGTCAGAAAGCACATAAAAGTCTTCAAGGAAAACAGCTTTTCCTTTCCTAATAAGTGGTAAAATGGAAGTCACATTGGCCACAAGCATTGCATTGCGGTCGTTTTCAAATCTGTACTTTAGTCGTTTCAGGGTTTCCACCGGAGATTCCTGGAAAGAAATTCGAAAACGAATTATGACGATTATACATATAAACAGCGGTTATTATTTGCAGATTTCGTATTTTGATGTTGTTCAAGAAAATTCGTCTCGCAGTAATTTTTCACGGGTTTTTTTCCTATTTTGGATCTATTAAAAGGATGCAGTAAAGCCTCTTCGACTGCCGGAAGTTAAAAGTACCGGCTTTCTTCTGCGCATTAAAGTGTATTTCATTTCAAATCAATACTGCAAAACCTAAAAAAATAATAAATTCTATAGCAAAATACCTCTAGATGTGACGAAAAAAAAATCTTAAGACAAAACCGTATGCTTGATGTATACTGTCAACATTTTAAAACTCAGACGCTTCCGGGACTTTATGAATATGAAGATGATGTTCTGTGTCACTAAATTTTTATAACGGTTTCAATGATTCATAAACGTATTACCTGGGCTATACATAAACTACCTTTTCATCCTTGTTGTTATAAAGCAATCATACATCCGTCGTGAGCAAAATATGCGCCAAGCCTTCTTGGGGGGTATCGTAAGTGGCTTATGCTGTTAGTTTGTTAGCCGACTGTTATAAAAGGCAGGAAGAAGTCTAAGTTGATAAAAGATTTGGTAATCTAAGTAGAGGCGGAACATTTGAATTAAAACGAGAACTGAGAAATCTCCCGAAAGAAATCACTCACGTTCTGATTTAACAGAGCTTATATTTAGGTAGCAGGGACTAAAAATCTATCGCCATCTTTAAAGCGATTTCCAAGCAATACCCTTTGGCAATTAAATATTTTAAATAAACGTATTTCATTGATGTGATGACAAGAAAATGCATTACTTCTCAAAAGTCGGCAATTCATTGTTAGTGAGGTGTTGGAGGGTACCGATTAATACACAAGAAACCAATTTTTTTTAATATAAATTTTTATTTACTTATACTTTTCTTACTTGTCCGTTTTTAAATAATATGGAAGGAATCTCATTGTTTTGAAAACAATTCTTCATGCTAGTCATTGCAAATCAAAGGCATTTAATTTTATGTTTAGTACAAAACATTCAGGCTTCTAAAATTTATATGGGTAAGTTTAGAAAGCACTTCAAAAATAAATATGATAACAAATTGTCGGTTTACTTATAAAGCTCTATTTTTACCAGCATGTTGAAAAGAAAGACCACCAGCACCAGAGGGGCAAAATCGCCGAACACTGGTAGTTCTGACCTGGGTTCGATTACAGACGAAGCGCTGGCTGCATGGGCGTTTTCGTTTTTTTCTCATTTGTAACGTGTAGAAAGTCCTCCATGAAAGTATCCCTTTCCTTAGGCAGACAGTTCTAGTGTGCTTTGTCATAATCAGCTAAACTAAACTAAAAGAGAGGAAGACACATAGTAATATATGTAAGTAGTAACTTGGTGGAAATTTCAAACGAGAGGATTGGTACTCAGGCACCGAGGGCTGTTTTTAAGTGCTCTATTGGTGTTGTGATGCCTCCACACATTCCCGTACATCACAGCTGAAAGTACAAGAAATTTTTCCATCAGTTGTAACTAATTAGAATCCCAAACTCACATTTCCGCACAGCAGATCAGAAACATATGAATGATCAATCAGAGGGACGTTTCGTAAGGGTGTCCGATTATAAAGATGAGCACAGGCATACAGATGTTTGCATATTTATTTTTTCCTAAGTTAGAAACTAATCTTCATAAAGGTACACACACCTTTATGACTGAGCTTACTTGTGAACATTTCCGTCTTTTAGAACTGTGGCCAATCTATATAAAATTATGAGCACTTTTATGACAAGGCGTTGCTATAAAGGGTCTCCAGTCAGATTACTGATTCTTAAATAATTTCCACTACAGCTTTGACAGCTGTATCCGGGGAAGGGAGCTTTAATTTTGAAATATTTCTATAAATTGAATTTTACTCTTATTGAAACATTAAGGAAATCATGTGCAGTCCACAACCACTATTAATATAGACAATTCCAGGTTAATTTAAATTCTGAAGAGTCCGCTTGAAGATGTAATAAAATCAAATTTGAGAGATGCGAAGGTTCGGAAAATAAAAATATCTGATTAAGTGTCGGAATACATGTAGCATTAGCGCGTGTTCTATAGCAGATCGTCAAAGAAGAAACTTGCCACAGAACCTAAATTAAGAGAATTTATTGATACTTTGTGAGTCAATGAGTTGATAATGAAAATAACTTTGTGCAAATATGAAATAACAATTAGAAAATCATACACCAAAGAAAAAAAGGTATATTGTGGAAAGACGGAATCACAAACTCAACAAACATTTGCAAAGACCTCCTCTGCAATTCAGGAAACATATTCATATTCAAAGAAGGTTTAGAATATACTGGCTAGCAAATCTAACTTGCAGAATTGAATTTCACTGGGAAGAAGAGGAAAAACGTTAAATTCAGCTCTACAAGAATCAAAAGATTCTTAATTAACTTAGAGGCCATGAGATATGTAAAAAAAAAGAGCCTAAAAACTCTAGTATTCATCTCAAAACTGGAAGTAATCTGCAATTTTTTTAAAAAAATTTGACAGCATTTTACTGTCAGTGTTGTCCGTTGAATATCCACGTCTTTTGATACCAACTAGAACAGATTATTAGACTTTTAAGTAGAGCAGACTGGCATCAGTAAGTATTCATTAGAGTAAATGGTACGTGAAACCAGAACTTTTAGGAACCTGTAATCTTATAAATGATGTAAATCTTATAAATATTCTTTTATAAAGAGTGTTTTTACTTTCACTTTCTTGCCAGATGACATATTGTAGAAACATTAGGATTTTTAGAAGCAGGCAAGATGAAAAATTAGCAACGCCTTCGTCGGGAATAGAACCGCGCACCTCTCAATTACGCGCTGAACGGGCAGACCACTACACCACGAAGGCTCGCTAAGAAGGCGAGAGAAATATCTTATAACTCATTTGTTTAGTGAATGCTCGTATTTTCAACAGTTAGTCCGAAAGTGGTCTAAAAAGCGAAAAGAATTAATAAATGCTAGAGAGACGCATTTAAGGCATTTGTCATTTTTTACTCATTTGTCATTACTCATTCATGAATGACTATTTCTGCGGAAATATCCCTTATTTTGATTTCTGCGGAAGTACGACTAACCGCCTAACCGCCCCATTTCCTTCCCATCCCATCATGATCCTTTGCATGCTTATGCATATATCGTCTTTCAATTTGTGACTTTATGCCAGGGCATTCGAGTTAATTAGAATCCCGCTCAAAAAAAAAAAAAAAATAAATAAATAAATAAATAAATAAAATAAAACTCATATATGATTACTTGTCTTCTTTGTTTAAGCATTAAGTAGTTTTTCTTCATATAGAATACTGAAAAAAAGGTGTTATATCTAGAAAGTTTTGTATCTCCTTTCTTTGTGTTCATATAAGAGTCCAGAGTTTCTAATAACTTCGAAAAGTGGCAGAATTTGGTGATTAGGAACTGAAGCTTGTTAAATATTTTGTTGAAATCAACTTTTGATCAACTTAAAGAGGATTTGCCAAGCCGTGTCCAAAAAAAGAAAAATGTATAATTTCGTTTATTGCGGATACACGGAAAAATTACTGTTACAAATCATGAGTCCAAAAGTGAAACTGTGCATGGAAAGTACAAAAAGGCAAAGAAAATTTCTGTGAATAATAGCAGTAATAACAAATGATATATGTCAGATAAACTCTATCAAAAATTAAAATGTTCTAACCGACTTTTTCAAATGAGTTTGAGCTTAATCAGTATTATTCAAGTTCTCTTGTAAATACTGTCCTTTAATGCCATTTATACCTTTGTTTATCCATTTTTAAAAATATTTATTCTTGCATTATTTACAGTATATTCTTTTCGACTGGAATCCTGATTTAATTTATTCTCCAGACTAAAACTGCTTGAAACTACAAAATTGTTAAAATCAATTTGCTGTTAATTATAATATGGATTATTCCTCTTTTCTACGGACCTGTCCTCGGATCAATCATGAATCTGAGTTAACACTGGACGTCGTCTCCGGTATTACTTCATTAAACCGGGAGTAACAGTCTGTAACTGCAAGTTGAAGTTGTTGGCTGTAATTCCGAAATCCGCTATCTTCAGTTCCATAAAAAGGTATTTATAAACACAAGAGACTAATTTTCATATAATAATGTAGCCTAAAACAAGGTGCAATATTTATGCTCATAACATAAAAGTACAAATATATATTTTTTAATACTCAACAGTCATATCTTATGTTATTTTAAAGCAGGAAATTTTGTAAAAGTTAGTTAATTACACTGGCGATAGATGGCAGCACTAAATATATTGGTCCAGAAGTTTTGATTCAAATAAAATGCTGAATGACCCGTCTAGTGCTGACTTTCGATTTTGCTTATTCTACCTCTCTGTTGTCCTACTTTTTCATTCACGTATTTTTTAACTAGTAAATTATCCTGATTTTGCTTTGGGGACTAAACTTCATGTTATTTTCCTAAATTTTGCCCCATCTCATTCATTCAGGATTAAGTTTAGGTTTAATTTGATTACGACAAAGCACACGAGAGCTATCTGCCCAGGCAGACGGATGCCTTCGTGGAAGTCTTTTCAAGAGAAACTGACTGGTATACATATTACCCATGGAAAAACCCCCAAAACACCCATGCAACCAGCTCAGTCGCTGGCATTAGAGCCCCGGACCGAACTACCAGTGTATAGCGACTTTACCGCTTTTATTCATTTATATCCTTCACTAAAACACAGATTGCCCATTGCACAAGATGGATGTCATTGCCAGATTAAGTCACTGCAACGAAAGTAATTACTTATCACTGATCATTAGAAAAGCGTATATTAAAAATTTTGAATTTTTTGCGCATTAAGGACATTCAGTTTTTTTTTATCAAGTTTATCAGTTTCAACTATCAAGGATTCGGAGAATGACATAGAGATTCTATAGGGATAGGGCAGCCAGCCGAGGAGCCCGTTAAATTTAACTTCATATAGTTTAAGCACGGTCATTAATGAATAGTTTTTCTTAAAAATTAATCTTCATTTTTTTTAATCTTCGAAGTAATCGTAAAGCTAGTCGAATTAACGCTTTATTCTAAATACCCCATCAGGTCACATGAAAAAGGGAAATTAATTGAATTTAAATAAGAAAATTCTTCAATCAAATTCAGTTACTCTATTTCATTACTCATAAAATGTATTTATATGAAAGTATAACAATAGAAAACAATTATATTACATAGTAACAAGCAAAAGATGGAAGAGCAGACGAAAGAGCATTTAAGCAGCAAACTAAATTTCGAAAATACGCACTAAGAAATAAAAAGCAAAATTCTTCCTGTTATGGATTTCATTTTGAATTAATTTTATAAACTTTCGGTATACTATGAAGTAATTTTGTTTTTCATAGCGGAGGTATATTTGAACAGATTTTAATTTTCTCTTTCATTCAGCAATAACTTCTTTTATTTTATTAAATTTTATTTTAATTCGGAACGTGAAGTTTTACTTAACATTACCCAGTCTCTAAAGAATGTACTATAAAAATACATTAGTTCTTCCTCAGATAGCAGACGTAAGGCTGTTTTAACTCATGGGTCCATTCGGCACTTGTCCGGAAGTCCCACGAGCTAAAGGGCCTCAGGACGATTTGCCCAGATGCCGTAATTATTACTATTAAGACGGCAGTATTTATTAAAATGTTATTACGAAAAGTAAGAAAGGGTGTAAATACTGTAATTCGAAATGTAAATTTTAATTAATATTAAAGTGTTTCATAGGAAACTGAGTAACAATCTAAATGGTAAATTAGGAAGCAGAAATTAAAAATACATTAGTTATCTATTCTAATAGCAGATGGCAGCACTTATTAAATTATTGAGAAGAAAAATTACGAAAAGTTCTGAATAGCTGCAACTTCTATTAAGTTTAAAAAAAAAAAAAAAAATGGCGGTGGAAAGAAAAAGTTAAAATTCAGTCTGGAAACTTCAGACCGTAGCTTAAAAACATCTTAAAAAATCTTCTCTAGGTACCATTGTTTTCTTAAAAATGGATTTACATTAAACAAATGGATTTACATTGAAAAAGTTTTGAAGTATACAAAGTTAAAATAAATAAATTAAAAAATACTGAAAGCTTTCATATTTTTATGTTACGCCGAAATGGGAGTTCTTTTTCGTTCACAGACACATACACGTTCCTACAGCATTTGGGCTAACGCCACTTTAGACTAAAAATATTTAAAAACAGCATATCTTTAGAATTTCCGTTAACCAGTCATGCGTGCTGGAGATAAAAATGTTTTCTTCCCGACAGTGTTGCCACTGCTCGCTTTAAAACTGTTAAGTGTTTTAATCAAAAATTCATTAAAGCTTTACAAAATATGAAATAGACAATAAAAAAAATTCCAAATTCGGGCTTCCAGGTGCCCATGTTCGGGTGGAGGACTATGTTATTCGGAATTTGATGATTCTAGGTACCGTTGTTTTTTCACAATGCGAGAAGCCTAAATAGATTATGCGAGAAATACACATGTATGCATTCATGCGGGAAACATACATACATGCGACATCTGTAGATTCTTCATTATTTAGTTTCTTTAAATATAGTACAGAGCGATAATATTTGGTGGCAATAATTTGAAAAATAATACAGCCGCTTATAGTGATTCAATGGAAAATGCCATTTCGAGACTAATAGCCCTTCTGGGCTAATAATCATACCTATATTTTACCTCTCTTCTTAAATAAAAATAATAGGTAATTCTGTTGAAAAATCTTAAGGAAAGAAAGGAAAAAAAAAGAAAAGAAAGAATTTACCATTAAAATTTTCAAAAACGCTTTGAAACATACAAAGTTAAAATAAATAAATATAATCATACCTATATTTTACCTCTCTTCTCAAATAAAAATAATAGGTAATAGGTAATAATAATGTTGAAAAGTAGTATCAATACTAGAAAACTAAAAAACTAAATCCTTTCAATGAATAACATTAAAACTCAATTCATAAGTAATTTCAATATTTAAAACATGTATAAATAAACCTGAATTATAATGTTTATTCGTTTTCAAAATCTGATATAATTTTACAATTTAAACTCTGCGTTAATCACGGTTAAATATTTCTACTTAAATCATTCCAAGTCTGTTGAAATCCACTGAAATAATTTCAGGTATTACATACAGTTCCACTAATTGGCAAACTTTTCGATATACAGATCTTGCTTTTAAGCCAACTATTTAATTAAAAAATTCAAACTAAGAATGATACGCTTTTTGACTGAGGGTTTCTAACTCAGATTTCACATGTTATCCCCCCTTTTTTCAATTGGATAAAGCAGACAGTGTTCTTTGTTAGTATCGATTTATAAAAATTCAACCCTTTAAAAATCGATTACTACGTAATTCCGTCAGTTTGAAATAATCCACTATTCCCTAGATAAAGGAAATTCAATTCTTGGTAATCCCAGTGTCAAAATACGCAATCCATATTATATGTGTCAATGTATAGAAGAATGATAATGTAAATCGATTAAAATTTCTTCACTTACTAAAATTTCTTGATGGATGCTGGTGCCTTCTTTTAATGCGATGATGATGGATTCTTTAGAAGCCAAATCTTCAAGAGAAGTAACTTTCCAGTCAGCTTCTGGGAAGGTGAGGAAAGCTATAAGATTTCCGCTGTATGTTGCCATGACAACCATGACGAAAAGCCACCAAAAGCATACCACGGTCCGAGCACTAAGAGTATTCGGCAAATGGATACCACCTATAGAAGGATATATTTATCATTAATTATCTGAAAAATATAAATTCGGTAAAAAACTTAGATTACTTCTGAGAAGAAGCTTAGATAATTTTTTTGGCGGGTACCAGAGCCGGTGCAACCGTTGCTATCGCCCCGTGCTGGAGAAATAAGAAGCTGCAAAACTTTTAGAATTTAAAGAAGGTACTGGATAGTAAAAGTTAGGGGGAACAAAAGTTTTAGAATTTAGTTAGGTGCCGGTGATAAATTTTTACATAACAGAGGTATTAAAGTACATCTAGGTAAAAGTATTCAGTAATTATTGAAGCTACAGTTAAATTCAAAAAGAATTAAACTATTTTGACATGCATTAATGTAACTGGCAGAAGAATCAATAAGGTATGTAAGGGCAAAAGAAAAATCAAAGTTTTATTTAAATCGCAAAGATTTACAAGATAAGATTTACAAGATTTGAGATGATAACAGAATTCTTGAAAAAACGCTCTGCAGCAAGTTCATACTTTGAAGGCTGTCTGAATAAGATGCATTGGAGACCAAATAACACGTAAACAGTGTCTTTAACGTACTCCCATGCGGCAAAAAAATGCAGGTTCTAAAGTCAATCAGTCTTTTGCTAAGATCAATGACTTTAGAATTAGCAACTGGCCAACAAGATTACCTAATATTATTGCCTGAGATTATGTTTCACAAGATTATGTCACGTAGAGGCACAAATTATGTATGATATGCTTCTTTCTCCATTTAGAGCTTCCAGTCTTTAAGAAAACGAAAGCATACCATATAACTTTTTAGACATAACTTTTTCCTGATGCAAACTTCGATAAAACCGCGCGCGTCATTTAACCAAGGGAATTTAAAAAACGAAGGAATACGATATTTAGATAATCATAGAAACCATCGACATTATTTGTAGAAAGTGTCATGAGGTGGCTGAAATTTCTCCCGTTTTATATCTACATACGTCAAGCATACACAATTTCTGCTGTATACACAATATACAGCAGAACACGTTTAATAAATTTTAAAGGGACCCAAATAAAAAAAACTTCGAAATGCGAACATTTTTTTTTTTTTCAAAATTTATATTTTTACTGATTTTCTTGAAATTAAATCTCTTTATTTTTAATTTAAATTTCAGTAACACATAACTATTATTTCAAAACTTATTTCTTTCAATTTCTTCTTTAATTTTTAACTAAATTATTTCAGATCTTAGTTTTTTAAATTTTATTTAAATATGCAGTCAAAAACTCGCGTCTTTTATACATTTTTTTAATCTTTCATTACTGAATTTTTTTATAAAATTTTCATTATTTTTTAATTAATTAAAAACATTCAACAATTAATTTTTAAAAAGTATGCAATGTCTCAGAAAGAGACGATATTATGTTAAAAGAGATAGAAAAGTGAATTAGTGGTTTTTTTTCCTTATATGCGTTTATTTTGTTTTGTAAAAAAAATGAATGAAATTGGACCGAAACGTAGAGGCTTTTCTAGCGACTTTAAATGGCCAGAGATTCTTCTAATAATTCTTATAGCAGCATGTGGTATGTGGCCAAAAGAATCATTGACAGCAACAGAAAAATATCCATCATTGATACAAAAATGAGGTCTAATGGCTTTAGTTTCTACTTCATACTGCGGAAATAAATGCATTTCAGTAAGAATTTCAAAATAAATAAATGAATAAAATGAAATAAAATGAAGAAAGAAAAAGACTACATTTTTTGAAACAAGAAAAGTTTTTTGAAAGAATAATGATATCTTATTAAGTGGTAAAATGTTTCAAGATGACATGTTTTATGCGAGAAAACATCATCGAAAAAGGAAATTTTTTAGGACTCTGTGAAATAAGCTTCTTAAGAGTAGAAATTAATTAAATGAGTTTTGATCTATTTTAAAGGTTTCATGCACTACTATATTTTTTAGAAACCCATCTACCTGGCCAATAAGGGATTAAAGGAAGGAAAGTTTAAAGGTTTCTCACACTTCCTAATTTTAACTGTCATTTGAAAACTGTTAAATCCGGCGCAATTGAAAAGCCTTTATGGTATAACAAACCACATAGAACATTTTGGTTTCAGTGTCATTCTGTATAATTCTGTGCTGAAAAAATAAAATCCAATTTTCTGGAAATCTTACACTTTATATGCATCCAATACATTGTATGTAATGACAGAGGGATTGCAGGTAGATCCAAAATCTCCACCCACACATATCCTTCTAAAGTAAAAAAAGAAAAAATTAATAGCTGTTTTTTCAATACGGTCTCCCTGTACCACGATACACTTTTTGCATCGGTAAATGAACCATTCTCTTGCTCTGAAGAAGTAATCTGAAGATTGTCTTCAAAATGTTCCATAACTGCTCCTTTCATGCCATCGTCGTTATTAAATTTCTTTCCACTGAGCGCCGGCCGAGATAACCACTGACCTGACTTTGTTGTAAAAGTCTTACAGTGTTAATAGTCATACTGGCAGAAGGGAATATTTCTTCCGTATAAAAATATAAATATAAATATTACATGGGCATACAAGGCTTGTGTATAAGCATAGACATGTTAATTACAAAAATTGTCTTGTACAAGTTACATGTGATAGTTACATAAAATCATGACGGTTATGTGCACATTTAAACATTATCTGAATTCATATTTACAATACTTTTACTGAGATAATCAAATTAAACTTGTAATTCATTTACACATTGACTGGATTTTCAATGTCATTTTAAACTGCTTTACAATACTATTTTTCTCAAGTACGTACAAACTGGATAGTAATATGCTTACATTACAATAGTTTTACTTTTACAGTCTTGTTACTATTGTCATTATTTCTTTCCACTGTCAGAAATAGCAGACGAAAACTAAAATAGAGGAAGTGATCAGGCTTTACTCTGCAAGGTTCTAAGAAATTCTCCTCCTCCCTTGAGAATTGTATCTTCGCAGCAGAATTTTAGTAACATATCAAAATTCTACAACAACTGAAAATCAACACTAGAAAAATAGCTCACACCGTAGAATAGTAACAGGACTGTACGAGCAAAACTATTGTAATGTAAGCATATTACTATCCAGTTTTAACTGTCAGATTTTAACATCGGAAACGGATAATAATCATTAGGAGGTAAATCTGCGTTGCACAAGGAATGGGGGTCTAACTCCTTGAGCCTAAACTGCTCTTTTTGAATTTCGTTAACTTGCTGCTGTTTTAAATGCTAAAATAAAGTTGAGATATTCGTTCTGCAGAGACTTTATTCGAGTGAAGATGTTCATATGTCCAAAACAATCGTTTTAGATAAATCCAATCTTGTTGATCTCCCCTCCACTTTTAATCTCCTGTACTGTTCTTTCACTGTTGAAAAGAAGAAAGATAAATCATCGTGCACTTGATCCAAACATTGTTTTGATTCTTTGGCATTAAGGCGTTATGTATTAAGGTATTTAACTACAGAACGATGCTGACTTTTAAACATTTCACAGTAAACCTGTGCATCACTTCATTCAATAAACAGTCAAAAATAACTAAGAGAATTTCGCTATTGAAAATTCCAAATGTATTAATTTAGCTTTGCCGCTATATGTACGCAAGACGAACTTATTTCTGAACATTTTTTTTTTTATTATTATTATTATATATATATATATATATTTTTTTTTTTTTTTTTTTTTTTTTTTTTTTATGTATGAAGCCAGAAATCCAAAGTGTTTGAGTTTCTCTTACCTTGTTGAAGTATAGCTCCATACATATACCAAAGACAATTTGAAAATTTCGAAAGACCGCTTCGCATTTCTTTTTTACCGCTGCCTACAAAGATTGAACTTTTTCTGTGTATAAAGCAGAGAATGCAGGCCATAATGGGAACGGTTGTTAAGATCAGCAACCATACCTGAAACGGTAATAAATAACATTTCACGCCACACAGTTAATAAATAAGGTAATCGAAAATCTTAATCGAAACACTAACCTTCTAGACTGGCAGATTAATTTCCGTCCTCTCGCATTTATTTGTATTTTGGTTAGACGTTATAAAAACTAAAATCTTTTTTAAAGAAACTTAACTGTCATCCTTACTGCCTGATAATGCAACAGTATTTTAAGT
Organism: Stegodyphus dumicola; assembly: GCF_044657685.1. Classification (NCBI taxonomy): domain Eukaryota; kingdom Metazoa; phylum Arthropoda; class Arachnida; order Araneae; family Eresidae; genus Stegodyphus; species Stegodyphus dumicola. Next base: position 220,632,797 of record NC_140769.1, on the reverse strand, counting down.
ATTTACAACAACAAAAAAATTGCAACAGGAAAGGAAAAAAAAAAAAAAAAACCCTCTGAAAGTGCCAACAGTCTTTAACTAAGATTCTTGCTCGTTATATAAACTCCTTTCGCGTTTTTTTTTTCGGGGGGGGGGCGAGAAGTCGGACACCGCAAAAGTGCAGGAAAGTTTTAAAATAAGAAAGAAAATAAGAAATAAGGGGAAAACCCCTTAAAAAATAAGGGGTTTAAAATAAGAAAATAAGGGGTAACCTCACAGATAATAACATCTTTGATGAGATATGAAACTCAGATTATTACAGATAATAAAACTTTGATGACTTTATTGTGCTTCATATTTTTTTTAGGCATTTCAGAAAGTGGCCGGATTTCAATGTTTTGATAAATGTTATCAGCTTGTTGCTAAGTTCAAGAAATTTCCAAGCTTTCGGAGTTCAAGCAAAGGTATATCAGAGCTTTTAACATTAGCTAACATATTTATAAAAATACAAAAATTAATTATACATATTAATCTAAAACAAGCATGCGCAGATATTTATATACATTTACGAAAACATAAAATGCGCACGTACAGATACTGTTTGCAGAAATTTATTGTAGTTTTATGAAGAATAGTTCATTTTACAACTCTTAAAGTATAGCATACTGCAGCTATGTTTTAGCTCCAGATAAAGAAAAAAACTGAGTTTTCCAATTGTTAAAAATTATATAAGTAATACCTGAATAAATAAATAACATCTTCTAACTAATACGCTAAAAAACTAAGTGACTAATACTTAATGTAAATTTATTGCAGTTCGTTGTCATCCCCTTTAATAACTATAACAAGAAAAAGTTGACAGAATATGAAATATGCAACAGCTTTACACTAATTAAAAAATAAAAAACAAAAACAAAAAAAAAAAAATCACTCGCAAGGCAAAGTCTAATATAATCATACGACTCTTCTAACTGAACTAACCCACTCTTTGAATAAATGCAGTTGCATTTATACGGTTCAAAAAAACTTTTGGAAACTTCCAGAAAAATCGCTCCTGGGGCTTCGAAAATGTATTTTCAAGAATATTGCTAAATTGGCAAAAATCACCAAATATCTCGATCTTTGCAGCAAAATTTGTCACCATGGCCCGTTAAGAGAGTTTGTGATCATATCTCAGGTTCTGTTTGAGGTTTCTTTAAAATTCAAAAGTCAATCGATTTAAATTTGCAAGTACTATAATATAATGCACGAAATAAATACTTACAAACATAGCAAGCGGTCATGAATTTGATTAAACAAAAGCACATAACAAAGATGTTACATAAAATGCTCGAAAGGAATAAATAAATACGAAAAAACAATACATAACTCTAACAGATATTAATAAAAACCAAAAAAATTAAATAAATAAACGGAAATATTTAACTAAGTTTAATAAAATATATATATAAACTACATAAATTTAAAACAACACAAGCAGCGAAAAGTATTTTCTTCGTAATTCTGCCACCCCCCCCCCTCATGAATGCTTGCTGATTCCTTCTCCTGTTTAATCAGTTATGGAAAAGAAATAGAGAGGCTATCTACCTATGATGCCTTCGCGGAATATTCGCCTTTGCATAAGACTTACATGCTTGGAGAAAGGTCTGAGGAAAATTAACGTTCTAGGTGGTTCTCTGGGTCTCTGGACTAAAATGGAGCTGCTGGTCGTCATCACAGGTTCTGAGAATTCCAAAACACTATCTCGCCCACGAGTGATTCCCAGAAAAGGCACCAGATCTGCAGTCTGAAAATTAAAAATTAAAATTTCAGTTTATACATGAGAAGATTCCTCACTAAGACAATAAAGATTTGCAGTTTTTGCTTCTAATTTTCTGGATAAATGTACCGCTCAAAAAATTTTAAACAGCCTCAGAACAGTAAACCTATGTTTCTTATTTAAATTTGGGACAATTATTTTTAAATTTTGCTGACATTTAAGCTAAGTTAAACACTCGCCTATCTTTGCTTTGGTGCACATCACACATATTTTCTAACATCACATGATTATGCAAATTAAACGCACGCCATGGACAGTTTAAAAGCGAGATAACTTAACTGCAACTGTGTGTAACACCTTCAACCAATCCTACTGTAGTGAACGTCTAGGCTCTACCTCGAAGAACATTAATTCCAGTTTGTATTGATCGGAGGCCATTATATTTCCGTTTTCTATGCTACTTAAAAAATGGTTTTAGGGAATATTCAGGAAAGTACGAGAATTTTATCTAAGTGTTTTAACTTTTCAACTTCTCGCGAACATGACATAAAATTCGACCAAGCAAGCATGAAATGACATCGAATCGACGATTTCGCTATGTCAGCTGAATTTACCTTCTTTGATCAGCTACGGCTTAGAGCTTAGACTAGTGATTGAGAATCTTTTGAGCTCGGCGTGTCAAAAATCGAAAAACCCCTAGTACCATCCGTCTGCCAGGAACGCACTCAAACGCATCCCAGGCAAAACCGTATCATTCGTGGAGAGAAGAAAATCATGACATTTGAAAAACATGGCAACGTTTTTCGTCCGCTTCTTACCTCCAAACTTCATCTGGAACTAGATATTTCTAAATTTTTGTCGGAAATATTACCGTACCCCTACTGCTTATTTAATAAGCTTATAGAGTCTTGGTCTTTTAGATAGCATAAACTAACGAGTTCTAAAAAGATTTTATGAGAAATTTTCCTTAACACAACAGAAAAGTCAGAAGAAGGGTGTAGAAAACCCTTTATTCAATCACATATATTTGAACAGATAGCCCTACTTGATCTTACATAAAGTCAACACTTCTGGCTTAACTCAGACAGGTAATGTTGAGCTCAAAACGTAACTGAACTAGCCTAACGGCTCACAGGATAATTTATAGCCCAAGAAGGCTCTGATTCGTAGAACCCGGTACAAACAGGCTTAATGGCTAGAAGCACTCAACGCCACAGAATCAAATCGCTAGTAAGTTAAAGTAACAACGTGGTCATCAATGAAGTATAACACGCTCCAAAATCACCTTCCGAAACCTTTGCTTAAACAGCACTTCTTTCGTCCTCAATTTGAATACACGCGGGCTGCCTCATTAGCATTCTGGCAGGAAAGCGTGGATGGTAACTTAAGTGAAAGGAATAAAAAATAAACTGTTAGTCAAACTAAATAAATCTCTGCTGAAAACCAGAAGCTGAAAACCAGAAAACATCTCTTCACTTAAACATCCGTAATATGGTTTTAATTTTACATTCTGCTACGTTTCCAGGCACAATAGAAAGTTTTCCAAAAAAAAATTAAAACGTTCTTTTGACACTGATTTTAACACATAAGTTTAGATTATCTATAAATGTTCCTTTTTAACAGTAAACAAGAAACTATGCTATCAAAGCTAGCACTAAAAAGAACGCCCGCATACTTCTTGATAGTTACAAGACTAATGGTCAAAAAACGATGGGCGGGAAAAGATAACTCATCTTTCAGGGATGTCTGACGAGTGCGTCTTGGATTTCTCCATTCACAAACGTCAGGAGTAAGCGTTGCACATGTTTGCCAATAATGAGACTATTGCAAGAGACGCAAGTTCGTCATCACTGGCTTAGACTCTGCTCCACAAGTCTGGACGAAGCTAATGGCTCGTGTGCTTATAACTATGAACAATTATGTTAGCTAAACCTCCTTGTAAATGCTCTCTTAGGCTACTATCTTATATCCTTTGTTTCGGAAGAACAACTCTTTGGAACACTTTTTCTGCTTCGTCACAACAGTCAGTCATCATAGATCGCTTTGGGGTTAACGCAAGGAAAACTGGTTCCTCATTACAAACAAGCAGATAGCATTCGAAAATGATAGCTGATTGGTTGAAAACGAACAACTTGCAATTTTTTTGGTTAGGAAGGGAAAAAATCGCGCGTCTTTCTTTCAATAGTAAACCAGGGGATAAAAATTGTCCGAAACAGTTGTTCGTGTGAAACAAATGCCTGTGTGATACGGGCACTGATCTTTTTTTGAAAAAGTGCTTAGTTAATAGGATACAACCAGGTACGATATTTATGAAGTACTTCGTGTAAACTACAAAAATTGCAACTTGCCTCAGTTTTGTTAATGTATCATCGGAGGGTTATCGACTATTTTGTGTTATATGTTTTAGCTTTAGTTGTAACCTAAAAGAAGTCACTAAATTAAATATTATTCAATTTTAAGCCATCTAACTACGAAATAAGTTGTGCACGGCGATAATTAGCCAACGTCAAATATTAACAAATGTAATATCAGTGTGAAGCGTGTTAGGTAAGCATACTTGTAGGAACAGTTGAACAGCGGAGTTATAAATTAAATTAGGGAGCACTTTCAAACTGTGTAAAAGAATATTTAACTATTTTGACTTCGCACGTTTAAAACAAAAATTCCTCAAGTGAAATATTTTTTTGTGGTGTATTCTTGAAAAATGTGTTAAGTTGCAGCAAGTTGACATTCTTCGTTCATAGAAAGGATGCTAGTACCACCGATATCACTTTCTTCAAAATTCAGTCGAGAAAAGATATAGGATAAGATTATTGTTTTCTATTTTTATTGCTATACAAAACGTGCATCTCTAAATGTTATGCATCTAAAAGACGTAAGCTAGCGATGAAAGAAATAAAGAAGAAAATTTATATTAAAAATATTATTTGTTTTAGGTTTGCAAGTATGCAAAATCGTCTAATTACGAAAAGAAACTTAATGATTTCATTTATCAATTAAAATTTCACTTAATATATATCTAGAAATAAATGGAGCAATTATCAAGATAAGAAAAAAATATCACCTTAAATACTCAAAATGCTGCACTCAATTAAATATTAAGGGAGGCATTAAAATGGAAACGAATTTAAGTAAAAATGAAAAGATATTGATAGATAAATTTACAACTGAACTTGAACTATTCAATTCTTAAAATCTCTCACTGATCTTTTTTTAAATAAAGCATTGAAAGAAATAGATTTTTGGGGAAAATGAGGTAATAGAATTAACAAATAATTTCTTACATCTAAGACCACAAATATGAATCTAAATGACAATTTGCACGAATTAACTCAGGAAGAATTTGCTAAGAGCTAAGAAGTTCATTAGTAAATCTATAACTTGTGATTTACTAAAAAATAACTGTTACGTAGAATTTTTTAAGTTAAAGCTAAATATTTTGGGCTCAAATAGATTCGGATTCGCTTATTTTTAAAATACCGAGGGTTCAAAGTACTAACGACAGCTCAGAAAGAGATAAAAAAAAGAGAATGCTTACAGTTTTCCACGGTTTAATTTATTTGGGTAGTTTCTATAGAACTTTCTATAGAAACATACATAAAGAACCATAAATTTCTTTATGGTTCTTTATGTATGTTTTTCTAGAGAATAAACGAAAGCCAAAATTTCAATACAAATGATATCGAAATTTATTTCCTATTGAAGAAGTGTATTTTAAAAAAGAGTATCGATCTTAGCATCGTATAGTTCTAGCAATCAATCATTTTTTTTTCTTTTGTTCAGTAAACGCTTTTTCTTACTTAAAACAGGTAATTTATGCTCTCCATTCAGTATGAAAAAAGAGGGAAGAGAAGGAATATTTACCCTTTGAAAACTCTATTATATTGTTCAACAAGGAACAGAAGGACTTCTTTTTTATCATACTGTGAAAAGGGGGAGCCGTATCAGAACAGGTTTTGTGCTTTCTCCTATCAAACAATAGAGATATATTTTTGCAAAGAAAATTTTTAACATACTAGCAACTCTTTTGAAAAAGAGACCTTAAAATGTTGTACTTTCAAGGATCAAAGATGAGGAATAAAATATATATTATACAAAGTTCTTAAATTGTCGGAAAAAGTTTATATTTTTTTTATAAAAACAGTCATTTATATTATTCATTGTTTGAAATTTAGAATTTTTACATAATACCATCAACGCAAAGTGTTAAGTATAAAATATGAACTTATTAAATGAATTTAAGAAAGAACACCAGATTGTGCTTTAATGAATAATAATTTTGTTTTAGGTAAATCCTTAGATTATCCCGAAGACGATCACTTTTGGAAGTGATTATTGTTCTTGGAAACATAAAAGTCGGTACAACGCATCACCTCTTAAAGGTGATCACCTCCACAAGAGACCAAGTCATCTAGAATTGTGAACGGTCGATTTGCAGAGACTTCAGTCAATTAGCTATTACCATTATTAAACTAAAATAATTAGCTTAAATTAAATTCTATATTTCCATTTTAAATTCTGTGATTCTGTTGTTCATCCATTTTGTATATCATAGTTTTGTGCCCTTTTTTTTTTTTCTGAAGAAATTATATCGTTTTCTTAAGGCATAATTATTATTCTCTTATTTATACCTAATGAAATGGTTAATAACACAGTTCACATCACATTAGGTTCGCAATAAACGTGCAAATCTTTGCTTCATATGACACGTTACCAAAAAATCTAATTTTTAAGAAGTCTTTCTGTTAGCATGAATTTCATACAAGTTTCAAATTCGAATTTACAACTTGTATGAAATATACTTTAAACCATGGTATTTTTTAAATCTCAACAGTTCTTCAATACCTACCCGATTCAAAAGCATTCCTACAGCGCCAGTCCATTCCTCATTCTCCATTAATACTCCCCATTCGTTATCTTCAGGACAAACGACCTCATATCTAAGTAAAAAGAAGAAAAGAAAGAATAAGCAAGCGTTTTGCAAGCGCTGTAAATATATTCAGTGTCATTGAAAACTTTATAAGGTATTTCTCCCGCCTTCTTAGCGTGCCTTCATGGTGTAGTGGTCAGCACACTCGGCGCGTATTCGAGAGGTCCGGTGGCTGGAGTCCCGGTGAGGGCTCTCCTCATTTTTCATCTCTCCTGCTCTCAGAAAATACCTAATGACTCTACAAGGTTTCGGCTGAAATAAGTGATATTTCACATTTTAATATAAAAGTTCACTTTCTTCATAGATGAAGATTTACATGAATTATAAGTCAGAAATATGCTCCAAAAAGACGAAAATTTATGTACATCATTTTCCAGATCATTTTAACAATTTAAAGACAAGCTTCAACATTAATTAAATGTGAATTTTTACGACGTTTGCGTTTCATATTACTTGAATTTCAGTCTCTTTACAAGGTAGTCGAACAGCTTCCCGACAGCTCCCTGTACTTTTCCATCTGTAAATGTGTAAGGCGGATTCTGTAAAATAGAAATTTTGAAGTAAAATTATTAAGAAAAACTTAAATTTAAATAAAGCTAAATAGTGCTGAAATCTGTTTAAATGCAAATATAAGGAAAATATTTATAAAAAATATGACATTGCAATAATTTGTTTAATTAAAAATTTAACTTTTCTGGCTCTAATAACCTTTGTATATGTTCTCCTTCGTATTTTCCCAGATGAGGCGATTTTACAATGCTACATCTAGAAAATAATCTAATCGGATGGCACGTGACAGTGAAATACGTAGGAGGCGATGTCAAAATGACGCTCTGCTTCTTAAAACGTATTCAGACAATGCTTAAATACTACAATAATGTCACTTGCGCTGATACTTGATACAGTAAACTCAAAATTTCTTTTATTTCATTATAATACAGTTTTGCTGTTAATTTAAATCATAACCACATCGATTTCTTTGAATAAAATACCGGCTAAAATATTTTGAGAACTCCACACCAGAAACAGAAGAGAAAATTGAGAGCATAGTAAGGCACAGTAGCATTAAAACTAATTAAAATATGTACTGCTGTCAAGGAGCTCGTTACAAAACTTATTAACTTATCATAGTTTTAAAACACATTTTGGTAGACTTGTGTTTCATGCATTTGGAGCTACATATCAGTAAAGCAAAATTTTATATTACTCTTCTGTTCACAATTGAATTTTCAAATTTTTTTTATTCAAATAGTCTTGAATAAGTTTTATTCCTGTTACAAAAATTTAATAACAGGTAATTGTTATTCTCCGTGAAAAGTTTTCTGATATCATGTTTGAAAAGTTCTCTGATATCATGTTTAGGCTGGCATTAATACTTTTTAAAGCATGAAGAGAAAAAAAAAAGTAATTTAAAGTGGCAATATATATATATATATTTTAAGTTTGAAAGATAACTGAATACGTTTGCCTACATTTGTCTTTTATTAATACACATTTGTGTTGTATCTTCTCTTATTGTAAATAAGTGTGTATTTTTTGCCTTTTTATAGCATCTGAAATTTTTATAGATTTATTTTGTATTTATACGCATAATTACGCTTTTATTTTGCATTTTGTAGAATTCTATGACTTTAACCAAAGATACCTGTAAAGAGAGAGAATTCAGAATATTGCCCATTGAAATCTTAGGCTTCGTGACAACATTCGTTGGCAGTTTCGCGACATTTTATAAAACATCTACAAATTTGGTTAAGTTCTGAGCTTCGTTTGAAGACATGAGATTAAAGAAAAATAAGTTGCCCTTCGATGTCACTATAAAGATCCCCAGGGGGGGGCGACTGGGAGCAATCCCGGCGTTCTGGCTAGGTCAATATTTAGACAGACTCGACGTCTGGGGAAAAATTAATAGTCTTCACAATGACTAGAACCATCGTTCATTCGGTGGTAGGTTCAAGCAAAGCTGCTTCAATACTATACATTCAGCTTTGGGTTCAGGCTCGACCTCCCAGGGATCAACCATATGGTACTGTCTTGTTTGCGCCTTGGTTGTGAAGCCGTTACGTTGTTGATATCGAAGATTGTCCTTGGGGGTTTGGGCTCCCCTTAGTCAATAACATGGAGGTAGGAAGTAAGACCTTTCTTACCTCCATGGTCAACAATTGGGGACAGTCCATGTCGAAGTATGTTCTAAGCTTTTTCCGGTGCATGCCAGCCTTTGCCTTTGTGTTGCATTTCTCAGACATGGTGAAACAAGAATCGTTCCCCTGGGTTGACCGGGGCGTTTTGCCTCCTTGGATGGCCTCAAGCGGTTGGGTCATTTAATAGGTTACGGCGGCCATCGAGCTAGCCAGGTCTGGGTGCCCCTTGCTGTTAGTGCACTGTGTCATTATGAAGAAATTCTAAAAGCGACTGGCTTTGAAACAATTATTTAGACGTTCAGTCTTAATGCTGTTTAGCTCAGAAAAAGAGTTTGCGAGAGAGTCTACAATTTTCAACTGAAATTTCAACGTGAATTTTCCAGTCCTCATAAACTATGTAATCCTACAAATTTTTTAATTAATCTGTGATATTTAATCTCATTAATAGGAATGTTTTTAATGGTACCTATCGCACTACTTGCGCTAAATTCCCCTTTTTCACCCGATTCATATTTAATCCCACTCTTTTAAAACTGCAAGAAAAGTCTCGTTCCTCTTTCCAACAAGCTGTTTACTTAGACTATTAAACATGAACTTGGCTCACCAGTGGCCAAATGAGTAAGACCATTGAGCACCGGTAATTCAAGCTAAATTCGAATCCCAGCATATGGCCTAGCTGAATGGATATTTTCCTTCGCATAACATGAATATAAGAGGATTTCCATTAGAAAATCGTCCATGTAGACGATATTCCCATTAGGCAAATAGTCCTCGAATGCTTTGCATAATTTGTTAAGGTAGTTAAACATGAACCAAGAACCGATAGTAAAATTTAAACACGCAATTTGTAATAATGGTTAGAGATTTTTTAGCTAGAAATCTTCTTATCTTCATCAATATTACTTTAAATTCAATTTTTTTTTTATCGGAAATGAAAAATATTAATAGAGTTTGTAAATAAATCATGCGAGGTTCGCTAGAAGTGAAATTATTTTGTAATAAACAAAATAATTTTGTAATAAACAAAATAATTTCAGTTATTCCCTAACAAATAATTCTCTCATAGTGTCATTTTTTACGTTCATTGAAGAAGCTTTAATTCGGAGAGTACATTTGGTTCTGATGATTTTTGGGGATAGCGATTGGCAACAAGCTTCCTCTTTCAATATTGAAGCAAGCTACCATGTTATTGAAGCAAGCCTTGTAATGTTATATTGAAGCCATGTTATATTGAAGCAAGCCTTGTAAGGAGAGCCAAATAATATTTCGCCAAAAGTCGTCAGACTTTTCTTCCAACTAAAAATTAAGCTGTTAAGCTAAGCAAAATGTATGAATTTATTTAGAATAACAAATACTTTAATTGGACGTGAAATATGCCAGTATAAAACTTTAAATCAGGCAAAAAAGCAACGATTATTATTACTATTTCCCTCGACATAAGGCGCTATGCTTTACTTCGCTTTGCTCTCTCTTATGTTTATATAAAATTGTTGTAGGTCATACCACCTTCGAAAAAAAAAATTTTTTTTTTTTTTTTTTTTTTGCTTCTGTTCAGGATGAAAGGAACCTATGTTTAGTTGCTCTCCAAATTTATAGAGTTTTAATCAAAATATAACGCCACATCTAAAATTGCTTTTTTGCCTAAATTAACGATTAATTGGTTGCTTACATGTTAAACAATGAAAATAAATTATAAACCTTTGAACACTTACGTAGGGCAATGCTATTTTTAAGGTCCTGTTCTCAAAAAGTAATTGCGTTTCAATATTTTTGTTGAGATAACGGAACCTGGGTTTTACGGATGCCTTCCAATCGGCTATGTGACGAAACATTTCTGTCTCTGAATCGACCGGAATATTCCTCAGCAAGGCATACTGCAAATCTCCAGCCAGGACACCGATGTCTTTCATCCGATTCTAAAACAATAAAACGTTATATCCGGTTATTACAGACTTTTCAGTTAGGAAATGAATTACTCTAAAGAGTGCTTTTTTGGGAGTTAAAAATGTGAATATTTTTGCTACTTTATTATTATTGTTGAGTTATTCATTAAAAGCATTTGCTAAAATATCTTTACTAATCTACAAAATTTCAGTCTTACAATAATTCCACAAGAAGGAAAGAGCAACATCTGCGATACAAATTTTAATTTCAAATATTTCATTAAAATTACCTGAAACTTCCAGCATGCATTTAAAATCATCCTTTTATTTTTTACTCAACTAAAACATTCAAGTTTTGTAATAAAAATTATCGATGTATTCAGGTACTTCCTTGGTTGAGAGGTCACCCATTCGATGACATTTGAAATCTGCACAACGCTAGGATGATTAAAGTTACTAATTTTGGCAACTAAGTGCAATAGTCGCATTAACTAGAAACGGACAATCAGCCTTAGAATATCAGAAAAATTCGTAGCAGAACTTTTATACTATACATTGAACTTTGGATAACTTATTCAATTTTTCTTGCCTGTTGTTACGAAAACTTCTATATTTGACATTCCGAAAATTAAGTCTAAAGGTAAATATTTTCGAATATTACTAATGATAATTTTAATTTCAATTGCAGCTTCCCGTTCTTATAATTGTCTTGTTAAGTGTGAATTAGCAAGCAGAGTTTATGAAAGGTCATCCATATATAAACCAAAAATTTTTTGCAAATTATTTGCTACTTAAATTTGAGGATAGGCTTATCTGCGAATTCAAAATAACTTCGAAATAATTCGATCAATGATTAAAACCACTAGTAATTTGAAGTTCATTGAAAGAGCTGTTATAATCTTAATACACGACATCAGATTCCTCCCAATATCAATATCTGACTTCTGAATTTTCTAGCAGGTTTTGGAAACTTCTCTGTGTTTCAGATAAGTATGGGTGAAGAATGTCGTTCTTTGTTTACCTCTTAACATCGTATCACCCGCCTTCTAAATTATATCATCTTCAGTTCTGTCCATAACATTGCTGATGTATTTATTTAAAGATCGCACAATCATTTCTGGTTCATTTTTCGGGAGGATGAGGACTTGGCACTCCCTTCCAACTCCTTTTATAAATCTAACTAAATCAGACGATCAGTAATTCGAATATTTTGCTATACATAGACGAATTTATCGAGATACTTAAGAGATATTTATAGGGATTCAAATATTTGGCTATACATAGATTTCGCTCATATACAGGTTTTCCCTTTTAACTAAATTTTTCCAGTAAATACTTACCTCTCGGCTTCTACATGGATCTGTTATAATGAAAAATATACGACATTTATTTTTTATATACTTGGAGTATGTAAGAAGTAGCCGTACCTTTAAGCTGAAAAATGAAAACTGATGGATTTGTTCCCGACGAAAGGATTGAAATCAATGTGTTTTCCAGCATTACCATTAAGCAAAAGAACTGAAAACCAAAGAGGTCTTGTCTTTTATTTTTAACCTTTCGATGCTGTTTCATTAATACATTTCACAGAAGGCCAATGACAAAGCCTGCATAAAATCACTGAATTAATCGCTGGTAATTGGACAAATTCCAATCTCTGCGGATGGACTGCTGCATGGTGGTTTCCATAATGTTCTTCGTGAGCAAATGAATACGAGACAGTTTCCGTTAAAATTCCTCCGCCAAATCACCCCTCCTCTTAGACAGATAGTATTCGTATGATTTACCATAGTTAAATAATCCAATCCACACGCAGAATGGGGCAGAATTTATACTTGCACAGTATTCGCAGAATTCAACGAGAGAATTTTATTGTTTGCTCCAAGAGCTTATGAGCTTACAGGTTGAAAATGTCTTTTTGAATCTCTGATTTTTCAGCGATGTCAGAGCCTAACATAAATAGTTTTATAAGTTACAAAATACGATAGATGAGCAGTGATCACAGATACCGCAGTACTTGAGCTCGAAAAGTACTTTTAGCTCCATCGTTTGAGGCGTCATATCCCAGCCCTAAAAAGTCAAAGTCGGCCTATGCCTGAACATTGACCTGCACTGCTTTCACCTATCAGCATACATTACTATTATATACTTCAAAAGAGTCTTCTTAACAAACAGTAATTGATTCTTATTATCAAATAAAGATGGCCCGACCAATCATTATTGCAGGATTATAACAATTAATTTTATCAGATGCGATATGCAGCTTTATATCTGTTTACGTTTCTGTCGTTGGGAAAACTACTACATGCAAGTATTTGGGTACCAAAAACCTCACAAATTTTAAATTTAATAATATATATATATATATAGTTATTTTAAGGTTATGAAGGATAAAAAAATAGACACATATTGTCTGCATTTATGAGATACATAATGTTTGCTAAATTTTTGGTGTTTGTAAGCTGTACTGGTTATCTGACGGTATTATTATTATTATTGTAAATCTTCAAAAATTTTATAATACATTCATTCTAAAAATTCCGCATATAAATATATCGAAGTATGGCAAATCACGCGAGGAATATTTGCGTAAGAAGATGAATGTCTTCGTGGAGGCTATTTCAAGGGAAACCGGATCATGATCACGTTACGCAAGCGGAAATAACAAAAACATTCATACAACTATCCCCATTCACCCAAGATCTTAGACAAGGCGAACTACCAGTGTTCAGCATCCTTTTTACCACGCGGTCTTAGGTGGGCGCTCGCATATAGTAAATGGACCCTAGAAATTCAAACCCGAGTATTTCAAATGTCAGTTGTATGTGCAGTGTCCTTGAAAATTCTTACACAGGCTTTTTCTGCAACTATTGGTTACAGATATACATTTCAATTACAAAAATTTTTTAAATGACGTAAATATTCATCTTCTGGTATTTTAAATTCTTAAAAATTACGAAATCTAGCTATTTATACGAAGACCCGGTCTATGCAGTTATATTTATTAAATGTTTCTTCAGATTAAGAAATAAAAACCTGGAAGTTTTACTTTCATATGAGAATGTTTAATTTTACGTTTGAGACTTTCATGGATTTTTCATTTTTAGAAAACCAAACTTTTTGTTTTCTTTTACGGGCTAGTTAAAAAATAAATTAGGATAATTTGAGCTTGATTTTTCTGCCATTTAACAGAATTCAGTGAAATTGTTATGTGATTTACTAGTACGAAATATTCTTCAATTTATAACTTGACAACGGGCATGCCGAAGGCATTTTACTTCTAGTAATTTATGTTTCAAAAAGCTAAAAAATACATTAATGATATTCACATGCAGTTTTATTGCTTTGCTTTTTCGTTCACTCATTTTTCATTAAAATAATTACATTTCTCTTTCAGAAATCCAGTCATATTTCGAATAATACAAAGAATTATTACGCGTTTTAAAACGAAAGATTTTTCCTTACCAATACGAGAGACTTAAAAGATATCTCATCAGGAGATTCAGATGTATTGAAGTACGAGCATTTCTTCTGTAAATTCTGTTCCTGGAAGTTCCACAACGTCTTTGACGATTCAACTACGCTCCACACGACAGCAGAAGCAAATAGATCTTCTCTATCTATACGAGTCTAGAAAATTCTAAATCATGCAAATGAACTTTAGGGCTCATTTGCATGATTTATTTAAATTAAATATGCTACAAATATTTAAAAGTAATTTATTGATTGATTAATTTCTAGATCTTATTCATATATGTGTTACCGGCAAAGTTTGAAATCCGGCATTGTATAGAATGCCTAGGCATTGCATATAACGCCTAAAACTAGCCAGCAATGTATGAATCGATTCACATTTCAGGCATTTCCTGGGCATTCCATAGAATGCCAAATGAGAAACCGGCAAAGTATGAAATACATCTCCAATTCTTTTCGAATATCACGTGGCAAGGCACGTGACTTAACGCGCGCTTCAGGCTCAGAATTTGTCAATTACACTTTGTGGTTTGTTCGGAAGTGTCAAAATGCGCAATTTTACTGAAATTTGTTCAACAAAAAAATTACAGTTCATGATATTGAACTGTACACCCAACTATATGAACCTTGCCAGAAAAAACAGAAATGTGTTCAAAAAGGTATTGTTGTGAAACCTATGATTTTTTCCGAATGTAAATCCCGTTGTCGGGTAGATTTTATTGATTTTCAGTGTTAGTCAGATAGAAAATACAAATTTATTATGGTGTACCAAGATCATCTTACAAAATTTGTGACTCTCAAATCTCTAACGTCAAAAAGAGCTGAAAAAGTAGCCTACAACCTCGCAGACATATTATCGTTGCTTTCAGCGCCATCTATATTACAGTCTAACAATGGTAATGAATTTGCCATTAATGTGGTGACCAGCTTAAAGGAGTTTTGGCCAGCACCGAAGATCGTCCATGGAAAGCCTCGCCTTTCACTAAGCCAGAGTGTCGAGATAGCTAATCAAGATATCGACAATATGCTCTGTATTTGGATGCAGGACAATAAATCTGACCACTGGAAAGAAGGACTGCGTTTTGCTCAATTTATGGAAAACAGAGCGTATCATTCTGGGACCAAAAGACACCACATGAAACTATTTTTGGCTCCAAAGCTAATATATTTTTGCCATATTTCACACATTTCCCCAGAATGCCAAATGAGAAACCTCCAAAGTATGAAATACATCTGAAATTCGTATATAGGTACAGAGAAACAGCTAGAAAAGTAATAGAAAGCGTCCAAACGATGGAAAAAGGTGAAACTAATCAGATTATACACGAAAAAGAGCCTATTTCAAACAACATAGATGAGATTATAGTCGATAGTGGATTAAACCAACATGATGAAGACATGCTTACCGCAGAGATTTCCTTTTCTTGTACCTGTTGTGTGTGTTTAAACGAGATGAGTGATTCACTTGCATGCAAAAAGTTTCGTCAGGAATTCATACCTTCTGTGGCCATGCTAGTAAAGATGATGAAATGGATGTTTTGTGCACCCTTTGTTTGAAAATTAAAAATGCTATTGAAAGCAAAATAAATTCTAAAATCAATCTGTGAATACAAACCAAAAAATTTAAAATGCATTCGGAAAACAAAAACTTTCCCTTGGATTTGGGAACTACTGTGCAAGTTAACTATCCCTGACGTCGACAAGAGGCGATGTGATTCGCGAAATATATTGGCAGTTATAAATAAAAACATGAGTGTGACAGAGGATGGTTTCTACCGACTCGGAACTTCTGAAGGAATTTTAAAACAAGTATATGAGAGATCACAATTCACTTTATGTCCTATGAACTTGCTTAGAACTGAAGATAAACCTGAACACGAAAGTGGAAGCGACCAAGAATTTGTCAAAAGTATGTGTAAAACAAAGTGCCAAAATATGAAATGTCTTTGCGTGAAAAATGTAATGAAATGTAATTCAAAATGTCATTCAAGCCTACCATATTGCAACAAGTAGGTTAATTTTAATTTATTAATTTTTATACGAAAACTTTGTTTCCCTTAATAAGAAGGGCATAAATTTTGTTTTGTACAACTTCCACTTTTCTTTACGTATTTTGAATAATTTGTTTAATGGCACTCTCATCATATTTTCAGAATAACATTTGTATTTTTGAGGAATTCACATCATTTATATAATAGCCTTATCAAAACCGTTTTTCATACTTTTAATAAATAGCATTTGTCATTCTATAGAATGCCTAGGTATCATATGCAGTGCCTAGGGAAAGTATGTAATAATTCTCATATTTCAAATTTTGCCTGAAAACGACCGGCATTATATACAATGCCTAGACATTCTGTAGAATGCCCAGCGTTTAATTACTTTGCCGGTAACATATAGATTAAGTTTAGAGATTGATACTAGGGTTAAGAAGTATACAGAGTGTTTGTAATGCAGAAATTTCGAACAGGAACTGTTGGCGTTTGGAGAAATTCTGAGTGAATATTGTAGAAACTTTTTAATGTAAATTTCAGTCCGCGACTGAAAAGGTAAAACGTGAGAATATCGAGCCATTTGAAGAAGCTTTGAGTTGATGAAACAAAGAACAGGCCGAAGAACTAAGTGGTGAAATAGTTAATATTAAGGTCTGGAAGTTGAAGGCTCACTGTTACTGTTCTGTGATCTAGTCTATCAGATTATTTTATAGACTACGAGCTCATATTTCATAATTATTGCATTTCGAGCTCTCTAAATATTCTTCAAATTGTTAACAGCGTTAAGATCCATTTTGTATATATACAGGGTCTTTAAGAATGAATGCTGGGATTTCATGAGGTCTCTATAAAGTATGCGCTATGTAAAACAGATTGAAAATGTTTGTATTTAACTCAGTCAGTCAAAAATATCACGAACAAAATTAATCAATATGTGCACCACTAGCAGCACGAAGGGGTCAGAAGAATATTTAGTTTCGAATGCTAGGGAGTCTGAAATGCTGTAGTTGGTAGTGTGATTTTCCCTTGAAGTGATCATGATTGCCAATTCTTTCACTTTTTTTTTTCGGGGGGGGGGGAAGACAAAACTCCAGATAAAGAAGCCGAGAAGAATAAGAACAAGATTTTTTGTGGGTCACGGAATAAGTCCATTTCTGCTAATCTAATGTTCTGGAAATTGATGATACAGTTCGTCTCACACGTGTTTCTCAAAGTGGAGCGGTTTTTCATCTTACTAAAAGAACATTCACAATTCACTACCTTCTACTTCCATTAGCTCGATTTGAGGGAACTAAAGGATATGCAGCATACGCATGTACACACAGAAACTGATATAGTTTTAACAAACACAAAAAAGTAAAAATATTATTTTCATTAGGCCGTACTAGGCACTAACCTTAAGCAAATCTTGAATGTTTCTAGATGTCACGTATGGATTTTTAGAGCCCCAGATTCGACAATTGTAGTAATTTACTCAACCGTTTACATGTAAAATGGCCTCATCTGCAATAAGATCAGGCTCATATACAATAATCTTCTTGAATCACCGAATCAAATAAAAGCACCTTCTGCCTATTTCACATATGCTTATGTAACAGAAACTCTATGGAACCCCAGCATTCTTCCATCCGTATATTCAGGTCCGTATATTCAGGTTTACTTAAAAGGGGTGGCAGGTTTCGATTTTTACCACTGTCTGCTTCATTGCAAACTATTGCGAAAGTTTCATGGGTAGTGGTCAATCAGTTTGGTTCGAAATACGAGGCTTTGCATTAACTGGGTGGTATAATTAGCACGAGACTAATTTAAAATAAAGAGGTATATTTCTATGGTAATTCCTGGCAATAAATTTTTTTAAGTAAAGTTAGTCATTAATCGTAGTCATGTTTGGGGAGGGAATTTATAATTTTAGAACAGTGCTTTAGTATTTTAAGCAAAATGAAAATTATAAGTTAACATTTAGTAAGAAAATTAAAGATGGTCATAAATTATTGGGCACATTTAATGAAGAATACTGAATGATCTAACAGTTAAGTTACAGAATATCAACAGAGACAAGACGTTCGGAGCGCCAGCTAACGGCGCGAACTATCAATTTATAACATCCTGTCCCTCCCCGAACTGCAAGTTCATCAATTAAATCTAACTAATTAATATTATACATACTTATCAATTACAATAATAATTAATTATCAATACTACAATTAATATAAAAAACAACATAATGAAAATACTACAATAATAGATAACAAAACAATAACTAATAATTCTAATAATATTGATAATAATATATAGAATTCTAAATGAAATATGAAAGTTCAAATTGTCTTATTTTCCCAGCATATAGTCTATTCTGAAAGTTCCAATAGATACAAAAGGTGTATTGGTCCTTTCACTATACCAGATTTAAGTTTTACACTGCACGATCGTATCTTACCGTCGCGTCCAGTATACGTTTCCACAATTTTGCCTAAATTCCACATATTTCTAGGCGACTTGTTGTCTCCAACCAAGACTACATCCTTCACCTTAAAGTCTCCTTTGACCTTTGTCGGTGTTATACAATTTGCAGATTTTAAGTTTAGCAAATATTCGCTTTTCCAGTAATGATCTAACAAATTTTTTCGATAGTTGTATGGCTTTATTATATTATTTCTGTCTGCATTAACATTTCCATCATATTTTACCGATGGTAAAGAAATCAAACGTTTCCCTACATTTAGTGTTAAAAATATTATTGTACAACTTACTTTCCACTGCTGGAATTTAGACGAGTTACTCTCTTTGCTGGTGATCAGAACTTCATGCAGAACCAAAGAAAATTGATCACTTATCTTTCTTTTGAGTAATAGCATCATTAAATCGAGATTGTAAGAGACTCGCTGAGGTACTTCAATTTCCGGGTTTGTAGCCTCCCAACCATCATTTACGATCAGATAGGATACTGTGGGATCCAGCCGATTCTGATCGTACATCTGTAGAATGTAAATTTTAATTAGTAATGTTGGAAAAAGCGCTGCCTAATCACGAAATAAAAATCTGGCAATAATAATATCTTTTTTTTTTTTTTTTTTTTTTTTCCTGCAGTATTACAAGTATATTGCAACAGAGATTGTAAAAATTTAATATTCAGTCCATTAAAAGTCGAAATTAGTAAATAAGATTTTAGATATAGTGAATCTTTTTGAAGTAATCACAAATGATTCATATCAATTTCGATTTTCTTTGATGGTGATCGTCTTAGAGAAACTAACAACTGGCGATTTCAGTTATGGATTTACATAACGGACTTTATGTTATTCAAAAATCTTAGAATCTACTCAAAAAAAAAAAGTATTCCTTACGCCGGTATATCAGTTACTTTATATTAACAAAATTAAAAATTCAGCTGTGAAGACGAAACAAAACAAAACAAACAAACAAAACTTAGGAAATTATATTTTTTTAATGTTTTAAAGTACAAGGATTCTGCTTATTTTTGCTAACAGATATTTTGTTTTGAGCCTTTAATGAGTTTTCTTATTTCCTCTCGCGTTCCTTGGCCAGGATGTAAATTAAGTAAAGCGAACGAGAATATTTAAACTGTTGAAGCGAAAACGTTAGACAGCAATCAGTGGCAAAGCATTCGGATTAGCATTTCGGCTATTTCCTCTGTTGAAAAGCGTTCATCTGTCACTCAACCTAAAAAAGAGACTTTATCTCTCGGTCATCCGATCGATAGTCACGTATGCGTCCCCAGCTTGGGTAACAGCTAGTGATAATGATAATAAGATTCTCCACTCTGACTTAAATATGGAAACCATTCTGGATTTCATTTCTAGAATAAACGAAAATTTCTACAATAAATCCATCTGCAATAATCCTGCCAACTTTGCAGGCATCCTAGCATATGAGATTCTAGCAGAAGATAAGAGATACCGCCCATCTCCTAAAATAAGATCATCAGGAGTACCTCCCTATTTGAACACACCAGCCTAGCAGTTAACATCCAGAAGCAAGGTGCTTCACTTTCTTTCCCCTTTTATATATGTACTTCTACAGCAGAAAATCACCATACGGTGATTTTATTCCGTAGGATTCACAACCGTCAGGCCTAGCTTGGGATACATCAAGGAAATGGCAGGAGCAAGGCCAATACATCGCCTGCTGAAAGCAAGTACATAAAAGTTCCAAAGTTAGAGAGAGTGTGATTTTGCTAGAGCGGACGATTGTTAGTTACTACGTACAAGCTGTGAATCTTAATAGCGTCTACACATTTTGGCCTTCGAGTTAGTATCCTGCCGGTGTAGGTTTTATGTGTCAATTTGTTAGTTTCAATTGAATTGTGTAATGTTACACTACTCTTTATCTTGATATTTAATGTCACGTTATCTTTTAGTTCTCACCCCCAAGTGGTCGGTGTTTAGAGTAAGCACGAACGTCCATGCCAACTGTTAAATATTGTATTCCATAAAAAGGTCTTTTACACACTTCCCTCGTCGTCAAAACGTGTAACGCCAACAAAGAAGCAATCTACCTGAATGAAACGGATCATATAGTAGGTTCGTCCTAGTTAGATACACAAGTGATTCTTTTAAAACAGCGTTTCTTAACCTTTTTTCCCTTCCTGAGCCTTTTTTATCATCGAGATATTTTTGCCACCCCAGATATTAAATATAAAAGATGCAGTTAAATTTTTGTAATTTTTTCCAAGTTATAAAACTGTCCACAATCGAAAATATTTCGAAAAACGTTTTTTCATCCTGTTCTCCCAAATGTTAATCTTTTTGATAAACTTTATCACTCGAAATAACTATATTCCTCTTTTTTCGCTGATCAATTAGCTTCTTATTTTTTTCCTTGAGATCGATTAGCTTTTCAAAAATATCTGAGACTTTATCAGCTCAGCTTTGACAGCCATAAAGTATTTAAAAAAAAGAGCAACAAGATCGGTGGTTAAAAATATAATAATTACGTTTTTTAATAGTAATGATCTTAAAATTTACTCTCTTGACATCCATCTTACTTCGCGCATTAAAAAATGTTTGTATTTGGAGTTCGTAGATTTACAGAGAACTTAAAATAAACGGATATTAAAAGCGCGCATCCTGAAGTACATAATTCAGTGCGTTTTATTTTCTTTCTACAAAGACCTTTCGGTTGAACAGGCAGTTTGCAAAAATTACATGATCATTATGAGAAGCTTTAATAAATTACTTAAAACCGATATTTTCACCCGTAATCTTTTTTCTTTTTTCAATATCTGTGCACACTCCAATGCTATTTTCCAATTCAATTCTAAGAAGTTCGTCAACTGTACTATATAAATCTTCCTCTCTTGTATTTTCTGTTAAAGAACGACAAAATAACAATTCTTCATTGAAGTTTTCTTTATAAATATATGTGACATTTACTTAAAATCGATATTTTAAAAACATATGTTTGTCAATATGGCAAAACAATTCGTATGTCACAAACATATGCCCAATTGAATTGTAAATTTTGACTTTCTTTAAGTTATTATGTAATAATTTGCTCAAATTGTCCTTTCTTAATTTCAGAAATTTTATTGCAGGCAGTGCCATTTGACAAAAGAATTTTCCGAATTACATCACTATATTTATTTTAGTAAAGTACTTCTATTATTTTAACAGCAGAAAGTAATGTAAGATCTTCTCCAATGATGTATGGCATCTTTTAGCAATCAGCTATTAAACTTTGCATGACGCCAATAAATATGTTTCGATAGCATTTATGAATTTCTCAATAGATTGCTTTCTTTATTCAACGATTCTAATAATCGTTTAAAATACTCTTTGGGTTTATTGACATACGAAAGATGCTTGATGTTAAGATGCATTTTTAGTTTTAACAGTTCCATATTTTCCAGAGCTAAAGCGTTATTGCAAATTAAACAAAGAGGTTATGCATTGCCATCCGAGTTGTTGAAAGTTAAACCAAATTGAAAATACGTCTCGTCAAATTTTTCGTACCTTTGGTGTCTGTCTTCAATTTACAGTTCCGGCTTGAAGAGATTTTGTAGCACTGCCTTTCGCGTCATTACCTTTGTTACTCAAGTTCAATTATTTATCCATGGGTCAGGATTATTTGGCCAGTATTATTTATTATTTATTATTTTATAATTGCGTTGTACAGGAAATGTAACATATTGAAATAAAGATGATGAAAAGTTTGCAATTAGTTTTTTTTAATTCATACATCTCAGTAAATTTCCGTGACCCCAACATTTTCGATCCCACTTGGGATCACGACCCACAATTTAAGAAACGCTGTTTTAAACGCATTCGCTTAAATGATGCCAGTAAGTGCAAGGCTCATCACCGTCCCTGCCGCACTTTAAAAAGTCGTCCTGAAATGCATAATTTTTATTTTGATTAGAATTGTTGGTTTAAACCATCAGTTTGAAGTGTTTAGTGCCAATCTGCAGTTCAGCTCTGAACAACTTTTCCTGCTCGGATAACCCAAAAGCTTCAAGGCGTATCATGGTGTCTCGAAGGAGCTTCGTCAACGCAGGCAGAAATGTACAGCACTACGAATACTAATAAGAACTGCACAGAACGATACTAATAAGCTTCGGTATCTTACTATTTTTCGAAGAGAATGCGCAAAATACAAAACAGCCATCCTCACGACGAAAACAATCAGCTGAAGGAAATTCTGTGCAAACCATTCTAATCTCTATGGCTTTCAACATAAAATAGCATCAAACAAAGTTTTCTGGTCGATCTAAATTTATATATACAGCTTACAGCTTCAGAAGATTATGTAAACCAATGGCAAAACACAGCAAATACTCTTTTGAATACAGTTTTCTCGATAGATGATCCACTTGAAGACACTCCAGCCCAACGCCTTATCCGACGGAATACTACAGTTCCATTATAGTTTAATGATACCCCTTCATGGGCAAGGTTATACCTTTTCACGGGCAAGTTTCTAGAAAGAAATACTAAATCTTGTTAACACTTATAGTTACTGACATTACCAACATACTTCCCTTTCTTTTTTTAATGATTACTGATATTAACCCTACGATTCTTGGCTATGGGAGAGGATGAAGGATCGGTGAAACCAATACTGTGAAACCAAGAGATCTTGTAAGGATCTTAAGTTTTACTAACGTTTATTTTATTTTAAATCTTTACTATCACTTCTTATTTTCTACTTCCGGCCAGAATTATAAGCGTGAAGGAGTTTATGCAAAGTTGTCTGGCGAACGCCAAGTATTTAAGTGTGGCCTTTTTGCCAAGCAGAGGAGAGAGGAAGCCGTGAGTTCGAAGCAGGCCGCTTACCTTAGAAGTTACGCAGTTGCTACTTTGCCTTCCAGGCCAGAGGTTTTAATCCTCTTGATAAATTAAACGTATTGTAGTGTTCACAGTCTCTGTGCTACATACGCTTTCTGTTATTATAAGGCCAATCTTATTCTAAAGTTAAATTAGAGTTTAGTTTTATTTTGATATCTTTTAAGTTAGACCCCGAGTGGAGGGTCATTGTATTCCGAAGTACGGAAGTCATTGTATATAAAGAAAAAAATAAAGGGTTTTGTATACCCTTCGTCTGTATCCTGTCTACTTACTACAATTAGTGAACATAGCTTTAGTAAGCTCTCTGTTCTAGTCAGGTCATTGTATGTTTCCGAAGAAGGTTAGAAGAAACATTGAACCTGATAATCTCAAAGATCTTCGATCCTTCGAAACTGAATCACCAGCGTGATTCAATCCGGCCCAATCGTTATGTGTTCCCGTGACACTGAAAGCATAATTCAACGGAGACATGGGTACATCGAGAAAAGTAGTGAGCGGATTGAGGGCGTTTACTGATTCAAGTACTTGAAGTGAACTAAACTGAATTGAAGTGATATATTTAATATCACTGCTGTAAGTCCATGCGTATGTATCAATTACGTAGAAAATTTATATATCAATTTAAATGGTAAAGTTTTTGTACCCAGCTTATATTATTGGCTTAAAGTTAAATACTTACAATTTTTTGAAAAAATAAAATTAACCATGATGGCATGAAACATTAAGATAATTTTTACCTGATCTAAAATATATTTGAACTCCGAGAAGTCTCCCAGAACAAGAACGCTCAGCTCCTTTGCTCCCCGACGGACCATAACCATTCTACGATATACTTTCGTTATATCGGTTTCAAAAATTAGATATGAATATTTTATCCCCCTCCGTATGAGCTCGCGGAGAAGAGATCTTACTGTGGGTTGTTTCTCTGCAATGAAAAAGAAATATAAACTTGAACTCTACATTTCTTAGTAAAATTTTTAAAATCATAACATAGCACATTAAAATTTATTTTAATTAATTTTAATTTGTGTCTTCCCAAATTAGCAAATTAAAATTTATTTTAATTTTTGGCTTCCAAAATAAGCTTTCAACTTATTAATAAAGCACTCTTTTTTCAGTCTCTACATAGGTAAATTAGCTAATATAGCAGTCTGAAATTCAAAACAGTTACAATGCGGTGAAAGATACAGCGAATAAACTTTAGAATAAGGGAAAAAAATTAGTCTGATTAATTAGTGACCAAGCAGGAAAATCAAAGACTCCCAAAAACATCTTAAAAATACTCACTTAGACTCGTTAGTACCATATATAATGGATTTACAAAACTATAGGCCTAAGGCCCTCCTCCTTTAATTTTTTCGGATGTGTTAGATTTCTACAAAATATTTCGCAAAAAGCACTAATAAATGTTTATTTTTTCACTTAACAGCCCTCGTTCGGAAGGCCGATTTTAGCTAAATATCACAATTTTTTTTTATTTCATGTTTTTAAAGGCCACACTCTTAGCTATCCAAAACACATTTTCTTTTCTTGCTATGTTTATTAGAAGTGGAGATATACCAGTTTTTCTGAAAAATGACAAACTGGAAGTTATTGTTTGCCACAGTGGAAGTGAAAGTTTAAAGGGCAAATTAAAATTGCAATTTTCGCCGTTTTTTATATTATTTGTTCACTAAATAATTTTAAGCATTTCAGTTAGTCTACAGAATCTGTCAAAGTATATTGTTACGAAATCTACAGGCGCGGTGAGATGGCTTACTCGCAAAGCAGTTTTAAGTTTGCCATAAATGGAAAGGGAAGGCCCGGTTACCACATTTAGCGAGAAATCGCCCATTTGGGGACATTTGGCGACAAAATTGGCGATGTACCATGACGGTTGGAGAACCTTCTGGAACGAATTCTTACCGGTTTAACCCAGAATGTTCTCGAACACAGGCTGAAAGTTATATAAACCCTGCTGGTCCGCAGTCAGTGTGTGTGTGCCTCGTCTAGCGAGCTGATAGTCGTAGAGAGTGTGTCTCATCTAGTTAGTCCGTGCGTTAGTTGAAAGCCCGCCAGCGAGTGCCGAGTGGGTCATCGAGTGCACCGAAAGAGTCTCGCGATTAGTGCATCGTCGAGATAGCGTGTTGAACTCCGGAAGCGACTGAACCGAAGAGATAGGAGCTGTGCTCTGTGTGTCGTCGAGTGCATCGCGAGTTGTAGCATGGAGAGTCTCGAGAGTACGTGGAGTTCCGAGAACGACCGAGCAGAGTCGGGATCTGTATTCTGGTGCTTTGCAGTGAAGCTGTCTCCACCGTGATAGCCTGATAACCTGTAGGATGTGTTGCTGATCGAGTCAGCGTGTTTATAGTTGTTAAACGACGACTGTAAAAACGTGTTTTGGAGCTGTCCTGACAATACTAGCCAATAAAGTGTGTTATTTGATACTTCATTAAGTGTCGTCGTTATTCACTCCAAATCTCCGAACCCCGTACGGACGTGAAGGAAGAACGTCACAACTAGTGTCAGAAGAAAGAAAAAAAAAAAGAAAAAAAAACAATATTTACTTGGCAACGTGAATAGTTGTGTATATATGTCATGTAATGTTAATCTGGAAACTTTAAATGCGGATTGCGATTTTTGATATTTTTTCCCCTTTGTTTATGATTTATGTTCACAGCAGCCGTGATAACTTTAAAAGTTCCTTATAAAATCACTCGAAATTTTGCTCATAGGATTTGTATATTATTATGCCTGATGTAGACTAAGAGTTAAAAAATCAGCCTTCTATAATTTAAATTACAGTGAAATACGTTTAACGCGAAAACGCTTAAGACGAATTACCGGTTAACACGAAATAATACAACTGTCCCGATAAACTGCTATGTATTTTCATGCATTTGTTTTTCTTTTAACACGAAACGAAAATTGCTTAACATGAAGAAATGTCCCTTCTGGTAAAGGACAAAATACGGAAAACACCAGCCGCGTAGGCGAGATTTAAGAGGGGTTGGAATGAAAGATAGGTGGTTTCACATGTTTCGTAGAAAGGAGGATAACTTGGCTTTGAAATACCCTCGGAATAGCCTGTGACACGAGCCAATTAACTAAGCCCTTTAACTAAGCTACTTTCACCCTCCACCTCTACAAACGCCACACAAAAACGTCTCATCTCTCATCAGTTGGCTTTGGAATTCGGCGACGAGTACACAGCAGTGTGTGTAAAAATCAGTGAGTTTGGTTCGAGCTAGAAGAAATGGAGAAGGAGGATATTGAAACTGAGCCGACACTTAATCAAATGTTTGAGAAAGTTTCTGTATTATTGAACTCTTCTACTGTATCATCGGAAAAATTTGTTGCAGTAGATGATGATAATGTGTGTATAGCTCCAATTGTGGCAGACAGAGACATTTTAGAGTTAGTTCAAAGCTAAAAAGAATATCATTTATTTAGATTCCGACGACGAAAATGATTAATTCAGATCCTGTTCCCACGGTCATCCGAAATAAGGAACATCGTGAAAAGTATGCGCAGTTATTTAGATGCACATTCCAATGGTAAAATGAACAACAAAATGGAGGACATCGAACAATTTGATGCTCAAATATACAATGCAAAGAAAAATATCAGATTATTTTCCAAAAACTCAATAAATGTTTTGTTTTTCAAAAAACTTGAAAAATTTTTATTAAATCAAGTTCTAGATGTTTTTGTTTTATCGATTTTTATTAAATACATGCATATATACATATCTATGTAAATAAAATGTAATCTAATAAACTTAATTTTCTTGAATATGTTTTTTTTTTTTTTTTTTTTTTCAATATCCTTTAACATGAAATTCTTTTAACACGAAAAAATATTTCAGTCTCGTCAGTTTCGTGTTAAACGATTTCCACTGTACATCATTTTTCCTTCAATAGTGTATGCATTTTTTAAAACTTTTGCTTGTTGACTAACATATTTAGCCATACATTACTAGCGAATCAATATTTTTCAATTATTCTACTTCACTGTATGCTTAGCGTTAATATACATAAAATGAAGTCAAAAATATGTTTTCATCATCATTATTTTCTTGTCAGTAACAGCTGATGTATTTGTTAATATAAATGTAAAATTTTCAGTTTTTTGCATGAATTTTACAAAATATGAATTTTTATCATTTTTCTTGTCATTATACTTAAGTGTGAGTGCAATCTAATAAAAAAAACCTCATAAGTTCAGAAATATAACAAACGTTTTGAAAAATGCCCTTCGAACGAGGTCGGTTAACTTATATAGTTGGCTTCTTCGTGATGCATGCTAGTTAATACTATAATACTAAACATATCACATCACTGCCGCCTGACGCCTTTTATTGTAGAATAGATGGAAATGAGAATATAAATTTCCTTCTAGTATAAAAATGGCTGTTTTGTAAAAACTCATCAAATTAATAACCTTCTATTCTGTTAACAGACTGATCAAAATGAAATTTAGTCAGATTCATAATTCAGCTTTGTATATAAAGGGAACATAGCAGTGTTTCTCGGTTAGAGAAAATATAATCACATATTTAACTCCTTCTACAGCTGTGTCGTCACGTTCCATCTTTTAACTGGATATGATTTCCTTATTGCTCATCTGTTTTGCAATTAGTCTCAGAAATTCTCTACTGTGTTCTCTTTGTGCGTTCTAATATTTGTGTATCCTAATGCATTCTGGACAACCCATTGTCAAAGAATATTTAAATGTATGCTCTTTTAATGGTTTTAATTTTGTCAGCCAAAAATATTAGGAGACAAGACGTCTAATGTCTAAAGGTTTAAAGCAGAGATCTCGAACTGGCGGCCTGCGAACTGCATGCTCCCCCGAAGCAATTTTATGCGACCTGCGAATGCATTTCAATGTATTTGATGTAAATGCGGTGTTGCAAACATTTCAATATTTTAGTTATTTCAAGTCCAAATTTACTTGATTTTCATTAACTTTAAAGACGAATGTGAATAACGCACCAGAAAATCCATAAATGGAGCTAACTAATTTACAGTGTGATATAAATCTTATTCAAGTTATTTCAAAAAATTAATTTCGTTTATGTTTACCCTTACTTTTCCAAAAACAAATAAGCTCAGGTTCAAATTTTTGTACTAAGAATAATCGATTTGTTTGGGAATATTTTCATATGTGAACGGCACTTTTTTTCACAACTGAAAATTAATAAGAAAAGAACCCGATTGGCCAATGAGCATCTACAATCTGCAATGAAAATTATTTCTAGTAATTTCTATCCAAAGCTACAAACTCCAAATTAATCGAAACGCCATTAATTGTTAAGCTGAAATAAGAAATAAAGGAGTTTATAATTATTAGCATGTAATGTCCCAGCTGAGAATTTACACCTATAGGTGTGGAGCCTTAAGAACTGGTAAGCGAATTATCGCTTTAGTTCAGTAGAGAGAGAACAGATACTCAAGAAGAGTTAATTATCCTTTATTACTCAAAATAAAAGTTAACAGGCGGTCCTCTCTCAGGACGTACATAAAAGCCACCACTTGGGCTCGAACTCAAGAATACTAAAAAATAAAACTTAACTAAAAAGATATAGCCGAAGCTATCAAATTTCTACAGGAGTTGGCCCCTTAAACGCTAACTAAACGGCGGAGCTATCAAGGGCCTGAAATGCGGACGAGCGTAGAAATAGCTTAGAGAGAGTGTAGCCAAAAGGCGAACGCATACGTTGGTCAGAATCTCTGACACTCTAATGAAGTTAGTGGAACTTCGACTTTAAATACTGCTCTTCCTTCATTTGCATTTAAGCGCGATTCTAGAAACACACTCTGGCCGGAAATTTGCAAGCTGAAATTATAAGGAATAAGAAAGTAACTTTAACTAAAGATAACTGATAACAACTTGGGATAAACCTTACAAACGTACGTATTTGTACTTATGCATCAAAGAAAATTTTAATAAATAAAAATAGGAAAACAATAATAGGTTGTCATTATTTATCTCAAATTTTGTCCCTCTTGGAAACTTTTCTCTAAAAACTTACAAAATTTTGATAATTTGATTTAGTTCAAATTAAAGTAAGTTATTTAATGATTAATTAAACAGTTTAGATATATTTTAAACAAATGTCAGTCTGAAATTTAATATTTAGCTGTCAGTATATTTTATCATCAAATACATATTTTATATATTTTACAATCAATACATTATCAGTATAAATGTAACCAACAAAAGAGTCTTGCAGATATTAAACATGAGATTTCAGACAGAAAATAGCTATAAATTTGAATTTTTATATCCTTTGCAGTAATACTGTATTTGTCTATGTATGTTTTGATAAATACTTAGTAAATAAAATTTAAAATTTGTTAACACAATTTTTTATCTTGTTAATAATTTTTTTTATCTTGTTAAGAAATTCTGATCCTTCAGCTGCTTTCAGATCATGCATTCGGCCTGCATGCAATTTCAGCAAGAGACTACAGGTTTAAGTTAGTCCGTTAGTCTGCATGGCTGTTCTTGGGATCGCTTTTACATGACGCGGCATTGACAAAAATATCTTCTGTTCCTATAAAGTGTAAGAAACTGCACGTGAACGTTTTCATGATCATGTTATGCTCATGTTTGTGACAAGAAACTTATATTCCCTTTTCGTCTTTTTGATATGTCTTAAGTATCAGACAATTAAAACCTATATTTTCTCTTAGCCTGTCAACTTCTTAAGAGCATCCTGCCACACAAGGTATCAATTTATTACACTGTTGTGTAAAATGTAACCTTAAACCAGGGTTTTGGTTTTCCTAAAAAAAAGGCTGAGGTAAAGAGAAGACCTTAAAGGATTCTTACTCATTTTATTACATTTAATCATTTAACAATGAAGTATCATTTAACTACCATAATCAAAAGAGCCTGACAAACAAATAGCGAAACTTATCTGTGCAATTTAGCGTTAGGTGTATAAATCGAGACTTTATTGTCGCCGATAAGAGTGCAAGACTACGATCCTGAGTCGAATTTTCTAAAAAAGACGTAAGAAACTAATACACAAAATTTTGAATTCTGTTCATGCTTTTAATTTTACATTTTTAAGGCTGTATTTGAAATGTTTTTAATTTTATGTATTTTAAATATGATAGAAGGATTTGGAGATCCCTTAAAACGAAGCTCAGGGCTCATTGGTCGCCCTTGTCTAAAGCAAACCCTATTTTATACACCATTGTAATTAAAAACTCGAGGTGGTTCTGCTGTCTCGTGTCCAAACACATTGCCTGTTAAGTAATGTCATTGGAGAGAAAAACAGGATAGCATTTCTGCAATAAATAATGATAATCCGGTATTCGCAAACTATTATATTTTTAACACAATAAGGGTTCTTAATTTTTGCTACAGATCAAACAGACAATTGCTTTTTCTCTTTCATTCTCTCCCTCTCTTTCTCTGTCTATATAGCTCTCTTTTTCTATCTCTCGCTTTTTAAACTTTGCGCTACATCCTGAATTCATTAAATCTTCTCCTTCGTTATTGCTGGATGAAAATGGATGACACATGGTATATCCTCTTCAAATAAAACAAAACCGAATTCGTGAAGAAATATAGTATAACAATAAACTGATTTCTTTTCGATGATGGCGAAAATTCGTGTCTGTGGACAAATTTGTGGGTTACTTCGAGCGGTCATAATGGCAAAATAAAATGTCATTAGACTGATTTCAAACTATTATCTGTCATATTTCTTTTGACCATTTTCAAGAGAAGAAAGAGTTACTGCATTGAAATTCACCACGGACTATCCTTATTAATGGATCAAATGAAAATAGGTTTGGATTTCTGGGCTAATGAGCAGTGTTAAAAAGCATCTTTTATTTAGAGATTATTCTACACACATGAAGGACGAATCAGTAAATAGAAGCATTTGTAGTTAAGAGGTTCTTTAGTTGTATGCTAAATCGCATGATCAAGCTCAAGGTAAAAATAACCCCTATAGTTTCCACAGGCTAACATTTATCTTCTACTTTCCCTGATCGGATTTTCATTAACTGTACTTAAGAGCACAGTTATTCCTGGCTTACGTTCTGTCATAAGCAGACAGCTGTACAATTTTATTCTCCGAATAACATCCTCAGGAAATCCAGTGCAGCTTTCAGAGGGGTTGTTTTTGTATCCCCCCCCACACACACACAGGAACCTTTTTGGGACTTCTTATTCTTTTTCTCGCGTTTTTCTCCTTGTTTTGGATTTTGAATTTCGGTTCTCAAAATGGATTTCATGGAATTCGTTCTTAAATCAGTTTTCAAAGGCACTGCAAAAGTTGAAAACATGAAACTTCCTGTTGGGCAGAAGAAAAAGATTTTAAATAATTTAAAATTTGTACGTGGTTTGAGAAAAGATATTTAGACTTATTTTAATTTCTGAAATGCATATGTAACCGAGGAATATGTTGCTCATGATGATATTAAAAAATGATGACTCGAGCTGGTACATTTAAAAACAAAATGACCAGAAAACTTTTGAAAATAAAGCAGCCGATACTGTTAAATTTATTCTAGGGAACGAAGTAGAAAATGACCGAGGAAAAATTTGATAGGAAGAGATAGATTAAATGTTTTTAAAATAAGAAAAAAGACTAACAGAAGGAAATAACGTCAATACGGTCTATTTTAAAAAGCGCTCTTCGGAACACGTTCTGCTAGTTAAGGACGCCAATAGGACAGCAGACAGCCTGCGCACACAGCTAGCATCTAAGTTGAAACCGCAACAACTGGGGATAAAAATTACCCAGATGCGCTCACAAGAACAAAAGAACTGCTCAACCGTTGCAAAGAGGATGAGCACATTGAAATACTTTAAAGAACCATCACAGCGTCTGAATCACTAGCTGATCAGCTAGAAGTACGTAAGCCTCCTCCATTGCGAAGTTCTATTATTGCGTTTGGTTTACCTCCTGAGACGACAGCGGTGAACATTACTGCAGAGTTTAGTAACTTTCTAGCTGTGATCTTTCCCAAAAGCTCACGACCTCGAGCGGATGGGAACTGCGACTGGATTTTTGACATTGCGGCAGAACAAGTTGACAATATCTTAAAGCACAAGAGAGTCTTCTTTGGCTTTCACTCTTGCCCTTTTAGTGAATACTTTAGGGTGATTCGCTGTTACAATTGTCAAGAATTTAGACATTTGAGCAGGAATTGCCATATTAGACATCTAAGAAGTTCTTAAGGAAACGTTTGGTGCTTCAAAAGTGGGCTAGTTCTTCAGATGGATAGATGATCGCTTTAAAAACTACCTTTTTCGTCTCTTTTTGTTGTCTTTATCAAAGCCTGATATTTTTACTACTTATGGCATTTAAACATTGAAGTATAATTAAAGACGCAGTGCTGTTGGTATTACATCTTTTCTCATACCCAAATTGTTGCAGATATGACTCCAAATGTGCAAGCAACTACAACACACAAAGAGGTACCAAACTGATGAACATGGATAAGAAGGCATTTCTAACTCCTTTGATGGTGAGCTAACCTAATGTTAAACGTACACAAACTTTCCACCCGTATCTTTAATGAAGCGAATATATATTTAAATATTTAATAGATTTACTCAATCTAGTAAAAGACATTGACCTTAAATATATGCATCTACAAATAAAAGTACAGTTAGTTACGGAAAAGGCTTTGTTTGTCGTAGGTGTATAGTTTCTGCTTGTTTCACACATATATATATATACACGGAATTTCATTTCAATTATGGGAGGAAAAAGAAATTCTAAGCTAAAGAGTAATTTTTATAATCGCAACTTATCCATCAATACAGCAATATAATAATTAATACAGATGTAAGATTATTTTACTCGTTAAAACTGACTGAAAATTTTGTTTTGTTTTAAATAAAAAAACACATTTTATGTTATTTTAAAATATTTGAAAATTGTAGCAACAAATCTCTTTTTTTCGCTCTGTTCCTGCGAAAGACAAAATTATAAGCAGTACTTACCATATTTGGTATCGTGTAGAACAACAAGATCAGCCTTTTTATTCCTTTCTTGAATCACATCGGCGATGGCTTGGGTGACATCATAATGAGAAATTCTATCTAAAAACACGGAGTGACCAATTGGCGGACAATGGTCTACATTCACTGCAAAGTGCAACATTCCCATGGACTCACTCTGCTGTGCTAGACTTCTCAGAATATCGCATGACGTAGCTGAAAGTAGTACCTCGAAGTCGGTTTCACTGTAACACATATCTGCTCGGAAAAAAAAACACAAAATGTAAGTAAAAGGCTACTACTACTTATCTCAGAGAAAATTTCAATTCAAAATCAGTGGCGTAGCGAGCATAACTGGCGCCCGGGGCAAAATAGCTTTTCGGCGCCCCCTCCCCCCCCAAAAAAAAACACTTAAAGTAATATAATGTACAGAATTGTAGAGACATTAAGATTTTTTGGAAGCAGAAAAGAGGAAAAATATGCAATGCCTTCGCCGGGAATCGAATCGCAGATCTCTGGAAATACGCGCCCAGCGTGCAGACCACCTCACCAAGAAGGCGGGGAGAAATTCCTTATAGAATGTATTCGTAATAATAAAAGAATGCAAATAATAATAAAATGCTGAATCTGCCATAAAATACTCTAAATATATTAAGAATAGTCAATACCAAACTACACTAGCATTGGATTCGGAAATCTATCTGTATCGGCTGAAAGATCAGATATACGATGATCTGGAATTAGTTAAAAAAGTATTTTTTATTTTACATTGTGGAGATTCTTCACGGTGTAATTCTGTTAACGTTGAAAGTGAAGAATAAGAACTGATAAGCGAATAATCGCTTGAGTTCGGATGACAAGAAACAAACAAGATAGAAGGGTAAAATAACACCCTTTATTACTTAAGTAAGATTTAACAGAACTCCGTCTTGGTGTTGTACAATAAACCCGACACCGGGCTTGAACTTAAGAGACTAAGAATTAAACTAAGCTTATCTTAACTAAAGAGATACAACCGAAGCTATCAAGATTCTAACCGAGTTAGCCCCTTAACGCTAATTGACTGCGAAGCTATCAAGGGCCTAAAGTACGGCCGAGCGTAATAATAGCTTACGAGAAAGTAGCCTAAAAGGCGGACGCGTGCAGCCAGAATATCTGGTATCTCTTTCTCCCAGACAGTAGAGTTTCGCGGTTAAATATCGCTCTTCCTCCATTAGTATTCAGACGTGATTCTAAAACTACGTTCGGGCCGGAAGTGGCAAGTTGAAGTTAAGAAGCAATAGAAAAGGAAATTTAACTGTTAATAAAATTATCATAATCCTTACAACATATTTAATATAATTGTTTTTTAAAAAGTACAATTTTTAAACAATTAAAAGTTTAATATATATTATTAGATAAGTAGATATATTTATTAATAATAATATTATATTATAATACATTAATATAGTTAATTACTAAGTATACATTTTTCTTCCTTTAGATGAAGCAAATTTATCAATTACTTCATCAAAGTCGATCCTTTCAAATTTTTCTGTTTCCGTATTTAAAAATGCTAGATGACATAGGAGACTTGTCCCACCGTTGATTATAAATAGTCAAAATTTATTTTAATTTGTTGAACAAACGTACATAGCTAGTATTGATAATGAAACAGTAAGGAGTATTTGAAGTGCGACTCTTAGGTTTAGAAAAACATTTTCTCCATAAATCTGTGATAGAGTTTTAGATTCAGTTTCTTATCTACTGCGGAGTAATAGTATCTTGCAGTCACATTCACTGCTCAAAACAATTAGGGGATATTGTGAGTTCGATATGAAATAACCATATAAGCGGCAATCCTTTTAACAAAAAGAAATAGAAGAGAATATAACGGAAAATTATAACCTTTGCAAAATTGGGAATATGCAAATTTAGTCTGTGAGGTCGAAAACTATGCGTTTTAGATAAGGAGTAAGGAGCCACCTGCAGCATTCCTTTTGTAGTTAGGAGATTAAAAACAATTTACACGCGTTGAATGTTCTGTAGCAGTAAATATACGATGTCTCAGAAAGATGATTCAGTTGAAGTTAGGAAGGCCATCGATCGTTTACAGGAGAGTCAAACGAAACCCATATAGCGGAATCGTTTAGGAGTTTCTTAAACTGGAAATTTCATTTTGACTATGACATAATCATTTCAAAAATGACATTTCCACACTATGACATTCCATAGTTTAGAAATGTCATTTCCAGATTATGGAATCGTCTTTGGAAACTGGATATTTTTGAGAAATTCGAGACAGGTCGTGTAAATAAAAAGCGGGAGCTATATGCGCATTTCGTAACAAAAAACAAAAAAAAACAAAAACAAAAAAAAATAATTATATATTTCTAATATAGAGAAATAAAGTGGTCAGAAAAAAAGTTTTGCATGCTGAGATATTTGGTTGATGTACTGGAAACATTTTATTTCACATTTTATCAGACAAATTAAGAAAATAAATAATTAATTATATTGCAATAATTATTAATTTTTAAATATATTTTCCAGAAATCCATCAGATCTGAAATTTTCCGGAAAATCTTGTTTGGAGATCATTTGGCGCCCCTCTGCGAGCGGCGCCCGGGGCATCATACACCCCCTTGCCTCCCCCTCGCTACGCCACTGTTCAAAATCTATGCAATATTAGTTTATTAAGAACTTAATAACAATTTTCATATTCATGAAAAAAAACTTTCCTTCAGAATTAGTTTATTAAGAACTTAATAACAATTTTCATATTCATGAAAAAAAAACTTTCCTTCAGGATTTACTTAACAGCTAGTTATTTCTCTACACTGTTCAGTCACGTTCGCAAGAAATCCCGAAAGTTAATCAATAATTAAATACTGAATTACCCTAGAAGCCAGTGAATTTCTATACAACTATATTTCTTAATCTACAGGATTTCCACTTTTAATAATTTGGTTAAATAAGATATCCGGGAATCTTATTCTAGCAAATTTTGACTAGATTTCGCAGATAATATGTAGAACAAGGTCTGCGACGTATAGGCAACTGAGGCTTACTAGAACATTCTCATTGTAGCCCAGATGTAACCCCAGATGCCATCGCAACGATTTGAAAAAATATATAATCTAAAAAGTACATCTTAAAAACTTTTTTAACAATTTTTTTATCTAAATTCATTTGCATTAATTGAATATATATGAATCTTAGCAAACTCTGAGTTCTAGTGATGAAACACGTAAACATGAAACACGTAAAATCACAAAGCACGAAGCGCATTAAACCTCACAGTATTCAAATATTACAATAAGTCGTTTTAAACTAGATCAGACTAAATAATAAAAGCCAAAATTAACACTGACCTATTTTTCGCATAAGCAGTCAAAAGAATGTTGTTGTTGCAATTGTGACTTATCTATCTTGTCTGACAACAACATCAGAACAAACGCACGAAGTTCGTATAGCAAGGAGTGCAAGATTTCTCCTGTCGTTGGCAAGAGCCTTGAGCATTATGCAGGTGACAGTAAGACTTTGCTCAGTTCTGCTCCCAATTTTGATGGACAGCACACTGGGGGACCTGTCAGAGAGTCTCCCACCCCTGTTCCGTTACCGCAAACCTCTCGGGAGGACTTTGAACTCACCGCATATTTGCAGTACCTCCATGCCGCTCAGACACTATACATTTAAAAATATCCATATATTCTCCGGGATTCGAACCCAGGCCCTTCGGTGCGGCAGTCAGAGTCCCTAACCACATTCCCTTACTCTCAGATTTTAAAACATAATAATGGGAAGTTCTACAGTAACGGATAAAGACGAGTTAAACGAATCTCCTCACTTTGATTTGTAGTTGTTGAACTAGTAATAGAGTAATTGCCACTGATTCCGTATATTTTCTCTTAATGATCACATTGAGATTGCTAAAAAAGGACGAGCAGCCCTGGTAGTTCGACAGCCCAGTTTTCTATGATGTCTGCTAACTTATTACTTTTAAACCTACATGTCTCCAGATACAGCAATAAAAAACTGTTATCTGCGGCTCCTTAAATTTAAATTTAAAATTTCAAAAACTACCTAATTCTGGATATCGAAAACATTGCAAAGCTTTTAGCGTACTAAATGGATCAGAATAAATTATAAACTTTTTCGGCATAGCTTGGATATAGAAAACAAAATGTGTAAAACACAGCAATCAATTCAGAAGTTAGTATAGAACAGACGTCATCGTAATTGCCTACCCTTCACATGTTTCCCAATAATAAAGGATGACCATCGGCTTTCCATCCATCTGTATATATAGGAAGGCAAATGCTGTATTTATGTCTAAGCTCAAAAGCTATTTATATATAACTTTAGTGTTTCTGTTACCAGATGGTCGGAAAGTATCAAGAAGTTGAAAATGCGTTACTGTCTATGTTTTGACATCAGAAGTGCAATATCTTTCACTCAGTGAAAGAAATGTTAATGGAAAAGATCGCACACAAGATGCTCGTGCTTCAAACAAGAAACTATACAGCTCCAATCAAATGAAAAATTTTGTCAGATTGCGATAAATAATGAAATAACAATGAAAACACAACTGTGCACAATTCAACTCTACTGATGGTTAGTAAGTCAACATACAGGCTCTGTGAAAGAGATATTCTGAAGATTCCACAAAACTCATCAAAGACTGGTGACGAAAGGGATCTTCAACAAAACTTAAGATCTTGCAGATCCATAAATGATTGAGCTCACAGTCTAGTCTAGATCGGACGAGCACCTTGTAGATGCAAAACATTGAGCAATTCTATGTGAGCCGATCCTATGTCTTTCCGAGCTGAGGGAGGCATTCGCTAGGATTTTTAAATGACTTAGTACTTTGAAGCATTTCTTCTTCAAGCATAGAATTTCTGGAAGAAAGGTTAGTTTTCGCTCAGACATCACTTCTAAAAGCGCACAGGATGGGGATTTCACGTTTCGCAAAAGTATACGCATACAGTTTTCTGTTGTGAAAATGCAAAATTATGTTTTATTGATCGATTTTAAAGTTCCGTCAAGAGCAATCTGCAATTATCTCTAGAGTATATCTCCTATCTGCAACTTGACAGCTTATCTAACAGTCATTTACAAACAATGGTCTTGAAACGATAGCCGGAAGTTCCTTTCAAAGAGAATTTGTTTTTAAGCTGAAAATCGTAACGCTTAGAACACAACCTTGAAACACACCCTCTTCTTGTTCCAAGGCATTTTGCAACACAAATTCCTTATTTAAAATGTATTTATCTTCAAAAAATTCTGCGTTAAAATTGTGAAGCTACCTCAGTGTAAAGATCACACTAATTCCTGTATTTCCATACTTTATCGTCTTTTCTGTGCCAAAAAAATAGAAACCAGATGCTTAGGGGGGAAAAAAAACTTTTACGAGGTTTTACTTTATAAGACTTTTACCGCTGGATTTACGAAATTCTCATTCCCCAATTACGGTTTAGACTTTTACGGTTTCCAAAAGAAGTATATTGTCAACGATGTTTTTATCTTTGCATTTAATTCTTGTTATCGACAGTGATATAGCGAGAGTACTTTTTGTTCCTTTAAGTAATATCGTAAGCTGTTAATTACTTTTCTTCACTCGTAAATGCAATGGCTCTTTAGTTGGAGGTATCCTTCAGTTTTTACTTGCGTTAGCTATCAGAATGACAATGTTTCCATTCCCTGAGAAATTTATAAACGCTTCACACTCGATGAACAGCGAAAAGGACAGCCAATAACTTACGGGAGAGATGTTTCGGCATTTGATACCTGAAGCCATCTGAACCTGGACTAGACCTATGTGTCCTAACGAAATTCTCATTGATTTCAACAGAGTAAAATCACCATCACACGGTTTCAAGCTGGAAAAATTAAAAGTAATTGTAATTTTTTCGTATTGTAGCTTGGCAGGGGAAAAAATGTTAATGGGGTGACGGTAGCGGCTGCCTGTAGAAACGGCAACAAAGATCTCATCAATAGTATTTATAATCTTGTCGCTAATAAGCGTAATTTTTTTTTCAGAAAGGAAAATGCGTGGTCATTATGTATTTCGCATGCTTTTCTAACTCTTTACCCTACCTCTTTTACTCAGAGAATGTTATTGATTTCACATAGGATATACGAACACCTTTGGCTCTGCCGTCATAATTTGTCCTTTTCTGAAGGCTATAAGAATTGACAAAGTGAAGCACCTACGAAAATCTCCCAAGATTTTCTTTGTTGTCCCAGAGTTTCTTGACATTTAGTTTCACTATGGTTTTCAATCGTATTCCTTTATGAGATTTCTAATATATTAGAAGCAAACTGTACACTCACCGTCCAGCTGCTGCGAAAGTGGAAGTGAAGTATCAATGAGTTTTATTGAATAAGATACATCAAATTCTGGAAGCGCGTTCGTGATTATTTTTATGATTTCGATGAATTCCTGGCCGTATCCATTGCTGTCGAGCACAATACCTGAAATATATAATTTACAATGAGACAATGTATAATTTACAAAAAGGTCTATTTTGACAATTTAATTGCATGTTTATAATAGATTTTCTTTCCTGGTGCACGTATTTTGTCATTTGAAACGAAGAAGAAAAACCTTGTGTTGGCATGCAAATTTCGAGTATTTAAAATATGATCCTTAAATTTAGAGCAAACTTTCAGTTAATTTTAAGTCAGTTAAAGGTCAAGAAAGCAGAAACTGTGCGCTACAGGGCAAGGTCAACTAGGGCTGTTGCGTCACTGAGTTGTTTTTTTAGTTTTAGGCCAGTTAACTGAAAATCGAATTATCAAAGACAGTAAAAAAAAAAGAAAAAAATTAAATAATTTGAAAAACAAACTTCTCCAGTTTATTAAATACAGTTTTCCCATATATATATATTGTGATAAAACATATAGTCTTAGTGCACCATAAATAAATATAGAGAGTTGTTCAGAAGACGCTTTCAAATATCTACCATCAAAGCATAAAATATCCTCAAGATGTCTTCTTATAGACGTAGTGTGACAGGACATACCGAGGATATCCGGATTCATGGTCATTCTTAGATTTATAATGACTTCGTGATATAACATTTTGAGGATATCCAATAATTTAAGGACATCGCCTTTCAATGCTTATGGACTTTCGTGCTGAATCCTAACGAAGATTTCGTTCATCAAACAGTTCAACTATCAGTTCTTCCGACGATTCTGTTTATTTTTTATTTATTTTATTTAAATTTAAGTGCACATATTCTGTAATTATCATTTTTAAGAGTTATTCGATTTTTTAAAAGTTACTTATGTTATTTATTTAACTGAAGATAGAAATAATATTGGTATCTGAATTAGACTTGTTAGAATTGTTCTTTTTTTGTTAGTTTTTTCATTTTTTTTCTGTCATTTTTGTAGGAATTCTTAATCCATTCTTGATAATTTTAAACAAAGAAGGATATTTTCGATGAATTAGTTACTTTTAGAATATTTACTACATTATAGTGAGTGTAAATAGCATCATACATTTGTATGTAATAAATTAATCTTGTAATTGCTTTTATAATGCAAATTATTATTAGCATTTCCCAACTTATTAACCAACTTAAAATTTGTTAAATAGGACAAATCTAGAACTTTGTTTTAGAAATTTAGACAGCAAAAACGTAAAGTTTCTAACCAAAAATATTTGACAAGCATCCATGTACACAGCGATATGTTTTAATTTCAAAAAACATATACGAATTGCACAATCTAGGCAGCGAAGGAACCTACAAATTACGCACACCTCGCTTCAATAAATCAACATAACGACAATAAATTTCAAAGAATATCATGTACACAGCATTCTGTTTAAACTTAAAAAAACATCTACGAATTGTGCAATCTAGGCATTACGCACAAATCAACCAAATAAACTAAATTAAGTTACAAACAATTCAAAAAACAACAATAACAACAGAAATTCATACTAAAAAAACAATGAATATAACATTCTACAAATTAAAAACAGTAAAATAAAATGCACTTACCATAAGACATTCCTGAATAAAATTTCGCCAGTCACACGACGTCTCTGAACAAAAATGCCACGATTTTGCTATATTACATGTCTTTCTGAGATTCAAAATTTCGAAAGTAACCATAAAAACTTCCTCCAACGTTAACATACTACACGAAAACCACAATTCAAATCTTAAACTCGCTGACAGCCACAAACTTTACCAGCAACCATTTGATTGCAAACCCACGCAAGTCTATCAGAAACACCCTCCGAGTTCTCATATCGTCCAAGTTCTCATATCAGCTCCGCATTTCGGACACGCCAAACTTCGTTTTAAAAGTCTTGACTCCCACAGAAATACACTTCAATCCGCATAAACACACCCGTGAAGAAAAGACTCTTTAACAACTCCAACATCGTACCTTTTAATACTAAATTTACTTTGCACACAATCTAAAATACGCGACTGAAATCTTGCCACCACATCTCTCGCTGCAACATAGGCCATTTTAAAACGCGCACGACACGAACCAACGGGCAATTAAACTACTGCAGCAAAAGAGTTAAGTTTCAAAGTCAAAAGGGTTGTCATACAAACAACATCATTATCGCACAGCACGCAGTTACGCCAAAAACCAGCACAGAACACATGTCGCCACATTTGGTGATCTTAGGGCGTATATAAGAGTAGAGCCCCTGAACTAAACTGTACAGTACTACATTTCTTCACATCGAAAAGGATAGGAAAACTACTGCTGGTAGCTCAGCACCTGATTCGGTTTCCGAAGACTGAAAAGATCACAGAATGAAGCTTTTATCTTCTGAACAACGAAACATAAATATCCAGTATAAATTCTGCTTTTCTAAGAATGCACGCCAAATAATCGCCATAAATAGCAAACCTTCTTAACATTGTTTAAATACGGGGAACGTTAGGAAAGTAGTTTACCGCTTGCGTCCATATACATAAGAAGTTTCTTGTCCATGACGGAAAGCCCAAGGGTTCTTAAATTTCTGTGAACTTATTTATAAATCTGAAAAATGTGCCATAAATATGCTATTAATTCATACGTCAACTGAAAGATTTCTTTTACATTTATTCTTACAAAAAAAAAAAAAAAAAAAAAAAACTTTTGCTTTAATTCTCTTCATTTCACAAACCTGAATGAATGATAAATTATAATCCATCACGAAACATGATGATAACATATTTTCTCAACTTTGTTATTTATTAATTTGGAATGTTGTAATTTTCCGCATGAAATTTTTTTAACGCTAATTGTTTTCTTTTGATAGATTACAATGGTACTTATACCACCGTAATCTATCATAAGAAGTAGGAAGAACTGTCATTGAAATTAATTATATTTCTTAAAACTAATATTGAAAATTCTTACCAAATGTGATGCTTTTGGCTTCATTCTTAATAAA
This sequence comes from Stegodyphus dumicola, assembly GCF_044657685.1. NCBI lineage: Eukaryota > Metazoa > Arthropoda > Arachnida > Araneae > Eresidae > Stegodyphus > Stegodyphus dumicola. The sequence continues at coordinate 220,589,979 of NC_140769.1, read as the reverse complement.
CTGAAGACAAAGTAGTAGGTACATCAATGAGGACGTTGCAAAGGATGAATTCATCGCTTTTGGTTTTTATATCTTCATCTAGAATATGGCAGAGTAAATGCATGTTAAAATTTACATTGTTATTTTACTTTAAAACCTTTTTAATTATTATTTATTACGCCATTACTTAGCTTTATACCTTATGGATTAATTTATATTTAGCTCACACAATGTTTCAAAATCACAAAATGTTATAGAATGTGTAGGAACAAATTAAATTTTGTAGTCATTAGCACTTTTATTAAAGCAGGCGGCATGAAAGTTGTGCATTGCCTTCTTCAGGATTCGAATACCTGACCTCCAGACTGCTAGCCGGGCGATTTATCCATTGACATTACGACGGCACATGGTAAAGACGGAGAGGCTACTTAATTTAATTAAAATGCCTGTGGTATTGTAAAATTTCTTTTTCTCTTGAAGGGATAAAAATCTTGATTGCATGTAAAATTTATTTATATTTCTGTTAATTTCCTTCATAAATATCATCTCATCAAAACAAAAATACAATCTTTATCTAATTTTCCTATATTTCTGATATCATTTTTTCGGAAAATATACTCATAGTCAAGTTAATGTCTCAAATGTGAAACGAAAAAAATTGAAAGTTATTTTTCAAATATATTTCTGAAATATTTCTAAGTTTTTTTTACTTTATTTAATGAAGAGTTGTATACTAATTTAACTGAATATTATCCTTATCAGATAAGAAAAATAAAAAGGAGGTATTAATATATTTAGTCGAAACCAGAACATGACCAATATCTCTTAATATCCCCAACGTGAATAAGAGGATTATCAGTCTGGCATCTAACATTTTATATATTCGATGGCAGCAAAGAAACAGACGATTGTTTATCAGTCGAAGATACTTGAATTTTCTCACAATTCTTTTTTTTTAATCACAGAAATGCTGGAAACAGCTGTGACAACGTCATCGCCTCTTCATCTTCCTTAGTGATCTATTCAAAAGTCACTCAATCTTCAGTAAAAACTAGGGAAGAAAAGGAATATAGTATCTCAGATTTTATTCGCGCTACAATTACTCAACACTCCGTCTCTTGATTGTTTTAATTCCCATCTGTTTTATATCAAACTCAAGAATTCTCTGAAAATGTGCTCTCTTTCTGACTCTAAATAAGGAACATTTGAGGGTAAAGAATATTACAGCTGCATTCAAATCCGTGAATAAAGAGCATTGGAACATTTGAGCACGTGCTCTGCTCATAATAGTTTTAAATCTTTAACACAGAAATAACGAGAGGCAAAATGGCTCAGAGCTGGATTAACCATTAAACACAAGCTTAAGGCATCAAGGAGACAAGGCACTATAAAAAAGGTGCTCGACAGAGAAAAAAATGGAGGGAAAAAACGGGCACTGTACTGCAAATGTATATAGATGCATCTAAACGTTTTAAATGAGCAAAGCCTCTAAAAGTCTTAATCTGGTCCTGAAACTTTTCATGGCTTAAGTGCCAAAAGCCAAGTATTTGTAAGCAACTAAATAAGTTTCCAATCATGGGCCAATCCAGTAGCGTTGGCTGACCGGAATTGGAGCCGAACATACTGTTCAAGAACCGAAAGCACTGAAGCATAGAACGGGAATCTAAGACACCGAAGAACCGAAGCATCCATGATATGAAGAATGTCGCTAATACACGCATTGGTATTATTGTACAACTTCCTAATTCTACAGCTTGGCGGGCAATTTTACGCTATAGGAAATAAAGTATTAATGGACAGTTACTTTGAACAGCTTTCTGGGACAATCCCATTTCAGAATGAACTGCAGAATAGATAAGAAAGGGAAAGACCAATCGTATATTCAAAATAAAGGCACAATATCGCAAACTGCAAACTTTCTTGTGAACGTTCTTGCTTAAACTGAAAGTCTTCCCAATGCCATTTTTAGCTCTGCGGTAAGTAAAAAGTCAAATTTCCAACAATCCATTTTTCTTATTTTTTATTAAAATAATATTTAATACGAATGTGCTTTAACTCATATAGTAATATATTATATTTATACTTACAACGCACTTTTGTTATTGTATCTACGAAAGAAGAGAAGACTTTCGCCTTTTCTTCCCTTTAAGTACCTAGAATACTTTAACAAAACTAGTGAGTGAGTGAGCGCCACCAAGGAAGACCACTGACCTGGCCTTAGCCTCACAGTGTGTTATCTTCCTGGCAGAAACCATCTACTCTCTGCTCCATCCTGCTCCGGGAACGCAGCCGAATAGACGGCTAAGAGCCTCATATAGTCTACATGTTGTTGTACGGGGAAAGAGTATCCTGTTAGGAACTACTTAAAATTAAGCAAAGAAGCAATCAAAAGACTGTTAAGAATCGCTGTTAGAATAGACAGAAACTTGTGTTAGATAAAGTAAAGATAGAAGGACTTTGCCTGAAAAATTAACTGCCGTGGATTTTCTGGACTTGCTAAATGTCTACATGCGGGTGCTTATCGTGACACAACCGTCATATCTTTATGGGGCTTCTGTGAAATCGTTGGTCCTGCATGGAGGAAAGTTGTAACCTATTAAATTATTGCACATAGTAAACTTTAAAAAAAATAAATAAAAAATAATAAAGAGAGAGATTAAAAGATGATTAAAAAAATCCTAGCGCCCAAACATAATTTAACGCAGTTTACTTTCCATGTGCCTGACTCTTATGTAAGAACATTTAAAAGATTGTGTACCTGTTATCACTAAGATAACAAATTCCTGCATAATTTAGTTCTTTGCGCATACTTAAACTGTAGTTGTTTTACAAATTGAACCATTCACCTACATTTTCTTTCGTAGTACTTGCAGACAGGATAATACATACATAAGTACAAAACTGAATATTAAAGTGAAAAACTAACATGATACTGAGTACAGAAATACAGAAAGCTGATCCCTAATGCCTGCATACATAACACTTAAAAATGCATACATAATACATGAAAACTAAAAATAAAACTGATAAGCATACTACATAAAACTGATCATTAAGTACTGCTATGTAGTCTAAATCCTAGCCAAGTACGAATTGACCTTCATAGTACATGCTGAGAAGGAATAAATACAGACTTGAGTACTTTAAAGTGAACATAAACAGAAAAGTACAACACCATACTCAGTAAAACTGATATCTGATTCCAAACACTTGAATACATAATGCTGATACATAATTACAAATAGAAACTTACCTACATTAATTCCATAGTTAGTTTTATCACCTTAGAACATGCACATAATTTATACAAAACATAATTAAGCACGTAATGCTGATCACTAGGGAAGAGATTCAAACATGCAATTGATCACATAAATACAGATATTTCTTCCCTAAGATTTGCATAAAAAGTTGAATATTTATTAAAATTAAGAAGGCAAAAATGCCATACCAATAATAATATCATTCATAAACTTGAGGTGATAACATGAGTTGACCTTGCCCTTCTTGAACCTATTTATCACAAACTTGTAATTTAAATACACGATTAGTAAGTGTAGGAAAAACTCATTGCTGTTGAAGATTTTACTGGCACGATCTGGTCTTGCGAGTCCTAGACCTGTACATTAATTGCAAAAGTAAACATTATAAAGAATATAGGCAGGTTGTTGCCATAGTCCTAATTATCTAAGTTAGTCTTGGGTTGAGAGGTTCGAGGTGTGTGTCCAGATTGATTTAGTGTGATTTATACATTTTATGATTCAGAGCGCTAAGCACTTGATTATTTCTATTTGGGGACGACATATGGACGACATAATACGACACTTATCGTCGTATTAGAGAATACTTTCTCTGACAATGGCTGATTACCGCTTGTAGCTTTTTATTTGCTGTTTTGTTTGTTCTCATATTTGCCGCCCATTATGGCCAGTAAGCTTGACTTGGCTTTCTTATATGGTACTGTGCCGTGTTTGTGCAGTGGAAGACGTAGTGGTCTGGATCCCCCACCTCTCCACATTGACATCTTTCTGTGTCACTCAGGCTGAATCTATGCAGATAGGTCAGGAATGGGCCATGACCTGTATAAAACTGTGTCTGACTACCACTATTGCAGTTTAACTCTAGCGTTGTTTTTGGGAAGAACATATACGTTCTCCTTCCTGTATCTGCTGTGTCCCATCTGGCTTGCCATCTGTCTATCAGTTGTTTTAGAGTGATCTTTTTTAGATGAGACCTAGGTAATTTATCTGGCAGTTCTGTTCTTGAGACCTCCTTTGCCGCTTCTTTTGCCAGGGTGTCTGCTTCCTCATTGCCTTTAATGCCCACGTGAGCCGGAACCCACGTGAGGCATGGCCTTTCTGATGGTGGAAGACTGAGAAGGATTTTTCTAATTTCTGGGACATACTGGCTTCTACTTTTGTAACCTTTGATTGCGTCAAGGCTAGAGGCAGAATCACTGTAAATAGTAATGTGGAGAAGTCTGTTCCTCTTCACATAATTAATTGCTGCTTTAAGTGCTGCCAGCTCAGCTTGGAATACTGAGTTCCTACTGCCAAGTCTTCTTTTCCATTTATACACAGCTGTATTACCTTTTAGAACGCAGAAGGCACTGCCAGTACCCGTCTCGGTTTTTGAGCCATCTGTAAATATAGCTGTGTGGTTATCTTTTGGTGTCACATAGTGGCCTAGAATACACTTTTTTAGATGAACAAAACTAGTATCAGTTTGAGGATGATCTTTTTCATAACTTTAAATATTGGTATTATATTACACGTAATTAATCTTCTGACAGGCCGAAGGTTTCGCTAAGAAAGCACGAATATCCTAAAACTACCGCAAGAAAGAATTTTTTTCTTCATTTTAATATCAAAATGCCCCTGATAATTTGTACCTGGATAGTCAGCTTCATTACAATGATACAATTTTACAATATTTTTTACATTCATTATAGCAAAATTCTGTATGACAATCTTTAAATTATTTCATTCGTTTTTCATATTTACCGCATTCCTGAAATAATTAGAAAATTTAACGAGTGCGATGGATTCGAGACGAAATCTTAGTTCACAATGAACCGGTTTCGATTAATTGGCTGGTTGAGTTTTAATTCGAAAAACCATCTACGTCACTGGTGTTATTAAGATTCATGTGATCGCTATTAATTTTGAATCGATGAAGTTTAGAGATTATTAGCAATTACTAGTTTTAGAATAGAAAGGGGAAGTACCCAAATTAAAATGAACTACGAAAGCTACTGCAAATTAAAATTGGTATTTGGTACATGTTTTTTATCTTGCTTGCATACAAATATGCATGTGTGTGTGTATATATATATATTATTATATATAATATATATTTATCTGTTTCATTCTATACATTCATATATTTCATAACAAAATACGGAATGATTCGTAAACAGTGATGATCGCCCTTTACTATCGAAGTATTTCATAAGCGTTAAATCGTTTCATAAGAGGTAAAAATTAAGATTTAAATCAGAAATATAATGCCATTCCTTAAACTATAAACTAATTATAAATAATAGATTTGTAAATTTCAACCAATAAATTCATCTCTAATTATATGATAATTACCTATCAATTTAAATTCTGGACAAATTTTATACTTTTTTTCGTAGCTCTTCGTTTGTTACCCACTAAGAACAGACTACGTGACAGAAATATACCTGTCAGTCACACTGTGTGGGTTTTAAATCGTCAAACCCACTCACATTTCATTATATTTTCAGCAAATATACTTAACCTAAAAATATTATTTACCAGTAAAATGAATAAATAAATTCCATATATTTCCAAGTTTAATCAAACAGCGACACTGCGTTAATTACTTACCCCAGTTCTACGAACCCACTTTTCCAACGGCCTCACGATGCAAGAATTCATGTCAGAATAAAACCGTCACGCATACATCAAAATTGATGCCTGCGGTCATTGATTTTCCTTACATTTTTGTTACATTTAAACTCACTCTCCTTTCGAAAAGAAAGATAATTTAGAAATGTTTTACAGTCGATAGTCACGAAGTTCGTGTGTCGTCTGAAAAATTACTGCGAGTGAGAACACCCATATATCGTAACAGGATCTCTAATTTGCGATTTTCATTTACTTTTAACGAGGAGGCTCTCCCGGTCGATGAGTTTTCCCATCCCCCCTACTGCTATTTCATTCTAACCCTCCTCGTCAACAGGTACACTCTTTAATAAGGCATGTTGCTATCATACCCCCCTTAAAGTTGGAATCGATAGGACTTTTCGTGAATAGCAGTTCCGTGTAAATGAAAGAATATCAAATGACATCTGTTTCATTCGCATGGTTCGTGAGAGCTATTAATGTAACAATTCCAAATATTTAGGTTCTTACTCTTTAAGAGAAATAAAATTCGGATGAAAATAATGTCAAATTGTCTTATTGATAAACAAAAGATAAAACAGTTATAAAACACGAACGTGGTAAACTGAAATGCTTATTCTTTGGTGTTTTTACGGACTTTATTAGAAAGTGTTTACATTGTTTGCTAAGCCATTACCTATAAGCTTTAATCAACTTCAGTAAATGAATAGAAATTATGAATTTAGAATCAGCAAGCTTTACCTTGTATTCTCATTTTAATACGGCAGTGAATTAATAATAAGGTAGCTTGATATATATATGTTAAACGCACGATTTCAAACAAAATCGATGCTTACCTTTTACATAAAAGTTAACGAAGTTTGATACAGAAGTTGGTCAATTCTTTCCGCAAAGAACGTGTTCAATGTGACATTCCTTGCATTGTACAGCTTCTTGAAGACGTGACGTCATTTTTGCAGTGACTTTGTAGCATATATCCTCATTTATGTCACAAATGACTTGAAAAGTTTTCCTCACAGTTTCGCAAACTGGCAGGTTTTGAACTTTTATTTCACAAAGCTTTACAAAATTAGTTGGGATGAAAAATTTTCTGACAGCAATCTTGATGCTAGATGTAGATGACTCTGTAAAAGAAACTATTATTTTTATAGTGTCTTCATATAATAATAATTTTAATCAGAAAAATATTCATTAGACTTTGATTGGGTTAAGTGCAAAAAATAAAAGTCCATTTCTTTACAAACATAGTTCACTAAAATAGGCTTAATAAGATGCTTACCAATATTAAGCACCCGGCTGCAAATTTAATGACAATGTTGTTTCAGCCGAGAAGCGCCTGTGCTATGGAAAAGGAAGGTTTACACATTCCAACTCATCTCCCTCTTACAAAAGAAGAAGAAAGAGACCTAAAGGGAATTCGCAAAAAAATAAGAAATAATCAATCAGCTCAGGAAAAGTCGTAAACGGAAGAAAAAAACTTGTGATTGGCTTAGAACAAGAGTGAAACTATGTACATCTGAAAACGTCAAATTACAGAAAAAAGTTCAAATATTAGAGAAGTAACTTATTGGAGCAGATAAGAAATTTACAGTCTATAACTACAAATTCCAGTGGAAAATCTGTTCACACTAGCACATGTCTCATGATTCTTCTTGTATCTTTTGCTTTGTTCCTTTTCCTAAAAGTCTTTTCTCCAAACTCGTTACAATCTAAAGTTCTTATGCCTGGAACAAATGGATTACCACCTGTTGCTAGTCGTTCTCTAGTTTTACAATCTTCAAAAGATAATGTGCATTCAAGCCCTCTGACTCGAAAAATACGAGATGAAAATGTTTCCAGCGGTTAACAAGAATATGTTCTTCGGATGAAAGTAGATTATTTCCAGGAATAAAAATGTCCTGATATGCTTAAAATTTTTAATAATGTTCCTCCTATAAAAATTGGAAAGTATGAGGATATTACTGAGTATGAATTGCACAATCCTGGTCTTAATGCAGACAGTTCTGGTTCTGGTTCTTCTGGCAGATTTCTGGAAACAGATGGTGCACCAGATTCTAATAAAAATGTTCTTAAAAGAAAAGACAGATGGACGTTTGGAAGATTTGAATTTGTGTCTTGTTTTCTAGTTTCTAGTCATATTTTAGTTTCTTATCAGAATTGAATTTTTACAACCAATATTTAAAGGAATAAAGCCCGGCTTTTTGTATGTTATATAAATGTTGTCCATAATTAATCGTATATCAGTGTTTCTTATATGGGAAAAAGAGTCGAAGTAGCTAGTTTTTAGATTATGAATAGCTGTCTTCCTCATGAGCAAATACAAAAGCTGTCTTCCTCATGAGCAAATATAAAAGCTGTCTTCCTCATGAGCGATGTCTTCATGAAGAAAGTTTTAAGCGAAACTGGCTTTTATTGACATGAAAGAAACGCAGAACAGCCTATGCTCGCCGGTCAAACTTTCCGGAAACTGAACCGATGCGAACTATGAGTGTTTAACGATGTTATACTCGTATATTTGACCACTGAAAGGCCCAGAAGTTAATCAAATAGGGTAGTATTTTTGCTTTGTTTGTTTAATCTATTACTGCGTACAAGATGGTTAATCATCAAAGGAGAGGGATGCTTTCGGAGAAAGCATTTTCCGAATTTTTTCGGATAAACTGTCGCGTTACACATAAAGAAAACCATGAAAACTGCCAAGCAGATAGTTTGGATCCCGAGTTGAACTATCACTATTCAGCAGTCTACTTGTTAGCATTGGCAAAACTGGTGGATATTTATAGAGAACTCACTACCAAAGCAGAAAGACTAACACACCCTACCTCATATTAAAGGAAAAAAAAAAAAAAAGGTTTTATTATTAGGACTTAATTGGTTAGTTGTAGCACTTTATTAGGATGACATTAGATGTTCTGTGGGTACAAGATTCAATTCAGTGGGTTCAATGGAGCCCAAAGGTTAGTAACATCTTTGTTTTAATTCAAGTGCTAATATAAATATTTTGATGACTTTTTTTATCTTAGTAAAAAAGTCGTCAAAATATTTATATCTCTCTCAGTTTTCATAAAAAAACTGAGTTTCATTTAGGAAAACTGAGGGAGCCCAAAGGTTAGTAACATCTTTGTTTTAATTCAAGTGCTGATATAAATCTTTTGATGACTTTTTTATCTTAGTAGATTTGTAGTTAAGCGCTAAAATCCAAGAGGAGTGGTGTTGAAAACACTTGGATCTCACCCTTTTTCTTCCAAAATTTCAATTTAAAGTTCTAATGTAGTTAAAGGTAATACAAACTAAGCAATAAATATCGGCGTAATGTGAATAAGTATACAGTTTCGAAAGTTAAATGCACTGCAGGTCATTAAAATTACTATACCATGAAGGAAGCGCACAACAAACCTGAAATTTGCATGAAATGTAAAACAAGTTGAAATATGCAAATAATTAAACTTTCATGGCACACGCATATTAGACAAGAAGAATGACACATCAAAGCAGTATAAAAAGCAAACTGAAATGTCGATTTTTCATTTAAAAATCAGGTATTTACTCGAGTTTTTTTTTTTTAATTTATTATAGCTTACCGGACTTCGGATTACCGTACCGTTCAGTTACTACTTACGTTGGTGGATATCCAATAACTGTTACAAAAATTTGAAAAACGATAACTTCAGAATGTTTATATAGAATAATTTCAATGGCCTCTCTCATCAACGCCGAGCCTCTCTCATCAACGCTAACTACGCGTTAGGGATCGTACCACCCCATTACGTTTCCTGAGTCAGAAATTCGGATGTGTTGGCCAGCACCAATTATGCTCACATTCTATGCGAACACATCTGCAAAGTTATGAATTGTCAGGAAGACGTTCACAGTTACAGATTCCATTGGGCCTACAACAGAAAAATCAGCGCCTACAAAATATTCAACGATGCATGTAGACCTAAAAATGACATGACATAGTCCTTACTAATGAGTCCAGCATTCGCTTACAGCAATTACAGTCTTATCTGTATGTGGAGTGACGGAGGGGAATTAATGTTGAAGCTCAAAATTTTCATCGTCATACTATAAGGTATTTCTTCCACCTTCTTGGCGTGCCTTCGTGGTGTGGTGGTCTGCACACTGCGCGCGTGTTCCAGAGGTCCGCGGTTCGATTCCCGGCGAAGGCGTTTGCTAATTTTTCATCTTGCCTGTTTCCAAAAAAATACCTAATGTCTGTACAATACAAACTCACCACCTGAAGTGGTATGGGGTGACATTGCTATCTCTTTCCCATCTAGTTCACATATTTAGTTCTTTGGCCAACCACCGTTACATCACCGAGATTTTAATGTCCGTAGCTGCGTCGTAAGTTCCAGACTAAATCTTCCCATTGCTTAATAGAATACTGTTAAGACCGCATGCTGTCCACGCTCTCCTACGTTACATCAATGCAAAATATGTTCGTCTTTTGTGTTGTCTAGATCAGCGGTCATTAGCCTTTAGAACTTCACGGACCACTACATATATAATGTTATATTTGGTAGATCACTAATATGAATTTTTTAAAAAAAAGGTAAATACATTTATACAATAATAATCAGCAAGCTACACATATTTCGTTCACATTGAAAAATTACATGAAAAGTACAAAAATCTTACCTTCTTGTACAGAAAGATTCACATTTCCATATCACTGACAAGAAACTTCACAAAAAGCAACAGTTAGATAAAATAAAAACGGAAACTTCCAGTGATGCAAGTATAAACAAGAATGCAGACGGTTCTCACAAAAATCCATCAAGTTGCTTATTGACATGGAGAAAAACTGTGTTATTAACGACTACAATAGCATATGTTTGTAATTCAAAAGGAAAGAGAATTTCAGTTCGCGCTAATATTGATAACAGCAGCATATCCATGGATGCCAACTCTCACTTTCAAATATCACTCAAATACACCTGCAAAAGTAGCTAAAACGACGCTAAATTTAGAAGGAATTTCTCTAAACGTAGTAGCTAAAATTTTTTAAAAAAATGTATAATCCCTATTCCATAACAGGTTTTGTTATTCGTCATTTTTTAAACTGAATCTTCATAAAAATTCATGTCGCAATTTTTCTGCGGACCAGCAAAAAGTTATCACAGACCACCAGTGGTCCGTGGACCACCGGTTGGTGACCGCTGGTCTAGATCTCTAACCATTTGATGATATTTAGAAACGTTTTACTGATGTTTAAAAAATATATTTAAATATCTGTTTAAGGACGTGCAGAAAGACTGGCACGGCAACTTTTGCTAGCCAGTACGACAGATGAACTATGGCACAGAATTCAAGGAGCATGTACTGCTCCTTCAGTTCTATGAATCTCCTGTACTGCCTTCCAAAGTCAATTCGACTCCATGTCCAGCTTATAGTTGCCAAAGGAAGATGCTCGAAGAAATAATTTATGAACGTTCTCTTTCTGTACCTCAAATTACCTGAAATTTTAATTATTTCGTCCTTCCCTTATGATTTATTTCTAAAGTAAGTATGGTTTTACGAACTCCTTTCCTTCATGGTGAATAATTTTAAACTCCCTAGTATATAAACAACGACAATGAACAGTGCGCTAGCCTGGAGTTACGATTTCACTCGAAAGATGAGCTTTAAGCCCTCCTTACCTCCCCACCGGTCTGCCAACTTTTTGTTTTACCGCAATAAAATTACTACTCTAATCATAGATAACGAGGCATTAAGTTTTCGAATACACACCACATCGATATCACTTGCGTTAAACAAATATCAGTTGATAGCAGGAACAATAATATAATGACAGAAATATCTATCATACATACAGGGCTACAACGCATATCTTCATTGGCATTAATTCGTTTCAATAACAATGTTCGTGTCGCATCATCAGTGCCATTTGCATAAAGACTTTTATTGATAAAATAAGTGTTTCCATGTTCGTAAAAAAGACTTTTCGATCGATTCTGAATTCGTTTTTGTCTCTTACGTGCAAAATGATGACAGTATTGTCTGGAAAATGTTAACAAAGCTCTTGAAACATTATTGGAAATGAATGTGAAGATACAAGGATAAATGAAAAAAGCCCTCCCGAAATGAAAGTCACTGCTTTTGTTTTATACATTACTAGGAAGGCATTCAGAGAAAATGTTTAGAAAAATATTAATAATATATGTGTTAAAATTGTTGCCGAGGGTCTAATTCAAACTTTGTTTAATTAAAGCGCAGGAGATATTCGTTTCCAATTAAAGGCAAAGTAGCTGTATGGTTTTTAAGGTAGAAATCATCATTTCTATATCATGATATAGAAACAAAATGTAATAAATACAAAAAATAAAAAAATCTGAAACATTTCAGATTGCACAATACGTCCAAAGGGCGTTCTTTAACATTTTGTGTGTTACCTTTATTTGTTAAATATCATGTTCTTCGCACTTAAACCATAAAATTTAGTTCAGCAACAATACCGCAAATTAATTTTAAAATGAGCATATCTATAGAATTTCCGATACACAGTATTGTAAGCTGGATATATTTTTTTTTGGGGGGGGGGGGTTACAGTGTTAATCAAAAATTCGTTAAAGGTTTACAAAATATGAAATCGATAATAAAACAAATTCCAAATTTCGGCTTCCAGATGCTCATATTCGGGTGGAAACGTACGTTATTCAAACTCTGATGGCTCTAGGTACCGCTGTTTTATTACAGAGCAAGAAACATACATACATTAATGCAGATTCTTCATTATTTAATTTCCTTAAATACAATACAGGGCTCTAATATTTGGTGGCAACAACGTAAAAAGTGAATCTACGTTTATAATTAATCAACGCAAAATGCCAAAAAGAAATTAATAGTCCTTCTGGACAAATTGCCCCTTTGGACTAACAATTTATGAACAATAAGTAAAAAGAAAAGGTCCAATGATCCTCAAAAGTATCCATTTTTTAATTTAAAATATATATGTTACAGTGAAAACCCGTAATCTAGTAAATCGTAGGTTTTACCAAAGTGACTCGGTAAAAGTCCGAAGCATGCTTTAATATGACTTCATTTCTACTTTTTACCAAGCATTTGCGGTAAAACATAATAGTTACCAACGGTAAAAGCCCCGAAAAGATGGATTATTTATGATAGGATTTTCATTCCAAATATATTGCATACAGTGTGTTGCAAAAAGGTTAAAACACATATTAATTTTTAATTGATAACATAAATTCTAAAAATGATCAAAATAGGGTATGATTTAAGATTATGTCGATAGAACTATCTTACAATTATTTTTCAAAGAACTGGAAGAGACAAAAATAAAAAAGTGCAATATTTATGGCATTTCACAAATAAGATCCTATGTGAGAAAGCTGAACTAATGCTCCATTCTCTCGATAACTACTGAAGGGATCTCAATAATTTTTAAAAATATTTTGGCAATAGTTAAAAAATTAAATATATAGCTCAGGAAAGAAATAAAAATAAAAATTATAAAATTTTAAATCCTCTTCAAACATGTAGTATGTTTTTCTTTACTACACTGTTGCCCATTAAATTGCAACACCATGAAAGAAAGCAAAGACAAAAAAGGTATTTATTGTACAGCATGAAACATGTAAACAGTATGGCTTGAAGACAAAATGATTGAATTTGTAAGCAGTTTGGTGGTTTACAGGGGTCCGACATTAGAAGAAACAGCTGCCACCCCTGGCAGCTAAGAGGGTCCTTACCCAGTTAGACATGGTATCGAACTGGGTTTGGATGGCAGAAACGGGCAACTCACTCCATGCCGCTTTAAGCCTATGCCACACTACAACCGTGTTACCTGGAGAGAGGTCACGATGTGCAACATGTAGTCTTGCATTATCTTATTGGAAGATGGCGTTTGGCAGGCCTCGAAAACAAGGCACAACCACTGGACGTAAGATGGCAGAAACGTACCGATCTGAGTTCAAATTACCTTCGATACAAACTAGAGATGCTCGTGTCGTGTGCTCAATGGCTGCCCAAATCATCACACCAGCTGCAGAGCCCCTATACCGATATCGAATTTAAGCAGGCGACGTGCTCTGAGCCTCCAGGCGCGTTTACAGCCATCAGAGTACTGCACGCAGAACTCGTCTGAAAAGACGACGTTGTGCCACTCCTATACGTTGTTTTGTCGTTCGGCGCACCAGAGTCGTCGTCTCTCTCTATGGTACATTGTCAAGAGAAGTCGAATTAATGGTCGTCGTGCTGATAGTCCATGCTGCTGCAAACGTCGACGCACCGTATGAGCGGATACTGGGCGTGCTGCAAACGTGCACATTTCCTGACTAATGGTCCGTGATGTGGTCCTACGGTTTTGCAAAGCTGACCTCACAGTATGTCTGTCCTCTTGGGGGTTAGTTACGGAAAGACGTTGATATACTGCATGCCGTTCAGTATGATCCTCAGCAACCCATTGATTCCATATTCGCATGACAGTGGTTAGATGTCGACCATGCGACGGGAGATATAACGGAACGATAATTCACATTCTCGATAGGCAACGATCCTGCCTGTATCGAATTCTGAAACTTGCTGGTAAGCATTTATTATTATTATTCGAGACCTAACATGGTATTCTGAGCAAACTCCGACCTTCAAAACGTTTCCCAAATGAGAAATCCCCTACACAACTTGTCTTTTATGCAGTGCTTCAGATGTCGTTTCTCCCACCTGCGTCGTCTAAATGCACTGAAATATCAAACATTTGCATATTCCAACATCTTCTCCCTTTCATGTGATTTTTGATATTCGTCAGATCATTCCGTCCTGGTACTGCGATTTTAATGGCCAGCAGTGTACTTCTTACTACCTGTTACAACAAGGTTGACTGTTAAGGCATTTTGAATTATAAAGTAAATCAACTGATTTGAACATACACATCCTCGTAGTACACTTTTTGAACAGTTGCATTTTCTGAGTCCTTGTCCCTCAATTAAAGAAAAATTTTTCTTACTACTTCACGTGCACTTGTTTCTTTTGTAAAAACTTCTTCGATGCTTAAAAAATTTTCCTTGCAAAATGGGAATTGGTTTCTTGCGTACAATAATTTTTAATTTGCCAAACTTAGTACCAAACTTGAATAAAAATAGTTTGTCTTATATTCATAAATTAAAATAAAATACTGAATACATAAATAAGAGGTTGACAACATTCGCAACCTTAAACTATGAAATTCCCCCCTCCTTCCCGGTTGAGAACTACTGGTTTAGATGGAAAATACAATATTCAGCTGAATAAAACTGGATTATTAAACCGGAATCCACAAAAAGCTGAAGAATTAGACATAAGTGTCGCCTTTGGGTACGTGACACTTAGCCGACAACCACTCAGCCGACAAGACACTTAATCGACACCACTTAGCCGACACGGACATATAGCCGACATGGACAGTCGACACTGACATTTAGCCGACAGGTCATTTAGCCGACACGGACACTCATTTAGCCGACAAGTCATTTTGCCGACAAGAACAATTAGCCGACAGGATATTTAGCCGAGACGGACAGTTAGTCGACAGGACATTTAACTGACAAGGACAGTTAACCGAGAGGACATTTAACCGACAAGGACAATTGTTGGTGCCCGTTTTCCTGAATACCGAAAGGCATTTTTGTGGTGATCTCTTTCCTTAATTCTCTAAGCATGTGCATATATTGCGTAATAGTTAACTCAGCCACATGTATATTTATGTATATTCAGACTAGATGTAACATTTTACCACGCGTAACACATTTTATAAAGTATTTGTTTATGTAACAATAAAAGATGGTTGTTTAGCGGCTGGGTTTAAAGTAAAAGAAAATCTAACTGGAGTTGGATGTCAGCACCTTTTTCGAAATGCGGAGAGTGAAAAATTTAGGCTTTTTCTTTTTTTTTTTTTTTTTTTTTTCTTTTTTTTTTTTTTTCTCCCGAATTTGAACTTTTAATAATATTTTTCTTCTAAATTGTCATTATGCGACATTATACAACAATTTATTTCAATCAACTTAGCCGACACGGACATTCTAAGTAACGTTTTAAGCAAGAGACGGGGTCAATAAAAATGATGTTATAGAACTGCGTATTTAATTTCAAGATTTTTAATCCCACAAACATAAGACGAATTGCTTATTCTTAGCTTAAAAATAGAGAAACGAAGTGTCGCCCTGTTACAGAGGTTACGAACAACATAGAACGAAGTGTGTTAGTAGGCGGAACTTAATGCATAAACTTTAGTGCGTGTACAAATATATATACGAGTACAATCATCTTTCTTCCCTATATATATATATATATATATATATATGCAATCATTTTTCTTTCCTAAATAAAAATTATGCAATAATTCAGCTCTATTAATTTTTGAAGTTGTATCATAGTGGCCAAAGTTGGTAAGTAAAAATAAGTACCCGATTCCGACACTTTAATAGAGTTGCTTATTTTTATCTTAAGAATCGTAAAATGAACTGCGTGGTGACGATGATGTGACAATGATTTTTAAGCATCTCTTGTCAATCACCGTAATCTTAAAAATTCTCTTTTTCATTATTTTTAATAACAAAATAAAATAGATTTGCTAGCTAACATTCCATCGCCAATATTTCCTTTAAAAGCTTAATTCAAGAATAATAGTGAATTTTACTTGGGTATTCAGAATTGGAACATTTTTCTTGCCTGTCACATCGAAAGCTATTTATGTTGTTTATGAACAATAGATGGCAGCACTATTAGATTCTATCATATCCCAATTTGAGATCGTTTCATCTAAAATTGATGAAATAAGAAAGGTGATCTCAGATGAACGCTCTAACATCCCTAGAAACTGATAGGATTTTATTCAGCATCTCCAGAAACCTTAAGTCCTTCTTCTTCCCTTTTTTTTTTTTTTTTTTTTTTTTAAATATCTGTGGCTATTTTAAATACAAATTGTAAGAAATTGAGACATCGATTTAAATAGTGCTGCCATCTATTGTCAGTTATGGTATAAATTAGCTATTGAAATAACAGGCAAAGGCACATGCCTGTTGATGTGAACTTGCGTAGGAGGATCGTAATATATGTGATAATAAAAATAATTATTTGTTTGTTTCTTACATGGCAAGTGGCTCAAACCAGCAAAGTCAAAAAATTAATGAAGTGTTAAAAATGATGATTAAAGGAAATATCCGGAAAATACACTATTGTTTTCGTATTGGGTGCGCCTGTAGCTTAATCGTTCTTAATCATTTCTGTAACGTTACTCTACGCTGCTAGCTCGTTAACAGTCTATGCAATCCGGAAAATATTGCCATTCCCTAGGGCAAAAATTGTTTCGTTATATCATACCCAGGGTTTCACATATTGCTATTTCTGATATATCGTATTATAAAAGGTTGCATCGTTGATTCTTAATTCAATTCTGAAATTAAAACTATAAATTTAAAATTAAAACTTAATAGCGCTGAATACTAGACCGACTCAGATTATTTGAACCCAGGAAAACGGAATAGCTGCATTTTTGGTTTTCATGGTTTCTCCCATGTATAACATGAATACCAGGCAAATTTTCCTTAGAAAATCTTCCACAAAGGTATCTTTCTCTGTAGGGCAGATAACCTTCGCGGTTATCGCGGGCTTTTCGACCTTCGGATAACTTTCCCTAACTCTCGAAGACAATCTCCTGTATGTTTTCAGCCAAAATCAGGTGGCATACTTTTTTTAGAAAGATGAATTTAATTTCAGATTTCAAAGAAATGTGAATTATATGCTGTGTCTTCTGACAAAGTATGAATTTATCCAAATGTGTATAACGAAAGAGACAGATTTATTTTCAGATATGTGGAAAATATTTTTTCATTTTGTTTTGAAAATTCGGAAGAACTTTCAATAAAAGATTTTGAATGTTATTGATTACACGTACAACAAGAAAATATTGTTAAGAAAAGCAGGAAAAAAATATTGTTTAACCTAACATTTTACGTTACCAAAATGGCATTTTGACTCCTGAATTAAAGAAGATATTCCTTTTTATATAGAGAAATCTCTCGATGAAAATTATGCCAATAAATTTACAGACCATACCTCTAAATACAGTGTTAAATTTTTTAAGAAAAGTGAAACAAAAGACATAAAAAATCTAAAACTTTCATGATTTTTTTTTTTTTTTTTTTTTTTTTTTTTTTTTTCAAAATGCTCTAATTTTTTGTGCATAACTTATGCTTTTAAAATAATAAAAATAACATTTCTTAAATGCAGATCCAGAGCTGGCACTAAGCATTTTTCCATTCAGTGCAATTTCTGTCGGTGCTAAACTCTGCTACAAGGTGCTCTCTTTCTAAAAATGTGGTTATCTCTAAATTTTGTTGCTCTATGCTTCCGTAAATCTTAAAAATTTTGCCGCTTGATGTGGCTTGTGTGATTTGCCGCTTGATGTGTACGGGCTTTAGTGCCCGTTGGCTGCAGGATTGGATGGATTACGAAAAGCATACAGATGCGAGAAAAATTTCCTGTTGTTTTCTGTTAATTGTTAAGAAATTTTATTTTACATTGTGAATCAAGAAGTGGACTGATAATTCGAACAATGGGATTCCAACAAAGAAAACATTTTCAAAGCGTAAAGATGTATAATGGATTTAGTAATACAATGAATCTTATAAAAACGCTCAGCTCTCTAAGACAAGCATCTTCAAAAATTACGACTGTTTCTGGAAACATAAATAAATGTAAGTACTGTACATACCACTCTACAGCCGTTAACCACAAAATATCAGAATCGTCTGGAAACATGATTGGTCATTTTAAAAAGGGTTCACCGTATTTCCATCAAAGAGTGAAACAGCAGATAAGGACTGTGCTATTAGTTAAATTTTGAATTTCATAAGGACAGTCAGATTTTAAAAAATCTGTTTGAATATTTTCTTAAATCTTCTTCAGAAATTTCCTTACTTAATACAACACTTTATGATTAGTCCCGAGAGTAATATATTAATGAGGTTTTATTGCAGCATAGAAGAAGTTAATAAATATCTGAGCTAGGACAATTTGAAGGTAACAAAAAGTAAACGTAATTTTTTTAATTAGAAAGAATATAAAACAAGTAAAAAATTGAGAAAAGTCTGAATTAACAGTTCAAAATTTTCAGTCTCTTATCATTTATAGACTCACATTTCCAGTTAGAGGGTCTCGAAATGGAACATTTTGAGAAAGATTCAAATTTTCCAATAAAAAGGCCTAACAAATGAGGACAAGCATAAAATAAATTTTTCAACGGCACGAAGATTTAAAAAAAAAAAAAAAAAAAAAAAAAAAAAAGAACAGGATAAATTGTACAAAAAATTAAACTAAAAAAATTATATTTTTTTAACTACTAAGAGGACAAATTATAATAAAAAAAATTAAATGCATAAAGTTAAAAATATGAATAATTTTAATAAAAAAATTTAAATAATAAAAATTAGATTTTTTTTAACAAATATTTACACGGAAAAGCAATAAACAATTTTAACGAGGTGGTTAAATGAAAAAAAAAAAAAAAAAAAAAAAAGCCACCAGTAAATACAAGTTGTCTTTTTGCGCTGCGAAACTCCTTTTTTTTTTTTTTTTTTTTTTTTTTTTCGTCGAGCTATACCTTCTTTCATATAACATCGAGCTATACCTTCTTTCTCTCTTTGCTTTTTCTAAAATTAGAATTATGTCTAATCGCACCCAATAATTCCAATACAGATTTATGTGATTGTGATTTTTAACATTGCTTTCCAAGCTAATCCTGACGCTTTAAAGTACCATGCGGGAAAATCGTATTGAAGGTTCGATTCATAAAGATTTCGTTTCTGACTTTAATTTTGGGAGAATTTAAATCCAATCGTGTCAGTGTGGTTAGAAATATATCAGCCAAGCTAAAAAAGCGTTGAAGTTTCGTATCAAGGAACATGAATCTTATGTTCGGAAAAGCGAAATTAACAAGTTTTCGATAGCTAATCATAGTTGGAAATTTAATCATAATTTTGAATTTGGGTCTGCAAAAATTCTTCAGAAAGCTTCTTCAATTAATGAATTGGATTTTCTTGAAACTTTCCACTTTCATAATGATAAAAAGTGTTTAGTTGAGGACTTTAAGTCCAGTTCAGTCCTTCCTAATGCTTTTAAAATTCTACCTTTGCCGACAGATTGCGCTACCTGCTTGTTCGCTTTAGTGCCCTTTATAGGTGCATAAATACGATTGTTGCGCCTGCTGCTTTCCTATCTCAGCGCTAAGGAAAATGCTTTTCGCCTCCCCCGGAGCACACGTGAAAAGATGCGGCAACGCAATAGGCTCCGCAAAGAGTATCACCTGACATGGGACCCGCAAATCAAAAGCGCGATTAATCGACTTGGCAAAGAAATTAAATACGAAATTAATAACTTCAAAAATGAAATCTGGGCAGAAAAAATCTCTAATCTCAATACTCAAGATGGCTCTCTTTGGAAAATTGTCAAAAATTTTAAAAATACTTACGCAACGAACAGACCCATTATGCACAATGGAAACCCAGCCATTACGAATGAAGAAAAAGCGAACTGCTTCGCTACACATTTGGAAGAACAATTCTCGCCTAACTTAAGCCCTTGTGATGCAAAATTTGAACATGATACTCTCATTAAAATTCAAGAATGGCTTAACTCCCCTACTGTTAATAACCTAATCCCGCTCACTACTCCGGCAGAAGTATCTACAATAATGAAGAAACTCAAGCCCAGAAAAGCTCCAGGAATTGATAGAATTACTAATCAATCTATTAAATTACTGCCTCTTAACTTCATCTGCAAAATCACCAGTATCTTTAATGCAGCACTGACTAACTGTTATTTTCCTACCGCATGGAAAACTGCAAAAATTGTCATGATCCCAAAGCCGGGAAAAAATCACACCCAGACCGATGGTTACAGGCCAATTAGCCTCCTGCCGGTCCTCAGTAAAATTTTCGAGCGCATCATACTCTCCAGAATCCAACACCACCTGGATGCACTTCCTCCGGAGCAATTCGGATTTAGAAGAAATCTCTGTACTACTAAACAACTGGTACGCATTATCGAATTCGCAGGCTCGGCTCTGCATAACAGACAAAATGTGGTTATCCTCATGTTGGACGTGGCGAAAGCCTTCGACCGCGTCTGGCATGAGGGATTAATTATCAAACTAATGAGCTATAACTTTGAACCCGAACTACTTCGCATCCTTCACTCGTTCATCACTGAGAGGAACTTTAAAGTCTGTGTCAACGATGCTCTCTCCTCTGAAAGGAAAATTAAAAGCGGCATCCCTCAAGGCAGTGTTTTGGGACCTGTAATGTATATTTTCTACGCTGCTGATTTTCCCAAAATTAGCTCTACCAACTCCATCCTTGCCTGCTATGCCGACGACACGGCTATTGCCGTGAAATCAGCTAACCTCAACCACGCCATCAAAGTCCTACAGAACTTCCCCCCATCCATCGAAAACTGGTGTAGCAAATGGAAGATCAAAATTAATGCAAGTAAATCACAACTATTGCTCATCAGAAGAAGAAAACGAAACCGCCCTGTAAATAACAACCTTTTCCTGTTTAATGAAATTGTTCCCATAGTTCGCCAGGCCAAATACCTCGGGGTCACTATTAATGATAAGCTTACCTGGACACCGCACATTAACAATGTCAGGAATCAAGCCCTGAAAGTCATTAATTGTCTCCTACCCATCTTAGGAAAATACTCCAATCTTGATCTACGCAAGAAACGACTTATCTACTTGACTGCTGTGAGACCCATCCTCACATATGCATCTCCTGCATGGACTGCGGCAAAACCTGCCGACATTAATAAATTGCAAATTGTGCAAAATAAATTCTTGAGAATCGCTACAAACGCCCCTTACTATGTGAGGAACTCTGTGTTGCATAGTGATCTACGTATTGACACCTTAAAAGATTTCCTGCACAAGAGCAACGAAAACTTTTTTCAAAAAGCATCTAACTGCAGTCAGTTAAACTTTTTTCAAACCTTAAACTATGAAATCCTTGCAGAAGACCAATTCCTACGTCCGTTTGCTGCATTTTCATTAAATGCCGACGATAATCTCCCAAAACCAAGCAGCATCCTTCGAAGCCACAGTTCGGGAGGGTGGCCCCTCACGTAACCTAGGACTTAGAAAATTTCTATCTCTGCTTTGGATCACTCAGTGCTACTGAAATGACTGCACATATCTGTACATATTTTACTGATTCTTTTACTTTATAACCTTATTTTTATTCTATCCAATGTGTATATATTCCTCAATAAGCTATTTACAACTGCATATTTTCTGTCAACTGAGCACTACTGAGACTGATGAACTCTGTGCTATGCCACGCCCAGTGCTCATAAATTCTGGACTTTGCAGCAATTTCACGAACTGTTAGCGAAAAACTCTTGTGAAATCCATTGACTGGAACTCTTGCCCTTCAGAGAAAAATATGTTTTCATTATTTGAATGACAAATATTTTTTAAAAAACAAGTTTTCTTAGCCATCACATGACATGGCTCCACTTTTGACTTTCTACGCTAACATTGTATATTTGTAAATACTCATATTTAACCAAGATTCAATTATGGAACTTCATTCTGAATAATTTTATTTTATTTTTGACTTTCATCATTTCAATTTTTTTGCATATTTGTATCTGATTTGTATTTTACACCACCCCACGATGTTACACTCTTTAGTGGCAAAGTGCTACACTTTCCCTTATTTTCACATCTTGTCTCTGCGACACTTTTGTTCTGTTTTTAGTACTTCCAGGAACCCTTATTAAACGACAACTGGCAAAAAGCCTGCAATCCACGCAGGCTAAGTCCAGTATAACAGCGGAAAATGGAATGGAATGGCTGCTTTCCTATTCTAGATGCCCAATAAACCCACTCGCCAACAACATTGCTACAGGCCGGCCGTCCGATGTTACTGGCTACATAAAAAAATCTCAAACCGAAGAAAAGCTGAGAAATTGACAAGATCACTAACAAGATGATTAAAATGATCTCCAAATTGACAAAACGTTTTAATGTTATTCTACGTTGGCAATACTTCCCAGCCGAGTGAAAAGGACTCGTATTACCCCAATTCTCAAGCTACAAAAGCCAGCCAATGAGCCTAGTTTCTATAGGCTCATTAGTCTGCTACCATGCATAAATAAGCTTACGAAAGCAGCCATCGTCAAACATGTAAGAAGTTATCTAGACAGAAAGAATGTTCTGATCCCTCAAGAATCAGGATTCTGGAGGAATTTGTCAACGACTTATAACTATATCGTGTTGTTGAACACATCTGAAAGAGCTTTCATCAAAAGAAATTCACGGCAGGATTGTTTATCGATATAGCCAAAGCTTTCGATCGTGTTTGGTTGGACTCACTTATTTACAAAATTCACAATCCGGAATTCCTAGATTACATTACACACATAATTAAATCTTGTCTAACAGGTAGACACATTGTCGTTTAAATTTCTGATACAAAGTCAAGCCGCCGTGCTATTTTAGCAGGTGTATCACAGGGGTCCTTGGCCCCACTTTACTCAATATTTATGTGAACTCTATTCCTGGCACACCTCACTCTACATTTGCAATGTATTTGTACAAGATTGTTATTTTGCTAATTTATATGGCTTATATATTTTTAAACCTTTACCTGTCATAAAACTTGGAGTACATCTCTCAGCTTATCATAAATAATAGATTTAGTTTTTTCTATTATTACATCTTTAACCTCTTTAGAAAACATTCTTTATGCTCTTTCTATAATAGCTATAACGGTTCATTTATATAGAAGAAAACTTTAACAATAACTTGTAAATATTTTCTAAATATCCCCTTTCTTCATTTTCAGTTTCAAACATTAAAATGTATTCCACTTATTCAAATTTAATAGCTCATTATTTGATTTGTAATTTTCATGGTAATACTCTTAACATTTTCATGTTTCACATTAAAAAATATAAACTTATCAAATAGTTCTGATTCTTCATTAATTTTTGCTTTCAAATCCTAATGTTTTATGCAGTTTACTTACACATAAATCTATTTTATATCTGTTTAGTAATTTAGTATATCGTTATCTATCTCTTAGGATACGAAACAAATAGTTCACATTTCTCTACTTTTATTACAAGTTGGTACAGAAATAAGCTTCCACACAACCATTCAACTCATTCATTTTATACTCTGAAAAGTATAGAGTAAATAAGGAGTATTATCATTCTCTTAGATCTTCTCCAAAGCAAATGTGTTAAAAATGGCCAAACCTCTTAGTTTAAAAACAGAAAAAAAGAAGTCGCAAGTTAAGTTTTTTGACCTTTCATTACAGCCTTTGTTTTCCACTTAGCATGTCAACATATTTGCTGACTCATGTGGAACTCTATTTTTTGCTAAACTTCGATACCATGTTTTTCATTTTGCTGACAGCGCGAATTATTTGTGGAACTGCTCTATTTCTAGTTAATTTCTTCATCCAAGGAAATAATGTCCATTATTAAAAACTTAAAAAATTCATGTAAACACCTCTCCATGGTGAATGAATACCTAAAAAATGTATACATCTTGTCATTAATTATGTAGTTTTTTCTAAGAATAGTTTGAAGTAAGAATAAATACAGAGAATATAGTTCGGAAAGAATAAAATACAGAGATTGCTCATATATTTTTATAAAATTTTCATTAAACACGTGGATAAAATTAACAAAACACAAAAAATTAATTTGCACTCAGGGATTAATTATTGTCAGCTGCAGTCAAAATTTGTATAAGTTCTGAATAGCTCATACAAATAAGTTTTCCATAGAAGGCTATATTTATTATGTTTTTGAATACTTATTATTTTTCGATATGAAACGAAACCGAAATCTTGAAATAAAGATGTGAAAAATAAATAATATGATACATGATAAAATTAAAAATTGACAATCACTGTTTCCGATAGGAAATCGAATGCCAGCTTTTTACTTAATTAGGGTGTGTGAAAACATATCAGAAATTCATTGTGCTTAAAACAGAGGCAATATCATCTGCTTTTAAAACAAAATGAAAGGGAAACATGCAACTGTAAAATACCTGTTTCTGATTGGACTCTAAATCCATAGAATTTTATTTAAAATCGCGGGCGCGTCGGGAAAAGAAGTGAAGCCTTTGAGACTTAACTATATTAAGATAATTTAATTTGATAAATTTATTAATGAACTCAGCTTTCTGTCTCAATTGTTTCGTTTGACGAAATTCTCCAAGGAAATCAGCTAAATTGGAGTTTTCTTGAGCTTTTCCTCTAATAAGTCCGTATAGGAAACCTCGAATTGGGCTAATTTACCATTTTTTGCAATTCTTTGTACATAATTTCTTTGACTTTAAAATGTTTTTGTTTGCGTACATTATATTAAATTTTTGATTGTAAAAATTTTTTAATCTTTACTTAATCCATTTTTGTTTTTGAAGTATATATTGTTGTATTTATTCCAGTAGGTTTTTTCGCATTAACTTTTACTGCTTTAATGTAGTATTCTTGTTTATATTTGGTGTAACTTCTTTACTCTACAACTGCAGTATCAAATGTGCTTTAAAGCACTAGCTAATCGTTACTTTCCTCTTCTGTGCAAATATACATATATATATACCACTGTCGACTGAAGGAGGAAACCGTTATTAAACATCCTATTAATGTTGTTAGATTAGGTAACATTTGCTTCTGCTGCAGCTATTTTCATTTTAAAAATAGTATTTAAAAATAAATAAATGCTTAACCCTTTTTTGTAGGTCTATTGTCGACCTCAGTTGATGCCTTTGTCTATCAACACAATTGTTTTCTTCAATAAATTTTAGAAAATGAAAACAAAATAACGTTTTAATGCAAAATCAGACTGATTTTTTTACATTTCAGAAACCTACGTATTAATTTTTTTAATAATGAATCTTTGGATTCTATTCTTTTGAAAACAAGCATTTCATCTTGAAGAGTGTTAGTCTCTTCCTGGGAATTTACGCTCATCTGAGTTCCCTTCAGGAAAACTTCCACGTCTTGCCCCTATATATTGTTACGGATTTGGTATTTAAATAGCTAATGTTAGTAGAATTATAGATTAAATTGTTTTATTCCCCGTGCAGTGCAGGGCGTGACGAATATTAAGAGAAAGCTAAGCCGGAAAATTAAAAATACAAGAGCACGTGCATTTAACATTAAATAAATAAATATCTCTTTTTGATTTCGAGAAATTGCTAGAACAATCTCGTGCGTGATTTTAAAGCTTATAAAAAGGAGGAAAACCTCTCAATTCAGTTAGTTAGTTAGTTATTTGGTGCTACTTTGGTAGACGGTTGCACGGATTTTTGGCGATTTACGTTGGCGCAATTGTTGCCGTGGTTTTTACAATCGTCAGCCATCTTGAAAAACGCTCTTTTTACGTATTTTACACATAGTAAAGTATTCGAAACTTTAAAAAAAATTAATATCGTTAAAAATAATGAATTAACTTTTTGTTGAAAATGTCGTTTTTTAAGATGGCATACTAAAAGTAAGGTTAAATTATTACTTTCATATAGCATAGATATAGAATAAAAACACCGCTATAAAAATATTGTACCAACGTTTAATTGGATTAAAATATTACTTAAATTGAATATCGGGTGGGTTATTCAATTATGGCAAAGCACACGAGGGCTATCTGCCTAAAGGGAGGGATGCCTTCGTGGAGGTCTTTCTAAGGGAAACTGGCTCGTATACACGTTACACATGGGGAAAACCACGAAAACGCGCATGCAGCCAGCCCGTTCGCGGGATTCGAACCTCGGACCGAACTACCAGTGTTCAGCGTCTTTACCGATCGGCCGCTGGTGGGCAAATTGAATATCGAATTAGAAACATTATACCAATGTTTAAAAGAGTTAAAATATTACTTAAATTCAAATCCTTTAAAATAAGCTTTATAGGATACAATTATTTAACATTAAAACATGTGTGGCAATAAATATCTCAGAAATTTTTTAAAACAATGTATTAATTTTTTAATAAAAATTGAAGTATACAATTATAAAGTAAAAGACAAATATGTACTTACATTTTTTTTTAGTATTTTACCTGTCGTATATTAATAAGCACCACAAAAAAATCGGAATCATAATTTAGATATCAATGAAAAAAATTTGAAAAATGTAATATAATTTTTTAAATGTAATCTAAAGGGGAAAAAATTGCAAAAAAATTTGAAAAATGTAATCTAAGGAATTCGAAGAGATGAATAATAAAATTTTAAAATGGCGCGTAATGCACAAATATTCAGTAACCAATCAGGGAGCTGATTACAGCTCGTTAATGCACAAATATTCTGTAACCAATCAGGGAGCTGATTACATCACGAATAGAATTAAAATTATTTAAATAATCGTACATAATAAAATCATTTAAAAAATGATTTATTTTTTAATATTTAACAGCCATAAATAATGTTTAAAACATTAGATTAAATTTATAGATATTAAAATCAATTACTTTTAAAGTAAGGTGGCATCATTGATTACATCATCCAAAACATAAAATTATATAAAATATCATAAACAATAAACATTTTATTTCAAATAAAAATGCAAAATTAAATTGATTTTTAATACTTAAAAGCCATAAATAATATTTAAAACACAGAATTTATGCATAATAAAACGCATTATTTTTTTAAAGAAATGACAACAAAGTATCGGTTAGAAATAACTTGTCTAGCAATAGGTTGACCATAAGTCGTATCGCTCGCCAAAAAAAAAAAAAAAAAAAAAATCGCCAAAATCCGTTCAACGGTCTACCAAAGTAGCGCCAGTTGTTTTATGAATTTGTTTAGAAAACTGCGGTTGTTTACTGTAGGGAATTCCCGGATTAGCTTTCTTTACGTTTCTCTGTTTTGAATTAAGTTCTGTTGAACGTTTTTAGTATTTAGTTTAAAAGAAAACTGCTGTGAGATATTGAAATATTGCACGAATATCTGAGGAAATTTAAGCATTTTGTTTTATTTGTTGTCATAATAATAAATCTTATTCATTTTTTTATCGGACTTGTGCATTCAGTTCTTAACGAACCCGTACGCACGCAACAATACATATGTCTAAAAACTAAACGTGTTTTGTCTTTTCTACTGATTTTATTTGAAATATGTTAGGATTTTCTAAAATATTTCATAATCACTGTCATTTTATTTCATACGATAAAATTAAAGAACAAAGATACTGAACAAAAAAAGAGTAATTAGCCTATTAACTTTTATTTGGATGACTATGAAACTTAGATTTTAGCTTTTAATGGGTTGTCTTTTGGTGTTTGGTGTATTTAATTATGGCAAAGCACACGAGGGCTATCTGCCTAAAGGGAGGGATGCCTTTCGTGGAGGACTTTCTAAGGGAAACTGGCTCGTATACACGTTACACATGGGGAAAACCACGAAAACGCCCATGCAGCCAGCCCGTTCGCGGGATTCGAACCTCAGACCGAACTACCAGTGTTCAGCGTCTTTACCGCTCGGCCGCTGGTGGGCTTTAATGGGTTGTCAAAGACCACCTTCTGTTGCATTCGAGTGAGGTATAAAATCATATGAACTGTCTCATTTTATTTTTAATGCTATTACTTGTGAGGAAGTAAGTATTAGATTTTTATGTAAAAGTACTACAACACTAAAAATTGATGAAAAGTATTAACAATGGGCACCATGCTTCTGTTACCCATATTCGTTTTTGACGTAATACCCGTGATCATAATTCACTGCTGCCAACGCTGATACAATTACTAGAAGTACTCCTGGAATTAGAAAGATACTGGAATCAACTGTATAACCTTAGTCACTTGAGGCACCAACTTCCTTTGATAATCGGAAACATTTCCCACACAGTTGTTGATTCACATAAGCGAAAAGAACAAAATTGAAAAGAACCGAATTGAATGGAGGCAGAATACTTTTTTCATCTTTCGGAAGCTCAGTTTATACAAGAACAGAGTGATGCTCAGGATCATTAGCATGCAGAAGGAGTTGATTCTATTAGCTCTATAATTTCATCAGTTGTATAGGAATGAATTCCAGGGACAATCTGTTGCAGACATCTTGTACGCATGCCATCTTCAATAAATTCCCTGCCCACAACAAAAAACTGGTACCATTCGAAAGTAATCGCATAACTATAACACCATACCCTGACGGGTCATTCTCAAAGCCTCGATCGTAGAATGGCCTAACTTTCGACAAAATTTAATAGTTCTGTGATGCTCCTAATCCGACTTTGCTGCATTATTGTTTGCACACCACCGCTTCAGCAACTGTGCTGCGAACATAATGAATCAATACACGATACGCCTGTTGCACAAGTTAGCACTTTCTGGTGATGGTATGCCATCTGAAAAATTATGTGCAGTACCATCAGGTGGTAATGGGTCTATTAACTTTTCAGCAGCAAATAGAGTCGACGTAAGCTTTACATAAGTATACAGGTGTAGGATTGAAGTTTGAAATAACTGGCGTAAGAAAATCGCATTGCCAGCAACAAAAGAACCACAGCAATAGTCGAGCAGATATGGGAGCTTCGGGAATCTGCTCTCGGCTAACAAATTGGCTGCGTAGGTTTCCGCGTTTTCGTTAAATGTAACATACATATGAGCCAGTCCCTCTGTAAAGACCTCCATGAAGTCATCCTTCCTTAGAAAGATAGGCTTCAGGTTCTTCTCCGCTATAAGTCAACCACTAGTAATGAAAAGGGAGAAATTTCCTGAATAAGAATTAAAGAGGTTTGAAGAATTAATTAAAACTTTGCATTATTTGTACCTTTAGATATTTAGAGTTAAATACTCAATAAAAATAGCAAATAAAGCATAAAAGGATGCAAGAAGACTAATTTACTCCATTTTGCTGTTTATGCAAGTTCTTTCAAACATGCAAACTAGAAAGCAAAGCAAACGAAGCTTTTATTCCCTTTAGAATGAAAATGGATG
The DNA here is from genome assembly GCF_044657685.1 of Stegodyphus dumicola. Classification (NCBI taxonomy): domain Eukaryota; kingdom Metazoa; phylum Arthropoda; class Arachnida; order Araneae; family Eresidae; genus Stegodyphus; species Stegodyphus dumicola. Next base: position 220,560,176 of record NC_140769.1, on the reverse strand, counting down.
TGTCTAGATTTCTATCCCCGGTATAGCTGAAGATTTTTCTTCTTTCTAACTCGTTTAAGCTGATTCTGGAAAGAAATTTGTAAAGAAAGCAGCATAAGATAAAATATAAAAGCACCCGGCGAAACGTATTATTTGCTGTAAGAGATTTCTTTCGTGCCTTTGAACAACAACGCATCAGTGTGGGAATCTCAGAAAACCTCCCGACCGTGAAGTGTACACAACCATCTCATTCTCAACACTAATGTTCCGTGCAAAAACACGGGATTGCTTACATGATAACTGGCTTCTTCTTTTGTTTTGTTTTGTTTAACAAGGTATTCGTCACGGTTTGCCTACCTTCACAGCTCGTAGCGAGAAATGTCTGGCTATTTATGCTCCAGAAAAAGAAAACAGGGAGAAACTCAGCCGACCATCGATGATATCAGGGGAAAGAAAATGCTAGATATTATATTAAGTATTTATTGTACACTTTATGTATAATAAATACTTAATACAGTGACAGCTAGCTTCAATATGATATTCTAACTGTATATGGGATTCAGCTGCTGTATGAAACATTTTATTAAAATGAATGTAATGTGTATGCTTGTAATTTTACTGCAATTCATTTCCTACGTTGATGATTGAAAAAAAAGAATAATCAATCGCCATACATTTGTTTGTTATGCATATGAATTTCACTGAAAGCTACAAACGATGATAATAGGATGATAAGGACCATCCTAAATTTTAAGCCCTAGACAGAAAAATGATCTAAATCCCCCCCCCGATAGAAGAAAGATATAATACTTATTTCAGCATGAATTTAGTATTATAATACTTCTTTTCCTTTTCACAAATAAAGTCAAATATTTTGGGGCTAGAATCAGCACTGATAAATAATACTGTTCCAAGTAAAACTGAAATTATTGCTGTTTCTAGTCCAAGTACCAGATGCAAAATAAATTAATAGAATTTTTAGCAGTTAAGTATTGAAATATGTAATATGCCTTGGGTATCTCAGAAATATTATCTGAACTTATTAGAGAATAAACAGGATTCAACTCTGCATATTTGAGCATCTCTGCTCTTCTGCAGCTGAGTATACTCTGTTTTTCTGCATATTTGAGTGAAATCCTTTCAAGTCGGTGGTAAGCTTCGAATTTCAATTCATCATGTCACTGTTTGCTATTAATTTCTTTTAATTTACTGATTTCTATTTCTTCATACTTTTAATTTCAATTACTTTTAATTTATTGCTCTATTTATTATTTTCACTTAACTTTCCTAACGTCCTTCCATAGGGCTCCGGCACTTCAGGTTTTAGAAATTAAGCTCTGGTGATGACCTGCATTAAATATTATTTTCCTAATCACATTCATTTAATCAACAATGAATCCTACCTTTTGATATTTCTGTCAACACTGGAATTGCATTACTATTATATATAGATAGATAGACAGATATATATATATATATATATAGATTATTTCATTTCAATCATTCAAAAAGCCTCAACGTTAGCGTGCACTTTTTGTTTGTTTTTTTAACTTTAATACAGCCCAGTAGATGGCGCCACGATTATATTTAAACAACCTGTCAACTTTGCGTTTCAATGCACATTGCTGTTGAAAAAGAAAATCAAGTTGTTTTAAATACGGCCACTTACAAATGCGAAATAAAGAGTTATATAAAAAAGAGATCATCAGTCTATTTTAAGAACAATTTTACTTGAAAGTAGCCAGTGTGGGAAAAGTACATTGAAAAATTGTTATTTCTTAAAACTTAGTACTATTTAAACTTTTTCTTTACTAAATCTTAATTAATTAAGATTTCTCAACCAAAGCCTGTGATCAGAATTTCAATGGATGTTTCTCTTGTAAATAAGTGAACGTGAATATGTTTCATATGATCTGTTATTGATTCTGCTCTTGTTACTATCGTCATTCCTTGTTAATATTTAAAAATGAAAAAAATTGTAAGGAAGAAAATTAAAACAGTTTTATTTCGAAAACTGGAAAAACATGTCTGTCAGAAAATGTTTCACTACAGCAAATCTTAAACAAAGGCATTTTGATATTTAATTATGCGCATCTAATGATCAAATAAGTTGATGAAAAGCCATATGTAACAGGTCACTAAATATCCCAAAACTAAGTTACTTTTCTGAAATTGATTTGGCTTGCTTAATTAAGTATCTAAAGCTGTTTGTTTAAACGCAAGGGATGACTTCGTCGGCAATATTCTAAAAGAAACTGTCTCCTGTTTACATTGTACAATGTAAATTTTTGTACTGCTAACGATGTACAGTGCACATCTCCAAGAAAGTGCAGTTAATTCTTCAGTCGTCAAAAACTGGACGCAGGACGAATTACAAATGTTTCCAGCTTTTAATCACTCAGTGACTGACAGAACTCTTTTACAAGGTACCCGAGAAAAATATGTTTATTATTTTATTCATTAAGGTATAACGCAACTCAGATTTCCATATTCTCCTCCTTCTATTACCTATACATAGAATCCGAGATTATGAGTTGTATCTTCTTACAGAATGGGATTGCAATGACGATTCAATACAAATCGGTTTTTAATTCTTTACTATACCAAGCCTTATGGGGGAGAGTTAACATGCATTTTGATTTTAATTGAGGAGAAATGAGGCGCAAAGTATCAAGATAAGGCTAAAATTAAGAAGCTTCTAAGTGAGCAAAATGCTTGGTTGCAACATGAGCATCAAACTGTGATTTTTTGCATAGCCATCTTGATAACTTTTCGAAAAATCTTGGTGAAGTCAGTGATGAGTATGATTAGCGATTTCACCAAGATCTGAAGGTCATGGAAGCTCAGTGCCAAGGTGGATGGCATGTACTACATATGATGGCTGAGAATCTCTATTGCTGGAGAACCAGGCGAGAATGTCCGCAGATTAAACATACCAGAAAAAGCCAAACGAAACGAAAATTTTTATCTTAATATGTGTGTTTACCGTTTTGTAAAAAAAAAAAAAAAAACCGCTTGCTATTTCTATTAATCAAATTCAACTTGCACTTAACTATATATAGCTTTTGTATAAATAAAGCTATTCTTTGTGTGGTAAGTTTTCCCTTTATATGCATATTCTGTATGACTTTTGAGACAAAAAGAGGGTATCCTGTAGCTTAAAAAGTTGGCGTAATAGACAAAAACTGAAGGTTTTTTTTTTTTTGAACCAGAGGTCAAAAGTTAATCTAAAGCAAGTGGCAGATCTAAGACAACGAAACTGCTGTTCCCAGTGTTATTTATAGCATTCTTGCAACTTTCTTTATTCAGTTCGTCTTTAAAATTTATATAAAAATAGTTTTGTATGTTCTGCAGAAATTTCGTATAATTCTTCTTTAATCAAAGATAAGTAAATAAATAACAAATTCCAATATTGCAATGTTTTATGCCACGCGAAAAAAGAAGATTGCAATATTGGCGGTAAATTAATGAAATTAGAACATATTTCTCTTGGGAAAGAAAATCTGATGTTATTAATTTATATAAAATTGTTTCTGTAGTAGCGCCTACTGCAACTCCTACCAAATGACTACAAAAACTATTTCTGATACGTAAGCTGTTTACGGGAAGCAAGTATAACAAATATTTTACCTCATATATATATATATATACATACATTTTTCGCAAAAATAAATCTGCAGAAAATCCTTTGTCCATTTTTTCTGGAGAATTTTAAATTTCAAGAAAAAGAGTATAAAATTCCTCATATTAACTAGATTCAAATCAGTTAAAAATTTAATTCAAATCAGTTAAATAATTTCACGAGCTTTCTTCTTCTTTCGCATTTCTGAAAACCATCTAAATCACTATTCAATCAATCATAAGGAAAATAAGAACCCAACAACAAACAACGGCAATTCTACATCAAACTGGACCTTGTTAATGGCATACGTCTTTCGAAAGCAGCTTGCAGAACACTTCAAAGAAGCCGCTCGGTCTTTGTCCAAATCCCGACCGAACTTCCCTTTTATACCTGGAATTCGAATTCGGTGTGCGTCACTTAAGCAACAATAGAAATCTATTGAGGGGATTTGACGCTGAAAAATACATTTCGAACGCTTTTCGGGAGGGAGGAGTGACGCCGAAAAGGTCCTGTCGCTGTATTTACTCATATTTCTCCCTATATTTTTTTGTACCCTCACAAAGCGATAATTTTTGAGAATTTTTCTTGAAGAAGGGACAGATATGGAAAAAGGGGGGCTCTGTTGAAGTAGAGTTCGAATGTCTGTTATTTCCCAGACATAAAATATTTACCATTCGAGAATTGCTTAGAGGCTATGGTTTCAATAGAATTTCTTTTGGGGCATGTTTAGTAAATACAATACACTGACATTTATGTCACTGCTCAGGCGCCGCAAAGGCTTTATGAAAAAGAAATTCTTTCAGGAGTTAGCCCTCTGCCATCAATTTTAATCTTTCAAAGGACTACGCTTTAAAATAAAAATAAAATAAAATAAAATAAAATAAATAAAAAAATAAACCCCTTTTTTTTTTCAGATACTTCTGATTCATTTTAAATCAAACCGATGTCAACTAAAAAAATTGGAACGAGATGAAAAAGCATTGAAAAATGTTAAAAAAAAAATTCTACTTGTATAGATGGCTATTGATAATTAAGGCAGATTAAATATGAGAAAAATTTCCTATACTTCGCAGTATCAGTCTTTTAATATGTCAAATTCATCTAATACCATTTGTGTCGGAACCTGAGAATGATTTTTCAGTTTCATTTTCGTAGGATAATAAATCATAAAATGCAGTATTTAGAAGCATGTCGTCAGCTGCATTATACCGTTTCTAGATGAATAATCGCGGTTTGGGAAATTACGCCGGTGTTGCTTAAAGCCACATGTAAATAACGGATGGAACTAGGGTATAGGTTAAAAAAACAAATCTAATTATTCTCAAAGAAATTTTACAATCTAATGAAACCGAGAATGAAAATGAAACGGAAGAGTGGAAACTTAGAAAATACTGTTGTTAGAAGCTGTGAACAAGTTGAAGCAATGGCTTCTAGCTAAAAAAACTAAAACCATGCAAATGTTTAATTTTACAGAAAATTACAAACAATTGACAAGTTCGGAATTTTTTTAAATCTAATTTTAAGAAACATTTGTACAAAATAAGACTTTGATTTGTCTATTCACACATAAAACAGCCACATTTTTTTTTTTTTTTTTCTGTTTAACCCTTTCGGCCTCATAGGAATATATAGATCCCAACGCATACCAAAGGGTTAAGTGTTCTTTATTATACTTTTTATTTCCTTTTTTTTATCACCTTTTTCTTACATAATTTGTTAATGCATGATATTAGACTTTATGAAAAAGAAAAAAAATTTGGAAAAAAATTTTGGTGGTTAAATTTTGGATACATAAAAGCACCCAATTTGATAATTCCATATATTCATTCTATCTCCCTCCCCTCAATGTGGTAACACTTAACTTTCGTTTCAACGCCAGTATCATTCTTGCATCATCATCAGCGTTATAAAGAGGAAGCATTACATTTTAGCTAATAAATAAAAACGCTGCAGTTATTATTATTTTTTTTCCTTGTCACTTCCCTCTTACTTTCGAAAGAGATGAAATTATTTATTCAATTTCTTTTGAATATAAGTGCTAGGACACCGTAAAAATATATTCGAAAATATTACTCATTTTCCATAAGTAGTTTAATTTCAAATCTCATTATTATAAACACTAAGTGGTTATATTTCATCCATCTCGAACTATTTGGAGCCGCTAGTCCTTCTTTCGCTCAAATTGCAATTATCGATGGCCGAACCGAAATAAGACTTGCTCGGCCTGGGCATGGATTCCGACGACTAAATGGATGGGGAGTTGGGACTTTTCGCATGCGCAATCTAGAGTAAAACTACTATACCGTGTTTATTCCCGCAATAGTCGCACTCCCGTTTTGAAGCGAAAAAAATGTCATGATATTTTCCCCGGGTAAAAGTCGCAGTCGCGCATTTGACCTTCATCTAGAAAGTAGAAAATTATGTACTCTTCCCAGAACTAGCACTCATGATGTATTCATCTTTCTGCCACTACCACTACCATTGACATTTTCAATGTTCACTCCACAGTGAGATAAGGAATTGTCTGCTTTCCCTGTGGCAGGATTTCTTATTCCCTGCCCCTCATTTTAAAGCTTTCAACTCGTTGTTCGTTAAAGAAAGTATGCAAATGCTCTAAATTTACTGGGCTACACGGGTATCTAAATTTAGAGAAAAAGAATCTTTTTCGATATTTTGTTTTGCAGTGAATTTCGTGATGGTGTGCTTTGCACGTCTTCTCTTTTGCTTGAGCATGTTAAAGTTTAGAAAGAATAATATTTATATTGCAGGCGATTTAAAATGAAGATTATTAAATATTCTGAAGAGAATGAAAACAGGGCTGCTAAAAGAGAATGGCATGCAAGTGAAAAATTAATAAGGAACTGGAGAAAATCTAAATAGTCGCTACAAGAAACAAATTTAAATAGGCGAGCATTCAGAGGACCAAAGCATGGAATTTACCCTATGATAGAAAATGAACTTCTTTCTTATGTTCAAGCATTGCGAAATGATGAATGGGCGGTTTCGTGTGAAATGCTGCTAAGAAAAGCAAAGGAAATTGCAAAGGCAAAATGTTCCAAAAGAAAAGTTCAAAACTAGTCCTGGGTGGTTAAGCTGACTTATACGGCGCCAACGACTTAAAAATCAGAAGAACAAGTGTTTGCCAGAAACTGCCACTGGATTTTACGGACAAAATTATACTTTTTCAGAAGTACGTTCTTCACACATCTGAGATTATCTTCCATCCGAATTTGGAAAGCTGATCAGATGCCAGTCTATTTTGACATACCACGCAACACAACTATTGCAGAAAAAGGTACTTTAAGTGTTTCAGTGTACCCAGGTGGATATGAACTGTTAAATTGCCGGCTGGAATCCATGTGCGATTTCAAGAAAAGGATTGGATAGATGAAAGACTGGGTTCGCAATGCTTGGAGCAAAAGATCTCGAAAGCATTGATAAAAACCTCAGCCATGCTGATACTTGATAACTATTGAGGACATCTTGTTGATGATGTGGACCTTTCAGAAAGCAAAACAGATTTCGTCAGAATTTCTGGAGAACTCATACCGACTTTGCAAATGTTGGACGTGTCGGTTAACAAACCGTTTAAGACAATATAAGTTGACCAATGGGAGCAAAGAAAAAACTGTTGAAAAGTAAGTCGTCCATCATTGGAACAAATGTATAGTTGGATATTACAAAGCTGGACTTCAATAACAAGCAATATAATTTCAAAAAGTTTTAAAAAGACAGGTATCTCCAGTCGCATCTAGTCTTTCACGATGAAAAATTGACAAAAAAAAAAAACTGCGACTATTACGCGAGTAAACACGGTAGTTTTCCTAAAGCAAATCGATGGCCGAAGGAAGACCGCTAAACACTGATAGCTTGTTTTTGTCTCGGTTCCTGGAGTCTGAAACAGCTAGCTGCATGAGATTTCCAAAGCATCTAAATGTTAGGTTTATATGAATCAATATTGCCTTGGAAAATCCCCTCCCCCATCCTTAAGGCTACTATTGCTAAACAAACAGGCTTTGTCATTTCCTTTAAAAAATCTCCGAAACCCTGAAACTCTAGAGGGGTTTACCCACATTTAATTAACCTTCTGAGCGGCATGTCATTTTAAACCTGCCATGAGATTTTATATCATACAGTATATGTATTATATGGTTACCTAAAGTACTATTTTGTCTTTTTATTTTCGCCAGTGATTATTCTTCTAATGCTTGGAAAGTTATGAGTAAATGAGAAAAAGAGTAAATATACAAATCTAGCAACATTTCTCCTCATCAACAGATCCGAAAAGCCAAGTACGTTCATTGGGTTAGAAAACCAATCTCAATTATATACTTTCCCTCGCTCCCATTTTTAAACTTATTAAAATACAGTGTTCAAAATCGTTCGAGAAAAAAATGATTGATTATTATAAGGAGGTTTAATCGGGAGGGAAAGCATTTCTTTGCACTTTCTAATCACCCCGAACGCTTTCAGTTTAGTACAAATCAGTCTCTGCCATGATTTGTTTTGCCTTTATTTATTATAAAAAATCTAGTTTTCAAACAACAATAAATATTTTTAATAACAATGTTAGAACGATTTCTTAAAATATGTAACCGCAAAAATTCTTACGATTCCTAGTCCCACAGCTCTGTCATTCTTACCAATGCTTCAATTCTACGGGGTTTTAAATTGCAGACAATAAATTGTGAGGTCATGAATAAAGAAAAAAATGAACTATGCTTCACCGGAAGAAAGTAAACTCTAAAAATCTGTAATACTTTTTTTTCCTGTAAACGTTTTAAATGAATTGTATTAAGGTTGTCACAATAGTCATTTCATCTGGGAAAAAAAAGAAAAAAAAAAGAAAAGAAAAAACTCCTAAAAAAAAAAAAAAAAACTCCTAAAAAAAATTTGAAAAATTACTGCAAATAGCGGGAAGAAATATTTCCGCCTAGAAGACATATAACTCATTAGGTATTTCTTTCAGTATTATCCATAACTTTCCAAAATGATTTCCAGACTTTCTGAATTTAATTTTCTTTTCCCAAAGCGTACTGCAAAAGTAATGAGAGCACGCCAAAAATGTGACAAGTTCGCGAGAAGACAAACTGATGCCATCCCTCCAAGTTCAATTTCACCGCTTGTTTTTCAACAAGAAAAGAGACATTTTTCCCCTTGCACTCACTAAAAATGAAAAAAAGTACATCCTAACATAGCTGCTCTGAAGTTAAAAAATAGCTACGTGTCTAGTGGGCGTGACAGAAAACCATCTTTTGCAACTGGCACTTCATCATCAAGTTAAAACCCACAGTCCTTCTTCTTGACAAGTGGGCCTCACAACCTCATTCCCTCTAACTAGAATCCCCCCCAAAGAATTTCCCCCTTTCCTTATCTCATGGATGTCTAAGCTACGTGATGAAACAAAAAAATAATTATTATTATATACATAAATATACGTTTATTCTCGTTTTAGTTATCTCGAACTATCACCGCTTTATCATACATGATTAGTCTCCTGAAGATAGGATTATGAATGTCGTGTTAGTAATAATGATTTAAAATTTAGATTATGACATAAATGAATATAAACTATAAAAAAATATAGCCGTATCGCCAAGGCTTTGTTAATGTCCTTCAAGACGTTGAAGCCCTACAGCAGAGTCGGATTTAGACTTGATAAGGACCTAAGCTATTTGCGATATGGGGCCCTCTATAAGTCTGTTATACTATATTTTAATACTACATTAATACTATGTTTTAATTTGGAGGAGGGGGCTCTAAGCTATAGCTTGTGTAGCTTATACGTAAATCCTGCACTGCCGTTCAGTTGCTAAGTGTCTCAATCAGCAATTGTTTCAGATAATGCATTTAAATAATGTAGCTGTATTTATTTAATATTGCTTCAACTGCAGCGTCATGTATTTATGTTGAAATTTGCATGCCGTTTTGTTTTTATGATAGATTTATATTAGCACCTATTGCTTTTCTGAAAAAAAGTGAAATCCAAAGGTTTTCGTTTTGCTAAGAAAGAACAGGGGGAAATAGCGATTGTTTTCTACATCGACTGTAAAAATTGTGAATTTAAATTTTAAAAAACATACAAAAATCTGTCTACAAAGTTGTATGATTAAAATCGCACAAAATCGAAATTTGAAGGAAGCAACATTCTTACTTCTTAGCCCTTAATGAATAAACCTTATAATTATGTAGACTCATAACGCTTGGCACAAGGGCCATCATCTGTAAATTTAAAACTGGGTAAAAGGAATTATTGTATTTTAACTCATAAATATACATAATAATTATTCTGCGTATAATCTGTAGTTATATTTTTAAATCAATGTTCTGATTCATAGATTTTAGTATCAGAAATTTAAAATAAAACGAGTTGCGAGCCAACCGTATCTTTTTTCTGCCAATTACATGCTTACGAATTACCGCATCAGTCGAAGAAACATGACTAAAGACGATCCTTCTACGCGACGAATTGCGTGTTGTCGTGTTACAAAAACAAAAAAAAAGAATATTGATTACTTGGCAATGAATTTAGAACAGTTTATTATTAGTATGCTAGAGGCGATTTTTCTGCTTTAGGTTATTATTGCATTATATATTTAATTTATGGTAGGTTAATCTTCATTTCTGAACTTCTTGCAAAGCTTCATATGAGCTGCCACTTAGAGATCTTAATCGGTCTGCTGATACAAAAACAGGTAAAATTACGTGAATTAACTCAACCTAAGTATATAAGAGAAGAAAATATAAGCGGGGTTGTTAACTGTATTAAGTATATTGTAAAATTACAATGTCTGCTTGGATAATAATGTAAAATTATTATCCAAGCAGACATGCAGAAGATCCGGTTCTTATAACTAGTTTGAATTCGTGAATTTTCTGAATGAAAAGAAATTTTCTTTTTCATGCCTATGTCTCATAAAATTTTATTTGATAAAATTTAGACAAAATTGATCCTAAATTTTTATTTGCTAAAATTTAAAGAAAATTGGCTTCTAAATTTTAGCAGTCTTAATTTAAAAGTTTGTAAAGACGAAACTGACGCTAAATTTGCATTGGGGACCCTAAAATTTGCATTAGACAAAATCGACCCTAAATTTGTATTTTATAAAATTTAAAGAAAATTAACTTCTAAATTCTAGCAATTTTAACTAATTTTAAAATTTTGTAAAGATTTCTTCTTCAAACCTCAAACTCGTGAATTTTAAACTTTTATCATGAGCATCTCCTTATTTTTTATGCTTTGCAATATTCAACAAATTTAATGCGGAAATAATGTAGCCAGCATTAAAATAAATATATAACGCTAACTCAAACACATTAAGATAATTTTATTTTTAATTTTCGTGCTATGCAGCTTGCCCTTTATGGAAATTCCATATCCGGCTGCGCTTGGCACGTTCATACAGCCGCTTGATTGCCTCCCAGAATTTATCATTTGGAATGTTATCATTTGGAAAGTCTCTGCTTACCGTTTTCTGAATTTCTTTAATGATTATCTTCGAGGTGAGATTTCACTTTAGATAAGAAAAAGTAGACTGCAGGTGGCAGATTTGGTGAATAAGTTAAGATTTGTGACGATTTGCTACAAACTGCTTGACGAGAAGGGAATTCCTGCGAGGATGCATTTTAGCATAGCAGAAAACGAGAACAAATTTATCTTTTTTCCAGATCTTCGACAACAATTTGTGGTCAGTGTCTTTAGGTAACGCGGCACAGGAGCGAAACAGCATAAACTGGTCAACTACTCTTCCGCCATAGGATCCGCAAGGCAGCTCAAAAACCGGATTCAACTCTATGCGGCATAGATCCTGCTCATACAGCCTGAAAAGATAGTAATTTAATCACATTAGTTTCCTCTTGATTGTAGGCTGTTGCTAATAATAATCCTTGGCTACCTTTTGCGAAGGAACTCCATGCCGCTGTCTTTCCTATGAAGTTCTGCTGCTATGCCTGTGTAGACGCTTCGCAATGTCGATCGTATGCCTCTGACAAGTATGTGAATGAACGAAATATGCATTAACTCTTTTAACGATTATTAAATGGTTATAAAACTTTCTGTTTAATCTTGTCGATGGTATGCCGCTAACTATAGTTATCATATGCTGCGTCGATCCTATGCAGAGTCAATTTTCCGCAGTGTTCCCGGTCGTATGAATATTACCATTCTTTACTGATAAACTCATCAGCTATTATTCGAAGAGATTACGATTTTTTAGCAGCAGTAGTCGAACTTTTTGGATGTTCTGATCCGCTCGAGACTGCGAAGAGTGATCCCTTCTACGCTCATAATCAGCCTCTTCGCGATCTTCATGAAATCGTTCGTTACCAAGGAAAAGCATTGGATAGTGTTAATGTTTGATCCGTGTACGCTTTTACATAACATTTGAAATATTCTTCTTTGCTGCTTTTCCTTCTCAAAACTTCATTCTTTCTTCAACTTTCGGATCCATGACAGCAGATGTTCCATTTCATCAAACTGATTAACTGCATAGAAAATTCTTTCCTTAAGAAGACGTTATTTTATGAAAAGAAAGCTGAAATATTATAGTAATAAATGGTGTTAATTATCATATGGTAGATCTGCTAAAATTTGCTTAAAAAATAAAAAGAAAGAAAGAGAAAAAAAAAAGTGGAAAAAAAAAGAAGGGAATTAGCCTGAAACATTGTAGACGTAGTGTTAATATAGACAGAATGGCCTGTCAGACATACCAACGAGCGCTATCGCAGAAAGATGCACGAGTAATAAACACGACAATTAGCTACAGAAAACGGCAAATCACGCCTATTCACACCAAAGGAGGTAAACAAAGACTAAACCGTTTCATATTCTGATAAATTCGAATGCAAAGCATTGTTAAAATATAAACCTAACAAGGAATAAGTTGTCCAGAGAAAAAAATCTAATTACGTCTGTTCGCATGAATTTGCACGAAGCAAAATTTTATGAATTTGCTACATGTCACTGAAACTAAATTAAATCTTCAGCGGAAAAGTACAGAATAAGAGCTGAAAAGGAAAGACGAAAATATTAACAGTTAAAAAGGGGAGAGAAAAAATTGCGATAAAATTCTGCTTTGTACTATGTTAAGAAGAACCACTTCTATTATCATTCATCTTTCTCTGCTCGAAGTTATCAGAACTATTATTCATGATTTGACAGCTAGAATTTTCCTCCTACCAGGGACTAACCGATTTTTCCCTATTCCTGCCCTCCGAAGGGAGGTTCAGGGAACAGAAAAAAAGCACATCTCTGACTTTGAGTTGCATCCCCCTCCCCTCGCCATCACTACTGCCACCACAAAAAAGCAGGGAAGGAAGATTCCCTGCGGGTGCAATTTTGACCTCAGAGGGCGTTCTGGGATGAAAACTAAAAAAGAATGAAAATAAACAAACATCCCTAAAAAGGGCCTCGTGACATCCGAGGTTGTGGAGGCTTTTCGTAGAACGAAAGTGAGTTGCAGTTGTTATTAGTGCTGTAGAAGTAACGAGAAATTGTGTACCCGTATGTATTCGTTACTCGGTGAACCAGTACTCGTTACTATCGTATCGTTACTCGTTACTTTCGGTAAAATCGATCGGTTATCCGTATCCTGAGCCTATTTTATCGGTCTACGGCCCTAAAAAGGGCCTTGAAACCTCGCATTGCATTGAATCACGTGAGCTATTCTACCCCGCGGGAACTGGGTAGTGCTGCGATAAGGAGTTTTGCGTCGCATTTTTGGGGTAGAAATAATTCACTTTATTTTGGCTATTATTTTTTGGTGCACTGGATTCATTATTAATTTTTCTATTGCTGTCAGGGCTCAGTTTCTAAAGTCAGAAGGGCCTACGGAAGGCCGTCAGGAAAACAGGAAAAAATAAAATAAAAAATAAAGAAAGAAAGGAAATAAATATTACAATAATAACATTAATTAGTAATTAAAATAACAAAAAAATTACTTATTAAAAAACTTAATAATTAAAATAATAAAAAATAGTGATTAAAATAATGAATAATTAAAGCAACATAATAATTAGCAACTGAAATATACTTATAAGTACAATTTAATAAAAATGTAAAAACAAATAAAAATTAAAATAATTTTTAAATTTATGATGACTAATTAAATAATAAAGTAAAATACCAGATCTTGTCTTATTGGCTTAGTATCGTTTCGTCCTTTCTCATTTCATCCCCAGCTCGAAAAAGTGTTATTTCGTTCGCTGCCTTCCCTCACCAATTCCCTCTTTCCCGTTTCATCCGCTGTTTGAAAAATAGGTGTTTACTTTACGATAAGGCGAACGTCTGTTTACTTCAATTAAAATGGTTTAGAAGAGATGACTGCTTCTACTTCGACTTAGCTTTTGATTTTTTAATATTATTTAATATTTTATGCAGACAAATTATGTTGAGAAGAATAATGAATTTCAGACGTGTTCAAAAGGTGTGTATCTGAATATAATAACATTTTTGTTGTATAGTATCCATTTTTTTAATTTCACACATTTCTAAAGCAACAGAAGTACGTTATCACTATTTTGGCACACACATCAAAAACATGTATAATTAAGATTAATGTTACATTCCTTATTAAAAGTAATGGGTCCTCATTAAATGCAACCATTCATGCTTTTAGAGGATTTTACATGTGGTGGTCTTAAAAAGATGATGTTCTCTACCAATGTTTGTTTATGTTCTCAAAAATAGAGATCTCTTAAAAGGTGACCTTTTAGAGATGTCGTAAATAGATGATTTGCTATAATTATTTTCCGATAGATAATGGAATTAATGTAATTTAATGACAATAACTCGAGGAAGCAAGTTTAAATACGGTGCAACAAAAATACAGAAGTATTTTAAATGACGAAAATATTCATATTTTGTCAATGTCAAATTTAAAAAAGAATTAATTTTGGACAAATTATGAAATCTAACTTTTAATGTCGTCTTCTGGTTTCTCTATTTATATCTGGCAAAGTTTTATACTTGTTATGAAAAAATAAAAATACAAGAAGTTTGAGTCCCGTAGGACAAAGATTGATCAGGAAATTTAGTTTCAAAATTTGCAATGTTTGATGCCATTTGCAACTTGCCTTCGGGTATCGCTTAATTGAGTTAGAATAATTCGAGGAAATAAGTTTAAATGAAGTGCAGAAAAAATAAGCATAATTTAAATAGTCATAGAAGGAATTCATGCGGAATCCATATCAAATTTTCACTTTTTCATAATGACCATAAAACTTTCCCAAATACAAATACAGAAACTGGGAGACCGCATTAAAGATTAGCTTGCGTTATTTGTCCGTTCTTCGTTATTTCGTTTGCTGCTTCCCCCATTCCCTTCATCAGAACCGCTAATGACGAAAAGGTGAAATTTCCCCGATTCATCCCCTCAAAAACTCCTTGTTGAGACAAGGAATGCTATATTATAAATATCAACTTGCTTTCTACACTTAACAATAAAATCGATAAAAACATTCGCAAATGTATAGGTTAAGTACGAATAAGAACTTAAAAGAAATTTAGAAATCTATAAAAGGTAAGGAAAGTTTTATGTTACTTTATTAGAGATAATAGTGAAGCACTAAATATTTCAATCAGTGTTATTTCATAATACTATGAGTATACCTTTATTCATTTAAGAAATGTCCCACCAGCGGTCGAGCGGTAAAATCGCTGAACACTGGTAGTTCCGACCTGAGTTCGATCTCAGGCAAACGGGTTGGCTTCATAAGCGTTTCGTGGTTTTTTTTCCCGTACCAGCTTACAAACCAGCTTACCACGTACCATACGAGCCAGTTTTCCTAAGAAAGTGCTCTACGAAGGCATTTTTCCTTTTAGGCACATAGCCCCAGTGTGTTTTGTCATAATCAACTAAACCAAATCATTTAAGAAATATATCAGTTGATCACTGCTCAGTGTACATCTGCTGTTTGCTTATAAAAACACTTTGTAAAGACCACTATTTTGCTAATAATTCTGGATGGCTCATAGAATCCGAAATTATGTTACACTAACATCCGAAATTATGTTACACTAGCTAGCAGAGAACTTAAGTCTGCTTAATACAACAAAAATCTGCTTGACTTGCTTTCGTGTCTTTGGAAAACGTAAGTATATGCAGAAATAAATATTAAAATCTATCACGTATATTTGTAAGGATGTAAAGCATACTGTTTTGGTTCACGATAATGATAAATATGCATCATGTTACGACAGTTTTAAAAGATCACAAATAACTATACATATGCTAGACTTCTAACAAAATTTCTGTTACAATATGAATATGCATTTATTATTATATGAGTCGTAAAACGGCCCACCAGCGGCCGAGCGGTAAAGTCGCTGAACACTGGTAGTTCGGTCCGAGGTTCGAATTCCGCGAACGGTCCAGCTACATGGGTGTTTTCGTGGTTTTCCTCATGTGTAACGTGTATACGAGCCAGTTTCCCATAGAAAGTCCTCCACGAAGGCATTCCCCCTTAGGCAGATAGCCATAGCGTGCCTTGCCATAATTAAATACACCCATACACACATGAGTCGTAAAATTCAGTATTCGTCATTTTTAGATTCTAGGTATATGAAAAAAAATTTTTTTTTTAATTTTCGTTTTGTTTTTAAAAATTAATTCACTTTATAGCTTTTCTTCAATCTATTATAAAGGACTAGGAGTTTAAATTTTGATTTATAATATGATATAAATTCATCATTCATTAATAATATTTTATGTATAACAAAAAATTATCATTAATGTTCCAAACTTTAATTTTTTTAATGATTTGTCTTACATTTGTTGTATATTTGTTGAATGCATAGCTAAAGATTTCAATTATACACAATAAAGGTTATGCAGAAAACAATTCAGCTGGTATGATAGCTAATTGCGAAAGAAAAATTAGAGTCTTATTGCTCTTAACTCTTAGTACAAGCAACCATTTTTAAATTGATGTTAAAATAAATTTATTCTATAGTCTATTAGAAAATAACTATACTGAATCATTTATTGACGACTTCTAAGAGGTCGCTTTCTGAAAGAAACCTGTATTTTTAAGAACATAAACATACGTTGATATTGAACATCATTTTTTTAAGATGCCAGAGCAAATGCACAGAGCTCCAAAAATCCTCTAAAAGCATAGACGGTCACGTTTTAAAAGGCTGACTACTTTTAATAAAGCCTGTATATTAATGTTCATTATACATTTCTCCCATTTTTACTTTCTTTCAAAACAGCGATGCTGTGGTTCAATTGCTTTAGAACTATGTGAAACTAATAAAATGGGCCCTATGTTATAAAAACCTAATTATATTCAGATACACACCTTTTGAACATGTTTGAAATCATACTAATCAGAATACTTTGTCTACAGAAAACATTGAATCAATATTAGAAATCAAAAGCTAAGTGAGATTAAAGTAGGAAGAGTCATATCGTCTAACCCATTTTAATTGAAGTAAACAGGTGCTTACTTTATCGTAAAGTGAACACCCGTTTTTCAAACAGCGAATGAAAAAAAAAAGAGCCCACCAGAGCTCGAGCGGTAAAGTCGCTGAGCACTAATAGTTCGGTCCGGGGTTCAATTCCCGGCTAACGGCTAGCTGCACGGGCGTTTTCATTGTTATTCCCGTGTGTAACTTGCATATGAGTCAGTTCCCTTTAAAAAATCCTACACGAAGGCCTCCCTCCCCGTAGGCAATAGCCTAGTGTGCTTTGCTGTAACCGAATAAACCGAAACTGGAAAAAAAAAAAAAAAAAAGGAATTGGTGGTGGAAGGTAGCTACGAAACGTCGTTTTAGAAGAATGGGCTACATAACCAAATTTCTATCTATACTCTGGTAAACAGTACATTATTTGCTCATCAAAAGCCTAAATTATCTAATGCTCGGCTTAGTTCTTAAATTGTAATTTTAGCTACAGCCCCCAAACAAGACGATGTCTGGTATTTTATTTCATTACTTAGTTATTCATCATTAATTTAAGAATTAATTAAATTTTCATTTGTCTTTAAATTTTTATTGAATTATAATAATAATCATTTAATATTCTAGTTGCTAATTATTTTATTATTGTAATAGTTATTTTATTTTTATTTATTTATTTATTCATCTTTCCTGATGGCCTTCCATAGAGCTCCAGCACTTCTAATTTTAAAAATTAAGTCCTGACTACAACCAATGATTGCGAAAATAAAAGTCAAGTAACTTATTTAGTGATAATTAAATAAAATAAAAGCCAAGGCTTTTATTTTCGCCTTACTTGGCTTTTATTTTATATTTATATATATGTGTGTGTACTTTACATTTAATTATAAGGACACATATATATGTACTTTACATTTAATTATAATTTATTTGATATATATATACATATTTACGTTTGGTAGTATTACCGATTGCAATAAAAAGGGAGGTGCACATCTAGATGTTATAACGGACCCATATACAAAATTTCAACGTTCTATAACTAACCGTTTTTGAGTTATGCAACATGCATACATACGTATTTACACATCACGAAAAAAATCCCTTTCAAGTATCAACTTAGGGTCATAATCATTAGTCATAAGTATCAGCTTAGAGTAAATGGGATTACATTTAACAATAAGTTTTTTGAAAAAAAAAAAAGAGGGAGAGAGTTTTTCATTGTGTTCGTACGTACAGGCGTCAGCCCAAAAAATAATTCACATGGATTTCGCAATCGTCAAAAACGGATATTTCCGTTAAAATATGATACCCAAAAGTTTTCTCGATTACAATAATTACTGCCATTTTATTGGATACGAGGAAGTAAAGAACCTATATTAACCTACATATTCTTATATAAACAATACCTAAGTGCAGTATATAAATATTTAAAATCAAGAAAATCTGACTATGGCACGCTCAAGGAAAAAAAAAAAAAAAAAAGATGAATCATCTAAATTTTCAAATTACAAACATAAATAGCAATAGTAAAACGCAAATACAAAATAACGCTTCACGCTAACAAAATTGCTCATTTTCTTAAATATCAACAACTAAATAGTATTTCAACTAAAACACATAATGTAAACAAGAATTTGCCCGATGCCAAAAAAAATTCAAAATTATCTATGAAAAATATGAGCGCATTGTGACGCAACCGTATCATTCGTATTCGAACAGCAACCGCATCATTCGTATTCGCATAGAAACCGCATCATTCGTACTCGAACAAACCGCATCGTACGACAGATGCGAGTAACGAAGAGATGCGAGTAACGAAATGAATTTGTGAGTACCGAATCGGTACTTCGAGTCAACCGATGTACCCGTTACTCAGTAACGAATACATGCGGTTTGCTCCAGCTCTAGTTGTTATCCGGAAGGAGTGTAGGTGAGAGGAGGCCCCTTTCGTGCCATTTTATGTGAAATGCTTCTGCTTTGCCTGGTAAAAGTAACATAACATAGTCGAAGAAATGGTGAGCATTCTGCCTTGCCATTGCGAACAAGAATATGGAAGATAAGCTCATAAATATTTTTTTCCAGGGATAAAAATGCGGTTGGCAGGATAGTTAGCAAACACGGACATTTAGCTGACAAGGGGTATTTTTAGACAACAAAATATGCCACAATAAAATTTTTACATATTTATCTGACAAAAAGCAGTTTCCAGGAAAAGGTTTATAGACGATTACCCCATAATGGTGAAAAGATTATAGACTTTAAAATTAGAGAGAAAAAGCAACTTTTTTGGAGTAGATTTGGAAATCAATTTTCAGTGCAATCAGACATAAATCTCTCTATGAGATGCAAAACGATTTGATACGGAAAAAAATGGAGCAAAGCGAAAACAAATGCAACGCAGAGGAAAATAATAATGAAACATAAAATAGCTAAAATATTAGAATTTGAAAGCTTTAAAAAATTAACGTCATTAACTAAAGAAAATTTTTTCTGAATGTGGAAAGGTTTAAAGAAATCTAATTTACCACCTGTAGAAGCTTTACGGATAATTTTACAAATCCAAAGTCAAAATTATAATTAAGAGACCAACTATTAACAACCTTAGCTATCAAACACTTGTTTATTTCTCCTTTTCGAACATACGATTCCTGTCTAAAAATTTCAAAGTCCTTTCAGTTTGACAGATATAAATCAAACCAATTTGACATGATAAGCTACAATTCCACAAAAATTAAAATCAGAGACGGGATCTTAAGGATAACAAGTTTTAATGAAATGAACAACGAGTTTTGAAACAAGGTGGAACAACGAACTTTAGTGATGGTTGCAAAAATAATCTTAAAATTGAATTTGTAGAGAATCCGAGAATATCTTTCACAGCAGGTGAAAACTACATAGAGTTTTTACCTGTTCAATCAGTGTTTGCCTATTTAGGACATTCAAGGTAGTTTACGTTCATGGTGCACAGCACCCACCCAAAGACGAAGGAAAAGGTTCATGCCAATGCATTCAATCAATCTGGAGTGGAAAGTTGGAAAGCTTGTGAAAACATGAGATCGGGGTAAAACTGAATAGTTCTGAAAACAATTTGGAGGTGTTTACTAAAAACACCTCCAAATGGTTTCTTTGCGTTTTCTTTTTCTTTGCGTTGAGAACACCAAATAGCGTTTCTCTAGGAAAGGAGAAATGATGTCATTGGAAAGCGTATCCAATAATAAGCGTAGATTTTCTCCTGCGTTCGCGGAGCGGTTCGGTTTGCTTAAATACTAGGCTGCTCTCGTACGCATCTAACAAAGAAATATTATTGCTACTGTAAAATTTAGCAAACTTAGTTTTGCTTTAATCAGGAAAAAAAAAAAAAAAAAAAAGTGTTCTGTGCGTTTCTATGCAATCTGACGCAGCTAGTATGACTTCACCAAGCAGTAAAATAATTTTGCTGTTTTTCATATGGATGCTGGGTAAGAAAAATTTACATCTCGCAAAATGCATGGCACGTTTTTGAAATTAACGCCAATCTGCAAATGAGTATTACCTGAACTGGAGCTCTTCTCCTGCACATATGACAAGAATGGAAGTAGGACTATCCAAATAGATATGCATTAAATATATTAAATATTCATATATATTAAATAGATATGAGTAGTATATTACATTTAGCCATCAAGTTTCAAATTTTTGACTTTTTTGGATATATTCATTAGTCCTACTTCCATACTTGTGATATGTGCAGGTGAAGAGCTCCAGCTCAGGTAATACTCATTTCCAGATTGGCTTTAATTTCAAATCTTGTGAAAAGCATGCATTAACAAAATACATGAATATTTATTAAATTATTTATAAATATATTCCAAAATGAAAGATTTATTCATTCATAAACTCCTGTGAAGAAACTGTGTTACTGTGAAGAAATTCAGTTATTAAATTTATCTAAATTTATAATAATTATAAATATTATCTAAATATATAATGACCTTAACATTTAATTGTAAACATAAATTGAAATTCTTTTGACAAATATATTTGTAAAACTATTTGAGAAAGAATTTTTGTTACTGGAAAATAATCTATTAAAAGGTGCTGAAAAGCACGGTCTATGAGACTGAAATGGTCTATTAGACTAAGCTGAAAAGCATCTCAGGAAGGATTAAAGTAGAATTTTTAAAATGTGTATTATTGAAAAAAAAAGGGTTTAAAAAAATAAGCATTAAAAGAATTACTTTCTTAAATTTTATAACAGTTCCGTTACAAGTTTTAAATAATATTAAGAAACCCTCCTTTTTTTAATCCCTTTCAAAAATACTCATAGAAAGTTAATTACAAGGAAAACAAAAATCAGCAGCAATATTTAACGTACTTCGCTATTAAAATAAAAGGTGCTTCAATTTGAAATGAACCGAACAGAGCATTAATTATAGACTGAATACAATTTTTTAATTTAAAAGATGCCCCATAAACTGAAAATCATCTCATATTTGAGAAAGTATTTCAGAAAGACGCTCCATAAATAGAAAAGAAATAATATGTGATTTTAATAATAACAATATAATAAACTTTGATTTCAACTTTTCTAATCGTTAGCCAAATAAAATCGAATTACCTTAACATTCCTTTCAATTGTAATCAGCGAAAACTTATGAAAACATTTTATTCAAATTAAAACTGTTCTGTGAAATGTATAGCATTTAATTCCGTTCAGGATGAAATATTGTTTTAAAATGTATTATTTCACATACTTAAGAATCTGAAAGTTTGTAGAAGAAAATATGTACATTTATACTTATATTTACGACATAATTACAAAATGTTTACCCCTGATTTTGTGAAAATTGTTTTGTCAATTTTGTCTTAATGGCATTGTCACTCAATGTTTTTGGCACCAGCAGAGGTATGTCACTGGGGAAAGGCAGTGGACGGGAAAAATCGGTTCGGGCTTCTTTCCTAATTCGATGATGACAAAATCAGCTGCCTAATAATTCCTTATATGTATTTGGCAAATTTTGTTGACTGCAAAGCAGTTTCTTCCTATAACTAACAAAGTATTTACACAAATTTACACAAAAACAATTACCGCATTTCTTTGCAAGTAATTAATTCGGCACTCGCAGTGATGCCTCCCACTGGCTGTTTACAAAATTTATAAGTGCGAGTAATCATTACTCTGAATGAATTTTTTTTAAATACCTTTTTAAGAAGAAAATTACAGAGTAATATTTGGTACATTATATCTTTGATCATAATATGAACTACATGTGTCAAATCGGAGGTGTTGATCACTATTTCAAAAAATGTCAAACATATTAAATTTTCAAAAGATACTCTAGTATCCAAGATAAAATAAGAAATTTTTCAAGTTTTTTGGTTTTTAAAACTATACTTGTATATAAATTCACCTTGAATTCAAAAAAGAAAATTATTTTTAATACATTGCTACAAATATTTAATGTTTATTTAGCATTTAATTTTTTCCTCATTTATAATTAACAAATAAAAATTCCTGTAAATAATAATATATGTTGCATTATTCCTGAAAACTATGGAACACACAGAATGCCAAGTTGATACTATGTTATAATAAAGGATGATCAATCGAAAACTATAAAAAAAACGAATTCGTTTTCAACGAATTTACAAATTATAGTAACGTGTTAGCATAAAAAAGTATAATTTTCTTTTGAAGAGTTTTATTACACTTTTTTTTTCAGTAATTCTTACATCTACTAGATTGTGTCATACCCTCGAATACCGAATATATGGTGGTTTTGAACTACCATCGTCACCGTTCAGAATTATGTTGATCTCTTACGAATTAATATTACCCTAATCTGAAAGAAAAGTAAGCATTGTAATCTGTGACATTCATGTAGGATGGAACAGCATGTCCTACATATTTAGCTTGTTTCCAACTTTAGAGAAAATTGAGTAATTTTTCATATGCTTGGCTGTTCATATGTGACTTTTTTACTATGACGTACATTCAAGTAGCAAGTAAATGGTAATCGCTTTTTACCGATTCAGAATCTTTCCAACTCAGTCTCGATAATT
This sequence comes from Stegodyphus dumicola, assembly GCF_044657685.1. NCBI lineage: Eukaryota > Metazoa > Arthropoda > Arachnida > Araneae > Eresidae > Stegodyphus > Stegodyphus dumicola. The sequence goes on along the minus strand of NC_140769.1, from coordinate 220,537,128 downwards.
TTTTACCTGTCTTAAGATCGGAAGAGAAAGATTCGCTTATTTTATTCCCAATTCAATCCCATCTCTACATTTTCTCTTGTCTCATTAAAGACACTGCTAGAATTTTTGCACTCCTTTTAGGAGGGGAAAAGAAAAAGAATAAAGTCAATGCTCTGAACTTGTAAAATATTTCCATTACGACTGGTAGATCGACAGACCCATTCCTTGTTTCCATTTATATAGACGTTTCAGTCTAAAAGACCTACCATCATAAATTAATTTGGGGTCTTTTTAGATTTTAATATCTATTTTCTGTATTTTTTAATTAATTAATTTTTTTATTATTATTTAATTTTTTAATTTTTATTTCAGACTTTCTGTCGTAACCAGTATGACATACTGCAACCAGTTAACAAGATAAAACAGAAAGAAAAACGGCTACTAAAACTTAATGTTTAAGAAAGTTCAAATGGAAGACAAGCTAATGTAATACATGTAACTATTTCAACATAAAAAAGAAGAGGATTAAGAGTCATAAATTCACTTTCCTTTACATTTATACGAGGGTTGAAAAACGTAGCGTAAGAGTCAGTAGGTATTTCTGGTTCTGGCTCAACTGCAAATAAAATTATCGTGGCTGAATTAGAAAAAGGATGAATCGGGGCGTCATCATAGAAATCATGGCGAAGTCCGAAAAAATCTGTATAGTAGTGGTAATGGTAGTGTGTTTCAGGAGGACAGTAAGCCTGTTGATATCATAAATACCTTCCTACTGAAGGGGAATTTTACTAATGAAAGAATTTCCTCTCATAAATTAAAAATACAACTTGCTATATGATTATATTTTCTTAATACTATGCTTATATTTCGCACAAATTATAAATACTAACATAAATTTTTATTAAGGTATCAATGTTTTAACTTTATTAATGCATCAATGTTTAACAAAATAAACCCAAATTACATTTCTAACAATAATGCAAGTAAGCGTCAACAGATGCAATGTCACACAAGTAAGGAATTTAAGAATTTTATATCCATTCTCAGTTTATTTTTACTTAAAACTTTGAGGCTTAAAATACAGTATTATTATTCTTAAAACGTTAAGGCTTAAAATACAGTATTATTATTCTTAAAACGTTAAGGCTTAAAATATAGTATTATTATTCTTAAAACGTTAAGGCTTAAAATACAGTATTATTATTCTTAAAACGTTAAGGCTTTAAATACAGTATTATTATTCTTAAAACGTTAAGGCTTAAAATACAGTATTATTATTATCCTTAAAACTTTAAGGCTTAAAATACAGTATAATTTAATGAAAACTCTGTAGACTGCTATGCAAACCAAGTATAGACTGTTGTTTTAAAACAAAGTCATAGGTCCTCTTCCCTCATTTACGATCAACGCGTGTGTCGCATGGAGGAAATTCAACGATTTTAGCAAATTAGAGGATTCGACTTATTCGATTACCAGCAACAGTTATTGTAATGGATGCCAGTCACTGTTTAAGAAAAGAGAAATGGCCTTGAAATGCCTGCCTGTTGTAAAGATTATAAATTCATATGATTATGTAAGTCAATATTCAGCGGTATCGTTTGATATTTTAAATATATCCTGGTAGTAATCCTCAAATAGTCAAAAGTTTAAAACTATATACGGATCAGGAAGTCCACATTCAATAATAATGATAGTAAATCTATTAACCTTCTTGTTGCTCCCTAAAGAGAACCTTAAGAAGTCAACACTTAGTCATTTCTGAATTAAATGATGCAACTCCTGACATAAACTAATTTACAACTGTGATTAGTAGAGCTTTGTCTTTAAATGACCGTGGTTTAAATGACTTAATTGCTATTGAAGTGAATTTTTCTGGATCTAGAAGTCAGATGTCACAACTATATTGGCTTTAGACGGCTTACTTTACCAGATAGCCCCTTACCTTTCGAATGCAACAGAGGAAAAAATGGAATGATTGTGATTCGCATGATTTTCTCGTCAAGATGCAGAAGTTGAGGCCATGAGTGGGGGTGTGGGGAAATAACCACAGGGCAATAAGGTTAGGAGCCGGATGTCTGTGATGTGGCAGTTTGTTTGAACAACATCACTGGTAATCACAGAGTCGTTAGGCCCTTGTTAACAGCGCCACTCCCCCCCTTTCCCTGGGCGAGCGTGATGGAATGCACCACTTCTGCACGCGCGGTCCTTTCTCCCCTCCCCAGTTCTTAATTTATAGTTGGAGAATCGCCCGGGGGACTGGTTCAGACAAGTCGGCGAAATTATCCATCATGCAACAAATGACAATGTTGAAATGGATTTGCCGGCGGTGAAAAGAAGATGAAAACGTTGATGAATCATCGCCAGTTTTCTAAATGAGCGATGAGGGATTTGCATACAAATTGGCAATTATCACTGCTGAGCCTTTTTTTTTTTTTTTTTTTTATCTTTTATTTCACTTGCTTTTCTTTTTCTTTTTTTTTTTAACATTACCGATGATTAAGAGGATAAGTATTGATAAAAGCGAAATTTGTATGCCAGCCGTCGAGGAATAACAGCTGATTGTAACAGCGATTAAAGAAAGGGGACTCTGATGTGATACCATTTTACATAATCTTGTGTTTATTTATTTATTTATTTATTTATTTATTTTTTCCTCCCTTTCTCCCTCGTCATGTTGTAAATAGTCACCGTAAGCGTCTTATTACAAATGACGAGTAGCATAACATCAAGCAAGTTTTGCTCCAGGAATTAGAAAAGGTCATTACTCAAACATCAGTTTTCGGCCTGGCAGTTATGGTTATCAACGAAATGTGTAATTGACCCCTATAAGAAGAAAACGAGGAGGGTAAAGTAAATACACTCCCGAACTAAATTAAGCGCATAATCTCGTCTCGTCAATCATTAGCATTTATTAAACATGACATTATTTTAGTTGGACTATCAAGCATAAGAAAGCGGAGTTAATGGTCCTTATGTACTACAGTCTTGTTGAATTGGAAATACTGGTTCACAAAGATTGTTCAAAGATATGATGACGCAGAAGATATGATTTAAAAGATTTCACACCAGAAATTCATAATTATTTTTGTCTCACACCTACTTAATAAATTGTACTTAAATTTAATGACTTAAATGAAATGAATATCGATGTTAAAGAAAGAATCAGTTCTATGCAATACGTATTTAAGCAGAAAATTTATCAACTGCAATATAAATTCTTCGTATCTTTGTTCCCGAGAACGCGAGATGCTATCTGCTTGAATTTTTATATCGTATTATTATGTATTTATACGCTTACTTTTTTTTTTTTTTTTTTTTTTAAATTTTTGAGTCTTTCATTTAAAATTCTACATTATAATTTTGATTCTTTGGAGCCTTAACAATAGTAAATCGAAAACCAGTTTAAAAATAAATTACTAACACTTGCAGATATCACTATAATTAGTTGAACTGAAAATAGGGGTACAATGTTAGAGACATGAGATAATGGCTGAAAAGGTAGCCAGAAATGCCGAGATTAGGAGGATAGGAAGCGGGAAGGACATTCTTCCACAGGGAACAAGGGAGAATGAAAATTAGGGGAAACCGTCACTTTGAGCGAATCGATTATGTAACAGTTAAAATTCTGGAATATTTAGCCCCTCTTTTTCCAGAAAAATCAGGATGTGGGAGAAGAGACTTTCCGTACAGTCTCTCATAGAATTTTAAATTTCTCTTGTAATTACTACAAAATTTTTATTACAATTTATTGGAACTTTTGATGCATCCTTTTTTAGTATCTTGGTAATCTACTTACTTTGAGAGAATTCTTTTGGCACATAGCTCATTTTAATTGACATAATTTTATTTTTCATTTTATTTAATATTTTTCTATACATATTAAAAAGTAATCTGAACAGATTTTGCACATCATTTCTCTTGTACCCGATATTCTTAATATAACTACAGTTTCGTACATGTCTGATAAGATATTTTTATTTTTATGTCGAAAATTTTAATAGTATGAAGCTGAAATTATAAACCGTGGTTTTATTTAAAGCCTGTGTTTATTTAGTCTTCTTTAAAACGCTGATTAGTTTTTCCGAAAATAAAATATTGAACATGATAATACATGCTCTTTAAAGATAATACATGCTCTTTACTTCACATACAAAAGTCTTCGTACAATGTGTGTCATTTTTAGTAATAAATACAATATGTTAATTTATGATATTATTTTACATTGGCGCAATAAGTAAAATCTAAATCGTTTGCACTAACACTTAAAGTTTAATCAGGCGTTTCTGTTTTATTTCAGCAGGGCTTCTTTAAAAGAACAAAAAAAGAAAAAGAAAAGTAAAAAGTATGTAACTAAATTTTCATAAATTTGTTCAAAATTTTTTAATGTAAAGATTTAAAATATTAACAGTCTTTTGGCGCTATAAATTGCTATTCAAACCATGACGAAATTTAAAAGGAAATAAGAGTTGGGTAAACCGTTAAAGATATTCTAGTAGTAGTAACCCGGAGTACTCGTGGGGTCAAAGGATGCCGCCATGACGTAAAAGAATAATGGATGGCGTGGTCTCCGCCGTCGTGGATCACATGAAAACCGGAAGTGACGTAGATGGATGGGATGACATAGAAGGAATGACGTCATTCATAGTTTCGTTTTTATTATGTGGCAACGACACTATTTTTGAAAGTTTTTATTTTTCTGGCAACGACAATAATTTTTTATGTTGATGGCAACGAGCTCTTGAACCACGTGTTTGGAATGACATCAGTTTTATTATATTATTTTAAATACCTGAATAATATTAATTGTTTTTAATTGTCTACTTTTTTAAATTATTTTTAGGAGATTAATTTTGATTACTTAATACGTCATTCTCACCTTTAATTAATTTTTATTGAATTTAATATCATTTTCCCTGAATTTTAAAAATAACCCCCAAGAACGGGATTCGTACCCGCCATCTCTTACAAAGGAGCCTGAGTTTTTACCACAAAGCTCTTGAATCTTGTTATTTGATACCCTCTTTGTCCATTTAATTTTGTGCAGAGGAAACCGCCATGATGTCACTAGGCTGAAGGATTGCGCATGCGCGAACCTGCTTGACATGAAAACTGCGTCACATATTTGTTTTTTCAGGATGGCGAACGAATACAATCTTGATGACCAATCAGATTCTTCTTAATAATATCCTTTTTGTAGCCACTAATGAGCATGTTTATTTCTTGAAACGGACAAGAATTTTTTCCCACAGTTTAATTTTCTTATTATGATATTTTAATTGTTTTCCTTTTTCTTCTCATTTTTACTAAATTAATTTATTCATTTTTCATTCATTTTTTTCCCTTTTCCAATCATAAATTTTATTTTTAACTTTCGCAAATTGACTTTTTTTTCTACAAAAGTGAATTTGCAATTTCTTTTTACTTTTTATTTTGCCATTTTTTTTTTTTTTTTTTTTTTTTCTAAATTTATTTCTTTTTGTACTCTATTTTTTTTTTAATGTTTAACTTTCTTTTTGGTTTTACACATGTAATATTTATTTTTATGAATTTAATTTTTCCTTTTCACTTTTTTATTTTGCAAACGCTTTTTTCTAAATTTATTCCTTTTCGTATCTTTACTTTACTTTTTTTTGTTTAAACTAATTTTCTTTTTTACAAAAGTAATATTTATTTTTACGAATTTAATTTTTCCTTTTCGCTTTTTATTTTAATAAAATAAGTTGTTACTACATTTTTAGCTTTATTTTTTTTACAAAAGTAATATTTATTTTCATAAGTTTAATTTTTTTTTAAGTTTTTTGTTTACACAAATGTAGTTTTTTTTTTTTTTTTTTTTTTTTTGTTGCATTTTTATTTTACCCTTAACTTTTCCCTCCTTGTTTTAAATACAACATGATGTCACATCCCCATTTCTCCAAAAGTAAACTTACATACGAAATTTTAAGCTAGAATTTACCTGCATATAACTTCACTCTGCAGGCTTTCATGGATAATATTTTCTGTAACTTTAAACCAACACGCAAAATGTTAATTTCTATATAGTTTAACTGGAATTTCTTACTTTTTATACTACTAAGTTGGAGATACTCAGAACTTTCTCTTCTAATGTATTGTACTAACTATTAATGACTGTATTGACTTTTAGGCTAACTATACAAAACTTTTCGGATTCTCTTTTATACGTCTTTCCTTTATTCAAAGAATTCACCAAACTATGTCTGACAAATGTAAATTTTACACTTTCTATTTACGCATTTACCCTTGCAATTTAACTTATAAAACATATTTCTGTATTTCTGATTCCTTTTCCCCAAAAATTAAATACAGACTTACATGAATTTCGTTATTGCAAGACTTACTGACTTTGAACAAATCTTATAAGGAGTAATAAATTGTCATGGTATGAAGTCCACTCAAACCAATGCATGGGGCATTTCTACACAGTTTAGTTCAGATACGTACAAACAGTACCTCATTTCTTATTAAATTACTCTACCGAAATTTATACGTGTATATTCAGAACACTCTTTTTTATTCAGTAGTAAGATTCATTTATACAACTAATACAAATTTTGTTAACTCTTTGAAGTATTTTACAAAATTATCTTGGATTTTCTTGCACACATCCTACTTAAATCACCAAACGTACACTGAATATTGATTTTCCTTCATGTGAAAACGTCACTGGGATTCGTAATATTATTCCACCATTTACCGCAGAACTTCATAAACACTACTATATTTGAACTTATCACAGCCTTACTCTCTTAACAAGGTACAGGAGATCGAATTAATTTTAACTACAGAGAAGAATATTGACATTGTAACGTATTATTTTAAATTTGAATTATAATCACATTTGCGAAGGAGAACTTAAGTTATTCACATGGAATTAATATTCAGCCATGGAATTGAAACTTCCTTCGTTCTTTTTCCCAACTTGGAATATAAAAATTTCTTAACTTGGAATATTTTTTTCAACAACTAAATATAATCATTACTTTTGCCGAGTCTCAGAGCTTTTTAACGTATTCATTGTAACTTAACTGAAAGATACCCATATTTCACACTGACAATAATTTATTTAGCACTGAATTCTTACAGCCTTTTGAAAACGAAATTTAATTTATCATACCTGACAAATAACTGCTACTTAGTTATGATACATTACAAGAAAAACTGAGCAGAGTTTCAAATAATGATCCAACATAGTAATTCGAATTCTATTCACATATTATCCTCAAGCATATTACTATGAATGTGTAGCTGTAGGTGCTAATTAATATTTCCGAAGCATTCAAAACACCTCTTCAATTTCCAGATTCAAATTCTATCGAATATCTTTAGCAAGAAATGAAACATAAAGTTCACGAATAAAAAACAAGAATTAAATTACAAATTCAAACAACAGGAGAAAAATTTTGCTAGAAAGAACAGAATTCTTACCCAAATGATCAAGTCATTCTTTAAACAGTTAATAATAACTGAAAAAATATTAGAAAAAAATTTGAAGTTTACATATATGTAAGTGTCCAAAAATATCCGTGAGATTTTTTTTTTTTTCGCCAAAAAGAAAAAAAAATCCCCCCCCCAAAGTATTTAATGTAAAAAGAACACCGAGTAAAAGCATATCTCAAACAAAATCATGCTTTAGTTTAACATATTAAAAAAATTTTATTATATTTTTTCAAAATCAAATGTTACCAATTATTTAGTGAGACATTGTAGTTTTTATTATTTTGCTATTTGCACAGAATTCTTTAATCCGACTTAATGTAAATATAAAAATATAAATTAAGTAAACATAAACATAATATATAATCCGATAAGCTTACTAGTTCTCGCTCACCATCTCCTTTTTTTTTTTTTTTTTTTTTTTTAAATTTATTTGATCGAGTAAGTATCCAATCACTTTTGTAACATTATTTTTCCGACTTAAAAGCGAAGATTTTAATTTATTCATTCTATATTTTATTTTGTTTCTATTATAACTCTAGATTATATTATATAGTCTATATTTTTGGAAATAATTGAAGAATTTTAGATAAACGTAGATGTGAATGAATATATATATTTTTGAGTCGCAATTTAAAATTTTTGACATGTTCGCGAATAAGAAGTGCCCAACTGCTGACTCACCATTATTTTAATAGGAATTTTAAAAAAAAAGTGCCCTTTTAAAATGACATCTTAATTTCTATTCCTTACAGAACTATATGTAAAATTTAAGTGTAATTTAAAATTTTTTGAAAGTACAATTTAATCAGTCATTAAACACAGAAAATATTTAAGTTTAAACAAATTTAGAATATGTTTCGCGTGGCCCGGTGGCGCAACGGTAGCGGGTCTGACTCCAGATCAGAAGGTTGCGTGTTCAAATCACGTCCGGGTCAGGTGCTGGATGTAACTTTTTGAATCCCCCCAGTGATCAATGAATGAGTTATCAAATCGTATTCGCGAAATTATTCCATTCTTGTTTCCTTAATTCAGCTTTATCACTTTCTTTAATTCAGCTTTTAATGAAATCATTTATTTGACAATTTATACTCCATTTCACTCTAAATATATTTAATTTTTCAGGACAACTGAACATTGAAAGCTATATTATACTTACAGGCATTGTCTCGTTACAATACAAAATTATCTATCAATACCTTGATTTTATGCTCTTTTAATATTCTTACAATTAGCTCTCCCTATATTTTGTTCAAATTTTCAAACATTAATAAAATACTTTTTATTCATCCATTCAAGTTCAAATACATTTTTTAAACTTGTAGTGAATGACATAAAATGTTAATACAGTTTATTTGCATATTAAATATTTTAAAAATTTTTAACAATTTTTAGTCCAAAGGGGCTTTGTCCCTGAAGGTCTATTGTTTTCGTTTTGCGATTTTGCGTTGAATCACTATAAACGTTCGTTTTACTTTTCAAACTGTTGCCATCAAATGTTAGAGTCCTGCATTATATTTGAAGAAATTAAATAATGAAAAATCTGCATAGACGTATGTATATTTCTCGAATTATGATAAAACAACGGTACATAGAGCCATCGAATTTTGAATGACGTAATCCTACTGCGAATATGGGCATGTGGAAGCACAAATTTGAAATTTGGAATTTGTTTTATTATCGATTTCATAGTTTGTAAAGCTTTAACGAATTTTTGAGTAACAAAGTCAACGATTTAAAAGCGAGTAATGGCAATACTCTACGGGGGAAACCTTTATATCTCTAGCACGTTGAAGTGTGTATCGGAAATTCTAAAGATATGCTCAATTCAAAACTATTTTGCGATATTGCTCTTGAACTGAATTTTATGGTTTAAGTGCGAAGAACATGATATTTAATAAATAAAGGCAACCCACAAAACATTAAAAAAATACCCCTTTGGATTTAATTTAAAAACCGAAACCTCTCAGATTTTTTTTAATTTATTAATTTATTATTATTATTATTATTATTATTATTATTATTATTATTATTATTATTATTGTATTTTTAAAATTTTTCTTTGTTGACCTAAATAGGAAATGATTTTAAAATTTCTTTTGTTTAATTAATTAATTTTCAATCGTTAGAAAATGCTTTTTATTCATCCACTCAAGTTCAAATACATTTTTTGAATATGTAGTGGATGACACTTGATGTTAATACAGTTTTTTCACATATTTAAAAAAAAATATTTTTTTGTATTTTAAAATTTTTTTTGCATCTTTAAAATTTTTCTTTGTTGACCTAAGTAAGAATTCACTTTAAAATGTATTTATTTATTTAATTCATTTTCAATGGTTAATAAAATACTTTTTATTCATCCACTCAAGTTCAAATGCATTCTGTTAAACTTGTAGTGGATGACACTTGATTTAAAATTTTAATATAATTTTATTTTTTTGCATTTTTTATTTTATTTTATATTTTATTTTATTTTATTTGTTGTTGACCTAAGTAGGAATTGACTTTAAAAAAGAAAATTTTACATTACTTGTTCGTTTCCAACTTCCTTTAGAATATGTTCATGATATGTTGGATCTCTTTCATTATCAATGAAAATTAAATTACATATGCTGCTGCAAGCATCAAGTCCGATAAGGACAGGTTCGCTACCATGCTTTTTTTTTAGGTATCAAATTCTTCAGAAATACAGTTCACTTTTTTTTTACCACACCTTATGAGCAACCTTATGAGCAAAAACTTATTAACTATGTTGTCATCTACAAAAATGAGTAGATTTCACTGTGATAAAGTTTTCTTTATTGTCGACTTTTAAATAAAAACCTGAGTTGTTTGTTTATTTTTCTAATTTGAGAAAAACGTATTCTCGCTCATAGATTCGGACTGATATATCAATTCTTATGCCTGTTTTAGGATAAATTCGTGCGTTAAATCTTTCTGAAATTCTGCAGAAGTTTTACAGCACTTAAATAAATGCAGATCTCTTTTAATTCTTTCTTTTTAAAAAAAGAAAGCTAGTCTTGCAAAGTTAAGTTTGACAGATAATCGCCTCTTTTCTTATTCAGAATTAGATGTCCCTTTGCCTTAAAATTTAAACTAAAAAAAATAATAATTAGTAGAAAATGACACATTTATATTTTAGCAATTTTCCTAGTTGATTTGTCATTTATGAAATGAAAAATAGTTTTCTAAATTCATTTAACAAGTGTTTATGGTACAATACACAGCTTGAACTAACTTGCGATTTATTTGGGTAACAAATTTTCAGATGTAAACGTCAAATGAAATTTAAACTATTGCTATAATTTCAAAATAAAAATATACAACAAAGACATTTTTAAACCCTATTTTCTCTAGGAAAAAATTAATATTTAACGCCCTCATATGATATGCTAACAATTGTGCTGCAGGAAAACTCGAAAAAAGTACACTACTCCTGACTCGGACGCGATTTGAGCACGCAGCCTTCTGATCTGGAGTCAGACGCGCTACCATTGCGCCACCGAGCCTACGAACATCGTTATTTTAGAAATTAAAACATTTAAGGAATTTTAGACAGCTTCTTTTTCAGTGATCCAAGACTTCTGTAGACTTTTTCTCCCACAAAGCTAACAAAATTTTTTAAACATATTTGTTTTGAAAAAAATTTATTAAAAATGTTTTGGTTAAAAAAAAAAAAAAAAAAAAAAAGAATTTATTAAAATTCTTTGAAAATGAACTCACATAAGAATGTTGTGTTTTTTCTATTCCTAGGCAAGAAGTACTTTTAGTAGAGGTTCCGAAGAAAAGCTGTTTCCCAAGTTTTCGTCCGACTCACTACATATATATTCGATAGGATTTAAAATTTCACAGGGGAATGGTGTATACACCTGAATATCTGGGCCAAAGGCCCTACCCTTATCGAACAAAATTAAAAAAATTACTAATTATGTGAGCATTAACACGAAGAAAATTTTTAAATAATTAAAAAAAGGGGGCAATTGAGCTATATGAAGAGATTTAAGTAACAAGTTACTTAATAAATTTTGTCACAAATAACTTTGAGGTATGTCGTTATATTATAATAAAAAGGTAATAAAGTTAAGCACGATATTAAGATTAACTTATTAATAACAAGTTAATATAAAATAATAATTTAAAAGGTGCAGTGAAACAGAGTCGACTAATGGGGGAGCAAGATTTTCGAGCCGGTGACAAATATCTTGAAAGGGAGACATACAGCAATTGGAAGAATAAACAAGAAGTAGGTGTAACACCTTCCGTTAAAAATTTAAAAGGGGTAAAGAATAAAAATGCAAGTAAATAATGGATAAGTTTAAGCAATTTGAAATATTAAATTGACAGTGGTCCTGTCAAACAAAATACACAGTTACAAAATATTAAAACAATACGCATAGTTTCAATATATAATAAAAGTGATGGATAATAATAATGCAACAGTAAGTACACATCAATCAGTATTTACATTAAGTATGGCCATAGGGCGTTTGCAGTTATCAGGATGAATAATGTCTTAATTACATATTTCAATGGCAGGGTTTTGAATGTTTTTTTGGCTTTCGAAAAAAATCCTTGCTAATGATAGTATTAAGCTGTTCCCTTTTGAGCTCAGAATGGATACGATTATTACAAATATACCATGGTGAGTTTGAAATTTGACGTAATATACAATTTTGAGATCTTTGGAGGCTCTTTCTGTCTGCACGTTATCATGATAACGTGAAGTCTATAGCGCTTATCAAGGATCTTCCTTCACTTCTGTATGTACTGTCAAACTTGGAATAGCAACAACAACCTTAAGATAATACATTCTTTCGCGTATGATTATCAGAGTTTTAGAAATTTTCCATTACTCTATCATGATAAGTGGAAGATTCTTCTTATGCATATATGTAATATCGAGGTTCAGAATAACAACATTAGGACACTAATAACTCTTTTCCACTATCCTATCATGATTATTTTTACACATATGACGCCAGAAAGACTGGCTTCACAAACAAGACATGACAAGAATTATTACGATAAGTGTTGATGAAATCATTTCGTTAGTGTATTTTTTAGATAATTTTTGCTATTTAAGAATGCGTATTTCTATATCATTCAGAATTGTCGTTAGATTCAAAAGCGAATATGAGGAATATATGTGATACAGAGTTAAATGTGGAATTATACGAAGAATTTTATTCACGAAATGAAGCTGATATTTTGCTAGATGAACTATCAAATTATGATTTTAAAAATATTAGTTTTGAAATTAATGGGACTCAGTATGTTCCACGAAGAAAAGTACTCGGTTTTGGTGATGAAGGACTTAGTTACGAATTCTCTGGAACGAGCATTTGTGCAGAACCATGGACTCAAACTCTTCTAAATGTAAAAGATTATGTTGAAACGATAACTGGCAAAAAATATAATTTTGCTTTATTGAACTATTATCCTGACGGAGTGGCGAAAATTTCAACGCATAAAGACAATGAAACTTGTCTCGAACCTGAAAGTGATATACCTATCATCAGTTTAGGTGCAAAACGTCAAATGGTATTTACCAGGCGAAATTTCACATCTCGAAGCGTGGACTTAACTCATGGAACTCTCCTTGTAATGAAACCCCCAACGAATCAATTTTGGATGCATGGAATACCCTCTCAACCTGACGTTAAAGATCCTAGAATTAGTATCACATTCCGAAACATAAAAATTTCGAAAATTAAAAAACGACGCTTGGAAGATAATGAGGATGAACTTCCAGAGGATGATTGGTTTTCCCACTATACGAAATCTGTTCCTGAAAATATCTTCATGCCGAATAATCGAGAACAGAAAAAAGAAAGTTCGAAGTTGATTGCACAGTGGACTCTTGGTTGGGGATATTTTGTGTCCATAAATCAGTTTGAAAACAGAATGAACATTCATCTACGTGAATGTGTGGAACAAAGTAAAATATTATACCCTACTACACGCGGTGTTGTTATAACTCCTGCAACATGGCAAGAATTTTCCTCAAAAATATATGAATTTAATCTTCTCTATACGAGTGCCAGCATCATTTGCAATAATGAGTTGATAGTTTTCAACAAAGAAGGTGAGTGTATTTTTCAACAAGTTTTTAAACAAGATGAAAATTCTTTTAAACTAAAACCTACATACCTAAAAGTAAACTGTGATATTTTAAAAAAATTGAAAGAAATTATTCCTGATGTATCTAATACTTTATATAAAAGTATTTTTGAAATTATTTTACCGTTGCAAATCAAATGTAAAAACAATTGTTCGGATATGGTAAGTGATGATGATGAACTTTTTAAAGAACTCATAAACTCTATCAAAACTGAATTAAATTCAGTGATTAAAAAACTATTTAAATGCGAAGGTTGCATTGTAAATCATCCTTCACAAACAAGACATGATTGCATTATAATAAGTGTTGATAATAGAATTAAATATATTGGTGAAGATATATTTTTATGTATTAATTTTAAAAATATAAGAGATTCTTTAAGGCAGAAAAAAAATTTTCATTTATTTTGTGATAGGTTTTTTGAATTGAAATGTTATGAAGATTATAAAAATGCATTAATATAAGTACAGCTATTCTATTTAAATTTCTGTGTTTGTTTGATGTTCTGACTATGTTTTTTTTCCTTATGTTTTTTTTAATAGAAATATATTGAAATTTTAGTTTTAATTTTAAAGCAAACATGTATATCAAATGTCAGTAAATGGATATTGCTGTTAATTTTATGTTAATTAATGTAAGAAAATTCTAAGTATATTTTATGTGTAATACAGAAACTTGTTCTTTGGAAATAAATAAATGTATTTAATAGAAAAGCTTCTTGGTGAAATGAATGTATTTTTATTTTTTATAACAATTTTTTTAAGTATTGTATGTTTACAGTGCAGTATATGCTTCAAGTGATTCACTCGTGTTGAAAATTTAAGAGTTTATGAAGCGATTATTCGCTGAACTTATGTGATATATTTGTAAGGTTTCTTGAATACGAGTAATCTGAAGAGATATTTGAAATCTCATGAAAGAAACATCAGATGTAGTGTATGTCCTAAGAAATTTAAGTTTATAGTTTGAAAAGTCGCGAAGCTTCTCGTCTTAGAATTTTGTAGTGAATAATCACAAGTTCTTTTCATGTAAAAAGGATATGAAAACTTATAAAGTTACTTTTAAGAGTAAATCATGATAAAAAATATTTAGTGAGCATAAGAATTTAAAACAATATGAATCTTTACATCGTATTGAATGTTCGGACATTTTTTCAAGTAAAACAGAATTTGAAGAAAATCTCACGAACCTTTTTTTTTTTTTTTTTTTTTTTTTAATTTTGCTGGTGTCAAAAGAAACAGAAATATGCTGATGATGATGTTTTGAAACAGCATGATACTTCTCTTCTTATAAATTGCATCCATTGTTTACAAGTGTTTAAAAGAAAAAGTGATCTCTTATACCACATTCGAATGCGAAATGGTTTGATACGAATCTTACAAAAACGAAGAAACGTTGACATCGTTAATACATGCAAGTCTTCTAAAATCGCAAGTCTTAATAGTATGTTCGCAATTGAATCGATTTGCTAGAACATAGAAAATGATCATGTCTTAGATGTACTTCTTGAATATATAAAATTGTAGTTAGTAGGGAAAAAATGAGTTATGATGTAGTTTTACACTGAGTTATGATATCGGTGTTTGAAATGGTAATCAATAGTTACATTTAAAATGTGTCGTAAGTGTGAAAATGCAGAAATAAAAGAGCTTTGGCGAATTTAATAAACGTGGTTCAATGTGGTTGATGGAAAAATTTGTTCCATGTGAATTAAATAGTGTAAGATATGAACCTCTTTCTCTCAATAGTTAATTATTCAATTGTAAGACAATTAAACTTTAAATATATATGCATATAGTACATGTAATGATTAATATTACATTGATTAATGTAAATAACTGATGATATGTGTATTAACATGGTGAATGTTCGCTTTTATGAAGTTCTAAGCATTACTTTAAATACCATTCATAAAACTTTTATCTCATATATACAAACATGAAAATATCTATTGAGTTTTCGTTTATTCTTTGGAATGTATGAAAGTTTAAATATTTTTTTAATTTAATGTAGATTGGAGTAAAATATCTGTATCTTTCTTCATTTCAATCGGTAATATCTGTATGCTGGTAAAGGTACGTATGTTCGTAAGAATTATACTGTGTCACATTTTTGACAATCTTCTTTCATTCATATTAGCTAATAAGAGAATTATTGAAGTTAGTAAAGTAATGAAAATCAACGTTATTGAAAGAAAACTCTAAAAGCATTTACATTTCCAGAAATATATCAAAGTTTCTTTTCTTAAAAACAGCAGGTGTATCGTAGTTTTTATTTCTATTTCATTAAAAGCTGAACTTGTAAAATAAAAATTTTCTATTAGTGTAAGGTAAACAAAAAGAAAATCAAGAGACAATCCGTATCATGAATGAAATTCAAGTCTTACATCAGATTAAAAAGAAATATTCTGAATCTAAATGTTTATGCCTATTTAGCACAAAATGCGTTTATTTGTGTTATAAATTTAACTAAAACCATTCTTATAACAGTATGTTGCCTTTAAACTGGGTAAAAGTGTTAAGTATATTTTCTGATGGTATTGATATACTTGTCAAAGAAGTTCTAGAAACCTCAAATGTCGAAAGAGCATATGATAAGAATCTCCTTTCCTATCGCTACGTCAGTTACAGGTTAAGGGGTGGCTTGAATGGATAAAGGTAATGTTTGTGCAAAAATATAGTAGTTCTATTTTGAAATGAGAAATAATTCGCTTTTTGTCAATTAAGGAAACTTGTGGTATTATTAAACAGAATGTCAGTGAAAGACATTGCGTTTGCATAGTGAATTATGAAGGTACTGAAAGGTAGTAAAGAAGGTGAATGAAAGAATTAATTTGAACAAATAAGGTAAGGCTATCATTAAAAGAAAAAACTGTTTAAAAGATGTATGTTAGAATTAAAAGTAAGATGTTAAAATTTAAAAAGATGTAACAGAGTAAAACCAAAGAATACTGGTAATTCCCATCTGGAAAACAGTAATTTGAGTACGATATTGAAAAAGTTGGTTTTAAGAATTTCTTTATGCATGTGATGCAAAACAATTGCTAGTTTATCATGAGTGCTGACATAGATGCAATTAGTGCAGGAAAAATAGTAAAATTAGTATAGTTAGTGTCTCTAAAACATGAAAAAATAATAGTGTGAGCAGTGTAAATTCATTTGAAGTACTGAAATATGACATAGACTAAATATCAGAAAATGTAAGAAATATTTTGGTATGTGTGGATGAAACACTGAACGTGGTTGTAAAATTAGAAATGAAAATTATCAACACACTTAAAGGTAATCGGGATTTAAAACTAAACATGATGTTAGAAACTTTGAAGACCATAAAACTATGAGACCATAAAATTTCTGAGTAAAACCTGTAGATGATCTATTATGATCGAGGAATAAAACAAGTATTTTAAAAATTGCAAGGAAATATTTGAATATGGAGTAAATGAAAACAATCCATATCGTTAAAATGAATAAAAAGGGATAAAATGTTGGAATTACGGGTGATGAGACAGAAATAAAAACATTATAAATAAGTTAAGCTAGAATTAAGAAATATAAACACAGAAGGGAAATCATGAACGTAAGAAAAGCAATTAACAGTTATAGACTTAAGTTTTTTTAAAAAAATATTCGATAATGTAAGGACGATATTGTTAAACACGTGAAAGAAATTAGAAATTCTGTAGAAAATTTAGTAAAAGAACTAAGATCATGAAAAATAAACGTTTCTTTTTAAATACAATTTCATACCACTAAGTTAAAGTGTGTATAGAATACTAGAATGGTTTAAAAAAAGTAAATGAAGTTAAAATTCAGAATATATTGAACATTATAACGTTAAAAAAAGTGTGAAATTGCATCTAAAATTAAGTAATGTAACAAATAACAGCACGTGCGGAAACGTTTGTGAAATATAACGTATAAGTTAAAAATCAGGTATTCTGAAATTTATGAAAGGTATGAAAAAAAATAGTATGTGGTAATTAAATAAAATATTACAAATTAGAAACGTTAAGTATTAAAAAAATATGACAGTAAATGAATATGTTATTATGAAACAGAAAACCTGAGAAATAAGTTAAAGTTTCATGAAAAACTAGAAAGGATAAAAGTATCAGAATAAATTGATGAGTCGATTCCAATTCCATTTTCTTAAATAGGCTTTTTTACCTGAATCTGAATGTATCACATCAGCTTAGTGGTTAAAATCTTCAAACTACTGAGCTGGTGAGATATTTTGTTTGAGAGTTCAATTCTATATTTTGAATAATATAATTTTTTTTTTTTTAAAAAAAAAAAAGAAATTTCTAAAATAAATTAGTTTCTTTTTTCGTCCGTAGAGGACGCCATGAGCAATTCCTAAACAGATTATTTTCATTTTTCATCCCTAGAGGACGCCATGACCCCGTTGCCAATTTAAAAAAACTAACTTTAAATGAAAAGCAGGAGGTCTACAACTCAATCAGCAATCTACCAACACCTCAACTCCACTCGAAACCACGCCTACTAGTGTGGTGACGTTGCCTTTGGCCCCGCCCTCTGTGTGGCGTCATTGACCACGCCCACACCCCACACCGCGTGCAGGTGAACCCGTATTTTTATACTACTTCCGTTTTGTAAAAGTATGCCCATACTGGGCAATCTGTCCTACTTGCAATCTGTCCGATTTGCAAGAATACGCCCATACTGGGCAGGCATAACAGAGCACAGGACGCAGTACGGATTTGTAAATGAGTAACTTGTTGTCTATAGATAGAACGCTGTTTCGAGCAATTAAAGGGAATAGCGTTGCTTTACGAGCTCAAAACTTCTATAAGAGAGATGTTATGTGTGGGGTCCATGTGAGAAAACTACTGAGGATCACCTCGAAACAAGGGACCTTCTTAGCCCAGGGTATAGATGCTCCGTAGAAATGCAAGTTTTTATCAATTTTCACGGATTTTAAAGGCCGGAGAATATAGCAATTTCAGGAGATTCGTGTAATAACGAGAAGCAAACATTTAGGGCTGTACGTTTAAACATCATTATAATGATAGAACTTAAATGTACTTCTCATTCCAAGTTTTTTTTTTCACATGCTTTTAGGTTTTTATTAAGAATATTTATACATTTATGTTCATCCATACTTCTTTCTGCAGAAATTATATTTCTCATCCCAAAGGCAGTGAAACGACTCCAAATCGCTGATGCCTCCAACCTCATGCTCAACAGTATTTTTCGGATTCAATTTTTTATTCACCTTTCACCATACAGCAATTCATTTATCAGACTTAAATAAATTAAACTGTGACTCGCTTGAAAATATAACATTGTTCTAATATGATAAATGTTTCCTTACCATAGATTTTGACGAACGCCAGGCATGTTTTCTTTTCTTATTGACGAAGAATTCCTTCTTTCTGATCGCCCATTGCATACGTGTGCTCTAATGATTCTTCCAACAGTTTTAACATTAACTATTGTGGCGATACTAAAGGAACTTGTTTTTGTTACTCACCAACCGCGTGCCCGCATCTCTAACCTAACCGTGAAGCACTAAATAATAACATCAATTATTTAGTGCTTCACGAGCATTGCAACTGCATTCCTGGATCATTTTATTTCCATCTGTGTTTATTTATATGTATTACGGAACTGGCTACTAGTGATCTCCCAACCGCTGATGACAAGCAAATGGCTCACATTGCTATAAAACCTGCCCCATTTTGCCGTAATGATCCCAATCTTTGGGTTTTTTTTTTTTTTTTTTTTTCAATTAGACGCCCAATTCAAGCTTGGAGGTATAACACGTGATGACACGAAATTTTATACCACAATTTCTGCCCTCGACACCGAAATTCTACAGTCAATCTGTGAGTTCTGAGACTGAACCACCCTCGGTTACCCTTGGTTCTGAAACCACCCTCGGTTAACAAATATGAGGTGTTGAAAAATAAATTAATTTTAGTGTATGAGGAGTCTGAAAATACCAAACTAAAGCAACTGTTGAAGAATTTGCTACTGAGTGATATGCACCCATCCCAGTTATTGTCAAAAATGCAGGAACTTGCAGGTGACAAATTTAAATTGTATGTTTTACAATCATTGTAGCTCAACTGTCTCCCGAGCAATATCCAGGCTAGTCTTGCTATTATTAACGAAAATCTACCCCAATTGGCTCAAATGGCAGAGGAAATTCATGATGTTCTCCAGCCACAAGCAATTAATCAAGTTCAGCATCTCAGTGTTGGTATTTCATCCCTCCAGCAACAAATCCAGGAATTATCATTGCAGGTTGCAGCTTTTCAGACACGATCTCAGTATCACTCGCGCGGCAGATCAAGGTCAAGGAACCAACATAATAGGAACTTCCAACCATAGAGCTGTAATGTACTAGAGAGAGAAACGGCAACCCTGAAGGGGAACAGGAATACGAACCACGTGACATTTGGTACATTTCCCAGATCGTATTTCCCGCGAATCTTCCTTACCATTACAGTTCTATGGAGAATTTGTGAGAAGCAAGTGTTTTGCGTGTAAGCGCATTGTTTCAGACTTCAAAAATGATACTTTCGTGCTCCGCATATGGATGTAATTCCAGATATGTGAAAGATGGAGGAGTAACATTTCACAACTGAGCTTTTTCTAATGTTTTAAAACCTAATTTTATAAAATGTAGAGGTTTTTTTATCCACTCTACTTGCCTTTTTCTAATAAAAAATAGATTTTCTAATTTTATATAATATATGCATACTTGAAATAACATTTAAATAAAAGTATCTTAATATATATGTATGTTTCTAATAACTGTTTTCTGAAAAAAATGTTAAAATTTTAGTAATACAATATAATTTTAATTAGTCTAGTATTCTGCTTTGGCGACATTTTTTATACGCCAACAGACTGTTTTGAATGCGTTTGTTTATATATTCTTTGCGTTTGCTCATGCGGACATGTGCGAAGTAGTAATGTATGTATTTAATACTTGGTAATGTTGATGTAACACTGTGTAAGAACTGCATAAAATTATGTTTTTTTAGGGGGGACATGAATGACTTTATTTATATCCTTTTCTTGCATCCAAATATAACAAATTTGTTTACCTTCAATCACGTATTTTCTTTCTTATATCATGTTTCTGGCATTTATTCAGATATTAATAATTTGTTAAGTATTAAGAAAATAGCAATTATATAGCAATTAAATTTCAAAACTTTAATAGTTTTAAGTTTCTTTTTAAAAATAATGAACATTATTTAAATTTTACCTTCTAAAATTATATAAAATAAGTGCGACTACATTGTGCAACGTGCATAATATATATATATATATATAATATATATATAATATATATATATTTGCTAGTAAAAGGAAGTCTTAATTTACCAACTTTTTGTTTCATAATTTAATTATTTACCACTCTCTCTCTTCCTTTTAACTTATATCTGCTATATTGACATTCATTTTTAGTTCATTTTATTTAATATCTTTCTCACTTTGATTTGCCTACTCTGTAGTTCTCTGTAATACACCGTATTAACACTCAATTTCCTTTTTGTACTATTTTCTGTTTTCACTCATTCTTCTTATGTTATCTATTTTTTTTATTTTTTATTCTGTCCTGAGTACTAAAAAGCCTTCTTTTTTATTTATTTATTTTACTTATTTATTTTTTAGTTTGCTATTAGTTTATTATTTATTATTTAGTTTATTATTTAGTTATTAGTTTATTATTTAGTTTGTTCTCTCCAGTTTTTTTAATTTTATTTTAAATTTGGTAGACACCGATGGACATATTGCAAAATATTATTCTACAGCATGAAAATTATTTAAATTTTAAAAATTAAAATTTAAAATAAAGTTAAATTTTAAAATAAAGTGTTCAATTTTAGGGAAATTATTAATTTTGGCTGGTGTTTATCGATCTAATAACCTCTTCTGCAAATTCAACGGCAGCTTCTGCGAAATGACGTCTTTCCAAGTTCGCATTTCGAACTGAGAGAAAAGAGAGAAAAAAATCGCCAGCCATGGCGATAGTACGCCAAAGTCTGGATTCAGTTCCATTTCATGCCCAAACTCCTGCAGCTCATTCCTGTGCCACTTTTTCACCCGGTTTTGAATGGCGATGCTCCGTCTAGTATATAACAGGTCTATGCTTCCAACGCCCGCAGTCCAGTGAGCAAAGAGAAATTTGTTTCTATCACTCGCGATATGGTGATAAAGGCCGTAAGCCCCCATGCAGATTCCAACAAACTTCTTTATCCTGAGTGGGCCGTCACTCGAAGCTACGAGTGGCAGTGGACAGTGTATTAGTCGATTATTTGTAACTAATAAATTGGCAGGCAGGCACTTTCTTGTTGCTACAGGTGCGGCCATTTCAGTCGTACCTCTCTCTCTTCTTACCGAATCAAAACGTTCGGCAGGAAAATTAAACTTATTTTCAACTAATAGCTCAAAAATCGCAACATTTGGAGAGATATTAATGTCTTTAGACTTTGGTTTGCGTCGCAAATTTCAATGGCCATAGCTGCGGTTTCGAACCCAATAATTGGCGCTGACTTTCTGCAAAAATTTTCTCTTTGGTTGACATTAAAAATCGACGCTTACTCGACTCAATCACGCAATTGTCTGCTGTAGGTGGTATTGGAAATACCACTAATTTGGGAATTAAATTAATAGCCGGTAATTTTCCTTTCCACAAACTACTTGAGCCGTATCCTAATGTCATCCGTTCGGTAACCGGAAAACCAGCTGCTGACCACGGTATTGGGCATCACATAGAGACCACTGGACCACCAATCTTCGCTAAAGCAAGGGAGTTGCCTCTTGAGAAAGTAAGTGCCGCAAAAAAAGAATTTAAATGTATGCTTGAACAGGGAATTTGTCAGCCCTCAAAAAGCTCATCGGCCAGTCCACTGTACATGGTCTCCAAGAAAAGCGGCGACTGGCGTCCTTGTGGGGACTAGCGACGTCTTAACGCAGTTACTTTAAGTGACAAATATCCAGTTTCTCATATTCAGGACTGCATGCAAGTCTCGGAAGGCAAAAGTGTTTTTTCTACGTTAGATTTGACTCGAGCAATGTGACATCAGATCCCAGTAAATCCACTTGATATACCAAAAACTGTTGTCATACCTCCTTTTGTATTATTCGAATTTCCTGTTATGATTTTTGGGTTGTGTAATGCCGCACAAACGTTTCAGGGTTTCATAAATGAAGTCCTTCATGACTTAGATTTTTGTGTGCCATATTTCGATGATATTCTTGTAGCTTCGACAAACGAAAATGAGCACATCGAACACCTTCGTTTAGTTCTTGACCGATTTTAGTCCTACGATATAGTTGTCAATCCATCAAGATGTGTTTTCGGAAAAACCCAAGTGTCATTCCTTGGTCATCAGGTTTCCTCGGAGGGTGTTCGCCCGCTTAGTGAAAGAGTTACTGCTATCCAGAATTTCCCAGAACACAAAACTGTCCAAAGGTTGCGACGTTTTCTGGCCATGTTGAACTTTTATCGTCGCTTCCTCCTTCATGCCGCTGCAAAGCAGGCGCCTTTGCATACATATTTAATCGGCAGCAAAAGGAAAGATACGCGGCCAATTATTCGGTCGGCCGAATATCGCACAGCCTTTGCACAATGTAAGGAGGACCTAGCGTCGGCATCAACACTTAGCTATCCTTCTAACCACGTTAGCATTAATGATTGACGCGTCTAATTCAGCCATGGGTGGGGTTTTGCAAAAGCTTATAGACGGAGCATGAAAGCCACTGGCATTCTTCTGAAAAACGTTTTCTGCAGCACAATCAAAATATAGCACGAATGGTCGCGAACTTCTTAGTGCGTTAGAGGCAGGTAAACATTTTCGTCGTATAATGGAAGGTCGAGTGTTTTCTATCTATACCGACCACGAGCCTCTGATTTTCGCCTTCCAACAAGAGCCTGATAGGACCTCCCTCAGGCAAATGCGTCACCTCGATTACTCGATTACATCAGTTTACAATTGATATTAGGCTTGATGAAGGCTCTCAAAATACGGTCGCTGATTGCTCTGTCCAGAATTGAAGAGGTTCAGTTGCCTTCAACAACAGATTTCTCCGCCATTGCAGAGTGTCAGAATTAAGATTTAGAATTACAAAATCTTTTGTCTGACATAGCTTCACATGAACTTCATTTATTACCTATGCAGCTGAACCAAATCTTTCACTGTACTGCGATGTTTGGAACAATGTAGTGCGGCCATATATTCAACTGAAATTTCGACATGGTATTTTAGCAGTCTTTACAATTTATCCCATCCTGGCATCAGGGCTTCCCGCCTGTTAATTCAACAGCTTTTTGTATGGCCTGGCGTGTAGAAGGACATCGCTGTATGGGTTAGAGCATGTGCGGACTGTCAAAGGTAAAAAATCCATAGACACACTCGAACTCCATTGCAACACTTTGAGTTAGCATCTGCTCGCTTTAGCCATATACACATCGATTTGCTTGGACACTTACTTCATTCACAAAGTTATACATACCTCCTTACGTGTATCGACAGGCATACACGTTGGCCAGAGGCTATCCCTATTGTTGATATTTCAACTGACACAGTGTCCAAAACATTGAAGTATTATATAAGGTTATTAATACAAAATTAATGAAAAATATAATGAAAAAAGTAAGTAAAAACAATAAAGCAATTAAACGGCAGTGTTATCCTACATTATTTAGAATTAGGTTACATAAATAGTTATGCAGTTCAAAGAGTTGAGAGATGATTACAAATATTGCAGTATTCTGATTACCTGTGATCTTTTATACAGTGTAAGACATAATGAAATTACATTTTAAAAATTTGCCCCCTAGTTCTATGCCTCCAGAGAGCGCAAATGAAGCGTGTGCTCTGAGCACCACTGTAAAATGTTATTAAACATATTCAAGTTATCAGTGTCCCATCAGGTGCTTGAGACAGGCAGTTCTGTGAGCATCTCCAGGTCTTGCATGGTGAAACTGAGCTGTCATGGGACAAGAGCGACAAAGCGCTCTTGTCCCATGACATAATGACCATAATGATCAGGTCGTTAAACACAAATATTAAACATTAAACAAATCTAGGAGCTGCTTGGCACGCCCCGGTGGCTCGTCTGACTCCAGATCAGAAGGTTACGTGTTCAAATCACGTCCGGGTCAAGTACCGGTCTTAGCTTTTTGAATATTCCAGTGATCAATACGGTAGCATATCGTACTTAGAAAGACAGTACTTGATGGACTAAATTTTCGATCTCATTAAACGGTGCAATCATTTTCGCAATGGGTGAAATTATTCCCTTCTTGTTTCATTGATTCAGCTTTGTCGCATTCTTTAATTCAGCTTTTAATGATATTTTTAATTTTAGTATTTGTACCTCCATTTCCCTCTAAATACATTTAATTGAATCAATTCAGGGCAATCGTGCAAAACAGACAACTGAATATTCAAAGCGATATACTAACTATCACTGTCTTATAATAATACAAAATTATCTCTGATACCTCAATTTTACATTATTTGTTATTTTTCACTTTCAGGACAAATTCGCTGCCGAACTTTTCTTTAGGTATGAAATTCTTAAAAAACACTGTCCACTTTTTCTTCACCAGACAATAATTCGAACTTCTGAGCAAAAGATTATTATATTGTTTATATATAATCTTTTTTTTTTAATCTGAATCTTTTCCCTTGCCATCAGGCCTGGATTTCTAAGGATCATTACCTGTCGATTTCCATAGGGCCAAAGGCCTTTTGTGTTACTGGGGACACTAGTGGTATGTGTTCCTAGCAGTGGGCGGAAAATTTCCTTCTGCTGAGGCATACGATCATCGAATGATAAGCAGTTGTGTAGATATGGTAAAAGAATACATTTCTTGCTGAGGCATAATCAGGAGTCTTTGGCAATTATTGTGCAGTCGTTCAATTAATACGCATGGTATGGTGAAGGCAATTAAGTCGCGTGGCATTTACTGAAAATGGAAATTCGATCGAAAGCTGACTCAGGAAGGCAATTTGGGTATGAGTGCGCAATTTACACGTGGAAACTTGAAATAGTACGTTCCTTAGATAAAAGCAAAGTAAAAGTCCATAAAGCAAAGGCATAAATCCAAAGAGATTGAAAAATTCGTTAATGTGCGATCCTAATTAAAAGCCTAGCGATGCTGCATTCAAGCAAAAAATTATTAGGCTTGCCGTCATTCACAAACCTGAATTCATTTCACTATGATAAAGTTCTTTAAATAGCTGTAATAGCTGATTTCAATTGTTTATTTTTTTAATTGCGAAATTTTTTTATCCCTGCTATATTTTGGTATGGGACTTATCTAGCAAATGTTTTGCCAGTTTTAGGAGAAATTAATGTATTAAAACTTTTTTCAAATTTACCATAAAATTTTGCACCCCTTAAATATATGTAGTTTTTTTTTTTATTATTATTTATTTTATTTTATTTTATTTTATTTTATTTTTTATTTATTTATTTATTTATTTATTTATTTATTTGAGTTAAAAAAATGTGTTACTCCTGTAAAGTAAGCTTTCGTAGAAAATCGCTCCCTTATTAATTGCTTTACAGAATTAAACTAGGGTAAAAACTCTAAATTAGAAGAAAATGGCACATTTCAATTTTAGCTACTTTTCTAACCGATTTTCATTTATGAAATGAAAAATAGTTAGCTTTCTAACCTCTTTCAACAAGTACTAGTTACATTTATGGTACCATTCAGAACTCGGATTAAACTAGAATTTACTTGGATAACAATTTCAGACATAAAAGTCAAATTAAATTTATGCTATAATTTTAAAATAAATATGCAGATAACACACATTTTTTTAAACCCTAATTCCTCCAGGGAAAAAAAACTGTTCTGCTTTTGAGACCTCCTATAATATGCTAACAACTCGGCCATAGGGAAATTCGAAAAGAAAACAGAACATATGACCCGGATGTGATTTGAACACGCAACCTTCTGATCTGGAGTCAGACGCGCTACCGTTGCGCCACCGAACCTCATTTTGCAGCAGGACAATTTGGAAATTAATTCAATTACAGTGCTTGTACAACTTTTCAGTGATTGAAGACTATTTCTGTAAAAGCGGACTTTATTTTTCACAGCACTAATTAATTTTCATTTACTTTTTAAACTGTTAGATTATAAGTTACATAAATTTTGTAATAAGTAGATTTGAGATTTACAATTTCAATTACAAAAACACAATTAAAGATTTATAACCTGTGTGTACAAAAATAACTAGATACGTATTCGTATTAATGTTGTGTACATTATGTGTCACTAAACTCGTTCTGCAGACGATTTCTTGATTTAATCATAAACATCGACACAACTTTCGATTTTATTCATTATTAGAATGTTGAACAGCAAAATGAAGTAAAAGTAATTTATTATAAAAGTTACTTTTCTAGCAAAATAAAACTAAGGAATGTTTTTAACTTTTGTGTACAGACTTGATTGCAAATGTTGAATTATAAGCTATGTTCTACTGGTATGTATTTTTTAATGGTAATACCCACAGAATGTTTATTTTAAGTACAGAAACCTATAATGGACCATATGTTTTTTCGGACATTTGTATTTCCCTGTTTTATTTTCAAATATCAGTTACAAAATATTAAAGGAATATCTTTTCTTCTTCTTTGCTTTTCTTCTTTTGTTTATTATTAATCACCGTTTTAAACCCTGTTTGTTTTGGGAAGTGTAATTAAAAGCTTTATGTAAAAAAATAATTAATTAGTTAGTTAATTATTCAAAAAGCTTTGATAATGAGCTCATATAAGAATATTGTGTTTATTCTTAACCTAGGTAAGAACTAATTTTAGTAGAGATTTCGAAGAAATGCTATGCTTCCCAAGTTTTCCTCCAACTCACTACATATATATTCGAAAGTATATAAAGGCCGGAGAATGTAGCACTTTCAGAAGAGTTGTGTAAATAACCAGAAACAACGTATAAAGCTGTACGTTTAAACATCGTTATAACAATAGAACTTAGATATACTACTCATCTGAAGAAAGTTTTTTTTTTTTTTTTTTTTTTTTTTTTTTTTTTTTTTTTTCCCACATGCTTTTAGTTTTTTTTAAGAATATTTATAGACTTATGTTCATCCATACTTTTTATATTTCTCATACCAAAGGCTAATGCCAAACTGCTATTGCCTCCATATTCATGCTCGACAGTAGGCAATACGTTTTTCGGATTCAATTTTCATTCACATTTCATCATACAGCAATTCCTTTATCAGATCTGAATTAAATTGCTTGAAAATATAACATTTTTCTCATATGATAAAAATTGCGTACCATAGATTTTGCCGAACGCCAGGCGTGTTTTCGTTTCTGGTTGACGAAGAGTTCATTCTTGCTGATGGCCCATTGCATGCATGTGCTCTAATGATTCTTCGAACAGTTTGAGCATTAACTATTACTGTAAACTATTCTTCTAAATTCGCTATCAGCTTCCCAGTGTTAATAACTGGATGTTTTTTGGTTTTGCAAGATAAAGCTCCGACCCCTTCGAATTAGCTACGAATGTAGTCCAGGCTTAAGTGCATTAGGAACAGTTCCATGCAATTTCCACCTTTTCAATGTACCAACAGTGGCGTGACTAGAAATTTGGGGGCATTTAGGCAAAACTTCAAATAAATAAATGTATGTATAGTGCAAAATCAATTAAAATAAATAATACCTTTCAAATTCCACCCAAATTCATATCGGACTAAGCATACGCAAAAAGCAAACGAGCAAAAACGAAAAAAACCAGAAGTACACTAATAAACTGCAAGAAAAAGGGGGAAAAACTTGTCAAAATCAAAAATGATATAAGAAATTTACATCTTGTGTTGCATCATCGGTCAAGGGGTTGGTACAAGGAAAGAATAAAATCAGCCTGTTTCTGAATCAATAAAGACAAAAATTAAAGTTTCAAACCTAAAATGGTTTCAGAAAAACAATTGAAGTAATTTTATCCTTGTCAGGCCAATCCCTGCAGGCCAAATTAAGCAGTGTAAAAACACTTCAAAATTATAGCTACAAAAGAAAAAAAAAAAAAAAAACAATTAAAATTCTAATAATAATCAATTCAATTTAAGTGGACCGAGTCTAAAGAACATGTAGTATAACAGAGGTAATCCAACATGAAAATCTGAATTAAAATTATAAAAATAATTTTTTTTTTAAATAAAGGGAGGTTCTAGTTCTTAAAACCTGTAACATTAAAGAAATAAAAGTTATGAAATAAATTTGTTCTGTTTGGTAGCAAAATGCCGTTGCTAAGCCTACATATGCTAAGTAATGGATTTAGATAAATTACGAATTTTAAACTAATAAATAAAAATAGCAATATATAATAAAATTAGTCAGTAATTTGCCACCAAACAGAACGAATATATACATATTTTTATATTTCACTTTTTTCCACTTTTATGACGTTGCTTGATACGGCCAAGTGACGCAACTTGAGCACGTCTGACACCAGATATTACAGAATTACATGTAAAATTTAGGCAATAATTAAAATTTTTTTAAAAATACAAATTAATCAGTCATTAAACACAAATATTAAATGTTAAACAAATCTAGAGGTGCTTGGCATGGCCCGGTGGCGCAACGGTAGCGCGTCTGACTCCAGATCAGAAGGTTGCGTGTTCAAATCACGTCCGGGTCAAGTACTTATACTAGCTTTTGGGATATCCCAGTGATCAATAGGTTAGCATATCGTACTTTTTTAAGACATTACTTGATGGATTAAACTTTCTCTTTCAGTAAACGTTGCAATCATTTTTCGCATTGGGTGAAATTATTCCATTCTTGTTTCATTAATTCAGCTTTTGATGATATTTTTAATTTTAGTATATGTACCTCCATTTCCCTCTAAATATATTTAATTGAATCAATTCAGGGCAATCGTGCAAAAACCACAATAGAATATTCAAAGCGATATACTTACTATCACTGTCTTATAATAATACAAAATTATCTCTGACACCTCAATTTTACATTATTTGTTATTTTTCACCATCAGGACAAATTCGCCGCCGAACTTTTCTTTAGGTATGAAATTCTTAAAAAACACAGTCCACTTTTTCTTCACCAGACAATAATTCGAACTTCTGACCAAAAGATTATTATATTGTTTTTATATAATCTTTTTTTTAATCTGAATCTTTTCCCTTGCCATCAGGCCTGGATTTCTAAGGATCATTACCTGTCGATTTCCATAGGGCCAAAGGCCTTTTGTGTTACTGGGGACACTGGTGGTATGTGTTCCTAGCAGTGGGCGGAAAATTTCCTTCTGCTGAGGCATACGATCATCGAATGATAAGCAGTTGTGTAGATATGGTAAAAGAATACATTTCTTGCTGAGGCATAATCAGGAGTCTTTGGCAATTATTGTGCAGTCGTTCAATTAATACGCATGGTATGGTGAAGGCAATTAAGTCGCGTGGCATTTACTGAAAATGGAAATTCGATCGAAAGCTGACTCAGGAAGGCAATTTGGGTATGAGTGCGCAATTTACACGTGGAAACTTGAAATAGTACGTTCCTTAGATAAAAGCAAAGTAAAAGTCCATAAAGCAAAGGCATAAATCCAAAGAGATTGAAAAATTCGTTAATGTGCGATCCTAATTAAAAGCCTAGCGATGCTGCATTCAAGCAAAAAATTATTAGGCTTGCTGTCATTCACAAACCTGAATTCATTTCACTATGATAAAGTTCTTTAAATAGCTGTAATAGCTGGTTTGATTTGTTTATTTTTTTAATTGCGAATTTTTTTTATCCCTGCTATATTTTGGTATGGAACTGATCTAGCAAATGTTTTGCCTGTTTTAGGAGAAATTAATGTATTAAAACTTTTTTCAAATTTACCATAAAATTTTGCACCCCTTAAATATATGTTGCTTTTTATTATTATTTATTTATTTATTTATTTATTTTTTTTTTTTTTTTTTTTGAGTTAAAAAAATGTGTTACTCCTGTAAAGTAAGCTTTCGTAGAAAATCGCTCCCTTATTAATTGCTTTACAGAATTAAACTAGGGTAAAAAGTCTAAATTAGAAGAAAATGGCACATTTCAATTTTAGCTACTTTTCTAACCGATTTTCATTTATGAAATGAAAAATAGTTAGCTTTCTAACCTCTTTCAACAAGTACTAGTTACATTTATGGTACCATTCAGAAGTCGGATTAAACTAGAATTTACTTGGATAACAATTTCAGACATAAAAGTCAAATTAAATTTATACTATAATTTTAAAATAAATATGCAGATAACACACATTTTTTTAAACCCTAATTCCTCCAGGGAAAAAAACTGTTCTGCATTTGAGACCTCCTATAATATGCTAACAACTCGGCCATAGGGAAATTCGAAAAGAAAACAGAACATATGACCCGGACGTGATTTGAACACGCAACCTTCTGATCTGGAGTCAGACGCGCTACCGTTGCGCCACCGAGCCTCACTTTGCAGCAGGACAATTTGGAAATTAATTCAATTACAGTGCTTGTACAACTTTTCAGTGATTGAAGACTATTTCTGTAAAAGCGGACTTTATTTTTCACAGCACTAATTAATTTTCATTTACTTTTTAAACTGTTAGATTATAAGTTACATAAATTTTGTAATAAGTAGATTTGAGATTTACAATTTCAATTACAAAAACACAATTAAAGATTTATAACCTGTGTGTACAAAAATAACTAGATACGTATTCGTATTAATGTTGTGTACATTATGTGTCACTAAACTCGTTCTGCAGACGATTTCTTGATTTAATCATAAACATCGACACAACTTTCGATTTTATTCATTATTAGAATGTTGAACAGCAAAATGAAGTAAAAGCTATTTATTATAAAAGTTACTTTTCTAGCAAAATAAAACTAAGGAATGTTTTTAACGTTTGTGTACAGACTTGATTGCAAATGTTGAATTATAAGCTATGTTCTACTAGTATGTATTTTTTAATGGTAATACCCACAGAATGTTTATTTTAAGTACAGAAACCTATAATGGACCATATGTTTTTTCGGACATTTGTATTTCCCTGTTTTATTTTCAAATATCAGTTACAAAATATTAAAGGAATATCTTTTCTTCTTCTTTGCTTTTCTTCTTTTGTTTATTATTAATCACCGTTTTAAACCCTGTTTGTTTTGGGAAGTGTAATTAAAAGCTTTATGTAAAAAAATAATTAATTAGTTAGTTAATTATTCAAAAAGCTTTGATAATGAGCTCATATAAGAATATTGTGTTTATTCTATACCTAGGTAAGAACTAATTTTAGTAGAGATTTCGAAGAAATGCTATGCTTCCCAAGTTTTCCTCCAACTCACTACATATATATTCGAAAGTATATAAAGGCCGGAGAATGTAGCACTTTCAGAAGAGTTGTGTAAATAACCAGAAACAACGTATAAAGCTGTACGTTTAAACATCGTTATAACAATAGAACTTAGATATACTACTCATCTGAAGTAAGTTTTTTTTTTTTTTTTTTTTTCCACATGCTTTTAGTTTTTAGGATTCAATTTTCATTCACATTTCATCATACAGCAATTCTTTTATCAGATCTGAATTAAATTGCTTGAAAATATAACATTTTTCTCATATGATAAAAGTTTGCGTACCATAGATTTTGCCGAACGCCAGGCGTGTTTTCGTTTCTGGTTGACGAAGAGTTCATTCTTGCTGATGGCCCATTGCATGCATGTGCTCTAATGATTCTTCGAACAGTTTTAGCATTAACTATTACTGTAAACTATTCTTCTAAATTCGCTATCAGCTTCCCAGTGTTAATAACTGGATGTTGTTTGGTTTTGCAAGATAAAGCTCCGACCCCTTCGAATTAGCTACGAATGTAGTCCAGGCTTAAGTGCATTAGGAACAGTTCCATGCAATTTCCACCTTTTCAATGTACCAACAGTGGCGTGACTAGAAATTTGGGGGCATTTAGGCAAAACTTCAAATAAATAAATGTATGTATAGTGCAAAATCAATTAAAATAAATAATACCTTTCAAATTCCACCCAAATTCATATCGGACTAAGCATACGCAAAAAGCAAACGAGCAAAAACGAAAAAAACCAGAAGTACACTAATAAACTGCAAGAAAAAGGGGGGAAAACATGTCAAAATCAAAAATGATAAAAGAAATTTACATCTTGTGTTGCATCAGCGGTCAAGGGGTTGGTACAATGAAAGAATAAAATTAGCCTGTTTCTCAATCAATAAAGACAAAAATTAAAGTTTCAAACCTAAAATGGTTTCAGAAAAACAATTGAAGTAATTTTATCCTTGTCAGGCCAATCACTGCAGGCCAAATTAAGCAGTGTAAAAACACTTCAAAATTATAGCTACAAAAGCAAAAAAAACAATTAAAATTCTAATAATAATCAATTCAATTTAAGTGGACCGAGTCTAAAGAACATGTAGTATAACAGAGGTAATCCAACATATGAAAATCTGAATTAAAATTATAAAAATAATTTTTTTTTTTTTTAAATAAAGGGAGGTTCTAGTTCTTAAAAACTGTAACATTAAAGAAATAAAAGTTATGAAATAAATTTGTTCTGTTTGGTAGCAAAATGCCGTTGCTAAGCCTACATATGCTAAGTAATGGATTTAGATAAATTACGAATTTTAAACTAATAAATAAAAATAGTAATATATAATAAAATTAGTCAGTAATTTGCCACCAAACAGAACGAATATACACATATTTTTATATTTCACTTTTTTCCACTTTTAAGACGTTGCTTGATACGGCCAAGTGACGCAACTTGAGCACGTCTGACTCCAGATATTACAGAATTACATGTAAAATTTAGGCAATAATTAAAATTTTTTAAAAAATACAAATTAATCAGTCATTAAACACAAATATTAAATGTTAAACAAATCTAGAGGTGCTTGGCACGGCCCGGTGGCGCAACGGTAGCGCGTCTGACTCCAGATCAGAAGGTTGCGTGTTCAAATCACGTCCGGGTCAAGTACTTATCTTAGCTTTTGGGATATCCCAGTGATCAATAGGTTAGCATATCGTACTTTTTTAAGACATTACTTCATGGATTAAACTTTCTCTTTCAGTAAACGTTGCAATCATTTTTCGCATTGGGTGAAATTATTCCATTCTTGTTTCATTAATTCAGCTTTTGATGATATTTTTAATTTTAGTATATGTACCTCCATTTCCCTCTAAATATATTTAATTGAATCAATTCAGGGCAATCGTGCAAAAACCACAATAGAATATTCAAAGCGATATACTTACTATCACTGTCTTATAATAATACAAAATTATCTCTGACACCTCAATTTTACATTATTTGTTATTTTTCACCTTCAGGACAAATTCGCCGCCGAACTTTTCTTTAGGTATGAAATTCTTAAAAAACACAGTCCACTTTTTCTTCACCAGACAATAATTCGAACTTCTGAGCAAAAGATTATTATATTGTTTTTATATAATCTTTTTTTTAATCTGAATCTTTTCCCTTGCCATCAGGCCTGGATTTCTAAGGATCATTACCTGTCGATTTCCATAGGGCCAAAGGCCTTTTGTGTTACTGGGGACACTAGTGGTATGTGTTCCTAGCAGTGGGCGGAAAATTTCCTTCTGCTGAGGCATACGATCATCGAATGATAAGCAGTCGTGTAGATATGGTAAAAGAATACATTTCTTGCTGAGGCATAATCAGGAGTCTTTGGCAATTATTGTGCAGTCGTTCAATTAATACGCATGGTATGGTGAAGGCAATTAAGTCGCGTGGCATTTACTGAAAATGGAAATTCGATCGAAAGCTGACTCAGGAAGGCAATTTGGGTATGAGTGCGCAATTTACACGTGGAAACTTGAAATAGTACGTTCCTTAGACAAAAGCAAATAAAAGTCCATAAAGCAAAGGCATAAATCCAAAGAGATTGAAAAATTCGTTAATGTGCGATCCTAATTAAAAGCCTAGCGATGCTGCATTCAAGCAAAAAATTATTAGGCTTGCTGTCATTCACAAACCTGAATTCATTTCACTATGATAAAGTTCTTTAAATAGCTGTAATAGCTGGTTTGATTTGTTTATTTTTTTAATTGCGAAATTTTTTTATCCCTGCTATATTTTGGTATGGGACTCATCTAGCAAATGTTTTGCCTGTTTTAGGAGAAATTAATCTATTAAAACTTTTTTCAAATTTACCATAAAATTTTGCACCCCTTAAATATATGTAGCTTTTTTTTATTATTTATTTATTTTTATTTTTATTTTTTATTTTTATTTATTTTTTTTTTTTTTTTTGAGTTAAAAAAATGTGTTACTCCTGTAAAGTAAGCTTTCGTAGAAAATCGCTCCCTTATTAATTGCTTTACAGAATTAAACTAGGGTAAAAAGTCTAAATTAGAAGAAAATGGCACATTTCAATTTTAGCTACTTTTCTAACCGATTTTCATTTATGAAATGAAAAATAGTTAGCTTTCTAACCTCTTTCAACAAGTACTAGTTACATTTATGGTACCATTCAGAACTCGGATTAAACTAGAATTTACTTGGATAACAATTTCAGACATAAAAGTCAAATTAAATTTATACTATAATTTTAAAATAAATATGCAGATAACACACATTTTTTTAAACCCTAATTCCTCCAGGGAAAAAAACTGTTCTGCTTTTAAGACCTCCTATAATATGCTAACAACTCGGCCATAGGGAAATTCGAAAAGAAAACAGAACATATAACCCGGACGTGATTTGAACACGCAACCTTCTGATCTGGAGTCAGACGCGCTACCGTTGCGCCACCGAGCCTCACTTTGCAACAGGACAATTTGGAAATTAATTCAATTACAGTGCTTGTACAACTTTTCAGTGATTGAAGACTATTTCTGTAAAAGCGGACTTTATTTTTCACAGCACTAATTAATTTTCATTTACTTTTTAAACTGTTAGATTGTAAGTTACATAAATTTTGTAATAAGTAGATTTGAGATTTACAATTTCAATTACAAAAACACAATTAAAGATTTATAACCTGTGTGTACAAAAATAACTAGATACGTATTCGTATTAATGTTGTGTACATTATGTGTCACTAAACTCGTTCTGCAGACGATTTCTTGATTTAATCATAAACATCGACACAACTTTCGATTTTATTCATTATTAGAATGTTGAACAGCAAAATGAAGTAAAAGTAATTTATTATAAAAGTTACTTTTCTAGCAAAATAAAACTAAGGAATGTTTTTAACGTTTGTGTACAGACTTGATTGCAAATGTTGAATTATAAGCTATGTTCTACTAGTATGTATTTTTTAATGGTAATACCCACAGAATGTTTATTTTAAGTACAGAAACCTATAATGGACCATATGTTTTTTCGGACATTTGTATTTCCCTGTTTTATTTTCAAATATCAGTTACAAAATATTAAAGGAATATCTTTTCTTCTTCTTTGCTTTTCTTCTTTTGTTTATTATTAATCACCGTTTTAAACCCTGTTTGTTTTGGGAAGTGTAATTAAAAGCTTTATGTAAAAAAATAATTAATTAGTTAGTTAATTATTCAAAAAGCTTTGATAATGAGCTCATATAAGAATATTGTGTTTATTCTATACCTAGGTAAGAACTAATTTTAGTAGAGATTTCGAAGAAATGCTATGCTTCCCAAGTTTTCCTCCAACTCACTACATATATATTCGAAAGTATATAAAGGCCGGAGAATGTAGCACTTTCAGAAGAGTTGTGTAAATAACCAGAAACAACGTATAAAGCTGTACGTTTAAACATCGTTATAACAATAGAACTTAGATATACTACTCATCTGAAGTAAGTTTTTTTTTTTTTTTTTTTTTCCACATGCTTTTAGTTTTTAGGATTCAATTTTCATTCACATTTCATCATACAGCAATTCCTTTATCAGATCTGAATTAAATTGCTTGAAAATATAACATTTTTCTCATATGATAAAAGTTTGCGTACCATAGATTTTGCCGAACGCCAGGCGTGTTTTCGTTTCTGGTTGACGAAGAGTTCATTCTTGCTGATGGCCCATTGCATGCATGTGCTCTAATGATTCTTCGAACAGTTTGAGCATTAACTATTACTGTAAACTATTCTTCTAAATTCGCTATCAGCTTCCCAGTGTTAATAACTGGATGTTGTTTGGTTTTGCAAGATAAAGCTCCGACCCCTTCGAATTAGCTACGAATGTAGTCCAGGCTTAAGTGCATTAGGAACAGTTCCATGCAATTTCCACCTTTTCAATGTACCAACAGTGGCGTGACTAGAAATTTGGGGGCATTTAGGCAAAACTTCAAATAAATAAATGTATGTATAGTGCAAAATCAATTAAAATAAATAATACCTTTCAAATTCCACCCAAATTCATATCGGACTAAGCATACGCAAAAAGCAAACGAGCAAAAACGAAAAAAACCAGAAGTACACTAATAAACTGCAAGAAAAAGGGGGAAAAACATGTCAAAATCAAAAATGATAAAAGAAATTTACATCTTGTGTTGCATCAGCGGTCAAGGGGTTGGTACAAGGAAAGAATAAAATCAGCCTGTTTCTGAATCAATAAAGACAAAAATTAAAGTTTCAAACCTAAAATGGTTTCAGAAAAACAATTGAAGTAATTTTATCCTTGTCAGGCCAATCCCTGCAGGCCAAATTAAGCAGTGTAAAAACACTTCAAAATTATAGCTACAAAAGCAAAAAAAAACAATTAAAATTCTAATAATAATCAATTCAATTTAAGTGGACCGAGTCTAAAGAACATGTAGTATAACATAGGTAATCCAACATATGAAAATCTGAATTAAAATTATAAAAATAATTTTTTTTTAAATAAAGGGAGGTTCTAGTTCTTAAAAACTGTAACATTAAAGAAATAAAAGTTATGAAATAAATTTGTTCTGTTTGGTAGCAAAATGCCGTTGCTAAGCCTACATATGCTAAGTAATGGATTTAGATAAATTACGAATTTTAAACTAATAAATAAAAATAGTAATATATAATAAAATTAGTCAGTAATTTGCCACCAAACAGAACGAATATACACATATTTTTATATTTCACTTTTTTCCACTTTTAAGACGTTGCTTGATACGGCCAAGTGACGCAACTTGAGCACGTCTGACTCCAGATATTACAGAATTACATGTAAAATTTAGGCAATAATTAAAATTTTTTAAAAAATACAAATTAATCAGTCATTAAACACAAATATTAAATGTTAAACAAATCTAGAGGTGCTTGGCATGGCCCGGTGGCGCAACGGTAGCGCGTCTGACTCCAGATCAGAAGGTTGCGTGTTCAAATCACGTCCGGGTCAAGTACTTATCTTAGCTTTTGGGATATCCCAGTGATCAATAGGTTAGCATATCGTACTTATTTAAGACATTACTTGATGGATTAAACTTTCTCTTTCAGTAAACGTTGCAATCATTTTTCGCATTGGGTGAAATTATTCCATCCATTCTTGTTTCATTAATTCAGCTTTTGATGATATTTTTAATTTTAGTATATGTACCTCCATTTCCCTCTAAATATATTTAATTGAATCAATTCAGGGCAATCGTGCAAAAACCACAATAGAATATTCAAAGCGATATACTTACTATCACTGTCTTATAATAATACAAAATTATCTCTGACACCTCAATTTTACATTATTTGTTATTTTTCACCTTCAGGACAAATTCGCCGCCGAACTTTTCTTTAGGTATGAAATTCTTAAAAAACACAGTCCACTTTTTCTTCACCAGACAATAATTCGAACTTCTGAGCAAAAGATTATTATATTGTTTTTATATAATCTTTTTTTTAATCTGAATCTTTTCCCTTGCCATCAGGCCTGGATTTCTAAGGATCATTACCTGTCGATTTCCATAGGGCCAAAGGCCTTTTGTGTTACTGGGGACACTAGTGGTATGTGTTCCTAGCAGTGGGCGGAAAATTTCCTTCTGCTGAGGCATACGATCATCGAATGATAAGCAGTCGTGTAGATATGGTAAAAGAATACATTTCTTGCTGAGGCATAATCAGGAGTCTTTGGCAATTATTGTGCAGTCGTTCAATTAATACGCATGGTATGGTGAAGGCAATTAAGTCGCGTGGCATTTACTGAAAATGGAAATTCGATCGAAAGCTGACTCAGGAAGGCAATTTGGGTATGAGTGCGCAATTTACACGTGGAAACTTGAAATAGTACGTTCCTTAGACAAAAGCAAATAAAAGTCCATAAAGCAAAGGCATAAATCCAAAGAGATTGAAAAATTCGTTAATGTGCGATCCTAATTAAAAGCCTAGCGATGCTGCATTCAAGCAAAAAATTATTAGGCTTGCTGTCATTCACAAACCTGAATTCATTTCACTATGATAAAGTTCTTTAAATAGCTGTAATAGCTGGTTTGATTTGTTTATTTTTTTAATTGCGAAATTTTTTTATCCCTGCTATATTTTGGTATGGGACTCATCTAGCAAATGTTTTGCCTGTTTTAGGAGAAATTAATGTATTAAAACTTTTTTCAAATTTACCATAAAATTTTGCACCCCTTAAATATATGTTGTTGTTTTTTATTATTATTATTTTTTTTTTTTTTATTTATTTTTTTTTTTTGAGTTAAAAAAATGTGTTACTCCTGTAAAGTAAGCTTTCGTAGAAAATCGCTCCCTTATTAATTGCTTTACAGAATTAAACTAGGGTAAAAACTCTAAATTAGAAGAAAATGGCACATTTCAATTTTAGCCACTTTTCTAACCGATTTTCATTTATGAAATGAAAAATAGTTAGCTTTCTAACCTCTTTCAACAAGTACTAGTTACATTTATGGTACCATTCAGAAGTCGGATTAAACTAGAATTTACTTGGATAACAATTTCAGACATAAAAGTCAAATTAAATTTATACTATAATTTTAAAATAAATATGCAGATAACACACATTTTTTTAAACCCTAATTCCTCCAGGGAAAAAAACTGTTCTGCTTTTGAGACCTCCTATAATATGCTAACAACTCGGCCATAGGGAAATTCGAAAAGAAAACAGAACATATGACCCGGACGTGATTTGAACACGCAACCTTCTGATCTGGAGTCACACGCGCTACCGTTGCGCCACCGAGCCTCACTTTGCAGCAGGACAATTTGGAAATTAATTCAATTACAGTGCTTGTACAACTTTTCAGTGATTGAAGACTATTTCTGTAAAAGCGGACTTTATTTTTCACAGCACTAATTAATTTTCATTTACTTTTTAAACTGTTAGATTATAAGTTACATAAATTTTGTAATAAGTAGATTTGAGATTTACAATTTCAATTACAAAAACACAATTAAAGATTTATAACCTGTGTGTACAAAAATAACTAGATACGTATTCGTATTAATGTTGTGTACATTATGTGTCACTAAACTCGTTCTGCAGACGATTTCTTGATTTAATCATAAACATCGACACAACTTTCGATTTTATTCATTATTAGAATGTTGAACAGCAAAATGAAGTAAAAGCTATTTATTATAAAAGTTACTTTTCTAGCAAAATAAAACTAAGGAATGTTTTTAACGTTTGTGTACAGACTTGATTGCAAATGTTGAATTATAAGCTATGTTCTACTAGTATGTATTTTTTAATGGTAATACCCACAGAATGTTTATTTTAAGTACAGAAACCTATAATGGACCATATGTTTTTTCGGACAT
Source organism: Stegodyphus dumicola (assembly GCF_044657685.1). Classification (NCBI taxonomy): domain Eukaryota; kingdom Metazoa; phylum Arthropoda; class Arachnida; order Araneae; family Eresidae; genus Stegodyphus; species Stegodyphus dumicola. The sequence goes on along the minus strand of NC_140769.1, from coordinate 220,496,865 downwards.
TTGTATTTCCCTGTTTTATTTTCAAATATCAGTTACAAAAATTTAAAGGAATATCTTTTCTTCTTCTTTGCTTTTCTTCTTTTGTTTATTATTAATCACCGTTTTAAACCCTGTTTGTTTTGGGAAGTGTAATTAAAAGCTTTATGTAAAAAAATAATTAATTAGTTAGTTAATTATTCAAAAAGCTTTGATAATGAGCTCATATAAGAATATTGTGTTTATTCTATACCTAGGTAAGAACTAATTTTAGTAGAGATTTCGAAGAAATGCTATGCTTCCCAAGTTTTCCTCCAACTCACTACATATATATTCGAAAGTATATAAAGGCCGGAGAATGTAGCACTTTCAGAAGAGTTGTGTAAATAACCAGAAACAACGTATAAAGCTGTACGTTTAAACATCGTTATAACAATAGAACTTAGATATACAACTCATCTGAAGTTTTTTTTTTTTTTTTTTTTTTTTTTTTTTTTTTTTTTTTTTTTTCCAACATGCTTTTAGTTTTTATTAAGAATATTTATACACTTATATTCATCCATACTTTTTATATTTCTCATACCAAAGGCTAATGCCAAACTGCTATTGCCTCCATATTCATGCTCGACAGTAGGCAATACGTTTTTCGGATTCAATTTTCATTCACATTTCATCATACAGCAATTCCTTTATCAGATCTGAATTAAATTGCTTGAAAATATAACATTTTTCTCATATGATAAAAGTTTGCGTACCATAGATTTTGCCGAACGCCAGGCGTGTTTTCGGTTCTGGTTGACGAAGAGTTCATTCTTGCTGATGGCACATTGCATGCATGTGCTCTAATGATTCTTCGAACAGTTTTAGCATTAACTATTACTGTAAACTATTCTTCTAAATTCGCTATCAGCTTCCCAGTGTTAATAACTGGATGTTGTTTGGTTTTGCAAGATAAAGCTCCGACCCCTTCGAATTAGCTACGAATGTAGTCCAGGCTTAAGTGCATTAGGAACAGTTCCATGCAATTTCCACCTTTTCAATGTACCAACAGTGGCGTGACTAGAAATTTGGGGGCATTTAGGCAAAACTTCAAATAAATAAATGTATGTATAGTGCAAAATCAATTAAAATAAATAATACCTTTCAAATTCCACCCAAATTCATATCGGACTAAGCATACGCAAAAAGCAAACGAGCAAAAACGAAAAAAACCAGAAGTACACTAATAAACTGCAAGAAAAAGGGGGAAAAACATGTCAAAATCAAAAATGATAAAAGAAATTTACATCTTGTGTTGCATCAGCGGTCAAGGGGTTGGTACAAGGAAAGAATAAAATCAGCCTGTTTCTGAATCAATAAAGACAAAAATTAAAGTTTCAAACCTAAAATGGTTTCAGAAAAACAATTGAAGTAATTTTATCCTTGTCAGGCCAATCCCTGCAGGCCAAATTAAGCAGTGTAAAAAAACTTCAAAATTATAGCTACAAAAGCAAAAAAAAAACAATTAAAATTCTAATAATAATCAATTCAATTTAAGTGGACCGAGTCTAAAGAACATGTAGTATAACAGAGGTAATCCAACATATGAAAATCTGAATTAAAATTATAAAAATAATTTTTTTTTTTTTTTTTTTTTTTTTTTTTTTAAATAAAGGGAGGTTCTAGTTCTTAAAACCTGTAACATTAAAGAAATAAAAGTTATGAAATAAATTTGTTCTGTTTGGTAGCAAAATGCCGTTGCTTAGCCTACATATGCTAAGTAATGGATTTAGATAAATTACGAATTTTAAACTAATAAATAAAAATAGTAATATATAATAAAATTAGTCAGTAATTTGCCACCAAACAGAACGAATATATATATATTTTTATATTTCACTTTTTTCCACTTTTAAGACGTTGCTTGATACGGCCAAGTGACGCAACTTGAGCACGTCTGACTCCAGATATTACAGAATTACATGTAAAATTTAGGCAATAATTAAAATTTTTTAAAAAATGCAAATTAATCAGTCATTAAACACAAATATTAAATGTTAAACAAATCTAGAGGTGCTTGGCATGGCCCGGTGGCGCAACGGTAGCGCGTCTGACTCCAGATCAGAAGGTTGCGTGTTCAAATCACGTGTGGGTCAAGTACTTATACTAGCTTTTGGGATATCCCAGTGATCAATAGGTTAGCATATCGTACTTTTTTAAGACATTACTTGATGGATTAAACTTTCTCTTTCAGTAAACGTTGCAATCATTTTTCGCATTGGGTGAAATTATTCCATTCTTGTTTCATTAATTCAGCTTTTGATGATATTTTTAATTTTAGTATATGTACCTCCATTTCCCTCTAAATATATTTAATTGAATCAATTCAGGGCAATCGTGCAAAAACCACAATAGAATATTCAAAGCGATATACTTACTATCACTGTCTTATAATAATACAAAATTATCTCTGACACCTCAATTTTACATTATTTGTTATTTTTCACCTTCAGGACAAATTCGCCGCCGAACTTTTCTTTAGGTATGAAATTCTTAAAAAACACAGTCCACTTTTTCTTCACCAGACAATAATTCGAATTTCTGAGCAAAAGATTATTATATTATTTTTATATAATCTTTTTTTTAATCTGAATCTTTTCCCTTGCCATCAGGCCTGGATTTCTAAGGATACCTGTCGATTTCCATAGGGCCAAAGGCCTTTTGTGTTACTGGGGACACTAGTTGTATGTATTCCTAGCAGTGGGCGGAAAATTTCCTTCTGCTGAGGCATACGATCATCGAATGATAAGCAGTTGTGTAGATATGGTAAAAGAATACATTTCTTGCTGAGGCATAATCAGGAATCTTTGGCAATTATTGTGCAGTCGTTCAATTAATACGCATGGTATGGTGAAGGCAGTTAAGTCGCGTGGCATTTACTGAAAATGGAAATTCGATCGAAAGCTGACTCAGGAAGGCAATTTGGGTATGAGTGCGCAATTTACACGTGGAAACTTGAAATAGTACGTTCCTTAGATAAAAGCAAAGTAAAAGTCCATAAAGCAAAGGCATAAATCCAAAGAGATTGAAAAATTCGTTAATGTGCGATCCTAATTAAAAGCCTAGCGATGCTGCATTCAAGCAAAAAATTATTAGGCATGCTGTCATTCACAAACCTGAATTCATTTCACTATGATAAAGTTCTTTAAATAGCTGTAATAGCTGGTTTCATTTGTTTATTTTTTTAATTGCGGAATTTTTTTATCCCTGCTATATTTTGGTATGGGACTGATCTAGCAAATGTTTTGCCTGTTTTAGGAGAAATTAATGTATTAAAACTTTTTTCAAATTTACCATAAAATTTTGCACCCCTTAAATATATGTTGTTGTTTTTTATTATTATTATTTTTTTTTTTTTTTTTTTTTTTGAGTTAAAAAAATGTGTTACTCTTGTAAAGTAAGCTTTCGTAGAAAATCGCTCCCTTATTAATTGCTTTACAGAATTAAACTAGGGTAAAAACTCTAAATTAGAAGAAAATGGCACATTTCAATTTTAGCCACTTTTCTAACCGATTTTCATTTATGAAATGAAAAATAGTTAGCTTTCTAACCTCTTTCAACAAGTACTAGTTACATTTATGGTACCATTCAGAACTCGGATTAAACTAGAATTTACTTGGATAACAATTTCAGACATAAAAGTCAAATTAAATTTATACTATAATTTTAAAATAAATATGCAGATAACACACATTTTTTTAAACCCTAATTCCTCCAGGGAAAAAAAACTGTTCTGCTTTTGAGACCTCCTATAATATGCTAACAACTCGGCCATAGGGAAATTCGAAAAGAAAACAGAACATATGACCCGGACGTGATTTGAACACGCAACCTTCTGATCTGGAGTCAGACGCGCTACCGTTGCGCCACCGAGCCTCATTTTGCAGCAGGACAATTTGGAAATTAATTCAATTACAGTGCTTGTACAACTTTTCAGTGATTGAAGACTATTTCTGTAAAAGCGGACTTTATTTTTCACAGCACTAATTAATTTTCATTTACTTTTTAAACTGTTAGATTATAAGTTACATAAATTTTGTAATAAGTAGATTTGAGATTTACAATTTCAATTACAAAAACACAATTAAAGATTTATAACCTGTGTGTACAAAAATAACTAGATACGTATTCGTATTAATGTTGTGTACATTATGTGTCACTAAACTCGTTCTGCAGACGATTTCTTGATTTAATCATAAACATCGACACAACTTTCGATTTTATTCATTATTAGAATGTTGAACAGCAAAATGAAGTAAAAGTAATTTATTATAAAAGTTACTTTTCTAGCAAAATAAAACTAAGGAATGTTTTAACTTTTGTGTACAGACTTGATTGCAAATGTTGAATTATAAGCTATGTTCTACTAGTATGTATTTTTTAATGGTAATACCCACAGAATGTTTAAGTACAGAAACCTATAATGGACCATATGTTTTTTCGGACATTTGTATTTCCCTGTTTTATTTTCAAATATCAGTTACAAAATATTAAAGGAATATCTTTTCTTCTTCTTTGCTTTTCTTCTTTTGTTTATTATTAATCACCGTTTTAAACCCTGTTTGTTTTGGGAAGTGTAATTAAAAGCTTTATGTAAAAAAATAATTAATTAGTTAATTATTCAAAAAGCTTTGATAATGAGCTCATATAAGAATATTGTGTTTATTCTATACCTAGGTAAGAACTAATTTTAGTAGAGATTTCGAAGAAATGCTATGCTTCCCAAGTTTTCCTCCAACTCACTACATATATATTCGAAAGTATATAAAGGCCGGAGAATGTAGCACTTTCAGAAGAGTTGTGTAAATAACCAGAAACAACGTATAAAGCTGTACGTTTAAACATCGTTATAACAATAGAACTTAGATATACTACTCATCTGAAGTTTTTTTTTTTTTTTTTTTTTTTTTTTTTTTTCCCACATGTTTTAGTTTTTATTAAGAATATTTATACACTTATGTTCATCCATACTTTTTATATTTCTCATACCAAAGCTAATGCCAAACTGCTATTGCCTCCATATTCATGCTCGACAGTAGGCAATACGTTTTTCGGATTCAATTTTCATTCACATTTCATCATACAGCAATTCCTTTATCAGATCTGAATTAAATTGCTTGAAAATATAACATTTTTCTCATATGATAAAAGTTTGCGTACCATAGATTTTGCCGAACGCCAGGCGTGTTTTCGTTTCTGGTTGACGAAGAGTTCATTCTTGCTGATGGCCCATTGCATGCATGTGCTCTAATGATTCTTCGAACAGTTTGAGCATTAACTATTACTGTAAACTATTCTTCTAAATTCGCTATCAGCTTCCCAGTGTTAATAACTGGATGTTGTTTGGTTTTGCAAGATAAAGCTCCGACCCCTTCGAATTAGCTACGAATGTAGTCCAGGCTTAAGTGCATTAGGAACAGTTCCATGCAATTTCCACCTTTTCAATGTACCAACAGTGGCGTGACTAGAAATTTGGGGGCATTTAGGCAAAACTTCAAATAAATAAATGTATGTATAGTGCAAAATCAATTAAAATAAATAATACCTTTCAAATTCCACCCAAATTCATATCGGACTAAGCATACGCAAAAAGCAAACGAGCAAAAACGAAAAAAACCAGAAGTACACTAATAAACTGCAAGAAAAAGGGGGAAAAACATGTCAAAATCAAAAATGATAAAAGAAATTTACATCTTGTGTTGCATCATCGGTCAAGGGGTTGGTACAAGGAAAGAATAAAATCAGCCTGTTTCTGAATCAATAAAGACAAAAATTAAAGTTTCAAACCTAAAATGGTTTCAGAAAAACAATTGAAGTAATTTTATCCTTGTCAGGCCAATCCCTGCAGGCCAAATTAAGCAGTGTAAAAACACTTCAAAATTATAGCTACAAAAGCAAAAAAAAAAAAAAATTAAAATTCTAATAATAATCAATTCAATTTAAGTGGACCGAGTCTAAAGAACATGTAGTATAACAGAGGTAATCCAACATATGAAAATCTGAATTAAAATTATAAAAATAATTTTTATTTTTAAATAAAGGGAGGTTCTAGTTCTTAAAACCTGTAACATTAAAGAAATAAAAGTTATGAAATAAATTTGTTCTGTTTGGTAGCAAAATGCCGTTGCTAAGCCTACATATGCTAAGTAATGGATTTAGATAAATTACGAATTTTAAACTAATAAATAAAAATAGCAATATATAATAAAATTAGTCAGTAATTTGCCACCAAACAGAACGAATATATACATATTTTTATATTTCACTTTTTTCCACTTTTATGACGTTGCTTGATACGGCCAAGTGACGCAACTTGAGCACGTCTGACACCAGATATTACAGAATTACATGTAAAATTTAGGCAATAATTAAAATTTTTTTAAAAATACAAATTAATCAGTCATTAAACACAAATATTAAATGTTAAACAAATCTAGAGGTGCTTGGCATGGCCCGGTGGCGCAACGGTAGCGCGTCTGACTCCAGATCAGAAGGTTGCGTGTTCAAATCACGTCCGGGTCAAGTACTTATACTAGCTTTTGGGATATCCCAGTGATCAATAGGTTAGCATATCGTACTTTTTTAAGACATTACTTCATGGATTAAACTTTCTCTTTCAGTAAACGTTGCAATCATTTTTCGCATTGGGTGAAATTATTCCATTCTTGTTTCATTAATTCAGCTTTTGATGATATTTTTAATTTTAGTATATGTACCTCCATTTCCCTCTAAATATATTTAATTGAATCAATTCAGGGCAATCGTGCAAAAACCACAATAGAATATTCAAAGCGATATACTTACTATCACTGTCTTATAATAATACAAAATTATCTCTGACACCTCAATTTTACATTATTTGTTATTTTTCACCATCAGGACAAATTCGCCGCCGAACTTTTCTTTAGGTATGAAATTCTTAAAAAACACAGTCCACTTTTTCTTCACCAGACAATAATTCGAAATTCTGACCAAAAGATTATTATATTGTTTTTATATAATCTTTTTTTTAATCTGAATCTTTTCCCTTGCCATCAGGCCTGGATTTCTAAGGATCATTACCTGTCGATTTCCATAGGGCCAAAGGCCTTTTGTGTTACTGGGGACACTAGTGGTATGTGTTCCTAGCAGTGGGCGGAAAATTTCCTTCTGCTGAGGCATACGATCATCGAATGATAAGCAGTTGTGTAGATATGGTAAAAGAATACATTTCTTGCTGAGGCATAATCAGGAGTCTTTGGCAATTATTGTGCAGTCGTTCAATTAATACGCATGGTATGGTGAAGGCAATTAAGTCGCGTGGCATTTACTGAAAATGGAAATTCGATCGAAAGCTGACTCAGGAAGGCAATTTGGGTATGAGTGCGCAATTTACACGTGGAAACTTGAAATAGTACGTTCCTTAGATAAAAGCAAAGTAAAAGTCCATAAAGCAAAGGCATAAATCCAAAGAGATTGAAAAATTCGTTAATGTGCGATCCTAATTAAAAGCCTAGCGATGCTGCATTCAAGCAAAAAATTATTAGGCATGCTGTCATTCACAAACCTGAATTCATTTCACTATGATAAAGTTCTTTAAATAGCTGTAATAGCTGGTTTCATTTGTTTATTTTTTTAATTGCGGAATTTTTTTATCCCTGCTATATTTTGGTATGGGACTGATCTAGCAAATGTTTTGCCTGTTTTAGGAGAAATTAATGTATTAAAACTTTTTTCAAATTTACCATAAAATTTTGCACCCCTTAAATATATGTTGTTGTTTTTTATTATTATTTATTTATTTTTTTTTTTTTTTTTTTTTTTTTGAGTTAAAAAAATGTGTTACTCTTGTAAAGTAAGCTTTCGTAGAAAATCGCTCCCTTATTAATTGCTTTACAGAATTAAACTAGGGTAAAAACTCTAAATTAGAAGAAAATGGCACATTTCAATTTTAGCTACTTTTCTAACCGATTTTCATTTATGAAATGAAAAATAGTTAGCTTTCTAACCTCTTTCAACAAGTACTAGTTACATTTATGGTACCATTCAGAACTCGGATTAAACTAGAATTTACTTGGATAACAATTTCAGACATAAAAGTCAAATTAAATTTATACTATAATTTTAAAATAAATATGCAGATAACACACATTTTTTTAAACCCTAATTCCTCCAGGGAAAAAAAACTGTTCTGCTTTTGAGACCTCCTATAATATGCTAACAACTCGGCCATAGGGAAATTCGAAAAGAAAACAGAACATATGACCCGGATGTGATTTGAACACGCAACCTTCTGATCTGGAGTCAGACGCGCTACCGTTGCGCCACCGAGCCTCATTTTACAGCAGGACAATTTGGAAATTAATTCAATTACAGTGCTTGTACAACTTTTCAGTGATTGAAGACTATTTCTGTAAAAGCGGACTTTATTTTTCACAGCACTAATTAATTTTCATTTACTTTTTAAACTGTTAGATTATAAGTTACATAAATTTTGTAATAAGTAGATTTGAGATTTACAATTTCAATTACAAAAACACAATTAAAGATTTATAACCTGTGTGTACAAAAGTAACTAGATACGTATTCGTATTAATGTTGTGTACATTATGTGTCACTAAACTCGTTCTGCAGACGATTTCTTGATTTAATCATAAACATCGACACAACTTTCGATTTTATTCATTATTAGAATGTTGAACAGCAAAATGAAGTAAAAGTAATTTATTATAAAAGTTACTTTTCTAGCAAAATAAAACTAAGGAATGTTTTTAACTTTTGTGTACAGACTTGATTGCAAATGTTGAATTATAAGCTATGTTCTACTAGTATGTATTTTTTAATGGTAATACCCACAGAATGTTTAAGTACAGAAACCTATAATGGACCATATGTTTTTTCGGACATTTGTATTTCCCTGTTTTATTTTCAAATATCAGTTACAAAATATTAAAGGAATATCTTTTCTTCTTCTTTGCTTTTCTTCTTTTGTTTATTATTAATCACCGTTTTAAACCCTGTTTGTTTTGGGAAGTGTAATTAAAAGCTTTATGTAAAAAAATAATTAATTAGTTAGTTAATTATTCAAAAAGCTTTGATAATGAGCTCATATAAGAATATTGTGTTTATTCTATACCTAGGTAAGAACTAATTTTAGTAGAGATTTCGAAGAAATGCTATGCTTCCCAAGTTTTCCTCCAACTCACTACATATATATTCGAAAGTATATAAAGGCCGGAGAATGTAGCACTTTCAGAAGAGTTGTGTAAATAACCAGAAACAACGTATAAAGCTGTACGTTTAAACATCGTTATAACAATAGAACTTAGATATACTACTCATCTGAAGTTTTTTTTTTTTTTTTTTTTTTTTTTTTTTTTTTTTTTCCACATGCTTTTAGTTTTTATTAAGAATATTTATACACTTATGTTCATCCATACTTTTTATATTTCTCATACCAAAGGCTAATGCCAAACTGCTATTGCCTCCATATTCATGCTCGACAGTAGGCAATACGTTTTTCGGATTCAATTTTCATTCACATTTCATCATACAGCAATTCCTTTATCAGATCTGAATTAAATTGCTTGAAAATATAACATTTTTCTCATATGATAAAAGTTTGCGTACCATAGATTTTGCCGAACGCCAGGCGTGTTTTCGTTTCTGGTTGACGAAGAGTTCATTCTTGCTGATGGCCCATTGCATGCATGTGCTCTAATGATTCTTCGAACAGTTTGAGCATTAACTATTACTGTAAACTATTCTTCTAAATTCGCTATCAGCTTCCCAGTGTTAATAACTGGATGTTGTTTGGTTTTGCAAGATAAAGCTCCGACCCCTTCGAATTAGCTACGAATGTAGTCCAGGCTTAAGTGCATTAGGAACAGTTCCATGCAATTTCCACCTTTTCAATGTACCAACAGTGGCGTGACTAGAAATTTGGGGGCATTTAGGCAAAACTTCAAATAAATAAATGTATGTATAGTGCAAAATCAATTAAAATAAATAATACCTTTCAAATTCCACCCAAATTCATATCGGACTAAGCATACGCAAAAAGCAAACGAGCAAAAACGAAAAAAACCAGAAGTACACTAATAAACTGCAAGAAAAAGGGGGGAAAACATGTCAAAATCAAAAATGATAAAAGAAATTTACATCTTGTGTTGCATCAGCGGTCAAGGGGTTGGTACAATGAAAGAATAAAATTAGCCTGTTTCTCAATCAATAAAGACAAAAATTAAAGTTTCAAACCTAAAATGGTTTCAGAAAAACAATTGAAGTAATTTTATCCTTGTCAGGCCAATCCCTGCAGGCCAAATTAAGCAGTGTAAAAACACTTCAAAATTATAGCTACAAAAGCAAAAAAAACAATTAAAATTCTAATAATAATCAATTCAATTTAAGTGGACCGAGTCTAAAGAACATGTAGTATAACAGAGGTAATCCAACATATGAAAATCTGAATTAAAATAATAAAAATAATTTTTTTTTTTTTTTTTTAAATAAAGGGAGGTTCTAGTTCTTAAAAACTGTAACATTAAAGAAATAAAAGTTATGAAATAAATTTGTTCTGTTTGGTAGCAAAATGCCGTTGCTAAGCCTACATATGCTAAGTAATGGATTTAGATAAATTACGAATTTTAAACTAATAAATAAAAATAGTAATATATAATAAAATTACTCAGTAATTTGCCACCAAACAGAACGAATATACACATATTTTTATATTTCACTTTTTTCCACTTTTAAGACGTTGCTTGATACGGCCAAGTGACGCAACTTGAGCACGTCTGACTCCAGATATTACAGAATTACATGTAAAATTTAGGCAATAATTAAAATTTTTTAAAAAATACAAATTAATCAGTCATTAAACACAAATATTAAATGTTAAACAAATCTAGAGGTGCTTGGCATGGCCCGGTGGCGCAACGGTAGCGCGTCTGACTCCAGATCAGAAGGTTGCGTGTTCAAATCACGTCCGGGTCAAGTACTTATCTTAGCTTTTGGGATATCCCAGTGATCAATAGGTTAGCATATCGTACTTATTTAAGACATTACTTGATGGATTAAACTTTCTCTTTCAGTAAACGTTGCAATCATTTTTCGCATTGGGTGAAATTATTCCATCCATTCTTGTTTCATTAATTCAGCTTTTGATGATATTTTTAATTTTAGTATATGTACCTCCATTTCCCTCTAAATATATTTAATTGAATCAATTCAGGGCAATCGTGCAAAAACCACAATAGAATATTCAAAGCGATATACTTACTATCACTGTCTTATAATAATACAAAATTATCTCTGACACCTCAATTTTGCATTATTTGTTATTTTTCACCTTCAGGACAAATTCGCCGCCGAACTTTTCTTTAGGTATGAAATTCTTAAAAAACACAGTCCACTTTTTCTTCACCAGACAATAATTCGAACTTCTGAGCAAAAGATTATTATATTGTTTTTATACAATCTTTTTTTTAATCTGAATCTTTTCCCTTGCCATCAGGCCTGGATTTCTAAGGATCATTACCTGTCGATTTCCATAGGGCCAAAGGCCTTTTGTGTTACTGGGGACACTAGTGGTATGTGTTCCTAGCAGTGGGCGGAAAATTTCCTTCTGCTGAGGCATACGATCATCGAATGATAAGCAGTCGTGTAGATATGGTAAAAGAATACATTTCTTGCTGAGGCATAATCAGGAGTCTTTGGCAATTATTGTGCAGTCGTTCAATTAATACGCATGGTATGGTGAAGGCAATTAAGTCGCGTGGCATTTACTGAAAATGGAAATTCGATCAAAAGCTGACTCAGGAAGGCAATTTGGGTATGAGTGCGCAATTTACACGTGGAAACTTGAAATAGTACGTTCCTTAGACAAAAGCAAATAAAAGTCCATAAAGCAAAGGCATAAATCCAAAGAGATTGAAAAATTCGTTAATGTGCGATCCTAATTAAAAGCCTAGCGATGCTGCATTCAAGCAAAAAATTATTAGGCTTGCTGTCATTCACAAACCTGAATTCATTTCACTATGATAAAGTTCTTTAAATAGCTGTAATAGCTGGTTTGATTTGTTTATTTTTTTAATTGCGAAATTTTTTTATCCCTGCTATATTTTGGTATGGGACTCATCTAGCAAATGTTTTGCCTGTTTTAGGAGAAATTAATGTATTAAAACTTTTTTCAAATTTACCATAAAATTTTGCACCCCTTAAATATATGTTGTTGTTTTTTATTATTATTATTTTTTTTTTTTATTTTTTTTTTTTGAGTTAAAAAAATGTGTTACTCCTGTAAAGTAAGCTTTCGTAGAAAATCGCTCCCTTATTAATTGCTTTACAGAATTAAACTAGGGTAAAAACTCTAAATTAGAAGAAAATGGCACATTTCAATTTTAGCCACTTTTCTAACCGATTTTCATTTATGAAATGAAAAATAGTTAGCTTTCTAACCTCTTTCAACAAGTACTAGTTACATTTATGGTACCATTCAGAAGTCGGATTAAACTAGAATTTACTTGGATAACAATTTCAGACATAAAAGTCAAATTAAATTTATACTATAATTTTAAAATAAATATGCAGATAACACACATTTTTTTAAACCCTAATTCCTCCAGGGAAAAAAACTGTTCTGCTTTTGAGACCTCCTATAATATGCTAACAACTCGGCCATAGGGAAATTCGAAAAGAAAACAGAACATATGACCCGGACGTGATTTGAACACGCAACCTTCTGATCTGGAGTCACACGCGCTACCGTTGCACCACCGAGCCTCACTTTGCAGCAGGACAATTTGGAAATTAATTCAATTACAGTGCTTGTACAACTTTTCAGTGATTGAAGACTATTTCTGTAAAAGCGGACTTTATTTTTCACAGCACTAATTAATTTTCATTTACTTTTTAAACTGTTAGATTATAAGTTACATAAATTTTGTAATAAGTAGATTTGAGATTTACAATTTCAATTACAAAAACACAATTAAAGATTTATAAACTGTGTGTACAAAAATAACTAGATACGTATTCGTATTAATGTTGTGTACATTATGTGTCACTAAACTCGTTCTGCAGACGATTTCTTGATTTAATCATAAACATCGACACAACTTTCGATTTTATTCATTATTAGAATGTTGAACAGCAAAATGAAGTAAAAGCTATTTATTATAAAAGTTACTTTTCTAGCAAAATAAAACTAAGGAATGTTTTTAACGTTTGTGTACAGACTTGATTGCAAATGTTGAATTATAAGCTATGTTCTACTAGTATGTATTTTTTAATGGTAATACCCACAGAATGTTTATTTTAAGTACAGAAACCTATAATGGACCATATGTTTTTTCGGACATTTGTATTTCCCTGTTTTATTTTCAAATATCAGTTACAAAATATTAAAGGAATATCTTTTCTTCTTCTTTGCTTTTCTTCTTTTGTTTATTATTAATCACCGTTTTAAACCCTGTTTGTTTTGGGAAGTGTAATTAAAAGCTGTATGTAAAAAAATAATTAATTAGTTAGTTAATTATTCAAAAAGCTTTGATAATGAGCTCATATAAGAATATTGTGTTTATTCTATACCTAGGTAAGAACTAATTTTAGTAGAGATTTCGAAGAAATGCTATGCTTCCCAAGTTTTCCTCCAACTCACTACATATATATTCGAAAGTATATAAAGGCCGGAGAATGTAGCACTTTCAGAAGAGTTGTGTAAATAACCAGAAACAACGTATAAAGCTGTACGTTTAAACATCGTTATAACAATAGAACTTAGATATACTACTCATCTGAAGTAAGTTTTTTTCTTTTTTTTTTTTTTTTTTTTTTTTTTTTTTTTCCACATGCTTTTAGTTTTTATTAAGAATATTTATACACTTATGTTCATCCATACTTTTTATATTTCTCATACCAAAGGCTAATGCCAAACTGCTATTGCCTCCATATTCATGCTCGACAGTAGGCAATACGTTTTTCGGATTCAATTTTCATTCACATTTCATCATACAGCAATTCCTTTATCAGATCTGAATTAAATTGCTTGAAAATATAACATTTTTCTCATATGATAAAAGTTTGCGTACCATAGATTTTGCCGAACGCCAGGCGTGTTTTCGTTTCTGGTTGACGAAGAGTTCATTCTTGCTGATGGCCCATTGCATGCATGTGCTCTAATGATTCTTCGAACAGTTTGAGCATTAACTATTACTGTAAACTATTCTTCTAAATTCGCTATCAGCTTCCCAGTGTTAATAACTGGATGTTGTTTGGTTTTGCAAGATAAAGCTCCGACCCCTTCGAATTAGCTACGAATGTAGTCCAGGCTTAAGTGCATTAGGAACAGTTCCATGCAATTTCCACCTTTTCAATGTACCAACAGTGGCGTGACTAGAAATTTGGGGGCATTTAGGCAAAACTTCAAATAAATAAATGTATGTATAGTGCAAAATCAATTAAAATAAATAATACCTTTCAAATTCCACCCAAATTCATATCGGACTAAGCATACGCAAAAAGCAAACGAGCAAAAACGAAAAAAACCAGAAGTACACTAATAAACTGCAAGAAAAAGGGGGAAAAACATGTCAAAATCAAAAATGATAAAAGAAATTTACATCTTGTGTTGCATCAGCGGTCAAGGGGTTGGTACAAGGAAAGAATAAAATCAGCCTGTTTCTGAATCAATAAAGACAAAAATTAAAGTTTCAAACCTAAAATGGTTTCAGAAAAACAATTGAAGTAATTTTATCCTTGTCAGGCCAATCCCTGCAGGCCAAATTAAGCAGTGTAAAAAAACTTCAAAATTATAGCTACAAAAGCAAAAAAAAACAATTAAAATTCTAATAATAATCAATTCAATTTAAGTGGACCGAGTCTAAAGAACATGTAGTATAACAGAGGTAATCCAACATATGAAAATCTGAATTAAAATTATAAAAATAATTTTTATTTTTTTTTTTTTTTAAATAAAGGGAGGTTCTAGTTCTTAAAACCTGTAACAGTAAAGAAATAAAAGTTATGAAATAAATTTGTTCTGTTTGGTAGCAAAATGCCGTTGCTAAGCCTACATATGCTAAGTAATGGATTTAGATAAATTACGAATTTTAAACTAATAAATAAAAATAGTAATATATAATAAAATTAGTCAGTAATTTGCCACCAAACAGAACGAATATATACATATTTTTATATTTCACTTTTTTCCACTTTTAAGACGTTGCTTGATACGGCCAAGTGACGCAACTTGAGCACGTCTGACTCCAGATATTACAGAATTACATGTAAAATTTAGGCAATAATTAAAATTTTTTTAAAAATACGAATTAATCAGTCATTAAACACAAATATTAAATGTTAAACAAATCTAGAGGTGCTTGGCATGGCCCGGTGGCGCAACGGTGGCGCGTCTGACTCCAGATCAGAAGGTTGCGTGTTCAAATCACGTCCAGGTCAAGTACTTATACTAGCTTTTGGGATATCCCAGTGATCAATAGGTTAGCATATCGTACTTATTTAAGACATTACTTGATGGATTAAACTTTCTCTTTCAGTAAACGTTGCAATCATTTTTCGCATTGGGTGAAATTATTCCATTCTTGTTTCATTAATTCAGCTTTTGATGATATTTTTAATTTTAGTATATGTACCTCCATTTCCCTCTAAATATATTTAATTGAATCAATTCAGGGCAATCGTGCAAAAACCACAATAGAATATTCAAAGCGATATACTTACTATCATTGACTTATAATAATACAAAATTATCTCTGACACCTCAATTTTACATTATTTGTTATTTTTCACCTTCAGGACAAATTCGCCGCCGAACTTTTCTTTAGGTATGAAATTCTTAAAAAACACAGTCCACTTTTTCTTCACCAGACAATAATTCGAACTTCTGAGCAAAAGATTATTATATTGTTTTTATATAATCTTTTTTTTAATCTGAATCTTTTCCCTTGCCATCAGGCCTGGATTTCTAAGGATCATTACCTGTCGATTTCCATAGGGCCAAAGGCCTTTTGTGTTACTGGGGACACTAGTGGTATGTGTTCCTAGCAGTGGGCGGAAAATTTCCTTCTGCTGAGGCATACGATCATCGAATGATAAGCAGTTGTGTAGATATGGTAAAAGAATACATTTCTTGCTGAGGCATAATCAGGAGTCTTTGGCAATTATTGTGCAGTCGTTCAATTAATACGCATGGTATGGTGAAGGCAATTAAGTCGTGTGGCATTTACTGAAAATGGAAATTCGATCGAAAGCTGACTCAGGAAGGCAATTTGGGTATGAGCGCGCAATTTACACGTGGAAACTTGAAATAGTACGTTCCTTAGATAAAAGCAAAGTAAAAGTCCATAAAGCAAAGGCATAAATCCAAAGAGATTGAAAAATTCGTTAATGTGCGATCCTAATTAAAAGCCTAGCGATGCTGCATTCAAGCAAAAAATTATTAGGCTTGCTGTCATTCACAAACCTGAATTCATTTCACTATGATAAAGTTCTTTAAATAGCTGTAATAGCTGGTTTGATTTGTTTATTTTTTTAATTGCGAAATTTTTTTATCCCTGCTATATTTTCGTATGAGACTCATCTAGCAAATGTTTTGCCTGTTTTAGGAGAAATTAATGTATTAAAACTTTTTTCAAATTTACCATAAAATTTTGCACCCCTTAAATATATGTAGCTTTTTTTATTATTTATTATTCTTTTTTTTTTTTTTTTTTTTTTTTTGAGTTAAAAAAATGTGTTACTCCTGTAAAGTAAGCTTTCGTAGAAAATCGCTCCCTTATTAATTGCTTTACAGAATTAAACTAGGGTAAAAACTCTAAATTAGAAGAAAATGGCACATTTCAATTTTAGCTACTTTTCTAACCGATTTTCATTTATGAAATGAAAAATAGTTAGCTTTCTAACCTCTTTCAACAAGTACTAGTTACATTTATGGTACCATTCAGAACTCGGATTAAACTAGAATTTACTTGGATAACAATTTCAGACATAAAAGTCAAATTAAATTTATACTATAATTTTAAAATAAATATGCAGATAACACACATTTTTTTAAACCCTAATTCCTCCAGGGAAAAAAACTGTTCTGCTTTTGAGACCTCCTATAATATGCTAACAACTCGGCCATAGGGAAATTCGAAAAGAAAACAGAACATATGACCCGGACGTGATTTGAACACGCAACCTTCTGATCTGGAGTCACACGCGCTACCGTTGCGCCACCGAGCCTCACTTTGCAGCAGGACAATTTGGAAATTAATTCAATTACAGTGCTTGTACAACTTTTCAGTGATTGAAGACTATTTCTGTAAAAGCGGACTTTATTTTTCACAGCACTAATTAATTTTCATTTACTTTTTAAACTGTTAGATTATAAGTTACATAAATTTTGTAATAAGTAGATTTGAGATTTACAATTTCAATTACAAAAACACAATTAAAGATTTATAACCTGTGTGTACAAAAATAACTAGATACGTATTCGTATTAATGTTGTGTACATTATGTGTCACTAAACTCGTTCTGCAGACGATTTCTTGATTTAATCATAAACATCGACACAACTTTCGATTTTATTCATTATTAGAATGTTGAACAGCAAAATGAAGTAAAAGCTATTTATTATAAAAGTTACTTTTCTAGCAAAATAAAACTAAGGAATGTTTTTAACGTTTGTGTACAGACTTGATTGCAAATGTTGAATTATAAGCTATGTTCTACTGGTATGTATTTTTTAATGGTAATACCCACAGAATGTTTATTTTAAGTACAGAAACCTATAATGGACCATATGTTTTTTCGGACATTTGTATTTCCCTGTTTTATTTTCAAATATCAGTTACAAAATATTAAAGGAATATCTTTTCTTCTTCTTTGCTTTTCTTCTTTTGTTTATTATTAATCACCGTTTTAAACCCTGTTTGTTTTGGGAAGTGTAATTAAAAGCTTTATGTAAAAAAATAATTAATTAGTTAGTTAATTATTCAAAAAGCTTTGATAATGAGCTCATATAAGAATATTGTGTTTATTCTATACCTAGGTAAGAACTAATTTTAGTAGAGATTTCGAAGAAATGCTATGCTTCCCAAGTTTTCCTCCAACTCACTACATATATATTCGAAAGTATATAAAGGCCGGAGAATGTAGCACTTTCAGAAGAGTTGTGTAAATAACCAGAAACAACGTATAAAGCTGTACGTTTAAACATCGTTATAACAATAGAACTTAGATATACTACTCATCTGAAGTAAGTTTTTTTCTTTTTTTTTTTTTTTTTTTTTTTTTTTTTTTTTTTTTTTCCACATGCTTTTAGTTTTTATTAAGAATATTTATACACTTATGTTCATCCATACTTTTTATATTTCTCATACCAAAGGCTAATGCCAAACTGCTATTGCCTCCATATTCATGCTCGACAGTAGGCAATACGTTTTTCGGATTCAATTTTCATTCACATTTCATCATACAGCAATTCCTTTATCAGATCTGAATTAAATTGCTTGAAAATATAACATTTTTCTCATATGATAAAAGTTTGCGTACCATAGATTTTGCCGAACGCCAGGCGTGTTTTCGTTTCTGGTTGACGAAGAGTTCATTCTTGCTGATGGCCCATTGCATGCATGTGCTCTAATGATTCTTCGAACAGTTTGAGCATTAACTATTACTGTAAACTATTCTTCTAAATTCGCTATCAGCTTCCCAGTGTTAATAACTGGATGTTGTTTGGTTTTGCAAGATAAAGCTCCGACCCCTTCGAATTAGCTACGAATGTAGTCCAGGCTTAAGTGCATTAGGAACAGTTCCATGCAATTTCCACCTTTTCAATGTACCAACAGTGGCGTGACTAGAAATTTGGGGGCATTTAGGCAAAACTTCAAATAAATAAATGTATGTATAGTGCAAAATCAATTAAAATAAATAATACCTTTCAAATTCCACCCAAATTCATATCGGACTAAGCATACGCAAAAAGCAAACGAGCAAAAACGAAAAAAACCAGAAGTACACTAATAAACTGCAAGAAAAAGGGGGAAAAACATGTCAAAATCAAAAATGATAAAAGAAATTTACATCTTGTGTTGCATCAGCGGTCAAGGGGTTGGTACAAGGAAAGAATAAAATCAGCCTGTTTCTGAATCAATAAAGACAAAAATTAAAGTTTCAAACCTAAAATGGTTTCAGAAAAACAATTGAAGTAATTTTATCCTTGTCAGGCCAATCCCTGCAGGCCAAATTAAGCAGTGTAAAAAAACTTCAAAATTATAGCTAGAAAAGCAAAAAAAAAACAATTAAAATTCTAATAATAATCAATTCAATTTAAGTGGACCGAGTCTAAAGAACATGTAGTATAACAGAGGTAATCCAACATATGAAAATCTGAATTAAAATTATAAAAATAATTTTTATTATTTTTTTTTTTTAAATAAAGGGAGGTTCTAGTTCTTAAAACCTGTAACAGTAAAGAAATAAAAGTTATGAAATAAATTTGTTCTGTTTGGTAGCAAAATGCCGTTGCTAAGCCTACATATGCTAAGTAATGGATTTAGATAAATTACGAATTTTAAACTAATAAATAAAAATAGTAATATATAATAAAATTAGTCAGTAATTTGCCACCAAACAGAACGAATATATACATATTTTTATATTTCACTTTTTTCCACTTTTAAGACGTTGCTTGATACGGCCAAGTGACGCAACTTGAGCACGTCTGACTCCAGATATTACAGAATTACATGTAAAATTTAGGCAATAATTAAAATTTTTTTAAAAATACGAATTAATCAGTCATTAAACACAAATATTAAATGTTAAACAAATCTAGAGGTGCTTGGCATGGCCCGGTGGCGCAACGGTGGCGCGTCTGACTCCAGATCAGAAGGTTGCGTGTTCAAATCACGTCCAGGTCAAGTACTTATACTAGCTTTTGGGATATCCCAGTGATCAATAGGTTAGCATATCGTACTTATTTAAGACATTACTTGAGGGATTAAACTTTCTCTTTCAGTAAACGTTGCAATCATTTTTCGCATTGGGTGAAATTATTCCATTCTTGTTTCATTAATTCAGCTTTTGATGATATTTTTAATTTTAGTATATGTACCTCCATTTCCCTCTAAATATATTTAATTGAATCAATTCAGGGCAATCGTGCAAAAACCACAATAGAATATTCAAAGCGATATACTTACTATCACTGTCTTATAATAATACAAAATTATCTCTGACACCTCAATTTTACATTATTTGTTATTTTTCACCTTCAGGACAAATTCGCCGCCGAACTTTTCTTTAGGTATGAAATTCTTAAAAAACACAGTCCACTTTTTCTTCACCAGACAATAATTCGAACTTCTGAGCAAAAGATTATTATATTGTTTTTATATAATCTTTTTTTTAATCTGAATCTTTTCCCTTGCCATCAGGCCTGGATTTCTAAGGATCATTACCTGTCGATTTCCATAGGGCCAAAGGCCTTTTGTGTTACTGGGGACACTAGTGGTATGTGTTCCTAGCAGTGGGCGGAAAATTTCCTTCTGCTGAGGCATACGATCATCGAATGATAAGCAGTCGTGTAGATATGGTAAAAGAATACATTTCTTGCTGAGGCATAATCAGGAGTCTTTGGCAATTATTGTGCAGTCGTTCAATTAATACGCATGGTATGGTGAAGGCAATTAAGTCGCGTGGCATTTACTGAAAATGGAAATTCGATCGAAAGCTGACTCAGGAAGGCAATTTGGGTATGAGTGCGCAATTTACACGTGGAAACTTGAAATAGTACGTTCCTTAGACAAAAGCAAATAAAAGTCCATAAAGCAAAGGCATAAATCCAAAGAGATTGAAAAATTCGTTAATGTGCGATCCTAATTAAAAGCCTAGCGATGCTGCATTCAAGCAAAAAATTATTAGGCTTGCTGTCATTCACAAACCTGAATTCATTTCACTATGATAAAGTTCTTTAAATAGCTGTAATAGCTGGTTTCATTTGTTTATTTTTTTAATTGCGGAATTTTTTTATCCCTGCTATATTTTGGTATGGGACTCATCTAGCAAATGTTTTGCCTGTTTTAGGAGAAATTAATGTATTAAAACTTTTTTCAAATTTACCATAAAATTTTGCACCCCTTAAATATATGTTGTTGTTTTTTATTATTATTTATTTATTTTTTTTTTTTTTTTTTTTTTTTTTTTTGAGTTAAAAAAATGTGTTACTCTTGTAAAGTAAGCTTTCGTAGAAAATCGCTCCCTTATTAATTGCTTTACAGAATTAAACTAGGGTAAAAACTCTAAATTAGAAGAAAATGGCACATTTCAATTTTAGCTACTTTTCTAACCGATTTTCATTTATGAAATGAAAAATAGTTAGCTTTCTAACCTCTTTCAACAAGTACTAGTTACATTTATGGTACCATTCAGAAGTCGGATTAAACTAGAATTTACTTGGATAACAATTTCAGACATAAAAGTCAAATTAAATTTATACTATAATTTTAAAATAAATATGCAGATAACACACATTTTTTTAAACCCTAATTCCTCCAGGGAAAAAAACTGTTCTGCTTTTGAGACCTCCTATAATATGCTAACAACTCGGCCATAGGGAAATTCGAAAAGAAAACAGAACATATGACCCGGACGTGATTTGAACACGCAACCTTCTGATCTGGAGTCAGACGCGCTACCGTTGCACCACCGAGCCTCACTTTGCAGCAGGACAATTTGGAAATTAATTCAATTACAGTGCTTGTACAACTTTTCAGTGATTGAAGACTATTTCTGTAAAAGCGGACTTTATTTTTCACAGCACTAATTAATTTTCATTTACTTTTTAAACTGTTAGATTATAAGTTACATAAATTTTGTAATAAGTAGATTTGAGATTTACAATTTCAATTACAAAAACACAATTAAAGATTTATAAACTGTGTGTACAAAAATAACTAGATACGTATTCGTATTAATGTTGTGTACATTATGTGTCACTAAACTCGTTCTGCAGACGATTTCTTGATTTAATCATAAACATCGACACAACTTTCGATTTTATTCATTATTAGAATGTTGAACAGCAAAATGAAGTAAAAGCTATTTATTATAAAAGTTACTTTTCTAGCAAAATAAAACTAAGGAATGTTTTTAACGTTTGTGTACAGACTTGATTGCAAATGTTGAATTATAAGCTATTTTCTACTAGTATGTATTTTTTAATGGTAATACCCACAGAATGTTTATTTTAAGTACAGAAACCTATAATGGACCATATGTTTTTTCGGACATTTGTATTTCCCTGTTTTATTTTCAAATATCAGTTACAAAATATTAAAGGAATATCTTTTCTTCTTCTTTGCTTTTCTTCTTTTGTTTATTATTAATCACCGTTTTAAACCCTGTTTGTTTTGGGAAGTGTAATTAAAAGCTTTATGTAAAAAAATAATTAATTAGTTAGTTAATTATTCAAAAAGCTTTGATAATGAGCTCATATAAGAATATTGTGTTTATTCTATACCTAGGTAAGAACTAATTTTAGTAGAGATTTCGAAGAAATGCTATGCTTCCCAAGTTTTCCTCCAACTCACTACATATATATTCGAAAGTATATAAAGGCCGGAGAATGTAGCACTTTCAGAAGAGTTGTGTAAATAACCAGAAACAACGTATAAAGCTGTACGTTTAAACATCGTTATAACAATAGAACTTAGATATACTACTCATCTGAAGTAAGTTTTTTTCTTTTTTTTTTTTTTTTTTTTTTTTTTTTTTTTTTTTTTCCACATGCTTTTAGTTTTTATTAAGAATATTTATACACTTATGTTCATCCATACTTTTTATATTTCTCATACCAAAGGCTAATGCCAAACTGCTATTGCCTCCATATTCATGCTCGACAGTAGGCAATACGTTTTTCGGATTCAATTTTCATTCACATTTCATCATACAGCAATTCCTTTATCAGATCTGAATTAAATTGCTTGAAAATATAACATTTTTCTCATATGATAAAAGTTTGCGTACCATAGATTTTGCCGAACGCCAGGCGTGTTTTCGTTTCTGGTTGACGAAGAGTTCATTCTTGCTGATGGCCCATTGCATGCATGTGCTCTAATGATTCTTCGAACAGTTTGAGCATTAACTATTACTGTAAACTATTCTTCTAAATTCGCTATCAGCTTCCCAGTGTTAATAACTGGATGTTGTTTGGTTTTGCAAGATAAAGCTCCGACCCCTTCGAATTAGCTACGAATGTAGTCCAGGCTTAAGTGCATTAGGAACAGTTCCATGCAATTTCCACCTTTTCAATGTACCAACAGTGGCGTGACTAGAAATTTGGGGGCATTTAGGCAAAACTTCAAATAAATAAATGTATGTATAGTGCAAAATCAATTAAAATAAATAATACCTTTCAAATTCCACCCAAATTCATATCGGACTAAGCATACGCAAAAAGCAAACGAGCAAAAACGAAAAAAACCAGAAGTACACTAATAAACTGCAAGAAAAAGGGGGAAAAACATGTCAAAATCAAAAATGATAAAAGAAATTTACATCTTGTGTTGCATCAGCGGTCAAGGGGTTGGTACAAGGAAAGAATAAAATCAGCCTGTTTCTGAATCAATAAAGACAAAAATTAAAGTTTCAAACCTAAAATGGTTTCAGAAAAACAATTGAAGTAATTTTATCCTTGTCAGGCCAATCCCTGCAGGCCAAATTAAGCAGTGTAAAAAAACTTCAAAATTATAGCTACAAAAGCAAAAAAAAAAACAATTAAAATTCTAATAATAATCAATTCAATTTAAGTGGACCGAGTCTAAAGAACATGTAGTATAACAGAGGTAATCCAACATATGAAAATCTGAATTAAAATTATAAAAATAATTTTTATTTTTTTTTTTTTTTAAATAAAGGGAGGTTCTAGTTCTTAAAACCTGTAACAGTAAAGAAATAAAAGTTATGAAATAAATTTGTTCTGTTTGGTAGCAAAATGCCGTTGCTAAGCCTACATATGCTAAGTAATGGATTTAGATAAATTACGAATTTTAAACTAATAAATAAAAATAGTAATATATAATAAAATTACTCAGTAATTTGCCACCAAACAGAACGAATATATACATATTTTTATATTTCACTTTTTTCCACTTTTAAGACGTTGCTTGATACGGCCAAGTGACGCAACTTGAGCACGTCTGACTCCAGATATTACAGAATTACATGTAAAATTTAGGCAATAATTAAAATTTTTTTAAAAATACGAATTAATCAGTCATTAAACACAAATATTAAATGTTAAACAAATCTAGAGGTGCTTGGCATGGCCCGGTGGCGCAACGGTGGCGCGTCTGACTCCAGATCAGAAGGTTGCGTGTTCAAATCACGTCCAGGTCAAGTACTTATACTAGCTTTTGGGATATCCCAGTGATCAATAGGTTAGCATATCGTACTTATTTAAGACATTACTTGAGGGATTAAACTTTCTCTTTCAGTAAACGTTGCAATCATTTTTCGCATTGGGTGAAATTATTCCATTCTTGTTTCATTAATTCAGCTTTTGATGATATTTTTAATTTTAGTATATGTACCTCCATTTCCCTCTAAATATATTTAATTGAATCAATTCAGGGCAATCGTGCAAAAACCACAATAGAATATTCAAAGCGATATACTTACTATCATTGACTTATAATAATACAAAATTATCTCTGACACCTCAATTTTACATTATTTGTTATTTTTCACCTTCAGGACAAATTCGCCGCCGAACTTTTCTTTAGGTATGAAATTCTTAAAAAACACAGTCCACTTTTTCTTCACCAGACAATAATTCGAACTTCTGAGCAAAAGATTATTATATTGTTTTTATATAATCTTTTTTTTAATCTGAATCTTTTCCCTTGCCATCAGGCCTGGATTTCTAAGGATCATTACCTGTCGATTTCCATAGGGCCAAAGGCCTTTTGTGTTACTGGGGACACTAGTGGTATGTGTTCCTAGCAGTGGGCGGAAAATTTCCTTCTGCTGAGGCATACGATCATCGAATGATAAGCAGTTGTGTAGATATGGTAAAAGAATACATTTCTTGCTGAGGCATAATCAGGAGTCTTTGGCAATTATTGTGCAGTCGTTCAATTAATACGCATGGTATGGTGAAGGCAATTAAGTCGCGTGGCATTTACTGAAAATGGAAATTCGATCGAAAGCTGACTCAGGAAGGCAATTTGGGTATGAGCGCGCAATTTACACGTGGAAACTTGAAATAGTACGTTCCTTAGATAAAAGCAAAGTAAAAGTCCATAAAGCAAAGGCATAAATCCAAAGAGATTGAAAAATTCGTTAATGTGCGATCCTAATTAAAAGCCTAGCGATGCTGCATTCAAGCAAAAAATTATTAGGCTTGCTGTCATTCACAAACCTGAATTCATTTCACTATGATAAAGTTCTTTAAATAGCTGTAATAGCTGGTTTGATTTGTTTATTTTTTTAATTGCGAAATTTTTTTATCCCTGCTATATTTTGGTATGAGACTCATCTAGCAAATGTTTTGCCTGTTTTAGGAGAAATTAATGTATTAAAACTTTTTTCAAATTTACCATAAAATTTTGCACCCCTTAAATATATGTAGCTTTTTTTATTATTTATTATTCTTTTTTTTTTTTTTTTTTTTTTTTTTTTTAGTTAAAAAAATGTGTTACTCCTGTAAAGTAAGCTTTCGTAGAAAATCGCTCCCTTATTAATTGCTTTACAGAATTAAACTAGGGTAAAAACTCTAAATTAGAAGAAAATGGCACATTTCAATTTTAGCTACTTTTCTAACCGATTTTCATTTATGAAATGAAAAATAGTTAGCTTTCTAACCTCTTTCAACAAGTACTAGTTACATGTATGGTACCATTCAGAACTCGGATTAAACTAGAATTTACTTGGATAACAATTTCAGACATAAAAGTCAAATTAAATTTATACTATAATTTTAAAATAAATATGCAGATAACACACATTTTTTTAAACCCTAATTCCTCCAGGGAAAAAAACTGTTCTGCTTTTGAGACCTCCTATAATATGCTAACAACTCGGCCATAGGGAAATTCGAAAAGAAAACAGAACATATGACCCGGACGTGATTTGAACACGCAACCTTCTGATCTGGAGTCACACGCGCTACCGTTGCGCCACCGAGCCTCACTTTGCAGCAGGACAATTTGGAAATTAATTCAATTACAGTGCTTGTACAACTTTTCAGTGATTGAAGACTATTTCTGTAAAAGCGGACTTTATTTTTCACAGCACTAATTAATTTTCATTTACTTTTTAAACTGTTAGATTATAAGTTACATAAATTTTGTAATAAGTAGATTTGAGATTTACAATTTCAATTACAAAAACACAATTAAAGATTTATAACCTGTGTGTACAAAAATAACTAGATACGTATTCGTATTAATGTTGTGTACATTATGTGTCACTAAACTCGTTCTGCAGACGATTTCTTGATTTAATCATAAACATCGACACAACTTTCGATTTTATTCATTATTAGAATGTTGAACAGCAAAATGAAGTAAAAGCTATTTATTATAAAAGTTACTTTTCTAGCAAAATAAAACTAAGGAATGTTTTTAACGTTTGTGTACAGACTTGATTGCAAATGTTGAATTATAAGCTATGTTCTACTAGTATGTATTTTTTAATGGTAATACCCACAGAATGTTTATTTTAAGTACAGAAACCTATAATGGACCATATGTTTTTTCGGACATTTGTATTTCCCTGTTTTATTTTCAAATATCAGTTACAAAAATTTAAAGGAATATCTTTTCTTCTTCTTTGCTTTTCTTCTTTTGTTTATTATTAATCACCGTTTTAAACCCTGTTTGTTTTGGGAAGTGTAATTAAAAGCTGTATGTAAAAAAATAATTAATTAGTTAGTTAATTATTCAAAAAGCTTTGATAATGAGCTCATATAAGAATATTGTGTTTATTCTATACCTAGGTAAGAACTAATTTTAGTAGAGATTTCGAAGAAATGCTATGCTTCCCAAGTTTTCCTCCAACTCACTACATATATATTCGAAAGTATATAAAGGCCGGAGAATGTAGCACTTTCAGAAGAGTTGTGTAAATAACCAGAAACAACGTATAAAGCTGTACGTTTAAACATCGTTATAACAATAGAACTTAGATATACAACTCATCTGAAGTTTTTTTTTTTTTTTTTTCCCCAACATGCTTTTAGTTTTTATTAAGAATATTTATACACTTATATTCATCCATACTTTTTATATTTCTCATACCAAAGGCTAATGCCAAACTGCTATTGCCTCCATATTCATGCTCGACAGTAGGCAATACGTTTTTCGGATTCAATTTTCATTCACATTTCATCATACAGCAATTCCTTTATCAGATCTGAATTAAATTGCTTGAAAATATAACATTTTTCTCATATGATAAAAGTTTGCGTACCATAGATTTTGCCGAACGCCAGGCGTATTTTCGGTTCTGGTTGACGAAGAGTTCATTCTTGCTGATTGCACATTGCATGCATGTGCTCTAATGATTCTTCGAACAGTTTTAGCATTAACTATTACTGTAAACTATTCTTCTAAATTCGCTATCAGCTTCCCAGTGTTAATAACTGGATGTTGTTTGGTTTTGCAAGATAAAGCTCCGACCCCTTCGAATTAGCTACGAATGTAGTCCAGGCTTAAGTGCATTAGGAACAGTTCCATGCAATTTCCACCTTTTCAATGTACCAACAGTGGCGTGACTAGAAATTTGGGGGCATTTAGGCAAAACTTCAAATAAATAAATGTATGTATAGTGCAAAATCAATTAAAATAAATAATACCTTTCAAATTCCACCCAAATTCATATCGGACTAAGCATACGCAAAAAGCAAACGAGCAAAAACGAAAAAAACCAGAAGTACACTAATAAACTGCAAGAAAAAGGGGGAAAAACATGTCAAAATCAAAAATGATAAAAGAAATTTACATCTTGTGTTGCATCAGCGGTCAAGGGGTTGGTACAAGGAAAGAATAAAATCAGCCTGTTTCTGAATCAATAAAGACAAAAATTAAAGTTTCAAACCTAAAATGGTTTCAGAAAAACAATTGAAGTAATTTTATCCTTGTCAGGCCAATCCCTGCAGGCCAAATTAAGCAGTGTAAAAAAACTTCAAAATTATAGCTACAAAAGCAAAAAAAAAAACAATTAAAATTCTAATAATAATCAATTCAATTTAAGTGGACCGAGTCTAAAGAACATGTAGTATAACAGAGGTAATCCAACATATGAAAATCTGAATTAAAATTATAAAAATAATTTTTATTTTTTTTTTTTTTTAAATAAAGGGAGGTTCTAGTTCTTAAAACCTGTAACATTAAAGAAATAAAAGTTATGAAATAAATTTGTTCTGTTTGGTAGCAAAATGCCGTTGCTAAGCCTACATATGCTAAGTAATGGATTTAGATAAATTACGAATTTTTAACTAATAAATAAAAATAGTAATATATAATAAAATTAGTCAGTAATTTGCCACCAAGCAGAACGAATATATACATATTTTTATATTTCACTTTTTTCCACTTTTAAGACGTTGCTTGATACGGCCAAGTGACGCAACTTGAGTACGTCTGACTCCAGATATTACAGAATTACATGTAAAATTTAGGCAATAATTAAAATTTTTTTAAAAATACAAATTAATCAGTCATTAAACACAAATATTAAATGTTAAACAAATCTAGAGGTGCTTGGCATGGCCCGGTGGCGCACCGGTAGCGCGTCTGACTCCAGATCAGAAGGTTGCGTGTTCAAATCACGTCCAGGTCAAGTACTTATACTAGCTTTCGGGATATCCCAGTGATCAATAGGTTAGCATATCGTACTTATTTAAGACATTACTTGATGGATTAAACTTTCTCTTTCAGTAAACGTTGCAATCATTTTTCGCATTGGGTGAAATTATTCCATTCTTGTTTCATTAATTCAGCTTTTGATGATATTTTTAATTTTAGTATATGTACCTCCATTTCCCTCTAAATATATTTAATTGAATCAATTCAGGGCAATCGTGCAAAAACCACAATAGAATATTCAAAGCGATATATTTACTATCACTGTCTTATAATAATACAAAATTATCTCTGACACCTCAATTTTACATTATTTGTTATTTTTCACCTTCAGGACAAATTCGCCGCCGAACTTTTCTTTAGGTATGAAATTCTTAAAAAACACAGTCCACTTTTTCTTCACCAGATATTAATTCGAACTGAGCAAAAGATTATTATATTGTTTTTATATAATCTTTTTTTTAATCTGAATCTTTTCCCTTGCCATCAGGCCTGGATTTCTAAGGATCATTACGTGTCGATTTCCATAGGGCCAAAGGCCTTTTGTGTTACTGGGGACACTAGTGGTATGTGTTCCTAGCAGTGGGCGGAAAATTTCCTTCTGCTGAGGCATACGATCATCGAATGATAAGCAGTTGTGTAGATATGGTAAAAGAATACATTTCTTGCTGAGGCATAATCAGGAATCTTTGTCAATTAATGTGCAGTCGCTCAATTAATACGCATGGTATGGTGAAGGCAGTTAAGTCGCGTGGCATTTACTGAAAATGGAAATTCGATCGAAAGCTGACTCAGGAAGGCAATTTGGGTATGAGTGCGCAATTTACACGTGGAAACTTGAAATAGTACGTTCCTTAGATAAAAGCAAAGTAAAAGTCCATAAAGCAAAGGCATAAATCCAAAGAGATTGAAAAATTCGTTAATGTGCGATCCTAATTAAAAGCCTAGCGATGCTGCATTCAAGCAAAAAATTATTAGGCTTGCTGTCATTCACAAACCTGAATTCATTTCACTATGATAAAGTTCTTTAAATAGCTGTAATAGCTGGTTTGATTTGTTTATTTTTTTAATTGCGAAAATTTTTATCCCTGCTATATTTTGGTATGGGACTCATCTAGCAAATGTTTTGCCTGTTTTAGGAGAAATTAATGTATTAAAACTTTTTTCAAATTTACCATAAAATTTTGCACCCCTTAAATATATGTAGCTTTTTTTTTATTATTTATTATTATTTTTTTTTTTTTTTTTTTTTTTTGAGTTAAAAAAATGTGTTACTCCTGTAAAGTAAGCTTTCGTAGAAAATCGCTCCCTTATTAATTGCTTTACAGAATTAAACTAGGGTAAAAACTCTAAATTAGAAGAAAATGGCACATTTCAATTTTAGCTACTTTTCTAACCGATTTTCATTTATGAAATGAAAAATAGTTAGCTTTCTAACCTCTTTCAACAAGTACTAGTTACATTTATGGTACCATTCAGAAGTCGGATTAAACTAGAATTTACTTGGATAACAATTTCAGACATAAAAGTCAAATTAAATTTATACTATAATTTTAAAATAAATATGCAGATAACACACATTTTTTTAAACCCTAATTCCTCCAGGGAAAAAAACTGTTCTGCATTTGAGACCTCCTATAATATGCTAACAACTCGGCCATAGGGAAATTCGAAAAGAAAACAGAACATATGACCCGGACGTGATTTGAACACGCAACCTTCTGATCTGGAGTCAGACGGGCTACCGTTGCGCCACCGAGCCTCACTTTGCAGCAGGACAATTTGGAAATTAATTCAATTACAGTGCTTGTACAACTTTTCAGTGATTGAAGACTATTTCTGTAAAAGCGGACTTTATTTTTCACAGCACTAATTAATTTTCATTTACTTTTTAAACTGTTAGATTATAAGTTACATAAATTTTGTAATAAGTAGATTTGAGATTTACAATTTCAATTACAAAAACACAATTAAAGATTTATAACCTGTGTGTACAAAAATAACTAGATACGTATTCGTATTAATGTTGTGTACATTATGTGTCACTAAACTCGTTCTGCAGACGATTTCTTGATTTAATCATAAACATCGACACAACTTTCGATTTTATTCATTATTAGAATGTTGAACAGCAAAATGAAGTAAAAGCTATTTATTATAAAAGTTACTTTTCTAGCAAAATAAAACTAAGGAATGTTTTTAACGTTTGTGTACAGACTTGATTGCAAATGTTGAATTATAAGCTATGTTCTACTAGTATGTATTTTTTAATGGTAATACCCACAGAATGTTTATTTTAAGTACAGAAACCTATAATGGACCATATGTTTTTTCGGACATTTGTATTTCCCTGTTTTATTTTCAAATATCAGTTACAAAATATTAAAGGAATATCTTTTCTTCTTCTTTGCTTTTCTTCTTTTGTTTATTATTAATCACCGTTTTAAACCCTGTTTGTTTTGAGAAGTGTAATTAAAAGCTTTATGTAAAAAAATAATTAATTAGTTAGTTAATTATTCAAAAAGCTTTGATAATGAGCTCATATAAGAATATTGTGTTTATTCTATACCTAGGTAAGAACTAATTTTAGTAGAGATTTCGAAGAAATGCTATGCTTCCCAAGTTTTCCTCCAACTCACTACATATATATTCGAAAGTATATAAAGGCCGGAGAATGTAGCACTTTCAGAAGAGTTGTGTAAATAACCAGAAACAACGTATAAAGCTGTACGTTTAAACATCGTTATAACAATAGAACTTAGATATACTACTCATCTGAAGTTTTTTTTTTTTTTTTTTTTTTTTTTTTTCCCACATGCTTTTAGTTTTTATTAAGAATATTTATACACTTATGTTCATCCATACTTTTTATATTTCTCATACCAAAGGCTAATGACAAACTGCTATTGCCTCCATATTCATGCTCGACAGTAGGCAATACGTTTTTCGGATTCAATTTTCATTCACATTTCATCATACAGCAATTCCTTTATCAGATCTGAATTAAATTGCTTGAAAATATAACATTTTTCTCATATGATAAAAGTTTGCGTACCATAGATTTTGCCGAACGCCAGGCGTGTTTTCGTTTCTGGTTGACGAAGAGTTCATTCTTGCTGATGGCCCATTGCATGCATGTGCTCTAATGATTCTTCGAACAGTTTGAGCATTAACTATTACTGTAAACTATTCTTCTAAATTCGCTATCAGCTTCCCAGTGTTAATAACTGGATGTTGTTTGGTTTTGCAAGATAAAGCTCCGACCCCTTCGAATTAGCTACGAATGTAGTCCAGGCTTAAGTGCATTAGGAACAGTTCCATGCAATTTCCACCTTTTCAATGTACCAACAGTGGCGTGACTAGAAATTTGGGGGCATTTAGGCAAAACTTCAAATAAATAAATGTATGTATAGTGCAAAATCAATTAAAATAAATAATACCTTTCAAATTCCACCCAAATTCATATCGGACTAAGCATACGCAAAAAGCAAACGAGCAAAAACGAAAAAAACCAGAAGTACACTAATAAACTGCAAGAAAAAGGGGGAAAAACATGTCAAAATCAAAAATGATAAAAGAAATTTACATCTTGTGTTGCATCATCGGTCAAGGTGTTGGTACAAGGAAAGAATAAAATCAGCCTGTTTCTGAATCAATAAAGACAAAAATTAAAGTTTCAAACCTAAAATGGTTTCAGAAAAACAATTGAAGTAATTTTATCCTTGTCAGGCCAATCCCTGCAGGCCAAATTAAGCAGTGTAAAAACACTTCAAAATTATAGCTACAAAAGCAAAAAAAAAAAAACAATTAAAATTCTAATAATAATCAATTCAATTTAAGTGGACCGAGTCTAAAGAACATGTAGTATAACAGAGGTAATCCAACATATGAAAATCTGAATTAAAATTATAAAAATAATTTTTTTTTTAAATAAAGGGAGGTTCTAGTTCTTAAAACCTGTAACATTAAAGAAATAAAAGTTATGAAATAAATTTGTTCTGTTTGGTAGCAAAATGCCGTTGCTAAGCCTACATATGCTAAGTAATGGATTTAGATAAATTACGAATTTTTAACTAATAAATAAAAATAGTAATATATAATAAAATTAGTCAGTAATTTGCCACCAAGCAGAACGAATATATACATATTTTTATATTTCACTTTTTTCCACTTTTAAGACGTTGCTTGATACGGCCAAGTGACGCAACTTGAGCACGTCTGACTCCAGATATTACAGAATTACATGTAAAATTTAGGCAATAATTAAAATTTTTTAAAAAATGCAAATTAATCAGTCATTAAACACAAATATTAAATGTTAAACAAATCTAGAGGTGCTTGGCATGGCCCGGTGGCGCAACGGTAGCGCGTCTGACTCCAGATCAGAAGGTTGCGTGTTCAAATCACGTCCGGGTCAAGTACTTATACTAGCTTTTGGGATATCCCAGTGATCAATAGGTTAGCATATCGTACTTATTTAAGACATTACTTGATGGATTAAACTTTCTCTTTCAGTAAACGTTGCAATCATTTTTCGCATTGGGTGAAATTATTCCATTCTTGTTTCATTAATTCAGCTTTTGATGATATTTTTAATTTTAGTATATGTACCTCCATTTCCCTCTAAATATATTTAATTGAATCAATTCAGGGCAATCGTGCAAAAACCACAATAGAATATTCAAAGCGATATATTTACTATCACTGTCTTATAATAATACAAAATTATCTCTGACACCTCAATTTTACATTATTTGTTATTTTTCACCTTCAGGACAAATTCGCCGCCGAACTTTTCTTTAGGTATGAAATTCTTAAAAAACACAGTCCACTTTTTCTTCACCAGACAATAATTCGAACTTCTGAGCAAGAGATTATTATATTGTTTTTATATAATCTTTTTTTTAATCTGAATCTTTTCCCTTGCCATCAGGCCTGGATTTCTAAGGATCATTACGTGTCGATTTCCATAGGGCCAAAGGCCTTTTGTGTTACTGGGGACGCTAGTGGTATGTGTTCCTAGCAGTGGGCGGAAAATTTCCTTCTGCTGAGGCATACGATCATCGAATGATAAGCAGTTGTGTAGATATGGTAAAAGAATACATTTCTTGCTGAGGCATAATCAGGAATCTTTGTCAATTAATGTGCAGTCGTTCAATTAATACGCATGGTATGGTGAAGGCAGTTAAGTCGCGTGGCATTTACTGAAAATGCAAATTCGATCGAAAGCTGACTCAGGAAGGCAATTTGGGTATGAGTGCGCAATTTACACGTGGAAACTTGAAATAGTACGTTCCTTAGATAAAAGCAAAGTAAAAGTCCATAAAGCAAAGGCATAAATCCAAAGAGATTGAAAAATTCGTTAATGTGCGATCCTAATTAAAAGCCTAGCGATGCTGCATTCAAGCAAAAAATTATTAGGCTTGCTGTCATTCACAAACCTGAATTCATTTCACTATGATAAAGTTCTTTAAATAGCTGTAATAGCTGGTTTGATTTGTTTATTTTTTTAATTGCGAAATTTTTTTATCCCTGCTATATTTTGGTATGGGACTCATCTAGCAAATGTTTTGCCTGTTTTAGGAGAAATTAATGTATTAAAACTTTTTTCAAATTTACCATAAAATTTTGCACCCCTTAAATATATGTAGCTTTTTTTTTATTATTTATTATTATTATTATTATTATTTTTTTTTTTTTTTTGAGTTAAAAAAATGTGTTACTCCTGTAAAGTAAGCTTTCGTAGAAAATCGCTCCCTTATTAATTGCTTTACAGAATTAAACTAGGGTAAAAACTCTAAATTAGAAGAAAATGGCACATTTCAATTTTAGCTACTTTTCTAACCGATTTTCATTTATGAAATGAAAAATAGTTAGCTTTCTAACCTCTTTCAACAAGTACTAGTTACATTTATGGTACCATTCAGAACTCGGATTAAACTAGAATTTACTTGGATAACAATTTCAGACATAAAAGTCAAATTAAATTTATACTATAATTTTAAAATAAATATGCAGATAACACACATTTTTTTAAACCCTATTTCCTCCAGGGAAAAAAACTGTTCTGCATTTGAGACCTCCTATAATATGCTAACAACTCGGCCATAGGGAAATTCGAAAAGAAAACAGAACATATGACCCGGACGTGATTTGAACACGCAACCTTCTGATCTGGAGTCAGACGGGCTACCGTTGCGCCACCGAGCCTCACTTTGCAGCAGGACAATTTGGAAATTAATTCAATTACAGTGCTTGTACAACTTTTCAGTGATTGAAGACTATTTCTGTAAAAGCGGACTTTATTTTTCACAGCACTAATTAATTTTCATTTACTTTTTAAACTGTTAGATTATAAGTTACATAAATTTTGTAATAAGTAGATTTGAGATTTACAATTTCAATTACAAAAACACAATTAAAGATTTATAACCTGTGTGTACAAAAATAACTAGATACGTATTCGTATTAATGTTGTGTACATTATGTGTCACTAAACTCGTTCTGCAGACGATTTCTTGATTTAATCATAAACATCGACACAACTTTCGATTTTATTCATTATTAGAATGTTGAACAGCAAAATGAAGTAAAAGCTATTTATTATAAAAGTTACTTTTCTAGCAAAATAAAACTAAGGAATGTTTTTAACGTTTGTGTACAGACTTGATTGCAAATGTTGAATTATAAGCTATGTTCTACTAGTATGTATTTTTTAATGGTAATACCCACAGAATGTTTATTTTAAGTACAGAAACCTATAATGGACCATATGTTTTTTCGGACATTTGTATTTCCCTGTTTTATTTTCAAATATCAGTTACAAAATATTAAAGGAATATCTTTTCTTCTTCTTTGCTTTTCTTCTTTTGTTTATTATTAATCACCGTTTTAAACCCTGTTTGTTTTGGGAAGTGTAATTAAAAGCTTTATGTAAAAAAATAATTAATTAGTTAGTTAATTATTCAAAAAGCTTTGATAATGAGCTCATATAAGAATATTGTGTTTATTCTATACCTAGGTAAGAACTAATTTTAGTAGAGATTTCGAAGAAATGCTATGCTTCCCAAGTTTTCCTCCAACTCACTACATATATATTCGAAAGTATATAAAGGCCGGAGAATGTAGCACTTTCAGAAGAGTTGTGTAAATAACCAGAAACAACGTATAAAGCTGTACGTTTAAACATCGTTATAACAATAGAACTTAGATATACAACTCATCTGAAGTTTTTTTTTTTTTTTTTTTTTTTTTTTTTTTTTCCCCAACATGCTTTTAGTTTTTATTAAGAATATTTATACACTTATATTCATCCATACTTTTTATATTTCTCATACCAAAGGCTAATGCCAAACTGCTATTGCCTCCATATTCATGCTCGACAGTAGGCAATACGTTTTTCGGATTCAATTTTCATTCACATTTCATCATACAGCAATTCCTTTATCAGATCTGAATTAAATTGCTTGAAAATATAACATTTTTCTCATATGATAAAAGTTTGCGTACCATAGATTTTGCCGAACGCCAGGCGTGTTTTCGGTTCTGGTTGACGAAGAGTTCATTCTTGCTGATTGCACATTGCATGCATGTGCTCTAATGATTCTTCGAACAGTTTTAGCATTAACTATTACTGTAAACTATTCTTCTAAATTCGCTATCAGCTTCCCAGTGTTAATAACTGGATGTTGTTTGGTTTTGCAAGATAAAGCTCCGACCCCTTCGAATTAGCTACGAATGTAGTCCAGGCTTAAGTGCATTAGGAACAGTTCCATGCAATTTCCACCTTTTCAATGTACCAACAGTGGCGTGACTAGAAATTTGGGGGCATTTAGGCAAAACTTCAAATAAATAAATGTATGTATAGTGCAAAATCAATTAAAATAAATAATACCTTTCAAATTCCACCCAAATTCATATCGGACTAAGCATACGCAAAAAGCAAACGAGCAAAAACGAAAAAAACCAGAAGTACACTAATAAACTGCAAGAAAAAGGGGGAAAAACATGTCAAAATCAAAAATGATAAAAGAAATTTACATCTTGTGTTGCGTCAGCGGTCAAGGGGTTGGTACAAGGAAAGAATAAAATCAGCCTGTTTCTGAATCAATAAAGACAAAAATTAAAGTTTCAAACCTAAAATGGTTTCAGAAAAACAATTGAAGTAATTTTATCCTTGTCAGGCTAATTAAGCAGTGTAAAAAAACTTCAAAATTATAGCTACAAAAGCAAAAAAAAACACAATTAAAATTCTAATAATAATCAATTCAATTTAAGTGGACCGAGTCTAAAGAACATGTAGTATAACAGAGGTAATCCAACATATGAAAATCTGAATTAAAATTATAAAAATAATTTTTTTTTTTTTTTTTTTTTTTTTTTTAAATAAAGGGAGGTTCTAGTTCTTAAAACCTGTAACATTAAAGAAATAAAAGTTATGAAATAAATTTGTTCTGTTTGGTAGCAAAATGCCGTTGCTAAGCCTACATATGCTAAGTAATGGATTTAGATAAATTACGAATTTTAAACTAATAAATAAAAATAGTAATATATAATAAAATTAGTCAGTAATTTGCCACCAAACAGAACGAATATATACATATTTTTATATTTCACTTTTTTCCACTTTTAAGACGTTGCTTGATACGGCCAAGTGACGCAACTTGAGCACGTCTGACTCCAGATATTACAGAATTACATGTAAAATTTAGGCAATAATTAAAATTTTTTTAAAAATACGAATTAATCAGTCATTAAACACAAATATTAAATGTTAAACAAATCTAGAGGTGCTTGGCATGGCCCGGTGGCGCACCGGTAGCGCGT
The DNA here is from genome assembly GCF_044657685.1 of Stegodyphus dumicola. Taxonomy (NCBI): domain Eukaryota; kingdom Metazoa; phylum Arthropoda; class Arachnida; order Araneae; family Eresidae; genus Stegodyphus; species Stegodyphus dumicola. The sequence goes on along the minus strand of NC_140769.1, from coordinate 220,459,168 downwards.
CTGACTCCAGATCAGAAGGTTGCGTGTTCAAATCACGTCCGGGTCAAGTACTTATACTAGCTTTTGGGATATCCCAGTGATCAATAGGTTAGCATATCGTACTTATTTAAGACATTACTTGATGGATTAAACTTTCTTTTTCAGTAAACGTTGCAATCATTTTTCGCATTGGGTGAAATTATTCCATCCATTCTTGTTTCATTAATTCAGCTTTTGATGATATTTTTAATTTTAGTATATGTACCTCCATTTCCCTCTAAATATATTTAATTGAATCAATTCAGGGCAATCGTGCAAAAACCACAATAGAATATTCAAAGCGATATACTTACTATCATTGACTTATAATAATACAAAATTATCTCTGACACCTCAATTTTACATTATTTGTTATTTTTCACCTTCAGGACAAATTCGCTGCCGAACTTTTCTTTAGGTATGAAATTCTTAAAAAACACAGTCCACTTTTTCTTCACCAGACAATAATTCGAATTTCTGAGCAAAAGATTATTATATTATTTTTATATAATCTTTTTTTTAATCTGAATCTTTTCCCTTGCCATCAGGCCTGGATTTCTAAGGATCATTACCTGTCGATTTCCATAGGGCCAAAGGCCTTTTGTGTTACTGGGGACACTAGTGGTATGTATTCCTAGCAGTGGGCGGAAAATTTCCTTCTGCTGAGGCATACGATCATCGAATGATAAGCAGTTGTGTAGATATGGTAAAAGAATACATTTCTTGCTGAGGCATAATCAGGAATCTTTGGCAATTATTGTGCAGTCGTTCAATTAATACGCATGGTATGGTGAAGGCAATTAAGTCGCGTGGCATTTACTGAAAATGGAAATTCGATCGAAAGCTGACTCAGGAAGGCAATTTGGGTATGAGTGCGCAATTTACACGTGGAAACTTGAAATAGTACGTTCCTTAGATAAAAGCAAAGTAAAAGTCCATAAAGCAAAGGCATAAATCCAAAGAGATTGAAAAATTCGTTAATGTGCGATCCTAATTAAAAGCCTAGCGATGCTGCATTCAAGCAAAAAATTATTAGGCATGCTGTCATTCACAAACCTGAATTCATTTCACTATGATAAAGTTCTTTAAATAGCTGTAATAGCTGGTTTCATTTGTTTATTTTTTTAATTGCGGAATTTTTTTATCCCTGCTATATTTTGGTATGGGACTCATCTAGCAAATGTTTTGCCTGTTTTAGGAGAAATTAATGTATTAAAACTTTTTTCAAATTTACCATAAAATTTTGCACCCCTTAAATATATGTTGTTGTTTTTTATTATTATTTATTTATTTATTTATTTTTTTTTTTTTTTTTTTTTGAGTTAAAAAAATGTGTTACTCTTGTAAAGTAAGCTTTCGTAGAAAATCGCTCCCTTATTAATTGCTTTACAGAATTAAACTAGGGTAAAAACTCTAAATTAGAAGAAAATGGCACGTTTCAATTTTAGCTACTTTTCTAACCGATTTTCATTTATGAAATGAAAAATAGTTAGCTTTCTAACCTCTTTCAACAAGTACTAGTTACATTTATGGTACCATTCAGAAGTCGGATTAAACTAGAATTTACTTGGATAACAATTTCAGACATAAAAGTCAAATTAAATTTATACTATAATTTTAAAATAAGTATGCAGATAACACACATTTTTTTAAACCCTAATTCCTCCAAGGAAAAAAACTGTTCTGCTTTTGAGACCTGCTATAATATGCTAACAACTCGGCCATAGGGAAATTCGAAAAGAAAACAGAACATATGACCCGGACGTGATTAGAACACGCAACCTTCTGATCTGGAGTCAGACGCGCTACCGTTGCGCCACCGAGCCTCACTTTGCAGCAGGACAATTTGGAAATTAAGTCATTTACAGTGCTTGTACAACTTTTCAGTGATTGAAGACTATTTCAGTAATAGTGGACTTTATTTTTGACAGAAGTAATTAATTTTTATTTACTTTTTAAACTGTTAGATTTCTTGATTTAATCATAAAGATCGAGTCAACTTTCGTTTTTAGTCATTATTAGAAGGTTGAACAGCAAAATAAAAGCTATAAAGTAAAAGCTTATTATTATATAAGTTACTTTTTTAACAAAACAAAACTAAGAAATATCTTTAATTTTTTAGCATGGACTTAATCGCAAATGTTGAATTATAAGCTGTTTTCTATTAGTATATATTTTTTAATGGTAATACCCACGGAAGGTTGACCTTAAGTACAGAAAATTATAATTGCTCACACTTTTTTTTTTTTTTTTTTTTTTTTGGTCAATTGTATTTTTCTGTTTTATTTGTAAATATCTGCTACTAAATTACTAAAGAAATAATTTTTTTCCCTTCTTTGCTTCGTTTACTATTGATCACATTTTTAAACCTTTAGTTTTGGAAGGTGTAATTAAAAGCGTTTAGGTTAATTAATTAGTTAGTAAATCATTTATAAAGCCTGTAAAATGAGCTCACGTAAGAATTTCAAGATAGTTTTATAATAAGCATAAGCAAACATTTAGGATGGCTATACTCGTAGAAGGCAGCCGCCACACTCATGCTTAATAGTAGACAATCAGTTTTTCGGATTCAATATTTTACTCGCCTTTCACTATACAGCAATTCGTATATCTGACCTAAATGTAATATACTGTTACTCGCTTGCAAATATAGCATTGTTTTAATATGATAAATCTTTACTTATCTTTACTTGATTTTGCGAACGCCAGGAGTATATTTTCTTGTTGACGAAGAATTTCTTCTTGCTGATCGCCCAGTGCATCCATTAAGTTATCCCAACTGGTTTAGGCTTATCTTTTATTGTAAACTATTCTAAATCCGCTGTCAGCTTCACAGTGTTGATAATTGGGCGTAGTTTGATTTTTTTATATAATAAAACATCGGCTTCTTCGTACTAGCTGTGAACGTTGTCCGGACTTCAATGCCTTTTCAACAATTGCAAACAATTTCCAGCGTTGAATAACATAAAACGTCTTCCATCGAATATTTATAGATATTCCAAGTAAATACTTTTACAATTTTTAAATCCTAAATAGATAAATTTCTAATAGAACTTGTCGTTAGTTCATGTATATCCTGCCATGTTCACTTCAGATATGGAAATTGTAATATATTTTGCTAAGCAAACAGCACTTTGCGAATATAGACGAAAATTTTTGTGATGTATTTTCAAATAAACCCAAAAAATTTTGAAAAGAAACGTCATGTGCCAAAAACATCTCAACTAAATTTTTGAGTATCTGAATTATTATGTGAGGTATCTCCTAATACGCTTTATTTAAATTATTTAACTGTAAGAATATTTTAATAGCATTTATTTTATAACAAGAAAGACATAAAATAGAGAAAATTTAATATATTAGTTAAAAACTCTGTCTTTCAACATTTAATGCAAGATCTATGCATATAAATTTCAAAAATACAAGCACCCGAAAACAAATATGAGCCACTGTATACCAGTTGACAGTTGCCTTTGAAATTGATAATTTTATGTAAAATCTACATCAGTCTAAGCTAAGTAATTTTTTTTTTTTTTTTTTTTTTTTTTTTTTGTCTAATTTTATGTCTCAAATAATAAATAAATAAATAAATAAATAATTTATTCTTAATCAGTTACCTGATGACGTTAGAAAGCAGTTTAATATGACTGTCGTTGTTCCAAAGGAAACTAAATATTGTCAATAATTAATTAAATGGCAAAATGACAAATAAATCTTTACAAATCTGTTTTCAAAATATTACGATTAGCAGTTAAATTTAGATTCAGTGAAAGCATTATACCCCACAAATTCTTTAGCATTGCATAATAATTTTAGCAAGTGTGTGTAAATAAGAAAGGAATGGGAACAAAATAATACTTTTGTTTATGCAGAAAATAATTTACATAAAAAAAGCAACAAAATGCTGCATAACATACTGTGAGACCAAATCTCGATGTAATAATTTATTATGAATTAACCCTCACACAAACATGCAAATAGTATATCATTTATACGAATTTCCTCAGTAATTAAGTAATCTTACAGCATGAGCAGTGAAAATTACAGTAAATTTGGTGAAATGGTATTCTGGAAGAATTAACCAATGCCGAAGAACTGTAAAAATAAAGTTCCTATGCAATTTGAAAGAAAAATCTGGTACACCAGTGCTTTTGCACAAATTATATTACACTCGTAAAATGTTTGCCATTATTATAAAAGTTTATTTTATTTGATTTACTAGCAGCTTCGCTGCGAGCCTTCGTCTGGCTTTTAAATACACCGGAAAAATGGCTGAAAAGAACACCAAACGTTAAATTTAAAAACTGCGTAGAATTTTACTCTGCAGATCAACTTCATAAAAAAGTTATTACGTATAACAAAATTACAATGAAATAAGCAATATTCCTTAATACAAATATTAATTATCCTAATAAATAAATTAACCAACTTCCCTTTGCAAAATCTTAAGAACTCAAATGGTATAAAGGAGGTTAAGAACTTTGTTTCCTAAAAAAATCACTCTTTTCAATATCTTAAACACAGTGATTTCACTGGGCAATAAATAACATAAAAAAATACAAAAAACAAAAAAATCTGAAAAGCAAAGTATAATTAATGATATTTTATCTTATATTTTCAAAAGAAAAAAAATTAAAATGAAATAAGCTATATCCCTTAATACAAATATTAATTATCCTAATAAAAAAATTGACCAATTTTCAGTTGAAGAAAAAAAATCATGCAAAACTTTTCAATATCTTACAAATAGTGAAATAAGCAAAAAATAATATGAAAGAAACTCAAAAAACAAAAAATTCCGCGCAGAATTTTACTTTGCAGAACAACTTTATCAAAAAAAAATCAATAAAAATGTATTATATGTATATAAAAATGACAATGAAATATGCCAATCTCTTAAAAACAGTGACATAAGAAATACGATGAAAAATTGTTGCCAAACCCATATTTCTATAAGAATGAAATTATTCAAAATGATGCAATTTCATCAAAAATCTATCAACAACAATAAGACAGGAAAATTGTTGCCAAAATCACATTTTTAAAGATGTGAGATGTAAAAAGTGTACTAGGAAACTTCATTTAAAAATTTTTTTAAAAATACAAAATATTATCATTTTTCCAAAATTCTTTTTGTAAAAGCAGTCGCAAGGATGAAAGTTTAACGTGTCCAAAAATCAAAGAAAAATAAACTGCACATTTTTAAAAATAAACTGTACATTTTTAAAAATAAACTTTTTTAGAAAAAAATCCGTTGAAAAGGTGTTAAGCTCCCTTTGTTAAATAAATTCGTATTTGATCGATTTATTGAAACACGAAATTTATTTTAAGTTCGTAAAATAGCTAAGTGCCTACGTTTCATGACGATGTGAAAATGGAGTGTGTAGAGTAAAATCTCGCTTGCCTATAGCCCATTATGTCTCAAAATGACGCGATTTCGTCACAAAACATAAAATAAAAAAATTCTAATTCGAGTTTCGAAAAAATCGTTTCGAGGTGCACTGGCTCTTGTCTAGATGCACCTATGTACCAAATTTCGTAGCCGTGGGTCTATTAGCTTACGCGTAACGCGAACGAAAGACACACACACACAGACAGACTCTTTCTTTTATTATACGTAGAGATTTCTTTAGTATAGCATCAACAGCTTTTGTATACTTACAATTATTAAACTTCAGATTTGTTCTGAGATAATACGTCAGCAAATTCGGCCGAATAAAGGATGTTTTAAGCGATTAAAAAAATTGCAACTTTTTTGTGAATAGAATTCTTTATTCTAAAAGCATGCCGATACAAAGGAGTTGCAGTGATTAATTAAAACTCCAGGCAGTAAAACTCGTTACTAACCTGTTAGCCTAACGTTGTTCCACTGTCTTGATCATTTGTCATATGTCTTAAAATAAGCCCAACTAACAATCACGAAAGTAAAGTTTCAGAAGCATTTATTTATCATCCGACAAAAATAATGCAAAATACTTAATTCTTTTTTTTTTTTTTTTTCTCTCGGAAGATGATTAATTTGTTTTCAAAGATAAACAAAATCAAATGTATCGTGTTAATACTCTAATTAACGCTTGAATTGCCTCCTTGGAAATACTATACGATCTTACTATACGAAGTAACGTTAGAGGAACATTTTTAAGTCTAGTTAACAGGGATAAAGTAACTATGATGCAAGGTTTACTTTAATTCTACCTTATTTTACAAATATAACATAGAAAATTATATATATTGTTACGAATTCGAAAGACAAGAGGTAGCGTAACTGATTTTATTTCGGTTCTTTCTAGGCTATATGCAAAAAAAATATTAAAAAAATAAACTTTTAAAATACTGTTCTCACACTAGGGTGAATAAGTTCCTGTTTAGATGAAAGTTCTTGTTTGAAAATAGTTCAAGATGAGGCTGTCTTTAATAAATCAAATCTCTAAGCCGGTGGTTGCCGGACTGAGCTGTGTCCGAACAGGAGTTGTCCTGGGTGTGTCGGAAAAACTTCTGGGATCCTTATTTGTCCGTAATTTTTAGAAGCGCCTCTTGATTGGCGAGAACACTTTGATTAAAAATTGGATATGATGAAGACAGCGTGGCAAAAAGACCGAGAGAACTTTTCGATTCCAACTGGGGGTGTCAAACCGTGTGGTCTGAGACACTGAACCTATAAACAGATGAAAGGGAACGGAACAATATCTCCCTTCCGACAACTATGAGAGGAACAAAAAACTGAGATTGTTTTGTGACTACTGATCACTTCCTTCTTCCGAGAATTCGCTAAGAAATACTTTGTCCGTGGGAACTTTCGAGGTGGTCATTCCTTTTCTCAGAACTTTGTGGTGGTCGATAAAATAGCTTAAGACGTTACAGCTATATTCCTTTCCCCCTGGGAAGAACTTTTCTCGAGTTTAGACGAGAGAAAAGTTCACCTCACTTCTGCACTAGTTCGTAAACACAACACACATGAGGTAAATATCTCTGTCCTCTAAATAATATCCTCAAGCACGTTTATACAAGAACACTGTTGCATTCAATAATAATAATATTAATAATAATAATGTCACTAATAGATAGTTCATATATATATATATATATATTATACATTACAATATGATTAACAGGAAACAAAAATAACTTGTATACTATGCTAGTATTATATTTGCACATCATAAAAAATACATATTCAATAACCGAAGAATCGCATCCTAGCACAGAGTGTTTCCTCTAGACGACTCAGCCCACTGGCATTTATTTATTCTGCCTGGGTGGTAAACAGCATCAAAATTGCAAGGCTGCAACTATACTATAAAGCTAAGAAACACAATAAGTCCTACATAATTCAAAAAGGACCAACACACAACATACAAATATGAAGTACTGCAATAAACAAAACAAACAAACAATTATTGTACTCAAAACAAGTTCTCGGCTCCTATTGGGACCTAATTCAGATAAAATCTCAATTTATTTGGGGCGTATTCGCACCTCTAAGCTTTCATTATGTCTGTGGGTTTCCCACTTAGAGCTAAATATTTTGTTTCTATCTTGAAAACTACTTTGCCAGTCATCCGTGCAATTTCGATGTTCTGCTTCCGATTTTAGAACAGCACACCTTGAATGGAAAGCTCCGGGGGTCTTCCTACACTCCTTCCTTTCCGAGTTCTTTCTTCCGGGATTCCAGACAAAAAATCTTCCTGACGGACCAGCGTCTTTTTCTTAGAAACGTTTCGCTTTCTTCGTAAATCTAAAGAAGCCCATGCACTTCGTGAGTTAATGACCGCTTTTGTTATCTTAATTTGTCCACTTCTTGACTTGTTGTTCGAACGGTGAGGACACTTCGCCCTTTCTTTTCCTCGGACCTTAGCTGACTCGACGGGGAAACTTCCCTTTTTCATTTGTACAGACTCCCTGAGTTTCGTCTCCCTTCTTTTGTTTGGGTTAACGGCTGCATCTCGTTGGGGCATCTTCCCTTGTACTGCATTATCTTTACCAAAGATCTTTACATTACGGTCAATCAATTGAGCTGTTCGATTACCCAATAAGTACTTAGCGCATTCGGAAACTAAGTACCGTTTCATTCTAGCGCCGTCGCAGCGCTGTGGTAGGCGTCTCGCGCATGCGCACTAGTCTTTCTATTGGGACAAATACTGCTTCTTGTTCGGACAAATACTGCGGGAACAAATACTGCTTCTTGTTCACTGACTTTCAATTGTCGCCATTTTGGTTGCTCTATGTTGTGTTTTCAGTTTGCTGTGCACATTCAAAATGTTTAAGACAATTAGTTCTCCCGCTGACTGTGAGATTCGTGCCGTGATTAAATTTTTGAAGGCGAGGAATGTTAAACCGGCCGAAATTTATCATCAAGTGACAGGAGTTTATGGTGAATACGCGATAAGTGATGGAATGGTGAGAAAGTGGGTAAGAATGTTTAATGCAGGTCGAACAAATGTCCACGCCGAGGCTCGGAGTGGTCGGCCATCGGTTGTCACCGATGATTTGGTAAGGAAAGTTGATGAAGCAATTCATGAGAACAGAAGCTTCACAATGACAACTCTTTCAGAGGCATTTCCACAAATTTCACGTACTGTTTTGTTCGAAATTGTGTCTGACCGCTTGAATTATCGCAAACTGTGTTCCCGATGGGTTCCAAAAATGCTCACTGATGTTCACAAAACAAAGCGACTTGGTAGTGCCCTGACATCTCTCACGCGGTACAGTGATGAGGGAGAAAACTTTTTAAACCAAATTGTGACAGGTGATGAAACTTGGGTGTGTTATTTCACACCAGAATCGAAACAACAATCGATGGAGTGGAGACACACTCATTCTCCGAAAAAACAAAACTTCAAAGTGACAATGTCATCACAAAAAATCATGTGCACCGTCTTCTGGGATAGAAAAGGCGTTTTGCTTACTGAATTTCTTCCCAGAGGTGAAACCATTAATGCGGCACGATATTGTGAGACTTTAACAAAACTAAGGCGTGCCATTCAAAACAAACGAAGAGGAATGCTCAGTAAAGGAATTGTGTTGCTCCATGACAATGCTCGGCCTCATACTGCTGGTGTCACTCAATCGTTAATTCGACAGTTTCATTGGGAGCACTTCGATCACCCGCCGTACAGCCCGGACTTGGCGCCGTCCGACTATCACTTGTTCCTGAACATAAAGTGCGAGCTTGGTGGCAAGCGCTTTGGATCTGACGATGACACAAAAAATGCTGTGGAGTCGTGGTTATCGAAACTGGCGGGAAGTTTCTTTGACGATGGTATACAAAAACTGGTCACCCGCTATGACAAGTGTTTGATCATTGGCGGAAACTACGTTGAAAAATAGTTTAAGACATGTATTTTCATGTAAAAATAAAATTGGATTCGAAAAAATTGTTTTACTATTTTTTTTTTTTTTTTTTTTTTCCCAAAACGGTACTTAGTTTCCGAATACGCCTCGTAGTATTCCTGATTGAGATCCTGGCTAATTAATACTGCTTTGGTAATTACCTTCCCAAAATTCTCTCCTTCAAGTTTTACATGTGCAAGAGGCAACCAAACCGGTTGCGGGTCCAAAGGTTGCTTGATCAAGACAGTTTCCTTTAATAACATTTCTGATGTTACATGATCCCTTCCTATTAAGTCAATAGTAGATCCAATATCTCTAAACATTTTAATCTTTCGATCGTTGACTTTTACAGTACTAATATATGAGTCAAGCCACATGTTTGGGGTACCCAAAATATCCAAATTATTTACGACTTCGATAGATTCCGTCGTAGCTTTTAATCGCGGGCACTGGTATCGGAGATGATTCTCTGAGTTGCATTCATAGCATCTAGGTGCTCTCCGTTTTTCGAAGACATTTGACTTCCATTTCCCGGCAGTCTTTTCTTCCGCACCCTCATCACCGCGACGTATTCGATCTGTCGGTTCACCCTTTTCCCTTTCCTTATTGTCTATTTCAGTGCATTCTACAAAACCTGTCGGTTTTTTTATGGACCTACGTACTTCTTCATATTCATCTAATTTTCTGACTAATTCAGAGGAAGATACTATATTCGGCCAATCATCCACGAAATGTTCGCGAATTTCGCCGTTTACGCGATGTTTAATTTGATCTGTCAACATCAAGTCTTTCAGAGAATCAAAATCTCGCACTTCCACTCCGTTCAACCACTCATCCAGATAATTCTTCAGCTCGAAGGCAAAATCTTCACATCGAGTACCTGCACGCCGCTGGTGCTGAACAAATTTAACCCGAAAAGCCTCTGGGCTCAACTTGAAACGTTGTAAAAGAATTTTCTTCACGTAAGTGTAATTATCGAGTTCCTCTTCCGGTTCTCGTAAAATAATAGAAACAATGTCCATTGGCAATAAAGCCATCAAATGCGACACCCAGTCTCCTTCGTCTACATTCGCTTTGCGAGCCTGACGCTCAAACATCGCTAGATAAAGAGAAATATCCGATGATTCGGGATTATATCTCTGCATCAAATTTTGCAGTTCTCTTATAGACCTCGGAATATTATTCTGAGAATTTTCTCTGACATTGTTGGAGTTTGTCAACCTCAGTCGTTCCAATGCAAACTCTTCTCTCCCTTTCGGCTTCTTCTAGCCTGCGCTGTTCTATCCGAGCTTCAATAATGGACTCTAGCGTTGCCTCGACAAATTTTTCGTCATAATGAGGGCTTTGTACAATGAGGTTTTTAAGATCCTGTATTTTTGCATTGGGGGGAATCTCTAAACCTAATTCCTGACAGATTTATGAGATCCTGTTTCCTACCCTTTCCAAGATATGACATATTTCAAATTCCAAAATTTCAGATCATACGCAAAATAAAATAGTTTTTCAAAAGTATTAGCTGCTTACTATCAAAATCTTTCCCACTTTAAAATTAAATAGAATAACGCAAAATTACATTGCAATTTATGATGTGCTTGGCATAGACCACTATTAAACTCTTTCCCACTTTAGAATTAATAAGAATAACACAAAATAGCATAGCAATTTATGATATGCTTTACACAGACTACTTGCGATTAGCAAAACGTTGAGAAGTAAAGACAATTTAGAACAAATAATTTCAGCTTACATGTTTAAATAAAATATTTCAAACAGGTGATAATGCTCAGTACAATAAGCAAATTTCTAAAATACTTTTCGACAAAAGCAAAACAGAATTTATAAATAACACATGCCTCTTAAATTTAAAAATTTCACATTAAAATTCGGCTTCTGAAAACCATTCAGGGTTATGAGTGACCTATCAATTTAAACATATAAATCTGACACAGCAATTTCACATAATAAAAATAAATATTGCCTCTACAAAGGTTAATGCCCAAATTGATTTACCCCGTTTTGCAGACAAGCAGACACACATCTTTCTAATCAATTAAGAAGCACTTGATCGTAACTATGGCACTATTTGTTTCCTTTTTTATATGACTAAAGAAAACACACTTTTTTTTTTTTTTTTCTTTTTTTCACTTAGCAGGGAAATCACTATTCACTGAAAACTATTCAGGATGCAGCAAATCACTTCATAAAGAAAACACATTTTTTTTTTTCACATAGCAGGGAAATAATTATTCACTGAACGTTATTCAGGATGCATCGCTTCATAGTAGGTGTCACAGTTGGAGGTACTTCTTTCCGCAAACGCATATTCAAAGATTATATCGGATTCAGAGATTGCTGAAACTTGCTATTGTCCCCATAAGAGGAAATTTTCTTCTGTCGTTTTGCAGGCAGTTTTTGCACAAAGTTTTCCACACAGCCTTTGTTGTAGCTGACACTGCGTGGGAAACGGAAAAGTCTCAATTACTTCTTCCTCCAGGATCCACTTAGCTGCCACCATTTTTACACATAGCCTCTATAGCTGTGACGAATTCGAAAGACAAGAGGCAGCGTAACTGATTTTACTTCGGTTCTTTCTAGGCTATATGAAAAAATAAATAAATAAATATAAATAAATAAACTTATAAACTACTGTTCTCACAGTAGGGTGAATAAGTTCCTGTTTAGATGAAAGTTCTTGTTTGGAAATAGTTCAAGATGAGGATAGGCTCAAGATGAGGCTGTCTTTAATAAATCAAATCTCTAAGCCGGTGGTTGCCGGACTGAGCTGTGTTCGAGCAGGATGCTCTTCTAAAGGTAACGGCGAACCCGGCTACCTCGCTGTAAATCTCGTGACCGAGATAAAAGTATCGCTCTAAGCAGAGCGAAGCAAAAATTTGCTGGTGGCCGAGCTATAAAACCCGAGAGAAGGTTTCTCTCTCTACTTACTAAGGTGCTCTGTCCCCTCGCTCGTCTCGTGGAGTTACTAGGACTAACACGTGGCAGCTTTGGTATCGACGAAGCAATTGTGCCATATATGCTTATCGCACAGAATCACTCTGTGCAAATAATTTCTTGTGATTAACAAGAAATAACTTAGAATTTTGGTCGCTCTGCAACCAGAGTACCCTCCAAGTTTGCGTGTCGGCGCTTGACAGAGGCACTGGTTGTATTCATCGGAGATTCCACCTATTGCACACCCGGCGCGGTGCGGGCAAAGTGGTTCTTCGATTTTTTGTTTTTTTTCTCCTGTTCCTGCGGTCGATACTCTTTTTGAGTATTACATGATACACAATGACAGATCATTTTAAGGATTCTGCTGCAATTCCACCAGATATCAGCCCAGAAAAGAATAGAGATAAAATGTCGCGCTCACCACCTAGCTCACCAATTTCAAAGATCATTGCTTATCCGGAGGAAAGAAAAAAGCTTTTCCAAAATGAAGCAGAAACTGATCAGTTAATCACGTATCTGGAAAAACAATTACACATCCTCTCCACTGTTGAGGAATGCGCTAGACTCTCTGCACTAGCTCAAGACATATTAACTAGTGAAACAATTACTTATCATGCTTCACATAGACTGCAACACTTTCTAATATGCATCTTAAACAAAACACGTGTATTAGAAGAAAACCAAGCAATTACTGAAATTGAATATCGTGACCAAAAAATTAAAGAATTGGAACAAAAAGTCGACCACTTAATGAACGCCTTACATGGAGAACCATTTAAGGAGCAACGTAAAAGACATAGGCGCCGTTCTTCGGCTTCTACAAACTCCGACACAGAACAACTTGAGCCTGCCATTAAAACCGCTAACAGATACAGTGGACTTGAAACAGAAATGAGTGAAATAAATATAGACAACAATGAGGAAAAAATGGATAATGAAAGTGAGGGTACACATAATCCGGCGGCCCCTGAGCCCTCGAACAGTAGAAAAATCAGAGTCCCGCCAATTATTATAGATGATGTCCCTCAAGCTGACAAATTCCTGGCTGAGTTTAGTGTTCAAACAGGGAAAACAATTACAGGCCAATTAAAAGGCACCAAATTGCATGTGACTCTCCCTGATGCAGATGCTCACAGATATGTGAGAGGAGTCATTAAGGAGAAAAAGTTAAAATCTCACACTTACCAACTTCAAGATGAAAAGGTTTTAAAAATAGTCATACGAGGACTTCCTGTTACTATGGACCATCAGTACATAGTACAAGAATTAAGAAATCAAGGATATGGAGCTACCTACATAACTAATCTTAGAAATAGACGCGAAAACAAACCAATGCCGCTCTTTTTAGTGCATTTGCCAAGAAACGAGCAAAACAAAACCATTTACAACCTCACTTACATTGGCTATCTCAGAGTTACCGTAGAGGCACTTAAAAGAAAACCAGGACCTCCACAGTGCTATAGGTGCCAGGGGTTCTTTCACAACTCATTATTATGTACAAGAGAATGGGTGTGTGTGAGATGTGGGGGCCCACATCGATCGACATCCGGCGAATGTAAACTAAAACCAGAAGAACCTGCAAGGTGCTGTCACTGCGGGGGGCCACATCTTGCGTCCTTTTCCGGTTGCCCGGCTATACCAAAGACAAAAAGGAAAACTGACAATTTCATCCCAAGCCAGCCGCCTGCCAATAACCCCTGGACAAGCAATACAGAAAATTTCCCGCCACTCACAGAACCAGCTGCTGCAGCCCAGACAGAAACCTCAGAGACAATGCAAAACTCTGACGACCTCTTCAGTCTCAAATCGCTAAAAGTCATATGGAATGACATCAAAAACTGAATAAAAACAATCAAACAAAAAACTTCAATATTTGACAAAATAGAAATAATAGTGGACATTATTCAAAAAATCACTAGTCACATTTAACACTCCAGCAGCAAATAATAGCAGATACTACAGCATTCTCACTTGGAATGCCAATGGACTTTTCTCCAGAAAAGATGAATTAAGCGATCTCATATTATAATTCGAGCCGGATGTAATTTTAGTGCAGGAAACTCATCTCAAGCCAGCCAGGACGGTCCTCTTTCCAAATTACTTTGCCTACAGATGTGATAGACTCTCAGGACGAGGCGGCGGGGTCATCACGTATGTTAAAAGCAGTATCTCACACTTCCACAAGCCAGTGCTCACAAACAGCTTTGAAAACGTCAATGTCATTATCACAATTGACAATACCTCATTTGCAATTACCAATATTTACATACCATCCACAAATCACCTAAACATTACAGAACTCAATAGCCTGATCACTATACACCCCAAATCAATAGCAGGAGGTGACTATAATGCAAAGCACCCTAGCTGGAATCCTGGACGAGCAAACAGAAATGGCAACTTACTTTTTGATCTCATTAATCAAAATCATTACTCACTGCTAGCACCAGAAGAACCCACGCATTTCTCCCTAAACAGATCGACAATTATTGATTTCTTCATCGCAAGGGATTTTCCATACCAGCATGAAATTACCTCAATCCCAGCACTTTCTTCTGATCACAATCCAGTATTACTGAAAATTTTTACAAATGCTAGCCCTCCTTCACTACTACGCTCAATTGGTGTTACAAACTGGCCCAAATTTACTGATATTATTTCCAGTACAGTCCCAGGCAACCCCCTCATTAATAATAAAGAGGATATTGATAAGGAAGTTGAACAATTCACCAATCAGATCAAAGCAGCCATTAATGACGCTACTAATGCATTCTATGTCAACAGACGTTTCCAACCCCTTCCACGCAACATAAGGGAGCAGATTATCATAAAAAATAGAGTACGCAAATTCTGGCAAAACACCCGAGACCCTCAGGCCAAACGCAGACTAAATTCACTCCAAAACAGTATAAAAAGAGCAATCAAGGAGTACAAAAGCAGCAAATGGACAAATTTTCTAAATACACTATCCACTGAAGATAACTCACTGTACAACATCTCTCGTAAACTCAAAAATTCTTATAAGCAAATACCCCCCCCCTTACATGGACCGTCGGGAATGGTTTACTCTGATCTTGACAAAGCCAACACAATAGCAGATGTCATTCAAGACTCTTTTACTCCAAATCCAGCCCCTTATGACAATGATCATATTGATCACGTCAACACAGTAGTTGATAGCTATCTTGGCATTCCGGCTCCACTAAATTTCACCTTTCTTGCCACACCAACACTTGTTGCTCAATTTATCAGTGCACTTAAAAATAAGAAAGCCTCTGGCCAAGACAGGATCCCAAATAAGGCATTAAAAAATCTCCCCATAAATGGGATTACCTACATTACTAAACTCATCAATGCTATTATCAAATATTCATATTTCCCATCAGCCTGGAAAAATGCATCTATCATAGTATTCCCCAAACCCAAACAGAATAATACATTTCCACAGAACTACAGGCCAATAAGCCTGCTTAGCAGCCTATCTAAAATCACGGAAAAAATTATTTTGTATTTCATTCACAAAAACATTCCAGTCAGCCATTACACACCCTCAGAACAGTTTGGTTTTCGTCATTCACACAGCACTACACATCAGCTTCTAAGAGTCATCAATTACATTACAGATGGTTACAATGCCAAAATTCCCACAGGAGCAATTTTCTTAGACGTGTCAAAAGCATTTGACAGAGTATGGCATAAAGGCCTCATCTACAAACTTATCAAGTTGGACTTCCCAGATCATCTTATTCGACTTATAGCTTCATATCTTAGTAATCGCACATTTACCATCAAAATTACCCCTACTCTATAATATCTATACATATGACATACCCAAAGATGCCACTATCACACTAGCACTGTTCGCTGATGATACGGCCATTCTCACGAGGGCAATACATACAAATCACATTCGACTTCAATTACAGCATTACCTCATAGCACTCGAGCACTGGTTCACACTTTGGAGAATAGCAATCAACACTAATAAATCAAAAGCAATCATCTTTCGTAAAGGTACCTCGAATTACGCCCCAGCACCACCCCAAATTTTTGATGATGATATAGAATGGGTCTCCAAGGTGAAATACCTAGGGATCACTCTGGACAGCAAACTCACCTTTAGGCAACACTTCAGTGCTGTCACAGAAAAATTTAAAATGACAGCGGCCACTCTTAGGCAGACACAGTGTACTTTCCATATCCAACAAAGTCATACTTTACAAAATGATACTCAGACCTGCTCTACTCTATGCCTGCCCTATATGGGGACAAGCGGCAAAAATGCACATAAAAAAAACTACAAATTCTTCAAAACAAAATGCTTCGTGAAATTGTAAATGCACCTTGGTTTATCCCAAATAACACCATTCACACAGATCTCAATATCAATACCATTGCAGAATATATATGCAAACTCTCCACCAACTTCTTTCAATCAGTCCAATTTCATCATAATCCAGAAATATCAAACCTTCGATATACTCCAATCCCTGTAGAAAAACACAGGTACCCAGCACATATACTTTCCCCATAACACAGGCAATAATACTGACACCGTCACTACAGCTACCACTATACAAAAACACTACATTACCTTTCACGTCACTGCTAGACTAGTGTGGCCCCGCCGCCACTGCCTCGCCGGTTGAAGAACGGCTCACCTCAATTCTATACTCAAACACCAGTCTCGGACAGCTCAGTAACGAACTCTAACTCCTGATAGTTTTAATATGAAACATAGTAAAAGAGCGCTTCGCGCTCTGACACTATAACAAAGCATATGATCTTCGATTCTCTCTACTTACTGCAACTAACTCTCACTTTTTTCTATCTCTGGAACTGCGTTCCATGATTTTGTTCAAGTTGTTCTGGGCATGTCGGAAAAACTTCTAGGATCCTTAGTTGTAATTCCGTAATTTTTTTTCCGTAATCTTTGTCCGTAATTTTTAGAAGCGTCTCTTGATTGGCGAGAGCACTTTGATTAAAAACTGGATATGATGAAGACAGCCTGGGGAAAAGTCCGTGAGAACTTTTCGATTCCAACTGGGGGTGTCAAATCGTGTGGTCTGAGACACTGAACCTATAAACTGATGAAAGGGAACGGAACAATATCTCCCTTCGGACAACTATAAGAGGAACAAAGAGCCAAAATGTTTTTGTGACTGCTGGTCACTTCCTCTCTCCGAGAATTCGCTAAGAAATACTCTGTCCGTGGGAACTTTCGAGGTGGTCATTCCTTTTCTCAGAACTTTGTGGTGGTCGATAAAATAGCTTAAGACGTTACAATATATATATATAACAAAAATTATTATTATAAAATTTCTTTATTTATTTCAGTCAAAGATCCTTATTGTTCATAAATTCTTGATTTTTTAATTATGAAAACATTTATTACCATCTACCTTCTAATAATTTGATTTTGTTCTCATATCGATTACGAGTTAATTTACTTTTTACTAACTCCATAATACAGTGGCTCACAATTTCCTTCAGACTGTTGTATTTTTTTAATTTATTTGCATAGATCTTGTACTAAGACTTCCAATTTTTTCCTAATATATTATTTTTTCGCTATTAACTCGTGCTTTTTGTAAAGTAAATATCATCAAAATAGTCCTTGTAATAAAATAATTTGCTCATAAAGCGTTAATCAGAAACTCACTTAATAATCCAGCCACTCCAAATTTTTGTTGACATGTTTTTCTAGGCCCTGTTTCTTGTTATAATTTTTACTTTAAACGAAAATATATCACAAGAATTATCATCTGTATTTGGAAATTTTTACTTGCTTAGCAAAATACGGGAACATGGCAAGACACTACAAATTAACGACCAACTCTGTGAGAAATTTCAACTTTTGTAAAGATGACAAAATTTATTTTACCATCTTTAAAAAAGTTCCTGGTAATATTCAAAAATATCACTCGAAATATCAAACAAATCCTTCATGTAAAATTTTAACTACCTTTGGTGCAATAAAATAATACAAAGTGCGTGGAATTTTTTTAAATAAAATGGAGCCAATAGACGAATTACTTAATGGCAAAATCCGAATTAAAAACTGAATTTGAGAAAAATCAGTTGCCTACTGTTAAAAAAGGAGCTGGAGGCATAATGATTTTAGAGGATGTTTCGCTGCCTTTGGAATAAGATATTCAGTGTTTATTGAAAAAAAAAAAAAAAAAACACGAATTACGATAAATATATAAATATTCTTGATGAAAACCTAAAAACGTCTGTGTGAAACCTTAGAACGCAAAATACATTTAAGATCTATCAGAACAGTGATCCTAAGCACACAGCCCAAAATGTTCGCTTTTGATTATATATTTTGAAGTGATCAAAACTTCTCCATATTCCGGACTAAAATCCTGTGGAACATATATGGAGTGAATTGAAGAAAGAATAGGGAAGCATGGTATTTTTTCGAAAAGCCTACTGAAAGCTATTCTATTCCTACGGATGAACAGTATAAAATGGTGTAAGGATTATGTTAATTTTATTGACAGTTAAATTTTAAGTTAAAGTTCCTTTCCTGTCAAATTCTTAACTTCAACTTACTACTTCCGACCAGAACGTATTTTTGGAATCTTGCTGAATATTTAATGAGGAGGAGCGGTATTTAAACCACGAAGTTACTTACTGAGTGAGAGAGAATCAGAGTTTCTGATTTACGCGCGTCTGCCTTTTTGGCCACTCTTTCTCTCAAAGCTTTTATTACGTTCGGCCGTACTCAGGCCCTTGATAAGCTTCGTAGTCAAATAAGTTAAGGGGCCAACTCGATTTGAACCTTGATAACTTCGGCTGTACTTCCTCAGTTAATCTTAGTTTTAGTTTAATTCTTAGTCTTTTAAGTCCAAATGCGGGCTTTGCTTGTACACTCCCAGGCGGAGTTTTGTTAAATCTTATTGGAATAATAAAGGGTTAGTTACCCTTCTATCTTGTTGTTTCTTGTCACCGAACTCAAACGATTATTCGCTTATCAGTTCTTAGATTCTTCACTTCCAACATTAACTTAGAATTCCGAAGTGAGGAACTCTACAATGGAACATTCTTATACGAAAACAATTTGGATGAAAACTGTAATTTTAGTTAGAGAATATCCGACAAAACAGTCCCATTATTTTTGTGTTTTCATTAAACGTAAACTTGCCGAATACTACGTGAACTCATTTTCAGAACTTTTTGAATAAATTATATTTTTAACTAAAAACGTTTTAAATAACTTTTTTCAAAACAAGCAGGTTTTAAAATAGATGACCAATAGTTATCTATTTTAAAACCTTAATATATGTGAAAAAAATAAAGTGATTTTGCTAATATTTTGTAACTGATATTTGCAAATAAAACTGAAAAACGCAATTGCCTGAAAACAACTGTGAGCCACCCTAAATTCTTCTTTTGATTTCCTCGCATTGCGAAACCTAACAATTTTTCGCTCTGAAGCAAAATTATTTCCTTTTCATATAAAGTTTTAGAAATAGCTATTTTTTTTGTGCTTTGAAATGTGTTTCTTCAAGAATTATCTGCTGCATTTCTTTTTCCTTTAATTTTACATATTTATAGAGCTTTCCGGAAATTTTTTCTCTAAGTGAACTAAGCCTAACGAGGTTTGACTCTAACGAAATTCCGAGTGCTCTAAATTATCATGAACGCTGCATATTGAGCGACATAGATGGAGCCCCCCCTTCAAACAGTTTTGATATTGCGAAAACACAGAAGCCGCCTTACAGTCAAGATAATGCAATATCACCCGAATCAACAACGCAGGAGGTAAGCTTACAGGAGCTGCGCTGTTGGAGCGATTTCGTACAAGGATTGATAATTGACTGGGTGGGAATTTTGTTAGGTTGTTGCCTTTGTTTAAATTGCGTATTGCTTACTGCATACAGAACTAAAATACATTTATTTTAAATCTATGAGAAGCTCTATTAACAATACATAATGTCATTGACAATTAATACTGAAGGCATAAAAACAGATATTGTAAGTAAAATTTTTGTCTTCATTATGTGAGGATCTTGCTAGTGGTCTCTTTAATCGAGAGTTTAAGAGCGTTCTGCTGTCTGAATCAATCTGCAGACTGAATTAGTCATGCCCTCTTAATTTTTAGGTTGTATTTTACGTCCTCTGATTCGTAATAGCTCAAACGTTATCAGTGGAGCAATATGATGGTTGGTTAGTAGGCTCTCTGATGTGATAATCTAATAATATTCCATCTATAGTTCTTGATTATGTTAAAAATCCAAATGAATTTCTACAATTAATTCATCGAAAAATTTTATTAAAACTAACTGGTAAACTCAACGGTCGAAAAGTAACAATTAATTGACCTGACTCCGATGTTCATAGACAAATCAAGAACCTCGTAGATTCCAGTCACGGCAAAACACAAAGAAAAACAAAGAAATCTTTAATCTTACTGAACATTGTTACCTGAAAATCAAAACTGAAGCCCAGGAAAAAAGCTTGGACTAGCGCAATGCTTTCGCTGTCAAGAATTTTATCATAGCTAGTTCTACTGCACGTTCAATCCAGTGTGTGTCAGGTACGATAAAGTAATTTTTCAAATCAGTGTAAATTGTCCAAAGATCAACCAACGAAATGGGCTCATTGTTGTGGCCCTCACCCAAAGCTTTATATAGGATGTCTTCGATATCCACGTCACAGTAAATCAACCCCAGCGTTCGCCACATGAAACCAATTTGTTCCCAATGCACTGCCAATCCTTGGACTGTCAAGAATATGAAAATTCTAGTATACGATTTTAATTAGAATCAACAGTTTTCATTCTTCTTGAAACGTCGAATCCTGTGTAGATCAACCTTTGGCTCCTCTGTAGTATAGGTGGCTCCTCCTCCTCAACATCAGATCTATTTCACTAGTCTTCTCTGAAAAGACATGGAATACAATTAAGACATTTCTCGTTGAAATAAAAACTAAACAGTGAGGTGATTGCTGAATTAAAAATTAAACAGTGAGGATAACTTTGAATTAAAAACTAAACAGAGATTTTCTACGACGCATATTTGATAAAATGGGCGTCATTGCAGATCTTCTAGAAACATTATCCGAAGATGTCTAATTTCCTCAAACACAGTAAAAACAAAAGCATGTTCATCACGTTTTGAAATGCAAATGCCTTTATTCTCCCCCCCCAAAAAAAACTTACTTGAAGATGAGGGTCCAGATATTATTTTCATTCAAGAAACACCTCTAAAACCTTTTTCCAGTGCACCCAGTTATCAAGCTTATAGGACAGACATATAGAGGTAGTGACACTGTTATCTGTATACATAAAAACTTTCTTCAATATTGGAATAATTACAGTATACATTCGTTTGAAAGTCTACACACAGACAACAGAACCATTACTCTAGCAATTATTTATATGCCACACAGCAATATTACTGATTATGCAAAACTGGTTGATTTTCATAAAATTAATGCATACACTTTCATTCGTGGCGATTTTGAAGCCAAACATTGGCGCCTAGCTGGAATTTGGTTGTTTTCATTGCAGAGGGTGAGAAAGTTTTGACTTGGCACAATTTAAGCATTTCATTACAATAGCACCAAATTAACCTACTCGTTATCATTACAATATTTCTAGAATAATTGATTCTGATAATGATTTATTCTGAAGCTGAGATTATAAAATACCGCAATACAAAGTTATGTACTATATTATTAAACCCAACGTTATTTTTAAAGCCTTTTCAATTTTTTAAATTTTGTTTCGTCTTTTCTTTTTTAATCCTAACTCTGTAGAGGAATATACAGGTGTTATCTGAGAGCTAAAAATTAAATAATGTAAAAGTTTTTAAGAATTACGTGTATTATTCAAAAATCGCTTCATTTGTTACAGTCATATGCAAAATGTAACGTTTCAGTTTGAAGAATAAACTAAAGCTATTATGCTGTAAAATCACTGGCAACAATAATCATATGTGGCAATTAACAAGACCGTGTGAGTAATTATTGTTGTAATAGTTTAAAGTAAACTGAAACCTTCCCTTTCTAAAAACCTTCCAAACATCCATACTATACAGTAAGAAATAGTCAAGAAACCAAATGATCATATACAAAGGTACGTATTATATCACGTTAAACTTTCTTTTATTTATTACAGTAATACTGCAAATGTTCATCAAAATCATCAGTTGGATATGTTACAATTAATTTTATTATAAATTATACTGTAGAAACATTAGGTTAATTGGAAAAGCCGGAGAGATGACAAAAGAGCAACCACCTTCGCCGGGAATCGAACCACGGACCTCTGGAATAGCGGCCCAGCATACAGAAACACTACACCACGAAGGCACGCTAGGAAGGCGGCAGAAATACCTTACATACCCCCTTTTAAAGGACGACTGGTGTTTTTTTAGGGGACCCAATTGTCAAATCCTGGGTGAGAATAATCATCATCCAACACCCTTTTTAGTTCGGGAGCCATTGTACAGACATTAGGACTTTTTTGAAGCAAGAGAAATTGAAAAATTAGCAACCGCCTTCGTCGAGAATCGAACCACGGACCTCTGAAATACAGGCTCAATGTGCTGACCACTACACTACGAAGGCTCGTTAGGAAGGCGGGAGAAATACCTTATGTACTCCCCTTTTTAAAGGGCGACTTGGGTTTTTAGGGAACCCAATCGCCAGTTGAGGAGAATCATCAACCAATACCCTTTTAGTTTGGGCGCCACTGTAAAGACATTAGGATTTTTTTGAAGCAAGAGAGATTGAAAAATTAGCAACCGCCTTCGCTGGGAATCGAACCACGGACCTCTGAAATACCAGCTCAGCGTGCGGAACCACTACACCACGAAGGAACACTAGGAAGGCGGGAGAAATACCTTATAATACAAATCAGGTATAATCTTTAAAATGTAAGGTTAAAAAGTATAAATTATTACTAAGAAGTTTGATTTTAAATTAAAGTTATAATTTAAAAAAAGAAGATCCTTACAGAACTTGGAATATCAGCGTTGTGAGAATAGTTGAATTAAATATCTTATTTCTCGCACAGTAGCAATACGTTTGCTTGCTATATTACGTGAATGATAAATGCCTGATAGCGTAATATCCTGTAAATTCTTGAATAATAAATGTCTAATCGTGTGACGTTACGAATGGTCTAAAATTCTGAAAAGATTCCGCTTTAGATGTTTCTGTTGTGAATTCGATTTGTATCTAAAGCCTGAGATATCAGAGAATCATAAATTTAATCATCAGTTATAGTTCCCGATAAACAATCAGAGAATTTTGAAAGCATTTTCCAAGAAAAACCTGAAATTAACTTGTAATTTAGAGAAATTCTAAGCGGAGAAAATGGACCCTTCTTACTAATACTTCATTTGCTGGACAAAGAGAATATAGACTAAAGTAAGTATGTTGATATGATATCTAATCTCAACTTATCATATAAAGGAAGCCGACAGAATACGTGATGCATGTATTCTTCAGCTTCTGACATTCTGGAGAGGAGTCCTTTAAACTTGAAAGAAGAGGAAAACAAACAATAGGACTCTGTATATCTCTGCTTACACTTGGCAGAAATCTGGGAAGGTCACGTTGCCACATTTCGTACGAATATCTTAAGTGTTTCAATTCTTGTATAATATTTTCATACATATGTTTATTATACCTCCGATTTTCATATACTATTATCAGTCCAAAGGAGCAGTTTGCCCTGAAGGACTATTAATTTCGTTTTGGCATTTTGCGTCGAAAACTTTAAAAGGATGTATCACTTTTTCAAATACATTATCTCCCTCTCTTATATTTAAAGAAATTATATAATGAAGAATCTGCATAAATATATGTATGTTTCTCGCATTGTGATAAAGCAATGGTACCTAGAGCCATCAAAATTTGAATAACGTAATCTTCCATAGAATATGGGCATGCGGAAGCCCTAATTTGAATTTGAAATTTGTTTTATTATCGATTTCAGATTTTGTAACACTTCAACGAATTTTTGATTAAAAAACTAAACGATTTCAAAGTGAGCAATGGCAACACTGTATGGAAAAAAAAAAAAAAAAAAAAATATTTCCAAGCGCGATACTCTGTATCGGAAATTCTAAGGATAGGCTCATTTGAAAATTATTTTGCGATATTGCTCTTGAACTGAATTTTATAGTTTGAGTACGTAGAACGTGATATTTAATAAATAAAGGTAACACAAAAAACGTTAAACAAACGACCCTTTGGACGTAATTTAAAATCTGAAACCTTTCAGATTTTTTTATTATGCATTCTCTTTTAATTATGTGTAAGGAAAAGAGAATGTTTGTTATTTTAAGGTCTTATTTTAACACTCGAATAACGTTCGCAGACATAGCATTATGGTTTTCTTTTATTTATGTCTTAGGATAGGTAATTCATATGTAAGAACCGGCAGCTGTACTCCAAACAAAGGCGCCAAATCAAGAAGGGGCGCTATTTTTATCGATAAAGTATAAGTTTGCAGGACTCATTGGGTTTCAGCCTCATCAGGCCTAAAAAAATAATAATAAGGGATTTATACAAATCCATTTGCTCATTCATAAGAATTTTACTTTCATTCTCTGCTTTCTGAATTTTAGACATTTATAAATCAAACTTTAATCCATTTTACATATATATATATAAGGCATTTAAATTTTTAATTGTCTAGCTTAGAATGTGGTTAGCAAATAGGCACACAAATCTCCTCTGATTACATTTCCTTAATCCTTTTAACTCTTAGAAAGCCAAAGTCTTTTAGCCTGCATGCTTAAATTACTGAAAAACCCGAAATTCCATCCTATATCAATATCAATTTCCTCCCCCTTCCATTAAAAAAAAAATGTTTGAAGATTTCAAATGAGATCGTTTCTAATTCCTAGCAAAGTAATTTCCGTTTACCACTGAATGTATACTTTTCATAAGCAGATTTTGAAGACCAGGAAAGTTCTTTGGTCAAAGCAACAAGAAAGCAATATGAGCACTGATCTGCAGTCAGAGTTATGCTGTGAAAGTTTAACATTTTCTTGTGATTTTATAACACATAGCAGAAATATAGTTTACACTTTACATTGTGCCAAAAGTTGAAAAATTTTATTTAGGATTTGGCTTCTTGTACTTAGAAAGTTGTTTCCCGGCATTCATTAAAATCTCGAAGTAAACACATTTTTATACTTCATTTAAAAATAGATATTTGTCTAACAAATTAAAAATATAGCACACTAACTGCGGCGGAGATGTCATGAAGCTGAGTGTTTTAATATAGCTTATGCTTTATGCAATGACTTTATAATGTTGCTTTGCCCATCATGTAGAAATAATATTAATTTTATGATTATTTGTATTAATTTTATGATTTTTTAAATATCACTATCACCGCCGTTTTTGAATAGCGGTGCCTAGTAAAACGAATTTCAATACGTTTATTGGAAGTTTATTGGCAATAAAATTATATATTTTCTGTAGTGGTTGGCAGTAAATATACTACTTTCTTGACAAGCAACAGTAATTAAATTAATATTTTTTAAAATTATTAAATTAATGTAAACTTTCTAGTTTACATTAATGGGGATGAATATCCGTTCTTCTGGAATTCGAATACTTTCTAGGTGCCGAATGCGCGAATACCTTGAATACCTCAAAATTGTATTACATTGAATAATTAAAAATACAGTAAACAAATTATACTACTAAATTCTAATACATGTATTGGTGTCTACCTTACCTGGTGAAAAGTAAAAAAAAAAGATTTTTTTTTTGGGGGGGGGGGGAAGGGAGAAGAATTATGTTAAAAAGTGTGATTTAAATTATATAAATTCCTCTCTGTTTTGCAATTTATTACTCAATATTCGATATATTCGAATTTGTTATTTAATTAATGCAATAATATTCGAAACTATTCGTCTATTTCTTATTTTAACACAAACAAAAAGTGCAGTTTATATTAAAAATTATAAATAATACACAATTACAATAATGTATTTCAATAATTTTTTGTAAGGAAATATGCCGCTAAAAAAACTCCAGTATACAATTTAAAAATTAAGAAAAATGAAAATTAAAAATGTTAAAAAAAAAAAAGAAGAAGAAGGAAAAAAAAAGGTAACACTTATTAGTTATAGCGGTTTATTATGCAATTTATTACTATTAGTTATTATACAAATATAAACATATATTCGAATATGTTTATATTTGTAATGCCATTCAGAAAATTACGTAATTACGTAAGAAAAATTCGTAGCATAAACATGGGAACCAGGGCTCAGCATTCGAAAGCCATAATTAACCACTATCCGGTTTTTAGGTGGCCATTCGTCTTCAGCTGTTCTCACAGATATCACATGCACAATTTAAAAACTGTTTAAATTTGTTATAGATTATAAAGCCAATTCCTCACAAACTGGTGACAGTTTAACCGATCTCCAACAAAAGGTATATAAAGTTTGCTTACTGCGAAACACTCCCGTTTGTTTACTGCCAAACGATGGAAAATTACTTTACAAATCATCGATGAAAATTAAAACTCTGCCAATCGAATCGAATCGAATGCATTAAGCTACTGATAAGTCTTTGGCTTCTGAAGGCTGTTAATATTTGTATTAATTTTAAA
Source organism: Stegodyphus dumicola (assembly GCF_044657685.1). NCBI lineage: Eukaryota > Metazoa > Arthropoda > Arachnida > Araneae > Eresidae > Stegodyphus > Stegodyphus dumicola. Next base: position 220,432,269 of record NC_140769.1, on the reverse strand, counting down.
TATCCTTTTTTCCGTGGAAGAACACACAAATAGTTAATGCGCAAAGAGCCGCTGGACCGAAATTCTATGCCCGTGATGGCTTATTTCTTCAAAGTCCCAAAATTAAACAGTGAGAAAAACTAGACAGAAGGTGCCAGAAATGAGCGCCTTACCAGTCGGAGGTCATAAAAGATCGTTCTGGCTCTTTTGAAATTTTAGATAAATTGAGGATCATAATTTTTGAAGTTTCTAATACTTGAATACACCTAGATTACGGAAGTTACAAAAGAAAAAGCTAAACACATGAGATAACTACAGTGGTAGAAGACGTCTTATTGTTTGGAAGCTGTTTTTATCCAAAACAGCACGTAATTTAATTGCTACGCAAACCAAAGTATATTAACACCGAACAGTAGAAAAAACCAACCTATTCCTTTACTGGAGTTCGAACTTAATGGCACTGTTACAAGTTCTTTTGTAGATATCGTTCTTTAATTTCATTACAACTCAGTTTGTTGATTGCTAGCGATGTTTACTCCTCCGTTATTTATAAAGTCTTTCGAACAGTGATTTAATTTGCGTAACCAAATAAATTTCTATTCCAAATTATACTGTTAGATTATACCAGTTAGTTGCTAATAGTAGCTTTCTGTTAATTATGATATGGGTTGTTCCACTTTACTATGTTATGTTAACTTTAATTATTTATTAACTTCCGGGATTAACCGAGATTTTCAGTTATTAATGTTTATTAGCGAAATGTTTTATCATTGTCTTTTTGCCTTCACTTTCACTTTCTTCCGCTCCCACCAGGATGAGAATTGTGTAATGTATTCAAGCATAGAGTTCCTGAGTTCGAGAGAGAGAGCCTTTAGTAACTATCTCACAATTACTTCTCCCAGCGACGAACTGTGAACTGTGAATTTCGATTACTTCTAGCCTCGACTTCTGAGAGTCTTTACTAGTAAATTAGACTGGAGCCAATGGCTAATAACGGTATTTTTAACCCAGCGACGAATTACTTGAATCGGTTTTAGCTTTATTAGCTGCAGTCGTATGTAAAGTTGAGGTCTGACGTAGACCTGTAGACGCGCTATATCTTGCTGTTTTTCCTTCAAACTGTTAATATCGATTTTCCATTACCTCACAGGTTGTGTAACCGTCAGACGACGTGTGAATAAAAAGAATTATTTTAAACCTTCTTCTTACTTGGTGTTGTTTAACTTAGTAAATAAAACAAGACGATAAGTCATCTGACTTTTCCTAAGGAAACAGGAAATAACGTTCAGAATAGTTTGGATTTCATACAAATCGCAAGTTCAAGGTAGTGTTCGTTAATTCTTTTTTTTTTTTTTTTTTTTTTTTTTTTTTTTTAAGAACGATTGATCACTAAAAATGCGCATCCTAATACGATTTCTGTTTCCAGTTGGAATGATATTTCAGAAATAAAACGATTTATTGTTACCATACGAATCGCACCGAGGGACCAAAGAGCTACGTTGCATGGCTTCTGATAATCATACTGAGAGAACACCATCTTTGTAACCTCCATGCTCCTGACCCTCACCTGTATGCCACGCGGACAGCAAGGCACCTATTCTCCCCGTTCCTCCCCAAGCGTAAATATCTAAACACTCAAGCACATTTATTGCCGATTCCTAGAGGTCCGAGCGCTCCTCCGAGGAACTCCACATTATCAGTTATTGTTATCTCCGAGGCAGTGCTATGGTTGACAAAGACGAGCCATAACTCACTTTTATCTGCGAAGTTGCTATTCTTCCAAATTACCCGAAATTCATTACTTCTGCCCGCTTTTAGAGGACAATAGACTTTTCTGGGTCTCCTCCTTCTCTCTTCTGGGTGACAAAGTGTTGTATTTTTGTTAGCTTGACAGGGAGATAAATACTGTTTCTCCAGTTGTCGCACCTGGTTGGATGAGAAGAAAGCATTGGGGGGACATGAAGGAGGAGATTTCTCACAGCGGAGATATCATTCGTCCGCAGGTTTAAAATGCTTGGTTATTTGGCATTCTTCAAGATTCCAAGGACTTAATAATTTATGATCTACCATGGGATTGAACATCAGCACCTCATCAGAATCAACCATTGTGAGAGAATCATAATTAGTGACAAACGGGGGCGAAAGCAGGAGTTCAAAAATTTACATAAGAAATAGAGAAAATGAGCGCAAAAAATTTTGCCGAAGAAAGCGGAAATCGAAACTAATGGGGTTAAACCACTGAGTTGTTGGAAATGTGTTTTTATAAAATCAAGCTTCCAAATTTCGGATGCTTATAAATGTATTCTTAATTTAAGGTCATTGTGGATATCATGATTACAGTGCATATTAGATACATTTTTTTATTAGAGCTTGTCTACATTCAATGGGATGTTAAAGTAGCTATTTTGAATATTGTATTATTTTAATTGGTTTCATTCAGCGTTTCATAACTGTATCCCTCCGCCAGAAACTGCTATAGATTGTTCAAGAAATGGTGATCAACAGATTTGTACCATATCATATTTAATGTTTATATAGGATTCCTCTGAGACACAAATATTATTTCAAGGGCGTCTCAAAGGTAAAAAGATTAAGAAATGCTGCCTTAAATTACATACTTCATTACTTTAAATGAATATTTGTTAGCTGATGTTCATAAAAATTTAGTATTTCTAAAAAAATAATAATAAGTATGTTTCTCATTATAGCTATTCATATTTATATAGAAGTTGTAAATATTATTCCAAGGGTTCCACAATAGAAATAAAATGTGAGAAATGCTGTTCTAAACTACTAATTTTCGCATATGTTTACTCGCGTAATAGTCGAACTTTTTTTTTTTTCCTGTTTTTTTATTGTGAAAGAAAGTCTATGTGCGACTATTATGTGGGGAAATCTGCTACACAGTATTGTACACTTTTGACGATTTTTTCTACTACAAAACAGGGGTGGGACTATTACGCGAGTAAACACGGTAATTAAGAAGAAAACTAATTATTTCTTTGTTTGTTTGAATATGGCAAAGCATGCGAAAAACTATAGGTAACTCAAGAATATACTTTATAATTTTTTTTTAGGTTTCTCGTTAATAATATATGTTGAAAATGAAATTTTCAACTGATTGTTAAATTATAAAATTGATTCTTAAAATATCAAAATTTTGATACATCACAAAACATGTAAAAACATGTGTCAGTTAATATAAAAATCAAAGCAGTTAATACTTGAATTCGAGTCAATGTCGATGTGACGACACAATTAGACTTAAGATATCGAGCAAATGTAAAACGGCCGGTTACATTAGTTTTAAGCTCATGTTTTTATTATTTACTTGTTTCTTTATTTTAAAAGTAAATTAATATTTTGGAAAAATAAAACACATTTTTCATTTTAATTTCTTGCTCCCCTTCAAATGAACTAAGAACTTCAAATTTAGAGAATTTAAAAAAATGAAAAACAGATATGAAAGGTTCTAGGATTTGCTCCTGTAGATCGTTTTATATTTTCCCTAGAAAAAACCTGCTTTTCTAAATGCATATTTTTACAAATTTATTCACTTAATACGTTTTGTAAATAAAGTGAAGAAAATAATAAGTTAAAACACTTTCAACGCACAAAAGAGTAACTAATGTCGCAAAAGACAACACTATGAAAAATTTTCAAAAGAAAGATTCCCTGATACCTCTCTCGAAATGTACAGATTTTGTGCAAAACCAATATTAATTTAATGTTAAATTTTGCTTAATTTTAAACTTAAAATAAAATTTTAAAGAATATAATATACACTGTAGAGACAATAGGTATTTTTTTAAAGCAGACGAGATGATGTAAAATAAGCAACGCCTTCGCCGGAAATCGAACCGCGGACCTCTGGAATGCGCGCCCAGTGTGCAGACCACTACACCACGGAGGCACGCTAAGAAGGCGGGAGAAATACCTTATAACACTACATCTATAGGATGTATTTAAAAAAAGAGCAACCAAATTAAATAATACATAAAAATATACAAAAATAATTAAATGTGCACATAAGGCAGCAACAAAAAAAGCGTAATTACTAGACTAATTCAAATAGTTAAAAAAATTTTGACCTATAAATAAGGAATTTTAAAAATAAGTAAAAAATAAATAAAAACCAGAATCTAATAATACATGATGCATTAATATATACGCTATTTCTACGATGAACATTTCTATAAAGTATTTTCCTGATATTTCATAGCATAAAAACCAACAAATTCTGCACCGAAATACGCAAATATACTATGTTAATAATATCTTTTGTTAATTATAATAATGATGTAAATGTTGATACTTGGCAATTTATTACACCATAATTTAAATGCATTATAAATTACATCAATTGGATGTGTTGTAAAAAATAAAATTAGGATGTACTTTATTAAAATTTTTTGAGTTTGTTAATCAATTACTGCTATAATTTGAAAGATAAAGAGCTTACGGAAGACTCAATAAAAAAAATCAAAGCAGAATAGCTTTCTCATAACTAGAGTATTTGCCACGCAAGGTGAGGGATCATACATTTTGTTCTGTCTACATATCAGACAATATTTGTGGGAACAGCCCGAAAGTTTCAGAACTTCATTACAAAAGTTGCTAACGTCAAAGTCTTAAAATTTTGCAAAATCTTTTGTTACAGATTCCCATATCCATGCGTATAATCGGTAAAAAAAAAAACTCATTGAGTGCCCATGTTTTGGACGGAAAAAATTCCGGTCATTAGCCAAGACTTTGGACACCTACTTGGTAAGAATAGGTGCGACTCGGTCCAACTTACTGGAAGTTTTAACCGAGGACACTCAGAAGATCCGAGGATATCGTACCCGCTCCTTACCTTCACCCGACATCGCTTTGACAGATTATAAGTACCTCGTGTCGCACAGGAACTAGACATTTACAAACACCGCTGCCTTCTCCCGTATTCGAACCCAACTCCAAAATTATAGCAACCTACTTCCCTAAACACCACACCGATATGGTTGACTCAAATCTTTTAAATCCTTTATAGAAGGAAGATAAGAAAAAATTCTGATGATGACTTGCATTATTTTACATTTTTCTTTGCTTACGTTTACTATAAAAAATTAACTTATAAGTTTACATTTTTTCTCATTTTCATAAATTTATATTTTGCTTCATATTCCAAAGGGGCTTTGTCCCTGAAAGGACTATTGTTTTCGTTTTGCGATTTTGCATCGAATCACTCTGAATGACCGTTTCACGTTTCAGACTGTTGCCACCAAACATTATCTCCCTGTATTATATTTGAATAAATTAAACAATGAAGAATCTGCATAAATATTTCTCGCATTGTGATAAAACAACGGTACCTAAAGCCATTCAATTTTGAATGACTTAATCCTACTGCAAATATGGGCATTTGGAAGCCCAAATTTGAAATTTGGAATTTGTTTTATTATCGATTTCACAGTTTGTAAAACTTTAACGAATTTTTTATTAACAAACTCAAGGATTTCAAAGCGGGCAATGGCAACGTTGTACAGAAAAAACCTTTTTATCTCCAACGCGCGAGACTCTGTATCGGAAATTCTAAAGATATGCTCAATTTAAAATTATTTTGCGATATTGCTCTTGAACTGAATTTTATGGTTTAAGTGCGAAGAACATGATATTTAATAAATAAAAGTAACATGCACAATGTCAAAAAAACGCCCCTTTGGACGTAATTTAAAATCTGAAGCCTTTCAGATTTTCTTTTTCTGTCTTTTAAATTTACATTTTTTTCTTACGCTAATTCCAGAGAAACATTTATGGGAATAATAACATTTATTTAAATTGATATGCTTATTGACAAGCTGTATAGCAGAAAAAATTGCTGTATTCCCTAACGTAGGGATACTTTCTTTTACTTCGCTAGCGATGCGGGGAATAGGCATGAATATCTTGCGTTTCCCTATTGAAAAATAAATAAATAAATAAAAGTAAGAATAAAAATATTGCGGTGAAAAGTGACAGTTTGAAGGTCAATACTTAACGAGCAGGTGACAAAAGAACATTACACGAAGTTTATTACAATGAAAGAAGTTTATTGCTGCTATTAAAGTATTTTTCTTCTTCGTTAACTGTCGTTCGAAAAGGGATGATTTAGATTGAATGTCATGTTTTCTAGCTTCCAAACCCGTTCTGGAGATAGCTCATAAAAAGACTGCCGAGAAAGCAAGACTCGTACACTTGAATTACAACAGTTATCTGCAACTATCTGAGGCTCGTAAAGATTGCATTCTAAATAGGTTTTCTTATGTATGCGCTTTAATTTTGTTTACGTACCACATTTTTGGTGATATTACTATCAAATTTTTTAAGCGTTTCTCTAAGAATATTTGGAATGAAATGGCCTGAAATAAATAAGTATACGGTATCACTACAGAGCTTTATTCTTAGTATCCTATTATAAGATATTTATTTTTATCCTTTTAGCAGTTTGATATACATGAAGAGAAAACTACATCAAACAATTTATATTTATTAAGTAGATCATTATAATACCTAGATATATCAATGATCTAATTAATTGCGCAGAGTTATTATTAGAAATTTTAACTAGTTTCAATTAACATTCTCATCATTTAGTTAATTTTTATCCTGAATTAGCTTAGAAGATGTAAGCAAATTCTAACGTAACATAAAGAACAAAACAACAATTTTTTTTTAATTTGTAATAATTCAAAAGCTTTAAATTTAATCAAAATTTAATATTTACTTTTATAGGAAAGTGCATTTCATGGGAAAATGTTCCATATCCCTTTTCTGCGAGGAGCAAAAATATTCTACGCCATTTACCGGTAATGTCTACCTTAAGAGAATTAAATAATAATACAGCCTGAAAAAAAAACAGGACTTAAATTAATAAAGTGGCTAAATAAAATGATAGTTAACGCCTTTTGCTAATTATTATCAAAACTAATCTAAAAAAAAAAAAAATATTTCTAGTTTACTAACGGTAAATTACATATACTATGGTGTTCAAAAGTTTTCATTGCTATAAGTATCTAAATATCAATGCACAAGTCTTTTTCAACTGCATGAATTTATAAATTACGTATCTGTGCATAGGTTTCATAACATAGCATTTCTTATCTAGAGCAATAGGTGTAGCACTAAGTATCTCTACAGTACTAGGTATAGTAGCATTATATAGGTAACAAGAGCTTAATAACACTCTTTTACAAAAAAAAGTCGAGAAGCAGCAAGAAAGATTTTTGCGATCGTGACGAAATTTAGTATGCAAAAACACCTTGATCGAACATCCAAATGATCAAAGTTTCAAGGCCAAATGAACAGGAATTGCGATCATAGCGCGCATTTTTAGTGCGCTATTCGCAAAGTATAAAACCATTAACATGAGGCCATTTTATGCTGGGTGCGAAGGCATTTCAGTTACATATTTGTTGGAAATACGATATCGCAAAGATTTCAAGATTTTAGTTCTTTTAAGTCCGTGTTTATATTATTTTCACTACCATTAAAAACAAGCATGAATAACGAAGAAATTTATAAATGGAGCTAATTAATTTACTCTGTGATGTAAATGATGTTCAAAATACGAAGATAGATTTTATTCACTTTATTCATACTTGTCCGAAGATGAATATTCTCAGTTACGAATTTTTGCACTCTGATTAACTTTATACATGAACTGCGTTTTTTCACGGTTGAAAATTAGCAAAAGAACTGGTTGATATATGATCGTCTGCAATCTGTGATGAAGATAACTTCTAAGAATTTCTGTGCAAGGCTACAAAGTTTATCAGAATCGAAACGCCACCGAGTGTCAAGCTACAGCAAGACGTAAAAAAGTTACTAATTACTTTCATACAAACATATGTATTTTTATTTATGCTTTGAAGAAAAATATGACGAATAAGAGAAAGAGGCCCGGATATGATTATTTATTCTCGAATTTGTCTCGCTTGGTAAATGTTCTTTGAACTCGAAAAGTATTTAAGATTAATTTATTTTTAGCTTAAATTAAAGTAAGTTATTTAATGATTAATTAAACCTGTTAAAATTATTTGAAAGAAATATCAGTCTAAGAATTTAATATTTAGCTGTTAATATATTTGAATTACTAAGCTTAGTCTCATAGGTATCAAACTTTAGATTTCAAATTGAAAATAAATATACTAAATTTGATTTTTTTTTCCTTTGCAATATTACGTTACTGTTTATACATGTTTTAATAAATATTTAGTAGGCAAAATTTAGATTTCGGTTAAAATTCTTTTTATTTTGCTTATATATATATATATATATATATATTTCATTTTATAAAAAAAAAAGAAAAGAAAAGAAAAAGTAAAAAATGTGTGTGTGATTATGGCAAAGCCTCGAGGGCTATCTGCCTAAGAGGAGGGATGCCTTCGTGGAGGACTTTCTAAATGAAACTGGCTCGTATACACGTTACACATGGGGAAAACCACGAAAATGCCCATGCAGCCAACCCGTTCGCGGGATTCGAACCTCGGACCGAACTACCAGCGTGCAGCGTCTTTACCGCTCGGCCGCTGGTGGGCCAAAAGAAGTAAAAAATGTGTGGCCTATCAGCTGTTTGCATATCATGCAATCGACCCACATTCTATTTGAGACCACTGGTTTAAGTGCCTTTCTGTTGTTACTAATATTGTACACTGATAGATTATATGTGAAATTAATATGTGAAATTGTATTTTTCTGTCTAATGTAACATGGAAATCCAGAGAAACGTAGCTTGCCCGAAAAGTAAGAATACAGGGGCAAGTTTATTCAACACTGAGTAAATGGCTCACTAAATTGGCGAGAAATCGCCAAATTTCGTCATACTTGGCAACCATTTAGCGATATTTGGGTCCGGTTCCTTCATAGCTGTAATAGATATTGTAACTGAACTTAATTCATGTTCTATGTAACAACAACCGTAATTCGGTCATCATACTCCTTCCAGTAATTTCTAGAAATATCTCGAGGTCAGGTGAAAACTGTCCGCAAGGAACTGAGAGCAACATTCTAGCGTAAGGATTACTAAATGTCAGCGCCTTTTTTCCGAAACGCGAAGGCAATAAAGACACAACAGTTCCGCTCTGTGTTAAATAATATGCATCTAGATATCTATCGTTTGCTTCTTCGAGCATATAATATTATATTTTGTATTCTGTTTAGTGTCTTGAACGTTATTCTGTACACGTGCGTCTTCAAGTGTGTCAAGATAGTTGATAACAGCAAGTCGATGACAAGTTTACTGAGATCTTATCAGTAGGAAGCAAAACATGATAGAGATGCAGTGAACCTACATGGTTGGTTAACTTTGATGGACGTCGTTGAAAAGCTTAGTTACTGTTCAAATTGCATGTTCTGTAAACTGACGGTTGCACGGAAGTTGCATCACTCGATGCATAACTAATTGAACACGATAACCACAGTTGGTATGAATAGAACTTAACAAGCGTGACGACATAATTCCCGTTGAGCTTTTATGCTTTCGAAGCAATAAAGAAAGCTTAATAATAATGCTGTATAAAGTACCCGTACAATGAAAGCTAATATTTATGAATAATCTTTGTTGGCAGGGTTATTAATGTCGTTTCGAACATGATGATATTGGCTTTAAATCGTAGACAAATTTTGAAGGATATTAACGTGATTGGATATCCAAAGATTTGAAACTTTAAACCACATATCAGTGGCCTCCAGAAAGGGTACCTACTTTTATTGGTAGTATATTTTTTTATATTTTTTTAGAATTACTCGCTAAGATCTCTTTAATAATTACGGCCGTATGCACAAGAAGAAACTGACTTTTTATTACAATACATAGCATTTTATATAACAAGGTAAATAACTATAACTAGCCTTAGGAAAAAAGTAGAAGTAAAACAAATGCACCTTTACATGCGAGGAATACCGCAGATCACCGGTTTCTTTCATACAGTGAACTCTAAAAGAGTAGTGAGCAAAAGCTGGTCTGCGAGGAGAAGGTGGCCCGTTTAATTGCTAAATCCGGCCCATTATGAAATCTTGTGCAATGGCATTTTCATCTCTTTTCCGCCTGATTTTGAAGGCAAATTATCGAAATCAGCAATTAGAATGTTCATATATTGTTACAGTGTATATATGCATGTATACGCGTGACCATATTAGCAGTCAACTCAAGGTGAGATCACTAAATATGCTAGAAAGCATGTGCATCAGCCGAAGAATATAGTTCATGAATATGAAAATTTACATTTGGTATTACAGATTGCTACAACTGAGTTGAATCTAATTTTGATTAAATAACCGCACATGAACATACGCGATTTATTGTCTCATATTAAGTATATATTAAATAATGATTGTTTTTACAATACCGTGTTTGTGATAAAAATAAAAATGGATGTCAAGTTATGAATTTATAAAAATGTTTCATTAGTCTTCGAGGCCATTATTTCGTAATCCTAGAAATTTACAAAAAACATTTTATATTTTATTATTTGCCCCGCATGCAGTACTGTCGTGAGCTGTATTCACTGTCTGGGGCTTATTTAAAATACAAAATATAAAATTACGTGCACAAATGCTACTTTAAATTGCAATTTTTTAAAAATAATTTTAAAATAATTTAAATTGCAATTTTTTAAAAATAATTTCTATCGCGGAGGGATGTTTCCCTTCATCGCGTCCTGGTAAACAATAAAGGCACCTCAAAGCCTCATCACAAAATCACAATTGTGAAGTTCTGCCCGCATAATGCACTAGAAAAAAAGACTTTTTTGGTCCAATGTTAAATGTATTTACCCACCCCAGCTCTACAGCAATAATCGCACAATTTTGGACTCATTCTCAAAGCTAACTCTTTGAAGTAACTAACTGTCGCTTTCGCAGCCATAATTGTCGGGTTGTTCACAAATTCTGTAAATTTTGGAAAAAATCGCTTTTTGGGGTTCAAAAATGCGTTTTGAAAACTGTTAACCAGAGAACAGGGGCTCCATTACCTAGCTGACATGATGTCTGCCTTACACGGATTAAAGCCCCTGCCTCCAGAAGTTATTTATTATCACTAAGCAAAATAAGTTTACAGTGGCATACAAGTCCTTCAAAAACACAAGGACATAAGTAAAATAGTCATTAATAAACCCTAAAGAAAGCAAGTTACAAGTAGTACCTATAGCATTCAAACAATAAACCGAGTATACTTTCATAATTTGTACTGCAAATACGAAATACTTTCAAAGCTGAGTCCAACTAATTTAAATAAAAACTATGGTACAAACAAACAAACAAAATATAATACATCCATTACTGTTGTTGTACCTTTCACATACAGCGAGGATAAGTCTGGTAACAGCTGCAGGAAGAAAAAACTTGGCAGTGCTGGAATGGCAACAGCGGATGATATTCTATAGATTTTTAATATTTTGATTTTGAGTCCATGTTTTTTGCGTCTTTTGCGATACTATTGCGTTATAACATTTGAGTTTTGGGTGAATGAAATGGAATCCGCTGTCCCGCTGCGAATATTAGTAAAATATATTTAGAAAATTAGCTGCGTTGGAAAGGATGAAACCTTGTGTTTGAATTTGCGGTATTTTTCCTCCTAAAGTTGCGTCGAGTTCAGAATATTATGCCAGGCTTATTCACGCTGGTGCAGATAAGTTCAAATTTTGTTATTGTGTTTATAGTGTATAACTTGCAAATATATGAATAGAATTCTATTAAATAAACATTTAAAATTCTGGAATGGTGTTTAAAATTTTAGATGTAGAGTATTCACATTGCTATGTCGGAGTCTAATAATTTTGTGCATCTCCAAATCAGATGATGGTGGTTCAGTGGGTTTACTAATTTTAACACTTTTACGTTTTAATAATATTTTAATTACTATATACAGAGCGTATTCTTAGGCCGCCGCCTTCAACATGAACAAACTTTATTCTCTTACAACTAAGCGAGCAACAGCGCCCTCTAGCCTTTTTCTTCAAATTACACAACACTCCCCACCTGAACTCGGTGGAGAGTTCATCTTTCAATAATATATTCTAGAATATTCAATTAATATTTCGACAATAAATCCTGGAGAAATGGTTAAATATAACAAACATGCATACATAATTATAAGCACATAAAATTTTACAAAACATTAAACGATACCTATCAGCAAGGTCAGGAGAATCAAACCTAAAAGTACAAATACAAACATTAGTTAAGTTCCATATTGTATAACAATTGTATAGGCCTTTTTAAGGTACCAGTAGGTGTTTTAATTATGCAAGATCTTATTTTACCATCTCTGCCTGGCATTAATTCCAAAATTTGCCCTATTGTCCAGAGATTTCTGGGATGTTATTTGATTAGCAGGGCAGAGATAGTAATCGTCTACCAATCAGAAATTGAGAGACGTTAGTGGAGAAGGTTCATTGGGATCGGTAAACACGTAGGTAATTGGTCTACAATTAATCATTGCCTGGATTTCAAGCTCTTTCACAGTAAGGGATGCTCGACCAATAATTTTGCATAAGCTAGATTTTATGGTTCGTACCATACGCTCCCAAAACCCTCCCCACCATGGACCCCTCTCAATAATAAATTTCCAATTTATGCCTCTAGCAGAAAATAATTCTTTCACAGATGAATCACTCAAAGTTTTAAAAATATGTTTTAGTTCTTTATCAGCTTTTTTAAAAGTCTTGGCATTATCGGAGTACACGGTGGTACACAGTCCTCGGCGAGCTAAAAATCTTCGGAAAGCTAGCAAAAAACTTTCAGTGCTGAGATCAGTTACTATCTCTATATGTAAGGCACGAGTGACCGCACACGTTAACAACAGCATGTAATCTTTACCATGCCTGTCTTTCGTAAAAAATGGACCGGCGAAGTCCAACCCGGTCACAGCAAATGGAGGCGCCTCTTTGATTCTGTCTGGAGGAAGTGGAGCGATATCCTGTACCCCAGGACGAGCACTATATCGTTTGCATATCACACATTTGCTGATGATAGTCTTAACACGCTGTCTTCCCTTAATGATCCAATATTTGTCTCTGATCTGAGTTAGTGTTGAATTAACTCCAGCATGGAATACCCTTTCATGCGAGTCCATGATGATCAACTCGGTAAACTTGCATTTTGAGGGTAATAGAATAGGATGTTTTAAATTCTCGTGACAGTCTGCAAATTGAATGCGACCTTTCAACCGAAGAATTCCCTCCTCATCAAGCCTTGGATTAAGGGAGTAGATGGAAGAATCGAGAATTGATTTTTTATTTGATAACTTAATTATTTCCGCTTGATAGGATTCTCGTTGCGTAAGTTTTACCCAATAATGTTCAGCTGCTTTAATCTCAAAAGCACTTAAAGGTCCATTCCCTGTAGACCTTTTCCGAAGCCTCCCAATAAATCTAAATACATAGGCAGTAATTCGAAGTAATTTTCCTAAAGAACTGAATTTTTCTATATGCAAAATTGGGGATTCATTGTTAATTACAGGTGCAGTCAAAATAATACTTTTTCTTAACTCCAACGATTCTGAATTTGGTTTTAATTTCTTTTGTTTTGGAAAGTTTTCAATAGGAAAACGTAACCAGTGTGGCCCATGCCACCACAAATCATTCTTAATTAGTGACCGAGCACTAATTCCTCGAGTTAGTAAATCGGAAGGATTTTGTTTCCCTTCGCAATGGTTCCACAATTTTTTGTTGCATATACTCTGTATTTCTGTAACACGATTGGCGATAAATGGTTTCCAATTATTTGGCGAACCTTTAATCCAAGTAATGGCGATTTCGGAATCACTCCAAAAATAAACATCCTCAATTAAATCACCAAACAATTTTTTCAAATATTTATACATTCGAGCAGCCATGAGTGCTCCCTTTAACTCTAAACGAGGAAGCGTGATTGCTCTTAAAGATGCAACTCTGCATTTCGACATGATAAAGGAAGTTTTAATTTTAGAATCACTCGTACAATATCTGAAATATGCGATGGCCCCATATGCTTTAGGACTAGCGTCCGAAAATAGGTGAAGGCTTATTTATATTCATTGGATCGTCATCAAAGAAATTTCTCTGTATCGATATTTCAGTTAAAACATTAAGTTCCTCCCGCCAAATGTTGAATTTGTCCTTAATCTTTGCAGGAAGGACCTCATCCCAGTCAGAACCGGAACACCAGATTTCTTGCATAATAATTTTTGCCCGAATAACAAAGGGTGCAATAAATCCAAATGGATCGTATATTTGGGCAATGCTTTGCAAAAGTTTCCTTTTTGTAGCAAAATCGTTTCCAGTAGAAAAGTCAATTATTTTTTTTAAATTTAACTTTATATCGTCTTCAATGGAATTCCAAATCATGCCTAAGAAATTCGATTCACTAGTTAATTTGTTATCTGATTCCTTAATCCCATTTGAGACCCATAAATCATTTAATGCTTTAGAATTAGTTCTTAATTTTCTGAAATTCATCCCAGCATCCTTAAATATGTTAACCGCATCTACGGATAACCGATATGCATCTTCAACCGTTCCTGCTCCAAAATATAGGTCATCGACATAGACAGAAGAATTTAACATTTGGAAACTGTCCGGCATTTTATCTTTATATTTGCGAATGTGATATTTTATAGTGGTGGCCAAAATGAAAGGAGATATAGTCAAACCAAAAGCTACGCGACACATTTGCATAATCTTAAAGGAGTCATTATTTTCATTAAACCAAAGAAATTTTAGAAATTTTCTATCACCTTCAGCAATTCCTATCATCAAAAACGCTTTTTCAACGTCTCCACAAAACACTATCTTAAACTTACGAAAATTTAACATAATGTCTAGTATATTTGGATTTAGATTAGGTCCCGATTCAAGGCAGTCATTTAACGAATTCGTGTCCTCTGTCCTTGAGCTAGCATCGTACACAATTCTTACCTTAGTAGTTTCACTAGGTCGTATCACTGCTCGGTGAGGCATAAAATATCCCAAATTTGTATCATTATTTGGACATTCCTCCACAATTCCTTCTAATATCTGGTTCTCAATTATATTTTTATATTCCTGAAAAATCTCCGGAGTTTTACTTAGTTTATTGTGAAGGTTTGCGAATCGTTTCCTAGCTACCTCAAAATTATTTCCTAGATTATTCGGACTGTATTTCCAGATTAAATTTGCTTCATATCTTCCGTTTTTAAACTGCAAATTTCTTTCAAACTGGTCTACTATTTCGCAGTCAATATCGAAATAATCATCAGAATCATTAATTCCCATATGTTCTAATTCCCAAAAACCTCTTAAATCTTTCAACACAACAGTGTTTGTCATTACCGCTAAATTTTCAGAACAATTTTTGTTTGTTTTATTTTTCTCGATTCCTGCGGCAACCCAACCAAAGACAGAACTGACTGCGTACAACCCTTCAGATATTTTAATTCTTTCAGAATAAACTACATTCCAGAATTCATCCCCTCCAATTAATATCTCAACATCTATGTTATTTTTTCTTGCGCAATCGGCGATCTGCAACCCCATATGCTCCATGAAGTCTGCAATTTGTTTACTAGGCACACTGATGGACGCCGAGGAAATAACATCCGAGATCAAACATTCAATTTTTATTTTATTATTTTGTTTCCAATTCTGAATTTCGATTTCAACGACCGGATAGGAATGATTCATTGCCTTCGTCGCACCAAATGAATAAACAGAAAGTCTTTCATAACGGATTGGAGTAAGTTTTAAATGGTCGGCCAATTTTTTCGTTATAAAGGATCTGTGACTGCCTTGATCAAGAATTAATCTAGTTAATTTTGATTTATACTTAGAACAAGCATAAACTGTACAAGTTTGTAATAATATTTCCCTGGCATTACAGTCATTATTATTATCACCTTGAGGAACAGAAGCAATCAATTTTAAGTTTTGAACTTTATTTCTTTCCTCAGAATTCAAAGTCAGAGATTCAGTTGCATTTTCGGAATAACCTTGTTCCAACTTTTTGTTTACAAGGCATTTATTAGTACAAATCGATTCATTGTGATACATACCGCCACATTTATTACATTTAGTTTTATTTCTGCACCTTTTTGATGTATGGAATTTTTTAAAACAAGAAAAGCAGCGGTTTTCGGATCTTAGTTTCTTTAATTTATCAGAAACACTCACTTCGCATTTAAATGACTCGTGCAAATTATCACAAAAGATGCATTTTCGGTTAACTGCACTATGAAATGCAGCCGTGGGTGTATTTTTTACATATTTTCTAGTTTCATATTTTGATTGATCGACTCGCGGAGGCACAGGATTTTTCCTTTCGCTTAATACTAGATTTGAAACTTCCCTGCATTCTATTTCCGTTTTAATAAATTGTGTTAATTCCGAAACTTCAACTTTATCTTTCGATCCTCTTTGCCGATTAAATTCCAAAACTAAATCGTCCGGAATTAATTTTAATAATATTGGAATTAATAAATGTCCATATGAGCCAGAAGTTACTTCTAAAGTTTCCAAATTACGAATCGAAACTTCTAATTCGTCATATAATTTACGTAAAGCCTTTACGTTAGCAGGCTCCTAAATTGAGAATTTTATTCATGAATGAATTAATGATCAGGTCTTTTCGACCATATCTGTCCTTTAGTAATGCTACACAACTATCATAATTACTTTCTGTTAACTCAAAGCCTGACACAACATTCGAAGCTTGTCCCGTTAAGAATGTTTTTCAGTATACAAATTTTTGTAATTTTGAAAGCGTTTCGTTTTTATGTATCGAATTTTCGAAACTATTCCAAAATTCATTCCATTGTTTGGGGTCTCCCCAAAATTTATCAATCATTAATTTTGGTAATTTCAGCGTACTACTCCCACTAGAACTGGAACTTACATGCAAAATTCCATTACCACTAGACTGGTTTAAATCAGAACTTTGGGGATTCCTCGCTGGCGGTACTGCGGTTATCGCACCTAGAAACTGCTTAATTTGACTACTAGCAATTATACATTTGTCATTGTATTCTTCGCTTATACTACAATCTTCTTCAATTAAGTTAACATCAATTAACTCTTGTATTTCATCATCAAGCGTTCTCAAATTATTTTTCTTTTCGGTTAATAATTCAAAGAATTCTCGTAATTCTTTAATCGAATTTTCCTCTCCTTCAATTTTTAATTTATCTTCAATCACTTTAATTAACCTAGTAACAGACGATCTCAATGTGGAACGTTTACGTTTCAATCTATCTAACTTCTCTTCCATTTTATTTAATTTAAATACACCCACGAAAGCAATAATAAATACTTACTAATGTACTACAAATAATCACTAAATAATTAATTTAAGATTTCCCTATCTTTATTTGGAATTCCATTGTCACTTGAATATGAAATATACATTGAAATCGAAACACTTGGATCGAACACCTAAAATCTTCACAAAGCCTTAATTCCTTACGCCGATGCACCATCTAATAATTTTGTGCATCTCCAAATCAGATGATGGTGGTTCAGTGGGTTTACTAATTTTAACACTTTTACGTTTTAATAATATTTTAATTACTATATACAGAGCGTATTCTTAGGCCGCCGCCTTCAACATGAACAAACTTTATTCTCTTACAACTAAGCGAGCAACAGCGCCCTCTAGCCTTTTTCTTCAAATTACACAACACGGAGCCAGTGGCAGTCAGGTGTAAAGTAAAATTGTTTTTGCTTCTAGACATAACAACTGTGTTATACGCAATTAATTTCAATTAGATTCACACTATCAAAAAGAACCATTCAATTTAGAAAAAATGCATAAAGATAAACTAAGACAATAATAAACTGCCAAATAAAATTTCTTCATATGAATTCAGAATTAAGAACCAATAACTTTGATAACTGAACAATATTATCATAGAAAATTGTCATTTAAAAAAAAAATGTAAAATGTCGCCAACTTAGAGACAAAAGTCTAGTCAAGACCCGTTAGGAGAATGTTCGCCCACGTCTCGATTTCTAATTGAGCTATTTTCACATCCAAACATCGATCGAATCCAAATTACAAAATCTACTAATAATACACGAAATAAACATTTACAAACAAAATAAGTAGTCAAAAACTCGATTAAATAAAAATACGTGGTAAAATTTATTATATCAAATGCATCAAATGAGCTAATAAATAAATGAAAACAATGCATTACACTATAAAGTACTTAAAAACTAAAATACTCGTACAATGAAGTGAATATAAATATTTACATGCATTTACATATATCAATCGATCATTCTATTTGCATGTATCTATCATAATATCTATTCTCTGTCTTTAATTTGTAAATACGCAGAAGGTGCAACTTGCTTGTTGTAGGTAAAACTTGTCGTCAGTTTTACCTAAAACGTTGCGTGTTAAAGCGTGGAAATTAAGCATATTTTCAATCCCTTGCACTAACTGATGACAATAAGGATAAAGAAATGTGGGATAACAAAAACAACAACAATAATAATAATAATAATAAATTGTGTTTGAGTCGTTGCGATATGACTTATCTATAATAAATATCCGACAATGTTCATTGATTAATTAATATCTGATAATGAGCTGTGATGATAATAATTTATTATTCTATGAACTGAATGCGTTCACTGAATAATAAATATCTCATAATATTCACTAAATACTATCTAATAGCCGAAAGTCGAACCAAAATTGCTTCGCGACCGGTATATTGGGCATACCTGCAATACATTACCAACCGTTACATTGCCTCTGTCTATGTCACTGTTGTCTCGAATGTACTATTTTGAATCCTTTCATGTTGCAGTTGCATATTTCATGTAGAAATGAGAGTTCTTCGAAGCAAGCCAATGGTAACAATCATACTTGTCGGATTGAAGCAACTACGAAGAGACATTCAGCGCGCTGGAATGTAAAATTCATTAGGCAGCAGAAAAGGAATTGACTAAGATTGCTATAAAACTCTTACGAAATGTCTAGTAAGATAGCTTCCCCGCAAGACAGGTTTAGAGTTGCCAGAAAATGGCAAGGGAATGCAGGGTTAGGCGCAAATTCGCTCATTTGATGACAAAATTGGCGGTATGCCATAGACGGATGGAGAACCTTTCGGAACAAATTCTTAGCGGTTTGGCCTAGAATGTTCTCGAACGCAAGCCAAAAGCTATATAAACCCTGCTGGTACGCCGAGAGTCAATTCATAGTCCTAGTCAGTTACGAGTCAGTCAATCAGTGCCCAGTCCATCGAGTTGATCGTCAGTCTAGTTTCGAGATGGTCGTCGGTTGTATCGATAATTGGTGTATCGAGAGTGCATCGTTGAGGCTATCGAGTGTATTGTCTAGTGCTTCGCGAGCTGTAGCGTGGAGTTCCGAGAGCGACTTAACCGAGTCGGAAGCTATACTTTGGTGCTATGCCGTGAAGCTGTCTTCAACGTTATAGCCTGATAGCCTGAAAGCTGTGCTGCTGATTGTTTCAGCGTGTTTGCAGTTTCGACGATTGTAAAACGTGTTTTTGGAGTTGTCCTGAGTAATACTAGCTTTGTGTTTGATACTTCATCAAGTGCTGTCGTCGTTATTCACTCTAAATCCATGAACCCGTACATACGTAAAAAAAAAAAAAAAAAAAAGTAACAATATGAAAAACTGTTCAAACAGCGAACCCTGTCGCGACCACCTCTGCAAGTGACCAGTACTTGTTTTTGAGAACATGCATAAACATGACTTCTCTATAACAACCATCTCCACAGAACACCAGGATCATGTAAAAACAAAGATGATCTCCTTACAGATAGATAGTTATATGCATTAAGACTGGAAATTCATATTGATGTTCCTATACAATGCGCTATGTTCAGGACGCCTCTCCCGCCCTCTGCACTGAGTTTCCAAAACCTCTTTATCTGTCCTTTGATAGATCTAGATCAATAAGAATTTTTTCATCAAGTATTCTCTTGTTGCGTGCGTAAGGGCTCGTAATGGATTAAAAGCACACAGGTCCGATGACAGATTGATAAATTTTATTTTATCAAAAGAAACACTTCAGAGTTCTGGAACTTTCCACGGAAATATTCGTACAGGTGCTCACAGTAACCCAGAGTTCAATCAGTAGTTGCACTTTAAACTACTCTAAGAACGTTAAACACAGCGCAAGTAAAGCGCATCTAATTGGCGAAGCTTTCAATACTCCGAAATAGCTCTGATCTAAAAACAACTCAGAGCAGATGCTCTCTTCGGTCTTATATAATTTTTACCTGGCTGCAGAGATATTTCTAGTAATTTCTGCCTCTCGAAATTATTGGAAAGCATATGACTGCCAAATTACGGTTACAGTTACACAAAGTATCAATTACAGTGGGCCCACCAGAGGCCGAGCGGTAAAGACACTGAACACTGGTAGTTCGGTCCGAGGTTCAAATCCCGCGAACGGGCTGGCTGCATGGGCGTTTTCGTGGATTTCCCCATGCGTAACGTGTATACGAGCCAGTTTCCCTTAGAAAGTCCTCTACGAAGGCATCCCTCCCTTTAGGCAGATAGCCCTCGTGTGCTTTGCCATAGTTGAATAATCCAGTCCAATAATCCAATTACAGTGCTTAGTATGGTAATACAGGAACCGGACCAAAATGTCGCCAAAATCGTTGCCAGCTTGGCGATACGTCGCCAAATTAGCGAGATAGCCATTTACTCAATGTTAAATAGACTTGCCCATGTATTCTTATTTTTCCGACAGAACATCCTCTACATTTTCATGTTATATTATTATACAGAAAAATATAATATCTTCATGTATAATTTCACTAAAATTATCCGTATATGTGCAAAATTCGTAACACTGTGTTTGTAGTTTTTGATTTGAATAGCGAATTCATCTGAACAGTGTTCTGAGTTCTCCCGCTTTTTCTGTTTTATTTCGTGATCAGTGTTTTTTTACCTGTCTCTGTAGATTTGAAGTGGCCCTGCTTTTTCAGTTTGCGTCATTAGATCCATAGCACGATTGTCTTATTCCTTTTAATATAGAAAAGCGGCAGATAGAAGTACAAGCATTAAGCTAATGTTTCCTTCCCTTTCAAAAATATGAAATCTTATTTAGAAGTATTTTGTTTATAAATGATTCATTTCTTTAAATTATTAAGGATTTTGTAGTCATTTTAACTATAAAGGGAAGATTTAACTGCATGTGGACTGGCAATAAATCTTTTATTTTGTTCAAATGCGATTTTATGTGCTCTTATTTAAAATAATGGCATCTCTTCCAGATGCTAACAAATACAAATAAATAAACAAGTAAGTTTTTAGAAATTACAATAAGAATTTTAGATGTAGACGTAAAGCAGAACTAATATCTGCACTGAAAGAATTAATAAATAACTTAAGCATTTTTATCTTTCAAATGCCATGGGCTGATAATATCTTACAGCTTAATACAAATGTCATAGGTTGATAATAACGTAATCACGAGCTCATAATATTGCAAGGACTATTATCTTTCAGAGACGACAGAACAAAACAGCCCTGACAACATATTGCTGATTAAAAAGCTGCCAATCACTAAGAATGGTAATTACCACCGTAAAGAAAGCTCTTACAATAAGTAACAAAAAAAAAAAAAAAAAAAAAAAAAAAAGTCTTTGAAGGACAATTTTTCTTTCTCAGCTTTTAGTAATTTACTTTGGTTTGGTAGTTAATATTCGCGTATTTTTTAAGTTAATTTCCTTGCGTACTTTTTCTTTCCATAATAGTATAACAATATTCATAATAACGGTTTATATAGGCTTCGTTTAAGTGCATCTTCATCAGAAGAATGTATGAATATTATGGCATATTAAACGCGAAATATTTAACCACTTTGCATCTGTCAAAACTGTGAATAATCGATCCTGTGTTTTATGTTGTTTATTAAAAGAGTGTTGTTGTTCTTTCGAATCTTTCATTACGTAGGTAATAATGCGTAAGCAAGCATGAAAGTTAAAATAGTGGCTACGAATAGTTATAATCAAGGCTGTGGAGTCGGTAGGGAAAATGACCGACTCCGACTCCTGGAATTTTAATGACTCCGACTCCCTCATATATGTAACTTACTTACTAGAGAAACACTGATTATATTATCTCCTACTATTAATTTTAGTATACACATGGGTTACAGCTTATTTTTTTAATATAAAAGAAGTAATAGATGCTACAAAAAAAATTGATGGCATAGCAAATTATTTATATTAATTAGCATTTATTATGAAATGGAAAAACTGACATTAGTTATTTCTAAGAAACAGTATAGCTTCGGCAAGATTTTCTGTGTTGGAGGGCCATAGATCCGATTTTTATAAACTTCAGAGCTGAGGAGTCTTTTCACACTAACTTGAGTAGGAGGAAGAGCTGTTACGGCTACTTCTTTTAACTTTTCAGGATAGATTTTTTGAAGTTCTAGAAGAGGTGTTTTGCAAGCGCAATCATATTTCTCTATTTCTTCAAAGGTCGTGTAGAAATCTTGTTTGTATTTTTTCATTTTTATATCTAAAGGCTCTTGTTTTTTTATTTTCATTCGCTTTGCTTTAGCCTTTTCAATATCATCCAAAAATATTTTTCAGAATATAATTCGTTAGTGTATATATTTCTCCCACTTCCCTAGCGTGCCTTCGTGGTGTAACGGTAGCACGCTCCGCCGGTATTCCAGAGGACCGTGGTTCGATTCCCGGCGAAGGCGTTGCTAATTTTTTTTCTCTCTCTGGCTCCAAAAAAATACCTAATGTCTCTACAAGTGGAAAAGGATGATAGAGACTTAATTGCAATTTCTGCAGTTTGACTGTCTTGATTCGAATTCTCCAATTGTTCTGAGAATAATTTCATTCTTAACGAAAGTTCATAGATGACTTTTTTTTGCCTTTTTAATTTGTTCGTCATCCAAGAAAATTCGGTGTTTCGGATCTACATATATTGAATCCAGCAAGATCTCATTGTCTAGCAAACTAGTTTCTCTTTTCTTCATTGAAGAAATGATTCCTTCTGCAATAAACCCTCCATTTCAGAAAGAACAAACATTCCATTCTCGCCTCCTGTCAATTCTTCAGATCACAGCTTTTTTGTGGCTATATACGGTAGAGAAAGAAGTTTCCAATTCTGCAAGATCATTCCACAGTCTTTCTGTTAATGAAACATTAGGGTTATCTACATCGCTTAAAAAAGTTCTTAATAATAAAAACCTCTTTATCATCAAATATGTACTTCCCCATCGCACTGCTTCATCAATAATTGCTCCTTTTCCTGCTCGCTTCCTAAGAATAGCATCCATTTTAGGAGTTGTTGCTGCTATTGCTGTTTACCTAAATTTATCAGTGGATTTGTAACTAAGTGAATCAGTTTAATCACTAATGGCAAATATCACATCCATCCTCCTCCCTTATATTTATTTATTAATAGGTCAATGAAATAGAAAATAACTATTTATTAATGTATACAATTCATACATAAAAATAATAACTCAGCTTGTCATTAATTTTTTTTCAATTCATTTTAATTTCATTTCAAATTCAAACTGTCCAACGAAAACTGGAGTCGGAGTCGACCTATTTTTAGCCGTTCTTCAGCTAAACATAATTTGATTTTCACTTTGCATTTAACAATGCAGTCAGGTTTTTTTTTTTTTTTTTTTTTTTTTTTCCGTTTAAATTATGAATAAATATTGTTAGTCTTTCGAATTCTGGTTGCTATGGGCATTGCTTCTTGGTTTGCTACAAATTCTTGATCGCGGGGTATTGACATACCAAACATTATTGATTATATTTTAATCTGTTTGTCTCCCTCCTTTGATAATATGTCCAAATCCATTCAACGCAAAATCGCTGCAGCATCGACCTATATTTTGGTGCTAATCCGACTATGTAATATTATGCTACAAAAACAAGAAACCGTTATATAATAAAAATAAAACATTCTAAATGATTCTTTCAAGACAACGCGAAAAAGTAGTAAAACGTACTACAAAATTACTTTTGTTAACTCTTACTTTTTAGTCCGAAGGGGTTTTGTGCCTGAGGGACTTTTGTTTTCGTTTTGCGATTTTGCGTCGAATAAGCCTGAATGTCGGTTTCACTTTTCAATTTGTTGTCACCAAATCTTATCGCCCTGTGTTATATTTGAAGAAATTAAATGATGAAGAAACTGCATAAATGTATGTATGTTTCTCGCATTGTAATATAACAACGGTACCTAGAGCCATCAAATTTTAATTGCCGTAACCCTACCGTGAATATGGGCAATTGGAAGCCCAAATTTGGAATTTGTTTTATTATCGATTTCATATTTTGTAAAACTTTAACTAATTTTTGATTGACAAACTCAAAGATTTCAAAGCGAGCGATAGCACGGTTGTACAGAAAAAAAAAAAAAAAAAGAAAGAAAGAAAAAAAAAAAAAAAAAAAAAAAAACATTTTTATCTTCAGCGCGTGAAACTGTGTATCGGAAATTTTAAAGGTATGCTTATTTTAAAATTATTTTGTGATATTGCTCTTAAACTGAATTTTATGCTTTAAGTGTGAAGAACATGATATTTAATAAATAAAGGTAACACACAAAATGCTAAAAAAACGTCCCTTTGGACGTAATTTAAAATCTGAAACCTTTCAGATTTTCTTTTTTTCATATTTTTATTTTTATTTATTTATTCTTTTATTTTAATATGAGAGAAGTACTTTTACTGAATTGGTATTATACCAGTGCGCATTTTATTTTTTAACGTGTTAGAGCTGTAAAAAAAAATGATGCTCCTCAAAAATAAATATGAACGTGAATATTGTTTTGTTTCATATAGCATGAAATTCATTGACGCATATACAGAAGCCGCAATATACAATACAAACAAACACCATAATAAATACTATACAAATTCACTATATCTTTTTAACACCTAATTTTTTATCCGGAACAATTATGATTTTCAGTTTTATTAGGTTTTCAGTTATCTGAGGTAGCGTCAGTCCACATCACCACGGATAACTAGTAATCTGTCACAGATCGCAGATTTAATTCTGATATGTTATGAAGCTAGTGAGATAAGTTCATAAGTCATTTCTTCCGCCTTCTTAGCATGCCTTCGTGGTGTAATGGTCAGCACACTCGGCGCGTGTTCGAGGGGTCCGAGGTTCGAGTCCCGGCGAAGGCATTGCTCATTTCTTCAGTTGTCTCACATCGAAAAATTTTACAGTGGCGCCCCAACTAAAAAAAGGTGGTGGATGATGATTCTTCACCACTAGGATTTGGTGATTGGGTCCCCTAATCCCCAATCGCCCTTTAAAGGGGAGAGCATATAAGGTATTTCTCCTGCCTTCTTAGCACACTCGGCGGGTATTCGAGAGGTCCGAGGTTCGAGTCTCGGAGAGGGCACTGCTCATTTTTCACGTATTCCGGCTTCGAAATAACCAATTGTCTCTACGAGTTAAATAGAAAATGTACACTTGAACCCAATGAAGTAACATTCACCGAAAGCCAAAGAACGTATGAAATGTAGGCCTGCTAATAGCGTCATTTACTTCATATTTAGTTACTTCCATTACCACTTCCATTACTGCATTTTCAAGTAAATCAAAATTTCAACCGGAGTGCATACGAGCACTTAATAAGATAAGTCCGATAGTTTTTTCGCATCCTAATAGCAATATTAAAAGAAAACTCTCTGAGAGTTTATAAAATCGATATATTGTTATTAAATTTTAAATTTAAGTCTCATTTTCATTAGGAAGAGCAAATTACGAGGAAGAACTTGAATAGCTGGTAAGAAATAAGGGGGGGAGGAAAAGGTCTTGGTGGAAATATGATTCTTTCAAGAAGAAAAATTTTGATGGGCTGTACCCATCTGATCAGGAAAGGATAGGTTGTACTCATATGGTCACTAAAGGCTTTAAATGGATTAAAAATCGTAATAAAGAAGCACTTTCATTTCAGTGTTTAAAATGCTTGGCCTTTATTTCAGCTTCCGTACCATGTTTTGTTAATATTAATTTACTCACCTAACACTTTTTTTTTTTTTTTTTTTTTTGTTGTTGTTGTTTGTTTCACTGAATTCTGATGACGTTTTTCATTTCTAATTCGCTCAATTTTAATTTTTTTTATTATTTTATAATACTTTGATTTAATTTTTATGTAAATATCATTAATTTAACATAGTTTACTTATATTTTATTTAAGTATTTATTTTTATTCAGAAGTCTTCCCTCGCGTTCCGGCACTTCTAATTTTAGAAATTCAGCCCTGAAATTACCACAAATCTCCGATTTCTACAAGAAGGTAAATTCGCAGACAATAATAAAATATAATCGCCCTGTAAATACAAACAGGATTTAAACTTTTTTTTCACTAGTTTTGTTATGCATTCAGCTTATTTTGCACTACCATTAAAAACTTGATAAAATTAGTTTCGTAATCGACGAACCAAGTGATTGGAGAGACGAAATACATTAACAAGAGTTTAGTTTACTTAGTATCGTAACTCTCACAAACAAGCGCTTAATAACTTCATCTTCATCCATTTGGCATAAGTGAACACCCCGAAAAGCGTGCCTAATTTCCTTGACAGGTCTTCATTAGGACAGCAGCAGGCGTCGACTGGCACAGAACAATCTCGCGATGACGATTATTCCTCTTGTACTACACGCCACAAGAGGTAACCCACGCTCTTAAATGCACGCCACTGATAAGCGTATAAAGCCTCTATGGTCGCCTTTTTAATCTCGTTAGAAGTTCGTGCCTATCCAAGATCCTGTTGTGTATCAGCCATTATTTATGACTTGCTCTAGCTGGCGTTCGGCTGGGGGGAGGCGAGGAAGAATTAAAGTGCTGAAAACCGGTACCGAAGCCGCGCACGACGTATGTGTATATATACACACGGAGGGAGAGATCATCTTTGTTGGTGGGGGATAGTTGGGGAAATTCTTGTTGGCAGCTCTGTGAGGCATCACGGGAAAGATTGCCCAGCGTGAAGCGAAGAATTTGCGCTCCGGGCAATTGTAGGTTTGGCAGTTAGATAACGGTTGGAGATCTTGAAGTTGGTTTTTGCTGGCTATCGTTTCGTTGTTTGCGTAGAATGATTTATTCAAACACTTAGAATATCCCTGCATAGTAATATTTTGCTGAGCCAGGCATGTGGGTTTCTTCGTAGGAGTTACACTTACAGTGTCCAATTTAATTTTCTTACTAACATGTAATCCAATTACGGTTTTAATATAACTCTCAATTCCCGTTTTCCCGGATAATAACAAAAGCGACAAACTAAAACTGCTGTTAATCTGAGACAGTTTAAAAAGCGTGCAAAAGAGAAATAGCACATAATTAACAGAAAAATATTATAAATAATTTTTCAGTCAGTTCAAGCAGTGTAGTTTGAAGAATAAGTTCATTTAGTCTCGTAAATTAAATTGGTATTAAAAAACATTGAAACTAACGGAAGATTATGTATCATTAGAAATGGAGAAACTAAGTTATAAATGAAATTAAAGAACAATGTCATTAAGTTCCATCTTGAGTCAAAAGGTATGCTTGAAATTTTATTTTTTATTTAAAATGTTTATGTGCGCCGCATTACATACAATTAAATTCTATACTATTATGCGTAAAAGCAACTCTCAAATACTATGACGTTATCTACCTGTCATTGTTACGA
The DNA here is from genome assembly GCF_044657685.1 of Stegodyphus dumicola. NCBI lineage: Eukaryota > Metazoa > Arthropoda > Arachnida > Araneae > Eresidae > Stegodyphus > Stegodyphus dumicola. Next base: position 220,404,671 of record NC_140769.1, on the reverse strand, counting down.
TCCATGTATTCCCCCCTTCTTTTCGTATTTTCTTCTTTTCTGCTGATGATGTCTGTTAGTCATTTTTCATCGCTTCATAAACTTAATTTTTTGTTTACTTAACAGGCTCTGTGTAAACAAACTTTTTTTTTTTTTTTTTTCTCCTAGAAAGCTCCGCTAGTCCTCAACCCAGTAGCCCGGCCCCGGTTATTAGAAAGTTACGTTAACTGAAGCACGCGAGGCTTAGCTGCTTCAGAGAAGGAATGCCTATGTGGAGGACTCTTTAAAGAGAGCTGGCTCATATTCACGTAACACGTGGACAAAATCCCGAAAACAAACCGTATAGTCAGTCTGTCTTTGAACCTGGAATGCACTACCAAAATTCATTCACTTAAACATTCAGCCATTAGTGAAGTCCATTCGGGGTCGACTGTATTTATTTAAAGAATGTGAATGAACAAAAATATATGTTCGGTTAGCCTAATGATGATAAATGCTAATCATGTTATAAAAAACGCAATTAGGATAGTTATTTCATTTTGGAGGTGGGGAGGTCTGTCAGTCACGAGTGATCACTTGCCTGCCCGTTCGCTCAGTTTCGCTCCCAATTTTGAAGGATAGCATCCCGGGGGGAGGCGGATCCGAGGGTCTTCCACCCCTCTATCCCTACCACCAACCTCTCAAAAAGACTTTCGGATCGCCGCGAGCCTCCATGCTACCCAGACACTTTACATTTATAAACATCCATGCCTTCTCCGGGACTCGAACCCGGACCCTTCGGTATCGCAGTAGGCTTCCCCTAACCACTACACCGTCTTGGCAGTTGTGATACTGAACTCACTACGGCCTCAGTAATTTTCTACTTTAATCTTCAAGTGAAGAGGAAATTTTAAATCCTAAATATGTTTAAATTTGTCACGTTTTTCTAGAGTTATACGAAAAAGGTGGTATTGGAATTTTTTCTGCGTCTCTACGTTTGGTTAATCAGTATCCGACAGAAAAACCTAGAGATAAACATCCTTGGTGAATAAGTTCTTTACCAATATTAGCAAGTATCTTTCGTATTACAATAAAATCTCTTGTAACCGGCTCTCAATTAACTGATAATACCAAAATAAAATTATAAAAAAATTTTAATGTAAAGACTATTTCTATTAGCTTGATTCGCACTAAAAAGTATGAAATAAAATAATTATATGACTTCTTGACCACAACACGCAAAAACTTCAGTTGCTCTTCATATCTTTACATTTATGTTAATATCTATATATTAATATAAATATATTTACTAAAGAAATATTGATTATATTATCTCCTAATATAAATTTAGTAGAATGTATCTAAATGAAGTTGCTGATGTATGAAAATTTAATGACGAAAATATTTTTTAAGGAACTTGGATTTAAATTGTGAAAAATAGAAATTCAAATTTTTATACTAAATTTATATTAGGAAATAATATAATCAATATTTCTTTAGTAAATAAATGATTATTATACTTTGCGCAAGTAGGAATTATTTAGTAGAAATTATTAGTAGGAATTATTAATTAGGGAAATTATTTCGATTTCAATGAATTTCAATTCATTAATTCAATATTTAATATAAATATATATATTATACCTATAATTAAAATTTATCTAGTCTAAATATATCTATATAATTAAATATAAAGATATAATAATAACATGGCATAAATATAAAGATATGAAGAGTAACTGCAGTTTTTGAATGTTGTGGTCGAGAAGTCGTATAATTAGTTTATTTCATACTTTTTAGTGGAATCAAGCTAATAGAAAATAGCCGTTAGATTATTATTATTATTATTATTATTATTTATCTTATTTTAAAATTTTTTCGTTTTTGTTTAAGGAGAAAAAGGTTGTATCTTTTAAGGAGAGGAGGACCTTTCTAAGAGAAACTGGCTCATAATCACATTACATGTGGGGGGGGGGGACCACTAAAACCAACCATACATCCAACCCATTCGGCCTAAGTTTGAATCGAGGCTGAGCTATCAGCATACAGCGGCCTTAACCATTAAGCCACCGAAAGGCCAATGAAAATATAGGGAAGGTCTGGAATGAAATTGATGTCGTTAAACAAAGAATATAAATTTATATGAAATAAAGTTCCGCGGAAATCCAGTTTATCAAATGAAGAAGATTTCATGGATAGTTTTAGCAGAACCAGTGTCAAAAAAGCATCAAAGTTATGATTAGCTATCGGAGATTTCTTTAATAAATAATGTTGCTTTTTTTTGGTCTAATTTTAAATTTTACACACGCATGTTTTCTTTCTACAGCTGTTTCGACGACACGAGGAGTTTTTTCCAGATTATTTGTGTGTTTGATTCAGCCTTCACATAAATACGGTAAATCTGTAAATTTGAGTTCGGCGCATTCTGGAAAGGGACTGTGGCACTTTACACCCTCCAAATTTTGAACACATAGCACGTGCACCTCGAAATCTAAATTTTCAACTTCGAATTTATTTTTAAAATTTATCTACAATTTTATGAGAATTTAACGAATTTTATATTTAAAAAGATTTATAAAATAAATTCAGATGTTATTTTCATAATCACATTACTATAATGATACATGCCTGTTTTATGATTTTGAGGACGAGAGATTAAAATTTGAAAAACTGTATATAATAAAAATTTCAAATTCTAGGGGGGGGGTTAAGAAAAGTGTGTTGTGCAATTTTTTAGAGAGTAAAATATAATTTTATAAATATATTTCCTTTGTTTGCGATATTTTGCTGGTATTAAATTACATATGCTACTTGATTTGACTTACTAATTTTACTAATTATAAGACTTGACCGGCTAAGTATAATGAGTAATGAAGAATTTTCTTGCGAATTATTAACACGGGTCTAGCTGGTAGAACCATAAATGTGCTTTACCCTCGATTACCTCATAAAAATAAGCCATAATTTTGACTTCTGACTTAGCACACACGGTGGAGGAAATAAAAAGCTTCTAGCAGAGCGTGGTTTCGATCCACGGTCCTCTGGGTTATGGGCCCAGCACGCTTCCACTGCGCCACGCTGCTACGAAAGATACGCTCCTAAAACTTTAAATTACTGAAGGCATGCATTTTCTTTGTTCAAATTGAGTAATTATTATAGATGAGTCCATATGTAATTAAATTTTTAGTGAGTAAAATATTATAAATATATTTCCTTTGCGATAATATGCTAGCATTAAATTATATACCTTACTTGACTTGTTCAAGTGCACATTTTCAAATCTATTTGAAAAGATTACAAACTTATTTGAAAAGAACATGCATTAATAGTGACTTTAAAGCAAAAACTGGTTAAATGTAATCAAACTATGGATAAATTTAGCATTTGCTAACGGTTTGATTCACTAAATATACTAACTAAATTACTGCGTACACGTTTTTTTTAAAAAATGACTTAATATGTTCAATAATTTGAAAAAAAAAATCTTTTTGTATTTCCATGCAATTTCATTCCGATAGTTCGTCATCACTGAAGTCCCGACCAAAGAATTTGAATCCCCTTCATATTCTTTCGGTATACAGAGTACTCATTTCGAACAAAGAAAATCATCAGTACTGTTCTACGACAAATTGTAAATGCTGAATGGCATGTAAGGAATAATAAAATACATGAAGAGTTAGGCATTGAGTTATTGCGCACTCATTAGTATAACTTAGCCAAAAAATTTCGCGAAAGGCAGCAAAATATTGATAATCCCAGTATTAAAATCTGTGATTACGACTATAACAATTTGGAAAATATGGATAGGCCTATAGCCCAACTAAATGTACGGATCATGTAATATGCAACTCTAATAATTTGACATATGTGTTTATTTATGTATTTATTTTCATTCTTATCTGCTATACTTCGAATTTTCTGTTTGCATTCTCACTTTTGTGTATGTTATAGGTATATTTATATAATTATTCCAAGTTCATGTCTTAGTGTTTGATGTTTCGTATTTGATAATTCTTAATGGATTCAATTTGCTTATGTTTGCACTACATCATTCTTGTCATAGTCACCAGTTCCTCGACTTTTCTGCTCACACTAATTTAGACAGCAACTCCATTGTTATTAATACGTTAACAAGTATTCCTATCTGACCTTAATTATAAAAAAAATAATAATAAATAAGAGAGAGAGAGCGAAAATCTTCAGAAGCAGTGTAGGTTTTAGCAATTGAACTTTCGTAGCAGAGTGGCGCAGTGGAGGCGTGCTGGGCCCATAACCCAGAGGTCCGTGGATCGAAACCACGCTCTGCTAGAATCTTTTTATTCCCTCTTCTCGGCTAAGTCATAAGCGAAAGTTATGATTGATTTTTATGAGGTAATCGAAAGTAAAGCACTATACTGACATTTAGGGTTCTACTAGTTGAATCCTTATTAATAATTCGCTAGAAAATTTTTCATTGTATGCCAAGAAGAGCTATGAATTTCGTTTTGGCATTTTGCATTAAAAACTTAAATGCGTTGAGTCACTTTTCATGTTGTTGCAACCAAACATTATCGCCTTGTATTATATTTAAAGAGATTAAATAATGAAGATTCTGCATGATTATATGTATGTGTCTCGCACTGTGATAAAACAACGGTACCTAGAGCCATCAAAATTTGAATAACGTAACCCTCCACCCGAATATGGGCATCTGGAAATCCAAATTTAAAATTTATTTGATTATCTATTTCATATTTCGTAAAACGAATTGCCCAAAGTCTTGCTGAAGCAAAGAATATTCATATCCTTTTTTTTGATTTATTAGTAACTTTTGAGCAAAGGAAAAAAAAAAAATGACGCACCGAGAAGATATAAAGCAAATTGGAACACAAAATTCATATGCATACAGGTTTCGACGGAAAATGCAAAATTTTACATTTTGGCTCCCAATGAATGAACAGTTGTCGCTACAGCGCACTTGATCTGCGCAACTGGCAGGATATTTAAGAGGAGAAATGACGATTCCAGGTCATAAATTCTTCACGAATTTCATTCCGTGTACTCTGGTAGACAGAAACTATGCCTCGCATACAGCTGCGCGAACGATATGCCCAGATGTTAGAACTTGAGAGAGGTTGTGTAATTGGGCTCAAAGAAGCCGGTTGGTCTTATCGACGAATAGCTCGACATTTGAGCAGGAGAGATGCCACTATTATAAGATGTTGGCAGGAATGGGTGAACCATGGCCGCACACAGCGTCGAGAAGGAAACGGTAGAGTAGAAGAAAGAAGAGAAACGGCAGAACGTGAAGACCGAGCAATCGTCAGAGCGGCACTCACAGCCCCAGATGCATCATTATCATTGATTGTACGTGCAACTAGTGCTACAGTGGCCTCAAGGACCATTCATAGACGGCTCACAGAAAGGGGGCGAGGTCACGGCGCCCCTTGCGCCTACTACCATTGACCTCTGTACAACGTCAAGCCCGTTTGCAGTAGTGTCGGGCTCATTCGCACTGGAATGTCACTGACTGGAATAGAATAGTCTTCAGTGATGAGTCCCGCTTTGTACGGAGCCCCGATGACCAGCGAAGACGAGTCTCGAGACGCGCCGGACAGCGGTGTGATACCAACCTGACTGTCTTCCGGCAGACAGGCCGACAACCAGGAGTGATGGTCTGGAGTACCATTACATTTCATAGTAGGACCCCTTTGGTTGTCATCCGTCGCAACCTTACAGCACAGCGGTACGTCGACGAAGTTCTAAGGCCCGTAGTGTAGCCCTTTATGTCACGCCACCCTGGGCTTACATTTCAGCAAGTCAAGATAATGCCCGCCCCCACACTGCACATGTTTCTTCTGCTTGCCTTAGTGCTTGCCGAACATTACCTTGGCCAGCAAGGCCGCCGGATCTCTCTCCTATTGAGCACGTTTGGGGAATTATGGGCAGGGCCCTCCAACCAACTTGGGATATTGACGATCTAACGCGCCAGTTGGACAGAATTCAGCACATATTCCACAGGAGGACATCCGCAACCTCTATCAATCGATGCCAAGCCGAATAATTGCTTGCATAATTGCCAGAGGTGGACAAACGTGTTATTGACTTTTTCACTTTGTGAAGCTTCAATAAATCGTCCAATTTTTCTCAAACTGTAATCATTTGTTTTTCTGTACATGGGGATCACTTCTACGGATTTCCGTCCCATTCGGATAACTCCTTTCTTGGTACGTCTTTTTTTTTTTTTTTTTTTTTTTTTTTTTTTTTTTTTTGTCTAAGAGTGTAAATGTCTTAGCAACTACATTCAACGACAAAGTGAAAATTTTTAATTTATTTAATTATGGACTATGGCGATTTATTTAACTCTTCGTATTCGCATTCTTTAAATTCTCGTATCCTGAGGGATAATATAATTTTTTTTTTCAAATTATTCAGTTATTGCATCATATTATAGAGACATTAGGATTTTTCGAAAGCCAGAGAGATGAAAAATATGCAACCGCCTTCGCCGGGAATTGAACCACGGACCTCTGAAATACCGGCCCAGCTTGCTACCGTTACACCACGAAGGACGCTAGGAAAGTGGAAGAAATACCTTATATACTACCCTTTTTAAAGGGCGACTAGGGCTTTAGGGGACCTAGTCGCCAAATCCTGAGTGTGGAGAATCATCATCCTCAACCCTTTTAGTTCGGGCGCCACTTGTAGAGTCATTAGGTAATTTTTGGAAGTCGGAGAGATGAAAAATTAACAACCGCCTTCGGCGGGACTGGAACCACGGACCTCTGGATACCGGCCCAGCGTGCTACCGTTACACCACGAAGGACGCTAGGAAAGTGGGAGAAATACCTTATAATATAAATTACCTATAGAGTCATCACTTTGCAAAGATTTTTAAAAGTATTTGCTAATTTAAAAGCTTTTACTAATTTCGAATTGCATTTACTGAACCGAGTTTTTAATTTATGTTTATCTGAGGATAACAAAGTCATTTGGAAATAGTCATAATGGCAAGTAAACGGTGAAATAGCTTTTATTTGATCGTTGAAAAGGAAAATGCGAGAAAAGAAGCTCTTGTAGCGTTTGCTGTACTGGAAAATCGAAAATACGTCAAGACGATATAAAAATTATTCATCACAAAAACAGGAAACTTGACAAAGTACTTACATAAATCTTGTGAGATATAATTATGTAAAGAAAGAGAAGAGGAATTATTGGACGGTATGCTGTAAATAGTCTTTTTCACTTCATTTGCATTAAAACAATGACAGGATTAAGTTTATGTTTGAAACAAAATATGCTGATCTTCAAATGTTTAATGTCTTAAATGACAGAATGCATTATAAAGTTCGCTTATACTGTTTTTATCCACATCAAGTGCGCAGCCACAGAATCTAGAATAATATTTAGTAACAATAGATAAAATTTCATCTCAGCTACCTGTTAAAATACAGCATATGTGCAGCAGTTTTGTTGTAGTTCCGTTGTCACACGAATTTGCATAATTAAAATTGTCAAATATTTCACAGTTTTTCAAATCTAGCAAATAATTCTACGAATTTCAAGGAATTTTTATTATTGTTTTAATCGGACATACAACCCGAAGAGATGCCAAAGAACTTTATCATCGCTATTTCGTATATGAGTTGCGTTTGAAAACGGACAATCTGTATCTACCTTTTCTCTGTTGACTGAGGTAACTCTATTAACTCTCTTAACCAAACCAGTAATTATTTCGAAGAAATTACTGGTAACGGTACAGGAAATCCTCAATAAAGAGCGTACCAAAATTCTCGGAAGAAGAAATTTTATAGAAAACACACATTTAAAATCAGAAATTGTAATTTGTTTTATTGGTTCATAAAGTATACAGAGTTACGTATGGAATAGCGTGTCGGGTAAATGGCGCATACGCACACTTTTGTTGAAATTTTCCATGACCAGCTTGTCTCTTCGCTGTGCATGGTCAGCAGGCTTCAGTTCTTGAGTCAGATGAACTTTGCAAGCGTGAAGATGCAAATCTTTCGTGAGAATACATTGTAGAGAGCTTCTCGAAATGTACAGCTCTTGATCACGGTGCCGAATTGATGTTTCTGGACTCTCAGCAACATTCTCATGAACTGTTTCGATGTTCTGTGTTAAATGATTTGTTGAAGGACGACGAGAGGTCATTAATAGATCCTCCCTAAATCTCTTCACATCCGATAATGTTAAATCACTATTATGGCCATATTTTGCATGAAAATTACGAACTGTAGCTACCAAACCTTCAGTATTTTTAAAATATCGCTCAACATTGGAAACTAGTTGTTTTTTCGTGCAGCGCTCAATTTTTAATAACCCTGAATTGTCAACTGTGACGTTGTACATTTTTTGGCAACATATTATTGCAAATGGCAAAAAATTCAAATCTTGCGTGAATTTGGGGGCACTCTTTAGTTGCAAAATTTCAATCGGTCTTTTGGTCTTTCTCGGTCATTTAGGAACTTTTCTATTGTGCATTCCGGTAATAAATTTGGTTTGCATGCGTTAAAACTGAAAGCAGCACTAACTGACAATTAATTTGTAGAAATGTGTCAAAGGATAAAAGGATGACGTTTTGGAATAAATAAATGTTGAAAACAGAGAACCAAATTTTCAGGTTTTGGGTAATGAAGAAATCGTTAGCGGTATTTATTCTAAGAACAAAATAATTGCTATAATACTGAGAAATGAAATGAAAAATAGGAAAATTAACCACGCTGAAGTCTTGATTCTAATTTATTTTAATTACCGCAAAGCACCTGACAGTCCTTTACCTAAGGAAAGGAATGCCATCGTGGAATACATTCTTAGATTAAATAGATATATAAAACAGCATAAAAAATTATATGCATAGATTTTGCAATGTTTTACAGCAATTAACAAGTACGTTTATTTCTTTTATATCTCTAAGTTTAATTAAGCAGTTACAGATTGATTGAATGTGAAATGTAAATTAAGGATTTTATACCTTGTTGAATGGCAACACACAGAGAAATATTCGCAAAATTTCTTGGAGATTAAATAAAAATTCAATGTTTCACACCTACCCCAGGATTTAGAAGAGAAGGACTAGCTCATAGAGCTTTTCCCCCTGAAGCAGAAAGTGAGAAGTGATGACGTAGCCATGATGACACTGAACGCGCCAATATAATTCACAGCTTGGAAATTAGCGTTTTTGAACCAGCGTTTAAAATGAGCTGTGTGTGAAAGATAGCTATAATTTGGAAGAGGCAATGTTACTGCTTTATGCATTTTAGACTGAACCATTCAAAAATTTAATAATGCTTACTCAATTTTAAAATAATAGATAAAATGTGCTACTCTTTTAACATACAGTTCCGTGGGTTTTTTTTTTTTTTTTTTTTTTATTTTTTATTTGCAGGTTTTTTTTTTTTTATTTATTTAATGCACGTTTATTTCTAATCATTTCTTTATTTGCATGCTAACTGAGAGAATTTTTATACTGCTTCTAAGATAACTTCTAATAGCAGCTATTTAAATTTACTCAAAAAACAACTTTACATTGACATAGGTTTAAACATATATGACATAGTATATGGCAACATTTCTGCTAACCTACGTTTGATTTTTTGCCTAATTGTAAATTTTACATTGTTATAATTCTCTTCCGATTCAATATAATAGATATTTTTTAAATAATTTTGTAATTTATACTTATATCTATATTACAATTAAATAAATGTATATAAGATTGTTACCTTAATTTTGACAAAATAGCTTTATTCAGACTACCTAAAACAGTTATTTAATTTTTCAAAAGTGTGAGTAAAGGAAGCAGGTTTTTTTATGCCAATTACTTTGATGTTTTATACTATTATATTTTATCTAGAATGCTAATCTAGCACAAAATCTAATCAATAATTAGTTACAAAGGATACAATAAGAATAACTTTAACAAGTACTTAAAAAAATTAGTTTGTTAAATACTTGTTATTCTTGTTGGTACTATTTTGGTACTATTCATAATACCGAAGATATTATCGATTAACTCATAGAAGTCAGATGTTTTCTGATTTCCTGTGGGATAGAGTATACCATCTGCGGTACTTTTTGAAAATAATGTTTTCTCTGGAGCGACTTTTTGTCTCTCGTTTCTCTTGACCATTAAATAATTTGGTTTTAGTTTGTGACACAATTTGATTTCTTCTCAATCTCTATTTCAAAAACCGCTTTAATAATATCAAAATTTAAAACAGTTACATCTTCTAAAACAAATCCTCTATCTAAAACGCGGTTTCTCAGTAATTTGAGGCAGAGCGCGAAATGAGACCTCTGATTAAAACAAACTGCACATTTTGAAAAGAACCAACTTAGTCCAGTTTAGAGTCATAGCAGAATTTTCAATCTATATGCATTTCGTCGAAACTGAGAACGCATATTTTTTCTACAGAATACAAATATTCGCCTCTTTCCTTCTTTAGAGTAAGAACATTACTTTGAATTCTTGGACTACACTAAAATTTAGAAAACATTAAAAAAATAAAAAATAAAAAAAAATAAAAATAAAAATAAAAATAAAAACACCATTTCTTTAATTTGATAATACTAGGTAAAGATATTCCAATTTTTTTCTTAATTTTTTTTCTTTCCAAAAATCATAGCTTTAAGATGACAGAGCTCTTATGACGATGCAACGTGAAATATTTTCACTAGTCCACCTGATTTTTTTCTTCTTTTTCAGTAATGCATTAATCTGCGTCTTTATAAAAATAGGCTTTAGACATTTTTCCAAATCCTCCGATTTGTGATCCCCCCCCCCAAATTTCGCTATTTGAGATTTTAATTTCTGATACCAATTTCTGTCTAGTAGTCGTCCACCTTCTTTGTCGCTGAACAAACATTCTAAAATTTTTCTTTTCTCTATTTTTCAATACTTTAATACAATTTAATACAATTTTCTAGGGATATTATTTTGTTCTTCAAATTATCAATGCATTCTTGTTTATCCTTAAACATTCAGCATGATCTACATTTTCATTTGTGAGTTTTATTTCAAAATCATTAAAATTTGATTTATTATTGTCATCATCAATTTCGATTTATTATTAGTCCAAAGGGATTTGAATCCCGAAGGACTATTAGTTTCGTTTTGGCATTTTGCGTCGGACTCATAAATGTCGGTTCACTTTTCAAACTGTTGCCACAAAATGTTAGAGTCCTGCATTATATTTGAAGAAATTAAATAATGAAAAATCTGCATAAATGTATGTATATTTCTCGTATTGTGATAAAACAACGGTACATAGAGTCATCGAATTTTGAATAACGTAATCCTCCAACGAATATGAGCATGTGGAAGACCAAATTTGAAATTTGTTTTATGATCGATTTCCTATTTTTTAAAACTTTGACGAATTTTTGATTAACAAACTCAAGGATTTCAAAGCGAGCAATGGCAACGTTGTGCAGAAAAAACATTTTTATCTCCAGCGCGAGTCTCTGTATCGGAAATTCTAAAGATATGCTCGTTTTAAAACTATTTTGCGATATTGCTGTTGCACTAGATCTTATGGTTTAAGTGCGAGGAACATGATATTTAATAAAGAAAGGTAACACACAAAATGTTAAAAAAACGCCCCTTTGGACGTAATTTAAAATCTGAAACATTTCAGTTTTTTTTTTTTTTTTTTTTTTTTTTTTTTTTTTGTCATCATAATTTACTTTCGGTACAGCATTTCATTTCAGCAGTTTCTTTTTGTGGCTATCCAAACAAGCGATTTTTCATATCATCTTCATAAACACTGCATAGAAAATGTTCGCTGCAGATTTTCCGCTCTTCACATTAATAGAATTTTCTCTTTGACATTTGCGTATCCATTCTTTCGTCAAAAGCAAACTCTCATTTGGATCCTTTGGTACCATGAAATAAAATATCTCATCCTTTCATACTTAAGTGCTACGGCACGTTACTGCAGCGCAAAAGCCATATTACGTAAACGATACTTTACAATATAGAATTTAAAATAAAAACTGACTAAAATTACATATATATAAATTATTTTAAATATATACATTATTATAAAACAGAAATATATATTATTAAAATTAATTTGGGATATGTAACCTCTAGAAAATCGTCTCGCAGCTCTATGAAACTACTGTTTTAAACGCGGGAAATCAGGACAGGTGGCATCACAGTGACGTCAGATTATTGCCTGTTACGTCCCCCCATTAGGCTCGCGTCGGCGAGGAGTCGAACAAAGAAATGAGCTAGCCCTTCTATTTGGATTTTAAATGCATAGTAGTCTAACTTAATTACCAAAAATTTTATGTAATGCTTAGATTTGCACATAGTGTACAAACTTAATTTTAATGCAAATTAATTAAAATTTAATTTAAGTATGATTAATTTGATTTAAACAGAGTTTTACATAATGTTCAAATTTATTTGAATGCCATAATGTTAAGATTTATAAATTTTAAACTTCACCAAAGGCGTGCGTTCACCTTCAGAAAACGAGTTGTACATTAAACAGAAGTGAGAGATCTCAAAAAGGAAAAAAGGTCTATCAATTAATTTTCTGGAATGGATAAGGTTTTTCGTTTTACAACAGCTCTCAGAATTTAAGAATGATATTTAGGAAAGTTAAATCTTTTACGGAGACAACAAAATAGTAACGGTATAAAAAATTAATAACGGCCATTAAAAGGTAAAATAAGAGGAATTTTTTTCATTATTTTTTTATTCCACACGTATAGAATACTTTAGACAATAACATGGATCCGTAAGCAAACGATCACCGCAATTTTAAATATTTAAAAAAAAAGTCTCAGTTTTAAAAATTGTGTCGAAATTTGCAGATGAGATCTTAGTGTGTGGCCAAAATGCACGATATAAGAGGAAAAAGAGAATAATATTTTGGCATTCCTGGAGGTTGAATCATTTTATTCAGCTAGCGGAACACTGATATAGATGTCCTTAACTAATGCCTCAAAACTTGCCTTAAGAAAAGACAAACTAGAAAAGCTAACTCGCATTTTTCCTTTTACTGAGCTCTAGAAACAAGAAAACATTTGATTGTCTGACGAGAAAGGTCCTTTTTTTATCACTAAAAAAGCGCTTTTGTTTGCCGTTCTGCTGTCCTCCTTTTCCACGCCGTTTTGCTCACGTTGCCACAAATGAAAACACAAATTTTCAGATGATGTAAGTAAAAACAACATAATTTCTTTTTCTTCTTTTGTTTCAGATTAATCCTTTTTTCCCCTCTCTTGTTCAACAACAACATCTTCCCACTATCGGCCAAGATTTCACTTTTCCCCCGCCATTGAAAGAAAATAAGAGAGGCGAAAGTCCGTAACGCGAAGAACATCCCGATAAGGTCTAGTAGAAAGAAAAATTTAAAAAACGAAGGGAAAAAAAAGAGCTTAGGCGAACAGGAGATTGTTTGATGCGCACGTGTTTGCTTGGGCAACGATGAGTGAAGCGAGATTCTCAGTTCCATCTCTAGTGACAAATGGTCTGCAGCTGTGCAAGTAAAAGCATCGCAAAGTTTTCTTTTAAACCGTATTTCAACCTTTCTCCCCTTTCCTTCTTATTTTCTGTGTTTGTTCTTCTAGCTACGCTTGCACGCACTGGCAACTGCCAACAACGCTGGGTCGAAATGACATGCCATTCAGCGTGAACCGTACTACCTCTGAATTCCTATTTAATTCTGAGGTGCCAATAAATTTTCCCAAGTCGCGCGTCTCGCTTTTACAATTCTTGGGAATTGTTTCGACCCATGTCGTATTTTTTGTTTCTGTTTTACTTAATATCCTATCTTTGTGAGACTTTCTTGAATAAAATAAAGAAAGCACCTGTCTACTGCGCGGATTCTTCCGCTCCCGGCATTTGGATTGTTTTTCCTATTCACAAAAGAGGGTAATATTTTATGTACAGGTACTTGAAGTTTCTGGCAATGACTCACCATCCTACTTGTCCATACTCCTGTAAAACAGGATTTCAGCCATGGCCCAGCTATTTCTTGCTCTGAATTGTTCTTAAATGTGCAAGAAGAGTGAATTGAATTACTCCGTTTAAAAAAAAAAAAAAAAAAAAAAAAGGAAAAAAATTATATATTGTTGCTTGTTATGGGTTCCTAGATATATCCTGAATAATTATGCCAAACGAACAGTAAGAAAGAGAAACTGTATTTGAAATAAATAACAGCTCTGTATGAACAGCCCAGGGATAAAAGAATAGAGACAATCAAATTCACTCACAGCAATAATTATTGAACAAGATGCTCCCTAACTAAACAGTCCCAGACAGTGAACTAATGAAGAACTACCGAACTACCATAGTGTGCAAATTATAACCTTTACCCAGAAATTTCGGTGAATATATCTATAATTACAATGGATTGTTGTCCGACATAAAACAGCTGTGTCTGACATAAACAAACAAATTTACTGTCCTTCGAAGTAACCACCATTCGTGGTAATGCACATCTGAGAACGGCTGTACATGTCCTGCAAATTCCTGGCTTAGTCGCCTTTACGGCTGAATTTCAGCTGGGTCGTAACATTACATTAGATGAACGAAATCGAAAACCTGTTCCCCTTCAGGATTGATTTCAAGCTGGGCAACAAGAAACGTCCAAGAAAGACAAATCTGGGGAGTAAGATAGATGATTCAGGAACACAATTTGCCTGTGATTATAAACCGCTGCACCAGAAAGGCAGTGTGCGGCCATGCATTGTCGTGGAGAAGAGCCCTTGCTTGTCGTACTGGGGGGCGTACCCGCTTATTGCCTTGCAGCAGACGTTTCAGTATTTCCCCGAACGTAACACTTGCCTTCGGGTTCGCGCCTCAGGCACCAGGTATCGTCACTTGTGACGATGGTTTTCAAGAAATTTGGGTTTCGATCCGCCATGTCAATGAGGTCTCCACAAATAATAATAACAAACTCAGCACTGAAAAACATTATCTCAGTATTCTTCTGGTATGTTTTCTGTCGAACTTCATCAAATTTATTAAACTTATTATGGAATTTTATAAAATGTCTTCCTTTGCGTATCAGAATGGCATAATGTTCCCTCTGATAATGAAGCCTTTTGTGACAAAATAGGCCAGAATTAACCCTTCTTCCCCCTAAAACATTGCTGCATCTTTTTCCTAACAAATACATTCACTTTGAACATTATGCACGCGATATAGCTGAGCAGCGGCGGCATTGTTGAGACTGGTTTTTCATTTCAGTTTCGAAATGCAGAACCACGTCTTGTTTCGGTCAAATAACGCGCCTTAAAGGCGCTAATCATGTTCCGTCAGCTAGAGATTATTGAATCAGCTATAGAATTTTTAGGGATCTATCAAACTGAAACTTTGTTCATGGACCTTTCTTGATAAATATGTGTCACACAAATTCAGTGGAGAGCTGTAAACATTCAGACACTATTTTCATAAGCATTCGGCAATCGTTCATGCTCATATCTACCCCAAAGGTGAAATTTCCCTGTGTTGTTCCTGTCACTGGACGTCCATCTCGTAGTTCATCTAAAATGCTTTCCCGCATGCACGTTTGAAGCCAGAATTTAGCAAGTCGGCCACCGTTTAGTAGCCGCAAAAGGTGGGTCTTCTCTTTCTAACGTTTGCATCATTATTCTGGTATATTTCCGTTGCAGTGAGGCCCTTCCAACAGGACCTCACAGCAGCAGAAATTCACCAAAGTATGTTGGATTCCCAGTTCCAAACTCCAGAGATTTTCTCAGCATTTCTCCTCTCTGACACATTTAATTATTTTTCTCCTAGAAAAGAGCGAAGAAAATATGCCAATTCATGAAAACTCCAGCCTAACATGTTACAAACTTTTAATTACCTAGCACTCTTTTTCTCTACGAGGCTCAAAACGTTTCACCCTTCCTACATATATTAAGACGCATCACTCAAGTCACCGAGAGCTGATAAGAAATATCCAGATCCTACCCATGGTGGAACACAGAACTCATTATACAGAGGAAGAGAATAACCACAGTAAGATTTGGGTTTAAGATGAAAGACAAACTATCAAACTCATATGTAAGAGCGAAAAGCCCTCAGAAGCGTAATATATACAAAGCAAAGATAAGTACCTGGAACTCATACTAGGAGAACCTCTCGCCAGCATCTCTTTTCGACACTTATTACACGGTTTACGAGAGAAAGAGTTTACCACCTCTGCAACTTCATCAGATAAAGAAAGATGATGGCTTGTACGCTAATGATGTGCAGATCAGACTGTTGAATTTTTAAAAAGAAAAAAACATAGTTCCTAAAAAAGGATTGCTCTACAGATGATAAAGGTCACAGGTTGATAAGACAAAAAGCAGATTCGTAACGGAAGATAAGAAGACGATCTCAGAGACTCATTTCTCAGACTTTCTCAGAATGAGACGAGACTCATTTCTGAAAATTCTGAATTCCTTTATCAAACTGGAATATTTTCCCAAATTCTGGAAAATCGCGAATCTTGTCCTATTCTTAAAAAAAAAAACGGAAAATATAAATCAGATCCACGTGCATGCACCCAATCTGCTTTCTCTCACTGTGGGGAAGAAAGTCTTCCACAAACTCATAACGCAGAGACTTATGCATCACATGATCAGCAATGGTCAGTAGTGCTCGGTACTCGATCCACTTCAATACGGGTCATCCCACGTAAAGGAACAGAAACACCCTTATCAATCTCTTAAAAATAGAACAAGGTAAATGTAATAGGAAATGGCATAATTCTGTAATTTCATTAGATGTGCTGTCAGTGCTCAACAATCTATGATAGCCAGATTTCCTGGTCGCACTCATAAATTTAGCTTCTTAAAAGCCTTTTCTAAGTTATATAAAAAAATGTAGCCGAGTAATAAGGAAGTGGACTACCAAAGAGATGGTGTGAACATCTTTAAAACCTAAAAAAATGCCCTACACAGTTCCAGCTTGGGTTCAACTTTAGTGAATATTATAGTATGCACAACGCTATAATAGCCACGACTTGACCTGAAAGTTCAAAAATCTGAGACCAAAAAGGAAGTGATTAAGATTAGAAGGCTTCGAAGCTCAAGCATTTAAGTTGGAATGACATAAGAAACTTCCTGAAAGTTGGGAACTAGAGTACTTTAGAGACAAATCTAAAAACACGGACCATCTAGAAGTTCTAGTAACATGGACTAAATTATAGTAAACTTTCGCCGCTTCAGTAACGGGCAGACCATATAGACAAAAAAGAATAGGCTGCATTACTGTGCAATATAAGTTACATATATTGTTACGAAATGTACAGGCGCGGTAAGATGGCTTCCCCGCAAAGCAGTTTTAGGGTTGCCATAAAATGGCAAGGGAAGACAAGGTTGCCATATTTGGCGAGAAATCGCCCATTTGGCGATATGCCATGGACGGTTGGAGAACCTTCTGGAACGAATTCTTACCGGTTTAGCCCAGAATGTTCTCAAACACAAGCCGAAAGCTATATAAACCCTGCTGGTCCGCAGTCAGTTAGTGTGTGTGCCTCGCATAGAGTGCGAGAGAGTCAGTATCGAGTGGTGTCTCATCTAGCGAGTCAATCCCTGCGGAGTCGATCGAGTTGACAGCCGGGGAGCGAGTGCTGAGTGGGTCGTCGAGTGCACCAAAGAAGTCTGTTAGTGTATCACGGTTAGTGCATCGTCGAGAGAGCGTGTTGAGCTCCTGGAATGACTGAACCTAGCTGGAGCTGTGTTCGTGTGTCGTCGAGTGCATCGCGAGTTGTAGCGTGGAGAGTCTAGAGAGTACGTGGAGTCCCGAGAACAACCAAGCAGAGTCGGGAGCTGTACTCCGGAAAGCAGAGTCGGGTGGTTTGCAGGAAGCTGCCTCCACCGTAACAGCCTGATAACCTGAAGGCTGTGTCGCTGATTATACCAGCGTGTTTATAGTAGATCTTCGACGACTGTAAAAAGTGTTATTGGAGCTGTCCTGATTAAATATTGGCCAAATAAAGTGTGTTTCGATACTTCATCAAGTGTCATCGTTATTCACTCCAAATCTATGAACCCCGTACGAACGTGAAGGAAGAAAATAACGTAACAACTGGTGTCAGAAGAATAAAAAAACGTAACAATATGTAAAAGTTACGGCATTCTAAACAGTTCTCATATGGTTTAATGAATACTGTTGCGTGCGTACAGGTTTGCAATAAATTGAATACACAAGTCCGATAATAGGTTAAAAATATTTCTTTCTATAAAAAGAAATATCAGAATTCTGGAATTTTCCATAGAAATATTCGTACAAGTGTTCACAGTATCACACACTATAATCGAAAGTTACACTTCAAACTACTACGTTAAACGCAGTTCAAAGCGCATCTTAAAGAGAAAGGTAACTCGGATTTCTCTCATTTCACGCGGAACTGCAACTAACAGCAACAATAACTAAGCAACTGGAGAGCAGATGCTCTCTCTTCGGCCTTAAATAGTTTTCAACTGCCCGCGAGATATTTCGAGGAGTTTTTGCTTCTCGAAAATACGGAAAAGCAATACAAGAGATAAATATCGGTTACAGCTAACATAGTGGCCAATTATATATATTCCATTTCAATACATGTTACGGTGACACAAGCACTGGAACAAAATGTCGCCAAATGGTCACCAGAACCGTTGTCAGCATGGTGATATCTCGCCAAATTACAGAGATATTCATTTACTCAAACTTAAATGCACTTGTCCCTGTACTTTCCCGGCATAGCTTTCTTTTAAAATTTGTCTCGAGCTACATTACACAGAAAAATACAAAAATTTTACTTATCATTGTACTAAAATTACCTATCTAAGTACAAAAGTGCAATAATAAATATTGCAATGCAATAACAAATAAACATAAATAACCATTGCAATAAGTAACTTAAAACAAATCAAATACTAAATCAATAAATGAGTGCACAAATTTAACCAATTTAGAAATAAATGGGACCATGGTTTTATACTATTTAGATTATATACACTAGGTATTATGGCCATAGTAAGGAGCTAGCCTGTCGTAATGAACGGCTTAGACGTCGTTCAGCCTCTTCAGAACTGTGTAAGGACCATCCCAAGGTGACTTTAACTTGAGAGACAGTCCTTTCCGTCGAATCGGATTCCTCAACCACATCTTGTCTCCTTCGATGGAATCGACGCCCTGTAGCTCTCGTGTCGTATCGAGCCTTCATTTTCTAAGCTGCCAAGTAGACTCACTCTCGTGGAAAATTTTGACTCACTTCAAACCGGATCTTAGATGGATCTTCAAACTGGAGATCTTAGATGTACTCCTCAAGTGATGAAGGCGCATCCAGAGGGCGACCAAACAAGACATCACAAGGCAGAAGAAGGTCACGACCGAAGAGCATCTGAGATAGAGAAATAGACAGTAATCTGGGAAAGGTAAGAAAAGTAAAAAATGAGGTAACTTCTAATTCCGGTCCTGTTGGTTTCTGGAAACCACTAATGTGAGATCGTTAAGTATGGTTCCATTAAACCTCTCTATCATGCCGTCTGACTGGGGGTGTAAAGGCGTCATTTGGGTTTTGTCAATGCCGAGTAGCTTGCAGAGATCTTTGCTTATAGCTGAGGTAAACTTACTGTCCTGGTCTGAATGTAATCGAAGAGACACTCCAAACCTGGAAATCTGGTGCTGTATCATTAACTCTGCTATTGTGACAGGATCTTGATCAGGAATAGGATATGCTTCAGGTCACTTGGTGAAGTAATCAATGACAACGAGGATGTACTTGTTGCCATCAGCAGTTCGTGGAAGGTCCCAAGATTTCAAATGCGATACGCTCAAAACGTGCTCTTACACTGTAACGTTGCAGTTTGCCTGGGCTGCGTTTCTTCGGTCCTTTCCGATTTGCACAGGCAACGCAAGATCGGCACGACTTTTGCACATCATCCTTTGCATTATTCCAGTAAACGCGCTCACAAACTCTCTGCAAGGTTTTCATTATTCCAAAGTGGCTTCCTGTATGGCTGCTATGTAGATCTTTAAAGACATGCGGAATCCAGGATCTTGGAAATATCAGCTGCCATCGGAAAGCCTTTCCATCATTCGATTCAAATTTCCGGTGCGAGACACCGTTTCGAATATGGAATGAGTTCCAGAAAGCCCAATATTGTTTTTTTGTAGTACTATAGATCGAAATGCCCTGTCAGGTAGGTTTTATGATTGAAGACTCCATTAAATCAATTATGGGTTTAATGTCACCGTCTTCCGTCTGGTCTTTCCCGATTTCTTTGTCACTCCATGGGTCTGGATCAGCCGATGTTGATGTTGTAATTTGACGTGCGATCGGATTAAGCAGCTCGTGTTTCTCTTTGACACTGGTAAGATATCGGCAGCTTTCTGAGCAGGTTCTTCCAGACAAAGGGTGGGCATTTCTAAGTGAGGATCCGTTCTGATAATGGATAGTTACGTTCTCAATGTCTATATCTATGCCTTATGTCTATGTAAAGTCCAAGGAAAAATTGTATTTGCTTAGAAAGTCCAATCCGAGTATGCAAGGATCAGTAATATCTGCCACATATGCCGTGTGATTGTAGGCGGTACTTCCAAACGTGATGTTAACTTTTAACTTCGCATCTGTTTCAATTTGATCGCCAGACGGAGTCTGAAGATTAACAAAGGATGGCTTCCAAATGAGTTCATCTTTAAACTGTTTAACTAAATCTTTCCGAACGATGGTAACATTCACTACTATAACGATAATCATATTGCAAGGAACTCCATTGATATATCCCATAATTGAAGAGTCCATTATTGCCGCCACTCACTGCAGATATCTGAAGCATTTTAAAATAGAGTTTCTCACGCGATATGGCCATTAACTCGTTTCCTGTGTCGTTGTTGGGAAATTTATTATTTTCCGTGCCCTGCGGTATTCTGCAGTTCCTTCGTATGTGGACTTCACTACCCCAGTTCCAGAATTTTAGGAATGGTTTCTTGCCACTCCCATTCCGTCTGAAGACATTGACTTTTCTGTTTAAATCGTTTGTCTTATTTCCCTTGTCCTGGAGTGTTCTGCAGTTCCTTCGCGTATGGCCTTTAGTACCACACTTCCAACGTTTTAGAGTCAGTTTTTTCTCACTCCTATTCCGTATGAAAGCATAGGCTTGCTTGGATAAATCATCTAAACGATCCATCACTTGGTCAACTGGCTGGTGGACTTGAGCAGTTCTGATTTGGTGGCAGTTACTATGAGTTACTTACTGGGCTGCCACGAATTTCATGGCGTTCACCACTGCGCCTTTTAAATCCTTGACATCCGCCATTTGTAGAGCTTTCTGTATTTCCGGATCCTGGATTTCATCGATGGAGTACTACATGGACAGGATTTCCCTTGTTTCTGTCGGCACTCCGAAAAAGCGAGATGAGACAGCCTTTCAACATCTGTGGCGAGCTCCTGAAGTGTTTCCGTGAGCTTCCGTTGACAGGATTTTGATTGAAGCCTGCTGTAATCTTTTAAACACTTCTCCCCAAAGCGCAGCGCAACGCGCCGGATAGAGCTCGAAGTCTAGCCTTTGCCTTTTGGGAAGAGTCTGAAAGATATCCGCTGCGTCTGCTCTCAGAGAAGGGGCCAGATGACAGGCCTTAGCTTTAATCCCATTCGTTTGCCTCCGACGCTATAGAAAATTGTGTCTTATACACTTGCCAAGAGGTCTTCCCCTCATATGTGGATAGCTTCAGACAGAGACGATGAGGCATGGGAAAAAATTTTAAATTATCAGCATTACTTCCTGCCATAGCTATGAATTTCTTCAAGGTATCAACTTCTTTTCGACCACAGAAACAGTGTCATTAATATGTTGTTCGACGGCAGAAACTCTTCATTCGATTCGCTGGTCCACAAGAGAAAGCAGATGCAGCAACTGAGAGCAGATGCTCTTCCTTCGAACTTAAATAGTTTTGAACCGGCTGTGAGATATTTCTAGTACTTACTGCTTCTCGAAATTACTGAAAAGCTATACGAAGCTAACATAGTGATCAGTTACACTTATTCAATTTGAATATATATTACGGTGATACACAGACCGGTACAAAATGTCGCCAAATGCGTTGTTAACTTGGCGATATCTCGCCAAATTATCGAGATGCCCATTTATTCAACGTTAAATCAACTTTCCCTGTATTATTGCTTTTCCGGCATTGCTTTCTATTAAAATTTGTCTCGCGCTACATTACACAGAAAAATACAACAGTGTTACTTATAATTCTCCTAAAATTACCTATCTAAGTGCAAAATTCGTAACAATACTTTTAAAATAGATACAACAATATACGATTTCTCGGACAGCTTTCCAACAGCGCTGAGTAGTAGTAAGAATACTTCGTTCCTGATAGCGTCACTAAATAAGAAAATAAACACGGACAGTAGGTTTCGCCGGGTAACAGAGGATAAGACGGTACATTGGCATTTAAGGAGATGACACGACAAAAAAGTATACGGATACGAGTGCGGATAGATGCTTATGTGGCTCCAGAGAGGGTCTTAATAAGCTAGATAAGAAAATTAAGCTTTTAAGGGCATACGACTTTGACGAGCAAGCAGGTGAACTTCAAGAGCAATCACGAAAAGGAGGTAAAGCAGAGACCACACCAGTACAGCGAGCGTATTAAGCAAGAGGAAAGCGACGAGAGTTTATAAATCACACCATGGATGAAAATAAGCAAAAGTCAGCAGTTACGAAATTGTAATCTCGAAACATGTGGGTAGCAAATGGAATGATGAAATTATTTTTTGGAATTATTGGTAATTGAGGACTTTTGAGAAATCATAGTCAACTCCATCGTTGAAGAAATTCAGTAAGTTTAGAAATGCTGTGCTCCATAGAGTCGATTTTCAGACCGTTATGAATTAGTTTGTTTCTAATCAGGTATTGAGCATTTGCACTTACCTTCAGAATTTACAATTATTCAATTATTCTCAGAATTATTACATTCAGAATCTTATTCTGTACTATCTGAAGTTTCTGGAAGTCCGCATTTGAGACTGAGGTCCAGGCTGAAGATCAGTAGAATAGAATTGGCCTGTAATGCATAAGTAAATCCTCTTCTTTTGTTGAGAGATAGTCTAAAATAATTTCTGAGGAGTCTAGAAAGTTGGTTGACGATACCACATGTTTTTTCAATTACATGGTTAGTATGATAAACCAATGTGAACCTATGACTGGAGATAACTTTCAGATAATTTGCATTATTTACACAGTTCAAAATTTCCTTAAAAAGTAGAGGTTATTCAGTTCTCTTTGCCGAATTTTACGCCTCCTGGTCAATAGAAACTTAAAGGCATTTATACCGATCTTTCAATTCCTATCCCAGTTCTCAGTGTCTAAAACAAATTCCAGGAGTTTGGAAATGTTAGTAGTGGGTTGGATGGAGCTAATGGCTACCGCTGTGTCTCGGAGAAACAAGCTGACATAGAATGATCTAGTTAATCTCAGGAAAAACTTAATACATAAAAAAGGTAGAAAATGGGGGGCAAGTCTGAAGCACTCCTGCAGTTATACGTTTGAAGGTTAGATAGATATTTCCTTGACTAATACTACAAGTCCGATCGGTAAGGAAGAAATTAAGGAGAAAGATTATATCCCGACTAAAGTTCATTTTGGTCAGTTTGTAGGTCAATCTCCTTATGGGTAGACGCAAGCGAATGATTTCGCCGAATGCTTCGCATAAGAAAGTGACGAAAATTTCTTACGATGCAGAGCTGCCGCGATAAATTCAACCAGCCTGACTAGCTGCTTTGAAGAAATGAGTTTCCTGAATACGTACAGCCTGGGGGTGAGGAAGTAGCTGAAGATATAGATTCACCCTTTTTAAAATAACGCTTTGATAAATTTTGCTGAGACTGGAGAGCAAATTTATAGGGCGACAATTCTTTACTTTTGTGCTATCTTTTCCAGGCTTGACAAGAATAAAAGTCTTGGCAGTAGAGTTCTTCCCGAGAATTTCTGGGAAATCCAGGGGGCGTAACAATTATTCTCAGGATTCTCTGGAATGCATGAGAATTTGAAAAAAAAATCTAAAAATTAGTTATTTTTAACTGATATTAATAATAATTACATAAAATAAGAATATTCATAAATTAAAAAATTTATACTCTTTTATGCAACAGAATACAAACAAAATATATCAATTGTTCATTTTTAAGGTATAATTTAAGAAAACATAAGCAATCTATTATTTTATCCTTAGTTCTTATCTTTATTATGAACAACCCGGCAACAGAAAATGCCCTCTCAGTTTCAGCTAATTTTAAAGGAACTGCTTAGGAATTGCCTTTCTCACACTTAGTTTTATAAAATCGGATGATAGTTTTACTAGATAAAATTACTGATGAGAGATCGAGTCAAATAACTGTAATTCTTGTTCCACTATCTTGCTCAAACTAGAGCAGCTAGAAAGCTAGCTGAACAACGTAGGACCTTTCAGTGAGTGGATGGTTTTTCTAATTTTTCGTCTAACGCTAAAGATTTCTCTTCCAAAGAGTTTCCGTGCTGCAGTGATTCGTATTCCTGAGAAAAAAGTCTTATCATAATTATTTAGCTTGTTGAATCAGGGGTTTTGTTTGTTTAAATGTGAAAGATTAACAGTAACTGCAGCAGAATCATGCTTTCCCCCAAGATTTAGATATTGCCTTAATCTCATGAAACAACATTGTGTCTCTCTTCTTTGGCCCAGAGAACATTTCATATTCTTATCAAATTCTGAGTTTTGTTGGTTCAATTCTCTTATAATGAAAGCAAATTCTGCTTGGGCAGTTAATAAAGTCTCGTTTCGACTGCATAAATTTTCTGTGTCTTCAAGCCTGCTACAATTGCAGTCGGATTCTACATCATTTAAATTCTACATCAGCCAAAATTTGTTCTTCTTTAATATCAATAAATACTTTTGAAATTGCTGATATTATCTCTAAAAAATCTTTCAAGCACTTCTAACAAACTATTCCAGCGTATTTTCGTGTCTTAAAAAAAAAAAAAAACATCTTTTCACAGCCAAATACTACTTTAATATAATTTTGCAATATTTCGTTTCTAGAGAGGTGATTTTCTGAATGATTTTACGATACCCCTTATCTTTTTTATAGTTCATTTATATTAATCATAGCATTTTTTTTTTCTAAATAAGAATAAGATGTATAGCATCTGATGTTATACCACCGTCAAATTCTAAATCTAAGCTTTGTGTAAATCTTCAGTTAGATCCTCACTTTCATTAATATCTTCTTCATGTGATATATTTTTTGTCTCAAGCGCATTGTCCATAATGCACTCTTTTCTTAGAAAGGTGTATAGCGTTCTATGCACACGCTACACTCACGGTCAGGTGCATAGCGTATGCATAGCATAGGTGATATTCACAACTAATTATTTGTGCAAACTTAGTCATCTTGCTACCCCGATCAGTAAAACAGGTAACAATGTGTTTATGTGCTTTTGATTTCTGATACAGAATTTCTTTAGTTTAGCCTCTATTGCTTTCACACAATTTTCTGCTAGAAAAGATCCTCTAATCCAACCTTCCTAATATTCCTAAATTAAAGAATTGATCTTCATTGAAATGAACTTTTATCGTCTGCCTTTAAGCGATGTATTCTCATCCAAAGAAGCCCTGCGTTTAACATTAATGCAATTTCATTTCTAACGTGAGCTTTAAATCAAATCATATTGTTTACAGATGATTATCATAACTTCTCTAGGGTTTGGAGGAAATGAATAATTTTTGTCACCTAAGGGCTTTCTTTTTGTTATTCTATTTACCGTGAATCCCTTACGCAAACAAGTTCTGTTTCTTCTAGTGCTTCTTTGTCTGCTTGAAGGATCTATGACAACAATGGCTTTATTTATACAGAAGTACTTCTGATATATTTATCACTGTCCAAATTCTTATTAATTTCTGTACTTTCTAAAGCTGACAAACCAGGTTGAATTGTCTTTGATAAGTTATGCTCAGCTTGTAAATGCTGAAAAGAAAAAGAACTTGTCGACCAACAAAATTCAACTTGCGTTTTTCATGTCTGGAAAGCGCGATTTAGGACATATATTAGATTTATATACAGCATCATTCTAACATAGGTATTTTGACACAAATTCGGACATTTTCTGAAATGACACGCCAATTTTTTCCATATTTTGATTATACGACTCAAATTATGCCTAAATATTAAATTTTGTAAAATTTGGTGCGAAATTTACAGAGAAATTCAAAAATGTATCTTGGCGTAATTTTTCCAGTTTTCGCCAAGAATAACTTAATTGGCGAACTTCTTTTAATTTATAGCAACCTATTTTTCTTTTCTTTTTTCACTGCAGACGAGCGGAAAAAAGTTCATAGGTCATACTTTCAAATAATTTTAACAAAGTGCGTATAATCGTTTGGCGTTATTATCGCTCAAAAGATGCCAAATTTCAAAACGCTCCAATATGTAAACTCGTGTATATCTTAGAAAATTTTGAATAAAAAACTCTAATTTTTTGCAGGTGCCTAGAAATACAACTACTTTAAGATGATGTTAAAAATTTTACAGGTTATAATACAAAATTTTTTTCAAAAAATTTATAAAATATTTAAAAATTCAAATTTTAAAAATAAATCATAAAAAATGTTAGAATTATATTTAGATTAAGCCTAAATTTCGAATTTTTGAAGGAGGAAACAAGTAAGTTTAATAAAAAAAGAGAGATTAATAGATATAAATCAAATTCAATTAACAATGAGGAGCTAAAATTTTGAGAGCTAATGTTTTAAAAACTCCACTTGCGATTTTAACAAAACTTGGCACTTTGGCATAATTTGAGTCGTAGAATCAAAATGTGGAAAACAATTGGTATGTCAGTTCAGAAAAGTCCTATTTTGTGTCAAAAACGCAATTTGAATTTGGTCAATCGGCCCAGTAGAACGGGAGACACAAAATTGCCCCCCTTTTTTTGTCGCAGTTTGCAACTGCGTTTCATTCGTTTCAAATAAAAGTTTCATTCATTTTTCTTTATTTTTAATTTTTATGAAATATTATTGCCAAACAAATTTCGGAATTTAATCACATATATTTCAAAGGGTTATGTTTTTACTTTTATATCTGAAAGAAATATATAAAATTATAAGAAAAATAAATACAGCACAAGTTTTAAATCTCGAAAAAATTTTTTTCATGTTTAAAAAAATTAACTATTAATGCCCACGTAGTCCCCTGGCATAGGAAGTATTTACAACATAACGAGACTACTAGACTACCAGGAGAGGCGGCCCCGTTCAGTAATAAATCCAACCGAAGTAAAGTAATTTGCAATCTCTCTCTATTAGTTTAGTTTCAGTTTTCGATCCGGCAAAAAAGACACATAGTCACTTAATTTTTAAGACATATATTCATTTAATGTTCTTATAGTTTATAATTTTGTGTGTCTGTGGTGTGCGTTTTTCCCGAGAATAAAGTGTAAACTGAGAACGCATATTTTTTCTACAGAATACAAATATTCGCCTCTTTCCTTCTTTAGAGTAAGAACATTACTTTGAATTCTTGGACTACACTAAAATTTAGAAAACATTAAAAAAATAAAAAATAAAAAAAAATAAAAATAAAAATAAAAATAAAAACACCATTTCTTTAATTTGATAATACTAGGTAAAGATATTCCAATTTTTTTCTTAATTTTTTTTCTTTCCAAAAATCATAGCTTTAAGATGACAGAGCTCTTATGACGATGCAACGTGAAATATTTTCACTAGTCCACCTGATTTTTTTCTTCTTTTTCAGTAATGCATTAATCTGCGTCTTTATAAAAATAGGCTTTAGACATTTTTCCAAATCCTCCGATTTGTGATCCCCCCCCCCCAAATTTCGCTATTTGAGATTTTAATTTCTGATACCAATTTCTGTCTAGTAGTCGTCCACCTTCTTTGTCGCTGAACAAACATTCTAAAATTTTTCTTTTCTCTATTTTTCAATACTTTAATACAATTTAATACAATTTTCTAGGGATATTATTTTGTTCTTCAAATTATCAATGCATTCTTGTTTATCCTTAAACATTCAGCATGATCTACATTTTCATTTGTGAGTTTTATTTCAAAATCATTAAAATTTGATTTATTATTGTCATCATCAATTTCGATTTATTATTAGTCCAAAGGGATTTGAATCCCGAAGGACTATTAGTTTCGTTTTGGCATTTTGCGTCGGACTCATAAATGTCGGTTCACTTTTCAAACTGTTGCCACAAAATGTTAGAGTCCTGCATTATATTTGAAGAAATTAAATAATGAAAAATCTGCATAAATGTATGTATATTTCTCGTATTGTGATAAAACAACGGTACATAGAGTCATCGAATTTTGAATAACGTAATCCTCCAACGAATATGAGCATGTGGAAGACCAAATTTGAAATTTGTTTTATGATCGATTTCCTATTTTTTAAAACTTTGACGAATTTTTGATTAACAAACTCAAGGATTTCAAAGCGAGCAATGGCAACGTTGTGCAGAAAAAACATTTTTATCTCCAGCGCGAGTCTCTGTATCGGAAATTCTAAAGATATGCTCGTTTTAAAACTATTTTGCGATATTGCTGTTGCACTAGATCTTATGGTTTAAGTGCGAGGAACATGATATTTAATAAAGAAAGGTAACACACAAAATGTTAAAAAAACGCCCCTTTGGACGTAATTTAAAATCTGAAACATTTCAGTTTTTTTTTTTTTTTTTTTTTTTTTTTTTTTTTTTGTCATCATAATTTACTTTCGGTACAGCATTTCATTTCAGCAGTTTCTTTTTGTGGCTATCCAAACAAGCGATTTTTCATATCATCTTCATAAACACTGCATAGAAAATGTTCGCTGCAGATTTTCCGCTCTTCACATTAATAGAATTTTCTCTTTGACATTTGCGTATCCATTCTTTCGTCAAAAGCAAACTCTCATTTGGATCCTTTGGTACCATGAAATAAAATATCTCATCCTTTCATACTTAAGTGCTACGGCACGTTACTGCAGCGCAAAAGCCATATTACGTAAACGATACTTTACAATATAGAATTTAAAATAAAAACTGACTAAAATTACATATATATAAATTATTTTAAATATATACATTATTATAAAACAGAAATATATATTATTAAAATTAATTTGGGATATGTAACCTCTAGAAAATCGTCTCGCAGCTCTATGAAACTACTGTTTTAAACGCGGGAAATCAGGACAGGTGGCATCACAGTGACGTCAGATTATTGCCTGTTACGTCCCCCCATTAGGCTCGCGTCGGCGAGGAGTCGAACAAAGAAATGAGCTAGCCCTTCTATTTGGATTTTAAATGCATAGTAGTCTAACTTAATTACCAAAAATTTTATGTAATGCTTAGATTTGCACATAGTGTACAAACTTAATTTTAATGCAAATTAATTAAAATTTAATTTAAGTATGATTAATTTGATTTAAACAGAGTTTTACATAATGTTCAAATTTATTTGAATGCCATAATGTTAAGATTTATAAATTTTAAACTTCACCAAAGGCGTGCGTTCACCTTCAGAAAACGAGTTGTACATTAAACAGAAGTGAGAGATCTCAAAAAGGAAAAAAGGTCTATCAATTAATTTTCTGGAATGGATAAGGTTTTTCGTTTTACAACAGCTCTCAGAATTTAAGAATGATATTTAGGAAAGTTAAATCTTTTACGGAGACAACAAAATAGTAACGGTATAAAAAATTAATAACGGCCATTAAAAGGTAAAATAAGAGGAATTTTTTTCATTATTTTTTTATTCCACACGTATAGAATACTTTAGACAATAACATGGATCCGTAAGCAAACGATCACCGCAATTTTAAATATTTAAAAAAAAAGTCTCAGTTTTAAAAATTGTGTCGAAATTTGCAGATGAGATCTTAGTGTGTGGCCAAAATGCACGATATAAGAGGAAAAAGAGAATAATATTTTGGCATTCCTGGAGGTTGAATCATTTTATTCAGCTAGCGGAACACTGATATAGATGTCCTTAACTAATGCCTCAAAACTTGCCTTAAGAAAAGACAAACTAGAAAAGCTAACTCGCATTTTTCCTTTTACTGAGCTCTAGAAACAAGAAAACATTTGATTGTCTGACGAGAAAGGTCCTTTTTTTATCACTAAAAAAGCGCTTTTGTTTGCCGTTCTGCTGTCCTCCTTTTCCACGCCGTTTTGCTCACGTTGCCACAAATGAAAACACAAATTTTCAGATGATGTAAGTAAAAACAACATAATTTCTTTTTCTTCTTTTGTTTCAGATTAATCCTTTTTTCCCCTCTCTTGTTCAACAACAACATCTTCCCACTATCGGCCAAGATTTCACTTTTCCCCCGCCATTGAAAGAAAATAAGAGAGGCGAAAGTCCGTAACGCGAAGAACATCCCGATAAGGTCTAGTAGAAAGAAAAATTTAAAAAACGAAGGGAAAAAAAAGAGCTTAGGCGAACAGGAGATTGTTTGATGCGCACGTGTTTGCTTGGGCAACGATGAGTGAAGCGAGATTCTCAGTTCCATCTCTAGTGACAAATGGTCTGCAGCTGTGCAAGTAAAAGCATCGCAAAGTTTTCTTTTAAACCGTATTTCAACCTTTCTCCCCTTTCCTTCTTATTTTCTGTGTTTGTTCTTCTAGCTACGCTTGCACGCACTGGCAACTGCCAACAACGCTGGGTCGAAATGACATGCCATTCAGCGTGAACCGTACTACCTCTGAATTCCTATTTAATTCTGAGGTGCCAATAAATTTTCCCAAGTCGCGCGTCTCGCTTTTACAATTCTTGGGAATTGTTTCGACCCATGTCGTATTTTTTGTTTCTGTTTTACTTAATATCCTATCTTTGTGAGACTTTCTTGAATAAAATAAAGAAAGCACCTGTCTACTGCGCGGATTCTTCCGCTCCCGGCATTTGGATTGTTTTTCCTATTCACAAAAGAGGGTAATATTTTATGTACAGGTACTTGAAGTTTCTGGCAATGACTCACCATCCTACTTGTCCATACTCCTGTAAAACAGGATTTCAGCCATGGCCCAGCTATTTCTTGCTCTGAATTGTTCTTAAATGTGCAAGAAGAGTGAATTGAATTACTCCGTTTAAAAAAAAAAAAAAAAAAAAAAAAGGAAAAAAATTATATATTGTTGCTTGTTATGGGTTCCTAGATATATCCTGAATAATTATGCCAAACGAACAGTAAGAAAGAGAAACTGTATTTGAAATAAATAACAGCTCTGTATGAACAGCCCAGGGATAAAAGAATAGAGACAATCAAATTCACTCACAGCAATAATTATTGAACAAGATGCTCCCTAACTAAACAGTCCCAGACAGTGAACTAATGAAGAACTACCGAACTACCATAGTGTGCAAATTATAACCTTTACCCAGAAATTTCGGTGAATATATCTATAATTACAATGGATTGTTGTCCGACATAAAACAGCTGTGTCTGACATAAACAAACAAATTTACTGTCCTTCGAAGTAACCACCATTCGTGGTAATGCACATCTGAGAACGGCTGTACATGTCCTGCAAATTCCTGGCTTAGTCGCCTTTACGGCTGAATTTCAGCTGGGTCGTAACATTACATTAGATGAACGAAATCGAAAACCTGTTCCCCTTCAGGATTGATTTCAAGCTGGGCAACAAGAAACGTCCAAGAAAGACAAATCTGGGGAGTAAGATAGATGATTCAGGAACACAATTTGCCTGTGATTATAAACCGCTGCACCAGAAAGGCAGTGTGCGGCCATGCATTGTCGTGGAGAAGAGCCCTTGCTTGTCGTACTGGGGGGCGTACCCGCTTATTGCCTTGCAGCAGACGTTTCAGTATTTCCCCGAACGTAACACTTGCCTTCGGGTTCGCGCCTCAGGCACCAGGTATCGTCACTTGTGACGATGGTTTTCAAGAAATTTGGGTTTCGATCCGCCATGTCAATGAGGTCTCCACAAATAATAATAACAAACTCAGCACTGAAAAACATTATCTCAGTATTCTTCTGGTATGTTTTCTGTCGAACTTCATCAAATTTATTAAACTTATTATGGAATTTTATAAAATGTCTTCCTTTGCGTATCAGAATGGCATAATGTTCCCTCTGATAATGAAGCCTTTTGTGACAAAATAGGCCAGAATTAACCCTTCTTCCCCCTAAAACATTGCTGCATCTTTTTCCTAACAAATACATTCACTTTGAACATTATGCACGCGATATAGCTGAGCAGCGGCGGCATTGTTGAGACTGGTTTTTCATTTCAGTTTCGAAATGCAGAACCACGTCTTGTTTCGGTCAAATAACGCGCCTTAAAGGCGCTAATCATGTTCCGTCAGCTAGAGATTATTGAATCAGCTATAGAATTTTTAGGGATCTATCAAACTGAAACTTTGTTCATGGACCTTTCTTGATAAATATGTGTCACACAAATTCAGTGGAGAGCTGTAAACATTCAGACACTATTTTCATAAGCATTCGGCAATCGTTCATGCTCATATCTACCCCAAAGGTGAAATTTCCCTGTGTTGTTCCTGTCACTGGACGTCCATCTCGTAGTTCATCTAAAATGCTTTCCCGCATGCACGTTTGAAGCCAGAATTTAGCAAGTCGGCCACCGTTTAGTAGCCGCAAAAGGTGGGTCTTCTCTTTCTAACGTTTGCATCATTATTCTGGTATATTTCCGTTGCAGTGAGGCCCTTCCAACAGGACCTCACAGCAGCAGAAATTCACCAAAGTATGTTGGATTCCCAGTTCCAAACTCCAGAGATTTTCTCAGCATTTCTCCTCTCTGACACATTTAATTATTTTTCTCCTAGAAAAGAGCGAAGAAAATATGCCAATTCATGAAAACTCCAGCCTAACATGTTACAAACTTTTAATTACCTAGCACTCTTTTTCTCTACGAGGCTCAAAACGTTTCACCCTTCCTACATATATTAAGACGCATCACTCAAGTCACCGAGAGCTGATAAGAAATATCCAGATCCTACCCATGGTGGAACACAGAACTCATTATACAGAGGAAGAGAATAACCACAGTAAGATTTGGGTTTAAGATGAAAGACAAACTATCAAACTCATATGTAAGAGCGAAAAGCCCTCAGAAGCGTAATATATACAAAGCAAAGATAAGTACCTGGAACTCATACTAGGAGAACCTCTCGCCAGCATCTCTTTTCGACACTTATTACACGGTTTACGAGAGAAAGAGTTTACCACCTCTGCAACTTCATCAGATAAAGAAAGATGATGGCTTGTACGCTAATGATGTGCAGATCAGACTGTTGAATTTTTAAAAAGAAAAAAACATAGTTCCTAAAAAAGGATTGCTCTACAGATGATAAAGGTCACAGGTTGATAAGACAAAAAGCAGATTCGTAACGGAAGATAAGAAGACGATCTCAGAGACTCATTTCTCAGACTTTCTCAGAATGAGACGAGACTCATTTCTGAAAATTCTGAATTCCTTTATCAAACTGGAATATTTTCCCAAATTCTGGAAAATCGCGAATCTTGTCCTATTCTTAAAAAAAAAAACGGAAAATATAAATCAGATCCACGTGCATGCACCCAATCTGCTTTCTCTCACTGTGGGGAAGAAAGTCTTCCACAAACTCATAACGCAGAGACTTATGCATCACATGATCAGCAATGGTCAGTAGTGCTCGGTACTCGATCCACTTCAATACGGGTCATCCCACGTAAAGGAACAGAAACACCCTTATCAATCTCTTAAAAATAGAACAAGGTAAATGTAATAGGAAATGGCATAATTCTGTAATTTCATTAGATGTGCTGTCAGTGCTCAACAATCTATGATAGCCAGATTTCCTGGTCGCACTCATAAATTTAGCTTCTTAAAAGCCTTTTCTAAGTTATATAAAAAAATGTAGCCGAGTAATAAGGAAGTGGACTACCAAAGAGATGGTGTGAACATCTTTAAAACCTAAAAAAATGCCCTACACAGTTCCAGCTTGGGTTCAACTTTAGTGAATATTATAGTATGCACAACGCTATAATAGCCACGACTTGACCTGAAAGTTCAAAAATCTGAGACCAAAAAGGAAGTGATTAAGATTAGAAGGCTTCGAAGCTCAAGCATTTAAGTTGGAATGACATAAGAAACTTCCTGAAAGTTGGGAACTAGAGTACTTTAGAGACAAATCTAAAAACACGGACCATCTAGAAGTTCTAGTAACATGGACTAAATTATAGTAAACTTTCGCCGCTTCAGTAACGGGCAGACCATATAGACAAAAAAGAATAGGCTGCATTACTGTGCAATATAAGTTACATATATTGTTACGAAATGTACAGGCGCGGTAAGATGGCTTCCCCGCAAAGCAGTTTTAGGGTTGCCATAAAATGGCAAGGGAAGACAAGGTTGCCATATTTGGCGAGAAATCGCCCATTTGGCGATATGCCATGGACGGTTGGAGAACCTTCTGGAACGAATTCTTACCGGTTTAGCCCAGAATGTTCTCAAACACAAGCCGAAAGCTATATAAACCCTGCTGGTCCGCAGTCAGTTAGTGTGTGTGCCTCGCATAGAGTGCGAGAGAGTCAGTATCGAGTGGTGTCTCATCTAGCGAGTCAATCCCTGCGGAGTCGATCGAGTTGACAGCCGGGGAGCGAGTGCTGAGTGGGTCGTCGAGTGCACCAAAGAAGTCTGTTAGTGTATCACGGTTAGTGCATCGTCGAGAGAGCGTGTTGAGCTCCTGGAATGACTGAACCTAGCTGGAGCTGTGTTCGTGTGTCGTCGAGTGCATCGCGAGTTGTAGCGTGGAGAGTCTAGAGAGTACGTGGAGTCCCGAGAACAACCAAGCAGAGTCGGGAGCTGTACTCCGGAAAGCAGAGTCGGGTGGTTTGCAGGAAGCTGCCTCCACCGTAACAGCCTGATAACCTGAAGGCTGTGTCGCTGATTATACCAGCGTGTTTATAGTAGATCTTCGACGACTGTAAAAAGTGTTATTGGAGCTGTCCTGATTAAATATTGGCCAAATAAAGTGTGTTTCGATACTTCATCAAGTGTCATCGTTATTCACTCCAAATCTATGAACCCCGTACGAACGTGAAGGAAGAAAATAACGTAACAACTGGTGTCAGAAGAATAAAAAAACGTAACAATATGTAAAAGTTACGGCATTCTAAACAGTTCTCATATGGTTTAATGAATACTGTTGCGTGCGTACAGGTTTGCAATAAATTGAATACACAAGTCCGATAATAGGTTAAAAATATTTCTTTCTATAAAAAGAAATATCAGAATTCTGGAATTTTCCATAGAAATATTCGTACAAGTGTTCACAGTATCACACACTATAATCGAAAGTTACACTTCAAACTACTACGTTAAACGCAGTTCAAAGCGCATCTTAAAGAGAAAGGTAACTCGGATTTCTCTCATTTCACGCGGAACTGCAACTAACAGCAACAATAACTAAGCAACTGGAGAGCAGATGCTCTCTCTTCGGCCTTAAATAGTTTTCAACTGCCCGCGAGATATTTCGAGGAGTTTTTGCTTCTCGAAAATACGGAAAAGCAATACAAGAGATAAATATCGGTTACAGCTAACATAGTGGCCAATTATATATATTCCATTTCAATACATGTTACGGTGACACAAGCACTGGAACAAAATGTCGCCAAATGGTCACCAGAACCGTTGTCAGCATGGTGATATCTCGCCAAATTACAGAGATATTCATTTACTCAAACTTAAATGCACTTGTCCCTGTACTTTCCCGGCATAGCTTTCTTTTAAAATTTGTCTCGAGCTACATTACACAGAAAAATACAAAAATTTTACTTATCATTGTACTAAAATTACCTATCTAAGTACAAAAGTGCAATAATAAATATTGCAATGCAATAACAAATAAACATAAATAACCATTGCAATAAGTAACTTAAAACAAATCAAATACTAAATCAATAAATGAGTGCACAAATTTAACCAATTTAGAAATAAATGGGACCATGGTTTTATACTATTTAGATTATATACACTAGGTATTATGGCCATAGTAAGGAGCTAGCCTGTCGTAATGAACGGCTTAGACGTCGTTCAGCCTCTTCAGAACTGTGTAAGGACCATCCCAAGGTGACTTTAACTTGAGAGACAGTCCTTTCCGTCGAATCGGATTCCTCAACCACATCTTGTCTCCTTCGATGGAATCGACGCCCTGTAGCTCTCGTGTCGTATCGAGCCTTCATTTTCTAAGCTGCCAAGTAGACTCACTCTCGTGGAAAATTTTGACTCACTTCAAACCGGATCTTAGATGGATCTTCAAACTGGAGATCTTAGATGTACTCCTCAAGTGATGAAGGCGCATCCAGAGGGCGACCAAACAAGACATCACAAGGCAGAAGAAGGTCACGACCGAAGAGCATCTGAGATAGAGAAATAGACAGTAATCTGGGAAAGGTAAGAAAAGTAAAAAATGAGGTAACTTCTAATTCCGGTCCTGTTGGTTTCTGGAAACCACTAATGTGAGATCGTTAAGTATGGTTCCATTAAACCTCTCTATCATGCCGTCTGACTGGGGGTGTAAAGGCGTCATTTGGGTTTTGTCAATGCCGAGTAGCTTGCAGAGATCTTTGCTTATAGCTGAGGTAAACTTACTGTCCTGGTCTGAATGTAATCGAAGAGACACTCCAAACCTGGAAATCTGGTGCTGTATCATTAACTCTGCTATTGTGACAGGATCTTGATCAGGAATAGGATATGCTTCAGGTCACTTGGTGAAGTAATCAATGACAACGAGGATGTACTTGTTGCCATCAGCAGTTCGTGGAAGGTCCCAAGATTTCAAATGCGATACGCTCAAAACGTGCTCTTACACTGTAACGTTGCAGTTTGCCTGGGCTGCGTTTCTTCGGTCCTTTCCGATTTGCACAGGCAACGCAAGATCGGCACGACTTTTGCACATCATCCTTTGCATTATTCCAGTAAACGCGCTCACAAACTCTCTGCAAGGTTTTCATTATTCCAAAGTGGCTTCCTGTATGGCTGCTATGTAGATCTTTAAAGACATGCGGAATCCAGGATCTTGGAAATATCAGCTGCCATCGGAAAGCCTTTCCATCATTCGATTCAAATTTCCGGTGCGAGACACCGTTTCGAATATGGAATGAGTTCCAGAAAGCCCAATATTGTTTTTTTGTAGTACTATAGATCGAAATGCCCTGTCAGGTAGGTTTTATGATTGAAGACTCCATTAAATCAATTATGGGTTTAATGTCACCGTCTTCCGTCTGGTCTTTCCCGATTTCTTTGTCACTCCATGGGTCTGGATCAGCCGATGTTGATGTTGTAATTTGACGTGCGATCGGATTAAGCAGCTCGTGTTTCTCTTTGACACTGGTAAGATATCGGCAGCTTTCTGAGCAGGTTCTTCCAGACAAAGGGTGGGCATTTCTAAGTGAGGATCCGTTCTGATAATGGATAGTTACGTTCTCAATGTCTATATCTATGCCTTATGTCTATGTAAAGTCCAAGGAAAAATTGTATTTGCTTAGAAAGTCCAATCCGAGTATGCAAGGATCAGTAATATCTGCCACATATGCCGTGTGATTGTAGGCGGTACTTCCAAACGTGATGTTAACTTTTAACTTCGCATCTGTTTCAATTTGATCGCCAGACGGAGTCTGAAGATTAACAAAGGATGGCTTCCAAATGAGTTCATCTTTAAACTGTTTAACTAAATCTTTCCGAACGATGGTAACATTCACTACTATAACGATAATCATATTGCAAGGAACTCCATTGATATATCCCATAATTGAAGAGTCCATTATTGCCGCCACTCACTGCAGATATCTGAAGCATTTTAAAATAGAGTTTCTCACGCGATATGGCCATTAACTCGTTTCCTGTGTCGTTGTTGGGAAATTTATTATTTTCCGTGCCCTGCGGTATTCTGCAGTTCCTTCGTATGTGGACTTCACTACCCCAGTTCCAGAATTTTAGGAATGGTTTCTTGCCACTCCCATTCCGTCTGAAGACATTGACTTTTCTGTTTAAATCGTTTGTCTTATTTCCCTTGTCCTGGAGTGTTCTGCAGTTCCTTCGCGTATGGCCTTTAGTACCACACTTCCAACGTTTTAGAGTCAGTTTTTTCTCACTCCTATTCCGTATGAAAGCATAGGCTTGCTTGGATAAATCATCTAAACGATCCATCACTTGGTCAACTGGCTGGTGGACTTGAGCAGTTCTGATTTGGTGGCAGTTACTATGAGTTACTTACTGGGCTGCCACGAATTTCATGGCGTTCACCACTGCGCCTTTTAAATCCTTGACATCCGCCATTTGTAGAGCTTTCTGTATTTCCGGATCCTGGATTTCATCGATGGAGTACTACATGGACAGGATTTCCCTTGTTTCTGTCGGCACTCCGAAAAAGCGAGATGAGACAGCCTTTCAACATCTGTGGCGAGCTCCTGAAGTGTTTCCGTGAGCTTCCGTTGACAGGATTTTGATTGAAGCCTGCTGTAATCTTTTAAACACTTCTCCCCAAAGCGCAGCGCAACGCGCCGGATAGAGCTCGAAGTCTAGCCTTTGCCTTTTGGGAAGAGTCTGAAAGATATCCGCTGCGTCTGCTCTCAGAGAAGGGGCCAGATGACAGGCCTTAGCTTTAATCCCATTCGTTTGCCTCCGACGCTATAGAAAATTGTGTCTTATACACTTGCCAAGAGGTCTTCCCCTCATATGTGGATAGCTTCAGACAGAGACGATGAGGCATGGGAAAAAATTTTAAATTATCAGCATTACTTCCTGCCATAGCTATGAATTTCTTCAAGGTATCAACTTCTTTTCGACCACAGAAACAGTGTCATTAATATGTTGTTCGACGGCAGAAACTCTTCATTCGATTCGCTGGTCCACAAGAGAAAGCAGATGCAGCAACTGAGAGCAGATGCTCTTCCTTCGAACTTAAATAGTTTTGAACCGGCTGTGAGATATTTCTAGTACTTACTGCTTCTCGAAATTACTGAAAAGCTATACGAAGCTAACATAGTGATCAGTTACACTTATTCAATTTGAATATATATTACGGTGATACACAGACCGGTACAAAATGTCGCCAAATGCGTTGTTAACTTGGCGATATCTCGCCAAATTATCGAGATGCCCATTTATTCAACGTTAAATCAACTTTCCCTGTATTATTGCTTTTCCGGCATTGCTTTCTATTAAAATTTGTCTCGCGCTACATTACACAGAAAAATACAACAGTGTTACTTATAATTCTCCTAAAATTACCTATCTAAGTGCAAAATTCGTAACAATACTTTTAAAATAGATACAACAATATACGATTTCTCGGACAGCTTTCCAACAGCGCTGAGTAGTAGTAAGAATACTTCGTTCCTGATAGCGTCACTAAATAAGAAAATAAACACGGACAGTAGGTTTCGCCGGGTAACAGAGGATAAGACGGTACATTGGCATTTAAGGAGATGACACGACAAAAAAGTATACGGATACGAGTGCGGATAGATGCTTATGTGGCTCCAGAGAGGGTCTTAATAAGCTAGATAAGAAAATTAAGCTTTTAAGGGCATACGACTTTGACGAGCAAGCAGGTGAACTTCAAGAGCAATCACGAAAAGGAGGTAAAGCAGAGACCACACCAGTACAGCGAGCGTATTAAGCAAGAGGAAAGCGACGAGAGTTTATAAATCACACCATGGATGAAAATAAGCAAAAGTCAGCAGTTACGAAATTGTAATCTCGAAACATGTGGGTAGCAAATGGAATGATGAAATTATTTTTTGGAATTATTGGTAATTGAGGACTTTTGAGAAATCATAGTCAACTCCATCGTTGAAGAAATTCAGTAAGTTTAGAAATGCTGTGCTCCATAGAGTCGATTTTCAGACCGTTATGAATTAGTTTGTTTCTAATCAGGTATTGAGCATTTGCACTTACCTTCAGAATTTACAATTATTCAATTATTCTCAGAATTATTACATTCAGAATCTTATTCTGTACTATCTGAAGTTTCTGGAAGTCCGCATTTGAGACTGAGGTCCAGGCTGAAGATCAGTAGAATAGAATTGGCCTGTAATGCATAAGTAAATCCTCTTCTTTTGTTGAGAGATAGTCTAAAATAATTTCTGAGGAGTCTAGAAAGTTGGTTGACGATACCACATGTTTTTTCAATTACATGGTTAGTATGATAAACCAATGTGAACCTATGACTGGAGATAACTTTCAGATAATTTGCATTATTTACACAGTTCAAAATTTCCTTAAAAAGTAGAGGTTATTCAGTTCTCTTTGCCGAATTTTACGCCTCCTGGTCAATAGAAACTTAAAGGCATTTATACCGATCTTTCAATTCCTATCCCAGTTCTCAGTGTCTAAAACAAATTCCAGGAGTTTGGAAATGTTAGTAGTGGGTTGGATGGAGCTAATGGCTACCGCTGTGTCTCGGAGAAACAAGCTGACATAGAATGATCTAGTTAATCTCAGGAAAAACTTAATACATAAAAAAGGTAGAAAATGGGGGGCAAGTCTGAAGCACTCCTGCAGTTATACGTTTGAAGGTTAGATAGATATTTCCTTGACTAATACTACAAGTCCGATCGGTAAGGAAGAAATTAAGGAGAAAGATTATATCCCGACTAAAGTTCATTTTGGTCAGTTTGTAGGTCAATCTCCTTATGGGTAGACGCAAGCGAATGATTTCGCCGAATGCTTCGCATAAGAAAGTGACGAAAATTTCTTACGATGCAGAGCTGCCGCGATAAATTCAACCAGCCTGACTAGCTGCTTTGAAGAAATGAGTTTCCTGAATACGTACAGCCTGGGGGTGAGGAAGTAGCTGAAGATATAGATTCACCCTTTTTAAAATAACGCTTTGATAAATTTTGCTGAGACTGGAGAGCAAATTTATAGGGCGACAATTCTTTACTTTTGTGCTATCTTTTCCAGGCTTGACAAGAATAAAAGTCTTGGCAGTAGAGTTCTTCCCGAGAATTTCTGGGAAATCCAGGGGGCGTAACAATTATTCTCAGGATTCTCTGGAATGCATGAGAATTTGAAAAAAAAATCTAAAAATTAGTTATTTTTAACTGATATTAATAATAATTACATAAAATAAGAATATTCATAAATTAAAAAATTTATACTCTTTTATGCAACAGAATACAAACAAAATATATCAATTGTTCATTTTTAAGGTATAATTTAAGAAAACATAAGCAATCTATTATTTTATCCTTAGTTCTTATCTTTATTATGAACAACCCGGCAACAGAAAATGCCCTCTCAGTTTCAGCTAATTTTAAAGGAACTGCTTAGGAATTGCCTTTCTCACACTTAGTTTTATAAAATCGGATGATAGTTTTACTAGATAAAATTACTGATGAGAGATCGAGTCAAATAACTGTAATTCTTGTTCCACTATCTTGCTCAAACTAGAGCAGCTAGAAAGCTAGCTGAACAACGTAGGACCTTTCAGTGAGTGGATGGTTTTTCTAATTTTTCGTCTAACGCTAAAGATTTCTCTTCCAAAGAGTTTCCGTGCTGCAGTGATTCGTATTCCTGAGAAAAAAGTCTTATCATAATTATTTAGCTTGTTGAATCAGGGGTTTTGTTTGTTTAAATGTGAAAGATTAACAGTAACTGCAGCAGAATCATGCTTTCCCCCAAGATTTAGATATTGCCTTAATCTCATGAAACAACATTGTGTCTCTCTTCTTTGGCCCAGAGAACATTTCATATTCTTATCAAATTCTGAGTTTTGTTGGTTCAATTCTCTTATAATGAAAGCAAATTCTGCTTGGGCAGTTAATAAAGTCTCGTTTCGACTGCATAAATTTTCTGTGTCTTCAAGCCTGCTACAATTGCAGTCGGATTCTACATCATTTAAATTCTACATCAGCCAAAATTTGTTCTTCTTTAATATCAATAAATACTTTTGAAATTGCTGATATTATCTCTAAAAAATCTTTCAAGCACTTCTAACAAACTATTCCAGCGTATTTTCGTGTCTTAAAAAAAAAAAAAAACATCTTTTCACAGCCAAATACTACTTTAATATAATTTTGCAATATTTCGTTTCTAGAGAGGTGATTTTCTGAATGATTTTACGATACCCCTTATCTTTTTTATAGTTCATTTATATTAATCATAGCATTTTTTTTTTCTAAATAAGAATAAGATGTATAGCATCTGATGTTATACCACCGTCAAATTCTAAATCTAAGCTTTGTGTAAATCTTCAGTTAGATCCTCACTTTCATTAATATCTTCTTCATGTGATATATTTTTTGTCTCAAGCGCATTGTCCATAATGCACTCTTTTCTTAGAAAGGTGTATAGCGTTCTATGCACACGCTACACTCACGGTCAGGTGCATAGCGTATGCATAGCATAGGTGATATTCACAACTAATTATTTGTGCAAACTTAGTCATCTTGCTACCCCGATCAGTAAAACAGGTAACAATGTGTTTATGTGCTTTTGATTTCTGATACAGAATTTCTTTAGTTTAGCCTCTATTGCTTTCACACAATTTTCTGCTAGAAAAGATCCTCTAATCCAACCTTCCTAATATTCCTAAATTAAAGAATTGATCTTCATTGAAATGAACTTTTATCGTCTGCCTTTAAGCGATGTATTCTCATCCAAAGAAGCCCTGCGTTTAACATTAATGCAATTTCATTTCTAACGTGAGCTTTAAATCAAATCATATTGTTTACAGATGATTATCATAACTTCTCTAGGGTTTGGAGGAAATGAATAATTTTTGTCACCTAAGGGCTTTCTTTTTGTTATTCTATTTACCGTGAATCCCTTACGCAAACAAGTTCTGTTTCTTCTAGTGCTTCTTTGTCTGCTTGAAGGATCTATGACAACAATGGCTTTATTTATACAGAAGTACTTCTGATATATTTATCACTGTCCAAATTCTTATTAATTTCTGTACTTTCTAAAGCTGACAAACCAGGTTGAATTGTCTTTGATAAGTTATGCTCAGCTTGTAAATGCTGAAAAGAAAAAGAACTTGTCGACCAACAAAATTCAACTTGCGTTTTTCATGTCTGGAAAGCGCGATTTAGGACATATATTAGATTTATATACAGCATCATTCTAACATAGGTATTTTGACACAAATTCGGACATTTTCTGAAATGACACGCCAATTTTTTCCATATTTTGATTATACGACTCAAATTATGCCTAAATATTAAATTTTGTAAAATTTGGTGCGAAATTTACAGAGAAATTCAAAAATGTATCTTGGCGTAATTTTTCCAGTTTTCGCCAAGAATAACTTAATTGGCGAACTTCTTTTAATTTATAGCAACCTATTTTTCTTTTCTTTTTTCACTGCAGACGAGCGGAAAAAAGTTCATAGGTCATACTTT
Source organism: Stegodyphus dumicola (assembly GCF_044657685.1). Lineage (NCBI taxonomy): Eukaryota > Metazoa > Arthropoda > Arachnida > Araneae > Eresidae > Stegodyphus > Stegodyphus dumicola. The sequence continues at coordinate 220,361,361 of NC_140769.1, read as the reverse complement.
CAAATAATTTTAACAAAGTGCGTATAATCGTTTGGCGTTATTATCGCTCAAAAGATGCCAAATTTCAAAACGCTCCAATATGTAAACTCGTGTATATCTTAGAAAATTTTGAATAAAAAACTCTAATTTTTTGCAGGTGCCTAGAAATACAACTACTTTAAGATGATGTTAAAAATTTTACAGGTTATAATACAAAATTTTTTTCAAAAAATTTATAAAATATTTAAAAATTCAAATTTTAAAAATAAATCATAAAAAATGTTAGAATTATATTTAGATTAAGCCTAAATTTCGAATTTTTGAAGGAGGAAACAAGTAAGTTTAATAAAAAAAGAGAGATTAATAGATATAAATCAAATTCAATTAACAATGAGGAGCTAAAATTTTGAGAGCTAATGTTTTAAAAACTCCACTTGCGATTTTAACAAAACTTGGCACTTTGGCATAATTTGAGTCGTAGAATCAAAATGTGGAAAACAATTGGTATGTCAGTTCAGAAAAGTCCTATTTTGTGTCAAAAACGCAATTTGAATTTGGTCAATCGGCCCAGTAGAACGGGAGACACAAAATTGCCCCCCTTTTTTTGTCGCAGTTTGCAACTGCGTTTCATTCGTTTCAAATAAAAGTTTCATTCATTTTTCTTTATTTTTAATTTTTATGAAATATTATTGCCAAACAAATTTCGGAATTTAATCACATATATTTCAAAGGGTTATGTTTTTACTTTTATATCTGAAAGAAATATATAAAATTATAAGAAAAATAAATACAGCACAAGTTTTAAATCTCGAAAAAATTTTTTTCATGTTTAAAAAAATTAACTATTAATGCCCACGTAGTCCCCTGGCATAGGAAGTATTTACAACATAACGAGACTACTAGACTACCAGGAGAGGCGGCCCCGTTCAGTAATAAATCCAACCGAAGTAAAGTAATTTGCAATCTCTCTCTATTAGTTTAGTTTCAGTTTTCGATCCGGCAAAAAAGACACATAGTCACTTAATTTTTAAGACATATATTCATTTAATGTTCTTATAGTTTATAATTTTGTGTGTCTGTGGTGTGCGTTTTTCCCGAGAATAAAGTGTAATCCACAGGAATACAGAAAGTGTGAAAATCTTACGAATTTTTAAGTTCCTTGGAAAGAAAGCCTACTTAGCCTTTTTCAAGAGCAGAGAAAATAACTTAACGTCATGCATTGATAATTCCAGTAAATCTAAGAATAGTTACTGGAAGGTAAATTGCATGGCAAATTATTCGGTAGCTGCGTCAAGGCCTGCGGTCTTTCTAATATCTAACTTACGCACTGTACATTGAATTTCGCACCAGAACTAGTGTAGTCAGGCATAAACGGTCACAGACCCAGAAATCAACAATTCTTCAGTTTTGCATGATGAACTCAGGGTCCATTAATATCACGCTAGAAGTGAATTATTTTTCTAAGTGTTCAGCGAAAGCTGTCACTTGCTCAACATCTGAGAATTCAATAAAGTTCGCAGCAGTAATAGGTTGATCCCACTTGTGTTTGTTCTTAAGATTCCAGAAATTTCCCGAAAGATCCATCTTTTCACCCGCGCTATATCTACAATTTTTTCTTCCCAGCTAAACATGCTGTCAATTAAATATCTTGACGGTTGAATGACCTTTTGGCTAAATGTCTGTGTCGGCTAAATGTCCTGTTGTATAGATGCCCGTGTCGGCTAAAGCCCCGTTTCCATTAGTCAGTTGCGAACGCGTAGCATCATTGGGAGAAACTCATACGCATACGGACGACCGTTTACATTACTACGTTGGATTTACTCTTACGGAAGTTCGGTGGCCAATTGCATTTATTATCACCAGATGGTCTCTGTATTTAACTTACGGGATTCGGACTCTTAAGATACTTAAATTCGATTTTATTGGAAATTTTTATTTCTGCTGATGAACTGTTAAAGTAAAGTACATTAGCAATTTTTAGATAAGTAAGGTTATAATGCACATTATGAACATCTCTAACTGCACAGAAGCTGAAGTAATTTAAAAAAATTTCTTTGCGTTCTTAACTATTAATGAAATAATATATAATTAAAACTAAATTGCACTGTTAGTGCAAAACAAATTTAAAAAAATTAAACACATTAAAAATAGCTGGTATTTTAAAAATACAGAGCAACTGAAAAGAAAGGTTCACAATATTTACACAAGATTTGCTATGCTTGTATACGACTCACTGCCATGTGAAATTGTATTATAAGGTATTTCTCCTGCCTTCCTAGCGTGGCTTCGTGGTGTAGTGGTTCTACACGCTGGGCCGGTATCCAGAGGTCCGTGGTTCGATTCCCGGCGAAGGCGTTTGCTAATTTTTCATCTTGCCTGCATCCAAAAATCATAATGTCTCTACAGTGGCGCCCGAACTAAAAGGGTTGTGGATGATGACTCTCCACTCCCAGGATTGGGCGATTGGATCCCCTAAAAACCCCAGTCGCCCTTTAAAAAGGGGAGTATATAAGGTATTTCTCGCGCTTTTCTAGCGTGCTTTAGTGGTGTAGTGGTTCTGCACGCTAGACCGGTATTCCAGAGGTCCGTGGTTCGAGTTCCGATGAAGGCGTTGCTAATTTTTCATCTCTCCGGCTTCCAAGAAAAATCCTAATGTCTCTACAGTGGCGCTCGAACTAAAAAAGTTATGGATCATGACTCTCCCCTTTTAGGATTTGGCAATTGGGTCCCCTAAAAACCCCAGTCACCCTTTAAAAAGGGGAATATATATAAGGTATTTCTCCCGCTTTTCTAGCGTCCTTCGTGGTGTAACGGTAGCAAGCTGGGCCGGTATTTCAGAGGTCCGTGGTTCAATTCCCGGCGAAGGAATTGAATTCTGGTGTAGTGGTTCTGCCCGCTGGGCCGGTATCCACAGGTCCGTGGGCGTTTGCTAATTTTTCATCTTGCTTGCTTCCAAAAAAATCCTAATGTCTTTACAGTATATTTTTAAAATATGCCCAAATTTTAAGAGAAAATACATAATATACAAAATTTTAACTTTAATTTCTTCAGTATCATAGCTGGATAATTTATTAGATATCTCGTTTGTTTTAAAATGCACTATGCGCAGTTACATTTTAAGCATAATCCATAAAATAATATTTTTAATTTACAAAATTTAAATTCATATCTTTTTTATAGAAGAAGTTATAAAGACTTAATGTAAAGAAAATAGAATATTTAATTAAATAATTCTTGTACTTGAGCTCGAAAGGATTGAATTATATATCTTTGACTCCAATTATTTACTTTTAACTTTATAACCTTCAAGTCTGTTTTACTTCAATCCTGCAGCTAAAGCGCAGGACGGATTTAAAAATTTGCTTTTAATTTTAGCCTCTTGTTATGATTCTTTCTTTCTTTCTTTCTTTTTTTATTTATATGTGTGTGTGTATGCATGTACAATTTCTTTCCATCGCAATTAAAATTTCATATTTTGTAAATAAAAAAATAAATAAATAAATAAAAAGTTTAAAAAAAAAAAAAACTAGTCGAGTCCTATTTGACGAAGTCAACAAATCTTTCAGACAAGGGATCTGGCACACTCCTAGCCTTAAATACAGCCAATAGCTTGTTTTGGGAAAATTTTTGCAAGAGATGTCTAAATTTTAACTCCTCGCAGTGTTCTTAGCTGAAAGGAGCAGAAGTATCAAACCTAATTAGCTACCGGACAAAAAAAAAAAAAAAAAAAAGCAAATAAATAAATAAAATAACAAAAATAAGAAAATTAAATTAAAAAGCATACGTTTGCTTGGAACTACTTTGAGTAATGGTAATGCTAATAATCATGTCATACGTTTACACTCTTCAAATAACCCATTAAATTATTTAATCCGGGTTCTAAACTGAACGGGAGAATGAACTCACTTTATTGTATTTATTCAGCTACTTTTCGTTACTTTTATGTTTTCAGACTCGGTTCTGCGAAGCAATTTTTGCGTTTAAAGGATACTAAAATGTTAAGCTTGCGCAAACAAAGTACAGAAACTTTCGCCAGACCTGCTACTGCATATGTTAAATAAAGTAACCTTAAAAAAAGAGAGAAAGAGAGACAGATTGCGGTTATTGTTAGAGATTTGAATAAGCTTAGATTTCTGTTAGAAAATGTTCATCGGCAGAGTGGCATTAAAAATTTCACTATAACTTTTGATCGCAGTTTTTACAAAATAATTCATGTCGAAGTAAATTTTTATTTTATAAGGGAGTCAAAACTATTGCAATAGAAATCTTGTACAACCATTCTCAAGTTATTCGACGATTCTCGTCTCCTTTGGAAATGGTTATTTTACAGCCGAGATATACAATACAATGTTTATACAATGAATCGTCTCTAAGTTATTCATCCATTGTCATATACGATTTGTTTCTTCCGTAGAAGTGATCATCTTAGAGAGGTGATGTGAATACCAATGTTTATCCATGTTTCTCAGAAATACTTTTTTACAGAGGTGATCGTCTACGAGATGTTATCGCAATGAGAGATTTCACTGAGTATGTTCTCAGAAATACTGGTCACTTTCAGAAGTGCACGCGACGAGAGGATTCGCTGTACTGTGTTAAAGTATTGCTCTATGTTCTTGTGACAGTTACTTTGATTCTTAGAAAGTAAATTTTAAACTTGCATGTCCTGTCTTTTTCTTTCTTTCTTTTTTTTTGGGGGGAAGGGGATATTTTTGTTTTTATTGTTAGCTTTTGTCATAATAATTCGGCCAGTGCAGTTCTTAAACATCTCAGCTATGCAAGAGTTCCGTAGATGATGAGTATGTCTAAAAGTAACCAGTATTTTTCAGAAAAAAATAAACACTGGTATCGAAATCACCTCTCTAAGATGACTTTCTCCGCAAAAGACCATAATCATTTGCAGCCGCGGGTATTCAGCGGTCTTAAACCCTTATCACAACTAGCGATGGTCCCTGGTACACCGACATCACCAAGAGTCTTAACTCTGATGTCGGCTAGACGGTACTTTTTTGAGAAACGAGATTCTGGTAGCACTGGTTTAAACGGGAGGATTCCTAGAAAAAAGAGCCCCACTAGAAGCGAAGTCCTTCCTAGCTACGGAAACGACGTACCGGCTACGCGGGATTTTTTGAAACGTGGCGGAAAATATTTCGGCTGCAGCTCTTTCCCGCGTAGACAACAACCAGTCAGACGAAAGTTCTGCTTCTGAAGGATTACGTGATCGCAATCTGAGTGATAATCGATTACTGTTTGGCATTCAAGTCTTTGTGGTAAGTGAAAATGCTGACCTAGCTACGTGGGTTTCCTGGAAATGTGCGGGTTCTGAGCATTGTTCCTTTCGACATCCAGTCCCGCGTAGCGGAAATATAATGTGATAGGGGTTTTAGAGGTCTCTATAACGCGTTTTCTTTTAAATGTAACTCATGCTAAAACATAATAAAATTACTTCTTGTTACGGGAAGCTCTCATCATTTCTGGTGTTGCGTCTATGCTGCTTGCTGGCCATAAATTAAGAGCCTTTAGGTAAATGAAAACTCAAGCAATTGAATCATTGGGGCCTACCAGCGGCCGAGCGGTAAAAGTCGCTGAACACTGGTAGTTCGGTCCGAGGTTCGAATCCCGCGAACAGGCTGGCTGCATGGGTGTTTTCGTGGTTTTCCCCATGTGTAACGTGTATACGAGCCAGTTTCCTTTAGAAAGTCCTCCACGAAGGCATCCCTCCACTTAGGCAGACAGCCCTCGAGGCTTTTCCGTAATTAAATAATCTAACCTAACCTAATTTGAATCATTGGGGGAAAAGCAGAATGTATTCAGATGTTTAGTTGATGTTACCGGCATTGCACACTGTACATTGTTAACTGCTTTCAGGACAGCTGTTCAAATTTATTCCCATATCAGTGAATCTTCAATTTTTTTTCGAGATTAATTTGAGCTATATCATAAAATGAGGCTCAAATCAACTTTTGGTTATTGCGTCATTCTGTCTTAATTTTTTTATTGTTGCAGTATCGATAACTCGCCTTGCCCTGTTTATCCTAAAATAGGCCTTAGTTTAAAATCAGGGCGAGAAGTTTATTTGGAGTAAGCGCTACAGTTTTAATCAAACTCAGCTTCTCAACAGCCGAACAGCACTCTGCAAGCTTTCATACTCATATTCTGCAACGCTTTCTATGCATTACTGCTATTTCAGTACAGCAGTAATACAGAATTTTAAAATAGACGTGCAACTCAAATATTTAAAGATATTATACAGTAATCAAACGATGTCAATAAAAAACACCTCCTTTCCACAAGAAAGCTTGAAACCGGAAACGGAAATAACGGTATTTGATTACCGCAAAGCACACGAGAGTTATTCGCTTAAGGGGAGGTAAGCTTTGTAGAGTACTTTCTAAGGGAAACTGGCTCATATTTACTTTACACATGGGTAAAACCATAAAAACGGCTAGGCAGCCAGCCTGTTCGCCTCGAATAGAATTCATGTCGAACTACAGGTGTTCAATGACTTCACCGCTCTGCTGGTGAACTCAGAAATAACGGAAGTTACTGTTAATTAGAAATTTTTGGAAAATTAGACAAAGAAATTTAAAGGACTACTGTTGAAGCCAAGTATACGACAAATTCCAGATGATTTTCCCAACTAGTAAGCATATTACAGAAGACGAATTTCTTAGAATTTCAAAATAACAAAGAATTTCAGAATAACTTTTTAATAACGAACAATGAGATTAAGTAATTAAAGTATTACAAGCATTCACAAACTATATCAAATAACATGCGGCAGACAGCACGAAGGTAAGAAATTCATGTGTGCGGTCCTCCCAAGTAGCAGTCTTCGAGTTATTACGAGGTGTGAGACGACATGCTGTGTCATTGCAGAAACAGTATTCGTTTAGTAAAATACCTCCACTTAACATTACAAGAGTCATAACTTGATGACCAGTATCAAGAGATTTTAGGGATCTTCACTGTGTCTGTCATCGAAGACTTCGGATAGCAGGAAAGCTGATGGCCCAATGATCCTGTTGCTCTTCTGATATCGTTTCAATTATGAAGACTCAGAGGACAATAAAATACAACCGAAAAATTAAGAAGGATGACTAATTCAGTCCGCAGATTGGTTCAGACAGAGCCACGAATCAGAATGCTTTTAAACTCTCGAATAGAGAGGCTCTTACCGCTAGCTAGGTCTTCACATAATGAGGACGATAACTTACTTACAATACGTAAGTGTTTTTATACTTTCAATATTATTATGTATTTTAATAAAGCTTCTTCAGAGATTTAGAACAAATATGTTTTAGTTTTATATGCATAAGTGATACACAACCTAAACAACTGTTAGCTGTCTAGTTTGCGATTTGTTGCGAGCATGCCTTCGCCTTGAAAACACTAAAGCCTTAAAATATCTTCGAGGAATAAAACAACGACAGCCCGTGGCCATAAAAACACATTTCATCAGCATATGCGGCATCATAAAGTTCATGAATCCATTTGAAACTGCTCCGAAATCGAGTAAAGGCCAACGATTATACCACTGGGACTTCAAAACAATATATTTTATATTATTTTTTAATATGTTCTAACTCAACAATTTTTCTAAGTATTGTGATAAAGATGTGAGTATTTTATATTAATTAACCAATTATTGTGATTTAACTTTACTATAACTTCTTCCTCTGTAGTCCTCATTAGAATGCAAATTAGTTAAGTATTCAAGTCCAGAGTTTTGAATGTTTAAGTGTTACAGCTTTTGGCAACGTCGCTTGCAGTTTGCGTTTGATCATCGAGCTCTCCCAGTCAGATATAGCCATTTCGCTAGCCAAAATTAAAATGCGGCATTTAACTATTAAGCCAGTTTGCGCAGTCTGTGACAATGATACTTGAAACTAAATTTCAAATTATGTTGTTTTAAATATCCGCAAGCGGCGAAGGGTGGTTTTTTTTTTTTTTTTTTTTTTTTTTTTTTATGATGCGCAAGTTGTGTTTTCTATTTAGTTAAAGATTTAATAAAATGGTTATTTTAACTTTCTCTGGATTTCTGATCATAATTCAGGAATATACCAATAAGAGAGTCTAAACGACATTGATTTAAACGTCTACACAATCAAAAAATAAATAAATGTGCAAAAAAATAAATGTGCTCCTGTTTGTTCCGTAAAAATTGAGTGAGCACAGCATAGATAGCACAAATATCATTATACCACAGCAATGTTATATCAACACTTCGAGGTAACTTATCTTAACAGAACTAAAAGACGTAACTGAAAAACTATATATTTAGACGTTTCAACAGCGGATGTAAACATTAAAATAAATTTTCTGAAACTGTAGCGGAAAAAATTAGCTACAAAAGCATGATTTGCAATTCAACAGCAAAGGACTAGATAAATATTTGGAAAATATAGAATACAGATAGCGGAGATTTCCAGATGCTGGATGTACCTCATTCAGCAGTTTTCAGATATCTTTGTTTTACTACCGAGATAACAAAGGTCATGGGAGGGAAAATGAAATTAAAAATTTTCCTTACCATGTGATGTCTGACACCGGGGCGAATTGGTTATCGCTCGAACGGATGTAACCTGATTTAATCCAACTAACTTCCGCATACGGCTTCCTATCTCCAGTTGAAACTCTACAGGAGATAAAATTATATGGAGATTTTTAAAAATTCAGTCATGCTTGCATTTTCTACTTGCTGCTATATAGTTAGCCCTTATAACAACAGATTCACATATCAGCTCACTTAATTTTTTAAAATTCTAGCTCTGCCTAACGGTGGAACGTTTCCTAAATTATATACTATTATTAATTTATTAATATTCAATTCCCCCCAAAAGAAGGTTACTGAGTAAAAATTACTGAGTCTAACTTTTTGGTTAATTAGATTTATGAAGCTTCTAGTCTTTAACAAAGACAGCACTATACAAGTAGCATTGTTAGCAGTAGTATTATAATAGGCTTATCTGAAAGCAACTATGTATGACAAAACTACACACATAAGATGTCTTTAAAAGAGGGAGCTGAAATTTTAATTTTGTCAACACTGTTTGATAGTTTTAGAAGAATCTGGTGCCAACTGATCTCGAAAGCTGTTGAAAGAGTTGAATACGAAGCTGGTATTTCAACTGACGCTTGCTGGAAAATTTCACAAAGGGGAGGGGAGACAATATTAATACATTTTCTTCACTTTATGCAAAGTTCCGCATGAGATAGATGCTTCGCATAAATCACACGCTAGTTATGCAATATTATTGACGATTCTGGTTTGCAAAACTTGAGGTGGTAGGCAGTCTTTTACTCGAGAAAGAAACAAATTGCAATATTGGATAATTTTACAATTATGTGGTATGATGGCTCCAGGCAGTGAAAGTTATGCCAGTTTTTGCTGCTTACCTAACTTCGTGCAGCTTACATATTTTGTTTAAACCCTAATGATAAAATATTACCGTAATTATGAGTACAGTCTTCTTTTCTTTTTCAGTCGGGAATTATAATCTAGAATCATTCAATACATATAATTAAGGTATTGAACAAAATGTAAGAAATAAATATTTCGGACACTATATTGAGTTCGGAGTTTTTATTTTTACTGTGTTTAGTATTCGGTTAAGCTGATGCCGTCACTGATTTTAGAAACCGTTATCAGAATTGCTGTTTGAAACCTTTGAACCTGTTTTGCTGGTAACCTTACTAGCACTCCACTTGATTTGACACATTTTGATAAAGTAATTTACGTACGTATACAAGCAGAACAGGCTGTGGCAAGTGCCTGGGAAAAAAGAAATTCTAAATACAAACAGAAGTGGAAAAGTTAAAGTAATAGCCATTTTGTTTTTTCAATTGAAAAACTACCATTCAGAGTCGCCCAGACGGTATAGTGTTTAGGGAAGACTACTAAGGTACCAAAGGGCCCATGCTGGAATCCCGGAGAAAACATGGACTCCGTAAATGAATAGTGTCGGTGCGGCATGGCGGCACTCTAAATATGCGGCTAGCCGAAAGTCCTCTTGTGTGGATTGGTGGAAGAGGAGAGGGGTGGGAGACCTCCGGATCCTCAAAATTGGGGGGGGGGAGAATAAAAGTTCAACCTCTCTTCGGATTAGGCTGTGGCAACCATTGTTTCATGCAATATGGACAAGACAACTACCATTCAGAACGAAAAGAAATTTTTAAGTATCATACTTAGGGTTAAGATAGAATCAAATCCCGATTTACCAGGATAATACCGGGAACGACACCTACATGGTTAACTGAAAATTATCATCCCGGGGCAGTAAAAAATACACCACACAGAGAAAGAAAAAACATACATATATATTACGATTAACAGAAAGATACTATTAATAATTTACCTGCGCTTTCAAGCAGTCTAATCCGGAGAATTAGTTCATTTGGTTAAGTAAATTAAATCGCTGTCAAAACAAAAAGAACACATCTTAAACAACGAAAGAATAAATATCAATAAAATTGAAGAAACTAGGTTGCAAATGACATTAAAGAACAACACTCATAAGAGAACTTTGTATTTTATGTTAATTAACTAGTTATTATGATTTTGAACTGCACTACAACTTCTTCTCTCCGTATTCCTCACCAGAATCAGGTTTCAGACAGTATATAAGCTGAGGTTTTTGAATCTTCAAAGAGAGCTTCTGGTATTCGCATCACACTGCTAGATTTCCACCATAGCTATCTAAAAGTGATTATTCTGGCTTTTTGCATTCTCTCGCTAGCCGATATTTTAGACGTATGCGCCAATAAAATTGAGCCATCTTATAGCTCAGCTATTTGACTGTGTAGTCTTAGACTAATTTATCAACGTTTAAATTTATTTGATTGCTATTACTTATACATCGCCATGAGAGGTGGTTTCCCTCTGTTGCACAAGTCCTGCCTTTTATGTTAACAATTAAACTTAAATAAGAAAAAAAAAAAAAAAAAAGGTTATTTAAAACTTCTCAGAAGACTTTATCATAAATAGTATTCAAACTTATCGATAACTCGATAACGTGTCTAGTAAGGTCTACGGGACAACTCCAGCTTATAGATCAATAGCAATTTCACAATTTTAATACACAGTGATCGAGTTCAAATTCGCGTAAAATAGCCGGTTAAGAATTTTGTTTTCTATTGTACAATGTTTATGCATTTTGAATTCTGGCTATTAAATTACGTACTATTATGCATAAAAACAATTCCCAAATACCAAGACATCATTCTGCAGGTTAGTTGAATTATGGCAAAGGAAGCGAAGGCTATTTTCCTCACTTGCTTTACCATAAATCCAGACATCTTACACTGTTGTTATCCTACCCAAGTATTCTTTTCCATTTTGTGTTTCCTGTAGACAGTTTCTCCCTGCAGATGATTTTTCCTTCGTTCCTTATACAAACTAAACTTTTTTTTTTTTTTTTTTTTACTTAACATGGGCTATGGCCCTTAAGGGCAATTTCCCCCCCCCCCCCCGCCATCTCCCGTTTCATCCTGTGGTCAAAATTGTGCCAGTTTATCCGCTGCTATCTACATCTCTCTCACGGATCTTCTGACAAAAGGCTGAATCTTCAGCCTAAAACGGATCTTTTAAAATTTAACGTGGTTTAAAATTTAATGTGGTTTGGAGATTACTTGCAGATGTGGCCCGGGTGGAATAGCCAAACATTTTGTAGGATACTAGATGAATACACGTACATGGGAACGTCACTGTATTTCCTGTATATTTGAAAAGTGAGAAAATATATAATTCAATAATTATTTAAAAATTTTTATTAGATGTATCACAAATTAAATGCATTTTTATTTAAATTAACCGGATTCAAAAGTTTAAAAAATTCTTTAGAACTGCATCTATTGCTTTTAAATAGAACTTCATCTATTGTTCCTTAATCAATAACAAACAGATTAAGGTTAAAAGATAAGTATCTTACATTTTGCGGAATGGCAGCAGGCTTGAATGAAAAGTGAAATAACGCATTTGCAGTGGATAACATTAAATGCGATTCAATGTAAAATTGTGCTTCGAAACTAATAGCCCTTTTGGGTAGAAATAGGCCTTTTGGTCTAAAAAGGTTCGTGATGAGATTTCTCTAAATTCAGCAAATTTTTTAACGATACCCTTTCACCACTGTGACGTTTGGGACCATATTTCTTTGCAAAAATTCCTAAATTTGTGTTTGGAAACTTAAATATATGCAGTAAAAAATATTAAAAATCTATATAGGAATTTGTAATTATGTAAAATATAGTTTTGTTCGCGATAGAATATGTTATTACTTTTTAAAGACTACAAATAACATAAAACAACCAAACTTCTAAAAATTTTTGTAATTATATGAATATATACTAAGAGTACTAAAATTAGGAAACCTGCGTTTTCAGATTTTAAGTGCAATTAATGGTCATAAATAAATAGCATCGCGTATAATAGAACAAGAGAAACATAATTATTAATGTTTTAAATTTTAATAATGTATTATGCATATGTTGCATATTTGTTGAAAGCGCGTAGACACGAGTTCAGACAGACATCAGTTAAATGCAATGAAAACTGTACAGAAAACAATTAAACATAACATATGTTAGAGTGGATTGTGGCTGGAAAATCTTAGGTCCTGTGTAGAGACATTAGGTATTTTCTGGAAGCAGGGAAGATGGAAAGTTAACAAAGTTTTCGTCGGGAATCGAACCGCGGACCTCTGGAATACCGGCCCGGTGTGCAGACCACCACACCACGAAGGCTCGTCAAGTAGGGGGGAGAAATACCTTATACCTGTTTAAATCGCGACGATTTGGATCACTTCGAGAATATCTTGAGGATCCTGATTGACAGATTTTCGGAGGATATGGCCATTTAACATTCTGAGGATGTCTTGTTTAAGTCGTTATGTTCTAGGACTGCGTAGATGTCCTGACGATGTTGCTTCTTAGACGTTTTGAGAACTTCGAGAGGAAATTCCTGAGGACTGAAGAATGTGTTGTTTCGGGAGATGTGAAGATGTCTTGGAGATATTCATTCTCAGTCGTCATATAGTATTCTAAGAACATTCGTACTGATTTTTCAAAAGACTTCTGTTCTCAAACATTCTGAGTTCTTTTAGCAGTTTAAGTTTCTCGAATATGCTCGAGAATTTCCTGGGGCTATACTGGGATGTGAAGTTCTCGAAAGGATGCGTTAGGAAAGTTCCAGGACGTCCTCAAGAAGTACGCTGAGTCCGTGAGCAAAATTTTCAGGAAATTCCAAAGATTCCCGTGTTGTCTCTCTTTAATTAAAAATATACATTAAACTTTCAAGTTGAAACTAAAGATAGCTTAACTCTGCCTGAGATTTAGAAAGGAAAATAAACAAATGTATGTTATTACTAAATAAAATGTTAACCCTTTACTGTTTCCCTGCCATATATCTGAATTCGTTGATAAGATTTTTGCATTCAAAGAACTAAATGTTTACACAAGGATTCTACGTACACAAAAATATAGTGTTAACACCTTCCTGTTCCCCTGTCATATAACTGAATTCGTTATTTTGACAAGATTTTTTGCATTCAAGAACTAAATATTTACGCAAAGGATTCTACGTACTCAAAATCTCAAGCTAATTTAATACGATAATTCGATAATTGTTAGAACCTGCTGCTGCTACTGTTACAAATCATAATGAGATTTCAAAAAGCTGAAGTTAGCACTCTAATAGACGCAGCAGTTAATTTTCCTGAAAGCTTCGTGGGAAGGAAATATTTGAGAACCAGAATCTGTCAGTGCCAATAAAATTATTCTGGGTATAAGTACAGAATCACCATTAAAAAATAAAGGTTTAAGTTATTTCAGTAAATGGTGGTCGTAACTCTTTTTAGCGCTTTGAAGAGGAGTTAAGGGTTCTATGTTTGTTTTGTTACGCTCATTAGAATCGGTGGGGGGGGAGGAAGCAGGAAAGCGTGCAACAGATGTTTCCACTTTTGGTTTGCCAAAAGAGGCGGAGTTAAAAACCTCAAGCAATTAGTGAAGAATTCCTACTAAGCAGAGTCAATTGCTAGTCTTCCTTCTTCTCTCTTTGCTCAAATTAGGTCGCACTTAACTTGATTAAGCTTCCAAAGCTCACGCATATAGTGTTTTCCTGGTAAATCGCATTGTACGCGTAGGCTCCTAAAATAATTTTGTTTATATGCATAAGGTCGCGCGCCATAACTGAAAAGAGGGCACTTCACCGGCACCGTTAAGCAAATTCTCGTTAAAAGGTCGCTGTTAAAAGTCACTTCAGCAGTTGTTTTGTACAACAGTAACCTTTTTCTCATTATAAGCTTTTTTTTTTTTTTTTAAGTTCACTCGCGGTGTTTGTCGCTACGGTCAAAAGTTTGTCATTGATTTTTTAACAGGCTCTTGATAAACTATAAGTAAGTTTTCATAAAATAAGCTATTATGCAAAACTCATAAAATAATAATTGAGCAAAAAATAAAAATAAGTTAAAAAAAATAGTAAAAATAAGTCATTACTAGTTTTAATGTGAACAAATGATTAAATAATTATGTTTACAAAATTCATCTACAATTTATATAACGAATGACGTGGAAATTTTATGTTAATCTTTTTACCCGTAATAAACTTTTAACTCTTTAAATGAATAAAATTAGATGACACAATGATTTAAGAAAAAAAGAACAGAACTCGTTTATTTTTCATCAAATCAAATCAAATATTCTACCAGTTGTTGCTGGGCAATAATCCTATGCTGCCATCGTACGAAAATTAAAACGTACAGAAATTAAAGATAAAATGAAAAGGAAACGTAGACCACGCTACACGAATAATAAAAGCATTCGTTATATAGGATAACGAAACCTAATCGAATTACATCGTCTTATGTAGTATAAGCTATTAGCATAGTGAATTTTAAAAAAAGAACGCCCCACACTTTTATTATTCATGATATAAAATTGTTGATTAATTTTATAAAGAAAATTATTAAATCTCTTGTTCCTGTGAAACTATCGACAAATTATTTTTCTTCATTTAGCAATTATTTTTTTAGTTTTAAATAAAAGTTTAATTTATATTATAGATATATATTTTACTTTATTTTATTGCTTAATACGCTTAAATCGAGTTTGCTGTCATTGTAGGTTTCATGTTTAAGATGATTCGGTAACATACGTGATGTGGAAGTTTTGTACGAACATCTTAGGTAATCAGTCTTGTTGACTTCAGCAGTTTGTTTTCCAAGTAAAATGACTTCTTCGGCGAAGTTATTAGCTAATATACGTTCTGCTGGGATTACTCAGCACTATTTTTCATTATTGGCATCAATTTTTTATCACTTGGATTTTATTTCATAGTCAAGCAATGCCAGTCCTCGATCTTCTTGATTTGGACATGACCATAATATCATCAGGTTGCTCTAATGATCAGTGGCGGACTTACGAATTGTGGAACCCCTCTCGCTTGGACTTTTGGAGGTCTCTATTGTTAAAACACAGGATATGTATGTGATAAACTTTTAGAAACTGTCTTACATGATAATGATGAAAACTGGACATTTACATTGATACATTCAGGGCAGGAGTTACGTATAAGCTATACAAGCTATAGCTAAGGGCCCCCACTTTCTTGGAGACCCCCCAAAATTAAAATATAGTATAAATATAGTATTAAAATATAGTGTAACAGACTTATAAAGGTTAGGGCCTAATCAAATCTAAATCCGCCTCTGGTTACAGTCAAGACAAGTTGAAAATATTATTATTGGCATTAAACTGCTGGAAAATATGCATAGCTAAGCGAGTGTCAGACATTTTATAATATCCTACTCACATATTCACAGAATTGCGGAACGTGTGATCGAGATCGAGTTAAGCTTGAGAACTGCAACGATTACGATACTGATATAAGAAGAGGTTACAAACCCCTTTTATTTCTATTGGTTAGTAAAACATTTCAGTTTGAACGCTTTTCAGTACTACTAGATAAAAGTTTTAAATTTAATTTTTGCCAATATTTAAATACATGCTTCACTAGCATTACGTAAAAATCACATGATAGGGATAGTTTCAAATGCCGCGCTTTAAAAGATATGTTATATCAAGCTGCTTTTTTATTATAGAAAGCAATTAAGCTCATAATAATTAAAAATTTATTATATTTAAGAGATTTAAATTCCAGCTAAGCAATTCTAAACCAAATTTAATAGTTAGGCATGCATGAAATTCACTGAAATGTAATATTTGAACTACTGCAGATTTTCCACGGAGAACATCAGTTTTAGGATGTAGTTTATTTCGCCGTAGACTGTATACCATGATTATTCTTCAGTCTTAACAACCGCTTACGGAAGAGCTCTTAGGTCATTGACGTTAAGTGTAAAAGAGGCGCACACGTGACATAAAATGTAGAATTTCACTGACCTTGCTGGAAATGCAAAAAATCCTTGAAAAGTAGAGCGTGCTTGACGTAACAATGTTATTAGATGCTATAATGCAGGCAGTGACGTAACAGAAAATACATTATGTAAAGATAATGACCAGTGGATTACATAAACTAATTGTAAAAATACAATATTCACAGTGAAATATATATTATAAGGATCATTGTGCTGAATAATCGATAGGCGCTTATACGGATGCTCCACAATTGGCCTAATTGAATCGAGATAGCAATATGCGCATATTCAGTGTTTTGAATTCGTGAGAAGAAATTGCATGCAGTAGTGAGAATGAAGTCTTGATCAAACTGATTATTGAATTCTTTATGTAATTGCGCATTTCTTATGAAACATTTCTCATGGTTTATAAGAAATGGTATGTTTCATTCATTTTTATTTCAAGCGGAAAAGAGCGAAATAATATAATTAACTCCCTGCGTTTATCCCGATAAACAACCTAAAGTAAGGGGAGGGAAAAAACTGAGAACACTTTCACAAAAAAACAGCCATTCCTCCCTACTCTGTTCTTCTGTTTTTATTACTTTTTCTTCTGGAACTGAGCGAGTCACCACAGGGGCATGGCAGTCACTGTTGCTGTCAGGGGAAGTTTGACCTTGCGTGACACTGACGGGGGAGGACAGCTGCCCAACGAGAACGAATGATTCGGAGAAGCGAACTCAGCTTACGGGTTCTTGATTTATGGGAGGCCGGTCTCCATAATGTCGCTTTGTCTGCATCCCTTCCTCTTCTACCCATTTGAGAAATTATGTAAGGGTTTCTCTGTATTCGTAACAGGCCCTAAACACAATATCCAAATCTAAACCACGAGTATTTGTCCCATTCCGCGGTTTTCAGTGTAGTTACGCGCAGGGCTGGATATCTGAAAGTTTGCTTTGCTGCTTAATTCAAATACTGGCTTAAGCTACAGAATAAACTGAACCGCAATTACAAATCCATATGGATTTGCAATTAATTTGGATAAATGGAATGTCTTCGTTTTTTCTCGAACAAGGTCGATGAAGACACTTAGGGCCACGGTTGTCGATATATAACATACAGACAGGAAAAAAATTTAAGTAACAATATTACTTTAAAGAATAATAATTTCTTAAAATAAGGAATAGTTCAGAAAACTAATGTTATAAGAGTACAGAGAAACCTTTCGAGGAGAACACCTACCTAAAACGAGCACTTCTTAAAGTGACCAATATTTCTGAGAACATAAATGCTCATTAATAATGAACATTACTTTTATTAAATGTTCAATAAAAGTAAATATAAAATCAAATTCAAAAATATTAAACCAAAAATGAAAGTATTAAACCTTGAAAATAATAACTTGATAAAATGACCATCTCGTAATTCCAGGTGAATCTCCGCGAGGGAGTTAACTACACGTAGTTTACTTAAAAATAACACGCCGAACAAATATTAATTTAGAATTCAAACAACAAAAATCAGCGTTAAATTTGACAATATGATTGTCAAATTTGATTTTTGTTGTTTGACTTCTAAATTAATATACATAGTTTAGTAAAATATTTTAATCTAATCAATATCTGGTTCTGTTTCCAGAATGGTGCACAGCATAAATGCTGTAAAAGGATACGAATGAAAGTACAAACAGTTTGTCTAAAGCACAGTATTGTTATTTTCTGACACCAGTTGTTACGCTATTTTCTTCCTTCACGTTCGTACGGGTTTCGTGTGGATTTGGAGTTAATAACGAGGACAGCATTTGATGGAATATCGAAACACACTTTAGTTAGCTAGTACTAATCAGGACAGCTCCAAAATCACGTTACAGTCGTTGAAGAACTATTATAAACATGCTGACACGATCAGATAGAGACACCAGTGAACACAGGGTGGTTCAGCAACGGAGAACGTTTCTTGCGACACAACCTTCAGGTTATCAGGCTATAACGGTGGAAACAGCTTCACTGCAAAGCTTCAGAGTACAGCTCCCGACTCTGCTTGGTCGTTCTCCGAACTCTACGTACTCTCGAGACTCTCCACGCTACAACTCGCGATGCACTCGACGATACACTGAGCACAGCTCCCGACTCTTCGGTTCAGTCGTTCCCGGAGCTTAACACACTCTCTCGACGATGCACTAACTGCGATACACTAAGAGACTCTTTCGATGCACTCGGCCCTCGCTGCCCGGCTGTCAACTCGATCGACTCCGCACGGACTGACTAACTCGAGACTAACTATCTCGCACTCTAGACGAGGCACAAACTGACTGCGGACCAGCAGGGTTTAGATAGCTTTCAACTTTCTATTCGAGAACATTCTGGGTTAAACCGGTAAGAATTCGTTCCAGAAGGTTCTCCATCCATCCATGGCATATCGCCGATTTTGTCGCCAAATGGGCGATTTCTCAGTAGTAGTAGTAGCAACATCAATTTAAAGCAATATGTTGCTACTGTTGCTTTAAATTTCCTCAGTTTGTCAATCACTACGTTTCTATGCGTTTCCTCAAATAGCAGAACTGGCAGATGCAGAACGCAAGAAAAGTTCTCCGTTGCTGAACCGCCAATACGATTCTTCTTTTTATCGACACAAGCTTTGCTATTTGGTGGAAACCAATGACATCTATTCAGGATATGAAGCATGATCTCTACCACTTCGACATGTTCAACTATCTGCAAAATCACCTTCTCTTCAGAGCTCAAGCAAGAAATTTCTTAGGAAAATGAAAGACGAATTAGACGCTGAAGTCTTCCAAGAATTTGTAGGACTAAACGAGCACAGCCAAAGTTGTCTTGAACCTGTCACATCAGCCTTGAACGGTGTGCGGAAAAAATGTCACCCGGAAAAATGGGAAACGGAAAGAATGTCCCCGGAAAATAAGGAACGGAAAGAATGTCACCCGGAAAATAAGGAACGGAAAAAAAGGAACTCTAAAATCTCGCCAAATAATGTCGCCAATCTTAGTTGGGAAACCGGCCAAATTCTAATTTAACCGGCAGGGTTATAGCAGAATCTCTTGAGGGAGGTTTTAAGGGTAAGACGTTGAACTGGCTGCAGCCGAGCAAGGTCATTTCGATGGGAGTTTTTTCCAACTTGCCTGTGGGAAAATCGTATGTTCTCCCCCGCGTTTGCTTCATCCGTTTCATTTAGGAAATCGACCCACATCACCCGGAAGAAAAGAATTCATGGGGAGCAAATGTTTCTTCTCTGTTATATCAATGATTGCCGTCCTTGAAACTAAATTTCATCCATTCTTAACTGGAAGTTAACAGTTTGTGTCACATTAAAGTGTTAATAAATGACGAATTGTCAGTAAAAACGGCACGCGAAAGCTGCTTGTTTGCAGGTCTAAATAGCTTAATAATTTGATAAGCTGTAAAAATTTAAACAGAACTATTGGCGTAGTATAGTCTGTTATATTTTATTACGGTTTAACGAATCTAGCAATAATATTATATTATGCATTTCTTTATTATTTAATCTATCCGTAATATGAAATATAATTTTCTAAACACTAACGATTTATCATCAGTTAATTTATAAAACGATAGATATTTTTAATGTCAATTTCTTTTCCACTTAAACGGTTTATCTTTAGTTTTTTTTTTTTTTTTTTTTTTTTTTTGTCTAAAGAGACTTTGCTCCTAGAGTACTATTCTTTTCGTTTTGCAATTTTACGTTGTTGCCACCAAATGTTAGAGACCTGAATTATATTTGAAGAAATTAAATATTGAAAATTCTGCATAAATGTATGTGTATTTTTCGCATTGTGATAAAACAACAGTACATAGAACCATCGAATTATGAATGACTTAATCCTCCTGCGAATATGGGCATCTGGAAGCCCAAATTTGAAATTTGTTTTATTATCAATTTCATATTTTGTAAAACTTTAATGAATTTTTTATTAACAAACTCAACGATTTAAAAGCGAGGAATGGCAACACTATACGAAAAAAAAAAATTATCTCCAGCTCGCAGAACTGTGTATCGGAAATTCTAAAGATATGCTCATTTTAAAATTATTTTGCGACATTGCTATTGAACTGAATTTTATGGTTTAAGCGCAAAGAACATGATATTTAATAAATAAAGGTAACACACAAAACGTTAAAATACCCCTTTGGACGTAATTTAAAACCTAAAACCTTTCAGATTTTTTAGCTATTAGGTTTTTTTTTTTTTTTTTTTTTTTTTTTTTTTTAATATGAATGATGGGCCTTCAGCCGACTTCGACTAAGGCCAGAAGTAGTTGTCACTTTATGCAGGCAGCTAATAAGTGGGCCACTTTTGCCCCCGATGAAAGGACGGGCAATTAGAACTATGCATTCCCTTGGATTCGAACCCAGGCCGTTAGGTATCGCAGTTGGCTCCCCTAACCACTATACCGTCTGTGCAGCATTTATCATTAGTTAGTTGATAGAATACTATATTCTATACTAATTAATATAGTTATTTTAAAATAATTAGCTTAACCGGCTTGGCTAGTTTTTTCCCCGTCAAATACTCATTTATTCGAGGAAATAACTGCATTATACGCTTTAACGGTAACATATATTTTACACTATATTTATTTTATATTATAATTTTTCCTATATATAAATATAGATACGGGCATACACGCAATCGAATCGGCTTAATGTATTTTCATTTATAGAATAATGCACTTCAGAATGTGAACAGTGATTTTTCTTCTGGTGATTATCTTCCTACGATGATTAATATTTCTGAGAATTTGGACATCGGTGCTGAGAGCTATATCTATAATTCGCAAAAGCCCAAAATCTTATGAACCTATGCTGGTAATCTTAGAAAGGGTTTACTGTATTCTCGTTCCCTAACTGTAGCAATTTATTGGTATGAAAAAATTTCGTGTAGTAGAATATAATCCATTCATGCAAGTCCTGTTATAAGAATAATTTAATAAAGAAGCAAAATTATCATTGTATTCAAAATTGCATTTTTCGAGCGAGGTAGTAAGGAGTTATTACTTTCTTATCGGTCAAATGTTGCTATTTCCGATTTTTAACTTCCTAATTTAACATTTATTTTATTTTATTTTTTTAGCCCAAAGGGGCGTTAGACCCAAACGGCTATTAGTCTCAAAACGACATTTTGCATGGCTTCACTTTCTGCGTTGATTCACTTTCAAACTGTTGCTACAAAATATTATTACCATGTATTATATTTAAAAAAACTAAATAATGAAGATTCTGCATGAATGCATGAATGTTTCTTGCATTTTCAAAAACAACGGTACCTAGAGCCATCCAATTTTGAATAACGTAGTCATCCACCCGAACATGAGCACTTGTAATCCCGAATTTGGAATTTGTTTTATTAGCTATTTCCAATTTTGTAAAACTTTAACGCATTTTTTATTAACAAACTCATCGATTTAAAAGCGTACAATGAGAACACTATACGAAAAAAAATGTATCTCCAGCGCCCGAAACTGTGTATCGAAAATTCTTAAATTATGCTCTTTTTAAATATTTTGTGATATTGCTGTTGAATTGAATTTTATGTTTAAGTGCGAAGAACATTATATTTAATAAATAAAGGTACCACACAAAACGTTAAAAAACATCCTTTTCGGCTTAATATAAAATATGAAAAGCTTTCAGATTTTCCTTTACTTTCTCTCTTTTCATCCAAATATAAATTGTAATATTATCAAAACTGACGTGGGTTCCTCCTGACGTAGGGAGTTGAAAATTCATTGATTAATGGGTAGAGGCTTTCTGCTTTGGAAAGAATGCTTTCAACAAGTACTTTATAAAGGAATTCTTGTAATTACTTTGCGCTCTTGAAAAGCCCATAAACTCTATGCACTTATATCTATAATTTTGGATTACAGTGTCTAATCAACACCTTGAAAGAACGGTAGTGGTACTTTACTGGATAAAATTGTATCTCCCATTAAGGCTTTTATTTATGGGTTCGACATTCAATATCGATGCGGCATATGATCGACAAGGCAAGCACTGTTATAAGAATAATTTCGACACACGTAGAGTCGACACTGACATATGAACGATAGTTATCAGCATAAACGACAAGGTAAAAAAGAAATTTTAATAATGGTATAATAATAAGTATTGCACATTTTTTTTTACGTGCACAGAGTCTTCACAGGCATACAGTCAACACCACATACAGTTTGCCTACATATAATCGGCATTTTCATAATAGCCAACCGTGTATAACCAAGAAAATAAGAAATTGATAAAATTAGCAATTTCCAGGGTCACTGCATAAGGTCGACAACGATACAAATCGAAACCGGTTATTGAGCTCTTGTTTTGGTTTGGTTTGTTTAATTACGGCAAAACGCCCTAGGCACAGCACACTAGGGCTATCTGCCTAAGGGGATGGATGCCTTCGTGGAGGACTTTTTAAGGGAACCTGGCTCGTATACACGTTACACATGGGGAAAACCACGAAAACGCCCATGCAACCAGCCCGTTCGCGGGATTCGAACCTCGGACCAAACTACCAGTGTTCAGCGAATTTACCGCTCGGCCGCTGGTGGGCGCGAGCTGTTGTTTTGATTGTACACATTACCGAACGTGGGCGTCATTTTCGTCGTTACGAAAGAAAGATTTTAAATATTAGAGGCAACTATTATGTGTCCACAGAGATAACATTTTTCGTTTATTTACCAGTTGTAAAAGTGAGCCAACTGTAACCGAGAGCTGAACTCTGGTAGTTCAGTCTAGATCAATCTCTGCGAATGAACTGGTCGTATAGATATTTTCAAGGTTTTGTCTCATGTATAATGTGAATACAAGCCAGCTTCCCTGAGAAAGTCCCCCATGATGCAACCCACCCCTAAAGCAGACCTCTCGCAATTTTCTAATAAACATACTTGTCTAAAAGTTTTTTTTTTTTTTTTAGTCCAAAGAGGCTTTGTCCCTGAAGGACTATACTTTTCGTTTTGCAATTTTGCGTTGAATCACTATAAATGTCCGTTTCACTTTTCAAACTGTTGCCACCAAATGTTAGAGATATTTGAAGAAATAAATTAATGAAAAATCTGCATAAATCTCTACATATAATAAAAGAAAGAGTCTGTCTGTGTGGCTTTCGTTCGCGCTTGCGCGTAAGTTAATAGACCCACGGCTACGAAATTTGGTACATAGGTGCATCTAGACAAGAGCCAGTGCACCTTGAAGCAATTTTTTCGAAATTCGAATTCTAATTTTTTTTATTTTATGTTTTGTGACGAAATCGCGCCATTTTGAGACATAATGGGCTATAGGAAAGCGAGATTTTACTCTACACACTCCATTTTCACATCGTCATGAAACGTAGGCACTTACCTATTTTACGAACTTAAAATAAATTTCGTGTTTCAATAAATCGATTAATTACGAATTTATTTAACAAAAGGAGCTTAACACCTTTTCAAAGGGATTTTTTCTAAAAAAGTTTATTTTTAAAAATGTACGGTATATTTTTCTTTGATTTTCGGACACGTTAAACTTTCATCCTTGCGACTGCTTTTACAAAAAGAATTTTGGAAAAATGGTAATATTTTGTATTTTTAATTTTTTTTTTAAATGAAGCTTCCGAGTACACTTCTCACATCTCACATCTTTAAAAATGTGATTTTGGCAACAATTTTCCTTTCTTATTGTTGTTAATAGATTTTTAATGAAATCCCAACATTTTGAATAGTTTCATTCTTTTAGAAATATGGGTTTGGCAACAATTATTCATCGTATTTCTTATGTCACTGTTTTTAAGAGATTGGCATATTCCATTGTCATTTTTTATATATATAATACGTTTTTATTGATTTTTTTTATAAAGATGTTCTGCAGAGTAAAATTCTGCGCGGAATTTTTTGTTTCTTGAGTTTTTTTCATGTTAGTTTTTGCTTATTTCACTGTTTGTAAGATAAAGAAAGATTTGCATGGATTTTTTTATTCAAAGGAAAGTTGGTTAATTTTTTTATTAGAATAATTAATATTTGTATTAAGGGATATAGCTCATTTCATTGTGATTTTTTTTTCTCTTGAAAATCTCTACATATAATAAAAGAAAGAGTCTGTGTGTCTTTCGTTCGTACTGCGCGTAATCTAATAGACCCAGGGCTACGAAATTTGGCATATAGGTGCATCTGGACAAGAGCCAGTGCACCTTGAAGCGACTTTTTCAAAATTTGAATCAGATTTTTTTTTAAAATTCGAATCAGATTCATTTAAGTTATTCTCTGAATTTCAAATTTATCGGTCTATGCTTTATTACACAATTATTCATGCTTAGATTTTTGGAAACAAGAGATATATTAAAAACTGGAATTCTAGATAACCAAATTAAATAATTAAATTTATTTAATTTTCCGTTTTGATACGTTTTACGTTATGAATACGAAAAGCTCCCATGTATGATTTATTTGAAGCTCAATTTGGAGAGTAGAATGAATAAGTTTCTTTAACTTGGTTTGGTTTACTTGACTATAACAAAGCGCACGAAAGTTATCTGCCTAAGAGAAAGGTTGCCTTCGTGGAGGGCTTCCTAAGGAAAACTAGCTCGTAACCACGTTATATGAGGAAAAAACCATGAAAAGCTGCTTTGTTAGGAATCACAATTTGCTAACAACCAGGGTATTCAGCAACTTAACCGTTCGGCCGCTTTTAAGTTCCCATAAGCTTTACACGTAATTGTAATTAATATAACTACTTCTAAAATCCTTTCTAAGATATCCATCCATGTTTCAGCCTATCAGCGACCGAGCGGTAAAGACGCTGAACACTGGTAGTTCGGTCCGAGGCTCCAATCCCGCTAACGGGCTGGCTGCATGGGCACTTTCGTGGTTTTCCTCATGTGTAATATGTATACGAGCCAGTTTCCCTTAGAAAGTTCTCCACGAAGGCATCCATCCCTTTAGGTAGATACTCCTCGTGCTCTTTGCCATAATTGAATAATCCTAATCCATCCATGTTTCTAGTTGATTTTTGGGGTATTCTGTGAAGATCATCACCCTAGAAAGATGATATTCAGTGTAAGTGTTTGTTTATACCTATAGAAATGCGTGTCACTTTTGGAAATGATCGTCTTAAGAGATGATCGCCAATCGCTTATGGGCTACTAGATGGTCCGGCTCTGAGTTGATTACGCATTGGTGCATTGTAAAATGTACTAAATCCTCTCTAACACGATCATCCACGTTTCTAATTATTTTGGTCTTTGGTGGAAGTGGTCGTCTAAAAGAGCTAATGCTCGGCACAAGTGTTAATTTCTACTCTGGGAAATTCTTTTGGAAGAGGTCCCCATAAGAGGGTTCATTGCATATTAAATGTTTAAATCCAGATAACGTGGTTATAGGATCCATTTTAATTAGATTTTAAAATTTTAGTGAAATAAAAAATCTGAAAGGTTTCAGATTTTAAATTACGTCCAAAGGGGCCTTTTTTTTTAACATTTTGTGTGTTACCTTTATTTATTAACTATCTTCGCACTTAAACCATAAAATTCAGTTCAAGAGCAGTATCCCAAAATAATTTTAAATTGAGCACATTTTTAGAATTTCCGATTCACAGTCTCACGCGCTGGAGATAAAAATGTTTTTTCTGTCCAACGTTGCCATGGCTCGCTTTAAAATTCTTGAGTTTTTTAATGAAAAATTCGTTCACGTTTTACAAAATATAAAATCGATCATAAAACAAATTCCAAATTTGGGCTTCCAGTTGCTCATATTCGCAGTAGGATTACGTCATTCGAAACTCGATGGCTCTAGGTACCGTTGTTTTATCACAATATTTGGTGACAACAGTTTGAAAAGTGAAACGGACATTCAGATTGATTCGACGCAAAATCACAAAATGAAAACAATAGTCCCTCAGGGACTAATAATTTATAATTTTGAAATAAACCTCTTAATTTTAATAACTGTGGTATTCTTGTTTTCAAACTTAAGTGCAAAATTAAACAATTCTTTCCTGTGCAGATATGTTACTTTTAATTAAAATCAAATGGGAAAAAAATTATGCGAAAATTAATTAGCTGAAAAATTTAGTACTATTCTTATCGCAAACCGTAACTTGAAATTGCATCTACAACTGTTTCTTATACCAAAGCTCAGGATGAATTCGTTTTCTGTTATGCGACAATCAATGTTTCACTAAACCGCAGCTTAAGGCTATAACTACATGCGGTGCGAAGAGTGTAATTACTAAAGACCTGACAATGACCGACGCTGGACAACCCGCCTTCCCCGCTGGCTTCCATTGCTAAAGATTCTCCCCCTAAACACCCCTCTATTTTTAACCTTAACGAAGAAAGCAGCAGCTAACAAATTGTCTTGCTTCTACTCACACATGCTTCCGGTAATTCGAAGTTACGGTTGTTGAGATAAAACTTTTATCACCCAGCTTGGCGATCTTTCTAAACATGCC
Source organism: Stegodyphus dumicola (assembly GCF_044657685.1). Taxonomy (NCBI): domain Eukaryota; kingdom Metazoa; phylum Arthropoda; class Arachnida; order Araneae; family Eresidae; genus Stegodyphus; species Stegodyphus dumicola. The sequence continues at coordinate 220,334,585 of NC_140769.1, read as the reverse complement.
TTATATTTCCCATTGCAAACGAAGGGTGACATTTTTTCCGTTCCTTATTTTCCGGGGACATTCTTTCCGTTTCCCTTTTCTCCGGGTGACATTTTTTCCTACAACCGCCTTGAACAGAGTTTCCGTTTAACAGCTCAAGAACCCATTAAGTTCTTCGGCTCAACAGATCAATGGTTCTTTCCCTCAATACATGAGACAATTGGTCACAATACATGAGACATAGACTTTCTTTGCCCAAGCTTCATGTAACCTCTGTTCGTGGTTTTCCCAAAATTGGGTGCTGCACCTGGGTCGCGTAGCCTTTGTTTAGAACACAGAGAAAAGTATGGTTAAAAATTAAATAAACAGCAATGTAAAAGCATTTTTCATTAATGGCCTAAACATGGATGAATTTAAGAATTACCAATTTTTCATTTAAAAATTATAGAAATTCTGGAAAAAAGATCTGAAACATATGCACCTCCCCCCGCAATAAAAAAAACAATCGGAGATATACGCAAAGAATGACATTAAGTGTGGAGAAAACTCGATGAGACCAAAAGGTTTGTTGTTACATCTGGGGTGCGTTACAAACTGGGTTCACTATACAGCTATTTCACTTTATTTTATTTTCCAGTTGACATTTTCTTCGTTCTTTATTTTCCGGGGACATTCTTTCATTTATGCAGATTTTTCATTATTTAATTTATTTAATTATAACACAGGCCGATAATACTTTGTGGCAACTGTTTGAAAACTGATTCGCCGTTTGTAGCGAACCGACGCAAAATGGCAAAATGAAAACAAATAGTCCTTCAGGAACAAAGCCCCTTTGGAGTAATAACGGGAAAATAATCATTATTAAGAATGGAGAAACTAAAGTGTATATGGCATTAACGAATAATATTTCAAAAAAAAAAAAAAAAAAAAACTTGAATGAATGCTGCTTGAGTTCAAAGTCGCGTAAAATAAAGTTGTTAAAACTTTTTGTTTTTCATGGTGGAGTGGTTACCTACTCAGGATTCTTAAATTTTGTATCTTCGTATATAAAAAGATCTCCTAAATATTGTAATTTCATTTGCTATTATTCCCGCTGTTATGCATTCATTCCCCCCTCTACTTTGCTTATTTCATGCAGATAATTTTGTTTTACGCTGATGGTTTCGGAGGATTTAATTGGATTATTTATTTACATTGCGGTAAAGCACTTGAAAAGCCTAAGGAAAGGGATGTTGCCTTATGCTTGCTATCTGCCTAAGAGAAGGAATGCCTTCGTGAATGACTTTCTGAAGGTAACTTACTCGTATTTGCTTTAATATATAAGGAAAACCATCAAAAGTTTTCATGAAGACAGCCAGTTCGCCGGGATAGTGTTTAGCGGTTTTACAGATAGGCCGCTTATGGGTTCCAACCTTTTAGTTTCCCCCTTTTAAAGAGACAGTATCAGGTTAATCCGGGTCCGATTAACCGGAAATTTACAGCAATCATCTAATGAAGCTACAGTTAATCCTGGTATTATATTTAATTCCATTAATCGAGAATTTTATTAGCGACAAGAACACTTGAAAACGAAAATTTGGTGTTTCTGCGCAGAATGAGGTGAAAATTTGCAATTATTTTTTACAACTACTACCAAAAAAAGCTATTAATCCTGCACTGAGTCACTTTAAATGTCGTCCTCTGTATTTGCGTTGTTTCATTTTTCCTTCGAGTCTGTTGCCATTCAGCAAAATAAAAGATGTCTATCTTTCATATTTAATCTAACTGTTATTGATTAATAAACTGTTCTATTTAAAAGCAAAAGATGCTGCTCTTAAGAATATCATTTTTTTTAATCTGATTGATTTAAATAAAAATGCATTCAATTCGTAATATCTCTAATTAAAAATATTTTTATATAATTATCTAATTAAAGAATTATAAACTTGATTAAGAATTTTTATAGAATTAATTATGTAAGTAAATGTTTTTATATATTTATTTCATTTTTTCAATATACAGAAGATATATACCGTTTCCGTGTTATCTTGAAAGTATATTTATCTAACATCCTATGAAATATTTCGCTGTTCCACCTGGGCCACCTCTATTGATAATCTTTACTGATAAATCATATTAAACTTTAGAACAACCGGTTTGGACTGTTAAAAATATGAGCCCTTTCAGAATATTTTACATTATTTTTATTTATTTACTTATAATAATTAATTTTTAACCAATTTCAGTTTTAGATTGAATTTGGATTAATTTAAAAATGGACGAATTTGTTCATCCTGCAAATGAAAGGCATCGTTAAATCTTAGTGATGAAACTGCGAGGTATAATAGGTGTTTCTTTAAGAAAACTGTACACAAATTCAAGATGAGAGATTTCAGTCGGGTATTATAGAAATGGTATCTCCCCCCCCCCGCCAAGGTCCAAAATCTCTACTCATAATATTCAGATCCTTATCTTAAACGTTTGACTAGTTGCATTTTCGCAGCGCATAGGCCCAAAATAAAAAGGCGAACGATAATAAAGCTGAGCAAACCATCGAACAGAGTTTAACAGCTTCATGAATCAGACTGGCAGAAACCCCGCTGTTCAATTTTTTTGCTGGCAAGCGAAGAGCTTCCCGCCGTTTTCTAAAAACTGTTTTCCAAAGAAGAGAAATGTTTTTCCATGCGCACTTTTATGGCTATGGAGCATGGCCTAGAGACCCGCGGGTGGTCTAAATGCAGGTGGAGGTTCTTTTTGTTGGGAGATTTCAAGATGTCCCGTTTGAGACTCCCTGGATCGATTGGAGGGTCCTGTAAACTTCTTGATAGCAACATTCTTAAAATATACCGCAGGGGTCTAACCTTCTTGGAGAAAGGCAAAAATTAACTAGACTGAAAAATATATTATTTTTTTTTTTTTTTTTTTTTTTTTTTTTTTTTTTTTTTTAGGATGTGACAGCCAAGCTTCACATTCAAAACTACCAGGATCGCCTGTCTTCGCTCTCGAGTAAAATTAATAAAGCAATTATCTGGATTTTTAAGATGTTGTGACAGCCAAGCTTCACGTTCAAAACTATCAGGATCGCCTTTCTTCGTTTCTGGAGTAAAATTAATGCAATTATCTATATTATTAGTTTATCTGCTTTGCAATTTATTCTTGATTAATTTCCCACATGTTTCAATTTTTTGTTGGTTTATATGGTATATAAATGTAACGCATAATAGTAACATATTTTTAAGTTTATTTACATATATACATACAATATACAGTGCATCTACAAACTTTTAGGAGTGAGTTCGTATGAAATCAGAAGCTGATAAAAACAAATTCTAACGTATTCATATTCTATATACAATCCTCACAATTCTACACAACGTTTGGAACTTTCTTGCGGTTGTTTGATTCCTTCGTAGAATTTTTTTGAATACTGTTTAAATATGTGGTATTATTAATAATGTACTTTGACTCGCTGGTATATTTTTCTTTCTCTGCTGAAATAAGAGTTGAATTAAATATATCTTGACTGCCAAATTTCTTATTCATTGTTGATTGAAAAAACGTAGAAAGCAAGGAAAAAACGTAGGAAAAAAAAAAAAAAAAAAAAAAAGTAGAAAGCAACTGACGAGTTTTATAAAATATGAAAGTCGTGAGTTCTATTAAAATAGTGACTTTTCAGATGAGATATCACTTTAGGGAGAATAACGTATTCTGCAGGAACCAGTTCTAGAGAACAAGACTCCGTTCACACGGTGGTATAAATGTCATAATGTCACACAAGGCATAAAATGCGGGAGTTCCGTTCAGGTCTGCGAAGCAGTGTCTAAGCCGTAGCCAAGTAGAGAAGCTAAATTTACGCATGCGTGGACGTGTCTACAACTTTCCCGCTCAATACGCGCGCTCGCTCTGATTGGTCGACTCTTATACGAAGTCGGCATAAAATTGAAAACTTCACACTTTATGCCAAAATCCCTAAACCAGTTTTTGTGACGTAGCAAGATCTGGTTACATAGCAGATAAGCTCGGCTTAAACCAATTATGGCATTTTTTATGCCACCGTCTGAACGGAGGTTTTAGACTCTTGTCGTCTTTACCCCTTTAAGTAAGGTCTTTAGCCCAGATTTCTAAAATTAAACTTCTGTGGATGAAGTGAATCTTCTCTAAACCAGAAGATGACTGTTATTCTGTTTCAGGAACATAAGCAAAGTACCAAGTTTCATCTTCATTCACAATTTGTTTGGGGGAAAAAACAAATGCAGGGTCAATCCCCGCTTTACAACAAAACTTTACTGATGTTCTTTGTTTAGCTTTCGAATCTATGACAGCAGATATTTGGTTGACCAAACCAAAAGATTAATAGAAAGGAAAATTCTATTCGTAAACAGAAAATATTTTAGGAAAAGTTAATTTGCATGTCATGGTAATAAAAATTATCGTTTCCGTGTTTGCAGAAAGTGGTTTAAAAAAAAAGTCATAAAACTGCGTAAAATGAAAGTTACGCTAATTTGCTTGTTCCAAAATAAGTGATGTCCTTTCCTCCTTGTCCGAGTTTTTCATACCCATTTCAAAATAGCAATGCCAGACTAGACGAAAATTCTACAGAACGAATTCTCAAGAAAAGTACCCCCCCCCCCGGAATTATTTTTTATTTTGATTATCTATTATAATGCAATATGGACAGTTTTACATATAAATAAAGAAAGAATTTCATTGTGAAAGTAGAATTGTTAATTTTTTTCACTACATCGCTTATGTATGAAACTCGTAAAAATGCCTCTTTATAAAATGAAGTTACTACTTTAACAGGATACGATAATTGACACAGGCAAAAAACTGCACCAGTTTATTTCAGGTTATTAGAAAGTAAAATTTTAAATTTGGTATTTGAAGAGGATAGATAACTTACGAGTCTGGGATAAACTCCATGGTTTCTGATAACAAGGGAATTTTATGGCTTTATAGTTAACCTTGAAATTTAAAAAATAATTCATGTTTTGTGGAAAAGATTTGAAATTTGAAAATTGTTCATATGTAGTCTAATACCTCGAAGAAGAATTTTTTATCGTAAGTTTTTTTTTAAAATTAAAACACAAAATGTACATAAATAAGTAAAGATAAATTAATTAATTAAATAAAATAAAAAGAGTGAACATTTTAAAAAATATGTTTATTTTTTTTAAAGTATTATGCACCGGTACTAACTCATTAAATAACTAGTTTTTCCTCTGAATAAAATAAAAGCTCGAGACGAAAGCCGAAAAAAATTCAGTTTTAAATGTTCCTTTCTTTTTCCCATTTCTTTTTTGAACGTCAAAGGCTAAGAAAATATCGGTAAATTAAAAAGTGTATTACCTTCTAAAAAAATCGAAATATATAGTATATAAAAAATTTGAAAACTATACATTAGTAAAACATTTAGTTATGGCATTATAACCATTACATTTTATTCTGAATAGCTTATTTAGAAACCCATTTTATTTATGATACATTTGTCTCTAAATACTATCCAGTAAATCAGTTGAATTGATTTTCTAGATGATTATCTTATGTTTCACTAATCAACGCATTTTTATTATACTGAAGATAAATGAAAGAATTTATGCATCATCAAAGGGCAGCAGCGCTTATATTGCGAAGACTATTTTATGTAAATTGAAACCAATAAACACCTCGAAGAATATTTCCACGAATAAATCACAACATTGATTTTTCCGTTGATCAGATGTTTGACTCGAGGAACCATTTTTTATAGTAAAACCAGACGTCCGCGACTGACCCGGGCAGCAATTATGTTCTCAGGTGTGTCTTGAATTGAAGAAAAAGAACAGGAATTGAATGTGAAAATTAAAGCGGGAAAAAAAAAAAAAAAAAAAAATATCAAGGCGAAGCCACGAAACTACAGTAATGTTTGTACTGGTATATAGGTATTTTCGAACAAAATCATGTAATTTTTAGAATCTCTTGTAAAGTAACATTGTTTAAACACTATCGCATCATCTGCATTTTCACAGCAAAAATTCTACAAAATATACTATCCTTTTACTACTATTAGTTTACTATCCTTTTTTTTTTTTAATAAGAAGTTTGTCACTCAGCGTTTTGTAGTTTATTACAAGTTGTGATAGCTTTCTTAATACTAAAATAATTTTTTTCGAAAGTGTCGTGAATAATCATCTCATAAAGAGTCTACAAAATTTAAGCCCTAAGGTCGTACAAAATCGAAAGCTGAAGAAAACAACATTCTTACTTCATAACCTTCGATACACAGTTTTTGTAGGCCCAGACAACGGTTGTTTAGTTCAGCTGTTTGATTTCTTCCCAGAACTCATCTTTTAGTACGATTTTCTGAATCTCTTGTGCTATTAAAATAATGATCTTCTGGGGATCTTCACGTTAGGGAAGAGAAAGCAGTCGGTAAGAGCCAAATGTAGCGAAAATTGTGACACACTCTTTTTTTTTTTTTTTCTTTCTTTCTTTCTTTCTTTTTCTTTTTTTTTTTTTTTTTTAGAACGGAAGTGTGCGATGCCACGTAGAAATTGATTACTTACTTCAAGTTTTTCAGACGAAACACGTTGAATTTTTTTCACAAGCACATCTTATCAAGTCTCTATAAATGGAATTCATCAGCTCACTTCTGATCATTCAGAACTGATAAACTTTAGGAAGTTTATCCCAGGAGGAGATGATAAACTACCCCAGGAGTTTATCAGGTGATGTCCGATTTCAGTCGTGGAAGTTGCGTCGAGAAAGAAAATATTGGACGTTTAGAAAAAAATCCTCCTCTCCGCCTCTACTTAAGAAACTTAAAAAGGAGCCCCCCACCGAATACTCGATTTACAGAATTGACCGAATGTTTGAAGTACCCGAATGCTCGATTTCTTTAGTTTTGTTGCACATTGGGAGAAAACTTGTTGAACTTGGCGTATTAACAGCACTTCTTTCTTTGAAAGAGTAATCGAACAACGGTGAAATACAATTCATATAAATTTGATCATGTTTAAAATTAATTATAATTTAAAATTAAAATAAAAGAATACTAGTTTGTTTTGTTATACTCTTTCAAGCACGAAATTACCCAACAATTGTAAAAAAATAATTCACATGGATTTGCGATTTGTTAACAATAAACTATAGTTTAAACTCAAATTGAAAACAAAAATCTTTCACACAGATTAACTTAAAACTGAGATACAGCAATACCTGACATAGCCTGGCTATCCGGTTTCGCAATTATCCCATTCTGTTTGAAGTTGGACTATTTGAAAAACTAAATGCATACAAAAAATGCTGATAAGTCCCCCCCCCTCCACCCAATCTTTTTTTCTTCCTGTTTTTCAAAAAATAAAACGCAATTTATAAATTCAATTTTCTTTATTATGAATAATTTTTTAAATACATATTTATCTTAATTTACATCTCATAGTCTAAATATTTCAATATCGATGTCTGCAGACGTTTCAGTCATTTCTCTGTAGCAATGAACAGTACCGTTTACCGTTAAATAATTGTATATTGCCGCAACAAGATCAATTTTAAAAGAAAAATAAGAGATTGTGATTAAAAAGAAACATTTCAAATAAACTAACAAGGATTTCATAGTTTTTAATGCTGCTGTTTCTAAACAAAAATTAATTATTCTTATTGCTGTTATTCTGCATTAAGAGAAATATGTTTCTACGCTATATTTTAAACTTTTCTACTCGGCACTGAAAATATTTTATTCGGTCAGAAAGTCATGTATTTTTTATAAATTCCCGTTTATCTCTGTTTATAATTACATAATTGACTACTGATCTTTAAAAGAGTAAACGGAATTCAAAAAGAGATGTTATAATCTTTATCACAATAAAAATAGCTTTTAACTCAAGTTAAGAATTTTTTTGTGTTCTGAAACGTAGATAAGCATAAATTTTCTACTCTCAATCCATACACAATTCTAGAGAAAGAATAAAAACAAGAGGACATGGCCAGAGCAAGGTGAAGAGAAATTTCAAATTACTTAACTGAAAACATATTTAAAATGCTGTCAGCTGCAGCATTCTATTGTTTAGTTTTTCTCATAGACTACATAGTGACCAATATTCAGAGGTTAGCCACACCTATCCCTAAACCATTTGATTTATTCATAACGTACAAATACAGTTTGCTTCGGCCACTGCAATCTGTAGCTATATACATCCTTAACGTCATTCAATGAGATGTAATTGGTACAGTGTATTCCCAGCGTATATATCTTTTATGCTGTCTAGTTAGTTAATGTCTATTCTAAAAACAATTTTTATGAAGTGCAGAAAAGAAATTTTCTGTATTTCGTTTATTATTTCGACAATTTAAGGCGTTTTACGTATTTTTAAATTATTATACGTATAATAATGTTATCAAAAAATTAAGTTACTGATACATAAAAACAAGCGTCGTAGCGAAAAGACATTTTCGTTAAATTTTAACTATGTATTTCATAACTAAATCTCTTGTTTGTTACAAAACAAGCCTCATGCAGCTCTCCAATTTGCTGGAGTAAAATTTTGATGAATTATAAAATTATCGACCACATCGCAACAAATTACGATCAAAACGTATCAGTGCCTCACATTTTCAGTTCGTTTGTTTAATAGCTTATGGCAAAGCACTATCTGCCTAAAGGGAGGATACCTTAGTGGGAGACCTTTTAAAGAAAGCTGGCTTCCATTCCAGAGAAAAGTAAGAATACGTCTATGCAGCCAGCTATTTCGGTAGCCTCGTATTTTCTGAAATGACGAAAATTTCTATAAACTGAAATGCAGTTTTCGAAACATTGCTCTTGCAAAATGTGTCGAAACAAGAGGTGATCGTATCCGTTACACTCATAAATTTTATTAACTTCACCACTCAGTCTTTCGAGTGGCTTTTTCATTTTCTTTTTTTGTATTCTAACATTTTATACATAATTTCCTTTCTCCGAGATAAAAGAGTTTGAATTAATCTTCCATAGTTCAGATTCGGAATTTTTTTTTTAAAACTGTTTTCAGTGTATTAAAAGTTTTAACTATTCATTAATGTTGACTGTAATTTCTGTGTCTAACGCTGACGATTCTGTGTCTAATACGAGATTGAACTAAAAACTCAGCATGCAGCCATTTGCTATACATATTACTCTTATATTTTTAAATAATAATTAGAAGTCATTACACATATCAGTGAAACAATTTTTATATTTTCCGCTATGAAAATTTAATTTAATTAAATAATCGTAAATTAAAATGAAAGTACCGTCTTCCAAAAATAAAGCCTTACAGTTTTTACTTCCTAGTACGAAGTAAAGGAAGTGTTGTAGATCGCGACAAATTTCTGCTATCATATTTCAGCGAAAATATCCATTTTGAATCGAATGCAATTTGACGATATTTTTGCATAACATCTGTACGTAAGAACAGAATAAAGGACTCTTTTTCCCAAAACGAATTTAAAAAGGCATTTAAAATGAATTCAGAAGAGATTTTTTCGTGACGTTTGTACGTACGTATGTATGTATCTCGTCTCATTCAAAAACAAGCAGCCTCAGAACGTTCAAATTTTGTATATAGGACTGCTATAACATGTTGCTATTCACCTCCACCTCCACCTCCCTTTTTGATTGCAATCTGCCGCATATAAATATACCAACTCTCTTTTTCGATTCGGTGAGCTCAGTTTTTTTTATTCTTATATGCTGGTAAATTGTGCATTTTTTGCTTTAAAAGTGATTGAATTATGTTATTCTTATGTTCTGGTTACGGTTTTTATGCTTTTAGTTAATCTGCCTGCGATAGTTATACAATTATCAATAATTTAGAAGTTGTTTAAGTGCCACTAAGCCTAACAGAGCAGCCATATTTGTTTACATTTGAAACTTAGCAGAATAGTGAAGTAAGCCAGTTTCTGCACCTTGAGTGTCTTTTTGCCCAGTGGGACGAAAAGTAAGCACCGAAAAATCTGCCTTCTTGCCTGCTGACCAAATTGCTTGTTTTTGCGTAGAACCTTTTAGAATATAGAAGAATTTTTATTTTATTAATTTTAATTTTAATAGAATTTTAATAGTAAAAATTTTTATTTTAATTGTTTTAACAGTAGTTTCGTGTTTTATGTTTCCTATATTCTTCAATTTTTTATGAAGATATCTTGAGATTTTATGTTATTTTGCCTTGCTGCGAAGTGAGAACTGAATTAATTGAATGGGAAATATATCTCTAATGAAATTCGACGAAGTAAGATTAAATGAAATGCAGCAAAAAAACTTGTTTAATTTAATAGGCCGTACAAGGAAGTCTTGTGATAGCCACACAAGATTTTTTTAAATAGTGTATCGAGGACTGAAATATCAAGCTAGCTGAATATACTAATTACTAGTTCTTATTATTGGCCTACCAGCGGCCGAGCGGTAATGCCGCTGAACACTGGTAGTTCTGTTCGAAATTCGAATCCCACGAACGGGCTGGCAACATAGGCGTTTTCGAGGCATTCTCCGTGTGTATACGAGCCAGTTTCCTTAAAAACTTCTCCACGAAGGCATTCCTGCCTTTAGGAAGATAGCCCCAAAGGTTTTGCCGTAATCACATAAACCAAACATTTTAATACTTATTAAGGAAGGGAGTTATCTATAAGTCAACGCATTTTAGTTTTCTTTAACTTAATTGTCTGGATTTTTTTATAAGTTAAAATTACATAGACATTTTTAGTCTTTCCAGTTCACTAAACACGATCAAATCTAAATAAATTACATGGTAAGCTGTGTAATTTCGTTTAAAATATGACAGAACAGAGTAACGCGAGGAGTCTGCTCTCTGGATGTTAGTGCTATTAATTAATATGCTAATTTTGGTAAATGGTCGGCGAATTTAAACCAATTAAAGGTATCGAACTAAAGAAAAAGTTAAAGACCTAATAAGGGGCGCGAATTTGGAAGGGCTTGGCAAAATGGACAGCGTTTATTTACTTGCAACTTGCTTCATTTTCCCTTCTGTGTGTGTGGGCGGGGAGGGAGTAGAAGAAATTTCGGCTCAAAGCACACTATTTTTCCTTTCGGCTAACTTTCCACCGGTTAAAAGAACACCAAACTCTATTGTCAGCTCTACTGTCAAATATAGAATTTATCAGCTCTCCACCGGGAACAAATTTCTTGGAGTTATCCCTTCGGAAGCACAACAGGTCACGAACATGGCGTTTACTCAAAATTACTGAAACCGAAGTTTCTATGAACGCGGCGAAAATTTTCAACTGAAACGGATGATGGCCCTTTTGTCTCAGGATCATAAGCAAAGCATTAAGTTTCATCTTCAGTCAAAATTTATTAGAAAAAATTTTTAAAAATCAAGATTAATGTCTGACGTTTGGATCAAATCATTTGCTCAGCTTCTGAATCTATGACCGCAAATGATCATTGGATTAAAGTGAGCGACTTTTAAAATTTTGTCCGTAAACAGACGCTAGTTTAAGAAAGCCAATAGTAATAAATGCTGTCAATTATCATTCATTAAGTTTGCTACAATTTTTACAAAAATATTTCTACAGCATTTTAAATGGATTGTTTATGGTAACACTGTTTTCCAATGACGCTATTGGAGAAACCTGGCACGTTTTGGACCAATCTTACTATCAGCGTGTGTGTGTTCTAGATTGTGTCTGTCACAACTCATGATCCAAACTCCCGCCGTTCTCCTCAGCTTCGTGAGCAGCGAATTGGAAAATCGTTCCAAAGATTCCCAACAACGCTTCTTCCTGACACCACCAATCACCTCTCGAGGTATGAAGTGACAGAGAAAACAAACCTCCTAAGAAGCGATTTCTTCTGCGTTATTTACGGAATTCAATGACGCTCTCAGGATTATCACAGAGGTTGCTTCATGGCTGAAACAAAGAACTGTGTGTCTCGATTTCTCGAAGCCTGCGCATTATTCACGCGCTGAAGGCCTGCGCAACCCGATACTCACTCGGTGATCTCGAAGAAGAAACTCGATACGGGCTTGGTAACGGAAAAAAAAAAGACTAGCCATCTCCGGGATTTTGACGGATGAGTCTGAAGAGACCTTTTCTTTTTTTTTTTCACTTTCCCCTTCCCTCCTGTGGGCTCTTTAGGGTGGATGGAATTGCTGTCTAGTGTTCCAGTTTGGTGAACAGCTTCGAAGATAAACGAAAAAGATAAAATCGTTTGTAACAGCAGTGTTAAGGAATGGTTCCTTGGGCAAGTTTACGGTTGAAACCAGTGCAAGAGAATTGGTATTAAAAAAAATATGATGGAGTGAGTGTGACGGTAGGAACTTCGGAGGTCTGTCTGTCAACAACCGCCCCCTTTTTTTTAAACAAAAAATACGAATTCTAAAGTTCTGAAGTTTTCTAAATGGATAATGAATACAAAATTTTAACCGTAAGCAGCATTGAAATTAAATCTCGTGATAAAATCGAAATCTGAATTACTGTACTAATAAACATTCTAAATTAAATAATTTTGTTCCGAGGTAGGTAATAATACATTGCGTTAGAAACTTTTTTTAATCATAATAATCCTGCAAATGCTTATAGTTATCGGCTAAATATTATGTAAATTAACGTGTTTTAAATTACACTAGTTAGACAGATTCCTAAAAGTATAAAATAAAGATCTGAATTTTTAAAAACTGCATCTATTACGTTTCGGTCGTATAGTTGTTTACAATTAGAATCTGAAAGATGTTATACAGATCTTACGTTGTACTAAATGGCAACATGCTGCAAACTGTGTGTTTGTCGAATATAAATATAAAAGCTTACATTTTGTGTAATGGCAACACTTGCCATGCTATGTGAATGATAAATATATAATACCATAACACACAAAACTTTGAAAAGACACTGCTCAGGATATTTCTAACACAAAATTTTAAAATTCTCAGAATATTATTCTGAATCCCATAAGCACAAATGGGGATATAAAATTTTGATAATGGCAAAATTTAAACGTCTTTTCACATTAATTTCAGTAAAGTAAAGACCCAGATTTTTGAGAAAAAGTCCTGTGAAGTGGTTTTCTAACATCAAAAAGTGGAATTTCACTAACAGTATTATACTTATACATCACTGAGATGGCTTTTGGCTTCGGTGGTAAATAACAGAGAATTTGTTTCCTTCAACGTGTAGGGTAATTTGTGTGCAGGTAGTATTGGGTTTTTATAGATATTAGTAACATTGCTCACATTCCATTTATGTTGTGTAATTTCAAGGAAGAGGCATAGGACAAGAATCAACATTTGTGCACTCTATATAATTGTATAGAACACGAATGGGTAATCATTACCTAATCTGGCAATCACAAAATGCTATGTGAAATGCTGTGTTCTCTAACCTACACATCAAATATACATGCTTTAAATTGCTAAACGCTCTTTTCCCACAATTTTACTCCAAGCCCATGGGTTTGTGCTAGCATTCTTGGCCCAAATCCGAAAATTTGCTTGAACCGGCGCTGGAGATATGATAGTCCAAAATCTTACAAGCCTTGGTCCAAAGTGCTGAGCGCCCTAATACACTGCATTTATTTTTGAAATTACTTAAGGATAAATAAAAACCAGATTCTTTATCATTGACTATAAGTAATATTTATTTATAATTTTAATATCAGATGTTGCCATCTTTACAGCAGCAACTCTGCTCGGCATACTAGCCACTAATTTATGACATTCTTTCACATTTATGCCATTTCAAATTTGTTCAGGTGCATGTTTAAAGGAAACTTTGGATGTTATTGAGTATTAAAATAGCTTTCGCTCTAAAAAAACTTACAAATGTTCTATTATGTCAAGATCTGGGTCTGTAGTGGCCATTCTAAATCATAGTATTATGAAGAATTCATTGTACTGAAGTCACCGGTTTTTCGTATGGTGCGTTTCTTGCTGAAATTTGACGCAATCAGTGATGGTTCCATAATCGTTTCAAGCGCATTATTAATGCGTTTTTGGCTATTCAAGTAACTTTTGTATACATCACTGGCCACCATGTATTCCCAGATCATAATACTCTTTCCTTCATATTTTACACTAGAAAATACATCTTCTTTATGTTGTGTTTTTCCCTTTTACTTTGTCTCACATGGGATGCACTGGGTGTGTCAAATACCTAAAAGTCAAGACAATTATACTTCTTTAACAGACTTGTTTGTAATAAAAAATGTTTGGGGCATGTTTGGAGGATTATTTCTGTATGAAGTAGACGCAAAATAAAGCTTATCTGAAAATCTGATTTATCAAAAAAGGAGAATACTGTATTTGTTCGCGCAGTTTTCCCATATCTTTTTAGTACCACGCTCTGAAAATTTTATCAGTAATATTATTTAGTATAATATTTTTTTTTTTTTATTTTATTTTTCAAGACGTTCAGAAAGCGAGGTTCTCTGAATTTTAAAATGGATTCATCTTCGTAGTGATTGTTTTCCTACTGTAAAATATATACTGTAACGATAAAAGCCGCTGAACAATGGTAGTTCGGTCCGCGGTTCGAGTCCGGGCGAATGGGCTAGCTGCATGGGCATTTTTGCGGTTTTCCCCGTGTGCAACGTGGATACGAGCCTATTGCCCTTAAAAGGAACTCTACGGGGTATCCCTCCCTTTCCATGTAGTGCCTTTGAGCGGAGCACGTAATAAGTAAAAAAAGTATACTCTACAGCACACGATCAACATTTAAGACTTTTGCAATTTTAACTTTGGGTTTTCCTTGTTTATTTAAGAATAAGATCTCATATCGTTCTTGAACATTAAGTTCTTATAATAGTTAGGCTTTTTTCTGTAAACACTACTTTAACTTTCAAACTTATCAACTAACTAGCTCAGTATTATAATAAAACTTCCAACTAAATAATATTCGCAAAACTCATTATTTAAGGAAAATGATTAAAAATGAACTAAAAGCTGAGTTATTTGCTTGCGTTTAGTTTTTAATAAATTATAATTACTTTAACAATAAATTCGTTATTCTATGCAGGTAAACATTTTTGTACCTGACTAACTTTTAAAGATATCTTAAAAATATGGAGGTACCTAATACTTTTGGCCAAGTTTGTATATGTGACCAGGATCTCTGATGTTCCCTCACTGGCAGTTGTCAGTGACAGCGATGTAAGATGGGAAATCTCCGTGGTAAAGAATTATGTGGTCCTAGAATTTCTTTGTCCATAGCCTGGGAAAATTGCACCAGAGTTTAAGTTCCTATTGAGAATAGTGGTATAAAGAAGAAGCCAGTCTGCCTTCCTGTCCTGCCGATGTTCCATTTTTCTGTCTTACTGAGATTAAGCTGAAATGTCAACGTTTTCAAGTGAGGCACAAGCATGGAGGTTAGAATAGATCTCCGTCTTTGTCCTATTCTAACCTCCATGGGGCACAAGCACCGTAACATTAAGACTTAAGTACTAAGAGTAGTACCTAAAGTAGAAATTATGCAGCGGAAAAAATTTCAAAATTTGAGAGGCCATTAGAAGAAACCACGAAATTTCGTTGTCTACGATTAGTCATTAGCAGTTTCGTAGAACTTCTCGGATGAGAAATTATGTTAAAAATTCTTAGGGAAAAAAAGTCTATAAAATGCGTGCTATTACATAACCATAAAATTTAATTTAGTAATCTCGCCTTCATTAACCAGTCAAAATCTAAAAATGTTACCAACCATGTTACCTGAAATTAAAATGTACATTTCAATACAGTCAGTAGACATACCTATTGTCAGTAGACATATTTTCTTTTTTTAATGCAGTATCTGTGCATTTTCTTAAGAATGCTTAATTTAACTCGGCTGCATGCTATCTAAAAATTAAAATACATATAACATTTTTTATTAATTTAAAAAGAAGCATAAAATATTTCGCTCTTTTTTTTAAGTAAAATAATATTTATCGTTGAATATAATTAAAATTAGACTTTACAAGAATTTGAATTTTAAAATCTCCGACAGTTTCTATATTCTATTTTTTGGACGTAAAATGGTTTACAAAATATTAAAAAAGTGCATTCCAGTTTGGATAAAATTAAAAAAAGGAATATAGAAAGAGGATTACATATTCTACGATGTTACAAAATTCCATTCTCTCCATTCGATTTTTCAGATAATAGAGTACAGGGGGGAATTCTAACGAAATTGCTTTTCGAACTTTAAAATTTCTAACTTTTCAGAAATATAGAGTTATAAAATTGCTATAGGATGTTAGAAATGCTTTTGTTTTATAACAGGGGCTGGGAATGAGTATTCAAGGCGACCAAGTCTTCCTAGAATATTTAAAATTTGGAAATAATTTACCAACATTATTATTATTTTCTCTCCTTTCCCCCCTATTCTAGGTATTTAAAATTACAAAGTTAGAATAAGGAATAAAAAGTTAAAGCTTCGTATTTTTAGTTTTTATGCCTTTAAAAATCATATACACGACTTTTGAAATTACTGAGAGATACAGCATTGAAAAAAAAAAAAAAAAAAAAAAAAAAAAAAAGAGCTATATTACATACAAACATTTCATTTAAAAGTATAAACTTATGATTTATCATGAGAGAGATGACATGATTTTTTTTTAAAAATTCATATACATTTTAAAGATGATCTATGCATAAATAACACGAGATGTACAATCAGAAGAAATGATTTGTCTACGTCTGAATGAAACTTCAGCTACTATCACGAGCTTTCATCGTATACGTTTTTTATTCAGCTGATAAGCAGTTTAATTAAACAAATCATATCTATAATGTACTTTGTGTTAATTAATCAGTTGTTATGATTTTAGTATTTACTATAACTTCTTCCTTCCTTATTCCTCACCAGAACGTAAATTAGCTTTGAGAGTGTATAAGCTGAGTGTTTTGAATTTTAGAGAGAGAGAGAGAGATTAGTGCTGTTAGAATTCCTCTCTGCTTAACATTGATATTCTGGCTTTGGCATTTTCTCGCTAGCCCATGTTTTAGACTTACGCACCGGTAAAATATTCGACCAATTTATAACTTTATTTTGTTGAATGCGTAGTTTTAAACTACGTTACCTGCGCTTGAATTTAACAGACTTTTATTGCTTAATTTATTTAGCTACAAGTGATGGTTTTTCTTCACAAGTCGTGCCTTTTATATGTTCAAAGTTCATACTTAATAAAAAGGTTGTTTAAACCTTCTCATGTGTTTTTGATATGTAAGACGTAGAGATAGCTCGCTAACCTGTCTAGTATGGTCTGCAGGACTCAGCTTCCAGATCAATAGCAACCTCGCATACATTAATACATATTAATACATACATTAATTTAGGTTTCTAGTAACATCAACATGATTCTTTAGGTTTTCTTGTTTGCGATTTTTTTCAGTAAAAAACAAGATCCTGGTTTAAAATGTGTAAGTTTATACTATGTGCAACATGTACTAAACTGAAATCAGGAACACAAAATGTGCCAAAAAGCGAAATACATTTTTACGTTTAAATAACTTCATAAAAAATATTATAATATTATTTCACAAAAATATTTTAAATGAAATGCACAGTGACATCTACTACTTTGAAAACACTAGACGAGATGTGGCTTAAGCAAAAAGCCCGAAGAAAGCTGTACAGACAACGAACCCTAAGCCTCCGAAAGCAAAAAAACTTAAAGCAGCTAAAAAGGCGACTCCAAATAAAAGCAAAAGGTAAAGGGATGATGTATTGAAATCTACAGATAAAAAAAAAAGGGGGGGGGCTCTTTTCAGAGCCATACACATTTTAAAAAACAAATGTCTTCATTGCAAGATCACTTTCTTTTATAAATAATTTCTCTGTGATAATAGACTTAGTTACTTCTTCCGAAGATAAAAAAAGGGGAGGGAAATTTTTTTGCTCCTGAAGAAGAGAGTCCCATGTGTGACCGCTCTAGAAATTGATACTTTTATTAAAACATTTAAAGTGGAATTTTTTTGTTTAGTTTTAAATGTATTTAATTTTTAATCAGATAAAATGTTTTTAAATTTTAAATTACAGTACTTTTTTTTAATTTAAAGACATAATAGCAATTAATTTATAGTTCATGCAAAAGAATTTTCAGTTACAGCAGTTGTTGTTTAAACCAGTTTTGTTCCACCATTTTGTAAACAGAGATCAGGATGTAGGATTTATCCCAAACTGTAAACAATAAAAATCTCTTAAAGCTGTTAATAACAATACTGAACACTCTGATAATCATGTTCTCAAAGGACACCATCTCCAAAGGAAACTAGAGCAATTTGTAACATTATTTGTCATCTACATTTATTGTAACAGTCATCATACAATTCCAAATTATGCGAAAGTGACATTTTTCCTCAGTTATTCCCGTATTTAGAAAATTAATTTTGTAATTGCTAAGCACGATTCAGAAGTTCATTTAAAAGGACAAAAGAAACAAAACTGCTATTCCTTCCTTAGAAGTAGTAAGTAGTATTAGAAGTCGTCGCTAGGCGACCGGAACGATTGAATAACTAGATGAAAATTAACTGCGTTTGCGTGACGGTTAATTTTCACGAGTCATCACTTGTATAAGCTGCTATCACGAGCTTTCTTGTTTTTAGATGTCACATCTGCGTGTAGATCGTCATTAGCACAATGAAATGAGATAACCTCATGCAGCTGCGCTTTTTTGTTTTGTTTTATTTTTGTTTGTGTGTTTGATAGATGTTTTGTGCTACATTTAGTTCCATGTTATGAAATTGCAGAAATATATTTTTGACACTTTTTTTTTATGAAGCATCTTTGTCAGAATGTTAGAAATCTTTCGAACTGTTTTCGGCCTTACATTAGGTTATGTCACGTTATGCTATAATGATATTTATCATCTATACGATGTAAAAAGTTTTACCTTTGCATTAGAAATAAGATATTTAATTCATTTCCGCAAAGAGTGGCAAGTGCCAGTTTCCAGACAGCTTCCATTTGACAAAGCTTAAGTTATTTAATTAATCATCATATTTCATCAATCTCTATTTGATAAACAAATTCAATGATTAATAATTACAATATAATAATTTATAGCTTTGTACTTTTTAGTTGAAATTGCTGAATTTACCAACTTATAATTTTCATGAGCATTTGTAGTAATTTTAAATTTAGGCAAAAACCAAACCTATTCAGGCATAATTTTTTAATAAAACTCTATCGATTTAAACGGTGATCAGATATAGGTCCTCTTCAGGAGAATTTTTTTCCCCCAAAAAGTTGGCAGAGCGGTAAAATTTTTAAACGGAAATTACAACAAAAGTAAAATTAAGGAATAAAGGAATTAAATCTGAACTGAAACTAAATCACTTTAAAACCGAATTTCATTTTGGACACATCGCATTTTTATGCCATTCACAGCTTCAAACTGTCTTCGCGCCATTTTCATGATGTCTCACTATTGCTTATCCTGTACTCTTACTAGCTATATTGCACTCACCACCTGCATTTGCCATACAACTCACTGAACCTGCCTGCATGCTTCAATTTAATGCCATTGCTTACCACTGCACAATTTTTATGATAAACGCCTACTTTCGTAAGTATTAAGATATGCTCACGCAGCTGAATTTTCTTCGCCCACGGGTGTTGGTACTTCCCTAGTACCATTTTATTTGAAAATATCTTTGCTTAGTGCACTTTAATGCGATCTACTGGCGAAAACTCTTTAGTAGTTAATGACTAGAAAAAAGTAAGTCATAAGTCATAAGACACATCGCATTTGCTCTGAGCTTCTCTGTGGCTAGACTGCTGTTATTGCTTTTCTTGCAGCCACGTTCGAAAATGTAAACAGTTCTTCAAATATATTCACACTTACTGTTCCAGTTTGTCAATGATGCATCATTAAAAAGGTTTGTCGATAAAAATAAAAAAATATTAGATTAGACAATGACTGCAACTGCTTCTTTATACATCAGCTGGCATGGCTAACAACTATGTCATCAATACCCATTTTTCTTCAAAATATTTCATATGTAAATACTTAATCCAGCTTTTAATTTCTCTGAGATGTCTGGCTGTAAGTGCCATTAAGAAGCGCGATACAGCTTTTTCAGTTCTGGCGAATGATGTAGTGTTTAAAATGCAAATTCTTTGCATCAACCAATATTCCAGATTGAGATTTTTTTGTGAAAAATATATTTAAATTAATTAATTGTACGATTTTACATAATAGTTCCTGTAATTTGATTATTGCTGCAGGAAACTAAGCGATTTTTTGGTCGTTCGTCGAGGAATGTCGTTCTTAGAAAAGAAGACTATCTGTTAAGACAGATATGAAGTTGAAAATGGCTTTATTCTGTTCAAGGCTATTTGCCAGTTAGAGAAAATTCCTTAAGCAATTAAGAGTGTCATATATGAGTTTTTTAATAAAATTAGGAATTAACTGCAAACATAAGTAGAAAGTAATGCAGCAATAATACAAACCTGGATAAAAACTTATAACTAATTTTCTGAAATACTGTAATGTAAGTTTACTGTAATGTATGTATATTTAGTACATGTTTTAAAATGTGAAAGAAATGATTTTGTTGCAAGGTAAAGATTTCTGATTATATGTTAAGACTTTAGTATTAAACATTCTTCGCAAATTTATTTGACCGCCGCTGACGAATTTGGTATTAGCGAAATAAAAGAAATTCCCAATAAATTTCTTCTGAAATAAACGTGGAGATAAAATTACTACCCTCTTTTTAAGGCATCAAACAAAATAAATTACAATTTGAAAATCCTGAAAATTGCGTTATTATTTGTATTACTAATGTTAAACAAGAGGAAATTGTCCATTTCTGGAATTTTTGTATCCAAACACAGAACCAGGGTCCAAGTACGACAAGCGGCATCCCTGAGCATAACGTATTCTTCAGTAGCTCCCAGTGCTCACTTTTCTTATTTCCGTGTGTGTGTGTGTGGGGGGGAGGCTTAAGAAAAATTATATGATGACTTTGTAGCCTTCTAAATATGAGACCACATGCTCGGGCTTTCCGGGCCTAAACACAAAACCCAAGCAAATACATCAGAGCACTGTTTATAAGTACGGGAAAGCGCTTTAATAAAAATGTTGCTATTTCTGAAATAAATACTGTTATTTTTCAAATATAATATTAAAAGTAAATATTTAAGTAAAAAAAAAAAAAAAAAAAATACATGGAATTTGCAGTTTCATTTTACATGATTTTTAGTAACCATGTACCTTCACCCCCCTTTACGATGTATTTCTAGCTAAACATTCAGAGAAATAAATTATTTATTAATTCAGGTTTTTCCAAATCTCCAGAAATTGCAACAATCATGATCATTTATGAGCAATGAAATAAAATTATCATCAACTGTCATTTATTATCAATTAGCAGCTACGCGGCCAGCCTTCGTCTGGCTTTTCAATGTACTAGAAATGTTCCAAAAAGGAACATCAAACGTTAAATTTAAAAACTGTGCAAAATTTTACTCTGTAGAACAACTTCATCCAATAAATAAATAACTAAATAAATAAGAATGAAAGACAGTAAAGATTGGGGGGGGGAACTCTGAAAGGTTTTAGATTTTAAATTACGTTCAAAGCGGCGTTTTTTTAAGATTTTGTCTGTTACCTTTATTTATTAAATATCGCGTTCTTCGCACTTAAACCATAAAATTCAGTTCAAGAGCAATATCGCAAAATAGTTTTAAATTGAGCATATCTTTAGAATTTCCGAAACAGAGTCTCGTGCGCTGGAGATAAAAACGTTTTTTTCTGTACAACTTTGCCATTGCTCGCTTTGAAATCCTCGAGTTTGTTAATCAAAAATTCGTTAAAGTTTTACAAAATATGAAATCGATAATAAAACAAATTTCAAATTTGGGCTTCCAGAGATGCCCACATTCGCAGTAGGATTACGTCATTCAAATTGGATGGCTCTATAAGACAAAGTATGCATGTAAAACCTGGAAAGATCAGTGAAAATTTCAATGGTTTTTTAATGCAAATTTGCCTACAGACACTTTTATGAGCCAGTGGACTTTGATATTTGCTCTCAAAGTGAGTGTAATTTTATATAACTTCGAAGTCTAATCCGTACGCTGTATTGCGGCTACGATAACTCGTGACGTCACGCTATTGATATTTTTTTTGGTTTCATTCATACACCTTGTAAAGTCTATGGTTTCTTATAAGGTCCATGGTTTCACTTTTGTGACGTCTTGCTTACTTCATCTATTCCAACCTCCTTGGTTATAACTTCAACAAGCTTTAATGTTTTAATGACAAAAAATTTTAATGATATTTGAGTTTATTAGCATAGCATGAATTCTTGATTAGTAATAAATTGTTAATCGAGATTCTATCCAAACAGTCGCATAACTAGTAAGCCACAGAAACATTTTACGTTATGATCAGGGATACAAAACTTTCGCAAAAATCAAAAATTAAAAGTTTCACATTTATTTGGCGTGGGAAGATAGAAATAAATGAATAAAATTAAATAAGAAATATAAATTACTGTTTTTGTAATCATACAAACTATTGCAATAAACAGGAGGGGAAAAAAATATGTTTCAACAGCCACAACTATTGACTTACCTTTAAGTAGTTTTTTTTCCTCCTTTTTCTTTGAATATTGCGTAATATAGAAGCAAAACTATACCTTTACGCAATATTCCGAGAAAGTATTACTATGTTTATGGCAAAGTGGTACAGACATTAAGTATCTCTAGATAGAAGATATCTGTGCAGGCACGTATTGTGCCAAATAATCACGCAGGTTTAGATTATGAGATTTACGCAACGGATTATTTACCGTTTGCGTGAATGTTTTACCTGTCTTCAACAAATTATTCTTTTTCCATTTTCGCATGCTTTTGCACTCAGAAGTTAGTGACAGGTTGTAGTCTACCGCTTAATCCCGAGTGCACATATGATGGGTACATTTTTCGTCTTTAAATAGTTAATATTCGTCATATGCTTCGTTAATATTAGTCAATGTTGAATATCACTTTCTCCTTTCCTGGCTTTCAGCACAAATATTATAAAATTTACTCATAACGATATGTGTGTCTTTTAAATACAAACCCTCTTTTATTTTGTCAATTTGTTTGTTATTCATTTTCATGGCAACCAATAAAAATAAAAATTAACAATCAATAAGCTGAACTACGTATTTAGGAAAACATAACGAAAGTGAAGTGTCTGGTATGCAAATTTAGGAAAATAACACTTCTGTGACTCCAATAGAACTAATATTTTATTCCTTACGAAGTTATAGATACGTATTCATAAATTTATTTACATTTTACATGCACGTTGAAGCGCGTGATAAAAAATCGAACTTTGTTTACTTCGTTCTTTGCGGAGACTAGAAAAGTGTTGCCATTCCGCTTTAACTAAATTAGAAACTTGACGGAACTGAAACTACACTACAGAAAGAAACGATAACCTATTTTATGATTTGTGACACGAATGAACTGTATGAGTGAGAAAACTGTATGCACGTATGAAACTAGCACGGGACGAGTGAGTATACACGAAACGTGTATGAGAAAGACAGAGGTTACGAACCTGTGTAGAACATCCAACTTAGTGATGTACGCCGAATAAGGAAATTTTCTTTGAATGCCGACTTATTTCTTCATTTTTCGCTAAGAAATTCATAATTATTATTTCACATTTAATCGCTCCTGCTAGTAAATTTCGCATTTATTAACATCTACTTCGTAAATACGAAAACTGCGTATCTCTTATGTAAAGCAGGAAGATTTATTGTGAAATAATTTTTGATATTAATATCTCTGAGCAAGATCATAATGATAAGAAATAATTTAAAATCTTAGATGTCTAAGAGGATTTCATTTTGCAAATATCAATAATTAAACTGGATCTCTTTTAATACGTCGAAGAAATTTAACATTTTGAAAAGTATAATCTCTTTATTAAAATAAAGACAGGTATTTGAAGTATGTTGTTGAGGTATTCGAATACCTCAGCAACATTTCAAACACTGAATTCGAAAATTTTGAAACTTAATAAATAATTTCAATTAATTCTCAGGGCTTCTGAAAGCTGGAAACTGATAACTATGCAATCAGGATTTTAATACGAATATAGTAGAGGTGAGAATAAAAGGAAGGAGTGAGAGAAAATAAAGGAAAGTTATGTGGCAAATACATCGCCTTATCGGTTCCATTATTATTTTAACGGAAATGAAAAAAATAACCGAACAGATAAGGCAATCACGTATGATTCCGTGCCTTGAATGACTTTTATCTTATTTTGTTTTCTCAATAATATCTTAGTCTTAGAAGTTTTAATTAAATTAATAGTCAACTGATTTATTTGGAAATTAAAGAAGAAAGACCACTGTCATATGCCTCAATAGAATTACATTGATCCAGTACCTGATAAGTCACTATTATTTACAAAACAACAGTTTCACAATTAAATGTTTTTATTTTTTAGTTTGTTATGAGCACTACATCACATCGTCCCTGTAGCGCAGTGGATAGCGCGTTGGACTTCTAATCCAAAGGTCCCGGGTTCGAATCCCGGCAGGGATGTATGTAGGTAGGGTTAAGAGGACTCGTTCACTTTTTATTCACAGTACAGGTTTCATATCAGTAACAATTAATTTTTTACAATAATAATATTAAGATCATTAATTGAGTATCACTCAAATAGTTCAATTATTTTTTAAACTAAATACCATAATTTTAAAATTCTACCGGCTCTCTAAAACTTTCGGATTTTATATTTAAGTTAAGGTACTTTTTGATACCCCCCCTCCCATACTAACCAACTAGCTTATCTGTACTTGTGTGAGTTGACTATTATCGCGTGTGTACTCGACAGTACTCAAACCAAAGTATTTTACCGAATGTTTGAACCGAGGGGTGAGGATAATCAGAAAGTACTTAAATTTGGAAAGAGTCACAATTTAAAAAAGTTTGGGAGGCATTGCTTAAAACAAAATAATTAATGTTATTGTTTTACTGCTCTTTTAGAAATGTTACCTCGCGTTAAGTCCAAACAAGCAAGAAAGTGAATAAAGATAATAATACTTAAAACCAAAGCTTTGAAGTGGAACTCAATTTTGTTCGAAAAGCCATACAATATTATTGCAGATATTTATACTAATTAGAACCACAGCTTATCCAGATATTCGGGTTATTTTAATACAGATTATCTATTCTTTTAAATATAAATGAGAATTTTTTTTATTTCCTTATTTATTTTGCTTTGTTTTCAAAATTTTTAACTGTGTCTTATTTTAATAAAGAGATTATACAAGTAAAAAAAAAATAGAATATTTTTTATTTCTAAAATAAAATACAAAACACATATTTTTTTTCTGATAAAATTAAATAAGCAAATAATTTGTAACTTTTACTTTCAATCCGATGGCACATTAAAACTAAGCAACAAACCTTGTATGCCTGTTAAATTATACACTTTGTTTGCGGCGCTTCATTTAAACTTATTTCATTACAGATATATTTCTGATTCAATCAATTCAGGTCTCATTTCGCGGCAAAGGAAAAGTGCATAAAAACTCAATCTTAATTAAGACACAATCTTCTTTCAAAATCTTCTCAATCTTCTTTCAAAATTGTAAAATACAGAAAAACTTTAAAAACAGTTAAAAAAAAATTTAATTAAAATTAAAGTGTTTTACGCAAAAACAAGCAATTGGGTCAGCGGGCTGGAAGCAAAATTTTCGGTCCTCAAAATTAAAGGTTAACTTTTGGTCAAACTGGGAAAAAAAGACGCTGGAGTTGGTGCACCAACTGAATTCACAAGACAAGGGTTTCAATGTAAACAAATGGCGACCTAGTTAAGCTGAGCGACACTTAAACTTTTAAATTGTTGATAATTCTATAACTATTTCAAGAGGATTAACTAAATGCATAAAAACATTAACCGGAACATAAGAATAACTTAATTTAATCACTTTTAAAGCAACAAATGCACAGTTTACTAAGATATTAGAATAAAAAGACTGAGTTCACTGAGCCGGGCAATAGAGTGGGAAAGATAGGTACTAGATAGATAGATGCGTTTGGGCGGCAGATTGCAACCAAAAAGGGAGGTGCACAACTACATGTTATAGCAGACTCATATTCAAATTTTCAACGTTCCACGGCTATTCGTTTTTGAGTTATGCGAGATAGGTACGTACGTACGTAGAGACGTCATGAGAAAAATCTCTTCTGAATCCATTTGGGAGGAAAGGGTTCTTTATTTTTTTCATAGGTGCAATATCACGCAGAAACATCGTTCAAATGGATTCGAGAGCATTCAGAATGGATATTTTCGTTGAAGTATGATATCCGAAATTTTTCGCGATTATAGTATTTTTTTTATTTCGTACAAAGAATTAAAAAAGCGAAGCGAATTAAAATTTGCTTAGCGAAACTCAATTTCTAAAATTAGAAATACCGTTGCCCTATGGTAGACTGTCAATAAAGGTGAATAAAAATTAATATAAATAAAATGGTAACAGATAAAACTGTTACTATTTTATTTATAGATAGATTAATAATCAACAATTAAAAAAATTAAATAAAATATAAAAATAAAAGCTATATCATTAATTTAAAGAAAAAATTGTGAGTGGATAAATAACGAAAAATCAATACATTTAAAGAATTTAATCAAGTATGAATGCTTTCGGAATTACTTTTTATAGAAATGTGCAAGTTTTTAGCAAATAAAAAATATAAGGCAACAATTGCTATTTCATTTGCGGGTAAACACTCGAGGAATAAAACATGCTTAGTTAATTAACATTTAACAAATATTCTCTATTCATATAAAGCAAATATAAAGTTAAATTTAAAAATGAATTAAGAAATTTTAATTGCAAAGAAATAAAAATAATGATTATTGCTGCGAACTAGTTTACAATATCATTTAAATTCTAAGAGCATATGTAAATTAATTGTACTTATCTAAAACCATGAAGAAATACATTATTCCAAAAATTTAAAGTTATTGTTTAGTTAATTATATATCTTCTTAGAATTCAAGTCTTTCCAATTCAAATTTATTTCAGTATTTAGTTCTTTAAATTACATTGAATTCCGAGTAATTTCATTTAAAATCTGATGGAACGGAAAAAATGATAAGAAGTTAATACCCGAATAAGGCGGTCAGGTCTTGGCTAAGTGGGGAGTCTTATTTACTTGCAACCTACTTCATTTCTCTCTTCTGTGTGGGGGAACGAAAATTCCGCTCAAAAGCACAGAATTTTTTCGATTTTCCCTTTCAGCTAATCTTGCACCGGCTAAGGACACCAAAACCTGAATAGTACACTCAGCACAAAATAAATAAACAAATAAAATAAAATAAAAAAATCTGAAAATAATTACGCCTAAAGTTTTTTTTTTTTTTTTTTTTTTTTTTTTTTTTTTTTTTAGTCCAAAGGGGCTTTGTCCCTGAAGAACTATTGTTTTCGTTTTGCGATTTTGCGCTGGTTTACTATAAATGTCCGTTTCACTTTTTAAACTGTTGCCGCCAAAAATTAGAGTCCTGCATTACATTTGATGAAATTAAATAATGGAAAATCTGCATAAATGTATGTATATTTCTCGCATTGTGATAAAACAACGGTACATGAATGTTAGAATCATTTCAGAACTATTTTGCGATATCGCTGTTTAACTACATTTTATGGTTTAAGTGCGAAGAACGCGATATTTAAGAAATAAATGTAACACACAAAATGTTAAAAAAAACGCCCCTTTGGACATAATTTAAAATCTGAAACATTTTAAAAATGTTTAGTGCGTTTAAATATCATGTTCTTCGCACTTAAATTCAATTCAACAACAATATCACAAAATAATTTTAAAAGAGCATATCTTTAGAATTTCCGATTCACAGTCTCAGACGCTGCAGATAAAAACGATTCCCCCCCCCCGTACAGTGTTGCCATAGCTCGCTTTGAAATCGTTAAGTTTCTTAATCAAAAACTCAAAAATGCTTTCGAAAATATGAAATAGATAATAAAACAAATTGGAAATTCAAATTTCGGGCTTCCAGGGGCCCATGTTCAGGTGAAGGGTTACGTTATTCAAATTTTGATGGCTATAGGTAATGTTCTTTTTTCATAATGTGTGATACATACATACATTCATGCAGATTCTTCATTACTTAATTTCTTTAAATATAATACAGGACGATATTTGGTGGCAACAATTTGAAAAGCGAAACGGCACAAAATGCCGTTTTAAGACAAATAGCCCTTCTGGGCTAACGCCCCTTGGACTTAAAAAAAAGAAGGTACATTTCTACATCTTCCGTTCTACTGGGCCGATTGACGAAATTTAATTTGCGTTTTTCATGTCTCGAAAGCGCGACTTAGGATATATATTAGATTTAGATGCAATATTGTTCTAACATGTGACAAAAATCGGACTTTTTCTGAATTGACTTAACCATTTTTTTTCATAATTTCGATTCTACGGCTCAAGTTATGCCTAAATATTGAATTTTGTAAAATTTGGTGAGAAACTTAAAAATTTATCTTGACGAACTTTCTTAGTTTGCGCCAAGAATAATTCACTTGGCGAAATTCTTAATTTTGGTAATCTAGTATTTTCCTTTTCGTTTCAATGTGCAAAGCGGTGCATTGCTCATTCTTCTTTCTAATAATTTTAACAAAATGCGTAAACCGCATTTGGCGTTATTATCGCTTATAACAAATATGGCAAAGTTCAAAATGCGCCAAATATATAAATTCAGGTATATCTTGGGAAATTTTGAAAAAAACTCTAATTTTTTGTAAGTATAATTAGAAATACATCTAGTTTAAGGTGATGGCAAAAATTTTATAGATTGTAATTCAATTTTTTTCGAAAAATTTATAAAAATACTAATTTAAAAAATAAATCAGAAAATATCTGCAAATTTTATTTAGATGGAACCTAAACTTCCAGTTGTGAAAAAAATTAATAAAAAAGAGATATGTATAAATATACAGCAAATTCAATTAACACTGAGACACAGGGGCGTAGCTAGAGGGGGGCATCTGTACCCAGGCGCAGAATCCAAGGGGCGACAAACTGATGTTACGACATTTTAGAATTATATGTTTTCCATCCTTGGCAAGCAGTAGGGGGCGCGAAATCTTTAGTTGTCCCTGGGCGCTGAAAACCCTAGTTACAACTCTGTGCCCATCTGTCTCTTAGTCGTTAGTTGTCTCTAAGTAATGTTGCCAAATACCATACATAGAGGTTAGAATAAAAAATATGTATTGTTAAAATTTAAAAAAAAAACTTCTCTGCAACAGGAATGGCTCCGTCCCAACGTAGAGAGAAACAGCTGCGTATGCGCGAAATATCTGTCGCCAAAGCTCGCGAAGTTCGAAGGTCAAGTTTATCAAGAGTACATAAAACGAATATCGTTTTAAATTTCTTTAAACTTTAAAGGAAAAGAAAATATTTTTTCGCGTGAGTAAATCAATTAATAGATTAGTTATTTTAAGCAAAAAAAGTACGAAAATCCGATTATAAATTATTGTGAAAGTCAGGGGCATAGCTAGAGGGGGGCATCTGTCCCCGGGCGCAGAATCCAAGGGGCGCCAAACTGATGTTACAACATTTTAAAATTAAATGTTTTCCATCCTTGGCAAGCAGTAGGGGGCGCGAAATCTTCAGTTGTCCCTGGGCGCTGAAAACCCTAGCTACGACTCTGCTGAGACACTAAACTTTTGAGAGCTATTTCTAAAAACTACTAGTGCGATTTTTACAAAACTTGCCACTTTAGGATAATTTGAGTCTTAGAATCGAAATATGGAAAAAAAAAAAATGGGTAAGTCATTTCAGAAAAAGTCCGATTTAGTCTCCAGATAGCAATGTTAGAATAATGCTTTATGTAAATATAATATACATCCCAAGTCGTGCTTTCGAGACATGAAAAACGCAAATTAAATTTTGTCAATCGGTCCAATACAGTGGGATATATAGAACTGTCAGTTTTTTTTTTTTTTTTTTTTTTTTTTTGTGCATCTCTTGCTGTTACAAATGGATATTCATTCCAAATTTCATTAAAACCTAATTAATTTTTCAGAAATTCAATGCACAAATTCTCTTAATTTTGTACATGAGTGTATTTATTAGTCATATAACATGCTTTAACTCATGCTCAAAAAATAATTAAGTTTGAATTTTGAAGTGTATTATCTGTTTATGATATTCATTAAGCATCTGAAAGCAAACCCATGCATGATATTTTCTGTGAAAGCATTTTTTGAGTTTCATGTATAGCCACATTATTATGAGAGTAATAATAAAATAAATTTGTACCTTTTACTTAAAGTTTTTGGCTTACCAGTGGCCACAGTAGTTCACCACAGACAATATTCCTAGCAATTCAGTGACATCTCCAAAAACTTTCTTAAATGGAATGTGAACATAAACAAATTTCTCATATAAGTACTTCTGAGGCAGGAAGCCAGTACTTTCCTATAGTAAATAATCTGTTATTTTTAACATAAAGATCAATTAATTTACAAATTATTCACTGGTCATCTGCCCAAGCAAGAAAGCCTTTTACATTAGAAAGACATTTGCATAAACTTCCTTGAAACGAATTACAAACAAAAACAAAAACAAATTTCTGCCATAAGCACTTCAGGCAGGAAGCCAGTACTTTGCTATAATAAATAATCCAATATTTTAATGTAAAGATCAATTAATTTACAAATCATTCACTGGTCATCTGCCCAAGCAAGAAAGCCTTCTAGGTTTTCATTTATAGTACATAAGGAAAAAAGTGAAATCCCCATCCTTTTATTAGATGGGAATTAATAACACAATGCAGATGCTAAGGCTTGTCCATTGTTAAGACTTGTAAAGAACAGGTGATACTCTTTCTTACAGTAGAATTTATTTAACTATTTTTTTAAATTAATATCAGATGACAGTTTCATTTATTTAGTATTGTTTAATTTTTATTTAGTATTTGTTTTGATAGCTACAGTTTTTTCCTAGATTCCTGTTCCAGAAAACCTAATACCCAACATAATATATGACTGGCAATGACTCATCATTACCTTGGTTTGATTCTCATACAGTTACCCTTTAAAGCAGTGGTTCTCAACCGGGGGTGCCCGCACCCTTCGTGGTGCGGGAATGTATTTTTGGGGGTGCAGGAGAAGCCCCTACCTAGCCTAAAAATTATTAAATATCATTTATTAAATTTCTTATAACAAAATATTTGTAATCTGCAATAGTGTCCCCAATATTGAAGCTCATAAAAATTGGTAGCACCTAGCTCACTTATCGGCAAAAGACACAGGAAAGAGCCGGTGCCGATGGGCGTATACACTACGCTACGAAAAGGCATGAAACGCTACAAACGAACGCGAACAGGCAGCTAGGTGATGGAGAAAAGAACAAAAATGTGGGAATACAAGCAGAGAACGTTATCCCAGCTTGCGCATGCGCTAAGTTCAATATGTGCTACTCCAATGGAATCTACGGATTCACAGATATGTATCTGCATCTACTGTGCCTGTGTTAGGCTAAGTCGAGTCAACTATTGTGTCTGCGACATGTGTATTGTGTATTCTGACTTGTCCAGAAACCTCTTGAGACTAATATATTCTTAATTGCCCGTTCAAGCCGAATAGGATTCAATGATATTACAAACGTAAGAAAATTATATATTTTATATTACATTATTTCTAAATAATTAAATCGACTATATTGAACCCCACTATGTCAAGAAAATGACAACAGAATGATAAGTATCTCGGTTATGGATTTACCACCACAACCGAAAAGGATGGCATGCAACGACCGAAATGCATCTTGTGTTCCAAGATATTTTCAAACAGCAGTCTCAAACCATCAAAGTTATTAGAGCATTTCAACAATCTGCATGGTGGCGAAAAAGTGCATAGCATGAACAGCTTTGAAGGCAAAGAAGGCTTGGTTTGATACCAGTGGAACTATCCTAAAACTGGGCAGACCAGCAATTCAAAAACCATTATTAGAAGTGTCATATCAAGTGGTATATTTATGTGAAAAAAAAAAAAAAAAAAAAAAGAGACCTCACACGATCGCTGAAGAGTTGATTAAACCTTCTGCTTTAATTATTGCTAAAACAGTTTTAGATTCGGAAGCACGTAAAAAAAATCCAATAGATTCCATTATCGAATGATATTATACGATCGCTCAGTGAAGATATTTTAATGCAAGTAATTGAAGACATAAAAATCAGTCCACTAAAAATAAGCATGCACCTGGATGAGTCAACTGATGTTGATAATTGTAGCCAACTTTTGGTATTTGTCAGGCATGTGAAGGAAAAAGAGGTGATAGAAGAATTTCTATTTTGTGAGCCACTGGAAGTGAATACGAGAGGAATTGATGTTTTCAATCGCATCAAAGTTTTTTTACTAAATATCAATTATCAATCAATGTGATTGGCTCAATATGCACTGATGAAGCCCCAGCAATGTTAGGCAAAAATTCAGGATTTTTTTCACACATTAAAAGAGAATTATCGGAAGTTATAATAACGCATTGCATGTTGCATCGTCATGCACTTGCGTCGAAAGCATTGCCAGAAAGTTTAAAACAACATCTAACTACAGCAGTAAATGTAGTAAAATACATCCGAGGGCGAGCGCTTAATCATCACATTTTTCGTGCATTTTGCGAAGAAATCGGTGCTGATCATACCTTGCTCCTATATCACACCGAAATACGATGGTTATCTAAGGGTCGCATGTTTAACAGAGTTTTTGAATTGCGTAAGGAAATTATTCAATTACTTATTATTCAATTCAAAACTGTTATTTAGCAAAAGATTTTGAGAGTAATGATGCAATGCTGAGGCTGGCCTACTTAGCAGACATGTTTAGCCATTTAAATGAATTGAATCTATCAATGCAAGGATTTGGTATAAATATAATAATATCTAGTGAAAAATTATCTTCATTTATCGCAAAATTAGAAATTTGGATACTTCAAGTAGAAAAGAGGAATTTTGCAAACTTTCCCTTGCTTGATTCTGTTATTGCGAAAAATGAAAAGAATACAATTATACTCGACATTGCAATACGTTTGAGACGATTGAGGGAATCATTCTATGGATATTTTTCTACCGAAAATATTACCAAAACTCAGAGATGGATACTGGATCCATTTCTATTTGACTTAAATTTGATGGATGGTGGTGATCTGAAAAAAGATCAACTTATTGAAATGCGAGTAAGTGGACATGCTCAAATGGAATTCGAACAATTAGAATTGCAACACTTCTGGTGTTCACAGTTACAACGTTATCCAGAGTTGGTGAACGGAGTACTGCAGTTACTCTTACCCTTTGATACCACCTACTTGTGCAAAATGGGATTTTCATCGCTTTTGCATATAAAAACTAAAGCGAGAAATCGCTTAAATGCAAGTGATGACTTACGCGTATGTCTTTCAAAAAAGGAACCTCGCTTCGCCAGTATAATAATGAACAAACAACAACAGACTAGTCATTTAATAAAAATATTGTTTTGTATTTATATAAAATGTACAATGTTTTTCAATAAACAATAAGTTTCGCAAAAAATGTATTTTTCTAGACTAAAAAAAATTAAAACACATTTTTCAATGGGGTGCGGAAATATATTTTCAGATTCAATGGGGTGCGACTCGCTAGAAAGGTTAAGAAACACTGCTTTAAAGTATATAACTGTGTAAAAAAGGAACAAATGTAAGAAAATTAAAGTCCTTCTGTGTTTCTGGTACAACACATTCAGCAACTGCCCAGAGCCAATTAATGGTGCCAGTGTAGTTGATTTTCCAAAGTTTCAGCTCATTAAAAAAAAAAAAAAAAATAGGATTTTTTTTAGTGAATTTCATTCATATTTTGCTTTTAGAAAGATTTTTATCTGCAAACTAGTTGGAAACCTGGTATGATAGAATTTAATTTGCTAGTTGGAAACCTGGTATGATAGAAGTTAAGATTAACTATTCACAAAAACCAAAAAGTACATTTGGTAAGCTGCATATTTTACATATAAAAAGGTCCCCCCCCCAACCTACAAATATTCTCTAGACCAAAGGTTGTGAAAGTATTTTTGTATACCACCCAGTTTTAGAAAAAACTGAATGGTCACTTCACCCTGGGAACCCAAAATTTTTAACACTGAACATTATAACCATACTGTACATATAAAATGATTATAAAAGCTTTTTCA
Organism: Stegodyphus dumicola; assembly: GCF_044657685.1. Lineage (NCBI taxonomy): Eukaryota > Metazoa > Arthropoda > Arachnida > Araneae > Eresidae > Stegodyphus > Stegodyphus dumicola. The sequence goes on along the minus strand of NC_140769.1, from coordinate 220,300,506 downwards.
GCGGGGTTTTTTTTTTTTTAGAATATTATTAAACTTGATGTCATGTTGTCATATTTTTCAACAACAAATTTTAATACTTCTAACAATCTTAGAGGCTTCAGACTTACAGTTAAACTGTAAGTAAATCTGCATTTTAAATTACAGTACTTGAAAGTAATTAAAGGCACTGTCCCTTCTGTACAGTTATGATAATGAATTCAAAAATGAATGGAAAATCAATGCTTTTTGTTGGAACTGTATTATTTAGAATATAATGGCTTGAGAGCTATCTGCCCAAGTGAAGACTGACTTTGTGGAGAACTTTTTAAAGGAAACTGTTTCCACATTACATATTGAGGGCAGTCTGACCATTTTGCAGAGATTTAGGACTTATTCAAACTACTGGGGTTCAGCAGTTTACTGTTCAGCTGCTCATGGACTCAGTTCCTTTTGGTTTATAAGACTTTGCTCTTGGGCTCATTGTTTGTTTGACCAGCTCTGAGGAAATTAAATGATAAATGAAGACAATAAACCGATCATGTTACAAAAACAGATATCAGCTTATGAATGACATTTTCTAAGAGAGTAAGTGGAGAAAAGACTTAATGCTGCTATATAAAACACCATTTTTTCTTCCCCTCTTTAGACTGCCCAGCGTTTCAGTGCAGTGGTAGTGCTCCCTATTTTGAGAATTGCAGCTCTAGAGATAACAATGGATTTTTTATCTGGATTTGTAAACAAAGAGTTAATATTTAGTTACAAGTAAGATAACACTAAATACTTTTAATAGAACTTTAACTAGTTAAAAACAGCCTAATTTAGACACAACAGTTCAATAATAAGTATTTTTAATGTTATCATAGTGCATCTAATCCTCGATATGTAATAGCTGAAGATTTAAAAAAATTTTTTTGCTATGTTAGGAAAGACATGCACTGATTAGAAATCAGTCTTTGTATTCTGCATATTTCCTGCCCACTGGTTATACGAGACAGGATGCAAGGTGGTAAATCGAAAGGCTCCTACCTTCCATCAAGAGAGCTCACCAGCGGTAAAGTTGCTGAACACTTGTAGTTCAGGCCGAGGTTTAAATCCCACGAATGGACTGGCTGCATGTTTGTTTTCCCTATATGTAACATGTATACAGTCAAAAGTCGCTAATCCGGACTCGTCGGGACTTCGGCGATTCCGGATTATCGATTTTTCCGGATTATAGATCATCAGTTTAAATCTCGTAGGATGGCATGCAGAAATTCTAAAATTAAAAATATGAAACCGTAATTCATGAAATAAAGAACAATTATGATCTAAAGGGTATAAAAATTTGCAAAAAGAAAAAGCTTAATATTTATTTGTTTACTTTATTAAACATTTCTTTAAGTTTTATTTATTATTTATTATTTAAAGTTATTTCTTTAAGTTAAACATTTATTAAGTTTTGCTTCGTTTCATGTGACAATACTTTCTCTTTAATTCTATTAAACAGACATAATTTCTTGTTCAGTTACAAAGTTCCGCCGTTCAAGTCCTATAATTGCTGTGTCAAGAACACCGACTAATTTGTCAATCGAAATTTTTTTGTTTTCAATAACCTCTGTCACTTTTCTTCGCTATCGGAAGCGAATTATAATGACGAGGAACTTGTTTTAAATCATATCAAAGACGGAGCATATCGAGATGAAATACTACATTTGGTAAGGAATTATAAGCCAAATAAAATAAAAACATCTGCGCTGAAGATAAGGATAGTGCTGACAAATCAACTTCCAATTCGTTACGCGCCCGCCGCCGAGCAGCGTGAAATTGATAAACAGATTTCGGATTTCAAAACACACTTTCGCTTTAGATCCTTTACATATTAACAAATATATATCGGAAATTCTATTTGATATAATCGAAAGTTTAAGCTTACTTTTATAAAATTGCTCTTAAAGTCTGCAAAAAATAATAAGCCGGATGCAATTCGAAAATTAAGGAACAACGCAATCATCAACATTAACTGAAATAGATAATTAGATAATTTTAGCTTATACGTCCATTATACATAAAATGCGCACGCGAAAACGTATTCTGCACTTGCGCACACTCATATGCGCAGTCGTAAAAGGTCTTACGCGCACGCGTGAACGCCTCTGCGCATGTGTCAACGCGGCGCATGCGCAGAAAGTTTTTAGTTTTTTATGTCCGGATTATAGATCATTCCGAATTATGGGTGTCCGAATTAACGACTTTTGACTGTACAAGATAGTTTCCCTTAGAAAGCCCTTCGCAAAGACATCCCTTCCCTTAGGCAGGTAACCCTCGAGAATCACATAAACCAACTTCCCATTAAGAAATGAATACTTACCCAAAAAAGTATATCCCAAACTTGATTGTCTTCCTGAACAGTACTGTATTCGCTACTTGCTTTTCCAAAAAATGCCGATGCCCCGGTGTCTATCAACTGCGGCTTCTCTAAGCAATCATTATGGTTCGTGCCCCATATAAATTAAACGTAAATTCTAAGCACAATAAACTTTCATTTAGTTGTTGTTTGCGAGAACAAATTAGATAGCTGCCTATGTATGGAACAGACCCTGTCTTCCATCTCCTTTCAAGCCAATGGAACCAGATGATTTTATTTATTGTGGCAAGCCATTCATTGTGGCAAGCAGTACTATAAAAATGATTTAGAACTGATGTGATGCCAGCCATGTATTTCAATACTTTAATGATGAGACATGTTAACTAGCATCTTAAATAAAACTTGCATTATCTATAGAAATACCAACTGGCATCTAACGTAAAGAGTAACATTTTCTGAAATTTGGAAAGATTATTTTTTTAACTATTATAACTACTAAATTAAATCAGATACTGATTTAAAATCAGAATATGCATATTTTTATGAAAGCCAGAGCACCTTCAGTGTTAACATAGAGAAATAATTAAGATTTCACATACAATACCAGCTGGAATCTGGTAGTGGATTATGTAAGTTTCTGTTCTATGCCAAATGGCATATTCTATTGTTAAAGTATTAATGGTGGGTACCACAGAATTTTACTTCTAGTATATTACTTATAAAGGCATTCCAAACTTTATTATAATAATTATTTTGTTAAATTCATACATGACTTATTGTAGATTAATGCAGTGATTCCAAACATTTTTCAGTGACAGAATTAACTGGAGGCACTGATGAATTTAATGCATTTTATTAAGTCAAAATTCACACTTTATGACTTCTTGAGAATTTTTTAATGAAAATTGTCTTAACGATGCAGTTTCCTTATTTTCATGACACAAAATATCTATTCTTATAAGTTCTAACGCTGAAAACAAATGAAAAAAAATCAAAATGTATTTTTTAATTTAAAGTTTTGCAACACACCTCAAATGGTAGACACCTTAATTACTAAACACTGGGTTAATAAGCAGATTTCAGGCTATGCTATGATCATTTGGAATTTGAAAATATTAAATACATTTTTGACTTGCAGTATACCAGCTTATCCCTGTTTACATTGAGGTGCCCAGCTCTCTGAAACTAGCTATTATGGGGGTGGGCTATTATCTCTAATAAATGTATCTGCAATTATCAACAAATTGTAAAAATTAAAACTATTTCATTATTTAAAAAAAACTATCAATAATTTGATTTTTTACACATATTTTGATTATATGCAGTTCTTTTCAGAATTTTAGATCATGATTATGAAAAACAATGCAGGAAAAATATTAAATAAATTAAATAAATTTAAATATGAATCACACAATGTTAAAATTTTTAACATGAAATTTATTCATCTGTAAAGACATATATATAATACAGAACAAACAACAATAAATACATACATGATTTACTTTGACAGAAGCAATAAAAGGAATGAAATACAAATTAATAATTGTAGACATAAAAAAGTAATTTACAACTTTGTAGTAATAATACAGCAAATATTGAAATATTAATAAGTTGTTTGATATAAGGCACTATTACTACATATCAAGACTGTAATTTTCCCCTTAAATAGTAAATAAAAATTCAATATGATGTCATTAAAAAAAGGGCTTGTTAAATACAGGTTACTATCACAGTACTGATGGTCACATTTTATATTTAAAAAATAAAAAAGGTTGTAGAAAATAATTTTAAAATATGATAGATTAATACAGAATTTTTTACCAAGGTTTACTACAGCAACATTTAAAATTTACAAGTTTTGGAAAAAATAAGACCACACTCTACACACCAAGAATCAATACAGGTTATTTCATTCTACTGGTGGCCCATCAAATTTGCATCATGGTGAAATTAGCAAATTCTAAATACTTATTTTTAGGATAAAGTAAAATCTACAGAAAAATTAATAATTCTGCCTTTAAAATTCATTTTAAATACATGAAACATGGCAACAATGATGTATACATATGGCATGAAATTAGCCCAAATGTGCTATGTCCTGAAACGGGGGGCCCACCAGCGGCCGAGCGGTAAAGTCGCTGAACACTGGTAGTTCGGTCCGAGGTTCGAATCCCGCGAACGGGCTGGCTGCATGGGCGTTTTCGTGGTTTTCCTCATGTGTAACGTGTATACAAGCCAGTTTCCCTTAGAAATTCCTCCACGAAGGCATCCCTCCCCTTAGGCAGATAGCCCTAGTGTGCTTTGCCATAATTAAATACACCATACACCTGAAACGGGATTTTGTATTGTCCACTACAAACGTCAAATTTCTTTTTAAATTGTTGCCATCAAATAACTACATCACCCTGGATTATCTTTAAAGAAATCCAATAATGGAGAATCTGCATGTATGTATGTACGTTCTTTGCACCGTGTAAAAACAATGGTACCTACAGAGTCGTAGCTAGGGTTTTCAGCGCCCAACGGACAAATGAAGATTTTGCGCCCCCTACTGCTTGCCAAGGATGGAAAACATTTAATTCTAAAATGTCGTAACATCAGTTTGGCGCCCCTTGGATTCTGCACCTGGGGACAAATGCCCCCCTTCTAGCTACGCCCCTGGGTACCTAGAACTATTAAATTTTGAATAATGTTGTCTTCCACCTGAACATGTGACCTGGAAGCCTGAATTTTTAATTTTATATATCATAAATTAAAAATTCAAATAAAAAATATTTAAATGTATTTTTGATTAACAAAATGATTTGAAAGAAAGCAGTGGCAACACTGTCTCCAGCATGCTAGACTGTCGGTTGGAAATTCTAAAGATACACCGTTTTTAAATATTTTGCTATTTCACTGTTGAATTGAATTTTATCTGGTGTTAAGTGCACAGTAGTTCTTTTTAATTATAGAAGAAAAAAGAACATGTGCAAAGAATGTGTTCTTTAATAAGTTATTACTACATAAAACATTAATAACAAAAAGGCAAAAAAAGTTATGCAAGCCATCTTACTAAGAAAACTGAACATAGATACAATGATTCGAAAAAAGACTGGGAAAAAAAAAAAAAAAAAATACGCCAACAATTAACACTGCAGTGGGAACATATGCTACTTTTAAAATTTTGCTGTTGAACCGCATATGGTGTAAGTGCAAAGAAAATGGTACTTAATAATTCAGCTAGAAGAGCGAGTGCAACAGCAGATTTGTAGACTACAAACTCAGGAAAAGCACATAAAAAACCTAATTAAAATCTGAATTCTTTCAGATTTTTTTTTATCATACAATCTGAGAAATCTGTTAGAAAAATTTAATAATACAGTATTAAAAATTATTTTATACAGTACGCTTTTGCTTCTAATAACAGTCAGTCAAAATCCACATCAGCTCTTGCACTTGCTGTTAATAGCTTTCCTTAGCACCCTATCAAATAGCTTGAGGTAGATAATATAAGACCATTCTAACACTTTTTTAACAAATTACCAGCAAAAAAAATTTTTTAATTGAAAAAAACACTGGATAAACTTTTGAAAATTTCACCTTTTAAAACTGATTTGTCAACGACAAAATCAATTACATAATTTTCAGAATACTGTACATTATCTTCAGATCACAGGTTTTTCTCAACTTCATTTTTGCCACTCATGATAAGTAAATAATCTGGAATGCTCAGTTATTGGACTGAAACATCCAAATTCTTAATCTCTTTTGTTTAACGTTTTGACATTCGTCACTAAGCTCAGCTCGCATTGCAGTTATGCACAACAGTGGGTAAAAATTTACGCATGACACACATACAGCGTATCTGGGAAGAAATATTTGCTTAATCTCAAAACTGCCGCAAGTAAGCTGGCATTTTTAACAACTCATTCAGTCCAATGTATTTACAACAGCAGATTTTGGTGATAAAACACATCAACTTCTCCAATGATACATTATTCACTGCACATTCGGACACTTTAATAGTTAGGTTACAGCATACAGTTAGTTCTCTTTCTTTGTATCATATCCATAATTAATTGAATACAGTCTGGACTTTAATAAAAAATTATATTAAATGGTACAATAAAACTAGACTTTCTCTATACGCTTTTCCTTCATGTCAACATTTGATTATTTGCTGAAAATCTCCAAGGCAAGAATGGAATTTTAAGTTTCATTTAAGACATGCTAATGTTGCTGTTGCTATAGAGCTTTTTAATAAAAATATCATTAAACTTTTCATTACAGCATTTATTTTTAATCTGCATTTCAAAGACATCACCTAAATTCAGACAAATTAAAACCAGAACATTGGAGACTTCACGTAATTATTTTTTACTGAACAAACTGTAATGGCTAAAGTGCATTATCACCCACTTATATGGCGCATATCGATGTGTACATGGGCAATGTCAAGGGTGTGCACAATGTCAAGTTTGTGCAATTCTCTGATTATTTTTTAAGTGAAAATAAGTGGATGTGTACATGGATACCGAGTTTGTGCAATTCTTTGACTTGTTATTTTCAAGTTAATGCAAAATCGCGCACATCGATGTGTACATGGCCGAAGTCAAGAGAGTGTGCAATGCCAAGTTTGTGCAATTCTCTGATGCTTTTTAAAATTAAAATAGATCAATGTATACATGGATACCGAGCTTGTTCAATTCTTTTACTCGTTATTTTCAAATTGGCGATTTTGAGAAATGAGCGAAGCAGTCGGTGATTCTGCACTTTCCCCCAATTAACCGACTGCCTAAAGCGACAAAACACTGGTAGGAAGCCCTGGGTTCTATAAAACGAGCTGATTCCTTTTCTCAATGTGTAGTATAAATATAAGGCAATTTCCCTTGGTATATTCTGCCTCACCAATATTTGCTTTGCCACAATGTTTCCTCATTTATATTCACTTAACAATATTGCAAATGGACAATCAGAATGAAAAGCATAATATTAAAAATTAACTGGCAAAAAAAAAAATAATTAATTTGGATACAAGCAACACTGTTAATTATTAAAAACTCTAAAATAGGAACTTTTACACAATAATGAGGTATTACATACAAAAGAATATTATCTACATATACATATACAATTTATATCATTCCCACCATTTAAATATTAACAGCACAATTCAACAGTTTTAGAAAATGAAAACTGATGAAGATGAGATAAGGAGAGGGAAAAAAACTCAAGAATTTCAGCTTAATGCCTAAAAATATTTCACACCAGATGCAATTATAAATATTTTTAACTAAGCAAGGCAAAACAATAACAGGTGCATTTAGTAATGGAATATTGTTTTTACACATACGGAATATCAAAGAATTATTTAAAAAAATGTTTTTATGTTATTTACATTTGCAAAGTGCTACATAAAAGCAATGATGATCTAAAAACCGAATATTTATAAGGAAATAAGTTTTAACAGCAATGAAGGTTAGCAAAATGTGTCATTTGCACTTGATAGTTCTCTTTCAGTATGAAGTAGTTCAGTTTAAATGTAAAAGAAAAAAAAATTACCTATTAATTTCAGATTTTGTAAAACAAAATATAGTTTTTTAAACATAGAATGAAACTGTGGAGGAGTTCTGTTTCATTTTATTTAAAATAAAAACATAGCTGGCACTGTTCTAATAAACAGACATTATAAATGCAGTTTTGAAATTTATGAGTAAATGACCTACATAATTACAGATAATACATTCAAGTAGTCTAAAAAATGGGCTCTAGTGTCAAATTGGATGGCCCTTCGATTAACGATAAATTTTTAAAAAATTTTGGCAATGAAACCTCATTTCTGGTTACCATGATAGTTTTAACTTTGTTTTAGCTTCCTGATTTTTTTTTTAAATGAAAATAGATTGATGTGTACATGAACAAATTTAAGGCAGTAAACAATGCCTAGTTTGTGCAATTCTGGGATTTTTTTTGGCTCTACTCTTATATTTGCCCTAAGATCACCAAATGTGACGATATATGTTCTGCGCTGGTTTTTGGCTCGATCGGTGGTTTTGGGGATGATGCCGTTTGTATGGCAACCCTTTTGACGTTGAAATTTAACTCTTTTGCTGCAGTAGTTTAATTGCTTGTTGGTTCCTGTCATGCGCGTTTTGACATGGCCTATGTTGCAATGAGAGACGTGGTGCCAAGATTTCAGTTGTGTATTTTAGATTGTGTGGAAAGTAAATTTAGTATTAAAAGGTATGATGTTGGAGTTGTTAATGAGTCTTTTGCTCACGGGTGTGTTTATTAGGATTGAAGAGTATTTTTGGAATTTTTGTAGGACTTTTAAAACGGAGTCCGAAATGAAGAGCTGCTATGAGAAATAGGACGAAGAAGGGCGTTTCTGATAGTTATTGTGTGGATTTGCAGTTAAATGCTTGCTGGTAAAATATGTGGCTGTCAGCAGAGTTTAAGATTTGGATTGTGGTTTTCGTGTAGTAAAGTTTCGAAATTTTGAATCGCAAAAAGAGATGTGATATAGTAAAATCGTGGCACTTTTGTTCACAGACTGTGTGACCGGCGAAATTTTATTAATGAATATATTATGGTAAGTGCATTTTATTTTACTGCTTTTATCTTGTAGAATGTTATGTTCAGTTTTTTTATTATGAATTTCCATTTTTATTGTTTTTTAAATTGTTTGTAATTTTAGTTTATTTTGTTGATTTGTGCGCAATTCGTAGATTATTTTAAAGTTTAAACAGGATGCTGTGTAAAATGGGGATTCTTTGAAATTTATTATTATGTTAATTTATTAAAACGAGGTGTGGGTAGTTCATAGATTCGTTCGTTGCCTAGATTGTGCAATTTGTAATGTTTTTTTAAGTTAAAACATATCGTTGTATACCTGGATTCTTCTAAAATATTTTTGGTTAGAAACTTTACGTTATTGTTATCTAAATTTTGCTTAGGATTTTTTAGCTTAAATTGTGAGTTAAAACGTGTTTTTTGCATGTGCGAAAACCACGTTTTGGGAGATATTTTAGGCTTAAAGTTAATGTGGACAAAAAATTTAGATAGCAATATGGCACCGTGGAGTTTCTCGCCAAAAATGTTTGGCGACCCGAGGGCGCATGTAAAAGTAGTTCCATTTTTTTAAGTGAAAACAGATCAAAGTGTATATGGACACAAGAGTTTGTGCAATTCTTTGACTTTTTATTTTGGTTTTGTATAGCGGCCATCTCGAAATTGTGCCTTCCTGACGTCAAAAAACAAAGCGCACCCAATTGTAAACTTTTACCAAAAAATGTTTTGAAGATAATCTTTGTGTTTATTGAGAACAAAATTCAAAGAAAATAATTCTGATTTACCAAATGAATTAAAAAAATTCCACTTTTCAAAAAGTTAAATTAAATTTTTAGTATAATTCAAGGGTGGAAAGCACTTTGTTCAATTTATCAAAACATTTATTTAGTCAAGGTTTTACTGCAATGAAAAAAAAAAAAAAATAAATAAAAAATAAAATTGCAATTAACTGTCACTTAAATATAAAATAATTATTTACACGAAACTAACAGAAATTAGAATAAATAACCACAGTTCTCTTGCACATGCAATTAATTGCTAATAAACTTAGAACACCTTACAAATAGTATTAAAAAGTTTTCTGGTCTCCTATTTCTCAATATTTACATCAAAATAAAGACAATTCAAATTATTTTTAATTACATTTATAAGATATTATTTTAAAATCTAAACACGAAACTCACAAACCGGTATGTTAATATTTCTAAAAAAATAAATTATGCACTTCGTGACAAATGGTACAAAAAAAGCTCATATAATATTTCCAAACAGTTAGCCATCATAGGACGGAGAGTTCATAAGATTTATAAATAGCATTTAGTTTTGTTGTTCCAAAAGAAATAAAATTTGTTTAAAAGTCTCCAAGTGCTAATAATAAAGATATATCTCTATTCATTTTATATGATAAAAAAATATTATCAGTAGTAACTTCTTGTTAAAATAATAATAAAAAGTACACATTTAAAAAACAAACATGCATCATAATTTTTTAAAATTCTAAAATTCACTATCTATCAAAATTATGCCCATTAAAACAAAATAACCAATATTTAGAAGCATTTTAACCAAGCAGACATTTACATGATGACAGATTTTAAAAACTTAATCTTTTGTCTTCAAGCAAATAATTTCATTTCTTTTTAAAAGGTAATGCATGTTGTCTAAAAGCTATTTCGAAAATACAGTTTTGTTCAACAAATGCACTTAAAACTTTGAATATTGTTACACTGAATTGAGATTTAGAGCCTAACTGCTTATTGCTAAACAGAATTTCAAAAATATGACCTACTTAATAATTTGATCACTATATATCTTTATAAAAGAGGAAAAAATAAGAATAAATAAATTTTGCCTTACAAATCTAACGTAAATATGCAGCTACAGACTTAGAATAACTGAGGAAATTCCTTAATATTACATACAACAAATAAATTCACAAATAGTATATTTTGATACTCACAATCTGAAGACTACAGTTGCATGCTTTAACAAACTGATTAAAATCTTGACTTGCACCTGCACAAGAAATATCAGTCTGTCATCAATGCTCTATAAGAGGACAAAAACATTCTTCTGCAGGACAGTTTCAAAACAACATATCAAAACTAAGTATGTTTTATCAATTTTTCTATAAATAATTTCAAAATTAATCATTTTAGCTCCTAAAAATAATTTTTGATTTTCACCCCATAACTAGTTAAATATATATCAGCATTTACATAAAGTCAAATTATGAAAATATTTTGTGGCAATGAGTGGGACTTGAAAAGCTACAATGAATTCATGCCTGAATCAGAAAATGCTAATTAAAAATATGTCCTTGCAAATTAAGGATTCAGTTGCTTTGAAATCACTTTAAGTATTCCCTTTTATCACTTGTTCCAAATAATGCATATTTACATACATCACAGCATGAAATTCATACTGTGCGAGTTTATTTACAATTACATATGTACACCATGTTTACATCAGTCATATACAGTAAAGAATAATATCCAGACTGTTTTACAAAATGAGAAAACAATCTTCTTCTGAGATTACTTTGGTATGAATAACTTTATATGAAGTGAGCTTATACAACCGTTTCACTGTTTGCTTTGCTCAAAGATCTCTTAGATTTTTCTGCCATTACTAAAACCTGAGGTCGCACATGAAGATATGATGGCACAGGTTGTTTTCGTCTGGTAAACGTGCGAACGAGTTTTTTCCAAGTTCGTCTAGGTCCTTTACTGGACCATGTCCACAAACTAGTAGTAAAGCCCATTATTTGAGACATAAATATTTTCAGAGTAAAAATTTCTACATTGGGTCGTGCAGAAGACCCAGCAGCAATCCAACTGTCACGATTCATATATTCATATACATCAGATCCTAACACACATAGTGCAGGAACAACGTACAACACAGCAAATATACATATGCGTACTGATAAACCAGCCACTTTTTCAGAAACTGGTGGAGAGATGGTTGGTGGAACAACATGAGAATATTCTTTGGCATGACACTTGTTTGGAAGCAATCCCAAGGACAAAAACACTACACCTATGAGCAAGTATGCAGAAGATGGCACAATAACATAAAAAAGAAGGTTTTGGGTACTTTGGTTACCAACATAACAACTACCAATAAGTTCATCAGCATCAATAACTCTGGTAACAAGAGCAACTATTGTCAATGAAGAGGGTACGGTCCATGCGAAAAGATGATAATATGTACTGTAGCGATCAATAACATCTGGCCTCCACTTTAAGGATACAGATAAATACCATGTAACACAAAGAATTACCCACCATCCAGCTGCAGCCATACTGAAGAAGAAAAGCATGACAAATATGACAGTACAATTTACATTATCCAAACCTTCCTGTATAAGAATGGCAGCATCATGTTGAGTATCCATGTGGCAGGATGATTCGTAACGGCCAGCTAATAGGCGGACCAAGTATGCGACTGAGCAGGCATTGTAGCAAACACTAATAAAAACAATTGCTCCTTCAGGATACTGGACACGAGATTCATCAAACAGTATAACAATTATTGTAAATAATGTAGTGATAAAACATGTGCAAGACCAAATGCCAAGCCAATAATCAGCAAAAATTTTGTTATCTGGACTGAAGTTGATATCAGCTGAACACAAAGCAGCACACCTTTGAGTACGATTAATGTAATAATAATACTCGGAGAAACGTAAATGTTTACATAGTCCATAATTCTGATAATACATTCTATTCATAGGAATTTTCATTTGATCTGTGAATGTATCATGGTTCCTTATGATACTAGGGCGCCTATTTCTATTCCTATTTCTAGGACTTGCGTCAGATCCTTTAGGATCAGCAGGTCCTTCCATGCACATATGCTTGTCGTTATTTTGTGGAGGAAACTTCGAACAGTTCAATCCAGTCGGCCAAGGAAATCCAAATTCTTGAAGTACAGGTTGACAATTATCACGAACATCTTCACATAACGAGCGGCATGGTCCAATAGGTACAGGTACTTTTTCAGTACACATAGGAACATACACCGAACACAAGAAAAAACGTAAACGAGCTGAGCACCCGTACTGAATTAATGGTGTAAATGTTTGCAATTGTAATTCGGCATCTTGTTGAAGTTCGTGACCAACGAAATTCGGCATTCCTGTTACATTGTAGCCTAAATGCTTGCATGTGTCTATGCGAATCGGTTCACATACACGATCCAATGCATCCGAACAGGATATCGTTAAACAACACACCAGAAGAGAGACGATGAAACATTTGCTCAAATTTGCCGCGCTGGCCATTTTGGTACACTTGCTGCTGACCAATAAATGTACTGATTTATTAAAGCAGCATCTCTAAATGCAACATCCAAGTCGAGAACACGCGCGATGTATTTTTACCAAACCTTCGTATTATCTTCCGCTCTCACTTCAACCGCCAACTCTATAATGGCGCCACTAGTACTGGCAGCAGACAACAACCAACTTTCGACGTTGACCTGACGCTGCAGACTACTTGCCCTGCTGGCTGGAGGCCACTAACAGGCCATTATCTTCAACCAATTGGAGCACAGCATCCAAAGATCGAGCTACGCCCAGCGCAGATTCTCAACTAAGGGGGGATAAGGAAGATAAAAACTCAGCATGGCGTTTTTCATTCCTTGTTCGAAGTTTCCCTCCCCCCCCGGGTCTTCGTCCCTGCTAACGAGCGGCTGATGTATCGGGTCATCTGTCGACTGGCTGACCTTGGTGCAGACAAGAGAGTTGCTCGCCTCCTTTTCTCATTCCCTTTTATTTACTTTTTCTTCAGTTATTCAAAGACTAGTTTTTTAATGGGTAGTGAATGTAGTGATTGCCGTAAAGCTTTTTTATTTTACTTTCAGCATAAAAACATTGCAAAATGTGCAGCTCTGAAAGCCTGCCCTGTCTTAAGACTAAATATTTACTTTTTAGATTTTTGTTTTTCTTTCGAGAATATGGTTTCTGAGAATCAACAAGCGGTCAACGAGCTTATTCGCATCAATTATAGAGAATGAAAAAATATAAAGAAACTTTAAACGTTATAAAAATTTTCAGTGACGATTTTCATTGCTATTACTTCGTTCTCGTGCAAAATTGCGCTTAGTTCACGTATTAAAGAAAAGGGAGCAGATTATGAAACAATGAATCTTTTGAAAAAAAGATAAGGAAAATATAATTATTTTCTCAAGCTCTCAAGATAACAGCGAGAAGTTTCTTCAGTAATATGAAGTTTATATGGATCTTAAAGTGGTGTTAAGGGGAGGGAGAAACAGAATTTTCAATTAATAGGAGAGATTAAGTCCCTGAATTTTCTCAAAAAGAAAGCACTAAAAAGAAAATGTTAACTTAGAAAAATAAATCAAATTAGTTAAAAAATTTAAGAAAGGAATCTTTAGTAAACTGGAAATAAAGCAAAAGGAAGTTTAACATAATTTTATCCAAAGAAAAAACTGTCTAGCCAAAAAAGGATTTTAATGAGCCCAAACTTCCTACTGGGATATATAACAATAACGTTTAGTAAAGTTGAGTATTGTAGTTTATTATAATATGATATTTCTGATATTTTAATGAAAGAAGGCTTTCATGACGACTATTTTTCACAAATAGTACTTTTTATAAGTTTTTATATTTTTTGATTTATTTAATTACAAACTGATGAATTTTACAGTTTTAAACATGTTTCCTAATTAAATACAGAGCGCGTTTACACATTTTTAGAACGATTTCGATGAAGAATTTTAAAGAGGTAAGTGTTTTGGAATAAAAATATAACAACAGCTTGTTACTTGAAATGAGAAATATCATATGCTACTTTTAAATTTATACTTATTTCAAAATTTTGCATGTAAAAAAGCAGGACTGAAGTATATAATTTTTGCGCTTTCCGAACAAAAATATTATTCCATTATTCAAAATCGTTGTAAAATGCATGGTATTAAAACTTTTAAGTGCAAATCGGAAAGGCAAAAAAAGTCAATCGCAAAGTCTTTAAATACATCTGTAGCAACAATGCATAAAACAATAAAACAAGATTCACAGCTTAAAGTTAAAAAGCATTATGTTCACAAACTTTTGCAGAGGCATGTGGCATTTTGCAGAGGCATGTGGTTCTCTGTATAAGAACTATTTAGCAGGAGATAAATGGAAATATATTGGGACATTAGACATACACTGTGTGATGAGTACATCTTTCATGAAGCATGGATTTACCTAAATGACTGCTTGAAAAAAAAATAACGATTTTAGTTTTGGAAACAAAGAGAAAAATGTACAAACTTGGTTCCATCAATGTAAAGAAAATTTCAGGACGGAGTTTATGATTGTCGCAGGAATCTCTTACAATTGAAATTGAAATTGAAAATAAATGTGGAAAATCAGTTCAACGTACTATCAAAGGAAAGTTTTATGTCAAACATTTACAGAAGAAATTTCTTTATCCTAATGACGTGACTTTCAAAGAGTGAAACTTCATCAAGGCAAAGCAACAAACCATATTTCGAAAAGTACCACAACATTCCTCGAAAAAATTAAGTCTGATAGAGGTATTTCGTATATACCTTCTGAATGTATTTCTGCAAAGTCCCTAACAGTTCACATATGGACTGTTGTGTTATTGGTTTCTTGAAAAGAGCTCTTTCTCAGAGCAAACCCACCACAAGTGATCAACACTAGAAAGTAGTGGAAGAGGAATGAAAATCACCATGCCGACTTATAATCCAGAGAAAAGGCTGTCAAATCGAACATTTAAAAATACTCTTTAATCATTAATTAAACGGCCTCAAAATCGTTCTAAAAATGTTTAAATTCCCTCTGTATATATATATATATATGTCTTAATGTGGAAATATGTACATTTTTGTGCTTTAATAACATCTCATTTCTCATAACAAAACTGAGAGTCACTTATGTTCAGGAGGCAGGAGTGCTATTGTTTAATTTGATCTTAGTGCTTTAGCGCTATAGTTTATAAACTCCAAAGCTGTAGTTTAATATGTTTTTAAACCATCTCGATCAGAAGTAATTCAACGCTGGATGTCAGCTTATTGGGATAACAAATAAATGTGCCTAAAAATAAATACCTTACAAGCTCTAATTCTAATAACCAAGCATACATTTTTCTTTGCTGTTTGATAAAGTTAATTTAAAATAAGATTTGCCAAAATCTTAATTTTAAATCTCTCTCTCTCTTTTTTTATTTATTTATTTATTTATTTATTTATTTTTTTTTTTTTGTGTGTGTGTGTGTGTGTGTGTGGTTTGTTTGTTTGTTTACGAAACATTTATTAATCCATACATTTTTGGATAAGCAGTAGCAATCATATTTTAGAACTCAATATAATTGCAGTTCGGAGCAATTTATTATAACATCCTCTCATTGTAATATGCTCTTCAAGAATTACTGAAAGTCTTTAGATTAAAAAAATAATTTAAAAATAATTTAATACTGTGGAGAGTTTTTAATTCGGCGGATTAAAAGCCAATTAGAAATAAATAAGCTTCTTCAAAAAATAAAATCGAAATAAAAATCAAGTCATGTAGTGCCCTCTGTTGGCTAGAAAAACATTTAATTTCAGTGTTTACTTTTTACGTCGTGCTAAAACTGCGTATTTCAGCCATCTTTACTCTTGCAAAACCCTTAAATTAATATTCACAGCTTAGGAAAACATAAAATTAATTTAAGCTATTTTTATATTTTTCCTTCTCTTATAAACTTTAAAAAAAGAAACATAATATTCCATTTTATAAAAGATGCCTTTATCAAAACTCTGGTTTTTCTGAAATTAGTGAACGAAAGCAGAAAAGCGATATGGAGATTATAGACCTCGATAAGAGTTTATCATTAAAAATTATAAGTTGAAGAGTCATGCCTATTACAACAAATGCGATCTGATTTTTTTCAGATTTCATTTTAACACTTGAAACAATTTTAACTGAAATAGTTACGATAGGCCTACTAGTTTAAGAATAAATCCTTAGCAATTCGAGATACAGATCATATATTTAAAATACATTTAAAATAGGCTGTATAAAAATAGCACCGCCAAAAGACTGGAAAAATAAACTTACTATGATATGTTTCCATCATAAACTAATGCTGCGTTACTTCTGAGTTTATTTAATTAAGAAAGACTTAATTATTTATTCAAACCGCAGTTGTGAATATTTTGGTACTTTTTCCCAGATAACTCGCGCTTGCAAAAGATACTTTCAACAGTGAAATGGCAACAATTTTTTGTTTGCCATTATTCAAAGTTCGTATAGTAGAAACAAGAACTTTTTCTTAGGGGCGTTAAAATTTAAAGCAAAATCTTTTATTACAACTAGCGACATCCAGAGACATTTTTATGTAGTCACGGAAGTCATCAGGAAGACTCTGCGTTTTAAGGGACTGTCAAATAATTAATTAATTTTTTAAAAAAATGATAACCACATCTCATGTCTTAAGATGGGAGAACCCAAAAATCTTAGTATAGTTCGCTTCGTAAATCTGAAACTGAAGACGTGCAAAGAGTAAAACTATTTTTAATTTAAAAAATAATATTTTTCAAAAGTAAATATTTTTATAAGCAATTGTGTTTAAATTTTCTAAAGTTTTACGAAATTCTTCACCTAGTAACAGAACAAATGCACAAATCCCAAAATTCTTTTTAAATTTAGCATTGAACATATTTCTGCTCGAAAGATTTGAAGGTTGCTTCTCATTCCTGATCAGCATCTATGTGAATATTAAGTCAGTTCTGCGCATTTTAGTCTACTAAGTGTAATGATACTTAATTAAAATTTAGTTTCGTTTAAATTTTTATTCTATTCAGGATATATTTATGAATTTTAAAATAACTAAAGATGGACAAAACAACTCTTTTCACTCACTGAACTGAATGAATTCTTTTTCATAACTCATCACTCACTAACAATAACCTAAATGAAAAACATCGAGAACGAGGAATGAACCAAGAGCGGTTAGCAAGGGTGGAGCGAATAGCGGTATTGGCTGTGACTCCAAATTAATCTTTATTTTTACAACTTTTGTTTCATCAAATAACATCAATCCACGAAACGAAATAAAGATTATAAATAATCTTTATTTCGTTTTTAGCAAAATGTAAACTACTCTTTAGAACAATATCATTAATAATCTTTTGTTGCCATTCCAAGAACAACAAAAATTGAATAATCTTTTTGTTGCCATTCTGAAAACAACAAAAAACAAATAAAACGATATTAATCAGTATTTAAAGTTTCTGTATATAAGTTCAAGCCACAACAGCGGAAAGAATCGAAAGAGCAGTGGGATCAAACGCTAACTACTCAAACTAATGTATTTCAAATGTAGTTTTGACTTTCCCTAAAAACCTTCTTTCGACTTAGAGCTAATAATAAAATTCTGGAATAAATCTAAAATTTTAGAAAAAACATTCAAAAAATTGAGAAATGATAAAAATTAAATTAACTTTTAACATGGGAGAATAAGTATCGAATCTAATTTCTCTGGCACGCTTCCAACAACAGCTGTCGGTAGAGGAACTTAAGCACTCCTTTTTTTTTTTTTTTCCCAACCCCGAATCAGGCGTTTGCTCGCTTGGTAAAGTGGATCAGTTCGAGAACGAATAGCACATTTCTGTTCCTAGCACGCTTCCAACAAGAGCTCTCACTGAACTGTAAAGGAGCTACCAATCCATTTCATGGAAGCAAATGTTCATTCAATCAGTAAAGTTATCAGGTTCAATGTTCCGTCTTACTTTCTTTGGAAACATGCAAACAGGAACAGGAGCTTACTAAAGCTATGTTCAATAAATGTGGGAAGTAGACAGGATACACAGGAAGGGTATACGAAACCCTTTATTTTTTACTCTTTACAATAATTTCCGTACTTCGGAATACAGAGACCAACTACTTGTGGTCTGAACGTAAGAATATAAAAATATTTAACTAAACTCTAACTTAACTTTGGAATAATAAACGTGGAAGATTGGCCTTATATTAACAGGAAGCCGTATGTAGTACAGAGAACTGTTAACACTACAATACGTTTAAAAATTATCACGAGGATTAAACCTCTGGCTTGGAAGGCAACCAGCAACTGAGTAAAACTTCTAAGGCAAGCGGCCTGCTTCGACTAACTCCTTCCTCTCTCTCGCTTGGCAAAAAGCCACAACTTAAGTACTTGGCGTTCGCCAGACAAATTTTGCATAAATAAGTTAACGCTTTTAATTCTGGCCGGAAGTAGAAAATAAGAAGTGATAGTAAAGATTTAAAATAAAATAAACGTTAGTAAAACTTAAGATCCTTACAAAGTGAATCTTTTTACTTCCTTGTACGAAGTAAAAAGGAAGTATTGTAATCACGAAAAGTTTCAGGCAGCATATTTCAACGAAAATATCCATTTTGACCGCTATCGAATGCAATTTAACGATGTTTTTGCGTGACATCTGTACGTAAGGACAGAATAAAAGACTCTTTTCCTCCAAAAAAATTATAAAACTGCTTTAAAATGAATTCTGAAGAGAATTTTTCGTGGCGTCTGTACGAACGTATGCACGTACGTATCTCGCATAACTCAAAAACGAGTAGCCTCAGAGCGTTGAAATTTTGTATATAGGACTGCTATAACATGTATATGTGCACCTCATATTTTGGTTGCAATCGGCCCCATTAAACGTATATAAATATATTTATATACATATCCACTCTGTTACTCGGTTCAGTAATCTCAGTTTCTTTACTCTTATATGTTTGTAAATCGTACATTTTTGCTTTAAAAAAATTAAATTATGTTGTTCTTATCTTCCGTTTAAGGTTTTTTTATGCCTTTCCTAAATCTGGAAGCAATATTTGTACAATTATCAACAATTTAATAATAATTTCTTTTATACATCGTTCTAGCTTTACTATAGTATTTGAATAGAGCATGTGGCAACAATAAGATAATTCTTCAAATGATATAAATTTTGTGCATTCTGAGTTATAATATGAACGAAATATTAAGTGAACCTAGCGCCGAGTGTCGCTACAGTAAACAAATATAGTGAATTTTAAAGAGTGCATTTATTCTATTGTGGTTTATGCGCTGTCGGCGAAGTAGATTTAACTCAATCCAATAAATTTAAATGAAATGCAAGAAAAAATGCGTATAATTTAATATTCCGTACAAGGAAGTCATGTGGTGTACACATCAGATTTTTTTAAAATCATTTTCGGAACAGATAGTCCAACACTAAAAATAATTTTTTCGCATTACTGCGAAACTTGTTTGTTTTTATTAACTTTTCATTCATTCATTTGAGGTTTTAAATTTTGTAAAAATAAATATCCATATCTTGATGAAAATATATTATAAAATCCTGTCTTTTCATTCTTCAAAAGCCATGCATTTTTTTTTTTTTTTTTTTTTTTTTTTTTTAAATGCTGTTATTCTCCTACAAAGTTTTTCTTGCAATTTATATAGCAGGTATTTCCGAAATAATCACCCGATTTGAAATGCGTATATTATGAAAAATACTCAAGATAGAAATTAAAGATTAATCTTACATTACATGGTTATTCATAAAGTCTTTTTGCAAACCAAATCAAAGGCGCTCAGTAAGTCCGTCTTTGGATGTATTGCGTATGTCTATACGGTAGTCAAATTCGTCCCAAACTTTTGCAAGCATATCTATCTCCATTGCTTCCACGGCTGTTGTTATGCGTATTTTCAGTTCGGCTATTGTAGGTGGAAGTTGGAGGCACATAAACAGAGTCTTTTATAACCCCCCACAAGAATAAATCACGCACTAAGAAGTTCGGCAATGTTGGAGGCCGATGACGTTCAACTGAATCGTCAGGTTCCGAACAGACGATCCATCGTTGAGGAATGGGATTACTCAATAGTTATCAAACGTCCAAACTCGAGTATGGTGGTGCCCCGTTTTGCTGGAAAACGAAGTCATCTGAATCGGTTTCTAATGGAAAAAAAAAAAAAAAAAAAAGGACCATACACCATTTTCCGAGAAACAGAGCCTAAAATATTAACTTTTGTCGAGTGTCTCTCACGTCATACAATTTGACGTCGCATTTTAACAATGTGCCGGTTGACCTTAGACACTTAGACGAAAAGTAGCCTCGTCACTAAACACGAAGCGTGTTAAAAATTTGCCATCTTGTGACACATTCTGTATAAAGAATTTGCAGCAACTGAATTCTACATGGTTTAAAAAACAAACGTTGCCGCAAAACACGCCAGACAGATGTTGCAGGAATATCAAGTTCCCTAGCTGCACGGCGAGTGTATTTCTGTGCGAAATTCCGTCGGTTGCGCTCCACATATTTCTTTGACATGTGGAGACGGTTAGGTGATTTTCCTTTAAACAGAAAACCTGTATCTTGGAATTGTTTACACCATAGCCGAATGCTCTGAGCGTTAGGATTTTGAATACCAGAGTGTTGGAGATGGAAATCACGTTGAACGGTTGTTACAGACTCACACTTCGCTAAGCGTAGACCACAAAAATATTTCTGTTGCGCAGAAGTCGTCTAGACAAACACTGAAGTGGAGGCAGAAGCAAGAGCATCACCGCTACCTGTCGCGTACTGCATGAAACTCGAGAATTCCCTCTTTCTGCTATATATTATTCGATTAAAACGGATTAAAAGCTGAATATTTATGTTTTTTAAATCGTGTGATTCTTTTTAAAACACCCTACATTTTCTTATTTCATCCTATTATAAACGTAACGGCAACTCCATTATTTTCAGTACCCGCTAAGTGGAATATATACTGGTGTCCAAAAAGTCAGCATAATTCGTATAATGCGGAAGACCCTGAGTAAGTGTTAATTAAATTGCTCAAAATCACTTGTCGAGTATCATTATTTGAAGGCGAAATAGTGCGCATATTCAGAACGTTTCAGTTGACAACGGTATGCATGAAACATGTATGCATTTTAGAAAGAGTATAAAACTGTTTCACGTGCCATACGGAGCTGAGGCAAATTATGAGCAACTGTTGAGCTGAGAAGCGAGTTAAACTATCAAAAAGGCCGAGGGATGGCACATAGACGCCAAACTGGATATGTTTTTGAAATCGACCTCGAACCGAAGTGTCTCAAATTTTGAATGGGCTTCAGTGTGTGATCTCAAGACTGTGGCAAAAGTTTCACAGTACGGGGGATGTTACCGGACGATGTTACCACTGACGTCGGTCAATAACTGCGCGACGCAGAGGGACAGTTGTGTCACAGAACTCGGTTCAGCGCTCAGCTGCGACAGGAGTCCGAGTTTCGAGGAAATCTGTTTATAGGAGACTCCGCCCAGTTCAGGATTTACATATAAGCTACACAAGCTGTAGCTTAGGGCCCCCGATTTCTTGGGGACCCCCAAACCCTGTAGATATCCGATAAACTTATTTATCACTGACATATATATAATATCTGAACTTATAAAGGGCTTCATATTTCAGATAGCTTAGGGGCTTATCAAGTCGAAATCTGGCTGAATGTTTGTACGCTTCTGTCACATTTGAAATTCCATTTGAAACGGAAAACCCTTGTTAAATTAGGAAAATTAATGCCACAGTGCACTAAAAGGAAAAAGATCCAGCAGTTTCTTCCAAAAGTGAATGAAAAATATACCAAAAAGAATCGTCAGCTTCCAAAATGTATATCCAGTCACGATTCTTTCCCGTGGCACATATTCATTTGATAAATATTTCCTCTACAGAAATGTGCGTAGCTGAGGAAAGAGCAGACGCAAATCATTACGTCTTTAAATGTCCTTCAACATCTGAGTTTTATATAAAGAACTTGGCTTTCGTGAAATACTTGATTTCTTTTCAAGCGACCGCTTTGGCTTTATAAGTGCCATTGCGAGAAATAAGCATGCATGCATGTAAAGAACTCAAATAATAACGAGCTCGTTTGAAAATTATAAGTGATAGAAGCTAAGATATAAAAGGTTTCTAAGATTTTTCAAAAGATACCTGCGTACCTGATAGCAAAAATAAATTGTATTATTAAAAATTAGCAACATATGGGACAGAACTATGCTATGTCTTAGATTAATAATTCGATAAAATGATATATTCAGAGGTATGAATTATAGATGTTTCGCTATATGTGTTAACATAACATTTTTACCCTATTATTAATACAGCTGTATCATCGAGATTCACAAATTAATTCATTGTATCAAGAAAATAATACCATCTGTATAATATATATGCATGTTTAATATATTCCTAAATGTGACAGCATTGATTAATGGAGCGTGATAACTGATGGAAAGTCTATAACAGCTCTGTACAAACCCAGTTAGTTCGGTCTGTTGCTGTTATTCTCTTATTATGTATTTATATAACTCAGTTGCATAAACTACAAAGACCTCATTGTCTGAGGTGCGTAGGATGAGTTGCTAAAGACTGCAGAAAATGGAGCTTTATATCGGAAGGGTTCTGATGCGGTCACTCCTAGTTCTTATAGAAGCTCTTAAAGTAAGCGCAAAAACAATACCTGGTGATTTATTATGACGGCCTGGTGTTTCCATTAATTTTATCTATACCGGTTAAGTACCATTATTTATTACGTTCTTAGAAACACTGTTCACTTTTAGAGGCGGTCGTTTACTAAAGGCGGCTGCATAAGAAATTTATTTGATTTTTATGTTCATTTAGGGAGGAAAATATACCCATATAGCACAAAAACATCCTTGGGATATCCTGAGGATGTTGCTCGCGGGATATGCGCACATCCTCAGGGCATCCCGGAATATCCCTCGAACCTCCTGAACACCTCCTCCCGAGTGCTTAATGTCACATCCCAGTATATCCTCAGGACATCCTAACTAAGTCCCATCGACAGCGTACGAGATCTTATTACGATATAAACTCCTACTTACTACTACATCCTCAGGACACCCCGGGATATCCCACTAACCTCCTAAACACATCCCATTATATCCTAAAAGCATCCTATCTATGTCCCATCGACAGCGTATGGGATATTATTAGAATTTAATGTCCTACTTACTACACCCTCAGGATATCCCGTAATATCCCAGTTTCTTCCTAAACTCATCTACCTGAGTTCTTAATATCACATTCCAGTATATCCTTAGGATATCCTATCTAGGTTCCACCGACAGCGTATGGGATGTTATCAGGATTTGAAATACTAGTTACAATATCCCCTTAACCTCTTCCTCTTAAATACATACTCTCAACTGCTTAATGTCATATCCCAGTATATACAGAGGAAACTTCGAGTGAAAGTATGTGAAGATGTTGTGATGATCTAAAACCTACTTATTTTACACAGATATTCTCAAATCCTTCTCCTATGGTTACTATGGAAAAATCAGAAATGTTCAGAATATTTATACAACTTATTTTTAAATCTGAATTTCTGAATATATTAAAACTGAGCAAGGAACTTAAAACAAATTATTAATACAAAATGTTATAACAGAAAATTTTGCTTTTATTTTTAAGATATTAAAAATCTTTCGATCATTTTTAAACATCCAATAACCAAAAATTCAAGTATTCATAATTAAATTATTTTACAAAATGAGTTTAGAACATAGCGAAAGATAATTATGCTGACATTAATTTTTAGTGAGTAAAGCTAATGATTATAACAATTAAAACAGAAACTAAAATTAGTTACTAATTCGTTTCTTTTTAAAAACATTTATATGATATAATAATTTATGTACCAGCTTTTGTCCGGAATAAATAGATTGGTGAAGAATCATAAATGTAGTCGAAGCTTAAATTATCAGACGATAAGTTTAAAAAACAGGATCCATTTATTATATTTCAGGGGAAATAGCAATTACAAAATTCTGATCTCCGGAATAAATAAAAAAGAATTACTAATAACTTTTTTGTATGAAGTTTACTGCATCATGACATTTAAGAAAAGCCCCCGATATTCCTTTTGCGAGTCCTTTTATAGCCTCTGGAAAGACGGAGCTTCCAAGAAATGACGTCAGCCAATCCAGTTCGCTTTAAATATCTCCAGAACATTCTATAACTGTACGTGTAGAAAAGGCGGGAAAAACAACTTGACTACGGGGGCTGTGAATTTAATTCCACGTACTTTCAAATAAGAGACCGTCGCCATTAAAAATGAAAAGAACATACAGTTAGAATTTTAAGTGTATTCTTGACTATGGAATTTTATTATTACAAATATATAATTTATTAACTATTGGATTATTTAGTATGTTATCTCCTTTGATAAATGTAGTTAGAATTCTGTTGAAATGAAGTAACTTATAAGCATATTTAAAAAATGAAAGAAGAATAAATTGAAAATAGAATAAAAAATAAATTGAAAATGGAAACTTTTAAAGAAGCATAATTAAAATTGAAAGTGTAATCAATAAACCAAGTAATTATCCTCATTGACCGGAAATTAGTTGACTTTTTAAGGGGAACAAACCAACTTTCGATCAATTAAAAATAATTAATAAATGCAAAGATATTTCGCCTTTTTCTCAAGTACGAATTAATATGACAAAAAGGTATTTTAGTAAGATGAGTTTAACCTAAGTAAGCAGAGCTTAAGTGAGATAAATTTAAGTAAAAGCACTGTATAGAATTCAGTAAGAAAGTGGCTGCTCCGTCAAATTTAAAAACAAATTTTAAAATCGTAAGATATTATTGTAAGATTAGTAGTATATTATTACATGCGAAAAATGCCCCCCGACACCCTCGCCTTTGATCATGTTAACTCAATGTAAACTTTGTAAAAATAATGAACGTAATGCAGTTTTGCAAAAACAATTAAACAAGTAAGAAAAGGTGAAAAATTATATTCACATAAGACAGAAAGGTATAGTTAAAAATGCATGGAAAGTAAATGTACATGATATACAGAAATGGCCAGAGGATGAATTAATTAACTTACGTGTTTGTTAGTGCTTAAAGCGAGGCAAGTTCGCTATTTGCTTCGTAGTTACAATGGAATTTAGAAGTCGAACCAGGATGGAGATAGGAGGAGCAGAGAGTATGAGTCATGTAATCAAGGCTCATGTTTTTACATCCAAAATAAATAGGGATTGAGGTAAAAGTCATTAAAATATCTAGAATATCTGCATTTTTTGGGTTGTACGGTCCGTAAGTACGTTCATCTGGAACGTGCAATGCGATGGGATGATTATTTAGAAATTCATACAGGATTTTTCCATTTTTGTTAGTCTTGCGACAGACCCACTTTTCGCATTTAAATCTCCTGCAAGAATTAGCTGCTCGTCCTCACAGTGGCGTAGCGAGGGGGGTGCAAGGGGGTGCATGATGCCCCGGGCGCAGCTTATAGAGGGGCGCCAAACCGTCTCCAAACAAGATTTTCCAGAAAATTTCAGCTTTTACTTTGATTGATTTCTAGAAAATATATTTAAAATTAATAACTATTGTAATATAATTAATTTTTTATTTTCTTGATTTGTCTGATAAAATGTGTAATAAAGTGCTTGCAGTACATCATCCAAAACGTTCTTTCTGACCACTTTATTTCTAAAAAGTAGAGATATATATTTAAACGAAATGCTTGTATATCTCCCGCTTTTTATTTGAAAACGATAACACGACCTTGTTATCGTTTTAAAATAAAAACACGACGTCCAAAATCCGATTCCATAATCTGGAAATGACATTTTTGGAAATTCGTAACGCTTCCGCAACAATGGATTGCATTTGACTCTCCTGTAAACGACTAATGGCCTTCCTGGCTACCGATTCAACTAAGTCATCTTGCTGAGACATCGTATATTCACTGCTACGAAGCACTCAACGCATGTGAATTGTTTTTAATCTTCTATTACAAAAGGAATACTGCAGGTCGCTTCTTACTCCTTATCTAAAACGCATAGTTTTCGACGTCACAGACTAAATTTGCATATTCCCAACTTTGCAAACGTTATAATTTTCCTTTATAATCTCTTCTATTTTCTTTTGTTCAAAAAGGTTATCGATTATATGGTCATTTCATACCGAACCCACAATATCCCCTAATTGTTTTGAGCAGTGAAAGTGACTGTATGACGTTACTCCGCAGTAGAAAAGAAACGGAACCTAAGACTCTACTACAGAATATAGAGAAAATGTTTTTCCAAACCTAAGAGTCGCACTTCAAATACTACTTACTATTTCATTATCAAATGCTAGCTATGAACGTTCGTTCAGCAAATTAAAATAAATTTTCACATATTTATAATCAACGATGGAACAAGATCCTTTAAGTCATCTAGCATTTTTAAGTGCGGAAAGAGAAAAATTTGAAAGGATCGACTTTGATGAAGTAAAGGATAAATTTGCTTCATCCAAGGTAAGAAAAATGTATACAAAATAATTAATTTTATTCATGTATTATATTAATATTAATAAATATAAGAGTCCGATCAAGTCGAGGTACACGTGATTGAAGCGAGATGAGGACAAATTAAAATTTTTAAGTTGGCTGGTGGTGTGTCTGACAATTTTAGATCTTTGGCACTCCAAGCACGAACGTGTCCGGTTGGCTATCTCCTTTTGCATGCTAGGCCATACAAAATGTTGAGATATCAGTTTCCTCGAAACCTTGATGCCAGGATGTGGCAGACGACATAACTGACTAAAAATGGCATGGCGAAATCCGGAGGGAGCATAAGGTCGAAATCTTGAATCCTGAACATCACAATAAAGTGATTTTCCAGGTGACAGCTGCATGGGTTGCAAGTTGAGATTGGTGGAAGATTTGCTTTTCAAGAGGGTTTGTAGATCTGAATCCCGGTGTTTTTCATCCGCAAGGGCAGCAAAGTTTATTGGCGAAGGAACGGCTAGTTCTTCAATACGAGACAGGATGTCTGTACAATATTCTGCGAACCCGCAATATAATGGATATCTGTTGAAAATTGCCCTGTGAAGTCTAGGTGTCTCATTTGACGAGGAGAAGCTTTATCCGAACGCTGTTGAAAAGCATAGGTTAAGGTTCTGTGAATTGTGAAGATCATACTAGCATATGTCTCTCTAGCATATGCCGAAAATATTTGACAACTTCATAAATTTCTAATAATTCGCGATCGTAAGTGCTATATCTGGTTTGTGCTGGTGAGAGTTTTTTAGAAAAATATGATGATATGATAAGTGGTTTCCATAATTCTTGATCTTTCTGTTTTAAAACTGCTCCTATACCTGCTGTTGATGCGTCAACGTGTAGAGATATTAGTTTATTTTTTGGAAGCAGAAGAGATGAAAAATATGCAACGTCTCCGCCGGGAATCGAACCGCGGACCTCTGGAGTACTGGCCCAGCCTGCAGAACCACTACACCACGAAGGCACGCTAGGAAAGCGGGAGAAATACATTATATGCTCCCCTTTTTAAAGGCCGACTGGGGATTTTAGGTGACCCAGTCGCTAAATCCTGGGTGTGGAGAATCCTCATTCCACACCCCTTTTACTTCGGGCGCCACTGTACAGACATTAGGATATTTGGAAGCAAGAGAGATTGAAAAATTAGCAACCGCCTTCACCGGGAATCCAACCGCGGACCTCTGGAGTACCGGCCCAGAGTGCAGATCCACTACACCACAAGGCACGCTAGGAAAACGGGTGAAATACCTTATAAACGTAGAGTGATAATGGTTTAGATGCGGAAGGATATTGCAAATTTGTTGCCGAAATTAAATCATTTTTGGATTTTCGGAACGCTTCGTGAGATTCTGTGGTCCAGGTTATAACACGTTTATCATTTTGCTTGATTCCAACGAAAAAAGAATTTAGAGGTGTTTGTATGGTTGCTGCCTGAGGTAAGAAACGTCGATAAAAATTGAGCATAGCAAGAAATCTTCTTAAGTCCTTCACTGTGTAGATGGTTCGGGCATATCGCGGATAGCGGTGACTCTATCTGGAAGGGGTCGAGAGGAAAACGCCATCAGAGGAAATTTCATGACCAAGAAAGGATACACTTGGTTGGCCGAAAACGCATTTGGAAAGATTTAAGACTGACACTGTACCTTTGAAAACGTTAAAAAACTGTTCTCAAATGTGATAGGTGTTCTTGCTCTGAAGAGGAGGCGATTAAGACGTCATCAAAATAAGGTACACAAAAGTCGAGGCCGTTTAACACCTGATTCATGAAGCGTAGGAACGTTTGAGTAGCATTGCATAAGCCGAAAGTCATGACCGGAAACTCAAATAGTCCAAAAGGCGTAGTAACCGCAGTTTTTGGAATATCAACTCAGTTAACGGGCACTTAGTGATACGCCCGCTCAAGATCAATGGTTGTAAAAATAGCTTTTCACTCTAAAACTTGCATACAATCTTGAATGTGAGGGACTGGGTAACGATCAGGAATTGTAGCTGCATTTAACCAGCGATAATCGCCACTTACCATTTCGTTTCCGAACTAGATGGAGCGGACTGGCGCATGAACTTTTTGAAGGAAGGCAAATTCCCTGTTCCATCATGTATTGAAATTCTTCTTTGGCGGCTTTAAGCTTGTACGGAGGTAAGCGTCTTGATTTAACGGCAATCGGAGGTTGGTAGTTTCAATATAATGTAATACTTCGTGCTTGGGTTTGGAAATACCCATAACTGGGTGCGTGTTTGTAGGGAATTCTCTGAGAAGTTGATGCCATGGGGAGTTACCCGAAATCAGTTTAATGCTCAAATCTTGACTATTGCGAATTACTTCCGGATAAGTTAAGTTGGTTGTGGAATCTATCAAACGGCGATTCTTAAGATCGACAAGCAAAGAAAATTTTTGAAAAAAGTCAGCGCCATTAATAGGGCATGAAACAGTAGCAATAATGAATGGCCATTGGAAGTTGCGGTGCAATCCTCAATCAACAGATATCAGGCGTTCACCAAAAGTTTGAATAGGAGTTCCATTTGCTACATAAAGTTGTAACTTGGTAAGGCGCTTTTGTTCGTGAAAATGTGGTGGAACGACAGAGACATCAGCCCCGGTGTCTACAAGAAACCTTAAGCCCGCTTTCGATGACAAAAAGGCGTGCAAAATTCCGGCCGCTGTCGTTCCCAACTTCGAGCAACGGCCCTTCTCGTTTCCCTGGTTGACACGGTGGGTGGCATTTGTTTGCCTTGTTTCCAAATTTGCGGTGGTAAAAACCGGAGGAGGACTTTTATAACGTTTCCTCAGTTGGCTACGGCGTGTATTTCGACCACGTGATGTGGAACGGTTGCGCTGAAAAGGTTCAGCTTGGATGACTACTAACTGAGCAACCTGTTTAGACAAATCATTAATATAAGCTTGTAACGCCACAATACCTGGACCAGGAGCCTGCACTGCGTGTATTTGCGCTGGAATGGCCAGCTCGTGAATTTTATCAGCGATTTCGGGAAGATTTTTAAGTGGCTCGCTACTGGCCGCTAAAAAGGTTTGCATGTTAGATGGGAGTCTATTCATCCATAATATTTTAAGAATGTTATCCGTTAGGTTACCAGCGGCTAAGTCTGACATTTTAGACAGCAAGTGAGAAGGCCTCATATCACCCAACCGTAAATCGTGTAACAGCTGCTCGATTTTAACTGTCTCGGATTCTTCATAAACAGAAATTAATTTTTTTTTTAAAGACTTGTATTTGTCCGTCGCCGGTGGATTCAAAATTATTTCACGAGCTGATTGCAGTACCTCTGATTCTAACGCGGTGATCGCTGTATAAAATTGAGTTTCGTCGGCAGTAATGTGACTCAACTGCGCATCCAATTGAATGAACCATAACGATGGGCCTCAGCGAGAATAAAGGCGGTGTGTTACGTAATGCCGTCAATAAACTTCGGAAGATATCCACGAGACAGTTTTATGAATAACTTTGTTGAATGAACACGAGACTTTTAATGTTTTAATGACGCGAGTTTTATGTATCCTTTTTTTTTTTTTGTGGATGGCATCAGTTTTCGGCGTTGACATGCACGTTCTAATCCGTGTTGGCTTAGTGATAGAAGTGTTCTATGAATTTAATGTTGATATGGACCTGAATTGAGTTATATATTGTATTTGTGTTCTGTTTATTGAATAATATCCTAGTTCCTGCTTTACTGTGAAATTGTGAAAATTCTGATGTCGAGTATTAATAAAAGAGTTTATTCGTCAGGAAGCATGTGCAGAATTCAAGTAGATAAGATTAATTTCTTTATCTATAAATATTGAAATTGTAAACATATATTCTAATAGTAGACTCACTGTGTCTAATTATTATTAAGGTTTATATACGTATATATTAAGAACCTGTGCAGAACAACCGTTGACGGGTAGTCTCAGCGTAGTTCTGATATTTTTTGATAATATTTTCGTTACACGGTGGCTTAACTCCCACTCGCTGCAATTGCGAAGCAGCATCGTTGTCAAATACTTTAGATCAATCAAATATGCACAATAATATGTGTGTGTGTGTAATTATGGCAAAGCCTCGAGGGCTATCTGCCAAAAGGGAGGGATGCCTTCGTGGAGGACTTTCTAAGGGAAACTGGCTCGTATACACGTTACACATGGGGAAAACCACGAAAACGCCCATGCAACCAGCCCGTTCGCGGGATTTGAACCTCGGACCGAACTACCAGTGTTCAGCGACTTTACCGCTCAGCCGATGGTGGGCTGCACAATAATAATATGTATAGAAAAATAATCAATATGTATATAGTGACACAGTTTCTTGGTACTTGAAATCAGAGAAATTGGAGGCTCAAATGCAGCAGACGATACATATATCCGCTGAAATTATGACAGAAATATGTTGATTAATCGGAATGCGGCACAACGCTTGAAATGACAGGTAAAATGTCTTACTTGCATCTCATCACACTGGATAACTTACCGCTGCTCAGAATTTAGACATATAAACTCCGTATTCGTGCAACATTGAAGGTTGCTATTCGTAATAAATACGTGTCACCAATTATGGTAGAACAATTTTTTGAGACAGATCGTTAAATAATTATAACAGTTGAATGGAATAAATATTATTTTTGTTTTTGGTTGCTATGGGTTACCAGACTGGCAGAGTTGAGTTGTAGTATTCAAGTTGCCACATATCTATTTATCTATAATGTATATTAAACTTTTAATTGTTTAAAACTGTGCTTTTTAAAAACACTTATATGTAAAATAAATAACACCTTTTTAACTAATATCATTGTATGTCTGATTTTTCCGCCGACACAGATGCATTTCCGAATCCAAGGCTAGTGTAGTGCAGTTAGGTAGTGACTATTCTTAATATATTTTTGAGTATTTTATGGCAGATTCAGCATTTTATTATTATTTGCATTATTTTCTTATTACGAATATATTCTGTACATTATATTACTGAAATCTTTTTGTGTGGGGGGGCGCCAAAAAGGTATTTTGCCCCGGGCGCCAGATATGCTTGCTACGCCACTGCGTCCTCAGGTAAGGCATCAGTGAAAATGCTATCCGTAAGATGTTACTTTGAAGAATTACAAATCGGACTGAAATACATAATTCCCTAATGGACTAGCAATACAGACACAGTGACCATTTCATGACCGTCGTTACGGTCTTGACTTATTAAACATGACTGGAGCAAGTTACGAACATAAATTGCAGCTTCCCCACCTCGGCGATCACACCTGTAGGTGCGGTAATTTGGCACATTTTAATACGCAAACATGGCGTTGCGTAAGTCTCTGTGATTAAAACATTGTAATTGGCGAGAAAACTTTTCAATCCCCTAACTTATTGTGAATGCAACACGCATTCAAAAATGTTAATTTTATAGGGTCCTCGTGTGTAGTGTATTTATCCACTAAATTTAGGTTTTTGGGGATAATAACCGCTACAAGTTTTATCAGGTTCAGTGTTTCTCCTTACTTGCTTGGGGAACATTCAGGAACCTGACTCGGAACAGGGAGCTTACTAAAGCTATGTTCAATAAATGTGGGAAGTAGACAAGATACACAGGAAGGGTATACGAAACCCTTTATTTTTCACTCTTTACAATAATATTCCGGACTTCGGAATACAGAGACCAACCACTTGTGGTCTGAACGTAAGAATATAAAAATATTAACTAAACTCTAACTTAACTTACAATAATAACAAACAAGGGCCTACGTGGAAGATTGGCCGTATATTAACAGGAAGCCGTATGTAGTACAAAGAACTATTAACACTACAATACGTCTAAAATTATTAAGAGGATTAAACCTCTGGCCTGGAAGGCAACCAGCAACCGAGTAAAAACTGCTAAGGCAAGCGGCCTGCTTCTACTAACTCCTTCCTCTCTCTCGCTTGGCAAAAAGCCACAACTTAAGTACTTGGCGTTCGCAAGACAAATTTGCATAAATAAGTCAAAGCTTTTAATTCTGGCCGGAAGTAGAAAATAAGAAGTGATAGTAAAGATTTAAAATAAAATAAACGTTAGTAAAACTTAAGATCCTTACAGTTTGGCCAGGTTCTCAAAAACAGTCTTCGCTTCGTTAATAATATCCGTATATAAACCAGCTAAAAGTGCCTAGCCATATGATCGATTTTCTGCTACACGGCTAGAAAATAATTTTATTTTCTCCTTCTCCTTTTTGGGAAATTTTACACATTCCCTGAAGTTGGGTGTGTGTGCTTCGTTACAGTTGGCACATAGTTGAGGTAGATCAGTATTTTTATTCGGGCATTCAAAAGAGAAATGCCCTTCTTCCCATCTGACGCACTTAGGTGCATAATTACACCCTGTCCCTGTGTGATGAAATCCCTGGCACTTATGACATTGTAAGGTGCTAGAGCGTCCTTTATAATCCTGGACTCATTGTGTATTTCTTTTGATTTGGAAATTTTAGACATATCGATTAAAAAGAATGGGAGTTTAATTATGTTCCCATAACGTCTGCGTGTTAACTACCTAACAGATGTAATGGTACAATTTTTATCAGTGTGTTCCTTCTGAATTTCTGTTATACCAGTGTGTCTTAACAATCCTCTTATTACAACTTTGATGTCTTTATCTTATGGAAGTGTGAAGGAATGATGCTCAACAGTTGCATCTTTAAGTATGCGTACTACACGTCTGTAGGTTTCAGCATTCTGTGCAAATATCTTAATACCTTTAGGGACGCTGTTGCTTTTAAATTCAATATTATTTAAGTGCGCTCCTAATATTATTTCAAGTAACATTATTAGCTTTTTAAGTTATGGGGTAAATTCGTGATGTCTTAATAAAATATCTTTTTCTAAATTATCATCAGAGCTTTGATTTTGCGTTGGTGAGTTTGAAATTGTGTCCTTATTAACATTTGATCTGTTATTGGTCTAGTTTTCACTAGGTCCCTACTCCAAAGGTTTCTGATTGGTGGGGGCGAAGCTAACATCATTCATGATGTTAACAGTGATGGTGGGGCTAACATCATGAATGATGAAATGGTCACCATCACTAATTTCGCTCAAATAGGATTATCCGCCTGCATGTTACTGTCCTCTGAACCATTATCGGGAACTTCACTCAGGGCAGCAAAACTATTCGAAATCAGAATAATTGTTTTACTGTTTTTATGCTTCATGAGTAGCATCAATGTCATGTATTGTCCTGTCTCTTTTCCTTTTCACTGTATTAATACCAGGGCTAGTTTTAATAACACCTACAACGTCGTGTAACTAACTCACCAATGTTTCCATTACATTTATTTATGTACTTCACTAACCTATCCTTAAGCTGCAGGTGTAAATCTGCAGCCAAGTTGTCCTTGATTAGCTCATTTATCGAATTAACTTTATCAGCAACGAGCAGCAGAAAAAGCTGTTTATCACTATCCATATCCATAGTCAATCAGCCTCAATAGAATCCAATTAAAAGTCGGCAACCAAATCGCAAACGCAACCTGCGTCCTGGAAAGAAGCCTGCACTGGACGTTGCTTCTCCCCAGACAGATGGGCAGGTGAAGATCTGTAAGGCCCCTGTCAGTCCCCTAAAGCGAAAGCTTGGGGGTAACTATACAGACTGACAATTCAGCTCAAAAAGAGAAAAAACAAGAAATAAATTAAAAATAAACAATTATATGTCGGTAAGGTATATAGCAATTATTGATCTTGACGAGAGATGCAGTAGCAGTCAGACAATACGATGAATAACTCTTAACTGAGCAGCCGTAGAAAGCACGTGGTCGTGCGCCGTTTAGCATTAACTTAACAGGCCCGAGATCATACCTGTAGGTGGCAGAGCAACGTTGAGAGACAACCTTCATCAGCCACATTAATTGCAAAATTTCTAAAAAAAATTTTAACAGAATTTTCATGGTTAACAACCCCTCAATTCCAATGTTAAATAATGATCCTTATCATGCAGTTAACAGAATATTGCCTGGAGCCGTTCTTAGACATTTAGACTCATTATTGTTTTCTTTTATTGTGCTTTTATTATTTTACTTGTATGCTGTTATAAGCTGTTACAACATGTTATTCCTGTTTGTGTTATTATTTGTATTTTATTATTCAGAACAACCCTGTAGTTTTCTGTGCTCTGGTGCTTTTCTTACTTTCAGCCAATAGCTAAGTTTCCGCCTGCCAATCGTTAAACCTTCAATCCACTCGTACTATTTTACCCATTTTATCGCTCCCACTTCTCCATCGGTGCTTTATATACAAACGTCGACATCGACGCACATGCTTCATTTCGTATAGCCTTTATTAGGAACTTTTTGCCATCGTTTATTCACCCTAGAAGGTTTGCTACAAGGACTATTCTGCTTACTATGCGTTATTATATTATTTATACGTTATGTTTTCATGCTACGTTTATCACATATCTTGTTAGCCTGGGATAGGACTCTGGTCCAAGAACCCATGTTTCGTGGCCTACGGCCATCTAAGAAGACCGACGCTGAAACACTGAATACCTGAAGCGCTCATAGAAGCAATATAAAAGAAGACGGCCGGAACAAAGCATACATAGCGCATGCTAATCGCGGCAATAAATTGGAACTTGAAACTTCACTTTGTTTTCAATTTGCTGTTGTTCACAATGACGATAAGTTTCAGAGATCGCGCTTTGTTAGTCAAATTGTTTTACCAAAACAGTAATTCCGCAGTACTTACTGTACGAGAATTTGGGACTTTGAAGGGGATCCTAAAAGATCAAATGAATGTTGGAAACCTTTGGAAAATTATAACGAAATTTGAAGAAACCGGATCATTTTCTGTTCTATTGGAAGAGGAAGAATACCTGTTTCTGCAGAAGCAGTACAAGAGGTCGCGCTTTCGCTCCTAGAGCACACAGATTCAAACTTTCAGGTAGCACGAGTGTCCGGCGTATAGAAGAGGTGCTGGATAGACCACGTTCAACTGCCCATAAGATCTTGCGGAATATCCTCCGATATTACCCTTACTTTCACTACTGCTGCGGCTGCTTCTGCATGATTTTGACGCTCGA
Source organism: Stegodyphus dumicola (assembly GCF_044657685.1). Lineage (NCBI taxonomy): Eukaryota > Metazoa > Arthropoda > Arachnida > Araneae > Eresidae > Stegodyphus > Stegodyphus dumicola. Next base: position 220,264,275 of record NC_140769.1, on the reverse strand, counting down.
ATCCGGGTCTCACTTCAGCTTATTTCTCACTTTGAGGACGATTCATGGGCAGACGGACAGACGAAGAGCATTCTCATTTGGACGGTGCAGTGAATACTCACAACTGCCGAATTTGGGAATCTGAAAATCTGCGCCCTTTATTACAGGTTTATTGCATTCGCCAAAAGTAACGGTATGGTGTGGATTTTCTGCGTCATTTATTTTCGGCCCATACTTCTCCGAGGAGTTAAGTTCCACAGATCCAGCGACATGCTCGATCACCCGGCAGCGATATGCATCACTGTTAGAGAACGAAATTATTTCGCCTTTGCAAGCAAGTCAGTGCCCTCTTATCGTCAGAAACAGTTCTAAGATAAATGAATATTAAATTCATTTTATAATTCATTGGAAGGGAAAAAACATTTTGTTAGAAAAAATGCGCAACTCTCATTACGAAAGTGTTTGAAATTGAGGAATGAGTGAGTGAGTGAGTGAGTGAGTGATTATGGCGCAAAAACCAGAGATGATTATGACGCGCCAAACAAAAGATGAGATGATTATAATTGATGACATTAAAATTCAATAAATAAAAACAAGTAGATAAATGTACCAAATCCAGAGGATGAAGTCATATAAAAACAAGTTAAAAGCACATATTAACATTCAAGACACAGTCTTCAAAACAAATTACATTTGGTAATAAAAGCCAATCTCTTTTAAATAATAAAATAAATTAGAATTGACCTCTCTTCCGATTAAACGGTCGAGAGGTAAGTCACAGCTATTAAAATATTTCTGGCGAAGACTATTAAAACATTGACACTCAATTAAAATATGACGAACAGATAAACAAACATTACAATTAAAACAAACAGGCTCATTTTCAGCTTTAAGAAGATAGCTATGTGTGACTCTGGTATGACCAATTCTGAGTCGAGTCAAAAGAACGTCCTCTTTACGATTTCCAGGAAAATCCCAATGCTCAATTCTAGGTTTGATGTTTCTCAACTTGTTGTGATGCTGAACATCCCAAATTTGCTGCCATTTTTTTCGTATCTTTCCCTTGATGACACAGCAGATGTCTCTAAAAGGGATAAGGCGACTGGACAGTTCGACAGCAGATTTTGCCGCGATGTCTGCAAGCTCGTTTCCCTTTATTCCCGTATGCCCGGGAACCCAGCAGTACAGGATTTCATATCCTCGTATCATTAAATTTCTATGAATTTTGAGAACATCCACTACCACAGGATTCTGAGCGTTGGGAAAAGCTTCCAAGGATTTAAGAGCACTATACGAGTCTGTGTAAACTATGAACTTTTTGTGGCAGAGCTTTGCGATGTACAAAAGAGCATAATATATTGCAGTTAGTTCAGATGTTAGGACAGAGAAAGCATGGTGCAGGCATCTGCCCTCTATGTAATTTTCAAATACAAAAGCCATCCCGACATGATCATTTGACTTTGATCCATCTGTGTATATCGGATAATAACTGCTATATTTGTGCCTGTGCTCAGCGAAAAGTTGTCTGTAAACGATCTCGTTAGTGCTCGCCTTTACGTGATGTTTAAAAACATCAAGAAGCTGGATCCGTGAATTTTCCCAAGGTGGAATTTCAAAATTCTGTACTGCTTGGGGGTGCATATCAGAGAGGGAGAGTTCCTCAATGACAGGGCGAACTCTTAAAGGGAAAGTAGGAACACAGGATGGACGTGTTTCAAATAATGTGTTACACTCATTATCAAGTAAGCACAGCTTATTGGGATGTTCAGGTTGAGATAGAGTATTAAAATATTGCAAAAGGGACAATTGCTCACGCCTCAGATGAAGTGATGGTTCGTTACAGTCAACATATAGGCTCTGCACAGGAGAAGTCCTGAAAGCTCCTGAACAAATCCGCAGACCTTGATGGTGAACAGGATCCAGTTTTAACAAAACAGATGAGCGAGCGGATCCATAAACAACTGAGCCATAGTCCAGTTTAGAGCGGATAAGCGCTCTGTAAATGCGAAGCATGGAGCAACGCTCTGCACCCCAGGAGGTGTTCGCCAACACTTTTAAAATATTTAGTGTTTTTAGACACTTCTTTCTCAGGTTTAAAACATGAGAAAGGAAAGTCAATTTTCGGTCGAACGTCACTCCTAAAAATTTTACTTCAGGCGCAACTGGAATAATTGTACCATTCAAGTATAACTCAGGTTCAGGATGGAGACCTCGCTTCCTACAAAAGTGCACGCACACAGTTTTCTGTTTCGAAAATGTAAATCCCTGTTTGTCTGACCATTCTTGGATCTTAATCAGAGCCATCTGCAGTTGCCTCTCTACATATCTCATGTCTGCTCCTCGACAGCTAATCTGCAGATCATCAACATATAGAGATCCCAAGATGTTGGGAGGAAGTTCTTTTAGTACAGAATTTATTTTTAAACTAAACAGGGTTACACTGAGCACACAGCCTTGAGGCACACCCTCTTCCTGTTCAAAAACATCCGAAAAAACAGAGCCAATTCTTACTTGAAAAGTTCTAGTGTTCAAGAAATTTTGAATGAAAATTGGTAGGTTGCCGCGCAAGCCACTCTCGTGAAGATCCCGGAGTATACCGTATCTCCATGCCTTATCATAAGCTTTTTCAATGTCGAAGAATATCGAGACAAGGTGGCTTCTTCTTACAAATGCTTTTCGAATAGATGTCTCTAAGAGGAGCATGTTATCTACAGTTGTTCTTCCCTTTCGAAAACCACTCTGATAAGGCGATATAATATCATTCTTTTCCAAGAAGTAGACTAGGCGGCTGTTTACCATCTTTTCAAACAGTTTGCAAACACAGCTGGTAAGGGCAATTGGCCGATAGTTCGAGGGATTCCTCGGGTCTTTCCCTGGCTTCGCAATAGGAATGACAATAGCTCTCCTCCATGCACTGGGAAATGTACGCTCCTTCCACACTCTATTGTAAAGTGTGAGAAGGGCACTCAGTGACTTACAGGACAGATGCTTTAGCATTTCATAATACACGCCATCCAGACCCGGACAAGACCTATGTGTCTGCAACAAAGCTCTCTTTAGTTCAACCATAGTAAAGTCTCTATTGTACGGCTCAAAGTTGGAAGAGTTGAAAGCGATGGGATTTTTCTCAGAGCGTTGCTTGATAGAAAGAAATGCAGGTGAGTAATTTCGGCTGGAAGAAACGGCAGCAAATGTCTCACCAATTGTATTTGCAATTTCTTCTATGGAGCTAATCACTCGGCCATCTTTTTCCAGAAAGGAAAGTGAGTGGTCATTGTACATTCCGCATGCTTTTCGAACTCTTTCCCAAACCCGCTTACTAGGCGTAGAGGATGTTATTGAGGACACATATGAAATCCAGGAATCCCTCTGGCTCTGCCTTCTTACTTTCCGTGCATTTGCTTTGGCTCTTTTAAAAGCTATGAGGTTTCGCAGAGTAGGATATCTACGAAAAATACCCCATGCTTTTTTCTGTTTTTTCAGTGCTTCATGACAGTCGCGATTCCACCATGGTTTCGAATATTTTAGTGTTTTTCCTGATGTTCTAGGAATCGAAAGCATAGCTGCCTGAATAATAGTATTAGTAACAGCTTCAACAGCGTCATCGATATGCACACCTTCTACCATTTCCTCTGTCAGCTCTGCAACGGAAGAGAAGAGTTCCCAGTCTGCCCTGTCCAGGATAAAACGAGGGACTCTCGACACGGGGTTTGCTCCTCTTCGTGCAAGAGACACAAAAATAGGATAATGATCGCTGTTGTACAGGTCATTTCCGACACTAAAAGTGCAAAATGGCAACAGAGATGGTGAACAGATGGCAAGATCGAGAGCGTGGAATGTCCTTGAAGGCTCATGGAAGTACGTATCTTGCCCATTATTTAGGAGACAAAGGCTATGATCTTCGATCATCTGCTCTATTTGTCTTCCTCGGCAATTTGTATCTTTACTTCCCCAGAGTGGACTATGGCCGTTAAAATCTCCTATTATGATAAAAGGCTCAGGCAGCTGCTCTATAAGATTATTTAAATCTTGCTGATAAATGTGCTCATTTGGAGGCAAATACAAAGAAACAAATGAAACAATAATATCAAAATTTATTTGAGTAGCGACAACTTGGAGGGATGTCGTCAAAGGAAGTACATTTGAGGGATAATCCAGTGAGGAGAGGAGACCTACACCTCCACTGGCACGCTCACCTGCAATGTTATCCTTCCTGACGAAAGAAAACCTCCGAAGTTTTGCATGGTGTTCGGGTTTCAAATTTGTTTCCTGTATTGCTAAGCACACAGGATGATACACATTTATTATAGATTTGATGTCAAGGAAATTTCGGTGGAAACCGCGACAGTTCCATGACATGAGGGTGGCCATTATGAATGGTTTTTGTTTTTTCTGTGCTGTTCTTTTGTTTTTCGTGGAAGTAGATGCCTGGGAACTTCTAGACCCTCTTCTACTTCCATAAAGTCTGAATCCGCAGATTCAGAAATCATCTCATCAAAAGAGCTATTGCTGTGACTTCTATTTTTATTGGATATTTTATGTGTAGAAGTTTTGGGCTTACTTTGAATAACTGTTTCTTTCTTTTGTACTATATGGGTTGCATTTTCTTTTTGCTTGTTGGATGTAGACGGATGGGTTTTATTTGCTAGGGTCTGTGTGCCTATTGATGTTTGGGTGGCGACTGTACGAGATGATTTTACAGCACTGGCGTATGATGTATTTGGTCGAAGCTGTGTGCTCTGGACTAATCTTCTGGCTTCGGCATATGAGATGTTCCTCGTAAACTTTGCAGTCTGCACTTCTTTTTCCAATTTCCATTTTGGGCAGAGGCGTGAAAATGCTGGGTGCTCACCCTTGCAATTTATACAAAGAGGCGCAGCCGTACAATTTTCAGAATCGTGGCCAATCTGTGAGCATCGGGCGCATGTAAGGCTGCCACGACAAGACGTCTTAGAATGGCCGAAACGCTGGCATTGGAAACATCGCATAGGGTTTGGAATATAAGGTCTTACAGGAATATTTAGATATCCGGCCTTAATATTCTTAGGCAGATCAGGCGTGTTGAAGGTAAGGATCACGTGTTTCGTGTCTATCAACTTACCTTCTTTACGCATCTTGATCCGCCTTACACCGCAGACATTTTGTTCGGAGAGCTCAGAAGCGATCTCTTCTTCAGAAACATACAGAAGGTCGAATTCTGAGATTACACCCCGACAATAGTTGAGTGACTTATGTGGTGTTACAGTCACATTCGCTTGCCCAAGTTTAGTTATCTGAAGTAAAGAAGCAGACTGGGTGGCTGAGGTTGTATCAATAAGCAGGTCTCCGGAGCGGAGACGCTTTATATTTCTCGGCTCACCAATACAGGACTGGATGTATTTGTTTATTACGAAAGGAGACATCTTATGCATTTCGCCAGAAGGACTAGAGATGACTAGGAAACGGGGAATATTGTTATGATTTTTTTCATTTGTATCTGTACGTAATTTTTTTGCAGTAGACTTTTCAGAAGTAGGTTGAGTGAGTGGTTGAGTGAGTGGTTTAGCAGTAGACGTTTCAGAAATAGGTTGAATGACTGGTTTAACAGTAGATGTTTCAGAACTAGGTTGAGTGACTGGTTTAGGAGTAGAAGTTTCAGAACTAGGTTGAGTGACAGGAGTGATTTGAGTGACTTGAGTGACAGGATTGACTTGAGTGACTGGAGTTACCTCGAAATCTTTTATTAAGTAAATATGAGAAGCCATAGTGAAAGAATAAAGATTCGGGTCCGACGGCCCCGCCCACCACGGAGCCCAACAAGGGAACACAGATTCCTGTGTTAGGGCTAGCCGGACCTATACGCAAACTGAAGCCCCACAGTCGGCTTTCCCGAAAGCAGGTACTCCCGAGAGCTTGACCCCAAGCCACTGACACAAGGACTAGTGACCAGCCGATTGACACCCGTGAGGACGACTAAGGTGCCTCCCGTTTAGCTGAAGCAGAGGCCAAAGCAGTGTGTTGGGGACAGTACCTCGCCCCTCAACTACCAGGACCCTCCTTTCCAGCGACACGGGTCTCCACGCACGGCAAACACGTGGGCAGTTTTCTCCCCACTTGAAAACTAGAAACAAGGTCTGTTCCAGCCTCTCGTGACGAGCCCCAAACTCCGTAGAGAGAAACCACAAGGGAGAAGGGAAGGGAAAAAGATCCAGCCAAGAGGAGAGGAGATGGAAAAGAGGATAGATCACTGGGGCTCCAGGATCGTGACACCCGTCTCACCAAGAAGATGATCCCCTGAAGGGCTAGGGTACCTCGGGATTGCCACACCCGTACTCACAAAAGTGAGCCCCCTGAGGGAGAAATTGAGGAATGAAAAAGTATAAATGATAATAGACGAAAAGTCCTAATTGAAGTCTACAACTAAAATTGGACAAAATTTAGGACATGAAAGTTTCAATAGAAACATAAGGGAGAGTCACCACAAAACTTGTAGATAAATTCAGAGTTAACATATTTTATATTAAGTGCATTTGGAAAAAACTTAAATTTTTCGATATCAAAAATTCGTAATGATAACGTTTGCATTTTTGTCAGGAAGAAAAAAAATGAAAATCTACTGAACGATATTAACTAAAAAGACATGAATAGGACTGATGTCTTTTAAGAAATATGTGATTAAGCGGATAACTTCAGTGGACATAATTTTAAAAAAATAACTTATCTAACAAAATTTAAGGTTTTCATACTTAGCCGTTTACTTTAAAGTATTTTTATTTTGCTTGCTTCAAATTCTTTTGATTTTATTTGTTGGCGTTAATTTTGAAAAAAGAATTTTAATATTAAAAATTAAACAATATGAGAGTATATGAGACAAATGAGACAATATGAGAAAAACAATATGAGAGCGCGACCTCCTGTACTGCTTCTGCAGAAACAGGTATTCTTCCTCTTCCAATAGAACAGAAAATGATCCGGTTTCTTCAAATTTCGTTATAATTTTCCAAAGGTTTCCAACATTCATTTGATCTTTTAGGATCCCCTTCAAATGTTTGAGAATATCAAAAGAAAACTCATGGTTAAAAAATGAAAATTTTTATATATATTGGATTAGATATTTAAAAAAAATCCCACAAAAAATATAAACAACAGATTTTTAACAAATATAATTTTACTGCTTGGTTTGTCCTAAACCAAAAAGGTTCTTGCCGTTTCTGATATGATATTGGAAGAGTGAACCCCAGCATAAAAATAGTAGCCAAACCTGGCGATGAAGTGGTTAGGATGGGAGTCCGGACATTGAACCAAGAGTATAAAAGAGCGTTGCATGAGTACTAATTCACACAGAGACTGACTAAAGGCGCTTGTTCGGAGTTGTTTGCTGTATGATTTTAAAGTGGGCCTGTCAGCAGCAGAATCAAGTCGCTGAATTTGCCAGGCCTTTGGGGATGATGCCGTTAACCAAAGAAAGGCTTCTCAATGGTTCCAGAAATTCAAGTCAGGGGGATATGTCTCTTAGTAATGCACCGCGCAGGCCACAAGCGCTGGACGATGAGGCTCTGAGAGCAGCCATAGAGAGTGGCAGTAGCCAAACATGTGGTGAGCACATTTCCAGTTATCTGATAAAACGATCAGACTCCATTTCCACAGCATAGGAAAGACATACAAGCTGAGCAAGTGGGTATCCCACTTACTGTCCGATGCAAACAAGCAACAGCTTGTCGCTGCCTGTTTGTTATTGCTTAGCACCGCAGTGCATCCATACTTGATCGAGTACTCACAGCGATGAAAAGTGAGTCCACTATGACACACTCAGGCATTCCAGACACTGGTTGTCACACGGAACCCTGTGCCTCACTCTGCGAGACCTTCTTTCCACACACGCATGATCATGCTGTGTATCTGGTGGACTAGTCGCCAAATGGTGCACTATGAGCTCCTGCCAGTGGACCAAAGTATCACGGCAGGCCTGCACCCGCAGCAGTTGGAACGTGTGCATCAGACACTGATGCATAAAGAGCCAGCATTGGTCAATCACAAGGGTGCACTCCTTCCCCATGACAAAGCGAGGCTGCAGGTGGGTCGGAAGGTCAGGGACACTATCCAGAGACTGGGCTGGGAGACGCTATCTAGAGACTGGGCTGGGAGACACTACCCCAATTACCATACACCCCAGACCTCGTGCCAACAGAATAACACCTTTTCCATTCCCTGGACAGCCATTTTCTTGGAAAATGCTTCAACAGCCGGCCAGGCCTTTAAAAGGCCCTTGCAGACATCTTTGCGTCCAAGACTCCTGAGCTTTAGCTTGATGACATTGCACAGCTAGCCACTCGTTGGCAAAAGCACTGGATGCCGATGGTGACTACTTTGAGGATTAGCGGTGATTATTATTTGTTTTATGACTTTTTTCCTGACTGTCCAAAGAGCCAAGAACATTTTCGGTACCTTGTAAAATGTCTTGTAATACAAGAAGAAGGTTAAGATTAAGAATTTATCAAAGGCGCTATTTCTGAATTTGCAGATGGGATCCAAAAACATCTAGCTACAGCCCTTTTTTTTTACAATACATTAAAAACAGTTCAATTGCTATACTCTGTGTAAAAGATGAAATTGCGTCAACGGTTAAAAACTAGACTTGAATTACTAAAATGAATTACAAATTTCCTTTTTATAAGCATCATCTTCAACGTGGGGAAGAAAATAGCTCGATTATAAATGAAGAATTCTTCGATGAAGCTAAATTATCCGTTACAGAAAGTGAACAGTTAATCGAATTTTGAACCAATTCTTCTAAAGCCCCACTTTAGAAAACACCTTGCTACCTACCGTACAAATTTTAATTAGGAATACAACAGTTCAGCGAGAAAATACTCAAGTTTATAATACTAAACCAATGGAGAGATCTTCTTATATCTGTATAATAAATTATACTTTATAACACACATTCCTTCAGTCGTCACATCCAGACTGTGGTCTCCTCCTGGAATGACGCTTTACTCTGTTTAAACATGGCAGCCCGTCTTTTGACTGTGGGCTATACAAGTAACTGTTCTGACAAAAAAAAAAGTTTCGTAAAAACGAAATCATGTCTCTGTAGGCATTTCTGTGAAAAATGCATCATGTTTCTCTCTATATTTTTCGAATTACTGAACTTCGACTTCTTCTATTCCTTTTGAATCACCCGATATTTATATGCTGCTGGCCGTTAAAATTTCAACACCAGGAAGGAATGATCTGACAAACGTCAAAATCACATGAAAGGAAGAACAGGTTGGGATATGCGAATGATTAGTATTTCAGCCCATTTAGACTAGGCAGGAGGGAGAAACGAGATCTGGTGATCTACATAAAAGAAAAATTGTGTAGTGGATTTCTCATTCGGAAACCGCTTTGTAAGACGGAGTTTGCTGAGAATATCGTGTTATGTCTCGAATAATAAGAAATGCTTACCAGCAAGTGTCGGAATGCAAGAGAGGCAAGATTGTTGCCTATTGAAAGTGTATATCATCGTTCCGTGATATCGCCGGTCGCACTGGTCGACATCCAACCACTGTCATGCGAATATGGAATCAATGGATTGCTGAGGGTGGTTATACTGAACGGCATGCAGGATCTCAACGCCTTCCCATGACTAACGCCAGAGAGGACAGACATATTGTGAGGTCAGCCCTGCAAAACCGTACGACCACACTATAGGCAATAGGCATGTTTGCAGAACGCCCAGTATCAGTTTGTAAGGTGCGTTGACGTTTGCAGCAGCGTGGACTATGATCAGGCTGACCATTACTTCGGCTTCCCTTGACAATGCAACATAGAGAGAGACGGCGAATCTGGTGAGCCAGACGGCAAATCTGGGTACAGAAGTGGCACAGTGTTGCCTTTTGCAACGAGTCCCGTTTTTACGTGCAGTATTCTGATGGCCGTATACGTGTCTGGAGTATCCGAGGAGACCGCACGTCGCCCGTTTGCATTTGATATCGGCATAGGGGCCCTGCACCTGTTGTGTTGGTTTTGGCAGCCATTGGGTACACGACACGCACATCTCTAGTTCGACTCGACGGTAATTTGAACGCAGATGGGTACATTTCTGACATCTTACCACCAGTGGATGAGCCCTATCTTCAAGGCGCTCAAACGCCATGTTCCAAAAAGATAATGCAAGACCGCATGTTACACGTAGTGTTCTGACCTTCCTCGATACGCAGGATATTCGATTGCTGCCCTGGCCTGCACGACCTCCAGATCTGCCACCCATTGAAAACATTCATAGGTTGCTGAGAGACTTGTCCGCCACCCCTCTCCAGCTAATACGGTTGATGAAGTGTGGCGTAAACGGGAAGCAGCGGGGAATGAGTTGCCCATTTCTATCATCCAAACCCAGTTTGACTCTATGCCTAATAGGGTAAGGGTCGTTTTAGCTGCCAGGGGTGGCAGCAGTTTCTACTAATTTCGCACCCCTGTAAACCCCCAAAATGCTTACAAATTGAAACATTTTGTCTTCATGCCATACTGTTTACGTGCAATAAATATCTTTTTTATATTTTCTTTCCATCATGGTGTTGCAATTTTAATGGCCAGCAGTGTATATATTTATCCTAACCACTATACCATCTGGGCGGCATATGTATATGCGTGTGTGAGCTTGAAAGCTTTCTGCCTTGAACAATCTATAAGGATTAAACAACTAATTATGAATAATATCATTTTTTGAAAGAATATAATCAGTCAGGCTGAAGATTCGAGGCTGAAAAATTTATAAATGCTTTTGGTAGAATGTTTACAGCTGACACACTGTTCGACCAAGGACCAACGAGTTTTCTTAACGAAGTACCTTTGCAATTATATGCAATTACCTCCCCACCGTCGTTAATGAAAATTGAAATAATTAAGAGAAAGTATTTGCTAAAATAATGAAAGAGGCCATTATGGGCTGGAAAAGGAAATACAAAATACGAATTAATCAAAAGAATAAAATGCATTTTCTCGGATTTAACAAACAATTAGATGCTGTTAGTTATCCGTTGCACAGGTAAACTTAAAATCTCCCTTAGCATCCGTTACAAATGGAAATCTCTATCTTTTTCTAACGACAAAAGACACATTTTTCTTTTTACCGAGTTCCTTTCAATTTAGAAAACATCGCTTCCAAACATTAGACGTTAGTGCCTCTAGAACTATATCTCTATCGACAACTTAGAAATACTGAGCAGACATTATCTTTCCCTATCATTTTAGCTGCACTTAAAACACAAAAAAATTTCTTTCAGGTTCTTCCTAGTGCCAAATATTTAGCACCAAACCTGACTACAAACAAGAGCTTTAAATACACCTAATCTAAACTGCATCGCTGGGTATTTGCCCTCTACTTTTAAAAGACTTATCTTCTAGGTATGTTGTAGAAACAGCTATCGTTCAAGTGACAGACAGCAATGCAAGAACATCACATCTATTAAGTCTTATCTCTGGCAGAGTGAAGCACGGATAACGTTTTCGCGTCTTTGGTAAATAAAATGACATCGACTGTGTCAGGCGATTGTCGGTAGTAATTTTTTCCTCCCTTCCACTTCCTTGATTTATTTTTAGTTTTGTTTCATTCCTTATTTTTTTCCTTTCCCCCTCCCTTGAACTTTGACAGTTTTATGATAAGAAAAAAGCCAAGAGGTTTACGTTAATGCTTATCTTCGCTTCTGTTGTACTTTAACAGAGTCCAGTTTTAAGAGACTTATAAGCGGTTTAAGTAAAATAACTTAGAAAATTCTCAGATTTACAAGCTTCTTTTATTTTGAACAAAACATTGAGAAAATAACAAGTATGGGTAATTTCATCCTTTTCGTAATAAGCTGTATGTTGTATCAAACAATAAGTAGTTTAAAACGGACTTTTGTAAAATTTCATTGGATTCTTAAAATCAGTATTAAATAGCGTAATAAAACCCAGAAACAAAGGCAAATAATAAGAATTTATGACATTTTAACATTTAAAAGGGAAAATACAGAAAACATCTACGAAAATGCAGAATTTAAAAATTCATGAAAATTCAACCTTGTACCTCTGTCTGGGTTTTACCTTAAGAAACGTCTTTAACGGAATTTTCTAAAAGTTTCCTGATCATTGAGTTACGTTAATCTATTATTCATTTATCATTCACATAATTCGGCAAGTACTGCTCTTGCGCGATACTTTTAAGAGCTTTGTTTCCTATGTAAATGGCAAATAGTTAGTCTCAGTGTTACCATTCGGTAAAGCATAAGATTTTTTACTTACCTTTCAGATTTAATCAGTATGTAACTGTTTCACAAACCGAAAGATTTATAAACGCACTTCTTACTATTATTTGCCTTTGCTATGAAGAACAGTCTATTTTCAATTTAAGATTGTAAGTTACATATGTCTAATTTCTCCGGCACTCTTTTTTCAACTTGTAAGCTTATCGAAAATGGTGAGGTAAACACTGTTTTAGGTGTAGTGGAATTTTAGATCCCGAATGCCTCATTTCGCGAACGATTCGGATCACGAGCAAATTATGTGGGGGAAAGGAGAGGAAACCTGAAGATGAAGGGGTCTCGAATTACGAACATTTAATTCGATTACATATAATTTTCAATTGTGTTTTGGGGTATCACTGCCATATAATTTTAATACTCAGGGACTTTTAAAAACATCATCTTAATATTTTCTAGTTCTCAACCCTCATTAACAAAGCCTGGCAGAAACTGACTTAATAGGATCATAAATTCGGGTTGATGGAAATCATAGCCATACTGAGTTGCAAGCATATACTTTTAGCGCTTTAACACTTATGACTTTTTACTATCTATAAATCTCTAGGATTAACTAAGGGCTAGAAAATTAAATAAAAACATGAACTGAGCAAGAAAGAGTTACAAGAACTCTAGAAGCAGCAACAAAAGTCGATAGTGGAAGAAATGTTCAGAAGAAGAGAAAGAATTAGAAATAATTTCATTTCTCTAATACGCGAAAGTACGCCAAATATTTTTTTATGGTTAACGCTTAATGATACCACCCTGATAACGTAGCAGAAAGCAGTTCAGCATAAGCATTTCACTGAAAATGCCATGTCTCATCTTAGAACATTTTAAGGCCTGGAAGCTACAGAGGCCCAGTGAATTTTAAGCAGAGTCCTGTCGAGCTTAGTATTAAAAGAAAGATAAAAGAAAATGATCTTTGAAGATCAGTGTTTTTATGAAAGCGTAATCAATCTTCCAAACAATAACATCTTCCTCATCATATTCAACTTATGGTGTCCACTCTTCTTCGTGTAAATATACGACGATTAATAGTTACCATTAAAAGAAAAAGTACATGATGTTTCAGCAAATCGTCTGCAAACTTTCAGAAAAGATAGAGTATACCTAGATGATGGAAAACACACAGCAATGCATGGTTGGAAACTTTTTCCTGGTGCGGTAGTGACGTCACGAAACTCAAGAAAAGAAGCACACGAACAGGGTGAGAATAATGTTTATTATGTTTAGTGCAGCGGAAACCATGAAATAAGAACAAAAATAACGATCGTCATCAAAGGAGGTGTTCGAAATTACGACCCGGATCGTGACGCAGGAGCCGTGCGTCATGCATCTTCTATCCGTGATGCAGATCTTCCATGCGTCGGAAATGTGAGGGTTGCATCACGGTCCGGGATCGTAATTTCGAACACCTTCTTTAAAGACTATCGTTGTTCTTATTTGTTGGTTTCTGCTGTATTAAACATAGTAAAACATATTTTGTCACACTGTTCGTTTCCTTCCTTTTTTGTGTTTTGTGTCGTCATCGTGCCAAGAAAGCGTTTCCGACAATGCATTGCTATGTGATTTTTGGTCGTCTAGTTGTACTCTATTTCTCCTGAAAGTTTGTAACCGATTTGCTGAAACACTCTATATATAATGCTTTTAATAAATCTAATTAGTGTAATTTTACAGATCCAGCAGGTATTTAATAAAAAAGATAAAGAACATTCATCGCTTTAAAAGCGCTTAGTTTGTTAATCAATAACAGGCGGATTCAATTTGAAAGGAAAAATGAAATATCTTACGTTTCTCCAAATGGCAGCAAATTGGCAAATGAAATTTAAAAACACTTTTTATCGGATAACTCGAGGTTTGAATAAAAGGAGTAAGCCTTCTCCGTAGGTTTCGTACAGCCATGACACGGCACGTCACGACTTATCATGGTCGCGCCAAAGACGAAATTCGGGTTCGTTTTGATTTCTAATCGGTGTTGTCTATACGTTAGCTGTACATCAGTGAAAGTTTATAAGTCTCCCTTTCTAAAATTTTAATACTAAACATTATTTATTTTCTACTTAGTATATAGAAAAACCACAAGGATTACAGATAATCGTTTCAAATTTAGTAAAATCCAAGAACTTGAAAATATCTAAATGGTGACTATAAGACAAATATATACATGGTCAAACCTGGAAGATCAGTGAACGTTTCAATGGTATTTTATGCAAATTATACCTAAAGACACTTTTCTGAGCCTGCGGAAGTTGATATTTCCTCTCAAAATCAGTGAGTGTACTTTCATTTAAAAATATGTTTCTTATCCGTTTCTTATCCGTACGCTGTATGGCAGCCATTATATAAGTAGTGACGACATATTGACGTTTTCTTGGCTTCATTTTTGTGACATTCTTCTTACTCCATCTATTCTAACCTCCTTGGGATATTTTAAAAATAAATATTAAATGTTCCCATACATTCTTTTTCTTATATTTGCTGTATTACTTTTTAAAAAATAATACATAGATATAGCATTTGGTGGCAACATCCTTTTATTCGGGTTGCCTTTAAAATTAATACATAGATATAGCATTTGGTGGCAACATCCTTTTACTTGGGTTGCCTTTAAAAATAATACATAGATATAGCATTTGGTGGCAACATCCTTTTATTCGGGTTGTCTTTTAAAAATAATACATAGATATAGCATTTGGTGGCAACATCCTTTTACTTGGGTTGCCTTTAAAAATAATACATAGATAGAGCATTTGGTGGCAACATCCTTTTATTCGGGTTGCCTTTAAAAATAATACATAGATATAGCATTTGGTGGCAACATCCTTTTACTTGGGTTGCCTTTAAAAATAATACATAGATATATCATTTGGTGGCAACATCCTTTTATTCGGGTTGTCTTTTAAAAATAATACATAGATATAGCATTTGGTGGCAACATCCTTTTAATTGGGATGTCTTTTAAAAATAATACATAGATATAGCATTTGGTAACAACATCCTTTTACTTGGGTTGCCATTAAAAATAATACATAGATATAGCATTTGGTGGCAACATCCTTTTATTTGGGTTGCCTTTAAAAATAATACATAGATCTAGCATTTGGTGGCAACATCCTTTTATTTGGGTTGCCTTTAAAAATAATACATAGATCTAGCATTTGGTGGCAACATCCTTTTATTTGGGTTGCCTTTAAAAATAATACATTGATATAGCATTTGGTGGCAACATCCTTTTATTTGGGTTGCCTTTAAAAATAATACTTAGATATAGCATTTGGTGGCAACATCCTTTTATTTGGGTTGCCTTTAAAAAATAATACATAGATATACAGTGGATGGACAAAAATATGGAAACACCTTGTGAAATGCATGTTTGAGAAGAAAGATTGATTTTAATGAAATATGTAGGTGGCGCTGGCGTTTTTGACTACTGACGCTACCTATACAACTTCTTAAATATGCTAAACAGTTCAGTTGTTGTCGGAGTACTGTTATGTGAGGTTGTCATTGCATTATGTCAGAGTTAACAGACTTCGAACGTGGGCAAATTGTTGGAGCACGTATGGTAGGTGCTTCCGTAAGCAAGGTAGCCGAGGTGTTTAGTGTTTCAAGAGGTACTGTATCGAAGATTTATTCCGCTTATTTGAAAAGCGGAAAAACATCATCTGCTAAATCACAGCGCGGACGAAAGTGTGTCCTGAGTGATCGTGACAGACGAATTAAGGGCAATTGTGACGAAAAATAAGAAGACCACAGCTGTAAAAGTTACTGCTGAAATGAATGTTGTGTTACCGAATCCTGTGAGTACCAAAACAATGAGAAGGAAGCTTCATAAACAGGGAATTGCTGGCCGTGCTGCAATTGAGAAGCCACTCATCAGTGATGCTAACGCCCGTAACAGGAAAAGGTGGTGTTTAAGTCATAAAGCCTGGATTATAGAACAGTGGAAGCGAGTAATATGGTCTGACGAGTCTTCTTTCACATTGTTTCCCACTTCTGGTCGAGTTTACATCTGGAGAACGCCATCTCAAGCCTATAATACAGACTGCTTGTTGCCAAGAGTGAAACATGGCGGGGGTTCTGTTATGGTTTGGGAAGCCATATCGTGGTTCTCTGCTACCCCCATGATAGCTGTGTCAAGGCACATGACTGCCAAGACTTATGTGAACATTTTGGACGATCAAGTTCATCTCATGGTACAAACTTTGTTCTCCGATGGTGATGGTGTCTTCCAAGACGACAAAGCCCCTGTTCACACAGCTCCAGGACTGGTTTTCTGAGCACGAGGATGAGTTGTCCCATCTCCCCTGGTCACCACAGTCACCAGACCTGAATATTATCGAACCTTTGTGGTCTATATTGGAACGGAAAGTGCGTTCTCTTTATCCACCGCCAACATCGTTATCTGAACTTGCCACCGTTTTGCAGGAAGAATGGTATAATATTCCCTTGGCAAACATACAGGAACTGTAGTTATCCATTCCGAGAAGACTGCAAGCTGTTTTGGATGCCAACGGGTTTCCTACACCATATTAAGCAAAGAAACATGTTTTTTTAAAGGTGTTTCCATATTTTTGTCCAACCCTTGTAGGATTTGGTGGCAACATCCTTTTATTTGTGTTGCCTTTAAAAAATAATACATAGATATAGCATTTGGTGGCAACATCCTTTTATTTGGGTTGCCTTTAAAAAATAATACATAGATATAGCAAGACAACCCGAATAAAAGGATGTTGCCACCAAATGCTATATCTATGTATTATTTTTAAAGGCAACCCAAGTAAAAGGATGTTGCCACCAAATGCTATATCTATGTATTATTTTTTAAAAAGTAATACAGCAAATATAAGAAAAAGAATGTATCCTTTTATTTGGCAACATCCTTTTATTTGGGTTGCCATGTGTTATTTTATATTCGCTACATTATTTCGTTAAAATAATAGTAGGTAGAAACATTGCAGCTATCTTGCTAAAAAGTTACCAGGAGCTGTAGCTCCACGAAATAGTTCAACGCTGTATTACTAAAATATCAACTAAGAAGAATTTTTAAAAAAAATTTATCTGGAAAAACTGGATAAAAGCTGTAAACACGCGAAAAAAACCGTTAAAATTAATGTTGGAAGACATACGAATGCACGAAAAAAAAAAAAATATCTGACCGTTGTGATATGTGAAAAGTTAATACACATAAAAAAATAGATTGACGGGAAAAATAAATCAAAACATAAAATGCAAAAATTATAAAGAAAACATAAAATGCAAAATACAATAATTGCAAAGCGGAAAATGGTAAATTAACCCACTCGTACCCTCTGCCAGGCTTTTCAAGGAAAAAATGACTAAGTGTCGAACTAGGCTAAATACCATTACGCGTTTCGCCGAAACAGACCATTGAAGCTCTTGTTTGATGCGAAAAATTTTTTCTAAAAAACATGAATAGTCCCGAATAAATATTTTTTGGAGTTTCACTGCTCTGTTCCTTTTTCCCGACGCGTCCGCTGAAAAACACATTATGGTGTTAAGAATGAAATTGCAACTCCGAACAATGTAAAATTAAAATCAAAATTAAAATAAGTAGCAGTCTGCTATTAGTCAAAAAATTACAACAACGTACGGGCTGGTCCTGCACAGCTTAAAGAAGATAGAACTTTTATAAAGAGAATGGTGCTGTAATCAAATTAATATGAAAATTAAATTTGCAAGAAAACAAACGTCGTTGGGTCTTATTAGGACCAAAAAACACACCGACAAAAGAAACGAAAAACTGACCTGGGAGGTGTCGTCCTTTGCATTGTGAAAAAATTTGAAAAGGGTGCAAATCTCCTCCGTGTCCTACCAACCTTCCTTCTCGTCGTGTGACGTAGGTGGGAGAAACAATTAAAACTGCATAGGCCAATGGGCTGAGATTGTAGTTTTGGCGGGAACTCCTGTTCCCCTTTTTTTTATAGAGGGTGTGACAGACGTGAAAAGACACGGAAAGAACTCAAAATGGCATCAGTCAAGTTGTTAGAAGAACAAAACTGCTACAAATAAGTGAAAATGGCTAATTCAGCTAAAATTACTTATTTTTGGCCACAAAAGAAAGAGTAAATTGGAAAAAAATCATTTGTTAATAAAAGTCGTTATTCTTCAAGCTAGAGGGCGGTCAAGCTACTATGAAAAATGAAAAGGCCCGATTTGTTAATAAAAGTAGAATTTGGCCATCTAAGTAATTTAAAACTATTAAAACAATAGTACTAAAGTATAGTGCCAAAATCTTTGGAGGAAAGAAAATGTATTTACGAGAATAATCTGTACATTTATACAATTTTTACATTAGATTATCTGAATCAGCCATCCACTTTAGACCGTCCCATTGGGCTTTGAGCATAAAATTTCATTATCCAAAACAAATTATCTAAAAATTGGTAAGGCTAATGCCAGCTTTTTTTAAAGGTATTTTTAATTATTTTATGAGGAATTTGGTTATTTTTCAAAATTGTGACGAAGTAAAGTATTTCTTCTTATAAGTGCTCTGTAGTATTACATATTCTTTTTATTCTAAGTAGCTGTGAAAAAATTGTGTAATGATGATTCTTTTGGAAATATTAGAATTCCAGTTGGTTAACTTTAGTGTAGATAAAGTGAATTCTCTGCTCTTGTCGTAGACTTTAATAAAATTGTAATCAATAATATTTAGGTCAAGGTATACTACATTATTTTGCACCATATTTGTATTATTTAGTTTTAAGCAAGTTGGGTAGATATTAGCAGCTTCTATTTTGTTATGGTTGTTAAAGGCTATGATAAAATAATGTAGTATACCTTGACATAAATATTATTGATTACAATTTTATTAAAGTCTACGATAAGAGGAGAGAATTTTTATAAAAATTTTTTCGCATCAAACAAGAGCTTCAATTGTCTGTTTCGGCGAAACGCGTAATGGTATTTAGCCTAGTTCGACACTCAGTCATTTTCCCCTTGAAAAGCCTGGCAGAGGGTACGAGTGGGTTAATTTACCATTTTCCGCTTTGTAATTATTGTATTTTTGTATTTTGCAATTTATGTTTTCTTTATAATTTTTGCATTTTATGTTTTGATTTATTTTTCCCGTCAATCTATTTTTTTATGTGTATTAACTTTTCACATATCACAACGGTCAGATATTTTTTTTTCGTGCATTCGCATGTCTTCCAACATTAATTTTAACGGTTTTTTTCGCGTGTTTACAGCTTTTATCCAGTTTTTCCAGATAAATTTTTTTAAAAAATTCTTCTTAGTTGATATTTTAGTAATACAGCGTTGAACTATTTCGTGGAGCTACAGCTCCTGGTAACTTTTTAGCAAGATCGCTGCAATGTTTCTACCTACTATTATTTCTTATCTTTTTGCAGCATTATGCGCAAAAAATTTTTTGAGACCAAATAGGTCTTACGTCTCATTACTAGTTAGCTTTACATTTCTTTTTCAATTATTTCATTAAAATAATACATGGCCATAACTTTTGGTGGCACCATTTGGTGGCACCACCAGGAAAAGTGTACAGACACAAAAGCGGATACGAATAATTAAGTGAGGTTTGAGACTAATACACCTCTGGTGCTAAATAAACTGGCCGACTAGTCGAAATGTATGCTGCACAGCGCCAGAACAGTTGAAGAAAAATGTCAACATCACCTTGATTTTAGACTGAACTTTTGGAGTGATCGTTTTAGTATAGCTTCATCTTTCGATAGCCAGTTACCTGACTGTTCAGCTGTTTCTATGTTGTCGGAATCCAAAAATATGTTTCTGTTTCCGAAAAAAAAAAAAAAAAAAAAAAAAAACTCAATTTTTTTAAAACAAATCGAGAAGCGAATCGCTGCAAGCATGAATACGTGATAAAATTGCGCAACAGGATTCAATAGGCGCTTATTCAATATCATTTCGAATTTCTAACACTAAATATCCTATACTCATTAGTTCAAGTGGATGGTCTACCAGTGTATGGTCCTTCTTTGACGCATTCACTACCTTCCTTAAACATCTAACACCATAAAATGTTGCCTCAAAGTTAAAACATTTAAAACAGTTTTGTAGAAGAAATTGCGTTGTATATTGCATGTTATTTGCTCAGTTACATTCACAATTTAAGGAAAACGCCAAAGTAAAAATATTTTGTTCATTAAAAACGAATTTATTTGCAAAAGATGAAAGGAAATGAAAAATAGATTGCTGCCTAATAATGGTGGAAGTCGTGCAGATGTTTTAAAATTTTTGCAAGCAATTCCTTGCACATATATATCATAAATGAATCATTCCTAACATTTTTAGCACAACAGACCTTTTAAAAAATAAAATCATAGCAAACTAAGTGATCGAAGACACTTTTATCAACATTTAAGGATAGATTTTACCGAGCAATGTCTAGCAATAAATCTGAGATGATTGGTGATATTGATGGGAAATTTTTCAGAAAAAAGATTAGCAGTGTTATCACGCGCTGACAGCTGTGATGTAATTTAGCAATGCTCCAGCTTATCGATCAACTAGTTGTTTCAAGTCTTTAGCGTAATAAACTCTGAATGCTTTTAATAGCATTTGATAATGACGTCCTATCATACAACACTTTAATCAGTCAGGGAAACTGAATTGGATAATAAAATTAATATTGTTTTTAATATTGGAAATTAAGTTTATTTCTAACGAAGAAAAGAAAACGGAAAACGAAAATAAACCTTTCGGTATTGAAATGAGTTGCGCAGAAAATAAAATCACAAGTGTACAAAAGTTGAGAAAATGACTTTGGGGAGCGGGAGAAACGCATTTTAAGCAACAAAATAAAAATAAAAAAATTAAATAAATAAATAAAAATAAAATAAAATCTGAAGGAGTTCAGATTTTAATGTCGTTAAAAAGACCTGTTTTAAAGTTTAATATGGTTTTATCAGCACAGATGGCTTAGGTGGACTAGCGAAATATTTTATAGTATATTACATGAATCTGCACTTAGACTAGCATGGGAACGTTATGCATCTTCTGCATATTTAAAAAGTGAAAAAATATGTAATGTATTTCATTTAATCCATGGTACATCTAATTAATGTTTTTAATTAGATATACCATGGATTAAATGGATTTCTGTTTCAATCAATTAGATTAAAAAGTATATACTACAATTAATATTAGGAGATAATATATTCAATAGTTCTTTACTAAGTAAATTATTATTATCTTGCTTTGCAGCTATTGCGCAAAAGTATTAGAATAACTTGTTTCGAACTAAGTGAATTTAAGATCATACAACATATATATATATATATATATATATATATATGTAATGTTTTCAGTTATTCCAACACATCGTGGGCGAATGGTGAGGCTATTCCATTACACGTTCTGGCAGATGGTTGACGAAGCTGGGGTGATTGAAGAACGGAGAAAAATGACGACTCAGGACTTTTCACTTTTAACAGCAAGCATATTTTTATTTTAATTTAGAACAGATGACTTTTTCCAGATGAAGTTAATCAAATAACTTATTCAGTAATTGAACTATTAGATATGACTGACTTTAAACTTAATACGTCATAACGTTCTAACAAAGAAAGAGGAGCATAAGACAACAAAGAAAGAGGAGTTCTAACAAAGAAAGAGGAGTTAGAATGAGGGGTATTTTACACTCATATATAAATGCATACTATTACGAATTTTGTATTTATTTAGATAGTTTTAGTAAAATTATAATTAAAATCGTGCCGCCCAGACGGTATAGTGGTTAGGAGAGTCTGACTGCGATACCAAAGGGCCCGGGTTCGAATCCCAGAGAAGGCATGGTTGTAACTGTACGTCTCTTCATAGGAGGCAATGGTGGCCCACCTGTTAGGTGCCTCCATATTAAAGAGACCACCCCATCTGGCCTTAATATAGACTAATGGACTCTGTTACAAAATTGTAAATGTTCACAATCTACCATTGGAAAAAAAAAACCCGATTAAAATTGTTTTATTTCCCGTTGCAGTGCAGCGCGTGATAAATTTTAAGAGAAAGCTACGCCGAAAATGTAAAAATATAAGAGCACGTGCATTTAACATTGAATAAAAGTTTATCTCTGTAATTTGTATTTAATTTAAATAATTGGATATCTCTTTTATTTGTATTGAAATTGAATAAATGTAATTGACTACTATGTTAACTGTAATCGTAATTCTTCTTGGTTTCCAGAAATCTCGAGAAGCAAAGAAATTACCAGAAATTTCTCGCGACCGATTAAAAGCTATAAAAAGCCAGAGAGAGAACACCTCAGTTCCGTTGCTTAGCAACCGTTAATGCGATTTATTTAGCTTTCTCTTTGAACTGCGTTGTATTTGACGTTTTTAGTAGTTTAAAGTATAGCTGCTGCGTGTATTGCGTTCTATTTAACGTATCTGCGTTCTAATGATTATTAGTGCCTGATATTGTGAACACCCGTAAGAATATCTGTGAGGAAAATTCAACGATTTGTTATATTTCTTGTGATAAGAATAAATTTTATTAACTTTTTATCGAACTTGTGCATTCAATCTATTACGAACTCGTACGCACACAACAAATACTATTAAACATCTAAAGAAACATTAAATTGTAGTAACAAATTTAGAGTAAGAAGAACGAATTTTTTTTTATCAATAAAATTGTAAAATTTTGGTGGCCTTCTCAAGCCCAAACGATTCAGATTTATTCTGGGTACGTTTCCTTGCGTTCAAAGGCTTTATGGTTCTAGAACTGTGCACATTATTATATAACAAATGTGCGTTGTTCTGAATATTTTGAACCCATCGGATCCACGTAACTTGCTAAAAAACAATCAAAGTGATTTGTAAATCTTTGTAATCTTAAAAATTTGTCTTAAAATTATAATTTTTAAAAATTTGTCTTAAAATTATAATTGTTAGATGGAAAGTACGTATCTACAACCAACGGTTGCGAAAATAAAGACCACTTAGAAATTTTTATAAACTGACTGTATATGTGTAAGGGAGAGAGATTCTGTGTGTGTATGCTCGCATGCATTTGTAAACATTTTGATGTAGATGACGTCATAGATGTACGCGATGAAAGCAGATATAATCACGGCCCGTTTAATACATGTTTTATTGCAGACAAAATTTTTTGATGCAGACACAGATGAATGGAAACGAAAACAATACGCCTATTCTTGAACAGTTATGTCGGAACTCTTAACACTGAGAATGAAAGAGTAGCAGGTTATAGCAAGCCGGTAAAACGAAAAGAATGCATATGGTTTTGTTTCGGTTCGATTGGTTAATTAAGTTCGCAAATTTGAAGACAGCAATTGGCTGAAACGCTTTGTAAATGTTACGTGAAAGTGTAAGTGTTATGTAAAAATCATGTGAAAAGGATTAATTTTGAAACGGAAGAAGATTACAGGATTTATTAAAAGCAGTTACTATTTTTAGTATAGAAAGGGGAAATAACAGAATTAAAAGGAAGAGTTAAAATATTTAATAGAATTTTATTTTAGACGCTTACATACACACAAGTTTTGATTTTTTTTCCCCATGAAGGGTATATTTTTCCAATTTTACCTTAAGAATTGATATGTGACGTAGGATTTATTTTGAAAGGCAGGGCACAAGACATGATAAAAAATAGGATCTACCATTCAATACTTACTAGAATCGAAATTTAATTTAACATTTAAAAACAGAAAAAACTTTTCCTTCCTTTTGTGTAGATGATTATGAACGGTTATGAACGATTCTTTACTTGTACAATTTAAAATTGTCATTTTCCATTGCAAAATAGATATTTAAAAAACTTTACGAGCTTATGAGCTATATTCAAAGGACCTGGCGCATAAATTGCGGAAAAGAACAAAGTCAATATAAAAAATGTTCTATTATCAGTAAGAACTGGATTCGATTAATGACTCTTGAATTACAATTAGAAAATTGATACTGGCAGGAGGAATGCACGAATTGGAAAAAAGGAAAACAAAAGCTTTCGAATTAGCCGCTACAAGAATACGAATTGTGATGTAATTAGACTTTCGGCAAAGCTGCGTAATCAGATTAAATCAACAGATATAAATCATTGTTAAATTACAAACTGGATGAAAGAAAATGTAATCAAAACAATAATGCGAATTAGGACGAAGATGAAAGTTTGACTAGAAGAAATTAATCACAAATAATCAATATATGTACTCTGTAATTATCGAAGGTATAGTGTAAAATTAATAAAAACATTAATAATGTACTAGGAAAAAGATGCACAAAATGGAAGAAGCAGAAAGTTTAATAAAGTGCTGGAAGTTATGAGGGAAAAAAAAAAAGAAAATGTTCAATATCACGAATACGAGTATGATTCCAACATTTACACTGGTTTAAAATAACTTTATATATGTGATGAAAATTTACTTCGTTGCAGCTAGTTTGATATTAAATCAGTGCTTCGCTATGGAAGACACCAAGTATTTTGCAGTCGCGGGTGCACTAAAGTTAGAAGATCACTGAAATTTCTGTTACGTAATAGAAGATGCCGGGAACTTGCAAAGTCTACGCTGCTTAGGAAACATAAACTTTTAAAAAAAGGTCTTTTAAAGAATAATCTTCTAGCCTTGTGAAACTACACAAAGATCAGAGGAATGGTGTATAAGACCTTTTTATTCAATTATAAAATTAACAAATGGTCCAACTTGGGTTCCAAGAAGCCAACACTTCTGGCTTAACAGAAATACGCAGCAAATAGTAATTTCAAGGTGTGTAGGTTAGCCCAACGGCTCACAGAATACTTTAACGCGCAGGAAGAGCTCTGGTAAAGTAACCGGAGAGACAAGTCCAAAGGCAAGAACACATCAACGCCGTTAACGCAAGTTGCAAATAATCACAGCACAACTTGTCCTAGACTAGGCAAACACGCTGTGAAAACTAACTTCCGAAACTCATGCTTAAATAGCATTTCATTCTACCTTAATCTGAATAAACTCTCGCTATCTTATTTACATTCTGGAATGAAAATCGTGGATGAAAAGAGAGTAAAAGAAAAGGCTTTTCAACTTAAAATGAACTATTAGTTAAAAATAAATAGATAAACCTCACCGCTTGTTAATCCGAACATATCTTTAATACTTGTTGATTATCCTATGGGACGACACATCACGATGGGGGCAATCTGCGCCCCACAATCCGCTAAGCATCAACACCAAATCCAGTGGGCAGGGTTGTTATTGCTTCACTATCAGATTTTTTTTTTTTTTTTTTTTTTTTTTTTTTTTTAAAGAGAGAGACCTACTAAACCTACATCACAGTAACGTGTGCTTGCTGTTGGATGGATCACTTGTGCTATTTTTTCCTGCTGTCTCTCTAAAACGACTATTGCTGTCATCACGTAATTGCTGTCGCTTTTCCACGATTTAATTGTTATTATTTTAGCGTTTGATAATACGTTTTAACTGGATTTTATAATTTATCAATAACCTCCAATGGGAGAACAGAGAGCTGATAAATTTTCAAAAATGCATCCCGCTTTCCCTTTCCAAAGCCCTTTCTCTATTTACTTTGGTCCTGGATTTGACACCCAGAATTTATTCTGAGCTTTGTAATATTATTATCTCAATATTTCTTAAATATGAGTTGACTTTATAATATGCTTGCGGATTTGTTTCTTGATGCTAAAAGCCAATTCTCTTTTCCTGGAAGGAGAACTTAATGGATTTGTTAAAGTAACCAGACAATCCGTCATTTCCCCTGATGAAATCATAAATGCTCACAACATTGCGGTGTTTGATGTCATTACAACGGATGCAATGATATCAAACACATTACAACGGTGTTTGATGTCATCACACTACTAACAAGAGACCCTGGAAATGAAATAATCGAGATATTACCAGTTGTGATACAGATACTTACAAAAGATATAACCGATTAGACTTTAGTTCAGAATAGAAAAGTATCTCCAAAACTTGCTGTGGTGAGGTTATAAGGTATTTCTCAGGCCTTCTTAGCGAGCCTTCGTGGTGTAGTGGTCTGCACTCTCAGCGTGTAATTGAGAGGTCCTCGGTTCGTTTTCCGGCTAAGGCATTGCATATTTTTCATCTTGCTTGCTTCCATAAAATACTAAATGTCTCTACAAGTGGCGCTCGAACTAACAGGGTGTTGGATGATGATTCTCCTCACCCAGGATTTGGCAACTGGGTCCCCTAAAGGCCCCTGTTGCCCTTTAAAAGGGGGAGTATATAAGGTATTTCTCCCGCCTTCTTAGCGAGTCTTCGTGCTATAGTGGTCTTCACTCTCAGCACGTAATTGAGAGATCCGCGGTTCGATTCCCGGCGAAGGCGTTGCATATTTTTCATCTTGCCTGCTTCCAAAAAGTAACTTAATGTCTCTACAGGGTTAAAGTGAGGAACAAAAAACAGAAACCTAAGAAATACAAATGCGAGAGGAGAGAGACATTTCCTATCAAGCTCTTCCTCCTGCTTCTGTTAAACCAATGGAGGAGAATATCACCATCACTTAGACTCCAGCACCTGCTCCTGCTGAACAAATGGAGGAAACGTCTGCTTCAAGTAAAGAACCATAACGACATAACTGCAAATGAGAACGTTTCCACTTCTACAGTTTGGCCTAGGGTGCAAATTCGGAGCTTGAAATCGCAAATAATGTTGAGTTCTAGTAGCCGACATTCAGTGCCAAAATACCTCCTACTGCTCTCAAAGATTCTGTGTACAAGCGGAATGACTTTATTAAAATGACTGAACATGATAATATCGTGAATTTAAAAAGCATTAAAGGAGTTGACACCTATTTTAGCGTAACTGTGAGGAATGCCCAGATTTACAGAGCCTTTTTTGACTCTGAAGACATCAAACACTCCTTTATACGTAACCAGAAGAGTTGCAAACTTAAAGTAATTCTCAGACGACTTCCCACACAAACCGACACAGAATATGTCAAACAGATATTGATTCTCTTAGAACAGTGTGGTCCAACCTTTAGTTATTCGAGGGCCAATCAAACGTTAGTATAGGAGACTGAGGGCTAGAGACATTAAAAAAAGAAAATGAATTACGTATAAATCACTAGTTTAATATGTTACTTTATTTTACAGTCTAGAAATCAATGTGATGTTTGGCACTGCTTTTTTGATACAAGTTTACAAGTTTACTGTAATTTCAGTAAGGCAAAGTCTCAGGCTCTATTCCAGTGAAGCCCTTTCAATGCGATTTCTCGTTCTAGATTTAATTTGTTGAAAGCAGAAAAAGCTTTCACGCATATATGTACTGCCAAATGGCGATAACATTTGCAAAAAGAATTTATGCAGTTTGAGAAAACGTTCTTTAGAAATCAGTTTCCAGAAATGTTCAGTGACATCACACTTTTTAGTCTGTTAGAATGGATCTGCCTGAAGATAAAAAAATTCCATTTGAAGGTCGTAAGACACCTCAGTTACTTCAATCTCTATGGGGTTGTTTAACAACGAAAGTTTTGCTTTTAGGAAGTCAAAATCCCGGAATCTGTCCTGGAACTCTTTCTTGATATCAGTAATTATTTCATGAAATATTCTATAAAATTTATGTCATTTTCTTCTTTCAGTTGCTGACAAAATGGGAAGTGTGCCGTATTATTTGCCTTCAGTGCAATTTGCATTACACCAAAGCTTTTGCGAAAGCCTTCAATATGTCCATAAAGTTGGGATATATTTTGTTTTCTGCCTTGTAGTTTTAAGTTTAAAGCATTTAGATGGGATGTTAAATCTGTCAGGAAAGCAGGATTATTTAAAAACTGGATTTCTTCCAATTTTTCTTGATTCTCACGCCCAATATCTCCTTTTTGATTGAAAGCAAGAATTTCAAATGTTTAACTAACACTTTTTTTTCCAGTAAGAAGGGCAAATGCCAAAAAAATGAATAAGAGGGCCGCAGGTTGAACCACGCTGAATTAGAATATCAAGCATTCAAGACCGACCAACTGATCAGAAGAAGAAATGCTGAGCATACAAAACTCCCATTATTTCTGGTCTCCTTTCCCAAAAAGGAAAAACGAGATCTATCTGCAATATTAGAATTCTGCAATACCCTGAAGTTAAAATTAAATCATATCTTGGTCCTAGTTTATCTAGGCAGTTCTACTGCTGCCAGTGTTTCGACCATGACCAAGTAGTGGGCAGACACAAACCCAGGTACGTCAAATGTGCAGACCCGTATTTTCCCAAGTATTGCCTTAAGAAAAAAGAGAGAAAGCATTTTGCGTCACCTGCCTGCAGATTATTGTGGTTGCAAAAAGTAACCGAAATTCATGATCTCTAACAAACCTAGCCATGTAAATTAACCTAACCGTATAATCTCCAACCAAAGCTAGTCTGATCTAATTGCACTCCCTACAAACAGCTTAGTTAACGATGCTACTAAACATTAAGAAGATTCTCAAAGTCCTTGCAAAATATATCAAGAACCCTGGAATTAGCGAAATCGCACAAAAGCTTCAAAGCTGCAGATTTCGCTGTGAAATCATTAATGCACTATGGATAATGCGCATAACTGTACTTCCTGTTCCCTAGTGGCTGCATGGAACACACACAGTCTTAGAAATAAGACTACTGAACTTCATGATTTCATTCTGGAAAATGAAATTGTCTGGTTACAGAAAAAAAGCTGCGCTTAGTGCTAGACTGAAAATCATGAACTACCGCTCACATTGTTGCGATAAGTTCGGGCACAGAGATAGCGGAATCATGATCTGCGTAAATAACAAATTCTTCTCGTGTGTAATGTAACAATAGGAAAGGCTACAAGATGTGGTTGTCTCAATTACCCATCAAAGCTACGGTGACGTATTTTTTGCTGCAGCATACAACCTCTCAGGTAACAGGTTTACTGGAAGCATCCTTTCATGCATTATCCCCGACAACATGCCTATTATTGTAAGAGATCTAAATACCAAGCGCACCGAATGCGCTTGTAGAAACAGTAGTTGAAATGACAAGGCCTTGCGTTAGTTCACCTTTAATAATCACATCTGAATTTATCAGGCGGAAGAAACTAAGTGTAGATCTTACTATCCACGGCTGCTTTTCCATAATATTCTTAAGAAAACCCCATCTAAAAGCAAATATCCACAAATCATTCAGATATTGATAATATGACTGAAGAGTTTACAGCTCGCTTAAACGACATCCATCGTGATGCTTATCGTTCTTCCGAAGCCTGGAAAGAACAACACCAAAATAGAAAATTATCGCCCTATAAATCGGTTTTCCAATCTTAGCGAAATTTATGCATGCATTATTTTAAAAAGAATGAAAGTATATCTTCTGCTACTTCCCTCTGACAAGCATAGATATAAGGAGTAACAATGTACAAAGTAAAGTTTTATTACAAAGTTCGTCAGGCTCATTGAATTCACTGCGGTAGATATGCATCACAAGAAATTCATGGCAATTCTTATGACAGACGTGGAGAAATCTTTCCAAATCATTTGGCATAATCTTGATCTTGAATTTTAATTGAGAAATGATCCTCCTCCTCAATTACCTCCCCAATCCTTATAGACCAAATTTCTAGTGTTAGTCAAAGAAATGTCCACATCCCTTTGAAGAACATTACTGCAGGAACATTATTCTTGTTTTAGATCCCTCATCTAGCTTTTTTAAATAATAGATTTAACAAGAAATAAACTGGATCATAACTGAATGTTAGCTTGCCACACCGATGAGACGACGATAGTCATCAGCGTTATATCACCAAATCATCAGTTAACGCCATCACCAAACTACAGAATTTCTTTATTAAAATTGAGGACTGGTGAATGAAATTGAGAATCACCATAAATACCTCTAATTCCAAGCTCCTTCTTACACGTGAGAAGACGTAAATTTGGCAGACTGTAATGAACAACCTTTACTTATCTGGTGATGAAGTGAATCGCGTCGCTTAATTAAGGTATGTAAAGAGCTATCATGAACCGAAGACTCATATGAACATTTCATATTAAGGAAAATCACAGGGAAAGCTGTGTTGGCAATCAGTTTACCATATTCCTTGGAAACTACTCTGGGCTTTCAAGATGAACGGAAAGATTTATCTGTCCATAGTAAGGCTAATGTTATGTTATGCATAGCATTGAATAAAATTCTGAGGAAAAACTGTAAATGCCCATTAACTAAATAAAAACAAACTACTGCACGATGATCTGAAAATTGATTCTCTATTAGACATCATTCAGTTTAACGAATGTTTCTCCAACATTGGGCTTAAGTGTGATACTGCAAACTTCTCAAATATTCATTATTACCAAATTATCCTCTAGTATACACTTGCTTGGAAACCACAGTTTCATAACTTAGCTGTGACCTTGTAAGGATCTTAAGTTTTACTAACGTTTATTTTATTTTAAATCTTTACTATCACTTCTTATTTTCTACTTCCGGCCAGAATTATAAGCGTTAAAGTATTTATGCAAAGTTTGTCTGGCGAACGCCAAGTATTTAAGTTGTGGCTTTTTGCCAAGCCAGAGAGAGGAAGCAGTGAGTCGAAGCAGGCCGCTTACCTTAGAAGTTTCACTCAGTTGCTGGTTGCCTTCCAGGCCAGAGGTTTTAATCCTCTTGATAATTTTTAAACGTATTGTAGTGTTCACAGTTCTCTGTACTACATACGGCTTCCTGTTAATATAAGGCCAATCTTCCACGTTTATTATTTTAAAGTTAAATTAGAGTTTAGTTCTATTTTTATATTTTTACGTTAGACCCCAAGTAGCGGGTCTGTGTATTCCGAAGTACGGAAGTTTTTGTAAATAGAGAAAAATAAAGGGTTTTGTATACCCTTCTTGTGTATCCTGTCTACTTCCCACAGTTTTGAACATAGCTTTAGTAAGCTCTCTGTTCCGAGTCAGGTCCTTGCATGTTCCCGAAGAAGGTAAGACGGAACATTGATCCTGATAGTGGCGCCCAACGAAGAAGAATAACCATGGCCGAGTTTCAAGAAGAACCTGTGCTGCCTGCAGAAACGGCTCAGAATCCAGAAATGCCAGCTGCCGCCCTGGAAATATTTGGTTACATCGTCCAGACCATGCGCGCTTCGATGAAACCAGAAGCAACATTTAATGGAAACTCACCGGTAACCAGTTTTTTGGAAAAATTGGATGACCACTTCATGCTCTACCCCGTGCACGAATTTCAAAAAGTTACCTTAGCTACCAGCGCTTTGAGGGGCCAAGCGCTTAACTGGTTCAAATGTATAGGCAGAAGTCTCTTGGGTCAAGCAGGAAGTCCCACCTATACTTAGGAGAATTTCAAGACTGCCCTAGTAAAAGCCTTCCCTGTTGTAAGGGATCGTGCGAAATTAGAAACGGAACTTTTTAGTATATATCAACAAAGAATCGAAAACCTCTCAAGCTTTATTTTAAGAAAAATTCACGACTTCAAACTCTTGTATGGAAACCGTCCGGATCCTGAGATAATTCAAGTGATTTTGCCGAGGTTACTACCCCAAGTGCAAGACTTTATTGAATTAAGAAATCCGACTACACTGGAAAAGTTATTTGAGCTAGCAATCCAGTTTGAAAGTAGAAGAACGGCGGACGTTGAAAGAAGACGCCAATATCAACAGCGAAACCAATTTGGTGCGCCAAGACTACAGCAAACTCAAGCACACGGCTACGGAAGCAAAGCGAATCAGTGGGCAAGGAAACCCGAGCATTCAAAAACAGCCGGCGAACGTCGACAGTTGAATAGCAATCCAGGAAAAAAGTCTCAAGGCCAGTGGAAAAAGAAGGAAAGCACGGAAATGAAAAATAATTTAAACTAAAACGGATTTCTGCTGACGGGAGGGTGCGGAAATCCGAAGGCCACGAAAACCCCTCTTCCTTCAAGTTAAATACAGTAATGGTGAAAAATTTGACTCTTCCGAAGATTGAAGTGTTGGTGAATAATATCCCAGCCACCGCCCTCCTGGATACAGGCGCGCAGTGTTCCTGTGTGGCAGAAGATTTTTTTAGGAAGTATTTTCGGAAATACCGCATATATAATTCGGATAATACGACAGTGTTAGCGGCGCAAGGAGAAAAATGTAAGTGTATAGGTAAAGTACCGCTGTATGTCCGTATCAAGGACGAACAAGTAAAGGTGATGTTTTTTATAGTAAAGAATCTGCAAGCACATATAATCTTAGGAATAGATTTTCTTTCAGAGGCACACGCAACGCTGGATTTTAATGAAGCGTCCCTTAAGCTGACAATGAAACCAGTTCGTGCAGAAAAGGCTGAACCGCCGATGTTAAATCTTGACCACCTGCTTAATGACGAGCAAGGAAGAATCCTACAAGTGGTAAGTGAATTTGCTTCGTTATTTAGTGATATTCCAGGATTTACTCAGGTTACTAACCATAGTATTGACACCGGAGATTCAATGCCAGTTCGCCACAAAGCATACCGGTATGATAAGAATAAGGAAAAAATTATAGAATGGCATATCACCGATATGCTACGTAAAAAGATCATAACGCCCATCTCAAGTAGTTATGCTAGCCCGGTGGTTTTATGTAAGAAAAATAATGACTATCCTTTGACACATCCGAAAAGGTGGAGATTCGCGATTGATTACCGTAAATTAAACTCCATAACTAAATATCCGGTATATCCGTTACCTATTATTGAAGAAATTCTAAGGAACATAACATCCACCAAATATATGACGACTTTAGACTTAACGACTGGTTATTTTCAAATAGGGGTTAGGCCTGAGGACGTGCCTAAGACTGCTTTTATAACCAAGTCTGGCACTTATGCATTTTTGCGTATGCCGTTTGGCCTTTCAGGGGCCCCGGCAACATTTCAGCGATGTATGGACATTGTGTTAAGACCTGTTCTTGGAAAGTCCACATTTATCTATTTAGACGATATCATTATTACTAGTGATAATCTCGACCAACATGTACAGGATTTAAGACAGGTGTTTTCTTTATTAAATGAGGCCGGTCTAAAAGTTAATGTCGAAAAGTGCAAATTTGCAGCCCCTGAATTAAAATATTTAGGTTACAAGATATCTCAGAAAGGAATAGAGACAGACGAATCAAAAATAATCGCTGTACAAAAGTATCCGACTCCAAACACGGCGAAGAAGCTCTCTTCTTTTCTAGGACTTTGTTCATATTATATAGGTCCTTTATAAAAAATTTTGCAGCTATTGCTGAACCATTGTTAAAATTAAAAAGGAAAAAGGCAAGATTCTCGTGGACGGCCGAAGCCAATAGTGCTTTCGAAAAATTAAAACAAGCATTAACGCAAGCCCCTGTGTTGAAATTTCCTGAAAAGGATGTGAATTTAGAAATTTCAGCGGATGCTTCGGATTATGCGGTAGGAGCGGTACTTTCGCAAAATCAACAGCCCGTGGCATTTTTTAGCCGAACTTTAAATCAAACACAAAGAAACTATTCCGCGACCGAGAGAGAGGCACTTGCAGTTTTGTTAGCAGTGCAAAAGTTCCGAGTCTATTTTGGAAAGGCGCCAATAACAGTGTACTCTGATCATGCGGCGGTAACTAGATTGTACTCAGGGAAAAACTTATCCCCAAGGTTAATAAGATGGGCACTCAAGCTACAAGAATATAATCTGGTAATCAAACATACCCCCGGAAAGGAAAATATCGTAGCAGATGCCCTATCAAGAATTAAAATAGATGAACAAGGTAATACTGTAAAGGTGGCAATGCTCACAGCATATATAATAAATTCCCGAGAAACTGTAATAACCGAACTGGGTAAGGATCCTGAGTTTGGAAGCATTTATGAGTATTTAAAGGATCCTGAAAATTTTAGCCACCAAGATATTGTGGCGATAAGAAATAGGGCGGCCCATTACGAACTAATAGATGGTCTATTATTCTATACAAAAACTAAGAATTCCAACAACGAATTTCGACCTGTTATCCCAGCTAGTCTTAGATTAAATATCCTGCAGGAGCTCCATGACAGCCCTTTAGCTTCTCATGCTGGTATTCGAAAAACTATCCAACGCGTACGCGAGGCAGTTTATTTTCCTGAACTGCAAAAGTTAACAAGGGCGTATGTCCAGTCCTGCCCAACATGTCAAGCAGTTAATTATATTAATTTCCGCCCGGCCGGGTTTCTAAATAGTATTAAATCCGAATTTCCAAATGAAATAATTGGCATCGATTTATTGGGCCCTTTCCCAAAAAGTCAGTTAAATAAAAGTCGCTATCTCCTTGTTATGGTTGATCATTTTAGTAAATGGACCGAAATTGTTCCCTTAAAACGAGCCTCCGCGAAATTAGTTACTGATTCTATTTTAAATAAATATATTTTAAAATACGGGGCGCCCCTAAAAGTTATATCGGATAATGGTACTCAATTTGTAAGTAATGTATTTGAAGACATGTGCCAAAAACTGGGCATACGTCATTTAAAAATGGTTCCGTATCGGCCGCAAACAAATATAGCGGAACGGGTCAATAGAAATATAGTGAAAATTATCCGTAGTTATGTTAAAAATCTTCATAAAAGCTGGGATAACTATGTCAATGAATTTGCTTTCGCCCTTAGGACCGCAAAACATGATACAACGGGCAAAACTCCTGCTGAGTTATTTTTAGGCAGAAAGATTATAACGCCGTTAGATAAATTATTTTATGTGCAACAAAGAGCCCCAGAATTTAAAATGGGTGATATAGAAAAACTAATTAAGGAAGCAAAGAAAAATACTGAAGTAGCACAGAGAAAACAAAAACTCTATTACGACTTGAAACGACGGGGAGTAACTTATAAAGTAGGGGATGAAGTTTTAAAAATTAAGCATTCACTTTCTTCAGCACCAGAAGATTACACTGCCAAATTTTTTCCACGATTTTAAGGACCATATGTTATAGAAAAAATAACTCACGCTGTAGTAGTGTTAAAAGCCAGAAATGGTGAAACCTGCTCCGCAAACATTGATCAAATCAAACCCTACTATGATCGTAATAAAATGCAAATATTTTCAGATCTTTTGCAGGATCCGGCACGGCAGGCACGGCAGGCACAAGCTCCAGAGGTGGAAAAACGACAAGTAAAAGGGCAAGCCATTAAGAGGCAGGAGCAAGTGAAAAGAAAGTTTCCCCGCGGAAAAATTGAAGGTAGCAAGAAAAAGAAGCCGTTCCACTGTCCAGAAAAGAGAGTTCACGAACACCCCCAGAATGAAGAAGGGAGAAGGACGACGTATGCAAAGAGAACCAGGAGAAATGACGGCAACTATAACCCGGCTCTAAAACGGAAGATCTACTCATCCGACAGGACTCTCCGCAGCAAATATCGCTGAACTGCGGAAGGGCCACCAGCGACGGAGGAAAAGTTACAAGGAAAATTTGAACTGCCAGCAACGGGGTCCAAGCAGGAACATGAAAGAAGTTTCCCGGTTCCGCCAAGACCAGCTGCCATCAAACGACCAAGACCACAGGCAGAAGCGAAAAAGAAGGTATTCAAGGGTGACAGAACTGGAGAAAAAAGAAAGCATCTAGAGGAAGGAACTGAAGGGCGAGCCCGTACAAGAAGGAGGATAAATCAAACAACAATCTGCACTACCTTTCAAGACTGGGCCCAGAAAAGAATGTCCGAATATCACAAAGATAAGTAAAGTTTTATGTTACTTTGCAAACTTAAGTTAATCTTTCATTCTTACTGCAAGTGGCAGATTTCAAGAAGTTTTACCTCATGCGAGGTCTACCTTTATCGCCAAAAGGGCGAGAAATGAGTTGTTACCGATTTTGGTATTATGTTTTTCAATTACTCGCGCGTAAAACTAAAGTTGATGTATAATAGCGTTGTGTAAAGACTTAAATATTGTAAAAAGTTATTGTATAAATATTATTTAAAACATTCTGGCAAGAAAGAAGTTTTAGTCTGAAAGACTTTTTGAAATGTATTATTTCAATGTAGAAAGAATTGGCACTTGCTTTGAAAAGAATAGAAGTTAACAATGTACTACTAATGTATGTTTTCAAATGTGTAAAATTAACGGCATGTTAATATGTTCTTATATACAATGTGAACTGTTATTTTAAATGTTAAGAAATACCGTGATATGGTAAAAGTGAAAGTAATGTTAAAATTTTTTTTATTCGTGTGACTGTAAAAAGACTAAATCATGGCGAATATGTGTTAAAGGTTGAATGATGTAGTTAGGCTCTCTGACGCTACACTTCAGAGTTAGCCACTTTCAGAATAGTACCTCAGGGTTTAGAGTTGAAATTAGGGTGTGTTACGAGGTCTTGGTATGTTGAATTTTAACACGTTAGTGTTTTGATTGTAGGAGGAAGTGTTGAACACGTAGACAGAAACACATTCGTGTTTGGTGTTCTTTTACAACACATGTCAGAGAGCACGGGGAGAGATAACTAAAATAGTTATGAATGAAATAAGAATGTTAAGAGAAATATAATTCTACATGTTACTTGCCATTTCATTGTGTAACATTTCATTAAACTAGTTTTCCTTCCAGATCTCTGGAAGGAACCAGATTTGAATAAAAGCTCCTGTTTAGATGCAGTACAGATGAAAAAAAATTGTGTGTCCTGGGAGCTGCTATTGTAAAAACAAATTTCTTTCTTTTAAATTTCTAGTTTCTAGCGAAAAATGTTTGTAAAAGATTGGTCTCGCGTTAGATTCTAGAGCTAAAAGTTTTCAACAAGGTCGTTTTAGACCTCAGTTTCAAACTAATTAACTCTGGCGTGAAGTATGTAAGGATCTTAAGTTTTACTAACGTTTATTTTATTTTAAATCTTTACTATCACTTCTTATTTTCTACTTCCGGCCAGAATTATAAGCGTTAAAGTATTTATGCAAAGTTTGTCTGGCGAACGCCAAGTATTTAAGTTGTGGCTTTTTGCCAAGCCAGAGAGAGGAAGCAGTGAGTCGAAGCAGGCCGCTTACTTTAGAAGTTTTACTCAGTTGCTGGTTGCCTTCCAGGCCAGAGGTTTTAATCCTCTTGATGATTTTTAAACGTATTGTAGTGTTCACAGTTCTCTGTACTACATACGGCTTCCTGTTAATATAAGGCCAATCTTCCACGTTTATTATTTTAAAGTTAAATTAGAGTTTAGTTCTATTTTTATATTTTTACGTTAGACCCCAAGTAGCGGGTCTGTGTATTCCGAAGTACGGAAGTTTTTGTAAATAGAGAAAAATAAAGGGTTTTGTATACCCTTCTTTTGTATCCTGTCTACTTCCCACAGTTTTGAACATAGCTTTAGTAAGCTCTCTGTTCCGAGTCAGGTCCTTGCATGTTCCCGAAGAAGGTAAGACGGAACATTGATCCTGATAACCTATTGACTTTAATGTAATTGCTTTACAGATATAAGGTTATATTTAATCTAAATACTGGAAATTTAGTCCTCTAACCGGAACAAGTATGCAGTGAATTATCGCTATGTCTGAGATAGTGCGAGAAAGTCTTACGAAGGTTTAGAAACAACCTTTTTATTTAAACAGAACGTTGAACATAAGGGCTACAAATAACCAGTTTGTGGTAATGCAAATTAAATTAGTACAGTTATAAGGTATTTCTCCCGCCTTCCTAGCTTGCCTTCGTGGTGTAGTGGTTGTGCACGCTGGGCCGGTATTCCAGTGGTCCGTGGTTCGATTCCCAGCGAAGGCGGTTGCTAATTTTTCAATATCTCTTGCTTCCAAAGTAATACCTAATGTTTCTACACTCAACTCAAATTAAAGGTTGATCCGTAGTCTATGACCACAGGATTAAACACTAAGCTGCTAGCTAGCTCAACAATAACAGCGAGTAAGCTTATAGTATCGGCGGCGAGCGAACGCAAAGCCGACATCGTTACAACTAGCTACTGATGACAGAATCTGACCACAAAATGAGCATGCAAGGAACACTCTCTCTTACAAGATCCAAAAACTTAAGCATAAATACACAACCAAATAATTTACATTCTGGTAAGAAATACGGAAAGAAGGAATTAAAGTTCTAAATCATAATAACTAGTCGGTTTAAAATAAAAACATCACTCGAAACATTTTGAACCTAATGAAATGAACTTTTTTTACAAATAAAATTATAGGTCGTACCGAAGAGTAGTGACTGTGCTTGAGAGTACCTTAGAAAAAATTTCACT
Source organism: Stegodyphus dumicola (assembly GCF_044657685.1). Lineage (NCBI taxonomy): Eukaryota > Metazoa > Arthropoda > Arachnida > Araneae > Eresidae > Stegodyphus > Stegodyphus dumicola. Next base: position 220,225,972 of record NC_140769.1, on the reverse strand, counting down.
TTTAGTTCTCGAATACCTAGATCAAAAGTATCTGAAATTTTTCATTTAGAGTATACATGAATAAGCATTATATTGGAAATTTGTTGCTTAATGTTTGTTGTTTAAGCGTTAAGGTATAGAATCTCATTTTCTTTGGTAGCATAAACTAACGAGCTTTAAAAGACTGCATGAGGAATTATCCTCAGATCTTTACTTGAAACAGAAGGCTAGAAGAAGAATGTAAAGAACTCTTTATTCACTCAATATAAATTAATAGATGGGCCCACTTTGGCTTACACAAAGCCAAATAAAAGCTTATTTAAAGTAGTAAATCACAAGCAAGTCATGAGTAATAACGGGGAAAGCAATCCTTATTTTAAGATCAATGTTGCTAATGAATATCTTCTATACAACTAGAAGTTACAATATGGAAACCATTCCGAATCTGACATTTATAAAACTTACGTTCCCATTGGAAATAACCTCGATAACAATCTTCTTACTTTATAACTACGATTTTAATTTGAATTTGCTAAACGTGTTGTTGAAAATTTACCGTTCTCTAAATCCGTTTTAATATGTCAAATGGAATTTTTTTACCTCAATATCCCGAATGGAATTTACAGTATTGAATACAACCATAAATAAATAGCAATTAAGAAGATCAGGTGTTGAACTAAAGCATGAAAAACAACAATCACTTTGATGAGTCATCCCATTCCAGTAATGTCTGTGTAAAAACATGCAGTTTGCGGAATTTAACTCTAAACAAAGGTAACTGTTTTCAGTTCAATGAGAAAATGTTCCCCCCCCCCAAGCTGGAATTTTTTAAAACTGAAATTAAAAAATAAATCCAACAAAAACAATTCCGTTTCTGTTGGAAAGATAACACAGCATCGAATGTACCATTTCCGTCCATCGAGATAACCAGCTTTTTTACCTTTCATGCAGAAACATCGCTAAATGACAGACTCCTCGATGCTTATATACATCATGCTCCATCCTATAACGTCCGTATTTGTCTAAGAAAGAGTACCATTTATCTCTAGAAAAAAATCCCCCTGGCAGTAAGCTGAGGAAGAAGAACCAAGTCACGGTTTCGAGAACAGGTTGGTTGTGCAACGAGCTCTTCCTTCCCCCCCCCAGGTCCGCCGTGCAAATGACTAGTTTTTGATGCGATTCGGCCCGCCACACTGTGATTATGGTGCGGGGAGTGTAATCAGGGTGTCAACATACACCAGATGATATGCTTCATCATTATATTTACTCAAAGATACACGTCTATCCGCTGAATTTACCATCTGCTTGGGGTCTCGTCCACCTTCCTGATCGCTGTCATCAGATTGTCCAATCTTTACCTACCATGCCAATCAGCCATGTTTGGTCATTATTATTAATGATTATTGTCAAAGTTAATAAATGGATGAGCAGCATGTGAACTTTTAAATTAGGCAAACAGCAGTTTCGGACAGGCTGTTCTTACATGATGGGAGAACTTTAAGAAAGAGAAGGAATTCATATTTTGGAAGATTATGGCAGCGGTACAATCATAACCAAAAACTTTACAAATTTTTGCGTAGAACATCACAAAATATCTCTACTTTAACCAATAAAATTCGAAGTTCAGATTGAATAATTTTTAAAATGGATTTTCACTAACATGTCAAAAATACTGTGTTGTCAATGCACATGAAGACTTATTTCTATATTGTATCAGAATGTATGGTAAAATAATAGTATAATCTGGCATCTAATGATTGGAAGTGCGAATAAACCGGCCAGCATAATATGCGATATGTTAGGTTAAGTTATTCGAACATGGCACAGCATGCAACAGCTATTTGCCTAAGGGAAGGGATGCCTTCATGGAGAATCATCTAAAGGAAATTGATTCTTATTCGTGTTACACATGGGGGAAAACCACGAAAATTAACCAAGTAACCAACCTGTTTGCTTGGGATTGAACCCAGGCCGAATTCCCAGAATCCAGCGGTTTTCACCACTCGGTCACTGTTGAGGGTATCTAATATTAATGCTATCTGTTGAGGCTACAATTGGATTATTCGGAAGTAATCAAACTCGGAAGTATGCAATTTTCTTTGACCACCATCATTAAGGTAAAATGTTTTATAGCAAAATTCTGTTGACGAAAATAAAGTAAACTGGTAGGTGTGACTAAAGAATTACTCGAAGTATTCTTTCCAATAATTCTTTAGTCACACTTACTGGGGAGGAAAAAAAAAAAAAAAAAAAAATTTGGAATGGATTAAAAAAACTAAAAATCAGCCAACTGTAAAAAACTCCACTGAAATTTTGTGCTCAGAAAATTTTGAGCTGCCACTGGTATCAGGAAAAAAAAAAAAAAAAAAAAAGTAGAAAGAAGATTTAACTAAGATTATCTGGCGTAAAGCTGATAAATATTAATAACGTTTGTGAATTTACAAAGCATAATAACTAAAAAGCATTGTAGAAATAATAAATCTTCGCATTTTCGTCAATGATGGTTTGACAAAAATGAATAGTATTCGAACTGTGAAAAGTTTTTCTGCAACAGCAGTATAATACATTTCAAAACGAGAAATTGATTAAGCGTAATAAATTACCATATCCTGTAGTTTATGTATTAAAGTATGCATTTGTAGACTTATTTCATTTTAAGACTTTGAGTTCTTTAACTAGGTCAAATAAGGTTTATGAAATAACTTTTGCTGCATCATCTTGACAAGCAGTATAATCCGACATATTTGACAATTATGCATTACGGAAGTCTGGAACTTGCTCGATTATCGAACTCTTACAATATAAACTAAATAATATATAAAATGGAAGTAACTCCATTCATGACAAACATATTCATTTGATAATCAATAAAAACATTTATGAACACTAGACAAATCTTAAATCTTAAATGAGACGCGGCCTAAATTTTCTCAAACCCGAATCCGAAGTTTAAAATTGTCTGGAATCTTTTTGAAAATATTATTTAAAAAGAAGAAGAGAAAACAAGACTTCCTATTTTTGACTAAAACAAGGTTTGAAATTTCCATTCAATGAGAAACAAATTCAAGATTACAGTTTTTTAATACATCTACATGTATTACAAAATATGTTTATTTAGTTGAATATAAACAATGGAAACACCACTACAGACAGCGCATTTGTTAGAGTTCGCACCTGGGTCAAACTACCGATATTTATCGGAGTTATCCACTCAGCTACTGGTGGGACAGTGGCCGCTCAGGCAGGAAATTGGTTAATGAACCGAAGGTTTCATTAACCTTCGGTTCGAAACCCTTGTTCGAAACCCGGGAAAGGCAGAGATGTAGTTTTTCCGTCCCTACACAGCAGCTAACGATATCCTACCTACTAGGTGCCTCCATATTAAAGAGACCACCGCGTCCGTCCTTTGTAGTAGCCAACCCATGGGGAGGGAAAACTGGCGGGATAGTTATTAAAAAGATGTAAATGAAATTCAATAAATGAAGTACATGATAAAAACTTTTAAATCTGGAGATTAATTTATAGAAATTTATATTAATTAATTATTACTTTTTATCTTTATTCTCACTTCTATTTTCGTCTACTCCCAGCAGCATACAAAATTCACTGGTTATGCTTAATTAAGGAAAAATCACAAAAATGACGATTGCTAAAAAAGTTACATGTAGAAAGTAATGAAACTGATTCACAGTATACAATGAAACTGATTCACAGTATACAACACATAGTAAGGTATAAAATAAGACGAAAAGAAATTACCAGGCAATGATGGTGTTATAGAAATTGGCATATGTATAAAATGCACAAATCGGATGTGTCAGTTTGGTGTAGGAAAATTACCTTCAGTATGGTGTGTGATCTTCCCTAGAAGTAATACATCATATACAGCGATGTGAGATGCTGTCAATTATACAGTTTATCAGTTCCGTAGGAAAGGGGAGCCATTGCTCTTGCAAAGCATTTGTAAGCGTGGCAAAGATCTGAAGAAGAAGACTGAGAACAACTGTGCGCTTTCCTAAAGCATCCCAAATGTACTCGCTAGGATTCAGGTCTGGTGGTCGACCTGGCCGCTCCATGCGCTAAATGTTTCCTGCTGAAGATTATCATCCACGATGCGAGTCCTGTGCGGTCTAGCGTTATTGTACTGTAGCAGGAAATTATCATCTATTGCCTCGGCATAAGGGTGCACATTAGCATCAAGGATGTCATTTCTATAGGCCTCAGTATTCATGGTTCCACGTGGAAAGACATGGAGATCTGTGAGTCCACGCAAAGGGATACCATCCCAAACACAGACACTGCCTCCTCCTTATGCATCTCTCTCACGTCTGTTTGATGGATGATAACGGTTTCCAGGTTCTCTCCAAATCAAATAACACTTACTATCGCTGTAAAAGCTAAACTTGGACTGATCTGTAAAGAGAACAGCCCTCCATTAATCAGTTATGCAGAGGCCATGTTTACGTGCCCACCTCAAACGATCCTTTCTGTTACGTGACGTGAGCAAAACGCAAATGGCTGGTCGCTTCACGTATAAACTTTCCACATAAAGCCTTCTATTTACGGTTGACGTTGACACCAGTCTTCCAGTGGCTGTTGCAAGGAAGGTTCTGAGTCGGAGTAGAGGTTATATTCCTAGTCCGTCAGTGTCCGTCTTAGCCGTTGGCTGTCCGTCTTAGCCGTTGGCTGTCCTTGGCTGAACCTGCTGGATTCCAAATCTGCGGCTAAAAACTGTTGCTAAAGTAACCACAGATGGATTCGCATTTAGCTATCTGGCCACTTCTATCTAACTTTGTTTTGCCTCTAGTTTCCCAGTAGCTCTCCAGCGCAGTTCTTTCGGCAAATGATGGAGGTCATTGCTATAAATTAACTATCCCAGATTTCTTATCTGAGAATCACAACAAAATTTGCAGGCTTCCTCGGATTTTATTCTCCTAGTAGATGACATATTTCAATTGCAGCGCCACTAATTTGCATATTGCAGTTTTACTCAGTAATTCATATTTGATAACATACTTAAATTTTATACAGATTGGCTTATTTTTGAACGAGTTATCGCTATTTTTGTGATTTTCCCTTAATTTTTGGAAACTAGTTTAGTTAACGTGTATATAAAGAGACGGGTCTTTGAGTTCGAGAGAGAGCCCTTGACAACTATCGCTCACCATGCTTCTACTTCTTCTAACTGTAACTGAATTACTTAAATCTGCTAGCAGTAATTGCTTCGTGAAGGATCCGGCACTAATTCTGCTTTAATAGCCTGGTTTTAGCTTGTATTTTAAAGTAACTAGCATTTACTCTGAATTTCATGCAAGCTGCGGAGATTTGATTTCTGTTATTATTTTTCTAGATTGTATAACTGCCAGTCTGCTAAGAAAATAGAAATGTTTATTTTAAACCTTTACCCGATTTTTTTTGGGGGGGAAGGGGTTACTGCAGAAGTTATGATGAAACGATAAGTCTTTACTGTTCTTGGAGTTAACATTCTGAAGTAGTACATATTTTCTCAATATTGTTGCCTTCTATGGTTTCGTGGATTTGGAATAATTGATGACTACACTTGATGAAGACTCAAAACACAATTTATTCGCCAGTAGGCGTTATTGAACAGAACAGTTCCAAAGACACGTTTACACTCGTGGAAGAACTATGAAAAGCACGCTGAAGCAATCAGCAACACAACCTGTAACGGTGAAGACAGCGTTATGGCAAAGCATTAAAATACAGTTCCTGACTCGGTCGATCGGTCTCAAACTAATCGCTGAACTCAAGATACTACTTTCTCCCCGTACAGGCAATGTATACATAGCTTTAACCTACCTCCGACAATATTCCCGAGAAAACCGCTAAGGATGTTCTAGAATGTTCTCGATCTGTCTACGACATATCGCCAGTTTTCCGCCAAATCTGGCAACCCTATATTTCTCTGCCACTTCTGGCACCCCAAGCCCACTGTTGACTCACGCTGCTCAGCTTGCAGACTTCTTCTCCGCTCCGCTGGTGGAGTTTCGTTTTCGACCCGCTTTGGGGGTAAGCTCACTGCACAGCCGTTGAGCATTTCGCAACAATATGTAGAGTCATAATTTCTTTTTTCGAAACGAAAATTCTTCTTTGCTCTCGCCCGGATTCGAGCCAGGGCTAGCTATACCACGAGAGCACGCATGAGATAATGCGATACTTCTTTATGTGTTGAGAAATAATATTTGAATAAGAGCAAAAGTTTTTTACGTATTTCAAGAATCTTTCTTGATCAAAACAAATGTAGAATGGAGACTATTACTTTAAGAATTAATACCGTTAAACATTAGACATGGGAAGCTTAATATTTTTTGAAAATTAAAAGTGTGGCTCTCACAGCCACCAGGAGGTAACACTGATGATATAAATTTAACAGAAAATTCAATAAAAAATAAATAACCTTTTTTATTAGCGAACACATTTAATAAATTTAGGGACAAGTACGGAGCATAGGAACTTTTTAAGCAGGGTCGGCGTTTTAGAGGCCGTAAACACTTAAAAGATTTTACAAGATATTCGTTACGTCTTTACATGCATTCGTTACGTTCCATTTCAGGCTTTTCCAGTTAACGGTTTTTTATTTATTTATTTTTATTGTGCCATTTCAGTCTCTCTAAATGGAACGATTCCCATTTCAGCCTTTTCGTTCAGGGTCAACGCAAAACCCGAAAAAGTAACAGAAGGTCAGTTGACTACGATGTATGCGTAATATGATGCCATGTTATGAACCTTCGCCCCTTTAGACACTGTTTAAATAAAACATTAGTGACAGTGGTGATTGTGATGACTTCATGGTTTAATAAGGCACCATTTAGCAAGACGAAACAAACATTTATTAAATATATAATTCAAAGCATAATATAATAGTTACTCAGAGCAGTACGTCGCTCCTACCGCATAGTACAATCTACTACCTTCCTCTTCCGAGGCTAACATGCAACTCCTAATAAATACATTAACCCTTCTCGAAGAAGAGCTACCTGCGCCAAGCATGCTCTGTTGATCGCCAAACAGTCGCCAGATATCACACCCCCGTCGTAAGATTGTTGTTGATATTATTTACAAATCAATCAGCAATCTGGAAACTAAAATCTAGCAACTGTTTGCGATCAACGTGAAAAAGAAAAAAAAAAACTACACATACTTTTATACATTCTATCCTAATTTTCAAATCTCAATTACTATAGACATACCTCAATTTACTACATAAACATAGATAACACATTTTTATATATAAACATAGATAAATCATTTTTAACTTCACTTGTTCCGAACCTTATTATTATTGTAACAATTTATCAATTCTTAATTCAAAGAAACCAAGTTGATATTTTCTTTTATAAACATGTTAAAATATACCCTAGTATTATTCCAATGATGACAGTAAAATTATTAAGTTTCTTATATATATATAAAATTATATTCTTAACATTCCTTTTAATTAATGATGCTGCAGCATAATTTAAATCCTTGGGAGACAAATATCTAAATTTACCACTTACCTCGAATATTTGTTATCCAATAATTTCTCTATCTATTTCAAATTACATAAACATCTTATTTGCACAAAATTGTAAAATGATTATGAAAAGCAAAGAAAACTATCTAATTATTAACTATACAAAATGTTCGTGAAGATGAACAGTAAATTAATGTTCAAAGTTCACAAGTGGGAAGTCTGGATAATGCATCCGCGTTTGACAGTTTTTTTCCAGGGCAATGTTCTATTTCGAGATTATATTTCTGCAAAGCTATGGCCCATCGTTGCAATTTGGACGATTGCGGAGCATTTCTCACTATAAAGGCTAGAGGATTATGATCAGTCACAATTTTCACCGATGAACCGAATATCCAAGGTTCAAACTTCTTCAATGCCCATACTATAGCATAAGCTTCACGCTCTATAGTCGGCCAGCTCTGTTGAGGTTTCGATAATTTCTTGCTCGCATAGCAGATGGGAAATTGCTTCTCTCCCCTTTGCTGTGACAAACATGCACCTATTCCGATTTGGGATGCATCAGAATGAATGACAAACGGATCCTGCAGTGTTGGGGTGATCAGCTCCGTTGACATCGCTAATCGTTCCTTCAGTTGTTGAAATGTTGACTCATGAATTTCTTTCCATTCGAGTATTTCCGGTTGTTTATTTTTCGTGAGTTCTGTGAGTGGGTAGGCGATCTCTGCATACCCTGGGATATAATCGCGATAATAATTACATAGTCCTAACAGACTTTTAAGATCTCTTTTCGTTTTCGGCGTTTCCAGCTTCTTGATTGCCTCTATTTTCTCGGGATCTGGTTGATGTTTTCCTGATCCAATGATGTGTCCTAAATATTTAATTTGAGGTTTTGCAAACGAACATTTCTTCGAATTGATAGTAAATCCAAGTGACTCTAGTTTGGTAAAAACTTTATCCAGATGTCGGAGATGAGTGTCGAAATCCGTGGAAAATATAGCTATGTCATCAATATAGGCTCTTGAAAATTGTTGAAATTCTTTCAGCGCGTTATTCATTACTCTCTGAAAAGTTGCTGCTGCGTTCCTTAATCCAAAGGGTAGCACTTTAAACTGATATTGACCTCGATGAGTTTTGAACGATGTGTACTCTTTACTTTGTTCCTCCATGGGAATTGCCCAATATCCTTTCAGCAAATCTAAAGTTGTTATGACGTTGGCTCTTCCTATACTGTACATTAAATCAATGGCATTTTGCATAGGAAAGTCATCTGGCTTCGTCACTGCATTCAAAGCTCGATAATCTAAGCACAATCTGATATCTCCATTTTTTTTGCTTACACAACCTACTGGATGAGCTATTTCTGCATTACTTTCTTCTATTAGTCCCAATTTCAATAATTCTTCTACTTCTTCATCGACCTTGGGTTTCAATGCTTCAGGAATCCTATAAATGTAAGGTTTCTTCCTCTCCATATTGGGTATTAATCTAATTTTATGAGCTTCAACTTTAGCTATTTTCAGCTTTCCGGTGAATAGTGCTCGGTGTTTGTTGATAAGAGCTATCAATTTTCTTCTCTGCTGCGGATTCAAATTTTCTAAATTCCTATTAGCATCTATTTTAAAATCTTCCAGGTGGGTCGAGAGATCTTTTCCTGGTAAAGTTATAATTTCTCCAAATTCTTCTTCATTTTCAAATATCACTCCAACTGCATTGACACTAGCTTGGAATTTTCTAATTTTATTTGCATGAACATGTTTGATCTTTCCATCAGGTAGTTTTACTTTATAGGAATGAGGTGGGCAATGATTCACGATTTCTCCTGGACCAGTCCATCGTGCATAGAGTTTGTTATTTGAATCTGGTATGAGTAAATAAACTTGTTCTCCGATTTTGAAATTTTTTGGTATTGATCTCCGATTAAAGTACTCAGCATATTTTTGTTGTTTATCACTTGCAATTAAATTGGCTTGTTCGGCTGCTTGTTCTAACCTTATTTTTAAAAGTTGTAAGTAATCCACTGCCGATTCACTTAGATTAGGTGGTATAGGTATTTCTCCTGACCATGAAGACTTCAGTACTGCTAAAGGACCTCTTGGTTGTCTTCCATACATCAGCTGAAATGGTGAGACACCCGTGGTGCAGTTTGGTACTTCTCTGTATGCAAAGAGCAGGTATGGGATGTGCTTATCCCAATTCGAAGGATCAGTCCTGATGACATGATGTAACATTTGCTTGAAGGACTTGTTCCATTTTTCTACTAATCCATTTGAAGCACTGTAAGCAGGTGTAGAGAACCTAGGGTGAGAACTTAGTCTTTTCTGGAATTCTTTAGTTAATTTTGAAACGAAGTTACTTCCGTTGTCACTAGCTATTGTATTAGGGATTCCTGTTCTCATGAAAATCTCCAAAAGCGCGTCGCAAGTGGCTTTTGCTGTCAAGCTTCTCAGTGGAATGGCTTCTGGCCATCGGGAATGTTGATCTACCAGACATAACACATATTTATGTTTCCTAGCAGAGGAAGGTTCAATAGGTCCAATAATGTCGATGTTAACTGTTTCGAAAGGTAATCCTGGCCTTCTGACCGGTGTGATGGGAATCTTGTCAGATCGCTTTTCTGGACTTTTCAACTGACAATCTTTGCACGTTTTACAAAAGGTTTCAACATCTTGTGCTAATCCAGGCCAATAAAATGAATATCGTATTCGCTCCTTTGTTTTTCTTATCCCAAGATGTGCACCGAAAATGGAACTATGTGCTAATTCCAACACTTGTGCTCTTCTACTAAGTGGAAGCACTAACTGAAAAACATTCTGTCCTAATATTTTTTCTTGGTGATGTAAAAGATGATCAATAAATAATTAATTTCCTTTTTTTTATTGCTAGCTTCCATGCTTCTCTCAGCGAGGGACAGTTAACTTGCTCTTCGCGTAGGCGTTCAGCAGACGATAAGTCTGTGTTTACATAAACACTCGCCTTCTTCCCTTCCTCCTTTTCGTTTTTCTCCTCCATAAGCATTAGCGGGGGGGGGAATCGACGCTGTCGTTTGACTGTGCATTGGCGAATAAAGTTTGTAAGTTTTCGCTTCCGTAATTATTTCTTTCTGCGTTTGGTTCTTCTGCCGCAGGATTAATCAACAGTTCGTATATTTCTGGAGTTATTAGGCAAGGCACATTTAGCTTATCAGTCACTGCAATTAATGTATCCACAAAATTAAATATATTGCTTCCATGATCTTTATGGTAAATAGGTACACGGCAAACTTTTGCTTCAATTGGTTGTCCGAAAGCAGGTGTTAGCAATATTTTACCTCCTTCTCTCTCCTCTAAATTTGGAATGAGCGATGAATGTACGATCGTTATCTGCGTTCCAGAGTCTACGATAGCTTCGATTTTCTCAGAGTTAATAAAAATATCTACTTTTTGCAGTGGTTGAACGATGCGTTCTGCGAATTCAGATCGTAGATGGGATGAGTCTACTTTAGCTACGATGGCTTCTTCTTTTGATGTTCTGTTTGAATTTTTTTGAGTTTTGGAATCATCCTTTCCCTTCTTATTTACTGCAGTTTCGTTCTTTCTTCTTTTGTCTGGACAATCTCTCGCGATGTGTTGATAATTTCCACAAATATAACATTCTTTTCTTCTCGCGTGAAATCTTTCGTGTTTTGGATATTCTTTTCTCATGGGTGGTGGAATATATTTGTCGTGTGCACATGTTGTATCCAGGAATCTCGGTGATCGCTTAATTCCATTTCGAACTTCGTCGAAAGATTTTCCTTTGGCCGTGAAATAAATATCACATTCTGTAGCTAATTCTTGAGGCTTCAGCCATTTATTTCCTTGGCGTATTGCGACGTGTGCAGCTGTTTCTTCATCTAATGCTTGGAATAATTTATCGGAAATAATTAACTCCTTGAGTGTTTCGAAATCCTTTACTTCTCTTGACTTGCAGTAATAGTCCCATGTAGCTGTTAGTCTTGAAGCGAACTGGATATGCGTTTCGCCGGAATAACGTTTAGTTTTTCTGAAGTTTTCTAAACAGGTTTGAGGAGTAGGTTGATATTCCTTCAGAACAAGAGTTTTCACTTTTTCGTAATTTTGCAGATCTTCCTCCTTTATATAAACAAGAACATTTGAAGCTTTTTCTCCAATTAATTTCAATAATATTTCTGATTTGTATTCTTCAGGAACCTTCTTGTGCTTAAATGCTCTTTCGATAGAATCGAAAAATATATTCCATTCTTCTGCTCTCTTCGGTACTGGTATAGTCAGTGTTTCTACTCCTTTGATCAGCTTGTCCAGGGAAATTTCGGTTTCTCGTTCTGTGTTTTGGATTAAAGGTGTTGGACTTCTACTTCCTTCATTTTGAGTTGCTCGAATCTTCGCTAGTTCTATTTCGTGTTCTCTTTCTGTTCTTATTCTTTCTTCTTCCATTTGCATTCTTTCCATTTCTTCTTTTCTTTTTCTATTCTCCACTGTAGTAATCAGAATTTCTTTCACGAAATCAGCATCTTCGATGTATTCCTTGCTATTCTGGAGTTTGTGTTTCAGTTCTACCAGCTTCAAATCTGGGGATGCTTCTTCGCCAATTTCCAATAGAACTGTTACTAAATCCTCTTTCTTTGCGTTTTTGAACATTTTCTTCTATTTTCCTTTAGAATCAAGCCTTTCAAACTCTCGATTAAATAATTCTCACGTTTTTACTCTCTTTTGCAAATGAACACTTCTTTCGTTAGTTAGGCTTAACTTTACGCCTCTTCCGTTTTCAACGCTCTAAGCTTCTAACCTCTCTGGTTTTCTCGTAAGAGAGCGTGTTGTGATGACTTCATGGTTTAATAAGGCACCATTTAGCAAGACGAAACAAACATTTATTAAATATATAATTCAAAGCATAATATAATAGTTACTCAGAGCAGTACGTCGCTCCTACCGCATAGTACAATCTACTACCTTCCTCTTCCGAGGCTAACATGCAACTCCTAATAAATACATTAACCCTTCTCGAAGAAGAGCTACCTGCGCCAAGCATGCTCTGTTGATCGCCAAACAGTCGCCAGATTTCACAGTGATTATATCTAACACAGAAAACAAGATGTTTTTAAAATTTGAGTACTATTATTTTTAGTTTTTAAGATTTGAGTATTACTATTTTCTTGGAACAGAATTCAAAATCTTGAAAACTGAAACATCGGAAGCAAAAATCACATTGAAACACAAAAATAAAAAATTTTGAGGGTTTCACTAGCATTCAGTCTGTAGTAATCTTACCTCTTGAAGTTTCCAAAAGTTCGATATCAGCCATTTGCATGAAAAAAAGATCTTTGTTCCTTGACAGATAAAACTGAACACAGAGTGAAATGTGAAATGATAATGGTGCTTCATTTAATCGAACTTGTCTCTTTGAAAATTCCACTTCCCTTTCTGATGTCTTCCCACCATCTGTAATATAATATAATAGAATACAATGTTTTCCCATTGAAAAGTTAAAAAAGGATACACTGAAATTGCACGATATTTGTTGCCACCTTCAAAAAGTCTGAATTTGGAAAGCCGGAGATGGGATATCACGCATACATTTACGCCTGCCCTCTCCACTACCACACACACTTCTTCTCTCTTGATCTTGGTTAAGTGACACCATATATTCTATGGTAAAACTGGCAATGTGCGGCCTTTCCTTGATGCCCTAAGCAGCTTTCTAGGATACCGCGATCCTTTATGCCGTATGCACGTACTTACGTTGCTTAATGGTTAACCCAGCTCTGTCTACAAGTTTTGTCCCCCCGCAGTACTCTGCCATAGAACAGTGGTCTCAAACTCTAAGTGTGAGTGGGTTGCATGTGTGATCTAAGAACAGCTCACGGGTCAGATTTTTTTTAACAAATTATAAATTTTTTATTAACAAAACGAAAAATATTTCAAATAAATTTTGATTACTAAGTATTTTTCAAAACACACATAAACAATAATAAAAAAAAAAAAGAAAAGAAAAGAAAAAAGAAAAAAAAAAGAGACAAAAACTTGCGTTTATTTTTTATCTGAAATCCAAAGTTTGATAGCTGCAAGATATTTTTGTTGGTTACAGTTTATGATATAAAAACATTAACAACTAAATATTAAATTTTCAGGCTGACATTTATTTAAAATAATTCTAACATGTTTAATTAATAATTAAATAACTTACTTTTAATTAAAATTAAAAGAAAATATGAAAACTTCCTAAAGTCCCAAAGAAATAATTTTGAAGTGCAACAAAACTTGCATATAAATAATAATCGTATAGTCTATTTCTCTCATTTATTAAATTTTTCTTCGATGTATAAATTAAAATAAACATAATTATTAATGGCTTTCATTTCTTACTTCATCTTGTTTGCCCACAAGCTGAGCTGTAAAATCACTTAACACTGGTGTTTCAACCTGGGTTCCATTCCAGGCGAACGAGCTAGCTGCAAGGAATTTTCATGGTTTTTCCCCAGGTGTAACGTGTCCGAGCCAATTTGCCTTAGAAAGTCCCCCACGAAGGTATCCTTCCTCTTAAGCAGATAACTCTGGAGTGTTATACTGTAATCCAATAAATCAATTTTACAACAGCTTGATATTTGATGACATTCCAATTCTGACAAAGTCTATAGCTCCAGAGAGAAATAATTAGGCATTACCTGGGTCACAGATTGTAGATGCTCATCGCTGAATCGTTATTGTTACATCGCTGAGTTTTTCGTTATTAATTTTCAACTGCGAAAAAGGTCGCTTATATATAAATGCATTGCAGAACAAAGAGTATTGCAAAAATTCGTAACTGATCTAACTTTTCGCAAGTATGAATAAAAGTTAACAAAATCTTTTATTATCAAATAAATCTTATCTAAAATAAATCTTATCTAAAAATTATACTCGTATTTGTATCACGCTATAAATCAGTTAGCTCCATTTATAGATTTTCTAATGCGTTATTCACGTTCCTTTTTAATGGTAATGAAAATCATGTATACTCGAACTTCAAATAATTAAAATTTTGGATTTTTAAAATTTTGATTATTTGAAATTCACTGAAGACTGTTTGGAAACTGTTCACTGAACACTGTTTTCGCAACAAATTCATAATTGAAATGTCTCTGCGAGCCGCATAAAATTCCTTCGGGGCCGCATGCAGCTCACAGTTTGAGATCACTGCAACGCACATCCATAGCATCCCTCGAACGACCTTGCGGGTGTGCGTTCCATTAGATGCCAGTAAAACTAATCTTTCAGAGTTAAAATTTTTAAACAACTTCTACAGTATTGAAATCGTGAAAAATTTCGGGTGTCATATTTCAACGAAAATATCCATTTCGACCGCTCTCGAAACCATTTGAATGACATTTTTGTGTGACATCTGTACGTACGGACAGAATAAATGACTCTTTTGCCCAAAACGGATTGTAAAATGGATTCAGAAGAGATTTTTTCCTTGACGTCTGTACGTGCGTACGCGTGTATTTATCTCGCATAACTCAAGAACGATTACACGCAGAAAGTTGAAATTTTGTATATGGAACTTCTGTAACATGTAGTTGTGCACCTCTCTTTTTCGTTGCAAACGGCTGTATATAAATAAATATATATATATTTTCCCACTCTGTTATCTGGCTCGGTGAGCTTAAATTTTATTTCTTACACGTTGGTAAATTGTGCAATGTTTCCCTTTAAAAATGATTGGATTATATGGTTTTTATGTTCCGTTAAGGTTTTTATGCCTCCACATCAGGTTTTTTAGATTAGGATTCCAAAGATTCAAATGACGGAAAAGGCGCAAAACTCTGAACGAGATCGGAAAGCCGAGTTTTCAAATCTCGAATCATTTTCAAGATTCACGGAATTAGCAGAACTGGATCTCTCGTCCCTAGTAAAAATATTAGTTTATAATTTATTAAAATTAAAGATTTGATATTTTTGCATCAGAACTCTGATACACTCATCAAATACATCAGAACTCATATAATAAAGTTAAAAATAAGTAAGAGGTTAATATAAATTTATACATCATTTTCACTGTTTTGATGTCGAAATTTACACACACCGAAATAACTGCAGAACAGTGAATACCGAAGACAGAATTCGACGATCAATACGTTAAGTGCCACTTTTTCCTATCGATGTTTATCACAACTACTGTAAACATAAAGAAATAAACGAAGAATATATATTCTGTGCTCAATTTAAAAATGAAAAGAAAAGAAAGAAACATCAAGAAGATCCAGAGTGATACGCCCTTTTATAAGATAAGAGGTCGACTAAACTGAATCACAAACAAAGCTTAATTCTTTGATGTCAATCATTTTCCAACTTAAAGAACTGAGTAGATATTTCAAGCAGTCGGCTAGAGATAAATAAGGCAATCACTGGGAATAGTACTCGAACAGGAGACATGAAAAAATCAATATGTTCGATACAATAATAAAAAGAACCTTGCCTGTGGTTTACCAAATATAGCAGCTTTCTAAACTCCAGCTTCATTATACTAGCACCAGAAGTCTCAGAATAAAATTGTATCTTAAGAAAAATAATCATCTCTCAGTGGGATAGAGGGTACAAAAATTAGTAAAGTACTGAGTGAATTATTATTGACAAAAACGTGACTGTTTCGTACATTATAAGACATGCACATAATTTAGAGAAATGGTTCTCAAATACTTTTGGATTACAGAATCAATTAAGAAAGTATTAGCGGCCTTCAAACTGCGTTGAGCGGAAACCTGCGATGCCATGCTACTCCTAAGGTTCCGCAAGTTGGAATTTAAATTCTAAAGCTATTTCGAAAACCAAGCGTGTCACAAATTAAACATTTGAAATAAATTAAGTTACACACTTTTATTTTTAGCCCAAACAGCGCTAGCTTAGAAGGGCTATTAAGCGTTTTGGCATTTTGCGTCGAATCATTATAAACGGCGTATCACTTTTCAGATGATTTCCACCAGATATTATCACTTTGTATTATATTTAAAGAAATTAAATAATGAAGAATCTGCATAAATGTATGTATATTTCTCGAAGTGTGATACAACAGTACCTAGAGCTATCAAATGTTGAATAACGTAATCCTCCATCCGAATATGGGAATCCGGAAGCCCAAATTTGGAATCTGAAATTTTTTTTTATTATCTATTTTATAAAATTTTAACGAATTTTTTTATTAACAAACTCAACAATTTCAAAGCGAGCAATGGCCACACTGTACGAAAAAGAAAACATTTTAATCTCCAGGGAGCGAGACTGTGTGTCGGAAGTTCTAAAGATACGTTCTTTTTAAATATTTTGCGATATTGCTGTTGAATTGAATTTTATGATTTAACTGCGAAAAACATATTATGTAATAAATAAAGGTAACACACAAAACGTTAAAAAAAAAAAAAAAAAAAAAAAAAAAAAAAAAAAAGCCTCTTTGGGCATAATATAAAATCTGAAAACCTTCAAAAACAAACTTAGAATGTTCTAGCTAATAATTGAGAAATAAATTACTAGGACCATCTACTGAGTGAAAAATGAATGAAAA
Source organism: Stegodyphus dumicola (assembly GCF_044657685.1). Taxonomy (NCBI): domain Eukaryota; kingdom Metazoa; phylum Arthropoda; class Arachnida; order Araneae; family Eresidae; genus Stegodyphus; species Stegodyphus dumicola. The sequence goes on along the minus strand of NC_140769.1, from coordinate 220,208,985 downwards.
GCATTTAAGAAAAAAAATTTTTAAAAACTTACGCTAAACAGAGATTAGAATTGAGATCATTAACGAGAACTGAAGTATTTTTACAGACGAAAAGCTTCTCCGGAAAGTTTATTGCGCCAATGAAAGACGTCTTTTAAATGATTAAGTTACAGAATAATGCAAAATGCAACTTTTTGACTAGCAGAATGATAGGTAATGGAGATTTATAAGTTTCTTTCATTTCCTCTTTTTTTTTTTTTTTTTTTTTTTCCGAAACCTAATTCTCAAATTCTCAAAGTAGAATAGTATATTAAGTCAGTTTCTGTACCTTCAGTGACTTTTTGCCGAGTGGGAGTAAAAGTAAACTTTCAGATTTGCGCACCGAAAAATCTTAAATCCTGCTTGCTTGTCGAATTGCTTGTTTTTACGTAGAAAAGCTAATTTTTAATTGTAAATTTTTTAACTGTTTTAATTGAATTTGGTGTTTTATGTTTTACTGTGATTTACAATTTTTAATGAAGATGTTTTGAGCTTTCGTACATTTTTGTTTTGCGCGAAGTGAGAACTGAATTAATTGAATAAGAAATATATCTCAAATTCGTTTAAATAAAATGCATAAAAATGTGTATAATTTAATAGACCATACAAGGAAGTCATATGGTGTCAACATCAGACTTTTTTTTCAGCTGGAAGATTGTAAATGGCAAAGGAGAAGCATGTGCTTCCGCGATAATAATGGACCAAAAATTCGAGAAATTTCTAGTTAAGGAAAGCAAAAAATACTGGCGGCATCTATTGACAAGGAACAAAACAACTATGAAATAATTTCTTTAAAAGCTGAAAGTAAAAACGGATTCGAATTATGATTATAAGCTAGAAATGAAAGACATTTATGAGTATGAGATTCCTCTACGAAATCTAATTCAACAAAGGACAGTATTTTTAATAGTTTTAGCTACAAAAAAGTAAAAAAAAATGTTAATTTTTGGTCAGCAATGTTGCGCAGTAGGAAATTTATGTTTTTTTTTTTTTTTTTCCTTAACATGTGCGTATGCCTCTTAAGACTCTGTATGTATCTCAGAAGTTCGTATCTGGAATGGGGGTCTTTAAATATGAAACTAAAGGACATGAAAAGAGTGCATAATTATTTATCAAAACGAAAGAATACTTTTTATTATGTCGAAATCAAAATTTTTTAACTACTTGATCAATAATACTAGTGGAAAAGCCTCTGCATATCTTTAAAATATAAGAAATATTCTTTTACAACAAGATACAAACATTTTTGTTTTAGATTAACCACCTTTTCCGGTTCTAGTAAGACAACGCAGATATACGCGGATATTCCACTCAATTAAATACACCGGTAATTTGAAATTTATTTCACCACGCATTAGTCAAACAAGTCAAGAATGCATTTATTCAAATCATTGTTACAATGTTACCTCTAGTTATTATTTTTTTCTTTCCTTATTAGGCGGTTGTGCGTCATCCAAGATAGGAAACAAAAAACGAGAAAAAAGTAATCAGAAATAAAATTCACTAGCTATATAATTTAAAGAGCATTCTTTAAAAATAGACGCCCCTTTTGAAAAGGATATAATAAAATACTTCCTTAAATACAGGAAAGATATAATTACCAGCTAAACGAGAAATTTTTAACCGTGGTACGCATAACCGCAGGGGATACGCAAACGTAATTAGATAATAACGACACGCGAAGATTTATTGTTCTGTGGATGTACCAGTCTTCAAATGACACTTCATAATGATGTTTCTATTCTCAGTGATTGCAAAACTTCCTGTTTCTTCCGTGGTTTTGAGACTAAATGCATGTATATATTATATTCATTAAAATATTAAAATTCCCGTTAGTTCTTCCTACTGAAATTTTATATCGAGATGCAGGCTTTTTTTTATAATTTGCTCATTTTATTTTCCAGGTTACTTTATTTCCATAATGTCGGGAGACCAATGCATTTTTAAAAATTATATGCTTATTTTTTCGCAAACCGAAATATCTTCCTTTTAATTTAAATTCTACATTTTGCTCATAAGTTACATACGGTGCTCCTGTAAAGTTTTATTATGCTTTTTTTTTTAAAGCAAATTCCAGTAAATCTGCCAAACGATAATTACCAGTATTTTTTACTATGACATCTCAACTTACTTTTCCTAAAGTATCGTCTGCTGTCATGGATTCGAAAACTGAGCAAATGATTTTATCCAAATGAGAGATATTCTTCTTGATTTTTTTTAAACAAACTATGACCGGAGATTAACATTAACTCTTGCTTATAAATCTCAGACAAAACAACTGACATCTCTTTGGGTTGGAAAAGGTTCACCACGGCTACTGAAATGTCGATTTCAAAAATATCTGATAAAGAACATGTTGGTGATCATTTTTGATTGGAAGGAGATAGCTCACAAAGAATTCATTCCTAACGAAATTTACATCTTATAAAAATATAAGGTGGTGCTTCCGAACAAAATTTAGTGCGTTAAGCCTGAAAAATTTCAATCCGATAATAGGTTTCTTTTCTGCAAGATGGTGCTACGTCACACCATTCTGTTTTTGTTAAGCAGTTTCTGACAAGGAAAAACATCACAATTTTCACCCACTCTCCCTATTCGAAAGGTTTGGCACATGTAAACTACTTTCGTTTTCTAAAAATGAAGTCTTTCCTCACATATCCTTAGATTGATTCAAAAAAGAAATGCAGAAAATCTGAAGCAGAGACTTGAACAGAATTCCAAAAGGCGAGTTCTACGAAGGAATCATGCAGCTGCATGAACATTACCTAAAGTGTTGTACAGAGCTTGAACAAGATTATTTATTGAATGCTAAGAAATAATAATGTTGTATTCTTTGTTTTCCGATTTGTACGAACTTAGTCCAAAACCTTTGTAAGCGGATCGCATACTTTCCATAGCATTATATGAATCAGTGTTTGCAGTTACTAAAAATTTAAATTTGTTTTCCCTAGATATCTATACTTTTTGGTATTTTACTTATTATTTAAAAAATACGAAGTGCAAAATTTTTATTGTCTCATAACAGAGAGATCCCATTCCAACAATGTTCGCATTCAAAACATGTTCACATCGACGAAGACGTGCGTGGTCATAGGTTACTGAGAAACTACTTTTGTGTTAGACTTTTGTTCTAAATAGCCCTATCGCTAAAACGTAGAGAAAAATGAAAACCCAATCCTTGAAAATGATGCATTTTGGTACCATTCTTAAGAAGCATATCTTCTGTTTAAAGAAGTGACCTAAGAAGTTGAAGGAATTCTGCCATTTTCATAGAACTTTTACAGGTTTGTAAGCTTGCATTTGATGAAAGCAGGAAATTTCGGTTTTAAATTTTCTGTTACATTAACTTGCACAAAAATTCAAAAACCAATAGTAGGTGGGTAAGTTTTGCGAAAGAAAGAATAAGAAACGTATATCAAACAGCAATTAGGAATTCTACCAGTTACCTTTTGGGAAATGGATGTGCTATACAATTTTATTGTGTCAGATTTATTTGAAAATAATGCAGGACTATTACGTGAGACTTTAGATGGAGAAAGAAATTGTTAAACAACTCTAATTATTAATGACGTATCTGTCATTTCTTATGCCTTTTACTTAACTTTCAGGCAAATTTTCTATCCCCTTTTTGAAGAAGTCTTTTAATTTTAACACACAAGATTCATTTATTACATTTTCGAATTTTCGTTTAGCATAGAAATGTTTGCCGACAACCCGTGATTTTAAAGAGTTTTAACTAAGAGGAAAAATAGCTAGACTTTTAGGCCAATGAGTAAAGAACTGCATATCACTCATTTTTTGTCGTATCTTCTTGCAGTCTGTGATTCAGCTTTATCCTGCTGAAGAATCACATTAGATTAGTTTATCAATGAACGTCGTTTGTGGTTGAAACCAGAATTTAAATTGCGCCGGAGCCCGTCTCAGGTACTTCTCAGTTTGAGATAAATCCTACTTTTAGCCGGCGCGCACAGGAGCCCTAAATAAGAAGAGCTCCAGCAGCATATAAGCATTCGGTACTGCGCCGCGTGCATAGGTAAAATCCGTCTTTGTGTCTGGCCGTACTTTCCGATGGTATCATTCTCTTTTTGCTTGGGAACGCCTTAGCATAACGTTTAAGCGGGATTCTTACAGTTTTGTTTTCGCTGAATGATGCCCAGGAATGACCCTAATGCGTGAAAATTGTGGTTTGTTTTCCTTGAATAATAATTCCCGTCAAAAAATTACATGCAGATTTCTGCAGATGGCCTCCCTGTTTCATGGAATAAAAAAATTATAAAATTATAAATCTCGAGCCCTAACAAATTTAAGGCATCCTAAGCGTAGATGTTACCGAAAGCCAATCATGAGCACGGATTTTTCACTATGCGCGCTACGCGGTAGGGAATGCTTATATGCTCCCCGGCACATTTTTTTGTAAAATTAAAATACAGTTTCAGAAGGATTTGTTCTCGAAACTTTTACTTTAACAACGAGTAAGTTTGAAAAATTGATTCAATTTTCTTGGGAAACAAACCCTTAATTGGAGTTTGAAACTTTTAAGGTAAGAAAAGCCTCCACTTAAATGTCAAAGGCTTATTTTCCAGAAAGGGCAATGTCGTTATAACAGTGGATAAATTTTTCGCTAACGAAAGTACTAGAAGTAAGTACTCTGGTCGTGCCTGTCCTACGCTAATGACTTGCCCCGGAAAGCAGCACTGAAATGATTAAACAAATCCGTTGGGATGAAGATCGTAACTTGTACAGAACGTTACTTTTGTTCTCAGCTTACAGATCAACCTCTTTGTGCAATTATCTGATTTTTTTTTAGTGAAAGCAGATCGCTGTATACGTGACGAGAACAACACAACAAAAAACTGAAAAGTGCGCATGTCTTGTATAAAAAAAAAAAAAAAAAAAAAAAAGAATGTTAAAAAATAGGTGGCAATGGATGCGTTATTGAAATAGACATCAAGAAACCCAGACAAACATTTCTATCCAAAGTCGCCAAAGAGTTCGTGACTTTTCGGTGGCGGTGCTGACAATTAGAAAGTACCAACGACAGATGTCTGCGATTAATAGCGTGATAATTTTCTAACAGTAAACTTCAAAATAAACCATATTTTCCATAATCACTATGTGCGAAGCAAATCTTTTCTGTTGATGCAATTCTATCTTTCCTGTGAAACTTTTCTTTTAGGCTCAACCACTGTCTTTTTCCAATGGCATCAACATATAGAATCCTTTTTGTATCTCCAATCACAAAATGCCTTAAGAAACGACTCCATTTCACGTAGACAGAGAAGTGTAAATCGTTTCTGATGAGTTTCAGCTGTAATTTACTTAGAACCTAAGCACTAACAGAAGAAAACTTTTAATTTCGGATTCATTTTAAGCGAACCATTGCTGTTTACTGTGCATAGGTAAAGCTTCTCCATTATCTCTTTACTGGCGAATGATGGATTTCACTCTGTCAACATATTCGATTCATCATTTTTAATCTTCCTCGTCGGTCTGTTCTGGACAAAGAGGGTTAAAAATTAAAATATTCATTTCAGATATTGGCATTAGATATTGGATTACTAAAATATTCATTTCACCTTGGCATTTTCTGGTAATGTCTGGTGAATTAAAAAAAAAAAAAAAAAAAAAAAAAAAAAAAAAAAAAAAAAAAACCTTCCGACTGGCTTATGTGATTGAAAAATTCTCCAGGTTAGTTCATATAATATTTTCATGCAGGGAAATTTCATTCGGCATTACTTTCCAAGAACACTGATGCCTCAGAATTTATGAATCTTTTGCAGTCGCGTATCAAAAAGTTTAGCGCAAGGGAACAAAAAGTTCAGGAAATAAATGTCCTTTAAGAATTCACCAGCCAAGACATGAACCCCAAAAGTAGGCAAGATCGAATATTCTCTCAAAATCAATAGACAAACAAGGTTTTGCTCTTTCCAACACTTGACTTACAGAAGTAGAGAAATGAAGACACAAAGCGAAAACGAAATAGTTGCTTTTGAGCAGACTATGAGAAGTGATTTCACCGCTCAAAGAATTTTGGTCGAGAAGAGCTAACCTAGTAGTAACGTTGATATTTTTTGATCCTAGATCGATACTTTTCCGACTTCGAAAGTGCTACATATAATGATGACAATGTTGGCAAAAATTTATGTGGCAATAAAAGAACGATATTTCAAAACAAATTATACACGTGGTCAATGATGGAGGATACCTGCCAGTCTTGCATTTCCTCTTTCTTCATACCGATCCCTCTTTATAGGGCTATTAAATTTATCCTTCAGAACTATAATGGTTGCCAGATAACTAGAGACAAGCACTTAAAAGAGATGATACGACTGAATAATGAAGGTTGGAGAAGACAAACACACCCAGGATCTATCTTCCTGTGCCGCCGTGCTCGCTCATGATGAAAATGATGAGTTCCATATGTAGACACTGGCAAACTTTATATTTTTTTTTAAAAGAAATAAATTAACTAAACTAAAGACAAAATTTTTTGCTCGCGATTACGCGGAATCATGAATGTAAATATCCAATTACACTTTCAGCAGTACTGATGGAACTGGCAATTAAAATCACGTGACGCAGTGCCTAATTTCCTATAACGTTAATAATAATTGGAAGTGGAGTTTGGATAATTTTGGAAATTAGAGGACGGCACAGGTATGTTTGTTTCTCATACTGACAGTCAAGAACCTCCCTCGAAATGTAATATTATTACCTGTTATTACGTGTTCAAGCATCCTAATATTTGGAAGGCTGAGCGAATTTTCTCTCTCTTGTTCAATGGATGATTAGACCTTTAAAAATGCAAAAACGATCCTTACGTATGACTGTATTACAATCCATCTAGTAATGATTTTCAGAAATTATTTACACCACAATGCCTAATTAATGTATCGTTCTGAAATTATTAACTAATTAACTGAGTCGTGCTTGTCAGGTTGGTGATGATTTATATGAGAGATAAACGACGAACAGTTTTAGAGAAATTAAATTCTTCAATACAGGGCCTCCATTAACCGCGTGCGGAATAACTGTTTGCGCATTAACTGAGCCTTGATTAAATGAATGTTATTTTGGAACGACAGGAAGATTGTTGTCTACCATCAGCGTAAAATAAAACAAATTAAACATTTTTAACAATTTACATTCAAGTTACTTTAAAACAATTTTCGAAATTGAACTTACTAAGTATGGATTCACTCTTTTAAGATAATTCTACTAAAATTAATCTTAGGAGATAATATAATCAATATTTCTTTAGTAAATAAATTATTATTATTAATATTATTATTATTATTATTATATATAATAATTTATCAAGCAAAGCAGTAATAACAATTTTTAAAAAACCAATTTTGGTCTAGAAAATATTTTTTAATATTTTTTTAATGTTTTACATGTCTAATGATTTGATTTTCATGTGTATTAATTTTTTTCAAAACGTGTTGAACCTTTTGGAGCAGCAGCTCTTGGTAACTTTTAGGCGAGCTTACTACAATTTATATATATTATGTAGTCCATGGTTGCTGAACGATTGGCCCAGATTACATCCCAAGCTGCCATACCAGATCAACTTCGGCAATGTGTGGAAGCTGCTTGGTCTGCTGTACCCCGAGAACACATCCAAAGTCTCTTTGAATCAATGCCGAGGCGTGTGGCAGCGGTGATCTCCAACAATGGCGGCTACTCTGGCTACTGATTCTGGAAAGAACCACACTTCACCGATGTCTATAAATTGAATCATTTGATACTTGGTCAACATGTTATCCACTAAATAAATTTTGCTGTAATATCTCTTGTCTTTCTTGGTGTTGCAATTTGGGTTGCCAGCAGTGTAATTTTCGAAACATTTGGTGTTCAGTAGCATGCCTTTATGGAAATTCAGACTATGTCCCTGATTATGAGTAACAATTAAAACACATCTCACTGATACACATATTTAGTTCACACTGAAAAAAATGTACGGAAAAAGACAAAAATCTTACCTTCGAAAGCTTCACATTTCCACATCACTGAAAAGGAACTTCACGAAAAGCAAGAACAAACCGCCAAACTCAAAGCAATATCAATAAATTGAAAGTGTTATGCCGCCAATTTTTAATTCATGTAAACATAATAATGATCGCTTATTCCGCTAGGGCGCCATCGATCAACAGTTAGACAAAACAAAAACGGAAACTTCCAGTGATGCAATTATAAACAAGAATGCAGATATTTCTCATAAAAATCTGTCAAGTTGCCTATTACACCGAGAAAAGCTGCGTTATTAACGACTACAATAGCATATGTTTGTAATTCAAAAGGAAAGAGAAGTCCAATTCGCGCTATTATTGATAACAGCAGCATATCTATGGATGCTAACTCTTACTTTCAAATGTCTCTAGATACATCTGCAAAAATATCTAAAAAGTCACTAAATTCAGAAGGAATTTCGCTAAAAGTAGTAGCTAATTTTTTTTTAAAAAAAGTACAATTCATATTCTATAATAGGTTTTGTTATTCGTCATTTTTTTAAACTGAATTATCATAAAAATATAAATAATGTTCCCAATTTTTCTGCGGACCATCAGTGGTCCGCGGACACCGGTTGGCGACCGCTGATCTAAACAATATATATGTAAGTCTGTAATAAATCAGACTGAATCTAATTTAAAGTAATAATCAGAGAGCGTTATTCTACACAACGTTTACTAACGAACACCAAAGATTATCTGCTATATATACATAATTATGACGTCACAGTTTCTGTTTACAAACAAACACTACCGTCATCTATTGGCAATCTGAGAATATATAATCGCAAACTTATATTTAATATTATCTGTTGATTGGTCGTCCTCCAGATGCGCCCTCATAGCCTGAGGAGTACATTCAGGATCTCCAGGCATGGATTGAAGTGGTGCACAATTTTGCACGAGAACGAGCAAACTGACAACGGAAAAAATAAAGACTCGAAATGACACGAGAGCTGCAGATGATCGATTCAACGAAGGCGACAAGGTAGTGGTTAGGGAAACCGATTCGACGGAAAGGTGTCCCTCCAAAACTACAGTCCTCTGGGACAGTCCTTACACAATCCTAAACAGGCTGACCGAGGTCATAGTTTGGATGCATAAGTCATCAAATTTTAAGTCTAAAGTTGTTCAGTATGACAGGCTAGCCCTTTACTATGGCCATAGTTCGTAGTCCCCATAGCATATATAATGCAAATATTATACTAAGACCACGCTCCTATATGTATATAAATTTGCAAATTCATGCATTTATTTATTGATTTAGCATTTTCATTTGTTCTATGTTATTTATTGAAATGATTATTTTAGTATTGCATTGATCTTCCTTAGTTATAAGTATGGTTTCCTGTCGAGGATTGTACTTCCCGGGATATGCAGTCGATGGGCTTAGAGTATTGGTAAATCACTGTGCGAATTACGCATTCCAGCGTTTTTTATACTGTCTTGTGTTTAACATTCTTAGTAGCTTGAAGTGGTAACTACTGATAGTGCTCTATTATACTGAGAAGAGCTGTCGTACGAGTACTTTTGTGACAAAATTCTTTGAGGAAATTAATTGTATCAAGCTATCAGCGGTTCTATGTGCATTCAATCATTACGAAACCGGTTGGGTTGGGTTTATTTGATTATGGAAAAGCTATGTCGAGGGCTTTCTACTAAGGAAAGGGATGCCTTCGGGGATGACTTTCTAAGGCAAAATGGATAGTATACACGTTACACATAAGGAAATCCACGAACAAGCTCAGGCAGTCGACACGTTTGCTGGGATTCGAACCTCGGACCCAGCTATCAATGTTCAGCGACCGTTCGGCCCCCGGTGAGGTCATTACTAACCCGTAGGCACATAACAATATACCAGAGTTGATATTCTAAACACAAAAGTGGCACTAAAAATTCTAAGCCCTTACAGGATGCAGTGTATGCAGCTTAGCTTTGATAATGTTGATAAAACTGCTCCAACACATAGTTCTGAATAACCAAAACAGCAAGGAAAGAAATGGAGAGATGCAAAGGAAAAATAATTAGAAGCGTTTTATTTGTTTTACTCTTAGCTGTACAATGCGAAGTTTTAAGATTTCTAACTATTGTTTCAAATTGTTTACAAACTGAAACTATTATCAAGATAACCCGAATATATTATGAAGGCAAATGAAAAAAGTTCCATGACAAAGCAGTTGATTTTATGCGAAGGTTATCAGAGGATGTGTCATGAACATTTCCATCTTAGTTACCTTTAGCTCGCGTAATTTAAAAGGACTAAAAAAAAAAATTAATAGCATCCTATGGATTGGCAAAATCGATACGAATTTTCTGATATATGCACAACAAGCAATATGTACTTAACGGTTTCTGTAACTCTAGCTGAAGAATCAATCTCAAAACTAAAAATAATAAAAAACTATTTGCGAAGCAGTTTCGGATAGGGAAGACTTAATTTGTTAACTTTGTTTTCAGCTGAGATAATTGAGACCAAAAAATTAACCTTGATAAAACAATTGATAAGTTTAATTCTTTAAGAAAACAGAAATTTTCGTAATCCAAGTGAAAAAAAAATATATATATATCCTGAATAAAGCGCTAGCAAACACTTTACCTTAAATATATCGCGCATGTTTCGTATTATATACTGTGTAACGTCTAATAGCTCCTGATATCTTTTTTTTTTTTTTTTTTTAAACTCAACTGCATTAAACAAGAATCAAAAATAAAATATAATACCACACATCAACGAGACATTTATCGAAAAATTTGTCATTCGATTAAAGTGTATAGAGCTACTTTAATTATTATGAAAATGATCAACCATAACTAGAAAAAGTTTCGGAGGAAAAATAAAGAGGGAGGCCCTCAAACCCTCGTTTAAGTTTTTATTAAATTAGATTAAGTTATTTATAATTTAAAATTAAAAACTGACGTACACATTTCAATATCAGTTCCGTTCTGTTCGTAATAATGAATTCAAAAATTCGTTGCAACTACATCTGCACAATTTCATAAACATCAGTCGATTGTAATGTTGCGCCATCTATTGAATAAATATGAAATTATAAGTTATAGCGCCGATAAATAAAATAGTTTTGTTTAAGAATTTAGTGTTGAAATTTTTCAAGAAACAAATCCATTAAGTAAAATAAATAAATAAAAAGAAAAACAAAGTTAGTCTCTATTGCAGCGTAATAAAATTCGAACTGGTTGCTTAATTTACTGAATTTTAAAAGTCTTTCCTGGAATTGCGAATAACCACATACATTCAATAAGTTTCAATAAAACAGTAATATGATTAAAATTCCTAAAGAACAGTAACATTCTATTAATCCTAATTAACTGAGACGGAATTATTTCGAGTAGTGACTGCTCAGGACTGTTTCACAGAAGCTAGAATTAGCTTATTTTTTGAGCATATTATTTTTTAGATGAATTTTTCGCATTAAAAAAAATTCTTTTAGTTTAATTCAAGCAAAATAACGCAAGAGCTTTCTACCAAAGCAGAAATGCCTTTTGTGGCGCATTTTTAACTCCTTCACAGCCAATTTATATTTTACATATGATTGACATTTTTTTGGTATTGTACAATGTGCTCCAATTTCATACTTGGTGAAATCAAACTACTTTCTCAGGAGTAGTAGAAAAAGGAAGTCTCTATGCTTTTACTTCGGCTAATAGTTTTCCATTTTAAATGTTTGTTGAAACCATGTACACAGCGGCGTTACTGCAGCTTTTGGGTCCTTATGCGGGGGAGGGGACAACTGGGCCCCTTCCGATGATTTTCCACACTCCAAGGAAAAGACTGAAATCAAATGTCTTAAGAACCGGCTTTTTTAATGATGACGATTTTTATTCAAGCTTATTTTCTGGATTAATTATTTAGAAATATAAGCAAGTGGTGGAAGGTGTACGCTAAAGTTTTGCGTACTGGAGAAAATTGTGTAATGTCACTCTCCTCTTTTGTTTTCTCTTTCTGGAGATCTTAGATCAGCAGAGCTTAAGAAGGATGAAAATTTGAGTCTTTATCCTGGCCTGAGCTCATGTTATTAGTTAGTCTTAATCAAATTTTGCTTTCATGGGATCCGTTTTGCATGAAATTTTTCTTCCACTGGGCTATGTAATGGTGACAAATAAATACAATTATGCAGAAAAGAAGCACGCCATGTGAAGTGTAAAGTTAAGAGGAAATATGTGAAATATAGAATTAAAGAGGAAGGGAACCTCAGATTAGAAGGCATTTTACCTAAAACTGCATTTTGAGTTCTGTGTGAAATCTGCGCCAATCTAAATTATTATTATTATTCACAATTTTACTATTATTATTATACATGGCCGAGCCAAAACCTTATGACCTTCTCCACATTTTTCTGTGAATTCATCTGGATGACGTCGATGGCACGTGATTAAGTGAAAATTGTATTTAACTGCTGCCTTGGAAAAGGTAAGGAATTTTTCATATTATATTACTGCTTGTCAAAAATGATGTATAATAACCTCACCACAATCAGGAGACGTTATCAACTCACGAGACACAGGACAGCAAATCAAGCCTCTTCCAGACCAATGAGTTGAAACTTCAACACCCACGTGGCAATAGTCACGTCCCTTACCTCACCCTCAGCGCTCCTACAACAACGGCAGCAGTCAGTCAAGAAATGCTACAGCCAGGCGTCGAACGACACTTCTTCAGAGAGCCGGATCACGTCATGCAAGTTCGCATCATAATTCCGTTATATCAGCGGAGCTAGAAACTAGGTAAGGAATCATTCTTGCACTTACTTTTGCGAGTGATGCGAAAGGCTTGCTGATCGAAGCGAATTTAATAGAGGACAGATTATAATTGGCCCGAAGACTCGGAACAAGTATCTCGGAAACCGCGCGACTGGTAGGTTGTTCACGATCTCATTGTTAGTATTTATGCGAAGTAGATAAATGACGGTGAAACTGGCAGGAGACCATCAATATAGAAGCTACACCACCGTTTAGACTTTCAGGCTCTATTGATGGATATTATCTACCATCAGCTAGGCATTTATCAGGATAAATATATAAATGGTTACAATCAATATACAATAATAATTACAATTAACTGGTTCATAAAACGTTTGTTAAGGTGCTTTTAAGTTATCGCTATTAATGGATAAATAGTCGATGAGAATTTCAAGTTTATTTCGAAGGAAGTTACTTTCCAGAATTTGTTTAAACCAGAGATGAGCTGATATTGTAGAGTATGGCTTGAAGTGAAGATCCTCGGTAATTTCACAACTGATAATGATGTATTATAACTTCTTGTTCACAAATGCACTGGTTTGTATGATGTAGACCAAATCTATTTAGGTATGCAAGAAGAAAGGTTATTGCACGATTGCACGATTAGAGGAAAGTAAAGGAATTGGAATAAATAGAAAAGTTCTTCTGCCTATAGTATGTGTAGACTATTGATATTTCCATAATTTTAACAAGTCATCATTTAGTAGTTTATTATTTAGATGCGATAAAAGATTTGGTATATTAAATTGGGGCAAAGATGGATTATTGGCACCATGCTTTGCTAATTCATCTGCTAGTTCATTACCCGTAATTCCAGAATGTACTTTTGTCCATCTGAATTTAGATATTAAGCTGTTTGGAAAAAGAGAAGTTAGATTATGTAGACTGCGTGCTGTGGCCTATTATAGCAGAAATAGCGGATGTGCTGTCTGATATTATCATTCAAGAAAGTGAACGATGTTTAGCATATATATATAATTGCATCTTTGATGGCAAATAATTCAGCCTGAAAAACTTAGTTAGTATCATCATTTCATTGATTGATGAATATATTCCTTTGAAATACACAATAAGCACGTCCGATGCTTAAATTAGTTTCTGATCCATCGGTGTAAATTTGTAGCGTAAAGTTGTTTGCAGATCTTGTTAGTAGAGATTTTGTATACAACTTGGAAGGATTTAATTCAAGATTGTATATTAGGTATTCAAATTTGTCTGGAGAGTAGTGACTATTATTTAGTAATGTGAGTAGTGACTATTATTACTTAGTAGTGATTATGGAAAGTTCCAGAAATGTAAAGTGTTTCTTGAGGTAAAATGAATTTTATCAAGTTATCATCGGTTCTGTCCATAACGAATCTGAACGCAATAACTTTTTGTGCCAGGAATGCGACTGAATGCTGATGACAAAACGAATGAAGAAGCAACTAAGACAGCCGGTGGTAGGCTTTGCTACATTCAAGGAAGAGATGAGAGTGGGCCAAAAATCCGTTAAAGAAGTGAAGAATGCAGGCCAAAAAAGGATGAAATCGGGCCAAGAAAACACTGAGGCAGGTCAAGAGTTTCTGCTGTCGAACGACTATAGCATTACAGAATTTCTCTTGGAAGCTCTAACAAATTGACAGCTTAGAGAAATCCATAATTAAAGCAAAAAATAATTCTGTCGCTTTTAAATTCGTCTTCTCGACCCTCTTTAGAGTTCATCACAGATGATGATAAGACCTCCTAGCAAGTGTACAAAACTCAGTTTTCTGTAGAGGCGGACGCAAATGGATGGGATTCTCAAGCTAAGGCCTGTCACCACTCCACTTCTCTGAGAGCGGACGCAGTAGATATTCTGCCCGAAAACCAAAGGCTAGTCTTCGAAGTTTTATCAGGCGCTCTGGAGCTGCGCTTTGGCGAGAAGTCTGGCGGAATACTGATGATATTTGACTCTTTTATCACTTATCCCACACATCACATAATTCACCGCGAATATATATCTGCTGATAATTCAGACAGCTATATCACTTTTATAACTACACTACAAATTCACAATAATCTGATGATCTTCGGACAATGACTGTCCTACACACTTCCTTGTACTACATTTTCTCGGGCACAAAGATGATCGCCAAATTATAAAAATTGCTGACGATATCTGGACACAGCCGAAATTCAGTAGATCGAAAATCTGGCGTCCGTAACTTTTCCCGTGGATTTGCGAATGCACCTGCTTTGAAGAGCTGTAATCACTTCACTTTAACCGGACCCTGTCGTCCATAACCTTTCGTAGATTTCCTAATCACTGTTTCTTAATGAATGACGTATTCACTTTTTCGAACGGATGTTCGTAACTTTTCGTGGAAATTCAGAACCTAATAGTCTATAATCTGTGCATGGATTTCTTCATCTGTACCGCTGCCACCATTTTAATAAAGCTGTAACGACTGAACACCCGTGTTGGGTGAAAAAAAAACAATTATCTTTTAAATATTTATTTTAAAAACTTAATAAAAATTTCTTGATTACTATTAAATAACATATTCAACCATTACAGCCATAGTTCACACAATGGCCACTGGATTGCGTCTTCCTCCGAGCCTTTTACTACATAAAAAGCTCACACACAAAGCCCTCTCTTTCGTTTTGTTAAAAGTCTTATCGGAAATACCTGGAATGGGGTAATTACTAAGTCCCTTATGTCCGGAAACCGCACCAGGTGATTTAGGCAACACCTCTACTCAAAGTTCTAACTGACGATTAGTCTCCGAACAAAACAGGAAGTTCTTCTCATTAAGCACCTGTGTGTCAAAGGTGTGTATATGTTACAAAATCAATTAACTTAGGCGGAATAGAAACGATAACAAATCAACCCTAAATTGCTGGAACAAAGGAGGTGAAGTCTACGTAAGAAAGAACTTCAGAACAGCCGAAGGCACGAAAACTAAGACAGCTGCCCATCAAGGACGCGGGAAACAAATTATTAGCAATCGTAGGTTACCAGATTTTGAGAAGCCCGATTTTACAGCGCTTAAAGCTTATATTTCTGCAATGAATGGCGGCAGTACTGGACTCTTCGACTCTTTATGCGTCATATAAATGGAGTTCATAGCAATATAGCCATCGATACTGGGGGAAATGTTACAATCATTCTAAAATATTTAGCTCAAAAACTGAAAGTTAAACTCATCTGAACGAATTCTTTCGTTACCCTCCAGACTTCGTCTGGTGATAAAATCGACATCGATGGAAAATTAAACGTAAGCATCACGTTTGTCCACAGATTGCTAAAGTTGGGCAGGAGGAGGTAGGAAATATTCTAAACAACATGCAAGAAAGCGATACTTCAGCAAGTCCTTGAGCCTGTTGCATCTTCCTGGTCAGAAAGAAAAGGCGTTCGACTAGATTTTGCGTTGAATATCGCCGAAGAGCGAAATCACGTAGAAAGAGAGTTACCCTCTTTCTAGAATCGACGCTAGATCTAGAAAGTGGATTTACGACCTTCGACGCTAGATCTAGAAATGGCTACCGATTTGGCATGTAGCGATACACCCTGACGACCGAGAAAAGACGCTACTTACTACTGGACAAAGACATTAGGAGTTTCAGCTGATGCCGCTTGGATTATGTAATGTGTCAGGAACTTTCAAACCCCTTGTGGAGATCGTATTGAGAGGTCTTTCCTGCGAAGCCCTAGATGGCATCATCATCGTCTGAAAAAGCTTTAGATAGCATTTAAAAAATTATGAGGAAGGTGTTTCAGAAATTGAAGGAAGACAATCTGAGGTAAGTCCTGCCAAAAGTAAACTGTTCAGACAGGAAGTGACTTATCTCGGACGTGTCATCTCTGCCGAAGCATTGTGTGCACGAATCCAGAAAAAATATCGGCAGTTAAAGATTGCAGACGCCCCGAAAATGTTCATCAGCTAGAAAGCTTAGTGGGACTTTGCACATACTGTAGGAAATTTGTGAAGAATTATTCTTCCATCGCAAGACCCCTTCACAATTTGAAAGAGAACAAACGTTCATGTGAAGAACGTGTCGCGGCGTACTGGAGCAAATATCTATCTAAACCAGAAAGGAATTACTTTGTCACCAGGAAAGGGTTGCTCGCCATAGTTAAAGCCGTAAAACATTTCCAGCATTATCTCTAAGGCAGAAGATGCCTGCTCCGAACAGATCATGCATCGTTGACTTGGCTATTAAATTTCAAAAATCCCAAAGGCAATAACCAAATAGATACAGAGATTCCAGGAATGTGATATAAGTATCCGGTAACCCCGACGCCCTATCTAGAAGACTCTGCCCAGAAAGCTGACGCTATTGTTAAAGGGTCGAAGCGAAATACGAGCTGCTCAATCCGTTTGCACGTCAAGTTATAACTTCATCGTCTGATTGCAAACCATGGAGTGACCAAGAAGTCAGGAAAAATCAGTTGGAAGACAGCCACAATAAACCCATCATTGACTTAATGAAAAGTTCAAATAGAAAGCTACCCGGCATAAAATGTTGATCTATAGTCCTAAGACAAAGAGTATTGAGCTGTCTGGGACTTACTCTTTACTTGAAATGGCATTATGCACCGGAAGTTCTAAAAGGCATTCCGATGGTAGCTGACACTTGCTCACGGTCGTTCTTAAAGGAATTACACAACAGTCCAATAGTAGGCCAATTCTACTGGAGTAATGCAAGGGTTGACGTGCAGAAGTGGTGCCAATTTTACAATGATTGTGCGGGTCGTAAAGGACCAAAGAAAAGCAGTAGAGAGAGTTAAAATATCTCAGTTGAGAAAAGAATCTTCTCCACGGAAAACATAATTTATTTTTCGACATCGCATATTGATTCACATTAAACATTGAAAAGAAAAAAAATTAATATTTAATTGCTATTTCATGTACAGCATCTATCTCTTTCATATTTATGACTGTAAAATTAACCAATAGGCCAGAATTCCTAAATTTGCACTCTTCTTACACGTCCATACTCGCAAGAGCCGAACTATAACTCATTCTCTAATAAGACAAAAAAAATTTAAATTTTCTCTCACTAGTAGAATCCCTGGCGCCATTTAGTGAGAGAAAAAACACTTTAAAATGAGTGCCTAACATACTCCCACCTTTAATTTATGGTAGAAACCAGAAATTAAACACAAAAATTATATTTACATCATTACTCAAAAATAATAACAAAAAAAAAATTAATATCTTAAAGAAAATTTCAAACAATAAAAATTAAAGTTCTAAAAGTGTTCACACAGTTCACCTACTGGAAGATTGGATCATCGTTCTTAGATATCTCCAGAAGGTAAGGAAGTGGGTCTTCTGTTGATAAATTAATCAATAATTCCAAGTGTACAGCTTGATACACAGCCCATGTGCAGATGACAATCCATACCTTGAATATGTTCTTTAGAAAAAGAAGACCACATAAATCGATGCCCACGGCTTCAAAAACTTTTGTTTTCCTAACTCGGTCAAATGGAAGATGAATGGGCAGAGTGACAAACAGTTTTGACGTAAACATTTTGCTTTTCACTCATTATAATAATTTACTTTGGATGTTAAGCTTAGCAGAAATAGTGTAATAATTTACGCGCAAGATGGAACTTACAGTCTGGAGACCAGTATGACAGTCTTTAAATAACAGTCTTATATTAAACAATTTACTAAGTGATATTTTGATGGCAACAAAATTGGATATTTGAATGATAATTCATCATCATGTTCTAACAACTTTGTTTTGACTCGCATTGTTATTTTGACTTTTCATAACAATGAGACCTCCGACAGTATCTGAGACGCCACCAAAACTTTCTATGAATTCTTGACCAAAGAAACTTCTGTCTCTTTCTTTTCTTCGACAGAAAACTCAGATGAAAAAAAATGATTTCTATTTCTACATTTTCATACGAATCTTTTCATCCAACAAAATATAATTAATATAACTGAAATTCTTTCATAATTCATGAATTCATCATATAAATAATGATATTGCAGTTTTCTTTCTTTCTGACATAACTAAATCTTCATTAGGAACCTGTTCTGACTTGACCCAATTATTTTCTTCGTCTTTTACCCATCTTGTTCCCGTCTCGATAAGATGTTTAGAGCTACAACCACGAAATGGCAGCTCCGCCTTAGATTACCTGGGACAAGATACCATCGGTGTGATTCTATGAGTTTGCAGATTTCTCTGATTCTGCTACCCACAAAATCCTATCCATACTATAAGTGTTGAAAAATCAGTCCAGTGATAAACTGGTACAGTAGCGACGTCCAGAACCTCAAGAGTATAATTTGTTAATCTGACTTCCAAAACACAAGCAAGAAGTTCCAGACGCGGTATTGCCAAAGTCTGTTTTGGAGCAAGTCGCGTTTTGCTCCTGGAAGCTGTACCGAAATTCTATTATCATCTTCACAGCGTAGGAAAATTGCTCTTGCATATGCAGACTCGAAACGCAAAATAGATGTATGGACCCTTTCTCTTTACTTGCATAAACAATACGTTTGTTGATATTTTAGATAATTGTTTCAATTCACTGTACCATTTCTGACGTCTTTCAAACGACTTCTTTTGAATCTTCTGTGGAAGCGGAGAATCTCATTCTGGCTTAGCTAACGGGGCCTTCTGAATCATTAGCTTGGCTAGCAGCAGTGCTGAGACAAGAAAACCGATGGGATCGTAAATACTTTGTGTCACAGATAAGATCTTCCGTTTAGTAAGATTTTTTATTTCAGCGTCAAATTTATTGCAGATCATTAAACAATTCTCCTTTCTATCACATCTAATTCTCCAAAACGGAACTGAAACTGAAGGATCTCCTTTAACCAAACTTCTGTTCTCAGATGACAAATTTTCTATTTCTTCTACAGTAGGGTTTCTTAAACTTTTTCCAGTCGCGACCCTCTTTTATCACTGAGATTTTTCGCGACCCTTTTTTATCACTGAGATTTTTTCGCGACCTCCCATAATATTTACAAAAATTTTGTGGGACCCCATAAGAATTGCGTAAATCCGACACACGCATGAGTGAAACTGTCACTTTTTTCATTTGTAATGTAATATACTATTGCAGTTTTAGGTCATTAACTTTAATTTTTAATTTTAAGACATAGAATAATGTGAAAATTTAAAATAAGTAACAGACGAAGTGACAGCGTCACGTGCAAAGCAAGGAAAATGAACGTTTCTATTATAAAAAGAATGCGCCGAAACGTTTTCGTTTTTTTCTTTGTTTGTAATGTCTTATCTTTTTCAGATACACTGTGTAAAAATATTTGGTAATTGTAAAATTATTATAATAAGTTAAAGAAATATCAGAACTGTAAAATTTTTGGCGCCCCCCCCCCTGCTGCAGGTCCCGCGAAACCCACAGTTTAAGAAACCCTGTTCTACAGGATCGATTTGCCAGAATCTCAAACCCATTTTATCTTCAGCCATAACTTCAGTTGACTTTGAGATAAATTCTTCTAATTCTGTACGCTATCTACGCAATTGTCAATATAGGACTTGCCAGTAACTGCTTTGAGTTCTTCTGAGCACTTTTTCAAATGGTACCTTATAACCGCACTGACTAAAAATGGGCTACAAGAAGCTCCAAACACCACTCTGTTATACTGTTAATTTTATCCGCTTTCTCCCACCATAAAAATCTCAAAAATCGGTGATCAACTTCCATTTGGAGGAAGGTATTTCTAATGTCTAATTAGGCACAACAGCTCTTCTCGAAATTTCAATAATACATAGCCGGAATTTCTTCTATCAAGTTAGGCCTTTCGAATAGAGAGTCGTTAGGGATGATGCTTACCCAACTTTGCACGAGTCGTCGAAAATTGGCCTGACAGAGGTAGTGGTACTCTCTGGCATAATAACTGGATGGTGACACAAGTAGTGGCTTCCTACTTCTTCTAATTTCTTTTCTGAGACTTTCTGTACGGCATTCTCTTTCTGCCATTCTTTAAATACTAGATCATAATCTTCAAATTTATTTAACTTCCTTCTGGTAATGCTAAACAACCTTCTTTCTGCTTCATTTCTATATGGGAGGGTGTTTGAGTTAATACAAGTCCATGGAACACCAACACAATAACGCCCGCTTTCACTTCCAGTAAATTCTTTAAGGAACAGCATGTCGTAGGCTAGATCTACTCCCTTCCTAGACACTGTTTGAGAGGGATCATTAAGCCGTATTGTTTTTAGTCGCTATAAATCTGGAACGCTCAGATCTGTCAGAGATAAATTAGCTATCAGCATAGCTGTATAAACACTACATAACTTTGGGATGGATTCTCTAACTCAGCGCAAATTGTCCATCCAAGTTTTGTTTGAACTGCCATTAATACCATTGTTCAGATGCTTGATTCGACCCATTAGAAGTTGGCTATAATCGTCGCTGCCAATTAAAATTTCTGTTTCTGGACTCCCCAGTCTCAATATCTGATAATCACAATCTATTTTTCTTAAGCTCTTCTAGAACAGGCCCTTTTGGAATGAGAGGAATTTTTCCACACAGATTTTCGTGCTCAAGAAATTTGGCTGTGAGAACTGGCTTGTGACTATTACCCGGTGCACTTAATTAAATTTTATATTTACTGTGAGGTTCAGCTTCTGTTTGTGCACCTCCAAATACCGTGTGGGTAATAGCTGCTGTATCCAGAAGCTTAAGCCCAAGTTTTTTGCGGTGCTCTTCAAAATGTAACCCCTTTCGGACACAGTGTCCAGTAAAGCCCGGACCCTCTTAATATTTTTATTACCATTTCTAGTGTCACAAGAGCTATTTCCTTTTGAACACGGCTGATTTGAAAATATATTCTGGACATTCGCTGGCGGTTTGCACATATTTCTTTGGCAACGAACAAACCAGTTGCAGTAGAGTTCTTTTTATCCCTTTTCTGTAATTTCTCTTTATCTTTTGGTATAATACTTTCAAAGCCTGACCTCGCTAACTGTTTCTTCACCCGTGACCTCCCTCTTCAAAACATTCATTACCATTAAACTCGGGGAACTTTTTCCCAACATTGTATCGCTATCATTCTCTTAAAATATCATCAAGTAAGCAGGATTCTATCACGGGGTACAGCCAGACTGAATTACTTCCTACATCAAGCCCCCTGAATTCTGGAAATCTTAAATGTGCTTCTACCTTAGTAAACAAGTCACACAATGATAATCTGTCCACAGCCCTAGTTTGAACATTTGCTGTTCCTTGACATACACTTTGATAAGAATATCTTTGTCCCCATAACGCTCGCAAAGCTTTCGGATAATTTTCTGAAGTTATTGGGTAACTTTCTAATAAATGTCTAGCTCGAGTTCCAGGTTCTACAGCTTGCAGCAAATACTGAAACTTGTCACAATCATCTAATTCTTTATCTTCATGTATCTTCTTAAACTATGCACAAAATGGCAAACAATTGATTAATTGATAATCAAAAGGTTTTATATTCAATTTAGGAAATTTATACATTTGACTTATAGAGTTACTGACATCAGAATCAGTAAAAATTGCGTCGTTTGGAACTTTGTTTACATTTAGTAATTCACTAACTTTTCTTTTAATTATCATGAATTCATAAGAATATTTCTCATTTTCATCCATCTCATTTGGAATGATAGACTCATCATCTACTAATATATCTATTATACTATTATCTAAAACTTTTAATTCACACATGATGCTGTTCGATTTTTAGTACAAATTAGAAATTTCACAAATCAGAATTTTCATATAAATCAGAAATTTCAAATTTTTTTTTCTAGTTTCGATTTCAGAATACAAGTATTTCATGCTTTTGTAAACGACGCATATTTCTTTTTTTTTAATTTATCCATATTCTATTATTACTCAGTTTTAATACACTACGACCAACTACAGCTGAACACTAATCAATAACAAATTTGTTCGGATACCTTAAAAACACTGAGAATGTTAAATTCAATATCATTCTTTCACAAAATTAAAATATATACTTTATTCAAGAACACAAAAACTTCTAATATAGCTTTAAGCTGAAAATATTAAATATCTATCTCTATCCAACTTAAATATTAGCATGCTTTCGTTCAACATAATGAATCTTCAGAAAAATAAACAAAATTTAAATACTTCTGTTTCGAAAATAATAAACAACTAGTTTTCCTTAAGTTTCCACATCCCAGAGGCGGATGCCAAAATTTTATGCTATGTAATTAATCAACTGCTGTTGAATGAAGTTGTCCGCATCCACTGAATATGCAAGTTCTATAATTAATCTGGTTTAAAAATAAGAAAAAACTTAATTACCTTTTCTTGTGAGCAGGGACTGTAAACATGATTCTTGTTGAAAAAAGGATCTTCTCAACGGAAACAAAACTTATTTTTCGACACCACATTTTGATTACCATTACAAGAAAAAACAAATATTTAATTGCTGTTTTATACACAGCCTCCATTTCTTTCGTATTAATGGCTGTTGGGCCAGAATGCCTAACCCTGCACTTTTCTTACACGCTCAGCCAAGAAGCCAAATAAACCCTCTATTAAGACAAAAAAAGTTTATATTTTCTCTCACTAGTGTAACATCTGATGAGGGTAAGAAACACTTTAAAATGAATACCTAACATATCATTACCAGTCCAGGGATTGCACTGCCTAGGAGGAGGAGTCCTCCGGAAGGTGGGCAATACTACGAATTTTGTACGTAAGTAAATAATTTTAGTGAAATTAGTATCTTTTGTATAATGTTACTATAATGTTCAAAAACTTATATAAACTCCAAGAAGGCGAATTTCACCACATGTGGAAGCGCCAGCAAAAGAAACTCGCCAAGATGGGTAGTTGGGTGAAGGAGGCAAAAGGAAGAGGTGTGGTATGCACGAACCAGCATATTCCGCCGAAGTTCTTATCTGTAAAATTTAGTTATTATATTTTTATGTGTGTGTGCGAAATAAATTCACGTATCGTGAAGCTGGTGTGTTCATTATTGATCGGCCATTTATTATGAATTAGCAAGCTCTTCTATGCCGTGGAATGGTGCAGTTTAAAACCGAAAGTGGATGCGTTCCGGTCGCAGACACTTAGCCGACAATGAATCTCGTTCTTCCCAATGCTTTGAGATTTCTAATACTTTCACATTTCATTACTACTTTACTCAACACATCACACTACATAATTCTCGTATAAAGTCGTTTCGCTCCTCCCACTAATGAAGTTTCCTTTCTCTGTCAGGAAGTAAAGTGATTCGCCCTACTCCTCGCCACACTTGCTGCTTTTTTTTTTTTTTTTTTTTATCTAAAATGCTATTTACACCCTCCAGAATGCTATTTACAGGTTAGGCATCGCATATTTATTAATCTGGGTTAGGGTTTCAGCACGGGATTTCGTACCTCGTGGCCTGCGGCCACCTAACAAAAGTAGGTTTGGTTTATTTAATTTCGGCAAAGCCAGACGGCTATCTGCCTAACGGGAAGGATACCTTCGTGGAGGTCTTTCTAAGGAAAACTGGCTCGTATACATATTACGCATGGGGGAAAATACGAAAACACCCATGCAGCCTGTCCGTTTGCGGGATTCGAAATTCGGACCGAACTGCCAGTGTTCAGTGACTTTACGCTCGGCCGCTGCTGGGCCTAACAGAAATAGAGTGACCGTTTTACTTAATAGATAACCAGTCTCTTCCAATAAAATTTGCCTTTTTAGGCTAGAACTTTATAAATGCATTCAGGAAAATGGGCACCAAAAATATTCTGTTACCATGTAGCTAAAACAAAAACGGGAAAGAAAAGGAATGAAAGAGAAAAAATAAATTTAAGTTAATGAAAAGTGAAATGAAAATTTATACATTTTTAACGGATATTGAGAAAGTTACATTTTATAAGAAAAACATGAAGAAATATAACATTCTATTGAAAATTACACATTGCGACTTACAAAACAGAGTACATAATTATCTAGTTACATAACTTATCTAGTTAAATCTGGAATCGATAGATGGAACCGCATTACGGTGACTTTTCAGGATGTCTCGCTTTGCTTGGTGCCCCTCCTTCTGCAGATTCCTGCATTTCTCTTCGGAGATTTTCCCACGTCCGGAATTCCATATCAGCAACGTTTTCGATATATGAAGAGTGAAAAATGTAGTTTCTGCAGAAATGTATTCAGTTCTGAATGAAATAAAACCTTAAAGAATATTTTATTTCTAAATTAAACACAATGCACCGGTTTAGTGCTATAAACATTAACCTAAGTAAGTATTTTCAGCGAGAGGCATGGTCAATAAAATGCTACAGAGCTTTTATCTCAAGTATGGTGGCATGAACAGCCCATTATAGAGGTCAATAATTTATACCTTTGCTTGTCTTAAAAATTCACTTTTTTTAACTGTTTCTAATAACAAAATAATGGTTCCCAGACAAAAGCCCACTGGACGAAAGCGCACGCGACAAAAGCCCACAAAAAAAAAAAAAAAAAAAAAAAAAAAAAAAAAAAAAAAAGCCCACTGTGATAATTGCTCACGCGACAAACACCCACAGCGATGAAAGCGCACATTGATAAAAGCCCACTCTGATGAAAGCGCACTTTGATAAAAGCACACATTGATAAAAGCCCACATAATGAAAAGGGACATATGGTTTTTTATTACTATAAAATGTATTTGTAATTTTAATTATAGTAAATGGAGAATTCTGAATTTTAATTATCTCAAAAATACGTCTGTTTGTATATTTTATCACTACTTTATCTGTTTATTTTATTAGGTTGAACGCAAACTTTCTACTCTCTGATTAAGTTATTAGCTATAACGTTTCGATGAGAAATCTGAAAATGCATTTTATGATTTATTTACTTACTTAACTTTGGTACGTGTATGTGAAAATGAAAAATATCATTATGAAGCTCCTCACATGCTATTTTTAAGGTAATATGGCTGAGATTAAATATAATTATGCTTCATTATTAAACTATTAACTTTTTAATGGAAAAACAATTGAATTTAATTTTCTTCCTTTTTTAGTTTTTCCTTTAGTTCCTTTAATTTCTTTTAGTTCCTTTTTAGTTTAGTAATATTAAAACAGTTTTATGTAATTAAGCACAATGAAAATTTGGCTAAGAGATATTTTATTCTTTACTTTAGACTGAGCTTATCAAATTTTAAACACATTTCTGATTGAAAGCTTTCTTGAATGTAACAATTATAATTTGGAGATTTTCTAGAGATATTTTCTTTTAGATTCCTGAATAAATTAAAACTGTTAGTTGACACCTATCTTTTGTGTATATATTGTATCATAGTTATTATTCTATATTTTTATGTTTTATTAATCTAGAATCTTTTCTCTCATTATTTAATCCAGAATTTTATTTCAGTTATTTATTATATTGCTTATGAATGTATTTTTATTCTGTTTGTATTAATACTGTACTTTAATTCATTTCTATATCATGCCTATGTATGCTCTACCACCCTACTTATCAGGACTTATTTTTCATGAATTTATCACTTCCCCGCACTCAGTCTTGTCTCCCATGGTCTTATTGTCTGGTTTTCCATTCTTGTGACGCATGGTCACCTCCTCTTCCCCCTAGACTTAAGTTCCTCCTTTACCACCAATTTGCTACCTCCAACTGCCAGGTGCCATCATGGCAAACTATCAGGAGTCGGTAGAATTGCATTTACTCGCGACGCACCAGCAATATATGCGTGGACTGGATTGGATTTGGGACAAAAGAAAAGGAAAGCAATGGTTTCCCACCTGAATAGCCAGTGGACAGTTAGAAAACTGCATGACAAAAGCTCATAAGACGAATGCCTACTTAAAAACTGCCCACATTTTCAGGAAATCCAAAATAGCTATGACATTCTGAAAAATGTTACGAATAATAATTATTATGATTAAAAATGAAATTTCAAGTGGGAATGAAATTGATTTATGCAAAAGCGAAGTTTCAAAATTTAACTAAACTATTTAAAGCCGTGCTTTTAATTTACTATTAAAACTATTTATGATAGCGCACGCAAACGTTTTCTTAATTATTAATATAGAATACGGTACTTTTACCTTTTTCGTTGAAATTAAAGTTCGGCTTTAATTCTCCATATTAAATTCACTATATGCAAAATTTTCTGAATTGTTAAATTATTCTCTGTATATGATGAAATTTGCATACATTTTACGCTGCTTATAATTTTGTAGAATTGAAAAAAACAAGTGTGGCCAGTTTTCCATTTCACCTCCCTTTGTCGGACTTATACGAGGTCACTTCCCTTTGTCGCGTAAATATAATAACAAAGTTACATATACATGTACATGTTTTTAATTACACCATTTTGATTGAATCTGTTCTATTTACATACAGGGTTTTAATTCAGCCGGAGCCCAAAATGAAATGTGTTCGGCTACTTAAATTTATTGTTCAATTATTTGTTATTAATTTAATTTAATTTTTTTTTATTTTATTTTTATTCATGAATCTGCTTTGTACAGCTAAAAAAAAAAAAAAAAAAAAAAAAAAAAAAAAAAAAAAAAAAAGAAAAAATATTAATTTTAACGTAGCATATATATCGGTGTGGATTTTTGTCAGTGTGGGCTATTATCAGCGTGAGCTTATATCTGTGTGGGCTTTTATCAATGTGCGCTTTCATCGGTGTGGGTATTTGTCGCGTGGGCAATTATCACAGTGGGGTCTTTTTTGTGGCCTTTTATCGCGTGCGCTTTCGTCCAGTCGGCTTTTGTCTGGTCACCCAAAATAATACATATTTCCAAAATTAACCCTTCACGACCATATTCTATAAAAAATATAATTCAAGAATAACAATAATTTTTATTGCATTATTCAGATTTTTCATGACAGGGAAAGGAAATTTCGTTAGTGGGAGGAGCGAAACGATTTTGTAAGGGAAAGAATGTAACATGATGTATTGAGTAAAATAATAATCAAACGTAAAGGTATTAGAAATTTGAAAGCATTTGGAAGAGCGAGATCGGAAAATTAATATTATAAAGTAAACAAGAAAAATTATTAATGATGTGAAAGTGTTTCAAAGGAGCCGAGTTGATTAAATGAAGAAGTTTTACGGATAATTTTTGAAGATCCCAAATGTAATTAAGTGACCGCCGTACTTAGCTAAAAAAAATTCTTTTTTCCTTTCGAAATTTAATTCATATTCCCTGATGAGAAATTTCAGCGCCTTTTCAATTTGGCCAATATACACCAAACAGCACCATACATATCAAACAATGCTAAATTATCCCAATGATTAGAAGCACATATGAGATCTTTAAGAATCGAAAAATGAATTTTACTAATAGGGAAAAAAATAACTTAAATATTGAACTTAAGTATGGTGGCATGAACAGCCCATTATAGAGGTCAATAATTTATACATTTGCTTGTCTTAAAATTCACTTTTTTAAAAAATTATTTCTAATAACAAAATAATATATATTTCGAAACTAACCATTCGCGGCCATATTCTATAAAAATTATAATTCAAGAATAGCAATAATTTTTATTGCAATAAAAATTATTGCATTATTCAGATTTTTCATGACAGGCAAAGGAAATTTCATTAGAGGAAGGAGCGAAACGATTTTGTAAGGGAAAGAATGTAACATGTAGGTGAAAAAATAACTTAAATATTGAACTTATGGATAAGTCGAGAAATTTTGTAATTCATAGTAAATTTAAACAATTATTGGGTACATGTCAGCTAAATCTCACTGTCGACTTAGTGTCCTGTTGACTAAATGTCTTGACAGTTAAGTGTCCCGTAGCTAAATGTTCTGACGGCTAACTCTCTATGTCGGCTAAATGACCTGTCGGTTAAGTGTCCGTGTCGGCTAACTGGTGTCGATTAAGTGTCATGGACCCGATGCGTCCATCGTCCCGTGTAAATTACAGGTAAACTTTACTGGCCCAGCTCTTTGCAGGATGAAGAAATCATTAGATACCTGCGGAAATCAAAGAGGTGAGAAATTAAATTCGTAGTATATACCCTGCACATAATAAATTCAGTTTTTGTGCCATTTTGTTAATTCGGGTTCGAAATCGAAATCGAGTCAATGGCTAGGCGGCAATTAGTAGCCAACCGCTACTTTAACCGTCTCTGTTGGTAAATTGCCCTAAGGCGTTGGTACTTAAGTTTTTAATTAAGGCGATTTACGCCGCGCCAACTAGGCGAAACTTGTCAAATTTTGGGAAATGTAGGTGGAGTAAGGGAGATGATTGGCAGGAGCCTGTCACGTGGGTGGTCACCAGCTTACGCGTACAATGAGAAATATTGGAAATATTAATAATTATCAAGTTTTGAAACAGGTTATCTAGATTGGAATAATTAAACTAATATCGCGATCTAAATGAAGAGAAATGGCACAACTAAGTGCAACAGATTAGCTAAACAAAATATTCAAATTCATCCTTTCTGTAAAACACAGATTGGACAGTGGTAGTCACGTGGGAGTCACCCTCCCGTGAACTGTCCACAGCCCAATGCATCTTGAAATAGTAGATATCACAATTCAGTGAAGTCTTGGTCTGAGAAATTAAACACTAAAGTTCTTGTACAACACTGAGGCACATGAGTTACTGTAACTATACACTATGTACATATAGGGACGGCGGTATTTGAGCGAAGTGGCAAATGGTGAAAAACATTTTACACTAGCAATAAATAATCAGAGCTTTGAAGATCCAGGTACACGGATCATGTCCATAAGTCCACAATATTACAAAGTCTCTGATATAACAATAAGAAGATTACGAAAATGACAAATAAAAGATCAGTGCTTTGAAGATCCAGGTACACGGATCATGTCCGTAAGTCTATAAAGTTTCAAAGACACTGGTAAAATGACACAATGAAGATAAAATAAAGATAATAGTACTATGTACACATTTCACCATTTGCTGTTATGGAAGATGCCTCTTGGGCGCTTTGCTGTAATTTCTATAGTAGGATCATAATTTATCAGATTACGGATATTTTCGTATTGAGAAAGTTCTATTTTAGCATAGAAATTGTGGCTCGTGGTGAGAATTTGATCATCTATGGGTCTTATTTTTAGTTCTTTATGTATCTGCAAGTTACGTACGAACCATGGGGAGTCAACAATTTGTCTGAGTATTTTGTTCTGAAAGACCTGTAGTTTGTGTCTATAAATCTTGTACACAGTGGCCCAGATAGGCACTGCATAAAGTAGGGTGGGTCTTATTAAGCTGGTATAGATCTTCTTCTTGAGACTGATATTTAATTTAGCATTTCTTCTTATTAAAGGGTAAAGAGACATTTTAGCAGCGGTGGCTTTGCGCAAGGCATACTCCGTGTGTTCTTTGAATAACAGCTGTGAGTCGAAGACCACTCCTAGATACTTGGTACTTGGAACAATTTCTAGGGCTTGATCATTAATTTTTATATTTACATTTACAGGAGTGAACTTCCAATGACGTCTGAAAAGGAGAATTTGGCTCTTTGACGGATTTACTTTTAACTTCCATGAATCATAATAGTGTGCTATGATATTTACTGCGCTTTCAAGTTTATCTACAGCGAGCTGAGGTTTTAGCGACTTGGTTAAAATTGCTGTGTCGTCGGCATATTTCACTACTTTTGCATTCAAAGGAACCGGCATATCATTCGTGTAGATATTAAACAGAAGCGGTCCCAGAACGCTTCCTTGAGCCACTCCGCTTTTAATTCTTTTTCTTGAAGAGAGAGAGTCATTAATTTTTACCTGAAAGGTCCTGTTTTTAAGATAGCTTTTCATGAGCTAATAAAACTGATGGGCAGATGAACAAGGTGCAGCTTGTAGAGTAGACCCTCATGCCACACCTTGTCAAATGCTTTTTCTAGGTCTAGAAAGCAGCTGGCGATTGTGTTCTTTTTTGCGAAGGAGTCTGCAATAAATTCTGTAACGTTCAGTAGTTGGTGCACGGTACTATGACCGGCTCTAAAACCAAACTGCTCTTTACATATAATTTCCTTATCCTCTAGATGTTGAGTTAATCTCTTTTGGAGGACACGCTCAAATACCTTTCCCAAACTGGGGAAGGAGATTTTTTCCTTACAGGAATAATTTCTTCAGCCAAATTATGAAATTGGAAACGGAGCCTAAGTTCTCACTTTCGACAGCTACGTCCTGATTGGTGGATGAAGCATTCTGCTCATTAACATTTTCATTGCTATTTTGAGTTATGTTTCTTCTTGGAAGAGGTGGGAAATTTTCTAAGTTGATATCAGGGGGACTATTTTTTGAAGTTTTTCTCGCTTCTTTTTGGAATTCTTTTTCTGCAATTTTTCTTTTCTTCAAGTTATCCGGATGCATTTCGCAACCACGGTACGAACTAATGTGGGGGCCTCCGCAGAGGCAACATTTGCCGGGTAAGTTTCTGTCTTTTGTACATGTAGTAGTAATATGGTTTTGCCCGCATTTTAAACACCTGGGCTTGTGCTTACAGTGAGCACTACTGTGGCCATACCTCTGACAGTGGTGACACTGTTTGTGTCCTGGAGTGGGTCTGAAGGGAGTAATTTTAACAGCCAAATCTAGAATATGCGTTATGTTGTATATTTTCTTGCCTTCTATGCTGCGTTTGACTTCAGCCATGAAAGTGGGTAGTTTGACAATTTCATTGTCTATTTTCTTGGTAACTTGTCTTACTGTTTTAACCGGGATGTTATTGTCTATTAATTCTTCCATAATGTCCTCGGGTTTGGTGTGAACAGATAATTTTTTGATTACAACTCTTATCGGTTTATCCTGAGGGAGAGAAAAGGTATGGTAAGGAATTTCCTTTTCGTCTAGGTATCTCGTGACTTCACGATACTCAGTGTCCGATTTAACTTTAATGTGGATATCACCACCTTTCTGTACACATTCCATGGATATGGTAAATTGCTTAATATTATCTCTGAGTCTTTCCAGTCCGTGACATCTGAAATGATAATCGGCGGAATTCTGTTAGCCTTTTTGTTGGGCGTGATGAAATCACCTTCATTAATAGTACTGTCTTCTTGTGAGTTTAGCGAACTAACATTTGTAGTGTCCATTTTATCATCTATTTTTAGTGAAGCGTATTTATTTTTGGTTGACGTCATTGAACCGTTGCTGCTTTCACTAAGTGTGCGTTTGTGGTATTTTTTGGGTGTAATCCATTTTTCATTATAATTATTTATTTTGCTTATTTCCTGAATAACATTTGAAACTGGTTTGGGTTGCTTTGTAGTTTGATTAGATGTCGAATCATTGCTAGTATTAACTAACGGGATGCTACCGCAGATATTTTGCACTGAATCTCCTGCAGCTTGTTTAATCGCTACACACTTCTCAAGCTCTGCATAGGTTTTTGGAGCCATTGCTCCATTTCTGGGGTGATTTTCCGTAAGCCATTTCTAAGCGTGTTAAACGCTAAGTTAAACTCAGACATAATCTGCATACAATCCTCAATCGTGCCATGTTTAAGAATATTCTCAACAATATCGCGCTTATTAAGGATTGCTAAATCATTTATCTCATCCATATTTACCAAGTCAAGCTATCCTATCGATGTACAAGACAATGTCGATAATGAAGCGTAGAAATCAAAAATATACTCACGAACTTGTCCAGATGAGCTACTCCAAGTACACCTCTCGAAAGAGACCAACGAAAAACACTTACTATTTATAAATAAATTTCCTTCACTTCCTAAATTTTAGAATCACACTCGTAAAGCAAAATAATAATACGAACTCTAATTCGGGTTTAGATGCTAAATCTTTATATATATATTGTCGCCGATAGTTTATTGTTGCCACTCGGAAAAGTGAGCGCGGAAATTAACGTTTCCGCAGTTTTTAATTAATATCTCGGCCGATTAAAGTCTTACGAAGATGAGAACGGTATCAATGGATTCGGAAAATTGTTTGTAATCCCAGTTTATCAGTCTCGAATTTCAACTCGGCGCCGTTTAGTAGATATTCGAGAAAAAAGAATTTGGCACGTAGCGAAATCCCTCTATTAGGGAAAACTCAAGAAAGAAAGTGGAAAATGTAGGGGAAGCTTCGTTTTTAATTAATATATTTGCTAATTAAAATCCCACGAAGGCGCGAATGGTCAAAATGGCGTGCTACGGACCTTCGGAATCCAACGGTGTGCTTCGCTAAGCCCGGGAGCCAGCCGTGTCGGAGGAGACAATGTTACTTCACCCCACATATATATGCGGCTTAAGTGCCTGTTTGTCGCCGACAGCTTATTGGTTGCTTGCGTAACTGTACTAGCCAACACACAGGCACAACGCTACAGGGTTGCCGTTTCAATTCAGACGTAGACAATTTCGTGTAAAACTTGCCTTTGCTATGACCATCCATCAGTCTCAGGGCCAAACGCTTAAGCGTGTTAGCATTTTTTTTCACCTGAGCCTGCATTTGGACACGGTCAACTTTTTGTTGCCTGTTCAAGAGTTCGTGAAAGAACGGACGTAAAATTAAAAATAACTAATGGTCCTCTGCAAGGCGAGCTTAAAAATGATGGAAAGATCTACACAAGAAATGTTGTGTACAAAGAGATCTTTGACATGTGAATTAATATTTTATTATTTAAATCACATTTATTTATTGAGCTAGCGGTGGCTCTTAAAAATGTATCGCCAGTGGTTTCCTTCATTGCACTCTACTTTAAGTACTTTTACTCTACTACTAAAATATATTTACTTTTGGTTTATGTAATACGAGTAAATATAATTGCAAATTATATCAAATGTTGCGGAAATTCATATTTTTAGCAACGTGTTATTTAATCTGATATATCACTAATGTTTGCTATTTTATTTTACTCATTTTAGAATTGTAATAAGTTGCTAGCATTACCGTTGAGAATGTTCCAAGTCAGGGGTCGGCAACCTGCGGCTCGCGAGACACATGGGGCTCTTTGGATATGAAGCTGCGGCTGTTGAGTTCCATACGCAAATATTACTTATTTTACCCCCCCCCCCCCAAAAAAAAAAAAAAGAGAACTAAAGAAGAGCATCGAGAATTCAATCGGGATTGGACGCAGTCGTTCACTTTCATATGCAACTCAGATGGCCTTCCGACTTATCTCATTTGCCACGAAAAACTCGCACACGATAAGAAATCAAATTTAGAGAGACACTTCACTAAAACCATGCTCAGTTTGCTAGTATATATTCAGCCGGCGAAGAACGGAAAAAAGCTGTCGACGAGCTCCAAAAACAAAAACAGCAATCAAGTTCCATGTTAAGTAACTGGACGCAATCTACAAGTAATGTTAATCTGGCAAGCTACGCGGGATCATTAGAAGTTGGAAAAAAAGGCAAACTATTCACAGATGGTGAGTATGTCAAAGATTGCTTCATACGTGCATTTGTTTTGTGATTTCATTAACAAACCAGAAGTCTTGAAAAAAAAAAAAAAATCAAAGATCCGCTAAAACAGTACAAGATAGAATAGCTAAAATGTCTTTCAAATGTAACGTATTTGCAGGTGGAAGATATTCAACTTTCTTCTGCCTTATCAATTGCTATAGATGAGTCTTGCGACATAAAAGACACGGCACAAGTTGCCCTTTTTGTCAGGTACATGTCTTCTCAAGATCCAAAAGAAGAACTTATAGGATTGCTACCGCTCTCGGGCGGGACAAAATAGAGGGGAAGATATAGCGATTGCCGTGCAAAAATGCGTTGAAAACAATAAGATCGATTTAAATAAAATCGTTTCAATAGCAACTGATGGAGCCAGAAGTATGGCAGAGAGAAATAAAGGGGCAACAACGATTTTTCAGAGCAAAATAAACTACGAAATTCTTACGTTTCACTGCATAATACACCAAAGAAGCTCTTTTGTGCCCAAATATTTCCGGCAGAAATAGTTAAGGCCATGAATTTGGTAATCAAGATTGTTAAGAGCATCTTGTCAAAAGCACTCTACCATCGCCAGTTTAAAGAATTCTGAAACGAAATGGAGACTCAGTATTCCGACCTCCTTCTTCACAATAAAGTACGATGGCTTTCCAAAGCAAAGGTGTTGAAACGTTCTCCTTTGTGCTTGAATGAAATAAATACATTCCTAAATGAAAACGGCATTAATCACCCTGAATTAGAGAACGACAAATGATTGCAAAAATTTTACTTTATGGTGGATGTCACAGCAAAATTAAATGAGCTGAATCTAAAACTGCAAGGAAAGGGAAACCCAGCTTATGTTTTGGAAGAAGAATTGGTTTGTTTTGAAGAAAAATTATTCTTTTTGCAGAAGATATTAAGAGCGGTAAATTACTTCATTCTCAAATTCTAAAGCAATATCACGATAAAACCAGTGCAACTGTTGACACGAATTACTTCAGTTACAAATAATAATAATAATAATAATTAAAGATGAATTTGATGACAGATTTGAGCAATTCAAAACCCCTCTAGCATTCATAGTAAATCCTCTCAACACAAATAGTAACGAAATCCACATTGAGCCATTTGGAATTGATACTGAATCTCTAGAAATGCAATTGGATCGATTTAAAAAGTAAAGCTTTGTGGAGTGGAAAATTTACGGAGTTGGAGGTCCAGAAATGAATGTATGTAACGCAACAAAAGTGGACAGCTTTAAAAGAAATGCCGCGAGTTGATGTAAATGTGTTACATATAAAAATAAGAAATTTGTTATATTATCATATATAAGTATTGTGTATGCAGAGGTCTTTATATATGTGATTTGTATGCTTCAATTAAATGGCACACTTAGGGTAGGACTTAGCATGTGTATGCAAGGTACATTGAAATATATACAATGAAACAGGTGCATTGAACCATGCACAGTGAAACAGGTATAACGAAAATGATATAATCTTACTGTAACTTAATGATACATAAAAAATGAGTTTAGATTTTTGACTGTGCGCATGGTCTAAACTTATATAAATGCCAAGATGGCGAATTTCACCAAATGTGGACTTTGGCACAGAAGCGCCAGTAAAAGAAACTTGCCAAGATGGGCATTTGAGTGAAGGAGGCAAAAGGAAGAGGTGTGGTGCGCGTGAACCAGCATATTTTGGCGAAGTTCTCTTCTGTAAAATTTAGTTATTATATTTTTATGTGTGTGTGCAAAGTAAATTTATGTATCGTGAAGGTGGTGTGTTCATTATTGATCGCCATTTATTATGAATTAACAAGCTCTTCTAAGCTGTGAAATGGTGCAGTTTAAAACCGAAAGTGGATGCGCTCATCGCCCCGAGTAAATTACAGGTAAACTTCACTGTTATAATGTAAAATGAAAAGTCTGAAAAGACAAAGCTTCATCGGAAAAATAAAATTTCAGAGGCAAATCTATTTAACATTGGGTAAATGTCTATTTCACTCTACTGGCAAGATATCGCTAAATCGGCAACTAATTTTGTCGCCAAATTTAGCTAGAAATCGTCACATTTGGCGACATCCAGTTTCTGTGTAACTGTAACCTTATCTGGCCTTTAGATGTAGCTTTAAAACATATATGCTTTCCAGTAATTTGAGATATGGAAGATACTAGAGATTTCTTGATGACTGGATGAAAACTATATAAGACTGGAGAGAGCATCTCCTCTCAGTTTTCAGTTCAGAGTCAAATTCGGAGTATTGAAAAACCTTTTACCTTCATTTGAGCTTCGCTCTTTAGATGCATTTTGCATTGCATTGTTTTTAACATGTTTTAACGTTTGCATTGTTCTTCTTTTTAACATTCTATGAAGATAATTAGTGCATAATGAAGCAAACAAATGGGGAGAATTACCTTATTTTTTTTAAAATACCTTTAAGTAAATAATATTTTAAAATAACAAAAAACAGATCATATGAGTAAAACAAAAACTTTAGATCATAAATTTTATTCAGAAATTATATACCGCATATTAAAATATTCATGCAAACTGACTTAAGCTACTAACTACTACTACTTCCATTTCTAAAATAAATAAATCTACCATCTTTCTTATCTGCAAATCTCTTGTGCAGCAGACTGACAGAAATACCTTCAATCACTTTTCATGATATTTTTAAGAAAATTTTTCAACCGTCTTAATTTCATGTTTCTGAGCATCTTAATCTAATAACTTAGGACTTACAAAAATATAAAATTAAGGGTAAGAAATTACTATAAATAAAAAAATAATAATAATAAAAAAAAGCATGCATACATGCACTGATGTACCGACTTCAACATAAAATGGTTGGTCAGAATAACATCAAACAGAAAATGCACTAGTGCTTCTTCAGCATTTATTTTCTATACGTTAACAGCTTTGCAGGCATGGAAAAACAAAACATACTAATGGCTTAAAAATGTATGGAATTGTAAATGTAAATGAAAAATTTAAGTACTGTTAATCCAAAATGAGGCCGAAATAATACCATTAGAAAGGAAAATAAAAATTATTTCAAACATAAAAATGATATATCTACAGAGCTTAAACAATCAGTTTTTGATGCATCACTAACTCCTGAACAACCTCCAATGCTCTCTTTTCAGTTTTGTGAGAGAAATGTAGTGTTAAGTTATAATGCAGTCTGGGGCCTCTAAAACTTGGAACTTTAGGTTCAGATCTTTTAGCGGCAATCAAGCCTACAGGTTACACTGAACTATGCACCTACTTTCCGATGTGTATTATCAGCATTTTTCTGCTGTCTTCATCAACATAATTCATAAGTCAGAATTTCCATTAGAAATTGAAACATCAAAGTTGCTTTTGTGTATTTGTTTCCTTTTTCAAAGTCCCTGTAATTATTTCTTCATTGCAATCATGGAACATGAACTTTAAATCGGGACATACTATAC
Organism: Stegodyphus dumicola; assembly: GCF_044657685.1. NCBI lineage: Eukaryota > Metazoa > Arthropoda > Arachnida > Araneae > Eresidae > Stegodyphus > Stegodyphus dumicola. The sequence goes on along the minus strand of NC_140769.1, from coordinate 220,171,442 downwards.
TTGTATCACAGTTGAGTGCTTTTTTCTTCTGAACTTCCCACTGAAAAGCTAGACCTGAATTTTTTTACTCTACTGAATTTTATACTATGTATTTTTTTATTATTTTTTTCATACTGAAAGTTATATCCATCCCAATTTCATAAAGTGGGCTATTTTAATAAGACTTTATTTCAATACAGAATCACATTTTTTATTACTGCATTTAACATTTTAATGATTTATATATATATACTTTATATAATAGTTGTTATGCATACATTCAAATGATAACAGAAAGTTTACACTCAATATAAGATATCTTTGAACTTGCAAAAACTTCATAAATAAAATACACACCTTTTTCAATTTAACAACTTCAGTGCTAGTTAATTCTTATCAAAACAGAAGAACTCAACAAGAAAGTCAAATAATTTCAAGGTATGGTTATATATATCTAAATGAACAAACCATAATAAATGTCACAAAAAAAAAAAAAAAAAAAAAAAAAAAAGAAAGAAAGAGAGAGAGAGAGAGAGAAATGTAACATGAGACAATCACAAATCACTTTTTCCATATCATACAAAAATACCTATATACATTTCAATTTAAATATGACTGTGTTAAACAGGTTTCAAAAGGCAATCATATTTTAAGGCAAATTCGTACTTTTACAGAACATAGTGCATAGAGAAATTTATAATTAAGGAGTTTCAATAACATATAAGTGTATACTATCACAGTGTTATAAATCAACAGATATTTTCAATTTCTTAAGTGATATAACTTGGCTCATGAATTTGAAAAATAAATAATAATAATTATAATTAATAAATAAATATTTTTTCAAATACTTTAAGACATTTTCCAGTGATTAATGAAGTTATACTTCCATAATCAGAAACTACAATTCCATATGTATGCTTCAATGTAAGGCACTGTATTTTATTGTTTCCACTTTTTAACAAAATAAAAATAATGCATATAAATAAGTCTGCTTAATCAATAATATAATAAACAATATTTGGCTTTAATTACAATATGAAAAGGCTAAATTCTTGTTTCAATAAAAAGCCAGTTTTCATTCTTGAAATATTTTTAGGATTTTAATTTAAACCAATTACATGTTTCTTATAATTAATTAAAATCAAACCTTCCATCATTATTTTCATCATAGGTTCAAAGCCATGACAAGAAACAGAAAAATTCCATGATGAATGAACACAAAAAATAAATATCAAGCTGATAACACAGGATGCTTTTCTAAGAGAATGAACCAGTAAATTAATTATAAATATGTAATTTACTTTATGATGATTAAACTGCAACACAATATATCTGATTACATGGAGGAAAACAAATGTTACTAGGTGTAACTAAAAGAATGAACAGAGGTTCAGTAGAAAATAGAAACTGAGTGAAAATTTGGTTTCAAATAAATCCAAATCACCAATTGAAGATGTTTGAGGCTTACAGAAGTGGTATTCAAATTATAAATCACACTTTCAAATGGGGTCACAAGGTGGATAAAAGTGCTAAAAAGAAAATTCTGAATATATGTTTAGCAAATCAACACTATACTGCAAAATAGATTTTTCACAAATTTCTCCCCTCCCCAAATGTCTAAAAATATTATTGGAAAAATACAGCTAATATATATTTAAATACCATAAGATGACAGAATTTTGATATTTTCATAACATACATGCCTTTTACTTATACTTGTATGTTGTGCATACATAAAAGTACTCATTTCTTTTAAATGCAAATTAATAATTAATACAACTGATTTAAATTCAGTAGACAGAAGCTTAAAAATTATGTAGTGATAAACATAAAAGTAAAATATAAATTGATTTTAAATGTTTTAAATATTTGCAAAAACCCTACAACATAATAAAAACTTAGGTTCTGAAAATGTGTTAAACAAGGCAATGTTCTACATAATGTATATATATATATATATATATGTAAAATTAAAGTAGATTATAACTTTAGGTTTAAAAAAAAAACTAAGACTAATTTTAATAAATAAAAATGATGAATTAAACTAATTAATAAACACACTAAGAGTGCAATCACAGTAAAAATACTAAATAAAGGTATTAATCTCATAAATAAAAATGAATTTGGAAAACAAATAAAAACTTGCATTTCATAAATAAAAATGAGCTCTCATTTGAAATAAATGAATTTAATACATTTATAAACCAAAATACTTCCTTACAACTTTGCAAAGTTAATCTGTTTCGCCAACAAGTAAATTAGTGCATCCAACAAGGAAATAACATAATAATCTGTGTGCAAATGAAAATGCCCTTTGTGTATGCAAAATGTATTACAACATGAAATACAATGAAACAAATTACTCTAATCACCCAAACCTCCAAATCAAAATTTAAACCAATCAAATATACGACTCATAAAATATTCTGTTACTCCATCAACAATTTTTTGAATTTTCATATTTTGACCAGAATTATCATACAATGAATTGCTTTTTCTTTTAACAGAACTGAATCTAGAAACAAACTCTTTTTCTCCTTTACAAAATTTATCATTTGAAGCAAAATCACCACTTATTTTCCCATTAGCAAGAACTGAAAAATCCATACTAGGAAAGTTTTTCTGATTTAAATGCTTAGGAACAGTTGAAGTTTCTACACATTTATTAACTGCATTTGGTGTCTCTGAAGATTTTATTGGTTGATTAGATAGTTTGTTTTCTGAGTTTTCCTCAGTGTCCATGAAGCTTTGTTCTTTTACTCCAAATGAATTCTCATTTTTTAGCATCTTAAACTTTTGAGGACATTCATCTTCAGCTTCTACATTTTTCACTATCCTAGTTTCCAAAGCATTAATACGTTCTTCTAACTTCTGAATTTTTGTAAATTTGTTTATGAATTCACAAATTACATTTTCTAACTTTCTTTGCTCACAGAGTTCATCCCCTGTAGGTTTTTCTTTCATAGCATCAAGAATGGTTTGAAATTCATTCTGGTCAGGTTCTATAAAATTTTTATTTTTTGGTTCCAATGGCAACATCTGTAAAGATAATTCCTCATTCTCAGTACCATAAGCATCAGAATTTATGTCAGATTGACATGGATTGTGTTTAATGGGTGAAATAACTTCATCTTGTCGCATCTGAAAATTAGAAATTTCATTTGAAGTGCTTTTTGTAGTCACTCCCCTGAACTTTTTAACACAGATTTCATGATCAAGAAACAATTTTCTTTTAACAGCAGCATTTCCCATTGAAGTTTCAAAAATTTCTACATTTTCTGGCTTTAAAGGACTTGCATTTTCAATAACACATTTCAGATTATTTTCAGAAATATTTTTATCTGGCTTGTCATCAGAAATTTTTTTATCGTCTGATACTTTATGAAAGCTCCTCACTAGTTTAGAAACATTATTTCCCAATTCTGAAAAAGTAACAGTCTTAGCTGATTGATCAAGATTGTTATCGTGTTCAGTATCCCAAACATTATACTCAGTATCCATGGTAATCTGATTTCTTTCAACTAAACTGATAGTGGTTCCATGACGAAGTAATGCAGCAGCATTACTTTCTATTGAATTGATTTTTTTGTCTACGGTAGTGGAAATATCATTTATAACTGAATTAGATTTTGAGTTCGATTCCTCTTCTGTAATATCAATAAAAGGAACATCATCATTTTTCTTCTCCAATGCATCCTCATCACATAACACACTTTTCAAAACAGCTGAATTGTTCGTTATTATTCCCAATTCATCAGCAGCTTCAAACATAATAATATGAATATTCTGAAGCTTAATATCTGGTTGTTCACCAACAAAAGTCAATATATCTGGCTTCAAGTCATTGCATTCAAGCCATTTATTGGTGACTGGGTCACGTATCCAAGTAATATAATGATTTATTGTTGATTCAGAAATTTTTTCCATGGTCATTAAACCAGTAAGCTTATACATACGTCCCTGCAGGTCAAATTCAAGATGCTGAATAGCTCCAGTGCCTGCTCCATTTTCAAAGTGAAATATTAAGCAAGGAGGTAAACTTTTATATATCAAAACCATTTCCTGATCACGTTCTTTGCAAGAAGAACACTGAAAAAGAGAAACTGGAGCACTAGGTTCAAAAGATTTCACTTTAGAGAGGGTGATAATAGGTTTCTTATGCTTTAAAGTTCTGCGCACATTACACTTTTTACAATCCCTCAAAACAGCATATTCTGTTTCAAAATGATTTCTTACATTTTCATCTTTAGCTATCAAATTATAAAGAGAGCAGAAGGCAGAATCAGGCTCACCTTCTTTACATTTCATGAATGGTTGTAAATATAAAAGTGTACTTTCCCGAATATTTTTTAATTTTTCCTTAGCGATTTTCAGCCTTGGATCATATCTCTTTGACAGATTCCTATCATTAATGACATAAACTGCTTCATAATACGATTTAAATATCTTCATAATCTGAGGGGATTCAGTAATCTTAAAACTTAGACTATTCTTAAACACTTTACGCAGTGTATGGTTATGCACAATTAAAGACATTGATGCATCCAGCCAACAAAGATTTGAATTATTTTCCCACATAATATAACACTTACTGACAAAATTTTCATTCAGTGAATCACTAAATTTTTCTTCAACTACATCACTGTCGCTCAAATCATTACTCTGAGGTACGGTAATGACTGTAGGTACAGATTTTGGGGATAAAACACATTTGGTAGGATTTACTTTCTGAAGGGGTGAACTTAGATTTTCTTCAACCTCTGGCCTGTTTACAGTTGATATCTTTGCATCAGAAGATTCATTCTTCTTAATATCCTTCATTTCATTACAGGAGGTTTTATGCTTTTTCAAGGAAGAAAATTTATTTCCGTTACGTTTATCCAAATTTGTATTTTTTCCAATCATACATATATCAGGAGCAGCTTTTGATTTTAACTTATTTATTGCAAGATCAAGATTAATTGCTTTCACAGAACGGTTTCTTTTAATAGGTGAAGCTCCTGGAGAGACAGTCACACTTTTAGGGCAATCCATATTTAATGCAGATGACACCAGCTGTTATTAAACCACAACAAGTAACATAAATTTTCAGTCACCAAGAATCCTGTACCAAATATGATCATGCATCTAAATAAATAAAAAAATAAATTATCAGAGATAAAAAGCAAATAACAAACAATCAAATGTTAATTTAATAAACAAAACATTCATTTTAAAAATCAGTAATTAAATCAGTTATATTATTCAGAAATGAAAAATATGTATCTTAAAAAATCCAACGCACAGTTAACTTCACAGCTGCTTTTCAGTTTTTAGAGCAATGACAATATGAATAAAAGAGTTTCTTTCAAAATTTTATTATTTTCAGATAATGTACTTGACCATCTTTCACATTTAGCAAATTCAAATACCAATGTGAATACTGTTTTCTTGTTCCCAAATACAATGCCATTGATTCGGCCTGTGGAATCTTGTTTCACTACTGCATTTAAGGCAAATTACTTACATGTTACATCTGCCAGGCTATTGCAACAAATGATAAAGTTGCTCAGCCTTTGTTGCACGATTCTGGAAAAAAAGTATTACATTTTGAAGAGCATTAAAAGTCTTGCTACTGCTTGGGAAAGTGTTAGAGTTAAATGTATGAATGGAATTTGGATGTTGATAAGCATTTTCTATATGAATTCAAATATTTCAATCATAAGAATGATCTCAAACGATTCATGAAAATACTGTGACATTCACTAAAGATCTTTCCTTGCAATGTGAAGTTGCAGATATTTTACTCTTGCTAGACCAGCAGTATTGTGAACTAACTAATGAGGAATTCACTGAATATGAACACAAGAAGAAGAGAATTAGAGAAGAGGGAAGAATGAAGAAATTCAATCAGAATTTGTTCCCCCCTCCTTAAAGGACTTACTTATTTGAAGGCTTTTACAAAGCTAAATTAACTTTCTGCTATATTAGAAGTCATAGATCAACTTTGAGAGATTTAACAGTCTTCAAAAAATGGTAAATGAAGTTTTACATCTCCATCGTGAAATTTATAATGCAAAGAAAAACAAACAGTTCATATAAAAACAATAACACTTATAGAAAAACCAAAGCAAAAAATTGGAAGTGTTTTATAATTTTTTATTGCAACTGAAATATGGACAACTGGTCAGAAGAAACCTGAAACCCAAGGTTTATGTTGACAATTGTCATAGTTCATGAACCAATTTGCAGCCTAAGCAAGAAATAATTAGCTACAAAGTAGTAAAAATTGATTGCACAAATCAGGGGTAGTCAATATTTTTATACCACTGCCCACTTAGTAGGTAGTAAAATTTTTTTACCACTCACTGGTTTTGCAGTAACTTAGTTTAGTGTAAACGCAAAATAATTTTTTGAGTGGAGGGTTAGTAAACATATATGTAGCTAAATCAATCCATTTATTTATATTTTGCTTGTATATATTAGAGACAGAAAATTTATGTTCCAGGTAGACAGGACATCGGTTACAGCGAAAGTGTTTCAGCTACGAAACCTTCAATGGTAGGAAAAGGAAAAGTTCATTTCTCAGAAAAATTTCTCTGCTTTGTTAAAATGTGATAACCCCATTATGCATGCTATAGTTACAGAACAACAGCTAAGAGAAGTGGCAAGGCCTTAAGGCCTGTTTCCACTTCTGCGTATGTGTTTCTTTAATCAGCGAATGAATTCACTTTGATTAAAATCTGCAATCTGGTCGATGTGCGGTGACTGATGACGTACGGATGGAGTTCAACAATGTTCATCTTCTATCCATATGTCTGCAGAAGCATTGGGGTCACATGGTACAAAAGGAGCCATCAGGTGTCGTCACCAAAAACTAATGACGGCAGAAGTAGCGATGAATGCTGGATCAGGGAAAGTCTGGATGTTTTGCTAAAAAAATACTTATTTTTGAATTATATAGCGAGAAATCTGCATACCGAAAAAGACAGCAATCAACTGAATTTAGTTAAAAAAAGAAAAGAAAATAGCAAAATTTGTCCTTTCAATTATTTCCTAGTTCTGCATACACATTTACTTTTAATGAAAATGAAGTCTGACTATATAAAACTACTATAGCAAATCAGATAAGGCATTAAATGATTTTTTTTTTTTCTTTTGAAACAGATAAAAAGTAATAATGTTATTTATAAATTTAATTTGATATCCTTTTAAATATTCTACTGCATTAAAAAGTATGTTAAGTTTATATTTCTCTATTTATACATATACCTTATTAACTAATATATATTTGTCAGCACATCTTTCACTTGGATATGCTTTTGTCAGTCCGTCTAACTTCAATCGGAATGCCACTTTAAAAAACTATTTTTGTAAGAAATGCCTAGAAGCTGAAGAATAAACTCTGGTGAATTTTTTAGACGATAGCACACTGAAATAGAACCCAAAAATTTAGTTTTAAGAATTCATTTACTTGATGATTTACATAAGCCAAAATTGCTAATCCCATCAGTGTGATGATAGCGTAGTGGTAAAGCTGATGGAAGCGAGAAATGTCTCCTGGTGTCATAAGTTCGAATCCCATACTCTTTTTCCACTCTGTTTGCAACTTTTCTTAGCTCCGTATTTCAATCTAATCTATATTTATGTTTTAAAATTTATTACTATTATTTTTATGCATTAAATTTAATGTTTTATTTATGCTCTCATTTACTTAAATTTTCCCCTCAAGAATTTATTTTCAAAGTTATAAAATAATACAAATTTAAAGCATACTCCCTGTACACACACACACACACACACACACATATATATATATATTCGTTTCACTTAAACTTATGAATGTTACACATGTATCTCAGCACATGTATGTGAATGTACATACATGTGCTGAGACTCTGGGATATTTCCAGGAGCTAAACTTTCACCACCAATTAATGTGAGATAGTATTAATGCCCTAAATATTTTTTAATGAAACATTTAAAAAAAAACTTAACAATATTTTATGGATTATGCATATAATATAACTGCGCATAGTGCGTTTTAAAACAAATGAGATTTCTATTAAATTATCCAGCTATGACATTGAAGAAATTGATGCTAAAATTTTATATGCTATCTGTTTTCTCCCGAAATGTGGGCATATTTTAAAAATATAGTCTCAAGGGGCAGTCCACAGTATTACAAGTATGGCAGACTTTGTGTAAATATTGTGAACCTTTCTTTACAGTTGCTCTGTATTTTTAAAGTACTAGCTATTTTTAAATGTGTTTAACTTTTTTTCCTTTGTTTTGCATTAACAGTACATTTTAGTTTTAATTATATATTATTTCGTTAATATTTAAGGCTTCTAAAAATGCGAAGAAATTTTTAAGAATTCCTTCAGCTTCAATGCAATTACAGATGGTTCATAATATAGATTATTACCTTACTTATCTAAAAATTGCTAGCGTGCTTTACTTCCCAGTTCATAAGCAGAAATAAAATTTTGCAACGACATCGAATTTGTCCAAATCCCGTAAGTTAAATACAGAGACATCTGGTGGCAATAAATGCAATCGACCAGCGAACTTCCATACACGTAAATCCACCGCAATACTGTAAACAGTCTTCCGTCTGCATACACGTTTCTCCCAATGACGCTACGTGTTAGCAACGCACTAATGGAAACGAGCCTTTATACATGGAAATGGAAGTGATCTGCACAAGCGAGAACAGACGCCTATACTGTTCAAAATTAAAGCTTAAAATTGCCCACTAGTAAGTGGTAGGGACCAGGTTGACTATCAGTAGCATCAATATTATAATTACAAAAATTAGTTTTCCAAAAAAGAAATCAGGATGTGGTTTTGTCAAACAGGTATGAACCAACTGAAGCTCACAGCTGGGTCTGTTGCAAAGATGCAGATAAAATAAAAGAGTGCAAATGAAATTACACATTATACCTATTACAGTTCAACACATTATTTGATTTTATCTGGAAATATCTGCATCCAAGTAAAAACACTACTCTTTCATGTCCTTGTGCCTTTTAATAAATAAATAATTCAACTTTTGCAGCCATTCATTTAAAAATCTCATACATTTTCCTAGTCCTAAAAAAAAGATTATTTTTCTGCAGTTGAATATATACATATATACATATAAATGCTATTAATTGAATTTCACTGTTTAATAAAATAACCTAAGTAAAATTACATGAACGCTTTATATTTAAACTAAAATGCAAATTTTAATCTGAAACAAGAACTGCATGAACACCTAGTAAACATAAAATAGCTATCCACACACTTTCACCAATATTTAAAATATATCAAACGTGAGGCAAAGTACCAAACATATTAGCATTGGGTTGGCAAGAAAGAAATTTCAGTTTGCACAAGACATCATTATGTTTGTTTTGTTATTCTTCTGTCAATCTTATAACTTTTTTTTTCTTTTGAAACTTGTCAGCTGACACTTTTAGACTGCTACTGAAACAAATTCTATGCATTTTTGTTTACAACTATAAGTTCACTGTCAATTTATTTGTAAAACGTAACAATCCATTAAAAAAAAAAGATCTTATTCAAAGAGTCTTATGAAATTAATGTTCTAGAATAGCAAGCTTTAGCATTGGCACAGCCAACCCATAACACTATTTGCATTAAATTAAAAACAATTTCTAGCTTAACCCTTTGAGGGGCGGTGTATAAAATAATTTAAATTGCGGTAAAATTTTTCATGAACTATAACTTATGGACCCTAAGGACACAAAATTGAGACTTAAAAAAATCTAGAGCGAAGTCCTAAATTTTGCCCTTCTAAGACATTTTTTTTTTCCAGGTAGCTGCCAATTGTTAATTTTGTTTTTTAAATTAATTTTGCATACTTTTGATGTGCATCTGTAGAGATGGGTGCTTGAATATAGTTACGTAAGTCTAAAGACAAAAACTTTTAAAATTTTGGTAGAAATTTTAAAAATAAAAATTATGTTTTTATGCACTTTGATGATGCAACCCAGCTGAATATACTGATGTAAAATATGGGTAAAAAGCTTTTGAACTTGATTTAAATTTGATATTATTATTTTATAAAAAAAATTAGTAAATATGACACTGCATGTGTAAATCGTATCATGCTGCAATTTAACTAGTATAATATTACAAGGAGATATAACAGCCGAAAAATAAAAAAGATTAAAAAATGAAACACTAGGACTCAGATGAGAAAATATGTTGCATTTTTGAAGTCATATTTTATGCTTTAGACAATGTGTAAAAAAACCATGGTTCATGCTATGATACCAAGAATCGCCACCCCTCCTGATGCATACACACTTTAGATTATCAAGAACCATAAGGACCACTTTTTAATTTTTTGTAAATATAGGTTCTAATATATCTTTTTGTTCAGGAAGAAACACCCTTAAACAACTTTATTATTTTATACACCTCAAAGCTCTTATTTCGATTTTCAAACCCTTTGGCCTCCTAGGGGCTCCTTTTTAACTTTTGGATACATTCTAGTTTGCATCTAAAATGAGCCTTAGAAATATTTTCCCTCATTTCACCAACTGTGAAATTTATGTCAAAAAAATTGATTTTTAATCTAACCCTAAATTTCTCTTGGGTTCCCTAGTCTTTCATCTGAAATTAACAAAGATGATAAGAAGAAGCATGCTTTTAAATCAGCAGTTTTTTTGATTACACTAAGAGATGGACCTCAAGTGCACTTCCATTTCCGGCATTTTTAAGTGAGCTTTCTCTTTGTGTAATCTTATCACACCACACAAAGGGAAGAAGGCCTGACTCGGGAATGACAAATCAGTTGTCAATCACCTCCTTTCATTTTCTTTGAATTCTAGGATTTTGGAAAATACTTTTGGTCTTTTGGGGGCTAACATGCCACATTTAACCCCTACAATTGTGTAAAATTTTGACCCCATATGGCAATTTTGATTGGTTGGTTGGTTTTTTTAAATGGCACAAAACCTCGAGGGTTATTATGTGCCAGACAAATGGTGAGTAAAATTCAAGATGAATAAACAAGTATCAAGTGAATTGATGAAATGAACATGAAATACTGATGAAGGCATGGAGCAATGACTTTAAAATGCTCTAACAACAGGTAAAGCAGGATAAAATGTAGTTCAAATCATATGGTAAAAGGAAATGTCTTTTAAAAAACTTATGAGGTTGATGTGAGGGTTTCTTCCAATGAGATCTGTTAAGTTAACATTCGTAGAGTTAAAATAAAATTCACGTTTCTGACTAAAAGCAGGACAGCAGATTAAAATATGATTGGCTGAAACGGGAACGTTGCAAGTGCCACAAATAGGCTCATTGTCTCCTTTCAAGAGGTACTGATGTGTCAGTCTGCAATGACCAATTTGTAAGCGAATCAGTACTACATCCTCCTTCCGATTCTCTCTCGACTCCCAGTACTCCAAATTGGGTTTTACCTGCCTTAATTTGTTAAGAGTTTGGCATTCCCAGAATTCTTGCCACCTAAAAAAGACCTTTGTTCTAATGTAATTCCGTATGTCTGTAAAAGGGACATCGTTTTCTGAGGTAATATCAGCAGATTTTGCTGCAATATCGGCGAGTTCATTGCCTTTGATGCCAGCGTGTCCAGGCACCCAGCAGTACGCGATATAATAACCTGTGTTTCTCAAACGGAGGTGTGCCTTTAAAATTTCTAAGAACAAAGTGTGGCTGATATTTTTATTTATTGATTCAAGAGCACTCAGAGTAGATGAACTTTCTTCTAGTGATGGGCAACTTTCGTACCGGGTACTTTTATGTACCCGGTACAAAATACCCGTTACTTTGAAAAGTACCAAAAACCGATTTCAAGAACCGAGTACCCAAGTAACAATTTGGAGTACTGAAGTAATGAAATACCAGAGTAACGGTTTGCTGTACTGGAGTACCCTAGTAACGATTTGGAGTACCGAAGTACTCTAGTAACGATTTGGAGTACCGAAGTGCCCTAGTAACGATTTGGAGTACCGAAATACACAGCTAATGATTTTGCGCACTGAAGGAGCTAAGTGCAATATCGCCTAATGATTCTATTAATCAGGCATGAAAGAGCAAAAAATGCAAAGGAAAAAAAAGGAGGGACATGTATGTTTAAACATGTCCGGATAATTTCCGGTGTTCTATTCGATAGTTTTTCTCCCCTCAAATAAGCTCCAGAGGGAGTAAAAAAAAAAAATGCTAGATGCTGTGACATTTTCTGAAGTAGGTACAGCGGGATAAAAAAGGATCATATTTATTTAAAAAGGATCATATGATTTATGTTGCCCTATTAAGCAAGCAAACGAAAAATATTTTTCATGATTTATGCTAAAAACATGTTGAGGAAAAGGAAGTAATCTAGTTGGTAGTTGATTCCATTCACCAATCCAACAACAGCAACTTACCAAATCAATCATTTCAGATCCACGCAGTTTTTCTCCTACAAATGATGAAAAATTTAAACATGCACAATTCGGATTGCAAATCATCTAGCGCTCCCCTCCCTTTCCCTCCTGACTATACCGACTCCAATCACAAGCAAGCAATGCCGGCGACAGTGACTCCAACTGTTACTATTCCCCCCCACACACAACAAACGGCCTTTCAAAAAATTTCCACTATTTCACACTCGTCCTCCCGCACACACAAAAGCAATTAATTATACTACCTCAAACTCTAGTCTCCGTGACGAACGGAACGGAAATTCCCCTCCTTTCACGTTTGCCATTCCATGCCCTATTTCAAGGTCATTCATGGACACAAGGAGCGCATATCCCCATTTCGCAAATACAACCAGATACTAATGTCCTCGTACCAAAACTGAAGTGAGCTGAACCCTCATCGATCCTCCAGTAACGAATACCGAAATACCGAGAAGAGATGCATATTTTCGTTACAAAGTAATGAATATCGAAAAGTACCCGTTTCGGTACAGAAGTAACGAATACCGAAAAGTACCGATTTCGGTACTGAAGTAACGGGTACTTGGATGTACCAATTTTCAGTACCCCTTACAAAATACCCAGTTTGGTAGTACCGACTCATCACTACTTTCTGCTATTTTGCCTAGAGATAAGGATTAAAGCATTCAAAATGGCAAAAGTTTCCACAGTAAAGACAGATGCAGCCTTATGAAGTTTACTACTCTTTATTTCTTTATCACAAACAAAAGCTGCCCCGACGTGGTCATGATTCTTTGAGCCATCAGTAAAAATTGCTTTGTAGTTAGAATAACTGCTTCTACGCTCTAGGTAAATTTGTTGGTAATGGATATCATTGGTACTGCTCTTCTTTAGTTCTCCAAAGATGTTAAGTAGGTGAATGTTCACTTCTTGTCAGGGAGCAATACCGAAAAGCTTTTGGGTCAAATAGAATAGTCAAAGCTTTTGGGGTGCAGATTATTTAGGTTAAATTCTTCAATCAGTGAGTGAAAGCGAAGATGAAAAGGTGGGATACATGAAGGACAGGCATGGTAAAGACGCCAGTACTGATCAGATGTAATGAGTCGGACAGGATGTTCGGCCTGTGACATTACTTTATAATGAAGATCAATAGATAAATGCTTGTGTCTGAATTCCAAAGAAGATTCAAAACAGATGACATATAAACTGTGGACTGGAGATGTTCTGAAGGCTCCACAGCAAATCCATAGCACTTGATGGTGGACTGGATCCAATTTTAGAAGCACAGAAGGTCTTGCTGATTCGTAGATAACACAGCCATAGTCAAGTTTGGAACGGATTAAAGCTCTATAAATACGGAGCATAGAACAACGTTCTGCTCCCCATGAGGTATTGGCCAGGACTTTCAGTATGTTGAGAGCTTAGCTCATTTTTTCTTTTAGGATATTTAGATATGCGAAAGATTAGGATAAAGAGTTTAGGATATGCGGAAGGAACGTGAGCTTTCTGTCAAAGATAACTCCTAGGAATTTTGCTTCTGGCTCAACACGGATCAAAGAGCCGTTAAGATGCAGCTCTGGATCAAGGTGTAGATTTCTTTTGCGACAGAAGTGCACACGGACTGTCTTCTGGCTAGAAAATTTACAACCATTGTTGTTGGACCACTTTATGATTCTATTTAGAGCTATTTGTAGTTGTTTCTCAATGTATCTCATAACTTGATCTTGACAAAGATCACCAGATCATCAACGTACAGGGAACCATGCACTGTGGGAGGAAGTTCTCTTAAAATGGAATTAATTTTCAGGCTGAAAAGAGTGACACTGAGCACTGAACCTTGTGGTACACCTTCTTGTTGTACAAATACTTGAAAAAGCAATGAATTAATCTTGACTTGGAAAGTGCGGTCCTTCAAAAAGTTTTGAATAAAGATGGGTAGATTTCTTCGCAATCCAGTGCTGTAAAGGTCATGAAGAGTTCCATGCCGCCAAGTTCTATCGTACGCCTTTTCCATGTCAAAGAAGATAGAAACCACATGATTTCTTCTCACAAATGCATTGCGTACTGCGGTTTCTAAAAACAGGGCATTATCAAGTGAAGATCTTACCTTACGGAAACCACTTTGGTAAGGCAGGCAATGATTAGTCTCCAGATAGTAGGTAAGACGGTGATTTACCATTTTTTCCATAATCTTGCAAAGGCAGCCAGTGAGCGATAATTTAAAGGCCTTTTCGGGTCCTTGCTGGGTTTTACTATAGGAATAACAAAGGCCCTGCACCAGGCAGTAGGAAAAATCTGTTCCTTCCATATCTTATTATATAGAGCAAGAAGGATCACTAGAGATTCATAGGAAAGGTCCTTTATCATCGGATAACTTATGCCATCAGGACCAGGGCAAGTCCTATCACTGCGAGATATTACATTTCTTAATTTAAACAAAGTGAGATCTTTATTATAAGATTCTGCATTAGGATTTGAAAAGTCGATTTGATTCCTTTCCAAGCGCATCTTTGTGGGCAGAAACTCTTTTGAGTAATTGCTAGTGCCAGAGACAGCAGCAAATGTATCACCTAAAGCATCGGCTATTTCTTCTCTAGTGCTAATCAACTACTTATCTTTTTCTAGAACAGAAAAGGAATAATCATTATAGAGTCCAGAGGCTTTGTGGACTCTTTCCCAAACCTGTTTGCTAGACACTGAGGAGGTAATAGGGGACAATTAGGCTGCCTATGATTTTCTCTGACTTTGCCGTCTCACTTTTCTTGCATTCACCTTAGATTTTTTAAAGGCAAAAAGATTGTCCAGTGTTGGATATCGGCGAAAGATACATCAAGCTTTCTTTTGCTCTTTCGAAGTTTTACGACAATCATTGTTCCACCAGGGTTTAGGGAACTTTGGGAACTTTGTCGAGGACTTTGGAATACAGAGTTCAGCAGCTTGTACAATAGTATCAGAGATCATTTTTACTGCAGTATTAATATCCACATCGTTGACCATTTCTTCAGTCAGCACAGCACAAGATTCAAAAAGATCCCAATCATCTTTATCGTAAAATAAGCGTGGTTCTCTTGAGATCTTTGAATTCCCTGTAATATTTACAATGACTGGGAAGTGGTCACTATCGTAGAGATTCTCCCCTACACTGAAAGAGCAGAAAGGTAGTAGAGATGGAGAACAAAAAACCAGATCAATTGCATTAAAGGTTCTAGTCGACTGATGAAAGTAAGTGTATTCTCCATTATTAAGGAGACAAATAGAGTGATCTTCCATTAATTGTTCGATCTGCTGGCCCCTTGAATGTGTTCCTACTTCCCCATAATGTACTAAGGGCATTGAAGTCACCTAAAAGCAATAAAGGTTCTGGGAGCTGCTCTATTATTCTGTCAAATTCTTGCTGATCAATATGCTCATGTGGGAGTAAATAAATGGTGTATACAGAGATTGAAAAGCATAAATTAATCTGAACTGCCACAGCTTGAAGAGAGATCGTCAAAGGGAGAGCAATGTATGGGTGAATGTGGGAGGTGATAAGGCCCACACCACTACAGGCACGATCCCCAGATGGATTGTCCTTTCTTACTGTTGTATATCTCCGTATCTTAGCATGTCTGCTTGGTTTTAACAAGGTCTCCTGAAGCGCAAGGCAGGCAGGTTGATACATGTTTATTAAATCCTTGATGTTATCTAGGATTTGACGAAAACCTCGGCAATTCAACGAAATAAATGTACCCATTATTGATGCTTGTTTTGGCGGTGTTGGTGTTTTGACTTTCGAGGCAAAAGGTGCTTTGGAAGGGATACCCTTCTTCGACGTCCATTTTGTTTGAGTCGTCTAAGCGTCTTGAACTTATGCTTGCGATGGAACTTTGACTGGGGGTCCTTGGTTTTTGCTTATTTTTCTCTTTGATACCATCTCTATGCTTGTTCTGTTGGACATCCTGTTTTCCTTTGGGTGCTGTCACTGGCGTACTACTTTCAACATCAGGTTTTTCCCCTGATTTTTGGTTTCTAGGATCTTCTGTGGTTGCTACTTCTTTTTTCGGTGCAGTTATTGTGGTTTGCGTTGATACTGATCTGAATGATTTTGTTGCGGATGCATAATATTTATTAGGTCCTGGCTGATTAGAAAGAACAAGTCTTTTGGCTTCTGCAAATGATATCTTTTGTGTAACTTTAATGTTTTGAATTTGTTTTTCTGTCTGCCATTTCGGACATGATCTTGAAAAAGCTGGATGCTCGCCTTTACAGTTTATACACAAGGGGGCAGCAGAGCAGCCTTCATTAGCGTGGCCTATGATGGAACATCGAGCGCATATGAGGCTACCGCGAGAAGAGGCCTTTCCCTGTCCAAAGCGCTGACATCGAAAGCAACGCATTGGATTCGATATATATGGCTTGACTGAACAGTTTAGGTATCCAGCTTTGATGTTTTTAGTCAGGTTAGGAGACCTGAAAGTAATTATGACATGTTTAGAGGGAATGAGTTGACCTTCTTTCCGTATTTTGATCCTACGAGCACCACACACGTTTTGATCTGCCAACTTTTTCACAAATTCCTCTTCAGTTACTGACAGTAAGTCTATTTCAGAGATTACTTCTCGGGATGAATTTAGAGTGTTATGTGGCTTAACTACAATGTCTGCTTGTCCTAACTTAGTTTCAAAAGATTATTAGATTGCTTTCCGGACACAGTTTCTATCAAAAGGTCTCCAGATCGAAGTCTCTTAATATTTTTCAGTTCTCCTACAGAAGACAAAAGATGTTTGTTTATTAGAAAGGGTGACATTTTATTCAATTCTTCAGAGCTGGTTATAATTAAGAAACGTGGACAAAGTACATCTGATGCAGTGCTTTCTATGTCGCTTCTTAATCTTTTAGTCACAGTCGAGTATCGGGCATATTTTTGAAGCAGGAAGGTATCATAGTATTCATATTTAAATTGAGTAAGATTCGGGTCCGACCGCCCCACCCACCATGGAGCCCAACAAGGGGACGCAGATTCCTATGCCAGGGCTAGCCGGACCTATACGCAATCTGAAGTTCCACAGTCGGCTTTCCCAAAAGCAGGTACTTCCGAGAGCTTGTCCCCAAGCCACTGACACAAGGACTACTGACCAGCCGATTGACACCCATGAGGACGACAAGGTGCCTCCCATTTAACTGAAGCAGAGGCCAAAGCAGTGTATTGGGGATAGTACCTCGCCCCTCAGCTACCAGGACCCTCCTTTCCAGTGACACAGGTCTCCATGCATGGCAAACACGTGGGCAGTTTTCTCGCCACTCGAAAAACTAGAGACAAGGCTGTTCCAGTTTCTTATGACGAGCCCGAACCTCGGAAGAGGAAACCACATGGGAGAAGGAAAATGGGCAAAGTTGCAGTGAAGAGGAAAGGAGGCAGAAAGGAGGAGAGATCACTGGGACTCCAGGATTGTGACACCCGATCACCGATACGGTAATCCCCTGAAGGATCTTCACCTGCTATGCTTTAGCTGGGCATGTTGGAACGGCCTTCACGCCTAAGGTGGCCCTACCAGGAGCTATGCTCCCAACGTACTTTGCCCGTTCCGCCCAGTGACACCCCCCCACCACACTGAGGCAGCACAGCAGGACTTGGGGAGGGGGCAATTTTGAAATCGTCTTTCTCTTGGGAAAGGGTGAAGTGATGAAGTTAAAATTTTAGATTAATAGAGAGGAATGAAACTTGTGCAGAGTAAAAAAAGAAACAAATATACTCGTATTCAGTCCTAGTGCAGGGTCTGTAAACTCCCCATCCCTTCATGAACATAATACTGAATCCTAAACAGCTTGTAAGTTAATCATAAACAAATTATTACATCATAAACTATTATAATGTAAAGAAATGTCGTCATCTCACACAGTAGAGAAGGAGAAGCCTGGTGCTGCCATCTATTGGCAAGATAACCTCAGTAGGGGCGTCGGTATATATTATATACCGGTATTAAAAACATATACATAATCTTCTTTTAATTATCAGTTTTGATTAAAATGCAGTAAATATAAAAGGTTCAGCATGTGTACATCATATATTTAGATTTTGAATTTTTTCTTTCCCTCAATAGAATTTATCAATCTTCAAACATGATACCTTGAAACGAGGTATTTCATAACTGCAAAATATTGAGCATTCATAGGGTGGTGCTGCCATTTAGAATCGAAAGGAAACACTAGAAATTTATGATTATAGCTTTTGGTGTAGAGAATTTAGCATTTTTTCGAGGTTAAAAAATTGACAAACAACCGGTATATATTATATACTGGTGCCCTTCAAAGGGTTAAAAATTTTTTTTATAAGATTATTGTATTATCATCTTAAAGTAAAACAATTTCATGAGAATATTAATAACACATTTATAGCTTTGAAAACTTAATAAATTCTGTAGCACAATAGTAAATTTCAAAATATCAATAAATGGCATTTAAGAAGGAAAAACCAATTTTAAATTATTTTAATTTATTTTTACTTTTTTTAAACCAACCCTTGAAACAAAATTAAAAATAATGTTAAATAACCCCAATTTTGCTATTAAGTATTTTATTCAATTTTTGTCACATGGGAATCAAACTTTATGTATAAAAAGTATGACTTCAATATTTTTTAAAAATCGATTTTTTTAAATTAAAAGTGCCAATAAATGAATATTGAAAGGATATGTTTATGACCAACAGTTACAAAAATAAATGCCAGATGAAGACTTTTATGGACCAACATGTGTGTGTGTGTGTATATCAAATATGTAAGATCCAAAATTGTCAGGCTTTCAGATATTTCTGTATTTGATATCATCATTTTAAATCTAGAAAGATGACATGTAGACATGGTAACACTGGAGCTTCATTTATTGCTTAGGTCAGGTAAAAAACTGTTGTCTCCCCATAACCACTCAAAGGCTGAAAGTGTGATCTTGTTAGATATCAATACAGTACAAAGTCCGTAATCCAGACGTCTATTATCCGGAATGATCTATAATCCGGACCTCAAAACCACAAACTTTTTTTGTATGCTTTACAGATGCGCGTTTAATGCATAACGATTGGTGTAAGCTAAGCTAAAATTATCTTTACTGATTCTAAGGCATTTCAGTTAATGTTGCAGATTGCGCTGTTCCTTAATCTTCTAATTAGATCCGGCTTTTATTTTTTGCAGACTGTTAGAGCAATTTTATAAAAATTAAGCTTGAACTTTCAATGCCGCGATGATGATAGCCACGAATTTGAAGGTTTTTGGACATCACAAACTAGAGATGAAATTTTCCAGTTATTGGATTTTGTAAAGTAATGTGGAGAAGCGGTAATAAATGAAGATGATATAACAGAAGTTTTTGATTGCAACAACAATGCCCCAATCATCAATCAATTAAAGGATGGCAACCACTTCCGACAGTGAAGAAAGTGACAGAGAAGTTATTGAAAACAAAAAAATTTCGATTGACAAGTTAGTCAGGATTGTCGACACTGCAATTACAGGACTTGAGCAGTGGAACTTTGTAACTGAACAAGAAATTATGTCTGTTTATAGAATTAAATAGAAAGTATTAGCACAAAAAACGAAGCAACTTAACTTACATTGGAAGAAATGTTTAATAAAGTAAACAAATAAATATTAAGCTTTTTTTTTTTTGTAAATTTTGATACTCTTTAGATCATAATTGCTCTTTATTTCATAAATTATGGTTTCATATTTTTATTTCTATAATTTCTGCATGCAATCTTACCAAATTTAAATTGATGATCTATAATCCGGAAAAGCCCCTAATCTGGAATCACCAAAGTCCCGACAAGTCCGGATTACGGACTTTGTACTGTACAACGTCAAATCCCTGTACTGACATTGGTCCAGGAACCACTTCCGTAACCAGAAAGTGCCTGGTTGTGACATGCAAGAATGTCAATTAATCAGGAGAAAAATCACATTTACCATGCTTCTTTTAAGTGAGTATTATATTCTCCATTTCTAGATTTCGAAAGAGTAAAGAGAGTTCTAGTTTGTTTTTTCTTTTTTTAAATACATTTCTCAAAAGTTTTTTTTTTTTTTTTATTTTACATTTATATATTTTTTTGCCTGGTGGTCCAGATACTGCATGTTTGGATTTCGGATTCTATACTTTATGTGGTAAAAAACTAGATAAAATATATTTCTAAACTTTCATTTTCAATAGCCTCTTAACTCTATTTAATTCATTTATTTTCCCTTCTTATTCTAAAAACAGCAACTGCTTAAAATAATACTCTAAACTGTGTCACTTTAAGATGCATTCTACTCACATTATTCTTAAACAATGTTAATGATGCAGGTACTGACATAATGCTTCAGGCAAAAACAATTTAAAAATTTTCAAACCAGAACTCAAACAACTAATCAAAATGAAGCTGAACCAAAATTTATTTATTCTGAACCAGGTTTTCATCTTGGAAATGTCACATTTTTTTTTCACTTCTCTAGCTTGCAAGAATTCTGTCTGCAGCTCCTTTCTTCAAATATTCCCCAAAACATTAAAAGTATCAATGTTGCTCTTGCTTCTTTCTTAAAATATTTTCCAAAATGTAAAAGTATTAATATAATTATTCAGGGAAAAGTGTGCTTTTTGTCCCAAAAAGGAGACTTAAGGTATAAATTACAAATTAAAGCTAGAATTTTAGCTTATCTCCTCCCCGCCCAAATTTTACATGCACACATATTATGTGTGTGTGTGTGTATATCACTGAATACAATTGCATTTCCAGCCATTTTGGTTTACATTTTTGCAGGCAAATACGTTAATTTTAATTTCCTTACTAGTTTGATCTTTAAATTACATCTAATTAACTACTAATAAAAATAAATAGTAAAATTTTATTTAAAGGATTGTGTCAATTTTGATCTTTTGATTTTGAATTACTTCATGTTAAAAAATGTTTAACTTTTGAATTTGAGTTTGAAAATGAGAGTGTCGGAATATCTCTTCTAAAGTGAGAATCTCATTTAGTTGTATTCTTCATGAGCAACTTAAATTTAAGAGATTATTTACTAATTTATTTTGTTTATTTAGTTACTAATTTATTTTGGCTTTAATGGACTAATATCTTTCTATTGATTGAGCACTGTTCGTGACATATGATTTGGCTCTAGCAGAAATATAATTTGATCCTTACTTGGAAGAAAGACGAAACACTCTCACTTAATTTAGTTGTTGTTAATTGATAGTAGATTGGTTTGTTCCCCCTTGACAAGTCAATTAATCTGTGATCAATGACAATAGCTACTTTACTTCAAATTTTAACTTTTTTTTTCAGTTAAGGATTTTTCTCTACAGATTTTTAGGTTTTTAAAGCAATAGAGGTCTAGAAAATACTAATTTTTTTCTTTTATAATTTATGGTTTTAATTTAATTCCTGTTTTTGGAGATGGTATATAAAAAGTTTTCTAATTATACATACTGTTGCGTGCGTACAGGTTTGTTATGAATTGAAAGCACAAGTCCAATGAAAAATGAACAAAATTTATCATTATCACAACTAAAATGCTTAAATTTCCTCAGATATTCGTGCAGTATTACAATATCTCACAGTAGTTATCTTTTAACTGCTCAAATGTTCAAGAGAACTTAATTCAAAACAGCTAGAGAAAGCTAATCCGCGATTCGCTACAGTCAACAAGAGCAGTTTTCTAAACAAACTCTTAAAACAACTAACTAATTTGAGAGGTATTCCTCCTTTTTATAAGCTTTGTAAATCACGCGTGATTGTTCTAGCAATTTCTCGAAATCAAAAACAGATATTTATTTATTAAATGTTAAACGCATTCGCTCTTATATTTTTAATTTTCTGGCTTAGCTTTCTTTTAATATTCATCACACGCTGCACTGCAAGGGGAATAAAACAATTTTATTTATAATTCCACTAACATTAACTCATTAAATACCAAATCTGTAACAATACTCACAAAATCACAAAACAATTTTTAAAAAATCAAATATAAACATGCCTAGTATTTTTGAACACTAAGCTGTTGAAAAATTATCGTAAAGACATAAAGTATGAAATTTAGAACTAATTTTTCACAAAGACCAAAAACTGAAATTCATAATTAATAAATTTCAGATAATCCTATAAATGCAAAAAATAATTTTAAAAATGTTAAAACCAAACTTTTCAAACAAGCAATGACCCAATTCAAAAAAATCAAAGAAAAACGAACATAATTCAATCAACTTCAATGGCACTTCGCTAGGAGGAGGAGCATTAAAATCTCTCTTCCACAAAAATCCTTGCTTTTCTGTACCTAGAATTAGCCAATGAACCATTTCAATGTATTTTAATTATAATAGATTCCCTAAAATTCTTGCCCCTCCCCAGAGCAAAGAGGGGGGAGGGAGTAAATTCTAACTAGAATATTGTACCTTACATAAAGAGAATTCTACTTAAAGAATGAAAACATAAGTGAAATAATAAAATACTTCAGCAAAAAATTCAAATCAAAATTTTACCTTTAAACAACTAGCATATACAGTCAAAAGTCTTTAATCCGGACTCGTCGGGACTTCGGCGATTCCGGATTATCGGTTTTTCTGGATTATAGATCATCAGTTTAAATCTGGTAAGATGGCATGCAGAAATTATAAAATTAAAAATATGAAACTGTAATTTATGAAATAAAGAGCAATTATGATCTAAAGAGTATCAAAATTTACAAAAAAAAAAAAAAAAAAAAAAAAAAGAGCTTAATATTTATTTGTTTACTTTATTAAGCATTTCTTTCAATGCGTGCATGCATAAAGCATACATTACGCATAGTCAAAATTAGAAAATTGCAACCAAAAAACTATTTGATGTGTATTCGTGATATTTATAATGACGAGGAATTTGATTTAAATCGTATCAAAGACGGAGTACATCGAGATGAAATACTACATTTGTTAAGGAATTATAAGCCAAATAAAATAAAAATATGTGCCCTGAACATAAGGATAGTGCTGACAGATCAACTTCCAGTTCATTGCGCACCATGACATCCTCCCTCGCAGAGCAGCAAAAAATTGATAAACAGATTTCGGAATGGTTAGAGAAACAAAGGATATGTCTTTATCCTATTTTGCAGCAATTCCACTTTTTGTTTGATGGACATCGAAACATGCTTTCGCTTTTAGATCCTCTGGGAGCTCCAGAATCGGAAATTCTTTTTGACATAATCATAAGTTGAACCTTACTTTTATAAAATTGCTCTAACAGTCTGCAAAAAATAATAAGCCCGATGAAATTAGAAGATTAAGGAACAACGCAATCTGCAACATTAACTGAAATAGATAATTAGATAATTTTAGCTCAGCTTATACCGTTCAATATCCATTAAACGCACATGCAGCAACGTATTAGTTTGTAGCATTGAGGTCCAGATTATAGATCATTCTGGATTATGGACGTCCAGATTAAAGACTTTTGACTACAATCCAAAGAATTTAAAACGCAAATGAAATTATAAAACTTTAGGGAAAAGATTCAATTAAAACTCACAAGAAGCAATTAAAAACTTTGAACACTTTCATTAGAACACAATCGAAACTATGAAGATTGTTACAAGTAGTGAGATATAGGTTTGCCATTTAGGCTACATTGGCAAAACTAAAATACCTTGGCGAGAACGTAATCGCTCAAAAGGCTAAAAATTAGAACAAAAGATGGAATTTTGAAACCAAAAGGAAAAACTTTTTAATATTCATATACAGTACAAAGTCCGTATTCCAGACATCCATTATCTGGAATGATCTATAATCCAGACTTCAAAGCCACAAACTTACGCATGCGCACTTCCTGTTTACGCATGCGCGCTTCCGATATTGAAGAAAGCGACAGAGAAATTATTGAAAATGAGAAATTTTTGATTGACAAGTTAGTCAGTATTCTCAACACAACAATTACAGGACTTGAACAGTGGTTTCACTCAAAAATTTCAGAAAGAAGAGGAGAAAAAATTCGAAAATTGGTGGTTTCAAGGCGCGACCACCGCACATCAAAGGGTTAAAATAAAATACATAAGCATAGTGAGCAATAATCCGGATCAAAGGGTTAAAATAAAATACATCTTCCGACTCGATCGATCGCTTTCAAGCTAATCACTGAACTCAAGATAAAACTTTCTCCCTATACAAGCAATGTATACATAGATTTAACCTACTTTCGAGAATATTCCCAAGAAAACCGCTAGGGATGTTCTAGAATGTTTTCGCTCTGTCTATGGTATATCGCCAGTTTTTCTCCAAATCTGGCAACCCTATATTTCCCTGCCACTTTCTGGCACCCCAAGCCCACCGCTGACTCACACTGCTCAGCTTACAGACTTTTTTCTCCGCTCCGCTAGAGGAGCTCCATTTTCGACCCGCTTCGCAACAGTATGTATTTGTAGAGGCTTTTTTTTTTTTTTTTTAAATTGAAAAATTCATTTTTGCTTTGCCCGGATTCGAGCCAGGGCTAGCTTTAAAAAAAAATCCAAAAAATGGTACTATTCCGTTAAAGCGGTGTCAGTTAAAAACGAGAAGAAAACAATGCTAAATATCCATGGGTTAAGATTTCTAGCTTTCATTTGAAATATTGCCACTCGCTATTTTGGGTATTTTTTATTTCAACGTGGCTCTAGGTTTCTAGTTCTTATTTGAAACATCATCACTCATTATTGTTTTGCTATATTTCGTCATTCTTTTCATACGATGGATTACACAATTTCACAATTACCTAATGACGAAGAGGCTACCAAAAGATTCTTTCAGGACAAAGGAAAAATTCATAGCAATAGACTTTGTTTTCAGAATCTTCCAATGAAGTTAACTTTTGACTCAAACAAACTCCTATTTGGCATTGTTATGTACGTTCTTGCTGTGGGGAAGAAAGGATTGAGAAGCAAAACATGGCTAATCAGGTAACAGGTGACATTTTGGTAAAGCGATAAAGGCCACTAGCTAGAACTTTATCAGTGTACATGGATAAAGTCAAGAGTGTGTGCAATGTCATTTTTGTGGAATTCTGGGATTTTTTTTAAAGTGAAAATAGGTCGACGTGTACATGGATACCGTGTATGTGCAATTCTTAAAAATGCGGCAAGCAGTTTGCGATTCTGCACTTTCTCCCAATTTCGCACCTAACCGTCATCATGATTAAGCACTTTTGTTCCATAAAAGTTCTAGCATAAGCGTAATTTGGCTAGCAGATTGTTGGAAAAAAAAAAAAAAAAAAAACATGCCTTTACTTCGTGAAAACAAAAACTAGCAGGTTGCTGTAGCAGGGTTGGTCGCCAAAAAATCGCCAAGTTACCATAATCCAAAGATTCACCGACATCTCTTTTCGAAAAATCTTATCCTGAAAAGTTAAAAGAAGTAAGCCCTAACAGTAACAGCTCTTCCTCCTACTCAAGTTAGTCTGGAAAGACTCTTCTCAGATCTATGGCCCTCCAACAAAGAAAATATTGCCGAAGCTATACTGTTTCTTAGAAATAACTAATATCAGTTTCTCCATTTCATAATAAATGCTAATTAATATAAATAATTTGCTATGCCATCAATTTTTTTTTTTTTTTTTTCTGTAGCATCTATTACTTCTTTTATATTAAAAAAATAAGCTGTTACCCATGGGTATATGTTTACATATATATATATATATATATGTGATGTACCAGCTTCAGTCGTAGCTTAAATGATCAGACGATAAGTTTAAAAAAAATAGGATCCATTTATTATTATTCAGGAGAAATAGCAGTTACAAAATCAGATATCCTGAGTAAATAAAAAGAATTACTAATAACTTTTTGTATGAAGTTTACTGCATCGTGACATTTAAGAAAAAGCCCCCGATATTCTTTTGCGAGTCTTTTTATAGCCTCTGGAAAGGCGGAGCTTCCAAGAAATGACGTCAGCCTCATCAGCCAATTCAGTTCGCTTTAAATATTTCCAGAACATTCTATAACTGTACGTGTAGAAGAGGCGGGAAAAACAACTTGACTATGGGGCTGTGGATTTAATTCTACATACTTTCAAATAAGAGAACGTCAACATTAGAAATGAAAAGAACATACAGTTAGAATTTTAAGTGTATTCTTGACTATGGAATTTTATTATTACAAATATATATATACAGTCAAAAGTCTTTAATCCGGATGTCCATAATCCGAAATGATCTATAATCTGGACCACAAAGCTACAAACTTTCTGCGCATGCATAAACGCCTAATACCTTTACTCATGCGTGTTTAATGTATAACGGACGGTATAAGCTAAAATTATATAATTATCTATTTCAGTTAATGTTGCAGATTGCGTTGTTTCTTAATCTTCGAATTGGAACCGGCTTATTATTTTTTGCAGACTGTTAGAGTAATTTTATAAAAGTAAGCTTGAACTTTCGATTATCCCAAACAGAATTTCTGATTCTGAAGTTGCCGAAGGATCTACAGAGCGAAAGCATATTTCGATGTCCATCAAACAAAAAATGGAATTGCTGCAAAAAATGGATAAAGGCATGAAGAAAGTGACAGAGAAGTGATTTGTTTCTCTAACCCTTCCGAAATCTGTTTATCAATTTCACGCTGCTCTGCCGGGGGGGGGGGGGACGTAGCGGCGCGCAATGAACTGGAAGTTGATCTGTCAGCACTATCCTTATCAGGGCAGATGCTTTTATTTTATTCGGCTTATAATTCCTTACTAAATGTAGTATTTCATCTCGTTGTACTCCGTCTTCGATATGATTTAAATCAAATTCCTCGTCATTATAAATATCACGAATACACATCAAATAGTTTTCTGGTTGCAATTTTCTAATTGCGACAATGCGTAATGTCTGCTTTACGCATGCGCGTGTTGAAAGAAATGTTTAAAAAAGTAAACAAATAAATATTAAGCCCTTTTTTTTTGTAAATTTTGATAACCTTTAGATCATAATTGCTCTTTATTTCATAAATTACGGTTTCATATTTTTAATTTTATAATTTCTGCATGCCATCTTACCAGATTTAAATTGATGTTCTATAATCCGGAAAAACCGATAATCCGGAATCGACGAATCCGGATTAAAGACTTTTGACTGTATATATATATATATGAGAGAGTCGGAGTCATTAAAATTCCAAAAGTCGGAGGTCAATCATTTTCCCTACCGACTCCACAGCCTTGATTCTAACTATCTGTAGCCAGCATTTTAACTTTCATGCTTGCTTACACATTATTACCTATGTGATGAAAGATTCGAAAGAACAACAACATTTTTTTAATAAACAATATAAAAACAGGATCGATTATTCACAGTTTTGACAGAAGCAAAGTGGCTAAAGATTTCATGTTCAATATGCCACAATATTCATACATTCTTCTGATGAAGACGCACTTAAACAAAGCCTATATAAACTGTTATTATGTATATTGTTATATTATTATGGAAAGAAAAAATACGCAAAGAAACAAGCAAATATTAACTACCAAACCAAAGTAAATTGCTAAAAGCTGAGAAAGAAAAATTGTCGCCAAAAAATCGCCAAGTTACCATAATCCAAAGATTAACTGCAAAACATAATTTGAAAGCTCGTTTCGGTTGATCTTTACAATATGGTAACTGGTAGTTTGGCGACATTTTGGAGGCGATAAAGGTTACTACCTGGGACTTTGGTAATAATGTGAGCAGTACTCAGTTCCGATTACGCATTATTTTGTGTGAGGGAAATGAGAGATCATGGGATATATCATGTGATATTAATGGACGAATTACGGTTCTTTAATCGGAAAAGGGGGGAAATCGGGAAAAAATCTGGAAATTTTGTATTTGGCTTTATTCTGTGTTGTGTGAAACAGTGTTCATGAATTTTTGGATCCCATGGCCGCAACTAAAGTGAATTCGAAATGGGTATTTAGTGGTATTGAAAAGGGTAGTAATAAATGTTTCTTTAGTTAGGGTAGTTCTAAATATTTCTATCTCGCACAAAAGTGCGAGATAGAAATAAAGATGTTTTATTAAGTTATTTATTTTACCTGGTACCTTGCTGTGAAATATAAGTATGATTTTAAAGATCCTGAAAGAGAAAGAAGAAAAGTTTATCGGACACATAATCAAGATTCTGAAGAAGATTAGGTAAGTTAGTATTTTTAATTATTTGAGGATATTATTTTTATGCATTGTTCTAAATGTAAGGTGGAAGTAAAGGAATTTGGTATTATTGGGAAAATTGTTATTAGCAATGATTTAGTTTAAAGTAATTAGGATTGTAAGGTAATTTTTATTAATTTAATGTATGTGCTCATTTATATTTTAAGTAGTGTTTTTGAATTTAATTATATTTTAATTAAATGATAATTATTTTGTGAATTTTATGTTTGTAGGAATTTGGTATACGTTTAAGTTGAAGTAAACGTGCATGGAAATAATTTAAATATTTGATACTAAGTATTTGTAATGCTTGCGGTATGAATTCGTTGGTGACGTGTAATAATGTAATAGATGATTTAGAGGTAAAAGTTTTTGGATATTTTATTTATTTTATATGTGGAAATGTTCATATTTGGAAAGAGTAAATACTTTTTCGCGATCAGGTAATTTCATATATGTTCTTTTTACCGGGTTTAAAGATTGAGAAAATTGTCATGTATTTTCGTGAAATTTTTCTAATTTATGAGAAAAAAGCAGTGTACATGGATATAGTGAAGAGTGTGCGCAATGCCATTTTTGTGCAATTCTGGGATGTTTTTTTAAGTAAAAATAAGTCGGCGTGTACATGGTTTATGTGTATGTGTTATTTTGAAAAACGCGTAAGGAGTATGGTATTGTGCACTTTTTCCCAATTTTGCAGTGAATATTTGTCATGATTAAGCAGTTTTGTTAGATAAAATTTCTAGCATAAGTGTAATTCGGCTAGTAGATTGTTGGAAGAAGTGTTCAGTAGATAAAAAGAAAAGAAACACGTCTTTACTTCGTGAAGACAAAATGGCGGCGGGGAAAAAAAAATAGAGGGTTGCTGTAGGAGAGTTGGTCGCCAAATTTTCGCCAAGTTACCATAATGTAAAGATCAACCCTCGTTTCTTTCTTTCCTCAATGCCGTTCGTTTTACTATCTGTGGTGTCAAGAATTCACGTCGATTGAATTTTGCCAACTTACCCTAGAAATCAGCCATAATATGACACTAGATTGGAATAACTCCTTTTAAGTCTTTTCACAAAAAAAAAAAAAAAAAAAAGTCGGATGTGTTCTTCTAGAACGATGGGTATTCCGGGGTTTATGCCAGGAAAGCAAAGAACGTTTGCTGGTCGGTGTTCAAGCTCGTTGTGCTACAACATTGATGACAGCCATTCAGGAAAACATTGTGGATGGCAGCATTATATTTTCAGAATGATAGAAAGGATATAAGAAAGAGAAATTAAAAATGCTGGATATGAACATTTCACTGTGAATCACATTTATAATTTTATAGACCCTGAAACTAGATGCCATATCTAAACTGGGGAGTGATTGTAGGGCAGTGCTAAATGGATCAGCAGTTCATTATTTGATAGAATTCACATGGTGTTGGTTATAATCAAAAAATGAAATTTTTTCTGCAATACTGAATATTTGTCATTTTATGCTACCTGTTTAATCAAATTTCTCATTGTTTTGTCATTTTTTTTATTTACATGTAAAATATTGCAGATTAAAAAATTAAAAAGGAAAAAAAAAAAAAAAATACTTTCTACAGAACTAATTTTTTTAGTCTTTTGAACTCTAATTTCATAATTTTATACTTGTCAACAATTGGTGGTAAAAAAAGTGACACATTTTTAACTAATACTGCTTTAATGGAATAGTACCCAAAAAATATACATGCTGCCAACCTGTTCTGTGGGATCTGAATTTAAGTTGAATTATCAGTGCTCTTATCCACTTGGGCCTGAAGTCAGTTTAACTGCCTGAAAGGAGCTTGTAGGTGCATGGATGATTACAAAGATAGTACCCGAGTGGTATATTTTTCTATGTTATACATAATTGTCACTTGGCGAAGATGCCAAAACTTAAGACCCTTTTTTATTCTACATTAGTAAGCTCTGGATAACTGAAAAAGTGGATAGAGGAGCATGATTTAAATTACAAATTCAGAACTGTATGAGAGCATCTTCAACATTTAGCATACCAAATTATTATTATACCATGCACTTTATTTCTTATACTACACCAGAACAAATAATGCACAAAATCAATTAAAATAATTTAATATATATATAGAATATTTTTTAGTATTTATATGTAAAAAAAGATAATGTGAAAATTGCTTTTGCGGTATTTCTATTATTAAATAAACAAGATTCGCAATCACTCCCTCTTCCCTCCCAACACAGAAAAATATATATATTTCAAAATAACAGATTTATTTGGGGGAGGGGGAAGAAAACATTATATCAATTCAGACGAGATAATTGCATTATACTATAGGAATTAAAGCTGTCTATACATCACTGCTACATCCACACATACTCATATCAAAACTATACTACATCCATATCCACACAACCAAAAACTGTGCTACATCCACTACTTAAAAACTATAATGATACACAACACATTGCTGTATTATTGCAAATCACATGAATACTATATACAATTCACGATTTCTCTGTAACTATTAAACTGACGCACACTTATATTTACAAATTTTACCAGTAAATAATAAATTAGTAAGCACTGAAAAAAAAAAATTCACCAATTTCTTCTTACTTCTTTTTAAGACAATGCATATTAATTTTATAAAAGTTCAGCAATTTTTAAAGCTATGTAGGAATTAAAAATTACTTAATAAACACAAATAGAACCATAAAAACATCAAAAACACTGTTATATACTATAAAAAGCAACAGTTCATCTTAAATCAAGTTCACGAAGACACACGTATCTCAATTAGCTATAAAATATACTCACACAATACATTACTCTAACATTAAAAGTAATGCAGACGTTAAGAATTATTACAAATTTTGTTTACACTATGTCAGACTTAAACGTAGTTTAAGCATCTATTGATATAAGTTTAATTATTTCGATTTAGATAAGCATTTTCAGAAAATAAAATGAATTTACGATGCCCTGCTTCAAATCCAAGGCATGTTTCACTTACTTCATTTCTTAAACGACTTTGTACATCATTGGTAGAAAATCTACAGATGCCCTAATTATCAGTTAAATTTATCGAAAAAAGGAAATTTTTGAATAAAAATTGAGACGTTCAACAAAACATCAGATTACAAAACAATAATTATTGCTTCGCACTGCTGCATAAAATACATATAATTTCCGACTCAAACGACGTTGCCAGATATATATTTCAAAGTTTGCAACAACAACAACAACAACAACAACAACAACAAAAAAAAACCATGTCATGTAAATGTGTTTGCATATACATTTCTTGAATTTATAATGTGTAAGCTGTACAAGTTATTTTCCTGTATCATTCGTAAACAGCACTATTCTTCAATGCGGGGTAGGGTCTTGGACACAGTCACTCTGGTGCTACACCAAAATTTTCTCTTCCTGACAGACAGATCGTATTTTATTCTCGAGTGTCAAAAAAAGATGTAAAAACATCTTAATACTCGACTTCTGATAACAGTCTGGAAGAAAAAGAAAGAAGAGTAGTAGTAGGAAGTAGTAGGAAATGTGGGAAGGGAAAAAAGAGAGTCACGTCCGTGCTAGCGGCGGCGAATGAGGGGGTGGTGGTTAGGTCAAAGACGTTACATGATGAAGCAGCGGGTGAAACTGCAAAGTCAGTTAAGCGGGAATGAGTCAATTTTGGTTCTATTTGTTATGTGAGTAGGATGTCACAGGGATAACGATGTTTTTCACCGGGATGCGAGAAGTTGATGCCATCAACTCAAAGAAGTAGACGGCAAGTGCTATGATTTCACCGGGATGCGAGTGCTAATAAGGCTATTACTGTGGGTTTGTACTGAAGGAAAGAAGTTGACTGCTAATCGTTTAATATACTCTTGAATAGATTCGATTTGAAAGTCTCTGTGAATGTAGGAGTTTGGAATATACCAAGAAGCATTGATAATTTATCGTGAAATTTTATTTTGCAGAATTTGTAATTGTTTAATATTAGTTTTAGCTGCATAAAGGAGGGCTAGACGAAGTATGGAGCGATATAAAATTATTTTTTTTGCAGTAAATAATTTGCTTCTTCTACCAAGAAGAGGTCGCATAATAGCTGTGGTGATTTAAAATTCTTTTTCTTTTGCTACGTAGCGGAAGTGGATTCTGAAGGTAAGTTTTTGACCTAGGGCTAACTCTAAGGTATTTGGTTTCATTAATCCAGTCTATTTCTTCGTCAAATATTTCAGGGGGTGGAGAATAGTATTTCATGTTTCCCTTACGGAAAATTATTGCCTTGATTTTATCAGTGTTAATTTTAATCCTCCAAAGGGTGAGCCATTTTTCCAGTTTTCCAGCTTTGGAGTGGGTTTCTTACAGCTATTGCTGTGCAGGCTTTAGTAAGTATGGCACTGTCGTCCGCAAAGAGTGCAAGATGAACAGAAGTGTCTTTAGGGATGTCTTGCGTGTAAATATTAAAAAGGTACAGTGAAAGTGCCGACCCCTGTGGAACACCAACTTTGATTACTCTGATGGTTGAGTTTTTTTTCTTTGATTCTGAGTTGGATTTTGATTCTGAATGTTCTGTCGCTGAGAAAAGAGGCTATTAAGCGAATAAAATGATCTGGAAAATTGAGAGTGATTAATTTGTAAATAAGGCCGCGATGCCATACCCTGTCAAAGGCTTTCGCGATATCGAGGAATATGGCACCGATCGGAAGCTTGCAGTTGTAGCCTTCAATGATAATGTTGATAACTCTAAGAAGTTGATCGCAAGTGCTAAGATGATTGCGAAAACCGAATTGTTCTTCTGGGAGAAAATTCATGGAAGGGTGAATTCTTTGGATGTGGAAACGAAGAATTTTCTCAGTAACTTTAGAAAGATGGCTTAGTAAACTGATAGAGAGATAGTTCTGTGGGAAGGTGAGATTTTGTTGCGGTTTAGGCAGAGTCGTAGATAGGGTTTTCAGCGCCCAGGAACAACTGAGGATTTCGCGCCCCCTACTGCTTGCCAAGAATGGAAAACATTTAATTCTAAAATGTCGTAACATCAGTTTGGCGCCCCTTGGATTCTGCGCCCGGGGACAGATGCCCCCTCTAGCTATGCCCCTGGGTTTAGGAAAAAAAAATTATAGCTTGCTTCCATGGGCTAGAAAAATGAGCGAATTTGATAATGTTGTTGATAATCTTAGTTAGGCAGGTAGCAGCGTTGATCGGAAGATATTTCAGTGTTTTGGTCGAGATGCCATCCTGCCCTGGGGCTTTCTTCGTCTGTAAGGAGCTGATGGTGATGGTGATGGTGATGGCTACGATTGTTGGGGTTGTTAGGAAAGTGAAGTTGTACGGAGCAGGGGTATTAAGGAAGTTATTGAGCACCAGGCTGACCGGTTGAATATGGTTATTGTCGTACAGAGTGGGGTTAAGAGTGAATGTATCTTTCACATAGTCCACAAAAGATTTAGCTTTATCTTCTGTATATGAAATTCTACTAGGTCCATGGGCGTATTTCCAAATCCTACCCCACTTTTCGAATTTTTGACGTCACGGAAATATCGACTAGTTTCACCTGGCAAGATGCCTACCCCACTTTTGACTACTATGGCGCGCTTTCGAAAGAATTGTGCTGCCGAATA
This sequence comes from Stegodyphus dumicola, assembly GCF_044657685.1. Taxonomy (NCBI): domain Eukaryota; kingdom Metazoa; phylum Arthropoda; class Arachnida; order Araneae; family Eresidae; genus Stegodyphus; species Stegodyphus dumicola. The sequence goes on along the minus strand of NC_140769.1, from coordinate 220,137,361 downwards.
GTGTGTTTAGGTGCTAATTGCGAGATTTTCGCAATTTAAATTATTATGAGTGGGAAGTTACGCAAAATCTTTAGTGAATGGTTATTGTTTATCGCCGTAGTGTATTTGAGGAAAGAGGAGAATAATTCACTGCTGATGTATACATTAACAGTATGAAAAATCTGGAAGGTGACACTCGGCAATAAATGTGCTGCATTTCATCGCAAAATTCAGCGCCGCCAGTAAAACAAACGAAAGTGTTCGAAAAACTTATCCACATCTGAAGCCACTATACGAAAATTGTATGTGTGCCAATACAGCAATTAAAAAAAAATAATAATAAAAAAAAACACCAATTGCAGAAAACTTCAGATCAAGGAATAAGAAAGAATTGCAGTGCCTCTATGTGCTTAAAAACTACGAAGCATTCTGCAGACTTTCGTGCCAAAATCAAGGTTGACAAATAGATTAATACATTTTATTGTTTCTTTTAGTGTATATATTTCAAAATTATTAAAATAACTTGAACAGTTGTTTAATTGCTTAAAACAGCAATAAAGTTCATTTATAAAGATATACAAGGAACTTTATAATTGATTGCTTTGGTGAACAACTGAAATTTACTAAATTACCTAACTTTATAACATTAAATATCTTCGTAACTGTTGTATTATGCTCTGTTTTATAAAAGCTTAACTACTTTATTCATTTGTTATACATTAAAATATTTTCTGATTTATTTATTAAATGCGTAATCAATTATCAGGATTACTAAATGTATTAAGAATTTCCATACATGCTTGTGCAGTGTGAATGCATGTTTGTGTAATGAACTTTGATTTTCATGAACGAAAAAGAAATACAATCTCTGAATAAGTACTTTTTTGTTTTCCAGTTCCTGTGTTTAGCTGTAAAAGTAAATTCACTTCAAGTATGTGTCTGTGCATTTGTGACGATGTAAATGCTGAAATGTATGTATAGTAAAAACTCAACAAAAAAAAAATATCCGGAAAGCTCTTGAAGTTTTGGATAGCCGGGCATATAAAAAATGAAATATTGTAATAAGTGAATGGAAGAATAAACTACTAGTCTAAAATCATAAAAACAATTCATCTTATTTGTATCAACTTGACTATCAAAAGCCAATATTTAATATTATGCACAATTTTGAAAAGAATGTATGCTGCTGATCTTTGGAATATGATAACGGGTGATTTTTACAATGGTTGTTATGTGGATTAAGACTGCAAGTTGAAACTTTAAATATGAATAATAGTAATCTGAAAATTTGAAGTAGTAATTTTATATCCAACAATCTCTGCCAAATAACTTCCATATTTGAAGTAATTAAAAACAATATTTTTAACCACTTATTATTAATTTTATAAAGTGCATTCTATAATTTAAATTTTATTTACTTTCATCTATTTTTAATGTTTGCCATTATAAATTTCATACTATGTACTTTTTTAAGATTTCATAGTTGCTAATTAAACTTCTTTTACAATTTATTTAGTTATTCTATACATACATTTATATTTTATGTAAGAAAGGGATTTATGTGCAACAGATATACAGTGAAAAATCATTTAACATAAAACTGAGGGGACTGAAATATTTTTTCGTGATAAAGAATATTGAAAAGAAAAAAAAAAAAAAAAAAAAAAAGAGCATATATTCAACAAAATTAAGCTTATTAGAGTACATTTTATTTACATAGATATGTATATATGCATGTATTTAATAAAAACCAATGAAACTAAAACATCCACAAGAACTTAATGGAATTTAATACAAAATTTTCAAGTTTTTGAGAAACAAAACATTTATTGAGTTTTGGGAAAATAATCTGATATTTTTCTTTGCATTGTCTTTTTTAGCATCAAATTGTTCAATGTCAAACATTTTGTTATTCATTTCACCATTGGAATGTGCGTCTGAATAACTGTCCATACTTTTTATGATGTTCCTCATTTCGGATGAGGTGGGAACAGGAACTGCATTATTCACTTTATTTTCGTCATCAGAATCTGCATCAATGATAATTTTTTAGCTTTGAACAAACTCCAAAATAACTTTGCCTGCCATAATTGAGGCTGTACACACATTATCATAAACTACTGCAACGAATTCTTCCGATAGTATAGTAGACAGTTCATTAATAAACTTTCTCAAACATTTCATTAAGTGTCAGCTCAGTTTCAATATCCTACTTCTCCATTTCTTTTGGCGCCGAAGAATCTGATACTTTTGAGAATTGTGTGTAATGAAAATAATTTTCATTCATCCTTGGAGTTGCTGAATTCTATGCAGTGCAACATATGAGCCAAACTCACTAATTTTTACTCACACTGCCATGTATTCATCATTGAATTCCAAAGCTAACTGATGAGAGATGAGATGTTTGTGTGGCGTTTGTAGACGTGGAAGGCGAAAGTACCGTAGATAAACAAAACCGGCTCGTGTCACAGGCTATTCCGAGGGTATTTCAAAGCCAAATTAGCCTCTTTTCTACGAAACATGTGAAACCACCTCTCTTTCGTTTCACACGCCGCTTAAATCTCGCCAGCGATGCCAGTGTTTTCTGTATTTTGTTCATTTCCAGAAAGGATATCTTTTCATGTTAAGCAGTTTTTGTTTCGTGTTAAGAGAAACAAATTGCATGAAAATACATAGTAGTTTGTTGGGACCGTTGCATTATTTCGTGTTAACCGATATTTCGCCTTAAGCGTTTTCACGTTAAACGTATTCCACTATATACAGATGTGTTTGGACTATGTATATACAAATAATTTTTTAAAAGGAAAATTTATAATCCTTCCAAAAATTTTTGTGCATTATGCTGCTAAAAATTGATCAGTTAATATATAAAGAAAGAAATTTAGAACCAATTTTTCAGAAAGAATAAAAATTGAAATTCAAATTAACTTGATAAAATCCTGTTTAGACTAGTAAAATCTTTTTAAATCGAAAGATATTTTCAATGATTTTCCTTCGCTTTGAGGAGGACTAGAATTTTTTGGTGAACTATTAAGATAAAAAATATATTGAAATGGTTCATCAGCTGATTCTGGATACAGAAAAGCAAGGATTTTGTTTTAGAAGGGGAAATGTAATTAAATTCGACATACTTCCTCTTGACGATATTATGTTAAAGTTGGTTGGATTCCTCACCATTCTTGTTCTTTTATACTACTTTTTGGTTTTTCTTGTGATGGTTTATTTTAACACGTTGACTGCCGTGGGGATCACCGGTGACCTGCACTCGACTTGGCTACAGCGCGGTGGGTGCCACTGGCAATGCGACCAATAGTAAAATAAATAATTAAAATAAATATTGATACTGATAAATTTTTAAATAGTACCATTGTTACTATAATGGTTTGAAGAATAATAAATCGTAAAAATTTAAATTATAAATCACAAAAATGGTCTACTGATGTTTGGAGGTCGCTGGTGACCCCCAGCACGAAGCACAATTATATAACATTATGTTCTGTAGATAATATTTCAACATAATATATATCGCATAATAAAAATTTCAAGTTGGCGTCATGCGCAAATCACGTAAAATGCACGCGGCAGTCAACGTGTTAATTTTTACATTTTAAATTATTCTTGTTCCACATTTATAGGATTTTATGAAGATCATTTGAACTTCAATTTTTTAGTCTTTGTGAAAAGTTGTTTCTAAATTTCTTTATATACTATATATAAGAACTACACTCCTAGAAAAAACTAATTTATATATTTATTTATCCCAAATTTTCATTTTGAAACATTTTAGTACATGCTTTTCCTCAGTATTTTAAAAGTTGATTTTTTGTTGATCTGAAATATGTAATATGGAAAAATTCTATCAAAAAACATAACTCAGAAACAAAACAGGAGATAAATAGAGATAATAATAATGTGGGATATTTGATTATCTTCCCCTAATAGTCATTTGAAACATTTTAGCGTGTTTTTCCATTCAGCTCAAACGGTAAAAATATAGAAAAATTCCCACAGAAACATTATTCGGCTGAGAAACAAAACAGGCAAAAAAATGGGTTGGCGTCAGGAAACTGATTAGTCTAAAACAGGCCTTCTTTTCAGTCATGACCCTTTTTTATCATAGATTTTTTTCCACGACCCCAAAATATTTATGTAAATTTTGTGAGACCCCATAAGCATTGCAAAAATCTGACACACGCGAGTGAAACTGTCAATTTTCCCACTTGTATTGTAAGATAGTATTGCAGTTTTAGGTCATTATCTTTAATTTCTCATTTTAAGACATAGAACAATGTGAAAATTTTAATCAAGTAACAGACAAAATGACAGCGTCACGTGCAAAGCAAGTAAAATGAACATTTATATTATAAACAGAATGCGTTGAAACATTTTTGTTTTTCTCTTTGTCTGTATTGGCTTATCTTTATCTATTTTCAGATACATTGTGTAAAAGTATTGGGTAATCGTAAAATTATTATATTAAGTTTAAGAAATACCAAAACTACTAAAATTTTTTGCGACCCCCTGCTGTAGATGGGGGTTGCGATCTACAGTTTAAGAAAGTCTGGTCTAAAATAACGTTATAATATTTGATTTTGTTGGAACATTGGATAACTGAGGCCACAGCTAGTGCAGTTATGGCAGGTGTGCAAATTATGGAATTTACAGAAATATCAAGTAACAAAATTTTTGGAATTTAGGAGTGAAAAGTTTTTAGAATTTAAGACCCACAGAGATTGAATAGCATAACAAAATGTACCTGCTGAAGCTAGGACTCCAGTGCATGGTTATATTCTTATAAGGAGTGTATGCCTGAATGCAAAGATGCATTTTGAGTCATCATCGCTAGGTCACCAGCCTACACAGCATTGTGTGATACATCATTCATGTAAATAAGAAATAAAATTGACTGCACTTTAGTTAAATAACCAATTTTATTCCTTGTAAGTATTATGCAAGAGTATTGTAATTGTTGAATAAGAATACAACACCTGCTTTCTGTTCATCTGAAATGAGATAGATATTCTAGCAGTTATTCCAGCAGAAGTTTGTAAGAACGGATCATTCTGTATTTAGTTAGATAATCAAAATACACAAGCTATGAACATAACATATTAAACCGTAATTCACTTTTCATATTAGACAGCCAATGTTTATAAATTTTCACATAAGTCGTACTTTCTCGTAAATTTGAAAATACTCTATTGTATGCTGTTCTGTTGAAGACAAGCCTGAAATATTTTTTTTTTTTTTTTCAAAATGCAATTGATAACTTGTTTTTTTACAAAATTTTAACCTGGGAGTCATGAACAAATTTGTGGGGGTCACCAAATTCAAAGAAATTTATTTGACAATAAAAGATATACAGAATTTGAAGAGAATTTTGGATGTTTTTTAACATTTGCCAGGAATTTTAAATTAAACATTTCCATATTTTAATTCTGATTTTATTGCTTTCACTTGATTTATGCATTATGTTTGATGATTTCCAAACAACTCGAATCAAATTTCAAAGCAACTGATTACGTGCAGCTAAGATTTAGTTTTTTTTGGCTATCTTGGTAGCGTCTTGCATGCAATTTCTAATTGTAATACACATCATTTATAAACTATGTTTCTTATTTCTAATAAAATTTGTTGTCAAGTAAGCACATAACATTTCCTAAGCATTGGAAAATTCAGTAGTGTCTCAAAGGATAATAAAAACAATTTTGTTTTCGTTGCAATTTTGTTCATGATGGTTAAATGGTCCAAAATCTCTTGTAAGAGAAATGGGATGGATGCACCAACATCAAATAAACTTAGAGAAAAACTATTAATGAAAATGCAAACAAAAATTTAACCATTGGCTCTCTTTCTACTTCTGAAAAAAAAAAAAAAAAAAAAAAAAAAAAAAAAAAAAAAAAGAGTAAATATCAAGAGTTTATTTTATACTGTTTTACATGTTGCATTATCAATGGAAAAAGAATATCCATTGCATTGTGTGTTAAATGCAGTGAAAACTTGGCAAATGGAAAGCATGAAACCTGCGAAATTAAAAATACATTTAGAAACGGTACTTTTCCTATTTTGCCGCCGCAAACAATAAAGTCGCCAACAACGGTACTACTGATGCCAAACGGAATATCTTCACTGCCAACGTTTTCCGCCTCGTTTTCGAAACAAGTCGCAGCCATTTCTTATCACATTGTTTCTTTCAATACTGGCATACAACTACATAGAATTTTTACAAGATAATTAAAATTTATGCCCCAAGACCATTCACGCTAATTAAGACAATTAGACTGCAATCACACCACTCACCCGAAGGCAAAATGAAGGGTTAAATTCATCAATTTTAATGAGAATGCAGTAGTGAAGTAAAGCACTGCGGTTTTACATAATTTCTGAGTAAGCTATTTGTACGAATTGAAATATTTCTTACATTTAAACTTGTATTCCAAATTAAGATTTAACTTGAAATTAATGTAGATAATTACTGAGAGAATTAGATTTTTGTAGCGTAGTTTACGTGAGATGAGATCACGTGGTGATATGTGATATGAACCGGCTAATCAGGATGTTGAACCATGAAAACATAGTAAATTCTTAATGTCTTTTTACAATTTATTATCTTTATTTATTGGTTTTTTTATAAAATTTTAAAAGATATTAAAATATTTGTGCCTTCAAAATAAAAAATTCTTAGAACTAACGTTTGTTAACATTTTTTATGTGTATACTGTATGTCGTCAACAAAGTCTGCTTGGCGAGATTTGCGCCAGTGAAACTGAAAAGTACCTCAGAAACTAAACATAAAGATTAAGTAAATAAATCTGAAGAATTTTTTTAAGGAATGAGCTGAGAGCATGAAAAATTAAAATGTATTTTTGAAAAAATATACAACAGTTCCTGAGAAGGATTTACAGGCATCCTTAAAAGTTTCATATTTAATTGCAAAAAATTTAAAGCCTCATACGATTGGAGAATCGATCATTCTTCCTTCAGCAATTAAAATGACATCATTTATGCACGCAGAAAAATATAGTAACGATTTAAAAACAATAGCACAAAAAAAAGATACTGTTTCTTACCAAATTTTTGTCATATCAGACACTATAGAATACAAAATCCAGTCTTTACTATAAAACTTGATGAAACTACCGACATTACTAAAATGTTTCATTTCATCATTTATGTGAGATATGTTTTTGAAAACGACGCAGTAGAATATTTTTTATGTTGTAATATTTGGGAAGGAAAAGCAACTGGAGAGAAAATATTTGAAATTATTAACAGACATTTTGAAACAAATAATCTTACCTAGACACACTGTGTTGCAGTTTGTATTAATGTAAGCTTTTAAAACTAAGCCAATACTTTGGCAAGGAGAATTGAAAAAAAAAAAAAAAAAACCCAGAAACATGCTTTTTTTACAATTTACTAAAGAAAATAATACAGATTTCTTGTTTAAAACAACATATGATAAAATTGACAGAAATTTTTTTGAAAAATTTCCAAATAAGGAATTAGGTTGGATCTGTGACCCATTTTGCCTTTGGTGTTTTCAATTCGATGTATTTCTAAATGAAAAAGAACAATTAATTGATATTTTAAGTGACGGAATACTGTGTGTTAAGTCTCTAACTTGCCAAAAATTTTAGTTGATTGGAAACTAATATGCCGATTTAAAAGGAATGAAAGTAAATTATGTTTCATACATAAAATTGTACAGTAAACCTTTAGCTTCTATTTAAAACTTCTAAAATGCTTATGTTACATTTTTCTGTTATATAAGCATTGAAAGTGGATTTCTCACTGAAATAGAAATAGTTTTGCTATTGAATTAACATGGAGAACTTTTTTATTGAAATATTTTTTCTCTGTGACATTAGTTGCATCTATTACAAAATAAAGATTAAAGAACTGTTTTTAAAACATTTTGAATTCGTTGTCATATTGATCTATGAAGCACTAGATTAGTGAGTTTTTATTATATTATTGACAAATATAGTTTTTAAACAATCAAAAAATTTAAAGCGGAGATAATTATTTGTCAAATATGAATGTGTTTTCAAAGAGGAAATAAATAATAAGTGACAAAAAAAAAATTCAGTCAGAACATTCACACCTCTAACAAAGTAATTTGCTTTGATTTAATCTTTATAATACAATATATTTTAAAATGATAAGGCAAAATCCAATGTGAAAGGTTATGCGAAGATTACGATAGTACCTAGAGTATTCAGCATTTCGTATAATCCTATAACCAGATAATAATAATATTAAAATAAATTTTATCTGAATGAAGTTTTTTATTACAGAAACAGTAAAATTATGCAATTACATAAACGATATACACTTTCATACAATATCGTTTACAAGCGCAAGCCAAAGTTCTGTTTATGTTACATCTCGCCCTTCAGCGCATGCTCAAGAATTACCATCCAGGCGAAACTAGTCGATTTGTCCATGACGTCAAAAATTCGAAAAGTGGGGTAGGGATTGGAAATACGCAGGTCCATGGATAGGTGGGATCAAGGTTCTTTAATATACTAAGGTTAGGCCAGGAACGGAAAAAGCGTGCCATTGGTTGCTGGCAGTGACGTCACCCGGGAGACAAGACGCATCGGCCGACGCGTCTGCTACATGATTTTGGTAATGGAAAAAATGTAAACTAAAGCAAAATGATCATTTTACATGTGGTAGATACACCGGAAATACCGGATATATACTTTCCGATTAAGTATTTAGTTAAAGAAAATGTTTATTTTATGCACAGAATTCGTACGAATGCTGAAAATAATTGTAAACATTAAATTCTTTTCGTAAAGCAAAGCATTAGAAAATGAAAAACGATATTTAAGTTAATTAAGGGAAATAAATATTGTAAAACAAGATATTTTTCAATATTTTTTCGTAGTATTGTTTGCACTAAATAAATCTTGTTGAACAGAACACATCATGGCATAACTGCTAAGACCATGGTAAAAACATAATCAAAAAGTATTATTCTATTTATTTTCATTGCTCATGCACTTTTTTTAATACAAATGAACTTTGACATTCCATGAGAAATATATGATCGTGATTTTCAGTTTAAATTACATATCTCAAGCAAAAATATATATAAAAAGATTTGACTTAACAAATTCATATTTAAATACCATAAAATTCTACAAATTTCTTAATATCCGTCATTATACTTTTAAATAGTATACTTATCACATTCTTTTTAAAGTGAAAAGTCACTTAATACTGATTCACTTCAGATTTTAGCAGAAGTGCGTATATTTTCAGTATAATCTAAAAGTACTCTTATAATCCCTTACACTCCCAAGATTTCTATATAACATTTATCCTGACGTGATTATTTGCTATAGTAAATAATCTATTCTTCCTTCCATACATTAAAAATGGAACAATTAAAATACATTTTCTTACACATATACGCACAATAATAATAATAATAAACTTGCCTTACATCTTAGTTTCGGCCCACCAGCGGCCGAGCGGTAAAGTCGCTGAACACTGGGTAGTTCGGTTCGAATCCCGCGAACGGGCTGGCTGCATGGGTGTTTTCGTGGTTTTTCTCATGCGTAACGTGTATACGAGCCAGTTTTCCTGAGAAAGTCCTCCACGAACGCATCACACCTATTACGCAGATAGCCCTAGTGTGCTTTGCCATAATTAAATACACCACCACATCTTAATTTCAATTCAGTCTGTACACAAATTAAATATTTTTAATCACTAATGTATTTTTATTAGCTTGTTTCTTAAAATACTTTTGTTATACTCGAAATATGTGTTCAATATTGAATTATTTTTCTTTCTCTTATAATTAAAACCAAGTTATATGGAATCAAAATTAAAACATATGCAGCAGGTAAATAACACTGAACAGAATATCTTACTTACTCTTTCGCTATTTGTATTCTAGCATTATACACAGATTTGTTTTCCTTTAGGTTCAAGCATGTGTAAGTTATATCAATTAAATTACATCACACATACCTGTATGCATCAGTTAAATAACACTGAAGGAAATATGTCACTCACTCATTCGATGTTTGCATCATAGTGTGGTCGAGAAATTGTTCTTTCCTCACGGTGAGGCATGTATCAGTTTACTTACTTCGCAAAGCTTAACCCAGACGCTGCTTCAATACACAGAATTACGTTTGGGATGTAAAGAAAGTAACCAAAACATGTGAATGAAGTTGGATACGCGAATTCATTAACTAATCATTCAGGTACTCAGTATTGGTAAACATGACACTGAGTTTAAATATCTCACTACGATGTAAGTCTCATACACAAAATGAAGATTATGATAAAAAATGATTTAAAATGAGAAATTTTTCAATTTAAATGTAAAATAGCAGTAAAATGAAAAATAAATGTAAAATTACATCACAGTTATGTATGAAAACTACATAAATTCATTAAAAAAATAGTTATTTTATCTGGTTGTAAAGAGTGTTTTCCGCCAAAAAACGTATTAACGTGTATAATTCTGACACAACGCTATAGCACAATTTGCCACTTCCGCTTAGGTATAATAATAGTAAATTAACAACACAAATCAAATCAAACTGTTGATGCAACGAAAGTAAACAAACCCCAAGAACTAACGCTGTCACCCACATGACGTCATGCGTATGTGGCATAACTTTCTCCCTGCACTGCGCATCGCTCTTGGGCCCCCCCCTGAGGTGGGATCATGGAGTTAGGAAGTAAGAAGGAGTCGCCCTAAACAAGTTTCTCCGTACCCTGCTCTGAAGCACCGGCGATCCCTACGTGGTGACCAAAACATTGGGTCATTTACCATTGAGTTCTATGGGATTTGACGCGTTCGGATGTAAATATTTTGTAATTACGTCGTAAATATACATATAAATGTATATATTTTCTTTTTCTACAACACTTCAGAGTCCTAAGTATGTGAAAGCAACATATTTTTAAACAACATTTCATTCTGAACGGAATTAAATGCTATACTTTTCACAGGACAGTTTTCTCAGAATGGTTTAATTTGAATGAAATATTTTCACAAGTTTTCGTTAATTACATTAAAAAAAAAAAAAAAAAAAAAAAAAAAAAAAATTAAGGTAATTCGATTTATTCGGTTAAGGTACAAAAATTAAGATCAAAGTTTATTGTATTACTAATATTAAAATTATTATTTCTTTTCTATTTATAGAGCTTCTTCCTAAAATACTTTCTTAAATATGACATGATTTTTTGGCTTCTTTTAAATCGAAAAATGTAAGTCAATTTATAATTAATGCTCTATTCGGTTCATTTTAAATTAGAGAATTATTAGGAAAATAGTATTTGACTTTCTCTAAACATTTCTGAAAAAAAAAAAAAAAAAAAAAAAAAAAATTAAAAAAAATTTTTTTTTAAAGTATTATTTAAAACTTGTAACTGATTTATTACAAAATGTAAATGGAATAATTCTTTTAATTATACTTATCAGATTTTTTTTACCCTTCATTTCAACAATACATATTCCAAAACTCTTTATTACGTTCTTAAGTGCGCATCTCATAGCATTTGCTTTACAATACCTTTTAACAGATTGCTTTCCAATACGAACAATTCTTGCTTCTAGTTTTATAACGTATTTGTCAACAGGATTTCAATTTATGTTTACAATTCAATATTAAGGTTATTATATATTTAGATAACATTTATAATCATTATAAATTAGATACATTTAATCATTAGATTTCTTCACAGTACTATCACAGTTGTTTGTAAGTGAATAAATTCTTCATTTCAAATACATTTATAAATAATTTAATGAATATTTAAGTATTTTGTCAAAGGCAGATACATGCTTTTTGCAAGCACATGCATAAATACCCATACATATTTCCTATTTATCATTTCCGGCATGTGCAAATCTTTAATTTCTGTGCATTCACTATATATTTCGTGTAAAGTAATTTACACTAATTTAGCATACACCCGAAAGTTTTACATAAAAAATATATATGAATATAATTTCAATGAAAATTATAAGTATTATTTTTAATACCCACTCAAAGGTCAGTTTTTCTTCAAAATTCCCCCCCCCCCCGATGGCATCTCTCTCTTTAGGCAGATAGCCCTTGCATGCGTTACTCTATTTAATAAAAACTTAATCTGACCTATGTGCCTAATTACAAATATTTTAACATACATAATTTTATATTTACATTTAGCCATCAAGTTTCAAACTTTTCAAATCTTCTAGAAAATAAATTTTGGCGGATCTCTTTTAGCAATTTTCTTAAAATCTATATTTTTGTAGTGCAACAGCTTAGAATTTTATAAAACAAATTCATAATCAAAATCGCTGTTGTTAGTTATCGAAAAATAACCAAGTTGTGATTTTTGCGTAAATGTCAGTAAACTATACAAATTGCTATTATCCATCACACTATGAATGTTTCTTTCATGCGAGAATGTCCCTTTTTCGATTTCTATGGAACTGTCGTGTGTCGAAATACTATCAGAATTTTGTCAAGCGAGCTTCTGAATGTAAACAAAAAACACCCTGTCTGGTGACCCAAGCTTCAAAGCAGTGCTTCACTTCTAGCGCGGAATGGCCCCTCCTCCCTTTCCTACCTCCATGGGTGGGATAGATTTATAAGGTTTCTTGAATTTGCGGGAAATGTCAAATAGGGAGTTATCCTCTATAGCAAGGTTATTTAGGAAATTGGTCTATTTTTGGTTTTTGAACTTCTTGATTCATCTGTTGACTTCTTTTTGCATAGAGTTTAGTTCGCCTTTGAGTTGTGGATCCTTGGTGGTTTGCCAATCACATCTTGGTTATTTTTCGGTAACTAACAAAAGAGATTTTAATCATGAATCTATGTTATAAAATTCTAAGCTGTTGAACTGCAAAAATATAGATTTTAGCAAAAAATGTTATGCTTAAAGAATGAAAAATACCTCACCGTACCTTTAAAATTGTATACATCTTTCGATACCCTTAATTTGCTACTTTTATGTTCCAAACGATATTTGCTACTTTTATGTTCCAAACGCCAATATGTTTTAAATAAAATAATTTTTTTTCAAATCCGCATATTATTGTAACATGTACTTTTTAAAATTAGTGTAAATTACTTTACTTGAAAAATATAGTGAATGCACAGAAATTAAACATTTTCACATGCCGGAAATGAAAAATATGAAATATATATGGGTATTATACATGTGCTTACAAAAAACATGTATCTGCCTTTAACAAAATACGTAAACATTTATTAAATTATTTTAAAATGTATTTGAAATGAAGAATTTATTCATTCATAAACAACTGTGAAGAAATTTAATTGTTAAGTGTATCTAAATTTATAATGATCATAAATATTATCTAAATATATAATAACCTTGACATTGAATTGTAAACATAAATTGACATCTTGTTGACAAATAAGTTATAAAACTATTTAAGCAAGAATTGTTCGTACTGGAAAGCAATCTATTAAAAGGTATTGTAAAGCAATTTTTATGAGAAAGTAATAAAGAAGAGTTTTGGAATATGTATTGTTGAAATTAAGGGTTAAGAAATCTGATAAGTGTAATTAAAAGAATTACACCCCTTACATTTTATAATAACTCAGTTCAAGTTTAAAATAATATTAAAAAAATAATCCTTATTTTATTCCCTTTCAGAAATATTCAGAGAAAGTTAAGTACTATTTAAAGTATTTCGCTATTAAAATAAAAGGTTCTCTAATTTGAAATGAACCGAATAGAGCATTAATTATAAATTGACTTATATTTTTCGATTTAAAAGATGCCTCAAAAGTTAAAAAATCAAGTCATATTTGAGAAAGTATTTTAGGAAGAAGTTCTATAAATAGAAAAGAAATAATGCATAATTTAGATATCAATAATATAATAAATTTTGATCTTAATTTTTGTAATCCTTAACCAAATAAAATCGAATTATCTTTAAATTTCTTTCTAATGTAATTAACGAAAAGTTGTGAAAATATTTCATTCAAATTAAACCATTCTGAGTAAACTGTTCTTTGAAAAGTATATAGCATTTAATTCCGTTCAGAATGAAATGTTGTTTAAAAATGTATTCTTTTCATATACTTAGGACTCTGAAGTATTGTAGAAAAAGAAAATATATACATTTATATGCATATTTATGACGTAATTACAAAATATTTACATCTGATTGTGTCAAAATCCATTAAACTTGATGGTCAATGACTCAATGTTTTGGTCACTAACGAAGGGATCGCCAGTGCTTCAAAGCAGAATATGAGGGAAAACCGGTTTAGGGCCACTCCATCTAACTTCCTACCTCCATCCCTTGAGGGAAGTTTCATAGTTTCAAGGGGAATGGGAATCAGCCTTTCATTCATCTGTTAAGTGTCTAGTTTTAGTTTATGAAAATAAAAAACTACTTTTATTAAATTTTTGGTATTTATCAACATTTTCAACACTTTCTGTTGTTTAATTTATAAAACGCGTTGAAAAGTCATCTAAATCTAGATAAATATATATACTTCTTTTTCAAATTTTGGAAAGGAGGTGGTAATGATCCTCCAGCAATTATAAAAGGAGTGCATGGGAAGAAAGGTTGAAAACTCCTGACATATACTAGAACCTGTATCTGAAAAATCAGCAGCATTTTTACACACAGTCTTGTCCACCAGCAACCGAACGTTGGCTATTATAGGTGAAGGTGGTGGTTAGTGGTTATGTGGCAGTTTGCGTTGTTACAAGCCAGTTTCGCTTAGAAATTCCTCTATTAAGGACCTCGAGTACGTTGTCATAGTAAAATAAACCAAACTTTTACAATAGCTTAGTAACACTACTCTGTCTAGTATTTTATCAGCATTCAGCGACTTTACTGCTTGGCCACTGGTGGGGTTCTAGTATTTTATCAGCAGCAACAAAATTATCTCTACATAAATACCAAAATTATTATGAAAATAGTTGCAAAAACGTTGCTTGGAGAAGAAGCAGTATGCAGCAAAATGCTTGGTCAACATGGCATATTAATAGATATCTATCATTTAGCAAGTATGTTGCAGTAATTATGTATAAATATGAACACTTAATTTCGGCAGTGAGTAAATTACAAAGTCTTAGTTACTTAAACTGAAATTTATGCATTACCAAAATTTAGTGTTAGCACATAGTTTAACAACCAAAATATTAAATTTAGTTTTAATATCCAAACTATAAATAAAATTTTATGAACTATAAATGTGATCAGTTTCTTATCAATACAGCCAAAAGTCGTTAATTCGGACACCCGTAATCCGGAATGATCTATAATCCGGACCTCAAAGCTACAAACTTTCTGCGCATGTGTCACGTTGACGCATGCGCATAGGCGCTTACGTGTGCGCGTAAGACTTTTACGTCTGCAAATATGCATTTACGCATGCACGTTTAATGTATAACGGACGGTATAAGCTAAGCTAAATTTATCTAATTCAGTTAATGTTTCAGATTGCGTTGTTCCTTAATCTTCGGATTGGGTCCGGTTTATTATTTTTTGCAGACTGTTAGAGCAATTTTATAAAAGTAAGCTTGAACTTTGGATTATATCAAATAGAATTTCCGATATATATTTGCTAATATGTAAAGGATCTAAAGCGAAAGTATGTTTCGAAATCTGAAATCTGTTTATCAATTTCACGCTGCTCGGCGGGGGGAACGCAGCGGTGCGCAATGAATTGGAAGTTGATCTGTCAGCACTATCTTATCTTCAGAGCAGATGTTTTTATTTTATTTGGCTTATAATTCCTTACTAAATGTAGTATTTCATCTCGATGTACTCCGTCTTTGATATGATTTAAATCAAATTCCTCCTCATTATAATTCGCTTCCGATAGTGAAGAAAGTGACACAGAGGTTATTGAAAAAGAAAAAATTTCGATTGACAAATTAGTCGGTATTCTCGACACAGCAATTATAGGACTTGAACAGCGGAACTTTGTAACTAAACAAGAAATTATGTCTGTTTAATAGAATTAAAGGCAAAGTATTATCACATCAAACGAAGCAACTTAAACAACTTACATTGAAAGAAATGTTTAATAAAGTAAACAAATAAATATTAAGCTTTTTCTTTTTGTAAATTTTGATACCCTTTAGATAATAATTGTTCTTTATTTCATAAATTACGGTTTCATATTTTTAATTTTATAATTTCTGCATGCAATCTTACCAGATTGAAACTGATGATCTATAATCCGGAATCGCCGAAGTCCCGACGAGTCCGGATTAACGACTTTTGACTATAAAATTATTTGAGAATAGAAAATTCTAAAATATTAAAGAAAAATACCAATAAATAAGTGTTATATTTGTTTCTAACTTATTAAGACAGCTAAACCATGGAATAAGCGTGTTTATGAAAATTTACAGAGCATTGGAAAACAAGAATATAGCCCCATTTGAATTCAACACAAGTTCCTAAAGCACTGTGGGATATAATTACTTTAAATGACCGGAACATTCGAGAGAGTAATATAAATGAAAAGAAATGGTAAAATGTTTTTAACAGGGTTGCCACTCAAACGGAAGAATGAAATTCCCTGACTTTTCCAGGTGTGTTTCAAGAAAATTCCAGTCTATCCGCGTAATGTACGTTGGCTGTGCTAAGGGGTAAATTAATTATGGTATTACATGTATTGTGTAGCAAATTCACTTAATTATTCAATAAATCCCAGAGGACATTTATTCTTAATTATTCTTGGTATACTTTGTTTGATAATTTTGTTTACTTTTCGACTTAAGAAAATTTAAGATATATACATTGGATAACAAATGTACGTTTTATTTAATTATTACTCATGATTTGAGACAAAAGCATCTCGACGTGCGTGGCACGTCTTTTTAGCACAAGTGGTTAAAGAAATTTTAAATGATATTCATTTTATGAACTCTTGATAACGTGACCTTCAAACTTCGACACCGGTTTCGAGCTTTGGCGACAGATATATCACGCATGCACGGCTGTTTCCCTCTGTAATGGAACGGAGCCACGTCTGCTGCAGAGAGGTTTTCCTTCGTTACAATACATATTCTTTGATTCTAACCTCCATGGTACCGTATTACTAGGATTAAACCCATTTTGTTTTATACGAGAACAGGTACTTTCTTTAGTTCATGCACTGCACATGCGATTCTCGAGAATACTGGAAACCAAAAGTTGTGGGAAACTTGCTTTGCCTTTCTAAAAGACAGTCAAATTGGAGCTGCGAAAATTGGCTCTATGCCAGCTGCCCGAATGACACTCACGTAATACACAGTTCGCCCAAAAAGTTATCTCTTCCGACGTCGGCGCAAAAATCGCTTTTTTTCTGGCGGGATCGTTGTATGAACTTCCCTGACTTTTCCAGATTTGGACAAAAATACTTAAATTCCCTGACTTTTCCCTGAATGTTTTGGTCAATTTTCGAATTCCCTGACTTTTTCCGGTTCTCCCGGTTTTGCAGGTAGCGTGGTTCCAGGCCCTGTCTTAAAGTGAGGTGAGAATTCTTATTCTCTCTTGATTACATCAAAAATGATTCTCTATTGATTATATCAAAAAAGATTCTCTGTTAATTATCCCATCATCAGTAACAATTTTAATCACTAAAAATATAATGCTTGCATACAAAATGTGATTAATAATAATAATCATAAACCAAGATTTCTGATTTTACCAAAAATAATTGCCAAGACATTCACGTAAAAAATTTATCTTAATACAGAGGGAGAAAAGTGCAGATAGTTGCTTCAGATGCAGATCTTGTGAAGAATGTTTCCATACAAAATTTAAAGTTACAAATTTTGCACATTGCTTCTGAAGCAAATTTTTGTTACAAAAAGGATAACATTACAGGATATATTAGTTGAAGTTAACTGATTTTACTTCTAAAGAATAAAAATAATCTACTGGTTACCCATATAGTTACGAATTTTGTACATATAAATATGTACAAAATTCATAAAGAACAGTCGTGATGGCTAAGTGGTTCGGTGAGAGGAAGGAGTTGATACCAAACTAAGTATACATTTATCATCTTTATTTCCAGGCACAATAGAATAATTCCACGTAGACAACATACTCTTTAATCATGCAATTACGATAATTTCTTATACTCATTGGTTTAAAAAAAAATGACGCAGGCATTTTAGAGAAGCGAAGTGAGGAGATATCAGCAAGGTGGATGCTAGCATAATAATGACATTATGCTGATTAGCCGCGAATATCTAACAGATGGTACGACTTGTTCCTGCTCATTTGAGATAGTGCTGCAAGCTGCATGACAGCAGTGTATCCTTGAACAATGGTTCCCTAGGAGAGTGGTGATGAAGGGTGCAGTAAGGGACCGCAAGATATCACGGGCCTAGGCAATGGCCCTAAAAACATTTTTTGATAAAACTTTAAATTCTCAGATACACTGATGAGCCTAAACATTATGACCCCCACCACATTTTTCAATGAATTCGTCTGGATGACAACATTGATATACGTGTAATGATAGCACAATTTTGGAAGCACTGATGTAAGTACACTGACACGTAGAAGCGTAGCAATGTTGTTTCGCGTAGATACTTGATTCATATTAAAGAGGACCAAGTCGAGCTGGATTAATTTCCTTTTTTATTTAAATTCACATTTGTGACCACAATTTACTTGGCACTCCAATCGCGCCTATTTTCTGAACATTTACATTTTTGATAATATGGTGATAGAAGCGAGCATAGATGATTGCAGGTTTTGCCAGGATGAAAGCGCAAGCGAAAAAGGGGAGAGTGTCGCACTACTTCAGAGGAAGAAGGGAGTCAAAAATTTCAGTTCGAATAAGAAAAAGTTTTGGTTTACAATTATTTGATTATGCAAGAAGTATCTGTGTGGTTATGGAGGATCGCGTGATTAATTTCGATGCTGCAGTTTAGACTTATAGCGCTATTTTTAAGACAGAGAGAGGAAGTCCCCAAATAAAAATAAAAGAGGTTATAGCAAATTAAATTTAGAAGTTTGCTTTCATATATTTTAATCTTATTTTTTAATCTTATCATATATATTTGATCTGTGATATTTATGCATGTATGTGAAAATTACACAAACTATTAAATAAGAATACTGTAACATTATGAATAAAATTTAATATTTCCAATCAGCCAGATAAATTAATATATTAGTAAAATAATGTACAATATTTATCATCAGCTTTTATGAAACAATATGCAGTTCTGATATATAAATACATTTTTCATTTACAACAAGAATTGCACATTTTTGTTATGCAAAATTATGATGTCAATAAACACTGCATGAAATTCTTCACAACTAAAGTACTTGATTAAATGAATAAAATTTTTTACTATAAAACAAACTAGATAATGAAAAGTAAGGCATTTTAATGAGTGAAACAAACTCTTTGATAAAGCAAAATCTCGTAAGCAATTCTTCAGTGATGTACGTTTCATTTAATTCTTAATAATAAATGACATACAAGCAAAAGGCTGAATCAAGAGAAACATATTTATCATACAGATTCAAGGTAATATACAATAGTACTCATAAACTGTTTACATTTTAATTCATTCATATTAAAATGATACAACAATTTGATAAATTTTTATTAAGAGAAGTAAGGAGATATTAAAGACATAAAACATCAAAAGTTCTAAGCAGCATAATATAAAATGGAAATCAATAAACAGTGCAAGAGCAAAGAAACTGATGTTCTCAAACACTAATTTGTCTTTCTTCTTATTACATGCTGAATTTAAAAATTTATATATATAACTATGATACAGGGCTTAAATTCGATTCAGGCTTGGCTATTACATCATTAGTTTTTGCCAAAACTGTAATTCCAGTCACAGCCCTTAAATAACATGAGCTCTGGTATTTTAATTTATTAGTTTCTTATCTCTAAATTTTTATAGTAATTCATGATATTTCTAATTTTAGAAATTAAGCCCTGATGATATTTATCAACTATGATAATTAGTCATGTGATAGACAACTGGGGAAAGATCTGTAAAGTTTAATGATTTAAAAAAAAAAAAAAAAAAAAAAATATCTTAAATAATAAATAAACATGAATGTCTTAAACAACAATTTACATATGGAGCATAAAAACTGTAATCCCAATACAGAAAACAATTTTCTCAATGACACTTCTTCCCTGTACAGTCTATATAAAAATTTAAATTTTGCCCATTTTTATTCAATGTTTCACATAATCAAAATTATCATAATCTTATTTACTTCTCAATCTGGTTATATTTTACTACACAGTGTCATGTGACCAAAACTACCAAAGTTTGATTTCTTTCTTTCTTTAAATGATCTAAGACAAGTAACGTTTTTGAAGGGGGGGGGGATACATTGCATATACTATTTTTCCAGTACAGGCTTTATTATGAAACAAACATGCAAACAAATAATAATGAAGAAAATGACTTTGATATGAGGAACTTGCTTATTTCGTCAGCTATATAAGATTTCATTTTATTTCAAAATTAACGAATGAAGTAACTTAACTGTAAGTTATAGTCCCTGTTACTAATCATTAAATACAATAAGTGAGAATTCTAATCAAGTTAAAGCTAAAAAAATTCATCATTCAGTTACTGAAAATGAATCAGGAAAATAATTTCTCTGTTTGACTTCCAGAAACTTGCTAATAACGACAGGAACTATATTTTAACAAGTGAAAACCTAATGCACAAGCCAAAACTGTTTTTCAGACTCAAATCCATAGCAATTATTTTTGATTAATAAGAGATTTATTATAAGGCATTAAGAAAATGCAAGAAGCTTGAACTACAAACTTAGTTTGGGACTTTTGTATCACTATCTATAGTAATGTACATTCAATTTCAAAAGCAAAACATGTTAAATAAAAACATCGATAATTATATTTTTGATATAATTTACTAGCATTTAACTTATTAATGTCACATGCACACTAAATGATAATTTTCAAGATAAAACTTTTTTCCTATAATTAAAAATTTGCAATTTCAGTTTTTTTATACATCAAGCAAATACAGTCAAAAGTCTGTAATCCGGACTTGTTGGGACTTCAGCAATTCCGGATTATAGATCCTCAGTTTAAATCTGGTAAGATGGCATGCAGAAATTATAAAATTAAAATATGAAACCACAATTTATGAAATAAAGAGCAATTATGATCTAAAGGGTATCAAAATTTACCAAAGCTTAATATTTATTTGTTTACTTTATTAAACATTTCTTTCATCGCGCGCATGCGTAAAGCATACATTACGCATAGACGAAATTAGAAAATTGCAACCAGAAAATTATTTGATGTGTATTCATGACATTTATAATGACAAAATATTTGATTTAAATCATATCAAAGACTGAGTACATCGAGATGAAATACTACATTTAGTAAGGATTATAAGCCAAATTAAAAAAAAAAAAAACACTGTAGATAAGGATAGTGCTGACAGATCAACTTCCAGTTCATTGCGCGCCGTGACGTCCCTTCCCCAGAGCAGCATGAAATTGATAAACAGATTTTGGAATGGTTAGAGAAACAAAGAATATGCCATTATCTATTTTTTGCAGCAATTCCACTTTTTGTTTGATGGACATCGAAACATGCTCTTGCTTTGTAGATCCTTTGGCAGCTCCAGAATCGGAAATTCTTTTTAACATTATCGAAAGTTCAAGCTTACTTTTATAAAATTGCTGTAACAATCTGCAAAAAATAATAAGCTGTATCCAATTAGAAGATTAAGGAACAACGCAATCTGCAACATTAACGGAAATAGATAATTTTAGCTTAGCTTATACAGTCTGTTATACATTAAACGCACCTGCGTAAACGTATTATGCGCAGAAAGTTTGTAGCTTTGAGGTCCGGATTAAAGACTTTTGACTGCATATATATATATATTTCCTATTAAATGGCAATATATAAAATCAGAAAACATTTTTTTTTTTTTTTGTAACACACACCCATTTAGAAAATTTAAAAAATTGGTATCTGAAGACTTAAATTTTATGTTAGGTTATGTCAATTGATTAAGGCAACTTCACAGCTATCTGTTTACGGAGAGAAATTTCTTCCTGGAGGTCATTTTAAGGGGAACTGTCTTGTAGACACATTAAATTTTACACTTAATGTAATTTATTAATATTTTTAGACTAAGAACTGTGATATTTAAAGCATTAATGAGAAACTACATTTTTTATAATTATTCATGGCTTCATATTTATGTACACATATGTCCCAACTGATAAATACTTATAATTCTGACCCCCTTAGTAGGTTAAATATGTTTTTCTATCAAATGAAAAAAAAAGTAAATTATTTTTCTTTGCGCACATCACTAATTACTAAAGTTTAAAGTGCAGTACAAATAAGGGTCATTAGAAATCAGTTATTCCTTTTTCTAAAATTATGAAAATATTATAAGCAAACAAATTATAACATTAGTTGGAGAAATTTTAACATCACCTTTTTTCCAGTCCATTAATTTATAGTAATTCAATAATTAAATATACACATTAGTGAAAAGAATTTAAACTTTTACAAGAATGCAACATCAGGTTTTGTGGTAATAAAAGCATAGATGCAATAATATATGTGAATTTGTGGACAAATAGCAAATTTAATTATAAGTTGTCCAATATTTAAATCAATGCTTTATTTAAATTTTCAAATATAGTATTTAATCTAATATTTTAAATTTTCATGTTTTTATTTAAAGAATTATCTTTAATTTCAAGAGATATTAAACATATTTGATTATTTAACGCTGTAAAACGTGTAATATTTAAAACAATTCATAAATGCATTTCTAAAACAAACATGTAATATTTAAAACAATTCATAAATGCATTTCTAAAATGTTTTGATAATTTTGTAAGCAATTAAAACTGCAAAGCGCTTATCAACATTATAAACACATAAAGCTCTAATTTAAAACCACTCATGTTTAAGAGCTTCATATTACTTACATTCAATATCTTGATTTTCTTAATAAAAATTTTTATGTAGTGTGCAAAATTTGTTAAAATAACATATGTTTAGCAACTTATTCCCCCATTTTACACACATACTTTCACCCATTTTAAAAAATTCAATAATGCTTAAACTGCTTTATCTTTGTGAACATTAAGTTGCTACGTTTTTGTGTTACCTTCTTTGCAAAAGTAATTTGTTTCACAGTGCAAAAGCCCTAGAAGTTTATTTCCTGAGCTCAAATAAAATTATAAAATTTCTTCCATTAAAAGCAAAGAATAAAAACATAATTTGAAAACAAAGTTACATTAAAAATACATAACTAGATTAAATGCAGAATCAGATTTAAGTGTCAAAGTATTAAGCACAACATACAGTGAACCTTTTCATAGCAACCACATCAATGAACAGTACTTCTGGAACATAAATAGGACATCAGTGTTAAATATTACCTTTATATATGATTATCATGTCTCAGAAGACCAAAATCACTGCAGCCAAATAACCTTAGAAAGGATTCACTGTAATTTACATTTATCATAATTTATAACAAACAAAACATAAAACCTTCCTTCTTTCAGAAAACACACAAGCATATCACGATTTTTAAATGATCTGTATGTAATTTTTCAATCAGCTCCCAAGACAGCGGAAAGAGAAATGAACATACCATATATTTTCAATTCTAAGATGCATCTGTTAACTCTAAGATGCATTTCTGTTAATTTCAATAGAACCAACAGAACAAGATGGGAGGAACCTTACTTTCAATTTTTAAGAAAAAATAATAAATGAAATAAAATATTAAAATACAAGTAATATACTTTAATAATTAACTTTGACTGATTAATAAGATTATCTAAATTAGTAATTTAAATAACCAACTACTTTGGAATAATTAGTAATTCAGAAACATCTGCAGTTCTGTGATGTACCTTATTTTAGTGATATTTATTTGGGATTTTTTTGGAAACAAGGTTGCACTTTAGAAATGAAGTAATATGGTATTACAAGGGTTCAATAACATAGTATAGGCATTTGAATTGATAATATATTGATGCATTAACAATTCTTAAGAATATTTTCCTCTGTGAAAAAAGAAAGACTTTAAATCTGATGTTCAAGAACTTAAGACAAGAACTTATATAAATATTGAACATAACTAAAGCATGTAAATAGAAATTGTATTTCATGTTCATGAATTAATTACTTAAAAAATATAATACGCAAATCGGGCATAAAAATAGGATATTTTTCTTTTGATATTTAGCTTTGTTGTAGCATTATAAAGTACCAAAACAGAATATTCAAATGCCCTTTTTGCTAATAAAAAATATTTTTATTAATTTATAACATTATTTCTCTATAACATACTTTCCTCCCTTTTGTTTTGGCATTAGAATGAGAATTTCTTTAAACATACTTTGTTAGGTCGTAAGTTAAATACAACACGTTTATTTCAATTCTAAATGTTTTAATTTTGTTGCATCATATAACAATATCCTATCACAGGCTTCAGCAACCTATGACCGCAAGTAACCGCATGGCAATTTCATAATTTAAAAGTGACCCACTTGAATTTTGAAAATAAAGTAAAATGTGTAAAAATGTAAAAATAAATTATGAAACATAAATAAAACAAGCACTTGAAGAACACATTAAAAAAAAGTATGACATACTTTGACTAAAAATTTTCAGTTAAAAAACATTAGCATAATTTCAAGAAGAAACTGCTAAGTTTGACATCGGCCATTCTCTAATCCATAATAAAAAAAAAAAAAAAAAAAAAAAAAAAATTGTCATTTTGTCTGCATTCAGTTCAACTTATAAAATACGAGCAAATATTTTCTACACATGAAATTAATTTCAAGTAAGAACAGAAGCAGCTTAAGCACCTAAAATCCACATGCTTGTATTCATCTTAAGATGACTAACTATAGTCAGACTTGACTAAATTGACATTAGTTTACCATCAGGGTAGCCAATGACATCAAACACAAAAATAAACTTCATTCAGATATGTTTGCTTTTATAATAATTTAATATTTAAAGTGTATTGTAATGATTTCTCAACAAAATTTATCTTATTATTCACAAAGAAACATTGTTCTGAACTGAAAATACCACTGACCTGAAATGTCTTCTTAATAGACATATTTCGGTTGATTCTGACCCACAGCCAAAAAAGGTTGCTGCCGCCTGTCCCATAACATTGTATTTCCAGTTAACCTCTATAGTTATCAAAATTTAAGAAATTAAAAGTAAGATAAAAGATTTCATTCCTTGCCAAAAACAGAATTATTGCTAACATAAGCTTAGCAACTAACACATACTACTAATAGTCATATACATTGTACCCAATATTATTTATATTTATGAAATACCATTTGGTTTTAATTTTAGTCATAACTCTTTCATTGATTTTAAAAATATATAATCAACAAAAATGTTATTAATGTTATTAACAAAGATAAGTCTTTTCTGAAGATAAATGTTGTACATGTCTTTATTTTATTTTTTGAAATTCAGTATTCACAATCATCATATGATTTACATATTAACTAAACAAGCAGCCTTATTTACACAGGAACATGACAACAGCACAATGCTCAATAAGCAAAGAACCTTACTCACACATATGCTAATTTGAAACTAATCTGTAATGAATCATGCATTCCAAATTTTCACACATAAATGCTTGCATTCATATATACAAATAGACTGGTAATTATACATCAGTTCAGAAAAAACTTGATTTGATCATTATGTCAAAACACCTACATAAAAAATTATTTATTTTTACAGCCCTGTAAATACAATACTTACAAGTTAGCCACGGCTTTTAACAGATGTCTGCACAGAAAGTAATAAGAAGAAATTTGATAACAGATAAGAAATGACCAAATACTAAAATTAAATTTTATGACAAAATACATTTCTAAATTTAATGAATGTCACAATTAATTATATAAAAATATATGTTTATAAAGTTACAAAACTTAAATTTGACATCATTTTTGAGTTGACATATGCTATTCTTGAATTCGTAACATAAAAACAAATTTATTTGAAATGTTAAGCTCGCATCTTATCAGCTTTTATATATAGTTACAGATTTTGCTTTGACTGACAAACTTTCATTAGTTCCCAAGAAATCATTTTACTACACTCTAAAAAATGGAAATACTTCTAAAACAAATAGAGAATTACAGGTTTCAAAACTGAACATGAAACTAGAAAGCCACAAAATGTTTCTCTTAGTATCATTTTAACACGTTCACGCCGGGGCCAATTTTTATGTTCTTTGCCGGGAGACGACGCTCGAATTTTTGCCGCGTTTCATCTGGTGGCACGCGATTATTATCTGTTCAGACCTGTATACGAGTTATACGTTTGCTAATAGTTACTAATTATAATTGTTACTAAAAAGTTCTTATAATAAATAAACATTAATTTTTCATTATTTTAATTTTCAGCATCTAATAACACAATCGAATGCGTACCATCAGTGGTATGCGTTGCCCAGTGAGACACACTAGTGCGGACCATCGGTGGTAGGCGCTGCCCGATAAGACAAATTAGTGCGTGCCACCGGTGGTAATTGCCGCCCGATGAGACAGACTAGTACGGGCCACTGATAGTACATGCCACCTGATGAGACAGACTAGTGCGGGCAACTGGCGGCCCACGCCGGCGTGAACGTGTTAAATTAAAAAATGAAAAGGTATAACTTTCAGGAGATATAATTTTTGTTTGCAAAAAAATAATAAACGATAGTAACATATTATTTTTATAAAATATGATATATATAAGCTATAAGCTAACATATTTGCAGAAAGATTTATACGAAGTTCAGTTCACATTTCAATTACATAAAACTTACTAATTTTAAAGAACAGAATTTTAAAAATGTTGTATACAGATGCTTTGTAATACAGTACAAGCGATATGCATTTAAACCAACAAAATAATCAAACTATCTACCTTTCACAGGGTAATATTAATCATTGTTTAGTTTATTACACATGTTGAAAAACTTTTGAAAAATTTACTACACATGTTGCAAAAGATAAAGAGAGAATTTTAATTGTAATTTTTTGCAAATACAAAAACATTTAATTTTGTCAGTATGCATCTTGTTTTCAATTACAAGTACATTAAAACTTATATATTTTTTAATTACCATATGTAAACTAAAAAGAAATCTTGGGTTTAATTTCTTGTTTAAAATAATGGACATATTTATAATAAAAATAATCCTTATTAGCTTTTTAAAATTTAATGTAAATTCAATTTTTATAATGTTCAATTTCTTTTCTTTGAAACAACATTTAATTTCATATATTATTCAAAGTTATGATATGTTCACAATCCAACTCCGAAATCACTACCTAGAAAATCTTTAAATTTTACTTAAAATATTTTAATATCTGATTTGTATTGTGGTAGAAGTACACACTTATATACCAAATGAAAATGCTAAAAATTTCTTTCAGCTTGCCTAGATGATAAGATTCAAACAAACCTCAAAAAAATTTTTTTTTCTTTACGAATTCCAAAATGGCAATGAAAATGCAGTCAATTCAGGGGAGGGGCCCAATACTTAATTAACTCTGTGTAGAGTATAAACTCAGTTAAGAAAATAGTCCTCCCTCCAAGCACCAAATGAAAGTAAAAAGAAATTCTGTAATTTACCATACATATACCAGAAATGGCCACTGAGCTTCATTTTTGCTTTCAAAATTAAATGCTTCTAAATTATGTCAGAATGTAGAAATTTATTATTATATACCTAATTTCATAAATATTTATTATTAAAATTTACACATTAACATTTTATTTCATAAAATTCAACATTAATAATTTTTATAATATATTTCTTATAATATGGTATTAAGTATTTTACTATTTGTTTTATATGTACATTAACAATATTCATCATACTTCTTTTTTTAAACATTTTTGTCTTACACCATGGTAAATTTATCACAAATATAAAACACTCTGAGAAATGTATACTTTTAAAATAATGCATAATATAGAAACAGAACTGCTTTACCACAGAAATCTTTTGCTTTTCCATCTGCATGCATTCCCCATACATAATCAATTTGTACATAACAGGCCTTCTTAGCATAATGAAAATATTAAATGAAAAATGCAACTATCTATTACCTATTTAAAATATTTTAAACAATATAAAATTAACTTATTACTTTTTGAAACAGTAATGAAAAGTTACAAAATTAACAAAGAATTAAAAACTATTTTCTAGTTGTTAGACAAAAAGGAACCTCCTAATAAATTTCAAATATTTCTAAACTTTTTTTATATTGAATGGAATTAATAAATGCATAAGCATATAAAAAATCCCCTTTCTATCATACTCATTCACAAAATTATAAGACGATATAATCATAAAAAAGGTTTGTGCTATTTAATTTATAAATACACCAAATTTTTATGTGCCTAGTTTCACCCATGCCAAAATTCTACGATGATTGTTATGCAACAGATCTTATTCCTATAATCTAAAGGCTGCAAAATAATCGAGAACCTATAATAATAATATAATTAATTTTATAAAAAAAAGTTGTGAAATTCAAGTTCAAAAATATAAAACTGCTGCTTTAAACAATATTATAGTGAATATCTTAATTATAGTTAAAAAAGTTTGGTTAAAGTTTAAGGATTTGAAAACATATTTTAAAAATGGAACTTTACAGTTGGTTTTACACAATATTTTTGCAATTAAAATAGTTCACAGATATTGGCTCTTCAGAATATAAAGTTACTGCATCGTAATTCGAAATAAATCTACTTGAAAATTACTGTCCTTACGTATCTTATTTACTGTGCAATAAAAATGTTCAAATTACTTGAAATAATGTGCAAATTAAATTTTCAAAACAACAATTCAGCATTTATATTATAATGAATTTAAATCTCACAATACCTGTAAAGCATGTTTCTAATATAAAATGTTCTTGTTTGAAAATTATTAAATAATGAATATATGAGATTCTTTTGAAAAATGTATGCTGTGCATCAAATAAACTGTAGTATAAGCATCAAATAAAAATAAAATATTGTATTGTAAAACAATAAAAAGCTAATACATATTTTTAACATGCATACAATGAATAATTTCAAGCATAGCTCAACAGAAATTTTTTATGCTACATATTTGCATTATTTTAAAACAATGAAAATATTTTTCATCAAAATAGTTTACATAATCAATATGCTTTTTTAAGGGGATCAATCAGTAATTCAATTGAAATTTATTCAAAAATGATGCTGCTAACTTTTAAGCAGAATAATAAACCTTTCCTTGATCACATATATATATATATATGCATTCTTGACTAATAAGTGGTAAAAAGAGGCTTGAACACACCGCATAAGATGCAAGGTCTCATAAAAATGAAACTATGCGTAAAGTGTATTTATTAATTGAAATACTGGAATGATTAAAAAATGGCTCTCAGGTTCTTTTAAATGTAGTAAAATGGCTGTAAGCATTCTAATGGAACACCTTCACAAAATGATATTAATGCACTTAAACAAACTTAAGAAAATGGCTTCAAATGTTCAAGCTGTATCTCAAGAGCTATCCGTTCCTCCATGATTTCTAATAATTCTTGATTCAGTTCATTATTAAGTCGGGTCAGCATCATGTGTCTTTCACGATGTGCCTGTATTGCAGCTAAAAGCTCTCTTTTTTCTCGGGGAACAGACCTGAAAAAACAACATTTTAGTATTCTATTACTTTTTGTATTTTCACTTTCCCACAACAATAACGGATTTTTATGCAATGGAGGATTCATAAATTTAAAAAATAATATTTTTCTGTAAAAAAGAACTAAATAAAAAATTAAATTTTTGTCAGGGGGTAAGAAAAATAACTGTTGTAAAAAGTTAGACCTCAGTATGCTATTCTGAACCTCTAACATAATTTATCAATTTTTAGTAAATTTTCTACAGTTGATAAATTATTTAATCATTAAATGTGAAATACTTTAAAATTCTGACACTAAGATATTTTTACAGATTACGAAATTAATCCTTTGCCGTCTTAAAGATACCCCCTATAAATGGACTAATAGCAGTCTAATAGCTTTTCAAAAATGAAAATATGCATTAATTTCTAGGCCTATTTTAACTAACTACTTTAACCCTAAATATCCTTCTCATGTATTTTTTGATACCTCTAAAGGAGCCGTTGGTGCTGTTTTAAAACAAGAATATCCTGATGGTAGTTAACATCCAATTGCTTTTCATTTTAGAAAATTAAGGTCTTACGAACAAAATTATGCAATTACTGAGCTGAATGTTTATCTGTTATTGATGCAATTAATAAATTTTATTATTATTTACACGGTAATCATTTTACTGTACATACTGATCATGCTGCTTTAGTCTGGATTAAAAATATAAAACATCCTACAGGTCGTTTATTTAGATGGTGTTTAAAATTATCTATGTATGATTTTGATATAAAGTATAACAAAGGATCCACTAATGTTGAAGCTGACATGCTTTCTAGAAATCCCATTTGTCAGCATTTAAGATTGCAAGTTAATTTATTATCATTGGAAGAAATAAAAGAATATCAAAGTTTAGATAATGTTTGTAATCCTAAATATAAGGAAATGAATGACGTTTTATAACTATTAAAAAACAAGGACTGTATAAAATTGTAATTTCCATGTCTCTTCATATTAAATTACTTGAAAAAGCACATCTAGAATTTGGTCATATTGGCCTGTCCTCTATGCTAAATTTATTGTCTCCTCAATATTACTAGCCAGGAATTGTTCAAGATGTTAGAAATTATTGCAAGCATTGTGAAGTATGTCAGTTTAATAAAAAAAGTAAACAAAAGAAAATTGGTTTAATGCAAAATTTACCATCAGTTAGTGAACCTTTTGAAATACCGCATTTACGCGAATCTAATGCGCATCGTTTTTGGCCAAATGCAGTATTTTAAAATTGGGGTGCACATTAGATTCGAGTGCAAAGTTCGCCAATGACGTCAGCAGTTCGCTGATGGCGTCAACCAAATTTAAATCGTAACAATGAATTACTGTATTTCTCGACTACATTTACCGTTGACACATTATTGCATAGAGGATACAAGCTGCAGAGTACGTAGTCACGAAATGGAGGGCAAACAGAGAAGAATGTCATATGACGCTACTTTCAAACATAAAGTAATTCTTTGTGCTTAAAATAATGGCAATAGAAAGGCAGAGAGAGAGAGAGTTCAACGTAGCTGAGAGCAATGTTCGCTTGTGGCGGCAACAGAAATTGGCACTGTTTGCAACTAAAGCTAGTAGAAAGAAATTCACTGGCCCTCGCAAAGGAAGACACCCTAAAATTGAAGAAAAAGTTTTGGAATTTGTATGTGAAAGGAGGAAGAATGGACAACCTGTGACTAGTAACACCATGAGAAATAAAGCAAAAGAGGAGGCTGAAGTTCTTGGAATACCGAAACAAGAGTTTAAGGCTAGCCGTGGATGGGTGGATTGGTTTATGAAGCGGATGGGCTTATCTCTAAGACGCCGTACAACAATATGCCAAAAGCTTCTTGCAGATTTTGGGGGAAAACTACTAACATTTGAGCAGTATGTCATCACACTTCGGAAGAAAAAGAATTTTTCAAATTGGCAACTCTGACGAGACGTCAATTTGTTTGGTATGCCTCGTAACTACACCATTACGGAGAAGGGGACTGAGGAAGTTATCATCAAAACTTCGGGATGTGAAAAACAACGCGTAACTGTGATGCTAGCAATAACAGCAGACGGGTGCCCTTTCTTAATCTTCAAACGGAAAACATGCCCTAAAACCCATAAGAATCAAAAGCTGTTCCCAGATGATTCGAAACTAAGAGAAGGGGTGGATGACGGAATCATTAACGCTTGATTGGCTCCGAAATGTATGGGAATGCCGTCCCGGTTGGCTCTCCAATCCACCATCAATGCTTTGTCTGGACGCATTTCGTGATCATCTCACCGACGATGTAAAAAAAGAAGATGCACAGCCTTAGGCAGTGATTTTGTTATCATTCCTGGAGGGATGACGTCTATGTTACAACCCCTGGATGTTAGTATAAATAAACCTTTTAAGGGGTACGTTCAGGCGGAGTACGAAAAATGCTTTTGTGAGCCAAATCGTGAATTGACCCAGACAGGAAAAATTAAGCGTGCTGCACCGCACATTGTAGCAGACTGAGTTTCTGCTGCCTGAAAAAGCATCGAAGCACCAAAGATTGTAAAATCTTTCAAGAAATGCTGCATTTCAAATTCACTGAATGGCAGTGAAGATGACGTGCTCTAGAATGGCGGAGGATGACGATGATGATGATGAGGAAAGAAGAAATGAATCTGCACCTGACGAAAAGAGCTGCGAGGATTCCAGTGATGAAAACAGTGAATAAAGACGTTTACTACTAATCACTAATTGTAGAAACTGTTAGCTAGATAGAAATGTTACGATTTATTTCATGTTCATATTTTACGATAGATAACGTATATACGGTAGTGGTAATTAACAATGATTGTTTCACATAACAATTGCCCACTAATAGGTTAATTCTATGTTCTGCTACTTTATGTATAAATCCATTGTTGTATAAAATATGGTATCTAAATTTAAATAATATCATCATACCATTAATTGATAGTTTATATACAAATCCATTGTTGTATAAAATAAGATTCAATAAATTCCTCATATCATTGATGCGCATTACATTCGCCGACAAACAATTTTTTTATTATTTAAAGTTTTAAAATGGGGATACGCATTAGATTCGCATAAATACGGTATTATCTATTGATACTGTTGGAGATTTAAATTATTATAATTCTACTAAAAAGTATATTCATATAATTATTGATCATGCCACCAGATATATTTGGACTTTTGCTTACATAAATTGCTTATAACAAATTTTTCAAATTCAGGTACTTAAGAAAATTTTAAGTGATAGGAATGCTGTTTTTGCATCTTCAAAATTTAAACACTTTTTAAGGAATCATAATGTAAAACAATTATTGACTACAGCAAATGGACACCAAACTAATGGTAAAATTGAATGTGTTAATCAAACGATTATAACTAGATTAAAATGTAAAATAAATTCTTATCAAGGTAATATTGCTTTGACAAAATTACTACTCTAAGTGACTGAAGAATATAATAATATCCCTCCATTCTGTAACAAAATTCCCACCATCATACTTAATGTATGGAAAATTACCTTATGATTCCTTAATCCAAAATCAAGAATTATAAACCTAATCCTCTAACTAAAAAGAAATCAGAAATTGTTCATTCAACTAGACTCAGACCTTTTAATCCAGCAAGTGAATTTCAATTAACTGTTAGAAATAGTAGAATTCCTATCTTTGTTCAAAATTAATTTTAATTTTTCAAATTTCTTTCCTGATTATGACTTTTAATATCTGATCTAGACTTAAACACTAACTATGACATGACCTTTTATATTTTTCACATAATTTTGAGTCAGCTATGGTCACGAAACTGGCTTGGCTTTTTATATACTTTTTCATACCAGCCACGATCCTCTGACCATAGTTTAGCACAGAAATGCTACCCCCCACATGTAAACACATATTTTCCCCATAAATTTAGATTATTTTGTAACAATTTTTTTTTTCCTTCCTTCTTGTTGTAAGGTAAAATTCATTTCTTGTTTCTAAATTTCTAAAAAACCCTTTGATACAATGTACAATGACAAAAACCAGTTACCTTTAATTAGGCAATGGAGGTTTTTTGATATTTTGTACCTAGCAACCCCCAACCATCAGCAAGCTGCTCTGTTGGCGAGAACATGCCAAAAATTTTGATTCAAAGTGTTAATGTCTTATTGTATCATATCATTATTTATATTGAATTATATCGTAATGTTTTGTATTGAATTTTAAAATTATTTTCAAATATGATGAAAATAAGCTGGACTTACTGGCCTCAAGACTTTAAAAAATATTTCATTCCATTTCAACTATTTTTATGAAAGTACTGTGGACATTTTAAGAAAAATTGAGGACTTTTATGCTTATAATTTATTTATTATTATTATTCCATATAAAATTTAGTTATATGTTTATTTATAAATCATTGTAAATTTGTATACTTCAAAAACTTTACACTTATATGAGAAAAGATCATGATTTATGATAGGACATAGTTAAAGCTTGTAAGCTATGTCCTGGATGTTTCTTCATGTCTTTCCTCATACTTCCTGCTTCACTAATCTACTAATACTTTGCTCACCTGGCCTTTTGTTTTGAAAGCAGGGGCGAAAGATGTAAAATATAAAAAAATACGATGGCTTTGCTCTATGCAAACACGCAACCTCTAAGTAACTTTTCATAATTTAGGATCTTCCCCCTTGACTAGTACCTTCCAAAATTCTCTAGTCTGTTACATAACCCACTTGTATAAATAACAAGCTCATGCCATTTTGCGGTGCAGAAGACTGCTTCCTAATCTCGCTGCTACAAGACTCCGCGCTGCATTGTCCACCTTTTCTCCCTTTGTTAGAATTAATTATGACGCATAAAGTTTAAATTCAATCATACTTAGTTAAAATCACTATGGATCTGCAATTTAAAGAGTGTTATCTAAAAGGAAAATGATCTGCTAATTGGAGTAAATAAAAATGGGCAATTAAAAACTAAATCAATTTGTGTCATCTTTGGATATCCTCTTTACTACTCTGTGAACATGCACACAACAATTATGAGACTTTTACATTTTTTTTTAATGCTCTCAACAGAGAATTTCACTTTGTTCAGATATAATGATTTCCTTTTTTATTTATTACTGTTATTATTTTACATGTTTATGGATTCTGCCAATGCTTTGTGAGTCTTCTAAAAATAACTTTCTTTTCTCCCGAGTGAAGAACAGATACTGTTAACCACAGAATAATTAAAAATTTTTTATATTTAACAGAAACTGATTTCTGTTTGCAGTGTGTCACATTTTAAAAATGAACTTTTATAATGGCCACATAAACTAAAATTTTTCAATAAGAAATTTTTTAATTTGGAAATATGCCATAATGTTGTATTATACAGACACATTTTTTTTTTTTGCAATAAATCTAATAGATTCATGATGTAACACTAAAGTTCATATTGCTATTGTAAAACATAAATTTTTCCAACAATTACACATTGAACTCAATATAATGGGAAATTGAATTAATTCTTGCAGTTTGTTGGACAGAAAACAAATGTTTATTTTTATAGAACGATAAGATATTTACTGAAAGTAGTGTTCCTCGGCAGCTACAATCTTTTCCCACTTTTCGGGTAACAAATAGATTCCATGATAAAAAAAATTCACATTCTTTTAGGGTGATTCACTTTCAGTTTCTGAAATCGTTAAAAACATGTGTTGTTCAGAAAGGCCATGCTGCATGGAGCAAAACAAATGTTAATCAGAAGAAGCGATGTCTGGTGAATATGGCGGATGGGGTCCTTTGAAAGGGATGCTTGACGGAAAGACACATCTTCGAAATCTTTTCAAGGCTTTTTTCACTCGGTTTGCAACAAATGGTTTGGCATTATCATGAAGCAGAACTACTTCATTGTGTCTCTGAGCATACTGCACGATTCAGATTGAGTAATTGTGCTTCGTAGAATTTAGCATTCAAAGTTTGATCTGGTTGCAGCAACTCATAGTTCACATCAACTTGACCCCACCAAATGCATAGCCTAATCTTCTTGCCATGAATATCCAGTTGAAGTTGATGATTCACCCTGATATGATTTCATGCAAAAATGACTTCAATTTTATTTTTGTCTTTGAAGCAATACTTTATAAATGGTAAAGCATTTCACATCTCTTTTTGTCAATTCCCGAGGTACTCGGTTTCAGGTTCAGAAATTTTTGAATCATTCCCATTGGTTTTCAACACTTATTTAACAGTTGATGCATTCACATTTAGTGTTTGAGACAACTACCTAAGTGTCCAAGACGAATCTTCTGTCAGTGATGTCTGTCAGTCTAAATGCCCATCATCAAACTTTTTCGGTTACCAGGATGCATTTCATCCCTTACCTCAAAATCGTTGTCTTTGAATCGTCAAAACCAATTTCTGCACATTGTTTCTGATAAAAGACATTCTTCATACACTTCCACTAGCTAACAATGATTTTCTCCAGAAGATTTCTCGAGATAAAAGCAGAAGAGTAATACTTCTTGCAAATGCTGTTTCGTAGGTATGAAACCTGACATATTCAAGGCACTAAATAGGCATGCTTTTTTCCACTCTATTCGAAAATCACATACAGAACTGAAAGCCTAACATTTTTACCATTAAATACTTCTTGTTTCACTGTCCACTATGCTGCACTTGTACAGCTACTGTCCTCTCTGCATCAACAGTAAGAATTAATTCAAGCTCAAAATAATGAGGCAATATAAATATTTTAAAAGCAAAAATTCATTAAACTGCTTATTTTAAAGTAGTACAGACAAAAGTCGTTAATTCGGACCTCAAAGCTACAAACTTTCTGCGCATGCGTCCCTAAGACCTTTACGGCTGCCAATATGCGTGTGCACACGCGCAAAATATGTTTACGAATGCGTGTTTAATGTATAACGGACGGTATAAGCTAAGCTAAAATTATCTAATTCAGTTAATGTTGCAGATTGCGTTGTTCCTTAATCTTCGAATTGGATATGGCTTATTATCTTTTGCAGACTGTTAGAGCAATTTTATAAAAGTAAGCTTGAACTTTCGATTATGTCAAATAGAATTTCTGATATATGTTTACTAATATGTAAAGGATCTACAAAGCAAAAGCATGTTTCGAAGTCCATTAAACAAAAAGTGGAATTGCTGCAAAAAATGGATAAAGGCATATCCTTTGTTTATCTAACCATTCCGAAATCTGTTTATAAATTTCACGCTGCTCTGAGGCGGAGGGGGGGGGGCACCTCGGCGCGCAATGAATTGGAAGTTGAACTGTCAGCACTGTCCTTATCTTCAGAGCAGATGTTTTTATTTTATTTGGCTTATAATTCCTTACTAAATGTGGTATTTCATCTCGATGCACTCCGTCTTTGATATGATTTAAATCAAATTCCTCCTCATTATAATTCGCTTCCGATAGCGAAGAAAGTAACAGAGGTTATTGAAAAAGAAAAAATTTCGATTGACAAATTAGTCGGTATTCTCGACACAGCAATTATAGGACTTGAACAGCGGAACTTTGTAACTGAACAAGAAATTATGTCTGTTTATAGAATTATAGAGAATGTATTATCACATAAAAAACGAAGCAACTTACACAACTTACATTGAAAGACATGTTTAATAAAGTAAACAAATAAATATTAAGCTTTTTTTTTTTTTTTTTTTTTTTTTTTGTAAATTTTGATACTCTTTAGATCATAATTGTTCTTTATTTCATAAATTACGGTTTCATATTTTTAATTTTATAATTTCTGCATGCCATCTTACCAGATTTAAACTGATGATCTACAATCTGGAAAAATCGATAATCCGGAATCGCCGAAGTCCCGACGACTTTGGAGTGTATTAAAAGCAGTTAGAAAACGATAATATACCTCTAATGAGTTAGCTAATAAAAATATTTATAAAAGTTATTTTTTAATGTTTTCTTTTTGGCATTTAGGAAATTACATTTTACTCCCAGTAATAAAAATACAATTACACATTCCCAAAACGAAACATGTCTATTGAGAATGATAATTTTCAAATTTGATTTCTCATTACATAATAAACCTAATTATTTGACCTAGGCAGACAAAGGATTGTTTAATAAGCATTCACAATTCAGTTTTAATATCTCACTGGGAAAAAAATTAAAAACCTCGCAACAAACTAGGCATGTCTTTTTTCAACTTTGGAAAGTGGAACTATATTATTACATTATTTCTTTTATTGTTACTTTAGTTTCAATATATGTTTTCCATGATTTAATATTAAACCTCATGACTGGCTTTATCCGGTCATGAAATTTTTTGTCACTTGGTATAGCTTAAAATTTATGTTATTTTGCTTTCTTACTTTCTTTAAGATTTCTTGAGATAAAAGCAGAAGAGTACTTGAAGATACCTCACGCAAATGCTGTTTTGTAGGTATGAAACCTAACATGTTCAAGACACTAAATAGGCATGCTCTTTTCACTCTACTCAAAAGTCTCATACAGATCTGAAAAAGCCTAATTTTTTTTTAAAAACTTCTCCGATAAAAATTCAAGTCGTGACTGCTGTTATGCTTCATGCCATTTCAGTTCAAAATGTGTTTCACAGAAATGCTTTACTTATGTAAATCAGAAAAATCTTATCACCAGTAAAAAAATACACTTGCAATGAAACTTTATTAATCCATTAAATTATCTTTGGATGCTTTAATTTCCCATACATCATCACTTTACTCTAAATCTGTAATTTTTTTCAAACTTACAGCGGTTCATTTCATTCATTTATTTAACATCATTAATTCCTACATAAATATAGAATAAAACACAGTACTAACATATAGTTTTCCTGTATGTGCTCATATTTATTAGTCGTAATCCATAAAATTATAAATATAAACTGAAATTAATTTAACTTGTGGACTATACAAATATGTTTCAGATTTACATGTACTGATACAGCAAAAATATTTTTACAATGAATCCTCATTTCATTAGGACATTAAGGTGGAAGACAAGAAATCTTTTACTCTAGTTTGAAATAAAATTCTATACTCCAAAACTTTAATTTATGAGTACTGATAATTACTTACGTGATACTGGCAGCTTGTATAGCTAAAGGAGGAGGTGCTGATGGATGCCGCTTTCTATCACATGAAGCTTCATCAGGCTGGCTAATATCTACTAATAATGCTGTACTGTCATCTGTGGCAACAGGTGTTGACACCTAACAGAGGTATGAATTATTAGCTACTTTCGCACAAATAAAAGATGTTTAAACACACATTTTAAAAAACTATACATTGATACACACAAAAGGTTTCTTATAAAAAGATTTAAAATTTGGGAAACTTTAACCTTAGCTGGATGTTTGTTATATAGAAAAGATGCGATATTTTTCCCAAATTTATATTTTGTGGGAAATTGGGTGATCCTTACTTCAGGAAACAAAATTATTCTATGCTGTTAGTAAAAGATACATAATTCAACCAGATATAAAATAAATAAAGAAAAAGAAAGGAAAATACTATTGCCTCCCATAAAGGGAGAAAATTTGATTTTTTTTTTTTCCAATTTCCCCCTATGCAAAATTTTTTGCATTACGAAAAAGTGAATGAGATTTCAAATCACTTAGAGCATAAGACATTTGTGAAATGAAGAATTCATTAACCAGAGAAAATTTCTGGATAGTTTTAACAGAATTAAAATTAATACGAATAGTTAATAGATCAGATATCATTATCTATTATCACATATCATTATTTTTACTTTCTGATGTAAGACTGTTCTTCTTAAATGTGAAATTTGAATCTTGGTTTAGTGGTATATGTTAAATAGTACTGATAAAGATTATAATTAATTCTCCCAGAATTAATTACAAATTAAGTCAAGATAATAACTTGAAGTTTAGATTTATGTATAATCTAAGAATTTTTTCAAAAAATGGAATGACAATGAAATTACCTTGATTGTTTTTAAAGGTAAAATGCTTTTCATAATGATAAGGGCACTTTTATAAGTCTTAGCTACATGAATGACATTTCTATCAAAAATTAAAAAACTATGTTTATTTTTCGGCAAAATCAATACATAGCTAATTTTTTTTTCTTTATTTTGAGATTTGAATTAGTACATTTTCTTCCACTAAAAAAGAAAATTAATATGAAACAACAGAAAGAATGTGATCACAATACTAACCTACAAACTCCTAAAATTCAAGTACAGTCTTTCAATAAGCAAAGATTATGGTGTAAAAAAATTTACAGAAGAAAGGGAAAAAATTC
The DNA here is from genome assembly GCF_044657685.1 of Stegodyphus dumicola. Classification (NCBI taxonomy): domain Eukaryota; kingdom Metazoa; phylum Arthropoda; class Arachnida; order Araneae; family Eresidae; genus Stegodyphus; species Stegodyphus dumicola. The sequence goes on along the minus strand of NC_140769.1, from coordinate 220,097,422 downwards.
AGGCCTTTAATTACTTTTGATAACTATGCCCCTCAAACTCATAATTCATTACTGTGTTTAGAGAAATTACCCTTAATTAGTGACAAACCTTATGTAATTATGACAGTTTTAATCTGCAGTTAAGAACAAAATGAATTTTGACTGAAATTTTGAAGCACATTAACAAAATATCCCCTCTGCTACATCTACATGACTAACAGTAGCTACAATTAAGTGATGACATTCCTATACAATAGTAATAACAACATTTTCAAGTCTAGATAAAAACTAACTGTGTCACACTAACATTTAAGAATAAATCAGTGAATAAATAATGTCAGTAAGAAAATACACTGATATCTGAACTAAAAATTTAATAATTTAAGGACATTTTTGGCTTAAGTTCTCATATATGAAAAACTGATAAATGAAGAGAATGATGACAAAACAGATGACGGAATATTTCAATAATTTCATACTTATGACTGAATGTAGGAGAAAAATGGATTCTAAAAGTAAATAACATGTGAAATCTGATCATTTTTACATTGGAAAAGATGGTATCACCCAGTAGAATAAAGTATAAAACTACCAAGAAAAACTGAAGAAACCATAAATGTATTTTATCCCATTCATTTAAGAGCAACTTTTTGTTATTAAATTATAATTGTCAACAGTTATCAATTGTTAAATATTTATACTAAAGCAATTTACTACCCACAATTTTTAAGAAGAATAAGATATTTGCTTACCTAAATTATCAAAAATTAAAAAAGGATTCATATGTTGTTTCCAAACATTTAAAAAAAATCATCTCATGTAACTATGCGAGATTAACGGGTTACCACTCACAGAAGCCAAATATACTTCATATTGTTACGAAATGAACAGGCACGGCGAGATAGCTGTTTAGGGTTGCCATAAAATGGCAAGGGAAGGCAGGGTTGCTACATTCAGCAAGAAATGACCTATTTGGCGATATGTCATGGACAGATGGAGAACCTTCTGGAACGAATTCTTAACGGTTTAGCCCAGAATGTTCTTGAACACAAGCCGAAAACTACATAAACCCTGTTGGTCCGCAACGAGAGTGTGAGCCTTGTCTAGTGAGCTAAAAGTCAGTATCGAGTTAGCGAGCCGTGTGGAGTCGACTGAGTTGACAGCCGGGCAGCGAGTGCCGAGTGCAGCGAAAGAATCTCATAGTGTATTGTGGTTAGTGCATCATTGTGAGAGTGTCTTGAGCTCCGGGAATGATTGAACCGAAGAGTCGGGAGCTGTGCTCTGTGTGTCTCGAGTGCATTGCGAGTTGTAGCGGGGTGAGTCTCGAGAGTATGTGGAGTTCCGAGAACGACCAAGCAGAATCGGGAGTTGTACTCTAGTGCTCTGCAGTGAAGTTGTCTCCACCGTGATAGCCTGATAACCTGGCGGCTGTGTCGCTGATCGTGTCAGCATGTTTATAGTATTTCATCAACGACTGTAAAAACGTGTTTTGGAGCTGTCCTGACAATACTAGCCAATAAAGTATATTTCGATAATTCATCAAGTGTTGTCGTTATTCACTCCAAATCTACGAACGTGAAGGAAGGAAATAATGCAACAACTGGTGTCAGAAGTGGGATTTGCTAGTTAATGCCAGTGACCTGCCTGCAAAGGAAAGCCATGACGGAAGAAACAAAGACTTTAATGGACTTCTTAGCCGAGATCATAGCCGGACAGGAGGAGTTGAAAGCCAGATGTGCTGAGATAAAGGACGGATATGCTGAGATAAAAGCTGGATATGAAGAGATGACAGCTGATATGAAAGCTGGACAAGAAGAAATAAATGTCGGCCAAGAAAAGGTGCGAGAACAACTACGACAGGTGAAAGTGGAGCTTACAGAAGAAACTGGAGCCATAAAAGATGATGTGGAAGTGAGAGAAGTGGCTTCTGAAGAATCAAAGGATGAAGAAATGAAGGAAGTAACTAACAAACTGCCTGAGAAAGATCTAGAAATGATAGATGAAGCATTAACGGGATTAACGAAAAAGAACAAAACCACGAAGAAATAAAAGACAGGAAAGAAGCTTCTGATTCTCAAGTGCCTGAAGTGGACGTGAAAGAAAGTTAAAATGCGACTGTTAAGTTCTTCGAAACTGATGGTGAAGTTATGAAAACGAAGTCAGCAAGTGTTGAACCATCTGAAAGTTCATGTAATACTGAGATTGAAGAAGCTGATGTACAGCTGAAGCAGTGTGCTCCAGTATTGCAAGAAAATTCACGCACATCACAAACTATGTGCGCGTCTAATAGTGCTGATTGTGCAGATAAGGACTTGATTCTAAACCTCGATACTTATGTTTGTGAAGCATTGGGTTCCGTTCATGACTCTGATGCAGAATTTTAAGCTGGTTCCCAGGAAACGAAGGAAAATAAGCATGTGCCATCTGCTAAAAATACTGAGGTGAATTGTAAACGTGATTCAAATAAACCACATAGTGGTGAAAGAATTGTTTTAAATCTCCCAATGGATGAAAAGTCTGAAAGGATTGAATGTTCAGACTGTGACATGAAAAACAGAAATGCATCTGAGGACTGCAGTGGCAAAGTATTTGACCCGTGTATAAAAAATGAAAAGACTGAGACTGAAATACATTCAGAACTTTAATTTGTATAATTTAAAATTGTTATAACTTGAACATAGTGTAAATATTTGTTTCTTTAGTTATGTTATCTGTATGTTTTAAAACGTTTTGATTGTATCGAATTTGGCTTCTGACCAAGGACTGTACTGCCTGGGATGTGCAGTCCTTGAAAGGGGGCAGTGTTACGAAATGAACAGGCGCAGTGAGATAGCTTCCCCGCAAAGCAGTTTTAGGGTTGCCATAAAATGGCAAGGGAAGGCAGGGTGGCCACTTTTGACAACAAAATTGGCGATATGACATGGACGGACCGAGAACCTTCTGGAACGAATTCTTACCAATTTAGCCCAGAATGTTCTCGAACACTATATAAACCATGCTGGTCTGCAGTCAGTGTGTGTGCCTCGCATAGAGTGCGAAATAGTTAGTATCGAGTTGATGTCTCATCTAGCGAGTCAATCAAGTTGAGAGCCTGGCAGCGAGTGCCGAGTGCACCGAAAGAGTCTCGTAGTGTATCGTGGTTAATGCATCGCCGAGAGAGCATGTTGAGCTCCGGGAAGGACTGACAGTGTGAAAGCTGTGTCGCTGATTGTTCCAGCGTGTTTATTGTAGATCTTCAACAATTGTAAAAGTGCTTTGGAGCTGTCCTGATTAATATTGGTAAATAAAGTGTGCTTCGATACTTCATCAAGTGTCGTTGTTATTCACTCCAAATTCACACAAACCCTGTACGAACGCAACAATATGTTTATGTTCACCTCTTTGTCGAAGGGGCTGGAAATCAATCTCAACACAATAAATTTCATAAATATTTTACTTGCTCCAATGTACAAACTGCAAATACAACATAATATTATACCTTTAGAACAGAGTTATAAAAATAATCATGTGTTGCCCCATTTCTGAAATAAAATCATACAAAACTTAGTTTATTTAAAAGTGGAAATAAGTTATTTTTAGTGTTTTATGAATAACAGCAGCACCCTCTTTAGGCAAACACAATGAATGTTACAACAGTTTATTTTATTATAAACAGTAACATTAAAAAAATCATTTAGAAAAAATTCAGATTTTATTTAAGGAAAAACATTACTAACAGCATTCCTGTTAGTAATGTGAGCTCTTGTAGCTTAAGTAAGATAAGAAATTATGACCTCTACTTCTGGGAGAAATGCAGCTTTACTTTTTTTTTTTTTTTCTAAACAGAACTAATTGAACAATTACAAAAAATAAAGTTGATTACAAATATTTCTTAGTAATGAATTAATACATATGTTGCCAATGTATTCATATATCAGTTATCTATTTTAACTTAAATACTCAATATATCACTTTCGGGTTTCATAAACACATAGAACAAAATGAAAGTAGGTATTGAAAATGATATAAATTACCTGTTCTAAGAGAAAATTTCCACTATCTGCAGGATTCACACGAAGACCTAAAATTAATATTTATATTTATACAAAGAAAACCTAACAAATGAAGAGTTATAAAAGTGATTTAGACAACAAACATTTATTAGAAATTTAAAAGAAATAAACCTTTGAGCTTCCCTTGGGGGAGGGGAAGTTTAAAGTCAGTAACATTTAAAAAATTATTATTTAAAGAAATTTTCAATAAATATTACAGCAATAAGAAAAAAAAAAAAAAACATTTTTTTGGAAGTCTTAAAATAATAATAAAGATGTTTTAGATCTACCTGTTCAAAAGGAAGTTCTATAAAAAGAAATTTTGAGGACATCAAGAATTAACACAGTTTCTGACATGGTTACTAATAAAAAACTTTTAATGAAATATTATTTTAATTTGGAATCATCAACCATAGTTTTAAAGACCCTTCTGTCATGTGGATGAGCTGTGGGGTAAAAATGAAGATAATGATTAAGAAAGTTGGAACAACTTTAGTTTTGGAGTTATCATCCATAAACTGCAAAACAAACATCTAGCAACCACTGCAATTGCAATATTGAACATTCTATGATAGCCATCAGAATGAAAAAGTAAAAAAAAAAAAAAAAAAAAAAAAAAAAAAGTGGTACTGCTCCTGGTTTTCCACAGCAGAAAAAAATTTCATGATGAGTTTTCAGAAAATTGAATTGATGGAAGTAATTAATGGCTGTTACATGCTTTGGGTGATGAAGTCTACATTACCTTGCTCTGTAAGCACATACAGTGGCAAAATATGATAGTAGAAATTCCACTGTATCCACGAAAAGTAAAAATGTAATGATGATTCACTTTTTTTACATGACTGTAGTTATGAAACTGTCATAAGTCAAAATTACACTATACTGTTTTGAAACAGGATTATCTCTAGCACGGAATCAAATTTAGGATCTTGGAACACTTGATGGAAAATGCAACATCAACCATAATGCTTTTCACCGAAATAAATTTCTCAACTTGTGAAGATAATTGGGTGATAAGCTGTAACTTCCAGTGTAAACAACCTTCCAATTCTCCAGACTTGACACCCTACAGTTTTGGGCTATGGCATTCCTATATCAACAACTCTACAGAAATGGTATTTTAGTCATATTTCTGCAAAAAAAATAAATATATGAATCTCAGGCGGTTCATAATATTGTAGCTTTTCTTCAGACAATACCCAAAAAATAAGAGCTGCCACATGGAATATTTACTACAATACAGAATTTCAAGTTGTAAATCTATTGTTACACAGAAGAAAAAAACTAACTAAAAATGCATATATTGTTACAAATTTTGTATTTAGATAGGTAATTTTAGTAGAATTATTATTAAAATTGTTGTATTTTTCTGAGTAATGTAGTGCAAGACAAATTTTAAGAGAAAGCTATAGCAGAAAAATAAGAATACAGGGGCACATGCATTTAACCCTGAGTAAATGGGATTGAAATTGAATAAATGTTATTGACCACTGTGTTAGTTGTAACCGTAATTCCTTCCTCGTATTGCTCTCCAGTAATTTCGAGAAGCAGAAAGTACTAGAAATATCTTGTAGATGGTTGAAAACTATTTAAAGCAGAGCAAAGAGCATCTCCTCTCAGTTGTTTAGTTACTACTGAAGTGAATTGTTTAGTTCAGCCTGAACTGAGATATCCAAGTCAGCTTTCTCTTTGGATGTGCTTTAAATTGAGTTGTATTTAATGTTCTTAGTAGTTTGAAGTGTAACTACTGATTATATTATGTGATACCATGAACATGTGTCTGAATATTTCTGGGGAGAATTCCAGAGTCCTCAAATAATTCTCCTGTTAAAAAAAATTCATTTTTATTAACGTATTATCCAACTTGTGCATTCAATCTATTACGAACTTGTATGCATGCAACAATTTGTGATGTCAAGAGTGGGGTTAAATGCTAATGACAAGAGCGATGGAGGAGCAATTAAGACAGCTGCTGGCAGCCTTTGCAGCGTAAAATGAAGAGATGAAAACGAGTCAAGAATTGGTTAAAAAATAGATGAAAGCAGGTCAAAAGGAAATGAAAATAGAAAGCAAATTTGAGGCTATGGAAGGAAGTAAAGATGTTGTTGAAAATACACTGAAGAAAGAGTTTCTGATGTCCAACAACAAATAAATGACAGGGTTTCTGTGTTCGCCAAAGAAGTTGATATCCCGACGAAATTGTTACCAATGGCAGGGAGCAATATGGATGGTTTTAAATTTTTGTCCGTCTCTGAAGCTATCCACATATGATGGGAAGGTTTTTTGGCAAGCATATAAGACACAATTTTCTATAGTGGCGAAGGCGAAAGAATGGGATTCTCAAGCTAAGGCTTGTCATCTCGCCACTTCTCACAAAGCAGATGCAGTGGATATCCTTCAGTCTCTTTGTGAAAGCCAAAGGCTAGATTTCGAAGCTCTATCCAGCACATTGGAGCTGAACTTTGGGAACAAGTGTTTAAAGGTTTATAGCAGGCTTCAATACAAATCCCGTCCACAGAAGTTCACGAATGTTAAAAGGTTGTCTCATCTCGCCTTTTTCGAATACCCAACAGACACGAGGGAAAACTTGTCCCTGCAGTACTTCATCCACAGCATGGCATCCAGGATCCTGAAATGCAGAAGCTCTATGAATGGCAGATGTCAACGATTTAACAAGCACTCTGGTGTAAGCCATAAAATTTGAGGCAGTCCAGCAACCAACTTGTAGAGACCGCCACTCAATCAGAGCTGGTCAAGTCCAGGAGCCACGGTGGATCAAGTGACTGCTATCTAGATAATTTAACTAGACAAGTGAATGCTTTGATATGGAATAGGAGTGAGAAGAAACGGACTCAAAAGTGTTGGAAATGTGGTGCTGAAGGCCAAGTAGGAAGGAACTGCAGAACAACCCAGGGCATGGAAAATAAAACAGACAAGTCAGTGCCTCGAGACAGAATGTGAGTTACAAGAAACCTAAAGTGAGGAAACTGTGGTGCTGAGGGCCACGTACGAAGGAACTGCAGAGCATCCTAGGGCACAGAAAATAATACCATTACCCAGCAACAGCGGAGGAAACAAATTAACGGCCATATTGCACAGTGGAGTCTGAAGGATAATGAGAAGCCTAATTTTAAAGTGCTTCTGATTTCTGCAGTGAGTAGCAGCAATAATGGATTCTTCATCATGGGATATATCAATGGAGTTCCTTGCAATATGCTTATCAATAAAGGTGCGAATGTTACTATCAATTTGGAAATATTTCGTTCAACAGTTTAAAGATGAACTCATTTGCATGCCATCCTGTGATACTGATCAAATCAAAAGAGATGGGAAGTTAAAATAAACATCAAGTTTGGAAGTGTCACCTACAATCAAATGGCATATGTCGCAGATATTACAGAATCTTGCATACTCAGATTGGACTTTCCCCGGGAAATACAATTTTTCCTTGGACTTTAAAAATCTGCATTCAGCCTCTGAGAACATAACTATCCATCATCAGAAGGGATCCTCAGCTGGAAACATCGATGTCTTGTCTTGAAGACCCTGCACAGAAAGCTGCCGGTCAAAGATTTAGATCCTGGGATTTTTATTAACCTATTATCGAATTTGTGCATTCAGTCTATTACGAACCTGTATGCACACTACAATATTTTAAAATGATCAGGGATAATGTAACCCTCTTCTCTATAACAGCATTACCACACATTGAAAATTAACTGTAACAGGAATGTTTATGAATGTTTGGATCACACTGTGTAACAATGTATCATTCCAATATTTCCAACAGACTGATTTAAAACAAACTCTCGTCTCTACTCTAAAAATAGCAGATTTCATTTTTTTTTTCTTTTTAAAGGGAGGGGGGTCAGGATACAGTGAATGAGGGTTTATAAGGGGTATGAATCAGTTTTCAGAAGACCTCTTTACAAAATGAATGAGAAAGTTTCTGAACTGTAAAATATTCATAGGGATATCATGATATGCTGAAAGAAACAATATGATTTGATAGAGATTATATAAAAGATATCCATTCAAAATACTTAGCAAATGTTGTCTTTTAATCGCTTCAAAATATATAGCAAATATTCTTGGTCACAACATAAAAAAAAAAAAAAAAAAAAAAAAAAAAAAAAAAATTCTATAAAAAATTTATTGTTTACCACTTAATTAGGAATTGGTATTATTTCGATTCCTACATCTTTAACAGATTTTCTAAATATAAGTTAAATCAAATTTTACAGTTAAAAATTTTGATACAGTTACTGAAACCAGAAATATGAGATAGCAGACAGAATGGCAGGCAGAAGAAGCTTGATGACAAAAGTGGCTTTTAATTCAGACACAAAAAGAAATTATTCTCGACAGAACTTGATAGTATACCAAGACTATTAAATCGTACCATGGGCACACAATGTCAGATTTCAATTTGCATGTTAATATAAACACAGTTATTTGCAGACTTTATTTTAATTTTAGTATGATTAAAAGATCAAATGCTGTTATTACTTAAAATCAAAGACAAGACGTTAAAAAAAAAAAAAAAAAAAAAAAAAAAAAAAAAAGACTATAGCCAAGAGATAAGTAAAAAAATTTGATTATTTTCTTTTTAATTTCTAAAGAGAAGCATAGTTGTAATGAAAACAGATTTTGCTCTGGTGATAACAATAAACTAATATTTAACATTTTTGTACATTATACAAGTATACAGAGGTATGCTGTTATCAAGAAGACGGTTTTTCATATGATAAATAAAAGCATTTATAAAATATGTGAATAGATGTTTTGAAAATATAAAACTATACCTCTGGATGCAAATTCCACTAAATTTTAATAATTTTCAGTAAACCTTTAATTATTTTAAATTGCTTGTAATTATTAAATTATATTACATAAGTTTCATATTACAAGAAATACTTATCTGCAAGACTGCAAACAAATTTAAATACTATGATAATGAAATAGAAGGCACACTAAGATTTGTACTTTGATTCTTTGTTAAAAACATCCTTCAGAAAAACATTCATGTGCACAATTACACATAAATCTATTCATATCATAATATATTACATACCATCTTGCCCTAATGGAGGTTTCTTATATATCTCAAAAGCTCCAGACTGTAAAAAATAAGACAGAAAACATTATTGCAAATGAAGCAATAAAAATAATATAATTACAGTAAAATTAATAAATTAAACTCACAGGTATTTTCCAAGATACAATTTAAAAAAATAAAAACAAACAATGGCAACCACAAAAAAAAAGTGTATCAACGTTCCACAGAGTAAATTTCATGATATATTTGGAGCATGAAAAAGTGCGACAAAATACTGTTTGTTACATCACTGTGAAACTACTTTTGATTTTGAAAAAGTTTTGATATCGCAAAATAAATACAGAGGAAATTCTAAAGAAGTTACTCTTATTTGACAAGAAAAAACTAAAAAGAGAAAACAATTTGTTCCTTAACGGCTTCTCTAGTGAAAGAAATTTAGTTACCTTTTAAAATACTTCACATTAATTCAAAACAATATAATAAATAAATGCTATACTGCACTGAATTCCATTTACCTTCAAATGCAAATTTGCACTATCTGCATCATCAAATTCTGTAAAATCTGCGAAATCTGCACTATCACTTACAGGATGTTCATCAGGGTGGAAAGCATTCTTCTGTGGTGTAGCCTGAAATATACATACACTGAATTCATAAAAGCTTTCAAATAAATATATATGCATTAATATTTTGTTTTCTAAACTGTGCTACCATATTCAATGGATTAAATGATAAACTGACTATACAGCAGATCAAAAGTAACTAAAAAATTTTTGAGAGCAAAAATTCATATTTTAATGTAGGTAAAATTTAAAAAAAAAATCACATTATGAAATTTGATGATAAAGATTCATAAAACAATTAGCTGACGCTTTGTATCTGATTCTCAACTAGATCCTTATTGACAAAAATAGTTCTTGATACCATAATTTCAATGGTTAAGAACTCTCTCTCTCTCTTTTTTTTTTTTTTTAAATCAATGGACTGTACCGATGGGGCAATTCTACTCGAATTTTTTCTTTAGATAAGCAGATTATAGGTTAGGACAACCAACCATTTGGCAACATTCCCAAAGAGCTCCAAGTAGAATTTTCGGTTTGGTGTAGTCCATTAAGAAAAGGGTCATTACTGGCATTAGAATATGGCCATAATGATAAGGAAATACCATATTTTTCAACCTTTGTGCTTTTTTTGAAACAAACTCTAAATAAAAGAATGGCAAGTTATTAAAAATTAGACAATACATTATCATGGGAAGATTATTCACAAATTCATTGGAAGAGATAGCTTTTGTGGAAGCATTTCTTTAAACAGAAACTTATCATTCCTGCTCACAGGAACTATGTAACATCTCTTAAAAAAATATGGACTCTAGACAACAGATTTATGAATAGCCCACCTCACTATAACTTTGGGATCATGGAATTCCTTCCTACCACATAGTTATGCTCCTTTCAAATCAACTTATTTTGATGGAATTACCATTTGTCAAGATGCTATCTGCTCAACTGCTGACAGGAGGCATAGCTAGGGTTTTCAGTGTCTGGGAAAACTGAAGATTTTATGCCCCCTCCTGTATTCCAAAATGCAATGAAGGGAGAGAAATTCCCTTTGCTCTTCCCTAGCTATGATACTGCTACTGACCCAAGTTAATTCACTGAATTAAGCAGCTGTCATTCAAATAATAATAATAAAATATTTCAAACACTAGAAACTTCACGAGAGTTCATATCTCTTCTTAAGGATTCTGACAATATCTATTTGGAAAAACACAATAGGACTATAGATAAGTCTTTGTCTTTTCTTTTTTTTATCATAAATTGAGCACTTACTGTAAAAGAATGGTGCATTATGTTTTATTCAAAGTATAATCTATCACTAGCCACTACTTTTCCCCCGTCTTTCTGGCAGCATACGGATACCGCACCAACTGTCTGGTGGAATTTCAGCGAAGGTAAGCTTCTAATGTGCTTTTTATTATAATTCTTATAGTCTTATGTGTAGGTGCTGGTCCCTGTCACGACTTCTTGCTTTCTACCGAGGGAGAACTCGTGCTCTTGGATTACACGGATTTTTAAATGCATTATTATGGACGTGGTTAGTGATTTGGACTATGAATGTATTTCTGATTACAACTTGGACAATTTGGATAGGGCCTGTAATTCTTCAAGGATGCCTCTTATGAAAACAGATAAGGATGAACTGTTGAAGAATTTATTTGTGAAAAAGGTGTATGATAAAATAGACTGCCAAATGCAGACTTTCTTCAAAATTCGCTCAGATTTGAAGAAAAATTAATGGTTGCCATGACCAATATCTTCGGTAGAATTCAGACAGGATAAGAATATACATTCAGATATGGTATGGGCATAGATTATGAAAATCAACTCACATATTCAAAACAGAGATGAGCTCTTTAAATTGCCGCATGCTAATATAAACATTTGTGTGTCTGATTTATATCCAATTCCTTTTCTTATTCTATTTTTCCCCTCAACTATGTATAATCTTTTAGAGTTAATATGTGGAGTTTTGTTACGTTTTGCATTGCCTTCACATATATTTTCGTTTCTTCTCTTTTTATTTCGGAAAGCATTACCTCCAGTCTATTATGGCGGGAAGGCGCTATTTATCAGATGAAGAATACCCTTGTATGGTTAATAAACCATTTACTAATGTGCAGGTGAGAGTGATAATTCGTTTTCTAAAGAGTTAGAAAGTGATACTTCTCCGTGCTTCGAGATTTACCACATTCAGTCTTCATTTTAAATTTTGTTACTTCTTACTGTAAATAGTCTTTACTGTGTTGTTTTATTACTTTTAAACTTTAATGATGGATTTTATCAATTAAAACTTTGGAATAATTCAAATAGCGCTTCCGAAAATTATTTTCCAAGATACGCAATTTTTTAAGTATATTTTCAAGTAAAATAAAGGAAAAAACGTTATTAAGTCCTAATTTTAACATATATAAGAGCTCAAGTAATAATCTAAAATGATGCCAAAAATTACAATGCTAAAAGTGAAACATTTTTTCCCCCGATTTTTTTTTTTGAAAATTAGGCTTAGCGATGCAAAACCTGCGTCCTGTACAGTGACTGCCTTCGATTCCCTTTCGTCCTGCATGAGCATCTTAAACAAAGGTGCGCCGTTGCGAAAGGGTTAAGTAGGATTAAATTTTTTTATAATTTGTTATGCTGCCCTATTGATTGATACTTGCCTTTAATTGTGATACCATGATTGTATGTAATCTATTAACCAGCATAATAGCATTGAAGTCTCTTTTACCTACAAATCCAATGTTTCTTTCCTTATCAGTTTAGCACTTTGTCCTATTTTTAATTAGTTTGGATTATCTTAGCATCTACATTGCTACTTTGGGACTAAGTTCGAAAGCTGACAATTTTTGATGAATGTAGGCTTTTTCGAGCCAGGTATTTTGGTGTTTTAGCAAAAGCAAGAAATTAGGTTATAGTGCCGTAAGAATGCTTCATCTTTAAAGGCTATCCACAAATCAACCCAATTTTTGGTTTCTTTATGATGTGAAGTGCTGCTCAGAGAGGTAATGTGTCATTAATGTAAATATGTAATAATCAGAAGGAGCAATGTCTAGTGAATACAGTGGGAGGAGGTAAACTTCTCATTTGAGTGTTTCCGAGTAGTTTTTGACCAGCAGCACAGCATGTGAATGAGCCTTATCATGCAGGCGAATAATTGTCATGTCTGGAGTAGTAGTAAGTGCATTTTTCTTTGAGTGCTTGGCTCGATCCCATCAACTGCGTTTGGTAGAGAGCCACAGCAATGGTAACTCATAATACATAAGACCAAGCTGATCCCACCATATACATAACATGATATATATATATATATATTTTCATGAACATTTAGCTTGGCTGTCGATATTAAAACATGGCCAGGTCGCTCCTACGATTTCATCTTCTTAGCGGATCTATTTTTCATCACCAGTGACTATACAATGCAAAAAACCCCTTTTGTTTATACATTTATATCTAGCAAGCAGAATTTCATGTGTAAAAAACCGGCATTCAATGTTTCTTGGCTTCAGGCATATGGAACACAAATTTCCTTGCTTTTGAGCCAATGCCAATGATTATAAACAAAGTGAAATTGCCTGTTGTGTCACTCCTAATGTGTGTCCTCCTAAGTATAAGTTACATTCGGTATGAATCTTCCTCCAATAATTCTTCTAATTCCACGTCTTCATGCACTTTCATCCTTCTGCTCTGTTCTTTGTCTTCTTCATCAAATTCACTGTTTTAAAACTTCTGAAACCACTCACGACAACTTCTTCCAGTTAAAGCAGCCTCACCATATGCTTCTACAAGTAACTGATGCATTTCAGCTGCAGATTTCTTCAAATTAAAGAAGTAAATAAAAAAATTCCCTCAAATAACGATCATTCGGTTCAAAACGCAACATTTTCGCATGAAAACCATATATGATACCTATATAAAATTGCTATTATTTCAAGGTTATATTGTTAGCAGATATCCAACCTTACAATACAAAGTTTACATCAGACAATTTTAACTTACTGGTAGTACATTTTTTTTTTTTTTCAAATGGCAGAGACTTATTTGTACTTCCAATATAAATAGAAGCGTATCTAATAAATTTTAAAATTATCTTTCATCTATTATTAAATGATCTGATAAAATCTTTTCTTCCTGCTTCCTTTGCAGTTTTGTAACATTGGGGATGAAATAAAAACACCTATAGGAAATTATAATCAGAATTGATTAGCTAACGAACTGGCACTAACAAAGGTGTATATGACATAGCATTTTTTTAAAATTAAGCTCAATATAGATGTAAAAATTTACTGATTTCTCATCATGATCTTCTTCCTCATTACTTCTTAACTTTGGTTATCTTCCCATTTTGTTCATCTATTACTATATTATACCATACTATAATAATATAAACTGCTTTGTTATTTTGCCAGTTTTAAGCAGATTATTTACATACCATGAATGAAATTATACTCAAATACAAAAGGACAGTTCAAATAAATATGCATCAAATTACTATTACTACAAAACAATGATAAGATGGAGAAAAAAATATAATTAAGCTTTGTTTTATCTTACTTTTCAGCATCTTAAAGTAATTCTTAGTAAACTTTCAATAAATAATTTTGTGTTTTGGTGGGGGGTCTTTTTTTAATGTTGTTTCTCTTTCTAAGAGAGAATCTAACTTAAAAAAAAAAAAAAAAAAAAAAAGTGATCACTCAAGTGACCAACAAAAAAGAATATGTTACTTTATAATAAACTGTTCATATTCAGAATTCCGATGACAATTAATACTTTTGTCTATAATTTGTAGCAATAAAAATTTAGCACGGTTTAACTTAGTTATTCCAGAATACATGTTTATTTTGTGTTATTGCCAAGATAATCAATAATCTGCAATGCCATGATTTTTCCAGTTCTGGATTGATGTTAGTTTTGATTGGTTTTCCAGTGTATCTTTTAAGGCATTTTTCATATAATAAGCACATTTAAAAAGTGATCATTTCTAAATCTAATGGCTGCAGATCTATGATTTCAGTATTAGTATGGTTTGGCTCATTATGAAAGAATAAGAGACCTTAACATATGCCTTTTATGTAAGCCAATATGTCTGCGGGAAAACAACAAAAAGTAAAAAAAAAGGTTGTTAACCAGACAGTCACTAAATTCACTGTTGCGAATTGGGCATTTTTCATGGAATTCTGAAATACTGTCATATGAATCCTGTCTTCAGTTTCTTGAACTTGTGGGTTCAATAACAAGATGGCATTATTATTTTGCCACTTGCATTCATACGAAACAAAGCTGATTTCTGATACTGATTTCAGTTCTTTTTAACTACCTAGGAATTATTCCTTTCATATATTAATGGATAGTTCATTTTCATATATATCTAGTTATTTTAATAAGTATACAGACACAGCAGCTTTTAAGCCTGCTGTGACCATTGTTTAATTGCTCTTTAATTCTTTTCGCCCTTCTGGTATATAACAGACACAGCTAGTGTAACATCAAATGCTATAAAAACATTATAAAAACCATATGAGAAAGTAAACTCACAGTGCTCGGTGAAACTCGAGGAGGAACAGCAGGAGGAACACCTAGAAAATGTGGTACAGTCTTACCTAAAATTGTAATGATAAAATATGACACAAATTTTGTAATTTATCATATTAACAGATAATTTTAAATTCCCAAAGCCTTTTCAAAGATTCTGCATCAGACTTAATATAAACATTTGAATGCAGTTTACAAATGCATTTAACGCTGCTTAAGATATAATGTTACGCTTCAGATAAGAAAGATTTATCTGACAGTAAAAACATTAACAAATTTTCAACAACCATAAAATACCTGCAGAGAAGTGACAAATACACACACATAACACTCAAATACCGAAATGCATGAATGAGATCGGAAAATGCACATTTTTAGGTAGTATCTGCAATGCAGGAAAGGAAAGTATAAATAAATAAAAAAAATCAGTTGCCAAGCAATTTTGCCTGTCTTGTGAAACAGATTCTATTGTGATTATGGTAAGTCAATGGATTATTATACTTCTAATGTAGAATGATATTTGGAACTTGAGGAATGGACACTCAATTTCTGAAAGTTGTTCAGACATCCGATATTCCTCAAACCCTGGTGTCACATGATTAGCCAGATTACCTAGATGCTTGAAGAAAGGTTTTACTAACGATCGTGGGCAGCCTTGTGGTCAATTATGGCTACTAACTATTGCTCAGCAATATCTAGAACTGTCCATGCTAAGAAGTAAACAATAACGAGCAAATAACATCCACAGACAACTTGGAAGGTTGCAGATGCATATCTACGAATGAAGTTGGTGCAATGAAATTTAATGTTACTGGAATATGGCTTCAAAAGTTCTAGCAAAGTGCCTCACATGGACTTACAAATGCATTAATTAATTTCAAGAAGGCAAGAAAAAAGTGGCTTATTCCAATGAGTCAGAGTATCTAGTTATTATGAGATAATGGTCAGATTTGAATGTGGTACAGACTCCAAAATGCTATAGACAAAAGCTGTCAACAGTTAAGCATATTTTAAGTGGTAGAGGCTCTATAATTATGTGGTATGTGTTTTTTGAATTATGGGATTTCTTAGGATTGATTGGATCAAGAATGTTCAAGACTGGTATAAAAAGTATTTTGTACAATTCTACAAATGGTCTGGCAGCCACATCTGCCAGATATAAACTCAAAGGTACGATATGATCAAAATATCTTTTTGTGCATAAGATCCCGCACCTATAACAACCAAGTAACTGCAAGTGACCCCTATCCAGAATACATGACTTAGTCTCTTTCTAAGAGACTTTAACGACTCATACAATCTATGCTAAGCTGCCCTTCATCAGGTTAAAGATAGTCTCAAACAACACAGAATATGTATCTTATGATATTTAGCATGAGTGTGTGTACACACACATTCATACATAAAAATAGACACAAATTGCAAATTATATCTATGTTTATGAAAAGTTTTGACAGATTTGTGGTAAGAAGAGAAGCAGCAAGCAGGTGAGGTAATTATAAAATGAGGCTGCACACCTTCTAAAACGCAACCACATGGGAAGAGGTTGACACTGGAATGCGGTTGAGTAGCCACCATTTGTTTTATCTTTCTGTCTGCTTTTTAGCCTTGGTTATAAAGGACACTAAATCTCAAATTCCTTGTGAAATTTAAAAAGTCACTAACGGAATGTTTTCATATGTTAAAGGAGTGTTTGGTGATAAAGCTATGTCACGTGCACGAGTTTTTGAATGGCACAAATGGTTTTCAGAATGTCAGGAAGAGGTTGAAGATGATAAACATCTTGGTCTATCTGTGAGGTAAAGAACTGAAGAAAACACTCAGAAAATTCGTGAAACTTTGCAGAAAGAGCGGTGTCTGAGCATTTGGAACATTTGGATAACAGACACTGTGAACATTAACGAAGAGACAGTAAGACAAATTTTACATGATGAATTAAAACATGAAAAAAGTTTGTGCAAAAATGGTTTTTCTCTCAGGAACAAAAAGACAGTCGCAAGAACATTTGCTGTGATGTCATGAAACGACTCAATGAAGAACCGGACTTGCTCACCCATGTCACTACATGTGAAGAAACATGGATCTTCCAATACAACCCAGAAACAAAGTGTCAATCGATGTACTGGAAAACTCCGTCACCAAGAATGAAAAAAGCACAAATGAGCAAGTCAAAATTGAAAGCAGTACTGATAGTTTTTTCAACGTAGGGTGCTATCATGACTGAACGGGTCAAACAGTTGGTCAGAAATACTAAAAAAAAAAAAAAAAAAAAAAAAAAAAAAAAAAAAAAAAAATTTCTAATCAATTTAGGGAAAGAGTAAGGGGAGAAAAATAGATTTGTGGAAGAACGACACATGGATTCTGCATCATGACAATGCACTAGCCCACAACACCTTTGTCAGCGAAACAATTTTTTGTGGACAAGTGCATTCCTTTGTTCGAATATCCTCCACATTCACCAGATCGGGCTCCTTGTGACATTTACCTGTTTCCTAAAATGCAAAGTGAATCAGTCTGTTGAAGAGATAAAAGCAGAAACGGCAGAGTCGTTGAAAAGGGTAACCCACAGCATTGCTTTGAACAATGGAAGGAATGTACACAGTGGTGTATAGATAGGGAAGGGGAGTAAGTTGAAGAGGATAAAAGTTAGTTGTAACTTTGTTTCAGTAAATCACATTTCTGAAACTAGTCTCGTTATTCAATTGCCACACCTCATATCTAGGTCAAGGTGCAGAAAGCAAGTGCTTAGTTATTCACTATGCCAGCTTATTAAGTGAAAGGTTTCAGTTCAGGAAACTTTTACAATTTTTAGAATAGAGGGGAAGTACTGAAATTAAAATGAAGAATTAAGGAGTTATTGCTAATTTAAATTCTAATTTTTATGTTTTGAATCTTACACATGTATATATATATAAATGCAGTGGAAAGAAGTGATGTTTAAATTTGACTTAAAATAGAAATTAACAGGATTTAACTATAAGCTGTTTAAAAGTAAAAAAGTACTATAAACTGGAAATCTCCGATGCCTAAATGAAAAGATTTAATTAAAAGACTGAATTTTATGAACAAAAATATTCTATTAAAAAAAAAAAAAAAAAAAAAAAAAAAAAAAAAAAAAAAAAAAAAAAGGGGGGGGGACTCAAATGAGATATAAATCATTTACAACAAAACACAATAAAAAGAGGTATGTTTATACACTAACAGTCAATTGTTATGGATGGATGACATTGGCCGTGATAGCATCAAAGACAAGCATAAGTACAGGATACAGTAAGACCGAATTTGTGCACATGCAACTTTTGGATCACCAAAGTTGTTCGCCACGTGATAACGCTGATTAGAGATATAAAGGATTTGATGCATACTGACCATTGTTGTTCAAAAACAAAATTTAAATGGAAAGAATCAATTGATGAACTTGCAATTTTTAGGATGTCTTCCCTAGATTACTCATATGATTTTACACATGGCCATATTACTGGTATGATTGAAGAAGGGCAAAAAATAACAGATGTTACTAGGGAGTTTGAAGTCAACCACTGTGTTGTTTCAAGGCTTTAGAAATCAGATTATTTCAAACAAATGGAATGTATAGCAAGTATTACACGGGACATCATGTTTGCAGTAGAAAGCATGCAGAAGATAGGTTTATAGTGCTATCGACAAAAAGAAACTGGTGCAGCACAGCTACTAAGGTAGCAAATTAGTCACTTTCTGCTACTGGTAAGTGAATCACCTGAAAAACTGTAGGTAGACATTCGCATCAAGGAGGACTATATGTCCACTATCCTGTAGTGTGCATTCCACTGCCTTTAGCTATCACTGTTTTCACCCGTATGCAGTGGTGTTGTCAGCATCACAATTGGAGGGAAGATGACTGGTTTTGTGTACTATTGTGCAGGTTTAACCTGTCATTGCATTGTACATGCCAGTTGATCTGATGTGTGAGTCGCACTGCTTATAGTCCAGCACACATAAAAGAAAGGGACCAATATCCTACATGTAGTATGAATGGTATGGGGCTGGAATCATGATCAACAGCCATACATTGCTCTATATGCTTTCAGCTGGGATATGGCTGCCAACAACACATTAATGTTGTTCTGCTGCTTCATATTTGCATGTTCCATGGTGCTGTTGGTGATAAATTTGTTTTCATGGATAACATGTCATTATTCAGGAGTCTCAAGAAAGTGACAATATCCAACAGCTTGTATGACATACATGTTCTTCAGATATGAATCCAATTGAAAATGTTTGGGATACTTTAGGGAGGAATCTTGCAGGTGTACGATGTCCTCTAATAAACAAGGACATTCTCATCCGGGCATCAACAGAGGAATAGTATAAATTACCTCAACAGCTGCTGGATAATATTGCGCAAAGCATGACACAATGTGTGGAATCTTGCACTGCGCTGCATGGTGGCCATATCCCGTACTGACATCTTATGCCAGAATGCCTGTGGAAGGTAACTACATTTTTTGCACTTCTATGTATTCAGCACAAAATTTTGTACCTTGAGCACTTTTCAAAGCCTGAATTTCAGAGCACAACAAATTATCTTTACTGTTATGTCTCAGTATTCTGGCATTATTTTACTTCACTTGGCATCCAACCACAGTTATTTTTTAACATGCTATATTACCGTCTGTTCTTAGCAACTGTTTACCAGTGTATCAGCACACTATTAACAAATGATAGCTATTTCAATATGTTAACATTTACTAAGAAATTCAAGCTAAGGGGAAGAGAAATTAAAATTTAATATGGAATTTTATTCAGTTACTATTTAGCTACTATTCAGTTTATACTGTTACTAGGCAAGGGGTTTTCATTAATGAGAATTTTGTGAACTCAAAATTTGATTTGTCCATCTAATTATTGATTGAAAGGAAACAGCATTTTTAGTTGGCTTAGTGAGAAAGAACTGTGCAGAAACTACATTTTTAATTCACATTTTTCTACCTCTGTATTTTGTAGGTAACGAAAAATTTTCTAATTATGCTTTTTAAAAAACTCATTTATATTTCTGCAATAATTATAACGAATAATACTATAAATACATGGTATTATAAGTCAGAAAAGATTATTCACACAGTCACTTATTATTTCAATTTTGAACATTTAAATAGAGTCCAATGATACATAGTTAACCCATGCCTGATTTCAATAATAACTATGAAATTTAACTATTGGGATTGTTTAAAAATTCATAGAATAATATAAAACATCAAATCTTTTATAAATAAACAATAAAATTGAATGAATCATATACCTAATTTATTTAAATCTAACGAGGAACTTCTGATATGATTATGTTTAGGCCTTGGTGGCGGAGGAGGTGGTGGCTCTTTTTTTGGACCTTGAGGAAGACTAACAACAGGTTGAGAAGATGTGAAGTTGCTTGCTTTAGAAGCATCACTAGTACCAGAAAACGAACTGGAAATATTGAAATAAAGTAATACTTATAAAAGAAAATTATATTCTATAAAAAGTTAAAAAAAAAAAAATGTTACCTTCTTAAATAATCTGAAATGGCATAAGTTTGATTATCTAATTACAGTTTTATTAAATCTTTCTTGTAATATTTTCATGATTTGAATTTAAAAGAATACATTTAGAAAATTTTGTTTATTTGCAGAAAGTATATGCAAAGTAATATCATCTTTATTTGAAATAACTGGTAAGAGCTATTCAGGATAACCTTTTTATAATAATAGGAAATAGCTAATTTCTGAAAATATCATTTTGACATACTTTCTATAAAATAAGCATGCAAATCCTCCCCTGTAACCTTTTTATTTTAGATCTCAAAATAATGTGTTTCTATAATTATGGAGGAGAAGGATTCTAAACTTCCATTTCATTACATTTATAATTTTTTATAGTATTAACATTCAGTGTATGAAATTTGAAAAAAGAATAATGAAAACTAATCATTATATAGTTAAATACTTTTAAGTAATCACATTAATAATAAATCAACTTATAAAAGCATGAAATAACCATTATTCATAATTAAGTTTCAGTGAAACAGAACTTTATTGCATACTAATAATCAAATATATTAATATGTTCCCTTCTTTTTAAAATTAAATGGTAAAACTCTTGAGCATTCATCAAACATCATTATGTGCTACATCCATGTGTATTGTTGTCATGACTTTTCTAACCTAATCAGAACAGGCCCATGAATTTTATCATGGCAACAAGTACAAGCTTGTGTTTGTCATTGACAAAAGCCTAGAGCACTATACAGGTGAGAGTCTTACTGCCCCAATTTGAAGGAGAGCATCCTGAAGAACAAGTTCAAGTCTCTCACCCCTCTATCCCCTATGGTTACAGCCGGAAACATCGCGGAGAAAACAACGCAAGGCGAAAACGTCGTGCTACAAAACATCGCAGTTCTAAAACATCGTCGTCGAAAATAAAGTGGTTAAAAAACTTCGCGGTTTAAAAACATCGTCGTCGAAAATATTGTGGTAATAAATAAAGTATATACAAATCATCGCATGACGATAACATCGCAGACATGCTTTTTTCAGGCTTTAATAACTGTAAATGGATATTCCCGTAATGATTTGTGAGCGCAAGATGGAAAGAAGGATAATTTTTACTTTCATATTTTTTATTAACTAATAAATTTTAGCTGAAAAAATAAGAAGGAGACTTAAGCATAGAAAATTAATGCAACTTATAGCACTTAATAGAATTTTAACTAACAAAGTAATATATATAGTAGTAACAAAGTAATATATATATAGTAACAAAGTAATATTAATAGTTAACTAACAAAGGTCATTAATAAATCATTTTTATAAAGTTTTTACTGGTAATTTTTTATGAAAAGTATTATCTAAAAAAGATTAGAAAAAGGAAGGTAAGTAACTGCATGACCTTATTTATAAAAAAATTGCTAAGCTAATTTTGAGATTATTTTCTTCATTTTTGTTAGTCTAATACTCTTATAGCGAAAATTATTTCTTGTTTTGTTTCAGTTTATTCTTAAAATGTCATTAAAATTTCCATGCACAGCGTGCAGTCAGTTACTTGAATGACGATTTGTTAGTTATGAAGAAAGTCAGCTATGCATAATATTTCAGTAGGATTTGGATATATTAGATTATGCCAAAGCACACTACGGCTATCTGCTTAAGGGGTGGGATTCCTTTGTGGAGTACATTCTCAGGAACTGGTTCATATGCACATTATACTTTAGGAAAATCACGAAAATCTTCCTGCAGCTTTTTTTTTTTTTTTTTTTTTTTGTTGTTGTTGTTTAGAAATAATGTATACTTGCAGTGAACATTCTTGGTGACTATCTCCCTCTAAGACGAACAGTGTTTTTGAGAATAAACATTGGTTTTTAATCATTATGCAAGTTCACCACATTCTCTCAAGATTAAACAAATATGGAATTTTGAGTAGTCGCTTTAAATAGGATTGCTCACTTTAAAAGTATTATTTAATTTTTTATATACATTTTATTCGAAAATTTTGTAGTTACTTGTTGAACTTACAGTGGCCAACTTTCTAAGACAATTTTGAATGTTTTCTTCGGTATTTCTTAATTTTCAGAATATCTTAAATTATGCTCGCCAAAAATCTGTACGAAATTAAAATTAATATTTCTGAGTGAGATTCTATTTTGTAGCGATTCTTTGCCTAGCAACTTTGAAGCGACTAATTTTTCTTGTAGATTTTTAATTAAAGATAAAATTTAGTAAAATAAAAACTTAATCGAATTTCCTTTATATAGATTTCAAGGATAAAAACTGTACATATTTTATATTGTCTTTTCGTTTCACTGACTGAAACGTTTCAAGTACAATTTCTTTTTGTATTTATATGACAAATTTTTTGGAATAAGAAAATATAACATTTTTATGAATCATATGAATACATATTTATGAATCATATATGCTTTAGAAACATATGATTTTGAATATCAATCGTAATTAAATTTTAAAATCCGGGTTCGCTTCGTGCATGATTATTTTTTAATTAAAGTATCCAGAAAGAAATTGTTTAAAAAAATGAAAGTATTTAGTGCATCTAGCCATTAAACTATTGGAAAAAGATATCTTGAAAGAAGGCATGTTAAGTTCCATAGTTTATGTTTTAAATCAAACAAAATTATCTTTTTGTTTTAATAATTTTACAAATCTTATTTTTTTTTATCTGTAATTAACTGTAGTTTTAGTTTCTCAGTTCACAATAATAAGCAAAGATATACTGTGAAATAGCTAAGTCAATGAGAGGTGTGTTATTAGGTTAAATGTAGAATTCAGTTTATCTATGTGCACCACTGTAAACAACAAATATACTAATTGCTTATCTGGATTTCTTTACCTCAACGTTAAACATTTTCTTCCTCTTACACTCCACAGGGAGGGAAAAAAAGCTTCTCTATCTCTTTTCCCAGCCATAAAAACTCTACTACGATGTTCATTATTGCATCTGCATGTAACAAAAAGAACAAAGTGTTGCATATAAGTTTATAACTTCATGGAGTTACCCATTTTTTATACTTCGATATGTGTTCTTTTTAATATTCACGTAAGGCTTAATTAGCATGTTGGCTATGATTCATACTATATACTTGTATAAAATCGAATCACATGCTTTTTTAAGTGCTGGATTGCTCAAAAAAAACTTTTTTTCGTTTTATTGTTAAAATATGACTAATTTTTATATAAAGTGTAGTGGTGATGGTGCGTGTTAAGAGGACTACATATAGTTCTTATTCGTTTTGTATATTGTCCGTATTTACTAGTCCTTATTTAATTACATATTATAGTAATGCATTTTAGTAATATTTACGAATTCGCATTGATACTGTGACACAATCATTTTGCTTCTTGAAGGCAACTTTTGCAATAAACTTCGAATGTTTCAGTTTCATCATAAAATGAATTGATACGAAAAATATGATTTAAATTTTGTGCTCTAATTTTGCATTAAACTGGACCAAAATTTTTGGGAAATCCTCGTTATTGAAAACTAATACATATATAAAAATAGAAAATAGTAGTTTCTCTAAATTGTTTTGAATTTCTTTTAAATGAATGTCAAATGCTTCTAGGATTAATATATTCCTAATTATAATGGGTAAGAATTGCAATAAAAATTATAGCTCATAGGAAATGTAGAATTATAAAACAATCAGATAATTATGAATTTTCTCAACTGTATTCAGAATTCTTGCATCTTTTTCTTTAACATTGAGTCATCTATGATTGTTTCACTAATGACCTAGCTAACTACAGTGTTATCAAATGAGTCTTACAAAAATGCATATTATGATGCTTCAAATCATTAAAACAGTATAGATAATAGCTCTGGTTACATCTCTGTGTAAGGTCTTTCTGATTTGTATACAAAAATATTTGAGTTATATTTATTTTATTGACAAATGTTTAGAAAGCAGACGTAAAACTCTGATTGACTGAAATGAATGTAGGTCTTTATACTGAAAATAATGCTAGTTTCACAATGCCCTACAATTAAATATAATATGAATTTCTTGCATATCTATGAATTTGCAATTTGAAAGACACACAATTTGCATTTTTGATAGTCCAGTATCAATGAACACATAAATTCAGAAATTTTAATGAAGAAGATTTCTACTTTTTCTACAATATTCATTTAATTTATTTACAGTTATGTATAGAGTATGAGCTTAATTTCAGGAGAGGAGACTAGAAAGGTTAACTTTTTGTTTACTCGTTTACCTGTTGTAAAAGTATCTGGAAGTGGCATTCAAAGGTAATTTGAAATTTTTACTTAACTTTAATATCTTCTACAATTTAAACAAAATGAAGTAATGTGCTATGCATTATAGAAGAAGATATGATTTTACTAAATAATTACAATATTATTAAAAAAAAAAAGCTGGTGTAAATATCTTATTTTTCTTTCATGTCTTTCTTTTTTCTTTTGCTTTCCCCCCCCCCATTAAATTACTAGACAAATTGCGTACTTTTGACCGATCTTACTAAAAAAGGTTTGGTTCCTGGAGTAATCATCCAAATAATTTTAAAAATCCTTTAAAATGGGAAAAAGGTTGGATAGGAGGTAGTCAGCTGAGGAGCATTTGATATTTTCGTTTGAAAAGTAAAAAAAATATATATCTTTTCTCATTTTAGATATTTTTTTTTTTTTTTTTTTTAACATAAACCAACCTTATCTCATATAAAAAAAAAATAAAGCTTTGAAAACTACAGATCTCAATAAGTTCAATCTCAGTGCAGATTTCAAAAGTTCTTTTGATGTCCTTCAAGTTCCATAACCGACATAAAAATTCTTGTCAAAGGCATCTCTCGTGAATAAAAAATACATTTTTATTTTAATTAAAAAGAATAAATATTTTAGTTAAATAATAGTTTTACTTTTAATAAACATTAAGTTAAATTAAATTTAAATAATTCTCTTGCGCATTGATTTAAGTAATGAAATTTGAATTTAAGAAACATTCTCTATTCGTAAAAAGTAAATTTAAAGTTAATTAAATTTTAAATTATGAAATTTAATTGTAAACAAATGAATGATTAATTATTGCTGCGAACTAATCTGCAATATCATTTAAATTCTGAATACATGGATGATACGAAACACGAATGGAATAATTGAAGAGTTAGGTTTGGAGGCAACTTCCCTTGATAAGTTTGTCTCCTGCCTGCTCAACAATTATTCACTTATACATTTTAAAATTTTTTTTACGATTAAAAAATTTTTTGGAATTATATATTTATTCATGGATTTTGATACTTTCACGTAATTTTTATATATGCTCTCAGAATTTAAATGATATTGTAGATTAGTTCGCAGCAATAATTAATCATTTATTTGTTTGCAATTAAATTTCATAATTTAAAACTTAATTAACTTTAAATTTGCTTTTTACGAATAGAGAATGTTTGTTAAAGTTTTATTTTAATTAAATATGTTTACTTTTTGTTTATTTGCATTTTTTCTATTGATTAGTTCTTAAATGTTAATGTTTTTTAAAGAAATTGAAAGTTGATTAAAGAAATCGATATATTAATATATGAATATAATATATGAATCATATGCTGAAAAATTCTTTCCCTATGCTATTTACATAATCAAATGGGTTTTTTTATACTGAAATAAGTACTGGATATATACTGAAAAGTTTTTTTACATTCATATACTGAAAAAGTATTTCCTTATGCTATTTATATAGTGAAAAATGTTTCCTTATTCTGAAATAAATACTGAATGTATACTGAAATGTGTTTTATATTCTTCCCTAATGCTATTCATATGCTAACTTGTTAGTTTTGAGACTCTTTTTAAGTTTGGAAATTAATATAGAGGGAAAGTTAAGCTGAAACTTCGTTTGCAACATTAAACCACAGTATTTTATAAAAGAAGACTTCCATCATAAGTCATCTATTTTATGAAGCAGTATAGAGATTGTTTGTTGAATTACATAATCACCTTGTATTAATGTTTATTTCTCAGATCAAATTATATCCAAAAGTGCATCCTGAAAAATTCGTTTAAAATAGACTGTGTTACTTTCAGATTTTGCAGTGCGTCAGGAAATAATATTTTGAATCTATATTTTAATCAAAAGTTGCCATTCTTAATATTATATTATTTTTATTCAACACAGTGCTTTATAATCCACTCTTTTACTATTTTTAAGTAATTATAAAAATTTATAGTTGTTATTGAATAATGAAAAATATTTATGGCACCATTATAAAATTTAGTGTAGATATGTCAGCCTTGTTCAAAATTTGTAGCTTAAGAATAAACAATAATTTTACTTTCCTTCATTTCGTAAAAAAGGTAATATCATGTCAAAACTTTGCAAATAATGTACCATCTATTAATGCAGTTATAAAAAATTAATTAAATAATAAATACTTCATTGTATACATTTAAAAAAATTAGGAGCGTGAGAAACTGTAAACATAGCAGAAATTTCCGCCTAAGTTAGAACTAATATTTAATAATTGCTTCATAAATATTTTCGAATAAGCTATACATGGAAAACCATAAGCATATTTTGAGAATGTATTTTTGTAGCAAAAGACCGATATTTATAGTGTTACCCATTGCAGAAAAACATGAAACTCTCTAAAATATCTTTCATATTTATCAAATAAAACTTCCATTTATATATCATTCTATATTTAGCAAATGAAAAACTGCTGTTAAGGATTTTTAACGTTAAATTTACATTACTGTCATATAATAAATTATTTTTAAAATTAGGTTATATAATCAGTATTGATCAAAATTGAAATGACTAGGGATTTAAAAGCAAATATCTTACCTCAGTTTTCAAAGTTTCCCCCTTTTAAATATGCAGAAATACGCAATAAAATACCGTATTGTCTCAAAACATAATGGTGTCATATATGAAAAAGTTTTTTCTTTTAAGAATCTTTCAGAAAGACAAAAGGGGCTTACATATAAGATGTGCCCACGCATATAAGTTTGATATATCAAAGTAAGTTACAAGAAAAGCCATTAAAAGTCTAATCTTATTAGTATTTGAGATAAAATTAAGTAAATATATCTCCCATTGCTTTACGAGTTAAAAAATACTCTTAAACGTATTCTTTAATATTAAGCTGCCTGATCAGGATGATTTCAATAAGGAATAGGAATTGAAAATTTCGTCTTATATGCATCCACAATGGTATTAAATTTACTGAATTTTATTAAAATATAGATAGCTTATTGAGCTAAAAATTTATCCACTGTAAACAAATACTCTAAAGTTATTTTCTCACACAAACATGAATTAATGAAAAATGAAACGAAATAAAATTTTAATTGATAGGAATTTTTCAAAAATATCGTTATTGTTAACACCAAATCTCCAATAAATTTTAGCTTCGCATACCGTTTCAGTTAATAAATGATATTTAAACGAACAAGGCATCATCATTTGTCGTTCATAATTTCTCTGATGAAATAAAATTTGATTTATACTACCAAAGAGTGTATACCAAAGAGGCTTAAATAAAACACATTATATGGAGTAAAATATCATTCACATATATTCATGAAAGCTAGTATAATTGTAAATATCAACTCTAAGAGCATAAAAGTTCGCCTAATATTTTTCAGAAAATATAATGTAATTACGACTCATGTTAAAGCTGTAGTAATAAAAACATGTATAATTATATCAGACATTAAACATCCTCATTAATTAATGTATAAATAATTTACACCTGCAGTTGAAAATTGTAGGCTATTCCCCTTAAATAGTCTAAAATAGGCCGATCATTATACTCATTTACAATCTTTTGAATTCTGAGAGATGTATCTCTGTAAACTTTTCTACTTACTGGTGGATGGTGACCTGCAATGTATTGTTCAATTTTTATAGAATTTAAATTTTGTTCCTTTTTTAAGTAATCAATAAATTTCCAGATTGTTGGATGTCATCCGTTCATAAGTTCGTTGAATCTGTGATGCCATCCTTCAACCGCATTATTTGTCCTTGGAACTTTATCTTTTACAGCATCATAACTGTTCCAAAGAGGAATGTCAAACACTGGTCTGCGACGTTGACCACGACGAGTAAATCTACCAATCCATGTGTCTTCAAAATAATTTATGATTGGGTGAATGATGTTCATATTATTTACAAAATAAGTAGATGATATTAATTGTTCAAATGCTTCACTGACATCTGAAGTAGGAACGAAAGCCAAAGCTGCAAGTTGAGAGATTTCCAAAATGAAATTCGGATCAGTTTCATATTTACTTTGTAAACCTGCAGACTGAATCTTTCTATACACACACTGACTTAAATGAAAAAAACATCCTCTCTGAATGATATTCGGAAAGGAATTTTTAAAGGCATTTATGGCAGCCTTTTCAAAATCAGTCATTACAGTTTTGGGCTGCAGATTCGGTTTCAAAGATTTTATCACCGTAAACACTCTATTGTATGTTTCTTCGCGTTTGTTTGGCATTAATACATACACTGAAGGTATCACATTATCATATTTAACACCATGGATTGTATAAATCTGACTGAAAAGCGGTGGTGTTGCTTTAAAAGTTCCATCAGCAAACCAGTTCGGACATTCAGCCATGAAGTCCAGATTTCTGAGGGTCGAAAAAATTAGAATTCTGTCTGTCTGCACTCCACTGTCATACAGCAAAAATTTCTCTTCTTTTAGTGTTTTTGAAAACTGTTCTGGGATTACTAATTCTTCAAGACATCTAGGATTATGCAATGGCATTTCTCCGTGTCGAGCATATCTGATAATTTTTTAAAATATTTTCCACTGGTGGAATATGCCCCGAAACAGCACAAGGAAGACCAATTGTACCAACTGCTGCTAAAGAATGTGTCGATTTTTGCGTTGTTACCGCACGCTCTTTAATTGAACTCATAATCTCTTTCGCTGTAATTTTGCCAGCATTTGGAGGATGCCCGTGAGATGTTTCAAGAATGATATTATCATCTTGAGTGTGAATTCGCCCTTTACACTTACAAGTAAAATACTCTACACATTTCCAAATACTTTTCTCAGCACTAGCACGTTCAAAATTATAGATGTATCCTTTCACCATAAGTTGTTCACGGTTCTTTTGGCTGATGATATAGTGTAACGGCATGTTGGCTTCTCTGACAGAAAATGCAGTTAAGTTTCCGAGTTTCAGGTACAACTAAGACTTGGAGCATGAGACATACATTATTTACCTAATTGTCAAACAATGGTTTTCTCGAGGCAGGAGCCACCTGTTTCCCCTTCACGCTCAAATGACGTTTTACAGTTTGTTAAGTAAAAATAAGCAGGTGTTCCATTATTGAACACAGTTAGTATATGTTTATTAGTAGTTGAACACCAGGAAAATTTCTGTGAACTGAAAAATGTCAGCTAAGCAATTTACAATTTGATTTATTTTTAGTGTATCTGGAATCATTATTGCTAGTTTAAAACTAATGAGCAGTTTTTGTATATAGTGCTGGAACAGATTAAAAATTTAATAAAAATTAAACTCGAGGTTCCTTTCAGGTAACGAATATTAGCATCTTTACTTAGAAAAGCTAGTAAACAGAGTTTTGAAATCGGAATAAATTATTTAATTATTTTAAAATGGTTCAAACCCAAAGAAAAAGATCTTTAAATCAAATATCAGATAGTAATTGAATCTTAAAATAATTAGACTGAAATTTTATGATAAACAATTAGAAGAAAATAAGATAGAGAGATGAGTCTAGTTAGAATACAAATATCTGTGTAGAATTAAAATAAAAAGAGTAAAAAATACAGCAATCCAACATCCAAAGTTTAGTTATAGAGATGTCTTATATAAGCATATTATACTCTAAGTAAAGTGGTAAAAAGCCTTTCGTGTCATATTTTTTTGTACAACTGGTCTATTGTAATGATCTGAATGTTGAGTTTTATCAGAAGTACTTTATTAATTACGTATCTTGAGGTCTCTATCGATATTTATCCACGTACTGTCGAGCAGCGAGTACCAGATGCATGTAGATCACAGCCACTATCATACTTTAAGACTATAAGGAAACCATTTACTTGAGAAACTTAAGATTTAGTCTACCAGGAAAATCAGAAATGAGGTATGAGCTTTAAATCTAAAAGTCACTCTGCACGTTTTTTGACTCATTTTCATTTTTTATTGAATCTTTTTGTTTTTGTTTCACATTTAATTTTACATGAACAAACGTTTCGCAAAGCATTCGAATTTGTAAATTATAATCTTTAATCTTACTGTAATCATGACCCCTATTAGGGGTCGAATGATTAAAATCGCTGAATTCTAGGGGTTTGAACGCAGTGCCATTTCAGGCAAAGAGGCTGGCTTCGTGGTTGATATCGCAGGCATCCTTTCTCTAAGCTTGATAGCCTTTGTGTGCCTTGCCATATTTAAACAACCTAGCCTATTGTGTAAACATAGAAACATATGATAAGAGATTACACTCTTTATGGAAACGAAATGTACGTGTCGAAAGTGTGCAATTAAATTCTACACATGTTGTTTACATATATGTTTATATGTAAATGTAGTATGTAAATTGTGCAATGCGTTTATTTGCTAACAATTTTTATTAAGAATTTAAATACTTCTTACATAATAACAGGACCGAGACAATGATGAAGAGAAAGAAGTACTCAGCTAGAATAAATAACTCAGACGGGAAATGCACGGGAAAAAATAACATGAAAGACAGTGTTATTTAAACCTGAAAATTAATTAATATGCATTATTCTCTGTCCTGATAAATATTTTATGTAGGTTTTTTAGTAATTAAGTCTTTTAATTAAGTTTCGTTTAATTAGGTTTTCTTATCATATGTGTGGAATTCAATCATTTAAGGTAATGTGGATTACCTCAGATAACAGGAAGTGCGGATAAATGGACAACTGTATTATTTCATAAAAAATTATCATTACGAAAATTTATTGCACACGGTACTGTTATTACGCACGGTGTTAAAAAAAATGTCCCTGAAAAATTATCCTGAAAATGTTCCAGTAAACATGTTTCCAGAAAAAACTAAATGTTTCTAGAAAATGTATGGCTATTTTCTTATTTTTCCAAATCTTATACTAACTATTTAGTGTCATATCATAAATATCACCACAAGTTTATATAACTTTTAAAATTAATGAACATTATTTAGCTTTTACATAAGAAAGTTGCCTTACATTTAATGAAATATGTTATACAAATGTACTAAATGTGAAATATTCTATAAAAGATACTTAAAGTGAATAGAATTAATCATACAATTGTGTTATGTGGATAATCACATATAAATTTAAACTAGGTCTTTGGAACATTGTGCATTATGCTTATCAATGTAGACATTACGTCGATTATTTTTTTAACAGTTCGTCGTAAAGGCCAAATCATATTCCCAATTAGTAAAGCCGTATATCATACTCCTAGTTAATAATAATCCGTAAAATGATATTCCCAGTCCGTAAAGCTGTAGATGCTGTTTCTAGGCCGTAGATGTGAAATATATGATATTTTATTCTTTAAGGGGCTGTGTACAATTCTAAATTTTATTTTGTATAAATTTTTTTAAATATTACATTTTAATTTAGAATTAAGATTAATTAGATAATTAAGATTACATTTTAATTTAGAATTAAGATTAATTAGATAATTAAGATTACATTTTAATTTAGAATTACTCGGTCCTGTTATTATGTAGATTTAATCTTACAGGAACAGACGTTGTGAACACGAGACATAAAGAAAGACAGTCGTGTGGGCGTTTGTTGAGCAATCGGAAGCAAAGGGGAATTAATGAAACATTTCGGAAAGCAGAACTGGAAAAAAAAAAAAAAAAAAAAAAAAAACCCACAGTTCTTTTAAAAGCATTATACCAATTTCATTTACTTGTAAAGCACTTATATTTTTTCATTTCTTCGTATTTATATTATTCTCATTATTTACATAAACTAAAGTTTTATTCCTTAAATACATTAAATCGTAAAAGGAAATTTTATAATTTTTGTGTTTAAAGACCGGACACCAAATTTTTAAAGTTGTTTTGACAGATTAAAACATATTTCGGGAAAATTTGTATATTTCTCTTATTGGTCTGAAGAAGTATTTAATAATAAAGAAATTTTAAAAAAATAAATAAATGCATAATGCACAGTTCTGAAAAGACACTGCTTAAAGTTTATATAATTAAAAAAATTATTTAATTTTGGAAAATCTTGTTCCTCAGATTTTAAATATTTTCCATTCTCAGCGACAAAGTTTGAATTTATGATGTTTTTATTATACGTATAATCGTAGAGTTTCGCCTCCTTAATCGAACTACGTAGATATGTAATTTTATTGGAAAAAGTTTAAAATTTTGGATTATTCATTATTCGTATCGTTGAACTTAGGCCAAAAAAGAAAGAAAAAATGTTAATTAAATCTATATTTTTAATATTATTCATTGATGAAATTATATATTAATTAAATAAATCTGTATGTATGAATACTTATATGCAAAAGAGGCAAAGGGCCTTTTTTCAAAAACAAACAAGGAAGGGCGATCTAAACACGTTTGAACTCTAAACTTTTCTGGGTTCTCTTTTTAAACTGCATGGTAGACGTAAAACACACAAATACTAAGAAGTTAAGAAATGCTATTTCTGTCTGTACATGGACCATCATCAGTAATGACCGAAATTTTCAGCTGTCTTTTATTAACCAAATAGCCTTCAGCGGCCAGAGGGGACAGGACCCTGGAGTAAGGCTTGAACGAAACACCTGTTCTCACGGATGTTAACTAATGGTTGACTCTCCCCAATAGTATAAATAGCTGTAATTCATCCGCCCTCCTCTGAGTTCAGCCACTTCGCTTGTTTTTCAACTCATCACTCAAAACTAAAAGACCTTCAAGCGTTAGTTTCCCGAAAAGTTCTTAATTGCTTTCATCTTGCATACAGATTGCTACAATTCCCAGGCAAATCCTAATTCTCACTTCTCTTTCGAAACAAATATATACTATCACTATTAATGAAAGAAAAAATTTCATTTTATGAATAACTGAATATGAAATGTAATCATTTATTAAAAAATGAACTTTTGTAAAAAACTCATAAATCAATATTCTGAAAATTTTAAGTGCGGTGAAATACAGCATTTAAGTCTCTCCCTTAACCCTTTCAGTCCCAATGGGTTAAGTCCCAGTAGATGTTTAAAGACACCTAGAGAGAATTAAACACATTAATTTACAACATAGTTGATGTCCCACTGGTAGCAGGCATCATTTTTAACATCCCCATTACAAAATTGTTGCGCGCATCTTCTTATAGAGGCTTAGTGACAGACTGTCAATTTCTGTTAGTGTGATTTGTGTCATTTGTGATAATTACCAAGAAGGCATAAAAAATCAAGTCAGTTGAAACAAATAAATTGGGATTGAAAGGGTTAAACAATTTAAGATGTTTTATAAATTTTCAGTATTTAGTTATTCAGATTTAAACCAGTAAAATCATCTTCTCCAGATGCCATTTGTTAAATGTATTTAAGTCCTCAAAAAAAAGTATTTTCCCTTTTATTTAAAGATTTTATATTTTGACAACTTGCAGATCCTTGTTTTTGATATTCTGCACTATATCACACGTAAAATTATAAATTTTTGCTCATAAAAACTCACAGAATCATGAGTCTATTTGAATTAATTGTGTTTCTTATATCCAAAACATGTTTAATATGTTGAAGACGCATATTAATAGAGTTTTATAATATATGTTTAGTGGGAAATATGCACTAATATATAACATGCATTAAAATAATTGAGTTACAGGATCAGTAAGAAACCATGGTTATTACCAAAATAAATAAGGACAATGTGCAACATAATAAAGACTACAGAAATGAATGAGCACAGTATTTAAAATAAATAAGGACTATATACATCTCCTCCCACTCCCACATAATCACCACTACATAAGAATTAAACATGTTGCAACAATAAAATGAACAAAAAAGAGAGAGTATGTGCAATCCATTACTCCAAAAAAAGCATATGTTTCAAGTATATGCAAGTATTAATACATAGTATGAATCACAACCAACACACTAAAAGTTGTACTAAACTACAGCACACTAAAAAATACTTTACTTCAAAGGTAAAGAATTCTTAGGACAAAGAATCGTCACAAAGTAGACTCTCTCTCAGAAATATTAATTTTAATTTCGATACAGATTTCTGGAGTGCATAAATTTAGATATTCTGAAAATTAAGAAACACAAAAGAAAAACATTAAAATTGTCTTAGGAAGTTTGTCACTGTAAGTTCAATAAGTAATTACAAAATTTTCGAGTAAAATGTATATGAAAATTTAAATAAAATACTCTTAAGTGCTTATAAGAAATGTCTTAATATAAAAGTTTTCTTCTACCAATGGTGGCCCTCAGCGGACTTCGGTTTGGCCTCTACTAAGTGATGGTCACTTTATTACGGAGGCACCTAATGATAGGTGGGCCACATTTGCCTCCTATGAAGGACAGTTACAATCCTGCCTTCTCCGAGGTTCGAACCCGGGACCTTTGGTATCGCAGCCCGGCGACTCAAACCACTATACCGTCTAGGCGGTCTAAATATAAATGTAAATGTAAGCAATCCTATTTAAAGTGATTACTCAAAATTCCATTCTTTTTAATCTTGATTGAATGTGGTGAACTTGCGTAACGATTAAAACCAATGTTTATTGTTCTCAA
This sequence comes from Stegodyphus dumicola, assembly GCF_044657685.1. NCBI lineage: Eukaryota > Metazoa > Arthropoda > Arachnida > Araneae > Eresidae > Stegodyphus > Stegodyphus dumicola. The sequence goes on along the minus strand of NC_140769.1, from coordinate 220,062,035 downwards.
AAACACTGTTCGTCTTAGAGGGAGATAGTCACCAAGAATGTTCACTGCAAGTATACATTATTTCTAAACAACAACAACAAAAAAAAAAAAAAAAAAAAAAAAAAAAGCTGCATGAAGATTTTGGTGATTTTTCTAAAGTATAATGTGCATGTGAACCAGTTCCTGAGAATGTACTCCGCAAAGGAATCCCACCCCTTCAGATAGCCGTAGTGTGCTTTGGCATAATCTAATAAATATAAAACCTACTGAAATATTATATAGCTGACTTTCTTCATAACTAAAAAATCAGCATTAAAGTAACTGACAGCACGCTTTGCATGAAACTTTTAATGTCATTTTAAGAATAAACTGAAACAAAACAAGAAATAATTTTCTCTACAAAGTGTATTAAATTATCAAAAATGAAGAAAATAATCTCAAAATTAGCTTAGCAATTTTTTTATAAATAAGGTTATGCAGTTACTTTTCCTTTTTCTAATCTTTTTTAGATAATACTTTTCATAAAAAATTACAAGTAAAAACTTTATAAAAATGATTTATTAATGACCTTTGTTAGTTAACTATTAATATTACTTTGTTACTATATATATATTACTTTGTTACTACTATATATATTACTTTGTTAGTTAAAATTCTATTAAGTGCTATAAGTTGCATTAATTTTCTATGCTTAAGTCTCCTTCTTATATTTTCAGCAAAAATTTATTAGTTAATAAAAAATATGAAAGTAAAAATTATCCTTCTTTCCATCTTGCGCTCATAAATCATTATGGAAATATCCATTTACAGTTATTAAAGCCTGAAAAAAGCATGTCTGCGATGTTATCGTCATGCGATGATTTGTAGATACTTTATTTTTTACCACGATGTTTTTAAACTGCGAAGTTTTTTAACCGCTTTATTTTCGACGACGATATTTTGTACGACGATGTTTTAGAACTGCGATGTTTTCTCCGCGACGTTTTCTTCCGCGATGTAATCGGCGGACACCATCCCCCATAACCAACCTCTCGAGAGGACTTTCGGCTTGCCATATATTTTGAGTGTCTCCATGCCATACACACACACTATACATTTACAAACATCCGTTTCTTCTCCGAGATTTGAACCTGGGCTCTTTGGTAAGGCGATCAGCATATGAGAAATAACTCACGAAGAAAATCCAAGATATATTTCTAAAAGTGGAAGGAATAGTGCATATAACAAAATTATTTAGAGAACAAAATCTAAAGCAATAACTACTGAGCACAAAGCTCAGCATTGTAAAGCACAAAGTTTCCAACCCAATTACTCCTACATTCACTGACTGACAGCCCTTTAAAGCCTTCTATTTAAAGGTTGTTCAAAGAGGAAAGTAAGCATTTTTCAAAACTTTAAAAATCACTCCTAGTGATTCAAAAATATTTTGTAAATGAGCAAAAATAAATCCACTGATGAGCCAAAACATTATGACACCCCCCAATTTTTCAATAAACTCATCTGGATGACATAATTAAGTGGGAATGCTATTTAACTGCTGTTGTAGAAGGTAAGGAATCATTCTTGAACTTCCTTCTGCAAGTGATGGACAAGGCTGCTGATCTAAGTGAATTTGACAGAAGGCAGAATGGAAGACCAGAAGACTTGGAACAAGTATCTCCAAAACTGCACAACTGGTAAGTTTTTCACGATCTGCTATTGCTAGTATTTATACAAAGTGAATAAAGAAACCAGTAGTAAACACTAAAGTGTTGGACATCCACAAGTCATCAAAGAAAAAGGACATTGGAGACTGTCCCTTCATACAGCAAAATCGGAACCAGACAGAGGCTCTGACAGCCCAATACAATCAGGTCTAAGTGCAAGTGTTTCAGAACATACAGTTAAAGCAGACACTGTTGGCTATGCAACTGCGCAGCAGACCTCCCACTCTGTGCCTCTAATGACCAAATGCTATTGGTAACTAATGCTACAGTGGGTCCGGAAACATCCAGACAGAACTATAGATAAACAGAAGACAGTTAGTTGCCTTGTCAGATGAATCACGATTTCTCACTCATGACATCAATGGTTGTGTCATAGGTACAGCAAGTCATACAGAGCCTGGTAGTGGTAGTATTATGCTTTAGGAGACGCTCTCATGGGCGGCTCCATGACCCATAGTTATGGTACAACTAATCATGAAAGCTGCAAATTAGTCGCATCTTTACATGGTGCCTGTCTGCCCAACTGGAAATGGAGTTATCCAGCAGGACAATGCCTTACATCATAAGGCTCGAATTGTGTTGGAGTGGTTCAAGCAGCATACGGATAAATTCTAAATAATGTCCTGGCCACCTAACTCGACGGATCTTAGCCCAATACAGCACATTTCAGATGTCATGCAGCAGTTCAGAGCTCAAACAGCCCCGTGTTGGAATATCTGAACTATGTGTGACTACTGCTGACATTTGGTAAAATCTGTCTCCAGTCATCTTACCAAGAACTTGTGGCACCCATGCCAAGGTGAGCTGCAGCTGTTTTGCATGCCATAGGTTGCATAATGCATTATTGAGTAGGCAGTCATAATGTTTTGGCTCTTCAATGTATATAAGAATATAAGAATACAAAAATACATAAAAACCAAATTATAAAAAAATACAAATATCTACAAAAGTACAGTATTATGCTTGAACTAAATTTAAGACAGATTCAATTAAAAAATGCATGAAAAAAGCTAGCAATGATAATTATGTTATGTACAACATTGAGAGACTACATTTAAATTGTTTTGAATATACAGTGTACAATTCACTTCTCAGCAAATAAAGAGGAGAAAATGTAAAATTCACAAAGATAACTATAAATTATTATCAGTAAATTTAGTTCTCATTTGAGTTATGAATTATTTCTCTCTGGATAATGAAACTAAAAAAAAAAAAAAAAAAAAAAAAAAAAAAAATTCTCTAAGAAAAGGGCTTTTAATAGGTACCATTATAAGGCAAATTTTAAAAAATTGCTGTAATGAAAAGTATTCCAATCAGGTATTCGGTTAAAACATTTTCATACCTTATATATTTATAAGGATGCAACTTACCTTCTCCTCTGTTCCCTGAGTGAGCAATGCACAAGCAATAAACAAAAAAGAAAAACCGAAGTTTAAAATCAGAATAATGTAATGCAGAGATAAGCAAAAGTGTTAAGCTAAAATATGCAGACTTTTTTTTTAATAATAAAGCAGCAAAAGAACAATTTGACTTATTGATATTTTAAAGTGTAATGGTTAAAATTCAATGGCTTCAAACTAGAAAGCAAAGCGCGCGCGCGCACACACACACACACACACAAAAAAAAAAAAAAAAAAAAAAAAAAAAAAAAAAAACCCACCATTTTTGGTAATCCATTTTTATAATGGGTCTATAAATAAACCTCTCCGCAAACTGCAGAAAATATTTTCAAAATATACACAAACTTAAGCAGTCCCTGGAATATACATGAACTCAGCACACATTACATTAAAAACTTTAAAAAAAAAAAAAAAAAAAAAAAAAAAAAACTTTTAAAATGTAGACAAATATTTTGAGTACTCTGAATTCCAATTAATTTGAGTATTCAATAAGGTCCATTGTATAATTCAAATATAGAAAACTCAGCATGTCGCAGAAGACATCATGACACATAGAAAATGAAAAAATGAAGCAACCAAAAATGGCAAAAAAATCTCCAATGGGAATCTTGAAATAATATACTTAAAATGCTTGCCAGCCACTGTGCCTTGCAGTATTAAATTACAGCTTTTACCTTTTTCTCATTTGCACATGCATCATAAAAAACATTTTTATTATTTTCGTAGAATGTTTATTCCTTCTACTTTCAACATATTTTTTCTGCAAAGCAGATTTTAAATTAAGACATAATTATACGAGGCGTATTCGGAAACTAAGTACCGTTTTTACATGAAAATACATGTCTTAAACTATTTTTCAACATAGTTTCCGACAATGATCAAACAATTGTCATAGCAGGTGACCAGTTTTTGTATATCATCGCCAAAGAAACTTCCCACCAGTTTCGATAACCATGACTCCACAGCATTTTTCGTGTCATCGTCAGATCCAAAGCGCTTGCCACCAAGCTTGCGCTTCATGTGCAGGAACAAGTGATAGTCGGACGGCGCCAAGTCCGGGCTGTACGGCGGGTGATCGAACTTGTTCCCAATGAAACTGTCGAATTAACGATTGAGAGACACCAGCTGTATGGGGTCGAGCCTTGTCATGGAGCAACACAATTCCTTTACTGAGCATTCCTCTTAGTTTGTTTTGAATGGCAAGCCTTAGTTTTGTTAAAGTCTCACAAGAAGCATTAATAGTTTCACCTCTGGGAAGAAATTCAGTAAGCAAAATGCCTTTCCTATCCCAGAAGACAGTGCACATGATTTTTTGTGATGACATTGTCACTTTGAACTTTTGTTTTTTCAGAAAATGAGTGTGTCTCCACTCCATCGATTGTTGTTTCGATTCTGGTGTGAAATGACACACCCAAGTTTCATCACCTGTCACAATTTGGTTTAAAAAGTTTTCTCCCTCATCACTGTACCGCGTGAGAAATGTCAGGGCACTACCAAGTCGCTTTGTTTTGTGAACATCAGTGAAAATTTTTGGAACCCATCGGGAACACAGTTTGCGATAATTCAAGCGGTCAGACACAATTTCGAACAAAATGGTACGTGAAATTTGTAGAAATGCCTCTGAGAGTTGTCATTGTGAAGTGTCTGTTCTCATGAATTGCTTCATCAACTTTCCTTACCAAATCATTGGTGACAACAGAAGGGCGACCACTTCGAGCCTCGGCGTGGACATTTCTTCGACCTGCATTAAACATTCTTACCCACTTTCTCACCATTCCATCACTTATCGCGTATTCACCGTAAACTTCTGTCACTTGACGATAAATTTCGGCCGGTTTAACATTCCTCGCGTTCAAAAATTGAATCACGGCACGAATCTCACAGTCAGCGGGAGAACTAATTAATTGTCTTAAACATTTTGAATGTGCACAGCAAACTGAAAACACAACATAGAGCAAGCAAAATGGCGACAATTGAAAGTCAGTGAACAAGAAAGACTAGTGCGCATGCGCGGGACGCCTACCACAGCGCTAGAATGAAACGGTTCTTAGTTTCCGAATACGCTACGTATGTCATGAACCTGCTCACACACACACCAAAAAAAAAAAAAAAAAAAAAAAAAAAGTTAATTTCATTTAAAAAGAGAGAAGAAAAAGAATTTTTGACACAACTAAGCCATCAACAGTTCAGCAGAAAAGACTCCAGAAATCCATACTTCAATAGGGTCACTTTTGTGAAAGAAATTGCTACGAGATTGAAGTTTGTCAATGAGGTTTAATGATAAGGGATAATTTTATCTTGAAGTCACATCCTTTGCTTCATGATCCAATTCATCAGTTGTTATGAGAATTTCTTATGATTCAAAATTAACAGAAAAGGAAAGAAGGTGCTCTACAGACTGTAAGACTTAAATGTTGTAAGATATCTAGTACAACAATTCTAAGAAAAATAATATTTATAATTGTTAGTATACATAATCTTATAAACATTTTTATGTATATTAGGTTTGGATTATTAAAACAGTGCTGCTTTCCGTTCATGGTTAATAATACCTTTTTAGTACCAATATGATTTTCCTTTCTTCAGAAATCAGGAATTTTGTTGGCCCAAATAACCAGATAGTATGCATTTCACGGACTGATTACAGACAAAAAGGAATAAATAAAGAAACACATAGCTTGTTATAGCTTCTTACAGGTAATCAAATTTTAACATACATATTAGATACTAATTTAGAAGTCAAACACTAAAAATCAGCATTATATTTTCAAATTTGAAAAAATAATGCTGATTTTTGTTATTTGACTTCTAAATTAATACTTGTTCGGTGCATAATGGTACCATAATGCATATTAGATACTTTTATGTATAAAGTATACATATTAAAAAACGTGATAAATTTGTTAAAAGTATTTGCAGATTTTTAATAAAAATCGTTTTCCAGATACCATCATAAGTAATTTCAATTTATCTGTTGTTAACAGACTTTTCCAAATCAATTTTATTAGCTTAATTAAGAAGAAACAAGCTAATAAAAAACTTAAAGTGAAATATATTTCTTCTTCAGTAAATAGGTTATGGGATTTCATACATGAACAATTTAATCTTCTGTATACCATTTCCTTACTGACAGTTTGTCTATTAATTTAATATATCATTAAACAGTTACAAAAAGAAAAATAGATATGAAAATTTTCCTCAAGGTTCTTATATTTTTTTATGAAGCAAACAGTCTATATTATCAGCAAATCTCTTGCAGCAATCCCCTCTCTCTGAAAGTGACTAGCATTTCTGAGAATATGAAGAAAATGATAATAATAAAAAAAGGCAATATATTAGACAAAGTACAACTCAAAAGTATAAGATCAGTGCATAAATTCCACTATGAAATATAGGTGAAAATATTATTATTCAGGAATGCGTAACCGGTAAAAATTAATATGCACAAAAGTGTTATAAAAATATGTTAGAAAAGAAATCATTATCCTTGCTCATCTTGATGGAACAAATGGGCTTTAGTTTATGATAAAAGAATTTTTTATTAAAATGCCAATGGCCCATAAAGCTCAGTTAAAAAAAATTACAACATTTCAAATCTTAGAAATGCCATCAAAGGTTTCGTACCTCAATTCTATTGTATGCCTGGAGGACTTTATTCAGCAAAAACTTGAAATAGCTATAATTGCTTCAATGCATATGGAAGCAAATTTGAAGGAGTGGGGGTTGCTGGAGAAAAAATTAGGCTCCTCAGAGCCAGAAAGATCAAAAGCTGTACTTAAATTTAAATTGATTTCAAACAAAAACTTATTTTTTCACTATTATAAGTTCACAGTTCAATATAGTTACTGCTACTGCTGCTGCTTAAAGAAAATGAATCAGCATTCTTGTGTACCATATATGTGATTGTAACAAATTTTACACATTCTCAAGGAATGGAGGGGAAGGAAGGGGAAAAAACCATACTTTTTTTAAAGAATGTATGTAAAAATGTGCTTCTTTAAATGTGCAGCGAATTGCAGTTCTTCATAATTTCTCTAGAAGATAATTCATTAAAAAAAAAAGGGGGGTGTATACTAAAATGCAGTTTTCTTATATATTTACACGACTATCCATACAGACAATCTATTTTCTTCAAGTGTTAAAACTAAAGCATTAAAAAATACATACCTGGATTGAACACGGCCACTAATTACATCGATACTAGATTCTGAAGTTTGGGATGGTAAAGCATTACTAAGTGAAGGACCTACAATAGCACAAAATTATCAATTTGCAGTCTTATAACAAAATTTGGCATAAATATCTGCAAAAAATAGGCACATATACAGTTATACCATACCAAGGGATTTTCTAGGAGCAGGCACCTGTGTTACTGTAGAGGAAACCTGATCTGATTTTAAAGTATCTTCACAAGCTTTTGGGGGAAAAAAAAAAAAAAAAAAGAGAGAGAGATTAATAATTGAAAAGGAAAAAAACTAACATAATTAAATTATCTGCTGACTATCCTGAGACCCACTTATACACTGCCAAAAATACCATCCATGATTTTGATTCTTGTGAGCATTTGGTAACCCTATGAGCTGTTTTATACTTTTCTATAAATATACGAAGACAGAGACAAGTTGCAGAGAATAACAGTGTTTGATCAACATTTTGAAAGGGTTTGCCAAACAATATGCCCCAACCCCAATTAAAAAAAAAAAAAAAAAAAAAAAAAAAAATCAGATTTCATCAGCCAAAATATGCCAAAAAATTTTTCTCAAGGTATCGGCAGGTACAAAATAACAAGTCAGAATAAAATTTACTATTATTAATATATGATTGAAGTATATGTTTACTATGCACAGATAAAAACTGATAATAAAGATTAACTGCAGAGTAAAATGTACCATCTAGTAAAATGCCTTAACATTTGAATTAATACTTTTGTCAAAATTCTATAAGATAAAAAAATTTAATAACATCTTACTTGTTTGTTCTTTCTCACTATATGCAGCTTGACGCTCGGGAGATAATCGAAGGGCTACTGGATGAAGAATTTTTGGATCCTATTAAATAAAGTTAACATTTAAGTAACTAATTTTTTAATAAGTATCATCTATTACAGAATTAGCTGCTAATAAGCTCATTTTTAAAAATATTTCATAATTTTTTTCTCACAAAAATATTACATTAAAGTGTTCCAGTCTATTCTGTTGAATTACTTCAGTCTCTTAACCAATTAGTTATGTCAGTTTTGGTGCTAATAAAATTATCTACAAAATGTCTTCCCTAAATAAATATTTTTACACTCATAAAAATGGGCTTTAAAAAATCTAATCCAAGGCATTAAAAAAATCAACTCATGAATATATTCAATCCTTTAAATTCTGCAGATGATGTAAGAGAGGAAGCAACAATTCCTCCATTCAACAAACAGTGAATAATTATCACTTTCTCTCTCATTATTATTTAATTTAATTTCATTTACTTAAGTGACATACACACACACACACACAGAAAAAAAAAAAAAGTGTGTTGCACATTTTTGCTCTTTAATGAAAACGGATTATGTCAGTATTCTTTGAAGTGCATGAAAATTTTCTATAAAAATAATAAAGCTAAAATTTTAAAATTCAAATTGATGTGATTCTTATCTACCTATTACGTTAAAATATTTCATCATCAATATAATTTGAATCATTTTTTAAAAAATAAATATAAGCCATGTACAAAAACTGCATTACACAAGATATTACAACATGAGACATTTGAACAATGTAACTCAAGTTTACATTTATTATGTTTACATTAATTTTATTAATATTACAATACAGTTCTTGACACATTTTTAGTACTAATACTATTTTATTAATAATTTGAGTTTTTATAAACAGGTTTTTAAGTACAGTAATTTTAATCTACAAAAATTCTAATTTTTCTTTTCTTTTGGAAGTTGTTTCAAACTCAAGTAAAACAAGAACTATCTTTCACTATGCAAATATTTGTTCATAATTTTAAATCCAATTAAAGAAAAAGCCTTGCTCATTCAAATATTGCATAATGCTATCAGGATATTAAATTAAAATTTTCATTAAGGTTTCTAAATAAAATTGTGCATAAACATAAATAAATTATATATTACTTGCTCAACAGATGCAGCAGAAAAGTCAAAATTTACAGGTTTCATTCCAGGAGATGACAGGGAACTAGTTGGAGAATCATTAAACTTTGTCCACTAAAGGAAAGGAAATATTAAAAAAATAAACAATTCTATAAATAATATACGATTTCAAAACTTTTTGCTTAATTATCATATTTACTCACATATTCTGCCCTCTTTTTACTAACTTTATCATATGAAAATCAAGAGGGGAAAATTTTGCTAATAATTTAATTTCCAAAGGATGTGGTTAAATTAATAACATAACAACTAAAATGTGTTTATAAACTGCCATTAACTATCACAATATTACCTGTTTAAAAGAAACCTATATTGGAATATGAATATAATATCTAATAAGATATCTTCATTTATACATCTCAGTACTCGAATCTCATCTCCTCTTATTGTTACTAGTTCTACTTCCTACACCTCAATGCATTCAGCACTGTTGGAACTTCTGTCTGTGTCACTTGCTATAGCTTGCAAGTCATAGCCCTTCAACAGCAATACCATTGTCTTTGTCAGTATTTTTTACCTAGTGGAATGATTTTCGGAAACATACAGAGCATAAGATATTCCTGTTTACTGGAAGCTCTTCATTATAATTGTCTTATCAATCAGAACCCATGCACCCGAAAATTACAAGCAACTCAATAAGTAAGATGAAAACAACCACTATGTGGACAAACATATTTTAAAATTTAGGGAAGCTAACTTTCTGAATGCTTTGAGAAAGGCAAATATATGATTAGAAATTTCAGAATCTTATGCTAAAAAGCTAGGGGGAAAGTGTGAGTAAATACGATATTTAATGAGCAAACTCATATTGTTTTACTTTAGACAGTCCATAGTGAATGTGTGCCAAGAAAGTAACATGAAAGGTTTACATGCACAGCCAATGATAGAAACAATAATAGGTAAATAAAATAGGAACAATATAGGTAGCAAAAAATTTTTTTGGTATTAAATTCAAAATTCCCTTTCCTACCATATCCCTGCTTAATTTTAATTAATCACTAACTGAAATGAAAATTGGACTTGCACCATCAAAACAGTCTGGTAGAATGGATGTAATTTTTTTATGTAAAATAACAGCAGACATTGGTAAGAGTTAATAATTAAATAATTTAATAATATTTAATAATCAAATTAAAATAATTTCTTTATGGTATACACAATATAAACATATTTAGAAAAAATTTAAATGATATAGGGCTGCAATATACAATGAATAAAATCATATGCCATTTCCAGTGAAACCATTTTTTATTGAAAGATACATACCTCCTTACTCTGAGGTGATAAAAGCTCTGATGGAGAAGTATTTTTTGGGCTACCAACAGCATGGCTTTGAGGCAAGTTTTGTGCTTGGTTTGGAATGATATATACATCGGCTGAAGAACAGAAACAGAGTATTGTTACATAAAATAATTCTCAATGTCACAACTATTATAGATTAATTAAAGCAAGAAAAACACGTGTCATTCATAATGATGATTACAACACATTTAAATTTCCATCTCTATAACAATTGGTTTTAAACTCATCTATACTAATTTATTAAAAGTACAATAATTTTTTCAACTTCTTCGGCATGGGTTATACAAAGTGGAAGGACATTACTGGTAGGGACAAAGATTATCCAAGAGGTCAATAAAAAGTATGATATGAAGAATTTAAACACGAACAAAGCAAGAGTCACATAAAAAAGAAACTAAAATGAACAAAATGGAGATATTATTTAACTATTTTTTACTTCTCATTATAATCTTCCAGCTATGTTGAATTCATTTTTGAGTTTTAATGTGCTCAATGAAACAAAACTTACTAGTTTGACTTACATTATGCAAACACAAATCCTAAGTTCAGTTTTAAAGATAATGTATGGATAAAGCAATTGCATTAACAGCCCAGCACTATAAAGCAAAAGCAAAGTATAAATGCATTAACATTATAAAAATGCATTGTAAGGAAAAATTAAAGGAACAACTACACAAGGTACTTTATGTTAGTGTGAAGTCCAATAAAAGGTAATTGTTTGGTAGTTCAAGGACAACATTATCATATCATCCAATGGAAGCAACAGAAAAATATATTTCTGCCTTTCTTTCAGCACATGTGGAAAGGAGTACAGAGAGTACTTGAAATTTTAATTTCAAGGATTATACCAGCACGTAAATTAAGTCTCACATATGGAAAGTGGAATGTGTTGTGGAAAAGGCATCTGACAGATTATGAGAAATGAAGTGCAACTGAGAGGATGAAAACAGAACAAACATCAATATAAGGCTGTAAAAGTAGCCCAAAATCTGGAAACAGTTTAAAAATACTGTGGATGTAAGCAGACAACCAGGTCAAGGCTGGAAACTTACCAATGATTCATGATATAAGAAATATGATTTTTGGTCTGTTTTTCAAAACCAGATTTGACCTCTTCACATGGCAAAAAAAAAGGGGGGAGTATTTTGCACAATAATACGTGTTTCAGTTTGTCAAGAGTTTGAATATGCTCAGTTTTATTTCAGCACAAAACACCTATTAATTTGCAAAGCAACATCTTCAACTCTCAGTGTATGAAAACCAATGCAAGGGGAAATACTTAATTTCCTGACCCATAGCTTTCAATCTCAACACAAATGAACATTTTATTTTTTTCAGCTAAGCTGGGATGTTAGTTATGTATTAAACAGTGGCATAGCTAGGGTGGGGCAAGGAGGGACAGCTGACCCCAGGTGCAGCATCCAAGCGGTACCAAATTGATATTATGAAATTTTTTACATTCTTGGTACATAGAAAGGGGCGAAGAATCTCAGTTGTCCCCGGGCACTGAAAACCCTAGCTATGCTTCTGGTATTAAACATTAAACATGTTACTTTTCAACTGTTTGTCATGTTTCAGGAAGAACAGAATAAATTTCAGCGTTTGTTTTTACCAGAACTTAGGGAAAGGTCTATAATGTAACGCTATAACACAAAAGAGATCTTAACTCTCATTAATAAAAATTGGTACTTCCTTATCTTTATGGCTCCCATCTTAACAATATCAAGATTATCATCAAGTATGTGTTTACTTTTCACATACAGTTCGAAGCTACAATATTTTCACTTTTGCTTTCAATATGACATCAAAAGCATTATATTTTTCCAAAGACTTTTGGTACATGAATTCTGCAAGATAGGAGATAAAATGATAATATGTTGCACCTTCTTGCTTTTTATTTCACCACCTATCATGGATATACAGTCTTTCAAGATTTTATGTATGAACAGCCATTTTTGGGTCTACAAAATGAAGTTTATAATTCACAGTTAAGTAAGCATACTCTGCTTTTTCCAGTTTTACTGTTTTGTATGCTTGTCAACAGTCTGAATAAATTGTCTATCCCTCTTGTTCATGATCCACAATTTTTGGTTCATGTTGTGTTGTCAATTTTTTGGCTCTCAACAATGTACGTGCAATTTTACATGATAGTGGTATGAGTCCTGAATTTTGGTCAGATGCAGTAATATATTTTGCATATTCATTTAACAGAATTTGTCATAAAGGTCAAGATAGAACCCTATTTGAATTGTATACTAAGCGAAAACCATCAGTGCGTCACCTTAAGGCATTTGGAACGGTTGCATATGTGGGAATTCCAAAAGCTAAAAGAAACTCTAAGCTTGATCCAAAGGCAACGAAGGGCCGATTGATTGGATACAGTGTAAGAACAAAAGGGTACAAAATTTGGTTGGAAAATGAACAAAAAGTAGTAGAAACTCTAAACACTACTTTTAAAGAGTCAGTTGGAATGCAGAGAAGTTGCAGTAGAGCTGCACTAGGCACCTTTCCTGATTTGGAATCTGAAGAGAGGGTCGAGTTCTAATCTATTGATACTCCAGTTGGCTACTCCCCTGAAACAGAAGAAAGAATTGATACCAGTGTACTCTCTTCTATACCTAGCACTGACACTCAATCTATATTGACACAGGTAACTTGGCTTAACTTGTTAACCTGTTCCAAGGCCAGACGGCACTCGTACGGATGTGTACTATTTTGGGAAGGAGTCTAATCAAACACTATGATCACCAAATGATGAGGAAAAGTATTATAATGAGAATAATATTCAATATAATCCTACTCTGTTTGATTTCAAGGGAAGCAATACTTATAGTGGTGAAATCGACCCAACCGGCACTCCTTCAACGTCATATACCCAAGACAGCTAACTAGAGGTTTCAATTCCGAACACTTATAACCAAGCAATGAAATCCACAGAAAAAGATAAATGGATAGAGGCGATGGAAGAGGAAATGGCCAACATGTGAAAACATAAGGTATGGCATCTTGTTCCACTTCCTAAAGATAAGACTCCACTAGGTTGCAGGTGGATCTTCAACATTAAATGTGACGAATTTGGAAACATTGTTCGTTTTAAAGCTTGTTTGGTGGCTCAGGGTTATTGGCAAATTAAATACGATACTTATGATAAAACCTTCTCTCCTGTAGTCAACTTTTCAGCAATACTGCTCTTTTTCTCTCTCCTAGTTGCACAGCTTGCATGGCCAAACATACAGTGCGACGTAAAAAGTGCCTATTTCTATGCTCCTTTATTGGAGGAAATTTACACGTCCGAACCTCAGGGTTTTGTAGAGCGAGATACAGAAACTTTTGTGTGTCGTTTAGATAGGGCCTTGTATGGTCTGCATCAGAGTGGGCAATTATGGTACTATGAGTTAGATAGAACACTATGTAACCTAGGGTTTACCAAGTTTGATTGGTGTAATTGTGTCTATCGATTTAAAGATTTTGTCATTCTGTTGGTTTATGTTGATGACATTGTTGTGTTCAGAAAAAGTGAAATTCAGGCTAAAAAAGATATTAAAAGTTCCGAGTTCACATTTTGATTTGAAAATTTTGGGTAAAACAAGAAAGCTCTTGGGTGTGAAATTTGAATATGAGAATAATAGTGTCCTCATTCATCAGCAATTATATATAGAAGACATAGTTAATCGGTTAAAGTCTTTTAAAATACAAATTACCTCCCTCCCAATAGTTAAAGGTGTGAAATACTCAAAGTCCCTGTACACATGAAGAAACGACTGAGATGATAAATTATCCTTACAGAAATGTTTTAGGATGCCTCTCGTTTCTTTGCAATCGCACTCGTCCGGACATGGCCTATGCTGTTAATATATTTTCTCAGTTTCAAAGCACTCCTGGTAAATTTACTGGGAAGGATTACTTAAACTTTTAGGATACATTTCAAATAGCAGACACTACAAACTTAAACTGGTATGCAAGGAACTGAAGCTCAATATATATTCAGATTTTGCTTCAAGCAGGGACAATATGGTGACTATTGGCGGACAAATAGCTTTTTTGGGAGAATCACCTGTATCTTGGCGTACATTTAAAGAAAGGGGAGTGAGTTTGTCTACTACGGAAGCTGAATTTATTTCCATGACTGAATCAGCAAAAGAACTGGTTTGGTTTAAAAACATTTTAAATGAATGCCTTCAGTTTAAAATTGCAAGTAACTATGTTTCAAAACCTGTATTGTTTTTGGATAACATAGCTGCTATAAAAGTTTTACAAAATCACCCATTGAAAACTCAAGGACGAAACATATAGATGTAAAGCTATTCTTCATTCGTGATCTAGTTAACAGGGAAATTTTTTATCTAAAATATGTTCCAAGAAAAGATAATCTGGCTGATCCCATGACAAAACCGCTGACTAAACATAACTTGATAAGATTTTGTGGAGCAATTTTCTTATGAAATTTCTTTTTGTGTGTATTTAACTTTAAATTAAGAGTTTTGTTTATATGTTTCCATTTTTTGACCCTTTTGGACTGTACCATTGAAAAAAAAATATGTTGTAAGTTATATTATGATGAATATTGTGATAATGTAAAATTTATAGAATGAATGTTGTGTGACTGACCAGGGACCTGGGTAAATGTATTGAATGTATGATCATACATGTCTTTGTATTGTTTCATAACATGATGAACTTTTGTATTATGGTAGAAATTTGAAAAATGGGATATGATGTGCACATCGTTCCTAAAATTTTTGAATTGAATGGAATTGTGTATTGTTACATTTATATTTATTCATTCTAGTTTTGAATTTTATAAAAATACTGGTGTTCAGTTTTCATTTCAGGTCGGAGATGATGATGTGGGGGGCATTTGTTGAAAATATGACCTATTGTAACCCTTTTTCTGCATCATCTCTCCTCCTTGAAATAATTCTAACTTTTACACCAGGTTTAGTTTTTATTTTAAAGGGATATAGCAATTACTTCTACATCTTTTTCACTGCCACTGTTTGTATTAAGAATGGACTGTTCCAGCCTAATTAACATGCATAAACGAAACTCGTGGTTACGTCATCTGGAAAGCTGAGTCGTGCCGATAGCTGATTGGCTGCCGTGAGATGACATCATGTATACGTCATGCATAAGTATCTTGCATCGCTCTGGCTTAGTCTTTCTTGTTCCTGTTTTCATTGCTCCTGGCGTGCTGTTCCAGCACTCATTGAAAGACGTTATTGTGATGCGTGTCGTCCAGCAATAACTACTGTTGTTCCGGGCCATGTTGGCTTTTCCAAGATTGAGCGACATCCAATCTCTTGTGGTTCCCGGTGATCAACTGCTGCGGATGGCATCCTGTTTCCAAGGTTAAATGAAGTCAAATTTCAAGTTGTGGTTCCCAGTGAGCAACTGCAATGGGCGGCACCCTGTTCCATGGTTCAGCGGTGATATATCTCAAGTTGTGGTTCCCGGTGATCACCTGCAGTGGGCGGCATCCTGTTTCCAAAGTTAAGCAACATCAAATCTCAAGTTGTGTTTTCCGGTGAGCAACTGCTGTGGGCGGCATCCTGTTCCATGGTTAGCCGGCGTCAAATCTCAAGTTGTGGTTTCCAGTGAGCAACTGCTGAAGGCGGCATAATTACCGCAAGTGTTTTTCAGGTCTAGTGGCGATGTTTTTCCAAGCTGTGATTTCCCACATAGGTATAAGCCCACGTTGATAAAAGTCCACACTGACAAAAACACACACCGATATATATGCTACGTTTAAAATTAATATTTTCCCCTTTTTCTTCAGCTGCGCAAGTAGATTCATGAATAAAGATAAAATAAAAAATAAATTAATAAAAAATAATTGAACAATAAATTTAAGTAGAGGAACACATTTCATTTTGGGCTCCGGCTGAATTAAGAGAGTCAATAAAAATAATGTAATATACTGGCCACACTGCTTCTTTTAATTCTACAAAATTATAAGGAATATAAAACGTATGTAAATTTTCATCATATATAGGGAATAATTTATGACTAATTTATTTATAATAATTTATGATTTTTATAATTTATCGGCCTCAGAAGCATGGTCCATGCTAAGAAAAGAGGGGGTGGCAGGAGAGCAATTAGAGGTTGGTGAGAAATAAATTAAAGAGGATTTTAGATATTTTTTGTTAGCTACTGGAAAGTAACAATACAGTCAAAAGTAGTTAATTCGGACACCCATAATCCGGAATGATCTATAATCCAGACCACAAAGCTACAAACTTTCTGTGCATGTGTTGCATTGACCTTTATGGCTGCGAATATGCGTGTGCGCAAAATACGGTTACGAATGCGCTTTTAATGTATAACGGACAGTATAAGCTAAGCTAAAATTATCTAATTCAGTTAATGTTGCAGATTGTGTTGTTCCTTAATCTTCGAATTGGATTCGGCTTATTATTTTTTGCAGACTGTTGGAGCAATTTTATAAAAGTAAGCTTGAACTTTCGATTATGTCAAAGAATTTCTGATCTATATTTACTAATATGTAAAGGATCTACAAAGCGAAAGTATGTTTTGAAGTCCATTAAACAAAAAGTGGAATTGCTGCAAAAAATGAATAAAGGCATATCCTTTGTTTATCTAAACTTTAACGTTTGTTTATCTAAACTTTGCTTATCTTTAACGTTGCAGCGCGCAAAGAATTGGAAGTTGATACGTCAGCACTATCCTTATCTTCAGGGCAGATGTTTTTATTTTATTTGGCTTATAATTCCTTACTAAATGTAGTATTTCACCTCGATGTACTCAGTCTTTGATATGATTTTGATATGCAGCTGAGGATGGTGGTTCGGTAAAACCATTGAAACTAATCCTGTGAAAATTTTGTAAATATAATGCTGATTTTTTTGGTTTGACTTCTGAATTAGTATTTATTCGGCGTGTTATTGTGCCTTTATTAGTTGTGCTGATACTTTAGCAACTCAACATTTTGTCGATTGAGTTGTTAAAATATCAAAACGACAATTTAAGTATTGTTGTATGGTTACACTGATACTTTAACAACTCATTCGTCAATACTGAATGGCTGAAGTATCTGCACATCTATACAACAATATTTAAATGAAAGCAGTAAGCATAAATATGCAGAATAAGCTTTGTAAACAATATTATAGTGCCAACTTAATTTTGATAGTAAACAGATCATGTTTGCAAACACGCCCTAAAAGAACATCATCTACATCAGTATTTCTCAATTGGATTACTACCAACTACCGGTCTCGAGGACCGAGAAGTTTAATAATTCGACCCATTAGCACAATTTTCGGACAGATAGCTGGATATTTCGCGGACCTTCGGTTGTGAAACACTGATCTACATCACGCATTTATCATCTTCATCACGACTTTATCTACTGGAGTATGTATGTCCTGAAACATGATGCCTGTACCCATTACAATAAATAACGCAATAAAACATGCACCTGTACAACTATGTATCGTTATGTATACCATGTAATATAATGCATTTTGCTTAATCTAATTTAACGCCCGGCGGTGGCAGAACTTGCAATGTTGAGTGGAGTCACAATTTCACCATGACTCGAGGACACCGGAAGGTTGTTGGTTTTCTAGTCAGTGTGTAGAGCTAATGTCTACTTACTTTGGGTAAATATTAGGTGGTTCCTTTATTTCTACGTAATATAACACCACAAACAGTGATCTATATTTTAAGCACGAGGTGTACTCTTCTAAATAGTTCTCTTGAATAAAAGGTTTCAACCTTTATCCTTATTCTTATTGTTACTGTACATCCTGTTGATTAGTGAGTTTGGTTTGGTTGGTGTATGTGAGTATGGCAAAGCCTGTCTGAGGGGAGGGATGCCTTCGTGGAAGACTTTCTAAGAGAACTGGCTAGTATACAACTTACACATGGGGAAAACCACGAAAACGCCATGCAGCCAGCCCATCTGCAAGAGTCAAAACTCGGACTGAACTACGAGTGTTCCGCAACTTTACCCCTCGGCGGACTCTGTTGACTAGTGAGAAGTCACCAGCGTTCTTACAGAAGGCCACTGACAATTTGTATGCTCCCGTGAACGATTAGACCTCATAACTTGTTTGTTAGCTCCATTCTTGAAGCTAACATTCAAACATAAAAATTAAACAAAATTCTACATTTTATTGGGGTTAGTTTCATAAAAAAAAATTTTCTATTGATTTCAACAACAACAAATTTGAGCATTTGTTGAGATAAGCAGTATACATAACAACTTGCATAACACTTACATTCTAAACGTGAAATTTTTTTGATTGGTAGAACGTATCTCATCTAAGACCTAATCATTTATTTTCGATTCGCAAAACTTTCGAGACATTGTTCCTTTGAAAATAAATCTGAGAAAAAGTTCAAATATCGGAAAAAATAATTAGTTAGATGAATAAAAATTAATAAAAAATGAAATAAAAGTTAAACATTAAGAAAGCATCTTTCATCCAATTCTTAAGCTTTTCATGTACGCACAAGCCTCACCAGCGGCCAAGCGGTTAAAACGCTGAACACTGGTAGTTCGGTCTAGGGTTCAAATTTTGGAAAGGCTGACTGCATGGGCGCTTTCGTGGTTTTCCCCTTGCGTAACATGTTTACGAGCGAGTTTTCTTTAAAAAACATCCTCCACGAAGGCATGCCTTCCCTTGGCTTAGTGCCATTTCATCCTTTCTCTTTTCATGCTGAGTTCGAAATACTGTCGTTTCATCCGCTGCCGTCCGCACTTATTTTGTCTTTCCCGTTTCATTCGCTATTCGAAAAGTCACTTAATGATTAAGAAAAGATATATTCAGACGAAATGACCCTTACTACATTGACCTGACTTAGCCTTTGAGTTCTAATACTTATTAAACATTTCCTTTAGATAAATTTATTCCGAGCAGAATAATGAATTTCAGGCATGTTCAAGAGGTGTGTTTTTGAATCTAATTCCATTTTTGTCATATAGTACCCATTTTTTTCACATACTTCTAAAGAAATAGAACCACTATTCCTCTGATTTGACAGAAAATCAAAATGCAGCAAATGTATAACTAAGATGTATTTGTTTTATTAAAAATATAGTGAGTCCTCTTTAAACGGAACCGTTCACGGTTTAAAAGGATTTTGGTTGTAGATATGATGGTCTTAGAAATGTAATATTCACTGCAATGTTTGTTAAATGTTCACAAAAAATACTGGTCTCTTTCAAAAGGCGACCTCTTAGAAATGTTGTCAATAGATATAATTCACCGTAACTATTTTCTAATGGAAATGGAATTAATTTAATCTAATGTCAATTAGAAAACGGCTATTTACAACAGGAAGATTTAAAAGCACTATAACTGTAATTTTTCTTTCACAATCAGCTGTTATATAAGATTAGCTGCTTTCTGTGTATTTTTTCATGTTTTATAACTGATATCCATACGTCTTGAACAAATATACAGTAAATACAAGACAAATTATTAAAAAAATTGCAATTTGAAACACTAATACTAATTTTCTATTACTATACATAATACTATTAATGAATGATGAATTTATATAATATGAATACTTAGCATCTAAAAACGACGAACTTTGAGTCTGATGACTGTATATATTCATGTAGTTACAAAATTTTATTAGATAATATTATATGCATAGTTCTTTGTAATCTTCGCAAACTCTAATAAAATGCTGCATATTTACTACTATAGATTGAGATGATTGTACTACTTAAATTTGTAGATATGTTGACTTCTAATAGTTGTTCCATCCCCCCCCCAAATAATTAAATAAATAAAATGAAAATTAAAAACACTATTCCAAATTGCTGTAGTTGAAAGATTAAGAGGTTACACTTGAAATTCATTTCCTGACAGGGTGTCAGATGACAGTTTTAATTTATTCAGAAATCTGAAAGAAAATATTTCTAGAAAATCACCAAATTATAATTGTTACATTCAAAAAAGCTTTCAATGAGAAATATGTTTAAACTTTGATAATAAACTCAGTCTAAAGTAAAGAATAAGATATCTCTTAACAAAGTTTTCATTGTGTTCAACTGTTTTAATATTTCCAAACTTAAAAGGAACTAAAGGAAAAACTAAAAAAGAAGAAAATAAAATTCAAGTGTTTTTTAATTAAAAAGTTAATGTTTTAATAATGAAGCATAATTATATTTAATCTCAACCATATTACCTTAAAAATAGCATGTGAGAAACTTCACAATGATATTTTTCATTTTCACATACTC
Organism: Stegodyphus dumicola; assembly: GCF_044657685.1. NCBI lineage: Eukaryota > Metazoa > Arthropoda > Arachnida > Araneae > Eresidae > Stegodyphus > Stegodyphus dumicola. The sequence goes on along the minus strand of NC_140769.1, from coordinate 220,041,260 downwards.
AAACCAAAGTTAAATAAGTAAATAAATGATAAAATGCAATTTCAGATTTATCATCAAAATCATTCAGAGAGCAGAAAGTTTTCTTTCAACCTAATAAATTAAATAAACAAAGTAGTGATAAAATATACAGACAGACATATATTTGAGACATTAAAATTCAGACCTGAATACTCCATTCATTATAATTAAAATTATAAATACATTTTATAGTAATAAAAACCATAAGTCCCTTTTGATTAGGTGCGCATTTATCAATGTGTGCTTTTATCAGCATGGGTTTATATCGATGTGGGCTTTTATCAGTGTGCGCTTTCATTGCTGTGGGCAATTATCATAGTGGGCCTTTTTGTGGGCTTTTGTCGTGTGCGCTTTTGTCTGGGAACCCCTTTCCTCATGCCCATTAACACAAGCATGCCACAGCATCACAAAATCAACAACATTGCAAAATACTTTTCAGAACAAGGGCAAGTTTTTTTTTTTTTTTTTTTTTTTTGTGAGCAATAACTGTCATGAAAAAGTCTTTATATTAGTACACAAATGCTTCTGAATAATAACTGAAAGAAAATGTTTTTGAAAGTCTGCATGGATCTTGACATATCCACAGAAAGCATATCCTTCAATTCACAGCTTGTTTACATACAACAATTTGAACCAAGAATAAATTAAAAGTAGCAAACAATATTTTTTATTTCAAATAAGCTGCTAGCAGAATTTTTTATTCCAAAACATAAGCTCTTTCTAATTTTTTTTTAAATCAAAATTAGTTCTAAAAATGAGTAATCACCCTCTGTAGAATTTATGGAAGAAAACGGTGAGCGGTGACATGTTAACTGGACAAAAAGCAAAGCAGGAACATAGTAGTACGTTCATAAGGAAAGCTTGGGAGAAAAGTCAAAATGATATGGTTTGCAATTTCACTTTCAATCCAGAATTATTTAGATTGGCTAAAGTGTTTATGTTGTCTTTTATCTGCATTGACTTAATGAAAACTGTATGTCAATCATGAATAAAAAGTAATATTATTAATCATAACTTCAATATCCTATCTGCAAAACATTCCCAAATTCTCACTTGGCCATTCACACACATTCTCTCGCTTGTGCGCATGCACGTACATACAAAGAATTATTGACATATACCTTCTGAAGTCTTTGGAATTTTGGGAACCAAAGAAGGAGGTAAAACATCAGGTAAATCAATATTATTTCTTCTAAGAACAACTAAATGCATAGCTGTGCAAAATTCTTCAATACTAAGAGCACCATCTTTATCTACATCTGATAACTGCCTATAAAACAAATTATTTTATAAAATTATTTTTAAGTGATTATAGAAATCAATGATAATATATGTATAGGAAAAAAGTAATACTAATGAAAAAATTATTTTTATTGAAATAGAAAAAAATATTTTAAATTCTTTTTAGATAACACATTAAAACATAATTCATGAAAGAATCTTACTTATTGCATTTTAATGTGGACAACTTTACAAAATGCCTTTTGAATCACTTACAATATTCATATAAGATTAGTATCAGAATTTAAGAAATAATGGTATCAAATCACATGAATACAATAACGAATTCATATAGTAAACCCTGAGCAGAAATTTTTCTAATGATGTAGTATGCGATTTACTGCTTTTATTTATTTATTAATTTTTTTAATGGTACTACTAACACACTGTTTTTTAATATGAAAATAAATACAAATAATTAAGAATACAATAAGTGACAATGATTCCATTAATGAATTAATATTAACCTATTAAATCTCTAATTCCATTAAATTTTAATTCCTTCCAATTTTACAGAATAAAAACAGGAGTGGTCCTTAAAAGGGTTACTTTTCATCCGTCATTCAGCCACACATTATGAATGTTGCACAGTATGGCCAAAAATTTGCACAACACTTTTTATTATGAATCTCCACCATGCTTTTGTGAGATAACACAAAAATATCCGTGGTGCGACATTTCACACTTGCGTAGACTTTTTAGATATATAATTCTTGAGCAACATTCAACTGCTTGAGCATTAAAGTACCACTTGACGGATTGAATACTAATAATATTGCAGATGGTACTAAAAGAAATGATTAAATCAACAACCAATTTTAGTGGCACCATCTAAAAACAAATAACTAAGTTAAAACAGTAAATCACATACTACATCATTACTAAACATTTATTTTGGAATTTACCAATTTTGCATACAATTTATTTTGCTTGTAAAATATGCACTTATATTAAAAAAAAATAGTGTTACTTTTTTTTTCATCCTTTGGTATATTCGTTATGGAGCTCACAAAGATTTGGAGTGAATAACGACAACAGTACTTGATGAAGTACCGAAACACACTTTATTTAGCAAATATTAACCAGGACAGCTCCAAAATCACATTTACAGTTGAAAAACTACTATAAACACACTGACACAACCTTTACAATATCAGGCTATAACGGTGGAGACAGCTTTTCTGCAAAGCACCAGAGTTCAGCTCTTGACTCTGCTCGGTCGTTCTCGGAACTCCATGTACTCTCGAGTCTCTCCACGCTAGAACTCACAATGCACTCGAAGACACACAGAGCACAGCTCCTGACTCTTCGGTTCAGTCGTTTCTGGAGCTCAACACTCTCTCTTGATGATGCACTAACTTCGATACACTAAGAGACTCTTTCGATGCACTCGACGACCCACTCGGCACTCACTGCCCGAGTGTCAACTCAATCGACTCCGCATGGACTGACTGTTTAACTCGATACTAACTATCTTTGCACTCACTCTCCGCGTACCAGCAGGGTTTATATAGTTCTTGGCTTGTGTTCGAGAACATTCTGGGCTAAACAGGTAAGAATTCATTCTAAAAGGTTCTCCATCCATCCATCGCCAATTTTGTTGCCAAATGGGTGATTTCTCGCCAATTGTGACAAAGATGCCGTCCCTTGCCATTCAACCTTAAAACTGCTTTGCGAAGGAGCTCTCTTACTGCACCTGGACATTTTGTAACACTAGGCTGATTAAAAAACTGGAAAATGAAGAGGATTTTGTACACACTGATTCAGTATAATTTTTCTTTACATTTCAAAACTGAGATTTCAGTTGAGTTTTCACTATACTCGAAAAATATCTTATATATGCTGTAGATAGAACACCTTTATTAACATTGTTTATGCCTATTACAATTTCACATTATGTTGTTTTTCTTATTCGCAGAGGTAAGCTTTAAAGAGGTATTCCATTTTAACTAATTCCTATGCAAATATCCTTATGTGATCTTATGCATGTGATGATTAAGGATGGCTATATGTTAAAATGTTAGGATACATGTTAGAAGGTGTAAAAAATGAATATATAATATTTCAAAAAGAAAAACCGAACTTCATCTTCCCTCATGAATAATTCTGATCTGGGTAATAATAATATTTTATTTCATTATTTTTTTAAATAGCCTGTCTTAAAACAGTACAAAGTCTTTAATCCAGACACGGAATAATTCGGAATGATCTATAATCCGGACCTCAAAGCTAAAAACTTTCTGCGCATGTGCATAATATGTTTACGCATGCGTGTTTAATGTATAACGGAAGGTATAAGCTAGGCTAAAATTATCTAATTATCTATTTCAGTTAATGCTGCAGTTTGCATTGTTCCTTAATCTTCTAATTGTATCCGGCTTATTATTTTTTGCAGACTGTTAAAGCAATTTTATAAAAAGTAAGCTTGAACTTTCGATTATGACAAAAAGAGTTTCCGATTCTGGAGCTGCCAAAGGATCTAGAAAGCGAAAGCATATTTCAATGTCCATCAAACAAAAAGTGGAATCGCTGCAAAAAATGGATAAAGGCATGAAGAAAGTGACAGAGAGGTTAGTGAAAACGAAAAAATTTCGTTTGACAAGTTAATCGGTATTCTCGGCACAGTAGTTAGAGGACTCGAACAGTGGAACTTTGTAACTGAACAAGAAATAATGAAAGTGAGTGCAAGATAGTTTATAGAATTAAAGAGAAAGTATTAGCACATAAAACGAAGCAACATAAACAAGTTACGTGAAAGAAAAATGTTTAATAAAGTAAACAAATATATATTAAGCTTTTTTTTTTTTTTTTTTTTTTGTAAATTTTGATACCCTTTAGATCATAATTGCTCTTTATTTCATAAATTACAGTTTCATATTTTTAATTGTATAATTTCTGCATGCCATCTTACCAGATTTAAATTGATGATCTATAATCCGGAATCGCCGGAGTCCCGACGAGTCCGGATTAAAGACTTTGTAGTGTACATCAGTTTGGAAAAAAACAAAATTACTTAAGCTACTATTTCATAAGCGTTGTCGATTTAAAAAAAAAGTCTGGATAGAATTCCCGCAAGTCAAGTGTTTAAACTTATCTCCCAACTAGAATGCAAGAATTTCTTGTTTCAAGAAAAACTAAAAATACTCAATTTTAGGATCAATTTCTTCTAATGGATTTTTTCAGATATTGCATGATTACTGTGTAAAGAATAAAAATATTTAAAGAAAACACAGTAATATTTCTTTATTAAATAATGCAGCCATTAACAGAAAATAGTTATGTTATGAAAACAAAGGATTTTACCAGAAAGTGAAAGAATTTTTTTTTGGGGGGGAGTGCACGTGTAATGTACTTGAAGTAATACAAGAGAAATAGTTGCTAGAGTATTGAATGGTGAATAAAAAAGATTTAAAGAATACAGTTCACCAAAGCAGAAAACTATTTATCATTGAAATTCAACTTTTGCGTTCTCTATTTTCCATCACCAGAGAACAATTTCCTTGATCAAACATTAATTACCAAATTAAATTTTATGCCTTTAAAATACAGTACAATTAAGAACATTAGAAATATTTAATTTTCCTTAGAACTGTGAAGTAAATGAAAGAAACAGATATAGGAAACACATTAAAAAAAATAAAAAAAAAATAAGAGAGAGAGCTTGTAGGGTGTTTTAAAAATAAACTCTGAGAAAAAATTAATAATTCTGCAAAACAAATTTATAACCATACATCATTTATATAAAAACTTCGCAATCACACAGTGTAATAATGACTTCTTAACTGAACTATTTACTTTTTCTGAGGGACAATTAAAGAGAAGAAGGGCAGGATTTGCAAAGTGATAAGTGACAAACAGCTCTTTAACACATGGAGAGAGATGGTAAAATTGTGTCAAATATGAGGTGGGTAACAAACTTTTTGCAAAGAAAACTAAAGATTACTTACTCGTCATATGTTCTTTTTTTTGGGGGGGGGGGGTAATTTCTGATTATCTACATTTCCACCAAAAAATTAATTAATAATCTTACAATCCCCCTTTGGTGCTGCTTCTTTCCATTTTTTTTTTTTTTTTTTTTTAAACTCATTTGGTGCTTTCTAATTTAATGCACTCCTATACCGCAAAATTGTGAACTTCCTGCCGATTCATTTTTTGCTAATCTAGCACATGAAAGGTAAAAGCTACTATCTAAATGGCTGTAAATTAAATATGCCTTAAAATAGTTATCAATCAATAAAATTAAAATAGCAAAAAATATTTACTTTTTTCTGTAACTCTTTTGCAGTATTGTTCTCACTATGTACACAACAATCAGTTTTAGCTGAAAAAAATCACAGAATCGTACTAATTTGGCATCGTGCTCTGGACCACAATAAATAAAGCTGTGGTAAACGAGATATGGCTATCTTCAAACCAATTTCCAAGCCACATTTCATACCTTTTCTTACAATTTTTCATGTCATTTCCATAAAATTTGGTCTTTATAAAAAAGTAAAATATCACAGAGTATAAGTTTTTGCAATCTTAGTTGTTGGACAAAATACTTTGTTTCTGCAGGCATGCAACATTTTCTTTTTTATTAGCCAGCAAATTCCACAGCCCCATTACAATTTGTTATGAGAAAAACAAATACTTGTAATGCCTGCCTCCCCGCCCAAAAGGCTGAATTTCAAGTGCAAGTCCATGTATACTAAACAGATAGGTGGTATGTATATAACCTAGATCTGCATATAAATACTTTTTTGCGCAATGTATTTTGCAATATGATTATTTTGAAACATATTACATTGCCTGATGATTAAATTTTCATGGAGGTGAAGATAATCAGAAAGTATCCTTCCCCCCCACAAAAGACAACTACATTTTGTTCTATTTAAAATTAACTTTTTATTTTTTAAGAAGAACGATTTGAGTTGATTTCCCTGATTTATAGCTGCCAACCATAAAATATGAAAAACTGGAAAGTTATCGCACAAAAGCAAGAAGTTACCGTGCTGCGCATTTCTGCTGTCATTTTAAAAAAAACTCAAAACTGACTCTTTAAATTCATTTTATAATGCATGACTTTTACTAGTGAATACTTTATAATGTGATTCTGCTGTAAAATATATTAATATTTAATCAGATATTCAAAATTTTATGTTTTTTGAATACTGTAAAGGCCCTTATTTTCGCAAGCCGTAATTTTCGTGAAAATGAATATATCAGTGATTTCGTGAATTTTATGAACAGAACGAAAAGTTGAAAAATTTCAAAAGTACCTAAGTTAAGTTGAGGAAGTTGAAAAATTCGATTGATTTGTTTGATGTTTTTAACCAACCACATCAAGATCCTCTTTTTCTGACTCAACTAGAGAAGAGGAATATTATTCCAGTTTTTGTGCCCGCTTCCTGCACAGGAGAGATCCAACCTTTGGACTTAACTGTAAATGGTGAGTTCAAGCGTTTGCTCAAGAATGAGTTTATTGAGTGGTATTCTAATTTGTAATAGTGGTAAAATTTCAAAAGTACCTAAGTAAAGTTGAGGAAGTTGAAAAATTCGATTGATTCGTTTGACGTTTTTAACCAACCACATCAAGATCCTCTTTTTCTGACTCAACTAGAGAAGAGGAATATTATTCCAGTTTTTGTGCCCGCTTCCTGCACAGGAGAGATCCAACCTTTGGACTTAACTGTAAATGGTGAGTTCAAGCGTTTGCTCAAGAATGAGTTTATTGAGTGGTATTGTAATGAGCTTTAATTTCTAGAGGATAAAGAATCTGTGGACTTGCGAATATCACAACTAAAACCTATTCAGGCTTCTTGGCTTGTGCGGTATTTAACGATATTGAAGCCAAACATGAGATAATTTTGAATGGCTTCAAGAAGCTAGTATAAATAGTATTCTAAGTGAATGAGCTGCCTTCTATTAATTTTATTGTTTTATATTCGAGAAATATAGTTGTATATTATTCAAAAAATAGTTACAAGAAAGAAAGTTGTGAAGAAAAAGATTGTAACTGTGAAATAAATCATTAAATTTTGGGTAAGTGAAAAATTTCTGATTTTTTATTATTATTTGAGGTGGGGAAAAAAAAAGCATTTTGCGATTACGACGGGCTCGTGAAAATAAGGGCCTTTACAGTAACTAGATTTAGTAATTTTTTTTATAATTTTAAGCGGAGAAAATTCTGACTTTGAAATCTTGAAGAAGAGCTTTGCCTAGGTACTCTTATACATGATGAAAATAAAATTAATAACTCATGCACATACTACTGAGTGAATAAATTTACAAATGCACCATTTATTGATGTAAAACAAAATTACAAACAAATATCAAGTATGAAATATTGGTTGAATTTTCATTATTAGTTCTATAAATGTTTACAGTAGGTAAAGGCAATTCAGATCAAACAAAATTTAATAAGAAAAATTATGTTGAAAGTAATTAATTAACACAGGGTTCGTAGCCACATTTTAGTTAAAAAAATAAGCACCTATAAGCACTTTTCAAGCACATTTTAGGTAAAAAAATAAGCATATGTCTAATTACATTATACACAACTGCATGATCTTAAAAGAAAAATTAGACTTGTAATTTAAAATATGAGAAATTCAGTATTAATTAAGAGAGAATGAGCATTACTCAACCATGGAAAACAATTACATTCTTTTTTTTTTTTTTTTATAATTTTAAATAACAGTTCAATTCACAGAACTAGTTTACAATGAGAGGGAAAAAAATATGCAGAACTAAATCATATTACAAGATTTAATGACAAAATTTCTGTTCAAAATAGAGAAAATAAAGAAACCATAGTTATTATATTCGCTTGGCACCTAAAATAAATACAATTTATTTTTCCACTCTTATTAATATTTAAATAACTTAAATCAAAAGGAGCTTTTCTGAAATCAGAAGATGGAAAATTTCTTCATGCAGCCATCCTTTAACAGTAAAAACTTAACTAACCGGCATACTCGGAAATTTCCGAATATCTGAAAATTCCGAATAGTCGAGCGTAACTGGTAAAAGTGGAAAGGAAGGGAGGGTAGGTTGTAGCCATTCTTTAGATTTTTAAGCTAAATAATGCTCTTGACATTTTGATATGCGAATCATATAAAAAATAGTCCAATGGAACTGAAAATTAATCTGCTTAGCAAGCACAGTGAAACTCTATTTCTGTGAAATATCGCAAACGTTATTGCGCATTATGTGCACCTTAATTCTTCCGCACGTGATATTACACAATCGGAATCAACAACTGCCGGTATTCGGAGAATAAATAACTAAATAAAGGAAAAACGCCTCTTTGCTTCTTCTGGTTTTCACCGCCATGCGCCCATGTGGCATATTTATCATTGAGCAGGACACGTCGGATTGATAAAGAGATTTACCAATCAGGGGTGCTTGTCATTCTAATTTTGAAAAAACTGCATTAAATTTCCGGAATACAATCATTTTTCGCTTGGGTTGGTAGACCACAGAACTTTTAGTCCCATTCAATGCAGATGGGAAAGGGACCCCCCCCAAAAGTCCTTGCTTGCTTTGCTGCGAACTGTAACGGTTTCAATAGTCAAGATTTTGCAGAGAAAGGGGAGAACCCTTAACTTCCGTACTGTATAATGCATTGACAAAAAAAAAAAAAAAAAAACCACTTTTGAAGTTTATCTATACTTTAGCAGTTACTGCAAATATATTAATATAAATATTCATACATCGTAATATGTTCGTAATATGAACATACCGATCATAATAAATGTGAATATGAACTCACCATGCGGAACGAGAATGTAAATTATTAAAATCTTGATAGAAATTCAAACGTGTGTAGTATCGGGTGGGAGCAAAAAAATATGGAATGTACCGGAATTTTCTACCGCTCTCGAAATTCTTTGACCAATAGAATGACACGCACATAATGTTAATGCAGAGAAAGGGGCAAAAGCTATTTCTTAAAAAAAAAAAAAAAAAAAAAAAAAAAAAAAAAAAAAAAAAAACACTAAAAACAAACAGTAAGTGTTTTAGAGAAAAAGTAAGCACCTATAAGGGATTTTATATTTTATTTTCAAATATAAGGACTTATAAGCACTTGTAAGGACCGCTACGAACCCTGTAACAGTGTGGAAACGAAATTACACAATATTATAATAAACACTGGGTATTCAACAAATGCCTTTATCTTCCCCAAATGAAAGTGAACTCATATTTGTTAAAAACTTGTTAAATAATTAATGATCATCTTTTTAATTAAAAAATTTAATATCTTTGTTGACTTTCTTAGAACTACACTTTTCAACATTCCAAAGTACGTTTAATTTACTATATAACACTAATTGATATTAAACTCTATTAAATTATCAAAACGTTAGAAATAATTACAAAAAATCCATTTTATTGAAAAGTTTTCTCTGTTCTAACTTACAGGAAAATAATATATCAAGCATACTTATTTATTTTAGAATCATTTTAAAAACTTACCATATTTTTGACAATTCAACTAGTGGCAATTTTGATTTTTCAAAAAATTCTTTGGCAGTTGCCCCTAAAAGAAAATATGCTTGAGTTTACGGCAACTTAACAAAGGAAAAATTATTTAAATGTCTTGAAAAATTAAGAATGGAAATATTTATCATATTCTTAATTGATAATTCATGAAAAATTTTTATTCAAAGCTGAAGCTAAAATTAATTTCAACCTGATATTTTCTTTTTGAGATCTGGCTGCATGGATTTGAATTGATTTATATAATATTCCCTCTGCTCTTCAGTTATTGACCAGATATCAAAATCATCATCACTAGAATGGCGTTCACTGTTTTCATCATCATTACCTAGAAGATGATGATGCTCCTCAAAATTTGTCCAGCCAGGATTGCCATCTGAAGACAGAATGAAATTTAATACAAGCAATTTAAAAATACATTTATAGATGATTTTACATTTTAGGGACACTGACTAAAAAATTTGTTACCTTTAGTTTCATATAACAGACAATGGTAAATATACCCCTGCGTTTATATAGCTTTATATTACCACAGGGATATATCATCGCTGTCAAACCAATATCTGATGTTCACTATTTGGAGATGTTGACCAGTTTACTAAGCAAAGTTTCTTATAAAATGACTGCTATGCGACTCAACTAATCAACTGCATTATACACTGAACTGTGGTTGTTAAAAAAATATGCTATGTGCACGATCCAGAATATTTTCAAATAACTGTTACATAACAAATGTGCACATAGCATATTTTATTCGACCAAAATCAACTGTAATAGTTAGTAAAACATCTGCTATGTTGGTTAGTCAAAACACTTCAGTAAGTGTTGTTTTGACAACAATTATTATCCCCCACCATAGCTGTTTTACCTACAGCATGAATAGGATCGTCTTGGCATTCTGCCGAGCATGGCAGATTCAGTTCATTGCTGTCAAGCCTTCAGTTGATTAGTTGTATAAGCTTGTAACGTACACTTTGTCAGGTTATAAAGTATAAAGCATACATTTATTTTTGAACCCTAAAATGTATAGAGGAAAGAAAATAGTTCATTTAGTTTTAATAGTCAGTGACAATAAGTGTTCAGAAGAGGAAAATCAGCATGTATTATGCCAAGAAATACCAAGAGAATCAGTTTCTCTGATTCAAGATTTTTTTAAAAATTACATTGAGAGCAGTCAACCGTCCACATCTTCTGGCGTTCGTGTTGAGAACATTTCAGTTAGTTAGTCCATTCCCTGAAACAGACAGTAGCTCACCATTTTCTACAACCTCAAAGAAGAGGAGCTACATTATTTACAGTAATGATGATGATGACAATTCATCAAACAATCAGTTATCAGTACCGGTATTGTTTGCGAGCAACGATATCATGCCAAGCATCTCTCAAGCCTCCACCATCAATTTAGAAAAAAATATTGCCGTTTACTGGGTAAACAATACATGGGCTATAAGACGGCAAAATAAAGTGTACCTAAAGAAGTCAAGTATGTGAAAATTTGTTGTAATCACACTGCAAAAATTGCAAAATAGTTTCGTGTGCGGGTTGATCTCAGAAGAAGAAAGAGCTGCGTTGCATTTCACTTTTTAGAATATGAAGTCATGGGGTGAAAAAAGCTTTTGTACCAGGATCAGTTTCTAAGAGAAATTTACATAAGCAACACGAACGTGATAATCGTATTACTTCCAGGAAACAAACTGGTTTTGATATATTTGTGCCAAAGTCCGATTTTCAAAATACCAAAATAAAAGTGTGCAGATTGTTTTTTTTTAAAACACACGTGATCTCGGACATGATTCATTCTTATGTTGGGTTAAGGATAGTCCAACAACAGCAGGTACGACAGATGATTATGAAACCCTTACTTTAAACGTACATCTTCATGTATCATCACAAATAGAAATGCACAAGCAACTGTGTCTGAATGGTTGAATTTACTTCCAAAAGTGCCAAAAGTCACTGTTGACGAGCATCATCAAAGTGCATTTATGTTGAGTCAACTTTTCGATCACACTTGCACATGCATGCAATTTAGAAAACATGGTGCGTTGAACAAAATAGAAAACAAATGTTGAGAAATGCCTTTTTAAATGTTCTTAACGAAGATAATATTTCAATTCACAAAATGAGAAAGGATCAATGCAATGTGTACTCCAGTTTTCAGTTAAAAAAATGCTTTGCAAAATGAGTATGAAACACATGTCAAACAAAAAGATGAAGCATGTAGCGCTAAGAACAAAGCTAGAGAAAATTTGAAGGATACACCCGATCATGTGGTGATATCTGTTGACATGCAAAGTATTCTTTTTAGCACCAAACTTACTTGCAGGAGCACTGTATTATAAACAGAAACTGCAGTGTCATAAATTTACATTTTATAACTCTCATTCTTAATTTTGGCACAAACCAGATGGAAGGCTTACATCCAACAGATTTACAAGATGTATCATTACCTTAAAACTACATGCAGTTCTTATAAAAGCATTACCATAATTAGTGATGGGTGTGACTATCAAAATAGAAATAAGGTTTTGAACAGTGCATTGAGTGATTTTGCTTTTTTTTTTTTTTTAAAGTAGAAGTGGAACAAATTATACTACAAAAGGGACACACAATAATGGAGGTCATTGGTGTGCACTCCATTGAAGAACATTATATCAAGCCCACTATTTATGCACAAAATTATATAACGAGAATGCGCCAGGCTCGACCCAAACAACCGTATGATATCAGAGTGGTTCATTTACAAGCATCTAACCACCAATTTTTAGTCTATCTGACCTGGTTAAAAAAAGGTGTTATCCCACTGAATATGATATCAGAGACTTTTATATAGATCTAATAGTGGAAGGTGCTTCAAACTTCACCATCCACATAATTATATAATACTTCCTCAACAAAGGCGTCTTCCTCAAGAATATCCTGAACCTTCAACACTGTATGACGATACATTGGAAATAACTAGATCTCAGTTCAGTCAGTTACAGTAACTTAAACCCTTTATTGGCCATGACTACCATTCCTTTTATGATTCTTTAGAGTAGCAGTCTGATTAATAAATGTTTTTTTTTTTTTTGTTCAACAATAATAAAATACTAATGTAAATTAGATAAGTTCTTTCTTTTTTTTATATAATACCTGCCATGTGCCAATAACTGGCAATTAATAATCTGCTACAAATTATTCTAATTTGTACCCATAGCAATAATAAATAAATTATTACATTTGAACACCAAAAATCAAATAAAAATAATGTATAACACCTACAACTTTCAATTAGTTTTCAAAAATCTGCTTTATAAAATTTTACAGGAGAACATTTTTATTCAATAACTCATAGTTACACATTTTGCACATAGAGGATATTGGTCTGACAATGACGATATACCTCTCTTGTACTTACCTCAAATAAAAATTTTACGCCACAATTCCCTTTTCAAATAAACTTATAAAAATACATCCACACCTGAATATAAAAATTTTAATTTCAAAACATTTCATTGTTGATAACCGGAAAAATTAAAAAGTGCATCAGAGATTATATATGAATTTTCCACCAATAATTCTGTATAAAAAACTACTTCAGTTTATTTCTAATAAAATATGAATATAAATGCAATCAATAAGCACACATCAAACTATTGATTTTGAACTGTTTTCAATGATTCCCCCCCTCATTAACGATATTACAACTGATTTCTCAGTAATGAGACAAATTATTTTGCTCACTATGCTATTAATTTGTTGATATTATTACGTTACCTTCCGACATCAGTCGTTACATTATTTTCTTCCTTCACGTTCGTACAGAGTTCGTGTGAATTTCGAGTGAATAACGACGACAGCACTTGATGGAATATTGAAACATATACTTTATTTAGCAAATATTAATAAGGACAGCTCAAAAATCCCGTTTAACAGTCGTTGAAGAACTACTGTACACATGCTGACACAATCAGCGAAACAGCCTTCACACTTTCAGGCTATAACGGTGGAGACAGCTTCACTGCAAAGCACCAGAGTACAGCTCCCGACTCTGCTCGGTTGTTCTCAGAAGTCCACGTTACAACTTGCGATGCACTCGACGACACACAGAGCACAGCTCCCGACTCTTCGGTTCAGTCATTCCCGGAGCTCAACACACTCTCTCGACGAGGCATTAACCACGATACACCAAGAGACGCCTTCGGTGCACTCGCTGCCCGGCTGTAAACTCGATCCACTCCGCATGGACTTACTAACTCGAGACACTAACTATCTTGCACTCTAGACGAGGTACACTCTGACTGCGGACCAGCAGGGTTTATATAGCTTTTGGCTTGTGTTCGAGAACATTCTGGGCTAAACCGGTAAGAATTCGTTCCAGAAGGTTCTCCATCCATCCATGGTATATCGCCAATTTTGTAGCCGAACAGGCAATTTATCGCCAAATATGGCAACCCTAAAACTACTTTGCGGGGAAGCCATCTTACCGTGCCTGTACATTTCGTAACAATATATAATAAAAGGTTATGACAATCAGATTCAGGGTTAAGAATAAGGGCTAGTTCCGTTACTTTGTCTGAATCTCTGTCGAAGTGAACCTCAGAAGCAGAGTTAACATGTAGCAATCTAATAATAAATACTCTGTTGCATTAGTTCTGGTATCATGCATTTTAAATTGCCCTTCCATCTGTTGCAAAGTATTTATTTAGGGTGGATACCTCAGATTAATTTTAATCATGTATATTTGTTTTCTAGGATTATTTTTTCTATATTTTTTTAAAAATATATAGTTAGTTTTCCTTTCAAATTTTGTGCTGCATGTAAAGTACCATTTATGCAGTATGTCTTCTTGCAATGTTGGTGCATGCACTGAATAACATTTATAAAAACAAGAAAGGAATGTAAGATTTTATTTAATGCTTCCCCCCCCCCAAAAATGAATACATTAATGTTGAAGACAGGATTTAATCAATGAGAAGAATGTGAGTTTGCAGAGAACAATTTTTGTCTAAAGATTATAAAGAAGATACGAAACACCTCTTGCTTGAAAGGGAAAGGAAATTTGCTTGGAAATGCAATGGAAACTATTAAAATTAAGTATTGTGCCAAAAGTAAATTTACCATGCTCAGATCAGATTTGGAAGAAATAACACCAAATCAGAATCAAGAGATATGAAAAATTATACAGAACATTTTTAAAAGACCAGATGAATTAAGTGTGAAGAAAACTTATTCTGAAGCCAAATACTAAAATGATGACGATGATGATAATAACAAACTAAATTTAAGTGATTTTGAAATAAAACTCATATAAATGGCAGTGCTCGATTCCCTTATTTGAAACAAAGTACCATGTTAGAAGACTCTGGTACAGATTTAAATTAACAATTTTCAGTTTCCAAATCCTCACACACACACGCATACACACACACAACAAAAAACAAACCAAAAAACAAACAAACAAACAAAAAAAAAAAAAAAAAAAAAAAAAAAAAAAAAAAAAAAAGAATTTGCAGATAAGTGAACTACTTGAGAAATTAGTTTTGAGGTAAAGTAATTGCTCTAGAAGATGAAACTAGTTTAAATGCTGATATTATTAAGGATGTTTTAAACAGAAATTAGATTATATCACATATAAAAACTGATTTATCCAATGGTAGGGAAAACAATGGGCAAAAACACAGTTCCAGCGAAACAGTTATTTTCTAGAACTACTAAAAAAGTTATAATTAATCTCCTATGCAATGAAAAATCATCCAAACTTGAAATAATGGATATTTTTTTTCAATATTACAAATAGCAACAGATCAGATCATTCCTCAGATAAAAGTACTACAAGAAGCATTTGGATTAAATGACTGTTATAAAAAACAAGTTTTGAATCAAATGAAAGAAAAATTATTAGAAAATTAAGAATTCAGGGAAAATGTAAGGTACTCTGTCATTCCAAAAAGGAATAATTATTCTTTCCAGCCTATACCATGATTTTAAATTACCATATGATGTTAAATTATATTTCAAACTAAATTAACACAGAATGCAAAAGAAAGTATTTTTAGTTAGATCTGACGGTTTGGTACGTTGAACGACCATCTATCACATACTGAAGTTATAAGCTGATTAAAATTATTATTCATTAATAAACTAGCATATTATCTTCAAAAGTGCATGTTACTAAAGAAAGCATAAATTCAGATTCCTATTTAACACTAGAATTACTTGAAAATGCTTTGAAAACTGATGATGATGTTTTAGAAAAAGAGCCTTTTCCACTGACTGGGAATTAAGAACTGAATCTGGCTGGAGACTTTTCAATCACAATAAAAACAAACTTAGATTGGCATACAATTTGAATAAAACTATCAACAATGATCAAAACCACTTTCTTCATAAGGAAAGAAAATTCCACATACATTTCAAAATTTACAAAACGTTTGAAAAGCTGTTATTATAATTACTTTAAAAATAGTACTAGGATTTTACCAGTTAGTATGCAGATGAAGAAAGACAATGTACAGGGTTTGTCCAAGAACTAACGAGCTCCATTTGACTGTGAAGTGACAGTACAGCACCAAGCAGTGTTGCGAGTGAAAAGGAGTAGGAGGAACCTTAAGCTTTCCAGCGGTACCGAGGTTAAACACCTTTGTGGTCTCGATGAGTCAGGAAGTACTGCAGTATAAACCACTGTCTAGTGACCTTGTCATACTTACGATAAAGAAAACGTTAGAGCAGAGTGACCAGAGTCCGAGAGGAGCTTCAAAGGACATGGAAATTTCATCATGACAATGCGCCCTCTCACAACGCTTTTATTGTGACATCTTACCTGACCCGGATCGGCGTAGCAACAGTTTCCCACCCACTCTACAGTCCGAAACTAGCCCCAGCGGACTTCAATTCCCTCAATTGAAATGGGTGTTAAATGACATCATCTGGGCACCGTGGAGAACATCAAAGCAACCACGACGGTTCTTCTAAAGCAGTGGTGCCCAACATTTGGCCTCTCACAAGCACATTTTCAAAACATCAACATTTTTGTTAAACATATTTCTAATCTTATGTAATACATCTGAAATATAAATTTCGGCAAATGGGTTTGAGATGAATAATAATATTAGTTGAACTTTATGGAAATCAGAGAAGCGGAGTTAAAAATTATATTTCAGTGCATTTAGATTTTCTGAGTATTTCTCTGTTTCAATTGCCTTGTGGTTATTAATATGGCTTGATAAATTCTGAAAATGGGTGAAATTTTTTTCTTTAATCCGATTTATACATGAATTTAACTTTATTTGAACAGCAGTTACAATCGCAGTCAATTGAAAAAGGATTTTTTCTCTTCCCTGGAGATCTTTGTTCAGTTTAGCTGTTATATTCGTGAGAAAATACAGATCAGATAACCAATTATTATCACCTAATTCTTTGTAACTTTCGTTTCCGGATTCCATAAACTGCTTTATTGACAAAAGAAGTTCTATAAACCTTTGAAGTACTTTCCCCCTGCTGAGCCATCTAACACCGGAATGAAGCAATAAGATTCCATATTCACTATCAAGTTCATCAGTCAGCAATTAAGTACGAGGGTAAGTTGAAAAGTGGTCAGAGTTGTGTATGAAAGTCAAAAAATAGAATGAGACATTAAAGATATGACATACCTTTATTTTTCCACATAGGTACCAAGTACATTGAGACATTTGTCATATCGCTTGATAAGCTTCAAAAAGCCTTCCAGGAAAAAATCAGGGCTTTGCATATGGAAGAAGCACTGAACGGCTTGTTTCACTTCAGTATTGCTTCCAAAGCGCCTTTCCCCGAGATTTTTCTTCAAAGCCGGAAACAGATGGAAGTCGCTTGGTGCGAGATCAGGACTGTACGGCGGATGGTGTAGGCGCCCTCAACCAAGAGTTGCAATATGGTTTTGCATTGCCGTCGCCGAATGTGGTCTGGCATTGTCATCCAACAGCAGAACGCCAGATGTGAGAAGGCCACGCCGCTTTTTCCGAATCGCCTTTTTAAATTTCGACAGGGTGTCACAGTAGCGCGTAGCATTGATGGTTCAAATCTCCAAAAAGTCCAGCAACAAAACTCCTTGGACGTCCCAGAAAACTGTGAGGAACACTTTACCTGCAGAGGGAATTGTCTTGAACTTCTTTCGGACAGGTGATGACGGATGTTTCCACTCCATAGATGCGGCCTTCGGTTCTGACGTGAAATGGTGGACCCACGTTTCATCCCCCGTCACAATCCGAAACAGAAAGTCATTGCCATCTTCATGGTAATGCAGGAGATGTTCCAGGCTGACCCCCATGCGTTGTTCCTTGTGTGTCGAGGTCAATTGTCGGGGCACCCATTGTGCTGACACTTTTCTGTATCGAAGAATGTCGTGGATAATGTTTTGAGCTCGCTCATGTGAGATTCCAAGTTCTTTGGCTACTTCATCGATGGTGATACGCCGGTTCGCTCTAATCATGTCATCCACCTTCCTGACATTTGCATCTGTAGTGGCTGTGCGCGTCCGTCCAGCTCTCGGTATGTCCTCCACTTGCCGACGTCCATCACTGAATGTGCGACACCATCTCCACACCATTTGCTTCTACATCACACCTGGCCCATAGACTTCCACGAAGCGGTTATGAATTTCTGTTCCTGATACTCCACGTGCCCATTCATAGCGGATAACCGCTCTCACTTCCTCCTTTGACCACGAATTCAAAATGCACCTTCTCTCCATACCTACCGAGGCTCAAATGAGAGACTGGTCTCCGCTTCGCGCAGACACTGCAACAGCGCCATCTGCTTGATTTGCAGCGACCTCTACCCAATGGTGTATCGGTGACTTGCGCGTTTTCCTGCTGTGTCGCCTTCCGCCCGTTCAACGCTTCTTCCATATGCAAAGCATGAATTTTTCTTGGAGGACTTTTTGAAGCTTATCAAGCGATATGACAAATGTCTCAACGTACTCGTACGAGAATAATAAAATAAAGGTACGTCATATCTTTAATGTCTCATTCTATTTTTTGACTTTCATACACAACTCTGACCACAGTCGACAGGGAAAACTTATTTTTCAACTTACCCCCGTATTTTATAACGTCTTGCAAGATGTCTCTTATGACTATAAATGCTTACCGTATTTTAACAATTAAGAAATATGGTTATTTAAAAAATATTTTTTGTTCATAGTACCTTATCGGGCTGGCCAGCCCAAGGTTGGTCACCGCTGCTCTAAAGGGCATCTCAGCAGATGACTTTCGAAAAGCATATACAGCATGGGCGCTGGCAAAAATGTATGTGTACGATCAATAAATTGTAAGAGAAAAAATGAGGCTTGTTATTTTGTGGACAAACACTGTATAAGCAGATTTCTTGACCTGGAGAGAAAGCCTTTGTCAACTATCATTGGCTGATTACTCTGTTACAACTGCCTTAAGTTCTTTACTGACTTTAGTTTCCTTAGCTGCAATTCCTTATAAAATATTTAAGGCCAAGCCAAAGTTTATTCACATGCATGTTACTCTGTATTTAATATTTTAATCTGACTGGAACTTCTGTTCTGTGTTTTCTTGCCAGCAGCAGAGTTTTTATTATTATTATTGTTCTAAATTTTATATAACAATATGGCTGACATATTAAAAAAAAAAGTTTACTTTAGCCTTCATCTGAGTTTATGGTTGCTCTACTTAGAATATATGATGAGATGATAAATTGTCTGTCTTTACAGCTGGAGGAGTTGGCATTTACAGTCATGTAGAACCTTACAATTTATACATTTTCAACACATCAGATGCTCAGAAACTATTTAGTTCTTTTTAATGAAGGATATATAATATTTAAAATCTGTTACGACCTACTGAACAGAAGATACTAAAATGAATGTTTTGGTGATTATTTACATGAGCAATGGCTCCTCAACTGGATCTGGCTTTTAAAGTCTGTTTTGCAGCCAGAGGTAAAGTCAATCAAATTTGTTAATTATTACTAATGATGGATTTGCCGATTTATGAATATTTTCAGATATATACAGTGCCAATGCTTATTTCTGATAGTAAATAGACCTATACTAAAAAAGATTATTGGGGTATCTTGAGATATTCATTATTATTAAGAGCAGGATGTGCTTCAAAATTTTGCTTTAACAAAATATATTGTTAATAAATTTGCTCAGCCATGTTTAAAAGCTAGCTGCCACTCGGCATGCACAATACTTTCTTCAATTATTTCATATAAAATACCAGGTCTCCTTTCCTCTAACAGCAAAAAATTTAAATTAAAATTTACAATTATTCTTTCTGTCTTAAAATTTCTTTTTATTTAGAACACACAACACTAACAGGCCACATTTAGTACAAATTTCATAAAACATAATAATTTTTTTTTTTATTTACATCAAGATGCTGCCCAGACTGTATAGTGGTTAGGGGAGCAGACTGCAACACCAAAGGGCACAGGTTCGAATCCCAGAGAAGGTATGGTTGTAACTGTCCATCCCTTCATAGGAGGCAAAGGTGGTCCACCTATTAGGTGCCTCTTGAATAACATGACCACCACTTAGTGGCCAAGCTGAAGTTTGCTGAGGGCCAACCATTGATAAAATAATTTTTTTTAAAAAATCAAGAAGAACAATACAATTTTTAATTAAGCAGGATGATAAAGTACACATTTAAAAAATTTGAATTTCAGGGACTCATATATAGTTATATCACTGAATCATAGATATTATGTATTTTATTTTAAAGAAATTTTGTCAGAGATTAGGATTATGAGAAAAGAGATACGAAGTATGATATACGATCCTACAAGAAAGTCACATAATCCAATGTTTGTCTAAGTTAGAAATAAAATCCTTTAATAACAAGCAAACTTGTGACAGAGTTTATTCAAAACTGGAGTCATATTCAGAATTCCAAGAAATAATTTTATCTAATACCTAAAAAATATACATAATAAAATTCTTTATCCCTAAAAATTTTATGCACTTCTGAAGTGTGTTACGACACAAGTTTATTTATTGATTCACTAAATGCAAATTTTTTAAATGTTTACAGATTTGCATAGATTAATCTGTAATTCTGTTCACAAATTAATATGTATTTCAACAAACATTTTCAAAAATTACCTTTTTGGAAAAATGACCAATTCTTGTCTGTAGACATAGAAAGAGAATTTCGTGGAGATACACCGACATCTACAGGAGAAGAACTTGGTGAATCAGCATTTTTCGCTGAAGGACCCAGAATGAGGGATGTTGGCTACATGAAATGAGAATAAAAAATAAAGTACATATAACAGATAAATTTTGAACAAATTTATGTAACTTATTTAACCATTTGGAAAAAGTTCCTCCTTTTCTTGTGACATATTAGCAATGAATGCTGTTTATGAGTTAACATATTTTAATGATTTCATGACTGTTTTGAAATTATTGCATACAGAAAAGACCTGCCTATTTGTTACTTGTTTAGTAGTATGCTATTTACTGAAACACTACAATTTCTACAATCATTTCTTAATATTTATAATTTTTATTAAGAATTTTTTTAACTTCAAAGATTAAGAATGGCAATCACTGTGTTGTGTCCTTTAAACCAAATAGATGTATTACAGGATTCTGTATTTCAAAATAGAAATAATTTTCATAAAAGCATGTACTGGTTCAAAATTTATAGAAATTACTGTTTTTAGCAAAATTCACAATAGTCGTGTAGAAGAAGAATCAACTCTAAAATTTCATATTCTTAGATTTATACTCTAGACTTTTCACTTTCAAACCCCATTCTAGTATTATAGAGCAGAATTATTTTACCAACAATACATCACTGCACCAACACTGATATTAAGATAATCATCCTCAAAATTTCAGATTCTCACGTTTTTATGTTCGCCCCCCAACAGAACAATAAAACTGTTAACATTCTGCAGCAACAAAGTGAATTATATACAAAGTTATGTGCCAGTAAATTATAAGCTGCAGTACCCTGGCAACAACAGGTAAAATATTAAATCTTAACAGCTGTATTTAGTTTTTTGTATATTTTTAACAACATAAGCTTGATATAAATACCTGCTAAGAGAACAACAAGCCTATTCAAGGTAAAACTTTTATTAATAACAACACTTTGCATTCACATGACTAATTCTGACTATGCTCCAATACTAGAACTTATCTATTGTCATGAAAAGAACACTTAAACCATGTTTTAAGATTTGAGAGAAAAAAATACATTTGAAAGGATTTGAATTTTACACAATGCATGAAAGCTCTCAGTATTACTTCCCTGCATGTGCAGCATTTTAAAGACCAGACTCTACTTATTAATAAGCAAGTACAATTTTAGAAGAAACTAATTTTATTCTATACATAAGACATTCAAATTTATAATAATTTATTTCTAAAAGCTTTGTGTGAAAAGGCAAGGTATGTTATAATTCAAAAATTCAGACTACCAGCAAATATTTTGTTTGAGATATTTATTATGTTTATAGATATAACATTTGAAGGAAATCCACATATCTGAAAATAAGAAACCATTGGAATGCTACTGGAAGACCTACCTGTGAAACAGGCTGATGACTAGGTGATATTTCATTTTCTCCAACTAAACTATTTTGCTTAACTGCAGGCCCAATAATAACTCTATGACTTTTTGTTGGAGGTGGAGGTATAGTAGCTAAAATATGTGGTGCAGCCCCTGGGTTTCTCGTTTCCAGAATACTGGAACAAGCTACGAAAAAAGAATTTAAAAAAAATTATAACAAGCTATGTCAAAATTATTACTAAGCATCAAATGATAAACATCAGACTGAAAATTCTTATAACTAACATTTTAATAAAAATTCTGGCACTTTCTAATTTAACAATGGGCTGTTGTAATAGTATGCCAAAGTGGCAAATGTAGCAGCCTGAAAAAATCATGAGTATCATGAATCAAAAAAGTATTTCTTAGTGGCTGTCCCAAATCATTCAGCAAAAACTTTGATTATAGTGATGCAAGAAAATGAGGCAGAAGAAAGTATAATTTGTTTTGATTGTTGGAAGGCATTTAAAGTGGATTAATTAACAGTTGCCAGATATGAACACTTGGAAGTCAGGTATAATTTACAACTTCACTGATCCTGATAGATGTCATACAAAAGCTATTGAAAAGTATGAGGCAGTACAAAATGGTTAAATAAATGTGAGCATGGCACTGTCCTCCATCCAAATTTCTGCTTAAATGAATTCATGCGAGATTAATTACACGAAAAGAAGAATATGTTGAGAATGTTAACCCTTAAAAGCATGAATTTTTATTTTTATTTTTAAAGTCAAAAATACATTAGAACTGATATCAAATAAAATCAGAAAAATACTAAAATAATCTAAACTAACTTTTTATTACAATTTGGGGGGGGGTATGATAGGCAAATGTGTAATAACAATTTTATGTAATAATACATACCTTATAAATTTGTTCAAACAATTTTAAAACTTTGAATACATCAAAATAACAACAAACACAAAATCAAAAATTCATAAATGTCCACACCCTACACATCAACTCACAATAATGACCGTTATACCGTTAATGCTGTCACCACACAGAAACTTTCAAAACTATATAAGTAAACAGTAAGTATCCAATTGGTTACAGCATGCAGTAAGCTAAAATTTGTGTTTTGATTTGATCTACATGACTATATTGCCAAATGACAAATACATGCATTTAAGGGTTAAAAAAAACCAGTAGTTTTTATGGCACAGTATTTGAAATTAAGCTAGCAAACTCTATTTGGTACTTTTCTTATTTAAGAATTTTTTGTTTTGTTTTCTGCATTTATTATGGATTTAATATAATAGTCTTATTTTCAATGAAGTTGTATACATCGTTAGGACTGCCAACTGGTTAAATATTGGCCTCTAGTTTAATACCAGATGAAAGGAAATCACGAATTCCATTAATGTATGGTACCATCACCGCAACAAAAACACAGCAAGTCAATATAGTTTAAATGCATAGGTTTTTAAATTTAATAAACATAACATATACTGAAATTCAAAGGTAGTGTGACGAGTTACATCAAAATATGATCAAAGTAAATCAACTTATAAGAATTTTTCTTTCATATAAACAAAAAAATCTTTGAAAATGAAAACAACATTAATAAACAAACCACCGAAAACAAAATTCTGCTACCTCAAAGAAAGAGTGGAACCCATAATTTGTTAGTCAACTTCAAGGCAGCCTATGATAACATTGATAGAGCTCATTTACTAAAAGCCCATCTAAGTTAATTAAGTTTGTGAGGCTCCCTCTAACCGAAACCATTTTTGCGATATGCATTCCAGGAGAAACATCTACCTCCTTTAAGATCTGAAATGGATTTAGGAGATAGTTATAACAGATGCTCGTATTAATACAAGAGGTACTACATTTAATAACTATATTTTTACTACTCTACTACTATATTTTTTATACTATACATACTTTTTTTCTGTCACTGCTGTCAATGTTAGTTACCAATGTCAACGTTACAAGCTGGCTTAAGCATACCAAGACATGCTTAAGCCAGCTTGTAGCACTCTAATATGCAAAACATTACACACTGACTTTACGTCAGCTTGCACTCAACATTCTATTATACCTTAAATCTAAGATTTAAAATATTATGCTGGCATGCACAATATTCTACTAAGATATAGCAATAAATCAAACAGGCATTATCAATAATATTCATGCCACTAATAAGATACACCAACAGCTAGGATAGATACAGCAAATTGGTAAATTTAATCTCTTATTGTTAAAAAAATACATAATTATAAAATTTGTCATCAGAACTCTCAGCATTTAGAGAATTAGCCCAATTACAGTCTTTCACAATATGCAGCAACCGACATTCAGATAACTAGAGTGGTAATCCTTATCACTTGAATCTATTTGCACTACAGCAGATTCTTTCTTAATAGATTACAAATGAATGTTCAGTTAATGTTTTCTTACAGGATACAGCACATTAAATATATAAATGAAGAAATGATAGTCTCTGGGATTGTAATCTGGTCAACATAGCTGTTTGTCAAATCATTGGATTAAAATTTATTAAGCAGAACATAATAAAAGACTAGTGGAAAACACAAAAGGGTGCAAGACTTTTAGATTTTCTCTGCTACAGACTTTTCAATCAGAACTGGGATGGAGCTGGGTTCAATCATTTTAATACTGGTAACCAGACATTTTAACCAATAACAGACTCATTCTCCTCATTTTCATTCTATGCATGATCATTCACGAGGCTGCAATGCAGGCTTTAAGCCTGGGCATTGAGATAATTAAAAACAACAGAAAAAAAGCAACAACTTTGTTTCAACATATTTTCTACAAACTTTAATTACTCACTGGATATATGTATATATATTATACATAATCTGTAATTCTAATTTTTTGGTTAATCTGCCATAAGTGGGATAAGTGCGAAACGTGGCAAGAGTTTTTTTTATTTGGTGTGATTTCAATTTGGTTGTGAATGGCTGTATGTTTTCTTGTGGCAAACATAAAGCTTTATTTCCGTGACTGTAATGAGTGCGAGTTTACTGTAGTCGGATTTTTAAAAAAAAATTTAATTTTGAAATATTGTGTTTGTTTTTAAAAGTTTTACTGTTTAATATTTGCAGGAGGTTAAGTTGTTGTTAGCGGAAAATGTTGGATTTCAGATGACATATAGTTTAAAATTTTAGAATGTTTTCATTTAATTTTATTTAGTTAATGTTTTTTGGGTTAGTTAATTATTTTTTATTTATTTATTTATTTTTTGCATGGGGCAATGGAGAGATGTGGAATGTTTAGGGTGTTAAGTGAAAGTGGTTCAATATGTTGAATTCCACAGCGATAGTAACTTGCATATTTTAGTGAGTTTATGATGCATCTACTGTTAGTGAATTTGAATATATTTACTTAATTGACAATTTTGGAGTTCGAGAAAAGTGTTCAACAATTTATTTCAGAAGTTAGTTTAATTCCTTCAATTGAAACTGATGTGGTGTGTCCAAAATGTTCTGCAAAGATGGTTGGTTAATAAGGATTCAAGTAAAAAACTTATTTTTCTAATTTTTAGTCTCATGTTTGTGACTTGAATTTTTGGTAGTTCAATTTAAATTTATGTTTTAGTTTGTAGTAATTTATGCTTGTATTGTATTCAGCGCCATTTTCATTTGGCGATGTTAGATTTTACATCGCTGTTTCTTTTTGCAATTGGCAAATGCGAAATGAAATGGCGATGTAAAGTTTGACATCACAAATGAAAAGAGTTTGGCACCAACTTACCCCGCTTATGGAAGATTCAAAACTACTTTAAAAGCAAGCAGTTTTGCTAAAGCATGGCATCATAATTCAAATTATCTTCTGATCTGTCTATCATGCTTATTGGACTACTTTACTTAATTCTGGCTGTTAAAAAAACTTTAATTGCAATTAATTAACACACTAATGTATAACTGCATAAATACTCACAAATATCAGCCATTCTTTCTGTACAACAAAAAGCCAAGCAGCATTGAATAAAATTCTGCAATAAAGCAATAAGCAAAATAAATATCTTAAAAAGTTATTATCAAATAAATAATGATTTTTTTTTAAAGAAAAGTTCAGACAAAACAACAACAAAAAATCATAAGAATGTTTTTAAGATATTTTAACTGAAAATATTAATAATGAACATTACCTATACTAATCATTAATAATATTTTTACAATTCACATTTTTTGCTGTTCACTTTTAATTATTAAAATTTGCTGTCAAATTTAATTCAACATTTGAAATTCAACAATTCAAATTGTGTTCAACTATTATATCACTAGTGCAGAATCTGACATAATTATGGGAAAATGCAGACTTTTTAAAACTAGATATTAAATTCCAGGAGGGAAAAAATACTTTATGCACATAAAAATCAGTATATTAACCTACAAAAATAACAGTTTGGATTTGAAGGGTGTCAGTTTACTAAGATTATATAAACAATTAAAAAGTAAGGAGGCTATTGACAACTTAACTTTGCAAGGCATTCAAAAAAGTGACACATTTAATTATTATAAAATACATTCTAAATCACTCTTTTATTTTTGTCTAATTTGTATTAGTGCACTTAATTCAAGAATACTTGAAATCTAAGAAGTAAAACATTCATTCATATCACCATTTTTAAAAAATCCCAGGCCTTTCTATTATAATCCAAAGTTTCACCTCATGGTTATATTAAAGTCAATAAAGTTTTCAGAACTAAGTTCTTTGAGATATGCACTTTTGTATATCATTTGAGAGCTGCGCAATGTTCAAACAACTGACCCAAGAAAAGAAGGAAATGATTAGAACGCTCTAATAGCTTTCGAATTATAATTTCAAAAACCACCTCTTTTTTTTTTTTTTTTTTTTAATTATAAATTTACAGATCTTATCCATATTTCTTAGAATGGAAACGAAATCTCCATTCTTTACATTAATTTAGTTTTATATTATTATATTATATTATTTTTATATTTAGTTTATTAATTTAGTTTAGTTAGCTTTTGTGTGTATGAAATTTTAGTCTAAAAAGGGAAGGGGGATGGATTAAAAAAAATTCTACTAGAGAGAAAAGCTTTATTTTAGACAAATATTCCATTCCCCCTGTGTTGTCTATCATTTTGAAAAGGCATCAGTCAGGCCTTGATTAAAGCTGAAAACTGTGCTTTCCTCAATGTCAACGCATTATTAAAATAAAATGGTTTGAAAATTACAGGATCTAAGACAGAATAATTCCTTAAGTTATGGAATCTGCTGAAACAATTATTACAAGTAGAATAATTACAAGTAGAATAAGTAGAATACTGCTGAATTATTACAAGTAGTTTATTTATATTATTATACAAGTAGTTAATAATTATATGTGTATATTGCATTGTATACATCATATAAGAATTACATAGGTATAACTTGTATTCACTTCATATACAGAGAAAACCATGAAAAGCACATGAAGTCTACCTGTTCAGTGACAGAACAGAACTCATAGCAAACAACACAAGTTTCAGCCACTGGTAAACTACAGTTTTTAAAAGTTAGGTTCATATTTATATTTTATACATAGATAAATGGAAAATGCATACTGCTTGCCTTATATTAAATATTCTATCCAAATTTTTAAAAAATTTACTTGCAGTTAATATACTATTATATATGTAATGCTGATTTTCCCATGTTTCAAATAAACATAGTTACAAAAATCTTTATCAATTTAACAAAAAAATACCTACAAATTTATAAAAGGTTTTAAAATCAGAATTTTTACCTTACCTTTTACACACAAATGAAAACTAATCAATGTAAAATTTCATTGGGCTTCATATGCCTAGATTCATCTAAAAAATGAAAACCACACAAAATTTGATAAAATGCATTTTACACAAAATTATATTCAATAAAAACGAAAAATATATATAATAAAAGAAATGCTAGCCCCTTTTATAATCAGTTCTGAGTTACTTAGGGAAAAGAGAAATTACATGTAATAATGCTATTTTAATTGCAAGCAATTTCGACAGCCAGTACAACAGATTCAATCTATCGTACAATAGATTTATACCAGCCATGATTAAACACACTAACTCAAAGGAATATATAAATTCTTACACATAAATTTCAAACTCCATATTTTTCACATACAGAATAATTTTCTTATATGGTAAATATTATTACACAAGAAAACAATGATTAAATACGTAATAAAAACACACACACACACACAGACACGAAAAAAAAAAAAAAATCAATGATAGATTAAAAAAAAAAAAAAAATAAATAAATAAAAAAAAAAAATGAAAACAGTTTTTTTCCTAAGAAGGACTTGTGTAACAGTTTCGAAATTATTACTTTTACAAATACTAACATTGGCACACACTGTGCTTTTTTTAGTCCGGGGGGATAGTTTTACACATCATGAAAATATTAAACAACCATTAAAATCAGAGCTCTGTAAGAAACAATCAACATACCTTACATGATGTTTGAACATTTATATCACATGTTCAAGCGCCATTATATAAATAAGACTTAAATATATACAAGGATACTCAAAATATATATCGCTACTTAAACCCTACCTTTTTTTAAATCCCATGATGAGAATTTGGAAATTAAAAAGAGGTTGCATTTAGGTAAAGATTTATAAATTGAGTATCTTTCTGAAGTACTCTGATAGGTATGCTAGCTGCAATATCAATGGGCTAGGTTTGAATTCTGAAGAAGACATGGCTGTTTTAAGCGTTTAGTGCCTGTGCAGCTTGGAAGAACTTAAAATACAGGCTGGCTCCAGCATAGAACTGGGTGCCCCTTCAATTGGCGACAAATTTTGTTCAGTTTTGGCAATGAAACCCCATTTCTGGTTACCATGATAGTTTTACCTTGGTTTTAGCATCTACTGCCATCACCTAATGTTACCATAACTTTGTTTTAACCTTATATGATATCATCATTCTCCTGATTTCTTTAAAATTGAAAATAGATTGATGTGTACATGAACAAAGTCAAGGCAGTGCGCAATGCCGAATTTGTGCAATTATCTGACTTTTTTTTAAAGTGAAAAATAGATCAATGTGTGCATGGACAAAGTTTGTCAAATTCTTTGACTTCTTATTTTGGTTCTGTGTAGCAGCCATACTGAAATTGTATCTTCCTGGCACTGATATTGAGGTAAAAAAAGAATCCCCCTCAAAGAGAGAGTGCACCTAACTGTAAACGTTTACCTACAGGTAAACCAAAAGTCCTCAGGTTTCTGATGGAAGAGAGAAGGGGGGGGAGAATTTTAAGAAAGATCATCAATCTGCTGTGGTGCTTTGTATCAAAATTGGGGTAGAGGGACACAGTTAGTGGAATGGGATCCAAACCTGTATAACCAATGATGAAATTCTGGTATCCCATGCACTTCTATCTGTAGAAAATTTGGAAGACCATAAAAGCTTCCTATGAACAAGTCAATATAATTAACTTGACTGACATATAGTTATACAGTCAAAAGTCGTTAATCCGGACTCCTTCGGCGATTCACGATTATTGATTTTTCCGGATTATAGATCATCAGTTTAAATCTCGTAAGATGGCATGCAGAAATTCTAAAATTAAAAATATGAAACCGTAATTTATGAAATAAAGAACAATTATGATCTAAAGGGTATAAAAAAAAAAAAAAAAGCTTAATATTTACTTGTTTACTTTATTAAACATTTCTTTCAATGTAAGTTGTTTAAGTTGCTTCGTTTTATGTGATAATACTTTCTCCTTGATTCTATAAACAGACATAATTTCTTGTTCAGTTACAAAGTTCTGCTGTTCAAGTCCCGTAATTGCTGTGCCGAGAATACCGACTAACTTCTCAATCGAAATTTTTTCGTTTTCACTAACCTCTCTATCACCATCTTCATGTCTTTATCCATTTTTTGCAGCAATTCCACTTTTTGTTTGATGGACATCGAAACATACTTTCATTTTGTAGATCCTTTGGGAGCTCCAGCATCGGAAATTCTATTTGACATAATCGAAAGTTCAAGTTTACTTTTATAAAATTGCTCTTACAGTCTGCAAAAAATAATAAGCCGGATACAATTAGAAGATTAAGGAACAACGCAAACTGCAGCATTAACTGAAATAGATAATTAGATAATTTTAGCCTAGCTTATACCTTCCGTTATACATTAAACACGCATGCGTAAACATATTATGCGCATGTGCAGAAAGTTTTTAGCTTTGAGGTCCGGTTTATAGATCATTCCAAATTATTCCGCGTCTGGATTAAAGACTTTGTACTGTTAAGGAACAACGCAATCATCAACATTAACTGAAATTGATAATTTGAGCTTATACTGCCCGTTATACATAAAGCGCGCATGTGAAAACGTATTCTGCGCTTGCGCACACGTACAGTTGTAAAGGTCTTACGTGCACGCGTAAACGTCTATGCGCATGTGTCAACGCGGCGCATGCGCAAAAAGTTTTTAACTTTGAGGTCCGGATTATAGATCATTCCGGATTATGGGTGTCCGAATTAACGACTTTTGACTGTACTTTCATTAATGGACAGTTCTCAAATGTCTACATTTTCTATGTAGGAAAGTAATGCACTCCCATTCAGCAAAAACTGCCTAATAACAGAGTTGGATATCTCTGAATTGAACATTCAATTGAACCATTGTTTTTTAGTATTGGTTGGCCAAACTAATACAATTCAGAAGATGTTTTAAGATCAAAGCTTCCACAAAAGTAGATGACTGTCTTTCAGAAGAAGCAATTACACTAATATGATAAACATGCTATGACATGATGAGATAGATCTCTTGGAATAGAAAATGAAAGAAGCCAGTATCAGTTTTCTCCCCTTTATGGCACTCCCTCTGTATCGTTTACTAATTTACTGAATTGATAAATCCATGAATTAATCCAACGAAGAGAGATGAAGATGTGATTAAAATAAGTAGTTTGGTCCGAGGTTCGAATCCCCAAAACGGGCTAGCTGCATGGGCATTTTTTTTTTTTTTCCTATGTGAAACATATTTTAATATGAGCTAGTTTTTCTTGGAAAGTCCTCCACGAAGACATCCCTCCCTTCATGTACTGCCTTAAGACAGAACACTTAAATAACAATAATAATACATATAGGAAAGTAAATGCAATCAGCAAAAGTTAATTTCTGAATTGGGATACTTTAAACATACATACAGTCAAAAGTCGTTAATCCAGATTATAGATCATCAGTTTAAATCTGGTAAGATGGCAATATTTGTTTACTTTATTAAACGTTTCTTTCAATGCGCGCATGCGTAAAGCATACATTACGCATACTGAAATTAGAAAATTGCAACCAGAAAACTATTTGATGTGTATTCGTGATATTTATAATGATGAGGAATTTGATTTAAATCATATCAAAGACGGGATACATCGAGATGAAATACTACATTTAGTAAGGAATTATAAGCTGAATAAAATAAAAACATCTTTCCTGAAGATAAGGATAGTGCTGACAGATCAACTTCCAGTTCATTGCGCGCAGCGATGTCGCCCCCCCCCCCCCTGCAGAGCAGCGTGAAATTGATAAACAGATTTCGGAATATTTAAGAAACAAAGGATATGCCTTTATCCATTTTTTGCAGCAATTCCACTTTTTGTTTAATGGACTTTGAAACATACTTTCGCTTTGTAGATCCTTTACATATTAGTAAATATATATCGGAAATTCTATTTGACATAATCGAAAGTTCAAGCTTACTTTTATAAAATTGCTCTAACAAAAAACAATAAGCCGGATCCAATTCGAAGATTATGGAACAACGCAATCTGCAACATTAACTGAATTAGATAATTTCAGCTTAGCTTATACCGTCCATTATACATTAAACGCGCATGCGTAAACGTATTATGCGCGTGCGCACACGCAAATTCGCAGCCGCAAAGGTCTTATGCGCACGCGTAAAAGCGACGCATGCGCAGAAAGTTTGTAGCTTTGAGGTCCGGATTATGGGTGTCTGAATTAACGCCTTTTGTCTGTATTAAATTTTAAGCAAATTGCATAGATATTTTCAAAAAAATTAATTCACATCAATAGAGATATTCACAAACAGCAAATAATTTTTTAAAACAATCATTTTTTGAATCATGCATAATTTTGCTGGAATAGATCATACCTTTTTTAACTTAATACTATAACAAAGCTTGACAAACTTAGCATTACATGACACTCTCAACATTATTCATTCAACCTAACAGACAGACCACAAATCAGCTAACAACATCAACAGAGAAAAGCTTTATTCCGAGAAATCTGGAAATAACTTATGAATCACATCAACAACATTTATACTGAATGGGTCTATGGCAGTGATGGTGAACCTATGACATGCGAAGCCATTTTGGGTGACACACATAATGCAATCCCAAAGCTGTCAATGGAGATAAAATTTGCATAAAACAAAAATACCGTATATACCCGCGTATAAGTCGAGATATTTTGGACAAAAACAACAACAACAACAACAAAAACAAAAAAAAAAAAAAAAAAAAAAAAAAAAAAAAAAAAGACTTCAAAGTGGGGGTCGACTTATACGTGGGGCCATAAAAAAATGAAAAGAATTGAAAGTTCAAAAATTTCTTTATATAATGCAGTTGTTTTCTTCCCGCACTCAAATTGGATGACTTATCAAATAAGTCACTTACTTGAAGTAATTTCATGACTTAAATTATGTGACGAACTAATCACAGAATTTCATACTTTAAATAGAGTAAGTTTCGATTAAACCAAAGAATTTTCGGCCCCCGAACAACCGATCAATATCGAGCAATAAAAAAGTTTCGCCAACACGCCAAGAAAAGAGAAATGCAGATAGTTTTTACGTACGTATAAGTCTTTATAATAGTTATTGTTTATTCATGAAATACTTTTGTTAACAGGTGTACACGTCAAAAATTAAAAAATAGCCCACACAGTAACTGAACAGTTTTGAATATTTCTTTTACCTTTTAAAAAGGGAAAATGCAGATAGATTTTACGCACGAGATGATGATGACAGAAGAGTTCTATGAAATGTTTGGCGAATCTGACCATGAATCGGACGTTGAAGGATTTTGATTTTGTTTATTTACCAAGGTATTTTTTATCGTATATTTACTTTTTTTCTCAGATGATTTTGAATACTAAATGTAGTACTTAAAAATTTTTTTCCGAAGTTTCTCGATCGATTTCGGAAGTGGGGGTTCTTATTTTCTACGAATTTTTTATGTCAAAGTGAGGGGGGGGGTCGACTTATACGCGGGTATATACGGTACTTATCTCCTGCAAGGCCTTATCATTGTCAACATTCGGTGTACTTCTCGGGTACACTGGAGAGCATGCCTAGCAAATGGATGACACCAAAAGAGTTAAAGTAGGTTTTTGTTTTTTAATTTTGGCATGTCAAGGTCAAAAAGTGTGCTGTCACTAATCTACAGCAGGCCTTGGCAGCCTGTGACTCATTTTATGATTTCAAGAGACCTACTTAAGTTCGAAAAATAAGGTATAATATATAAAATATAAATGACCACCCGGTGGCAAAGTGGCTAGCGTGTTGCGCAGCTGCACCACAGGTCCAGGGTTCAATCCCCAGCCTGGGCAAGGTTGACTAAGTCTTTCATCCCTTGAGTGGGTCGATAAAATGAGTACCCAGTTTGCTTGGGGACTAAACACCGGGTGTGTGTGTGTGTGTATGGGGGGGGGAGTCCTGCGGCAAGCTGACCACTTGCTAATGCACTCCGGGACTCAAGGTCAAAAAAGCAAATTTTTGGGGCACTGCAGGCCGTGGCTCACTAGGGCTATTGTGCCGCTGAGTTTAGTTTTATATAAAATATAAATATGAAATGAACACTTGAAAATATGTACAAAATAATTGAAAATAAATAATAACATTAACATTTTTGCTTGATTACAAAGTCGCAGTAATGAACATGCATTTTTATTTTTAAAAATAAAAAAAATTAATAAATAAATAATTTCAAGGAGAAAGTGACAAGATAGGAAATGCTGACTAGTAATCCATATAATTCTAAAAAACTGGCTTTGCCATTTCGGCGTAGTTGTCCAATTTAATAAATATGAGCAATTATTTTCATACATGAAATTTATTTTAAGTAAGAACAGGAGCAGCTTAAATACTGAAAATTCAGATGTTTGTATTCATCTTATGGCGAACTAAGACAAACCTGACCAATCGATGTCACAAACCCAACATCACAGAAGCCATTGATATTGGAGACAAAAATAAGTTCATTCAGTTATGTTTGCTTTTATAATAATTATAATTTTAATGTTTAAAATTTAAAATGAATTGTAATTATTTTCAATAAAATTGATCTTATTATTAACCAAAAAAGAGTTTTAAAATGAAAATACCACTCATCTGAAATGTCTTCTTAATTCACACATTTTGATCGATTTTGACCCTCAGCCAAAAAAAGGTTGCTGAAACTTGCTTAATGGTATACTTCTTTACCTGAATAGTGAATTTGGTACTTATGTATTAACGCAACCACCTTAGTAGAAGTTTACAAATTTTCAAAATATGGTAAACTCTGACAACCCTGCTCATAACAATCCTTCAATCAAGCAACGCGATCATTTTTATGCGTGTTCTGTTTTGTTGTATTGCTAGTTCCAATGTTATTTTAACCCAGTGTGACAGTGCAACCCTAAAATTTCGAAGTTCCTTAAAATGTCATGAATAAATGGTATCGTCTTGATTATAATAAAAAAAACCCCGTTTTGTATCTTGATTCCTTTTCTTCCAATATACATACAACCCAAAATTGGATACATTAAAAGCTAGCAGAAATTTTCATGAATACGAAAGTCGCACTTCTATATGGAAATTTATGTCTCTGATGCTGAGAGGCTGATAAATGTTTTACCTTAAATATGAGCTTGAGAAATTTCTCAGCAATGGAAGAAACTGCAGTAAAATTTCTGCACGAACACAGAATTTTTCTGAAAAGTTTCTAAAAGGAACAACAAGGAAATGCGTTTTGTAGATAGCCAATGCTGCTAAGATTTGCATAAAGCTGAGTCTTCGCAGTTCTTCGATTCTTTCTTAAGTAAAAACAGATCACTGCGTACTTCATAAGAGTAAAAAAAAAAAAAAAAAAAAAAAAAAAAAACAGAAAGATTTAAATAAGAATGTAAGTGTTTCAATGTACAACAAAATTCTTTTCTAATAATTAAAATTTGTATTTTAAAGTGCTAAAGTATGTTTCCTTTTTATACGTTGATAATGTTTATCGACATACTATATAGTTTAAGAACCTTTCTAAAAAAAAGGGGGGGGGCATGAAAACCACCAGTCTGCATCCGATAAGTAACCTATATTTTCATCTGTAAAAAATCCCCAAATTTTGCCGAGGTGGTAACGTTACTAATAAGTACCACGAATTTCTTATCCCAGATTCTCAATAACTAATTCTTCACTATTACTTAAATGCTTATGTGATACTATGTACATACCATCAACTCCTGTTACCTGCACAAAGTAAAGGCAGCTATTTTGTGCAGTAACTTATGTTTTATTCCAATCACCTTGATGCAGTTTGGCAACCTTTCACAGTAGAAAAAGTATGAAGACTTATAATTGCAAAATAAAAGTACATATATATTTACAGCAAGCATACATGTTATTATACATATTTTTACCCTTGGGTATTTATCTTGAAAATCAATAAACCTACTTTTCTTGTGGCAAACATAAAGCTTTATTTCCGTGACTGTAATGAGTGTAAGTTTAGTGTACTCAGATTTTTTTAAAAAATTTAATTTTTAAATATTGTGTTTGTTTTTAAAAATTACATACATAAATACTCAAGGGTAAAAATATGTATCACATGCAAGTGCAAATTTTGTCACACTGTCATACAGATACAACTCCTACATTAGTGATTTTGCGCAAATTATCGTACTCCTGTACAAATTTTATGACAAATTCTTCCATTGCAGGCAAATCTCAAATATGCATATTTTAAAACTGAATTAAAGACAATATCAACATTTGTCTATAAAAACTGCTGGAACATAGAATGCAATAAATGGAATGCATATGCAAATGATGACATTGCTAGTTAAAACTGAAAAACTGCATGTACAAGATTACCAGTCTGATCCATTCGAAAAATATGGCAAGTTTTTCTAAGATGGTTACAATAATACCTAAGTACCTTTTGTGCATATTTGCACTCAGGACATCTTCAAATGTGTTAGTGAGCAAAGGATGCTTTTAATCCAACTTTGGCACATTAACAATTATGAAAAGTTTACATTAGCATTTCACTATTCCTTACAAATGAAAAAAAAAAAAAAATGTGTTTGGAATAAAAGACTGAAACCGGCTTTTCTAATATAAGATACTCAACTTATCTCTCATTTCATCTAATATGACTGATAACA
Organism: Stegodyphus dumicola; assembly: GCF_044657685.1. Classification (NCBI taxonomy): domain Eukaryota; kingdom Metazoa; phylum Arthropoda; class Arachnida; order Araneae; family Eresidae; genus Stegodyphus; species Stegodyphus dumicola. The sequence goes on along the minus strand of NC_140769.1, from coordinate 220,004,537 downwards.
CGAAAAGCTTCAAATCCTGTTGAAAATAATCAAGAATAAAAAAACCCCTTAATCTTATCTGTTAATCTTAGTATTATTTGTTAATTAACCACTGATGCATCTTGTTTAAAAATAATCAACAATAGAAAACCTGGGATTTTTAATCTAAAGCGTTATCTCTAAATTATCATTGATGCAATAGGATATACTTAACCATTCATGTTATCAAGGATAGTTTTCCGTATATAACATATGTTTAGTTTTAATTTTTTATAGAAGATAAAAACCCTTTAACTATATATCAATAATATTAAACATTAAAAGGAAACACAAAAGAAAAAGCTGCTTTTATTCATGACAGTTATCTTTTCAGAAAATTTTATCGAGTTATAAATCATTAAATGAGGTTAAATAACGTAAAAGATGAACAACCATATAACAGAATTCCTTAACACAGATATACTTAAAACTAAATATTATTATGAATATTACTATTAATTAATTGGTTCACAAAATAAAGATGAAAAATGATATTGGTTATATTTCAACATTTCCACTACACTAGAAACATAGCTGTAAATGATTTCTAAAATGCATAATTCCATAAAAGTCATAAAATACATTACTACTTCCCACTTTGAAATTCTTAAATGTAATAAAAACATTAAGTTACAATAATTAAATAACTTTGAGAAATGCTATCATAAAGATAACTATAATCTTATATATAAGATAAAAACAGTAGTAATTTCTGCAGAGTTTCCGATTTTTTTTTTATTCCATTTAAAATACTCTTGTAATACTGAAAAATCTCACCTTTAATAAAAATTTAAGGAACAAAATATAAAAGATCAAATTGCGTGACCACTTTTTACCATTTACAATGTTTAGCCATTAAACTTATGTTTTCAAATCTAAGCACGTCAAACAGTAAAGATTTCTTTACAAGAACACAATTTTAATTATCAAGATTTAAAAAAAAAAATCTGCTAATTAATTACTGTTATCTCCATTCCACTATCTACATTCTCTTCAACTGCACTGAATCAAAAATTGTCAAAAGTCTCTTAATTACAAGAATTTTATTTCATCTAAAATATTAAAAACTTTTAATTTCTTTATCCTAGAAGTACAACATTTCATTAACACAGAATAACCTAAATCAGAGAATTGCACACCAGAATTTAAAAATTCGGTAAGCTTAATAACTCTCAACTAAGAACAGTATTTACCATTCCAAAAGGTATATTTCCAGATAAGTAAGAAGTTATACTAGTCCTTATGTTCTCCTTGTACTACACTAACTTTTAAGTTATGAATACAAAGATACCTTTCAGAAAAAGCAAATTTAACTTATTTGCCATTTTTTAAACTCAACATTAAATATACTAGAATTTCTTTTATAAGCATTAAATCAAAAACTCAATATTTTGAAAATGGTAATACTGTTATGCTGCAAAGTAAATATAATCATTAACTATGAAGATCATAGCATTTTTGATTTCATAAAACTGGAATAGATTTGACATAGAATTTTTAATTTCCTAAATTATATTTGTATATCACTGTTAAAATGTTTGAAGAAAATATAATAATATTACTATAGGAACATTATTAAGAAAATGAAATCTACATGAATTCATAATCAGCATACTGCATAAATTCAGCATATTAAGATATACACAAAATACTGGAATAATATATTTTTATCAATTGTCTAAAATATTTCCATTTTAATCCATATCAGCATTTCATTTCTCATTTGTAACTGCTTTTTCTTATTTATAAATATATTTCTCATAGTAAGGTACATTTTATAAATTTAATGATGCAGTATGGAAACAAGAGGGCCAAATTTTCAGCTCAATATTAAAAAGAAAGAAGAAATATGCTTCCTTGAAAAAGGTTTCAAATTGCACTGCTATTAGAAAATATGAAATTTTTTTAAAAATATTTCAACAGGATAATATTTGTTTACTACCAAGCTAAAAATTTACATTTTGGGTTCTCGTGGCATCAAAGAATATTTATTTCAAAGTACATAAAGAAATAAGGAAAAAATTATTTATCTTAACTAAAAAGAAATGTTTTGCATATTTCAACATTTTTCATACTAAGCCTGATACACGCTAGTTTATGCTTCCTTTCTAGTGTATGGTAGCTTCTTTTAAATTAGATTTATTAGCAGAATTTATGTAATATCATATTTCATTTATTATCTATACATATGTTATATTATGAATGAAGATTCATAGTATAACTTCTCTTACATTCTGCATTATATTTGTTTTTCAATATGTTCACTGTTAAATACAGTGAAACTACCAATTGAAAGTACATTTGTAACATCTACAATTAAAAACAAACTTGAAAGCCAAAAACCTAAAAGGAAAGTCTCTCTCAACATTCAAATGTTTCATACTTTGATGCATCACAAAGTGCATAGGAATATAGATAAAAATTAAAAACTCTATGACATAACATTGGTCAACATACATAAGTAAAACTTCACATAAATTTACTAACATGTTTAATGCACGTATTGAGTTTTGTTTTCTTCAAGTGAATAAAGATTTGCATCAATACTAAATTCCATGATATGTCAAATTTGATGACATTAACGGCTACAGAAAATAAAAAAGGAAGTCATTTAAAAAAAAATAAAGTGCCCAAAAGATCTATCGTCTTACTTAGAAATGGGGGAAAAATTTCGTTTTGCATATGGATAACATGCACAGTCTTTGATGATCAGGAGAAAACATCACGAAAAACTTCGTGTGTTCTTGTGCCGTACATTCTGCTAAATATTAAATTTCAAAGAATATATTGTAAAAAACAATATAAATAAAAGCTAAAATGACTTACCAAACATATAAAGACATCAATAGCATCGTTGATGTATCAACAAATATTCCCTTTCTACGGCACGATAGTCACTTCGAGAAATAAAATCAAAAACATCTAAAAACGCAAATTACTGTACAGTATCTGCCATATTTTGTTGTATGTGACGTCATTCTATATTAGTTTTGATATCATTTTTATATCAGCAACAAAATGTTTCAGTTTTGAAGATTAATTACGGACAAATATATAAAAAAGTAAAAAACTTTCTAATATATTTAAAGTAATATATAATTTTTAATTAGGTGCGGGATATATTAGAAGACAACAACGCCCTCTATGTGAGCGCCAAAGTTGTACGATTGAATTGGAGAAGATATTTTGTTAATGCTGCATTTTTCATAATATTTTTAGAAAAATGGCAGATAAAGATGCCGGTTTGTATATAATTTAATGTCATTCGAAAAATCTTTCGTTAATATGAACATGTTACTAAATGGAATCGAGTATAAAATTATCCTTTTATGTTTTTATTTTGTGTATTTCTTAGGGTTAAGGTTTAATCTTCGTTAGTTTTGCTTTGTACGATTTTCTTCTGTGACAAGCAGTATTATGAATTAACTCATTTCTTTTATCTTTTTCTGCGATAAGTCGTCAGTGCTTTACTGATCTCTATAAAAAAGATATATATTAATGTGAAATTAGTCAAAAGAGGTTGTCTTAGAAGATTGACCGAGACCTTGTATTAGCAAAAGCTTTTTGTGAATTTTGCATTAGTTTATTTATTTACTTGATTTTACGCAGATGTTATTGATGCTAGTGAAGTGAGAACATAGCTTAGTATCATTTTTGTTGCCTACTCTGTAAGTCTTGTTGTTTGGAATAAAATATGGGATCATAAGCAAAGTGTAATTTAGAATGTCTGATGTTCTGTTTATTGTACTGGATCACTAATAAAAGACAACCACTTTGTTTTGAGGGTTGTATTTTTGTTATATAAATGACTTTATATATTCTTCGCCTTTAGTAGAGATATTAACATTAAGTGGCTAGAGAAACGTAGTTATTGAATTTAATATGATTAAGATTTTTAACTGCAAATGTTCATCCTTGGAAAGGGTATATACTTTTTCACGATCAGGTAATTTCATATATGTCCTTTTTACCGAATTTAAAGATTCACAAAATTTTCATGCATATTCGTGAAATTTTTCTAATTTATGAGAAAAAGCAGTGTACATGGATATAGTGAAGAGTGTGCGAAATACCATTTTTGTGCAATTCTGATGTTTTTTTTAAGTAAAAATAAGTCGACGTGTACATGGTTTAATTATATTTTAATTAAATGATAGTTATTTTGTGAATTATATGTTTGTAGCAATTTAGTATACGTTTGAGTGGAAGTAAACGTGCATGGAAATAATTTACATATTTGACACTAAGTATTTGTAACCATTTTTAATGTTTTGTTATGAATTCGTTGGTGGCGTTTATAATAGATAATTTAGAGGTAAAAGTTTTTGGATATTTTATTAATATTATACTTGGAAATGTTCATCCTTGGATAGGGTTATATACTATATGCTTTTTCGCGATCAGGTAATTTCATATATGTGCTTTTTACTGAGTTTAAAGATTCACAAAATTTTCCTGCATTTTCGTGCAAATTTTCGTATTTTATGAGAAAATAGCAGTTTAGATGGAAAGTCAAGAGTGTGCGCAATGCCATTTTTGTGCAATTCTGGGATTTTTTTTTAAGTAAAAATAAGTCGATATGTACATGGTTACTGTGTATGTGCGATTTTGAAAAACGCAGCAAGGAGTTTGCGATTTTGCACTTTTTCCCAAATTTGCAGTTAATATTTGTCATGATTAAGCAGTTTTGTTCCATAAAATTTCTAGCATAAGTGTAATTCGGCTAGCAGATTGTTAGAAAAGTGTTGAGTAAATAAAAAGAAAAGAAACATGTTTTTACTTCGTAAAGACAAAATGCCAGCGAAAAAAAATAGAGGGTTGCTGTAGCAGAGTTGGTCGCCAAAAAATCGCTAAGTTACCATAATCCGAAGATTAACCTCATGTTTTCCTAAATATGGAAATCCGTTTGGTTAATCTTTGGATTATGGTAACTTGGCAATTTTTTGGGGACCAACCCTGCTACAGCAACCTGCTAGTTTTGTTTTGGACACCATTTTGTTTTCACGAAGTAAAGGGCATGTTTTTTTTTTTTTTTTTACTCAATATTTTTTTCCAAAATATTCAGAAAATATTTTTAATTTAAATAAAACTTTACACGATTTCTATTTTTAATTACAGCAAAGTAAATTTACATTAAATTTAAACCACAGGAAATAATTTATAAAATCGCAACACCAGCTTGGGAAGCAAGTGTGTTGAGGTCAGAGAAAAGTCTCTGGAAAAGAAAGACCTTTTTACTGGGCAGTTGCATGTATTGTTTAGTAATAAAATAACTCTGTGATTTCAAAACCCCTTATCTATATCCGGGTAAAAATGAACATCCCGATTTGAGAAGCAAGGAAACGCTATCTTGAAGAGCAGTGGTTTCAAGGCGTGACCACCGAGCCTCTAGAGCATAGTGACACAATGCTCTAGTGGGGCAGTGGTTGCGCCCTGAAACCACAAAGCAGATGCCATACATATAAAGGGTGTTTTTTATATATGCAGTTTAATTACTGCTATTTTTTAGTGTTTATGATAGAACTCGTGATGTGCGATGAATAACTTTTGAAATTGAAAGTTATTTATATTAATAAAAGGAAGTTATTTTGTCTCGTGGAAAACGAATTTTAAAAGGCATCCGATTTGAAGTACTAAGACCTAAAACATGTATGATTATGTAGTCATTTTGTGTTATTTAGAGGTAAAAGATCAGTAAGCAATTGATTTTCACTCAAAAATTTCTGAAGAAAGAGGAGAAAAAAATTTGAAAATTGATGGTTTCAAGGCGCGACAACCACGCGTCAAAGGCTTAATGCTGCTGTGTTTAAAAAAATCATTGCTGCATAAGCAATCACAGCAAAAATAAATCATTGCTTTTATTCTGTATTGAGAGAAGTACGTTTCCATGCTGTATGATTTTTAAAATTTTCTGCTGCGTACCGAAAACATTTTATTCGGTTAGAAAATCTTTTTTATGAATTCTGGTTTTTATTTTTTTATAACTGCATAATTGAGAATTGATTTTAAACAGAGTAACCAGAATTAAAAAATTGATGATATAATCTTTATAGTAGCAAAAATAGCTTTTTAACTCAAATTAAGAATTTTGTTGTGTTCTGAAAATTAGAACAGCAAAATTCTTTTCTACTCTCAATCCATAAACAGTTTTAGAGAAAGAATAAAAAAGGGAACATAGGCAGGATACAGTGAAGAGAAATTTCAAATTACTTACTGAAAATATGTGTAAAATGCTATCAGTTTAGCACAGGTTTGCATAAAAATCTATCATTTAATTTTCCCCATAGAACTACATGATGACCAAAACGCGCAAGGTTAGCAACACCTAACTCTAAATCAGTTGAATAACGTACAAAAAATTCGATTGTCAGATACAGTTTCCCCACTGCAGTCTGTAACCATATTCATCTATTATGTTGTTCAATAAGATATATTGGTAAGATATATTCCCATCATATGTCTTTTATGTTTAAGATAGTTAATATCTATTCTAAAAACAATTTCTCTAGTCTAGAAACAAAATTTTCTTTCATTTATTACTTTGACAATTTAACGGGCTGTACGCATTTTGAAATAATTATACACATAATGTTATAAAAAATTAAGTTATTAATACATATAAAGAAGCGTCTTAGCATAAAGATATTTTCGTTAAATTTTAATTATATTCTTCATAAATAAAACTGCTTATTACAAAGCGAGCCGCGTGTGACTCCCCAGTTTGCTGGAGGAAGTTTTTATGAATTATAAAATTTCTAACCATACCACAACAATTAATGATCAAAACTTATCAGTGAATTGTATTTTCAGTTTAACAGCTTATGGCGAAGCACTATTTGTCTAAATAAAGGATGCCTTAATGGGAGACCTTTTAAGATAAACTGGCTTCCATTCATGTTACACGTGGAGAAAACTATGCAACCAGCTAATTCGAGAGCTTTGCATTTTCTGAAATAATGAAAATTTTAATAAATTGAAATACAGTTTTGGAAACATTGCTTTTGCAAAATGTACAAAAAAGCTAAGTCTATCTTATCCCTTAGAAGCATATGTTTATTAAATTTACTACTCAGTCTTTTGAATTCTTATTATTTCTCATTTTATTGGAATGCTTTGCATAAAACCTTTTTTTTTTTTTTTTTTTTTGTGTGTGTGTGTACACTCACATTTCTTATATAATTTCTTTTTTCCCCGAGATAAATTAGTTCGATTCAATCTTCCAAAGTTTAGTTTTAGAAATCCCCTTTTTTAAAAACAATTTTCAGTGCCTTTAAAGCTTTAACTGTTCATCAATGCTGATTGCAATTTCTGTGCCTAACGCTGAAATATCATATATGAGTTTGAATTAAAAGGTCAGAATGCAGCTATTTGCCATACGTGTTAAGCTTGTTGATTCATTTACTTTTTAAATAACAATTAGAAGTCATAACACAGATCAGTGAAACATGTTTTCTGCTATAAAATTTAATTTAAATTTAAATTAAATTTTAGAGATAGTCTGTAGGAAGATTCTTTATGTGATATTTAGCAAATAACATTTATGCGTGATTCTAATATATTGTATATGATGACTATTTTTAGAAATAATTTACCTTAATGAAAAAGTCAACATTGTACCATGTTCTGGTTGGATGTGGATGGAATTTAATTTAAATTAAAATGAAAGTACCGTCTTTGAAGGATAAAATTTGAAATCTTTATCGTCTTACCATTTTTTTAAATTGTGTGTCGAAGACAGAAATATCAGTCTAGCTGAATAAACTAATTACTTTAAATACTTATTAAGGAGGGGAGTTATTTATCCTTTAGTTTTCCTTAATTTAATTTGTTTGGATTTTTAAAAAAAATCAGAATTACAAAGAAAAGCATTTTTAGTCTTTCTAATTCAAGTTTATTTCAGTACTTAGTTCTTAAACACGATCAAATCAAAATAAATTGTATTGTATGCTGAGTAATTTCATTTAAAATATGATCGAATGAAAAAAAAAAACATTAAGTAGTCTGTTTTGTGGAAGTTAGTGCTATTAATTAGTATGCTAATTTGGCAAACGGTGGAAAAATTTCATCCAGTTAAAAACATGTGACGTAAGAAAAAGCTGACACCAAAATAAGGCGGGCAAAGTTGTGAGGTCTTGGCTAAGTGGACAGTGTTTATTTACTTGCAACCTACTTCATTTTCCACTTCTGTGGGGGGGGGGAATATTTGGACTCAAATTGCACAATTTTCCTGATTTTACCTTGCTGATAAACTTCCACTGGCTAAAAAGATGCCAAACCAAAAAATTAGCATTTTTAGGAGGTTAAACAATTTACAAACTTGCCCTTTAAAGGCTTAAAACAGAAATTTTAGACATAATTAGATTATACTGTGAGAAAAAAGTGGCAGATAAAGTCAATTGTTTAAAAAAAAATCTGTCTGTGGTTTAAAAGTTATCATTTTATTTTTTATTTATTTTTTTTTTTGATAAAAGTTTACAATTGGGTGCCCCTTGTTTCTTGGCGATTCTTTTTTGAGGCCAAGTTCGGCGCCAGGAAGGCACGATTTCAAGGTGGCCGCTACACAAAACAAAAATATTAAGAAGTCAAAGAATTGCACAAACACTGTGTCCATGTACACATCAATCTGTTTTCACTTAAAAAAATCCTAGAATTGCACAAACTAGGCATTGCGCACTGCCTTAAATTTGTCCATGTACACATCAGTCTATTTTCATTAAAATAAAACAAGGAAGCTGAAACAAAGCTAAAATTATCCTGGTAACAAGAAGTGAGATTTCATCACCAAAATTAAAAAAAAAAATTGTCGCTAATCGAAAGGGCACCCAATTCTACTACTTTTAAAGAAAAGTGCATTTAAGCACATCTCAGGAGAATTTTGCTTTTATCATGTTGATTTTTATCAGGAAAATTTTCTAGTTTTGAGGTGATTTCCTAAGATATACACTGACTACCAATAAGTATTTGGACACCTATGCAAATGATGATATCTGCGGTCCTAAGGTACGTCACGGACTCCGCCGTTATATATCGTGTAGGAAACAGCATCGGCTTTAGTCGCATGCAAGATGCCTCACACTTCGGAGCTCTCTGATTTCGAGAAAGGTATAATTATCAGGTATCGCAAATGTGGTCGATCCTTAAGGGACATATCTAGCGATCTGAAGTACCCAAAATTGACAGTGGCCTATGTGATTAAGAAGTGGAAGGTGAGCGGTGATTGTTGTAATGTGCCCCGAGTCAGCAATCCAATGAAACTGGGAGATAGAGACCGACGAATGCTGTCCAGAGAAATTCGGAAGAACCGCACCCAACGGATGGCCCTTATCTGCGAGGAGTTTCAACAGGCATCCGGGAGTATTGTTTCAATGAATACCATCCGTAAGTAAGAACATCTGCTTGGTTTTCATGGTCGTGCTGCTGCCCATAAGCCTTTGATCACAAAGTCCAACCGCGCTGCTCGGTTAATGTGGTGCAAAGCATATCGAAATTGGACCGTAGATCAGTGGAAACGGGTTCTTTGGAGTGACGAATCAAAGTTCACCCTTTACCGTTCGGATGGCAGGGTCTGGGTCTGGCGTCTACCTGGAGAACGTCTCCTGCCAAAATGCATTCTGCCAACAGTCAGGTTCGGCGGAGGTGCAATTATGGTCTGGGGGTGTTTCTCCTGGTATGGGCAGGGACCTTTGGTCCCCATTCATGATAAGCTCAACTCCGATGCCTACTGCACTATTTTGGATGACAATGTGCTTCCTACGTTGTGGCAGTTTTACGGGTTGGACCCCTGTTACTTTCAGGACGACAATGCCAGTTGTCATGTTTGGACATTAATGAAGGCTTGGTATTGTGCCAATGGATTTCATCGAATGGACTGGCCTGCCCAGAGTCCAGACCTGAACCCTATCGAGAGCCTCTGGGACGAGTTGCATCGCCGAATTCAGGGATGCACTACCCGTGCAAAATCGGTGAAGGAACTTCTATGTCTTCTCCAAGCCGAGTGGAAGAAAATATCACTAGCTGTCATATAAAGACTTGTGGAAAGTATGCCCCAGAGAGTCCATGCTGTAATTACCTCTTGTGGAGGCTCTACCAACTATTGATTTTGAATAAAGTTAGTTTTTCTTTTCTATCACAGGTGGATACTTATTGGTAGTCAGTGTATTTTACTATTGGAATATGAGATAGTCTATAGGAAGATTATTTATGTGGTATTTAGCAAATAACATTTATGCGTGATTCTAATATATTGTATATGATGACCGTTTTTAGAAATAATTTATCTTAATGAAAAGTCAACATTGTACCATGTTCTAGTTAGATGTGGCCTATTGGCATGCAATTTTGACATAAATAATAGCTTTTACTCTAAATTTCTGTTGTAGCTTACTAAGGCAAAATTACTGAGTGATGAAAATTTGTTTTAAATTTTTAAATAGCAGAAATCGTATATAGTATTAAAATTTTATTGTTTGCAGTGGAAGAACGTGTTATTAATGAAGAATATAAGATATGGAAAAAAAATACTCCATTTCTGTACGACTTGGTAATGACTCATGCTTTGGAATGGCCGAGTTTAACAGCTCAGTGGCTACCTGATGTTACAAAGTAAAGATGCTTTTTATTGTCAAATTTTTCTGTTATTACTTATTAATATTTTTTTCTGCTTTTAGTTGAGATAGATGAATTTGGTAATTATTGTTTTTCTTTCCAGTACCTCCCCAGTGAAACTATTTATTATGCAAAATTTCCAGTATTAAAAAAAAATATTTATATTTCTTGCCATTTAATTAATTGTTTATAAATTGTAAAAATTAGTGTTTCAACAATACAGGTATTGTTTCTCTGTACTTAGCAATATATTGTATAATGATGTTTTGAAATGTTGTAAAGGTTAGATATTGCTCAGTATCAATCTTTCGATTCTCAAACTGATCAGCAATTTTTCTGTAATTATTCCTTTTTATTGAAGTATGATGATTTTTATCTGTATATTTCAACAGATATATAAACTGAATATTAATAAAGCTAAAAGCATGTTTGTAAAGTCGCTAATTTTCCTGAATTGTATTCAATGAATGCAACTCTTGTTAATTTTTCAGGCCAGAAGGCAAAGATTATTCCATTCATCGGCTTATCTTAGGAACACACACGTAAGCATCTTTCTTCATAAATATATTTTTTTTAAAGTTATGAGACTATAAGTAAGCATACAAATTGTCATAATTAGTATGAATTATAAAAAAATTCTCGTAAATATATTATTAGTTCTTTATGCATTTTTAACTCGTCTTTATTCGAGGATTGTGATATCACTGCAATGATTATGCGTATAGTTCAAACATTTTTAAATCTTAGCAGTGATTCTATAAGGTATCCCATACCTTTTTATTTGATTGTGATACTGCTTTTCATCCTTGAAAGCAGAAGACAGTTGCTTTTAATAAGACAGTTGACAGCTGCAGAAGACAGTTGCTTTGGTGCTTTGTAATAAACAATTCTCTTATTTGGTAATTTAACATAAATAAAGCTGTCAGAATTATGATGGCTTAATGTGTCATTATGTAGTTTATGTAAATTTGTATGTAGAACATTGACATAAGAACATGTTAAAAATATTTTACTGACATAGTAGGATAATAATGAGTTACACATTGATTCAAAGTATGAAAGTATGATTGATGGAATCAGTTTGAAACAACAGTCCTGTGACAAAGATTTAAAATTAATGTCAAATATATATTTTAATAAATATCTTAAATATTAATATTTCTTATATGTTAGCAATTCATATTTAATATTGAATAAACATAAAAAGTCTAATTTTTACTGTAGAGGGATTCTGCTAAAGACTCGAAGAAAAAGAATGAATGCAACTCTGGCAGAATTAGAAACCCAAAATTCCTTAATTTTGCATAAATTTATTAAAAGATTATGCAAAATGTGGTAATCGTCTGTTAATCGGGACTGGATTCAGAAATGTATGTATGCATGCATGTGTATATGGATGTATGTGTTCGTGCATGCATGTATATAAGTACATGCATGTATATGTGTGTATATACGCACATACATTTCTGAATCGGTTTTTGATAGAAGAAGGGCACCAAAAATGCAAATAATACATAAAAATTTGTGCTAATTTTAATCTTTAAACTGATATGTATACTTGCGAAATTTTGCCAAGGAGCAAGTATTTAATCCAAGTTAAATGAAAGGAAGATCTCACAATGACTTGGTTACAAGCAAACAAAAGCTCAACAGGTATTAAAGAAAAATCTATTTAAGTGTTTAAATGGAAAATTACTAATAATTTTTCTGTGAACTGGCACTTTTGTATCTGCTTTCGTGCGTTTAGGCAATATTAGAGTGCCAAGTAAATTGTGCTCACAGATGTCTCTTTAAATAAAAATGTAATTTAATCTGCTTCGACTGCCAAGTGTTCTCTTCAGTACGGATCTTTGCTCTACGCCAAGCAACATTTGCTACATCATTTTTACATATGTACTAATTTCCTTGTATGTTGCAACAAAATAGTAATTTTATTGTGTAATAATGGTGTTTTGGTATATTATACTTTATATTGAAAGCTACTGATCAATAGGCGGAATTTAAAATTGCTGTTGCACCACTATATCAGCATCATAAAAACCTGGTAAGGAAGTGACCTTTGTGATGCTTTTCATTTATACCATCTAGTAAATGGTTTTGACAAATACTTTATTTTTTACTTCAACATAATTTATATTTTTACTTTGCTGATTTTCTTCCATGTACTTACAGGTCTGATGAGCAGAACCATTTACTGATAGCAAGTGTTCAGTTACCCAGTGAAGATGCTCAGTTTGATGCCTCACATTATGATAGTGAAAAAGGAGGTAATGTATATGGAAAATAACTGTATTTGAATTGTTTAGTTGAGTATTTTCTCAGACTGCTGTTATACGTTGCTAAGCAGTGATTTTTTTATTTGGGCTGATTGATTTCTTTTCTTTAGAATTCGGAGGCTTTGGATCAGTGAGTGGAAAAATTGAAATAGAAATCAAAATTAATCATGAAGGCGAGGTTAATCGTGCTCGGTTTATGCCTCAAAATCCCTGCATTATTGCTACTAAAACACCATCAAGTGATGTTTTAATTTTTGATTATACGAAACATCCATCAAAACCAGGTAAAGGAATAACATTTTGTTTGTTTCCTTAACTTCAGAATGCTTATTTTGTTTTGAAAAAAGGAAGTCAAGAGCAGTATTTATTTTAGTTGAAGTTGATTAAAGTTATTTAGTTTATTAAAATTTGTTTAACAGTTTAGTTTTTAAAAATGTTTAGCAGTTGTCTAAAATGTACACATTCACATATATTTTAATTGCACAAATTTTAGAACCATTTAAGTCACTTAGACATGAAGTATAAGGGATTAAAAATTAAGTTTTTAATAATTTATAAAATTGCATGTTAGGTTGCCATTGCTAATATCTGAATGATTCCTAAAATTTTGTGACTTGCTTCATATAATTATTTCTGAAATGAATGTAAACCTTTCTACAATGAAAGAAATATGTAAAATTTTAACATTATCATGTGCTTGTCTGATATTAGCTAAGTTCTGGAATTTAAATTTTCATTATTTTTTAGCTTAAGTGTAGTTTGTTTGTTGTACAACAAGGATTTAATTTTAAGTTTATTACAAATGGAATTAGCTTCCAGTGTGTTAATCTTTAACCACCGTATTTTTTCTTCTGTCTTTTGTGTTATCAAAGCTTAACTTAAATATTCAGCAAGTTTAAAAATTTGCTTCTGTATGAAATGAGTAGTTTAAAGTTTGTGGCTTCATTTTCGAACTCTTTAACTTGAACTTTACTTTTTAGATCCAAGTGGGGAATGTACTCCAGATCTCCGTTTGCGTGGCCATCAAAAGGAAGGGTAAGCAATTTGTAGTACATTAGCATGCAAATCTTCGATTTTATTTAACTACTAACATTACTGTATTATATTTTCTACAGTAAGGCCTTCATTGTTGAAAGAACTGAGCGTCTTACCACATAACTTAACCCCTTAATGATCAGATAATTTTCAAGAAAACTGTCATACAAGTGCCTATTTTTTTATTGAAGAAAATTGTACAAAAATAAGTGTATGTACATTATATGTGCTCATTTGTAATTTCTGGAATTTTTTTAGCTTTAAATTAAAAAAAATAATAATTTTAGGAAAAGCCAACATCAGGGTTATTGTGACTGAATGTTGGTTTCCCAGTAAGCCAGAAAAAATTTAAGACATATGTGTTTTAAACATTAGAAAAGAATTTTATTACACCTATGCATAATATAAGTGAAGATTAGTAATTTTTTCTTATGTGATAAATTTCAAAGCATGAGATGCAAAGACCAACATCGTAATCGGGACAGTAGTACAGAGTTTCCTTCTACATCTCTTGTTCTTTTCATTTCTTCTGGAACAACAAACTTTACATTCTGTTGATGGTTGCTGTTTCTTATCAGTTGGGGGGTATCTGTCTAATAAAATGCCTTCCAATCAAACGGTTTGGATTATCCTCCAAGCTTGGCTGGCCTCATTTTGGAATGGTGTTTGATGACTGATACATTTCAATAAGTTCATCTACTAAAGATAAACGAAATATCAAATAGGATTTTTCCCACCTTGTTTTTTTGTAAATAAAATAGGAGTTCAAAATAGTTGGATAGTACCCATAAGCATAGATGCATTTCCCCACATTCCAATAACTAAAAACGCAAAGAATAAAAAAATAGAAAAGAAAGAGAAAGAAATTCCTAACGAAATAAACATGCCAGTATCCCTTTAATTTAAAGAGTTGTGATTCCAAGTTTGTTTATATATCAAAACCAGAAGCACAGAACAGAAACTCATACTCATGCATGAAGGTCAAAAGCCACGTGACTTAACCAATGTGAAAACCGTTACCATTTAGCACCATCTAACTGGCATTAAAAATTCAAATAAATCATTCAGTTTTCAAGTTACGTATATGCGACGCTGGGCTGTAGAGATTGATCGAAGCTCTTCGTGTATACTCTATGCTGGGCTGGTAAGAGTGGAATCGTTGCATCGCGTATACGAGACGCTGGTCCTGAACGGATTAATGAAGTTTGTTGCAATTTCATTTTCTTGTAAAATTTTTTTTAAAGAAGTAGAATCTCTTGCTGTTAAATTTTGGTGCAGACTTTAGTTCTGCCAATTTGATAAAAAGTTTTAATTGTTGAAAAATTAAATTCCCTTGTTTTATCTTAAAGTCTCACTTTATGCTAAGATTCTTAATTGCTCTAGTTAAATTTTTAACAATTTGGCTAGGTGTTGCTTACTTCAATAAACCTATTATTATGAATGTAATAATAATATCAATATATCTGAATGGGCAAGCAAATTTATTGAAGCCATCTTCTGAAAGGTTTTTAAGAAACTTCTGCTCTTTAGAAAATAAACAGAGGTTACATAAGTGAGTTGAATAAGAACTTCCCATATGAATACCATTTGTTTACAGGCAAGATTTGTTTGTGGGCTTGATAAAGTTATTAAAAAGTGAGAAATAATCTTTCAATTTTCATAAATCTAATATAATAAGCATTTCAGAAAAAAATTTGGAAGTTCAAGAAGACTTCCATAGATTTCTAAGCAGAAGTAATTTTTAAGTGGAAGAGATTTGTAGAGTTTCAAAGTCATAGCAGTTGATATTGTAAACATTTAAATTGTTGATTTTTTTTTCAGTTATATGCATTTTGTTAATAATCCAACAGTATTGCTTTTCAGTATTAGTTTTATCAAAAAATAAATTACATATTGATTTAAACTGCCTTGTAAATTCATTATCAAAAATCTTGTAGTTTTCTGTATTCTATTCTTGTAGTACTATTTGCTATAAATATGATAGGATTTTTATGAACTTTTGGAATTGCATATGAATTGGCAAATCTATTGTTCGCAGTATAAAGAGAAATTTTCTAATTTATTTATTTATTTTTTTTTTTTTTGTGAAAAGCATAAATTTTATTGATTATTGACCTTTCTTTATTCTTTCAAATACAGTAGGTAGTTGAATTGTCCAGCTTCTTTTCAAGAAGAGAATTATAAAACGTTTTTCATAAAACGCTAAAATAGTTGCATTTTTTTTTTATCAGTTTGGGTAGTTGTAATTTGCTTTTACAGTTGCAAAAACTTCTGAAATAAATCTTTCCAGTTTTTAATTCCTTTAAAATCTTGAAATTTAATAGAATGCAGATCAGTGAAGAGATCTTTTAACAAGCAAAAGAAAGAGGGGGAAAAAAAAAAGGCATAATTGGATTGCTAATATGTATAGTAAAATTTTGCATTTGATTGGTTAAGAACTACACAATGCAGAAAGTTAAGATATAATGCAAAATGAATTTTGGGATATGACACAATTTAAGTTATTACTGTTTTTAGAATAGAGAGGGAGAAGTACCCAAATTCAAAAGAGAATTAAGGGACTGTTGCTAATTTAAAGAATAAATCACAGTTTCATATTTTTTATCTTACATATTCCCTCCTTTAAAGAGAAAAAGGCTCGGCAATAGGAAAGCATTTTGAGAAAAAAGCATTAGATCAGTAGCAAAGGGAGGGAAATTTTATCTAAAATAGGCAACTCCAATGAATTGTTTCAAAATGTAATTTAGAAATATTAGAACAATACATGATATAATCTGTAAATTAAATTCGCGTGCAATGTGAAAGTTCTTGTGGAAATGTAGCTTGAAAATTAATAAATTTTATAGTTTTTTTAAAGTCTTTCCCAAAGAAATGAGTGTCGCAATCAGTTTAAAATCAAAACATTTCAAATATGTAGCCATGAATTTCTAGTAAAATTGGTACTTATTTACGCATTATAAAACAAAATCACATGCTCTTATTATGCAGTAATGTAAGAATTAATACACAAAAACCAAGAAGATACAATATGATAATGTAGTAAACTTTGATGAAAAATAACAGGCAGAAGCAAATCAGCATAACTGCCTGCTGATGGTTGTGGAATACTTAAATACAATTGATGCAAAAACCTCCGTTTCTAATGGGTTTTAACATTGTTTAAAGTTTTTATTTATTTTTATGGTTGAATAATTTTTTATAATATGTACTTGTAATAATAATAAAAATATATGTATACAAAATTTAAAATTCAGATTAAGACAAATAACTTAAAATTATTGCTGTGGGATAACGTAAAAATTCTATTTACTAAATTTCTAAGAATCTCAAGTTATTCTTAGAAATTTAGTAAATAGAATTTTTACATTATCCCACAGTAATAATTTTAATAATGAAAAAAATTTAATGCTTGTTATGTGTGAATAGTATATGCAGTAGCACATTGTGCAGAAACTATGGCCAGAGGAAGGTGACTAATGAAAAATATGAATACTCAGACTAACAGAGGAGCGAAACTAACAGAAACTTAGAATTAAAATCGCATAAGTAAATTTAGAATTTTCATATTAGGGAAGGCCTTTTAAAATTTTCCACACAATATTATAAAAATCTTGAATACATCGATTAATTATTTTACATGATAACAAAAAATTTCAAGATTTTATAACTAACTGTCATTCCATTTAACATAATTTTGAAGTAACTTTGCTGAAATTATGCTATTTATTATTATTACTAAGACAAGACTAATTTACTTATTTATAAAACCGGAAGACTCCATAGCTTCTCTGTATCCATCTTATGAGCAAATTCACTTCAACAGAGTGTTGTTTTGAACCAAGGAGGGCTAAATAGTAACTTTTAAAAGGCCTTCATTTCTGGTTTTATATAAGTGTCTGACTAATGAAGACATCAATTATTTTGCAATCACGCGTGGATTGAGGTTAGAAGATCACTGAAGTATCAAATACGCAGTAGAAGATTCTGGGAACTTTTGAAGAATTACAAAAATCACTTGATAATCCAAACATATCTTTATCACTTGTTGATTACTCTATGACATGGCATATCAGAATGGGGAATTCTGCATCCCACTATTTTGATTATGATGTATTGCATTTTAACAATGAATGGAAACAGCCAAGCAAGAGATGTTTTTTAGCTACTAAGTGCAGGCAGTAAAAGAGAAGGTGTAGTTAATAACAGTACTGTATATAAGCTTGGTCATTCTTTTAGTTCTCGATAGTGATTGGACCAAAGTTTACAGCAATGCAGATACTCCATAGAAATCACAGATGCCTTGAAGGGTATGTGCTTTAAATGAAAATTAGTAATTTAAAGGTCTGTTATCAATTTATTCTATTAAAACTTGAATTTGGTAATAAATTTTTCTTCATATTTTGATATTTTGCATATTTCATGTGATGTATGTATTTGTGGATAACGTGACATTAGATGATAGTTTGATTAGAAGCAGCACCGATTCACTTTTAGATCACAGTCAATATAACTTAAAAGTAATAGTTGTAATGGATTGTCAGTGGTTTATTATGTAGATAGACATGGCTGAATTCAGCATAATTTTATTTTTGAATAAAATTGTTCAGGAGACAGTATTTATTTTGCACATGGTTATGGATGCAGTAGATACCCTACAATTGTGTATATATAGTTGCACTATAGAATAAGGGAAATTGCAGTCTTATTTACAGCAAATTGTGTTTTGTTTATCTGATCGACTAACAACTATACACAATGCAAAAGGTTGAGATGATATAATGCGGAATTAATTTCAGTTTCGGAAAAGTTATAACTAATTTTGGAATAGAGGGGGAAGTGTCCAAATTAAAAAAAAAAAAAAAAGGAATTACAGGGCTACAGTTAATTTAAGGTGTATTTCAGAATTACATATTTTTCATCTTATGTATGTATACATATATATAGAGAGATTATTTGCATACATGTATATATATATATTATATAAAAATTTTATTTAGCTATGGATTGTCATGGAATCCAAACTTAAATGGGCATTTGTTGAGTGCTTCCGATGATCATGTGAGTAAGCTGCTGTTTTATGATTTTCCCCCTGATTATTTCTTTTAAAGCAGTGTTAAAATATAAAATATTCAAGAAATTTCCTTTTTTTTAAAGAAATATCTTTATAAATTTTCAGACAATTTGCTTATGGGACATCAATGCTACACCAAGAGAAAACAAAGTTGTTGATGCAAAAACTATTTTTACTGGTCATACTGCTGTTGTCGAGGTCAGTATATATTTTTGCTAAGCTTGTAAAGTATATTTTTTCACACTTTACTGCATGCCTTCGTGGTGTAATTTCTAAGCACATCTGGCTAGCAGTCAGAAGGTTCAGAGTTAGTGCCCTGGCAAGAGCATTGGCACATTTTTTGCATTTCCTCTTCCAAAAAAGTCCTAATAATTCTACAAGTAGCACCTGAGACCCCCCTTGAAAAGGTAATGTACAATTCTTCATCACCAGCAGAATTTGGAAATTATTGAGTCTTGTCCTCCACAATTGCCCTTTAGAGAGAGAGAGTATGTAAAGTATTTTCTCTCTCATCTAAAAATGCTGTTTCTGATTTCTATGAGCTAGTAGCTCTTTGGAATTCTTTAGCAACCAGTTTTCCCAAACTCCCACACCTGGAATCCAGTTGTTTTAATGTTTTTTGTTACCCATTAAAAGTGTTTATTGTCTTATTGATAAATTAGCTTGAATATTTTCCCTTTATTTTGAAAATGAGGAAAATTTAAAACAAAAAAAATTATGTGAAGTATAATGCTATTTCTCTTTAACTAGAACTTTCAGATAAAAAGATGGAAACATTATTCTTAAATATAGTTTGATGTATAATTGGTTTCTGTATTTGTTTCTGAGAAAAACAAATGCCGAGAAGGATTTCTTATTTGTATATTGTAAGAAAAGGCATTACAAACTTAATTGCCTAACTAGAACTTTCAGATAAAAAGATGGAAACATTATTCTTAAAAATAGTTCGATATATAATTAGTTTCTGTATTTGTTTCTGAGAAAAACAAATACCGAGAAGGATTTCTTATTTGTATATTCTAAGAAAAGGCATTACAAACTTAATTGCCATTTGTGGCAAAAATGAGCACTCTTGATGACAAAATAGCTAAAAATCTATTAGTGGTATTTTGTCGAAGCTGTCTTTGAGCTCTGTCATTAGAAGTTCAATTATGGAATCAATATCTGACTCAAAAAATCCTGTCTCTGATTTTGTATTAATAGTGAAAGAATCCATGTTGCTATGAATTCGAGAGAAATATTCTTTCAGATTTGTCTATCCTATCAAACATTCCTTGATAACAACTGAAATTTCATCAGGCATGGAATTAATATTATATTCTTTTCATATTTTAATTAGCTTCATAAAAGCATTATTATTTCCTGCTTGCATATGAAAATTCAGGAAACTGAACTTTTTCATTGCAGCTTCCGTCTTTTTTTGCACTTTAAATCCAGTTACACTGTTCCCTCGTAATGAAACATATAATTTATTTTAAAAACCTAAAATAATACTTTTCCATTTTGCCGGCGCAAACCTCGCCAAGCAGACTTTGTTGGCGACAGCATACAGTATACGCATAAAAAAAATTTTTTTAAAGAATTTTTTATTTTGAAGGCATAACCATATTAATATGATTTCAAATTTTGTATAAAGCCAATAAATAAAAACAGTAAATTTGTAAAAAACATTAATTTAAGAATTTACTATGCTTTCATGGTTCAACATCCTGATTTGCCGGTTCGTATCACATGACCCAAAGTCATCTCATCTCACGTAAACTACGCTACAAAAATATAATTCTCTCTAATATCTACATTAATTTCAAGTTAATTTGGAATACAAGTTTAAATGCAAGAATTATTTCAATTCGTACGAATAGCTTACTCAGAAATTATGTAAAACCACATTGCTTTACTTTGTGCATTCTTATTAGAATTGATGGATTTAACCCTTAATTTTGCCTTTCCTATAGTTTCGCCTTCAGGTGAGCAGTGTGATTGTATCCTAATTGGCTTAATTACCGCAAATGGTCTTAGGGTGTAAAATTTAACTATCTTTTGTAAAAATTCTATGTAACTGTATGCCAGTATTGAAAGAAACAATCAATCTGATAAGAAATGATTGCAACTTGTTTTGAAAATGAAGCGTAAAAGGTTACCAGCGAAGATATTCCGTTTGGCATCAGTTGTAACATTATTGGCGACTTTGTCATTTGCGCCGGCAAAACGGAAAAGTGTACCCTAAAATGTCGGAAAGATAAGATAACCTCATCAACATCACCAAAACTATTTTTAAATTCAGTTATTGTATATTTAGCTATTGGAGTTGGTTTAATAACTTCTGTCATTTCCAAAAATTTCTTTAAAACATTTCATCTGAATAACCTCTGTACTTTGCAATGTAAAGGAAGTTGTTGCTGCATACTTCCCATCTTTACATAATGCACTAAATAACCTGGTATTCAAGGAATTATGTGTTATAAAATTTGTAAATTTTATATACCTTTGCATAGTAGTTTATAAAGTATGTCATTTTTTATGGTTAAGGTTTTTCTATGTATACTCCAATGCAACCATACACATTCTAGTGCCATTGCCTTTATTTTTGGAAAAAGATCTATATAAACTTTCATGGTGTACACTGTTTTTGTATTCAGTGGTTTGCAAAATAGAAATTCTTCATTAGATGTACTCTAAAAATTGGTTCTCTGTCAGATAACCCACTGGACGAAAGTGCATGTGACAAAAGCCGACACGAAAAACCTCACTTTGATACTTGCCCACGTGTCAAATACCCATATAAACAAAAGAACACAGGGTTTTTGTCACTATAAAATGTATTTATAATTGTAATAAGTTGAGGATCTGATTTTTAATGTTTTTCAAATATGTTTGTTTGTATATTTTGTCATTACTTTATTTGCTTATTTTTATTAAGTATAAAAAAATTTCCTCTCTGATTAAGTGATTAGCTGTAATTGTTTCTATGATAAATCTGAAAATATATATTATTTATTTTTGGGTATGCTATGTGAAAATGAAAATTATATTTGTTGATAGACTATTATATTTTTCATGTTAAAGTAATATGTAAGTTAGTAATTTCATTCTCTGCGACCCTGCATTTTACTGATCATGAAGCATTTGAGAAGTGCTGTTCTAGAGCAATAAGATTTTTTTCTTGTTAATTCTCTGAGCGACATGGACGGCTTTATCTGGTCGTGAGATTTTTTATCACTTGATCTACATTAGCTGCTTATAGTTTAATGTATTTTGCTTTCTTTCTTACTTTAACAATGTTAATGTCATCTTAATGATTGTAAGTTTATGAAAATGGAGACTAAAATAAGTAATTATAAAAATTTAGGTAATAAATGCAAAAATACAAGTCTACCAAGACTTGTATTTTTGATCTAAAAACTCATGTTGCTCAAAGTGTTAATTTTGAGGAGGGAGGATAATGCTGTCTTTTTATTTATTATTTCACTGCCATTTTCAGACTAATTAAACCAAAAGCATTTGTGCATTGCAAGCCTCTCTTTTTGTTTTCTTTTTTTAAGGCCTGGAGGGCTATTAATTTTAAATCTGCGTTTTGCATCGATTTTAAACTGCTGCCACCAAATATTATCACTATGTAGTATATTTAAAGAAACTAAATAATGAAGAATCTGCATGATTGCACAGATGTTTCTCGCATTGTTACGAAACAACAGTACCTAAAGCCATCAAATTTTGAATAACGTAGTCTTCCAACTGAACATGGCCACTTGGAAATTGAATTTCGAATTTGTTTTATTATCTATTTAAAATTTGGTAAAACTTATTTAATCAAGCGTTTATTAAGATTGCCAAAACTGAAGCAAAAGCAATCTTATTATTTTCAAGCATGCCGTATTTTGCTAAAAATCCCAAGTATTCCAGTTTCGATGCAGTGAAAACTATAGGTGTTAGAAGATAGCCTATTGGAATGTGATGTCAATAACGGCAAATGAAATGTTAGAATAAGAACTCAAACTGATTTGAGACATGTTACTTGCTTCTTATTAACAAAATTCATATGGAGGCAGAGATGAAACTAAAAATAATAATCATGCTTTTTCCAAAAACAGTACATGCAACAAATAATAATAATAATATAAATAAAATAAACTGTATTCAAACTTGACTTTTTGACCTCAAAAATGCATTTTGTCAAAAAGTGCCGAAATTTTGTTAGTCTAAATTTGTTCTACTTATGACTGATGGTTAATACACAAGTACCATATTTTGTTTAGACAGTATTAAAGTTAAATGGTTATTAGAGTAAGGCAAAGCATAGTCTTACTATGCTTTGCTATGATGTATGCCTTATAAGAGAGTTCATTCAAAAATTATATTTGTGTTTCATATTGGGAAAGGAGTTCGGTATTCAAGAATATCCATTCACTTGGAGATTGCAAGCTTTAAAATCAGACTATCAAATTTTGTATGCTTATATTTGTGTGGAAATATATGCCTGTTAAGAAATATTCTGAGATTAAGAACAAGAAATTATTAACCCTCTTTTCTCTAGACCGATATTACATCTGTGAGAAATGAAAAGTCCCTATTTTGATGGAGAACAATATGGGTTTCTAGTGTCTTCGCACTCTTATTCCTTACCAATAGTCCTCTTGAGAACAGTTTGGCCTGCCAGTATTTTAAGCAATGCCATGCTGCATAGACATTTTGGGTGTGATATAAAATCATATTGCATAAGTGTGATATAAAATCATATTGCATAAATTGCATGAGTGTCTAAACTTTGTGATTTGAATGCACGCCCAATGATGTGGCAGCACTAGCTACTATACTGATTGGGCGATTTTCTTAGTATAATTGTTGAGAAACTTACAAAATGAAATTCATCAAAGAAAATAGAATTTTATTTAATTAATTATTAATCATTTCACAAGAAAATAATAAATTAAATTAAATTTAAATAATTCTCTTGCACCATTGCTGCAAGGAATGAAATTTGAACTTGACAAATATTCTCTATTCGTATAAAACAAATACATTCAAAAGTCTTTAATTCGGACTCGTCGGGACTTTGGCGATCCCGGATTATAGATCATCAGTTTAAATCTGTTAAGATGGCATGCTGAAATTATAAAATTAAAAATATGAAACCATAATTTATGAAATAAAGAGCAATTATGATCTAAAGAGTATACAAAATTTACAAAAAAAAAAAAAGATTAATATTTATTTGTTTACTTTATTAAACATTTCTTTCAACGCGCGCATGCGTAAAGCGTACATTACGCATAGTCGAAATTGGAAAATTGCAACCAGAAAACTATTTTATTTGTATTCGTGATATTTATAATGACGAGGAATTTGATTTAAATTATATCAAAGATGGAGTACATCGAGATGAAATACTACATTTAGAAAGGAAAAATATAAGCCGAATAAAATAAAATCATCTGCCCTGAAGATAAAGATAGTGCTGACAGATCAACTTCCAGTTCACTGCCCGCCGTGACGTCCCCCACATCCCCGTGCGCGCGCAGAGCAGCGTGAAATTGATAAACAGATTTCGGAATGGTTAGAGAAACAAAGGAGTCTTTATACATTTTTTGCAGCAATTTCACTTTTTGTTTGATGGACATCGAAACATGCTTTCCCTTTATAGATCCAGCATCGGAAATTCTATTTGTCATAATCGAAAATTCCAACTTACTTTTATAAAATTGCTCTAACAATCTGCAAAAAGTAATAAGCCGGATCTAATTCAAAGATTAAGGAACAACGCAATCTGCAACATTAACTGAAATAGATAATTAGATAATTTTAGCTTAGCTTATACCATCCGTTATATATTAAACGCGCATGTGTAAACGTATTATGCGCATGCGTAGAAAGTTTGTAGCTTTGAGGTCTGGATTAACGAATTTTGACTGTATAAAATTTTCTATTCATATAAAGCAAAGTAAAATTTAGTTAAGAATGATGCTAAAGCAAAAATTTAAAGTTTAAAGAAATTAAACATTTAGCAGTAGTAGCAATGAAAGCTCTCTGAATTATGTTGTGCAGACATTGAAGACAATAAAAGATTTTTGAACTTAACCAATTTATTAACAATATAATAAAAAATAAAAACACATAAAATAAATGTCAACAATATTAGAGTATTAGGAAAAACACAACATAATCATCATTCATCAAATATTTTTACCTGTACTCCAAAACACTGGCATTCTATACAAACAAAAACAAAACAAAACAAAAAAAAATGTCCTAAATAGTGACTATGCAGCCTAAAAATAAAGCAGGCTACCCATTCAATAAGTCCATAATCAATGGTCAAGAAAACACCTGAAAAATTTAAATGTGAAAACACTTAAAACCGGCCTAACTCCGTTTGCACAAGGAGTCGTCGCCGCTCACGTATTTTTAATTCCGCCCTCATTGAAGAAACATGGACGCCGCCCACAGCAGTCACTCACAGGAAAGCCCCCGGAACCGAAGAACTTCAATCTGGAACCATCATCTCACAAACCGGAATCAAGGCATTTTTTCACCGGACTGCAGGCATCCTTTGGAAGGGGCTGGAAACCGCTCACTCACCAGCCGGGAAACCAGGAACTAGAAGCTTTGAGCCAGAGCGACGCGAGATACTTATAGCAGAAGTAGGAATGATGTCATCTCACGGCAACCAATCAGCTATCGGCACGAATCGGCTTTTCAGATGACGTAAATCATGTTTCGTTTTTGCATCTCAATTAGGTTGAAACAGTCCGTTTTCAATGCAAACAGTGGCAGCAAGAAAAAGAAGTAGAAGTAACTACTATGTTATATTAAAATAAGGACTAAACTAAATAAAACATTTCAAGGAGGAGAGATGATGCATTAAAAAGTTTAAAAATAAGTATTATTTTCCAACAAATGCCCCCCACATCATCATCTCCGACCTGAAATAAAAACCGAATGCCAGTATCTTTACAAAATTCAAAACAAGAATAAATAAGTATCACAATTTCATTCAGAAATTTTTAAGAAAATTTTTCTTTGGGAAAATCTTATCCCATTATTCAAAAATTTTTACCGTAGCAAGAAAGTCCAACATGTTACAAAACAATACAAAGTCATATATATAATCATACGCTCAATACATTTACCCAGGGCCCTGGTCACTCATACAACATTTTACACTATACAATTTTACATTTACCTAATATCCATCATATATGACTTATAGCATATTTTCAAATTAACAAAACTCTTAATTTAAATACACACAAAAACAAATTTCATAAGAAAATTGTTCCACAAAATCTTATCAGATTATGCTTAGTCAGCGGTTTTGTCATGGGATCAGCCAGATTATCTTTACTTGGGACATATTTTAAATCAAAAATTTCCCTGTTCAATAGATCACGAATGAAAAATAGTTTCACATCTATATGTTTTGTGATTTTGTAAAACATATAGCAGCCATATTATCAGCAAACAATATTGGCCTCGAAACATAGTTACTTGCAATCTTAAACTGAATGCATTCATCCAGAATGTTTTTAAACCAAACTAATTCTTTTGCTGATTCAGTCATGGAGATAAATTCAGCCTCCATAGTAGATAAACTCACTCCCCTTTCTTTAAATGTACGCCAAGATACAGGTGATTCTTCCAACAAAGCTATTTGTCCACCAATAGACACCATATCATCCCTGCTTGAAGCAAAATCCGAATCTGAATATATATTGAGCTTCAGTTCCTTGCATACCAGCTTGAGTTTGTGCTGTCTGGTATTGGAAACGTACCCTAAAAGTTTAAGTAATCCTTCCCAGTGAAACTTACCAGGATTGCTTTGGAACTGAGAAAATATATTAACAGCATAAGCTATATCCGGATGAGTATGATTGCAAAGAAACGATAGACATCCCAAAACATTTCTATAAGGATAATTCACCATTTCAGTCATTTCTTCTTGTGTACTGGGACTTTGAGTATTTCACACCTTTAACTATTGGAAGGGAAGTAATTTGTATTTTAAAAGACTTAAATCGATTAACTATGTCTTCTATATATATGAATGAAACACTGATGAATTAAAACACTATTTTTTTCATATTCAAATTCCACACCCAGAAGCTTTCTTGTTTTACCTAAAATTTTCAAATCAAAATGTGAACTCAGGACTTTTAATATCCTTTTGGCCTGAACTTCACTTTTCCCAAACACAACTATATCATCAACATAAACCAACATAATGACAAAATCTTTAAAACGATAGACACAATTACACCACTCAAACTTGATAAACCCTAGGTTACATAGTGTTCTATCCAACTCGTAGTACCATAATCGGCCACTCTGATGCAAACCATACAAGGCTCTATCTAAGCGACACACAAAAGTTTCTTTATCTCGCTCCACAAAACCCTGAGGTTGGGACATGTAAATTTCCTCTGATAAAGGAGCATAGAGATAGGCACTTTTCACGTCACATTGTATATTTGCCCATCCAAGGTGTGCAACTAAAAGGGAGAAAAAGAGCCTTATTACTAAAAAGTTGACTACAGGAGAGTAGGTTTCATCATAGGTATCGTATTTAATTTGCCGATAACCCTGAGCCACTAAACGAGCTTTAAAACGAACAATGTTTCCAAATTCGTCACGTTTAATGTTGAAAATCCACCTGTAACCTAGTGGAGTCTTGTCTTTAGGAAGTGGAACAAGATGCCATACCTTATGCTTTCGCATGTTGGCCATTTCCTCTTCCATTGCCTCTATCCATTTAAGCTTTTCTGCAGATTTCATTGCCTGGTTATAAGTGTTTGGAATTGAAACATCTACTCAGCTATCTCGGGTATACGACGTTGAAGGAGTGCCGGTTGGGTCGATTTCACCACTATAAGTATTGCTTCCCTTGAAATCAAACAAAGTAGGGTCATACTGAATATTATGTTCAGTGCAATACCTTTCTACATCATTTGGTGATCGTAGTCTTTGATTAGACCCCCTCTCAAAATAATACACATCCGTATGAGTGCCGTCTGGCCTTGGAACAGGTTTACGAAGCCAAGTTACTTGTCTCAATGTAGATTGAGTGTCAGTGCCAATTGTAGAAGAAGGTACGTTGGTATCGGTTCTTTCCTCTATTTCGGGAAAATAGCCAACTGGAGTGTCAGTAGATTGGAACTCTACCCTTTCTTCAGATTCCAAATCAGGTAGGGTGCCCAGTGCAGCTCCACTGCCACTTTTCTGCATTCCAATCGACTCTTTAAAAGTAGCATTTAGGGTTTCTACTACCTTTTGCTCATTTTCCAACTAAATCTTGTATCCTTTTGTTCGTATGCTGTACCCAATCAATCGGCCCTTTGTTGCCTTTGGATCAAGTTTAGAATTTCTTTTAGCCTTTGGAATTCCCACATAGGCAATTGTTCCAAATGCCTTAAGATGACGTACTGATGGTTTCCGCTTAGTGTATAATTCGAATGGAGTTCTGTCTTGGCCCTTATGACAAATTCTATTAAATGAATATGCAAAATACATTACTGCATCTGACCAAAATTCGGAACTCATTCCAATATCGTGTAAGATTGCACATACATTATTTAGAGCTGTCTGATTAAATCTCTCACAAACTCCATTCTGTTCTGGAGTATAGACATCTGTAAATTCGTGCTTTACATAATTTTTATTACAATATGACCTGAATTGATCATTATCATATTCTCGCCCATTGTCAGTCCTAAAGTATTTCAACTTAAGGTTAAAAGATCTTTCCGCACGTGCTATATGCCTTTCAAATACTTCAAACACCTGACTTTTCTCCACAATGGTGTACACTACCACATAACGAGAATATTCGTCAATAAAGGAAACGAAATAACGTTCACCATTCGTACCTGGAATGTTAATAGGTCCCCATACATCAGAGAAAACCCTTTCAAGTGGTCTCTTTACTTGAATACCTTCTAAAGGTCTATAGGAGATTCGTCTTTGCTTATTGATTTGGCAATGTTCACAAAACAAATTAGGTGAGTGCTTTAACACGGGAAGACCTCGAACTGAATGTCTCTTACTAGTCCTGACAATAGTATCATAATTTATATGACCAAACCGACCATGCCATAATTCACTATTATTATGCTGAACTGTGGATGCCTCAAATTTTACAGATTTGCCCCCCTTTTTGATTATTTTCGGGAACACATGATAGTTACTTCCTATCAACTTAGCCTTGTACAAAGTTGAATTCTCATCATCAGTAACTTTAATTTGCCCATTTTTACCATAAAATCTCGCTCCATTGATATCCACCCTAGGTCCAGATATTAAATTTCGTCTCAGTTCAGGTGAATATAACACATCTTTAAGCAAAATAACCGTATCCCCAAATTTCATTTTAACAGTACCCTTCCCATGAATTGGAAAAGTTACCCCATCAATAGCTACTAGCATATTCTCATTTTTCACAAGATAAAAAGTATCAAACAATTCACGATTTTTACAAAAATGATGAGATGCAGCCGTATCAAAGATCCAACTATCATCATTTTCTTCCAAATTGTTAACATTGGCTTGAGCTATAAAATGGGACTGTGCATGGGAATTATTACTTTTACTCAACTTGGGTTTATTTTTACACTTAGAAGATGTTTTATTACTACTAGATACAGCTGAGGAAACAGAAGAAGCAGGTGAGGGTGATCTGGAAAAATTACCTCTCATTCTACAGTATTTTTGAATATGACCTGGACGGCCACATTTATAACACTTGAGCCCTTTAATCTGCTTAAGTTTGGGTTCACAGTGAGTACTTTGAACTTCTATAGCCTTATTGGAGTTTTCCCTATCTATCTCTCTTAAATTAAGACGTGTTTCCTCTGCTAGAATTTCAAGTTCAACATTTTTAAAAATGAACTTTTCGTCTGGCCACCTCAAAATATTCTGAACTACTTGATCAAATTTATCTGGAAGGAACCTAAGAAACTGGAAACATATATATAAGTCTCTTACAGCCTGATTAATATCAGCTAACTGTTCAGTTACGCGTTTTAATCTAGAAGAAAAGGAACTAATACTTTCATTTGGCTTGATTTTGCAATTTAAGAACTCTGAAAACAGGGACATATGTCTTGACCGATAATCTGGCTGGAAATATTTGGCAAAGGTATTCCATGCCACTACCGGGTCATCAATTTCACATATCAAGTTTCTATATTCAGGGCTTACATTCATATAAATTAACGATAATGCCAATCGACTTCTATTTTGAAAGTCGGCAATAATTTCTTTTGTAATACCCTTAACATCATCTAAATCAGGACATTTTTCAATACCTTTGACCAAAAGCCATGCATTTTTTTCATTCAAGACAAACTTCATATCTTTGGACCATGTAAAGTAATTACATGCATCAAGTTTAGCAATATTATGCATGACACTAACAGTAGCCATATTTGAATTTTAACAAAACAAAACAAAACAAAAAAAAAAAAAAAAAAAAAAAAAAAATCGCCCCCAATCTCTTAAGTCCTAAATTAACTTTAAACTTCAAAAGTCTGCACTAAAAATAACTCAGGAGCTACTGGGCCCATAACCAAAATGATGCTAAAGCAAAAATTTAAAGTTTAAAGAAATTAAACATTTAGCAGTAGTAGCAATGAAAGCTCTCTGAATTATGTTGTGCAGACATTGAAGACAATAAAAGATTTTTGAACTTAACCAATTTATTAACAATATAATAAAAAATAAAAACACATAAAATAAATGTCAACAATATTAGAGTATTAGGAAAAACACAACATAATCATCATTCATCAAATATTTTTACCTGTACTCCAAAACACTGGCATTCTATACAAACAAAAACAAAACAAAACAAAAAAAAATGTCCTAAATAGTGACTATGCAGCTTAAAAATAAAGCAGGCTACCCATTCAATAAGTCCATAATCAATGGTCAAGAAAACACCTGAAAAATTTAAATGTGAAAACACTTAAAACCGGCCTAACTCCGTTTGCACAAGGAGTCGTCGCCGCTCACGTATTTTTAATTCCGCCCTCATTGAAGAAACATGGACGCCGCCCACAGCAGTCACTCACAGGAAAGCCCCCGGAACCGAAGAACTTCAATCTGGAACCATCATCTCACAAACCGGAATCAAGGCATTTTTTCACCGGACTGCAGGCATCCTTTGGAAGGGGCTGGAAACCGCTCACTCACCAGCCAGGAAACCAGGAACTAGAAGCTTTGAGCCAGAGCGACGCGAGATACTTATAGCAGAAGTAGGAATGATGTCATCTCACGGCAACCAATCAGCTATCGGCACGAATCGGCTTTTCAGATGACGTAAATCATGTTCCGTTTTTGCATCTCAATTAGGTTGAAACAGTCCGTTTTCAATGCAAACAGTGGCAGCAAGAAAAGAAGTAGAAGTAACTACTATATTATTTTAAAATAAGGACTAAACTAAATAAACATTTCAAGGAGGAGAGATGATGCAGTAAAAGGTTTAAAAATAAGCTATATTTTCCAACAAAGAAATTGCAAGGAAATAAAAATAAAAATTATTATCACTGCGAGCTAATTTATCATTTAAATTCTAAAAGCATATGTAAATTAATTGCATTTATCTAAAACTATGAAAAAAATTATTCAAAAATATTAAATGTATTATTCCTAAAAATTGCATAAGTGAGACATTGTTGAGCAGGCAGGAGACAGACTTATCAGGGCGAAGTTGCCCCCATAACTAACTCTTCAATTACTCAATTCGTCATCGATATAGGCAAGGGTAAAAGTAAAAAGCCAAAAGTAAAATCAAATGTTGTGAAAAAATAAAAATTTTGAAAAAAGAAATTTAAACAGTGGAGTTTTAAAAAAATAGCAAGTAAATGACTAGATTTAAAATTAATTAAATTAATTAAAAGGCAATTAAGAGTAGAAAACCAAAGTAATTTAGAAAATCTTGCTTACAGGAAACTTTCTCAACATGAGTTATGCATGTAAACCTAAAATAAACTACAGTCAAAGGTCGTTAATTCGGACACTCATAATCCGGACCTCAAAGCTACAAACTTTCTGCGCATGCGACGCATGTGCGTAATACCTTTACGGCTGTGAATACGCGTGTGCGCAAAATACATTTACGAATGCGCGTTTAATGTATAACGGACGGTATAAGCTAAGCTAAAATTATCTAATTCAGTTCATGTTGCAGATTGCGTTGTTCCTTAAACTTCGAATTGGATTTGGCTTATTATTTTTTGCAGACTGTTAGAGCAATTTTATAAAAGTAATGAACTTTCGATTATGTCAAATAGAATTTCTGATGTATATTTACTAATATGTAAAAGATCTACAAAGCGAAAGTATGTTTCGAAGTCCATTAAACAAAAAGTGGAATTGCTGCAAAAAATGGATAAAGGCATATCCTTTGTTTATCTAAACTTTAACGTTTGTTTATCTAAACTTTGTTTATCTTTAACGCTGCAGCGCAATGAATTGGAAGTTGATCTGTCAGCACTATCCTTATCTTCAGGGCAAATGTTTTTATTTTATTTGGCTTATAATTCCTTACTAAATGTAGTATTTCATCTCGATGTACTCCGTGTTTGATATGATTTAAATCAAATTCCTCGTCATTATAATTCGTTTCCGATAGCGAAGAAAGTGACAGAGGTTATTGAAAACGAAAAAATTTCGATTGACAAATTAGTCGGTATTCTCGACATAGCAATTATAGGATTTGAACAGTGTTACTTTGTAACTGAACAAGAAATTATGTCTGTTTATAGAATTAAAGAGAATGTATTATCACATAAAAAATGAAGCAACTTAAACAACTTACATTGAAAGAAATGTTTAATAAAGTAAACAAATAAATATTAAGCTTCTTTTTTGTAAATTTTGATACCCTTTAGATCATAATTGTTCTTTATTTCATAAATTACGGTTTCATATTTTTAATTTTATAATTTCTGCATGCCATCTTACCATATTTAAACTGATGATCTGTAGTCCGGAAAAATCGATAATCCGGAATCGCCGAAGTCCCGACGAGTCCGGATTAATGTCTTTTGACTGTATATACAATTAAAATATAAAAACAATAGAAAGGCAAGTAAATAGCAAGTTTTAATTTAACTTACCTAGTTACATATTTGAATTTCTGAGCTGTACCAGCATTTGCTAAACAAGTGGATTTGAGTAGTTTGTACTGGTAACTGTAAAAATAGATTTTTCTAAGACAATGTAAAGTTAAGTGTAAAGCTGCTACCTGTGAGAGCTGTTGTAAATTCAAAAAATGTAAAAGTAAAATGCTTGTTAGTGTGCAAAAATTATGCCAATTTTGAGTCATTGTAAAAAGTATAAAAGTAAAAAAAAAAAAAAATGCACTGCTAATCTTTGTGAAAATAGATGTTGCAAACAACTAAAGAGTAAAATTTTTTAGTAAATAAAAATTTGAATAAATAATTGAATTAGATTGGAAAAGAAAATTATGAATTGAAATAGAGAATTATTGTAAGAAATTTTTTTTACATTTTTTGCATTATTTAAAACTTCAATCAAAACTTTAACTAAATACTGTCCAAAGTTAAGGAAATTAGAAAAATTTGATAAAAATCTTCACTCCATTCGGGCTATAGTTGAGACTTTTGAAAAGAGTTAGCCCTTCATTAGTAAAATAAAAAAAAAAATGTAGTTTTTTTTTTTTTTTTTTTTTTTTTTTTACCAAATGGCGGGCACTTGCCTATAACGGCATTGGCCACTACTACAGCCAGAAGTGGTAGCCATTTTATTGTGGAGGCACCTAATGGTGGCCACAGTTAATGAAGGGGCAGACAATTTTACATCCATGCCTTCTCCGGGATTCGAACCTGGGCCCTTTGGTATCTCAGTCAGGCTTCCCTAACCACTATATCATCTGGGTGTTGAATCTAGTATTGATAAAATATACATTTTTACAAAATATTTACAAGTAATCCCTTATCTCTTCAAAATCCTCCTTTACCCTGCAATTTAAGGTTTAAGGTAATATTATGATACCATAAACAGTTAAAATTTTTTTAAAAAAAGTTAATCCGTGCCTTTTTAATAATATAGAATTTAATAAAACTTTTTTGAACATGGTTATTAACTTAAACATTAATTAGTTTTATTATTTCTTCCTTTAAATCTTCTATTTCAATACATATATTTTTAATTCTAATTATTTGGCTATAAAAAGCATTACCTATTACTTTTTTAGAGATATGAGAGTTCCAATTCATTAGTTTAATAGTTTCAAACTGGAATGTCCTCCTTTTATCATATAATTTAATTATGAGCAGGTCTAGGTATTCAATATAATCTTGATTCGTATTACTTCTATTAGGTGTTAAACTATCTGGGTAAATTTTGAATTGAAATTATTATTGAAGAATTATTATTGCAGAATTATTATTGAAAGTTATAATATCATCAATGTATCTGATTTTAAATATTGTTAAACATATCACATTCAAAGATTTATTATTACAATGACAATCAAGATGGACTAATATTAAACAGGACAAAGAACTTTGAAATTTATACCAAATGTTTCAATTAAATTGACATCATTGCCTTTTATGATTACAACATTTTTAATTGGACATTTCTAATATATTTAAATAGATTTAAACTCTCAAAGGTATTGTATAAGGTAATAAATACATTTGTAATTGTGATAAAATAGGAAGTGCCGACCATTATGTTTTTGAATGTTAATCACTCAATATTAAAAGCATCACTTAAAATAAACCTAATCAATATTGAAAAGAATGGACCCAACAACATATTAAAACATACTTAACAATAGGTGTTACTGTATTAATTATAACAAATAATTTCAAAGTTATTTCATCAGCTAATTTCTTATTGGATTCTAATATTAAATCTATGATATATTTTATATTATTTATTTTGTATATGTCAAAATTAAGCTGCCCTGCAGTATAGTGGTTAGGAGATCCTGACTCCTATACCTTTTTTTTTTAAAATTTTATTTTAAAAATATCTAAAGTTGTAAATATAAAAAAAAAAAAAATTCCGATTACAATTTTTTTTTTATTTTAGTGATTATTTAAAACTAAATGCAAAGATTCAAAATATAGTTGAAGTATGAGTGTTTGGTATAAAAATGTGTATATTGTTTCTGATATCTTTGTAACTTTCTTGAATGTCTTTATTATTCCTTCATTTGCAATTGCATTAGTCTTCATCTATAATTTATGATGACTTTACAAATTTCTCATTTGCTTAATTTTTTTTGTAGTTAAAAAACGTTAAATATTCTGGTTATATGAATAGCAGATGGCTGGGCAGTCACTTTAAAAGATATTTGATTTTAATTTATTTCAAGCTGCAACTGGCATTGCGATTTGTACAAATGCTAAATCAATATTATTAAGTTTTTTAAATGCTTACTTTCAGGATGTTGCATGGCATCTTTTACATGAAAGCCTTTTTGGATCAGTTGCAGATGATCAGAAGCTTATGATGTATGTATTGAACAGATTTTTTGTATAAATAGCAAAAAATATATATAATTACTTGTGGAATTTATTTAATATATATTGTTGACTTATCAACTTTGAGTTAACAATATATCTGTTCAAAGAGAATAAAAGCAAATTTTAACTTATGTATTAAAGGAATTAATAACAATAAATTAAAAAAAAGACTGTTTTTAAAAATAAATCTCACTTCTCTCTTTTTTTTTTAATGTGTGTAGATGGGATACACGATCAAATAATACTAGTAAACCTAGCCATACAGTCGATGCACATACTGCTGAAGTAAACTGTTTATCCTTCAATCCGTATAGTGAATTTATATTAGCTACAGGATCTGCTGATAAGGTAATGTTATAGGTTTTTACCTTTTTGTTTACATAGTATTCTGAATAACTAGTATTTTATATTAATATCAAACTTATTTTATTGTACAGTACAAAACACAGCTGTCAGAAAAGCTTGTGAAATGCTGAAAGTTCATGTTAGAAAAGCCAGATGAATGGAGGAAGAAATCTTCCATCTAAAACTATACAGACAATCATCCTGTCATCCACTAAGCCTACATTTAATAATATGTAAAATATTTTTAAAAATGCATTTCTGACATAAAAAGTGATGCATTTTTTGTAGGCTTTAAACATACAAAAGTAAAACATATCCATTTGTGAAATCCAGTTGACCATGAAAGCTGGCAGAGATGGTACCAAATTTGTACCAATCATTCCGATAGAAGTGTAAAGAAAGTGATTGCTCTTTATTTAGTTAGCTGATTGATAGTTATGGATATAGCATATAAAAAAATAAATTGCTTGCATAATTTTTTACAGTCGTTTGTTTGTTTGTAAACAAAGTTGTGTATTGTGCCCATTAACATAGATTTTTCTTGATGCTAGTCCTGAAATTTTGAAAATACTCCACTGCATGCTATTTTGTTGAAGCCTACATTTTAAACACTTTTTTTTTTTAAATGTGAATCAGAAATAGATAAATTGTATATAACTTGTATCTTTCTCTAGAGAAACTAAACTGGCTTATCTAGAATTAATTAGGCTTACATAAAACTGAGACTTATATCTTATCAATGTGTATTCACGTTTCAGATATTATAAATGGAGTTTTGAGCGGTAGTCATGAATGTGATTTATCATGACTTTATAAAACGCTGATTTGTTGTAACTTTTTGTAATTTAGCAAACGTGTTTCTTAAATTAAAAAATATCCTGGGTAATTAAATTCCAGATAGTCAGGCTTTTTACTTTATGTTGTGTAAAATGTATTTGACTTGTTTAATTTATTGTTTTAAGATCCAATTAGACTTGTGATTTGTGAAAAGGCTGAATTAATATTTTTGTAAGAAAAAACCTATATAATATCATTTTGCGCCATCGACTACAAAACGGCAACTCATTTTCAAATTGTTACCACCAAGTATTAGTCTTGCATTAAATTGTACTTAGGAAAGTCCCAGTTCCCTGATTATCAAAATCTTTAGTAGTATTACTTAATACAGGAAATTATACCTGCAGTTATAAAACAATTAAGTGTAAATGAAATGTTAATTAATTTCACATCCCTCCCTTCCCCCCCAAAAAAGGGTCCATTATTGTCATTGAATAAGCTGACGTTCTTGTTGACCACTGTGTTAAGTTACGAACTTTCTGCCCAGCCATATACTTTCTGACACTGAAAGCAAAGTGTATTTATCTGATCAGTACTGCATTAAGGCTGTTTCTTTAGTTTTACTTACCATAAAGCAATGTATGGTTTAAGATATTAAATCATGACAAAGCACTATGTTTTGCTCTTTTCATTTTAGCTAATTTTAAGGAAGAATAAAAAATAAAAATTAAGCTAAGGTTATTTTTGTATTACTTGTATCTAAAAGCTCTTGTTTCAGTTCATTACAGCCTCAACACACATTGAAGTGTTAAATTACTGTATATGAAATCCATTTATTTAATTTTGATACTTTTCAATTAAAGTCTTACTACCTGGTGCTTTTTTGGTTTGGCCTCGTTCTTGGCAATAATTGTCTTTGTAACCATTACCCAGCTGACAAAATTCTTCCATCTAAGGAGTTTTTATTCCTATTATTTCTTAATTTCAGAGTATTTCACATCTTAGGATTTGCTAAAAATGAGCAAGCATCCTATTCCTTCAAGAAAGAGATGTTCTTCATTTGGAAATTGTGTTTGAATAAAATTAAAATGTGACTTAAATCTAAATTGGTAATGCAGCCTTTGGTCATGTTGAGAAGAAAAACGTGTCCAAAGATAAATGTGGCTTGTTAGATCATGTAATCTTTTTGTAACTGCCATAGATTCTGTACTTTTATGATGTTAGACATTAGCATGTGTTGAGTTTTGTGAACCAAAACTTCAAATCAGTCGATGTAATGAGTAATTGGAATAATTACATAAGAGATTATGTGCCTTGTTATTTTGTGCTAGTTTTAAAACCAATAGATGCAGCAGAATCGTGGAAATTGAGAAAAACTTAAATAAAAAATAAAAAAAGGGAATAAAGGAAAAATACTAACGGTGTTCTTTCCCAAAATGGTTTTTTTGGAGGATTTAATCATGAAATTAGAGTGTTCCTTTTCCAGTCCTTTCCATTTTATCTTAATATCAAGCCAAAGGTGTGAAGAAGGAAATAAACCAATTTGGTGCTGGAAATATATGGTATGGCTTTAATTGGAAAGTACCATTACTTCATTATTCTGATTTTTAAATTTCTATACATTATTATAATTTTAAATATTAATAATACAAAGCTGAGTGATTCTTTTTCTAGGGGGAGAAAGAGCAGTAATGATTTTTAATGAGAAACATTTTTAAATGTTTTAATTTTAAACTTCATTTTGATGATGTATTTAAATTGTTTTTCATTTATAGACTGTAGCTCTGTGGGATCTCAGGAATTTGAAGTTGAAATTGCATTCTTTTGAATCACATAAGGATGAAATTTTCCAAGTTCAGTGGTCACCCCATAATGAAACAATATTAGCATCTAGTGGTACAGATAGGAGGTTACATGTATGGGATTTAAGCAAAATTGGTGAAGAACAGTCACCAGAAGATGCTGAGGATGGACCGCCAGAATTGCTGGTACATATTTTTCTGACTTTTTGCTCTGTGTTAAAGTTTCAGTATAATTTAGATGTTAGGTTAGATGCTTACATTGAAATAATTATGTGCTTTTTCATTAGACTGTATTTAAATACCAGAAACAAACTCAAAACAATTGCTTTGGGGAAAAACAGGAAGTTTTCCGTGGTGAGATACCAAAGAAAAGCATTCTGTACTAATTTTGCCCCTGAAACAGTTTTTAGACAAAATGTAAACTGACTCTAGCAATAAAGAGTATCAATTCTAATCTTTGGGATTGTAACTATTCATACTTGTATGTAAAATGCATCAAATCAAAAGGATAAGAAACTGTAAAGCTGAAGAAACAGTTGATACTGCTTTTACATGGGAGTATTTAATGAAACAGGAGTTGAGCAAAATATTTTTTGCACCAGAGGTGTTATTTATTAATTATGAAACTGGCTTTTTTTTTTTTTTCCGAATTGCTTTTCAGATATTGCCATATATTAATTTTTAAAAATCAAATAATGAATATATATGCATATATCTAGAAATGTGTATGTTGTATAATATCTGTGGAAAAACGATGGTACCTAGAGCACCAAATATTTAATACACATAGTCCTTTACCAGAACATGTGCACTTCGAAGCTCAATATATATATATTGTTTCATATTTTGTTCAATATAAGGAATTTTTGATTAACAAACTAGTGATTTAAAAGTGAAAAATGGCAACATATTTCAAAATGAAACAATTTTACTTCCAGTGGACAATTTTTTCAGCATGCCGATTGTGGCCATGCGGCAAAATGGAAAATTGAAACTAGTGAAAACCTTTGTTTTAATCAGTAACCTCAGTTCTTCAAAAGCAGTATGTTTCCATTGCT
This sequence comes from Stegodyphus dumicola, assembly GCF_044657685.1. NCBI lineage: Eukaryota > Metazoa > Arthropoda > Arachnida > Araneae > Eresidae > Stegodyphus > Stegodyphus dumicola. Next base: position 219,965,054 of record NC_140769.1, on the reverse strand, counting down.
GGAAAGAATATACTTTTATTTTCCAAGCTTCTGTCTGTTGCCATTCAGTGAAGCCTAAGATACTTAACTTTCAGATTTAAATCGGAAAGTTATTGAGTAACAAACTAAGCGATTTAAAAGGCAGTAAGCACAGAATAATTTTTCTACTTTTTAATATGATTGATTAAATATGAAATGTTTTTATGAAATTGCACTAGCTTGATGTGTTAAAATCATTATATAAAATTTTTTACGACGACTATTTTAGGTAGCAGGCTAGTTTTTAAAGAAATAATATAGGGAAAAAAATTATGGCTACCCCTTCTTCAGAAGTTATAAAAGATATGCTGCTTTTTGATATTTTGTGATTTCATGTTGGATTTTATATCGTATGTTAAGAACTTTATATTTAATAAAGTTAAACATGCAAAAAGTAAATAAAAAGAAAGAAATAAGTTTTATTAGTTATCTCTTTTAGAAAACTGAGCATTGCTGTGCTGAACTGAGAAGAGACTTGTGTAAAAAATGTATGCCAACATCTACACTGAATCGGGAATTCTAAACATATGCTGCCGTTAAAATTTTGTGATTTTGTTGAAATTTTTGTTTTTGTGGCACGAGTGTAATGAAAATGCTGCTTAATAATAAAGTTAATAAAAAAGCAAGCAAGCGTGGGTTCAATATTAGATTGGTAAACTAGTGCTTAACCCTCAGCTGGAGGGGCTGGCGTATGGTATAATTTTAGAGGTGCGGCGTATGAAGTATGCAAGGTCGTTTTTCGAGCCGCTGCTTCGTATTTGAAACTATTTAATCTTATACATGGCATTAATAAGGTGATTCGTCATAGTAAAAAGGATATAAGAAAAGGAATAACAGAAAAAAACGCAATAAAAATGGAAATTACGAATTTTTAATTAATTCAAAAAATGGGGAATGCACTGGAAATGTAATTTAAAGTTATATAGTATTCTGTATTATTTTCTGTATAAAAATTATAAGATCATAAATCATATTTACAAATTATAAATATTCCGTAAAGAAAAGTTCTGTAAGTAATAAATTTCACAAATGAAAAAAATTAAAAACCTTTTGCTACTTTAATCCTCTTCAGATTGTCCCTGTTTACTGCAGCAGGGTTTGCAAAGTTGTACTGTCTTGCCGAAAAGATTTTTGCAGGTAAACTTAGAACACTCAGAGTATTATATTGGTAGTGTGATTATTCTTCATTCTCCTGCACTCAGCATAGTGTCCTTTGATCTTTTTTGCAGGTGGCTCCTCGTCTTTTTCGGCTGTCTTGTCCGTTTCTGTTGTTACCAGCCTTCTAATAATAGCTTTGAAATACGACAGAAGAAATGGCATTTTTAGATGATTCTGAAAATGTGGTTTCATCAAAGATGTAGTTAGATTTAAAAAAAAAAAAAAAAAAAAAAAAAAACTTGATGGTTTTATTACGTTTGACGAAGTTCAACAGCACTTGCGAATTTATGCCCGCTACATTTAGCAGTGCAAAAGATATTGCCATTGTCCATCTCTTACTTTTTCAGGTGACGGTGAAATTACTACAAAGTTGGTCTACGGTGTCAACACCGCCTTTACATTTGTTATAATCCAGGATTGTGTGAAGTTCATCCGTTTCCTGGTCAATTTTGTCATCATCGTGTAAAGTACTGAGCAGTATTACACACTTATTTTTTTTTCGTTGCATATGAAACAATTGTTATATCCTTTTGAAAACCAAACAGTCAACTGCTGATTGCTCTTGTTTTTGATGGCTAGAATTCATTATTATTTTTTTTCAGTGTGTCCACAAGTGTTATACCTTTGGTAAAAAGATATTGAGCTAGTGGGTAGCTTGGATACCAATTGTCGGCCGTCAGGCTACGGTTGGTACCGTCATATGCACCAGTTAGCCTTTTGACAATGTCAATACTTGAATTAGAAGCCTTGTAAGGTCCTAGAGGTTGATTGCCACAATAAAGTTCAAGCTTCAATGTATAAAACGTTCATGAGTCAAACAACTGCAAAAATTTTCAGACTGTACTTTGCGAGCTTGTTGGGGATGAATTGAATAAAAGAGCATCTCCCGCGAAAGTGTTCCAACTTTTCGTCGACTGTGAGTTCATCACCTGGTATATAAAAGTTTTGACAGTTCTGATTGAAAGATTAAAAAAATTCTCTTAGTTCGGCAAGCTTATAAGTTTTTCTTCGGATATATCTTGTGCCTTTATCGTTGAATCTAAGAGTAGCACACAGGTTTCTAAATCGCTTGAGACCCACGCCCACTTGCAAAATTTCAATTCCAGTACCGTCTTTGCCCATGCTTCCTCCAAATTCGGTTTTGACATTTTTTTTTGCACCCTAATACGAATAAAATTCCTAAAAAGGCCAATATTTCTGCTCTATTAGTATCATACATGCTTCTCTTTGAGATGTTTTGAAGATCATCTGCAGTCTTGTTTTATTTGAGATAAATATTTGTATATTGTACAATAGCATCAATCATATTTGTATTTATGATTTACTAGAAAGCAGAAAGCTCATCATTTAAATCATCATAAGATTTGGCACTTGGGAATATTTTTTTCAAATTTTTTCGAAACGTTCTGGCGAATTTGCTCTTGAGGGAAACTTTATTCCACTTATAATTTTCCTTTTCTTCTTCCTCCAACTTTCTTCTTTTTGTAAATTTTTTTACAAACCTCCTCATATTGTAAATCACTTATGTCATTTTCAACTTCACTAAAATCGTCATTTGTTCAGGAAACATCATTTGAGGAAGGAAAATGAGGATGTTTAGAAACATTTTCCTCAATTTCTAAGTCACTTTCATGATCAGAATGTTCGATGACTTCCGATTCATCGACATGAGATGTGTTATCCAAATTGTCAGAGTCTTCATCAACCGGGACTTCTTCTGAAACGCACAAATAATCTTGGGGAGGTACAATATTCTTTCTGTACATACTTGGAGGAGCGGCGTTTGCACATGCGACATGTTCACAATAACTGCTTTCGGGAGAAAAGTGAAAACCAGATTGACCAGAAATACCAGATGCGTTGCACTCATGGAATGTTTCTAGGAGGGTAGAGGAAGGGAGGAAGCTCAGGGAGAGGTCTAAAAATTACAGCCCAAAAGATGGCATTGGTGTACTCTGTACGCCGGCTCCTCCATTGCAGGGCTAATGAGAAGCATAAGAAACCTGAACAAAACCTTTGGTGCATTGTTAAAATCTGAATCCTTTCATGTTATATATATATATATATATATATATATATATATATATATATATGAAGTATCTGATAAAACAAAAATTAAGGTATTTTTTAAAAATATTTTTATTATTTATTTATCTGGTAGTCGTATCTGATCATGTAAATTTTAAATATGATATTGCCTTTCATCTGAAAGAGAAAATATTAAATGACTGAAAAGCAGAAGTGGTGGAAAGGACTTTATTTAAAAAAAATTGAATTTTTGCAAGATGTCATTAAATTATAAGTTTGAATAGATCAGGAATTTTCCTAGAAAAATTTTAATGTGAGCTGCAAAATAATTAATTTGCTTTAAGCAAAAATGGAAAACTTAACAGTCAACAGAAGGATTTTGACTAAAAATATGTAGAAGAATCATCAATCAGGCTTCTGAAAATCAGGCTTGTTTTCTCTTTCAGTATTCTAATTCTCAGTGTGAATGTGAAATATTTCATATAATTTATAGATCAAATTTAGAATTTGTATATATATGTTACGGTGAAACACCGAAATCTAGAGAATGTCGACTTTCACCAGTGAATGTCAACATTCACATAGTCGCTTGGTGTATGTCCGAAATATTTTCCAAATACTCTTATTTCTGACTTAACCGGTGAATGTCGACATTCATCATGTACTAATGGTGAATGTTGAACATATAAGAATATTATATTTCCTTCTCCGTAATTCATTCGCGAAAAAACACACTTGAGACTCAGAATAAAAACTTAAAACACACAGTACATTCAAAGTGAGAAAGGAAAATAATAGAAGTTATAAACTTACCAAATTATGTGATTCAAATAACGAGTAAACGGGCAGCCAATGGCCTAGGAACAGCCCCGAGTATCGAGAGACTCGTTTGCGCATGTGCAGTGCATGTGGAACTAAAAAAAAAATACCTTACCATTCTTGTATTGGTTTAATCCTAGTATACGGTACACACAGGATTTGGGACATTATGGTGTTGGAGACAATTTTCGAAATAGTGCCATGCCGTAGCGTATACTAGGATTTTATCGCAAAATCTTTTAAATTTCTTTTTCTTTTTAATAAATGTTTTATTTGTTGTTTTGTAGTAAAATAAAAAAAGTAGTATTCAATCATCTAGGTTAACCATTTAATATATTTGTATTCGCCAAAATAATCGCTGATTATTGTGATTCAATTTTTAAGTAATTAACTTTATTTTAATGTTATTTGTATCATTCTTCTCTAATAAATAAATAAATTCCTTAAGTAATAAATAAATTTATTTATTAGTTAATAATACTTTCAAATTTCAGGAAATTTTCTCTGGCGTAATCCTGAAATTAATTCTAGCAGTATGATGACATGCTATCATGAAATTTAATGCACATATTTTTTGCTTATGTATGCTGCTAAATAAATATAAAATACCTGAATTTATTTTAAAATTTTATTAAATAGATTTCTTTCGTTTAGCTGCAAAATGTCTAAAAAAAAAGGGGGGGGCATTTTTTAATCCAGATCGGGCAGATTCTAATCTCAATCTTTAGTGCAGAAAACAATTCCTATTATAATAACAATGTTTTGGGGATTATATATATATATATATATATATAAGTTATATGCAATTGGCAAATTTTTGTGTTTTTAAGTGGTGCCATAATTACCTCTCAGCACAGCCAATGTGCACTATGTGGACAGACTGGAATTTAAACCCTGGAAAAGTGGGGGAATTTTATTCTTCTCTTTGAGTGGCAACCCTGCTGGCAGTGCAGCAAATTTCCTATACTGGTTTATGAATTCTGGTTTATTTGTGATGGCAATGTTATTAACATCTACTTGTCTTAGGAGGGATGCCTTGATGGATAACTTTCTTAGTGAAACTGGTTTGCATGTGCTACATATGTGAGTTAATGGTTGATAACTCTTGACTGATGATAATTATAAAAAGATAAATTAAAAAAATCATTGCAGGACTATTATTAGTAATAAATATGAAGATCTATTGTAGCATGTCTCAAATTTGCTAAATGTGATTTAAGTTTGAAGATTCCCATGTCCGAATTATAAATGTTCAGCATTATGTGTGACAACCAGTGGGGAATATCCGTTCTTAATGAAATCTTCTATTTTCATCAATAAATATGGAACCATAGTTGATGGTTCCAGGAAATATGAACTTGGCAATTAGATAAATATATATTTTACATAAGAGAGAGCTGATCATATATATAATACAGTCAAAAGTCGTGAATCCTGACTCGTCGGGACGTCGGCGATTCTGGATTATCGATTTTTCCAGATTATAGATCATCAGGTTAAATCTGGTAAGATGGCATGCAGAAATTATGAAATTAAAAATATGAAACCATAATTTCTGAAATAAAGAACAATTATGATCTAAATGGTATCAAAATTTCCAAAAAAAAAAAAAAAGAAAAAGCTTAATATTTATTTGTTTACTTTATTAAGCATTTCTTTCAATGTAAGTTGTTTAAGTTGCTTCGTTTTTTATGTGATAATACATTCTCTTTAATTCTATAAACGGACATAATTTCTTGTTCAGTTACAAAGTTCCGCTGTTCAAGTCTTATAATTGCTGTGTCGAGAATACAGACTAATTTGTCAATCGAAATTTTTTCGTTTTCAATAACCTCTGTCACTTTCTTCGCTATCGGAAGCGAATTATAATGACGAGGAATTTGATTTAAATCATATCAAACACGGAGTACATCGAGATGAAATACTACATTTAGTAAGGAATTATAAGCCAAATAAAATAAAAACATCTGCCCTGAAGATAAAGATAGTGCTGACAGATCAACTTCCAATTCATTGTGCGCTGCGGTGTTAAAGATAAACAAAGTTTAGATAAACAAACGTTAAAGTTTAGATAAACAAAGGATATGCCTTTATCCATTTTTTGCAGTAATTCCACTTTTTGTTTAATGGACTTCGAAACATACTTTCGCTTTGTAGATCCTTTACATATTAGTAAATATACATCAGAAATTCTATTTGACATAATCGAAAGTTCATTACTTTCATAAAATTGCTCTAACAGTCTGCAAAAAATAATAAGCCAAATCTAATTCGAAGATTAAGGAACAATGCAATCTGCAACATTAACTGAATTAGGTAATTTTAGCTTAGCTTATACCATCTGTTCTACATTAAACACGCATTCCTAAACATGTTTTGCGCATGCGCACACGCATATACGCAGCTGTAAAGGTCAATGCGACGCATGCGCAGAAAGTTTGTAGCTTTGAGGTTCCGGATTATGGGTGTCCGAATTAACGACTTTTGACTGTACTGCAGGGGGACAGTACTTGAACAATACAAAATAATAATTTATTTCAAAACAGTCCCAGAAGCTACTGGTGGTGGTTCTTTCAACTTCGTAACAAAACTAAAATTTGGTTCTAAAGAAGAGGAGCGTTCTGTAACAGAGATACAAATCATTCATTTGCACGGTTTTTCAATAGTAATAAAGTCTGCTTTAACCTGTGTGTACATTTTGATATCTATGTTTCTGAGGTAATTGTGGCTGCTGAAATGGGTATGTTCATTCAAACCTTAGAAGGCATATGAGGAAAGCATTTAATGCTGCTTTGTATGTTCCTGAGGTTTTCCATAGCTATGCATTTCAGTGATCGTAAGAAAAGTTCGATAGTATAATAAAACATAAGCCTGCAGAAATGCTTGGAAAGTACTGTTGTGCTGTTATTTTTCATATTTGCTACTCAGTATTTCAGATGTGTATAATATGAATGAAGAAGCAGGGATTATAGAATTAAAATTGTATTTTAAACTGATTTATGTTTTATATTTATTATTAAAATACTTTCCCATTTTGTGTGCTTGTAAGAATTTATTTTAGTAAAACTTTGTGTTTTATTTTAAATAATCTTTTATGTATACTTAGTGCTTTAATTAACTTACCTGCATTACCATTTAACACATTTAGATTAACTTTTTTTTTTCTCCCGTAATAGTTTATTCATGGTGGTCATACAGCTAAGATATCAGATTTCTCATGGAATCCAAATGAGCCATGGGTTATATGTTCTGTTTCAGAGGATAATATAATGCAAGTATGGCAAATGGTAAGTGGAACTTTTTTTGTAAAATCTAATATTATAATAATTTGTCACACTTTTTGAGAATTATTACATTGAAAACCCATCAGTTTTTTTTTTTTTTAGTTCTGTCAAGTATGTTAAAGAGATCTGCATGTATTTTCACATTTATAATTTTCAATGCGTGCAGAGCATATAACCATGTCATTTTATAACAGTCTTTATTAAATTTGTTGTCTCATCGTATTTTATCCAAAAAATATTTTTGATAAATAATAAAAAAAAAAAAATTATTTTATTATAACAGTTGAAAATAGTTGAAGGTTAAATTATATTTGTGATAATCATTTCAGAATCTACAGTTTAATTTCTGTTAAGTGGCTGGTCATGAAAAAAATTGTGACCTGCTCTCTGCATTTTTATCTCATCTTGTTATTTCTTATCCATTGATAACTCTTTAGCTTTAATTTTCCATTTACTTTTACAATCAACCGCATTGGTGCGAGTGACCCACTCTAATGAATAATGTAAATCTAATAATATTTTTAGTTTGTTTCTTATATGCTTAGGTATGTAGTAGACAGCGTATTGTAAAGGATATATGCTACTGATTGATTATTCAAGGCAAAAGACATGCTTTTGATGGAAAATTTTTAAACTTCTTAAAACAAAAAGTGTTAAATTGAAATTGCATTTTCTCAGTTATATGTTTTCAGATTATGTTAAGTAACTAGAATTCTTATAACTGACTAGACCAGATGAAGTATTTAAAATTTGTTGTTGCTGAAGTAATTCAGCTTTGTTTACTTAATTATTGAAATTTCAAGATATAAAAAGTATTGTTAATATGCATGCGCCCACCAGCGGCCGAGCGGTAAAGTCGCTGAACACTGGTAGTTCAGTCCGAGGTTCGAATCCTGCAAACGGGCTGGCTGCGTGGGCGTTTTCATTGTTTTCCCCATGTGTAATGTGTATACGAGCCAGTTTCCCTTAGAAAGTCCTCCACAAAGGCATCCCACCCCTTAGGCAGATAGCCCTCGTGTGCTTTGCCATAACTCAGCATACCAACCTAATATGCGTGCATATAACTGATAATGTTATGATAAAAAGTATTGTTAATATGCATGCATATAACTGAAAATGTTATGCTCTATTTAATTCTTACATTTTCTTACATGTGTTATATTAATTTATATACACCTTTCATTTGTGCTTCTTAATAACTGAGTGTTCCATTATTTTGTTTTATTATACTTCTAATTTGGTTTATTAAATGATGTAGTGTATTTTTTATTGTCACTTTCTCATGATTGAATGTAGTATAAGTCTGAGTAATATTACTTTCTGCATATATATATATATATATATATATATATATTTATATATATTGTTTTCTCCCCTCAGGCTGAAAATATATATAATGATGAAGAGCCAGAGACTCTTACTACAGATTTAGAACCTTCAACAACATGAGCAATTTTATGTTAAAATAAACCAGTGCTTCAGTTAATGGTATTTTAAAGTAATCTACTTCATTTTAGAATGCATCGTCATCCTTTTTCTGATTGAACTGATTTCTCATTCATTCTTGCTAAATAGTGCAGTTTGATTGCACTTTGTACCTATCATGTATACAGTTTTGATAATAAAGTTTCTCTAATTTTAAATGTTTTTTAATAACTGCATTCATTTCTCATATACACGAAATTCTGCCTTTTTTAATTGTTTAATTTTATAAAAAATTCTGAGTTATATATGGGGTTTTTGTTAGTTAGATTATAACAGAAACTGAATTTATTCATATAGGTAGCAAATTTTAATAAATAACTGTATAACTGCAATTTAAAGTGGAATCTTTTTATGATTATGAAAATTGGCAACACCATAAGTGATTGAATGGAAATCAAATCTGTTACTTATACTTTGAAAACTAATGCTGCTTCATGATTCGTACACGAAATTCTGCCTTTTTTAATTGTTTAATTTTATAAAAAATTCTGAGTTATATATGGGGTTTTTTGTTAGTTAGATTATAACAGAAACTGAATTTATTCATATAGGTAGTAAATTTTAATAAATAACTGTATGATGGATTGTATAACTGCAATGTAAAGTGGAATCTTTTTATGATTATGAAAACTGGCAACACCATAAGTGATTGCATGGAAATCAAATCTGTTACTTATACTTTGAAAACTAATGCTGCTTCATGATTCGTATCATATGAGAGAAAAATAATTTATACTAATTTGTTTTAGTGTGGATGTATTGCTTACACTATAAAAACTTTATGAAAATTAGAGTACAAAAAATTTTTATCATAAAGTATTAAAAACTGCAACTTGTGATTCTGTACTAATATATAATGTATCGAATATGTTTTATTAATACTTACAAGTCTTAAAAATAGTTGTAGAGCATACTTGTTAAGTGATAATAATATTTATTATCACATATTATCATCATTATTTATATCATAACTTTCATTTAACTCTTTTTCCTCCTTTTAATTATAATACAAAATTCGAGATTCGAACTTATTGGGACTTCCGCAATTCCGGATTTGGGATCTTTCCAAATATTAGATCATCAGTTTAAATCTAGGAAGATGGTATGTAGAAATTATAAAATTAAAAATATGAAATCATGATTTATGATCTAAAGTGTATCAAAATTTCAATCAATCAGCAATATGCCGCTTTAACAGTTCACTACGTTCCTCGACATTTACTTTAGCCAAAAAGAGTGAAAAACCCTACAACTTTATAAAACATTTCTTTCAATGTAAGTTGTTCGAGTTATTTCATTTTTTGTGCTAATACCTTTTTTCTTTAATTCTATACACAGACATAATTTTTTTTCAGTTACAAAGTTCCATTGTTTGAGTCCTGTAATTGCTGTGTCAAAAATTCTGACTAACTTCTCAGTCAAAAAATTTAGTTTTCAATAACCTCTCTGTCACTTTCTTCATTATCGGTAAAGGTATTTTCTGGATCTAGAACCGTACTACAGATTTCACCATCCGTTAATTGAATAATTATTGCGTCATTGTCATCACAATGAAAAGCTTCTGTTATATCGTCTTCATTTATTACCACTTCTCCACATTTCTTTACAAATTCATTTAATGGAAAATTTCACCTCTTTTATATATATATATCTTAAAACCTTGAAATTCGTGCCTATCATCCTCAGGATCATGAAATACGGTAGCTGGCCATAAATTATGCCAAGCATTTTTCAAAGTATCTGCAAACACATCCCCCATGATCTTTTGTTACTCCACTCAGCATTTTATGCTAAAATATTTCAAACATTCTTGACTAGTCTTGCCATCATTCAAGAAATTTAACATGGATTTAAATTTGCATTTTAGCGCTCACGCTATTCCGATATCCACAGTCTGAATGATGGATGTACAATTTGGAGGAAAGAATAATATGGATATATTATCTTTCACTAAGACATTAAGCAAAGTATGAGCTGAACAGTTGTGTACAGTCATGACAGTTTTTGCATCATCAAGTAAACCAACCGAATTCAAATGTTGTTAAGCCTCGGGTATGAAATGATTTTCAAACCAGTCATTCATTAATGCTTGTGTCATGCATGCATGCTCTTTTATTTGCACGATATATAACGGGGAAAGTCTGCACTCCTTTAAATGTTCGAGGTCGTGTATTTTTTCTGATTACGAAAAGTTTACACTGGTGCGTGCCTGCAGCATTTGCGCATTAGTTAGTCTCCCTTTGGAATATATCTGAAATAGAAAATCAGATGAAAGATGAAGATTTGGTAATAGGGGCTGCAACTAAAAAAGTTAGTGGAAGACTATTCAGAGGCAGACAAAAGTTTTATGCCCAAGTTAGAAGCTACTTCTACTGAGTATGTGATTACATGCAACATTAATTTCCAATCAACGATGAAGTTGTAGATGTTTCTGCAACTTCATCGTTGATTGGATATATGCTAAAGTTGCAGATGCTTCTGCTGTAGCAAATGCATCCTTTTCAGATATAAGATATATTTTTAAATTTCCAGTTTTACTTCATGTAGTCATGAAAAATGATGATATTGACATTGCAGCGGATAAATTTCAGTCAGAATTTTGCAGCTTACAGTTAGAAAACTTGGATAAAAACCAGCTAGAATTGACACCCAGTGGAGTTTAATTGGAAAACTGAAAGGTGCTGATGGAATTTTAAAATATATTGAGCTGTCTTGAATAATATTGGCCATTCTGACAATTTTCCCAAAGTAATGCAGAGTGCGAGAGGATTTTCAGTATTGCAAAAGACTAAATTTAGATATAACATTAGTAAGGAGACATTAGAAAAATTTATTAGCAAAAGCAGGTCTATGTGGCAATTGCTATGAAGAAAATTATAAAGTTTCTTTCTTAATGAAAGCAAAATCTGCCACTATTCATAGCATTTGTTTAAAAACTGATTAAAGTATTATTTTTTGGTTAAAAGATGCAAATTAAAAAAAGTAAGAGTAAGTATTTTTGTACTGTTTGCATTTAAGAATTAGTAATTGAACTTTCAGATATTAATTAGTAACTGTTTAAAATTAATTCATTATTAAAAAATCTGATGTGTACACCACATGACTTCCTTGTACGGAATATTAAATTATACAGATTTTTTCTTGCATTTCATTTAAACTTGTTAGATTGAATTAAACCTACTTCGCTGACAGTGCATAAACCACAATAGAATAAATGCATTCTTTAAAATTCACTTTGTTTACTATAGCGACACTCTAGCGCTAGGTTTACTTAACAGTATTATATTTCGTTCATATTATAACTCAGAATGCACAAAATTTATATCATTTAAAGAATTATCTAATCGTTGCCACATGTTCTATTCAAATGCCATAACAAAGCTAGAACTATGTATAAAAGAAAGTGAGCAAACAAAACAAAAAAACAGTTTTTCACAGACGATTAAGTATTTCTCATTCAATTAATTCAGTTTTCACTTCGCAACAAGGCCAAAAATACATAAAAACTCAAAATATCTCTATTAAAAATTACGAAGTAAATCTTAAACACTTATTTCCTCGAAAAAATTCCAGAAAGGTATAAACATGATTTAAATAATAAACGAAGGCGTTATCTTTGTTGTTGCGAAGCTAAGGTTCTCTAGATTGGCAACAAATCCGCTACTCAGCTGTTTCAAATGTAAACAAGAGCAATGGCCGCCATCAAATTAGGCTTAGCTGCACTTAAACAATTTTAAAATTGTTGATAATTCTAAAAATATTGCATACAGATTTACTAAAGGCATAAAACCCTTAACCGGAAGATAAAAACAACATAATTCAATCATTTTTAAAGCAAAAATTGTACAATTTACAAACATATAAGAGTAAAGAAACTGCGATCACTGAGCCGGGTAACAGTGGATATATTTATATATATATTTATGTACTTTTGGTGCGGCCGATTGAAACCAAAATACGAGGTGCACATCTACATGTTATAGTAGTCTTATATACAAAATTTCAACGTTCTGAGGCTACTCGTTTTTGAGTTATGCGAGATACGCACGTACATACATGCGTTCTGAGGCTACTCGTTTTTGAGTTATGCGAGATACGCACGCACGTACATACGTTCGAACAGACGCCACGAAAAATTCTCTTCAGAATTCATTTTAAAGCAGTTTTTTTGGAGGAAAAGAGTCTTTTATTCTGTCCTTACGTACAGATATCACGCAAAAACATGGTTAAATTGCATTCGAAAGCGGTCAAAGTGGATATTTTCGTTGAAATATGCTGCCTGAAGCTTTTCGCAATTACAATACTTCCTTTTTACTTTGTACGAGGAAGTAAAAATATATTTTTATCAAAGTCTTCATCGTTTGGAAAAATCTGATTTTTGAGTGTGTCATAGGTTGGCAAGTCTGCTTTGATTAAAATATACAGAATATATATTAGGTAGGATTCAAAAGTTCCCAGACTGTGGCTATAACATAAAAAATATTATAAATTGAATTGCAGAAACACATCCTCCTTCGAAATAAGACCCTTGTGCAACAACTTCTTTTTTTGCCAGCTCTTGTAATATTTATCAAAGCATGTCTGGAATCCAGTTTTGGCCATGTCCTTTAATTCAGCCTGCGATGCACATTTAACTTCATCTGAAGATTGAAATCGACGACCCTGCCGATGAATGTTTAGGAAATAGGAAGAAATCACAGGGTAGATCAGATGAATAAGGAGGATGAGGCAAAACAGTTTTTTGTTTTCGCAAGAAAGTCATCGACAAGTAGGAATCGGTGAGCCGGAGCGTTGTCATGCAACAGCACCCATGACTGCTCAGCCCACATTTTTGGTCTCTTCTGAATTGACTCATGCAAATGATGCAGAATTTCGACATAGATTTCTTTGTTCGCAGTGCATCCTTTAGGGATAAATTCCAGATACACAATGCCCTGGATATCGAAGAATAGCTCTAGCATGACATTTCAGCGATCTTGGCAGAATTTCTGCTTCCATGGAGATTTCCACGTTGCCAATGCTTGCTTGGTTTGAGGGTCATACAAAAAACACCATTTTCTCATCTCCAGTAACAATTCTGCCAAAAAGGGAAGGATCTTTGACAACAGCCGAGATTAAGTCTCCCACCATTTCCATTCGAATTCTCTTTTGCTCTACATTTAACATGCGGGGAACAATGTGTTGACACACCCTATGCATGTTAAAATCTTTAGTCAGTATCCGCTGGCATGTGGCCACATGCCATTTGGCAAATTGTTTGCTGCCTGTTCACATGTACTGCCGCAGACAGCTTTCTGATGTTTTCATCGGTGCGTGAAGTCACGAGACTTCGTCTTCGGCATTCCCTGCGATCTCTGAAACGACGATGCTATTCAAAAGCTTGCGTTCTCGATAATGTTTCACTTCTGTACACATGCTTCAACATTTCAAAAGTGTCCGTAGCATTCTTTCCCAAACAAACGCAAAATTTGATATTGATTCTCTGCTCAACTGATGCCATTTCTTTCTATCGCTGGTTATTAAATGCACCTACCTACAAAAAATATTTTTGAGAGCTGATTCCATACAGAGAAAAAGGTACACAAGTTTCTAAGCTTTGTCCAAACAAAACAACTGATATCAAGGATTTTTTTTTATACTTATTCTGAGCAGAGAAATATATATATATATATATATATATATAAATTAAATTTAGGCAAAGCTCGTAAGCATATGTAATTTATTTAGCATTATTTTCAATTAAACTGTTTTAGGGATTTGTAAATTTATGCATATAAACCAAAAATATGCACACCTAAAATTTTTGTGCAAAATCTCAAAAGTTTCTTATGCAGGACTGCATTTACTGTTAAATGATTAGACATAAATAAAATAAGACAAATCAATTTTTGAGTTTTAAAAATGATACATTTTTAGCAAAAATAGAAAAACTTAAAATCCTATACTAACATTATATTAAATGTCTTTTAGAGGTTCAGAAGGAAAAAAAAAAAAAAAAAGTCCATAATGTTGTAGCAATGGAGGAAAAGATTTTCAAAATTACATGATTAAACAATCAACTGAGCTGCAAGGCAAATGGATCTAGGGAAAAAAAGAATTTCATTAGATATAAAAATTTCAGATTAAGGGCTTCTATAAATAAGAATATAAGATTCATATTTTATTTTAATGTTTTTTAACATATCTTAGAAACTTATATTCTCAGGTATAAACTTATGTATAATTGCCCTTGGGAAAATATATGTTTTTCCCAGACATTTAAATGAATGTCTTGCTAATTTAACTGTAAAAAGATAACTTTTTCTCCCCTTCATTGACACTCTTTTCCTGTAAGAATGATGTAAAAAGTACGTTGTAGGATTGAAAAGTTCCTGGACTGAATCTATAACATAAAAATATTTTGCAGTAGTGCGACTATGAGAACGTTTTTGTGTTACTACATTCTCCCTCTTTTCTAAAAGTGGTTTGTCGCAAATAACGTGGTTGAAAGCTCGTGGCGACAGTATTTTTTGTAGGCAGGTGCATTTAATAACCAGCGATAGAAAGAAATGGCGTCAGTTGAGCAGAGAATCAATATTGAATTTTTCGTTTGCTTGGGAAAGAATGCTACGGATGCCTGAATTGTTGAAGCATGTGTACGGGAGTGAAACATTATCAAATTTGTCACAAATTGGTGTTATATGGTTTTTGAAGTGGTCGAGACAAGTTATGAAGTTTTACATGTTTAATGTACTCCCATTTCTTCTTTTAACCCTTTGTGATGCACTATACTTTAAAGTCGTAATTTCAACAAAGAAAGTTGTATGCAGTCTATCTAGACCTAAAGGAGTATACAGGTAAAATTTTGTATAAATTGCACTTACCGTTTTAATTATGTGTGTGTTCCATGAGGTGAAACACTGCGCCGCCAGAGATTTTAAAAGTGCGACTAAGCGAGCATTGCAGTGAAGCATGGAAATGAGTAGAAGCGTTTTCATAGTAATGAAAAAACACTGCATTATGGCTGTATAGATGGTTTTCTGGATATACACAACATTCTTGAAGAAGTATGGATAAATGAGATAAATATATGTATATACACAAGTCTTTATACAAATATATTTACAAATTTTTCGATTTCTTAGCTTTGTGAAATTGTTCAAAGCATGTCGAACCTTTTTGATAGAAGCACAAACCAACTTTGCAGGTTTTGAACACAAAACTTATTTTGTGCGTTTTCTTGTTCCGTGCAACAATATGTTTAGAATTCCAAAGAGGGGCCTGGGTAAGATGAATCATCAACCTTCTCATCAAATAAATGAGTTTCATCCGACATATCACAATAGGATTACACGAAAGGTTCAGGAGTATATATCTCAGAATCGCTGCTATCTTCATGCTCTGATTCAGAATAAGAGGGTATTTCATGAAGCACTTTTAGCGCTTCGGAAAGAGTTAGATCTCTCTACACCATTTATGAAAAATTAACTACAATTAATGATAAATAAAGTAAAGAAAAATAAGCTATAAGATATACATACACACAAAAAAAAATAATTTATACAATTATTGAAAATAAACGGGAATGAGACTAAAAAGCGACAGCAAAAAATTCGCCCAGCTCTAAGTAAAGATGACTCGAGCTACTGATCAAAATCCCGCCTGAAAACTGCTCACAAATATTTCAAGATGACCATATTAGGGCTTTCTTAGCACAAACCACACCTCACCCCCAAAACAACGGAAATAGAAAACATATACAACACATGTTTTCTCCTAAGACAGATGTTGTGATGCGTAATAGCATGAGATCGCTAAAGGCGCAGTGTTCCTGCTAATGGAACACCCTGTTTTATTCAATGATTCTGTGCATGCTTTTTGTATGAAAAATGTAAAAATATATATAACAAATAATATAGACTACAGTCATCAAAATTATACAAAAATTGTTTTTCAAACAAATTTTTTTGTATCGCCAAAAAATATAGAAAATTACTAGAAAATAAGTGGATTTTAATAACACATCATAAATGAAAATTCTGGGCCTCCTTGTGATATGCTGCCATCGACTATTTAAAAAGAGAAGTTCGAAGTATATTATAAAGGCATTTTTATCCATTTATGGTTGAATTTAACAGTTTCAGAAGCGATTCCAATTGGGTGTTCCATGTAGTGGAACATTGAGCAACAAAGGGTTAAGAAAATACTTAAATATGCGTACTGAACAAAAAATATCAGAAGTTCTTTCTGTATAGGTTTCTATGCAAGTTCACGTATATGTGCATACTAAAATAGCACTGCAAATAAAAGGCTTTATCCATAAAAAGTAAAAAAGTGGGTACCTCCAATTTAGATAAGTACACATATTAAAAAAAAAAAAAAAAAAGTGGATGTTAAATGTTTTACGTAGGTAGTACTTATTTATTATCCTAAAAGTTCTGAAAATGAGTAAATCATCAACTAACTAAACATGTTCTAAAATATCTTCATATTCAAAAATTTTCTAACAAGTAATCTTGTATAACAGTTTAATCAATATAAATCTGCAAATTTACTTCTTAAAGCACTGTCCAGACAGTAGAGTGGTTAGGGAAGCTTACTGCAGTACCAAAGGAACCGGAGAACCTACTGCAGTACCGGAGGAGACAATGGATGTTTGTAAATGCATGGGAACACTCTAAATATAGGGTGAGCCAAAAAGTCCTCTTGCGTGGTTTGGTGATAGGGGAGAAAGGTGGAAGACCCTCGGACTACCCTGCAGTGTGCTCTTCCTCAAAATTGGGTAGAAGCCCAACCTCCTTGAGGCTCTGGCAACCATTCTTCCATGAAATACATAGACAAGACAACAACAACTTGTTAGGAAACTGATGGTTGTGGAGAAACAAGCTAAGTTAAATGGGATGATAATGAAATATCATTTTGAAAGGTTGACTTTATAAACTGATATATATATATATATCTCATTGAATAGATAAAAAGATGAATACCTGGTATAAGGTATGAAGTATTACTACATCCATCCATTCATTCAATACAAACATAAAATGAGAAGTGGTGTAAAAAATAGCATTTAATATGAGGGAGTGATTCTCAGTGATATGGGCATTTAGACAGGATATAATTTAAAGATGCATGATGAATCACATTCTTGTTGCATCTGCACATATAATTTTTCAAGACTTGTAAGTTACATGTACCTTCACCTTAAGTTGAATATTAGATGCAAACATACAGAATTTATGATTGTATTTTCCACAATTTTTTAATTCAAGCTTATGTGCCTTTAAAAATAAATTTCACTTCTTTTAGCTATTTCTTCATATGAAAATGAAAACATGTAGTAAAAAAACAGGCAAAATCATCCAGTTTAACATCAGTTTAATGAATATCACTTGAATTCAATATAAAATTTAAGCTTTGCCGATATTTAAGTTAGAGACGAATTTAAAGAACTGGATATAAATCAGCTGTTTTCAGTACAGAGGAAGCAAAAAGTGTCAAAAAATGCTGTCATAGCTGGTCTACATGTATTGTATGAGGTAGGCTTCTAAATAGTGACTGCAGTTTGTAATGTAGTATTGTCCTCTAGTGTGTTCAGGAGTGGAAAATACAATTGAAAGATCTAGCAAGATAGGTTTTCTGGAATCAGAACTAATGGTCACCCATATCATTACTCTAGTTATAGGAATATAGCCTATGAGTCACAGGTGAATAAAACTCTGAATTGATGGTATATAATTAAGAATTGATGCTGACTGGGGTCTCGAAATTCTATTTTTGGTTTGTTTGCATTTTTATAGGGGGAAGGGGCTGTCACATTGCCATAAAATTTTAATACCACTGGCCTCATTTCACAATCTGAAACATATCATTACATCAGTCTGGGATGTTTTATTTTGATTCATCTTATCATTTGCAGTCTTAAGGGACTTGTGATTTACTCAAGAAGATAATGCCACAATATTCCTGCTTTCAGTGCTTATTTTCTGTGCATCACAGATAGGCTTAATAATGGATCCGTACCACTGCACGATGGATACTCGTACACTAATGTTTATTGCTACAAGACATTGCCTGAAATGCATCTCTTTATAAGCTGTGGGGCAATAACAGGTGGGCTTAAACAATGGATCCGTGTCATTCCATGATGTATGTCCATATATTGATGCCTCTTATTACACGCTTGTACAATAACAGGTGCCAAAACTTTGCTTATGATGCATGGTTTTATTTGCGAATATCGGTGTATTTATATTGAAAGTAGCACACTCTTTCTTTTTGACAAGCTATATACCCACCATTAAGATTTCATTAAAATGTGGCCAATGTCGACATTGGGCTGTTGTTGGTGGCCTAGAATCCACTGTTGTAACCCTAGACTTGATAAAAGTATCAACTTTGTTCTCACTATCTTTGCTGCAGTGTTTTACTTCCTTTTGTATAAATCATGAAGCTACTATGCCATGTGCTTTTGTAACTTCCTTAGATAATGTGGTATGGTCAACATTTTGTGCTCCTCTGACATTGTTTTCTGTGTGCTTTACTATCACAGTCTAGCAGGTGCAGTGATTCCCAAAGTTCAAGTCATAATCCAGCAATGGGCTGCAAATGTTTTGAAATATTTTACTGTGTGCAATTAGAATATTTGCATGCAATTAATAATTACATGTATTAATTCATTATTAGTTCATTAATAAATTTTCTTTTCTCCCCCCTCCCCCAGAGTAATTGCATGCATGTGAATTATGATGTTAAAAATTTTGAGAACTGCTGTAGTGTGAACAACAGAAAAAATAGTGAAAAGACTCCTTCTTCAAAAACTTCAGACTCCAAAGTTTGGAAGGGGAAAAAAAAAAAAAAAAAAAAAAAAAAGGATTTATAAAAGATTTGATAATTTACCACAATTAATAAAAGATTATGAACCTGAAAGTATTATAATGCCATTGAGTTAGGATTATTTTCTTACTTATCTTCATCCAAAACAAAAGTGCAAAACTTTTATATGTGTCATAAAGAAAAGCAAATTTCAACTAACTGTTTTATAAAATGTTGATGTAACTGTTTTATGTGATTTAACAGTATTTGTGCCATTTGTTCCCAAAAGATCTGTAACTTGAAAGAGGTCAAGAACCTGCCTACCATGTATCATAACTGCGAACTCTCCCGGTTTTACTGGAAGACTCTCACTTCTACCAGAAGACTCCTGCTTTTTTACCGGTGTTGCTGGAATCCTATATTTTTCATCACATCTCCCAGTTTAAAATTTTTTTTAGCCCTTACTAAGGAAAATATTTTCCCAGCAATAAATGAAATTTAAATACGGCACATTCAATTCCTTCACCTCTAATGATTTTCAGAATAATTTTCTTATTAAATTTTATTTCATCTAAATTGTATTTTTCCTTATTAAATTTTTCATTTGATCCACATTGTCTTAATCTAGTGTAGTTATTTGTAGATTTTTACATGAAGATTCAAGCAATGGTTAATAAATTATTAATATTTGCATTTAACTTTATCTACTTCTATATATGGTGCAATACTATGTACACATTAATTATTAATTTTATTTCCATCACATTTAAATGTTCTTTGATAAATAAAAGCTTTCCTTCACTTCTTGGGGTTTTTTCAGTGTAAAATTGTAAGGAAAATGAAATTATCCAAACAACATAAAATTTAGAATATCCAATTTTATATTTTACAAATAGTTCAATAACCTGAACCATAAAGTGAATTAAAGTTGGTTTGGAGTTCGAAATGGTGTCGCCGTGTACCCAGTTTTCTCGCAAAAATCTTCAATTCTTAAGGTTGGCAGCTATGATGTACTCTGGAAATATACAAGGTGATTCAAGATAAACCAAATCGAAAGCAAATGAAAAAAAAAAAAAAAACTGTATTGTAATATTAAATCAGATGGAAGACAAGATCAATGTATGCCACAGCTCATTGCATGCATTTGGAAATAGTATTGTTTGTTGGTATGTCAAAAACACTAATGCTTTTCAGTTTCTCTTCTCTCATGTCTGGTTTGGTTTATCTCAAGCCACCTTGTATAACTACACCCTTATCAATAGCATTGATAAAACATTGCATTATGTAATCAGATAGGATATAGCTTATTACATATGTTACCTAAGTTACAAAGAATTTTAAAATGGGCTCATTAAAAGAGGAACAATGAGCTACAATAGAGTAGTTGATGCTCAAAATATCTATTATTCTTCTTTGAGTTTTACTGCATTGCAATCTCCACCTCACTGCAGCTCATTTTTCATTTTTATAGGCCCGTTTTTCAATTTGTTTATGTGCAAATACTGCTTGGATGATACATCCAGTAGATTAGCTACCTTTTTGATCAATGATATAAAACATACTCTAATATCCCATGCATACATTCAGAATTTGTCATAAAAGATAACTGCTTCTGTACGACCACTATTTCTTTCAACAATAGTCTTCAATTTCCCTTTTACCTAACTGCCCTTTAAACATTTATTTTTTATATTTAAATGTCTACAAATATTATACTAAATAAACTGGAATGTTGTTAAGTAAATGAGCATGAGAAAGAATTCAGTATTGCGAGATGTTTGGAAACCACCCATTTATAAAATATAAATATTTTATTTTAAATGAATTTACATATGAAAATAACATGCTTGCTGCTACATACTATATGCAAAAAGCAGATAACTTTTAACAGTAATAACCAAGCACAGATGAAAATAATCAAAGCTTTTCTATCAATATAGCTGAGGCACCTCCCCCACCATTACAGACTGCAGCTATGCCTTTTTGTGTTGATGACAGAGAATGTAAAAGATGAAATATTATACGAGCTCCAGACATTCTGAAAATATAATAATTATATATAAATATAAAAGTTATACATGCAACCAGATAACCAGTAAGTATATTTTTTCTATGTATTGTTAGATAAATTAAAGGACCAGTAAATATTCTACACCAGTTCTTAATTTTCTCTTCAATTTATTAGCTGTGCTGATAATAAATATACAGCTTAAACAATTTCTGTATTTTGTTAACATGTTTTTTTATATTTGTAACTACGAATTATGTATTTGTAATTAATAGCTTATTTATCTTTTTTTAAAAATTTATACATTCATTCCCTGCATTTGCATTCAGTATGCATACTTTAGTTATGATGACAAAAATTTTTAATGTTTTTTATGTTAAAAAATGCATGCCAGTTTGAAAGAGGCCATAACATGGTTAAATACAGCAATGATTATAATTATGTTCTATGCAAGTACAAATAGTAAGTACGAAGATTCATGTACAATGCTGAGTGAAATTTCATCCTTTTAGTACTTTAGTGGAAAATTATGATTCTTATTGTTTTGTTTTATTCTCATTTTTAATTTTTTTTTAAGCTACATATGAAACCACATATAGAAGGCACGATATTTTTCATTGTTCAAGATTAGACTAAAATATCAGAATCTATTATGTTCATAAACATGACATGTTTTACAAATACAATGGTACATACAGATAATAGAAAGGTCCTCTTAGATATAGAAGCACTACTATATTTTACTTTTTTTTTGTCTTACATATTTACTAATAGTTGTAGTTATTTATTTTTATTCTAGCTTTAAATAAACTCCTAACTTATAACATTTTTTTTTAACATTTTATATTTATGTACTCTATTCCCTAGGCTTATATAGTGTTATTACATAATATAGTGTTATATAGTGTTATTATTATATAGCTTATATAGTTATATATATATAGTTATATAGCTTATATAGTGTTATTACATACAATTGCTAAGGACGAATCACAAACAGCTATATAGTGATTAAAAAAATAGCAGAATATGTTTGGATGCCTAGTGAAATAAAATAATGCCAGAATATTAGGACATAACAATAAAGATAATTTATGTGCTCTGAATTCTAGAAGGCTCTAAAAAGTGTTCAAGGGATGAAATGGTCATATTGTGCTGAATGTGCAAACTTGAAAAAAATGCAATTACCACCTGCAGGCATTCTGGCATAATATCTCAATTCGGGATATAGTTACCATGAAGGATGACGTACCACACACTGTGTCATATTTCAGCTGTTGGGCTAATTTGTCCCATTTCTCTTTCGGTGTGCAGAAGAGGGTGTCCTTGTTTATTCAGGGTATTGTCCACCAGCAAGACTCCTATCCAAATCATCTCAACATTTTCAATGGGATTTAGATCTGGAGAATATGTTGGCATACGAGGCACTGAATATCCTCACTCTCTAGACTGACTGTTCAGTGACATGTTGTGTTGTCATGCATGAAAAGTTATTACCAACAGCACCACAAAACATACCAACATGAGGCAGTAGATCATCATTAACACATCGTTGGCCAGTAATAGTTCCATTTGCAACTACATGTAGGGGTGTGCAGCCATTAATCATAATGCTGGCCAGTACCATGATACTGCATCTCAGATATCAGTTCTTACCTGGATATTTTCTGGATGATAAGCAGTACCACTCTCATGCCAGATCAGTTGGCATTGTAATCCAGTAACAGACTAATTCTACTCTCATCTGTCAGAATAGTACACAAGCCCAGTTCTATTGAGTCCAAAATTATGATGCTTGTGATACCTTTGCAAATGGACAAAGGTGTTAGTACATTGCTGTCTGGACAATGGAATGCACACAACAGGAAAGCAGGCGTATAGTCTTCCTTGATGCAAATGTCTGGCTACAGTTTTTCGGGAGATTCGCGTGACAGTAGCAACAAGTAACTGATTTGCTACCTCAGCAGGGGCACTGTGCAGTTCCTTTTGTCAACAGCTCTATGTACCTATCTTCTGCAAACATTGTACTGTGAACACAACCTCCCCCATTGACATTTGTTACACATTCTATTTATTTGAAATAATTTCCTTGAAACAACACTGTGGCTGGCATCGAATTCCCTAGCAAAATCTGTTAATTTTTGCTCTTCTTCAATCCTGCCAATAATACAGGCATGTGTAAAATCATCTAAGTGATGTCGGGAAGACATACTGAAAATTGGAAGTTCATCAATTGATTCTTTCCCATTAAATTTTGCTTTTGAACAACATAGATTAATATGCGTCAAATCCTTTATCTCTTTTATCAGTGCATCATGTGACAAAAACTTCCGCAATCCAAAATTTGCAAACGTACAACACATCTTCCTGTATGCTGCACTTATACTAATTTTCACAGTTTCATGCCTTGCATTTTGTGATTGCTATCGCTGCTACTGTCATCCATCCTTAGCAGCTGTCCACAAGTGTATGAGCAGCAATCGTTGGCACACTTACAGAATGGTCTTCTCAATGGCTGGTGCAATCTCTGCAGGTCCTAAAATTCTACTGCCCAGTGCCCCTCTAAATTCTACACATTTTGCCATCCCTAAATTCTGTTGCTTAGTGCCACATCAATTGAACTGGTTCAGGCACCAGCCCTAGTTTGCTTAACTTTGTTTATAAGAATTTATTTGAAATTGCTTCATAATGGTGCCAGCAATTTTATGCAAGTCGGCCACTATTTCTAAAGACAGAATCCTTCATAAAGATGCCCTAGCATAAATTACCAGCACTCTTATAAAAATAGTTCCGACTTCTAAAAGGCAGCCTTTATGCCAGGACACCATTACACAAGTAGGGTCTTAGTTTGCTATTCTGATTTGCAAAGCAAATGAAATCTTTCTTGGATAGAAGTACCCATCATGAAAAGACTGCTTTTTTACATTAGAAATTAATCTTCATAAAGGCATCAGCAACTTCAGCTGAGGCACCCCCATGATAACTTCTATGAAAAGTAGCTGACTTGAATAAAGATACTTGCATCTTTATTCAAGTCAGACACTATTTGAAGTGCCTTATTGTAACAGTGCTTTGACTGTATAATAAGGCACTATAAAGGTACTGCAGTTCCATTATGCTGTGAGAGCATAAAAATGTACACTGCTACATAGTATTAAAAACTGCTAAGGTATCATAGGTATCTGCTAATGATTAAAGCTACTAAAAGAAAACTCTAAAGTTTATGTGCAAATAATTTAAATATTTTTATTTAAACCATATTACTTCAAAATTTTAGGGATCAGTTTAATTTTTATTCTTAACCTCTTAGCAAAATAAATGCAGCTTCAGAATTATCAGAATAATTTCCCATTAACATGAGCTATAATTTTTTGAATCCATAATAAGATTATCTGTGGCATAAATAGCTAGAAATTGATGTGAAACAGGGAACTTCAAATTATTAGAATATTAAATACAAAGACTGTGAAATGTATTATATGAGGCATTCAAAAAGTTAGCAATATGCTTTACTTCTTTATATAGACTCTTTTGCAAAAAAAAATCAAAGCACCATGAATGAAGTGGTTATTTTTGATGAAATTGAATATGTGTATAGCTCATACACAGATAATAAAATGATTAAAAAATCAAGGTCATAATACTTGCTCACGGCTCACAATCACCCAATTAGTGTCAAATTAGTAGTTGGTCATACCGCCCCTCACGGTAATGCATGCTTGAATTCATCGAGGCAAGGAGTGATCCTAATGTCATTCTGCAACACATTCTGCCAGGCATTCATCAGTTTTCACTCCAGATCTGCGATATTTTATGGTGTCCAAATCTGGCGGCCTACTATGTCCTAGACATGCTCGACTGGTGAAAGGTCTGGGGACCTTGCTGGCCAAAGAAGAGTATCAACCGCATGGAGACAATTCAGAGATATGCCAGTGATATGTGGCCTGGCATTATCTTGTTGGAAAATGGCCCCAAGGTGAAATGCCATGAAGGGTAATACAACCGGCCACAGGATGGGATCAACATATCATTGAGCTGTTAAAGATGTACAGAGGATGACTAAAGATGACCTGCTGTTATAAGAAATAGTGCCCCACACCATCACACCAGGGGTTATGGCTGTATGCCTTTGTAAAACAAAGGCTGATTGGGACCGCTGGCCCATCCTCTCCAGACACGAACACGGTGGTCATCTGCTTCAAGACTGAAGCAGGATTCATTGCTGGACACTATACGATGCCAGTTTGATGGCAGCCATGATGATTGGCTGCAACACCACTCCAGACGACTCCGCTGATGTTGTAGGGTCAAAGGCAAACATCTTAAAGGCTTCTATGAGCATAACTCCACCACAGACAAACAACGTGAGATGGACAGTTCCACGGGAGGTATAGACGTGGCTGTAGTTGACAATGATATCGTTGGGACGGTTCGAGCCTGGTGAACAATCATCCTATCTTGCCTCGCATTTGTGCTCCCTGGCCTTCCAGAGCCTTCATTTCATCGGCAAGTTCCTTGTAGCAACCATTGCTGCCAACATCTTTGCACAGCAGTGTCTGTACGCTGCAAGTGGGGCCTATTGCTTGGTATGACCACTCAGCTTCACGCAACCCTACAATATGACCACGTTCGAAGTTGTTTAGTTGTCTGTAAGGTCTTTGATATCATAGTAATGGTATCTTTAGTTGCTTTTTTATGGAATTACAATGGCAGCAACAAAAAAGATAAATTTTACGCCTTTGTTACTGGTTTTATACTTTGCGAATTGCGCACTAGAAATGCATGCTATGATCGCAATTCCTGTTCATTTGCCTTGAAACTTTGATCATTTGCATGTTCTATCAAGATGTTTTTGCAAAACAAATTTCATCATGATCGCAAAAGTCCTTCTTGGTGCTTCGATTTTTTTGCAAAAGAGTGTATTAATCCCACACAAGTACTTCTATTTCTAAAATTTTAAAAATATAAAATCAAAAAACCTCTCAATATTTGAAATTTCTGTAAATTTTAAAACTAAATTTTTATAAAAAATTCTAGTTAGTAAAATATTCAATCTGCTTTAAAAGTTAAATACAAAAGCTTCACACCTTTACATGCTAAATTCATTTTAAGTATTTTAGCAGATTTTTCAAGTAAAGGTTTATCACTTTTTGTGTATAATATACTGAGTATTTTATCTACTAAAGATTTTGCTCATGGGGTACTTCACATTTATATTTTATGAAATTTTATATTAAAAATATTTATATACAATATGTTAATTGATTTTTAGAAACTTCTTAAATACAAGTCTATTATTTAATATTTAAGCAGTAGAAAAATGACTATAATTATCTTTTTTACATAAATTTTAAGCTAAGAAGGGTAGACTTGACTCATAACAATTATTTCTTCTGTCAAATGCAACATCTATTTTCTTAAATACTAAATACAACATATTTTAAAGTTAATTTTTTTTAGATGTCGTCATTATCCTTACATTATGGCATTCAATCTAAAAATAGTTTTTCCTTCGTGTATGCATTTAATTCTTGGTATGAAAATAATAATAGTAAGATTAAATAAATGCAAAATATTTTTCACTTATTTATAAGTGATATCTTCCATCTACCAATACCCCCCAAAAAAGTATGCTTACCCTAAAGGATGTCCTAAACTAACTGCTCCACCATGAATGTTAACCTTTTCTTGATTTAAATTCAGCATTTTTATATTAGCAAGTCCAGCTACACTAAAAGCTTCATTGATTTCCCACAATGCAATGTCATCTTTCTGAACATTGGCTCTTTCTAAAATCTTAAATAAATATACAAATAAAATATCACATGTATGACAAGTTTGATTTTAAATTAAAATGACATCCAAACTTATACAAAAATAAGAGAGAAATTTTATTTAAAAGTATGAGTTTACTAACTTTTGGTATTGCATAAGCTGGAGCTATGGGAAAATCTTGAGGATCAACAGCTGCATCTGCAAATGCTAAAATAAGAATTATAGTTTTTTTCTAATATCTGCTTATATTATATATTGAATATCAAAAGAGTACAGTACAAAGTTTGAGATCTGAGACCTCCAGCAACTAGGGATTTTAAGTCATTAATTTAGATTTAGTAAGATGTAATGCAGAAATTAAAAAATGATTGAGAAAATTAATGAAATGGTTGTTTGTGAAATTATGAAGGATTTACGACCTTAAACAAAACTTACCCATATATATATATATATATATATATATATATAAAACTTATTGACATTTATTTTATTAAATACTTTTTCAACCTAAGTTGTTTGAACTTCTTTTTTTGTGTGTGTGTTTGTGTTAATACTTTATCTTCTTTTTTCAAAGCTCCATCGTTCAATACCTGTAATTGCAGTATCAAGGATTCTAACTAAATACCGTATTTGACGGCATATAAGACGCACCCTTACTTACAAGGCCACACACAAGGAAAAAAGTTTCAATAGTCCGCGCGAAAGTGCGGTACCACAATAACTTAAAATGTGATTTTTTTCAGTCCTCAAGTTTTGTAAAAGCCAAATAAATAATCATTGAATGCAATTACCAAACATATTTTTATTAAGGAAAATTACCGAAATGCCTTGCTGCTGCTGTTTCCATGCATTTTGGTGTAGTTTAACACTCCTAGTTTATACCGAATTGTATAGCTTAATCTCTTGTTTCCTGTAGTCATATTTCCCAGAGTATTTTTTTTTAAACAAATAGTTTTAAGCACCGATACCAACACATTCATACAGAGTAGCACCGATACCGACACGTGTGTCGGCTGAGTCAAAGAAAGTCTATGTAAAGAAGGAAAGGCTCCATAGACATAATGTGACCGTCGAACCTGTTCGAACTCTGACATCAGCTTCGAGCTTTGGCGCTTTTTGGAGACAGATATTTCACGCATACGCAAAATAATTATGGCAGATGTAGAAAAAGTTATGTGTGTCTAGACATTTATCCGGGCTAAAAATAGCATTCAGTAATGAAAAGTTAACCTGTGTCCTTCACGTATAAGATGCAGGTAACTTTTTTGAGATCAAATTTAGAAAAAAAAGTGCGTCTTATATGCCGTCAAATACGGTATTCGATTGAAATCTTTTCAATCTCATCTCTCATTTTTTTTTTCACTACCAGCAGTGGTACTTTATGGATTAAAAATCATAGCATAGGTTTTGCCTTCCATTAACACTAGAATAACGGGAACGGTCATTTTGACCGGATCTCCATTTCAATTGGACATAACTTTAATTCTTTATTTATAAATTTTATATTTTTGGACTTTCTCTAAAAACTTATGAATATTACATGATATTTTTTTTTGTTCATTTTAAGTAATTATTTTCGACAATATTATTGTTCATACCTAGAATTATGGCTATCAGTTATTTTGATCATATCCAGAAAATTATAGATTTCTCAATAATTTTATGACATTTTAGCTATTTCTGTTTTTCTGATGGATAAAAAAGTGTTTTTTTGGTAAGGAAGATTGCATATTTTACAGAAGTGGGTGGAGAGGAGAGGAGGAGGGAAATAAAAACACCTGTTTGGAATTTTTATGCGCCACATGTCTATGCATTTTGCTTGTGTTAGAAAGTTTATTTTTCAGTAGGCACAAATGTACTTTACTTCATTTGGATAGTTTTGTTGTTCTGGCTTCTTTATCATGTCGTGCAGAAGCACTGGTAGAAAACATCTAAGGAAAAGATGCTGAAAGTTTTTGAAAGACTTTCTGATGATAATTCTGCTTCAGAAACTGAACCTGATAAAGAATTTCACACCGAAATTACATCCAGTTTATCCGATGAGGACTGATTCGTCCAGTGGAGAATTTGTTCACGAAAGAGAAAAGGAAAGTAAAAATTTAGATGAAGATCCCAAAGACTGCAAACTGATCCATTTGTCCTCGTTTCAGATATTTGGAATGCTTTTATAGAAAACTGCTTGAAATATTATAAACCGGGCCAAAATGTAAACAGTGGATGAACAATTATTTCCCATGAAGACCCGATGCCAATTTATTCAGCATATGCCTGAAACACCAGACAAATTCAGGATTAAATTTTGGCTTGCTATGGATGTGCAGTCAAAATATTTACTGAACGCATTTCCCTATTTGAGGAAAGATGAAAGAAGACCAGCTAGAGAAACAGTAGGTGAACGTGTAACTTTTCGCTTGATGGAACTGCCGAAATTAATAAAAGAAATGAGGAATTCAGGAATAAGTTCCATTGGCACAATAAATTATTCAAAATGAGAAGGACTTTATTCTTTCAAAAATATGAGTGATGAGCTCTGTTCTAGTAAGATTGCTAAGCATGCAATATAGTGCTTACATCTTATCGAGGGGGGAAAAAAAGAACGTCCTGCTCCTGAGCCATGCACCCAACACATTAGAAATCGCATCTGATGAAAAAAATACAGTAAAAGTTGTGAATTTTTACAATTTGACCAAATATGGAGTTGATGTTTTGGGCCTGACGGCCAGAAAGTACTCAGTGAAGTCCTTATCCAGCCATTGGCCAGTTCAAGTTTTTTTTTTTTTTTTTTTTTTTTTTTTTTTTTAATATTCTTGATTTGGCCATGATAAATGCATGGATAATTTACAAAGAAGCAACTGAATATAAGTATATTAGCCGTCATAATTTTATTTGGAATATGGCTGAGGAGCTTCGAAAGATGTACATTTCACCCAAAATTCACATTTCTAGGAAAAAGCCCACAGGAATAATACTCACAGAATAATGCTCACACGTATAAATGCTCACAGGAAAAGAGCTTACACAGAAATATGCACACACAGAAAAAAGCTCACTTAGAAATATGCTCACATGGAAATAAGCTCACTGATAAATCAAATACGTAGAAATATCCTTACATTAATCAATCAATAATTAATCGATCTAAACATTGTACACCTACTTAATTTTTAAAAGAAAAATTATTTAATCATTTGAAAACATTATTGGACAAATGCTCACATTAACCTTTTCAGAAACTGTATATAAAAGAATGAAATAGTAAAATTTTGCATGTACTGTAATATTTTATACTTCTGGCCCTGTACGACATTTTTATTCTTGTAACTGCCAATAGTTAATTTTTTAACTTTATTTTTGCATAATTTTGATGTGTATCTATAGGAACTGATGTTTGAATGTAGTTATTTAAGTTTGGAACCAAAAAAGTTCTAGAAGACCACATTTTCTAATCAAAGTGTGGAATCATTATGAAGCAGCCTCAGAAAAATCTCCTAAAACCATAAATCATTATGAAAGCTTTCATAAGATACTAAATTCATTATTTAATCGTAGCCATCCCAGTATGTGGTTTTTATTTGACGAACTTAAAAAACATTTAGCCTATCAACATTTATTATTAGCTATTGTAAATACAGGATTGTACTGAAGTTAAAAAAAAATAAAATAATGAAAACTTACATTTAGTAATCGCGAATTATGTAAGAAACTATGATGAAATCGATGATAAAATTAGATATTTACACATATTAGCTAATATTCAGTAATTTTATGTATTTATAACTTTTTGAAATATATATTTATGATTTATATGTAATAAGGTATTTTATGTAATTTAAATAAAATAATTATTTATATTTGCTATTCTTCTAAATGTTTATACACTCAAAAGTCTTTAATCCGGACGTCCATAATTCGGAATGATCTATAATCCGGACCTCAAAGCTACAAACTTTCTGCACATGCGTAAACACATCGCATAATACCTTTACGCATGTGCATAATACATTTATGCATGTGTGTTTAATGTATAACGGATGGTATAAGCTAGGCTAAAATTATCTAATTATCTATTTCAGTTAATGTTGCAGATTGCATTGTTCCTTAATCTTCTAATTTGATCCAGCTTATTATTTTTTGCAGACTGTTAGAGCAATTTTATAAAAGGTAAGCTTAAACTTTCGATTATGTCAAAAAGAGTTTCCGATTCTATAGCTGCCAAAGCATCTACAAAGTGAAAGCATGTTTCGATGTACCGCTTCCGATAGTGAAGAAAGTGACAGAGAGGTTATTGAAAACGAAAAAATTTCAATTGTCAAATTAGTCGGTATTTTCGACACAGCAATTATAGGACTTGAACAATGGAACTTTGTAACTGAACAAGAAATTATGTCTGTTTATAGAATTAAAGAGAAAGTATTAGCACATAAAACAAAGCTACTTAAACAACTTACATTGAAAGAAATGTTTAATAAAATAAACAAATAAGTATTAAGCTGTTTTTTTTTTTTTGTAAATTTTGATACCCTTTAGATCATAATTGCTCTTTATTTCATAAATTACGGTTTCATATTTTTAACTTCTGCATGCCATCTTACCAGATTTAAACTGATGATCTATAATCCGGAATGGCTGAAGTCTCGACGAGTCCGGATTAAAGACTTTTGACTGTATTATAAAATGTGTAACTTATATTTCCTATTATTTTATTTTTTGAACAATTAAAATTGTAATAATTTTTCACTGTATATTCTGTTTCATTTTTCTTCCTTCCTCCTCTCCGTTTCCTAATTCAAAACAGTCCATTTGTTAATCTTATATGGCAACTGAATCTACACATAAGTTATACTGTTTTTGATGTATATATATACCATAGATGTTTTCGTAATTTAAATAATTTTTCTTTTAAAAATTAAGTAGATGTGCGATTTTCAGATTGATTAATTATTGATTGATTAATGTAAGGATATTTCTATGTATTTTATTTATCAGTGGGCTTATTTCCATGTGAGCATATATCTATGTGAGCATATTTCTATGTGAGCATATTTCTATGTCAGCATTTTTCCATGTCAATTTTTTTTTTTTTTTTTTTTTTTTTTTTTGGTGGGCTTTTTTCCTGTGAGCATTATTCCTGTGAACTTTTTTTCCTGTGGGCATTTTTCCGGTTACCAAAATTCACAAACTTTCTATATCTAATGAACTAATATGTGTAATTTTTAATATATTTATTTCTTATTAAAATTTTTATGCGGCAATTTATTAAACGATAAGAAGCTTAAAAATATGTAGAGTAACTTTTTTCTCTTTTAGCTCTTTGCTATATTAAATCATCCTTCGATTAATAAATTTACACACTTTGCTTTATTTTGCTCTTTGTTACATTGAATTATCTTTTGGTTGCATGTATTTACTCAATTCACTTTATCTACTTATTAAACAAGCAAAATGTATCATTATAAGCATTAACTTTACATAGTATTAGAAAAATACAAGCCTTTTCAAAGTGACAGCCGATCGCAGCCATAAGTATATGAAAAATGCTGTAGTGCTAGTGTTGATTGATGGTTGGGATTTTGTTATCACATTGAAGACTTACATATATATATATATATCTTATCTATATATAAGTAAGATATATATCTATATATTACTTATATCATATTCATTTAGCATTATAATAATCAGAAAATTTTGTTTTTTCTTCTGCTTCTTTAATTGCCAGACAGCCCAGCATGGGCCCTTGCCTTCCTCAGAATCGAATTACAAGCTCTTTTATCCCTAGCCATGGACATCCAATTGATTATTTTTAAAATTAAGTCCGTTTCCAAACAGTCAAGCCACCTAAGTTTGGATCTCCCTCTTTTTTGGGTGCCGAATGGTCTGTCCGAGAAGATCTTTTTAGTTACTCGATTTTCATCCATTCTGCACAGGTGTCCTGCCCATTTAATTCTCTGAATCCTTATATATTTTACTATATGTATTTCTTTAAACAATTTATAGAGTTCAGAGTTAGTTCTTTTTCTCCAGATATTGTTACACTTTATGCCACCAAAAATATTTCTCAAAATTTTTCTTTTAAAGACAGAAATGATACTTTTAGCTTTTTTAGCTTTTACTTGGAATATTCAAAAATTTTCAAATTTGCATCTAAACATTATTACAAAATATGCTATAAATTATGCCAACCACTTTTAAAAATCTCCATAGACATGGCTTCTTATGACTTCGCAATGCTATACACAATGCATTTTATATTAAAATATCTCTAGAATGGTTGGAAGGGCTTACTGCTGCATCGATTTTAAAGAGGCTACTTTATATCTGCATTTGAGTGTGCATAAAATTCCAGTATCCATTGACTGAATGATGGATATACAGTTTCCAAGAAAAAGTAAAATAAGGACATTATCTTTCAATAAAATTTTAATCTTGATAAAGTAACAGTAATATAATAGACTGAACAAAGTAATAATCTGAGTCGAAACAGAAAATTAAAGAAAGGCGTAATTTACTATGAAACATGGCTTACTAATCTGCATTTGTTCTGCCTTTACAACAAATGCAGCTGCATTTGTTGTAAAGGCAGAACAATAAGTGGGCTGGTCCAATACAGTTGCGGATAATGATGTCTACTGGCAAAAGAAATCTCAGCTAATTGGGAGAAAAATCAGTTTATGTGTATTTGAATTTTTGTGAATATTGCATTCGTTTTCCTACAAGAGTGAGAAGAAGAAAATTACTGCAATAAATAAAATGAAATTTTAGGAAAGGTCCAGATAATAGATCATTCAAGTTACTGAATGTCTGGATTTCAGCCATTATACTGTATATAGTTTGCTAAAAAATTACCTAATACTTTAGCTATTGGTTTTATATTCATTGACTCTGCATAAGCACTGGTTGTCAATACACAAGCTGCTGCACCATCACTTAAAGAGCTAGCATTAGCTGCTGTAATTGTGCCTAAAAGAACAGTATTTCATACAAAATGATAAATACTTTTGCTTTTATCATAAATATTGAAATTCAGTTAACAGTATAAAAAGAAGTATAGTATGACTATATATTAAAACAAATAATATATGTATTTAGAAATTTCTACAAGGAGGTTCCTTGATTATCATTTGTTGGCAATCTATTAGTTGAGTTACTAATGAAAAAATTTTAAACAAACTAAAAGTAAAAGGAATTACAAATGATCATATTTGTTATATGCATACATTAAAAATTTAAATATTTATAACTTACATAATTAAAAACAAGGAGAAAAATTACATTTGAAAAATAAGGAAGCAAATTGCTTTAATAAAGTATTGTGGTTCAATAATAATCAAAGTACTATTGCAATAAATCTATTGCCAAAAGTTATTAGAGAAGAGTTTTAGGTCTGTTTGATCATTAATTTACAGATCGGGTTTCACATATCATTTATGCTTTACCATTTAGCATTAGCTATCATAAATTATGAAATAAGTGGTGAAAGCTGGTTATTAGTCATCTAAAATCATCACAGTTAAATGATGAGACTATACTCAGGACTTAGTTTTTAAAATTAAAAGTGCTGCAGTTCTATCGATGGCAGTTGGAAAAGTTGCAGAAAAAGAAATATCACAAAAATCAATAATTCTAATTAAAATGTAAAAAGGATAAATAAAAGTATTTATAAATTAATATTAATTATAGTTAGAGGAATTAGAGGTTAAATTAAATTAATGCTTCCTAGAATTTGTTGAACATTGAAAATGCCATGGTTCGAAAAAACAAATATTTATTACAGCGCAATATGCAGAGTTACATGCAGAGAAATACACGCAGAAAAATAAGCAGAGTTACATGCAGAGAGTGAAAAAGTTTACAGAGGTCATATATATATAAGTTTACAACAGATCATGATTTATTAAATCATAAACAAGACACAATAAACAACCAATCAAAAATAACATAAAGAATGGGATTAAATTTCAGAATAATTCTGACCTGATCGAAAGCTAATGCATTGGATGTGACAGAAAGCTATACTATTTTAACCAATAAGAATGCGATTACAAATATCTGAACAGAATTAAAATGAAGTATGGTAACAAGGTATATTACATTGAAAGAAGGATTCTGAACAAGACTGAGTTTAGATAAAATTACATGTAGCTCTCCTACAACACAGTATCCTATCACACAGTTTCGTTATAACATGATTCATAAATTGCGGAAACTCTCCTACAACACAACATCCCATAACACAGTTTCACTCAAACATGATAAGAACGGAAATAAGTTATATGGTGGAGAGTGACTGCTGAAATTTTAACCAGTAATGAGGAAAAATCATTTCCCTCCATAACTTTCACGGTATAGCACAATAGAAACAACACACAGTCTCAATACAGCACAATCATCAGATAACAATGAAGAAACCTCACTATTGCAGAAGGTGAACAATATGAGGTCACAATAAGAGCTCCAAAATGCACAACCTCCACATTCAGCTTCCAAAATTTGAATCCTCATCTCTGTGGCCTGAAAACAAAAGTGTCTCACGCTGCTTCAAGCCACAGTATGTTAAAGAATAACTTTTTAGTCAAGACTATTAAGTTTCAGTTTCAAGCCATGTCCGATAAAGATTTAAAAAAAAAAAAATGTTTAAGAGGAAATTTATTTCTTCAGAAGTACAGATACAAATCTTGGATCATCTTTTAAAAGGAGAAAAAGCATCTCACATTGAATGAAGCAATAGTCCGGACTATTAAGAAAGATGAAAAAGAAATAAGAAGTGCAGTTGCTGCAGGATCTTCAACATCTGGAAAATGCGCAGCTCGCCCCAGAGTGCCAATAATTGAGAAAATGAGAAAGGCACTCAGCATCTGGATTGATGATAGCTGTCAAAAAAGAATTCTAGTGGATGGTAATATCATTAAACAAAAAGCACTAAATTTACAAACACTTTAAAGAACATGGAGAATCCTCTGTTAACCCACATTTTGTGGCAAGTAAAGGTTGGTTCAAAAATTTCAAAAAGTGTTTTGCAATTCCTAGCATAAGAATTCAAGGAGAATCTGTGTCATCTAACCATGAAGCTGCTAGGACATATCCAGAAAAAATTCAAAACATTATAGAAGAGCAAGGATACAGAGCCAAATTTAGACTTGATAAGGCCCTAAGCTATTTGAGATATGGGACCCTTTATAAGTCTGTTATATTTTAATACTATTTATAGTTCATTTTTTGCGAGGCCCCCAAGAAAGTGAGGCCCTAAGCTGTAGCTTGTGTAGCTTATATGTAAATCTGGCCTTGTAGATAGCAGATGAGATTTTCAATACTGACAAAACTGGGCTTTGGTGGGAAAAAAGTGCCCAGTAGAACCTTTATATCAAAGAAAAATTGCACCTGTATTTAAGGTGCAATTTTGTCTAACACTACTTTGTGCAATAATGTGTCGGGCTACTTTCTCACAAAACCCTTGCTAGTTTATAGATCTTTAAATTCTCATGCACTTAAAAGCATAAATTAAAACACCTTACTGGTATACTGAAAAGCAAATATTAGAGCTTTGGTAACTGGAAATTTATTTAAAGACTGGTTTTTAAATTGCTTTGTGCCAAATGTTGAGTGCCATTTTAGGCAGAAAAATTTTAGCTTCATGGCGCTATTATTAGATAATGCTCCACATCACCCACAAGATTTGAATCATCAAATACTGTTCCTACTACTTAACATTACTTTGTTGCTTCAACCATTGGATCAAGGCATTATTTATATCTTTAAAACGAATTACACACTAACAGCATTACAGTGGATTTTAGACATAATCGATTCAAAATCAATTAATGTAATGGAAAATTGGAAGGAATTTTCAATCAAGCACTGTATTGACATCATATCTTTGACAATGAAAGAGCTGAAAACATCAATGTTAAATTCGTATTGGAAGAAGATAAGGTCTTGTTCAGTTGAAATAGAAAATGTAATTGGTGGCATATTAGAGCTTGCTAAATCAGTCAGAGGCAAAGTTTTTGTGGATATGACTATTCAGGATGTTCAAGATATATTAGTGGAAGAAGTTGACGAAGTGGATTTGATAGAACTGGCATCCAAAGCTGTAAATCAAATCAATTCTGAGGATACTACCACTGATGAAGATTGTGCAGTTAATGATTTAAAATTAAAAGAAGGCCTAAGCTTAGCTGAAAATATTGAGTCATTTTGTTGAATGCAGACCCTTCCACTGACAGAAACCAAAAATTCAAAAGGAAGCTGCAAAACTGTTTAGCTCCATACTGAAAAATTTACAATGACCTGATAAGAACCAGCAAGCAAAGTAAAATTACAAGTTTTTGAAAGGAGGAAGAAAATGCAAGAACTTTAAATGAAGGAAAAAGTTATGAAAGCGAAAGCGATATCATTCCACCGAAGAAACATTCTTGGTTGATTATACAGAGCAGTGAAGAGAAAAAAATTTATTAAATGTAAGTTGTGTTAAATTAAAATTTTTGTTTTGTGTTGTACATAAATTTATATATTTTATAAAAATTAAGTAGTTTATGCAGTAAAAGAAAATATTTGTTTTTAATAAGTTTTCAGAATGTAACTCCCGTTTTTGTACTGCCTTTCAGCCTCACACAACATGGCATTTTCTAGGCACCTCTCTACCATGTTATAAGAGGGTTAAATGTACTGCACTATTTTAACTCCTAATTTTTTTTAAAGCCTTCTTGATCATATAAAACCTTCTTTTCCTGAATGTATAGCATTCTGAAATGATGATTTGTTCCCAGTTACTTCAGTTTTCCTAAGCATTTTACTTAAGGCTTTTTTTTTATTTATTTATTTATTTTTTAAAATTTTCTATATATTTTACTTAAAGCTCTGCAAGGTATTGACTCAAAACCTGAGAAGATCAAAGTTGAGTTCCAGCTGAATGTAAGCCATAGCTGTATTTAATGTTGATAGTTAAAATATCCAAATAAAATGGTGAAATTTACGAATTAAAGAATAAGCCTGTTTATTTGCAGGAAATCATTTAAAAGCTATCAGAAAAGTTTTGCCTAGAGATAGCACAGGGAGGAAAGGAGGGAAACTACAGCTCATGACCAAACTTTGTTTCATGGTTTTATCCATTTTATCATTAGCATGCCTGTCTGCCTAGGAGAAGGATGCCTTCTGAAACATTTCAAAGATAAACTAACTTATATTTATACCATATTTGAAGGAAACCATGATTTTAACCCTCTCCACTTTCAGAAACTGACCTCAGAATTAAATTCTGTAGGTAATACAATGAATGAAAAATCCAGTTAACAGCTAGTACGCAAATATGCTGGTGATTGCACATTGAACATGTTGCCAGCAGTTTCTGCATATAAAAAGTGTAACATAAGAATAGCTAGATGAAAAGAAGGTGAAGAAAACAGAGAGAAACAAACCTTAAGTGCTTATACAACACTGTGAACAACAACAGTAAAAATGCAATGCTACATTTTGTTTTGAAAGTTTTAATAGCATGAACATCAAATAATAAATTATTGACAAATCTGATGTATATTTTTATCATCCATAAGTTTCTTTAGCTTACGCATAACTTACCATCATTACAGAAAACAGGTTTAAGAGAAGGTATTTTTTCAAAGTTCACTCGCTTCAGTTCTTCATCTGTATTAATAATTATATCTGGTTTCCCTCTCTTTCCTGGCACAGTTACAGGCACAATCTCCTCTTCAAAAATACCTAACTAGAAAAATGATTAAAACACTTAAAAAGAATTAACAAAGTAAGCAATACACATTTAGAATAACATTAAGAAATATTTTTACATAAATAAAACCAACAATTACATCAGTTCAGAAGGATAATATACTTTTTGGTAATCTTGACTGATAATATTTAAACATTAAAAAAAATATACTTTTGAAATTAATACTCTACTTTGAGAGTTTGTGGCTGTAGTAGTTGCTCGAACAGTTTTAATCAGACAAAAAAGAAATGTAATTGTTAAAAATGCTTAGATTTTTTTCCTTGCATAAAATGAATAGCCACAAGCATACGGCTGATGGAATAAGAGGGGGAATTATCAGTAGATTGGAGGGAGGTCGATCTCAAGCACAGGTGGTTACAGAGCTCAGTGAATTACCCAGTGTTGTCTTACTGGCAAATGCACCAGCCCACCACTGCCAATCCAATGTAGAGGATGCATTGCATTCATGTAGAGAGACATACATTAAGGCTGTAATATGAGGGGACCCCATCATCCTGAAACCATAATAAACATGTTTTCTCAACCTGTTTGTGTCTTTCCTTTCTTGTGTTTTGTGTCATCAGTATTGCTCCAGAAAAGCATTTCCAACCACACATTGTTATAAGATTTTCCATCATCTACATGTACTCTATCTCTCCTGAAAGTATGTAACCAAACACTGCTGAAACACCCTGTATATAAAATTTGAAATCTTTTTTATGCGTATCAAAGAATTTGTATAAAGTCAGAGTTACGAATGTCCCATAGTAAATTTGATACATTTTTCAAGATATCTTGTAACCCAGCAATTGTGATCAAGAGTACCACTGCATGACAGTGTTAGATAATACCTTTTACAAGGATGCCTTCACATATACAGATTAGTTTTTAACTTTAGGGAAAGGAACCTTCATTAAAGTGCACCTACCCTTTAAACTAGGCCACAGCTATGCATGCAGATAGTCTGCTACTCTGATTAATAAAGCAAATGCAAATATACTGGTATAATGATGCTCCAGCATGCCAAGGCACCTTACTGAAGGTTTCTGTCTTGGCAAACATCTTGCATAAAGGTGCCAGGACTTTTGCACTAGATACTTTATAAAAGTAAAACATGATTTAAATGTACTATTAGATTCCAGCACTTTTTAATGCATTAAGTAATCTCTTTTCATATTAAAGATCAATGTTAGGCCAAAAAATATACACTAGATTTTCTGTACAGCCTCTTGCCTGCGAAGGTTTATATAGGAGTATAATTCCTAACATCAAATTAATTTTCTTAAAGCTGATTATTTGCAGTAAATCTTTAAGTTTGAAGCCAGGATTCAAATCCAATACTGCAATTTATAAAATAAATGTTATATTAATTTTACTGATTTAAAACTTACCAATGTAGTGGATAATAAGCACATCCAAACAGAAATTAAAGATGAATAAATTTTAGTTTCTTCTTATAATTTAGCCAAAATGTATGCTTTTGATTAAAATTATGTTATTAATTTCTCATACCTCACAATTTGTAATCTCATGAATAAAATTTTGCAGTTTTATTATGTTATGTACATTTAAGTTAAGTTTCAGTAATTGTACTGCTATTTTAATCTATGATAGATTTTCATCATATAAATAGCTTACTGCAAAATATTGTGTAGTTACATATAAAATAGAAAAGCAATAGGAAATACTTTACTTCTTCTGCAGCAATTGCTCTCTTGTAACTACTTATTGCATACTCATCTTGATCTTCTCTGGAAAAGTCAAATTTTCTTGCTATACCTTCAGCACACTTACCCTAAAATGACCAAAATATACATCTGTTGTAGATTCAAATAATTAAAAAATTTGAGCAAAACAATTTTATCTTATTTGTAAAATCCTAATTATAATTTTAAATAAATATTAAAAAAGAAAAAATTGCCAAAATATAAGACTCAAATGCCAATACTATGTCATAAAAATATTCATTATTTTACCAAAACTTCAGACATTTCTGACAAATATAAAAAGTATTATGGTTATGTAAAAATATTCTATTCATGCTGAAAGAAAATGTCACATGTCAGAAGCTAAAATAGCAAACAGAGTATTGAAAAAATGCCATCCCCGATCTCCAAATTTTTTAATTTAAAAAGGCATTCACATTCGAATGTTAAGAATTTTTAACTAAGACGATTCTGCTTCACCCAGTTATAAGGTTAATTCAATTACGGCAAAGCATGTGAAGGAAATCAAAGAAACCAAAGGAGAACTCCCCTGGTGGAGAACTTTTTAAAAACTTTATACAGTTACAAATAAATATAAACTATCAGTAATCAGTGGCTTTATCTACTCAGCAGTTAACAAGCTCCATATACGGGAAACACAAGCCAAAATGTTAAATATAACATGCATAGATAAAATAGAGCAGAAACAGTAGCTTGGGTCCCTTTGGCTCACAAATGAACAGAAAAAGATGTGGCGTGTCCATTAAGACAATGCTTGTATATAAATCATTCATCTTCACAATCATAATAAGTTTTAATGCAGTATGTGTTAATATGAATGACTACTCAAATTGTATACCAGTTTGGTGTGCTGCTAGAAATTCTTAGGAATCCAACTGATGAACAAGTGCTTTCCTTATCTACTCAGAGATTCCAGAAGGCTTATATGTTACAAGTTTGTGCCCATACCTGGCTTGCTGTTAGTGCCCTTTATAAACTAGCCACTATTTCAAACTAAAATAGGCCCTTATTTAGTTAAATATACCCAAAAATGTCCTTAGTTTACCACTAATATTCTTCATAGTTAAATTATACAGTCAAAAGTCGTTAATTCGGATACCCATAATTCGGAATAATCTATAATCCGGACCTCAAAACTAAAAACTTTCTGCGCATGCGTCGCGTTGACACATGCGCATAGGTGTTTACGCGCGCGCGTAAGACCTTTTACGACTGCGCATATGAGTGTGCGCAAGTGCAGAATATGTTTTCGCGTGCGCGTTTTATGTATAATGGACGTATAAGCTAAAATTATCTAATTATCTATTTCAGTTAATGTTGATGATTGCGTTGTTCCTTAATTTTCGAATTGGATCCGGCTTGTTATTTTTTGCAGACTGTAAGAGCAATTTTATAAAAGTAAGCTTAAACTTTCGATTATATCAAATAGAATTTCCGATATATATTTGTTAATATGTAAAGGATCTAAAGCGAAAGTATGTTTTGAAATCCAAAATCTGTTTATCAATTTCACGCTGCTCGGCGGGGGGAACGCCGCGACGGGCGCGTAATGAATTGGAAGTTGATCTGTCAGCACTATCCTTATCTTCAGCGCAGATGTTTTTATTTTATTTGGCTTATAATTCCTTACCAAATGTAGTATTTCATCTCGATATGCTCCGTCTTTGATATGATTTAAAACAAGTTCCTCGTCATTATAATTCGCTTCCGATAGCGAAGAAAGTGACAGAGGTTATTGAAAACGAAAAAATTTCGATTGACAAATTAGTCGGTATTCTCGACACAGCAATTATAGGACTTGAACAGCGGAACTTTGTAACTAAACAAGAAATTATGTCTGTTTAATAGAATTAAAGAGAAAGTATTATCACATGAAACGAAGCAACTTAAACAACTTACATTGAAAGAAATGTTTAATAAAGTAAACAAATAAATATTAAGCTTTTCCTTTTTGCAAATTTTGATACCCTTTAGATCATAATTGTTCTTTATTTCATAAATTACGGTTTCATATTTTTAATTTAAGAATTTCTGCATGCCA
This sequence comes from Stegodyphus dumicola, assembly GCF_044657685.1. Taxonomy (NCBI): domain Eukaryota; kingdom Metazoa; phylum Arthropoda; class Arachnida; order Araneae; family Eresidae; genus Stegodyphus; species Stegodyphus dumicola. The sequence goes on along the minus strand of NC_140769.1, from coordinate 219,922,195 downwards.
TCTTACGAGATTTAAACTGATGATTTATAATCCGGAATCGCCGAAGTCCCGACGAGTCCGGATTAACGACTTTTGACTGTATTATAAATGAAATCTACAAGATGAAGTTGTTGATGATGTCATCATAATATAACCTTTGAGCAATATTTTCTGTCAACACAAATGCAAGGGAATTCAACCCCTGTTGACATAAATATGATCTAACATCATTTTCTATCAATTTTTAAAATTAGAAAAACTTCTTTCTGCTACAGCTACTAATACCAAAAGGGTGAAAAAAATTTATAGGCTAAACAGGTTCAGGTTAAGTATCTTATAAAAAGTACAAATGAATGTAGGAAGCTATTTTTTTTTGGTATTGTTACAGTTTTTGTATTCATTTAACTATTTTTAGTAGAATTTGTAGTTAAAATTGTTTTATATTCCTGTGCATTGCAACACGAGACTTATTTGAAGAGAAAGCTATGCCGGAAAAACTAAAATATAAAAGCACATGCATTTAACATTTTAATAAATATATATCTCGTAATTGTACCCTTGCTATCCAGAAAAATCAAGAAAATACTAGAATGTTCTTGTGCATTTAAAAAGCTTATAAAAGCTGGAGGAAAACATTTCAATTCAGTTTTTTTATAAAACTGTTGTTGTTTACTGTAGCGAATTCACGGCAAGGTCGGATTAGCGTTCTCTACGTTTCTCTGTTTTGAATTGAGTTATATTCAATGTTTTAGTAGTTTAAAATATAACTACTGTGAGATATTGTATGAATATCTCTGAAGAAATTTCAGCATTTTGTTTTATTTGTTGTAATAAGAAGAAATTTTATTCACTTTTCATCGGACTTGTGCATTCAATTTACTACGAACCTGTACGCATGCAACACTTTTTGGTGGTAGCGGTGGTATTTGAATGCCAATAATTAGAGTGATCGAAGAACAATTGAAGCAGTTGATAACTACACTTGCTGCATTCCAAGAAAAGATGGAAGCTGGCCAAGCATCCTTTAAAGAAGAGATTAAGGATGGTCAAGATTCTGTTAAAGAGGCGATGAAAGCTTGTCAAGATTCCATTAAAGAGGAGATCAATGCGGATCAATTATCTGTTACAGAGGAATGAAACTGTTCAGGAATCTGTTTAAGAGAAATGAAGGCTGTTCAAGGAAAGATTAAAGCAGGTCAAGAGGAAATGAAGAGGGAAATTACTTGCATAATAGAAAACAAGTTCGAGGCCATGGAAGAAACACTAGATACAGTTGAAGACAAAGTTGGTGAAATTCAAGAAAGAGTTTCTGTGGTGGAGCAACAAATGAAAGAAAGAGTTTTTGTCGTCCAACAACAAATTGATGAAAGGGTTTCTGCTGCTGTCATCAAAGAAGTTGACACCTTAAAAAGTTACAGGAATAGTAACAGAAGGAAAAGCACTGATTTGTTACTGGAAAAGTAACAGAAGGAAGCAATTCTGAGGGTTTTAAATTTTTACCCATGCCTGCTCATCCGTCCCTGAAGCTATGACGTATGATGGGAAGACCTCTTGGCAAGTGTATACGATGCAATTTTCTATAGCGGCAGATCCAAAAGGATGGAATTTCCAAGCAAAGGCCTTTCATCTCACCGCTTCTCTGAGAGCAGACACAGTGGATATCCTTTGGACTCTTCCTGAAAACCAAAGGGTAAATTTCGAAGCTCTGTCCAGTGCACTTTGGGGAAAAATGTTTGAAAAAGTACAGCATGCTTCAATTAAAATCCTGTCGACAGAAGCCCATCGAAACACTCCAGAAACTTGCCGCAGATGTTGAAAGGTTGTCCCACTTTGCATTTTTGGAGTGCCTGACAGAAACAAGGGAAATCCTGTTCTTGCAATATTTTATCAACAGCATCTGGGATCCTGAAATACAGAAAACTCAGCGAATGACGGATGTTAAGGACATAAAAAGGGCTCTAATACGCCATGAAATTCGAGGCAGCCCAGCAAGCAACTTGTAGAGCTCGCTACCCAGTCAGAGCTGTGGAAGTCCGCGAGTCAGTGTATCAATTAATGGCTCGTTTAGAATCTAGACAAATCAGTGCTTTGATATGGAGGAGTGAGAAGAAACTGGCTCTAAAGTGTTGGAAATGTGGTACTGAAAGGCACATACGACAGCATTGCAGAACACCCCAGGGCACGGAAAATAAAACACATGATTTGACCAGACAAGTCAGTGGCTTGAGATGGAACAAGAGAGAAAAGAAACCAATTCTAAAGTGCTGGAACTGAAGTGTTAAAGCCACATACAAAGGAACTGCAGAGCACAGAAAATAAGACAGATGAGTTAAACAGACAATTAAATGCCATGAGACGAAAAAGGAGTGACCAAAAACAAAAGTGCTGGAACTGTGGTTCTAAGGCCACATATGAAAGAATTGCAGAACACCCCAGGGCACAGAAATTAACACCATTTCCCAGCAATGATGGAGGAAACAAATTAACAACCACATCGAGAAACGGAGGTTGCCAGATAATGAAAAACATCGTTTTAAATAGCTCGAGATTTTTGCAGCGAGTGGCAACAGTAATGGCCTGTCCATCAATGAGCATATCGATGGTGTTAGTTGCAATATGATTATTGACACAGGAGCTAATGTTACTATCATTCGGAAAGATTTAGCTCAACAGTTTAAAGATAAACTCAGTTGGACACCATACTGTGTTGCAATCCAGACAGCGTCTGCTGATAAAATGGTCATAGATGAGAAGTTAAACGTGAGCATAACATTTCGAAGTGCTGCCTACTATCATACAGCATATGTGGCAGCCATTACTGATCCTTGCATACTCAGATTGAACTTTCTAAGGAAATATAATTTTTTGGACTTCAAAAACAACAGACTGCTTTCAACATCAGAGGACATAACTATCCATCATCAGAAGGATCCTCACCTGGAAACGCTGATGCATTGTCTGAAAAACCCAGCTCAGAAAGCTTCTGAAATCATACTAGGGTCGAAGAGAAACACAAGACAACTGGCTATTCTCCATCTTAGATGCTCTTCTATTGTGAACCTCATCTGGCTTGTGATCTTACGTTTGGTCGACCTCTGGATGCACCTTCACTGCCTAAAGAATACATCCAAGATCACCAGGCCCAGTTTGAAGTGATGCAAGAGCAAGTCAACTTGGCGGCGGAAAAAATGAAGACCCGATATGACACGAGAGCTGCTGGACATTGATTCAATGAAGGAGACAAGGTGTGGCTGTGGAACCAGATTCAATGAAAAGGACTCAGTCCTAAATTACAGTCACCTTGGGATGGTCAATAAACAGTGCTAAACGGGCTGAATGATGTCGTGGTTTGGATCGGTAAGTCATCGAACTCTAAACTTAAAGTCGTTCATTACGACAGGTTAGCAGCTTACTATGGTCATAGCACGTAGTATATATATATTGTAAATATTATTGTAAATAATATAAGACCATGGTCATTTTTGTTTTTAAATTCGTATTTGATTTGACTTGCATATAGTATTTGATTTGTTTTAAGTTATTGCAATTGTTTATGTTGTTATTATAATGTAATGTTTAATATTGCATTTATGCTTAGTTGCAAGTTTGGCTTCCTGTCCAGAAATTGTACTAACGGGACGTGCAATCTTTGGAAAGGGGGCAACGTTACAGTTTTTGTATTTAATTAGCTATTTTTAGTAGAATTTGTAATTAAAATTGTTTTATATCCTGTGCAATGCAGCATGAGACTTATTTAAAAAGAAAGCTATGCCGGAAAAATTAAAATGCAGGAGCATGCGCATTTAACATTTTAATAAATAGATATCTCATAATTGTGCTCTTGCTGTTCAGAAAAATTCAGAAAATATGAGAATGTTCTTGTGCATTTAAAAAGCTTATAGAAGCTGGAAGAAAACATCTCAATTTGGTTGTTTAGAAAACTGTTGTTGTTTATTGTAGCCAATTTGCGGCGAGATCGGATTAGCTTTCTCTATGTTTCTCCGTTCCGATTTGAGTTATATTCAACGTTATAGTAGTTTAAAATATACCTACTGTGAGATATTGCTATATTGTATGAATATCTCTGAGGAAGTTTTAGAATTTTGTTTTATTTGTTGTAATAAGAATAAATTTTATTCACGTTTCATCATACTTGTGCATTCAATTTACTACGAACCCGTACACATGCAACAGTATTTTTCACCACTTCAGATATGAGATCCAATCGACTGCAAAATTTTATAATGACAATTTTATAGTTTTACAGTTACTGTACACTTATTTTATCATTTGAGTTAAATTAGGCAGCAAATTTTTGCTAATCAGCTTGCATCTAATTTTTAAGATCATAAAGGAATGGCTAATATATGATGACAATTCTGGGCTGCTTAAATCATTGCTTCAACAGAAAATGCTTCATATATAAATAGATTGAAGAAATATTTTGGAACTGTTTTTCTGAAACTGCTGTAGTTTTGTTAGAATGTTCATAACTGAACATTCATTTCTTTTGTTAAATTATAATGGTTTTGAATACATGTTACAATACAAAAACAAAATAACTACAGCAACATGAATGCAAAATAAAATTAAAGATATGATTTTCTAGATGAAGCAATAAAGAATCGATTTAAAAGTTAAAAAAAAAAAATCTCTTACAAAGTAATAGCCAGTCCAAAGTAAACTTAAACCGGTAAAACTATAAAGATAAAATATAAAAAACAACTCCATCTTAAAAAATAAAAATAATAACAACAAAAAATAATAGTTTCAGCCTACTGTAAAATTTTTTTAATGTTCAAATATCACGCTTTGCACTAGATGTCCTGATATTGGCTTTATACGTAAATGACACAGTGCAATATTTTGATAGCTTTCTCCAGTCCTTTTGATAAACCAAGATATTCACATTCATGAAAAGAACTTGGTTGACACTCTATGTGGCTGTCTATGCCTGCAGTCAGACCAACTAGTGCCAAGGACATAAGATCCAATAGAGTTCACATCTACTGAGGTACTGCTTGGTCCAATTATGCTATATCCTCAGACTTCTGATATATTGGCAAAATGAACTACAGTCAAATACCAAAAATCTGCCGACCTGAAATCCCCCAACTCCTGGAATCCAAGTTACCTCTCAAAATATAAACATTCAGTTTATAGGTTACGGAAACCACAACATTGAGTACGAAATACCGAAGAAAAAATACTTACCGAATAATGACGTCATAATTACCGAATAATAATGAGTCACAATGGAAATACCAAATTATTGACATCATGATAAAAGTTTTTTTCCCTCTAATCTGCATCGAGGTAAAAAAGCAGATGATTCTCTCAACTCTTCTTTTAAGTTCACGATTCACGTTGTATTTTCTGAGCTTTGTTATTTCACAAGATTATTTAGTGCTGCCTTTTTTTTAATCCAGATATTTTGTGGATAAATTAAGAATATTTTAAATTTCAGCCCCTTTTAATACAATGACAGATAAGAAATGCACTCATGATTTTACTGTTTGCAACGTTGAAAAACATAAACATGTTGCATTGACGGTAATGCAAAAAGTGCAAATTCTGCAAAAGATGGAGGCAGGTTTCACTCCTCAGTTTATAGCAGATTTGATGGAATTGCAACACGATTGTGTATGATATACGGAGAAATAAAGAAAAGCTGTTGAAATTTTACAACAACAGCGATTCTAACACTGGAAATCTTTGCAACATGCGAAATCTGCAAACCTGGATGCTGTGTACATATAATACAATGAATAATGTAATCAATTTATATTTGTAATACTAATTTAATGCATATAATAAATTATTGCAATAATGTATATAATAATTTAATTAAATGTATCTAACACACATTATTTATTTTGCACTTTGCGTTTGAATATTATGATTAATCTTTTCTGTCCTGAAATCCCTAAACTCCGCACAACCTCTGGTCCCAAGCTTTGCAGATTTCTGGACTTCTACTGTTGTTACACAGGAATATACACTGTAAATCAAATGCATTCCTTATAAATTTTACATACTTATGCACGGCAACAGTCTTTATAGACCTCAGCTATAACAGTATGATTTTCCATACTGAACCATAATGATATGTTTTCAAACAAGGATTCCACCCTCCTAATAATCCCTTTTGTTAATGTAGGAAAGGTCACAGCACACCTCTGGACCTTACTAAATATACATGCATTGAAAATTTCTCCAGGCTAAAACAGAACTTCTTAGTAAAAAGTACACTAACACATTTTTGTGAGCTTCAAGCAATGTGGTCAATAAAAAATTTTCTATAGATTTGCATATATTACATAATTAAAGTGAAGTATATAGTAGGCTGCTTTTCTAACACCACTAACTCACACAGCTATTGAGATACAATTTGCCAGGATATGGTGATTCTGAAGATGTCAACAAGTATGCAAGTCCAATGTATTCACAGCATATACCTTGTATGGTCACATACCAATCCTGCTAAGCAGGTAATACATACCTTCAAACTTCACCATTCTGAAATCTTCAAAACTTAAAAATAGTGCTTCCATGCTTAGATGCTGTAGCATTTGGCTCTGATTGTGCCCAATATATAATCTTTCAATGATTCTATTACACATGCCACTGATATGGCTTTTGTATGTAAAATACTTTAGAATGGCTATTTTTCCATAGTGAAAATATATAAATTTAGATATGATCAGCACAAAAATAAGGGAGATTAATCATTTTTTATGAACACAATGATAATTGATGTTAGTAAAAGTTTCTAACTGACACATAGTAAAGAATTACTAATCATCTTGCAAAATGACACTGATACAAATTGGACATAGCAAAGACAGAGACATATCACGAAATGGAAACCAAAATTCATTATTATTTACTAGGATCTTTTATAAATAACAGTATATCATTTGATATTATAAATTAAATTAGTAGTATTATCAATATTAATGGCCAATTGATGTCTGAAAATTTTTTTTGATGGAAATGATTACTTTAAATAATTAGAGACCTTGAATGACAGTAAAAAATATGGAAGACTTAGGAGATCACTATAGGAGATGAGGAAATATAAAGAATTAGCTCAAATATGAGAGTTCCCACGAAATATGGAAGAGTTCATCACCATAACAATACTCACTAGAAAATATGAACACAACCTACCTGAACAACTGAGAAATTAAATGTTATAAGTTTCCTTTACTGCCAATTTTGTGGGAACTTCCATTTATCCTCTCAAAAGAGCCAAACAACATTGACATCAGCTAAACATGTTTCAAACTAGTACAGTCATACATGAATATCAGCCAATACTTTAAATTATTGACTATTAGATGTTCATATAAAATTAATTAATCTTATAAACCATATCTTAACTAACAAAATATGAAATAATACACACCATATGTCCATTACCATGTGCATCTGTTAGGCCATCAATTACTAATCCATCCTATAAAACAGAGACTAAAATTTTAACATGTGAATGGGAGGGAACTTAGTAAAATTATGACAGATAAAATATATCAAAAGCAATGCAAGGATTTACATTTTTCATATACAATTACATTGCAACTTTTCCTTGCATTAAAACATGAATTAAAAATTTAGTTATTAAATACATATTGATATAAGTGTATATAAAATCAGGTAACAGTATGAAAATATTTGTCCTCAGTACATACCAAAATTATGAATTTGCATTATCGCTGTATGGTGGAAAATTAGAATCGAATTATGAAGTCTGTATAATGATTTTTTTCATTCATTTATAGCACATGCATCTATTTATTTTGGCATTACGTACTACCATTAAAATCTTAAGAGATACATTCGTGTGAAAGCAGCAAGAAAGCAGATTCATATAGTATGGGATCCCATGCCATTGATACAATACATACAAGTGACTAAACTACCCTATAGGAAATATTTTGAACAATTATTATAACTTTATTTATTACTGCACAGTTTTCTTCAGAACATAATTTTTATGTAAAATACCTAAATAATTGCAACTGAATTTAAAGATTGTCTTTCTTCATATTTATTTTTAATATAATTTATTTCAAATAAGAATTATTGAAGTTAATAGATTCTAGAACTGATTTGATTGATTTCAAAAAAAGAATTTACTGCTTCATTTCACAAAATTAATTACTAATGTAACATTTTATTCATTCTGAACTTCCTTTCAAATAGGTTAAAAATTATATGCAATCTTCTGACATGTCAGCAAATACTTAAATAGAAAAATTTTTAATACTTTTTAATGGTACAGTAAAAGCCTGATTATTTGGCATTCAACTAACAAAAAAGAACAAATAACTGGAAGATTTTAGTAAAAAAAAAATTAATAAGTAAAATTTTAATAAAAAAAAATACTGTCATAGAGTTTGTAATACTATTAACACATATACATTCTTGCCAAACAGTGTGATTTGAGATTTAGTGGCAATAATGGATAAGCATGATGTCCTAACACAATCATCAGAAGTTCATTTTGGTTTAACGTGAACTTGATTAATTCTTGATAAGCTGAGTTAATTTTTGTAGAGTAGAATATAAGTTACACAGGGTGAATCTGAATAAGAGGGCAGAATTTAGGGGATGATAGAAGGCAGCTATACGAGTAATATTCATCCTAGAATGTATGGTCGGAATGCAAAAGGCGAGACGCTAGGTGGCATTGTAAATAAATAGTATAAAAAGGATCAGTCTTCGCACTCAACAACATTTTCTATTGTGGATTGCCAGTTATATAAACCATAAAATTTCCAGGGCAATGGATTGATCAAGATGGTCCCATAGCTTGGCCACTAAGATCACTGGATCTTTTGTGTTTAAGACTTTTTCTTGTAGGACCATATAAAAAGACTAATCTTCGAGTCCCCCACTGAAACCAAATCAGATCTAGTCACCATAATCATTGTTGTTGTCTGCAATTATTCGGGAAATGCCTGATGTCTTCGCAAATGTGCGTCAATCCCCCCAATCTCGAAAATCTGAAGCCTGCATTACAGCTGGCAGTTTTTTTAGTCTTTTGAGCAATTTCTATTAGCATGTTCTGTTAATAAAATGTTTTCTGAAGTATCTTCTCCTTCTTGGGTTAATTCTTTAAATGTGACAATGGAAAACTACCCTTTAACTTCTCACTGCTTGCATTTTGACCATACATTCTAAGATGAATATCCCTCATATAGCTGCCTTCTGTCACCCCTTCAAGTTTTGTATTCTTGTTCAGATTCAACCTGTATGTTTTTCTCACATTTTGAAAAAAATATTAATATCTGTAGCTGCATGAAGTAGAGTATTTTCAAAGTTACAGGATCCGAGTATAAAAAAAGCCACGATACATGACACTGAAAATGGATAAACAATGGTGATAGAACATGAGAAATTATAAGTTTTTATGCTATATTCGTAATTTTTACCTCTTTATTTTTAACTGAATAAAGAATGATATGTTCATTTAAACTTCTGCCAAAATGATTGACAACATTTAAGGAAATCTAAGACCTATGAATTACACCAGGTTTTTATAAGACTGAAATGTGTTTTATTTATTTTTAACCACTTAACTGTTTCATTTTCCAGCCATACTGTGACCAAAAATAAGCATATTTTTTATAAACAATTTTGTATTCTAGTCGATTACATGAATTCAAATCAGCAGTCAAAACTGTTAAAAGTATTGCATTTATTAATTTAAGGTAATTCTTAATTACGGCAAAATTAAGGCATTTTTCCTGAAAGTTGGCTTTTTTTTTTATGATGAAATTGTGAAACTGGAAAGAACACTTTAAAGGATATAAAGACGAAAGAAGTAAATTCTCTGTAAAAGGAAATTGCAGCAGTGGAGGTAGAGGATTACTAGTATCCATTTTATAAAAGTTCCAAACATGAATTAGATCATCTGAACTTTCTATTTCCTCATCATCACTTGAGAATTTCAATAAAGAACTTTCAGGGCTACCAGAATCATTTATAGAAAATTCAGATTCACTATCTAATCCAGAATCAGAATTATACTCTGCTATGAGCCATTTACTGTCATCCATCATTTTTTTGTTTCATGACAAAACTGGAAAGAAATACTATTCGCAAAGCCTAACGTACTGAACACCTGCAAAAAAGCTAGTTGAATTTCTCCACATAATGGAAAGTGGTAAAACCTGTCCACGAACTAGTTTTACTATTTAATCTCTGCTGTACTACATTAGAAACATTGCAAAGTAAAAACTGTGAAAAAGTCGGAAAATCAATGGATTTGTGTAGTAAAACACGCTGCTTGTGCAGTGTACAGGCAAATTTAACAAGTCCCTTTTCACGGCACCCGAAAGGTGTTCAGGCAAAACAGTTAAGTGGTTAATCTTAATTTTTAGTGTAGACTTCTGATATTTAACTTGATAACAAATAAAATGCTTGTTTTTTATAATTTTAGAGTGGAAATTTTCCCATTATACATTTGTGCTGAAATAATTACAGAAAAAGTGCATAATAATCTATTCTATAGTGATTCTTTATTTTATGCTAGTGTTACAGAAACTAACAATTTTTAAAGATGAGGCAATATGAGATATTTCTTGATATTAATGAAAAAACTAAAATTTTTGATTAATTTCAAATAATAAAACATACACTTATATTGAAATAATAACAGTAACAATAATTAACCTATTCCAGATGTGGCTTACAGACACTAAAATGTTTCTAAGAGAGTTATTATTAAGACTAAATTTCTTATAGTTAGCTAAGATTATTATTTCTTCAAATTATAATCATGCGCCTCATACTACAGGGCAGCTTTTGTTGGTAATTTTTTTTTACACCTGGTTTCACTAAAAAAATTGTCACACGTGTTTCAGCTGCTTGGCATAACAAAATTCTTCTAGATGAGAATAAAATTCAATATTTTCATTTCATTTTTCACCAGTTTTGGTCTAACTACAATGGAGTTTCTTAATATTTGGTTGTCTCGCTCTTTCCCTTCAAAAAGAGTGAACACTTCTACAAGATTTTTGCCATGAAGATGAAAAATTAAGTCTCCTAGCAAAAGTAAATATGTCAAAATTGTTTTAGACAAAACATGAATAAAAATGCCATTTGCCAATAATACAAGTAAGCTCATCTGTTTTATGATCTATGTTATGATGTTATCAGTAATTATCAGATGAACAAGCCCTACACCATTTTTAGATCACATACTTTTAATTCTATTCCTCCATATGGTGTTTCTCCTCTTTGAAGATAATAAGGAGCATTGGACATACTTTCCATTCCACCAGCAACAATAACATCCTAATGACAAAAAAAGTATTAAAATTCTTTTCAGCATTAAATTTCTGTATACACTGCAAATGGAGAAGAATATTTAAGAGTGATCTCATTTAATTACATTTTGATTAAAAAATCTCTAATAAGCTATATTTGAAATATAGTACATGTTAATGTAAAAATGTCACAAAAGTTCTTTTTAAATTATTTTACACATAAATAATGCATAACTTAATTGGCTAATAATTGGGATAAAATATATCTTTATTAATACTAGCTGAGCTAGCAGTATTTGGATCATGATATTCATTGTATAAATATCAATGTATTGAATTTTAATAACTGAAAAAAATTACCTTTGAAATAATTTTAACAATTAAGGCAATGATTACAATATAATGATAAAAAATTAGCAATTAAGTAAATGGATTAAACATATTAATGTGCATTTTAATACAAAATACATCCAGAAAAAGAAAAATAGAAAGAAGGGAAGTAATGATAAAAAAATTACTTCTTTGTTAGAGCAATGATTTTACTGCCTGGACTACACATATCTACATTTATCTTGTAAATTATTCTTCCCTAATTAAAGAATATCAATAACAAACTTTCATCTGAAGCTCTTAAAACTGCAGTTGTGATAGCTGAGATTAAAGAGATTATGATAGGCAGGCACACACACAGACACAACAACAACAACAACAAAAAAGAGAAGAAGAAACTTGCCAATAAATGTATTTCACTGATGCAAGTACATCCTTAATGTTCACTATGCAGAACAAGTGTGGGGGGGACTGTTAACAGATTGTAAATTAATTAACATCAGTATTTACATTTAACTACTATTTCACCTATGATTTTCAACTGATGTTTTTGTTTTACTTTTTCCTGTTGTAGAATGGCAGTTGTCAAGAATTTAATATAATCTACCTGATTTTAATATTTTTTTATTTTTATTTAAATATCAAAATAATATCTCCAAGCATTTACACTTCACAGTTTCCACAAGAACTGTGATTAACTTTTTTAAATAAAACTCCTGTTCTTCTTATTACAAACAATGTTGCCACTAAAAACTTAAACAAATCATCATCTGAAATCAAATATCATCCATGCAGTTATAAATATGCATATTGATTTCTGACATACTCCCATCTTTTGATTAGGAGAAAATTAATCAAAATAGCAATATACTCAACACAAATATAACAATTAAATATACTAGAAATAGAAAATTTAACATAGTAATTTAAATATATAGCATTTTTTACAATATACACAGGTTTAACTGCTATGAAAGATGCATGTTTATATTATGAAACATAAATGGCAAAGATACAGTTACTGAGTTCATTATAAAAAATCTACTAAATTTTATTCTCTTGCTTGCTCTAGTTGTGACAATTTTTCTTAACAGTTGAGGAGAAACATCTGTCTCTACTTTTGATATTTGCATCTTGGAATCCCCACTGGGAGTGGATATTTCCAGTAGAAATATTCTCTGGTTAGAATGAATCAGTTCTCCATTCACTGTTTTTAGACGCATAACTCGGACACAGTAGTCAAAAGGTTATCAGTTGTAATGATTGTCAAAATAAACGATGCAGTAGCTTCTTTTGAAAGAGCTATTCCCAGAAACCACCCCACCAGGCAGCTGTGAGAAAACTAAACTTTCATTGAAGTCTTTTGATCGAAGTGTCAACTTAAAAAATTTCCAGTCTAATGACTTAGACAGCTTAACCATTCACACACAGTTATTTCCATTGTCACTGTAAATAACTTTTGGTCAAGATCTTCTGCCTATGAATCTGCACCTCCCAATAAGAATTATTTGGCAGATACATATGTTATGAATTCAGGGTGTTCAGCCCTGTACACAGTGCAAATAAAAAGGATAATTCAACCTTTCTGTCAGTCCTTCAGAATAGCAAGACCTGCCAAATCTACACCTGTTACTTCTAAAATGGAGGCATCTCTCATCCTATCTTTTGGCAGTGGTGCAGGAACCCTATCTATTTGTTTGGACTCATGTCTCTTACAGCTGACACAAGCTGAAATGACCTTTCAGATATGCTTCTGTACTTTAAGGATCCAAAAGTTTTCTGCAACTTACATAACAATATGTGTATACCAGCATGAGCAATGCTTAAATAGAGATGATGAACCCTCACCTAAACAAGCTAGTGATAATTTGCAGAAGCATGGAATAAATAAAATTGATATCATCCGTTCTTTCCAATTAACTTGTAAGATACCTTCTTTATCTTTTTATGCATACACAGACTTAAAATTTCTTTTGAAGTAAAGACTTCCTTCTGAAGTGTTTTAACTATACACTTTTCAGCTGAAGTCAATTCAGAAACAGTTAATGCACTGAAGATTCAATCATTTTTAGGCATTTTTGTATTTGTAACAAATCTGAACATCCATGCTACCATTCTAAAGATTTTCATGTAATTAGAAAAGTAACTCAAGAATCATAAATTTTCAAAGCTATTACAAGCTAATGAAGTAACAATACTTTTATTCCTTTTCTGTGTTTACTTCTTCTTCATTTACAACTGAAGTGGATCTTAGCCATTCTTCTTCGGGTAGCCTCAACTATAAAGGACCCTCACTCCATTTGGATTCCTTAAGTTTGGCTGCTAAACAACCTCTGGAAGGAATACCTGCTGGGTTATAATGGTCACAAATATGCTTCCAATTCTCAGTCTTTATTAAACTGCGAATTTCTTTCATTTTACTTTTCACAAAATCTTCCCACTGGTCATCTTTTATCCAGCATAAGGCAGTGGAAGAATCAAACTCAAAACATTCTTTAATATCATTCAACTCTACGCTTTTCTTGACAATTGAAGCTAATTATACTCCAATGCAGCAAGTTAATAACTCAAATCTTGGAATTGTTGCCTTCTTCAGTGCAGCAACTCTTGATCTAGGCTTGAAGTAGTAGCACCAAAATCCTATTTCCATTCTCACATCTTAAATAAACTACCACAGCACAAAAAATATTAGAGGCATCACAAAATGTATGTAAACTATGAAAGGTCCAATTATTTAGCATACTGTTTCTGCGAATTTTAACAAAATATAATAATGGCAATTCTTTAAACCATTTTAAGAACTTTTTTTGTATGTCTGCAGGCATTCCAGAATCCCAGCTTAACTTTGCTTTCTAATTTCTTGTAACAAAATTTCTGGCTCAACAGTTACCGGACAACAGAATCTTACAGACAGAGTTAAAATACTCTCTGGGTAACTGACAAGATGACTCTTCTTGTCTCTGAAACATCTGAATAACCAATTTCACCTACATCATAAAATAACAGGTCTTTATGTTCGTCCCAAAGTAATCCCAACACTGATGTTGATCCTGATTTAATATCAATAATTTTCAATTTTTTTTTTATCTCAAGTATGGTTCCAAACTCTAACCCAAAATCTGCTTCATTCAATAACTGCATGGCTGATTTTATAAAAGAATGCAACTCTTCTTCTGAATCTACAGACATAATAGAGTTCTCTACACAAAATGAAGACTTGAGCTGTTCGACTGTATCTCCAAAAGGTGATTGGTATTGCTTCAGATTAAAACCAATTATTGCACCTAAAAGGAATGGAATACAATTTATCCCAAACAGAACATGACAGTGATGAACACTCCCATCTCATTCCTCTTGAAATCATGACACCAGAGAAATCTCAAGTAATCATGTTCCTCCTTGTTAATACTGATTTGTAGAAAAGCCCTTTTATGTCCGAAGTTACTCCTATTTCCTTTTCTCTAAATTTCAGCAAATCAGCAGGCAGTAGGTTCAATAAATTTGGTCCTTTTGATAAACAGTCATTCAGTGAAGGGTATCCTTTCTTTTTGCAAAGAAGGACTGAACACAGGCCTCACCATTGTTGTGGAATTTTCTTTAAAAACTCTTCTGTGAGGTAAATAGTATCCGTTACCCTCTAACATATGTTCTGAAACTTCTTCAATTATGCCTTCATGTACAGTCTTTCAAAACTACATCATATGCACCAAACTTATTTGCAGCCTTGAATTTGATAATTGCAAAAACTAATCTTTTCATAGCCACATTTCTGCTGTCTGAAAGATCTTGATATTCTAACCACATCAAGGTAATTTCATATCCTCCATCAGTTAAATTTAATAGTCCTTTTACAATGATCCAACAACACTTTTCCATATCATTTTTTATTTTCACATGGATCAGTAATATCAGTTACTTCTAACTTCCTAGCCTACCAGCAGCCGAGCAGTAAAGTTGCTGAACACTGGTAGTTCAGTCGGAGGTTCGAATCCAGTGAACAGCATGGTTGGCTGCATGTGCGTTTTCGTGGTTTTCCCCAAGTGTAGCATGCATGCAAGGCAGTTTCCCTTAGAAAGTCCTCCACAAAGCAATCTCTTCCCTTAGACAGATAACCTTCAAGTTTTTGCCATAATTATATATACCAACTTCTAACTTCCACAAATTTTCAGTTTTACCAGGATGAAGAAGAAGAATACTTAACAAATTAGAGTTAGTATCATTATTTGACTCATCTAACAGCTTTGCCAATATAATGCATTCAAACAGACTTTGAATAGGAACTAATCCCCCACTCTAACTTACATAAATATCCAGGGAGTAGATTTCCAAGCACATCAGCTCCAAGTAATATTTTTACTTATGGTTGACCTCTACCCACATCGGTCAATCAAATTCCTTTAAGTTTCAATTATTCCATCCAACACCCCTACCTGTGAATCAAACCCCAAATTCCAGGCTGATTCAAAATTTCATTTCTGCAGAAATAATCTTCAGTTAAACTTTTGAGAAGAATACTACAGCACTGATGATTTTTTGTTCTAGAACTATTAACTCTGAACAACAGATGCACTAAAGTTTCGGAACCAGTAGGCTCGCATCCCATTTCTTTAGCAGTTTTCTTCTAGAGCATTGTGAACATTGTGAACCCAAATAAAAAAATTATCTTAACTGTACATTTCTTTTCTTCCTTTTCTTCCAGATTTACTAGTAAAGTTTTGAGGAATACTTCTCCAGAATAAAATAAATTAGATAGAGGTGTATTTGGTTTTTCACTGTCTTTACTTTCCTTCATGTCATCCTTTTCTTTATGTACTTTCAGCTCTGGGCACATAACAGCCTAGTGTTTCTTATACAAACAAAGCGTCTTGCATTGGATTCACAATTTCTCATTTCATGCCCTTTTTCAAACAAGTAAAACAGTTCCCTTTCTTCTTTAATATATCTTGTTTTTGATTATAAGTCATGTGTGGTGTTAAAATACAATCTTTGCTTTCACATGGTTTTTGGCAAAATATACAATTTTTTAACTTTCTTTTTAATCATTTGCAGTTGGTATGAGTCCATTTTTGATTTTTTGAGCTGATTTTTCCTCCTTCATTATATTCTTCTTCTTCTTTTTAAATTCAAATCCACCATTGCCATAGATATTCGTTGTTTACTTTCGACTTCATTCCTAATACAAGTCTTCAGATCATCCAGTCTACCCTTTAAAGTTTCTCCAATTTTTGATGGTCTCTGCCATATTCTTAGTAATTTCTCAGAAATGCATGACTCTGCTAATGGAAATAGAATGACATCCTACATTTTTGCATGAACTCTCAATGAATCTAATGTTCTTAACTGTGATTCAAGTTGAACATGCAAAGCTGAAAGAGAACAACATGACTTTGTGTTTTTTATTACAATAAAAGTTCTCCAATATAAAGTTCAACTAAAACATCAATTTTCCCATGTCGGCCTTGAGACTATCACTTTTCAATAGTTCTCAGCAGTAACTGGATAACTTTAAACAAACTCTCTCTAGAATTTGGAGCTGTACAATATGGCATTAGAACTTATTTTCTGGGTATACCCTCCCAGTTTAAAATCAATTTCTTGAACACAGATAAAGGATAACTACCTCTTTAAATTTCCATCACATTTTCCAAGTTTAATATTTGGAAGTTTGAATGTTTGGTTTTGATTTTTATGGTTTAGAATTGAATTATCATCCTCTTTTTCTTTAAAAGAAATTGATAAAAAATTTTCTTAACTTAAAAAAAAAACTTATTATATTCATCAACTGACTTCAAATTTGAAAACGAAAAAGTTCCGAGTTCGAAAACAAAAATCTTTCATTTTCGAATGCTTCATCCTTAGTACTGTCATCTTCTAGAGTTCCCTGATTATATTTTTTCTTCTATTTTGAACCTATACTGCTACAGAAAGCAGCTTGACAGTATCAAACAAAAATTAAAAAAAAAAATAATAATAAAATTTAAAAAAATATATCTGAAAGGTTTCAGATTTTAAATTACGTCCAAAGACACGTTTTTTAAACATTTTGTCTGTTACCTTTATTTATTAAACATCGAGTTCTTTGCACTTAAACTATAAAATTCAGTTCAAGAGCAATATCGCAAAATAGTTTTAAATTGAGCATATCTTTAGAATTTCCAATACATAACCTTGCGCACTGGAGATAAAAATGTTTTTTCTGTACAACGTTGCCATTGCTCGCTTTAAAATCCTTGAGTTTGTTAATCAAAAATTCATTAAAGTTTTACAAAATATGAAATTGATAATAAAACAAATTCAAAAGTTCAAATTTGGGCTACCACATGCCCATATTCGCAGTAGGATTACGTCATTCAAAATTTGATGGCTCTATGTACACAATGCGAGAAATGCATTTTATCACAATGTGAGAAATATACATAATTTTATGCAGATTTTTGATTATTTAATTTCTTCAAATTAATTTCAAAGTAATTTAATTTCTTCTTTGTGAATAATTACAATTATTTCCTATTCAAGCAAATGATTGTTATTTCTGCTCTGTATCATAATCCAAACACCAAGTTTTCTTATCTGTCATAACTTTTTTTACAATTTAATTAAATTTTTTTACTGGGATTATTGTCTGCCATTTCAATCAAATCTTGCCATGAATAAATCTTTGATTTGATCTGAAATCAATACATGAGACAAAACAAAATCAATCCCTCCCTTCTCTTCAGATCCTTCAGCAGTTTTAATGAAATTTCCAAATGTTATCATTCATTTCATGTTCTAAAAGGTAATCTTTAATAGCTTTTGGTATCAGTACCTACTTATAAGTACTTAAGTACTACCTTACTCTATAAAAAAACATCAAAATAAAAATCACATTAATGCTTGTCCTTAACAGTTCATATACACAACAACTTGCAGGTTTCTATTGCAGTGTACCTAGCATACAAACCAGATAACCACATCATTACATAGATGAAAGAGCACACACACACAAAATTATAAATTGGAAAAAGGGTATACATAACATGTCAAAAATAGCGAAATTTTGGTGAAGCTCCGTGTACATGTGCGAGTAGCAAGGTCGTCTAGTAAACAGCAGAGCATAGACATTGACGAGTGTAGCAGACTATGTACTAAAAGAATTTACTGCTAAGCAGCATAAGAGATTACAGGATTCACAAAAGCAATATTTTTATGGTTGTGTAATTTTTAATGGACAGTCAAGATTTATTCTAGCATCTGTATATATTCATCCAACTATTAACTCATGAGACTTGAAGATGTTCCCGCTTAATGATGAAATAATGATGATCATTCTAATGATGAAATATTCTAAGATTACTTTATTAACTGATGAAGAGTTTACTATAGATACAGATATTCATATTATTATCATGGTAGATTTCAATGTAGATGTCAAACACACTTAGTCATTTATAGATTACACACAAGTCATTTATAGATTTAACATTTACTAGGAATATAACTGCAGGAATCTTAAATTATGCATCTTATTTCTCATATCATCAAGCATGAATGAATAAATGTAATAAATAAAAAATAAAATAAAATATAAGAATGTGTTTTTGTTAATTTTATTTCTTCTATGACATCCTGACACTTCTGTTACTAATCCTATGCATTAAAGACCAGCAGCTCTTTAAACTAAAGGAGAGAGCCTGCTATCAATTTCTTTTAAGTTACTTTTTACAATGTTTAGAAAAAAAAAAAAAGCATTAAGTTTTGAGGAACCTTTGAGTGATATCCCTAGAGCCCCAGGCTCTGTACTGTGCAGTTTAAGAAACATTGGTATACAACATAAAATAAATCCATTAGTAGCACTAATATCTCAGTGCATATAATACATGCATCACATGCTTATAAATATAAAATTGGGGGAAGGAACATTGTTTTTCATTTCATTCATATAGAATCCTTATTAATTACAATTAATCTGTAACTATACCCTAAATCATCAATTTTAGACTCAGAAATTCAATTTTATCAGACAAACCAATTTTATCATATTCATAATTTACATATGGATCCATATTCAAAAGCATGCTGCTTGTAACATAACTTCCATATTCAAATCAAAAGACGCAGGCTGTACAAGCAACCAAAGATGATACAGAGGCACCCAAGTGAATGCAGCTATTGTCTTAAAGATTCATAAAGAACTTATTTAGGAGATATGCCAAATTCTTTTGAAAATTCTATAATCAACACTGAAAATATTTCCATACTGTTTTACTGGGTGCAAAGGTTATAAAACAAGTGTCTCACAGCACAACAGACCTTTGTTCAAGAGTTTCTGAACTATAAGAAGAGAAAAGAAAATTCCATTCAAATTTTGTGAATTGATGAGGCATATTTCTTTTTAAACATAAAAAACTTCATTTATTCATCTCACAACTGGTTCCCGTAATTTGTTCATAATGCCAGTGCATGACAATAAAGTAAATATATGGAATGAAGAGACGAGTCTGTTTCCTTTTGCAACATGGTTTTTCAAAAAGCTTTTCACACATAGTCCCCGTGCATTTGCAAGCAATATCACTGCCACAAATTATGCACCAGTGCTGTTCACAAACATTATTTCAGAGATATGAGCAAGAAATTCTTTGTAGAGTGCTATTTGGATGAAATACAATACTTTAATACATGTCAAAAATATCAAATGACTGTTTTAAGACTACATCTTATATCACTTTCTGTTCCCATGGTGACCATTCTCTCCTGATTTAATGATTACTGTAGTCCACTGAGGAGCTTAAAGCATCTTGAAGAAAGCAATGAATATCAAAGCTGATATGCATTATGACACTGTTATCTCTGTTGTCAACTACAGACAGTATGTCCTCAATAATACTGAAAGACATATCAAACCTTTGTAAACTTTATAATAAACAGCTTCTCACCTTTGCAGTACTGCAACTGTAATACATATTCTACCTCAATCTTTACACATAACAAATACATTTCTCCCTATACTTATTCTACAGAAGTGACAATGGATTTCTTATTTCCTGACTTCAAATTTTGCTATTAGTTGGTCAAGTTATTTTATGACCACTTCATACATTATTTGGAGAATATACACTACTTTTGCTTTCCTTGTGACTTTATGTTTGTTTTATTTCAAACATAAGATCTTAATTTCCTCTGGCCTATTACTTTTAGTATCCAAATGTGCCAATTTAAGTCATTCGATTATAAACCTGAAATAGTATTACAACCTAATAAGAACAATTACAAAAAATAACCTTGATTATACCATACCTGAAGACCAAGCATTAAACTCTGTGCACCTAGCATAACTGCTTTCATGCCTGAAGCACAGACTTTATTTACAGTTGTACAAGGTGTTGAAACAGGTAGACCTAACATAAATATTCAGAATTTCAATCTTAAAGAAATGGAGGAGATTACACTTGAATAATTAACAAGAATTATATAACATTTTAATAGAAAATAATAAAAATGATAAATGGGATATTAAGGGGTAGGTCAGAAATTTCACACCAGAAACATAAAGAGTATGAAGTCTAAAACTACATATAACCAAGAAACATAAAACAGGAAATTTTCTTCTTCAGAAAAATTCATTTTTCTGAAGATTATAAATGGATTCAGAAAATATACATGTAAAATCTATTTTTAAGATGAAAATTATAAAAGAAAAATTACATAATGGATATTAAATTGTTAGTTGCTATACCAACTCCAAACATAAGCAACATCAGGTGCCAGCAAAGTTATGTCATAAGTGACAAATACATAAATGTATTTAATTTTGAATTATGAATATGTTTAATTTACATGGTCTTCCGATTATACTGATCACCTAAGTAATCAAAACCACAGAAGCCAGGCCTGGTTGGTTGATTGTGTGTGTGTGTGTGTGTGTGTGTGTGAGATTATGGCAAAGCCTAGAGGGCTATCTGCCTAAGAAGAGGGATGCCTTCGTGGAGGACTTTTTAAGGGGAACTGGCTTGTATACACATTATGCATGGGGAAAACCATGAAAACACCCATGCAGCCAGCCCGTTCGCGGGATTCGAACCTCGGACCGAACTACCAGTGTTCAGTGACTTTACTGTTTGGCCGCTAGTGGGCCGGTTGGTTGATTGAATTAAGACAAATCAAGCAATGGGATATTTGCTAAATGGAGATTGTTTAATAAAGGAACTTTTATGAGAAACTAAGTCATGATTCTCATTATACATGAAAAGAAAAAATAGATGGTTTTCAGTATATGTAATAGGCCAATGTGGCAGCAGAGATTGCTGGTTGGGAGTCTGAAGATAAAAATGATTTAATTCTCAACAGTAACATAAAAAATCAGTTTTTATTTTTTTTAAATGTGACATCAATAGACAAAGCAAAGATTATGAAATATATCATTCGATATTTAAGGAAGAATTCCCATTCTTGAATCTAAAAGATGGGCAGGAGTATTCACATCAAATACTAACAACACTTCACACAGCATTTTATATTTTGTGCTGAACCCCATGCTACCTCTTGTAATGCGAGTTCCTGCAATGTGAATTATATATCAAATATTATACTGTGATTATGCAATGTTCTTTTCCACATATTTAATATTTGTATATACATATTTAATACTTGCATATAATGCCCTTTTCAAAAGTGAATTCAGAATTTGTGCAAAATATATTCCGATAATCTAAAAGAATTAATTGAATGGGGAGGACTTCAGAATTTAATTCATTCTGGAAGACTATTCATCATATGAAATGCTCATAAACCAAAACTATTTTCCACAGGAATTCATTCAAATTGGATTAATCTATTCTTGGATGACAGATGATTACTTATTTAAACTTTACAAATAATACTTTGTACACAAACTCAGAACAAAAAATAAAATAAAATAAATAAAAGATTTAAAAAAAAATATCTTGTACCCGTATGAAGGAGAGTGGACAGCATAAATGAAAAAGGATGTGGAAGCGAAAGGGACCTAGGGGGCATTTGGATAAGAGTTCTCTTCCATAAAAAACCCTCAGGTAATTATCTTCTGAGACATCTTTTATTTTTTCTTTGTTTCTTACTGTCATTTGAGCTCTGCTTTACACTCCCTTCCCTCACAATTTGTCGAATGTAATTTGCCGTTGTTTGTATATTAAAATGTTTAAAAAATATACAATATGGCATTGTAACTGGCACTGCTTATGCTCACTTTTTAGCTTGCTACAGCTACATCAGGGTAATATTGTTAGATGAAACATTGCACCTTACCCCATTTTGAACAAATATCAAAAATCAAAGAACTGGATTATCCTCTCTGCCTTCTCTTTTTCTGAAGATATTTCCTCAACCATTCCCCTTTGGTGCTGCTTTTTAAGTTTTTTCAGTTACATTTATTTGGTACTTTCTGATTTTGGGGGGCGGGGTACACATGCCACCCAGTCATGAATTCGTTGCTGATTCACTTTTCACCAAGCTAATGCACAAAAGGCAAGAGTCATTTTCAAAATTGCACTGCACTAAGAATTTCATACAAGAACAATCAATCAATAAAACTTAAAAAGCAAAGAAATATCAGTAATACAACATTTACCTTTTTCAAGAAATTCTTCTTTCCTGTACTCTTATTCTCCCCGTGTACACAGAGATCTGCTTTTGAGCCCAAACTGACTTTAGATAGAAGAAAAATTTGGCTTTCTATTTTATGAAAGGCAGAATTGAGTTTGTCTTTGCTTAAAGATATTCAATTCAGACTTAATTCATTATTTTCATAATAGATGATATTACTGGTCCTACTTTTTCATGGATATCAGTTAAGAAAAGGCATGAGTGTGTTTAGCTGCTCAACTAAACAAAGACAAGTTTTTGATTTCGGTTGTTTTTCGATGAATTTTATACCAAAAAGTTTTCTTTTTTAATAATGTCTGATTCAGATATAAATGAGAAGTATAGTTTAGGTTCTTCGGGATTAGATAGGGTCAATACGAGCTTGTGTGCAGTACCATGTTTTGGCATATATTATACTGTAAAAGATTTGTGAAATTGAATATTCATAATTATATTGTTGTATTAACATCGGCTTATATTTAGCTTTTATTTTTATTTAATTTGCTGTAATACTAGGCACTGCATTTAATTTTTTTTTACTAAATAACAATTTTGTAACTTTTGTATTGATATACAGAACAAAATAATTTTTTTTTTCTTTTCTTTTTTTGGTGCGTTTTTCTGAAATATATGCCATAGTTAATGGGTTAATTTCAAACTTTGCAATTTTTTTATGTCGTATCCTATTTGCAATGAGAAACTGGTTAGTAAATAAATTACGATAATTCAAGGTGTACTTTTTCCATTTAAATGCCATTCAGTAATATTTCTTTTTGACTTACTAGTATCTTTATTTATTTTATTATATTTGGCATGACAAAGTAATTCTCATGCACATATTATAAGTTTTCAAAGTCTAAAAACACATTATGAATATTCCCATGAAATTTAGAATCACAATGAGGTAATTGAAAAAAAAATTAAACTACATATATTTTTCATTTTTAACTAATGCAAATAATATTACAAGTTAGATATGTTCCAAAACTGAAATCTTACAGAATTCATATCTTTTCATATTTTCTAGAACACAAATTCTGTAAGATTCTGTGAATAAGATCTCTATTTTGAAACAATTTATAATGATGAATATTTTTCACAATAATCTGCATAGGAAAACTCAATCTCTTAACATTAGAAACCTTTGTCTAAAATATATTTTTATTTTTAATTATGTATAAATGCAAACATTTAATTTTTCAATTTCTGTATGGTTCTTGAATATTATTTCCAATTTTAATATAAAATATCTCAGTTGATTTTTATTGCATGGGAGTCAAAGTTTATATTTTATAATGGGTACAAAATTTTTCTAAATTATATTAATCTTAATATTACCACTGCCAGTGGCGTAAATAAGGGTATGCAAGGAATGCTGTCGCATAGGAGCTCGAAGGCTTAGGGGGCCCTCAAATGTCCTGCTGAACTATATTTACATGTTTAAATTTAAAAGAGGAATTCTATTACATATATATAGAAGCTATAATTCATTTTCCCCTGATGAGTTCGAGTTTCAATAGAAGATTAATTATTATTTTTATATTTTTTTATCTTGTATTTTTTCCCTTTGGCTTTTCATTTTTATTTTTAGAAATAGTACTACTATGAATTCTTATTTTAATTTTGATATGTTTGGATTTTGTGTTATACCCCTTTTACACGATTGCTAATATTAATATAGTTGAGGAATAGCTTTGCTTTGACTCCAATTTTACTTTTAACTTTAGAATCTTTAAGTATATGTAGATAATAGAATTCATTTTCTTTTAAGTTTTTAAGGGTCCCCTACCTATATGGTGCAGTGACGCAATTCTCTATATGACGCAGATAATAGGCCCTTGGAAGCACATGAAACAGCTAAATTCAGTGTTTCCAAAAGTTAATATTCCATCATTCGACTATGAAATAGTAACTTCATGACCTACCCCAGTTTAGGGATAGCAGTCAGCAGAAGATCGGAAAAGTTTCTTTGTACTCCTTAGTCTCTAACCTGAAAATTATTAAAGGCGACCCCAATAAAGGAAAGGTTTCTCCTTTTGTAATACCAAATCAGAAAGGGGTGGAAGTGGAAATTAATTGTAACTATTTATTATAAAGTACTTATTTTATATATTAATTTGTTTCTGTATAATTCGCATTATGAACGAAGAATCAATAGACATATTTTCTAAGTATAAATCAGAGAAGTTATAAGGTATTTCCCCCACTTTCCTAGAGTGCCTTCGTGGTGTAGTGGTTCTGCACGCTGGGCCGGTATCCAGAGGTCCGTGGTTCGATTCCTGGCGAAGGTGGTTGCTAATTCTCCATTTTGCCTGCTTCCAAAAAATCCTAAAGTCTCTACAGTAGCGCTTGAACTAAAAGGGTGTTGGATAAGGTTTCTCCACACCCAAGATTTAGCAATTGGGTCCTTTGAAAACCCCAGTCGCCCTTTAAAAAGGGAGTATATAAGGTATTTCTCCCACTTTCCTAGCATTCCTTCGTGGTGTAGTGGTTCTGCATGCTGGACCGGTATCCAGAGGTCCGTGGTTCAATTCCCAGCAAAGGCAGTTGCTAATTTTTCATTTTGCCTGCTTTCAAAAAATCCTAATGTCTCTATAAAGTAACTAGGCAGGATTTTGGTACTTAATTTGGAATGAACTTTGCAAGTTAAGAGGAATCATTGTATATTATTTGCAGTTCGCAATTTTGATAATATGTCATTCGGTAGCGCTTAATTTTGTTCACATATCACACACTCTTACTATCATTTCCATTAAACCGAAGTCCAAAAATCAGTTCTAATATTCAAATTGAAATTGAATAAATTTATATATGTGAATGATTCTTACAATATAATATATAACATGTATTCATTGGTTCGTTATAAACGGCATATCACTTTTCAAATAATTGCCACCAAATAATTTCACCCTGTATTATTTTTAAAGAAATTAAATAAGGAAAAATCTGCATGTTTGAATGCATAGTTCTCACAATGTAAAAAATAACGGTATTTGCAACCTGTGCAGTCGCACCAGGAGGCAGGGTTAAGGGACAGAAAAATGTTGGATTTAGAAGTATGATTGACATTAAAAAATGGCAAAGTTAAAGGCGGATCGATTTTTTTCTCTGTTTTTTATTCTAATAAGCTGAAGGGGGGGGGGGAATAATTCGTAAGTATCAATTGCTAACTTCAGAATATATGCTTTTCTTTCTTAAGGACACAAAATCATTGATGTAAGTTGAGCAGTTGTGCTATGAAAGGACTTTTCCCCACCCACATATTGAAATGCCGTTCTAGTGCAGGAAATGCAAAGAATTTATGACGCCACATTTGGAAAGGAGAGATTTCCTGTTTGGCTTAAGGACCTTTGAATGAATTAAAGGGACGAATTTTAAGGGGGAAGTTTTATGACAGGCTAAGAACACAAAGTTTCATTCAGATGCTCAAACATTAAGCGGCCAAACATTACAATTAATTTCTGGGGTAAATTGCTTTTTTTCATTAGATTTATTGAAATTTATTACTTTTTCTTCACTCATGGGAGAAGGAAATGGAATGGATGAATATTTTTACTTGAAATAATGAGTAAATCAATATTTATCCAATTTTTCATATCAAAATTTTCAAAATATTCTTACATTGCAGATAAAATGCAGGCTAGGAATTCTTTAAAATCCCTAATCGAGAAGGAAATCTGAAGGCAAAGAACTCGTAAACTATATCTTACTTACTAAGCATATTTTAATTCTTGAGGATTTACTTGATTTTCTTTAGAAAAGAGAAAAGCTGTGGTGTTTCTTAACCTGTAAATCTACCAAAAATTCCACTTATCTGTAAAAGATAATTCTGAAGACATTAAATTTGTTTTGAAAGTATTACATTAATTTCCCTTCGTTTGAAAAAATACAATAAATTGCAATTCATTTCAACAACGTGAAAACTTTAAGCATATAATTCAGTAATGCACAATAATTTGTATGTTATTTAAATGGAATTGAATTGAATTATTATATAATAATAACGCACTTGAGGACTATTTGCCTAAAGGGAAGAATGCCTTCGTGAAGTACTTTCTAATCGTTATTTGAAATGAAATTTTACAATTTACTTTACTTTTGCGTTTAATTTACTTTCCACAGCATTCAATACGTGAAATCATCAATAATAATATAATAATTATAAAAATGGCATTACACAACTAAAAGTAGATACTACTTCATAAATTTTGATAAATTAATTACTGAAAATACTAAACATATCAATGGCAGCATTGCCCTAATAGTTTTAAGTTGCATTTTAACATTTGAAAAAACACGGATTACATTGCTATTTTCACTACAGAAACGAATGGGATATTTCAGAAAATAAGTCTGCTCCACTACTGCAATATTTCAATAATTTTCGCGAATTAAAAAAATTAATTAATACATTTTAATAGTAAATGATGCAATTTTCACTCATAAAATCCCTTTGTACATTATTATCTTTCATTTTGGCACCACTGCATAACTTTTCTATAATTTCTGACACATAAATAGCTTTCCAAGATGCAAATAAAACAGATAACAGTAATCCTAAATATTAATGCTCCTAAAATATATCCACTTTTCCTAACTGATTTTTGCTTTTTGATCCACCTGGGGTACAACAAACCTATTTTCATTAAATGAAGTTTTGCGCATTTCTCTACGAAGTATGCAAAACTTGTTTCATATAACTTTATTTTTACTAATTATGAAGAAATGTTATGTTAAATGTTATGTTTATGTACACATAAATACTTGTTTCTTAAACAAGTATTTATGTGTACTACTTTAGAATCCATGCGAAAGAGTGAGTACTCATCTTCAAATATACGTTAGTGTCAATAAGCTTAACTACACATTATTAAACATTTCTGTGAACTTGAATCTTGGAAGCGAATTGTCATATTCTGCTACAGCAGGTATTTAAATTTAGATAAATCCTCATATCATAAGTATTTTGTGTTTAATTTTAAAATTTCCATTTCGTATTACACAGTCATTTTCAAAGCTCTTTGGATACAGATCAATAAAATTTGTTTCTACCTGTTTATTATTTCATCCTAAACTTGTGGAAGAATTTCCTAAAATTATTTGAATATCCATAATTTTTAGTGTTAAATATTTAATAATTATACATTAACTGAAATATATTTATAGTACAGAGGAAATGTAGAAAGATATTGCAGGTCATGCATTATGTATCATTGGAATATGACAATAATAATAGTACAATTTGACTGAAAAAAGAAAACAGATGTTTCAGCATTTTAAAAGGAAGTCAACATCTTTACAGCAAAATCTTAGATGAAAGTTTTCCTGTGACACAACTTGGGAAGACACTGGAAATTTATAATTGAGGCGAGGTCCCTTTCTTTGCTAAACAGTTGCGTTGACGTGTGAAACGCTACCCCTGAAGTATACTTATAATTGGCTGATGACTCAGAACAGTAAACTGAACTTAAACTTGCTCTTATTCTAATGCCATTTCTCTAGTCTATGGTGAGAATGAACAGAAATTTTTCTTTAAAATTAAATTCTAACGTGATCTCAAATATAAGTCTTCATTATAAAGGTAAGTTATTGATTTGCAATACTACATAAGCTAAATTCTTATGATTTAAAACTTGCTAAAAATTCAATTCACCCAAACTTTTAATCATTTATCTGAAAATCCAAACTTATCACCATTAACAATGCAAATGTGTACTAATATTAATAATGTATTGTTATATTAACATGAAATATTTTGATGATAAACACGGAATATAGATATAATATATGTTTCCATACATTAAGAAGCATAATAACAGGCCAAAAGTTAAAAACAAAATTTTTTAAACACGTCCTGCGCTATAGCTGTAGTATCGATCAATCAATCAATCAACTCGACAATCGAAAATCAATCGACTTGAATGGAACTCATCAACATCTAAGAAGCGTTTCTATTAATATGCAAGATATGTGAAACAAGTCTGAAGACATTATGAAAGAAGCTGAGTTTATTGAAAATAAATGGGGCATAGAAACTAAATTTGAAAAAATAAAGACAAAAAAAAAAAAAAAAAAAAAAAAAAAATTGATGAGTTATGTGAGGATAACAGGCTTGAAAATTTTGAAATGTCTTTTAAAGTAACAGTTTTTTGTTCTGATCTCAACATTTTAAATACTCAGTTAAAGTACAGAATAACAGAAATATCAAAAATCACAATGATGTTTTCCCTTTTGGAATGTCATCATTAACAAATACGGAAATTATTAATAATGTTTCAAAAATACAGAAAACATATAAAGAAGACTTTGCTAATGCGCATGAAGTACAACTTATATTATTTATAAATACTTTCAGAACCGAAATATAAAATTTGAAATCCGTTAAGGATTCTAAATTAGCAATTACCACTGCTAAATTAGCAATGGTAAAATACTATGACATGACAAGCAGTTATTCGGGAGTGTACAATTCACTTATATTGTATTTATATATAATACCTGTAACCACAGCCATGAGTGAGAGATCATTTTCAATAATAAATATTTAAGAAACACTATGATACAAGATCGACTGTTAAACCTATCACTATTGAGCGCTGAAGCTGAGATGGCTGAGAAAATGGATGTCCAGGTATTGATGAATAATTTTTCAGAAATGAAGGTTAGGACACGCAAATTTTAATAAAGAAGGATTTTTGTCTTTATGATGAATTTTGGCCACCAGTGTTATAATTACACTTATTAGGAATAAAGGAAGAGAAGAACAGCAGGCTGAAGGAAAATTAAAAGGAAATGGAAAAAAACTTTAGTATTCATATTCTTTATAAAAGTCATGTATTCAAGTAGTTTAGTGTGCCAAAAGGATTTTTATGACAGAAAAAACTTTACGTATTTTCTACAAAAATTGTACATTCAAATAGTTTTTGTTATGAAGTTTATGATAAACATGTTTTATATTTAACAAATGTATCATTAACATTATAAAAGTTCTTATTTATTACTTGTATATTATTGCATAAATCATGTTCGTAAGCTGAGTAAAACAGAGTACTATATATTAACGTAATATCTTTTCTGTATGTTTATCAATTATCTTGTCTGTCAGTTTATAATATAACCAATTATTTATAAGTTTGCTAAATTAAGCAAAAAAAAAAAAAAAAAAAAAACTTAGACAGGCACAGATTTTATATAAAAATTTAAAACATTAGTATGTAAAACTTCTTGGATTTTATATAAAAATCTCCACAAATGAATAAGTCTATATTAAAAAAAAAAGGAACATGTCGCCGTATAGCATTAAGCAAAGACTTTCTTCCTTTTCTTAATGCTATACGACGACATGTTCCTTTTTTTTTTTATATAGACTTATTCATTTATTATCAGTATGTATCTCAGTGAAAGGAGAGAAAAATCTGTCTCTTGCACTCACACAAAAAGTCTTAAATAACTAAATTAAAATCATATGATGTCAAAAACCCAGACTAGGGCAAATTTGCATTTCACCAGTTAGTCAAGGGAAAATATTTTCCTTTTTATTCTTTCTTCATGTTACGTACCTTTCAACTAGTTCCCTAAGAACGTGCTTTTCTTTTTTAACAATTAATCCAGATGTGATAAAAATCATCATGAAAACATTGGCTCCTGGAATCCTCGATTTTTTTTAAACTTTTAACTTTTTTTATTATTATTTTATTTTTAAGCACATTAACTTTATTGGCATATGGGCCCAGGAAATGTTTTTGCATCGGGGCCCAAGAGTTCTAGTTACACCACTGACCACTGCTTGCTAAAATATGATTTTTTTTTTTTAATATTTGCACATAAGCCTAACAGAAGATATATATTATTAAATAGATTGCAGATATTTACCGGCACCAATACTTGCTTGTCTTGCTGGAGCTTGTCCAATATTAGCTTGTAAAACACAACCCATAAAAACTTCTTGAACAGCATCTTTTTGTATTCCTAATTTAAAAAATTACATATCTTTTAGGACCATTTGTGGCACTTGGGATATCTGGAACCAGAAACTGCAGTAGGCACCAATAATAATTTGGTAATAAATACCTGCTTCACAGTGTTATAACACAGGACAATTAAATCATTTCCTTCAAAATCCCTACAGCAAAATCAATAAGTTACACGATTATGAATCCAAAGATGATTGAATTCATAATCCAGAGCAGTGGATAATTATTATTCTGTTTGAAGAAATCTTATTTTCTACTTGAAAGATATATTTCAGACCACAGCTAGGTAGCATCCTTCACCAACAGCAAGCAATATCCAGCATCAGTGGCCAGACCACTAACACAGCTACTGTAGAAAATAATACAGAGATTGCCGGCAGAGTTATTTTGGTGCCTACCATAGTTCCAATTACGGATAACCAACAAGTACTTCATTTGCCATTTGATAAAACAATTTTTAAAGTATATACAGGATGTGCGAGGTATTTGAGAACACAGCATTAGCAATCAACACAATTCATAAATGGACTTCTGGTACATAAAGACATAAGGTATAAATCATATGTGATTGAGGAGAGGGCAGTTCATTCACGAAAAGATCCATGAGAATTGTGCAATTCAGTCAAAGCATTTATTGAGCAAACTGAAGCTCCACATGCTCTGGTTTAGATAAGGAAAACTATGATCAAGATCAAAAGCTGAATACGTAAATGAATGGCTCTCATACTTGCCAACCTATGACGCTAAAAAATCAGGAGATTTTTCACAATGTTAAAAAGACATTTTAAATGATAAAAATATAGTTTTTAATAATGAATTAACTTTAAATAGTTATTAATTCTTAAATGCAAGCAATGCAAAAATGCCTTACACATGAAAAACATTTTTATTACTTGCGTCGTTTAAGGAAAAAAAAAAGCCACTTTAATCAGTTTTTGTACAAATGTTATGAACAATGGAAGATTTTGCTTTCATTAAGAAAGAAACTTCATAATTTTGTTCATAGCAATTGAAACGTAGGCCTGCTTTTGCTAATAAAAGTTTTTCTAATGTGTCATCACTAATATTAGATCTAAATTTAATCCTCGTTTTCCAACAACACTGAAAATCCCCTCACACTCTGCATTGCTATGGGAAACTGTCAAGATGGCCAACATAATTCTAGACAGTTCACTATATTTTAAAATTCCATCAGCACCTTTCAATTTTCCAATTAAACTCCACTGGGCTGATTCAATCCTAGCTGATTTTATAAGTTCATCCAAAATCTCTAATTTTAAACTGCAAAATTGCGACTGCATTATATCAGTGGCAACATCAACATCATCATTTTTCATGATTAAATGAAGTAACACAGTAAATCTGTTCAAAAAGTACCTTATATCAGAAAAAGATGAATCTGCAGAAACATCAGCAACTTTAGCATGCAAAATCACTTCCTTGTTGACTGGAAATTTATGTAGTAAGCAATCACATACTCGAGAGAAGTAACTTCTAACATGAAGATAAAACTTATTTTTGTCTTTTTCTGAAAGTTCTTCCACTACTTTTGTAGTTCTGGCTCCTATTACCAAATCTTCATATTTCTTCTGATTTTCTATTTCACCATAAACCACATCATGTATAGAATTACAAGACAAAACACAGATTGGTTTTACAAATTTTGATAAAATGTCTTTAAACAGATCATAAATCATTGATTGCAAAACATGAATTAATGGAATTCTGCTTTGTAGATCTGTGTTAAGAGCATTGAATGATGGCAAAATGAATTGTAAGAAAAAAAAAAAGCAAAAAGCTTTGTTAAGGTCCGAAGAAAGAAACATAAATATTTGTTCATCACAAGAGAAACTTACAGTAATCGAAAAATGTTTCGTGTGTTGAGCAATTTTTTATTTTGAGAGAAATTTGTATCAGCTTTATGCTTATATTTTGCAGTATTATTTTGAGAACTACCAGTTGAATTGCTGAATGGTACAGAAATTACTTTATTTTTCTCAAACCTATTTTTACCAATGGAAGTAGTAACTACAACTCCATTTACTTTAGGTATTTTATAACTTTCAATAGAGTCCTTTATCTTAACTCTCGAAGCATTTACTTCTTCTTTAAAAAATGCAAGAAGTGGGTTCCATTGATCGAGGATTCTAGATAAGCATTTCTTTAAACACAGCCAGCGTGTACACATGTTTCAAAAATTTTCTCATTTCAGTATTATGCAGCTGTTGGAATTGTTTAAATTTTTCCTTCCTTTTAGAACTCCTTTCAAGATAATAATAAATATCAACAATGTGTTCATCCACATTTATTGGTAGAGAAGTTGCCCCTTTTTCAGCTGCTAAATTTAAAAGGTGACAGGTGCACTTCATAATCTGCAAATCTGAATTTTCCTTTCTTAAGAAGCCTGCAACACCAGTCTTCAAGCTTACCATTACTGTGCATTATCGACACCAAGTGCTAAGCAATTATCCAGAGGGACTGCAATTTCTTTTAAAGTTATAATAATTAGCTGTGCTATATTAAAGCGTAAAGTGGGGACAGAAAGAAAACTGCACTCAATTTCTGAAGACTCTGGATTAAAAAAATAAACAACAATTGGATACAGTTTTGAATCGGTATTATTGCTTCCATCCGTAGAGAGGCAGAACGGAGCTGTTTTAAATGCAATCAATAACTGAAGATTTATTTTTCAAACCCATTTCTTTAACAATTGCACCTGTTTTGGTCCTTGCACTTGTGTATTTCTTAGTGATTTCACTATCAGGAAACATTTTTCTAAATAAAGCTGCAGCGTGATAAGATGCATTCAGTGGCAGGTTGTGCTCCATTAAAAAGGCAGAGAACAGACATTCTGCATTAATAACTTTTTGGTCCTTTGTTTGCGAAGAAAAATTTAATTTTTCGTTTTTTTCAAAACAACTCATGTTGTCCTTGTGTTTTTGTGTACACACATGTTTGAGAACATCCGCCCTTCCACCATGCGAAATCGAAAAATCGCAATGACAGACAATACACATCGCAAATTTATTACATTTCCTTGAGGAATAATGGAAGGAAAGTCAACTGTGTATGATTTTTGAAATGTACACGAGTATTTCACCCTTTCTCGCAGACATAACAAAAGATGATAATTTCTATAACTATTTCCCAAATGCACATGTGCTTACACAACTCGAACAAGATGAACGAAATAAATAAAGAACATCCAAATAACAGCCTAAAGCTTGCTTTGTGCACATTGCTAATATACGCCAGATGACACACAATGGAGCTCGATGCCCATTAGAGAACTGAAGAATGACATTTTTGGATATGTATGCTCTCACTCATAAAATAGAAATTCCCATGTGATTCGCAAGGTTTTGTTTTAGATATAATCTAAATTCAATTGCTTTCAGACGTCCAAAAACTTTTTTTTTTTTTTTTTGTTCATATCAGGAAGTATTAAGCTAAGTTCCATAAAAATCATGAGAAATTTTAAGAATAAGGAAAAGTTGGAAGAAATATATTGTAAATCGGGAGAGTTAGCAACTCAGGGCTCTGCATAACATCAGCTGAGGTCCTCACAGTTATGTACAGTAACTTCTTATCATTTGTGATAGTCTTGGGGGGCATGAACCACAAGGGAGATGTCATGCCACCTCACTTCTTCACACAGGGGCTTCAAAAGTCAATATGGCTGCCTACATCAACATACTGGAATGGCTATCAATCCCTGGATAAAGGGGATGAACCAGAGAAGATTACACATGTTCCATCAGGACTCCACTTCTTTTGACTCAGCATATGCGACAAAAAAGTGGCTGTTCAAGAATTTTCACAATCATCTGACCTCCTAGTTCTCCAGATCTGATCCTCTGGATTACTACAGTTGGAATGTTGTTGACAGGGAAACTAATAAGCAGTCTCCAGTTGTTGACAGCTACCATTGTGGATATCACACCAACATGAATAAAGATCACCCAATCCTGGCATGCAAGCATTTTCCAAATTTGCATCGAAACCATCACTAAAGCTTTAAGCCAATTTCATTTAATAAGATTTTACTACACAAATGTAAAAAGAAGTGTATCAAATTCTGTGGCAATACTATTCATTTTTCTCCTAAGAGTATTTGTTTACTTTAAATATTTTGTTACTGAATTGTTTACTGTTGTTTACTGAAATATTTTGTTCTTAAATTCTTCATGCACCCTGTATATAGTTTTAGCACATTATACTTAAATACTCCTAATTTACAAAAGGATAAAAAAAAAATTTTTTTTCAGGTTTTTAGACCGAGATAATGTTTACAAGCTACTTATATTATTAGATGGGGGCAATGTTGACAATCTGAGATGTAAAGTTTACAAGCTTTCTTCAAACGAAATTCTGAAGCAAGTTTGGTTACTTTTGAATTAGTCAGCAAGTTTTTTAAATCAGCAGAGGAAATCAATGTTATACAATTTATTAAAGATAGTAGTTTTAAAATGTTTACATAGTTATTTAAAACATTCTGAAATCTTACTTGAACCTCCCCCCCCCCCCAAAAAAAAAGAGAGAGAGAAGAGGAAAAGAAATTCATATATATATATATATATATATATATATATAAAGAGAAGAAAGAGAAAATACAAATTCATTTCCGGCTAACTCTACCATAATGATCATTAGAGAGTAAATTTATGCAATTATCACAGTTTTAATTATTATAGGTAAAAATCAAGTTTTATAAGCTAGAAGTATTTATACACAGTTTTTTTTTTAGACCATTATAAGCAGAATGTAGATGACAGTGAAAAACATTTCATTGAAGTAATTAGATGGATATGATAAATCGGTACTATTCCGTTTTGAGTACCATAAAAAATTGCAGCGAAAATATATGGGCAAAAGCGCCAAATCTAGCAAATGCACCTATTTAACAGGGCGTCAAATCTAGCATATGCACTGATATCTGATTGCATAAGTTTATAAAATTCTATATTTCTTAAGACGCCATTGAAATACTAGTTTAATTTTTAAATCCTTTTTTAAAATCCTATGGATTTAACAATTTGGGAATTGCCCATGACGAAAAGTCGGCAATAGAATTTTGGGTAAAGTGCAGAATCACCCACTGCTTGACGCCTTTTTAAGAATTGCACATACTCCGTATCCATGTGCACATCGACCTATTTTCACTTAAAAAAAAAATCCCAGAATTGCACAAAAATGGCACTGCGCACACCCTTGGCTTTATCTATGTACAGATCGACCTATTTTCACTTAAAAAGTAAAAGAAAATTAACAAAAATCCAATTGCTTTCACCCTTGTAAAAAGCGGAAACAAATACGTGGGCGATTCTACACTTTACTGAGAATTTTTTCAAAGAAAAGGCATCATTCATTATAGAAAATTACACTTGAACAACCAACGAGATGAAATTATGCTTTAGCGATAAGTTAGTAGCGAAATAGCGATGCAGGCATCCATTCAGTTATGTTTAGCAATTTTTATATAAATTATAATATTGATCTGAAATAGTTATTTACTCGTATGCTTTCATTCAGTCATGTTTAGCTTTTTTATATAAATTATAATAATAAAAAAGTATTATATGAAATTAATCTTTCATCTAAATTAAAACATCAATCTTTTAGGTAGTTATTTACTATTATACTTCCTTTCTTGCGTTAGGGTTGCCGCAATTATTTTTGGCAGCACTGGCATCAACAATAGTTTGGCGATTTTTTACGGCCCTCAGAACCAAATAGCACCAATAAATCCAATATATTTTCACAATCTTAGACAAAAAAACTTAGACCTTAAAAAACATATGTAGTATATATAATTTAAATCTAGGCTATTTAGTAATCCAAATTTTTTATGAAAATGCTATGTATTTTTCCTTGTATTTTAAGTTCTAAATAATTTAGTTCCAGTAAGAACATCTTTTATGTACAATATAATAATTCAAAAAAGAAACATACATACATGAATTCATAGACAGAAGAAATTTAATTCAAGCAATAGTTGAAAAGTATTACACATTGAATCAAGCATTGTTTCAACTTTAATACTAGGCCAAAGAATTTAATCAACAGCATAAACTGTTCGCAGCTAGATTAGTGTTGCCCAAAAAATTATAGTCATAAATATATTCCATATTTCTTTTCCTTTATACATTACTCTCTTTCTAGAATGAACTGTACATATACACTATTGTTAAAAACAAAGAAACAAGGACAGTAAAAGTTTTTTTTTTACATATATTTTGAAAATTTAGACTTGGATTGTCTGATATGCTAGCAAAGAAAATGTCCAAAGCAGTTAAAATATTCTAATAATGTCACAGCTTTTCTACTCATATTCTAAATTAAAAATCTAATAAGAAAATCTTAACATATAAAAATTTTGGTGTTTGTATTTTTGAATAACTTTTGCGAGAAATTGGTTTTATTCAAATTCTTATATCTAGGTCTTATTTTAGACATTTCAAGTACACATGATAAATAAAGTCTGTCATTTAATGAATGTTTAAATCATTATGCAAAATTCACTACATTTCATTTACTACTTATCACTGCATTATAAGTGATATAGTATGGTGTTTAAAGCAATCTAATATCATTATAAAATACCTGCATTTTCAATAGCTCCATTGATAGCTATGCTGCCGAGCTGAACAGCTGATAATGATGAAAGTGAACCGCGAAAGGATCCAATAGGAGTCCGTGCACTGGAAATAATCACAACATCCTGCTCAAAAGCAAAGTAAAAAAGAATAAATGAATAATAAATAAATAAATGTCATAATAAATAAGTTAAACATTTTAATCAGCCACAGGAGAAAAAGTTATGTTAGCAGACAGTGACATAAATTGGAATATGCAAAGTGGACACATAGGTCCAAAGCCTTAGGGGGCCTTGCACATCCTCATGATCTGATGTCTAAAATTTAATTTAGAAGACAAATAGAAACTAACTTGGGACACATATACACTGTTGCAGATGAAAATAGAGAAAAATATCAAATGAAACCAAATCAGAATACAAAATGAAAAAAGCTACATATTTTATCCGAGATGAGCATTTTCTAGTCATTAATGATGACGATCATTAGTGATATGTATGAATTACAAACTAGCTTTAAGTTCTTTCATAATGGCTGAGTTCCAAATTTCTTGAGGCAAGAGTACGAGAAAGCCCTTCACATTACTGTTACACATCAGATTTTTTTATTAACATTTAGCAAGTAGCTTAAGATAATTACTGTCTCTGCACACTGTTGACTACATATCCATTCTTGCTTTCAAAGCTTGGTTAGGTAATAATTTACTTACTTACAAAGTTCTCATGGAAGTGTTTTAACATTGAATAAAATTTAAAAAAAAAAAAAAAAAAAAAAAATTAAAACCCATTTCCTTCTTTCCATTCTATTTAAATTCCTATTTCTCGTTTCACAGTTTTCTACATTAAGAAATTTCTTCTTCAATTGCCAGCTGAGCTGACTAATTTTTAACTTTTCTGGCACGCATTAATTTCAATACTTGATTCTTTTTGGATAAAATTTTAATAAAAGTTCTTTGCCTAATACGAAATGTATTTTTCCTACTTATAATGAAGTCTTATTCAATATGATAAGACAAATAAGAATTGATATAAGTATATTTTTAACAATGTTTCATTCTAACCAATTGACAATGGTCAGAACATTGCTTCAAGTTCTACAGAAAAGGTAATGAGCATTTTCTGTTACAAACACATTTAATATAGTCTCATCAGCTGTAAGCTTTTTTTTTTTAATCAGTTACCATAATGAAAGGACTGCTCCAGTCAGTAGTCACCTAATAGTACTAATATTTTCAACAAGCCCATCTTAGAATCAGAATATACAGATATTCATCTTGGAAATCGGTGAAAAATTAAAGGCAAAGGACGGCAATAAATTATTTTACATAAATACTGCACACTTTCCTAAAAAATGAAAAGACACCCAAAATATATTTTTCTTAAAAATCAAGCAATACTCTAATAGTAACAGAAGTTTTCCCTACTTGGCATAGCCTAGGAGAATTTTATCTTTTGTAGAGGCATCATAAATCTCGAAAATCTATCTATCTAGAAGAAGCTTTACATAAATAATGAAGTGTTTTAAGAAGCTTCCCAGGAATATTATATCTTAGGTTTTTTTTATATGTATTTGGAGATAATTTTATGCATATAAATGTTTAATCACAGTTTTAACATGATGGCTATGAGCATGATTCTATTTGTAATACTTAAAAGTCATTGTTACAATTTTCATTTCAGAGTTAATTTCTTGAAAATAAATATGTTTAAAAGAATTACATTACAAATACATATTAATACAAATACAAAAGTAATGTATATATTACATTACAAATACATATTAAATACAAATTAAATTTGTGGTAAAAAATGCTTTGAAATAAACTATACAAATTGAAACCAATTCTATGATTTATTTACAAAAATTCAAAATTTCTTTTCCCGCAATTAAACACATGGCTTAGTAATTAGCTTCATTTGCATGCCAAATGTTAAACCATAATAGTACAGAACATATACACCTTAATTCATTACAAA
The DNA here is from genome assembly GCF_044657685.1 of Stegodyphus dumicola. Lineage (NCBI taxonomy): Eukaryota > Metazoa > Arthropoda > Arachnida > Araneae > Eresidae > Stegodyphus > Stegodyphus dumicola. Next base: position 219,882,464 of record NC_140769.1, on the reverse strand, counting down.
TTCATTATTTTAAAAATGTTAAAATTTTAGTTAGAATAAATTTCATGAAATTTAGAGGATTTCATATAAAATCTGACTATGTTAAATTTTCAGTTGATATCAAAGTTTGGTAATTTTTAAATTAATGAAAAATTGTAATAGCAAATATTTTAAGGCGGAAATAAAAATTTCATAGAAAAAAAACTCTTTTTAAAAAAATTAAATAAATTATAACCATAAAATTTCTCTTAAAATTAGTTAGAGACTTAAAAGACAATTACATAAAATTACTGAAAGAACCAAGATTCATTCCAAAAAATAGTCTTTTTAAGAATCTTAGCAAAACTTTTAATGCATCCATAGCCTTTTACAAAAACACATTAAAGGGGATTAGTTTATGTATTTCACAATATAACCCAAATCCTTACCTATATGCAACTTTATTATATGATTGGTTAAATGAAATGACAAAGTATAAAAAAAGGTTTTGTGGCAATAATATATAATTAACATGATTAACAGCATTGATTTTCCAAGTGGGGGAGCATGCATCACAAAGAAAGCACAACAACATCTAAATAGGGATGCTGGCCCAGCAAGCAGTATTTGACCATTTGTGCCCACCGCACCACTGCATCCCCCTGCCATACAGCACTTGCATCTTAGTTTTGAGCCAAAAATTGTGTAAGTTAAGAATGAAAGCTTTGTCAAATCAGGAGTGGCTGCATCAGATCACATAGAGAAAACTATACTCCAAGTTTACTTTACAGGGGCTATCCATCCAGCCTTAATATGTTTTTGTGCATGCAAGCCGGCAAATAGCTATCGAACCAGATCCACCCTTAAAACCAGGTCACATTTGTTAAGAGTTTAAAGTTTTGTGATACTCAAAATCGCATTTGCCCCTCGCTCCCTATTTTAACTTTGCTAATATTTCTTTATGCTTGATCAGACAGCCTGGCTCAGTAAAAGTAGGCGGCCAGTGCAACTCTGATTAAAAATCTAGTTATAACCACGTGCAGTGCTGATAAGCACCACGTGTTCCTGTGATTCCTATTTTCTTCTTTCTATGTATTTCTTTCTCCTGATGAGGAGGGACCTTTAGCTGCCCTCGAAATCGATTGAGTGTTTCATTATACCTACGCTAAATATAAGGTTGTTTTTTACGATTTTGATTGTCACATTAGCGTGTTTCTCTTCTAGTCTAGTTTTGTGATACTGTTCTGTTCGAGCTCTGGATAGACAAGTTACATGTATTTTTAATGTCAACTGGTTTAGTAATTTTTTATCCTTGTCATGAGTTTGGCAAAAAAACGCAAATAGAATGATAATATTAAATATGGTTTTGTTACTATGCAAAAAAAATGCTGTTGATCAGCCGCAATGTGTTATTGTTATGAAGCATTAAGCAATGATGCAATGAGACCTTCTAATCTGGTGTGACATGTGTTGACAAACATAGTGTGTTAAACGACAAACTGAAGGAGTTTTCTGCTGCAAATTGTGCATAATTGAAACATCTGAAATTGGATAATACTGGATCCTTTGCTCAGTTATCTGAAAAAGTGCTGAAAGATTCATACCAGTTATTCCTACTCATTGCAAAGGTCAAGTAAAGTTATATTTATTATTGGAGAAACATTTGTCAAAACTTGCCTGTTGAAAGCAGCTGATATTGTTCTTGGACTAGAAAATAAACAAAAGCTTTCACATTTTTCACTTTCTGATAGCACTCTGAAACATCATATTGATGATATTTCCGAAGACATTAAAAATTAGTTAGTGGAGACAATGAAATAATTTAATTTTTTCACAATATAGTTGGACACAAGTACAGATGTTGCAAAATGTTGTCAACTGTTAGTTTTCATTTTGTTCACACAAAATGAAACAATTAAAGATGAGATGCAGTGAACAACTGCTTCAAAAGCAATTCATACAGCTTCACAGCAATCTCTGAATATCTATAATAATTCAGAGATTGATTCAGAGATTGATTTACAGATAATTAATTGTTAGTATCTCAAATCCTAGTCTGAATATTGACAAACTCAAAAAAATTTCCCAACACAGGAATTTTCAAGCAATTTGAGGCAAGAATAGCGAGATGTGATGTTGGTGTAGGAGCAGCATCCTACATGATAGAGAATCCATTCCCTGAAATTATTGGGAAAGGATGTGTTCAACCTCTATTCCCATTCTGTTAACTAATTTTTCACAGGTGTTTTACTTTGCAAGCAGTAGGGAAAAAGAAAAGAAAAGAAAAGAAAAAAAAAAAAAAAAAACTGAAAAAGTTTTTTTACAAGTAAGCAATTCTAAATGTAAATCATTCAGGGTTCAAAAGTGTTTTCTAAATCAGTATGTGCACAAGTCATTAAGGAATACTTCTAACTTCTCATATTACAAATATGGATCTTTTCTTATTTAATTCAAAGTAAATTGAAAATCTTATTAATTGGAAATGTGCTATATAGAAATGATGTAAAAAGTTACATCTAGTTACTTCTACAATCTAGGCCCTTCTACTGACACTACAGATGCTTTTTTCATAAACTTATTTACTTCCTTAAGAGAAAACTGTATGATTGGATGTATACATCTTGGATCAATAGATTAGGAAATAAGACTGCAGAAACTTTTCCAAACACCCTTCATCCCAGAGTAAAGAAATTAAAATAAATTTTTCACTTTTCCAAACCTTGTAATGAAACTCTCCAGTGATTGAAAACTGATGATTTATTCTGCTTTCAATATTATTAATTTCCAAAGGAAAAATTAATGGGAAAATTTTCATTTTTTAAGTGGCTTTATTTATGTTACATAAAAAAAGAACAGCATTAATATAGTCAAATGTTTCTGTGTCCCATAAGCAGCTACGAATTTTCAACAATTTCACTATTCGGGCATTGGTTGCCACACTACCTGAAGTTTGTAAACTAAGTGAATCAAACAAGAAAAGCATAAAATGTTTAATATACTGTACACTTAATTTTACACAAAGTTTAATAAACCAGGATTTTATAATGATGATCCAGCCATCAATTTTATTAGCCATGTTAGTAAGATATAATATTACTACTTTAAAAAAATTATAGAAGATGGGAAGAACTGAATGAAAAAAACTTCAGCATATGTACTTTAACATCAAACACATATTCAAACAATTTTGTTTCTGAATTAAATATACATCTTAAGTTTAGCCAACATATTATCTACATTACAAAAAAACTCATATTTAATTCTTTTGTAAATTTTTGAGTAATTCCTATTTATCAGCTTAGTAAATCATTATACATTATCAGCATAATTTATTTTTGTATGTTTACCTGTTCCCTTGTTGTCTGTCTGCCTACAACTTAAATATTTATTTATTCATGTAACGACATTAAAGGTGATAATGATTGATTTGTACAGATTTTATTCAAAAATCAATATATAGTTTTATTTGAAACTGCTGCCTGTATAAAGATCTTCCTCCAATTCTGTATTTTTTATGGCATGTTTCTTTCTACAAAGATTTATAAATTTGTCAACAATATATACCACAGTGAAAGAAAAATCTTCCAATAAATATTGATTTCTTAAAAGCAAAGCTTAATTCCAAAGCTCAGGCCAGGACTTAGAATACAAATTTTATCCTTCCCAAATTTGCCAACCTAAAAAGTAAGGTGGGGGGAAGTTACACTTCATAATTTTTGCAATAAACAAATTTTGTTATGTACGTTTCACCTTGCTGGCCTAAACAAGTACTGTTTAGTATTGCTTAATTATTAATCCAGTTCTGGCAAAAGTCAGCATTATTCAAAAATGTCTGTACTTGGAGATCTTTGATTCTCCCCTTTTTCTAATATTATAAATTATGAGGAATGAAGTTTTTTCAGATAAGTTGAAGAGTTATAATTACATCATTGTTAGCAGATATTCTAAATAAAACTCTATTGATTTCAAGGGTTACTTGCGAAGAAGAAAATGCAGTAAATTTTTAAAAAACGGTATCTTCCATAGCATATATTCTCACAACCACCTCACTGGGAAAAAATAAAAGAATGATGAGCTGCAAAACTTTTTAAAAGTATACATGTTATTATATATATATTTTAGATTTTATTTAAGTATTTATTTTGGGATTTAATGAATAAAAATATGTTTTTGTTTCTTTTGTTCTTGTGGAAACTTTATGGCGATCGCTTTAGGAACAGAGTGAAAACAATTGCTCAGTTAAGCAATTTTGCAGTAAAATACTGCATCCCAGCAAAACATATACTACTACAGTTTATTTCCTTATAGGCAAATCTCACATGTGCCTGTTTTGAAATTGAGCTTGGGGAAAAAATATCTCAATTCATTTATAAAACCACTGGAACTTGTAATAAAACAAAGAGAACATACAAAAAATGTTACTGCATATTAAAACTGAAGGATCACAATTCACATGGTTGCCACAGTCTGAAATTTTAACAGCTTCTACTAACACAGTTGCATTTAAGCATAAGTACCTCTTCCATACTTAAACAAATGTCCATGCATTAAGCTTTTATTGTCAATTTTTTTTAAACAATTGGCTCATTCTTAACAAACTGCATATACTTTTTAAAATTTCTCTTATTTCTGGTCTATTGTGTGAAACAATAAATTAACAATATTGTTACGAAATGTACAAGTGTAGTAAGATAGCGCCCATTTGGCGACAAAATTGGCAATACACCATGGATGGATGGAGAACCTTCTGGAATGAGTTCTTACCGATTTAGCCTAGAATGTTCTCGAACACAAGCCAAAAGCTATATAAACCCTGCGGGTCCGCAGTCAGTTAGTGTGTGTCTATCATAGTGTACCTTGTCGAGAGGGCGAGTGTGAGTGCCTCATCTAGAGTGCGAGATAGTTAATATCGAGTTGGTGTCTCATCTAGCAAGTCAATACCTGCGGAGTCAATCGAGTTGACAGCCGGCAAGCGAGTGTAGAGTGGTTGTCGAGTGCATCGAAAGACTCTCATAGTGCATCGCGGTTAGTGCATCATTGAGAGAGCGTGTTGAGCTCCGGGAACGACTGAACCGAAGAGTCAGGAGCTGTGCTCGCGTATCGGCGAGTGCATCGCGAATTGTAGCGTGGAGAGTCTCAAGAGTACGTGGAGTTTTGAGAACGACCAAGCACAGTCGGGAGCTGTACTCTAGTGCCATGAAGCTGTCTCCATTGTAATAGCCTATCAACGTGTTTATAGTAGTTCATCGATGACTGTAAAAACGTGTTTTGGAGCTGTCCTGACAATACTGGCCAATAAAGCGTGTTTCGATACTTCATCGTCAAGTGTCATCATTATTCACTCCAAATCCATACGGGCCCACATGCGGCCGAGCGATAAAGTCGCTGAACACTGGTAGTTCGGTCCGAGGTTCGAATCCCGCGAATGGGCTGGCTGCATGGGTGTTTTCGTGGTTTTCCCCATGTAAGACGTGTATACGAGCCAGTTTCCCTTAGAAAGTCCTCCACGAAGGCCTCACTCCCCTTAGGCAGATAGCCCTAGTGTGCTTTGGCATAATTAAATACACTACCACACCACACCAAATCCATACGAACCCCGTACAAACGTGAAGGAAGAAAATAATGTAACAACTGGTGTCAGAAAAGAAAAACGCAACAATATTTACACCAGAATCATAAAAGCATGTTTTGATGCTAAACATGCACCTAATTTCAAGAAAAATTAAGTAATGGCTTCTACGGAATAATTCTTATTTATTTGTTTGTTGAATAAGAATAAGCGGTACTATTCAGTTTCGGGGGCCATAAAAAATCGCCAAACTATTGTTGATGCCAAAGCTGCCAAAAATAATTGCGGCAAGAAAGGAAGTATAATAGTAAATAACTATCTAAGATTGATGCTTTAATTTAGATGAAAGGTTAATTTCATATAATACTTTTTTATTATTATAATTTATATGAAAAAGGCTAAACATGACTGAATGGAAGCATAAGAGTAAATAACTATTTCAGATCATTATTATAATTTATATAAAAATTGCTAAACATAACTGAATGGATGCCTGCATCGCTATTTCGCTACCGACTTATCGCTAAAGCATAATTTCATCTCATTTGTTGTTCAAACGTAACTTTCTATAATGAATGATGCCTATTCTTTGAAAATATTCTCGGTAAAGTGCAGAATCGCTAACTTATTTGTTTGCCACTTTTTACAAGAGTAAAAACAATTGGATTTTTGTCAATTTTTAAGTGAAAATAGGTCGATGTGTACATGGACACCGAGTATGTGCAATTCTTAAAAACGCGTCAAACAGTGGATGATTCTGCACTTTACTCAAAATTCTACTGCCGACTTTTTGTCATGGGCAATTCCCTAATTGTTAAATCCACAGGATATTAAAAAAGGATTTAAAAATTAAACTAGTATTTCAATTGTGCCTTAAGAAATATAGAATATATAAACTTATGCAATCAGAAATCAGTGCATACGCTAGATTTGGCACGCTGTTAAATGGCCCCGTTTGCTATATTTGGTGCTTTTGCGCATACATTTTCACTGCAATTTTTTACAGTCCTCAAAACGGAATAGTACCGATTAAGCAAACTAGGTATTTGTTCAAGGAAAGGGATACATACATAAAGGATTTTCCAAAAATTGTGGACTTGTGTTGTATGCGATCTATCATTTTTAGTTAGTTACTTATTTTTTAGATGACCATAATAAAACTGGTAGTTGTTTTAATAATTTTTTGGGCAGAATGGCCCACTTATTTGGTGCATTTTGTTTGTCACTTTTTACATGAAAAAGAACTGGATGCTCCTTTGAATTTTTAAGAGAAAATAGATCGATATGTACATGGACAATGTCAAGAAAGTGCACAATGCCGATTTCGTGCAATTCTCAGACTTTTTTTTTTTAAGTGAAAATAGGTCAATGTGTACATGGATACCGAGTTTGTGCAATTCTTAAAAATGCACCAAGCAGTGGGTGATTCTTCATTTTCCCCTGTGCCCATAGTTCCTCATTTGAATTTAAAAACAGTGTTTTAGTTGCACCATCTAAGAAATAAAAGCAGTATATGATATATTGCTTGATTACCAAAAATTGTGTCACATTTACATTACAGAAGGGGTAAATCCTAAAAATATTAATGCAGCCAGTCAATTTAATGGTGAATCAAATTACTAGTATTCGACAATGTTATCCATTTCACCATTAGTTGGCAACTAACTAACTAATTTTATAAACCGCTTCGTTCAATTAAGAACACTACGGTAATTAGTTGGCAAGAATGATTCTTATATATGAGGCTCAGATAGTATGCATGTCTTCCTTTTAACCTCTTCAGGACGGGTGTATCATATATGCATCAGCAGTTAATTATCTTACGAGATGGCATGCCACTTAGCCAATTCACCTTGGAGACGATTTGTTGAAGCAGTACGATCTTGCAAGATGGGATATTTCATATCGCTATGCCTAGCTTTAAATATATTCATTATAATATTTGCTTTTATCAACTGTTTTGATTTTTTCAGTAACGATATCTAAAACCAATATAATCATAAATACAGAATATCAGGAGATTCTGAAAAAATTTTTTAATTCTAAATGCAAAATAAAATATTTGACTCATCTTGATGAAATGCTGTAAAAAAACTTACTTAAATCTCTATCTAAACATGCGTAAAACATAATAAAACATATAATCAAATATTATAGCATACATCATTTAGAAAAGAGACAGTATGTGAAAATCTAGTTGCTATCATTTCATTAAGTACAAAACACATTTTCAGGCTGAACGTTTTAATTATTCCCTCCCTGCAGAATAATCCTAGGAATCTCCTCATTTTAGGCACATCTAGAGTATGTTGATTTTTTATAAAGATGGATTTTCACTTATCTTTTGTTCATAGAAATTATTACTTTTTCTAACTATTGTGTTCATTCTACAGTACAAAGTCTGTAATCCGGAATGATCTATAATCCGGACCTCAAAGCTACAAAGTTTATGCACATGCGTGTATAATATACAACGAATGGTATAAGCTAGGCTAAAATTATCTAAGGCATTTCAGTTAATGTTGAACTTGCGCTGTTACTTAATCTTCTAATTGGATCCGGCTTATTATTTTTTGCAGACTGTTAGAACAATTTTATAAAAATTAAGCTTGAATTTTCGATTATGTGAAAAAGAGTTTTCAATTCTGGAGGATTCAAAGGATCTACAAAGCGAAAGCATGTTTCGATGTCCATTAAATAAAAAGTGGAATTGCTGCAAAAAAATGGATAAAGGCCTATCGTCTCAAAATTATGCGAGAAGTATGGCATTGGAAAATCCACTATATATGACACAACAAAAAGGAACTTTTTGAATTTTTTGTGGAAGCATCTTAAACAACTTACATTGAAAGAAATGTTTAATAAAGCAAACAAATAAATATTAAGCTTTTTTTTTGTAAATTTTAATATCCTTTAGATCATAATTGTTCTTTATTTCATAAATTACGATTTCATATTTTTAATTGTATAATTTCTGCATGCCATCTTACTAGATTTAAATTAATGATCTATAATCTGGAAAAAACCCTAATTCAGAATCACCCGATCCGGAGTCCCAAGTCCGGATTACAGACTTTGTAGTGTATTACTGAAAATCAGTTTCATTTTCATAATTCGATTTAGAGTTATAAAAATGAAATTGATTTTTTGGCTAATCTTTGGAATATGGTGTTGGTGTTGGTGTATTTAATTATGGCAAAGCACACTAGGGCTATCTGCCTAAGTGGAGGGATGCCTTTCGTGGAGGACTTTCTAAGGGAAACTGGCTCGTATACACGTTACACATGGGGAAAACCACGAAAACGCCCATGCAGCCAGCCCGTTCGCGGGATTCGAACCTCGGACGGAACTACCAGTGTTCAGCGACTTTACCACTCGGCCGCTGGTGGGCCTTTGGAATATGGTAACAGGTAGTCTGGCAACATTTTGGTAAGGCGATAAAGGTTACTAGCTAGTAAGTTGGTATATTTAATTATGGCAAAGCACACTAGGGCTATCTGCCTAAAGGGAGGGATGCCTTCGTGGAGGACTTTCTAAGGGAAACTGGCTCATATACACGTTACACCTGGGGAAAACCACGAAAACACCCATGCAGCCAGCCAGTTCGCTACTAGCTAGGACTTTAGCAGTGTACATGGATAGAGTCAAGAGTGTGCACAATGCCATTTTTGTGCAATTCTGGAATGTTTTTTTAAGTGAAAATAGGTCGACGTGTACATGGATACCGTGTATGTGCAATTCTTAAAAACACGCAAGCAGTTTGCGATTCTGCACTTTCTCCCAATTTCGCACCTAATCTTCGTCATGATTAAGCACTTTTGTTCCATAAAAGTTCTAGCATAAGCGTAATTCGGCTAGCAGATTGTTGGAAAAAAATGTTGAGTAAAAAAAAAAAAAAGGCCTTTACTTCGTGAAAGTAAAATGGCGTCAAAACAAAAACTAGCATGTTGCTGTAGCAGGGTTGGTCGCCAAGTTTTCATAATCCAAAGATTAACCAATTTTTTTACTTTTTACAAGTTTACTTCTTCAATTCCTGTAAATTCATAAGGCTTCAATTACTCAACAGATCGAGTTCATGACGGAGTAGCCACTGTTCTGCTGGATTGTGTGGTGAAAGCAAAACAAACTTCCAATCAGTATCTGAGATAATTACAGTATCAAAATCACTATTCTCACTTAAATCTAGTTTCCGGTGTCAAAATAGTCACTCATGGGCTTTACAATTCGAATATTCTCTTCTTCCATTAAAAACTTTTTTTTTTCTTAGACATTGCACTATTAGTTTAACTCTATTACATGGTGCAAAAAACTTGCGTCTGCTACCTAAAGAAGATGCAAATGGAATACGAACCGGATTTCCTAAAATCACAGCTCCACTCCCAATCTTCCCATAAGGAAAAAAAATTGAAGCATTGGAAACTGCAGTGTTTATATCATGTGAAGCCAACTGCAGATCAGCTGGGTTTGTTTACCCAGCTTATCATGTGCTCGTACATAGAGTGACATTTAGCGATTTAAAAAAATTCTAAAAAAATGTATGTTTGAGAATGCATATATACAACACCCACCTGGAAGATCAATCAAGCGGCAAGCATCGGTGCATCACCCAGCTGCTAGCGACATTTGGGACTGATGCTACATATGACATATGCTATATATGACATGATGTCATATATATATATGATGCTATATATATGACACGATGTCATACATGACACACCCATCTGCAGAGTTTTTAGTTCAGCAACATGCTGTCACGAAGGGGTTAACATAAGTGTAAAATGTCAAAAAATAATATAAACAATGTATACATTAAAAAATGTAGATTTATAACTTTGGCATGATGATGACAAATACAAATAATCAACAAGAATCTTCACACATGCCACCTGTTGTGTAGAGATTTGGAACTTATGGTTTAAAATCAAACTTTTAAATTTATTTGCATATTTCCATATTAAAGAACTAGAATATCACAGAATCAAACAGCTAACCTGCAAGTTGTTCGTAAAACTGTGTTATCTAAACAAAAACCAGACAGATAGCAATGTTGGCTTGCATAAAATCTGTTATTCTATTAAAAAATTTTAATTGAGTAACAAAACTTAGTTATTTTTAAATGCAAATACCATAAAAAAATTTTGGACATAATTATAAACCAATTCATTAAAATTACACATATTAAATTAAAACATTATGAATCATATAGATATAATTTATAAATTTGTTTAAATATACTTATCTATGACACTTACATTAAGAGACATCCTGCCTAGAAGTTTATAATCTGTAAAAAAGAAAAAAAAAAAAAAAAAAAAATTAATACATTCAGATTCTGGAAAGCAGTGTATTTAATCTGTTCCTAAGAAAATGAAATTAAGTTAGTAGTTCAGAAAACACACAGATTAATTGTCCCCTCAAAAGCAAAATTTCACAGATTTTATAGAATTCAGTTACCTAAACAACCATGGAAGTAAATACTAAGCAAAGTTTTATTTTAGTTCATGCCACAAGAATGCAGTTTCAGCATTTAAATATCCGTCATAATGTTAAAGGAAAAAAGTCATGATTTCAATTTACAGTCATAGTATGAAATCATTAGTGAGAACCTATTATTTAAAGATGTACGGCTAAGATGACTGCTACAAGGAAGCATCCATAGACAGGAAAATTACCGTAACATATACATCAATTGATATTGCAACACCACGTTGCATTTTGCTTACAGTTTTCGGCATTTAAATAATAAACCTGTTTGAGCGATTACGATTAAGCGATAATCAACCTAGCTGTCTGAAGCTGGATGGCTAGGATATAGGAAGAAAGGAAGGAGTAGCACCTTTCTTTCTCTAACAGAGGAAACATTTAACTTGTAGATGTAGTAGGGTGTGAGTTTGTGATGAAATGTATGGGCGAAAATACGGTTTATCAAAGTTATATGTCCAGTTATAGTCTAGAAGCGCAAAAGACGTAAAATATCGAAGGGTATCTACACTTAAGAGAAAATTATGCTATTTTAAGTAGGGAGACTGTTAGTAAGTAATGCGAAAGAAAAGAATGATTTGAAGAATTATTTGACGGGATGGGATAAGAGTCCTGACTACGCAAAAAAACTGACAATCTCCTTTTTTCACCTTACATCACTCCGGACTAGTATCGAGACAGTTATCAGAAATTCAAAATTCTTGTGAAACGATTTAAAGATGTAAAATGCTTGCTATTTAAAGACTTTCAAGGCCGAAAGTCTATCTTGCGATAGAATTGACTTGTTCAAGTCTGAATTATGGAAGTACTGAAGTTTAGGCACATCCGACTACTACACAAGTTGTAAAGAAAATTTTCTGTACGCTCGACAGTTCTGTACACTGATCAGTTCCCTTTGCAATTCGAAACTAATGCATATTCTTTGACAGAAGAAGTAATCTTCGAAAGCAGAACAAGGAAGGATAATTAATATTTATAATACAGGAATTCATTTTAATTGACGAAACTTTCCCTAGTTTATGGACGTTCAAACTTTCGTAGTTTCTTGCAGAATACTCCAATAAAAATATGTCAATAGTTACACTATGCGACAATCAAAACTGAATCAGAGACAGTTGAGCTCTTTCAAATAAAAATTAATTCGAAGGAAATTTAGCTTCAGAAATTATGTGCACAGATTTTGAGAAAGTTAAGTCTGAGCTCAATATTCAAAATATTCATCAGAATACATCCTCTCAATTTATGCTTTAAATGAAAATTGATACAGTCTGTACTAATTATCATGTTCATGTCCATTAGTAATATGGCGACATCCTCGTGCCACTCTAGCACCTAGTGTATTGGTATGTAATGTTGAATTCCGGATCCATTTGAGTCTGTGACCAGGCCCGCGCCAAGCCTAATCGGCGCCGTCGTGCAAATGTCTAGCGAGCTCCTATATGTAGTGACGATATTAAAGGAACGGTGCTTATAATTAACATTTAAAATGAAGCATTATTAACATAATAATATGACCCTTCCCCCCCAAAAAATTTTTTCTTTTGTCTAAATATGTTAACATATTGTGCTTTGTTAAAAAAACAGACTCAAACATATTCATTGAAGAATTATACTTTCATTTATGTTACAAAAAGCCGCCCAACCGGTACAGTGGTTAGCATTGCTGACTGCCGTGCCGAAGGCATCCGGTTCGAATCCCGGAGAAGACATGGATGTTTTAAATATACAGTATCCGTGCGGCATGAGGACACTCTAACTAGGCGAGGCGAAAGTCCTCTTGAAACGTTGATGGTAGGGGAAGAGGGGTGGGAGACGCTCGGACCCGTCTTCCCAGGGTTGCTCTCCATCGGGCGAAACTTAGCTAAATCTCACTGTCACCTGCAAATTGTTCAAGGTTGTTGCCAACGACAGGCGACTGCTCCTTGCCACGAGGAATTTCATGGGCTTGGGCTGACTATAGGCCAGACAAGTGTGCATTAGTTAACAACGACATGTTGTAAAAAAGTAACACTTCAAGCGAAGCGAAATAATATACTAAACGCATTGCATACCAAATACATTGTTGAACACTATTTATTATCTTAAAATTAAAAACAAATTAATATACATATCTAATAAGTTTGAACTGAACAAATTGTTGTTCGCAGCGTAGTTTACCACAAGGTTCAACCTGTGATTACAACAGGGCACAAAAAATGCTCTAGGACTATATCCAAAATTCGATTCTGTACACCGCTATGTTGATGACAACAATACAGCTTAGAATTTCGACTGGAGATGCTACATTTCCTCCAAAAGTTTTCAAAATCTGTAGTCTATGCATAAGATCTATACTATTTATATAGCTTTGACTTTTATCAATTAATGCTATTGCAGTTTCTGACATAAGCTGAGCTGATCTTGTAAATATATGTAAACGAAAATACGTTATGCCGATGCTTATGTAAGGGTACAGGGGCGCCGTAGAAGCGTTCGACAAATTCCTAAGTCCTTACTTTGTTCTACTGTTGCAATCCTAGTAATTTGGGCAACAATTAAAATTTTATTTTTATTTTTATTTATTTTTTTAATCATTATTTTTCTTCTGTGTGATTGCTTGTTTTTATTGTTATTCTACGTAAAAAAAAAGGTACGTGCAGTTACATATTATGTCAAACCCAGTTAGTTTTTTAATTCAGAAAAGCGGCGATTTGAGCATAATTACTCGAAAAACGTTTTTTTTTTCCTTCTTTTTTTTTTCTTTTTTTTTTTACATGAACCATTTGTTTATTAAACTAAAAATTATTATCTTTCGCGAATAAAGTATAACGTTGCGCGCCTCTAACTTGCACGCAACCAAGAGGTGACTGTGAAAGCTTGTATAAACCACAGAGTCTTATAAAGGGTTTAAGTCCCTTTTTATTCAACGAAATAATTTACAATTGCGTCTTCTTGACGCTTACAAACTGTGCCACCTTGGCAGTCAAATAAAAATAATAACCTGAAAAAGAAAGTAAAGACAAGATTCTAACTACGAGGCTCTCTAAAGTAACTAACTCACCGCGTTTTACAATACCTCTGCTAATTCAGCAGACTTGAAGCTCACTGGAACAATTGCCACTACTTCCCGCCAAGCACATAGGCCGCAACGCGGGGATCTTCAATTCTCGATAACTACCTCCGCGCTCGCTAAGTAAGAATAACTCTCTCACCGAACTCGTTTCCTTCTATTTAAATCATACTACTTCCGCTGATAATTTGAATGCTTGCGCGTTCTACTCAAATTTACATATTCTGGCATTGGCAGTTCCAGGGGAAAGTAAGGCTTGACAGGAAAGATAGTTTAAACTTAAAATAAATGTTAGTTAAAATAAATATAAACCCTACATTTGCCGCTGCCAGAATTTGGAAAACTTGGAAGCAGGTCCTACAAACGACCTGTTGTAAGTTTATCTAATTCTGAACTAACTGGCAAAAGCATCGTTTACACAAAAAAATCTTATGTAACAATTATATATTAAAATTCTGTTACTCGTTACAAAGCTTTCTTCTTACAGCAACTTTTCCTGGACTTCATCAATCAATCTTGGTCTTTCCTTCCAGCATCTGGAAGGAATAAGTATCAGTATCTTTCTACATACATTATAATTTACACTTTCTTGACACAATAAATTTTTGTTTTTAACGTTTCGTTTTTCTTAGTTATTGCTTACTTCACATTCATTCAATTTTTCAAGCATTAATTTAACTTTACCCTGGCTCTCCACCATGTGTGGTGTCAAACGGGAATATTCGTGTTTTAGTCTTACAACACTTCCCCTAACCACCATGATTTGTTAGAATTCAACAACCAAATAGACACACCTTACTCGACATTCTACAACTCAATGAGCTACTTTAATATTCTTAAAAATTCAAATGTAGGTGGAGAACCCTACAAAACACATTCATTCTAACTTCCCCCTCATTCATCTTTAAACATGCAGGCTTTCGCTCTAAAGCATGACTTTACAGTTTAATACTTAAATTTTGACTTCATTGCTTTTAAGCATTCACTTTTAGCATCTACAATTTTATGCTTCTAGACTAAATTCTACTTTTACATAACATGCAAGTATTTACATACATTTACAAAAGTTTAATACATATGCTTTTTACAATTTACCATAAAATGAATAAGAGAAAATAAATTTTTACTTTACTCATTCTTCGCCAAGCTGGCGGCACTGAAACTAAAATTCTTATTAGTACAAGAATACGAAGTTATTTTTATCTTCGGCCAAATTTCGGCTTTAACATAACAGAATTAGTCTTTCGACCAACAGAAAATGCTTGTTTTTAGCTTTTACACTTAAAGAAAATAATACTTTTGCCTTAGCTAAATAAAGTAAAACAAAACTAAGTCTCAACCGAGACATATTGACTTTCGTCAAAACATAGAACTTCGTACTTATGCATAACATTTCGGAACAAAAGAGAAAAATATTTATAGAACGTTTTAACTTATCTTTGAGTTTTCGATGCTTGAAATTCCGTCATCCGTTTTTGGCAAAATTGATCCCAAGTTAGAGGTTTCATGGATGTCAATCTTCTCCTTATTGATCTCCGAGTGTCGTCCCCGTTGCTTTTTCTTTTGCGTCCTCTACATGCTGGCCTCTTGACGGAGTAATCGTCTGGTTGTTGGCCTTTGCGTTTCTGCCTGGGACGGCTGGTCTTGACGTCCTCCGGTCTGGAGTCCTTCTTGAATTTCTTCTGTTCGTCGTATTTTTGTGCCTCCTGTTGGCGTTTCAGTTTCCGGAACGGCGGCCTTGCTGTCACCTGACTCTGTGGCCGTGTGCGCGTTCTCCTTGATGTGTAATTTCTCCTGCCATCTTTTGTAGGTGGTGTTTTCGTCTTTACCACCGTTTCTTTACCCGGTTCATCTGTATTTTTGTTTTTCTTAAACGCCGGAGTTTGAAAATCATTTTTTCTTTTTGATACCGACGTCCGGGTTGTAGAAGTGCTATGTCTCTCTTCAGTTCTCCGTTTCTTGGGTGGTGGAATAGTTGTTGCAGTCTCTGGCCCTTCTATTTCGTTTAGACTTGAGTCCTGCAAGAAACTTTTAAGGATTTCAAAATCATTTGGATTATAGAATTTTTTCACCTGGTCGGGACTTGCTTTACAGATTTCCCCTCTCTCGTTTTTAAGATATAAGACTACTCCTTTGATTTCCTGAATTACATAGGGGCCTTCAAACTTTGGAGCTAGCTTTGCCATAAAATTGTCTGGGGCACTTGATAAAGAAAATTTCCGTTTCAATACTTTATCCCCAACTTTAAAATCTGCTTCATGGCGTTTTCTATCATAATATAACTTTTGTCTATTTCTTGCCGTATCCGAAGTTTTAAGCGCCTGATCAATCAACTTTTGCACGTCTTGTTGTCTAAATTCCTGCTCTCTTTGTTGCACAAAGAATAATTTATCTAAAGGCGTAATTAACTTTCTGCCTAAAAATAATTCTGCTGGAGTTTTTCCCGTAGTATCATGATGTGCCGTTCTGAAAGCATAAGCTAATTCATTTATGTAGCCATCCCAGCGCTTGTGATGTGTGCTAACGTAACTGCGAATTATTTTTACAATGTTTTTATTAACTCTTTCTGCTATGTTAGCCTGTGGTCTATACGGAACCATTTTGATATGGCGTATATCAAGTCCATTGCATATGTTTTCAAATATTTGACTAATGAATTGTTTTCCGTTATCGCTAATGACTTTTATCGGTGCACCGTATTTTAAAATGTATCTGTGTAAGAATGCATCTGCGACTGTTTTGGCTGACGCGCGTTTAAGTGGAACAATTTCTATCCATTTTGAAAAATGATCTACTATTACTAAAAGAAAACGATTTTTATTTAACTCGCTCTGGGGGAAGGGACCAAGGAGATCTATGCCTAAAATTTCATTCGGAAATGTAGCGCGAATGCTATTTATGTACCCGGCCGGGCTGTAATTAATATCATTTATTAACTGACATTGATTGCAGGACCTGACATACGCCATTACTATTTTGTATAATTGCGGGAAATATACCGCCTCGCGTACCCTTTTTATAGTCTTTCTGACCCCGAGGTGGCCCGCTGTTTTTTTTTCGTGCAACTCCTTCAAAATGCTTAATCGAAGCGAGGCTGGGATGACTGGCTTATACTCAAGATTTTCGTTTCTTGTTTTCGTATAGAATAATAAATTATCTATTATTTCATAGTTTTTTGCTCTATTTCTTATCGCATCGATATCTGTGTGCTCAAAGCTTTCGGGTCTTTCAAATAAGCATAGATATTTCCAAATTCAGGATCAGCTTTCAGTTCAGTAATAACCGTATCTCTAGAATCTAAAATTTTTGAAGTCAACACAGCGCATTTAAGTTCATTTCCTTCATCGTCCAGTTTTATACGAGAAAGTGCGTCAGCTACATTGTTTTCCTTACCCGGTTTATATTTTATTGTGATATTATATTCTTGGAGTTTTAAAGCCCATCTTATTAACCTGGGCGTTAGGTTTTTTCCCGAGTAAAGTCTACCAACAGCCGCATGATCCGAAAAGACTGTTACTGGCGATTTGCCGAAATAAACTCGAAATTTGTGTACAGCCATTAATATGGCTAATGTTTCTCTTTCTGTAGCTGTATAATTCTTTTGTGTTTGATTCAATGTTTTACTAAAAAATGCCAGCGGATGGTTATTTTGCATAAGAACCGCACCCACCGCATAGTCTGATGCATCTGCCGCAATTTCCAGGTTTTCGTCCCCCTCAGGGAATTTTAAAACAGGGGCATTAATAAGCGCTTTTTTAATCTTTCAAAAGCTGTGTTAGCTTCAGCTGTCCACGTAAATTTACTCTTTTTTCTTTTGATTACTAAGAGTGGTTCAACAATATTAGCGAAATCTTTTATGAAAGATCGATAGTAAGAACATAGTCCAAGGAAAGACGAAAGTTTCTTGGCGGTGTTGGGCGGTGGGAAATTCTTAATAGCTTTTATTTTTGAATCTTGCGTTTCTATACCCTTTTGCGAAATTTTATAACCGAGATATTTAAGTTCTTTAGTTGCGAACTTGCATTTTGAGGCGTTAATTGTAAGACCGGCCTCTTTTAATAATTTAAAAACTTGTTCGAGGTCATTAATGTGTTGTTCCAACGTATTACTCGTTATAATTATATCATCTAGATAAATTAAAGTAGATTTTCCTAGGACAGGCTTTAGAACAATGTCCATAGCTCTCTGGAATGTTGATGTGGCCCCACACAACCCAAAAGGCATGCGTAAAAATGCATAAGTGCCCGATTTTGTTATAAACGCGGTTTTATGTATATCTTCGGGTCTCATAGCTATTTGATAGTAGCCAGACGTTAAGTCCAAAGTAGACATATATCTCGTCGATTTGATCTGTCTAATGATCTCGTCTATAACCGGCAAAGGGTAAACTGGAAATTTAGTTATGCTATTTAGTTTTCTATATTCGATAGCAAACCTCCAAGCCCTTTTATCCGAAGGAGGAAACTCGTTCTTTTTCCTACATAGTACGACTGGACTCGCGTACTCACTATTTATGGGCGTTATTATTTTATTCTTTAACATCTCCTGAATATGTTCTTCGATGATTAAGTCTTTTTGTTTATCATAGCGATACGGTTTAGTCCTACAAGGTTTTTCGGCATTTAATTGAATCTTGTGAGTCACGATCTGACAGTTTCCCGGTTTTTCTGAAAACAAATGAGAAAAATTACTCACCACTTGCTGTATTGCTTTACTTTCCTGGCCATTCAAATGGCTAAGGTCCAATTCAGGTGTCTCCACCGGTTCCACCACCCTCTGGTCCATCTCCAGCACCACGGAACTATCTTGAAAATTTAATTTGGCCCTCGCGGCCCTTAAAAAGTCCATACCTAAAATAAGAGAGTGTTGGAGGTCTTTCACCACAAAAATTAATACTTTGAGATTTTCCTCTTTTATCTGTAAGTTTAATGATACTTTCCCGATGCAGTGACATGTTTTTCCTTGCGCCGCTATAATTTCCGTATTTCTAGTTTTAAATAGTCGTATCCTATAAAAATTCTTTTTGAAGAACTTTTCACTCATGAAATTTCCTTCTGCCCCTGTATCGATGAGGGCTTCTACTGGTACATCGCCAACCAGGACTTGTATAATTGGTAGCTGTGAGTTTTTTACGATGACTGTATTTAGATGTCTATTTGAGGGTTTTTCTAAAACTTCCGGGGTCTGGACCCTCCCTTTCACAGGCCCGTCTAGTCGTTTAAAGCTTTCCTTTCAATCTGTGTCTTCTGGGTACGCGGATGCTTATTTTCAAATTTTCTTTTTGGGCCTTGACCTTCGAGTTTCGATGCGTTAGCTTGATAGTTCTTTCCCCCATATGAGCTATTTCCATTTCTGATTTCCTCCTTCCTTCTGGTACTTTGAGAATATGTTTCCCCTCTCGCTCTTTCCGCTATTCTGCGATTTTGAAATTTCACCGCCAATTCGAAAAGTTCCTGCAATGTGGTTGGGTTTCTAATTTCAAAGTAGTCTTGGACAGCGGGCAACAATCTTGGTAATATTATTTCAATTATCTCCGCATCGGGTTTTTTCCCATACAGCATACCCGTTAGCTTGATTTTTCGTAAAATAAAGTCCGTCAATTGTGCTGTATCCCGTTGATAGAAACTATATAGCTCGGCTTCCAGCCGTGCGCGATCTTTCACTATGGGGAAGGCCTTTACTAACGATTTTTTGAAATTTTCAAATGTATACGTCGGGCTTCCAAATTCACCTAGAAGAAATTTGCCTATATTTTTCCACCATAGCGCGGCCTGTCCTCTTAGTGCTGATGTGGCGATGGCAACTTTTTGTCTTTCAGGCACAGGGTAGAGCTGAAAGTGGTTTTCTATTCCTTCTAAAAATACGGACACCGAATTTTTTCCGTCGAAATAGACGTTTGGCTTGATTGATGCTCTCAAAGTCTGGACCAGGTATCCAAATCCTTCTAACTGCGTTGTCATTTCTTGGTGTTGTCCAGCGGCTTCCATCCAGTTTTCGGCCATTTCAGTTCGATAAGTGTTCGGGCGCCAATATAACGTCGCGCGCCTCTAACTTGCACGCAACCAAGAGGTGACTGTGAAAGCTTGTATAAACCACAGAGTCTTATAAAGGGTTTAAGTCCCTTTTTATTCAACGAAATAATTTACAATTGCGTCTTCTTGACGCTTACAAACTGTGCCACCTTGGCAGTCAAATAAAAATAATAACCTGAAAAAGAAAGTAAAGACAAGATTCTAACTACGAGGCTCTCTAAAATAACTAACTCACCGCGTTTTACAATACCTCTGCTAATTCAGCAGACTTGAAGCTCACTGGAACAATTGCCACTACTTCCCGCCAAGCACATAGGCCGCAACGCGGGGTTCTTCAATTCTCGATAACTACCTCCGCGCTCGCTAAGTAAGAATAACTCTCTCACCGAACTCGTTTCCTTCTATTTAAATCAAACTACTTCCGCTGATAATTTGAATGCTTGCGCGTTCTACTCAAATTTACATATTCTGGCATTGGCAGTTCCAGGGGAAAGTAAGGCTTGACAGGAAAGATAGTTTAAACTTAAAATAAATGTTAGTTAAAATAAATATAAACCCTACAAAAGGATTGACATATTTACGGAGTACCACTGAATTTCAAATATACCTATTTGAGATTTGGAGTGAAGTAAAAATATACACGGTATTCTGAAATAAAAAATTGGCCATTTTCTGGTTTTTAACTATACGGAAAACCGAAGGAAATTGTTTCATTATTTTCATTACGTCTTTAAATTTGTTTATGTGAGTATCGTTTGCTTCATTTTATTGTTGCAAACAGCGTAAATTCCTTTTGTTTTTCTTCTTTTAGTTTTGAACTTTAAGTGTGGCAACAAGATAATTGATTGAGAGAATTGTGTTTGTGACAGCCATGTAGAATGGCTCGCTTATTTTATATCAATTATTTCGCATCGCTGACAAGTGTAATAAAATAAAAGTGTAGGAATACAGTCCATTTGTTGATTGATTATAGTTTGTGAAACATATTAAGTTTTAAGAACATTTATTGTTGGTCAAAAGTCTAGCCGGAGAGCTAGTGAAGATAGTGACTGTTCTAAGTGTATTCTAACAACGCAAATATGCATATGGTTGGTGAAAATTATCCACTTTGTGAGGTAAGTGGATTTTGAACAAAAATTCGTTTAATTTGTTGTTAAATTTTAAGAACAATGTTGTAATACAACATAGAATTCGATTTCATTTTAATAATAGTGTTAAGTGATTTAAGAACAATTTCTAATTTAAGTGATTTAAGATAAATTTCTTTATGCTTGATCAGACAGCCTGGCTCAGTAAAAGTAGGCGGCCAGTGCAACTCTGATTAAAAATCTAGTTATAACCACGTGCAGTGCTGATAAGCACTACGTGTTTCTGTGACTCCTTCTCCTATTTTCTTCTTTCTATGTATTTCTTTCTCCTGATGAGGAGGGACCTTTAGCTGCCCTCGAAATCGATTGAGTGTTTCATTATATTTACGCTAAATATAAGGTTGTTTTTTACGATTTTGATTGTCACATTAGCGTGTTTCTCTTCTAGTCTACATGTCAACATTGCTTTAAGAAGCATCACAGTATTTTGCATATTGTAAATAATTCAAAGAATAAAACTCAGTTAAACAGTATATCTCCGCCTACGCAATCTGTCATTAAAAGAGATGAATTAACGAGTCCTAAGGACGTTTCAGCCACAGTTTGTGCCTCTCATTATGATTCGAATGCAAAAGGTAATCAAACCAGTCACATTTTATTGTGTACTGCTTTAATAAAAGTTCAAAATTCTAAGCAACAATTTGTGAAGTGTAGATGTTTATGTGACACTGGATCTCAGAGATCATTTATTTCAAGGGATTGTGTGAAGAAATTAGGATTACGAGTGAAAGATAATTCCATTTCTGTATCATGTCTAGGAGAATTTAATACTATAAGTAATGGGGAAGTCGATTTAGTATTCACTTCTCATTTTAAAAGTGATATTCGTGTATCAACATCAGCGTTTGTACTGGACAAGGTGACAGATAACATTCCCTATGTATCTTTGCCATCAATCATCTTCGATAACTTCAGTGATTTACAATTAGCTGATCCATTATTTTACAAGTCACAACCAGTTGACATTTTATTTGGAGTAAATGTATTTCTGCATTTAATGACGGGAGAAATTGTCAAACGTGGTCCTGATCTACCATTTGCTCTAAATTCGAGGTTGGGATGGATAATTTCGGGTACTACAAATTTTGAATCTACAAATTTTGAGCCAGTATATGTAAATAATTTGAATACAAACACAGATGAGTTAGTAAATTCTTTCTGGGAGTTAGAAAAGTTTCCAAATGTACAACCTTTAACAAATGAAGAAAAACTTTGTGAAGAACATTTTAAAAACTCGCATTTTAGAGACACATCAGGTCGTTATTCAGTTGCATTACCATTCAAACATAATAGAGATATTCTAGGTGACTCCCGTAAAGTGGCGTACAGAAGATTTCAATACTTGGAGAAGAGACTGTTATCTATGAAAGAAATTTACAACCAGTATATTCAGTTTATGAAAGAGTACTTTTCACTAGAACACGTAGAATTAGTGCCAGACACAGATTATGAATTAGAGAATAAACACTATTATATCCCACATCACTTCGTGTTGAAGGACTCTAGCTTAACAACAAAATTGAGAGTTGTTTTCGATGCGAGCGCTAAAACAACCACAGGTGTTTCTTTAAATGATACACTAATGATAGGCCCAAAAATACAAGATGACTTAAATTGTATTTTACTAAGATTTAGACTTCATAACATTGCAATAACCGCTGATATTAAAATGATGTACAGACAGATAAAGGTTCATGAAAAAGATAGAGATTTTCAGAGACAATTATGGAGAGATATGCGTATAAACAAATACAAGTTTGTCGTTTGAAAACAGTTACATATGGAACTGCAGCTGCTCCATATCTTGCAACCAAAGTTTTGAGTCAGTTTATCAGGTTCAATGTTCCTTCTTACCTTCTTCGGGAACATGCAAGGACCTGACTCGGAACAGAGAGCTTACTAAAGCTATGTTCAAAACTGTGGAAAGTAAACAGGATACACAAGAAGGGTATACTAAACCCTTTATTTTTCTCTATTTACAATGACTTCCGTACTTCGGAATACACCGACCCGCTACTTGGGGTCAAAACGTAAATGTATAAAAATAAAACTAAACTCTAATTTAACTTTAGAATAATAAACGTGGAAGATTGGCCTTATATTAACAGGAAGCGTATGTAGTACAGAGAACTGTGAACACTACAATTCGTTTAAAATTTATCAAGAGGATTAAAACCTCTGGCCTGGAAGGCAACAAGCAACTGCGTAACTTCTAAGGTAAGCGGCCTGCTTCGACTCACTGCTTCCTCTCTCTCGCTTGGCAAAAAGCCACAACTTAAATACTTGGCGTTCGCCAGACAAACTTTGCATAAAAACCTTAACGCTTATAATTCTGGCCGGAAGTAGAAAATAAGAAGTGATAGTAAAGATTTAAAATAAAATAAACGTTAGTAAAACTTAAGATCCTTACATACTTCACGCCAGAGTTAATTAGTTTGAAACTGAGGTCTAAAACGACCTTGTTGAAAACTTTTAGCTCTAGAATCTAACGCGAGACCAATCTTTTACAAACATTTTTCGCTAGAAACTAGAAATTTAAAAGAAAGAAATTTGTTTTTACAATAGCAGCTCCCAGGACACACAATTTTTTTTCATCTGTACTGCATCTAAACAGGAGCTTTTATTCAAATCTGGTTCCTTCCAGAGATCTGGAAGGAAAACTAGTTTAATGAAATGTTACACAATGAAATGGCAAGTAACATGTAGAATTATATTTCTCTTAACATTCTTATTTCATTCATAACTATTTTAGTTATCTCTCCCCGTGCTCTCTGACATGTGTTGTAAAAGAACACCAAACACGAATGTGTTTCTGTCTACGTGTTCAACACTTCCTCCTACAATCAAAACACTAACGTGTTAAAATTCAACATAACAAGACCTCTTAACACACCCTAATTTCAACTCTAAACCCTGAGGTACTATTCTGAAAGTGGCTAACTCTGAAGTGTAGCGTCAGAGAGCCTAACTACATTCATTCAACCTTTAACACATATTCACATTACTTTTCTCTCTCTCTCTTTTTTTTTTTTTTTTTTTTTTTTCAGTCTCACGAATAAGTTTAAAATTTTTGGCATTACTTTCACTTTTACCATATCACAGTATTTCTTAACATTTAAAATAACAGTTCACATTGTATATAAGAACATATTGACATGCCGTTAATTTTACGCATTTTAAAACATACATTAGTAGTACATTGTTAACTTCTATTCTTTTCCAAGCAAGTGCCAATTCTTCTACATTGAAATACTACATTTCAAAAGTCTTTCAGACCAAAACTTCTTTCTGGCCAGAATCTTTTAAATAAAATTTATACAATAACTTTTACAATATTCAAGTAGTTACACAATCCTATTATACATCAACTTTAGTTTTACTTGCGAGTAATTGAAAAACATAATACCAAAATAGGTAACAACTCATTTCTCGCCTTTTTGGCGATAAAGGTAGACCTCACATGAGGTAAAACTTCTTGAAATCTGCCACTTGCAGTAAGAATGAAAGATTAACTTAAGTTTGCAAAGTAACATAAAATTTTACTTATCTTTGTGATATTCGGACATTCTTTTCTCAGCCCAGTCCTGGAAGTTAGCGAAGATTCTAGTTTGATTTATCCTCCTTCTTGTGCGGGCTCGCACTTCAGTTCCTTCCTCTAGAAGCTTTCTTTTCCCTCCAGTTCGGTCACCCTTGAATACCTTCTTTTTCGCCTCTGCCTGTGGTCTTGGCCGTTTGATGGCAGCTGGTCTTGGCGGAACCGGGACACTTCTCTCTCGTTCCTGCTTGGACCTCGTTGCTGGCCGTTCAAATTTTCCTTGTAACTTTTCCTCCGCAGTTCGGCGGCCCTTCCGCAGTTCGGCGACATTTGCTGCGGAGAGTCCTGTCCGATGAGTAGATCTTCCGTTTGGGAGCCGGGTTACAGTTGCCGTTATTTCTCCTGGCTCTCTTTGCATTCGTCGTACATCTCCCTTCTTCATTCTGGGGGTGGTCGTGCGCTCTCTTTTGTGGTCGGTGGAACGGCTTCTTTTTCTTGTTACCTTCAATTTTCCAACGGGGAAACTTCCTTTTCAATTGCTCCTGCCTCCTAATGGCTTGTCCTTGTGCTTGACGCTGTTCCACCTCTGGAGCTTGTGCCTGCCGTGCCGGATCCTGCAAAAGATCTGTAAATATTTGCATTTTATTACGGTCATAGTATGGTTTTATTTGATCAATGTTTGCGGAGCATGTTTCACCATTCCTGGCTTTTAACACCACTACAGCGGGAGTTATTTTTTCTATGACATATGATCCTTCAAATCGTGGAAAAAATTTGGCGGTTTTATCTTCTGGTGCTGAAGAAAGTGAATGGTTAATTTTTAAAACTTCATCCCCTACTTTATAAGTTACTCCCCGTCGTTTCAAATCATAATAGAGCTTCTGTTTTCTTTGTGCTACTTCCGTATTCCTCTTTGCTTCCTTAATTAGTTTTTCTATATCACCCATTTTAAATTCTGGGGCTCTTTGTTGCACATAAAATAATTTATCTAACGGCGTTATAATCTTTCTGCCTAGAAATAACTCAGCAGGAGTTTTGCCCGTTGTATCATGTTTTGCGGTCCTAAGGGCGAAAGCAAATTCATTGACATAGTTATCCCAGCTTTTATGAAAATTTTTAACATAACTACGGATAATTTTCACTATATTTCTATTGACCCGTTCAGCTATATTTGATTGCGGCCGATACGGGACCATTTTTAAATGACGTATGCCCAGTTTTTTGCACATGTCTTCAAATATATTACTTACAAATTGAGGACCATTACCGATATAACTTTTAGGGTCGCCCCGTATTTTAAAATATATTTATTTAAAATAGAATCAGTAACTAATTTCGCGGAGGCTCGTTTTAAGGGAACAATTTCGGTCCACTTACTAAAATGATCAACCATAACAAGGAGATAGCGACTTTTATTTAACTGACTTTTTGGGAAAGGGCCCAATAAATCGATGCCAATTATTTCATTTGGAAATTCGGATTTAATACTATTTAGAAACCCGGCCGGGCGGAAATTAATATAATTAACTGCTTGACATGTTGGGCAGGACTGGACATACGCCCTTGTTAACTTTTGCAGTTCAGGAAAGTAGATTGCCTCGCGTACGCGTTGGATAGTTTTTCGAATACCAGCATGAGAAGCTAAAGGGCTGTCATGGAGCTCCTGCAGGATATTTAATCTAAGACTAGCTGGGATAACAGGTCGAAATTCGTTGTTGGAATTCGTAGTTTTTGTATAAAATAATAGACCATCTATTAGTTCGTAATGGGCCGCCCTATTTCTTATCGCCACAATATCTTGGTGGCTAAAATTTTCAGGATCATTTAAATACTCATAAATGTTTCCAAACTCAGGATCCTTACCCAGTTCGGTTATTACAGTTTCTCGGGAATTTATTGTACATGCTGTGAGCATTGCCACCTTTACAGTATTACCTTCTTCATCTATTTTTATTCTAGATAGGGCATCTGCTACGATATTTTCCTTTCCGGGGGTATGCTTGATTACCAGATTATATTCTTGCAGCTTCAGTGCCCATCTTATTAACCTTGGGGATAAGTTTTTCCCTGAGTACAATCTAGTTACCGCCGCATGATCAGAGTACACTGTTATCGGCGCCTTTCCAAAATAGACTCGGAACTTTTGCACTGCTAACAGAACTGCAAGTACCTCTCTCTCGGTCGCGGAATAGTTTCTTTGTGTTTGATTTAAAGTTCGGCTAAAAATGCCACGGGCTGCTGATTTTGCGAAAGTACTGCTCCTACCGCATAATCCGAAGCATCCGCTGAAATTTCTAAATTCTCATCCTTTTCAGGAAATTTCAACACAGGGGCTTGCGTTAATGCTTGTTTTAATTTTTTGAAAGCACTATTGGCTTCGGCCGTCCACGAGAATCTTGCCTTTTTCCTTTTTAATTTTAACAATGGCTCAGCGATAGCCGCAAAATCTTTTATAAAGGACCTATAATATGAAAGTCCTAGAAAAGAAGAGAGCTTCTTTGCCGTGTTTGGAGTCGGATACTTTCGTACAGCGATTATTTTTGATTCGTCTGTCTCTATTTCCTTCTGAGATATCTTGTAACCTAAATATTTTAATTCAGGGGCTGCAAATTTGCACTTTTCGACATTAACTTTTAGACCGGCCTCATTTAATAAAGAAAACACCTGTCTTAAGTACTGTACATGTTGGTCGAGATTATCACTAGTAATAATGATATCGTCTAAATAGATAAATGTGGACTTTCCAAGAACAGGTCTTAACACAATGTCCATGCATCGCTGAAATGTTGCCGGGGCGCCTGAAAGGCCAAACGGCATACGCAAAAATGCATAAGTGCCAGACTTGGTTATAAAAGCAGTCTTAGGCACGTCCTCAGGCCTAACCCCTATTTGAAAATTACCAGTCGTTAAGTCTAAAGTCGTCATAAATTTGGTTGATTTTATGTTCCTTAGAATTTCTTCAATGATCGGTAACGGATATACCGGATATTTAGTTATGGAGTTTAATTTACGGTAATCAATAGCGAATCTCCACCTTTTTGGATGCGTCAAAGGATAGTCATTATTTTTTTTACATAAAACCACCGGGCTAGCATAACTACTTGAGATGGGCGTTATGATCTTTTTACGTAGCATATCGGTAATATGCCATTCTATAATTTTTTCCTTATTCTTATCATACCGGTATGGTTTTTGGCGAACTGGCATTGCATCTCCGGTGTCAATACTATGGTTACTAACCTGAGTAAATCCTGGAATATCACTAAATAACGAAGCAAATTCACTTACCACTTGTCGGATTCTTCCTTGCTCGTCATTAGGGAGGTGGTCAAGTTTTAACATCGGCGGTTCAGCCTTTTCTGCAAGAACTGATTTCATTGTCAGCTTAAGGGACGCTTCATTAAAATCCAGTGTTGCTTGTGCGTCTGAAAGAAAATCTATTCCTAAGATTAAATGTGCTTGCAGATTCTTTACTATAAAAAACATCACCTTTACTTGTTCGTCCTTGATACGGATATACAAAGGTACTTTACCTATGCACTTACATTTTCCTCCTTGCGCCGCTAACACTGTCGTATTATCCGAATTATATATGCGGTATTTCCGAAAATACTTCCTAAAAAAATCTTCTCCCACACAGGAACACTGCGCGCCTGTATCCAGGAGTGCGGTGGCTGGGATATTATTCAACAACACTTCAATCTTCGGAAGAGTCAGATTTTTCACCATTACTGTATTTAACTTGTAGGAAGAGGGGTTTTCGTGGCCTTCGGATTTCCGCACCCTCCCGTCAGCAAAAATCCGTTTTAGTTTAAATCCTTTTTTGTTTCCATGCTTTCCTTCTTTTTCCACTGGCCTTGAGACTTTTTTCCTGGTTGCTATTGAACTGTCGACGTTCGCCGGCTGTTTTTGAATGCTCGGGTTTCCTTGCCCACTGATTCGCTTTGCCTCCGTAGCTGTGTGCTTGAGTTTGCTGTAGTCTTGGCGTACCAAATTGGTTTCGCTGTTGATATTGGCGTCTTCTTTCAATGTCCGCCGTTCTTCTACTTTCAAACTGGATTGCTAGCTCAAATAACCTTTCCAGCGTAGTCGGATTTCTTAATTCAATAAAGTCTTGCACTTGGGGCAGTAAACTCTGCAAAATCACTTGAATTATTTCAGGATCCGGACGGTTTCCATACAAGAGTTTGAAGACGTCAATTTTTCTTAAAATAAAGCTTGAGATGTTTCCGATTCTTTGTTGATATATACTGAAAATTTCCGTTTGTAATTTCGTATGATCCCTTACGATAGGGAAGGCTTTTAGTAGGGCAGTCTTGAAATTCTCGTAAGTATAGGTGGGACTTCCTGCTTGACCCAAGATACTTCTGCCTATACATTTGAACCAGTTAAGCGCTTGGCCCCTCAAAGCGCTGGTAGCTAAGGTAACTTTTTGAAACTCGTGCACGGGGTAGAGCATGAAGTGGTCATCCAATTTTTCCAAAAACTGGTTACCGGTGAGTTTCCATTAAATGTTGCTTCTGGTTTCATCGAAGCGCGCATGGTCTGGACGATGGAACCAAATCCTTCCAGGGCGACAGCTGGCATTTCTGGATTCTGAGCCGTTTCTGCAGGCAGCACAGGTTCTTCTTGAAACTCGGCCATGGTTATTCTTCTTCGTTGGGCGCCACTATCAGGTTCAATGTTCCTTCTTACCTTCTTCGGGAACATGCAAGGACCTGACTCGGAACAGAGAGCTTACTAAAGCTATGTTCAAAACTGTGGAAGTAAACAGGATACACAAGAAGGGTATACTAAACCCTTTATTTTTCTCTATTTACAATGACTTCCGTACTTCGGAATACACCGACCCGCTACTTGGGGTCAAAACGTAAAAGTATAAAAATAAAACTAAACTCTAATTTAACTTTAGAATAATAAACGTGGAAGATTGGCCTTATATTAACAGGAAGCGTATGTAGTACAGAGAACTGTGAACACTACAATACGTTTAATATTTATCAAGAGGATTAAAACCTCTGGCCTGGAAGGCAACAAGCAACTGCGTAACTTCTAAGGTAAGCGGCCTGCTTCGACTCACTGCTTCCTCTCTCTCGCTTGGCAAAAAGCCACAACTTAAATACTTGGCGTTCGCCAGACAAACTTTGCATAAATACGTTAACGCTTATAATTCTGGCCGGAAGTAGAAAATAAGAAGTGATAGTAAAGATTTAAAATAAAATAAACGTTAGTAAAACTTAAGATCCTTACATACTTCCCGCCAGAGTTAATTAGTTTGAAACTGAGGTCTAAAACGACCTTGTTGAAAACTTTTCGCTCTAGGCCAATCTTTTACAAACATTTCTCACTAGAAACTAGAAATTACACAAATGGTCGACAAGTGAACCGTCGTTGTTAAAAACTTCTGGCTTAACAAACACAGATAGTGACAATATTCATCGTGTAATAGAAGACAAACCATTGAAAGTTCTGGGATTGGAATGGCATCCGGACAATGATGAATTCAAATGTAATGTCGGTGTAATAGAGTATCAAAGTGTTCCGACTAAAAGAATTATTTTGTCATTCGTAGCAAAACTATTCGATCCATTGGGGTGGATAGCTCCGTTTGTAATCCTCGCTAAAACGATCCTTCAGCAATTGTGGAAATTACACTTATCATGGGATGATCCTGGAACAGAAGAGATCAATCGAAATTGGAGAAATCTATGTAGAGAAGTTAAACTTTTGAATTCTATAAATATACCTAGGAAAATTCTGCTACCTGATTATTTTCGATGTGAACTTCACGGATTTTGTGATGCGTCTGAAAGAGGTTATGAAGCAGTTATTTATATCAAAACTTGCAATAACTCTGACATTAATGTTAAACTTGTAACAGCTAAAACTCGTGTAGCACCATTAAAATCTATTACGATTCCAAGACTGGAATTATGTGCAGCAGTGTTATTGGCACGCTTGATTCAGTCTGTAAAAACTGCATTAGTTATAAATTTTGATTTAGTGCAAGCTTGGAGTGATTCACAAATCGTGTTGTCATGGCTAAGGCCAGATCCTAAAAAATGGCAAGTATTCGTATCCAATAGAGTTTCTGAAATACAATCCATCTTACCACCTGAGAACTGGAGTCATGTTGATGGAAAGGAAAATCCAGCTGATTGTGCTTCACGTGGATTATTTCCTGCAGAACTATTATCTCATCAATTGTGGTGGAATAATCATTCTTGGTTAAAGTGCAGTGAGATTGCCTTGTCTAAAAATATTCTTATAGATGAAGAGGCATTACCAGATGCACGTAAAACAGTCTCATTTGTAGTTTCTGAACCTGTACAGGAACTTGCTATTATATCAAATATATCTTCATTTCCAAAGTTACAACGCATATTTGCTTGGATATTAAGATTCATATCGAATTCTAAAGTAGCATATCTAGAAAGAAATACGTCTTTTTTATCTAGTAATGAAATTCAAGCTGCAACTTTCTGTATTGTCCGAATAATACAGCGATTTCACTTTTTTAAAGAAATTCAATGTTTGGAGTTGGGAAAGGTCTTACTTACAAACAGCAACCTCCTTAGCTTGTGTCCAATTTTAGATGACAACAAAGTGTTACGTGTAGGAGGAAGACCGAAAAATGCGCAACTATCAGAAAATGAAAAACATCCAATCTTATTACCTTCAAAGCACAATCTGACAGAAATCATAATTAGACACTTTTATGTCAAATATCTGCATGCAGCACCGGAACTTCTTCTATCTTTAATTAGACAGCAATTTTGGATCATAGCTGCTAGATCTGCTATCCGAAAAGTAGTAAGATCTTGTATCACGTGTTGCAAAATTAGAGCTAAAACTGCAAGTCAAATAATGGCTGATCTACCGGAATCTAGAGTAACACAATCGCGACCATTTCATCGAACTGGAATAGATTTCTCTGGACCGTTCATGATTAAACATCGTGCAGGACGTGGACAAAAATCATTTAAATATTACGTATGCTTATTTGTGTGTTTTGTAATCAAGGCAGTACATCTTGAAGTGGTAGAAGATTTGTCAACAAAGGCATTTTTAAGTGCATTGAAACGATTTATTGCAAGAAGAGGGAAACCATTTGAGATTTATAGTGACTGCGGTACTAACTTTAAAGGTGCAGACAAAGAAATCAGAAAATGTTTTTTGCAATGTAAGCAAAATCAAGAAATTCACAAATTTTTGTCTTTAGAGGAAATAAAATGGATATTCAACCCGCCATCATCTCCCCATTTTGGTGGACTATGGGAATCGGCAATAAAGTCAATGAAATTACATCTAAAAAGGACTGTTGGTGATACTGTGCTGACCTATCCGGAATTTCAGACCTTGATATCGCAGGTTGAGGCTTGTCTCAACTCTAGGCCATTGTGTCCAACATCGGCTGATCCAAATGATTTAACTGCATTAACACCTGGTCATTTCCTAATAGGAACGTCTTTAACTGCCATACCTGAACCAGACCTAAATTATAGTTCCTTCAATCACATTGGCAGATGGCATGTGAGACAGTTTATTTTTCAGCACTTCTGGAAAAGATGGAGTCGAGAATACCTGTCTCAACTTCAACAAAGACCTAAATGGCAAAAATGTCAAAACAATTTAGAAGTCAATGACTTAGTCCTCATCAAAGAAGACAACCTTCCGCCTCTTAAATGGAGGTTAGGGAGAATAATTGCTGTTCATCCGGGCTCAGATCAAAGAGTCAGAGTTGCTAGTATTAAAACTGTCATGGTGTCATTAAACGACCAGTCGTGAAATTGTGTCCTCTTCCTATTCAGACTAAAGAACTATGAACTGCTTCGCATATAATATTTTGTATTATTTTTCTTATGTTTATCTTTTATTACAGACTAAGAAGTTTCAAAATGCTCCAACTGTTGAAATCCCCTGGGATTTCAACGAGGGCCAGGATGTTTATGTGAGTATCGTTTGCTTCATTTTATTGTTGCAAACAGCGTAAATTCCTTTTGTTTTTCTTCTTTTAGTTTTGAACTTTATGTGTGGCAACAAGATAATTGAGTGAGAGAATTGTGTTTGTGACAGCCATGTAGAATGGCTCGCTTATTTTATATCAATTATTTCGCATCGCTGACAAGTGTAATAAAATAAAAGTGTAGGAATACAGTCCATTTGTTGATTGATTATAGTTTGTGAAACATATTAAGTTTTAAGAACAAAATTTGATTTATTTACTTTAATAAACAAAAGAGAACCACCCCCCTCCTTGAGTTATTTAGTACTGATCTAATAATTCCTATATTTTCCAAGCAATGGTTTAAGATATACTCAGTTTTCAGAAGTAAGGTAAATTCTTTCAAACAGCGACTTTCCGAATATTTTTAAGAAGTGTTTTACGCAATAGTTCTTATAATAGTTATTTTCTGCTTTTATTTTTACTTCCACTTTTTCTGTTTTCATTTTCCCCTAGATGACGGAAGAAAAACTGAAAAAACTATTTCAGTATCAGAATGTAATAAGGGAAAGAAAGTGAGAGAAAGACTCAATAAACCAGAACTTTAAAATTACTCGATTTTTCCAAAATTCACAGAACACCCAAACTGACGCTACTAGCACTAGTTGTCCATCAACGTCTCAGCTATCATTGAAATTACCAAAAGAACCTAATAATCAGAAAAAGTTTAGAAAGCGTTTTCACCCGAGAATTACCTTTAACTTCAATGCAGCCGGTCGAAAAAGACAGAAGCAATATTATTCAAAATCTACAATTTCTACATTAAATAAGCATTTGCCTGTGCCTGATGATTCTGGATTATGCACAAGTCTATAATTCCCATCTCAAGTTCAAGCCTTAATAGAAAATGGTCCTGGATATTACCCAAACTTGGTTTCGAGTTTCAATTTCCCCAAAGACAAAAATGGACGTAATTTTTTTTAGATGTACTCATGTCGAATTTTGCCAAGCAGCGACAGAGTTAATCCGTTTTCTTAGAATGATTACGAAAGAAAAAACCTGTTAATTCGGAATTTCAGATTTTATTAAAAAAGGAGACTAAGCATTGGCGCGATGTTATTGAAAGAATTAGCTCTGCCATTCAGTTTTTAGCCAAACAAATCTTCCGTGGTTCCAGTAACAAATTATTCGAAAGAAATAATAATTTTTTTAAGTGTATGGAAATAATCACAATATTTGACCCTACCATTGTAAGGATCTTAAGTTTTCCTAACGTTTATTTTTATTTTAAATCTTTATTATCACTTCTTATTTTCTACTTCCAGCCAGAATTAAAAGCTTTAACTTATTTATGCAAATTTGTCTGGCGAACGCCAAGTACTTAAGTTGTGGCTTTTTGCCAAGCGAAAGAGAGGAAAAAGTTAGTCGAAGCAGGCCGCTTGCCTTAGCAGTATTACTCGGTTGCTGGTTGCCTTCCAGGCTAGAGGTTTAATCCTCTTGATAATTTTAAACGTATTGTAGTGTTAACAGTTCTCTGTACTACATACGGCTTCCTATTAATATACGGCCAATCTTCCACTTAGGCCCTTGTTTATTATTCCAAAGTTTAGTTAAATATTTTTATATTCTTACGTTCAGACCACACGCACTGAATAATCATGTACCTAATGTGTCTGTATATATGTATATGAATTTATGTTCTGTATATATGATAATGTAACTATGCATCTGCACATTTTATCCTGTAACACGGCACCGTATCGCAAAGAACTAACTAGAGCCCCACTCTAAAATTAATTGCACCAGAGACACTGTACTACACAGTACTAATCTAGGGTCTAACTTTTAATTCACTGTACTAATTATTTATTCCAGCATAACATTGCGCACCTAATATTTCAGTATGTACATGTCTTCTGTAATCTAATGATAATGGTTCAAAGGGTCATAGTGTACTCAACATATGAGTACACACGTTATGTATATATGCTATCGTATCCATGCTTTTG
This sequence comes from Stegodyphus dumicola, assembly GCF_044657685.1. Taxonomy (NCBI): domain Eukaryota; kingdom Metazoa; phylum Arthropoda; class Arachnida; order Araneae; family Eresidae; genus Stegodyphus; species Stegodyphus dumicola. The sequence continues at coordinate 219,847,735 of NC_140769.1, read as the reverse complement.
CATACACGTTGTAACATGGCAATGTATTATCCAGTGTCTAACATTAATTAGCTTTAACGCCACTGTATGAAGTACCAAATTTGTATGTATGTTTATATATTAGTATATTAGCACAATGAACACGTATGATTATCTAGATAAAGGTGGACGTGGCGCTATACCGATTAACCGTATTGGTAGAGGGGTGGTGTCCACGTCCTCCGTCGCATGTCGCATGTCTCTGTATTCCGAAGTACGGAAATTACTGTAAAGAGTAAAAAATAAAGGGTTTCGTATACACTTCCTGTGTATCTTGTCTACTTCCCACATTTATTGAACATAGCTTTAGTAAGCTCCCTGTTCCGAGTCAGTTCTTGAATGTGCCCCAAGCAAGTAAGGAGAAACACTGAACCTGATAGTGGCGCCCGACGAAGAAGAATAACCATGGCCGAGTTTCAAGAAGAACCTGTGCTGCCTGCAGAAGCGGCTCAGAATCCAGAAATGCCAGCTGTCGCCCTGGAAGGATTTGGTTACATCGTCCAGACCATGCGCGCAGCGATGAAACCAGAAGCAACATTTAATGGAAACTCACCGGTAACCAGTTTGGACAACTTCATGATGTATCCCGTGCACGATTTCCAAAAAGTCACCTTAGCTACCAGCGCTTTGAGGGGCCAAGCGCTTAACTGGTTCAAGTGTATAGGCAGAAGTCTCTTGGGTCAAGCAGGAAGTCCCACCTATACTTACGAAAATTTCAAGACTGCCCTAGTAAAAGCCTTCCCTGTCGTAAGGGATCGTGCGAAATTAGAAGCGGGACTTTTCAGCATATACCAGAAACCAATTGAAAATCTCTCAAGCTTTATTTTAAGAAAAAATCACGTCTTCAAACTCTTGTATGGAAACCGTCCGGATCCTGAGATAATTCAAGTGATTTTGCCGAGGTTACTTCCCCAAGTACAAGACTTTATTGAATTAAGGAATCCGACTACACTGGAAAAGTTATTTGAGCTAGCAATCCAGTTTGAAAGTAGAAGAACGGCGGACATTGAAAGAAGACGCCAATATCAACAGCGAAACCAATTTGGTGAGCCAAGACCACAGCAAAGTCAAGCACACGGCTACGGAAGCAAAGCGAATCAGTGGGCAAGGACACCCGAGCATCCAAAAACAGCCGGCGAACGTCGACAGTTCAATAGCAATCCAGGAAAAAAGTCTCAAGGCCAGTGGAAAAAGAAGGAAAGCATGGAAAGAAAAAAGGATTTAAACTAAAACGGATTTCTGCTGATGGGAGGGTGCGGAAATCCGAAGTTCAAGAAAACCCCTCTTCCTTCAAGTTAAATACAGTAATGGTGAAAAAATTGACTCTTCCGAAGATTGAAGTGTTGGTGAATAACATCCCAGCCACCGCACTCGTGGATAGAGGCGCGCAGTGTTCCTGTGTGGCAGAAGATTTTTTTTAGGAAGTATTTTCGGAAATACCGCTTTTATAATTCGGATAATACGACAGTGTTAGCTGCGGAAGGAGAAAGATGCAAGTGCATAGGTAAATTACCGCTATACGTCCGTATCAAGGACGAACAAGTAAAGGTTATGTTTTTTAAAGAATCTGCAAGCACATATTATCTTAGGGATAGATTTTCTTTCAGAGGCAGAAGCAACGCTGGATTTTAATGTAGCGTCCCTTAAGCTGACGATGAAACCAGTTCGAGAAGAAAAATCGGAACCGCCAATGTTAAACCTTGATCACCTGCTTAAGGAAGAGCAACAAAGAATCCGACAAGTGGTAAGTGAATTTGCTTCGTTATTTAGTGATATTCCAGGATTTACTCAAGTTACTAACCATAGTATTGACACCGGAGATTCAATGCCAGTTCGCCACAAAGCATACCGGTATGATAAGAATAAAGAAAAAATTATAGAATGGCACATTGGCGATATGCTATGTAAAAAGATCATAACGCCCATCTCAAGTAGTTATGCTAGCCCGGTGGTTTTATGTAAGAAAAATAATGACTATCCATTAACACATCCAAAAAGGTGGCGTTTCGCGATTGACTATCGTAAATTAAACTCCATAATTAAATATCCGGTATATCCGTTACCTATTATTGAAGAAATTCTAAAGGAACATAACGTCTACGAAATATATGACTACGTTAGACTTAACGACTGGTTATTTTCAAATAGGTGTTAAACCAGAAGATGTGCCTAAGACTGCTTTTATAACCAAGTCTGGCACTTATGCATTCTTGCGTATGCCGTTTGGCTTTTCAGGGGCACCGGCAACATTTCAGCGATGTATGGACATTGTGCTAAGGCCTGTTCTAGGAAAGACCACATTTATCTATTTAGACGATATCATTATTACTAGTGATAATCTGGACCAACATGTACAGGATTTAAGACAGGTGTTTTCATTATTAAATGAAGCCGGTCTAAAAGTTAATGTCGAAAAGTGCAAATTTGCAGCCCCTGAATTAAAATACTTAGGTTACAAAATATCTCAGAAAGGAATCGAGGCGGACGAATAAAAAATAATCGCTGTGCAAAAGTATCCGCCGCCAAATACGGCTAAGAAGCTCTCTTCTTTTCTAGGACTTTGTTCATATTATAGGTCCTTTATAAAAGATTTTGCAGCTATTGCTGAACCATTGTTAAAATTAAAAAGGAAAAAGGCAAGATTCTCGTGGACGGTCGAAGCCAATAGTGCTTTCGAAAAATTAAAACAAGCATTAACGCAAGCCCCTGTGTTGAAATTTCCTGAAAAGGATGAGAATTTAGAAATTTCAGCGGATGCTTCGGATTATGCGGTAGGATGCGGTACTTTCGCAAAATCAGCAGCCGGTGGCATTATTTAGCCGAACTTTAAATCAAACACAAAGAAACTATTCCGCGACCGAGAGAGAGGCACTTGCAGTTCTGTTAGCAGTGCAAAAGTTCCGAGTCTATTTTGGAAAGGCGCCGATAACAGTGTACTCTGATCATGCGGCGGTAACTAGATTGTACTCAGGGAAAAATTTATCCCCAAGGTTAATAAGATGGGCACTCAAGCTGCAAGAATATAATCTGGTAATCAAGCATACCCCCGGAAAGGAAAATATCGTAGCAGATGCCCTATCTAGAATAAAAATAGATGAAGAAGGTAATACTGTAAAGGTGGCAATGCTCACAGCATGTACAATAAATTCCCGAGAAACTGTAATAACCGAACTGGGTAAGGATCCTGAGTTTGGAAACATTTATGAGTATTTAAAGGATCCTGAAAATTTTAGCCACCAAGATATTGTGGCGATAAGAAATAGGGCGGCCCATTACGAACAAATAGATGATCTATTATTTTATACAAAAACTACAAATTCCAACAACGAATTTCGACCTGTTATCCCAGCTAGTCTTAGATTAAATATCCTGCAGGAGTTGCATGACAGCCCTTTAGCTTCTCATGCTGGTATTCGAAAAACGATCCAACGCGTACGCGAGGCAGTCTACTTTCCTGAACTGCAAAAGTTAACAAGGGCGTATGTCCAGTCCTGCCCAACATGTGAAGCAGTTTATTATATTAATTTCCGCCCGGCCGGGTTTCTAAATAGTATTAAATCCGAATTTCCAAATGAAATAATTGGCATCGATTTATTGGGCCCTTTCCCAAAAAGTCAGTTAAATAAAAGTCGCTATCTCCTTGTTATGGTTGATCATTTTAGTAAGTGGACCGAAATTGTTCCCTTAAAACGAGCCTCCGCGAAATTAGTTACTGATTCTATTTTAAATAAATATATTTTAAAATACGGGGCGACCCTAAAAGTTATATCGGATAATGGTCCTCAATTTGTAAGTAATATATTTGAAGACATGTGCAAAAAACTGGGCATACGTCATTTAAAAATGGTCCCGTATCGACCGCAATCAAATATAGCTGAACGGGTCAATAGAAATATAGTGAAAATTATCCGTAGTTATGTTAAAAATTTTCATAAAAGCTGGGATAACTATGTCAATGAATTTGCTTTCGCCCTTAGGACCGCAAAACATGATACAACGGGCAAAACTCCTGCTGAGTTATTTTTAGGCAGAAAGATTATAACGCCGTTAGATAAATTATTTTATGTGCAACAAAGAGCCCCAGAATTTAAAATGGGTGATATAGAAAAATTAATTAAAGAAGCAAAAAAGAATACTGAAGTAGCACAGAGAAAACAAAAACTTTATTACGACTTGAAACGACGGGGAGTAACTTATAAAGTAGGAGATGAAGTATTAAGAATTAAGCATTCACTTTCTTCAGCACCAGAAGATAAAACCGCCAAATTTTTTCCACGATTTGAAGGATCATATGTCATAGAAAAAATAACTCCCGCTGTAGTGGTGTTAAAAGCCAGGAATGGTGAAACATGCTCCGCAAACATTGATCAAATAAAACCATACTATGACCGTAATAAAATGCAAATATTTACAGATCTTTTGAAGGATCCGGCACGGCAGGCACAAGCTCCAGAGGTGGAACAGCGTCAAGCACAAGGACAAGCCATTAGGAGGCAGGAGCAATTGAAAAGGAAGTTTCCCCGTTGGAAAATTGAAGGTAACAAGAAAAAGAAGCCGTTCCACCGACCACAAAAGAGAGCGCACGACCACCCCCAGAATGAAGAAGGGAGATGTACGACGAATGCAAAGAGAGCCAGGAGAAATAACGGCAACTGTAACCCGGCTCCCAAACGGAAGATCTACTCATCGGACAGGACTCTCCGCAGCAAATGTCGCCGAACTGCGGAAGGGCCGCCGAACTGCGGAGGAAAAGTTACAAGGAAAATTTGAACGGCCAGCAACGAGGTCCAAGCAGGAACGAGAGAGAAGTGTCCCGGTTCCGCCAAGACCAGCTGCCATCAAACGGCCAAGACCACAGGCAGAGGCGAAAAAGAAGGTATTCAAGGGTGACCGAACTGGAGGGAAAAGAAAGCTTCTAGAGGAAGGAACTGAAGTGCGAGCCCGCACAAGAAGGAGGATAAATCAAACTAGAATCTTCGCTAACTTCCAGGACTGGGCTGAGAAAAGAATGTCCGAATATCACAAAGATAAGTAAAATTTTATGTTACTTTGCAAACTTAAGTTAATCTTTCATTCTTACTGCAAGTGGCAGATTTCAAGAAGTTTTACCTCATGTGAGGTCTACCTTTATCGCCAAAAAGGCGAGAAATGAGTTGTTACCTATTTTGGTATTATGTTTTTCAATTACTCGCAAGTAAAACTAAAGTTGATGTATAATAGGATTGTGTAACTACTTGAATATTGCAAAAGTTATTCTATAAATTTTATTTAAAAGATTCTGGCCAGAAAGAAGTTTTGGTCTGAAAGACTTTTGAAATGTAGTATTTCAATGTAGAAGAATTGGCACTTGCTTGGAAAAGAATAGAAGTTAACAATGTACTACTAATATATGTTTTAAAATGCGTAAAATTAACGGCATGTTAATATGTTCTTATATACAATGTGAACTGTTATTTTAAATGTTAAGAAATACTGTGATATGGTAAAAGTGAAAGTAATGCCAAAAATTTTAAACTTATTCGTGAGACTGAAAAAAAAAAAAAAAAAAAAAAAAAAAAAAAAAAAAAAAAAAAAGAGAAAAGTAATGTGAATATGTGTTAAAGGTTGAATGAATGTAGTTAGGCTCTCTGACGCTACACTTCAGAGTTAGCCACTTTCAGAATAGTACCTCAGGGTTTAGAGTTGAAATTAGGGTGTGTTAAGAGGTCTTGTTATGTTGAATTTTAACACATTAGTGGTTTGATTGTAGGCGGCAGTGTTGAACACGTATACATAAACACATTCGTGTTTGGTGTTTTCTTTTACAACACATGTCAGAGAGCACGGGGAGAGATAATTAAAATAAAGTCATGAATGAAATAAGAATGTTAAGAGAAATATAAATATTCATGTTACTTGCCATTTAATTGTGTAACATTTCATTAAACTAGTTTTCCTTCCAGATCTCTGGAAGGAACCAGATTTGAACTAAAAGCTCCTGTTTAGATGCAGTACAGATGAAAAATGGTTGTCCATGGAGCTGATAATGTAAAAACAATTTTTTTTTAAATTTCTAGTTTCTAGTGAGAAATGTTTGTAAAAGATTGGCCTCGCGTTAGATTCTAGAGCTAAAAGTTTTCAACAAGGTCGTTTTAGACCTCAGTTTCAAACTAATTAACTCTGGCGGGAAGTATGTAAGGATCTTAAGTTTTACTAACGTTTATTTTATTTTAAATCTTTACCATCACTTCTTATTTTCTACTTCCGGCCAGAATTATAAGCGTTAAGGTTTTTATGCAAAGTTTGTCTGGCGAACGCCAAGTATTTAAGTTGTGGCTTTTTGCCAAGCGAGAGAGAGGAAGCAGTGAGTCGAAGCAGGCCGCTTACCTTAGAAGTTACGCAGTTGCTTGTTGCCTTCCAGGCCAGAGGTTTTAATCCTCTTGATAATTTTAAATGTATTGTAGTGTTAACAGTTCTCTGTACTACATACGGCTTTCTGTTAATATACGGCCAATCTTCCACGTAGGCCCTTGTTTATGAAGTTAGAGTTTAGTTAAATATTTTTATATTCTCCCACAGACCACAAGTAGTTGGTCTCTGTATTCCGAAGTACGGAAATTATTGTAAAGAGTAAAAAATAAAGGGTTTCGTATACCCTTCCTGTGTATCTTGTCTACTTCCCACATTTATTGAACATAGCTTTAGTAAGCTCCCTGTTCCGAGTCAGGGTTTTTGCATGTTCCCAAAGAAAGTAAGGCGGAATACTGAACCTGATACCATGTCTGTATATGTTAATAAAATTCAAACTAAAAAACGTATGCTTCATTACCTTAAAGATAAAATTCAAAATAAAATAATTAGCTTATTAGGTAAGAATACAAAGCAAATAATTTTAAATATGGTCAAACAGGCAAAGCAGTTTTCTATTTTACTTGATTGTACCCTTGATGCCAGCCATCAAAAGCAGATATCAATTTGTATGAGGTATCTTAATTTAGAAAATACAGGAGTATTGAAGAAACGTTTTTAGTATTTTGCTTTACAATAGATACGACCGGTGGAAGACGAACAACGTTCTTATTAAAGACGTTAGAGGAAAATAGTTTAGATATTAAAAATTTACGCGGCCAAGAATACGACAATGGTTCAAGAATACGACAATGGTTCAAAATGGCCAAGAATACGACAATGGTTTAAAATGGCAGGTAAACAGTTTTCAAGTAATTATGCTCAAATCGTTGCTTTTCCGAAAAAAAAAGTTAACCTAGATTTAACATAATATGTAACTGCACTTACCTTTTTTTTTTCCTGGAGAATAACAATAACAAGAAGCAATGACAAAAAAGATAAATGCTGTGCAAATTTCTGCAGTTGCAACAGTAGACATAAAATAAGCATTAAGCAATTTGTGGAATGCGTCCACACTTACATACGCATCGGCATCACGTAGTTTCACGTTCAAATAAGACAGAACACCAGAGACGAACTCCTGCCTCGGTTATAACTTTCGGTCAAATAAGACAGTGTGCTAGGAGGAAGGGGCACTCAGACCTAGCAATCTTGAAGCTGCCTTAACGGAGTTAAACTCCCCAACACCTAGAGGCGCAAGAGGTCGCTAACCTATCGGTCGAGCAGACGAGCTCAGACTAAGCTGAGTCGACAGGAATACTCCCTCAGCAACTCACATTCCACGTCCCTGTTCTTGAGGGATAGTAAAAACATCTGCCATCAACAGGGACCCCAACCCCGGACAGCAGAACGAAGTTACTTAATCAATGTCAGACAGACCGTACTATCAATCCGGCTACGTCATGGTATACAGATGTTGGCTTTAGGCACCCCGAGGGGGAAACCAAGGAAGGATATGAATATGCAGCTTTGAGGCCCCAGTCGCACTGGAAACCTCAAGCAACTTAAAGGCTCGTTGAATTCGCCAACTTCATGAACTGGAGTGTTTCACCCCAGACAACCATGAATATAGCTCCATGACAACCAACGGAATGGACAAGAGGGTCCCTACCGAGCCTGAAACAGCCATCGCCAGCGACGACTCCAGTCCTGTGGAGACTGATTTTAAATACCCGTGATCGAGACTGCCTAGGTACAGATCCTAATCAGTAGATTTCGAGGTTTTATCTGAGTTGAACCCCAGAGGGATGTTCAAATAAGACAAGAATTTTTCTGTTCAGACAGGCAGCAAGACCAACTGCCTGTTATAATGATTGCCCGGCGCCTTTTTGAATCGGCGCCGTCGTGCGCCGCAAGACCTTGCACCTATTGTCGGCGTGGTCCTGTCTGTTACGCATAATAGGTGAGTTATACAGTTAGTGTTCATCAGCAGTCGAACGGTACAAAAGCTGAACATTGATTGATAGCTCGCCTAGGATTCAAATATGGTTGAAGTACGGATTATAGCATATGAGGCTTTTTGGTTTCCCTATGTGGAAAGTAAATACTGGACAGTTTTCTTAAAAACGTCTTCCACAAAGGCATCCCTTACTCAAGCCAGAGAGCCCTCGTTTACTTTGTTTTACTCCAAATAATCCAATCCCAAGCAGTCGGCATTACATTTTCAAGGTGATGGAGTTTAATACGTTGTCTTGTCACCAGGGACTGCCTAGGCCAGTTATCAACAAAAACACACGACCGTATCTGGTGTACAACTATTCCCGGTTGTCATCATGTTTCATTTCTTTCGTAGCCCGTAATTTTCGCGGATATAATGCCTTTTCTTTCCTTTCTTTCCACCGACAGCGAGGTAGTGTGTTCACTGAGACGGATATAATGCTTATCCGATATGTCTGGCGCATGATCGCATAATGACCGGCACACTAAAGCCTGCCGGCCGCTATAGTTACAGGTTGTAGCAAGGCCGGCCACTTCTATATCCAAGTAGGCACATTAGGCATCTCCAAACCCTGCTGACTAGCAAAATACTCCCGGATAAAATTCTGAGATCACGCCCCAGGGTGTGGTCTGAGAGTCTTTCCACCTCTCTCTCACAACCACCAACCTCTCGAAACGATTTTGAGATGATGATTAAGATTTCGGCTTGCCGTTTATTTTAAGTGCTCCTTTGGAGCACGGACATTATATCTATGGTTACAAACATCTATGGTTTCTTCTGGATTTGAACCAGGGCCCTCCTACGGAAGTCAGCGTCAAAAACCTGTATACCATTTGGACGGCTACCGGCCGCTACAGTTGAGGAATTTTATAAAAATACCAAACCTGTAGCGAGGAAAATATCCCTAGCATTTATCCGGAGTTCGTCTATCTTTACACCGAGCCATATATCAGCAATTATTCTGACATGTATCATGTACCCGCATGCAATATGTATCAACAATTATTGCAATTTCTGTTCGTTTCTCAGGGTAACCGTGGTGTGTTTAAAATCATTTCACCACTGTTGTACAAATTATTTACGCAATAAAAATAGCTCTTCATCGAAGTTGTAGATAGCATAAAGCTGAAATGATTGTTAAAATGTATAAAGTTACCTTCTCTAATCCTGCACACTTAATAAATAGCAGTGCAATTTAAACACATTCTGTGTGCATTATCTCTCTTCTTTCTACTTTTTTTGTGTAACATCTAAGAACATTATTAAGCGTTCGACGAAATGGTATCTTTTAAAGATTTGTACCAAAATTTAGAAGTTGAAATTAAATTCACCATTAACTGAAACAATTTCAGAAACAAGGGTACGGTGGACTTTAAAATAGCTAAAAATCAACCAAAATATTGAACTTGTTTTTTTACTCTCGTAATATTATTCCATATGCAAAACTACATAGCATGCAAAAACCGAATTAATATATTCTAATTTTTAAAGAAGTTACAAGCATTTAAAATGTGTAAACAACGTAAGCTTTGCCCTTTAAACTTTGGAGAAAATTTTAAAAAATATATTTCAACAGTTATTTACTAATGTTATAATTTATATATTTGCCCAAAAGAAGTGTTTATTTCTTAAAAAAAGGCTATAAATGTCAGTATTGACAATTATTAATGAATTTAACTTTGGTTACGTAAATGCTATAAGCGTAGAACAGGAGAAAACTAACTCGTTTTCCCTACTCGTTGCAAAATAAAATAGAGTGATTAACGTCTCTTGAACAAAAGCAAAAAGAGAAGGTTACCTGCTTAGGAAAAAATCAGAAATAGTAAAAAAATATTGTAAAGCATTAAAAGATAATGTAAATATAACAAATGAGGGTAAAACATAGAATGCGGGTGAATCTAAAAGTTTCATTGGACATAATGCATACATTTTTTCTACCTATAACTTCGAACCATGTACCAACTTGCGATGTGTTTATTTTTCTCATATTTAATATTATGAGATTAAAATTAGTTAAACGATATGAAAATGTTATCTAATGTTTACACATTCCTATTTAAAGTTAATTTGCTGTTTCTCATAACCATGTAAAGGTAAGTTTGAAGAAAAACTTTAAATTCGGTTTTCTCAAAACAAATTTTTTCGCTGTTCGAATGTCATGAAAATGCTCCATGCGTCTCATTTTTAGTTAATGAATGATATTTGGAAGAAACTATCTTGTTATATGTTACAGTAGATCTGTGCATGCATTTATGGATATGAGTTTTTTTAAGAAGTTTAAACTTGTGATAATGTTTAACAAAAGGTGACATTTTTCCGAAAACTGGGCTTAAGCTTACAAAAGTCCTTTTTAAAAATATTTCATCCATTATATTCAATAACAGGTACATAAAAACTTTTGCAAAGTCTTTATAACTAACTTAAAGGAAAAAATATTGAAAATTAGCTCCCAAGGAGCATTTTAAATCTATAATTAAAATAATTAATTATTTGTTTAAAAAATTTTTAATTTAAAATAAATTGAAATTTTGAACATATATTTTATAAACTGATATTATAATATGTATATGTATAAAATTTCTTTTTGGCAACACAAAAACTTAAAAGACTAATTTTTAAAGTCCTCCGTCCGCTTAACTTAAACAATTCCAGAAACTCCTAAAAGTTAATTTCGTTTTTTTATAGCGTTTACATTTCTAATAGATTTCCTCATCGTCGCAGTTATATACTCATTAATAATATATGATAACGATATACCACTATTATCCGGCTCCTCGTAATGTGCTTTCACTAATTTCTACTGATTTGCAATATCTAAGCTGAAGCTTAATGCTTGCTCAATCGTAGCAATTTCTTTCACAAATTTAACCAACTTCTTGACTAAATCTGATAAAACCATTTGCTGAATTTTAGGAAATAGGTGTGTTTTAGTTGCTGTGTTCACTTGTCTGTAGTATAGTCAGCTCAAGCCTACGAAATCAATTGTGACAAGGAGCTCAAGATTACGCCTGTCGTTGCCAACAGCCTTGAGCATCTTACAGGTGACAGTGTGATTTAGTTCAGTTTCGCCCTTAATTTTGATGGAGAGTAACCGGGGGGGCGGCTCCGAGGATATCCCACCCCTCTTCCCCTGCCACCAACCTCTCGAGAGGACTCACCGCAAATTTACAGTGGACCCCCATGCCGCACAGACGCTATACATTTACAAACATCCATGCCTTCTTCGGATTCGAGTCCGGACCCTTCGGCAATAAAGTCAGTGACGCTAGCCACTGTAACGGTTGGGCGGCGAAAAAGGTCTTTCCATACGTTGTAGAAGTGGGCTTAAACCAGAAAACAGATCCTGACTTCGCCTTGGATCAAGAGTACCCTTTTTGCTTGAGCTCTTAAGTATCTGTTCACTAACGACAGTTCCTTTGCTTTGGTCTCAAACGTTGACTTCAGCATTTCGAACGCAATTCTTACCCTCATAAAATACTAACAACAGAACTTCAACATTACTTATTTACTCATATATACCTCTTATATTCTTTGATGTTAAGTTTTTTAATATTTTCAGTTGCTATACGAAAATTCAACTATAAAGTGATGTTGATTTATAAGGAAAAACTTTCTTTGCGTGTTTCTCATATAATTCTTACGTTTTCATAAAAGCCATTTGTTTATAATTGGAGGAATATTCTGAGGAATATTATCTAAGAGCAACAATTTAAAAGTTATAAAGATATGTCGCAATTTAAAAACTCAATGATTTCGCCTAAATTTACAAGAAAAATAGTTACATACGCTTAATATGCAACACAGAAAAAAAAAAAAAAAAAAAAAAAAAAAAAAAAAAAACGACTTTAAAATTTTAAGTTATTATTTTATCATTAAATTTCCCAACTTACCGTATTTCTTGATATCGTGATTGGTAACGTATGGCTGTGCATAAGTTAAGCTTTACATTTTAAATGCAGCTGAATGCAACGTTCTTTTATTTTTGTTCTTACTGTTATTATTAATCCTTTTACCGTCGTTTCATTTTGAAACAAAATTTATTCAGGAAATTACTTTTGATATTTAGATTGGCTTTCACCTGACATTAATAACTGCTGAAATGAATTCTGCTGAAATACTGCCTTTTCTTTTCAGAACGTTCTCCTTTAAGTCAAGATTAAATTTTAATTTTACGAAATTATTGTTATAGTTTTTAACTGCTTTATTCCTTAAAAACTTAATGTTTTTTTTTTTTTTTTTTTTTTTTTTTTTTTTTACAGTGGCTCGCATTTGGTTTCGGACACTTCTATTTTTTTTAAATTTCTTTTCCATAAATCTTGTACTAAATATTGGAACACAGACTTCAAAATTTTTTCTAATATTTTGTTTTTTTTTCTCAATTTTTAGCCTTGCTTGTTGCAAAATAAATGTCATCAAAATATTCCCTGTAATAAAATATTTAATTAAAAAAGTGTTTATCAGTGTATTGGTTCGAATTAATGATGTCTGGGTATTCGCTTAAGAAGTAGGCATTTTTTAATATTTTACCACAAGTATTATTTTATTTTCGGGCATAAGAGATACAAAACTAGCTTTGAAAATTATATTTACAATTACTTTTGAAATGGCTACCTTTAAGAAACCAAGGTTCACTTCTTCATTCATAGTGCAGCTATTGCATATAGTATTTGGAAAATGCGCATCTGCGGTTATTGTACTATTATTACACTCCGATTTCTTCCCTGTGGCATTCAATCGCCATCTTCCCTTGATACGTAATAGGAAAAAGGAATATCAGACATTACAATCAGTATTACATATAATAATTCGGACAGCCTGAAGTTTTGTTGAGGTACATTCTTTGGGGGGGGGGAGAAAAGGAAAAAAGAAAGAAGGGAAAAAAAAAAAAAAAAACGAACACAAAAAAAGCATCTTTAAAAATTTTGCGAAATTTTATATGCAAATTTCTTCACACTAAGTATGCAAAAAAATGATTAAATGTTCAAGGCTAATGAGTGCTAACTTCAGTCGTGAATTAATAGCGCTTATTTCTATTTCGCAAATAACAATTATAGACGCTATACCTTTTATCGCTGTCAGAGTTACAGTTCTCTTGGACACGCAATCAATATTTCCGTTGCGTTGTCGAAGACTTTATGGACGATTGGCCCACTTTGAACAGTCCCATAGTAGGCATACGTGAAGCGAGTTGGTCACACCGAGCAATAAGCGGCTTGGCAAGAATGGTTGTTGCAAGATCCTCATCGGCGGAATAAAGGCTCTGGAATGCTGAGATGCACGAATGCGATGCAACATCGAATAATTTTGCGACAGACCCGAGTTTTCCGAACGGATTTCCCAGGTTCTTCCAGTTTGATAAGTTGGCATCATTGCCCACTATTTAACGTGCTACAGCCTCTTCCATACCACCAGTGGCATCTTCCACCATCTCACAGTGCTTGGCTGAGGCGGGGATGGATTCACAGCTATTCTTGAGACGTCTGTCTTTAACCCCAGAACATCGACAGAGTCGTCTGGTGTGGTGTCGTAGCTAATCGTCAGGGCTAGGCGTTTGGCACCGCATAATGTTCAGCAATGAATCCCTCTTCATTCTTAGAGCGATTACCATCGATTCTTAATCGATTCTTAAAGTGATGATCCTTATGTGGAGCAATGGTGTGGGCTGCTTTCTTTTACGACAGCAGGTTGACCTTAATCATCCTGTATACAACTTTAAATTGTCAACGATGTGTTAATGATATCCTGTGGTAGTTTGCGATACCCTTCATGGCAAGCCATCTTGAAACCATTTTCCAACAAGGTAATGCTGAACCTCATTCGGCTCGCATATCTCTGGTCTGTTAGTAATCTTCCTGGGCCAGCAAGGTCATCAGACGAACATATATGGGATATGGTAGGCAACCAGATTCAGGCACACCAAACTATCTCACATTTGGAGCAACAATTGAGGAACTCCTGACAGAATGTATCGCAATTAGAGATTAGGAATCCTTATCCTTATCATTCCTCAATCCAACGTTTACAAGCATGCATTGCCTCCAAAGGGTTTCACGAATTATTGACTTGCATATTCAATGCGCAATTGAATTAGTGGGCCACATTGAATTTTTATTCATTTCATTACGTGTGTATGAGATTCTTTAATATTTAATTTCAATAAAAACAGTCATTTTCTTCCTGGTGCTATTTTTCTTTTACAAATGAGTGTATTTTGGTAGATGATGTTTTCTATTGCAATATTTTATTTTAAATTGAAATACATCATACGAATTATCGTCTGCATTTCGAAATTATTACTCGTTTATAAAAGCATTTTAACATTTCCATATCTGAAGTATTACAAACCGCTAAAAATTAACGATAAGTTCTGCTAGAATTTAACTATTTTCAAAATATTCGAAATAGTAAAAAAACTTTGATGCGAAACTTTCAACTATCTTTGATGTTAAAAAACGAAGTTCTAGTCCATCCAAAAGAAAACCAACAAATCGGAGATTTATTCTAAGAAAAATAACAGAAGACCCCAAAAGCAAGACCACCTAAGTTTACAGATAATTTAATTCAATTTATCGCTTCTCTTCTGCGTAGCAGATAATTCAGCGTCCAGATTGGAAACGCATACTCATCGCAGATGCTAATTAAAGCAGGTATACCCCAAGGGCCAGTTCTAAGTCGTTTATTATATAATATGTACGTAAGATAATAAATATGAAACTCAGAATCACTAACTTTAATTTGGCTACGTTTCCTTCCTGGAATGTAAATAGATCACCTGAAAACTAATATGCATTATATAATCCTCCCGCATTGTGACAGTTCTCAATCAGTCGCAAATCCAGAATTTAAACAAAAAAAAAATAAGTCAATAAACATCGTTACTACTAATTGCGCAGCATTTTCTCCCTTGCTTTGCTGGTGCTAAGATGTATCACTTTGCCCTCCACTTCGTCCTTTGAAAAAATGTGATATGCTACGAAATATTGTGATGTGCGTATCGCACCTCTAACAATGCGTAAACGAGAATATGTGCACTCAGAATTATTCACCAAGAATAAAATTATGTGTCTTTTTATGTACGACAACGTCTGCAAGTTTCTCCTACTATGTACTCTTCGTATGTCCACCACATTTGTAATCATCTCGACCATAACTAAAAAATAATTGGTGTCTTCTCACCCACGCATCCTAAAATGTTGCAATCTTCATATCCTTAAATCTTCATCTACAAAATTTATTACACACACAAACACACACACACACACACACACACACACACACACACACACACACATATATATATATATATATACTTTTATGACATCCCGCAACACCCAACAATTCAATTAACATTCATTCTATCACAGGTCCAAAAATATGAAAATATTTACTGTCAACTTCAGTATTATCTTAATTTGCTTGAGGCATGGCTTATAGACTGAAAAATGTAACTAATGTTTATAAATAAAATGCATTTTTTTAAAAGGTCAGTCATTCAGTTTATCATATATTCCCCACATTATTTAAAAAAAAAAAAAAAAAAAAAAACACTGGAAGCAAGAAATCATATAACTTGGTAGACAATAAACCCACTTTTAGATCTCCCTTAGCGAAACTCAGAAAATAAAATTTAATATTTCCATGGCTAACTTGAGATCTTTTTTCGAAAAACATAGCAGTTTTTCTCTTCATAATAAATTAATATTATATAAGGCAATAATTAGTCCAGCCTTACTTTACGCCTCCTTCATTTGTGGAGTGCAGCAAAAACAAATCTCTATAAAATTCAAATTCTGCAAAACAAAGCCCATGGAGAAGCCATTGTTTCTTGGTTTATAAAGAATAGCACATGAAATATCGATTTAAAAATCAAAGTGATCAAAAAGTACATTTCCAAAGCTGCTCATAATTTTGACTACGACATTAAACATTATCAAAAACACTGTAATTTACACTGTAATTTGTAACTGTAATAAACACTGTAATTTCTATTCAAAATTATGAGCCATGACCCCAAGTTAAACACGTGTACCCAACAAATATTCTTCTTTTGTAACAATTAATATCATTTTAAGGCGTCATTTTGCCGTCCTCCACACAAAGAAGAATTAAATTTTTTTTATGACATCACATTTCTTATTATTATACCTAACTGAAGCTACCTGCACGAGAGTAGAGAAGACTATTTCCCAGATCTTCAGAACAATACATGTTCTTATAATCAAAAGTTCATTAAATTCGCATAAAATATAAAATAAAAGGAAAAAAATTAGAAATTTAAAGTTTGGGCTTTGAGGTACGTATGTTTAAAATTTGGCAGTTCAAGGTGCCGCCGTTGCATCTAAACAAGTGGGGTAATAAATAAATAAGTTATGTATTCAGTGACGCCAATATCTACTGCATAAAAGGTTGTTGGGTTCAGTGGTTTGCTGTCAGTGGACTAGAGGAACTGGGAAAGTTTCCCAACATTTTTAGTCCAAAGGAGCTTTATCCCTGAAGGACTATTGTTTTCGTTTTGCGATTTTGCGTTGAATAAATATTAATGTCCGTTTCACTTTTCAAAGTGTAGTTCCATTTACATAATCATAATTACGTAAGAATCATATGACATAGAATAGTCTCGAAATGACGCAGTACAGAGAGAGGTTACTATTTTTAGAAATAAGAAGAGAAATTTACGTTGCTAATTTAATCTTTTATATATTTTTTATTTTGCTTACATGTATATTTCTCGCATTGTGATAAAACAACAGTGCACAGAGCCATCGAATTTTGAATGACGTAATCTTCGTACGCATATGGGCATATGGAAGACCAAATTTGAAATTTGGAATTTGTTTTATTATCGATTTCCTATTTTGTAAAACTTTAACAAAGTTTTGAGTAACAAACTCAACGATTTAAAAGGGAGCAATGGCAGCACTCTACGGGGGGTGGACCTTTTTATCTCCAGCCCGCCAGACTGTGTATCGAAAATTCTAAAGATATGCTCATTCTAAAATTATTTTGCGACATTGCTATTGAACTGAATTTCATGGTTTAAGTGCAAACACGATATTTAATAAATAAAGGTTACACACAAAACGTTAAATAAAACGCTCCTTTGGACTTCATTGAAAACCTGAAACCTTTCAGATTTTTTTTTAACATCAATACTTTCAAGTATGTGTTTACCTAACTAACAAAATCATTATTTTGCCACTTTTGAAATAGTGCGCCATTCGAGTGCAACCAGGTTTCCGCGAGAATGGAAAGAACATGAGTTGTGTAGTCTCAAAGCGAGAATGGAGAAGCTAACTTTCAGCTCTCCCCATAGATATGTTAGATATACTTTCTCGGCGGTAGGTCGTAAGAAATTTAGAGTTTCTCCTCTTGATTCTCATTGAATTAATGAACTTTTAGTGTTATATACGTATTTTAATTAGTCTTCATTAAAGCGTTCTTTTGATACATGAAAGAATGCGTAGTAAAATATATTAATGCAATCATTCCAAGTATGAACTATGGAAAGGGAAACGGCACGAAACGCTAGTGCCAACACAGGAGATCCGTACGGAACATGGCAATATGAATATTTGCCATGTTCCGTATCACAAGAACAATCGGAACATCCGTAGGGAACATGGCAATACAATGTCAAAAATCCTTTGACGACCCAAAATTCCAGGGCAAAAATTCTTTCCTGTTTTATGACAAGCTCTGATCAGCTGTCATTATCTCAACCCTAAGGTCTCGATAGTTTTTTTTTTTTTTTTTTTTTTTTTTGTGTGTGTGGGGGGGGGGATAATGTTTTTTTCCAGAGAAATAAAAAAATAATTATAAAAAGCCGATTTACTTCATAAATTCAAATTTTATACAAACATGAAATACTTCACTCCAAACATCCTTAATCCCAAAGGGGAACATTAGACAATTTCATGTGCTCTGTTTCGTTGGCATTGTATTTTTTATGAGATAAAATTTTTTAAATTAATTATTTTTTAAGACATTCACTAGATAAAAAAGTTATTTATTTATCACCTGGTTTGATTATTTTGATTTCACTTCCTAATCTGATTTTTATAAATTTGGTTAGGTCATTTGCTAGACATAAGATGGTCTTTATAAATATTACCGAATCTTTGCTTTGCCACCAAGGATGAAATTTTCCTGAAATTTACATCACGCCAACAGAAAATACAGATTATTTTTCTACTCACAAATTTAAGGCTATGCAGAAAGCTTTCTGAAGGGCTAGTTTTCTGTTCTGATTAATTTAATTTTTGTACTCATAAACTAAAATTTGTACTCGTAAATTTAATACTTATAGAAGTTAATGTTGAATTCGTTAATACTTTGTCATTCATTTTTAGTGTTTTTATATTGTTATAATTATTATAAAATAATTATTGCTGCAAGCGTACGGGTTTATAGTACATTGAATGCTCTTAAAACCAATGATAGCTTGATAAAATTTATTTTACCAATAGAAACACTTTACGGTCCTGGAGCTTTCTACGAAAATACTTGTACAGCTCTTTGCAGTATCACAGAGTACAATTAGTAGCTATGTCCCCAGATGGTCGCCACATCTGGCGATTTTTGGCGATATTGCGCCAATTTAGAGAGATAGCCATTTACCTTATGTTAAATAGACTTTTCCCTGTAATCCTATTTTTTCGGCAGATTATCGTCTGTTTCAAACATTTCATGTTACATTATACAGAAAAAACTACAATTTCACACATTTTATTAAAGTTATTTATATGTATACAGAATTCGTAACATTAGTCAAAGAATGAATGGGCGAAGGCTCAGATCAATAATATTTATGTTAAGTAATTTATTGGGAAAAATTACTAACGAAAAGCGAAGGGAAAGAAGAACCAACAAATTTAATAATAATAATTTTAATTAAATTTTAATATGGTTAAATGTCATAATAATTGTTATTAAATCTTAATATGATTTCTTAAAAATTAGATTTATTAGTCACTTTTCCTGGTAGACGTGACAATGCTAATCTTTTTTTTTTTTTTTTTTTTGGCGAGTGTGCAAATCATCTCTCAGTTTTTACACTTTTTGTGAGAAATCCATCTTTCTTATCGGATCGGATAAAGCGAACCACCGTTTCTAGCGAATCAAACTTACAGTCACTTATAGCGGAATTCAACGGTATATAAAAAATTATTGTTGATTTTGGCATCACCTCTTGGAACGCGGTGCGAGTGAAAATGTTCGTCCTCATAAATCCGCCTGTTTCATATTACAAACCAAAAACACAGAAAAGGTTTCGAACATAAAACTTGTAAAAGAGGACGAAATCGAAATTTCTATAAATATCGTTTAAGAAAGATCGAAATTCCAAGGAAAGAGTGCGAATTGTTCAAATCAACTAAAATTTTACATGAATATAAAAACAAATGAGCTGCCCGATCGGGATAGTGACTCTGAGTTCGAATCTCGAAGAAAGCATGGATATTTGTATATGTATAGTGTCTGTGCGGTATGGAGACTCTCTAAATATGCGACGAACCGAAAGTCCTCTCGAGAGGTTGCTGGTAGGGGAAGATGGGTGGGAAACTCTCGAACCTTTCCCCCCCGGGGTGCTCTCCATCAGAACTGGGGGCGGAACTGAGCAAAGTCGTACTGTCACCTGTGTGGTGCTCAAGGCTCTTGTCAGCTACAGGAGCAGTCTTGCACCCCTTGTCACAATGAATTTCGGGGGATTGTTCTGATGTTTCTATCAGACAAGTGAGGTAAGTCACAACAACAAAAAGAAATGAAATTTTTTAAAAAGGAAGTGAAACAAATATAAACTCTTCAGTTTTTCTGAAATTCGCACTGAAAAGATCTTCAGAAAACATTCATTCCAAAGCTAAAAATTAAACGGAAATCGTATTTCAGCTGCAGAAGCGGGAATATTTTCTTTCGTCAACTTAATCCTCACTGAAACGATTATTACACGCAAACCAATCAGCAGGAATGATCAAAAGTTATTCTATTCGCAGTTGGGGCTTTTGGATTGTTGACTGAACTGACGTTTAGCACCTAGTTCAGCGGAAGAATAAATAAGTTGAGCCAAGCTGTTTCAACAGCTCTTCCTTTCTCTGAAAATCATTCCCTCTTACCTTGAACGAATGACACGTCAGAAAAACTACTAAGTACTGATCGACAACGGCAGCCATTTTTGGTCACGACAAGCTGCTTTAAGGTAATTTTAAGTACAATGTATAACCAGGTATGCATACTTGAAAATTACAGCATCCATTGCTGTTGTGGTTTATTATGAAAAGAGTTGGTCAAATCATTATTAAAATTTTTTAGTAAAAGTATTAATTTCCTGTTACGGAAGTAGTAATTTATAAATGTATTATAACTTAATTTCGAAATTATTCTTTTGATCTTCCCCGACGCAAACAGAAATGTGTTTAGCTTAGTTTTTTTAAGCTTTTGTTTTAAATCATCATCATTTATAATCAAGAAGGCATCACTGAAGCAGCGGATTTACTCATCCACTTCTTAACCCTAACACCCGCGGGTTTGTGATTGTTTAATTGAATGTTTGCTCTCGTATCCTGTGACGGAAGGGCCACTACCCATAACTAAGACCTGTGGTATCCACGCAGAGTTTTTGTCTGCCCGTAACTGAAGCTGTGCTTGTTACTTATAAATACTCAAACCTGGACGTCTTGACAAAAAACCCTAATATACACGTAATTGTGAACAGTGGGGATGTCTCTGCAGACCTTTCTATATCTGTAATTAGTATTGCAATTGAATAACTGTAATTGATCACTGTATGTGACTGTAAGTATTTTACTCTTATATGTAACTTTAACATTTCCAGTGATTTCGAGAAATAAAAGGTACTAGAAAATTCTCGGCTATCGCAGTAAAATATATAAGACCCGAAAGAGCATTAGTTTTCAGTTTTTACTTCGGAGCAGAGAATTATATTATGTTTCTTTTAGCAAAATACGAGGGCCATCCAGGAAGTAGATTACGTTTCCGTCTGTGTCCGCTAGGGGCGGGGCTAGCGCGGCCATCTTGGGGTCAGAGCGTTGCGCAGCTCAGTCTGCATCTAGCCGTGCTAGTGAGAGTTTCGTGCTGTGCTCCGTTCAGATACTGTGACGGTTTGAAATGTCTGCGTTAATTGAAAATCCCGCGAGCTGCGAGGTGCGCTCAGTAATAAGGTTTCTGACTGCAAAAAACTGTAAACCGATAGAAATCTATCGGCAGCTTCGTGAAGTGTATGGGGACAACATTATCACTGAAGGTGGAGTGCGTCAGTGGGTCATAAGATTTCAAAATGGCCGAACCAATGTTCACGACGAAGATCGAAGTGGGAGACCCAGCATAGTGACCGCCGAACTTCTCGAAAAAGTCGATGCTAAAGTCCGTGAAAATCGAAATTTCACAATAACGGAACTTTCTTTGAGTTTTCCACAAATTTCGCGAAGTTTGTTGCACGAAATCATCAGCGAAAAGCTTGGTTACCACAAGTTTTGTGCAAGATGGAAGGCAAGAAGAGGTAACGAAGTGGTTGAAGGCGCAGGCGGCCGAATTTTTCGACGAAGGAATTTCCAAGCTCGTACATCGCTACGATAAATGCCTTAATTTGTATGGTGACTATGTAGAAAAGTAGTATTTGAGTGTGGCTTTCATCTGTATATAATAAAATTTGTTTCCTATACTTTGTTTATTTTTTTATTCCAAAACGTAATCTACTTTCTGGATAGCCCTCGTAATTTTATCAGGCTATTATCAGCTGTGATTTTATACTAGTATTACGAACCTATACGCACGCAACACTATGTAAATATAGGCTAATTCCTGAAAAATCTTTCAATTTTTTTTTTTTTTTTTTTTTTTTTTTTATAATTTTGACTAATGCTATGGCACTGAAACATTAAGAATGCCATTTTATAATTTTGTAATAAATATCACAATGTGGTACATAATTATTAATAAAATTTAATTACTTGTCTCTAATTTTTAGTTCGTTATGAGGCATGAGTTTCCAGTATAGTTTAATATAATGTAAAAGAATAAACACAGTAAAACAATTTGATAAAAATTATTACTAAAAAAAAAAAAAACCTCAAAGTTTCCAGATTTTAAATTACGTCTATTAATTACGTTTTAAATTACGTTTTTTTAGCATTTTGTGAGTTACCTTTATTTATTAAAATCACGTTCTTCCCACTTAAACCATAAAATTCACTTCAACAGCAATTTTGCAAAATATTCCGCATTGTTAAAGTAATGCGGAACTCTAACATTTGGTGGCAACAGTTTGAAAAGTGAAACCATTTATAGTGAACCAACGCAAAATCTCAAAGCGAAATGAGCATATCTTTAGAATTTCCGATACAGAGACTCGCGCGCTAGAGTTGTTTTTTCTATTTCGTTTATAACGTTGCCATTGCTCGCTTTGAAATTCTTGAGCTTGTTAATCAAAATTTCATTCAAGTTTTACAAATTATGAAATCGATAATAAAACAAATTCCAAATTTCAAACTTGAGCTTCCGCATGCCCATATTCGTAGGAGGATTACGCCATTCAAAATTCGATGGCTCTATGTACCGTTGTTTTATCACAATGCAACAAATATACGTACATTTATGCAGATTTTTAATTATTTAATTTCTTCAAATATAATGCGGGAGTCTAACATTTGGTGGCAACAGTTTGAAAAGTGAAACGGACATTTATAGTGAACCAACGCAAAATCGCAAAACGAAAATAATAGTTCTTCAGGGACAAAGCCTCTTTGGGCTAATAATAATGTTAATTTTATAATATTTTATAATTGTTATTATTTACAGAACTGCTATGACGCATTTAGTAATGCTTTCTGTTTAATCCACCAACAAAGCGTCTGATTCCTGTATTTTAAAAACCAAAGAAACCTTTAAATGCGTTTATCTCAAAATTCCATTTCTCAAGTTTTGCCAGTAATGCAGCCCATGAGGAATATGCGTTAGAAGCAATTTTTATTAAAGTTGTAGGGATTTATATTTATTTTAACTAACAAGTTAAAGCTTAATTTTAAACTTTCCTATAAGCCTTGATTCCTTTAATTGTCAATGCCAGAATATTTGAATTTGGTAGCGCGCGTGAAGGAATGCAAATTCTACTAGGAGTAGAAAAAGTTTAAATACCATCTTTCCAGAAGGAAAAAAGTTAGACAGTTGGGCTATTACAGTCACCTCAGTAGCGTGAGCTTGTACTCCCGGAGTTATTGCTGGTTTACGTGGCATAACAGCATTTACTTTGCTGCCACCAGCTTCGATGCGGATTTAAGAAACAGGAATATCTAAGCCCTGTAGTGTAATTTCTACTACTTGGGAATATCTTTGAATTTTTAGTTTAGTTCTGTGATTTCAGTTACCGCCCAAGGAAGGCGTAGTGTGTTAGCGTCGAGTTGACGCATTGTAAATTTTAAAAAGTTTAATAAAGGGTACTTTTAACCCTTCTTTTGCGTAGTTCCTACCAGAACTTACTACACATACAATTGTCGCTTCGAAGATAAGCAAGTGGACCTTACACAGTAATGCTTTGAACATTTAGAAACATTATAACTTTGATGTATTAAAAATTAAATGAATTTTAATATGTATTTAATTAGGTATATTATTAAAATACTAAAACAAATTTTTTTTTGTTAAGAAGTTGTTTTTAAATCAATCACTTGCAGTCTCATTAAAAGTTAAAATTAAATTAAGCATTTTGATGCTTTACGGTAGGAAATGCTTCAAGAACGACAGTGCTGTGTTTAGATTTGCCACGACGAGCAGACGATATGTGCTTGATAATTTAACATAATGGTTAAACCTAAGACTTAGTTAAAAACATTTCTAATCGTAAGAGAAGGCGCATATAATAAAAAGATAATAAATATTAATAGGAAAAAGGCAAAAACAATTTAAGAGGCATGATTCGCTTCAGGTGTTGAATTTTATTAACACTTGGTATAAACTTCCGGAGAAGGTAGAGGAAATCTGAAAGTTTTTTTGATTTCATCCGTCGCCCAAAAGGATTTTTAAAATTTTTTTTAACGCCCTCGCTGAGCCTCCAGTCTACCAGTCTGCTCTTGCACTACTTCCTGTTACCCCCTTTTTTTGTGTAGTTTTAGCTTATTAAGAATCGTTTTCCTCGCACTTACGCGAATTACAATTCAACAACAAAATAACAAAACTTTTGAAAACTGCATAACGTTTAGAATTTCCGATGCAGCATTAAATTTCGACATACATTTTTCTATTTTTTCAGTCTTTTTTCACTTTATCATATGAATGCTTAATGATTTTCACTAAGATGGCTTATAAAATGCTTTTTTTTTTTTTTTTTTTTGTTTTTTATTCACTTTTTAACTTCATTTATTAAATATCCTGCTGTTTGTACTTACCCCATGTAAAATTCAATTCGACAGCAAAATCACAAAATATTCAAAACAGCGTATATTTATAATTAATGATAAATTGTTATAAGTTGCCACACATAGAATTATATTCGCTAGATTATTTCTAAATTAGCCTTGTCGTGCGGCCAGCTGCTTAAAATACGTATCACGATCCGCCCAACCGGTAACAGTGGTTAGCGTCGCTGATTGCCTTGCCCGGGTTCGAATCCCGGAGAAAGTATAGATGTTTGTAAATATATAGTGTCTGTGCGGCATGGGGTGTACTCTAAACATGCGGTGGGCCGAAGGTCTTCTCGAGAGGTTGGTGGCAGGGGAAGAGGGGTGGGAGATCCTCGGACCCGTCCCCCCGGGGTGCTTTCCATCAAAATTGGGAGGTGGAACTAAACTAAATCGCACTCTCACCTAAATAGTGCTCAAGGCTGTTGCCAACGGCAGGGGTAATCTTGTGCTCCTTGCCACGAGGAATTTCGTGGGTTTGGGCTTACTACATCAGACAAGTGACCATAAGCAACAACAGCAACAGTTACCACGAAAAAGAAAATGCATATAATAACTAATTTCATAAAAAGTACTGAGAATTTCTAATTAAGAAATTTCATGATTTTAATACATATTTAAATCAATCACACGAAAAAGCAGAAAAAATATTCTTAAGAACTGTATACATTGTGTTTAACTCGCTTAGTTTATTACTTAATAATCTTCCAGATTAAATTTGAAAGTATCTTGGGCTTCACTGAATGGCAACACGCTGGCGCATAAAAGATAAAAGTATTTTATTTCCGGTAATGTTAAAGTACCCATGTTCGTTTGGAGAACTACCTTATTCAAAATTTGATGGCTTTAGGTACGGTTGTTTTTTCACAATGCTAGAAACATTCATGCATTCATGCAGATTCTTCATTATTTAGTTTCTTTAAATATAATACACTGCGATAATATTTGGTGGCAACAGTTTGAAAAGTGAACCAATGCAGAAAGTCGCAGAAAGTGAAACGACGCAAAATGCAGTTTTGAGACTAATAGCCCTTTGCGTCTAACGCCTATTTTGGCCTAAAAAAAATGAATATGCCAGATGAATATAACATAAAAAAGAAGCTAAAATTTGGTTTCAGCATAAATCAAATCTGCATTTCTCTGCATTATGGCTATATGTCATATGGCTTCTTTTGAAATATGGCTTCCTAAGTAGATTTCCGTTTTTTGTGGATAAATTACCAGTATTGTCGTTTTCTCCTTTATCTGTTTTAAGATCTGCCGTAGAATTCTACGGCAGATAACGTAAAGCTGAGATCCAAAATGTCTGACGGTGTGATTTGAGATTTCAGAAGAGAGAACAAAAGCATATATTCAAATAACCTTTGAATTGCTCATGTATATTTATTAATCTGGTGTGAGTCTGAGAAATTATTGGGACATATTATTTGTTGCCTTCTAAAATGTTGCTTAATTTTTTTAACACACATAAGAATATATTTTTTTAACTTAGAACTTTTTACTAAGATAGATATTTTCGACATTTGTTTTTGAAAACCAAAAGAACACTTTTACATGTTTTCGAATTCTTTTCACTTCTTATACACACGGTGTTTCCAAAAAAGATGGCTAGAGGCAAAATTTTCTTACTCATTTTAGATTTAGCTTCATTTATAAAATTTCTAAGTGAAACAAAAATTTTGGAAAAGACTTTCAACATTGGGGGTAAAATGGTTTCATAATATAGGCGAAATCCACAGTTGTTGGTCTGGCTTATAACGAACTCCCGGATGTAATAAACGAATCTTCCTATTTTCTGTACACTTGATCTTACACTCATGTCCATAAATTAAGGATAATGCAAAATCAGGCAAAGGAAGAGTTAGAAGCAAAACAAATTTGACTTATTTGTAAAGTTTATTTATTAAACAAAAGGTAAAGAGCAAAAAAAAGATGATACATGTTTGATATTATTAAACAAATTAGAGATTTTTTCTCCCTGGAGCAAATAACAGAAAAAAAAACCTATTTACAAAAAACCAATATTACATGGTTGGTATGATTGTTAATACATTGTATGTCTCCAAGACGATGCAATACAGTCCGTACAACGCCTAGGCATGCTGAGTATCAAATTATCGATCTGATCTTGGGGGATATTACTCCACTAAAAAAGCAATGCTCTCCGAAGTTCCGGTAGACATGTAGGAGAAGGTTGACGGGCTGCAACTCGTCGGCCAAGCATGTCCCACACGTGCTCTACTGAATTCAAGTCCGGTGAGAATGCTGGCCAGTCCATACGGGTGATATCTTCCGATTGAAGGCATTCGCTTACGATGTTTGCACGGTGAGGATGGGCGTTGTCATCCATAAACACAAATTGTGCGCCCATGACGCCCCGAAACAAACGTACATGTTGTTCCAGAATGACGTCCCGATAGATTTGGCTTGTCATGGTTCCAATTTGAACATGCAGGTCAGTTCTGGAACCCAGAATAATTCCACTCCAAACGAGCACTCCTGCACCACCGTAACGGTGTCGTTCAATGATGTTTTCTTGGTGGTAACGGGTACCTGGAGCTCTCCATATGAAAGTCCGGCGAGAATTAGACTGCAGGCTAAACCTGGACTCGTCGGAAAACATCACACAAGCCCACTGTTGCGGTGTCCACAATGCATGCTCTCTACTCCAGGCTAACCGCAGGCGACAGTGAGTTGCAGTAAGTGGAACGCATCTGACAGGTCTACGAGCATATAGACCAGTCTGCCCTAAGCGTCTGTACACTGTATGCCTTGAAATTGTCGTACCAGTGGCTGAACAGAGCTGACGAGACAGGTCTGAGGCTGGGCTCAGCCTGTTTCTTTTCCCAGTAACTGCCAAATACCGGTCCTCATTTGGCGTTGTAACTATGGGGCGGCCTGTGTTGTAACGTCTACTCACATTACCATCATCTTGGAATCGTTTCCAAAGCCTGGAGAGACACTCTGGGCAATTCCAAGTTCGTCTGATACTTCCAGTTGGGTACGCCCACACTCCAGACTGCCGATAATTCTACCATGTAAAAAATCATCCAAATGCGTCCTTTGTGTCATAACTATTCTGTTATTGCACTGAAATGCTTATAAAGCGCCTGCGAACAATTTTACTTCTTTGCCTGTATTCCTTATATATCACTCTCTTACACTCTCGTCATTGTGACGTACCATCGGTGTCATCTTGTTACTTCGTGAAATTTGCATATGATTCTTGAAGATGTGTGTAGTAGTTTTACAGATATTATATTTATTTTAGATTTCGATTTCCGCGTGACTCCGAATTATCCTGAATTTATGGACATGAGTGTATTTTATACTGTTACAGGGAGCTTTTAAAGTTGTGAAAATCGGATATAACGAACTGTACGAATACCTTTGACAGGAACATTGTTTAGTATTTTGCATGTTTTTTCCAGAATTCCTACAAGTTTTAACGAACATATTACTAACTCTTAATATAATCCACATTTAGGGCGTTAGAATCCACATTCCATTAGTAAAGGAAAACACATTTACATTACTTTTCTTTTACCCTGTTATATATTCTGTATGCAGTAAGTCAGGTATGATAAATACTCAGCAAGGCAGGTCCCGTACACTGTATATTGTGAATTTATTTCTAGCAGAACACAGTAAGCATATCTCAGGACACCATACGTTCTTTGGTTCAGTGGCACGGGGCCACCGAACCAAAGAACGTTAATGGATTGTCTGATTCCATTGACATTTTTTGACTCAGTTGTCAAACAGAGTTCAGTTCTAGGCTGAGGAAATTTTCACTAATCAGGAGTTTGAAGTGTCATTACAGGAAACCACTGGTTTTAAGCAGTTTGGATAAGTATGAAAAGCATGTCTATTATAACGTTTCACGTCTCGACAGAGTTCTGGTTCTTTGTTACAGAATCAAAGATCCGAAATTGTTTTCGGTATGCTGATTTGTGAAGATCTAAGTGATGAAGCGATGCGAAGATCCAAGTGATGAAGTTACTGGGGGCAGAAATTACAGTAAAAAAAGTCCTGACGTCAAAGGTTCTTCTGATGTTGATGAAAAGGATGAGGAGACTCAACACATGGAAAGTGAACTTTTTATCGCAGCGGATTCTAGAGCTGCAATGATTTTCTTTAAAACGTTTTCGATTCTTCATAAACATTAGAATAGAAAATGATAGAATCTCCAGTTTGGGGACAAAAATATGAACAAATTTTCCTGCAATTTGTAGCACGCTAATATAAAATTAGATTAATGGTTCAGATTGCTCTTCATCAGAATCGTGGTCTTCATCATGTTTATTTGTTTCATGAATTATGTTAACTAACTCATCCTCATTTAGTTCTTCATCAGCCATTATTTCTTCAATATCTGCCTGAGCTAAATCCTCGAAACCATCTCCTTCCATAGTTTGGGCAAATTTAGTGATCTGAGAATATTCATGCTCTAATGGTAATCTATCATTCTCATCTTTAGCAGCATCCGGACATATTGCTTTCCAGTATGAGTTGAGCGTTGATTGTTTAATCATGCATATGACAGTAACATGCTTAACATAGTCTAAGATTGCAAATTTCTTCCAAGCTTCCATAAGAGTAAGAGATTCATCATGCTCGATTTGTTCTAAAATATACCTGAAGATTTGTTTCATATACAGTGGCAGAGTCTTCATTTTTTCTAATTGTTTTTATTGTGGCTTCATTCATGGAGTAAAATTGAGCAACAGCTGTTACTCTTTCTCTATTACGTGGACGATCTAATATTTTAATTTTTGTTTCTAAAGAACTAACTTTTCTTTTTCCTTGATTTTTTTCAAATCTTTTGGCATTATAACCCCTTAAAAATTACGTAAATTTTAAAATTGCTACAAAAAATATAAATGTTGAAAACTTACCGGTGAACATTCAGATATGTAGAAAAAAGAATGTAAGCTTTGCTGCTAAAATACTGATACTGCACTAGTTCACATGAACCAAACAGCTTTACTGTTGTGAAATGTATATACATACTGCGAGGATTCCCCTTTTACAACACGGGGAGTCGTCATCCTTGTTGTTGCCACTAGTGTTACCAAAGGAATGAGATTCAAATATATCTATTTTTGTACATGTAGCCGAATATACATTTTTACCAAGTTTTTGAAATCCGTTAATTTTTAAACCGTGTAAAACGGGCACTGTGTAAATCGAGGCATAGGTCTATTTTTCTTGTCATTCAAAAGAAGTAAAACTACTCAAAAAGATCACTCACAAGTTAAGCTAAAGGAAAATTAAATTCATAATTTTTTTTATTATTTATTTTTTATTGTTTTTATATTTTTATGGATAAAATAATTATTTATAGTTATAAATGCTAAATTTGAGGAAAGCCTCAGAACCATGATATCTGTTCTAAGCAATTTAGAATGTAAAATTATAAACACATATTGGAACTCGTAAAGGACGCCAAACAAATTTAAGAACTGCGTTTAATAATAATTGTAATCAAACCTTAATAATAATTTTTATACTACTACTACTACTACTAACAATTAAAAAATATTGCGCTCATTTTTCTTTGGGATAGGTATTATAATGTAAATTAATTTTTATTTATTTATTTATTTATTTTAGTTCAAACGGGCAATTTGCCCAGAAGGGCTATTAATTTCGTTTTGGCATTTTGCGTTGATTCACTATAAACAGCGATTAATTTCTGTTGAATTGAATTTTGTGGTTAAAGTGCAAACAACATGAAACGTTAAAAAAACGCCCCTTTGAGATTGATGTAAAATCTAAAAACTTTCAGGTATTTTTTTAAATTACTTCTTTAGGTGTTATGCTTTTTATTGCCCAAAGGGCGTTAGCCCAGGAGGGGCTATTAATTTCGTTTTGGCAGTTTGCGTTGAAAACTTTAAATTTCGGTTCCCTTTTCAAACTGTTACCACCAAATATCACAACTTTGCATTATATTATTTTTAAAGAAATTAAATAATGAAGAATATACATAAATGTATATATGTTTCTCGCGTAGTGATGAAACAATGGTATCTACAGCCATCAAATTTTGAATAACGTACGTTTTCACCCGAATATGGGCAACTGGAAGCCCAAATTTGGAATTTGGAATTTGTTCTATTATCTATTTCATATTTTGTAAGACTTTAACGAATTTTTGATTGACAATAACAGCAACAACAAACAAACAAACAAACAAAAAAAAAATACATTTCAAAGCTAGCAATGTCAAAGTTGTACAGAAAAAAGATTTTTATCTCCAGCGCGTGAGACTGTGTATCGGAAATTCTAAAGATATGCTCATTTAAAAATTATTTTGCGATATTGCAGTGGGAGTGAATTTTATGGTTTAAGTGCAAAGAACATGATATTTAATAAATAAAGGTAACACACAAAACGTTAAAAAAACGCCCCTTTGGACGTAATTTAAAATCTGAAACCTTTAAGATTTTTTTAATTACTATTTTTATTTATTTATTTATTTTTTGTGACACGTTGTTCAGTTTTACACATTGTGAGTTAATCGATATTTCTTTCCGCAGTGGATATAGCCAACCAACCTTCCGCTCCTTTGATATTCATTATCGCAGGATTTGTGTATTTAGCACAGTCAGTGAAACAGTATTTAGCTTGTTATATTATCTCGTAGAGCAAAAAGTTCAATTCACAAAATGATTATTATGATTTTATTAATTTCAAACACAAAATGTTTCATACTTTTCCAAAATTAGAGAAGAAATATATTTTTTTAAAATTACTTTTAACAGCTTGTTGCGAATGCAAATTTGAACAGATTTTCTCTAGGTTTTGACAGAAACTTCATGAATTAATCATTTCGGTGATTTACGGTTCCACATTGTGTTAAAAGCTTTGTTATTAATTAGCTTTGTTATCTGCTCTCATGAAAATATTAATTTCCAATAGCTTATTTTTTACTTTTTGATGTGGGAGGTTTTCTAATTAAATTTAAAAAATCATGAATATTTAATTAATTGGACATGTTTTGCATTACATGTGTTTAATTGTACATGTTTTAAACTACTGTAATGAAAATTATATAAGGTAGTATTTTAAGCTTTAGAAATAACACGTTAAATACGCACGTGATACAGATAGCTTGCAAAGTTTTTAAGAAGTCATTACGACTTTCATTGACATCTTTAAACAATTTGTATTTGATTTCCATTTATGTGCAAATAAATTTCTTTACAATGAAAAAAAGAAATTTTCCTTATTTTGATCTTTTAAAATAACGAATATAATTGAGCAAAAGATAAATAATAGATTTTATTTAAGCAATTTAATTTCTACTAAAAAAGATCTGAAATACTGCAGACAGTATTTAAAGATTACACTTAATCAAGAACAAGATCTTTTCAGCAGTTTAAAACGTTACAAAAAAGCAGTGAACGCGCTGAAGTGTGTATCATGTTGTTATAAACTATTTCTCCGACTAATGAGCAACACATAGATCATGCCAAAGGTGTGGTGCTTAGGATCGTTTTTTACAATTAGGAATGTTACTGAAATCATTCCTATGTTATCTGGATCCTAGCTAGCAATTTTGAAAAGTCTTCTTGGATTGCAACGCTAGACTTCTCGAGTTGTACCAAAAATGTTGAATTTTTTCGAAATATAATAACTTATGACTCAGGAGCTGTTTACTCAAAGTGGAGCTTTTTTAAAACACATTATTATCTGAAAAGAAACATTCATTTACACTTTTGATACAGTTACCTAACAGTCTGATGGAATACCGTTCATTGAATTCGGTGAAGAAGTAAGACTGAAAAGACCACGTCAAAGTCGTTCAGAAATCGGGGTAATAGTGACAGTTTCTTCGATTAACGTGAAGCTGTGCATCATGAATCTCTATCAAAAGGCCAAATTGTAAACAAACAATACCATTTGAATGTTTTCTGGCGTTTGTGTGAAGTTTTCTGCAGAAAACGATATTATTTAATATATATAACTTATATATTTGGCAATATAATTTATATATTTTATAATATTTACTATTATTTTTTATATGTACAGTTTATGTATGTTTTTATAAATATAATTTATATATTTCTAAATAATCTATATATTTTAGTTACAAACCTTTGCTCCAAAATTCAACAAATACGGTTCTAGAGACTCCACATTCACATGATCGACTGTTTCTTATTTCCATTGTTAAAACTGCCACTTCGAGGTGACCGTTTGAATCTATTGATGCAACAAAAGAGAATTCCTTATGAGTCTTGAAGGAATTTTTGAGGATTCGAGAAAAGGTAGCCGAAGGTATGACAGTCGGGATGTAAGGATCTTAAGTTTTACTAACGTTTATTTTATTTTAAATCTTTACTATCACTTCTTATTTTCTACTTCCGGCCAGAATTATAAGCGTTAACGTATTTATGCAAAGTTTGTCTGGCGAACGCCAAGTATTTAAGTTGTGGCTTTTTGCCAAGCGAGAGAGAGGAAGCAGTTAGTCGAAGCAGGCCGCTTACCTTAGAAGTTTTACTCAGTTGCTGGTTGCCTTCCAGGCCACAGGTTTAATCCTCTTGATAACTTTAAACGTTTAGTGTTCACAGTTCTCTGTACTACATACGGCTTCCTGTTAATATAAGGCCAATCTTCCACGTTTATTATTTTAAAGTTAAATTAGAGTTTAGTTTTATTTTTATATTTTTACCTTTAGACCACAAGTAGTGGGTCTTTGTATTCCAAAGTACGGAAGTTATTGTAAATAGAGAAAAATAAAGGGTTTTGTATACCCTTCTTGTGTATCCTGTCTACTTCCCTCAGTTATTGAACATAGCTTTAGTAAGCTCTCTGTTCCGAGTCAGGTCCTTGCATGTTCCCAAAGAAAGTAAGACGGAACATTGAACCTGATAGGGAAACATTACTTTGATTAACAAAATATAACAAATATTAACAAAGCAAAAGAGCAAAAAATATTCGAAATAAAAAATTTTAATTTAAATTAAAAACAAAATAAGAAAAAATATTAAACAAATCTGAAAGCTTTCAGATTTTATATTACGCCCAAAGGGGCTTTTTTCAACGTTTTGTGTGTTACCATTATTTATTATATATCATGTTCCTCGTACTTAAGCCACAAAATTCAATTCAACAGCAATATAACAAAATATTTAAAAAGAACATTTCTTTAGAATTTCCGACACACAGTCTCGCGCGCTGGAGATAAAAATGTTTTTTTCCCTCGTACAGTGTTGCATACGCGCTTTGAAATAGTTCAGTTTGTTAATCAAAAATTCATTAAAGTTTTACATGAAATAGATAATGAAACATATTCCAAATTTGGCCTTTCAGATGTCCATATTCGAGTGGAGGCCTACGTTATTCATATTTGATGTGTCTAGTTACCATTGTTTTTTCACAATGCGAGAAACATGAAACATATATACATTCATGCAGATTATTCATTATTTAACTTTTTTAAGTATTATTCAGAGATCTAATATTTGGTGGCAAAAATTTGAAAACTGAAACGCCGTTTTATAGAGGACGTCGCAAAATACCAAAACGAAATTAAATAGCCCATTTGGGCAAATTGCCCCTTTGGACTAAAAATCAAAATCTTGTGCCTTATGGAATTATTCTGGATACTTTTTGATTACGATAGTATAAAAAGTTTAATTTTGTAAATATAAACCTCTTTACCCCTATTGCAGAAATTGTTCTCATCAAATTATTAACTCCACTTCGAGAAATTTTGTAACTGGAAATACATGTTTAAGATTAATATTTGAGGAAATATAATATCTATATCTGACTTTCTGTAACATCTGTACGTAACACAGAACGAAATTTGTAACTTGTAATGAAAAGCTGGAAAGAGTAATTAATTTAATAGGATTTAATTTTACACATTTCCGTTTCAAGTGTCAAATGCATCAGGTAAAAAAACAACGTTTTATACGAACAAATGATAACTACATTAAATTTCTTCCACATTAAGATATTTCTGCTCGCTGTTTGTAATGGTTTTTCACATAAAATTTATAGAAATTATACAAATGAAATTACCATTATCGACGAACTTAACACAATTTTATTTTAAATCTTTACAAGCACAAAAATATTAGAGCTTTAGAAAGTTCCATCTTAAATTTTAACCAGTTATATTCAATAAAATACCAATCGAATATAGTCTTCTGTTGCTATTTTTGGTGATAAGCAGTTAAATGTTTCTTTACTCTTGGATTCACTACTGATCGTCTGCAATTAAAATTTACGGAATTCCAAAGTAGGTTAGTCTATACGAATGAGATATAAAATTATTGAAAAGTAAATTAATATTTCATCAGTCATCTTATTCATATTCAATTATTCTACCTGAAAATGCCAAATTATTTAAACTTAAACATTAGCGTACACTACCAGTTGAAAAATAAGCACTTTCAACGACAACGATTTCTTATCGCGTGGTAATGTGATAGATTTCCTTGTTTGAGAATGGGGACTCTCATGCTGTGATCCTCGAATTCAGAAAGGGATGTTAAAAAACTTCAGCTAAGAATTCATATACATGATAATTTTATTTCAGCGCATGAGCAGTAGCGGGCTATGTAGATGGCCGTCTGGGGTTCTGAGGCAAACGGGGCACCAAATATGGTAAAACTTAAATGTTTGTCTGGAGCTAATAGTACTTTGTTAAATGGAGTCAGAGCCGCTATTTTCCAAAGACGTAAAAACATCTTCATCCGGCTTCGAACATATCATAGCAGTCACCTAAAAAGTTCAAATTCTCGTATCTTACATTTTTAATTTTTTTTTTATTTCAAGTTGCCTGCAGTGCAACCAGTATGCGACGAAATTCTCCATCTTCGCTTTATTCATTCGCTTATGTAGCTCTTATACTGCTACACTTCTACAAAATTTGATTCCAAAAGATTCTGAAACTATTTAAAATGCAGTTATAATTAAAAAAAATAAATATACTTATTAATGGAATCTACCCACCCTCATATTCCACTTATAGTCACTGACACAATTTAAATGATACACGCATGCCTGCAGCATCGCACGCAAGAACTTAGTTTAGCAAGAAACTACACACGTGTAGTTTATATTCAGGCCAAGGAAGAACAAGTATTCATGGTTTTTGGAAGAAGTAGGCCTACCATTGAACTGATCTCCATTAAACACTCGAATTACACAGATTTATAATTTTTGCATTGCAGAAATAAAGCATTTCGCTATAAAGCCGTAACCCATTTTGTAGCGAATGAGTTGGTTTAAGTGACAGGTGAAAGAGGAATTATACGAGGACAAAACTGTTAGTGTCTACTTCAAATTAAATTTGTTGACATAATTCGTTCGATTCAATTGACATGAATAGGGAGGAATAACTCGTTCTTTGAAAAAGAAGATTTAACATTCTGTACTTTTTAATTATGTCAATATAACTCATAAAAGTGGTTGGATAGTCTTAATTCCTGAAACTAATGTTAACATATTTCTAGTACTTTAAGTAAAATTATAAAATATATCTTAGAAGGTAATGGGCTTCAAAATGTATTTCTGAAGCTCCATGCAACAACTCCACATGGTTCCGCAATTCAATAAGTAAAAATTCGAAACAATATCAAAATTTGTGGCCTGCAAAAATAAATGTCTAACATAATTAATGAAATACTTTTTATTTCCACTGTTATTGCAGGAATGTGGCAATAACAGTATTAGAAATTAAAAAGTTTGTTTTTACTGAAAATCACATCGAGATGATATGATAAAATATTGAGCTTTATATTCGAATTTAATTCCAGGTTACAGCGCTTTTTCTGCAAATTCTTAAAGTGTGCGAACACTTTTGGAAGACATTGTATGGAGGAGTTTTCATAATTTCAGGATAGTTTTATAGGGCTGTATGTTTAGAATAATTTTTCTGGTAAGATCTGAAGTAGCTCAAATTAAATTTAGTTTTAAAATCTAGAGCTAGGCATACCTCTTCTTCGCGGATACCGTGGTGTGCGTCGCGGTAATAAAATAAATAAATAATAATAATAATAATAAAAGGAATGGTAAATGTTTTGAAAACTAATGTTTACAAGTGCTTTAGTATTGTGAACTCGTGTATATACCTGCCTGTTAAATCAAGTTTGCGTCTGAGAGACCTTGTTTCCTCATTTCTTTAATTGTTAGTCCAAAGGGGCTTTGTCCCTAAGGGTCTATCGTTTTCATTTTGCGATTTTGCGTCGAATCACTCTGAATGTCCATTTCAAGTTTCATACTGTTGCCACCAAATATTATCGACCTGTATTATATTTAAAGAAATTAAATAATGAAGAATCTGCATAAATGTATGAATGTTTCTCGTACTGTAATAAAACTACGGTACCTAGAGCCATTTTACAAATTTTGAATGACTTAATCCTACTGCGAATTTGGCCAACTGGAAGGTCAAATTTGAAATTTGGAATTTGTTTTACTATCGATTTCGCATTTTGTAAAGCTTTAACGAATTTTTGATTAATAAACTCAAGGATTTCAAAGCGAGCAATGGCAACGTTGTGCAGAAAAAACATTTTTATCTCCAGCGCGTGAGTCTGTGTGTCGGAAATTCTAAAGATATGCTCAATTTAAAATTATTTTTCCATATTGCTTTCTTTTATTTATTTATTTATTAACACCTCGACAAAAGTATTAATTGCTTTTTCGTTCTCAAGCAATTGTCACTGCTTCAAATTAAGAGTTTCAACAAAATAAAATAATAGTTATTGCAGAACTGCTGCTGCATGAACGAAACAATTATTGATTTTGTGCTCCAGAAGTTGGTTAAACATTTTAAAAGTCATAATAAATAAACTATGGAGCCGATATCAAATTTCATTTTACTGAAATGAAGGTAAATTCATATGTTTTTTACATATTTCACACGGCGTTGCCACCTCTGTTGATGAGAAAGACACATCCATTTCATCTCTCAGTGCAAGTATGTTATGATTAACATAGCCACGGGATCGGTGTTACTGTTGCAATGACTTTTGAGATAAGTATAAAGAAGTGATAAGAGATATAAGCATAAAGAGTGTGAGCATAAAGATAAAACCTCTCACATGAAATGAATCTGAAGATTGGTGTGGCCAAAGAAACACATTAGACATTGTAAGATATTTGGGAAGACAATAAAGCCTTTAATTCCAATTCGGTGTAATAAAATTTGGTATCCGTTACGTTTGTTTATTGTGAATTTTAGAAATATTTCACGCGTTTATGCAGTATAATTCTATATTTGCTGCGATTCACGTGTTCTAACAATCCAGTGAAAAACGTGCACTGTTGCGTCTTGAATAATTACGTCTTTTCTTATTAAATAAGTGCAAAAATATATACCGGAGTTCATTTACTATGGAATAATATTATAGTAAGATTTTCCCTTATAATCTCTGAAACTTAACTTTCTTAGATGAACAATTAGCACTTGTATTAAATTAACTATAATTTTATATTGGAGACATAATTAAGTAATATGAGTTTTTTGGTTGAGATTAATGGACATTTTACCAGTCTTCCATTTAGGTAAACAGCTTTTGAATGTTTAGTTGTAAATGCTTAAACAAATAAACTTATCATACTTATTTTACCTCAGCTGAAAAAATACTTCAGACTCGACTTTTGATGTCAAGTTACTGATAGATAACTTTATTAAAGAAAATATTAATCTATTTGTATACGATATTGTATAATACGTGGGAAAACGATTATGATTAAATAAAAAATATGCAGTCTACCTAGCTCTGTACTTTTGAATCTCAACTGTCAGTCTTGGATTCCTTATAATTTTAATATCATTCAACTTCCTTCTTTCACAAATAAAGCTTTGTCTTCGAAACGGAAGGGGAGAAATGGAAGCGAAATTAAATTTGAAAGATACTTTCAATTAGTTCTGCTTTCTGAGCATGTTGTTTTAGCTTAGGAAAGAATTTGCAGTCGCAGTTAGTTCCGCTATAAGATTATACATCGTAAATAAATTTCAAAAATTCATCATTATCATTCTTTCATATATTGTTGTATCACCTCATCTTTTACACAGGCTTATTCCATCAGGGAAAGACAGCATTTCATTCTGCTAGTTGAGATTAAAGTTCTTTTTTTTTTTTTTTTTTTTAATTTTGAACCATCAGCACAATTTTATTAATAATTCGAAGAAATATTATAGACTTTATTTTCAAAAATTTGCATCGATCATAATTAGAATTTGTTGCCAAATGACTACGAGTAATATGTTTGTGTATGCTGAATATTGCAAATGTGTGTTGCCAAATATAACGTTGAATTAATCATTTAAAAAGCCATTTACATGGGCTTCTTAGCAAAAATTTGCAGCAACTGCTGTTTTGCAAGGTGGGTATTATAAATAAAGTAAATAAAGCTTCTAGCCATCGTTATATCTTTCGCTAGGAAGTCATGCTTCAGATGATATTGTCAGATTTTTCACATTTGAAAGCATTTCTCAACATGTGATCCATCAAATGCTTTTGCAATCAAAAGATTAATTGCTGTAGAATCATATGGAGACGTTTGATAAGCAAACAGTCATCGTATGATATTAAGAAAGCATACTTAAAAAACAGTTGAACACGAGACTTTGTTTGATGCGAACAAGATTTTTTTTTTAAACTTTAAAACAAAGCAAACCAATCACTTTATATTTGTCCTCAAAAAGACGACGCGATTGTTAAAAATGCCGTAAATCGTGGTCGAAAGACACGAAATAGTGCCGAGTTTTAAAAAAAGTGGCGCGAAAATAGCGAACAAAAAGGAAGCGTAAAAATAGTGGTGAGAAAATGAACATTGTGTTTTAAGAATTCTGTAGCAGCTTTGCACTCTCAAGCTTTATAAAACGCATAGTGTTTTTGAGAATTATATAAAAAGTGCCTGGTTTGTTTAAAATCTAAAACTTTTATTCAGCAAAAATGTATGCATTTATGGAAATGTAATGGAAACAGCGTTTATTAATAGAATAATGGTGCAAACGTTCATAAAAACGTAAAAATATAAAAAGTAAAAATATGCACTCCCAGCGGTTGAGTAGTTAAGATCCCCGAACTCGGATTTGATCATTAGTCAAACATGTGTAGGAATGAATAAGTTTCCCAAAGAAAGACCTCCACGGAGGTAGGGAGGCACCTAGGCAGAATACCTCATGTGCTCTGTTGTATTCAAATAACCTAACCCATAAAAAATATCAGTTGCATATGTATTGAAAATTATATTAGTTAACTGAATTCATTTAGTGTTTTTGGAATGTTAGCCAATTGCTAGTTACCCTCATTTCACAGAAATGCGCTCTTAACTGATGTGTGATGATGAATATGTGACGACGCCTTTGAAAACTGCACTCTGCATTAAAAGAGATAACAACGTGAAGCACGGTTAATACGTCTTTTTTTTGGGGAGGGGGCGTCGAGAAAAGATATATAAATGAGAATGATCTGTTATCTACATTTTAATTTAGAATGATATGCATACAAGGAATTTCCCTTGGTTTTATCAATGCGCCATTGCTTTACACAGTTTTATCATCCCGCATTTAGTTTATTAAAATATTATTTATATGGGAATAAGTTCAAATTTTTCATTTTTTAAATCGCAAAGATCAGTTAGCATAACATAAAAAAATTTCATTTTGTACAAATAAATAGCTAACGAAATAAATAAAATAATTAAATAAAAATAAATAAATAAATGTTTTATTTTTAATGCTTTAAATTTTTCTTTTTAATGGTTTATTGCTTCAAAATAAAAGTTAATACGTTAACTATTTTCTGGAGGCATTCTGCAGATATATTTCTTTCTTTCTTTTTTTCTCTATATACCGCACTCACTTTTGAAACAGCTTGTTTTCTCTGAAACATTCTCAGTTTTGTGTGTGTGCTTAAGTTGAAAGTTTTGAATCTTTAGTTGAGACATCTTCTCACAATCGCGTCTTGCGCTGTTTGTATTTTTAACCAGCACAGTAAAACGGGAGCTATAGAAAAGTCCAATTGTTTTTTGACTCGGTGTACACTTATTGTTATATATTCATAAAATACGCGGCACTCGCTTCAGCAAAGAACTAATATAATCTAATTATAAAAGAACATCGTTATTTTGCAAAGAGATATAATGGCCCTCCTTATACTCCGCTGCAGATAGCTAGAGTCAGGTGTAACGATTTTCAGTGCCATCTTAATATAATGGTAATTATATCAAAAGAAGAATATTACGTAAATTCAATTTATAATAATCTAAATAATACAATTTAATACACATTTAAATTTATAAATATCTAAATAATATAATTTAAAGTACATTTAATTTATGAAATGTGTGATCTTATTTAAAATACGTTTAAGCTGCAGCAGATGTAACTGGTTTAATTAAAACTTTTTAATTTTTAGTTCATATAATTGAAAATTGTTATCACTATTTGCAGCAATAAGTGATAAATAAAAGAATGTTCTAATATTTTGTATATTACGTCAATACAGATCCTTCCTTTTATTGTTCCTTTCCTTCGGCGATGTGATTGCTGTAATGACTAGTATCACTAACACAATACAGGTTCTGATTGGCAAATATTTAAAAAATTACGAAAGTGACAAAATTGGAATTCTTACTCAAAAGGTATTATCATGTTCACCACAGACATTTATCCAGCGTATTTTAACATAAAAGTTTCATTAATATGCAAAAGGATAACAAAATAATTTCAAGAATACCATGGTTTGAATCCCACGAAAATAATTAACTGTTGAAAAGGTGACGCGATAAGTGTTTGATAAGTGACGTAAGGATGCTTAATTAAATTCCATAAGCAGGTTGAGTAATTCATATATAATCTAAACATACAACCAACTACCCACATATAAACAATATGCAAGAATAACTGACTCATTCAAACACATGTCTCTTCTACAGCTTCATACACCACAGAATGAGGTAAAATCATAGCACGAGCTGATGGATCTCGTCTATTTTTTATTTTTCGAACGCTATCCTCTTTCACGTCAGGTGGTGAATTAATCTATTCTACACGTTCCCGTCTCCACGGTCGAGCGGATGGAAGGCCAATTTCATTTTTTTTTTTTTTTCTTTTCATTTTCCACCTTTTTTTTTTTTTTTTTTTTTTTTTTCTATTATTATTATTTTCACGCATGTTTGCTCACGGAGCGAAGTCGGTCGAGGCCACAGCAACGCCGCACTCTCGTTTTCTGCTGGCATCGGCATTTTTCTCTGCTGCGGCACGTGCCCCAGAGTATTCAGCGGGTGGAAACGATCGTTGAAAATAGCAGCATTGAAGAGGTTCCTATGGATCAGTAACTAACTGAGCAGCGGAGAGCATCCCACGCATAGAAAGAAAAGGACGCTGGTCGGAGGAAACTTTTTCTTAACTTAGCATGTACTTGAAGACTGTTGCATTTTATAAGCAACTCCTTCTTGCTTTATAAATATCTACATGCTCTTTTGCTTGTCGATAAAATTCTCACATCTCGAAAAGTGTTATTTTTTCAAACTAATAATGCAATCCTATCAGGTACGAATAAAAACTAGAGCCACAACAGAACGATGCCGACAATCGAGAATACATAAAATATTACATTTATATTCAATATTGTAAAGTTCTAATCAGCAAACGGATTAATTTAGAACGCTGCAGCAAACTCCCAATTTATCGGTTACGGCATACATGTTTAATTCGGAATCGGTTAAACCAAGGGCACCTGCACTAACTAATATTATAATTAACAGAACAATATTCTTAAAAAAAGAGAAGGGAAGCCAATCTGAAAGGATTCGAATTTTAACGTCGCACCAGAGGATTTGTTAAGGTTTCTTATGCTCTTGAACTCACTCTTGCATTTTTGTTCTTGGTCCTTTTAACTTTATTATTAAGCGTAACTTTGTTCGCACTTACGCCACATAAAATTCAAGAATAAAATCACAAAATATTTTAAAATAGCATAAATTTAGAACTCCCGACAGAGCGTTATCGGTTGCCATCCATTTTTAAATTTATATTATTTCTCTGAAATCATTATCATTTGAAAACAAATTTTTATTTACATTATTTCTTTGAAAGCTAGCTGCTCGAGTGGTCTGACGTCTAAAAGAGTTATCATAAAAACGGAAAAAAGTATCAAAAACAGTCTGAAAGCCTTCAGATATTATATTACGCCAAAAGGGGCGTTTTTTCATTTACATACACATATACGTTTCGAGAGCATTTGGGCTAAAAGTATTCAAAAGCAGGTTATCTTTAGAATTTCCAATTAGTCTCGCTATTTGGAGATGAAAATGCTTTTTGCCGTACAGTGTTGCCACTGTTCTCTTCTAAATCGCTCAGTTTGTTAATCAAAATTTCGTTAAAAATTTATAAAATATGAAGCATACAATAAAACAAATTCTAAATTCAAAATTTGGGCTTCCAAGTGTCCATATTCAGGTGGAGGACTACGTTATTCAGAATTTGATGGTTCTATGTATTGCATTGTTTTGTCACCAAGCGAAAAACATGCATACATTCATGCAAATTTTTCATTACTTAATTTCTTTAAATATAATACAGGGGGATAATATTTGGTGGCAACAATTAAAAAAGTGATTCGACATTTATGGTGAAACTACAAAATGCCGTTTTGAAACTAATAATAATAGCCCTTCTAGGTTACGTAATCTTTGGGCTAATAATGTATACCTTGATTTCAGGCATCCGTACAGAGGTAAACAATATGTGCAATTTGAAGAGTGGCAACAGTTTGAAAAGAGAAACGGACAATTATAGTGAAACAACGCAAAATGCCGTTTTGAAACTGACAGCCCTTCTGAGCTAACGCCCCTTTGGGCTAAAAAGAGGTCCCGGAGCATAAAACAGAAATTCCTGTTAAGTTTTAAATTTATTTAACAACACAGATTTACTTCTTGAGGCCCGGTGGTGCAGTGGCTAGCACATCGCGCAGCAGCACCACAGGCCCGGGGTTTCGATTCCCAGGATGGGCAAGGTCGACTCAGCCTTTCATCCCTTGATTTGCATCACTTGGGTCGATAAAATGAGTACCAAGTTCGCTTGGGATCCTAAACACTGGAGGTCCTGCGACCAAGCTGACCACTTGTTCAGGGCATATGCTTACGCATCCCGGGGTCCACGGTCAAGAAAGCAGATTTTGAGCGCTGCAGGCTTTGGTCCATTAGGGCTGTTATGCCTCTGAGTTTTAGTTTAGATTTACTTCTACGAGTTGGCAAAAAGAGGTATTATTATAATTATCATGCATGTGTTCATCATTTCAGTGCCAGTAGTCTGCTAAAAATAATTAGAAGATCATAAGTGTCCAGAGCTTGAAAAACAGGGAAAATTCCGATCATTCAAATGAGTATAGAACGTAGTGGAGATCGAAAATTCCAATAGAGAGCGGAAATAATTCCAAATGTCCCCAGAAGTGAGGATTTGAAAGATTTGAAGCTGGGATATCCAATAATTTGAAGCTTTGCAGTTTAATTATGACAGATTTCAGGGTGTTTAGGTTTTGATAATAAAACAATCATTTGTATTAATTTATATCCATCTCGTGCTTTGTTGCGTTTCGTTGATCTTTTCTATCAGTTTTAGGCTATACGATTTTTATGCATCTATCTGACT
The DNA here is from genome assembly GCF_044657685.1 of Stegodyphus dumicola. Classification (NCBI taxonomy): domain Eukaryota; kingdom Metazoa; phylum Arthropoda; class Arachnida; order Araneae; family Eresidae; genus Stegodyphus; species Stegodyphus dumicola. Next base: position 219,803,355 of record NC_140769.1, on the reverse strand, counting down.
TGAAAAATCTCTGCGTAATTGTTCGCATAGATTCTTAATGTTTAAAATGTACCTGGTAAACATTATACAAGAAAAAATACGTGGTTGAAGCAAATCATCCTCTGATTATACTCGTGTAACAAAACCAACGTTTCTTAAAAATCTATAGCTCACCTACAGTCGAGAGGTAAAATCGCTGAATACTGGTAGTTTTGACCTGGATTCTAGTATTTCTGGCGTTTTCAGCGGGCTGCATGAACGTTTTCGTGGTTTTCCCCATGTGTAACGTGTACACGAGACAGTTTCCCTTAGAAACATCTCCAAGAAGACATCATTCATTTCTCTAAGAAGAAAGCCCTAATACGCTTTGCCCTAATCTATCAAAATAATTAAAAATATATAAATTTGATACGGATTATATATATATATATAAGATTAATTTGTTTCTTAACGCGCAGTTTTTGTCAACAAATATTTCAGAATAAATTTAGTTTGTTATTAGCCTGAACGAGCTTCACGATTTCAGATGATTTTCTTCAAACTTTTCCCAGCGTAGCATTCTGAAACTTTTGTAACCTTCGGTGAATAAACTATATTTTTATGAGCTGTTGTTATAATATAGAATAACTTATAATTTCAATATAAAGTTCAAAACGCAAAAAACAAAATAATAAATGTAGAGACATTAGGTATATTTTTTGAAGTAGGAAAGATGAAAAATTAGCAACGCCTTCGCCGGGAATCGAACCACGGACCTCTGCAATACCGGCCCAGCGTGCAGAACCACTACACCACGAAGGCACGCTAGGAAGGCGGGAGAAATACCTTATACAAAAAACAAAAGCGGTTTTTTTGGGAATCCATAGCATTGCCCTTTTATCTTTTCTTTACAGGAGATAAAAAAAATCAGTGCGATGGATATATGAAATGCAATCCATAAATAATAGCTGGATAAATTATATTAAACATGAGTTGCTTTGGAGCTCTTACACTTCCGAAGATAAATAAAAACATTAAAACTGACTTATGGAAAATAACTGTGCGATGAACGAGTTTCTATGATGCCAGCGTTTATAATAGTTCTCAACATTTGAACTGAAATCTATATAAGAATACTTAACTTTCAGATCTTCTGAAATCCTTTTCAAGATAAATATAATAAAAACGCTTGTCTGTAATGTTACGCAAATTTTCATGTCGAAATCCTTTCTTTGAAGATAACACAAAAGTTGTTAGTAGTTAGATTTTCCTGTACTTCATAGGCTAAATCATTACGAGAACATTTTACAATACTCTTTGATTTTTACAGGTAAGTGTCTCTAATACAGAGCATTGTCCTTCTCTGCTGTCGTTAGCAAAATCTGCGGCTTCCTTCCCAGCGTTTCTGCCTTCTCACGCTTCCCGTCGAGCATTCGCAACATTGTTTATGAAATAAGTGTTTACGTAAGGTCATCACTTTGTGGCAGGTATTTCCCAGTGAAACGTGATCAGAAGCGAAATGACGGCGTTGAGCTATAAATAGCGAGAACAATTGCAATGTGCCATGACAACATCGAAGGACACCATCTTTCCGGGATGTCTTCCGGCTTTTTCATCTCTAAGGTGAAAAAGTGCCCTACTGAGACATGGAGAGCCCTCTTTTAGAAAGAAAAATAGAATTTTAAGGTCTCATTTAGAAATTTGTGTAGATAGGTGTATAGGTAGTTGCTTTTGGGAAAAGAAAAGTGTGACGTATGATGGTTTGGATATATGCTAATGCAATGTGATTATGCTATTAATGTGAATGAAATGTGATTATGTTACCATAGTATTGCGCTGACTATAGCAAGAGTAATAAAGCTTTGTTATATTCTAATGTTGGAAAGTAGCAAAATTTTTCGTTACTTTTATATTCCTGCAGGCATTTTAAAATTTTGTTTTCTGTTACTTGCTCTATGTGCATACTACTGCGATAAAAAAGTATCGAAGTGGTTTATTTAAAATGCCTGCTTGTAAGGCAAGCCACATGTATAATGATTTTAATTAGCGCAGCTAGAGTAATTTCCCTGCCCAGCTAGTAATCAATAATAATAAAAATTAAAATGAAGAAGAACTGCGTTGTTGCTTTTAAATTGTTTAGGTTGTCAATGAGTTCCGGGCAGATTAAATTTGAAAGAAAAACTAAATAGATTATGCAAATGGAGCGTATGGAAGATAAAAATATTTTATTTCTGGTAGTGGCAAAGCGTTGCTTTAAAATTGTTGAGATTTTTAATTAAATTTCAAACACAAATATCTTACATTTTGCCTAGTGACAACACATTGCTTTTAAATCGTCGAGTTTGTTAATCAAAATGTAATTTAACTCGCACAAAACAAAAAATGATTTAAAAAATTTCTGAAATTCAAAATTCGGGTGTCGATGTGTACATGTTCGAGTGGATGACAACGTATATTCAAAATTTGGCGATTCTAGTTTCCTCCGTTTTTCGACAATGCAAGGAACATACATACTTAGAGATTTTTCATTATTTAATAATAGAGAATACACATGTGCCAGAAGTTTGTTTGCAAATAAATTCATTTTTAATGAATAAAGCGTTTCCGCGCTGGCAATTTTCAAATACAGCGAATATAATAGGACAAAAAAAAAAAAAAAAAAAAAAAAAAAAAAAACTTACTAAATTTTATTTTCGCAGTGGAACTTCCAGTACAACCAATAAAATTTTGCAAAAGACTTTTGAGGATAATACTTTAACAATTACAAGAAGTTTTGACTAATATAAAATGTTTATGGTACTCTTAAAAAAGGAATATACAAAGACTCTAATCATAGTATGAGCTTTACTTTTATAAACATTAAAGATTATCAATATTTTCAATATTTCAATCAAAGATAGATTATCAATATTTCAATTTTTTTTTTCAGAAATGTAAATTAAATGTACAAAATAAGAGAAATTTTCGGTTACATATTTTGAATCCATTTTCAATGGCACTTTTCATTATTTTATCATTCATTATCATTTAGAATAACATTTGTATTTTTGAGAAATGCACGTCATTTATATAATAAATAGCGTTATCAGGATCTTTTTCATACTTCGCCTAAATAGCATTTGTCATTCTATAGAATGCCTTGGTATTATATACGATGCCTAGGAAAAGTATGTAATAATTCTCATATTTTATACTTTGCCTGAAAACGTCCGGTATTATTTACAATGCCTGGGCATTCTATAGAATACCGGCGTTTCATATTCTATACATATGCATATTCTATATTAACACCAAAATTAAAATTAGTTAATAAATCCCTCTTTCTTCAGAAAAATAAATTTTTAAAATATACATTTTAGAAGCCAACAAAAGTGTATAAAAATTATCATCTAATTTGTTAATTGGAGAATATTCAAATGCTAAGTCGAATGATATCATTTCATGAGACCTTTCAGTTACTATACGTAGATAATTGAAAAAACGTGCATCAGTGATATAATACATCAGTGTTACAGCAATGTAAATTTAGTGCCTTTTGCAGATTCCAGTATAAATATCTTTTAATGAATCTCTGTCGAAAAGCATTTTATTGAATCCACATTAATTGCGACAGAATCAAGCTATATCTTTGTATCCGTCATTACTATATTTTTCAGTATACAGAAACGAATACAACAAAAATAATAGCTCGTTAATAATACATGGTAATGTAGAAATTAATAGCAGTTTATTAAAATGCTTAATAAGCATTGCATTAAAAGCATATTACTACTGAAGACGATATCGCACAATCTTTTGGAGTCATTTCTACTACATAGATTCATTTTTTCGACATAACTTTACTAAAAAATATAAGCACTTTTATATTTTTGATTTAATTGGATGGCAACAAAATGGGCCTCTCTTCTTTTTAATTATTCATAACATACAGCTTTTTCTTTTGACATGAAACTTCTGGAAAAATACAGGAACTTCCTTTATATGTTTGAATTACATAAAATAGAAATATTTGCTCTATAGCAAAAGAGGAAAATTGACCTATGTTTAACTTGCAGATGGAGAAAGTGAAATAGTTCTCTGAAATCAAATTAAAATATACAGCTGTTTTCTTCCTTTATAAAAGAACTAAATTTTAAAATCACTTACAGTCAATATCCTTTTCTTTTCCTAAAATAGTTGTTCCCTAAAATAGTTGTTCCCTAAAATAGTTGTTTTCCTAAAATAGTTTCTTAAAACAGTTAGCTTTAAGTAATGTCGTATTATCATTCAACAGAAAGACTCTTGCAGGGAGCTAGGTATAATCCTGTTTTAAACACATTTTTCTTCTTTATTGATAACTGAAGACAAAAAATGGCAAAAACTTGCAATCTGATCGTTCAAATTCCAGCATAACACCTGAAAGGTTTCATAAACTACTATCCTGGTGGTGCGAAATGTGCAAGGGTAGTAGTTTTTAAAAGGTCGAATTCAAATTTCGTCTTTTTTTAAGAAGTACTTACTATCACATACATATCATATATAAATTAAAAAACTGAAATTGCTTTACTGCACGAGGAAAAATAGTTACTTTTATATATCTACGATAAACAGAGGCTCGTGCTTACCCGTGATAACTAAACTAAATATGAATTTAAGAACTTTTGAATTTTCTATAAAATGAATTACGATAAAATGAAAAATTAATAAGAAATCATACAAATATTTTAATTTTATTTCTAAATAATAGAAGTAACCATTGTTGCCATTTAAAAAATTTGAATCTATTCTGGTTAATTAAACAAATTAAAAAAGTTGAAGAAAAAAAGATGCTTTTTTATTACTTCCGTTTTGTAAATGGCATACATTTTGACAACTGGTTCAGTGGTTTCAGAATACTGTTTGTAAGGCTGAGCTAACTGAGGAACTGATTTCGATTAAATGGTTGGAGAAGAAGTGGAACTTACGTATTATCCTAACCACCTTAATGAAATCGCCAAAGTTTCAGAATACACCAAACTCTGTCAAACACGCGAGCGACAGTATTTTAAGTAACCATACGCATGACAGTTCTTCACCTTAAACAAACAACATTGCTATTTTTGTATGAGTTTATTTATTTATTTTTTGTTGTTGTTTATCGTTGTACTCTAAATCTCGACGGTTTTTATAGATAAATCGTGATACTTTTTGTCTTAAACTCATTTTTTAAAATATTCTTCTGGTACTGGAAAAAACTGCAATAAAATTTCTGCTGAAACACAATATTTTGCTGTAAAGTCGCTGAAAGTAACAGTTGTTTTGAATCTGTTCTTATAGTGATCGCACAAAATCCATCAGAATGAAAGAAACAAAAGTCCTCTAAGTAAATTTATGGATTTTTTTAGGATAAATATCTAGCTAAAATGTATGTAAGGATTATGTTAATTTTATTAACAGTTAAATTTTAAGTTCCTTTCCTGTCAAATTCTTAACTTCAACTTACTACTTCCGGCCAGAACGTAATTTTGGAATTTGCTGAATATTTAATGAGAAGGAGCGGTATTTAAACCACGAAGTTACTTACTGAGACAGAGAGAGAAACAGAGTTTCTGAACTACGCGCGTTTGCCTTTTTGGCCGCTCTCCCTCTCAAAGCTGTTTTACGCTCGGCCGTACTCAGGCCCTTGCTAAACTTCGTAGTAAAATAGGTTAAGGGGTCAACTCTCATTGAACCTTGATAGCTTCGGCTATACTTATTTAGTTAATCTTAGTTTTAGTTTAATTCTTAGTCTTTTAAGTTCAAGTCCAAAGTGCGGACTTTATTTGTTCACTCCCAGGCGGAGTTTTGTTAAATCTTATAGAAATAATAAAGAGTTATTTACCCTTCTCTCTTGTTGTTTCCTGTCTTCGATCTCTAGCGATTATTCGCTTATCAGTTCCTAGGTTCCTCACTTCCAACATTAACTTAGAATTTCAAGTGAGGGACCTTACATGTAAAATATGCTTGTAATAATATTTTTGTGCGTAATAAACATTTTTTTTTTACATTTGAAAGACACCATCCTTTTTCTTCCGTGAAATTCGCCAAACTGCGAAAAGCTAGTTAAGGTAATATTAAGTACCGTAAGTCTTTGCAAAAGTACAATTAAAGTACAATTACTAACTGGAACATTTTTACGAAAGAAATGTCTTCTCTACATTATATGCGACAAAAAGCGAATAAGTGGTCCTGAAAAATTGTGGACAGAAACAAAAATTTATTCCTGCAAGGCAAAATCGGTCCACAAGTCGGCAAGGTTCTTCCACAATACTGGATATATGTCGAATTATTTCGAGAAACTGGGGAATTCCTTCTCCCTCAAATGAAGCAATCACACTCTTGATAAAATGGTCGATCATGAGCAAGAGGTACTGGCGATTTATTCAGACTGCTTGCAGGAATATGAAACAGAAAAACCGGAAAAGCAAGTTAGAAGTATTTTACAGTGACCCACAAATTTCATTTTGTGGATTCAGCAACAGCTTTTCATAAACAAAATGTTGTCAGACAGGAGCGGTTCATTAAGGGTGATGTGCTAAAATTAATCAAGTAGGGCTGTCCATCATCACGAGTCCTTCGCGTAGTTCATCTTTACGGAGTTCAAGAAGTTCATCTTTACGGAGTTCAAGAAGTTCATATTTACGGAGTTCAAGTACCATGTTCACCAGGAGGAAGTTCTTCGGGCAAGAAAATGCATGGCAGATTAAATGCAGCTACGGAAACATGGCTCCCACAAAGAGTATCGAAAAGGTAAACATGAACTTGATGATAACCATGACGCCAGCCTAACGTTTAGAAATGGGGCCATACCTAATATTAAGGAAATACGAGAAAAAAGAGAGAGAGAGAGAGAGAGGGCTTTTACGTATAGGTAAGTAATATATTGAGTTGGAGATATTTTTTTTATTGATTAAGCATTTTCTGCTAAGTTCAAAAACTTCTCTGGTAACTGTATATTTAAAGTATTTTGATTGACATCTGCTATATATTATTAAGCAAAGGAAAGAAAAATTAAAATTTTTAAGAAGTGCTTAAATTGGCAGTATAATAAGTAGCTATACAATTTGATTAAACTTAAAAGGTAAATTAAATATTTTATACATTGCCGAACGACAACACTCTAGAAATCGCATGAAAGATACATGAATCGTATGTTTCTGTAATGGCAACAGAAGTCGCGTGGATGATAAATATATTGTCGTGAAAAGTAACCGATATATACGTATAATATTTTAATAAAACTTTATACGTTTATAGCTAAATTAAAGCTACTTTGCTGGCCTAGACTTAGCCAGTATTTTTTGGCTGCAACTCAAAAAATAAATAAAAAATTAAAAACTAAGTTAAATAAAAAAAAGAAAAGAAAATCTAAAAGGTTTCAGATTTTAAATTACGCCCAAAGGGGCGATTTTTTAACATTTTGTGTGTTACCTTTATTTATTAAATATCATGTTTTTCGCACTTAAACCATAAAATTTAGTTCAAGAGCAATATCGCAAAATAGTTTGAGCATATCTTTAGAATTTCCGATACCCAGTTCCGCGCCACTGGAGATAAAAATGTTTTTTCTGTACAACGTTGCCATTGCTGGCTTTAAAATCTTTGAGCTTGTTAATCAAAAATTAGTTACAAAAGTTATACAAAATAGGAAATCCATAATAAAACAAATTCTAAATTTGTAATTTGGCCTTCCATATGCCCATATTTGCAGTAGGATTACGTCACTCAAAATTCGATGGTTCTATGAACCGTTGTTTTATTACAATGCGAGAAATATATATACATTTATGCAGATTTTTCATTATTGAATTCCTTAAAATATAATGCAAGACTCTAACATTGGGTGGCAACAGTTTGAAAAGTGAAACGGACATTTATAGTGAACCAACGCAAAATCCCAAAACGAAAACAATAGTCCTTCAGCGACAAAGCTCCTTTGGACTTCAGCCGAAGCTGCACAGAGATAATTAACGCGAGTTGGCTCTTAGCCCTACCACCGACGTACTCAAACGAGCAATTAATATGCACGACCATAAAACAGCAAGCTTAAATATTGACTAAACAACATGGTAGAACACGCTCTGTCTGAAGTAACTCAGATACCAGCTTAAATAGTACCTTTCTACCATACTTTTGCATATCACGTGAAACTGAAATATCATTTTAGCAGGAAATGGAATAGAGAGAAGTTTGTTCAAGTTACTTAGCTTTTCTAACTTCTCTTTCTATTTTTGTTTTAAACAAAAAATATTCGTTACAACTTCACTAAAACTCAGACAGTATGTCAAAAAACCAAACTATTCTTTACTTACACGCACTAATATTTTTAGGAACAACTTCTGAAATTAATACTAAATGGAATATTACCTTCGTAATCCGTTAAACTGAGGTAAAAGAACTAAAAGATTTTGTCCGTGGTAATTAAAATATGGCGTCAGAAATTTCTTTTATTACCCGCAATAATACTGAAGATTTCTATAAAAATTATTACTTTTAATTTTTAATTACTTTAAATTTTGATTTGTAAGATATAGTGTTGAAAAAACAGCACAGTTTTTAATGATTAAAATATAATCTAAATCTTTGTTGTTTCTTCTGGTTTATTTTTTGAAATCCGTTATTATTTGAAGCAATTAGAGGTACATTAAATTTAAAATATACGAAAAATCTTACATTTTGCAAAATGGAAACATTCTGTAAACTGATTATAAACGAAGACGCTTGGAACATAAATTAAAGACATTATATTTTTCACAGTAACAACATTTACCAATGCAAGTAGATGATAGATTCGCGGCAACATGACGTAAAGTACCGTTCCAACCATTTTGGAAAGTTTGTAGGATGTTTCTAACTCGAAATTTGCTTAGAAGCAAATATTGGGGTTACTGCTATATTTGGGACATAAAAAAAAGGCCTGTGATGAGAATGCAAGGATAATTTAGAAACATTAGTATTTCACTCGGGGGAAATACAAAGAATATCTTGAGATGTCTTGATTCATCGTTGTTAATACTCTTCTCTCATGGGTTGCAGTGAAACGTCCCATTGTTTTCAACGAGGAAAACTGTTCCTTTCATTGCCATTTGGGCTCACAATAATAAAATAACAGGAAGCCGTATTTGCTTTACTTCTCTTGACAAAAAGGACATTATTCTGCACTTCATTCACTTTTTTTATTCGGTTTTTGTAACGTGTACCGAACATAGAAGTTGAAAGCAAAGTAGCAAAAGTAAAAGGATTCTCATGCAATTAATGAGTAAAAGGAGAGATTTAGCTTTTTTCACCAATTGAGGTGCTTATTGCAAAAAATGTTTTATAATTCCATTTGCCAAAATGTTTCCTTAAATTTTCTTAAGTAAAAAGATAGTGTAATAAAAAAAGTAAAAGAAAAAACTGAAGCTCATTACTACGAATAAACGATTATTCTGGAATGAAGTACTAGCACGAGGCTGAAAAATCGTGTCTTTTTATTCATAATAAAAGGGTAAATGTTTTTCACAATTATCATTCAGGTGCATTATAAAATATATTAAATCAAATATTATATCGAATCATAAATTATATCAAAGCTACGATAATAACAACAAACATATCTGGGGAATACAAAGGTCTGCAAGATAGCATTAAGTAGTGTAACGGAACTGCGCATTATGTGCATTGTGCAGCACTTTGTTTGATATAGTTAGAAATAACATTCCCTAATCGTTCCTTCAAGCTACATTATATTTTAATTTAAAAAAGACTGTATACACTTTCTTCTGCGTCAATTACCCATTACGAAGCTTTGGAAGCTAAAATTATCCAATTCAGTTTAATTTCATTGTTAAGAGATTAAATGATAATAGGTAGAATATGCAGAACACCTGCAACAATTATCCGAAATGGATACAGTGAAATGCGAAATGCCTTGCTTCGTTCTTAAAATGAATCTCAAAATCTTTCAATTTAAGTTAAAGCAAAATGTACTGAAAAAAAATCAAACCAGGAATTTGTTCTAACGTTTGTTATTTGGGATAAATACTGACGAGGATGAATGCATCTAGCAAATCCATACAATATTCTGGTAATAATTTCAACAGCTTGTTTCTACAAAATTTATTGCAATGCATACGCGATTTACGGTTTAAATATAACAAAACTGAAAATGAAGCATGAGAAATATCCGAATTCAAATTTTATGTTAATTTTGAAGAAAAACCTGGGAGTAGGCACAATGTTTAGATAAAAATAAAACAGATATCTATTTAATTGGCCAAACAATCTCTGAAATCAATATATATTCTACGTTATTTGTAGCAGAATTGATATGAAATGCAAAAAGCACGATGAAATTAACAAAATATTTCAAGTTACTTCCTACAGAATTTGAAGATTTAAAAAATGTATCCTATTGTATAAGTGAAACAAAAAAAGGTTTACATCAATGACATTAAATTTGAAGAGGAACAGGAAGTGCGAACACTATTTTAATGGCGAGAATACATAATTTGAGAAATGATATATGGTAGTTGATGTAGACTAGCAACGCTGCATAGTTTTCTCCTTATTCTGAAATATCGTTCAAAAGTTACTTAACTATGCCTGTGAGTAATAAAAAAAGAGAGAGATTTCCTTCATTTTAAAACGAGTTAAAAATTCAAATTGGAAGAAAAAATACCAAATGAAAATCTAAAATTAGGTAATAAAGGAACTTTAGTGCTCTTTATTGCGTAATTTTAAATTAGGCTTAGATTTTAAAAAAACTTTATCGATTTTAAGGGCGATCAGACGTCTTGACAAAAATGCCTTTTGCTGTTGAATAAGAGGGATTTGTACCTGATTGTGCTGTAAATCGATAGAATTTATCGATAGAACCGAAGCCTAAACAAAGTTGCTTTCTTGCATAATTTTAGATTTAAATTTATTTAAGAAATTCAACAGGGTTAGGTCTTTAGGAATGTCTTGCTATAAAAAAGAGATACCCTCGAACAGTTAGATTGAGAGCATATTAATTATATGAAATGAATATTTTTATATAGTTCTCGTTTTTATACCAAAAGCGCTTTTATTGCACAATTATCATTGCATTAGTGCATGTATTTTCGGTTATTAAAAAAACTCAAAGGATATGATTTAAGATTTCACAAGAAGCAATTTATACAAATAGGATCCCAGTTTGAATTTGTATAGGGATTAGTTCGGTACTGAATCTACTTGCTTAACTGAAGAGCATTAATCTATCACTTGGCATAACTAATGAAAAATTAATATGTTTTAAAATCAGTAAAATGTGAAAATTTTTTTTAATCGTATCGAACATTTATTTGTAGTTCTACAAGTAATTTTATTTTGGAATGTATTACGAAATTTTATAAAACATGGGTTTTGCGCATTTTATCTAAGAGTTCTGAATAAAGTAAATAAAAAATTCTTTAGAACATGAAAGTTCTAATTAATTCTTAAAAATTAATCAAAATTTTCGTATTCCTAAAATTTTAGTTTGAAATAAAATTTAAACAGGGTTTTAAAAGAATTACTTCGAAAATCATTAAAAATATTTGTCGCATTACTTTTGTATAAAAAAAGAAAGAAAAGCGGGAAAAAAAGAAGTTTGGAGTAAACAATAATCTCGAACTGTAAAAATGTTAACCATTCAGAATTTGTCTGAAGAACTTGAACGTTTAAATCGTTAGTGAAGGAAATTTCTTTTTAAACTTAACATAATTCTTAACAAGTCTTTTATTTATCTATTTATTTTACAGATTAGTTTAATATTGCCTCGAAATTCACACTACTTTTATATTCCGTTGGTAACAGTTTTTACAAAATTCTTTAAGCTGATATTTTTCTTTTCTTGTTAATTCTCAGTACTAATTACCGTATTTCCCCACGTATAAGACGCACCCTCTTTTTTATATACATTTTTAAGGATAAAACTTTATTACTGATCATTATAATGAATTTAAAATATTTTAAATATAAAGTAATACAAATACAAAGTAATATTTTCTGCAAATACCCAATCTATTTGGGAAGAAACACCTTTTAATCTTCTTCGTCGAACCCCAGACACTCATCTCCAGAGCTAAATGAAGAGTCACTTGAAACTTCATCTAAATCAACATCTGAGTCTCATACAACAAATTGCCCTCTGTACCGTCCAGTGCATTCTTAAAGCCCCACTTCTGAAATGATTTAACCTCTGTCTGTATTTTCACAGCATCCCAAGAAGCTGTGACTTATTCACAAATTGTACGTAACTGTAATATTCCCACACTCCGCAAGGAAACAAAGGAAAAAAAAAAAAAAAAAAAAACGCGTAACTCCGAACAGAGAAAATTTCCAGAAATCAATGTAATCGGAAACTGAGTATAAGACGCATCCCCTTTCTTCAGACCTATTTTCAAAGAAAAAATGCGCCTCTTATACGTTGGAAAATACGTTAAGTTTAAAAATTAGGCAATGTTATTATTAAAACTAGGCTAATTAACAAAGATTACTTTTTTGTCCAATTTTAAATTTTACATTGGCATCTATCAGTTCCATTCGATACACAGTATTATCAATGAACCCCAATGGGTTATCAAACGAAATATTGATTCAAAGCTGACTTTTATTATTTAAAGAAAAGATTATGCACCGTATAATAATATCATTCTTAAACATAAAAACTTTAAAGTTTAATTATTTGACACTTTATTCGCATTGTATAAACAATTTTCTATCATCTGCAGATAAAAGCTTTACAAAGTATTATTAAAAATATTCTGTCTGTGAATCTTGAATGCAGACGTATAAATAGATTTCAACTAAATGTTGCGATTTGAAAATTTCGGATTATCATCTAACACCTGAAACAGAAGTTTACTACTTAAAAATATATACACTTTTGCCAAATAATGTAATTAGATTTTAACTCTGAATAAAATTAAAAGGTCAACTAAAAAGAATTTTAATTTTAAAAAGTCCTTTTATTTCAATATTTGCTAACAGAACGCCTAATGATGGAAAGAGAAACATTAAAATATTGAAAAAGTATATTACGTTTGAGTAAGACATTATATAGATTTTTAATTTTGTGCCGAGATCCACCAATGCCGAGAGATAAAAATCGCTGAAAACTGGTAGTTTGGCCCATTTCGAGTCCCAGCAAACGGGCTGGCTGCATGGGAGTTTTTGTGATTTTTCCCATTGGTAATAAGGATTACGAGCCAGTTTCTCTTAAAAAAGAACTTTCACGAAGCATTCCTCTCTTTCCGTATACAGCCTAATGCCGGACCACATAATAAATAACAAAAAGTCTTACAAAAATGGTGTCGTGGTCGTGATAAAAACATTTAAATAAGTATTAACATTATTAATATTATAAAACGTGATTTTCTCTGAAATGTATGATTGCTTTGCGTTCATTTCACAATAACTAGTATCACCTAAAATAAAACAAGTTTCGCTTCAGGTTTACGTATACCCTGTCTGAAAGTATTTTTGGTTATGTTCCGGTTTGACTAGAAACTTTCACTCTGCCGATGTTCCGGTTTGAGTAGAAACAAACTTTTCTCTGCCTCAGAATGGCAACAGTGAGAACTTGACTTTAGATTTGTTATGACGCAGCTAGAACGCTGCTCATGAGATGTAACAAATTAATCTAATCTAGAATCTAGAATCGAATCTAATGTTACATCTCATGAGCAGCGTTCTAGCTGCGTCATAACAAATCTAAAGTAAAGTTCTCACTGTTGCCGTTCTGAGGCAGAGAAAAGTTTGTTTCTAATCAAACCGGAACATCGGCAGAGTGAAAGTTTCTAGTCAAACCGGAACATCCCGGCCCCCGTTGGACAATTGTCCAACATCATTTGGAAATGGAAGTGGACTGATATTGGAGACGGCTCGGCGAAAGATTCCATCTGAAGTTCTGACGTCTACGACTCGTACTAGTCCATCTGGACTAGGAAAGGTCTCCTCGATGCGAGCTAGTGTCCACTTCATGGGTGCCTTGTTTTTATTCTTTAACAAGACTAGTTGTCCTGCCTTGAGATTGGATCTCACTTGATTCCATTTTGAGCGGTTCTGCAAATGATTAAGATATTCCACGCTAGAACGGTTCCAGAAATTAGCTCTAAGTTTTTGAATTACAGTCCATCTAGAAGACAAGGTCAAAGAATCTACAGAATCATTCGGTTCTGGTATCGACAAAAGCGGAGCTCCTATTAGGAAATGACCTGGAGTCAAAGGCTGAAGATCTGTTGGATCAGCCGAAATAGGTGATAGAGGTCGAGAGTTCAAGCAGGCTTCTATTTGTGTAATTAATGTATACAGCTCTTCAAAGTTTAAAATTGTCGTTTTCGCGACCTTTGTCAAAATTCTCTTCATTTATTTTATATTAGCCTCCCATAATCCGCCAAAATGCGGGGAAGAAGGAGGAATAGGAGGAATAAATCTCCATGTTATACCTTCTTCGGAACTAAACCGCTGAATACGATCCGATCTACAAATTCTAAAGAATTTGTCAAGAACATTCTTCGTTCCCTTGAAGTCCGTAGCGTTATCACTCCAAAAAATAAATGGTTTAGATCGTGTGGCAATAAACCTTCTAAGGCATGCTAGAAAGGCTTCAGTAGACAAATCCGATACTACTTCTAGATGAATAACCTTTGTATTAAAGCAAATAAATATCGCGATGTATGATTTTAACGTAACTCTATATATTTTCAAATTAGGCTTGGTTGATAACTGGACGTGCAAAGTCCAGTCCTATTTTTTCAAATGGTCTAGTTATTACAACTCTATTTCTAGGTAAGTCTCCCATCATTTGGTTTATGGTTTGGTTCCTTGTTCCTTGTTGTTTGTTGTTGTTGTCATGCATTTACTTATAACGCGTCTAACTCTATCTTGTCCGGAAGGTATCCAGTATAATTGTCTAATAAGAGAAAGTGTTGTTTGAACGCCCGAACGAAGAGATTTTTTGTGATAATAATCTGAGTAATTCAGTGAAATGATGTCTTTTGGGTAAAAGAAGTTGATGTTTCTGGTCTTCTGAAAGATTGGAGTAACGTAGTCTCCCATCAACTCGTAAAAGTTCATCTTCATCCAGAAATACATTAAAGGAATAATCCTTACTATTACTTGGAACTGATCGTTTCGACTGCAGGCACTTAATTTCAGGTTGAAATTCAGAATGTTGTACACATTTGACTAGCACCTTTGTTGCATTCTTTAGCTCGGAAGCACTCAAAAACCTTTCTTTTCTTAATGGTGGATTGGTTCTACAGTTGTTCGCAAACCTTAAACACAACGCAGTAGTTTTAATCAATTTGCTGAATGACGAATACCTTTTAATGAATTCGTTCTCAATAGAATTTTCACCTGTGACTGTTGAGTTCACTACAGCTCCCTTTCGAAGTTCAATATCTTCATGATCCTTGAAATCTCTTACTGATTCTGCAAGTTTAGGCCACGAATCGATGCTCTGTAATAGCCACTTAGGTCCATGCCACCACATGCCACTATTTCGTAGTTCAGACAACGTTATTACTTTCGTGGAATTTGTCTTTGTTCTTCTGGTCAGCATATCAGCCGGATTTTCATCTCCAGGGCAATAATTCCAGGACTCAGGTGATGTTTTCTCTCGCATTTCCATTACTCGATGTTGGATGAATGGCTTCCATTTATTTAAATCGCCCTTTATCCAATGTAACGTAACAGAAGAGTCTGACCAAAAATATACATTCATCTGAAGTCCTTTCTCTAACTATTCTTTGACATTCGAGGCTAATCTTGCTCCGATGAGCGCCCCCAGGTTATCTAAACAATAATGTGTTGTACAATATTTCATACTATAGACATCATACATGTCCTTCCAGTTTTTTTTTTCGTATTGAATCTGTCATTCTTTAAATACTTTTGCATTTATTGCACATATTGCATTTATTACACATGATTTTATTTGAGTTCTGAGCAGATTATTCCCATTGTAAGAGACATGATTGCCATTAGTTTTGTGAGAGAAGTTTCCCGCTCTAAAATCTAAATTTTAATTTGAGCTAAACATTTCCTTAAAAAAAAAAAAAAAAAAAAAAAAAACTTTTCATTGCAAAAGGAAGACTAAACAAATGCTTGTTTCAAAGAAAATCCTATTTCACAATTTTAGTTTAATGCATTAAAAATTTTGATGTTACTTTGTAAGGATCTTAAGTTTTACTAACATTTATTTTATTTTAAATCTTTACTATCACTTCTTATTTTCTACTTCCGACCAGAATTATAAGCGTTAACGTATTTATGCAAAGTTTGTCTGGCGAACGCCAAGTATTTAAGTTGTGGCTTTTTGCCAAGCGAGAGAGAGGAAGGAGTTAATCGAAGCAGGCCGCTTACCTTAGAAGTTTTACTCAGTTGCTGGTTGCCTTCCAGGCCAGAGGTTTAATCCTCTTGATAACTTTAAACGTATTGTAATGTTCACAGTTCTCTGTACTACATACGGCTTCCTGTTAATATAAGGCCAATCTTCCACGTTTATTATTTCAAAGTTAAGAGTTTAGTTTTATTTTTATATTTTTACGTTTAGACCACAAGTAGTGGGTCTTTGTATTCCGAAGTACGGAAATTATTGTAAGTAGAGAAAAATAAAGGCTTTTGTATACCCTTCTTGTGTATCCTGTCTACTTCCCACTGTTAGTGAACATAGTTTTAGTAAGCTCTCTGTTCCGAGTCAGGTCCTTGCATGTTCCCGAAGAAAGTAAGACGGAACATTGAACCTGATAGTGGCGCCCAACGAAGAAGAATATCCATGGCCGAGTTTCAAGAAGAACCTGTGCTGCCTGCAGAAGCGGCTCAGAATCCAGAAATGCCAGCTGCCTCCCTGGAAGGATTTGGTTACATCGTCCAGACCATGCGCGCTTCGATGAAACCAGAAGCAACATTTAATGGAAACTCACCGGTAACCAGTTTTTTGGAAAAATTGGATGACCACTTCATGCTCTACCCCGTGCACGAATTTCAAAAAGTTACCTTAGCTACCAGCGCTTTGAGGGGCCAAGCGCTTAACTGGTTCAAGTGTATAGGCAGAAGTCTCTTGGGTCAAGCAGGAAGTCCCACCTATACTTACGAAAATTTCAAGACTGCCCTAGTAAACGCCTTCCCTGTTGTAAGCAATCGTGCGAAATTAGAAACGGAACATTTTAGTATATATCAGCAAAGAATCGAAAACCTCTCAAGCTTTATTTTCAGAAAAATTCACGTCTTCAAACTCTTGTATGGAAACCGTCCGGATCCTGAGATAATTCAAGTGATTTTGCCGAGGTTACTGCCCCAAGTGCAAGACTTTATTGAATTAAGAAATCTGACTACACTACTATACTTTATTGTATTTTAAAAGTTATTTGAGCTAGCAATCCAGTTTGAAAGTAGAAGAACGGCGGACATTGAAAGAAGACGCCAATATCAACAGCGAAACCAATTTGGTGCGACAAGACTACAGCAAACTCAAGCACACAGCTACGGAGGCAAAGCGAATCAGTGGGCAAGGAAATCCGAGCATTCAAAAACAGCCGGCGAACGTCGACAGTTCAATAGCAATCCAGGAAAAAAGTCTCAAGGCCAGTGGAAAAAGAAGGAAAGCACGGAAATGAAAAATAATTTAAACTAAAACGGATTTCTGCTGACGGGAGGGTGCGGAAATCCGAAGGCCACGAAAACCCCTCTTCCTTCAAGTTAAATACAGTAATGGTGAAAAATTTGACTCTTCCGAAGATTGAAGTGTTGGTGAATAATATCCAAGCCACCGCACTCCTGGATACAGGTGCGCAGTGTTCCTGTGTGGCAGAAGATTTTTTTAGGAAGTATTTTCGTAAATATCGTATATATAATTCGGATAATACGACAGTGTTAGCGGCGCAAGGAGAAAAATGTAAGTGTATAGGTAAATTACCGCTGTATGTCCGTATCAAGGACGAACAAGTAAAGGTTATGTTTTTCATAGTAAAGAATCTGCAAGCACATATTATTTTAGGAATAGATTTTCTTTCAGAGGCACAAGCAACGCTGGATTTTAATGAAGCGTCCCTTAAGCTGACGATGAAACCAGTTCGTGGAGAAAAGGCTGAACCGCCGATGTTAAATCTTGACCACCTGCCTAATGACGAGCAAGGCAGATTCCGACAAGTGGTAAGTGAATTTGCTTCGTTATTTAGTGATATTCCAGGATTTACTCAGGTTACTAACCATAGTATTGACACCGGAGATTCAATGCCAGTTCGCCACAAAGCATACCGGTATGATAAGAATAAGGGAAAAATTATAGAATGGCATATCACCGATATGCTACGTAAAATGATCATAACGCCCATCTCAAGTAGTTATGCTAGCCCGGTGGTTTTATGTAAGAAAAATAATGACTATCCTTTGACACATCCAAAAAGGTGGAGATTCGCAATTGACTACCGTAAATTAAACTCCATAACTAAATATCCGGTATATCCGTTACCTATTATTGAAGAAATTCTAAGGAACATAACATCCACCAAATATATGACGACTTTAGACTAAACGACTGGTTATTTTCAAATAGGGGTTAGGCCTGAGGACGTGCCTGCTTAAACGCTGCCTGAGGACGTGCCTGCTTAAAGACTGCTTAAATAACCACGTCTGGCACTTATGCGGCCGTTTTGGCCTTTCCGGGGCACCGGCAACATTTCAGCGATGTATGGACATTGTGTTAAGGCCTGTTCTTCTGTTAAGTCCACATTTATCTATTTAGACGATATCATTATTACTAGTGATAATCTCGACCAACATGTACAGGATTTAAGACAGGTGTTTGCTGTATTAAATGAGGCAGGTCTAAAAGTTAATGTCGAAAAGTGCAAATTTGCAACCCCTGAATTAAAATATTTAGGTTACAAAATATCTCAGAAAGGAATCGAGACAGACGAATCACAAATAATCGCTGTACAAAAGTATCCGACTCCGAACACGGCAAAGAAGCTCTCTTCTTTTCTAGGACTTTGTTCATATTATAGGTCCTTTATAAAAGATTTTCCAGCTATTGCTGAGCCATTGTTAAAATTAAAAAGGTAAAAGGCAAGATTCTCGTGGACGGCCGAAGCCAATAGTGCTTTCGAAAAATTAAAACAAGCATTAACGCAAGTCCCTGTGTTGAAATTTCCTGAAAAGGATGAGAATTTAGAAATTTCAGCGGATGCTTCGGATTATGCGGTAGGAGCAGTACTTTCGCAAAATCAGCAGCCCGTGGCATTTTTTAGCCGAACTTTAAATCAAACACAAAGAAACTATTCCGCGACCGAGAGAGAGGCACTTGCAGTTCTGTTAGCAGTGCAAAAGTTCCGAGTCTATTTTGGAAAGGCGCCAATAACAGTGTACTCTGATCATGCGGCGGTAACTAGATTGTACTCAGGGAAAAACTTATACCCAAGGTTAATAAGATGGGCACTCAAGCTACAAGAATATAATCTGGTAATCGAGCATACCCCCGGAAAGGAAAATATCGTAGCAGATGCCCTATCCAGAATTAAAATAGATGAAGAAGGTAATACCGTAAAGGTGGCAATGCTCACAGCATGTACAATAAATTCCCGAGAAACTGTAATAACCGAATTGGGTACGGATCCTGAGTTTGAAAGCATTTATTAGTATTTAAAGGATCCTGAAAATTTTAGCCACCAAGATATTGTGGCGATAAGAAATAGGGCGGCCCATAACGAACTAATAGATGGTCTATTATTTTATACAAAAACTACGAATTCCAACAACGAATTTCGACCTGTTATCCCAGCTAGTCTTAGATTAAATATCCTGCAGGAGCTCCATGACAGCCCTTTAGCTTCTCATGCTGGTATTCGAAAACTATCCAACGCGTACGCGAGGCAGTCTACTTTCCTGAACTGCAAAAGTTAACAAGGGCGTATGTCCAGTCCTGCCCAACATGTCAAGCAGTTAATTATATTAATTTCCGCCCGGCCGGGTTTCTAAATAGTATTAAATCCGAATTTCCAAATGAAATAATTGGCATCGATTTATTGGGCCCTTTCCCAAAAAGTCAGTTAAATAAAAGTCGCTATCTCCTTGTTATGGTTGATCATTTTAGTAAGTGGACCGAAATTGTTCCCTTAAAGCGAGCCTCCGCGAAATTAGTTACTGATTCTATTTTAAATAAACATATTTTAAAATACGGAGCGCCCCTATAAGTTATATCGGATAATGGTCCTCAATTTGTAAGTAATGTATTTGAAGACATGTGCCAAAAACTGGGCATACGTCATTTAAAAATGGTCCCGTATCGGCCGCAATCAAATATAGCGGAACGGGTCAATAGAAATATAGTGAAAATTATCCGTAGTTATGTTAAAAATTTTCATAAAAGCTGGGATAACTATGTCAATGAATTTGCTTTCGCCCTTAGGACCGCAAAACATGATACAACTGGCAAAACTCCTGCTGAGTTATTTTTAGGCAGAAAGATTATAACGCGGTTAGATAAATTATTTTATGTGCAACAAAGAGCCCCAGAATTTAAAATGGGTGATATAGAAAAACTAATTAAGGAAGCAAAGAAGAATACTGAAGTAGCACAGAGAAAACAAATATTATACTATGACTTGAAACGACGGGGAGTAACTTATAAAGTAGGGGATGAACTATTAAAAATTAAGCATTCACTTTCTTCAGCACCAGAAGATAAAACTGCCAAATTTTTTCCAAGATTTGAAGGACCATATGTCATAGAAAAGGTAACTCACGCTGTAGTAGTGTTAAAAGCCAGGAATGGGGAAACCTGTTCCGCAAACATTGATCAAATAAAACCATACTATGACCGTAATAAAATGCAAATATTTACAGATCTTTTGCAGGATCCGGCACGGCAGGCACAAGCTCCAGATGTGGAACAGCGTCAAGCACAAGGACAAGCCATTAGGAGGCAGGAGCAATTGAAAAGGAAGTTTCCCCGTTGGAAAATTGAAGGTAACAAGAAAAAGAAGCCGTTCCACCGACCACAAAAGAGAGCGCACGACCACCCCCAGAATGAAGAAGGGAGAAGGACGACGTATGCAAAGAGAGCCAGGAGAAATGACGGCAACTATAACCCGGCTTTAAAACGGAAGATCTACTCATCGGACAGGACTCTCCGCAGCAAATGTCGCCGAACTGCGGAAGGGCCACCAGCGGCGGAGGAAAAGTTACAAGGAAAATTTGAACGGCCAGCAACGAGGTCCAAGCAGGAACACGAAAGAAGTTTCCCGGGTCCGCCAAGACCAGCTGCCATCAAACGGCCAAGACCACAGGCAGAGGCGAAAACGAAGGTATTCAAGGGTGACCGAACTGGAAAAAAAAGAAAGCTTCTAGAGGAAGGCACTGAAGGGCGAGCCCGCACACGAAGGAGGATAAATCAAACAAGAATCTACGCTACTTTCCAGGACTGGGCTCAGAAAAGAATGTCCGAATATCACAAAGATAAGTAAAATTTTATGTTACTTTGCAAACTTAAGTTAATCTTTCATTCTTACTGCAAGTGGCAGATTTCAAGAAGTTTTACCTCATGCGAGGTCTACCTTTGTCGCCAAAAGGGCGAGAAATGAGTTGTTACCGATTTTGGTATTATGTTTTTCAATTACTCGCGTGTAAAACTAACGTTGATGTATAATAGCGATGTGTAAAGACTTAAATATTGTAAAAGTTATTGTATAAATTTTATTTAAAACTTTCTGGCAAGAAAGAAGTTTTAGTCTGAAAGACGTTTTGAAATGTAGTATTACAATGTAGAAAGAATTGGCACTTGCTTTGAAAAGAATAGAAGTTAACAATGTACTACTAATGTATGTTGTCAAATGCGTAAAATTAACGGCATGTTAATATGTTCTTATATACAATGTGAACTGTTATTTCAAATGTTAAGAAATACCGTGATATGGTAAAAGTGAAAGTAATGTTAAAAATTTGTTATTCGTGTGACTGTAAAAAGACCAAATCATGGTGAATATGTGTTAAAGGTTGAATGAATGTAGTTAGGCTATCTGACGCTACACTTCAGAGTTAGCCACTCTGAAGAATAGTACCTCAGTGTTTAGAGTTGAAGTTAGGGTGTGTTACGAGGTCTTGGTATGTTGAATTTTTAACACGTTAGTGCTTTGATTGTAGGAGGAAGTGTTGAACACGTAGACATAAACACATTCGTGTTTGGTGTTCCTTTACAACACATGTCAGAGAGCACGGGGAGAGATAATTAAAATAGTCATGAATGAAATAAGAATGTTAAGAGAAATATAATTATACATGTTACTTGCCATTTTATTGTGTAACATTTCATTAAACTAGTTTTCCTTCCAGATATCTGGAAGGAACCAGATTTGAATAAAAGCTCCTGTTTAGATGCAGTACAGATGAAAAAATTGCGTGTCCTGGGAGCTGCTATTGTAAAAACAAATTTCTTTCTTTTAAATTTCTAGTTTCTAGCGAAAAATGTTTGTAAAAGTTTGGCCTCGCGTTAGATTCTAGAGCTAAAAGTTTTGAACAAGGTCGTTTTAGACCTCAGTTTCAAACTAATTAACTCTGGCGGGAAGTATGTAAGGATCTTAAGTTTTACTAACGTTTATTTTATTTTAAATCTTTACTATCACTTCTTATTTTCTACTTCCGGCCAGAATTATAAGCGTTAACGTATTTATGCAAAGTTTGTCTGGCGAACGCCAAGTATTTAAGTTGTGGCTTTTTGCCAAGCGAGAGAGAGGAAGGAGTTAATCGAAGCAGGCCGCTTACCTTAGAAGTTTTACTCAGTTGCTGGTTGCCTTCCAGACCAGAGGTTTAATCCTCTTGATAACTTTAAACGTATTGTAGTGTTCACAGTTCTCTGTACTACATACGCTTCCTGTTAATATAAGGCCAATCTTCCACGTTTATTATTTTAAAGTTAAATTAGAGTTTAGTTCTATTTTTATACTTTTACGTTTTGACCCCAAGTAGCGGGTCTGTGTATTCCGAAGTACGGAAATTATTGTAAATAGAGAAAAATAAAGGGTTTTGTATACCCTTCTTGTGTATCCTGTCTACTTCCCGCAGTTAGTGAACATAGCTTTAGTAAGCTCTCTGTTCCGAGTCTGGTCCTTGCATGTTCCCGAAGAAAGTAAGACGGAACATTGAACCTGATAACTTTCGAAAATCATAAGAGCTGTGTTACTTTTGTGAAATAATGTATATCCAGAGTTGCAACCTATAAATTACTATGGGCATTAGGTTTTAATATGGATTCAGAAGATAATGTGCACAAAAAGCAGAATTAGAAATATTATAAAAATGATTGATTATAAAATAAAACTTATTTTATTTATGATCCTCAAAAAGTAAAATAACACTTTGTTGATAAATGTTTTTCAGAAGTGCAAAGAGAATAGTTCTTTTAATTGTCTAACTTCCGTTACATCATGTTCTTCTAAAATATTTGGATGAAAGAAATTATACATCTTCGACTAGAGACAGCGTCTATTTATCACTGGCAGGAATTTACCGCAAAAAGAATAACAATGAGCACTTCGAAAAGGTTTTTCTTCAATTTGCTTTCTTAAGAAAGTCTAATATTGCAAGAAAATTCACTTATTGCAAATAACCGCGAAGGAGATTCGATGAATTCGCATTATGAAGGGACATGCAATTTACATATATGCCATCTCCGAGATTCGAACCAAAGTCCTTCGGTATCGCAGTCAAAGTCACTAACCACTTTTCCGTCGGGCTTCCCTGTAGAAATATCGCTAAGATAAAATGAAATCACAAAATTGTTGCAATTCAATAAGCTTTAAAATACTTCACTAAAAATTCCTAAGTATTCAGGAACGAGAATTTGTTTATTAGAAATATCATATATATTAAAATATATCATTTCACTTTTATTTTATCTTAATATATATCAAGATAAAATGAAAGCACAAAATTGTTGCAATTCAATAAGCTTTAAAATACTTCACTAAAAATTCCTAAGTATTCAGGAACGAGAATTTGTTCATTAGAAATATAATATATATTAAAATATATCATTTCACTTTTATTTTATCTTAATATATATCAAGATAAAATGAAAGCACAAAATTGTTGCAATAAATGTTGAAATATTTTACTAGAAATTCCTAAATATTCAAGAATGAGAATATGATTATTAGAAATACAATATATATTAAAATATATAATTTCATTTTCATTTTATCTTAATATATATTATAATGTATATTAAGATAAAATGAAAGCACCAAATTGTTGCAATTCGAAAAGTGTTGGAATATTTTACTAAAAATTACTAGATATTCAGTAATTAGTTTATTAGAAATATAATATATATATATATATTATAATTTTATGATAGAAGTACAAAATATGAATGTTTCTCCTTTCACAATTCTTTTAAAAACGAAATTCAGGTATAGATATTTGTAATAAGAAGAAATATAAAAACTAATATATTCTACAAGTTATTGCAGAGGTTAATAATTATCATTATTTGGTTATGAAATACTATTATATTTGCGATGCAGAGGACAGAGTGCGCAAATGAATTAGACAGAAATTCTTTAGTTTAACTTCACAATATATGACGTTGGAGTCGCTTTTTATTACTTATAATAATGGTTATAAATCATTAATAACATTTGTTTCAAAATATTATGAAGAAGCTGTTATTTGAAATTACGTTGTTATTTAAAATTATAAATTATTAATTTATTACGTTGATAAACAACGCACGTATTTAAGGCGGGAAATAAAATGGAAGGTCTTATGCCAGGTGCATTGGGAATACGTTCCTATTCACCTCGGACTTGATATTGGTGCTAGGACGTGATTTGAAAAAATAAATAATTAAATAAATAAATAACAACAATGTGAAGAATGCTGTGATGCATTGTTGTTGTGAAGTAAAAATATCATTTTTGTTGCAATACTTACAGAAATCCTTGAAAACCTAACTTCTTGAAATTATGGATTCATAACAATTTCTATCGTATCATCAAGTTTTGGACTGTTTTTATGAAGGAGAAATTAATGTTGTTTTTTTTTACCGCTTGATAATTTCTTGAGAGGATCCATAGTTTTAAAGACTTTTAGTTGTTTATTAATTGTGACTCTCTATTCTATACATAAATAAAGTTATATAGTTTGGCTTCTGTAATCACATGAGGAATATTTATAAATATTTTAAAATTTACTTTTATTTATGCATAAAAGCTTTGCGTAAAATGATGATGATGAACTTTATTTCTTTTTATTCTAAGAAATCTTTTTCATAAATTATCTCATTGTTGTAAATGCTGACAAAAATTTTCAGTTGGATGTATTATACACTCATGTCCATAAATTAAGGATAGTGCAAAATCAGGCAAAGGAAGAGTTAGAAGCAAAACAAATTTGACTAATTTGTGAAGCTTATTTATTATACAAAATGTAAAGAGCAAAAAAAGATGCTATATGTTTGATATTATTAAAAAAAATTAGCGTTTTTTTCTCCCTAAAGCAAATCACACACACACACACACAAAAAAAAAAAAAAAAAAAAAAAAAAAAAACACCGATTTACAAAAAACCAATATTACATGGTTGATATGATCGTTAATACATTGTAGTCTTCCAGACGATGCAATACAGTCCGTACAACGCCTAGGCATGCTGAGTATCAAATTATCGATCTCATCTTGGGGGATATTACACCACTCAAAAAGCAATGCTCTCCGAAGTTCCAGTAGACATGTAGGAGGGGGTTGACGGGCTGCAACTCGACGGCCAATCATGTCCCACACGTGCTCTACTGGATTCAAGTCCGGTGAGAATGCTGGCCAGTCCATACGGATGATATCCTCCATTCGCTTACGATGTTTGCACGGTGAGAACGGGCGTTGTCATCCATAAACACAAATTGTGCGCCCATGGCACCCCGAAACAAACGTACATGCTGTTCCAGAATGAAGTCCCGATAGATTTGGCTTGTCATGGTTCCAGTTTGAACATGCAGGTCAGTTCTGGAACCCAGAATAATTCCACCCCAAACGAGCATTCCTGCACCAACGTAACGGTGTCGTTCAATGATATTTTCTTGGTGGTAACTGGAGCTAACACCTGGAGCTCTCCATATGAAAGTCCGGCGAGAATAAGAC
This sequence comes from Stegodyphus dumicola, assembly GCF_044657685.1. Taxonomy (NCBI): domain Eukaryota; kingdom Metazoa; phylum Arthropoda; class Arachnida; order Araneae; family Eresidae; genus Stegodyphus; species Stegodyphus dumicola. Next base: position 219,777,280 of record NC_140769.1, on the reverse strand, counting down.
TGCAAGCTAAACCTGGACTCTTCGGAAAACATCACACAAGCCCACTGTTGCGGTGTCCACAATGCATGCTCTCTACTCCAAGCTAACCACAGGCGACAGTGAGTTGCAGTAAGTGGAACGCATCTGACAGGTCTACGAGCATATGACCAATCTGCCCTAAGTGTCTGTACACGGTCTGCCTTGAAATTGTCGTACCAGTGGCTGAAGATAGCTGACGAGACACGTCTGAGGCTGTGCTCCGCCTGTTTCTTTTGGCAGTAATTGCCAAATACCGGTCCTCATTCGGCGTTGTAACTCTGGGGCGACCTGTGCTGTAACGTCTACTCACATTACCATCATCTTGGAATCGTTGCCAAAGCCTGGAGATGACACTCTGGGCAATTCCAAGATACTGATACTTCCAGTTGGGTACGCCCACATTCCAGACGGCCGATAATTCTACCACGTAAAAAATCATCCAAATGCGTCCTTTGTGTCATAACTATTCGGTTATTGCACTGAAATGCTTAAAGCGCCGGCGAAGAATTTTACTTCTTTGCTTGTATTCCTTATATATCACTCTCTTACACTCTCATCATTGTGACGTACCATCAGTGTCATCTGGTTACTTCCTGAAATTTGTATATGATTCTTGAAGATGTGTGCAGTGATTTTACAGGTGATATATTTATTTTAGAGTTCGATTTCCGCGTGACTCCGAATTATCCTTAATTTATGGTCATGAGTGTAAATTGGATGCGTTTTAGTCTATATCAATTAGATATATTACAAAAATCAAAATTAACATTTAAATTATTAAAAAAAGCATATTTATGGATTTTAAATAGCTTAATTGGTTAAGAAAACCAGTTGATTATATCTTACAGATAAGTAAAAGATTTTATTTTGCCGAACGGAAACGCTCTGAGAATGGAAATGCGCAAGAGCATCTGAAAGGTAAATTAAAGACTTCATACTTCTCTCAGTGGCAACATTTACTAAGTTAAGTGGTTGATATAAATATGACAGCGTAACATAATGTAATGATCCCAAAATTTGTGAAAGAATCCAGTATGAAAGTTAACAGTATTACTCGGTTAGCTTTTCTACACATAGCTGCATTTATGTAAATACGGTGGTGGCTTAATCAGTCGAGGTGTTTTTTTAAAGCTTGCCTAGGGTAATTAACGGTTGTTATTTGCGGCTTTTAGACTGTAGTCGCATTTGTACACATTTTCTATTCATTAGTTTTGATTGCTATTTAATTTACATTACTCGATATGATGAACTCGGATGATCACGTAGAAATAGAAACTGTAAACTATCCTAGTAAAATGAAAAGCGTTAAGATGCTGGGGTAATGTGGAATTTATAACATATTTATGTCGTTAAAATTTCGTTATTTATGTATTTATACTGTCGAGCATCTTTGACAAGTAAAACCTGTCACCAAACAATGCAATTTAGTGCCAATAATGGATAAGCATGACGTCACAGTATATACGTAAGATGCTGATTTTTATGTAACCCCGATTAATCTTCGATAAGCTATTTTTTAGCCCAAAGGCCCAATTATCTCCGAATTGCTATTAACTTCGTTCTGGCATTGTGTGCGTTACACTATACGATATTTCTATTTGCAAATTGTTGCCACCAAGTATTAGAGTCTTGCATTATATTTAAAGAAATTTAATAGTGAGGAATCTGCATGAATGTAGGTATGTGTCTCGCATTATGAATAAACAACGGAACCTAGAGAAATCAAATTTTGAATAACGTACTCGTACATGGGCATCTGGATGGCCAAATTTGGAATTTGTTTTATTATCTGTTTAATATTTTGTAAAACTTTAACGAACTTTTCATTAAAAAATTCAATGATTTCAATATGGCAATGTTGTTCGAAAAAACGAAAAAGAAACATTTTCATCTCCAAAGCGCGAAACTGTGTCCGGAAATTCTAAAGATATGCTCTATTTTGCGTTACTGCTGTTGAACTGAACTATATGGTATAAGTGCGAAGAACATGATATTTAATAAATAAAGATAACACTAAAAAATGCCCTTTTGGGCGTAATATAAAATCTGGAATCTTTAAGATTTTTTTTTCTTCGACGAGGATATTATTAACGGTGGTTTATCTATATTTTTTAAGCATTTTGTTGAGTGAGGAGAAGGAGATAAAAATTTTGGGCTTGCCTTCCAAACAGCAAGCAGTGAATTATTTTCAAACTTGTAGGCTTGATTATACTGGTAAGCATTATGGTTAGCATATTACATTGTACCCTTGGTTATACTTATGCGCATTATGCTGATTATTACACTAGACCTACTGCGCATTATACTTATTATACCATTAGCATTCTTAAAGCATTGAAAAATTCTGATATTGGGCTAAACGGCATGATAAAAAACACAATAAAAACTTAAAACACCACTTAAAGATTCATATATTGTGCCTAGTTTACAGAGTAGTGACTGTTTAGTTGCTACTTCAAAAGCCAATACGGAATTTTAGCATTTGAAATCGCTGAATTGTTTTAAGTTTCAATGTAATGAATTTATTTGGTAATCTAAGAGCTTGAGCTCTTATTTATTTAAGTTTTTTATATGCTAAATATTAATTTGTACGTGTTAATTACTAATTTAAATAGAAGGCGATATGGAAAGAACTAAATAAAGAACAGTATAATCTGTTCTTTCAAACTTCGGTCGGAATGACAGATGTGGCCCACCTCTTCGCCATCTTTAACACTCAGCAGAAAAATACCTAAATATGAATGTGCGATAGTAGATTGCAGCAGAATAAGTGATTTGGAAAATAAACTAATTCCCGAAGCTGCGATGAGAATTCGATTCAGCTGCCTCTGGTATTATTGTTGAGAAAAAGTTTGTTTGAACTAAATAAACAAAAATTTAATAAATATTTATGTACAACATATGCAAAGCGATTAAAAACAAAGTTTGAACATTTTTTTTTCTTTTGAGGCAACAATAAATTCGTTAAAATCCCTAAAGGACTGTAATCATGAATTTCATACATTTTTACTTACTCGGAAAGCAAATTAAAGAATCGGAAAAATAATGTTAGAAAGAAATTAATGGACCGAAATTCCGAAATTATTAGGACACAGACATTTTTGGCTTATCTTTGACTCCAAAGAAAAAACCGGTTATTCTTGTGTGGGGCTGTTCATGTGAATATCAGTGCAAACTGATGGCTAAGGAAGATAAAATTTGTCGATATCCTAAAATATTATCGCGATGAACTTCAGTGACGAAAGAAGATAAAAATCTGAAGTCTATTTTCAGCCATCCTTGTTACTGCCACTTCTTTTTTTCTTCTTCCCCAATTTTGTAAATTTCTTAAACAATAGAAGAATGTAGGAGACATTATGAAAGTACGTATCTGGGTGAGAACATTCTGAAAGTGTCTGCGTCAGTGAAAAAATTACAGTCTTTGTCAGGAATTTATGCCGAATTTATGAGCATTTTTCAAAGCTTAATTCTTTTCAATGAATAATTCAAAATTATTAAGAATTTGTTTTCCTCCTAAGTTGACGTTTTTCAGCAATATACTTTTCTTTCATATAAATTCCTTTCAAAATTTTATACATATTTGATATATACGTGTAAACGCAACGTATTAATTTTATTTAAAATGTATTTTCCCGATTGGCAACAACAGTTTTTTTCAGAACGATAATATTTTTGAACTGTAAGTTTTTGAGCAGTAATGTTGACGGTAATGTTTTCTGAATAAAGCAAGTATTTAACAATTAATGTTTGATGGAATGTGTTTTTAATAAAGGAACTAATTAAATGCTAACATTTCAGAAGTGGGATAAACTAGAATTATTATCTAGCTTTAACAACGTATTGCCTTATCGTACGCTAAGCCTAAACTGAATGTGGAAACTCGCCAAAACTGAAAGTAGAAAGGTACGTGAATTTATAAACTGTTTATGTTATGTCTAAGTATTAAACGGAAAGAACTTAAGTATAATTATTGTATTATTATTTGAAAATTGAAGTCTAAAATGGCTTATTTGGCAAGAGGCAAAAAATGTGATTTAAAAGAACTTGCTTTGGAACTTGATGTAGATGTCCCTTCTGATATTAAAATTGTAGGCTTAAGAGATATGATTTTGAATAGTAAGAATTATAACGAAGACTTTACTAAACAAATGCTAGATAGAATTATAAATGATCGTTTAGACAGGGAAAAGTTAGAAATTTTAGAAGAAGAAAAAGATAAGCAAAGAGCATTTGAACTTGAAAAATTGAAAATAGAAGCGGAAATCAGAAGTAGTAATGTAAATGATTCTGTTCCTTCTAATGTTAGTAGAAGTAATATTTGTGATATGCGTAAATTAATGCATAAGTATGATTTGAATGAAGGTGATATAAGTTTTTATCTAGTTTTATTTGAGAGACAGGCACGACGTATTGGGTTAGAAGAACAAAACTGGGTTTCTCAGCTGTTGGGTCTATTGCCTTATGAAATAACTCAATTAATTGCCCGTGAATCAGAAGAAAAAGCTAACGACTATAAGCATGTTAAGCAACTGCTACTGAGAAAATTTAAGTTAAGCCCTGAACAGTTTCGGCAAAAGTTCGTTGATCATATTAAAACGTTGCGTAATACGTGGAAGGACTTCACGTTTGAATTAAAAAATTATTTTGAAGAGTGGCTTGCTGGATTAAATGTAACAGATTTTGACTCTTTAAAACAACTTATTATTACTGATCAATTAAAGAAAAGGGTCCCCGCTGCTATCCGATACCATTTCATTGATGATTGGTCTAAATTCATTAATCCTGAAGAGTTGGCTGAAAAACTAGATGAATATGAAAATATTCGGGCAGGGATAAAAGTACTTCAAGTAGAAAATAAAACTTTTAGGCATAATTCAAAGCCCAAATCTGGTTCTAAATTTTATGAAGGATCCTATAATCAGTATTCAAGACAAAGAAATGTTAACGATTCCATGCAGACAGATGGTAATTTCAAAGTGGGTTTTAAAAACAGTTTTGATAATAAATACAATCTGAGAGATAAATTTTATAAAACAGACGAAAGGAAAAGGGAATATAATCCTGGCATCCGCAATGAAAAGGGTGAGCCGAAATGCTTCAATTGTAATGATTATGGACATATAGCGACGGATTGTCCTCAGCCTAAAAAAGAAATTATTTGCAGGAAATGTAATGAAAAGGGTCATACTTTTAAAAGGTGTACGTCTAAGAATCCAGACTTGACAAATGTTAAAAATAATTTATCCGTGGACCAGAATTCAGGTGTTTCACCAGCTGTATATTTAAAGTATGCTCGCATCAATAATGGAGAAGAAATTACTGCAATCATAGATACGGGTTCTAGTTCGTGTTTATTGAAACAGTCTGCGGCTAAGAGACTGAATCTTATTGTAAAACCTGATGTGGAGGAATTGTTTGGCTTTGGGAACCAGAATAAACCAGCCGCTAGAACATTGGGAAAAGTAACTGTTAACTTAGAGATTGATAATGTGGAAGGAAAGGACATTACAGTTCTAATTGTAGGAGATGAAACGCAACCATGCGACTTATTAGTTGGTCGAACATGGATTGATTTACCGCATATTGCATACGCCAAGATAGGAAATACCTTGCACATACGCTATGCTAATGACTGCCCATTTTCACAGTTGCAAAATGATAGCAACACTCCGCGAATTAAACTGAAGGCTTCCCAAGAAACTCAAATCGAAAGTAATACGGTTAATTTCGTGAAAGTTAAAACTGATGAAATAAATAACGGTTATGTTTTAATAAGTGGATCGGAAGATGAGTTAGGCTCATTACTGGAAGTAATACAGGGAGAAACAGTGATACCAGTCACTAACTACAGCGATCGAAAACTAATTTTGGAAGAGAATCAATGTATCGGTAGAGCGGAAGTAGCAGAATTAGTTGAACCAAGTTCAGATCAGAAAACTGAAAATTCAAGTCAAAAGGAAATACTGATAATAAATGAAATTAAGAAGTTTAGGAGACCGATTACTTTAGAAGAAATTAAAGTTAATAACAATATTACGTCAGAGAGAAAACAGGAAGTTTTACATTTGATAAATGAGTATCGAGATTGTTTTGCATTAAATATGGAGGAATTAGGGTGTACAAACTTAACAAAAATGGATATTAAAGAAATTGAAGGAAGTAAGCCTATTTGCATGAAGTCGTATAAAACAAATGCCGAAGAGCGTGCTTCTGTAAAGAAGATAATAAATGAATGGAAGAAATTGTTACTGAAACAAGATATCCGTATGCTAGTCCAGTTTTACTCGTAAAGAAAAAAACAGGTGAATTACGATTAGTGATAGATTATAGAAAGTTGAATTCGCAAACTGTTAAAGATAAAGGAAAGGACATTACAGTTCTAATTGTAGGAGATGAAACGCAACCATGCGACTTATTAGTTGGTCGAACATGGATTAATTTACCGCATATTGCATACGCCAAGATAGGCCATACGCCAAGATACGCCAAGATAGATCCCTAGGATAGATGATCTTGAATGTCTTAGTGAGTGTAAAGTTTTCACTACATTGAACTTAGCTCATGGATATTTGCAGATTCCTTTAACTGAAGAAGCGAAACTGAAAACAGCTTTCATCACTCCAGATGATACTGGTCAATTTGAACGTATGATCTTTGGGTTAGCTAATGCACCTGCAGAATTTCAGAGACTTATGAATCAAGTTTTAGGTCCATGCTTAATAAAGAAGTTTTGTGCTATTTGGACGACATATTAATTCCGGCTAAATCTTGGGAAGAAATGATGGAAAAACTTAGGAAATTGTTTGATAGCTTGAGAGAAGCAATGCTGACATTGAAACTGACAAAATGTGAATTTGGAAAAGATGAAGTTGAGTATTTGGGATTTCTAATAAAATCAACTGGAGAATCAACCAAAACACAACAAAAGTATCGAGGACCTTTGGTAGTTACAGAAGTTTTACCAAGTGATACCTATAGAGTGACTCAATTAGAAGAGAAGGTGAAAGGACATTTTTTTTAGTACGACAGCTTATGTGAGCCAATTAAAGTCATGGCAGTGTCAAGCTGAATCAGAAGAAGACGATGATGATGGTGATGATATTAGTGTTACTGAGAATAACGATAACAACACGCCGCATATTACTAAAACTAGGACACGGAAAAAGAATAGAAAACGACGGTGAATCTATATGACAACTAAAGACTTTCGAACTATAAACATTAATATTACAGATTTAATTTTTTTAAATATAAGTTCTTAATGTTCCGAGGTCGTAACTAATTCAAGATGCCCGAATGTAAACGCAACGTATTAATTTTATTTAAAATGTATTTTCCCGATTGGCAACAACAGTTTTTTTCAGAACGATAATATTTTTGAACTGTAAGTTTTTGAGCTGTAATGTTGATGGTAATGTTTTCTGAATAAAGCAAGTATTTAACAATTAATGTTTGACGGAATGTGTTTTTAATAAAGGAACTAATTAAATGCTAACATACGTGTCGGTAAATAATTATTATTATAGAAACATGATTTTATTTTGTGATAGTTTGCATATGGTACGTAAATGTGATATACTGCAAATTGTTCTGATGAAAAAACATCAGTTGAGTTAAAATTTAATAATTGGCTGTTTTTGTAATTATTAGCTCAAAAGACGGTATGAATCTAGAAGTGGGATTTTGTGTAAAATCGATATAAACGCGACATTTCACTATTCATTCGAGTCCTGTTGCCAGTCTTCAAAATACAAGATATTTATCTTTCAGATTGAATCTGTCTGCTGTGGATTAACAAACTAAGCTATTTGAGAGCAATAGATGCAGTTCTACAATTAATTATTATAAACGACTGTGCAGTTGGTTGAGTTGTTTGTTGTGTAAAAGCTAAAAAACTGTAAAGATGTTTTCCTTTTCTACACGTTTATTTCAAAATATTCCCAGGATAGATTTTTTTTAAATGCATGCAGTCAGTTTAAAATAATAAGTTTTGGTTTGTACATATTAAAAAACTGACAAACCGCCTGACAACGACAGTTAAAAAGGCTAAAGGTTTAAAAAAAAGTTAAAAATTTCAGTAAATGAATCTGACTTCGATGTTTACTGTTGGGTACTGTTGGGTCGTTCTCTCTTTTTTTACACACCAACTTAATTAGATCCTACAATGAACCTGGCGAATTCTTGCACAGTCGTGAATAAATACCAGTACAGAAGAAGGGTGAAAGTAACCCTTTATTAAAGTCAAATAGTTCACAGAAAGGTGCGATCTTCGTGCGTTACAATGGGCACCGTCAACTTGCGGGGAAACTAAAAACGTAGAATATAATTCAATTCGAAAATCTAAAATAAGTAATGTCGGCTAGCACGTAAGTTACGCCTAACAGGTTGACTCAAAAAACCTAACAGGCGTCATGATAATCCGAAATGAGCAAGAAGCTTACTAGCGTAAAACAGCGAAACAACAACGAAACGTGTGGTGGCTAGCGAAAACACGCTCTGAATAAACTCAGAGATTCATCCGTTTAAATACTCAATTCCCTTTAAATTTACATCCTGGCGACAAAATGCAAGGGAAATTTGAGAAGTTCAGTAAAGGTATCAAACTTAAAATAAATTTGTTACGCAAAATAAGGGAAACCCTACAGTATTATAAACCAAATTTTGTTATTCACTAGAAAATTTTAAATAATGATATTTAGAATAGTACTTCAGATATTACTGAAATTCAGAATTTACAACTTCTCTAAAGGTCGTAGAAAAACATATACTGGATATTAAAAAGAAAGCGAAGAAATGTTAATCCTTTAATATTGTCTATTTAGATTATCATATGAAGTCTCCATCTAGCTTTTTCCAGTTTAGGCTTTCTGGAGGTGGCAAAAAATCTCGCCACTTTAGGCCTTTTCCTTTTCTTCTATAGACGACCTGATAAAAACATAAAAATTTGTGCTTTTTTCTATGATCCATTTCAGAATTAAAAAAAAAAACTGAAAGCTACTTTTTGTGTGTTACCTTTATTTATTAATTATCATGTTCTTCGCACTTAAACCATAAGATTCAATTCAACAGCAATATTACAAAATAATTTTTAAAAGAGCATATCTTTAGAATTATGGATGCACAGTCCCGCGCGCTGGAGATAATTTTTTTTTCTGTACAGTGTTGCCATTGCTCGCTTTGAAATCCTTGAGTTTGTTAATCAAAAATTTGTTAAAGTTTTACAAAAGAGGAAATTGATAATAAAACAAATTCCAAATTTCAAATTTGATCTTCCACATGCCCGTATTCATAGGAGGATTACGTCATTCAAAATTCGATGGCTATATGTACTGTTGTTTTATCACAATGCGAGAAATATACATACATTTATGCAGATTTTTCCTTATTTAATTTCTTCAAATATAATGCAGGACTCTAACATTTGGTGGCAACAATTTAAAAAGTGAAACGCCGTTTTATAGTAGACGGCGCAAAATGACAAAACCAGCCCCTTTTAGTCCCTTTGGGCTAAAAATGTTATGGCTTATAACTGTAATTATGCATGTACTAGGCTGACTTTAATGATTCTGCATTAAATATATTCTGCTTCTTAGCATTAGCAAGAACACCCTCCCACTGTTTGTATTATAGGAATAAATTCAAAAATTAAATTCAAATACTTTAAATGATACGAAATAAATTGTGCTTGAAACAACTGAAACAAGGAAATCGAAAAAAGATGGTCTTTAATGTGGGTAGAGAACATTTATTTCACATGGAAAAGGAAGACATACCTTATTAATTCTCTTCTTCGATAAAATCCATGTGTTTGATCATTAATTAAAAGTAATAAATGTATTTTATCAATAATGCCGTAGTAGTATTATTCACAATTTTCAATAGCATTGTATTTTAAAATTTAACGCCTGGTTCAGCGCTAAATTTTTAGAAACAAGTTCTCATTTTTTGCTTTCGTTAAATTTATTCAAAACCTAACGTTAAATTAATGTTATGAAGATTGGTCCAAGATAAACTGAACAAAAAGTAAGTGAAGGTGCGCATAAACTAAAGGCGATATTCTGTCGAGTAGATCAAGATAAACCGAACCTACATGGGAGACGTGCTTTGGGCTTGGTTTGCCTTGGGCAACCCGATACCTAAGTAACTGAACAAAAAGTGAACCATTGAGACGTCTGATAATTAATTTAGGAAACAATTGACATTATCTCATACATATTTTACAGTCACATGATCTCCGACCATACTTTTTTTTTTTTTAACTTTTTTTTCCCCTTTTAGCATTTTCGTATACTCTTTACGTTGATAATTTTGATCATAATTTTTCCGTCCTTTCACAATAAACGAACTTAAATTGTTTTTAGACACAATTCTGTTAATCGAGAGTTAAGTTTAAAGTAAAAAGGTCATTCTCCTAATTACGATTCAAAACATCACTATTTTCTTAAATAATTTTAATGGTTTAGTTTTTGCAGTTTAAAACTTCTAAGTGTTTCTTTTCGGATAACGTGCGTGCGTTTTAATTGATACGCTTTCTGAAGGAAGCTAGATTTCGAAAGTGAATCTTATTATAGCAGTTCTGTTCATTATCACCCTTCTAGTCACAGCAACTCGTTATCTGACCAGATATATCATTTAATCAATGACTTTTACTATTTTGTGACTTTCTCTAATGAGGAAGTAAAATAAACATTTCTTTCCTTAGTATTAGCTTTCATTTTATAAGTCATAATTAGTGAGAATAAATAAATGCAAGCACGGTACGAGAACATAAAACTGAGTTCTAAGCATACTTACACGAAAATACTAGCTAAGGTTTTTTTTTTTTTTTTTTTTTTTTTTTTTTTTACGATTCTAATTTTGCCTGTATCATTTTTTAAATAAAAGAATGTTTCCACCAAATGTTATCACCATGTATTAATTTTTAAAAATAACATAGTGAATATAAAAAAGTATATCTATGCTAAAAACTCTATCGGGAATTCTGAAGATGCGCTGCTTTAAAGTATTTTGTGACTGTATTAGTGAATTTTTTGTGGCTTAAATGTGAGAAAGGTGTAGAGACATTAGGTTAATTGGAAGCAGGAGAGTTGAAAAATGAGCAACGCTGTATTGTTGGCACTAAAGGTTTTCAATTTTTGTTTAGATGGTACGCGTTAGTCAAAAGGTTGAGAATAGCTGCCTTACGTACTTCCTTTTTAAAGAGCGACTGGGGTTTTAAGGAAACCAATCGCCAAATCCTGGGTGTGGAGAGTCATCATCCAAAACCCTTTTAGTTCGGGCGCCACTGTAGAGACATTAGATTATTTCGAAGCAGGAAAGATGGGCAACGCCATCGTCGGGAATCGAACCACGGACCTCTCGAATACGTGCCCAGCGTGCTAACCACTACACCACGAATGCACGCTAAGAAGGAGGAAGAAATACCTTACAAAGAGATATTTAATAAATAAAGTTAAATAGGCAAAAAGTTAATAATTAAAACACACAAAAAAATCTGAAAACTTTCAGATTCTATATTACGTCCAAGTGGCCGTTTTTTTAACGTTTTGTGTGTTACCTTTATTTATTAAATATTATGTTGTTCGCACTTAAACCATAAAATTTAATTCAGCAGCCATATCCCAAATAATTTTAAAAGAGCCTATCTTTAGAATTTGCCATACACAGTCTCCCACGCTGGAGATAACAATGTTTTTTTTCTTTCGCACAGTGTTGCCATTGCTAGCTTCGAAATTCTCTAGTTTGTTAATCAAAAATTCTTTAAAGTTAGGAAACATAATAAAATAAATTTCAAATTCCAAATTTGGGCTTCTAGATGCCTATATTAGAGTTGAAGACTACGTTTTTCAAAATTTGATGTCTCTAGGTACCGTGGATTTTTTACAGTGCGAGAAACATGCATGTTGTCGTGCAGATGATTCATTATTTTATTTCTTAAATGTAATTAAGGGCTCTAATATTTGGTGACAACAATTTGAAAACTGATTCGTTGTTTATAGTGAACCAACGCAAAATGCCAAAACGAAATTAATAGACCTTTTGTGCTTTCGCCCTTTGGGCTAAATATTGTGTAAGTCATTTCTCTAAGAAAAATGAACACCAGTATGATGAAGTGAAAAGAGACTGAAAATAAATTAATAGCAATACTTTAGTCTCTATACATTATATCCGGACTTCTAAACATATGCTGATTTTAAAACTTTTGTGATTTTGCTGTTAAATTTTATGTGGCGTAAATAGGAAGAAAGCGAAGTTTAAAAGACGGAATTGTTATGTAAGTGATTATGTGATTATGTTAAAAAAACTATAAGCCTTAATATTTAATGAATTGAGATAAGATTGAAAAAAAAATATCTGGCAAAATTTTATCGAGAATCCTAAAACTATGCTGCTTTTAAAAATTTATGACTTAAGTGTTGAACTTTATTTGGTGTAAGTGTGAAGAAAGTGATGTTTCATAATAAAGTTAAGACATGAAATGTTGTGTTAGAGGGAAGTGAGACCAAGAGCAGATTGGGAAATAGCCAACTCAGCAAGAGCATAAAAACCTCAACAAATCCTTAAGTGCGAGAATCATTTCAGGTTTTCTCTTTCTCTCTCTTTTTTTACTTTTAACGTTGTTTTCTAGACAGCTTTAAAACTATCATCAAAATTCAGATTCTGAACGCAATTAAATTACAGATAACAGCATTTATCTCTGAAAGATGCAATTGAAAACGAAAATCATTTTTTTTTCAGTGCAAATTAGCATAGTTCTATTTAAACAGCTATTTCATTTACACGAAAGATTTTGTGGGAAAAAAGTTTTCGAAATTAAATTTTGACTAGCGAGAACGTCTAAAAAAGTTGCATGGAAATTAGGGGTTCCACAAAATGTAGCTTGGATGCTATTATATTTAGATTTAATTACTTCTGAGACTATTCCGATTATCCTTAACCCTACATTGGGCTACTTGTGCAAATGAAGTTGTACTGTTTTTGTGTTATAAGTTTTGGAAGGTATAAGTTTGTGTTATAAGGTATTTTCTCCCTTCTTTTTGCATGCCTTCGTGTTGTAACGGTAGCGCACTTGGCGCATATTCGACAGGTCCAGGTTTGGGTCCCAGTTGAGGGCACTGCTTAATTTTCGTATTTTTGAAGTAGGAAACTAATATCTCTACAATGTTACTAAAATAAAGTCATGAGAAGCAATACAACAACTATATTTGGACATTAACATAAGTTTAAGGAATAGTGGAGTTGAGGGTATAGAAACAAATTTTTAAAAATGAAGCATTAAATTCATCTGTTTTTCTCTTTGACAATATTCATCTGAAAATCTGGCCTTGTTTAGCAGTCGCACAATTTCACATTTAATCTACGACCAAGAAAATTGTGTCTGACTTTTCCGACCGCCGATGGTTCTGTAAAACTGACAAATATATTAGGTTTACTAATAAATTACTAATACTTTTCATTTCCCAAAATTTATTGAAAATATGAAAGCAAATATTAAAAAAAATATCTGAAAGGTTTCAAGGTTTTAAATTACGTCCAAAGAGGCGTTTTTTTTAACATTTTGTGTGTTACTTTTATTTATTAAATATCATGCTCTTCGCACTTAAACCATACAATTCAGTTCAATAGCAATATCGCAAAATAATTTTGAATTGAGAATAGCTTTAGAATTTTCGATACACAGTCTCAAGCGCTGTAGATAAAAATGTTTTTTCTGTACAACGTTACCATTGCTCGCTTTGAAATCCTTGAGTTTATTAATCAAAAAATCGTTAAAGTTTTCGAAAATACGAAAGTGGTAATAAAACGAATTCCAAATTTCAAATTTGGGCTTCCAGTTGCCCACATTCGAAGTAGGATTGTGCCATTCAAAGTTGATAGCTCTAGGTACCGTTGTTTTATCACAATGCGAGAAATATATACATACATTTATGCCGATTCTTCATTATTTAATTTCTTTAAATATACTTCAGGGCGATCATATATGGTGGCAACAGTTTGAAAAGTGAAACGGACATTCAGAGTGATTCGAGGCAAAATCGTAAACGAAAACAATAGACCATCAGGGACAAAGCCCCTTTGGACTAAATATAGATATTTTATCCAAAACTTATCATGCAATAGAAAACATCTCTGAAAATTAAATGGCTACCAAAGAGATGTAAAATAAGCATAAAAAAATTCAGAATACCTTGTAATTTTTATCCTAAGTTTTTAACAGTTAATGTTTAGTTTCAGCCACTTTCCTATCGCTTCTTAATTTGAGCTTACCACTTCCGGCCAGAACATGTTTGTAAAAGCGCGGTTAATGCAAATGAAGGAAGAACAAGTACTTACAGTTGAAGTCTTACTGTCTTCATTAGAGAGCCAGAGATTCTGAGCAACGCGCATTCGCCTTTTAGGCTACTCTCTCTCTAGCTATTTTTACGATTGGCCGTACTTTAAGCCCTTAACAGCTTCGCCGTTAGTTAGCGTTAAGGAGCCAACTGTAGTAGGATCTTGATAGCTTTGGCTATATCTTTTTTGTTAAGTTTTATTTCTTAGTATTCCTGAGTTCAAGCCCAAATGTAGGCTTTGTTGTAAACTCCAAGAGGGAGTCGACTGTTAAATTTAATTTGACTAATAAAGGGTATTTAACCCTTCTTGAGCTCTGTTCTCTGTCTACTGAACTAAACGATTGTTCACTTACCATTTCTTATGGTTCCTTATTTTTAGTTGTAGCTCAAGGGTTGGAATGTTACAAACTTTTGGCCTGTTAGCAAGTCCATATATATACAGATCTTTGCCAGGAAAGTATTTAGAAATATTTTCACTTATACATGTGCAGTTAGGGTTTTTATTTATAATTTCTTTTTCTTGTTTGTAACTCTAGTTTAGTATTATATTATTGTTTTATACTTGTAACTCTAGTGAGTGATATGTAAATAACATTTTGCACTTATTAAAATTTTTTTTATATAATAACCTCTTTTCCATTGTCATACTGCAATAACGTTTTAGTAATTGAGATTTCTAAGTCACGGACTAGTATCGGACGTTGACTGTAGTTAGTGAAACGCTGAGCTATTGTAATTTTATGGATCACTGCGGATTTTGTAGCTCCGAAATATTCAATGAGTATCGATAAATAGAAAATTTAAAGTTCTTATCGTTCGATAATCTTTTCAAGAAAGAAGAAATTCTAGATATCGTAAGTGGTTTGTGTAGATCTATAAATTGCGTTTGACCTCATTCTTTGTGAATTCTTTGTGAACAGACCTCATTCTTTGTGAAAGCGATTGTAGGGGATACCAGATTTGTAGATAAGATCTGATATATCAGATCTATATAGATGAGAACTAACACACACAGATATATATATGTAATATTGGGGTAAGAAGGCACAGCAATGACGAAGCTTGGCATCAGAATCCGGATATTGTTGTGGCTGAATGTAAGTAATGCATCCAACGACGACACAGAAGAATTTAACTTTAGAGCTCCATATTTTTATTCAATTCAAACGGCAGATGATTATTCTTTTAAAATAAATTCTCCAAAATTACACATTCAATAGTAATTTAAACTAAATAGGATTAAATTTGCTGCATCATACTATTCGAACAAAGGAAGACAGTTGGGAAGAGCGGCAGCAAATGTCTGATAGCAGCAGAAGGAGAAAGCAGTCTGACAAAAAAATGGCGAGAACTCTGCATTTATACTAGCTATTACATAACATGCCAGAATGTTCTCGAAAGTACTGGTCTAGAGGGAAGATTCTAAAATTGCGGAACGTTAATTAAAAGTTGTCTGTTCGCGTACAGCAAAGGCATCGTATTTTTTATGTTTTACCTACATATAAATATATATATTGTTTTACAAGAAAATAGTAAAGTTAAATTAAATTTAAATAATTCTTCTTGCGCCATTGCTGCAAGGAATGAAATTTGAATTTAACAAATATTCTCTATTCGTATAAAGCAAATATAATATTAAAATTTAAAATTTAAGAAATTTTAATTACAAAAAAAAAAAAAAAATAAAAATAATTATTATTGCTGTGAACTAATTTACAATATCTTTTAAATTCTAAGAGCATATATAAATTAATTGCACTTATCTAAAACCAAGAAAAAATATATTATTCCAAAATACTCGTACTAAATTTATTTTTCCTAAAAATTGCATAAGGGAATAATTGTTGAGCAGGCTGGAGACGGACGTATCAATGGGAAGTTGCCCCCAAACCTAACTCTTCAACTACTCAATTCGGGTTTCGTCATCCATATAGGCAAGGGTAAAAGTAAAATTAAAAACCAAAAGTAAAATAAAATGTTGCTTTATACGAATAGAAAATATTTGTTATATATACGAGTATATGTGGGCAGGCAGTGTTATAACGTTGCTTCCTTAAGTTGTAAGCAAATATAATCAATTAAAAAAATTGAAATGTACAGATGAACCGGTAAAAGTAATAATTTCAAAAGTAAATTAAAAAATCTTATTTTCTATCAGTGGTAACACTCTGTAAGCAGGCTCTATATCAGATCATGTGAAAGACGAATGAAAAATCTTATATCTCGTGCAATAAAGTTTGTTAGATTATGTTAATGATAAATGTCGTGTAGAGAATCGTGACGAGACATGATATAATAGATTAAAAATTTGACTGATTGTGTTATAAATATTTTTAATGTCAGAACTTATTAACATTTGTTTTTGTAGTACATCCTTTTGTAATATTAGATAATGCTGGTAAATTTGATATCTACGAACTCTTAAAAAATTTTCTTAAAATTTGCAAAAACTATGCCCCGCTTCAGAATTATTGCCTTAATTATAAAAAAATAATGATGTACTTTAGATATATTTAAATTTCGCGGAGCAGAAAACACAGAAATCAGCTTTGTCATCGCTGAGATTCGAGCCATGGATCTTCCATTCGTTGGCCGGAAGTGTAATCGTTTGCACCAAGACAGCCCGTATGATGAAAGGCGATAAGCCCTTATATTCATCCCCGCTTAATGATTAAAGAGAGTCTAAGTAAGAGGCACGGGATACAGTCACTTAAATACAGAAAGTAGGGAATTATTATCCACTCTGGCTATGGCTTGGGTGCAGCAGCGTAGACTAAATTTTAAGAACAAGAAAGATAAAACATAAATTGTATCTTCGCTGATTCAAGACAGAGGTCTTTTGACTGTCGGATGAACGTCCTAATATTTTAATGACGAGAGCGCGCACGAGAAAATGACATACTTCTTTATTACCTTTACAAATTGACGTAGACTCATGCGGATAATCAACACTCAGATAATCATCGATTCGTGGTAACTAGATAGCTATTTTTTGATGCATTTGGAATTATTTTTCTTGGAGTTCCTACATAAGGAAAAAGCATCGAATTTTTATTGGAAAATAGCATTGAGTAACCAATTTGCCACGAACTATTTCATTATTTTGTATTATAAACTGTAGTTACACGAAATTTATAAACCAAATCTCTTCGCAGAGAAAACAAGAGCCTCTCTTTCTTCGGGGGGGGGGGAGAGAAACGAATCACGGAATTCAGCTAAACTAGGCTGTAGTTAAAACAATAAACAATCGAGAAGTATGTGTGGTTTTGATGCTGTATCCGGGATACACTGTCAAGTTACTCATGGCAATGAGCTGAAAAAAAATGGCAACGAGCTGAAAACTTTTGCCTCATTACTTAGTGTTCAGTTGTATATGCTAATTACAAAAGATTTCTTTCATGTTTTAAGATATCATTGTTGTTACTGTAGTTGGGATTAATCCCGCTTGTCTAACATCAGAACAAGCTACGAAACTCATCGCGGCAAGGAGTACAAGATTACGCCTGACGTTGGCAAGAACCATCATTTTACAGTGCTTATTACATTTTATATGATGTATATTTAATGCATTTTATAGGTGACAGCAATATTTTGCCCAGTTCTACCTCAATTTTAGGGACAGCACACCGGGGTGGGTGGGTCCGAGGGTCTCCTACCACTAATTCACACGAGAGGACTTTCGGCTTGCCATATATTTAGAGTGTCTCCATGCCGCAAAGACACTATACATTTCTCCAGGCTTCGAACTCAGGCCCTTCGGAAGTCAGAGTCACAAACCACTATACCGTTTGGGCGACTAAGATATCGTGAATGGTCTGAGTTTTCTGAAGTTGAAATTGAAATGAATTTCGATGTTGCTGTAAAATGAACTGTAATATATATATATATATATATATATATATATATATATATATTTACGGACTACGAATGCATCCTGTGGAACACAACTTCTCTTAGTGAGTTGCAGTGAAACCTTCCCAAGACGACTATAAAGAATTTTCTCCCTCCCTTTCTGCATGCCTTCGTCGTGTAACGGTATCACACTCGTGGCGTATTCGAGAGGTCCAGGTTCGAGTCCCGGCGAGGGCATTGCTCATTTTTCAAGTCTCCAGCATCAAATGACTCCACACGACCACTGATGTTTCCAGATGATTCTGGTATACTATGGATCTGGTTGCTTTAAAGTTTTGACAAGTTTGCCTGAAACGTTTTGACAGTCTTTTATTCAACAGTTTCTCAACTTTTTTAACCAAACCGTACATTTTATTATCACACAACTTTGATAAAAATCTCTAATGTGATTTTTAGATTGTTAATTTTACAGGGCTTATCACATTTTGCATTACATATATCTAATAAGATGCATTATATAGAAGTTTTTAGTAAGTTTGTAAGAATTGACTGACACTGTCAATGTGACTACTATTTTTAGTTTTGGAAATTTTTGGGTAAAGATTAATGAGTTTGAACTTAAAATACTTACAGAATTCTATATCTAAATTACAACTATGTTTTATTTAGCCAGAACTAAAATGATTAAAACTGCATAGTTTCGAGCTTCGAAATGCGAGCATAGATAGAAGAGACATTTCAAGAAGTTCGGGATATTTTTGCACAATATTTATTTCGTCTAAGGTGGCCACATTTTTTGAAATCATCTTCTTTTCCATATCAATAGAAAATTCAACAAATTTATCTTGTTACAGTCGATGTTTTTCAGTCTTTCTTGAAAACAGCTCTATAACCCAGTTTGAAACGTGCATGTTCTCTAAATTCTTAAAGCACAACTTAAAATCATCTTTCAGTTTTTGAAGACTCTTGTTACACATTTCCAGATCTTCATCCTTTTTTCAAATTTCTGTATACTTAAAAAATATTGAAAACTATGTAGGGATTTATATTTATTTTAGATAACCAAATTTTATTTAAATCGCTATTCTTTCCTATAAGACTTTATTCTCCTAATTGTCAGTGCCCAAATATTTAAATTTGGTAGCGCGCGTGAAGGAATGCAAATTCCACTTTGAAAAATAGTTTAAAAACCGAGTGTCGGTAAAAAAGAGAAAGAGTTCTACAGCTGCCACCTCTGCTGTTTAAACGTTTGCTTATCGCTGGTTCACGTGGCTTAATTGCATTTACTTGCTACCACTAGTTTCGACGGAGGTTTAAGAAACGGGATCTAGCTGAGCCCTGTAGTTTAGTTCTATCACTTGTTCATATCTTCAAATTTTTAGTTCCGTTATCTGATTTCAGTTACCGCCCAAGCAGAGGCGTAGTTTCTTAGCCTCGAGTTGATGCATTGTAAATTTTAAAGAGTTAATAAAGGATACTTTTAATCCTTCTGTTGTGCAGTCACTACTATTCCAGTTTTCACACAAAAGTGAATCTACCAAACTCTACAACTTCTTCATAAGAGGCATTTTCCCCGATGCTTGCAGGAATGTCAGGGAAGTTGAAGCAAAATTTCGAATTTCGAAGCGTATTTGCCTCAAAGATCATTAGATAACAATCTTTTACGTTTCAAATATAACAGTCCTAAAAGCATTTTCTGCAAAGTTTTGATTATAAGAACATATCTAATTGATATTGAATAAAATTTAATATATAATATATATAACTTATAATTATCTTATTTAGAACATTGCAGTACTATTATTATCAATAAAAATTGGTTCTGAACGCCAGATATCGCAGTACAGAGTCGAGTTTCTTCTTGTTATTTCTAAAACCTTACTATTGAAAGCAAAAATACAAGAATTTAAACATGTTTTTAAACAAACAGCAAATTTTAACCCAAAATGGGAAAATCTTGAAAGAATTTACCATTTTGGGTTAAATGTAGAATGCTGTAATTTTGTGGCCTAGTTATGTTTTAGTTTAATTTCTTTTAATATGATCCTTAACGTGTAATTCCAGTATAATTTTTGAGATCATTTGAAAAGAGTTCTGAAAACAATTCCTAATTTTAAGATACAATAACACGACCGAACAAATTTTAATTTAGAAGTCAAACAACAAAAATCAGCGTCATATTTTCAAATTTTCGCAGAACTAGTTTCAATGGTTTTACCGAACCATCATCCTCAGCTGCAAAAGCGCAAAATGTATGCTGTTGAAAGGCAAAATGTATGCTGTCCTAATATGCTGTTGAAGGAATTTCTGAAAAATAAAATATGGCATTTTATGAAACGTCTTCATAATAGTGTCTGAAAGTGTGGCACCTTTATAATGAGGCATCAGCCGTTAACTAGCAGAAAAGTGCCGGCTCCTTTATGAAAATCGGCCTTTGATATTTAAGGCACATAGGACCCACGACACACAGGAGAGCCACGACATAAAGGTTCTCCGTCCTTATGGAGATAAGTTTGGACTTGTAGAAAGGACTTTTCGTAAGGATATTGGCCCCTTTATACTAGGTGCCCTATGCAAGTAGGATTTTTGTTTGCCTTATTCTTAATCAGAGTTATTCTTAATCAGGATTTTTGTTTGCCTTATTCTTAATCAGAGCACGAAACTACTTTTTTGTGTAGCTGCACCTGAAATAAAGGGACCCGCAGTTTTATGAAGATGATTGTGGAACATGAAAGAAGCAACCTTTATGAGGGTGCGAACATTTTTATATTGAGGTACTCTTATTTAAAAATTTTCTGAATTTTTTCCTTTGAATTGAACGACACTTATTTCTGTTATTAGAATAAACATATTGTTTAAAATATCGCGAAACGAGTTACATCATTAACCTTTACCAGACCAAAATTTTGTGAGAATATTACATTTAATTTCTAAGATATATATAAGTATATAAACCTTTTTTTTATTTCATTTCTGAATGAAAGGAACGATTTTAAGAAGTTTTAACACACGAAGAAACCTAAAATTAAAATTTTTTATACTAACTGTAGAGAAGTCATTATTCACTGACAAGACTCGAAAAGTACAAATGCTAATATGAGTGCAATCTTTTTCTTACAGCAGTTCCAGGTGAATTATCTTAGTTCTGATGATTTGTTAAGGTGAGATAAGCAGAAGACTGCGAAAACAATATTTATCAACTTCCAAGCGTTTCCATGACAACCGGCGGAAAAAGGCAATGCTTAAGTCTTACGTATGAATGTGAATAAAAGTGAAAAAAAAAATAAATAAATAAATAAGTGAACTTGATATCGGCTGAAATTGTCAAGCAATCTTGAAAATTTAAACTTATGTGCAATTTACTGAACTGTATTTCTTTTATATTTCACTTTAATACATGATCATTTATGAATTCATTATGAGGAATTTATACACTTGTTAATTTATTAACCCTTTGGATGTGTGTTATTGGTTCCCTAGAGGTGTAATGCATAAAATAATTTAATGATTGGCAGCAACGTTATTTGTAATAATCCACTATAAATGCAGTTGTTGCTAATCGAAAAATCCTCCCAAATTCATGGATAATTACACCAGACGGTTAATTTAATTTAATTGCAATTTTAGCGAGGTATTTCTCAGAAGACACGTAACGAATGATAAGTCAGCTTGAAGCCCACGTGACAACTGTTCACGCCCCTTCGCCATTAGTTCCTGCCCTTCTGGACTCACACTTCGAACTTATTCTCTTTTCAGCGCTCAAAGAGCAAACATCTGATGACAGCCGGAACACATCAAGCAGAATGCTTGATAATCTCGGCATAAGTGTAACTTGGAACTTGGAACGACAAATCCTAAATGTTGTCATAGGCATAATGAAATGAATCATTTTAAATAAAATTTTATTTGCATTTCTTTAAACCAAGTTTTTTTATACTATAAGTATGATAATAAAATACATTTCTAAGGCTCCTGTTTAAAATTTTTAATTCTGCTTCTTCTGTATTGTCTAATAATATGGTAACTTATGATATCGTCTAATAACTAATAATATCATACGTCTTCTGTTTCGTCTATATTAAAAATAAAAAAGAATAGTGATAATGAAATTTTGTAATAGTGTACCGATTGCTACAGTATTTCATATATATTATCTTTAACAAATTATTTATCTTATTTAAACAGTGTTATACTTTTTAAACACTTTCATATTTATTTGTGTCATTTTCTCGACGGAAAAAAATAAATTAGGGAATGCTTGAAGTTTTCAGAATTGGATCTCTTTATTTGAATAGAGTTTTAAATTTAGTTAGCGAAGATATAGTTTTTATCATTTAAGAAAAAAGATGCTTTATTCCTACAAAAAATGCTTAAACATTGGAATGAAATATAAAATTCAGAGAAATCAAGTTTCTTTGTTTAAATGTTTCAGTTTATCAGAGTTCAGCGATGGAAATGAAAGTTTTCAGTACAGCAAACTTTATTTAAAATCGTTTTGGGTATTATCATCTTGTGCTTATAATATGATTTTCCTAACTTTTCCTTTTCGTATTAAACATATCACAAAAAAAAAGTTTTAAGAACTCTAAAAGTTTGCTAAAGCCTAACACTATAAGTTATATTTAAGAAAGTTTGAAAATACAGAAAAGTGATTTGTAAGTGTTATCTTTTATCATTTTATTTTTAATTTTATTATGAGGCAAATAATTTATATAAATACCATTATTTTCTTACCTTTAACTGTTATAACCCTTATTATAACATCAAACACTCATGTTAAAATGACCCCAGGTCTTGTGCTTTGCCGCCCATGCAATCTTTGCAGCTTCTAAATTTTGCCACATAGTCTAAATTCTAAATGTTTTACCGTCCGATGCGGTAACAGTGATTGCAGAGGATATTGCGTCAACCAATTACCAATCATCTCAGATTATTGGGAAAGAAAGTTCCGATTTTTCTACGGAAAAATGCCTCGGGTTATCCTGAAGAGTACTTTTACATAGAATCACCACCATAATCAAATCAAAGGTATTAAATTCTTGTCTTTCCAGAAAAAAGAAGATATTTAAGCATCCGTCACTAGACCTATATTTACCTTCGCCTCGTCAACTTGGACAAAAGCCACCAACAATGAAATAAAAAAGTAAAAAAAAACTGCAAGTTTTATGGGACAAGTTCATTAGAATAATTACAGGTACGCCGTACTTTATCTGGAACTCTACAGTTCACCGAGACCTCAGGGTGGACGCAGTGAGTGATTACCACAATAAGGCATATGAAAATTTCTTCCCAAATACAACAAATTGCTGCTTTGCAAATTTTAATAATAATCTCGATTACGAATTATTGCAATAAGATCAAATAGGTAAAACCTTATGCTGCACATAAAAATAAGCTTAACAATAGTTAGTGAACTTTGTTTTAAGCAACATTTCATGCATTTTGCCAGGTTAATTGACATCAGAACGTGATAGCCGAACGGCCAGAGCACGGTACTAATGTAGAAATATATTAGCGATTTGTCTTGCAGACCTTATTCTAGCTTTCGCAGAACATACTAGTGTTGGGAGCGAGGGGGGGGGGGAAGTGCGAGTGACCTTTAACGCGATCTATTTATAGTCTCTTTAGCGAAAGTTCTCTGCCACTGTCGAAAAGGAATGACAATAAAGTTTAATTCATTTGCTGTTTGATTTTAAGTCTTGAGAAAGAGTGCTAAGAACGCAAAGAGAAAATAACAATACAGTTAAATCATGCTTACTAAATAAAGCGTGAATGAAACGTCTTCACGTTTTCTAATGTCTTCAATAATGAAATGTCTGAACTTGAGATTACTTAATGTCATCAGAAATGAAATGGAATTCATGTCATTTCATACTGAAGCATCTCCAATTAGCAAACTTGTCTGGTCAGCGTACTCAATTAGATATGTTCTAGCTCTTCAAGAGGTTCATTTTCCATCTACCAAGCTGATATGAATCCCCTGCGGTTTGAGATATCCTACGTCTTCTCTCCTCTTCGTACGCCAATGCACGACCTTTCAGTTGCTTTTCCGAAAGAAAAGAATCAATTTTCAGAGAAACGGTCTAAGCTGTCTGCCCCCGAAAAAAAAAAAAAAAAAAAAAAAAAAAAAAAAAAAAAAAAAGCGATAAGTAAGTGGTGGAAAAAAAGACCTGTTAAAGTTATTGCTCATAAAGCATTTTGCTATTATTAACATGGATAGGAAAGGATCAAGATAATAACAAAACAGCAAATAAATGTGAAAGACATATAAATGAGAAAAGTGTAAATGGTGATTCACTATACTATGTATTTCATTTATTAGTTACTTATCACGTGCAATTTGAGAATTAGATGTAATGTGCTTAATAAACTGGATGTAATTATGTACTACGATTTTTTTTACGAGAGTTAGAATCTAAACAATGAAGTACTTAGATATGTATGATATATAGAGTTGAAAACATCTTTAATTAATTAAATTATGCTGAAAATATGCATAAAAATCAACATCAACTGGAAATATTATAAATTAAATGTGTTTAAATTTTCTGAGGTTAGGAAAGTCTCCCGCAGAATTTCTCAACAATTTTGGGAGCCTGACATTATATTCTCGTAAGCAATAAACGCTAAAAGGAAAACGAATGTAAAAAGGGGAATTAAAATATACAATTTACATATGAGGTAGAAGCCGAATGCAAATAAGTAACCAAAATTAGCATAAAAATGTAATCCCGCAGTCACACCACAACGCCTTAAAAAGGGGCATGTTGGACCTATGCGTCAATTCACAAGCAGCGCTATAGTTTCGTGCAATGAGAGGTAGCCAAAGCGGAAAGCATTAAGCCAAAGACACCCTTTACATGATTGAAATGTGTTGGAGGGCTGTCGGGATGTTGCAAGCTGGTGTAAGATAATTCGCTGTTGCGAGCGAACTTAATGTGCATCGTAGTGTCATCAGTAGACTGCGGAATCGTTACCAAAAGGGGCAGAAACCCAGTAAAAGACGTAGATGTGGACGCCGAAGGATTACCACAAAGGCAGACGATCGCTTTCTTTTACTATTTGCAAAATGCCGTAGACCACTAATAGTACGACAACTCAATTTAACCCCAAAACAAGACTTCTGAGTTGTCATAAGATAACAAATAGAATAATGCCATCCTGAGGGGCGTTGCATCTCGCTGCTGCTGCAGGATGCCCCGTATCCCATTCAACTGTGTCGCATCGGCTGGAGGAACGTGGTCTGTACGCTCGAAGACCTGTGGTTTGCGTTCCTTTCTCCCCATCGCAAGTCAGAGCACGGTTGAATTGGGCCCATGAGTATCGCAGTTGAACACCAGAGCAGTGGGGCCACGTATTCTTTTCGAATGAGTCTCGATGTAACACCCAGAACGATTTCCAAAGGGCAATAATATGGTCGGAGACAGAGACACGTTATCGGGTGCCAAACATCGTCGAAAAAGAAGGTTGCAGAGGAGGAGGCTGCGATATTTATGGATGATAACACCCACCCACATAGAGCTCGAGTGATGCGGAGTTATCTGGAGAGTGAAACCATTCCGCATCTGCCGTGGCCTTCTAGATCACTTGACCTGAATCCCATACAGCGAGTGTGGGATAGCAGATCGCAGTGTGTCGCCAAATACCCTTCACGAGCTCCGACATACATTACTTGCAGGAACGGGCGTTGCTGCTAGAACATGCAATCAACGACATTACTGCCAGCTTTCCTCGCCGTTATCAAGCAAACATTTCATTTACAGGCTATCATATCCGTTATTAGTGTAATGTTTGCAAGGTAAATTCGTTCAATTCAGGTTGTCTTTCACGATGTACATGTTTTTGTATGTCTTTGTTTTATCGTTTGCTGTGTGGTCTTAGTAATCCCACACCAACCTGTTTGGATCAATATCACACATAGCCATCAAATAAATTTTATTTTATTCAGTGTTTTGCCTTTGTTGCTTATTTTTTTAGCACGTGTGTAAGTATGTATTACGATATAAGATATGATTACGATATAAGGTATTTCTCCCGGCTTCTTAGCATGCCTTCGTGGTGTAGTGGTCAGCACGCTCGGTACGTACTCGAAAGGTCCATGGCTCGAGTCCCGGCGAGGGCATTGCTCATTTCTTCAGTTTCTTGTTCCCCCCCCCCCAGAAAAAAAAATTCTAAATGTGTCTACAGTGGTGTCCGAACTAAAAAGGTTGATGAATAATGATTCTCCACCACCAGGATTTGGCGATTGGGTCCCCTAATCACCGGTCGCCCTTTATAACGGTGAGTATACATAAAGAATTTCTCCCGACTTCTTAGTATGCCTTCGTGGTGTAATGGTCAGCACGCTGGGTGTATGCGAGAGGTCCGTGGTTCGAGTATCGGCGAGGGTACTGCTCAATTTTATTCTTTCCTGCTTAGAAATAACCTAATATCTCTACAACGAGAACGTTAGGTTATACTATCATACATTCATCACTTACGTACTTTGGTAAATATTCCTATTCCACTAGTAATTGTCAGCTCTTAGGATACCGGTGGCCTTTGGCTTGACAATACTTTAACAGTCTGTCTAAATTGAATATATCACCTTTAACCGGTGACACATGTTCTGGTACATCAAATGATTACACCCATTAGGATTAGGTAGTCTATAACATTAGCTAAATATTCTATAGCTGATTATTAGACAGGCCATTTAATTTTAGAAATTTCGAGCAAAGACCATACTGGTGATCGGTTTGATTGGAAAGGGATAGTTAAAAAGATATTTCTCAGAAAAGAGATAGAGAATTCCATATTTTATAAAGACATAATAAATTGACTTGTAAATAGAATTCAGCATATTTGCCCAGAAAAGCTCAATCTAATAACTGATTTCTGCTGCAAAACAATGCGGTATTATACTATCCCATTCTCGTTAAACAGCTTCTAGACAAACCCGTATCAGAATTTTCCCCTTATTTACCACAATTGCCATCTAAGAATCATTTTCTCTTACCTAAAGTAATATCTCTCCTCTAGGGTTATTATTTGAAGACCATTTTCTTTAAAAAATTATCTCATGTTGATCGATAGGGACGCCTTTTCTGTTTCTCAAGAAATTAAAAAACTATTTTTCAGAAACATACTTGAAGGCAGGATTACATTAAAAACAGATACATTTAAAAAATAGAATTATTTTATGCTTCCTTTAAAATTTCCAAAAACTTGACTGAGAATTAGCATAGTTTTCCTGTCATTTTCCTAGTCAATATTCAGAGCATTACATCACCACTGATACAACAATTAAATCATCAGTGAAACATTTTAAAAAGTATGACTGAACATATTAAGAATTTAGTATGACAATTAGATGATTAGAACGCAACATATTTCTCCTTTTTAAAGTTCAAAGAAAATACCATTCTGTTTCCATTATTCCCTGCAATAATTACAATTTCCCTTTAATAAGAAATCAAAGAATGTATTAAAAACCATTTTTAAAAAAAATCAACAAATCATCTAACATTTTCATAACTAATTATTACTATTCAATGAAATAGTTATTTTCCGAAAAGGAAGTATTTCTGTTTTGGATAATTTACATCTTTTCAAATATGGCAAGGGACAAATTTCATTTGTTAGATCCGTGCTTACTGGAAAATGAAAAATCAATCAACTCATTAATTACAATTAATCTGAAGTGTTTTTATCCAATAGAACTGAATCTTTCATAATTTTGTGTTTTTCTCAAATAGTTAAGGAATGATTTTTCATGCTGGCAATATACGAGTAAGAAGTGAGAAATGAACAATGCCCTAGCCGGGACTCGAACCTCGGACTTCTCGAATATGCTCCGAGCGTACTGACCACTACACCACGCAGGCATGATAAGAAGGCGGGAGAAATACCTTTTATAATCCCCTTTTTAAAGAGCGATTGAGTATTAGGGGACACAATCGCCAAATTCTGGTGGTAAAGAATCATCATTCACCACCTTTTTTAGTTCGGGCTCCACTGTAGAGACATTAGGTTATTTCGAAGCCGGAGACATGAAAAATGTGCAATGACCTCGCCAGGACTCGAACCTCGGATCTCGCGAATACGCGTCGAATGTGCTGACCACTACACCATGAGGGCATGCTAAAAAGGCGGGAAGAAATACCATATAGGTTTTTTGAAACCGGCAAATGTGAGAAAAACGGCCTCACCGGGGTTAGAATCATGGATTTTCGAGTTGCTAATTGGACATGGTGACCATTCGTAACGCGAAAGGACATACTTATAAATGCGATTGATTCCTTAAAAGCATATTCAGTTGACTTATTTGGCTCGAAATAAGAGTATGAGAAGTAAGATGATTCTTCAGAGAAAGGAAAAGAGTGTATAAATGAAGTGAGTAATATGTTAGGTAATGTAAACAGATCTGCATTTTTAAAGAGCCATAGTTCGCAGTTATTTTTAGTAAATAAATGAAGTCATTGCTAATTACTTTCGGTTTACTTACATGCAGTCTCGTAGATAGGTTATTGCACCGTCGAATGGAAACATAGGTGCGTTACACAGAATATCCTCAAGATGTTCTGTTTAAAGTGTCATCTTGCAACATACTGAGGATAACCTGAGAATTCTGACTCTCTAATATCCTGAGAACTTCTAAATAATTTAATATCCTCATGATGTCTTGTTACGTATCCAGATGTCCGAAAGATGTCCTGAAGATGCTGATTCTTGATCTTGAGGACTTCGCCATTTATCATCATTGAAGACATTCTTGTTGAGTTTTCCAATGATTAGATTAGACTAGATTATTCGAATAGGTCAAAGTCCACAAAAGCTATCTGCGTATGGAGGGGGGTGCCTTCTTCAATGACCCCTTCTAAGGAAATCTGACTTGTATCCATGTTATACTCGGGGAAAATCTCGAAAACGCCCATGCAGTCAGTCCGTTTGCCTGGAATCGAACCCGGGTCAGTACACCAGAGTTCAGAGATTTATCGCGGTGTCGGTGGAAAACACCTTAGAAGATGTTTAGTTCTTTCAACTGTTTAAGATTTTTGCACTATCTTGAGGATATACTGAGATGTGACATTAAGCACTCGTGAGGATGTGTTAGGGGAATATTCTGGGATGTTTTAATATATGGTAGGTTGAATTTTAAAAGCCTATTATCTCGGACATTTTGTGTTTGGGGGATATACTGGGATGCGACAATAAGCACCTGGAAAGATGTGTCAGGAGGATAGTAAGGGATACTTTAATGTGTTGAGGATATGATATTTTAAGTTTGCTATTAATCTGTAAACTAAATTGAATTTCGCAGAGTCTACTTGACAAATTATCGACTAATTGCTAAGTCTGAAATATTATGATAAAGTTTTGAGAAAATTTTAATAACTTTTTATTTAATTTGAACTTTTGACATAAAAGGCACAACTTGCGCTTCAGAGGAACCCTCACCTAAAGCGTTGTTAATTAAGCAATAAAGGTAATTCAAATTAATCCCTGAAAATGTAGTCTAAGACTACGCAGGCAAACAAATGAGCTACAAGCTGGCATATTTTTTTACCGGTGCCTAAATTTAAAATATTGGCTAGCGAGAGAAGGCCAAAAAACAGAATAATCATTTTTAGATAGAGTTGGGCAAGCAATTCTTACAGCGCGGCTCAAGTGCCATAAACTTTCTCTTTCTAAGATTCAAAACCATCAACTTATATACTCTCAAATTAAATGATTATGCATAAACTAGGAAATGATTAAGCATTAACTAACAAATGACTACTAGTAAATGATTAAGCATAAATTCTGTTTTCTATTCATAACGGGGTCTAGCAACACGGTTCGTACACTTTGGTTAAGAGTTATAACATGCAAAATCGATCTCGGTAAACATGACACAAATATCGCCGCATAATTGAGCATTAAATATTGAAATTATGGGATTTCAATTAAGAGACAGCAAATAAAAAGTATTTATTTATAACATTTTTAAACAATATGAGTTTTTTAAAATTTATAAACTATTAAGATTTTAGAGCAAATAAGAGCAATAATAATTTATAATTAATAAAGACTCTCACAAAAGTGATAATACATTTTTATTTTCTGATATTAATATCAAAAATTTAAAATGCACTAAATTGAAACTATAAGACACTGAGGTTCCCATTGAAATATATGCGTATCTAGCCTTCTATTTATGCAAAATATTTTTCTAGAAATAAGATATTAAGTTTAAATAATAATATATTTTCTTTGGAGCAAGAAAATCACATCGCAAAATCGAAAATTATCAAGACTACCCACAAAATAATCTTCAATAAATATAATATGCAAGATTTGCATCCAAGCAACAGGTAATAAGTAAAAAATCACTTCCTTCAATCCGTCAATTAAGGTTT
This sequence comes from Stegodyphus dumicola, assembly GCF_044657685.1. Taxonomy (NCBI): domain Eukaryota; kingdom Metazoa; phylum Arthropoda; class Arachnida; order Araneae; family Eresidae; genus Stegodyphus; species Stegodyphus dumicola. Next base: position 219,746,697 of record NC_140769.1, on the reverse strand, counting down.
TGTAATATTTATATTATTTCAACATTTTGGTATTATGTCTTATTCGAGAAGGTATACGCGACTAAAATTTCATACATTTGTTCTTAATTTGCAGTCAGGAAAAAACGAAGTCTATTGGAAAACGTGATGAAATCATTTAAGAGTTCTTGTCGCAATAAAATATTATTCAAAGATTACCAGACTTCTGAATGGAAGAAAACATAGATGACACTCAAAAGACACCCCTGAAATACGATTAAATATTGTCCTAAAGTCTTTCTAGCATAAGAAAATTACATTATTACGAGCTGAAAGTCCTCTTGATAGGTAGAAAAAGAAGGTAAGGTTCTCTTGGTAGGAAAAGAAGGGAAGAAGACTAAGAATTCGTTCACTGGAGGCTTTGCTTCAAAACTGGGACGAAGTTGGGTAATTTCTAACTGTCATCCATATGGCGTCAGAGGCGGAAAGCGGTTACTAACGTCACGGATAACCATTTTCCTTTCTGGCCACTGTGAATTCCTTGACTAAATCTAGACTCTGTTTCACAATAACAACAAAAGAATATTGAGAACAACACAGTTTTCGTTAATCACAAAACTAGTATTCGTTAGTTGCAAGACTGTTAAAATAAAAATGATTACAATAGCTGGATCAAAAAGAGGAAAGTTCGTCGTTGGAAGAATAAGGAACATCAATTTCTTTTTCAGTCTATAAGAAATAATTGTTCTGGATGTTAGAATAAAAAAATTTAAAAAAAGAAAAAAAAAGGGGGGGGAAGAAAAAGAATTTGACGAAAGAACTTGCGTTTTCGATTAGGATGGTCAATTTTTAATTTGCGAAAATCAAAGAAAATTTTGAGAGTTGTTGGTTTTAACACTAAGTAAATGGCGGGCGAAGAGTTATGATATATAGAAACATGTTGCTTTAAAAACCATAATCTTGCGTTTCTTGATATTATAGTGGATTATTGACAGATCATTGGCTCAAAGACTGCTCTTGCATGATAACTTAAAGTTCTACCAAGATATTGACCTACAGTGAATATGAGGCTCTGAATATTGTATTAAAATCCTAAAATATTCTAGCTACATCCCTAATGGAGCTATAAAGCCTGTATAATGGAGTATAATGTTCGCAAATAAAATGTTTTTGAAAGAACAATTGAAACTGGTGATATAAGACGACTGAAGAAAATTTGGTCCAGAAATGAAATAAAATCTGTTTCAAATCATGCCAAAAACATTAAATCATGTTTTGGACAGCTAAGAGTAATCCAACAATGTATTTAAATAATTCTGAAAAATGTTTCGTGTTTTTATCTGGAAGGATTATAAATGTCTGATGATATTTGTGAGAAAATTTTCTCGTCCGAAAGAGAAAACAGTTTAATTTTTCAGTATTTCATTTTTAGAAAAATATTTGGTGCAAGGAATACCGCTTTGCGTTAGGAAAAATATTTAATGCAAGAAATACGCTAGGTAAAAATGTTTACTTATTAAAGAAAACTACATTTTATAGTTTCAACTCAATGCATTTAAAATTTGGACATTATTTTTGAAATAAAAAATGCCTAATCTGAAGTGTTTCTTTCAAAAAAGTATACTGTGAATACGCTTCTCAAATGTCAATCAAAATAACTTCAGGTTCAGTAAAAATAATCATCAACCAATAAAAAGTTAAAATTGAAATTTGGAAAATAAATTAAAATTATAAGCAAAATTGGAAACTATGATTTATTGCTTACATAGTTTCGCAACAGCAGCATGACTTGCCTGTAATAAAAACATTTTGTTTGCAGTTATTTATACATTCACATTTGTTATAAGTAAAAATTCTTAAAATGAAAGCCCTTAAAAACACACTCAGTTATCTTTTGTAGCAGTGAATAGACACATGGATATGGTCTTTGAACTTTCGAAATACTATATCTTCACTCTAGCACTGTACAAATAAAGCGGTTGGTGAAACTGTAGAAGAAGAATAAAGAAAAGCAAGGAAAAAGAATACCATGCAGACGACACACGACTATTTATTACACGTTTTGCGTCTAAAGCAAGGCCAAATGGTGAGATCAGAGAGTAGCACGCTTTCCTTGTGTCGCAACATTTGTTACGTGCAAAAGAGTCCTGTTCTCTGAATTATGTGACGAAAACACGCTGAAAGAACGAGTTTTATAAGCTCAGAAAATGCTAGTTTGGTAATATGCAAAGCAGTAACTTTTGTGGAGTTCTGCAGCCTAAAATGGCAACAACATTTATTTAGAATTTCTGCGTTTTTGTCAAGATAGAAGGATAATTTCTTTTTATTAGCAATAAATAGCATATTTACTGTAGACAGCACATTTTAGATATTTTCATTAAAACAAACTAGTTTCAAATTAGATAAGAATATATTTTAAAACAGCATAGATTATATTCTGTTTATCACGAAATCATTATCTTGATTTAATTCAGAATATATAATAATTAACTAACACATTTTAAATTAATTTAAATGTAGTAAATTGGTTATGTTAATCAAAAATAATCGAAGTAATTTTAAATAAACTAACTTGTATAAAGAATCTCACAGCAGTGACAAGGTATTTTAGTTTCTGAAAACAACGTCAAAAATTTTAAATGCATAAAATTGAAATCGTTAAACGGGGTTTGACCAAAGCTGTGGTAGCATCAACAATAGTAAGGGTACATTAGCAAAATATTATCAAAGTAAAATAATACTTCTTTCTCAGGAATGTTTACTATTATTTATCGATCACATAAAACTTAAAGTGTTTTAGTTTTCTTTCTAGCTTCTAACTGTTATAAAAATTCCATTCAAACTCCTGCAGTAACTAAATCACAAAATAATTTCAAATTCATGTTCTATATACTGCGGTTTAAAATTGATATTAATTGATCATCATTTCTATTGTTCAAGTTTCAGATTATTTTCAGATGAAACTTAAAGAAGGCGATACTTTCTCAAACTCTGGAAGCATTTCTGCTGAAAATGGTTACTGTTAGCAACTAATATTGTCCTCTTTGTACTTAGAGCCCTATATGTTGTCTTTGAAATTCGAAATGATTGAGGTATAGGAGAAAATTAGCCTTCCTGCACATAAAACGTTTGACTCAGTGCAGCAAAAACCTTTGCGAAACCTCGTCTGAAAAACTGATGCTTGAATTAAGTAACAAATATGAAAATAGGTTCCTCCCCTTTTCTTATTACCAGCTTTTTGTAATCAATTCTACCTGAAAAATAACAGTAGAACCACCGGATATAAAGGAGAAAAATCAAAATAAGAATATATTATGAATTCCTAATAATTTTTGAGAGTCTCATTCACCGGTTATTCTATAGTATCATTCATCGGTTATTTTATAGTATTTAAAAGTTCTTTCTGGCTTCTCACTGTTGCCAGATTTCCTTCAAACTTTTGCGCGGATACTTCGGACGATATACCTAACAGTACATACATTCATATTTTGATTATTATGTGCAGGGTGTTCAAACAGTCCTGACTCATATTATTTAAAAAGTTGACTAATATATTTTTCTTGCAGGGAAAGAGAATCATAATGATCAATGAAGAAAACTTGTTGTTGGCTGTGCAAGACTGAGGACTTAAGCAACACTGAGATTCAAGTCAAATCTAACGAAAGCGAATATCAGATTATTGGTCAAAAACTTCAAAGAAAAAATTTTAGATGAACATCGTGTTCATAAAGGGCATCATCACAGACTGTTAAAAAGATTGAAGAGGCAATTGAGCGTCATTCTAAAAATCTGTTTGTAGATAAAATAGAAATTTTGGTGTTTCGAAGACAATTACTTGAAGAATTTTACTTTATTCCCGTAAGATACATGTCTACCATATTCAGATATTCCATACACTTCATGTAAGGGATTTTGCAATTTTCTTATCTGTGCGAACTGATCTCATTGAACCTGTTTAAGATGAAAGATCTCATAATGTTAAATTTACCAATAAAATTCCATTTTACACGTGTGGAATGCTAATAGACATGTAGAAGCAGGAGCCAACACAACATTTCAGTAAGAAAGAGACTCATCTAAAGTTAATATTTAGCTTGACTTAATTAAAAAGAACTCTTTAGATCAAGTTCTCCGGGAAAACAGAAATATGCAACAACTATTTCGACTTGTTACACATTTTATTATTATCACTTTAAATTTTAGACGATATATAGGGTGTATCAGTACAGCGGTAACAAACGTTCAGGAGAGATAAAGTAGACGATTGGAAATCACATAGCAATGCATGGTCGGAAACGCTTTCCTGGCGCGGTAGTAACGACAAAAAACGCAAAAAAGGAAAGACACAAACAGTGAAAGATAACATGTTTTATTATGTTTAGTACAGCAGAAACCAACAAATAAGAACAAAAACAAACAACGATCGTCATTAATAAAGGTGTTCGAAATTATGACCCCGGACCGTGGTGGACCCTCACCTCTCTGTCGCATGGAAGATCTGCATCACGAATGGAAGATCGCAAAGGAAGATACATGACGCACGGTTCCTTCATCACGGTCGGGGTCATAATGTCGAACACTTTCTTTGATGATGAACGTTGTCTCTTTATGTTGTTACTATTATACGTATTTGAATACTAAACATGTTTCCTCATCCCGTTCTTGTCCTTTCTTTTTTGACGTTTGTGCTGTCACTATCGCGCCAGGAAAGCGTTTCCGACCATGCATTGCTATGTGACTTCCCATCGTCTAAATGTACTTTATCTATCCTGATAATTTGTCACCGCTGTATTGATCCACCCTGTCTATGATACAGATGCAGTTCGGTAAGATGGGAAACCACAATTTACCAACTTTCTTAGTAATTACTATGACAGAGCTCTCCCCAGTTGTGGGGTAGCAGAAGCTCATGAGAAAGATAAATTCAGTATTCTCTAGACATAATATTTGTTGATTTCTTTGCCTAGGATTATATCAAGTCAAAGATACACAAGCGGAAATTATAAAAGTTGATGAACTGAAATTCTGGATTTCAAATGTTGTGTACAAAATTGCACCATCTTTGGCAGGAAAGGCTTTCAGTTCAATTCACGAGGTGAGAAAGCTACATGAAACTGGAAAGGGAATTTGCTAGAATGGTGTTAAAACTGCTTGTGTATGAATTGTTTTTCGTTTCAATAAATATTTGCTTCCGTAAAGCATTGAGATTTATGAAACTTGTTTAAAAAGATTTTAATAATTTCATAAATATATCCAAAAATGTTATTTATACACCGAAGTGCTAGAAAATAATAGTAAAAAGGAACCTAAACAGGTCACATAACAATGTTCCCAACACAGTCCACAAGCTGCGTTTACTGGAGAGTTCCACTGCAAAAATTATGGGTGAAAGCTTCTAGAGCTATTTTAGGCATGAGACAGCCTTGCGATTTCTGTAAATATGAATCATGAGAGAATTGTGCAACGTTCCCAACATGATAGGAGATTTAGGAGCCAACGTGTAACTCAAATATCCTTGAACTTCAGTTATCTGGATTTGCTAACACCGCCATTGGATACTTATGAGTTAAAACTAATGGTCTGATCTGAAAAATCACACTTTTCTATTTCTTTCTAGCAGAAGAAAACTGCATAAAGAAATGCTGTTAAAGAAACTTGATAACCCACAAATTCCACTCTGTCAATAGGATATTGTATAACCTGTTGGTAGATTCGTAACGGGTTTCTTTAGTTGGCCTTGAAACTCCTAGTATGCATGTGATAGGCGAATGCCATGTACAGATCTTTTTTGACGAGTTTTAGTCCTTTATTATTCACTCTTATTTTTCTCTTTCTAGTGGATAAATCACAGGAGTCTAAAAATCGTAAAATCATAGTTAGAGGAACATTCAGAGATCTTGCCATGGTCTTTTATGTTGTTATTTTATCAGAGACATTTTTCATGTCATGCAACGTATAGTAGAACACAGAAATTGTGTACCTCGAAGTATAAAACTATGGATGCTCTGTAGGATCTTTGGTGCAATTATTTGCAAAACATTCTGTAAACTTGAAAAAACAATGTAGTACGGTATTCCAGAAGTTCTACGCTCTAGTGAGCACTTCTTAAGTACTGGACTAGAGCATGTTTTTCCTAGTATTTTAGTACATATATTGTAATTAGCAATAATTACAAAAAATTTCAAAATGCTCCATCAGTTATTTTGAGTTACAAAAGGTTGATTCAATGTAAGTCAATGAAAAGTTCAAAACGGAATTTAAAGTTTTCAAATTAGCAATTCTTTACACCCTTATGAAAATAATACAATATATATATAATTCATAAAGGATAATATATACTATATCAGCTATCATCTGCATTGTCTCTCCTTGTCCAGTCTCCTGATTGCCCTAAATTTATGTTCCATCGATACAAGAACTTTCTTTTCGTCGCCATTCTTTTTGTACTTGCGTAAATTTCAAATTTTAGCACTTCAGTAATACAACAGTGTTTGTCAAATTAGGTGTATCATGCCCAGACTCACACTTCTAGTAACAGACAATAAACAGATCCATACACAGACACGCATGCGTAGTAAGAGATGTTAAACCGATCCATACACAGACACACACGCATAGTAGCAGAGGATAAACAGATTCACAATGATAAACCGCACTGCACTGAATCTGAATGACAGACACGAGTCATAGTGTAGACAGATGCACTAAGCGGTATATTCGGGAACAACAAAAGAAAAAAAGAAATTACAATCACTACTGTTATGTCGTGGAGCAAAAACAATTTTACTTTACACCTGACTGCCACCAGCTCCGACATAGCAATGTGAATATTCTACATCTAAAATTTTAAACACCATTCCAGAATTTAAATTGTTTATTTTATAGAATTCTATTCATATATTTGCAAGTTATACACTATAAACACAATAACAAAATTTGAACTTATCTGCACCAGCGTGAATAAACCTGGCATAATATTCTGAACTCGACGCAACTTTAGGAGGAAAATTACCGCAAATTCAAACACAAGGTTTCATCCTTTCCAACGCAGCTAGTTTTCTAAATATATTTTACTAATATCTGCAGCGGGACAGCGGATTCATTTCATTCAACCAAACCTCAAATGTTTTAACGCAATAGTATCGCAAAGGAAACATCGACTCAAAAAACAAAATATTAAAATCTGTAGAATATCATCCGCTGTTGCCATTCCAACACTGCCAAGTTTTTCTTCCTGCATCTGTTGCCAGACTTATCCTCACTGTATGATGAGATGTACAACAACCACTTTGCAGTTATTGTTGCCGTCTGATGCTTGTATTTGCAATGATTTATCGGATAACAGAGAATGTCAGATAAGGAAGGCTGTGCTTATTTTCTTCAGTTTTCGTATTTGCGAACAAATGTCCTTAAGAATCGATAGTTATCAAAGATTTTATTTGCAGATCCGTAGAATTTCGTAAAATTTATCATAGCTGTGGCAGTTACTATTAATTTACTGTAGTAATATTATTTACTATAGTAGTAGTATATTATTATCATTTCTGGATAGAATTTTAAAATTTCTATCCAAAAATCTGTAGCTGAATATTCGGTAACTTCAACAATGTCAGTTCGATCGTATAACTAATATAAAAAGAACACATACCCGTTATAAAAACAAGTGTCGTTGCTGTGGGTCTTTTCCTAATGTCTTTGATGAAATGATGCTCACGTGAATGACCTTCCTCTTTATGTTGCTTCTGTCACGAGGATTACAATGACACTGATATCGTCTGCGAAACGTCGTCTGAGAGGGAAAAAAAATTGCTAAACATACGTGTGCTTCATTCGAAAAAAAAGTAAATGAGAAAAATATGGTTTAAAGTGAAAGCTTACTAAAACATTTACAGAAGGAATGAGGAACGTTACTGCCAGGGTTGGCCCAGTAGGTTGAAATATTGTTTACAGAACTGTACTTTACATATGTCTACACAATGGTTTTCTTATTTATAGCAGTTACAGCTAATGTAGTGACGTTAAAATCAGATAGAGAGTATTAAAAATATTGCAAGACGCTAATGTTACTGATATATAAATCTAATATAAGAAATATGTTAAATAAAGTAGGCTTTTAGGCTAAGACAGTTCCGGTCACATGATATATTTTAAAAAATACGAAATTTAAAAAAATTCACAAGCTTCATGAAATATATTATAATTAGTCAAATGTTCCTTGGCTTATTAAATACCTTTCTGAGCTGTGAATAAAACGTATTTCTTAATCAGATGGGTTTAAAAAAATCATAAAGTTGTATGATTTATGCCAATTTGACCTAAAAAAAGAAGAGGAAAAAATCGAACTTAATCGTCATACAGAACTGGCATTTCGTTAAATACAAAATTTCGAATTTTAGTATTTGTATGAATATATTTTCCTGTATAACTATTTTCTCTCTTCCTCCGTTATTAAAAGCAGTTTCTAGATTTCTGACATTAGAAAAATTAATATGCATTCAAAAACCAGTTATGCACTGATCAGTCTCCTATGAAATCTGAACATCTTAGAAAGATTTATCGACAGAAAATTAGTTGTTCACTTAAAGAAGTTCAGTCTTAAACATTTGATTAATTTTAGTAGGCAAGTGACGAAATACCAGTTTTTGAACATTGCAAATATTAAATCAGCAGAACAAGCATTTAACAACAATCGATCAAGAACAAAAGATCAAGCATTCAACAGAAATGAATCAATCTGCACTTGTTTCTCCGATTGAGAAAAAATCTTTGACAAGTATGGCATGAAGGTAATAGTTTTTAAATGGTAAACGTTAAATATCTTCCAGCTCTAACGAAAATTATTGAAAGCTAACAAAATCAAAAATATTTTGTTATTAAAATAGGAAATTTTACATTAAATAAGGTATTGATTCGAATAAGTGTGTCACAAAGATCAATTCAGGATCTTGTTCTCTTATGACTAATTCCAGCTAGAAGTTATGGGGGCTAAAATTGAAGACGATGCCATAATAAAAGTAAAATGAGTAAATGAAAAAGCTTTCAGTGATAAATTATAAAACGCCGCAAGTCTTATAAATCACTGAATTTAAGCCTTTAAATTGCAAGCCTTTAACTGCAGCATGGTTGTTTTTATAAGAAAGAAATTAAATGAATTAATTTTTTATCTTACCTACATAAACAATGAAGGTGTGACAAGAAATTCAAGTACTTAGGTGTTATTCTTGGCCCAAAATTCATTTTTTGACAACATATACAGAACACAGCATTTTACATTGCTCATTTTCAAAGTAGGATAGCAAATAGCAACAGATACTGAACTCGGCTAATTAAGTCAGTGCCCTGTATTCATAAAACAGGCCTCAATTCTTTAACGCCTTCAAAAATATCTTGGAGTTTTGAAAACGTCTCGGATCTCTCTTTGATAGCAGCCAAGGAACTCCTGTCTTAACTCAGTCGCTTACCGTAATGAAATGTAAGAGTCTCCTTTAAAACATTCATAATCTCCTGAAGAATTATATTTGTAAGACTTTTTATTAAACAAGGTGCGAGTAAAAGCTGAAGCTCTCAGATACATCCATAGATTTCTTTCTTGGCATAATGACATTCAGCTGTTGTCTCTTAACTTTCAAGATCTTACTGAAGCAGAACTTTTTAAGGACGGCTTTTAAAAATTCAAATTTTAAGTCACACTCCGTCTGTCTTTAATAACCTTAAAAATGTAAATCATTCGGAGATAATTGACGCTGAGCACTCTACATTGCGCTATGACAAGTGTAGTTGGAAGAGGTAGAAATGTTTTGACTGTCATGGAGGACATAAGGATGTTAGCACACTATAGACGCAGTAACTTATAAATAATAACTTCATAAAGGTACCAGTATCCATAGGCGGTGCTTCAACATAAATGGACTCTTACCTTTAGGAAAGTAACGTTTTTCAAATGATAAATTGATCTTCATAAAGGTAATGTCACTTTTATGCCGAGACACACTGATGAAGATGTATATATTCTTTAGTAGATAACAATCAGGAATTAAAGTCATGTATCACATGCTCCTTTGACAAGTAATAATTATTACATTCGGTAAATTATTCAGGGATTCTATGTTAGATTTCAGAGAGGATACAACGAAGTTTTCAAAATTTGTCTTCTCAACTCTTATAATAGCTCCAAAAACTCAGCTAACAAGTTTCATTTAAGGTTTAATACATTGGGTTTCTTCTAACTTTTCAAAGAAGACTTTAGCGAATGAAAAGAGTCACGCATAAATATACAGTTTTATCTCAGAATAACGTGTAATGAAAAGCAGAAGTGTAAGATTATAAGGTATTTATCCCGCTTTCCTAGCATGCCTTCGTGGTGTAGTAGTTCTGCACGCTGGGAAAGCGGGAGAAATACATTATAAGGTTTTCGTGAAAAAGGTTGATAACCTAGTTTTGTGTTCGCGTGGTTACCGAACTGATCACTATACGCAAATCTTTGAAAATATTTGCTTCATTACCTTACTGAAAATAATCACAAGACAATCATTCACATTTTGTTTTTATTCGATTATTTCTCTAACACATGGGAAAGAAGAATATATTTAAATTATTCTGTTCAAATTAATGTACTCTTTAATGAAGTATTTAGCAGCAATTATTGCAAATTATGCATTAGAAGCTGCCATTTTAAAGTTAAAACTGGGCAAAATTCATCCATGATTGACGAAGGAAATTCATCATTAGATCTTGTGAAAGCACATCTGAATTTAATGGAGAAATGATATAGATCCTTCTTTTATAAGGAAAAATCTCTCTTTCTAAAATCAGAATCCATACTTAAAAAGAAGATAGGTTACTGAATTTTTTACATAGTACAATACAAGCATTTAAAAAAATGCATATATGTAGATTTTTAACCTATTTAACCTATTAGTTATTACTTTCAGTGAAGAGTTTTGCATGTCATACAATAAAAGAAAGTTTCAATATGATATATTATATCTCAACCAATAATTTATTTCTATTCACAAAAATAAATAATTTTAATTTAATTTAATTAATAAATTTTTATTCTTTTACAAAGCACTAACAGCCAAAAAAAAAAAAAAAAAAAAGGGGGGGGAAAGAAGAACAAGGGAAAAAAAAACTTTTACAAAAGAAATTTTTTTTCACTTTGAATTTCATTTGTTAAAAAACATTTAAATTAATTTCAAATTTCATATTTAACTCTGCAACTTATGTTGGGCTACTTCTGTTTTTGACCTCGGTCTACTAACATTGTAAAATATTTCATTTTTAAAGCTTTATTGCTTGTTTAATATTTATGCTATTTTTTGAACCCGGCCTGTATATTTTCAAACGTTGGATATATTTTTACTTTTAAAAAAAAATATTGGATTAAAAACTTTGCATTTGGTTTTGTTTTCAAGTATTGGATTATTATTTTTGCAGTTGGACTCTATCTACTCAAAATAATTGTTTAAATCTGTCCGTTTTGTTTTTGCAGTCTTTTTTAATTTATCTATTTTTCAAATGCTATAATTTTGCAAATTTTTGCACTGTTTGTTTCGATCTGTAAGGGTTGGACTGATAAAGACACAAATTACTTTCATTGTTTTTCTAAGAATATTTTTAAAATTTTAAACTTTAATTTCTGTCTTTGTCGGTTCAGAAGCAGGCGGTTTTATTAATTTATTCTTTAAGGAAATTCGAAGAGAAATTTAGAATGCAAATGGGCTCTATTGTGGTAAAAATTGGCAATTTAGAAAGTAAACATGTACTATTGTGGTATAATTAATTGGAATTTATAAATAAATACATTGGAACGTCAATTAAGATGCAAAAGTGAAGAATGAAATAAAAGAATTATTGGTGAATTCATGGAAAGATCCCGACTTATCGAGGGGAATTGGAATCTCTCTATACAACCATCAACTGAGACTTGTATGAGTATTCTATTATATTTAAAGGAATTGTATATACAGTATATATAAGTTAAAAGAAAATCCTTAGTGCTTACGCTAAAAAAAATGTAGCTTGTTTTCTAAATTTTGCAGCTCAGTGCGCAAAGTTCTTGACAACAAAGGTTTTTTTCAGTTTGTTCTCTTTTCTTTAATTATATATATATTTAAAGAAATTAAATAATGAATATAAAGTATTATATTTAAAGAAATTAAATAATGAAGAATCTACATGTATGTATGTATGTTTCTCATATTGTGAAAAAACGACGGTACCTAGGACCATCAAATATTCAAATATATACATGGACACCTGGACGCCCGAATTCTGAATTTTGAAATTTTTTTGTTATCTATTTCATATTTTGTTAACTTTTAACGAATTTTTTATTAACGAACTCAACGATTTCAAAGCGAGCAATGGCAACACTTTACGAAAAAAAAAATATGTCCAGCCCGCGAGATTGTGTATCGAAAATTCTAAAGATATACTGTTTTTAAATATTATGTGATATTGCTGTTGAATTGAATTTTATATGGTTTAAGTACGAAGAACACGATATTTAATAAAAAAAAAAGGTAACTCACAAAACGTTAAAAAATGCTGTATTGGGCGTAATATAAAAATCTGAAAGCTTTCAGAATTTTTTCCCTTTTCTTTTTTTTAATTGCTACCATATTCGTATACGAACACACCCATAATGTGAAGAACAAGTTCGAACGCGAAACTTTTCTCCCATTTGTGGCAACACGGTAAAACGAAATGATGAGCCCGGTTTCCTTCCGCTATCGAGTTAATCAGTCATATATGTAAAAGATAAAACAGCTGAAAAAACTAGCATTTGTTGAGAAGTACGTTATGTTCCCATCTGTGCTAATAAAAGTTTCCTCGAAAGCTTTGGCGAAATGAATAGGCATGCATTAGTGCATTATAATGCAAATAAACGACTGATATTACGTGCAGGAAATATGATAGTTCCACTACATTAGAGGCATCAACGAATAATTTGAAAATATTAAACCACCAATCGAAATTATTTAATTTTTTTCAAATAACTATTACTTAATTATTACTTATTAAATAATTATCACTTATTGTATATTACCGTTGTATATAAGGACTGTTGTACATAAAGAAGGGGGGATTGCGAAATATAAATGCACGAAAAGGTTTTTAAAATTCATATTAAATTTGCTGTTTTTAGATTGCTAAATGTAAAATTATCTGAATTTTTCATTACGTGTTATTTTATACCAAATATCAAATGAATGAATGGTGTGCATGCAGAATATAACTTATTGAAATGAATAATGTAAAAAATTAGTTTCAGAAGAAACTACCGTATGGGCTTCACTTAAAAATACTAACACATAAGAAAATTCTTAGTCAAAGACGTTGCAATTCTCTCCCTCCCACTTTTTTATCGGTTAATGGTAGCATTGTTTCAGCTCTTCATTTACTGCGCTAATAGTTTCTGAAAATAATTAGATGCAAGATTAAAAAGAAATGTTTTATCCTCATTAAAGAAATTTACAATCAGAATTTTTTTAGCAACTTTACTACGACCACATAATCAGTACCTTTACTTTTATCCCAAAATGTAGTAATGTATTACTTTAGGGCAAAAACTTCTTTTTAAATTTCATTCATTGATATAAATTCAAAGTTTTCATCTAATAATAGTTTTCTAATGTCTAATTCGATGAAAATATCTTCCTTGAACTTCGATTGTGTTATGTAGAGCCATTTGAGCAATAAACACGTTTTTTGTAAAGGAAACAATTTTTATGAGACATAATTTTATGTGAAAATATAGTAAAATAATTTTGTGATGGCTCTCGGTATTGCTGATTTTTCGCAATGCGAGAAACATACAAAGTCTGGCAGATTCTTCATCATTTGATTTCTTTAAATATAATACAGAGCGATTATACTTGGTGACAACAATTTGAAAAGTGATTCAACGCTTTTAGTGATTCGACGCGAAATGCCGTTTTCAGACTAATCATGGCCTTTCTGGGCTAAAGCCCCATTGGGCTAAAAAAAAAGTCACTTTTTTTGACGCAAAAAAGAAGACGATTTCAAGCTGTAATCAGAATATTTGCCAAAAGCACGGATTTTAAATATATATTTGCCTAGAAGTCTCCAAACTGCCATAAGTTTTAGAGCATTTATAATATTTATAAAAAATCGGAAAATAAAAACAAATTAGAATAAAAGATTGTATAGCTAGACTAGTTTTCGTAAAACACATGAAAAATTCTAAAATGCTGGTAGTTGGGATTATTATATGCTTGAAGATGTGAATTTTCTTATTGGTACATCTCCGTTCATGTTGCCGGTGACTAAACTGACTGGCTGCATGAAGTTTTCGTTCTTTTTCAGTCATGAAGCTTCATGGTTTCCTAATATGTAATATGACTGCGAACCAATTTCCATTAAAACTTCCTTCACGAAAACATCTCTGACATGACAGTTAACTCTCAAGTGCTTTTCCGTTGTCAGTTACGTGCCACCAACACACCAAACCCTTTCTGGTCTTTAGAATGTTACATATATTCTTCTTCGCAGGGAGTTTTATTTTGTAATATGCAGCAAAACTAAATTTAAGGAATTATGAATTGAGTACAATAATTAGACGTTAGGAAACAAATGGCTCTATTTTTAGTGAGGTCAAATCTCATTTTTCGCGTTTCTCGTTCCGAAAAGAAAGCATTCTTCACAGCAACGATAAGTTATTTTTCATTCACATTGCATAGTGATTGAGATCGATTTTTTTATCTCAAGGATAAAAATATTAAACATATTTTTGTTACCTTATAAAATATATATTTGTTGTAAACTTTGTAATCGTTAATCAAGTAAAATGCTATAAACTAAGAAATAAAAGAGCACTTTATTCTCAAAAATAAAAAATCACACACAGAAATTAACATCTCGTATAGACTTAAAGATTCACTGAAGGCAATTAATTCCAGATACTCTATATTTCGTTAAAAGAGACTCTTGCGTGTGAAAGTAATATATCATGTTTATTTAATACTTTTTTAAAAAATATTTGTTACTTTCGAGCTTATAAACAAGAGCAGCAAGCTTGTATACAGTACTAAATTGCTTTTATATTAATCTTCGTGAGCTATTCATATGTAATACACTGTAGACCAGCTTACATGCAGATCATCCAAATACATTTAGCTTAAAAGGTTATAAAAATATGCAACATTATGTACTACCTTTTTATGTTATTCAAATGAAAGGAAGAATCAAAGTCAGGCCCATAAAATAGCAATAAATTAAATTTTTTCCCCTAATAAAAGAGTAAGCGATTCGGATAATCGGAGTTTCCGATATCTCTAATCTAAATCAATGGAGCTTTACTGAAATTCTTTGTTAAGTGACAAAAATATAAATGCCATTGTTCTGAATTAAGTAACAACGTATACTTGTCTATTGCTAATGATATCAGAGAAATGGAAAAGTTATTTCTTTTTCTGAAATATATATTGCTTAACTAAACGTAAAACGTTTTTGCAATAGTTGAGCTAAATAACTACAGCTAAATAACACACTTTTAGAATCCTTGTTTCTGTGCTACTAACACAGTTTTAGAACCTTTGTTTCATTCTAATGGTAATCAAGTTTCACTTTCAGTTTCTCATAGGTTTAATATCCGCATATATCATTCTTAAAATCAAAATCTTTAAGCACTGTATTTGTTTAAGCATAAATATTGATACTAGTTAAAAATAGTGTACCACTTAAAATTAGACAAAATATTATCTTAAATTAACATTTGTTTTATTGAAAGCTTTATTTGTAGGAATTAATATTTAATTATACTTTATGTATTTACCACCAAATGATAAATTACTTATAAATAGCTATATCCATAGGAGGAAATATTAGAGAAAATTTAATCCTATACCTCTTTCGAGAAACAAATTTGTTCTGTTAGGTTTTGCTAGAGATACGCCAACTGAATAAAGAAATTAAAAATAAATGAATTAAAAAAAACTACTTAAAGAAAAAGTTACCGTAAAAAAAAGCATAAAAAATTCTAAAATATGAAAAAAAAATATAAGAAAATATAAAAATACTAGAAAGCCCGGCGGCCATACGAAATGACCGCTGTTCTAGATATTATAAATTGTAATTAAAATGATTTGTGCAAATTTGTCTGCTAATTTAAACTGAATTACCCAGGGCAGGCGGCGAGGACGTTCCTTTGCTTACTGCCCCACGGGGTTTCCCCCTTCTACTTGCTTAATTGCTTAAAGTAGAATGCAGTGAAGGAAACCACTGGCAGTATATTTCTTAAGATCCCACCGCTAGCTCAATCAATAAAAGTGATTTAAATAATAAAATGTTGATTCACATGTCAAAGCTCTCTTTGTACACAACATTTCTTGTGTAGATCTTTCCATCATTTTAAGCTCGCCTTGCAGAGGACCATCAATTATTTTTAATTTTACGTCCGTTCTTTCACGAACTCTTGAACAGGCAACATAAAGTTGACCGTGTCCAAATGCAGGCTCAGGTAAAAAAATGCCAACACGCTTTAGCGTTTGACCGTGAGACTTATTGATGGTCTTAGACTTAGACTTAGACTCTATAATTGACCGAGCTATTGCGAAGAGCAATGTTGCCGGTTCCAGAATTAAAGCCCAAGGGCACTTGACATAAATAAGTCCGGACGTGGAGAAAATCTCAGATGAGAAAACGGAGATAAGGGGAAGAAGAGAAGTACCAAAAGGAGCAAGACAATCCAATCGGACAAGTTCGCAAAATGTGACGAGCGATCATAGCTTTCAAGGAGGACCCAAGACAATGGAAATCAATGACAACAATACGAGAAGATACACTACAGCAATAGTTCCAATGACAATTCAAATACAATTAAATAACATTAATCAGTAGTGCTAAATACAACACAATACAAAACAATTATAGAACACAATTTAAATACAGTTATTCAACGAAGCTACAGAAGAACTTCAATCAAAATCAGATGCATTGGAAGTATAAATAGCTAACAATTGAGGATCTAAGTGAAAAAGTTGTCATCTCCTCCCATGAAGGTGTGAGCTGCAAGTGGTCTGACGCTTCTATCTTCGAAGAGAATTTCATAATTAAAGACTTGGGAATAATTAACAAAGTCACATTGCACAGCTTTGTTGAAGAATTTTTCATTAGATCTTCTGATGTAATCTGGAATCGTCTCAAGTTTTAAGTCTCTGTGTAAAAGTTTATTGCGGATAAGATAGTGTGAATCAGTAATAATGCGCAGAAATTTGTTTTGCACTACTTGTAATTGATGCAGTTGAGTTTGAGTGACCGTGTTCCAAGCAGGAGCAGCATAACAAAGTATCGGTCGAATGCAAATGGTATATATATATGGTTTTGGTACGCAAGCTAAGATTTGAATATTTTCCAATGACCGGGAGAAATCTGCATATTATGCCCATGGCTTTGCTCTTGACATTATTAATGTGATTAGACCATGTGAGCCTTTGGTTCAAAATAATTCCTAAATATTTGGCCTTTGTGACCAGAGGAACAGCTTCCTGAAAAAGGTAGAGGTCTTTAAAAGCAATGTTTTTCTTAGTTTTGCTAAGAATTAAAAGTTGTGACTTGCTAGCATTGATTTTTACTCGCCAATTTGTGCACCAGTCTTCTACGGCATAGAGGTAATTTTGCATTTTGTCTATTGCACGATTAGCTTGAATGGATTTAACTGCAATCGCCGTATCGTCGCATAACATGCTAACAGAGAGTAATTATCCAAACCAGGGTGAGGAAAATCTGATATGTAGAAAAGATATAGTACTGGACCGAGAATACTTCCTTGTGGGACACTAGATCTTACAGGTCTTGAATTGGATTTTTCATTTCCTTGAGCGACGAAGAAAGTGCGGTTCTGCAAAAAGGAGAAGATCAGAAGAATGAGCTCTCTAGGAAGTCCCAAGTCGATAAGCTTGAAGACGAGCCCCTCATGCCAGACGCGGTCAAAGGCTTTTGCCACGTCCAGCATAAGGAGCGCAACACTTTGCTTGTTATGGAATGCAGATCACACAAATTCTACAATTCTTACTAGTTGTCGAGTAGTACTGAGGTTTTTTCTGAATCCGTACTGATCATTAGGTGGCAAGTGAAGAAAAGGTTCCAATCTAGTGAGAATAAGTCTTTCATAAATTTTACCAAGGCTGGATAACAAACTGATAGGACGATAGCCATCAGGCTTGGTCACATCTTTACCCGGTTTGGGAAGAAGAAAGATCTTGGCTTGCTTCCAAGGATCAGGGAAATAGTTGAGATTAAGACAAGCGTTGAGAATACTAGCGAATTTACTGATAAGTTTCCTAGGTAAGTTACGAAGCATTTTATTTGTAATTTGATCACTTCCAGGAGCTTTTTGGATGTTGAGATATTTAATAATATTAGTAATTTCCATAGGAGAAGTAAGCCTTGGGATGTTATGAGCCGAAGAAGAATGAAGCCAGGAATACACATAGTTTTCGAGAACATCTTTAAAGGTCTGATTCATGGGCTCCATATTAGGAGTAAACTGTTTTTCCAGGTATTCAGCGAAAATATCGACTTTATCTTTAAGTGAGTAGGCAATTTTAGTATCCGTATGAATAGGTCTATTATTAATACTGCTCCTTTTAAGATTTTGAAGATACTTCCACAGAGAACCATCATTAATATTAAGTTTAGATATAAAATCTTCTCTTGTTTCCTTTTTAAAATCAGTGATAAGTTTCTTGATTCTTCTATTAAAAATATTGATTTCTCTTTTAAGGGCAGGGTCTCAGTTACGGTGCCAAAGCTTCAGCAATCGGTTTCTTTCTTTGATAATGTCTCTGATACTGCGAGGAAGTCGAATATTATTGTTAGTTAATTGAATGGTAACTGTAGCATCTCTGAAAGCTTTCAGTATATTGTCAGTGAAGATTTTAATGGCAAGATCGATATCCTGTTTGGTAGAAAGTGAAGTGAAAATAGGAGGATGTTTGAGTAAGATATTGTGAAAAGTAATCCAGTCAGTATTATTTCTGGTAATAGGAGGGTCTTCTTTAGAAACACCAAGAGAAGCAATGACAGGTACATGATCAGATGTAAGTTCTGCCTTGACTTCCAAGGAAATAGGGATAGAAGTATTTGTACGGATAATATCCAAGATGTCCGAGAGATTTGGAGAGGCAGGACGATAAGTGGCTTCAGAAGGTACATGTAATGCGACAGGATGATTGCAGATAAAATTATGCATAATACGTCCATTGGTGTTAGAACGACGACATCCCCATTCGAGGTGCTTAGCATTCATGTCTCCGGCAATAATAACTTGCTGATCTTCAGGAAGTAAGTGTTTTAACATATTTTCAGAAAGTCGGTTTCGTGGTGGATTATAAATAGCCGTAAAATGGATGGTACCAAATTGTGGGAGTATAATAGCAACAGTCACACTTTCGAATCCAGAAGCAGAGTTTGTCGAGACAAGACAGGATTGCAGAGAGTTTTTAACAAAAATTGCAGCTCCTCTTCTTTGTGAAAGTCTATCACCTCTGTAAGTGCGATAATTAGCAATATACAGTCTATCGGCAGGAACAACATGTGTTTCAGAGATCATGCCAATATCTATGTTATATTCTATAAAAAATTCCGAAAGTTCATCAATTTTGTTAACAATGCCAGCAGCATTCCAATAGCAAAGTTTAAGCGAATCTGACTTATTGAATATGCTGGTCAGAATTAGTTTCATCTGATACTGTATTAGTGGCATTTTGACGGATGTTTTGCGCAAGGAGTTGTATTCCTGAGTTTTTCAGGAAGGTGACTAGAGTATTAAGGTCATCAAATATCTTTTTTGCTTCTGCAATAAGATTTGGAGAAGGATTGTTATTAGCTTTGATGGCTTCAGCAAAAGACTTATTGATAATAAACCTATCAGCATATGATTTGATTTGTTCTTTTTTAGCTTGCTTCGGAAACTTTTCACAACCTTTAAATGAAGCTGTGTGGTCCAGACCACAATTTGCACATTTAGCAGGTGCATTCTTGTCTTTTTGACAGGTTCTTGAGTCATGGTTATCACCACATTTAACACATCTAAAGTCATTGTGGCAAGCAGCTTGTGAATGGTGAAATCCTTGACATCGGAAGCACTGGACTGGGCCAGAGCGTCCTTAATATGGTTCGACTTTGATATGTAATCCACAAATTTTGGTTTCTTTAGATTTTTCATTTTTCTTCAGAGTGATAAGAAAAAGTGGAAATTTTTTAACTTCTCCTTTAAATCTACGAGAGAGTTGACTGACACTTATAACTTCGTAATTTTTGCTTAAAAGTTCTTTGATTTCATCAGGATCTGTGTCCATTGTAAGATGACGGAAGACTACTTTATGATTCTTCTCATCAGGCAAGAGAAAGGAGTGATATTTAATTTCCTTTTTGTTCAGAACACTTGTCATTTCTCTATGAATGTTGACATGAGAGACTTTAGTTTTAAAGCCTTCTTTTTGAATGTAACCTGTGTAATCAGATTTGTCTGATAATTTATTTTCTGCAAATAACGCTTTTAGTTCTTTCCAATCAAATTTTTTATCATTTATATAAATGGCAGGTGGCGCTCTGCCTTTTTTGTTTTGATCGTTTTGTATTTCTTCATTTATCTGAGATTCATTTGGAACAACAGGACTAGTGTCCATTGATTCTTGACTATTAATGGAAGGAGTAACAACTGGTTTGAGCTGAGAAGGATTAATGGGACGAAAATGACCCTTTTTCCTTTTACCCACACTACGATCTCCTTTGGGATTTTGTTCAGTTTCGTTACCTGGACTATCCGTTTCTTGTTCGAAAGGAATTTCATTTGAATTGTCTTTATTTTGCATATTAGGTGAGCCTTTCATACGTTTTCTTTTGACAATTTTCCATTCACTTTCTGTAGGTGTAGAAGGAGTTTCTTCTTGATGTTCTAATGACTCTTCAATTTCTTTGTGAGCAGTAATTAATGCATCATACACTTTTTGAAGTAGATCAAATTCTTTGTCTTCTTTGATAGAAAGACTTCCATTTTGTTTCTTAATTCTCAGCTCCTCAACGGTAGCAGCAAAAACTTTCAAAAATGGTTCCATCATTCATAAGCAAATTAATGGAGTCCGGCGCTCCGGAACCAGACCCACACGAAGGTGTTCTGGATGAGCTGGCGGGACTTCACAAAGCCCTTGTCTTCAGCACTGATAGTCAAAGCTAAAGAGTAACAATCCAAAACAGTAAAAATTCGAAGGATCGAAATCCAACAATACAGTGATGAGCGATCATTGGCACAAGATAAGCAACCACAAGGCGAAAACGCAGACGATCTCCTACACTGAGGCGCGAAAACACGTCATCCAAGTACAAGGTCCGTAGAAAGAACAGAAGTATTGATGGTCATAGCAAAGGCAAGTCTTATGTTAAATTGTCTACGTCTCAACTAAAACGGCAACCCTGTGCCGTGGCAACTTCACCCCATTGGCTAGTACAGTTACGCAAGCAACCAATAAACTAACGGCGACAAACAGACACTTAAGCCGCATACATATATGGAGTGAAGTAAAATTATCTCCTCCGGAACGGCTGACTCCCGGGCTTAGCGAAGAAACTATAAATAGACTATCGGCGGCACACACTTTAGCCGCTTATATATATAAAGATATTTCTTTTATTTCTAAATAAATATACAGCAACTCCTATTTGTTTTCGGACACTTATGTTTTTCAATATTACTTGTAATTATCAGTTACTAAAAATTAGCCAAATGGCTTTATTTTTTTTTTCCACATGTACTACTGATCACCTTTTTTAAAAAATTGTTTGCTTAGAATAAAGTTATTCATAATACTTTTAGTAAAAAAATTATTGTTCAAAAGAGTCTGAAAATGAACTCACATAAATATTCAGACACATTGAAAAAACACTTTGCATTAAAAACATGAAAATAACGGGGCATTTAGCTTTTCATTGCATATCTTTGAACAACAACTGCACTTTTCATTCGCTGTGGCATATACTTCTCTAACTTTATTTTTCTGCCGCCCAGACAGCATTGTGGTTAGGGGAGCCTACTGAGCGCCGCCTGAGATAACCACTGACCTGACTTTGTTGTAAAAGTCTTACAGTGTTAGTAGTCATCCTGGCAGAAGGGAAAATTTCCTCCGTGTAAAAATATACATATAAATATTACATGGGCATACAAGGCCTGTGTATAAGCATAGATATGTTGATTACAATCATTGTCTTGTACAAGTTACATATGATAGATACATAAAATCATGACAGCTATGTGTACATTTAGACATTATATGAATTCATATTTACAATACTTTTACTGAGATAATCAAAATTAAACTTGTATTTCATTTACACATTGACTGGATTTTCAATATCATTTAAACTGCTTTACAATATTATTTTTATCAAGTACATATAAACTGGATAGTAATATGCTTACATTACAATAGTTTTGCTCTTACAGTCCTGTTATTATTCTACGGGTTGAGCTATTTTCCTAGTGCTGATATTCAGTTGTTGTAGTATTTTGAATTGCTATTAAAATTATGCTGCGAAGATACAATTCTCAAGAGAAGGGGAGAATTTCTTAGTATCTTGCTGAGCAAAGCCTGATTACCTCCTCTATTTTAGTTTTCGTCTGCTTGTTGCTGCGGGTATTCTCCGCCCATTGCGGCCAGTATTCACTGCTTGGCATTTTTAAATACAGTTTATCGGTTTGTGGGTAGTTGAAGAGGAAGTGATCTGCATCACCTACCGCACCACATTCACACAAATCTGATGCTCGTATGCCGAATCTCTTAAGGTAATGTGGGAAGGGACCATGGCCAGTGTAGAATTCAGGGGAGCCTACTGGGGTATAGAAGGGCCAGGGTTCGAATCCCGGAGAAGGCATGGATGTTGTAAATGTATAGAGGTTTTGCCGCATGGGGGCACTTTAAATACACGGCGAGCCGAATGTCCTCTCGTGTGGTTTGGTGATAGGGGAGAAGGATGGAAGACTCTCGGACCCTTCCCAGGGGTGCTCTTCCACAAATCTGGGGTAGAAGTTGAAGTCCAGCGTCCTTGAGGCTCTGGCAACCATTCCTCAATGAAATACGTAGACAAGACAACAACAACTTCATTTTTCTGCGTAAAAATTCTCCGTAATAAGAAAGCTTTCAATGTTTGTCATATCTTTTTTTATCACCAAATCACTCCATACATGTTCGGTATCGAACATGACTACATGAACTCCATACATAAACTTGTATGTAGTCAGGAATTTTTTTTTCAGAACAGTTGCTTATTAACCACATGTAAACATTTAGGATTCTACTTTTAGAATCGTTATCCTGATAGAACTTGAATGTATTTTGCATTCCAGCTTATCTTACAAATGCTTTCAGACTTTCATGAAGATTATTCATATAGTTAGTTATACTGATTCATATTGTTTCCTATAAAAGCTAAATTCTACACCCCAGAGGTAACGCAACATCCCCAAACTATTCTGCCTCCACTATCAAGCTTAACAGTAGGTATTAGGTTTTTCGGCTTCATTTCTTTATTCGTCCATCGGGCCAAAATATATTAAATTTTCACTCGTCTGCAAATGTAATATTGTTTCAATATGATAAATCTTTTCATAGATTTTTGGAAACATCGGAGGTATTTTCCTTGTTTTCCTCTTGACGAAGAATTTCCTTCTTGCCTGATCGACCACTGCAACTATGTGCTTTAATGACTCTTTTGCGGTTAGTTTTACAGAAAAGTTTTTTCTCAGTTCCCTGTAAGTTTTACAGTACTAATGTTTGGTTCTGTCTGATTTTTGCTCGGATAAATTTCCGATTCCTTCGTCTTAGCTTGGAATAAAGGGGAGATTTCAATACATTTTGAACAATTTTATACAGTTTCGATCGTTTTAAGGCATTAAAAATAGTTTGCTCTATTTCATCTAGGAGTTTTGGGGTATTTTCAATACATTTATAGAGTCATTAGTGCATTTTGATGCAGGAAACATGAAAAATGAGTATTGTCTTCGCCGAGACTCGAACCTGGACCTCTCAAATACGCCCCGAATATGCTCTCGTTATACTTCGAAGGCATGCTGGAAAGAGAGAGAATATACCTTGTATACTCCCCTTTTAAAGGGCAACTGAGGATTAGGGGACCCAATTGCCCAAATTCTGGTGGCGATATTTAGTCATATCTACGAGTTTATCAGATTTAGAAATTTATTACCAATAATAGTTTGTTAGTTCAGTTAATGGTATAATGGCAGTATTATTTCTTGTCTGCGATTTAATAGCTTAAAAATGACGTGG
Organism: Stegodyphus dumicola; assembly: GCF_044657685.1. Classification (NCBI taxonomy): domain Eukaryota; kingdom Metazoa; phylum Arthropoda; class Arachnida; order Araneae; family Eresidae; genus Stegodyphus; species Stegodyphus dumicola. The sequence goes on along the minus strand of NC_140769.1, from coordinate 219,722,434 downwards.
AATGATAGTTTTCAAACTGTATGAAAAAAGGCTAGGTCCCTTTCAGTAATCTCTACATATAATAAAAGAAAGAGTCTGAGTGCCTTTCGTTCGTGCTGTGCGTAAGCTAATAGACACAGGGCTACGAAATTTGGTATATAGGTGCATCTAGACAAGAGCCAGTGCCCCTCGAAGCGATTTTTTCAAAATTCGATCAGATTTTTTTAATTTTATCTTTTCGATTTTATCGCATCATTTTCAATAGTTTCATTCTTTTAGAAATGTGGTTTTGGCAACAATTTTTCATTCAATTGCATACTGGACTTTTGACTCTTGAAAATCAGCACTGTTGCCACTTGGAAAAATAAGGGCGATAATTCTGTTCAGTTTTTAAATTTAATGTTTCTCTTGGCTACTGGATGTTTGTTGAGAGAAGGCAACGGGAAGTTGGTTAATTTATTTATTAGGATAATTAATATTTATATTAAGGAATATTGCTTATTTCATTGTAATTTTGTTATATGTATTGAATTTTTTTAAATATTTTTTTATGAAGTTGTTCTGCAGAGTAAAATTCTGCTCCAGTTTTTAAATTTAACGTTTGGTATTCCCTTCAGGCATTTTTCCGGTACATTTAAAAGCCAGACGAAGGTTGCCCGCGTAGCTGCTAGTCCATATATATATATATATATATATATATAAAGAAGAAAGTATGTTTGTCCTCTAATAACTCAGTCACTACTATAGCTATCGTCGCCAAACTTTCTACGATTCTCTTCTGAGTCCTGGAAAAGGTCAACGTCCACTTTTTTCTCAAAAAACGTTATTAAAATCCAAGATATTAATTAAAGACTCGGAAAATTTAATTAATTTTCGCACTAATTTTTCCGACTGGTACGTTATACGTTGTACGTAGTCTTGCACGTTGGAGATAAAAATGCTTTATTTCGAAAAAAGTTACTCGCTTTCAATCGTTTGTTAATCAAAAATTTGTAAGTTTTACAAAATCTATATACATAAGGAAGAATGTTTATTTGTGTGTTTGTTTGTTTGTTCGCGTTATTGCTTTCTGATTAATTATGATAAATGTTTTGCCACATTTAATCAACTAAAATTGAATATAAGTGCAATATTGGATGGAACTTCAGTTTTTACGACCATTTGATTAGAAAGACGAAAATAATTAAAAACTGCGTAAGGATTACAGCGGTATCTTTCTCTCAGTTTTTAGATGCATTACTCTCAATCTAACTTAACTGGCATCGAGTACTTCCGCTAGTTTCTTATAAAGTAAAAATAAAAAAATAAACCTTCATAATTATTTGTTCTTTAATTGTCGCTTCAATAGAACTATTTTTTCTAATTTTTCTTATGCAGAAAATAATGTTACAGTTTGACACACTGTGTTAATATATTTGTGTTAGCAGACGATATTTTATTTTACTTGTTTTTTAATGAGATTAAAAGAACTTCAGGCAACAATCTCTAAAAAGTCTCATTCTTAAATTTCCATAATCGTTCAAAAGTTTAATAAGCGCTTAAATAAAAGAGAAGAATTTCAGTTTTTTCTTTCGTTTAACGTTTGGCTTGAAAAGTTTAAGAACATAATGGAATTTTTATACGGAATAAATATTCAGAAAGCCATCCATTTGCTACCCTTTTATTTATTTTTTATTTTTTATTTTTTTATTTATTTATTTTTTTTTTTTTGACATTGAGTAGACCATAATGATAGTTTAATATCTGCCGAGTGAAGAGGTTTGTTGACCTTAAATTTTCATTTAGATGTTCCACTATCAGACTTCTCTGCCGGAATTTCTCTTAATGTATTGTTATATGACGCCGCTAGCAATAAGGAGCTAACTGTTTTGCGTTCTCAAAACCTTAATCAAAGTACGTTGTTGACGCTCTCACAAAAGTTTTATTTAAAAAATTTCAAATACAGGTTTTTTACACTATGCGGAAGTTGAGTGTTATGAAATATTTCGTAAGGCCAAATAGCGTAGAGCAAAGAAAATGATGCCATTAATTTGTACGGAAAAACGTTTTGAACGTTCCAACCAACAAAATTTGCCATTAATAAAATCATATCAAATAATGCATCAAATTTAAAATGCGGACAACACGGCTCTAAGTTCAACATGCATACGAAACAATAAATATTTGGTAGTTTTCGGTTAACTTTAATGCCCCATGACATTAAAGCTGACACGTTTCTAACTGGGGATAAGAATGCCAACCCTAAATAATGCACTAGTTTCAGGAAAATACGGCTACATTATTTAATTAAAAATAAATACAAAAATTGAAATCTGAGTCTTAAAAGATTTAAAAAATCTGAATCTTAAAGTTTCAGATTTTATACTACGTCCAAACTGGTGCTTTTTTAAAATTTACCTAAACATAGACGTTTCGAGAGCATTTGGGCTAATGTTCCTTTGGGCTAGAAGGTTTTTAAAACAACCTAACTTTAGAATATCCGACAGACAGTATTGCGCTCTTTGAAATTGCTGAGTTTGTTTTACAGAATATGAAACAGGCCCCCAATAGAACAAATTCCAAATTCAGTCTTCCAAGTGTTCATATTCGCTCATATTCTGCTTTATTCAAATTTTGATGGCTCTAGGTTCCGTTGTTTTTTCAGACTTCGAGAAACATATATACATTCATGCAGGTTCTTCATTAATTAGTTTCTTTAAATATAATACAGGGAGATAATATTTGGTGGCAAAAATTTTAAAAGTGAGGCAATGCTTTTAGTGATTCGATACAAAATGCCGTTTCGAGACCTTCCGGACTAACGCCTCTTTAGGCTAAAAAGAACGAAAGAAAACACAGAAATCCATAAATAAGAATACATATAATTATTTCAATCGATAACTATAAAATGATTCATTCGTACTTGTAGCTGACAGGATTCTACCAGCGTGAGCGTCGCACACGAAGCCGAGTAGTTAAGATCGCTCAATGCTGATAGTTTGACCTTCTTTTTTGTGCTGGGAGCGAAGTGAACGGGCTGGCTACATGGTTTATTTTTCCCATTTGTAACGTGAGTACGAGCCAGTTTTCGTCAGAAAATCCTCTTAAAATACATCTACTAAATCTACGAAAAGGCAGATAGTCCTCATGGTTTTGCCATATTTAAATAACCTTAAGTATCAACTTGAGCTATTGACAAGAGAGGTAAACCGAATAGCTCTCAGTGAACAGTGGCATCAAAGAATAATAAATTAAGACATGTAAATATTTTGAAACTTAACAGGAGTACTTGCTTTCAGCAGTGCCCTCCCCCCCAAACATTTTGATACCTGTACTTCAGGATGCTTAAGGTATTATTTGAATGAAATGCCAGACTGGTTTCCTGGTTGTTCAAGTAGGTGGCAATATCTTTCGTAAAATGGTTGGTAGCTAAATTTCCCCCCAACGAAATAACTTCATATTGATGATATTTTTTGACGAAAGGAATTAAACGTCTTTTAATGCATTGATTTACATACACAGAATCAAGTGCAGTTTCATGAAAAAAAGGCTGATTTAGAAACATTGACCTCTTCTTCTTGAAATGCGGTATCATAAATTTTCTTGCGAATTCTTCCTGAGGCTATATTTTTGAAGTATACACGGACATAGTCAGGAAATGTTGAATGAGGGTACTAATTCTGAGATTGGAACCAACTTGTAAAATGCAATTTATCATTTATGATGAGTTTCCGCCTACTTCCGTACGGAAGTAATTGCTTGTAAATTTTAAGGGAATTCTTTCTACGTAATAGCTTCACTTTTTTAATATTTTGGAGCCATCTGTTAAGTAGTATACGATTTCAAGCCTATATTCTTGTTCAACGAATACCTGATTTCGATACAGTGTTTGAGTATTTTAGCTAGTAAAAATATCCAGTTTTTCGACGGTCTTAACGTGTTCATGACCTGTTTCCTTCTTTTACAGAGCATTTAAAAAAATTGGATTGATATCAACGTATTTTTGTTTTTCATTTTATTTATAAAGCCGATGAATTTTTACTTTAGATAATTGACTAGCTCGAGCTTAAACGTAGTAATTTCACACCATTTAGCGTTACAAGTATAAAAAGTAGTTTTCTGGTCTTAACACATTACGTTCAGTAATATATCGTGTTTATTATTAAAAAGTCTGTGAGCATGTGAGTTTTTCAACTTCTGGAAAAAGAGTTTTGACTACAGCCACCCAATTTTGAAACACATAAGACTACCCTAGAACGTGTGAACATCAAATACGGAATGTTTAGTATTTAATTTAGTTTTCATTTTATTTATATTTGTTTTGTGTATTTTAGGAAATAAAACAGTGGTAAGCAAAGTAGCCTCTTTATAAACTTCAGTAATAAATACTAGTTGTTGTTTATTTGCTATATTTTGCAAACGTGTTTCAAATATTTTGCTTTACTTTTGCCTGCGCCTCTTTCAGCAAAATGTGTTTAGTCAGCCATATTGTTTCACATCGTGCTCGTTTTCCTGTAATATTTGTTAGGAAGACTATGAAGAGAATATGATTGAATGCCTAAAATGTCACTGAATCATATTATCTGAAATGAATCATATTCTTATATGCTGGAGTTGACAAAAATATGAAAAACTACCTTTGTAACCATTGTTCCAATTAATTGTATTGTAGAGCATTCGGTTATGCTGGAGATGTGAAAAATAAGCAATGCTCTCATCTTGACTCGAACCTGGACCTCTCGAAAACGCGCGCCGAGTGTGCTACGCTACATCACGAAGGCATGCAGAAAGGAAGGAGAAAATGCCTTATATACTCCCCCTTTTTAAAGGGCGACTGGGGATTACGGGATCCAATCGCCAAATCTTGGTGCAAAGAATCATCATTCGCCACCTTACCTTTTTTTTTTATTTCGAGCGCCACTGTTGTGTCATTTAGAATTTTATCGATGACAGGAAACTGGAGAAATGTGCAGGGCCCTCGCCGGAACTCACTTGGATCTATCGAATACGCGCCGAGTGTGCTACCGTTACGTCACGGAGGCATACATGAAGGAGAGAGAAAATGCCTTATAAAATACACCTTTCAAAGGGCGACTGAGGATTAGGGGACCCAATCGCTAAATCTTGGTGGAGAAGAATCATCATCCACCACCTTTTCAGTTCGGAGGCCACTGTAGAGTCATTGGGTTATTTTGATGCTGGAACCGTAAAAATAAGCAATGTCCTTGCTGGGACTCGAACCTGGACCTCTCGAATATGCGCCGAATGTGCTACCGTTATAATACGAAAGCACGCAGAAAGGAGGCAAAAAATACCATATAGTATAAATAAATTAATTGAGGAAAAGGAAGTTTTGTTATAATTGTCCAATTTTAAACGTGATACGACTTAGAATAATGGCTGTTAAGTTCGTTTTCATAATTTTATTAATTTTATGCAAGAGATAAGAATGTATGGAATTTTATTGTTATAAATATCAGCAATGACAACACAGGATATAGTAATTACCACACATAATTTTTTTCATAAAACCTATGATTTGTTTTTTTTTTTTCTTGGGGGGGGGGGGTATGACTTACGCACCCTTACCCTATGTAGAGATCAAAATGATTTTAGATTTTGGATACTACAGAAATTACACAGAACAAAAATCATTTCAAATTATTCCTTTTAAATATATTATAAAAACATAATTTTCTTTAATTAAAAATAAATTAAATTATATATTATTCAACTGTTTAATAAAATACAATTTTTAATAACAAGAAATAGAAGGGCAACTATTTGATTATATTGATATAAATTTAGAAAACGCAGTTTTTTTACACATGGCCAATTATACTTCACAAACTATAATCCAAAATTTTGTATTGCAGACTTTATATTTATTGTAACAATAAAATCACATCAGATTTTTTTGTTGCGTCGTCTAAAATATATTTTGCAGCTCAATGCGTAAAGTTTTTGACCACAATGGTCTTTTTTAGTTCGTTCTCTTTTCTTTAATTATTTATATTATTTTTGGTATATTATTCTGTTTTTTAGTATATATAGGCATAATGATGTTTGCAGAGATAGCTATTCTTTCTCTTTTTTTTTTTATTGAAGAATGAGATAATAGGGGATACAACAGTCGCTCTGTAGTAATCTTCGTGTGTATTATTTCTGATGTAAAACTCCTTTTTTCTGCCTGCCTTTGTAAGGAAACCTGAAGAATACTTCTAAAAAAACATAAAAAAGGGCTTAACGATGTCGTAAAATGCAAAGGGCACTAGAAGTATTAAATATAATGAATTTTCATATGAATTATTATCTCGGAGTCAGATAAGTTTAAAAAAGATTTTAGCATTTAACTGGAATTGCTACTGCTTTTAAGTTTTTTATTTTTGAATTTCTATTATCATAGCAACGTGAAACGTTTCCTTATGTATCTATCTTTACTGGCTCATACTTAACTAATGCAGTTGAATCATCCTTAACCGGAACGCTATTTATCTTCGTAAAGCAAATGCATTTTATCTACTAAACACCACATGTAACTTTACCGTGTCATCGAGGGATTACACAGCAATGAAATGGTACTTCCGTAAGATGAGCACTGAACCCTTTATAGCGTGGAAAGAGAGAATACGGATGTTAAGTGTGAATGAGTCATCAAGGAAATTAATCTCTTAGGATGCATTGCATCTGTTCGGCGTTCTCCAGCAATCCTGTTTTGGAAAAAACGATAAAGAAATGTTTTAAAGGGTGTCAGTATTTTAATAAAATGTTAATATTAGAAATCTATGTAAATATATATGTTATTTGATTTAGTTTTGGTTTTTATGCTGCTGTCTTATTTTTGTTTGTGATCAGTGCATTAAATGTGATATGTTTATTGTGTATTTTTGTTTAATCGAATATGTTGTCTTTTATTGCTAATGTTTATTTATTGTAGAATATTGTAATTATGGATCGGTCGAAGGCTGTATTGTAAAGACTGTAATTAGAAGGTATCATATAAGTCAAAACTGTCCCGATGGCCAATGGCGAAAATTTTTGTCTTCATGTTAAGGACAATTAGCAATATCTTCCCGATTTGGAGACATTCTGAAAGTTTGTGAAAATCTCCCTTTTGAAGCTCTTGTAGCAAGTTTCCTTTAAGCTTAAAAAAGTTTTTATCAGCCCTATAAATATGGCTGCACTAGAAATGATAATTATTTAGACTTAAAAATTGAATTCAAAGTCTGGTGACTCTATACGTAAAAATAAGAAAGATTAAATTTAATATTCTCAGTTACGTGAATAGGGAGGAATTTCCTTCAAATAGCAAACTTTATAATTCTAGAAAGAAATTTAGCACTTGTTTTTTCAAACATACTTCAACCATGAAGTATGAAAAACTTTCTATTAAAAGTAAAATAATGAAACCGATAAGTACACTGAATGTTCTCTAGGACCAATGGTCTATGATTTCGGTCTTCTGCGAAGTGGTCATTATACAGACATAACGTTCAGTATTATGCTTATTTATTTCCTCATAAATAGATGTCACCTTCCTAAGTGGTTGTTTTACGGAGGTGATCATGAGGAAAGAAGTTAGTGTATTTTCTTATTACTGTTGAGAATAGAAAAGTGCTCGCTATATTAAGATAAAGCATAAAGTTGTAAGGATCTTAAGTTTTACTAACGTTTATTTTATTTTAAATCTTTACTATCACTTCATATTTTCTACTTCCGGCCAGAATTATAAGCGTTAAAGTATTTATGCAAAGTTTGTCTGGCGAACGCCAAGTACTTAAGTTGTGGCTTTTTGCCAAGCGAGAGAGAGGACGCAGTTAGTCGAAGCAGGCCGCTTACCTTAGAAGTTTTATTTAGTTGCTGGTTGCCTTCCAGGCCAGAGGTTTAATCCTCTTGATAATTTTTAAACGTATTGTAGTGTTCACAGTTCTCTGTACTACATACGGCTTCCTGTTAATATAAGGCCAATCTTCCACGTTTATTATTTTAAAGTTAAATTAGAGTTTAGTTTTATTTTTATATTTTTACGTTTAGACCACAAGTAGTGGGTCTTTGTATTCCGAAGTACGGAAGTTATTGTAAATAGAGAAAAATAAAGGGTTTTGTATACCCTTCTTGTGTATCCTGTCTACTTCCCACAGTTATTGAACATAGCTTTAGTAAGCTCTCTGTACCGAGTCTATTCCTTGCATGTTCCCGAAGAAAGTAAGACGGAACATTGAACCTGATAGTGGCGCCCAACGAAGAAGAATAACCATGGCAGAGTTTCAAGAAGAACCTGTGCTGCCTGCACAAGCGGCTCAAAATCCAGAAATGCCAGCTGCCGCCCTGGAAGGATTTGGTTACATCGTCCAGACCATGCGCACTTCGATGAAACCAGAAGCAACATTTAATGGAAACTCACCGGTAACCAGTTTTTTGGAAAATTTGGATGACCACTTCATGCTCTACCCCGTGCACGAATTTCAAAAAGTTACCTTAGCTACCAGCGCTTTGAGGGGTCAAGCGCTTAACTGGTTCAAATGTATAGGCAGAAGTCTCTTGGGTCAAGCAGAAAGTCCCACCTATACTTACGAGAATTTCAAGACTGCCCTAGTAAAAGCCTTCCCTGTTGTAAGGGATCGTGCGAAATTAGAAACGGACCTTTTTAGTATATATCAGCAAAGAATCGAAAATCTCTCAGGCTTTATTTTAAGAAAAATTCACGTCTTCAAACTCTTGTATGGAAACCGTCCATATCCTGAGATAATTCAAGTGATTTTGCCGAGGTTACTGCCCCAAGTGCAAGACTTTATTGAATTAAGAAATCCGACTACACTGGAAAAGTTATTTGAGCTAGCAATCCAGTTTGAAAGTAGAAGAACGGCGGACATTGAAAGAAGACGCCAATATCAACAGCGAAACCAATTTGGTGCGCCAAAACTACAGCAAACTCAAGCACACGGCTACGGAAGCAAAGAGAATCAGTGGGCAAGGAAACCCGAGCATTCAAAAACAGCCGGCGAACGTCGACAGTTCAATAGCAATCCAGGAAAAAAGTCTCAAGGCCAGTGGAAAAAGAAGGAAAGCACGGAAATGAGAAATAATTTAAACTAAAACGGATTTCTGCTGACGGGAGGGTGCGGAAATCCGAAGGCCACGGAAACCCCTCTTCCTTCAAATTAAATACAGTAATGGTGAAAAATTTGACTCTTCCGAAGATTGAAGTGTTGGTGAATAATATCCCAGCCACCGCACTCCTGGATACAGGCGCGCAGTGTTCCTGTGTGGCAGAAGATTTTTTTAGGAAGTATTTTCGGAAATACCGCATATATAATTCGGATAATACGACAGTGTTAGCGGCGCAAGGAGAAAAATGTAAGTGTATAGGTAAATTACCGCTGTATGTCCGTATCAAGGACGAACAAGTAAAGGTGATGTTTTTCATAGTAAAGAATCTGCATACACATATTATTTTAGGAATAGATTTTCTTTCAGAGGCACAAGCAACAATTTTAATGAAGCACAATTTTAATGAAGCGTCCCTTAAGCTGACGATGAAACCAGTTCGTGGAGAAAAGGCTGAACCGCCGATGTTAAATCTTGACCACCTGCCTAATGAAGAACAGCGAAGAATCCGACAAGTGGTAAGTGAATTTGCTTCGTTATTTAGTGATATTGCAGGATTTACTCAGGTTACTAACCATAGTATTGACACCGGTGATTCAATGCCAGTTCGCCACAAAGCATACCGGTATGATAAGAATAAGGAAAAAATTATAGAATGGCATATCACCGATATGCTACGTAAAAGGATCATAACGCCCATCTCAAGTAGCTATGCTAGCCCGGTGGTTTTATGTAAGAAAAATAATGACTATCCTTTGACACATCCAAAATGGTGGAGATTCGCAATTGACTACCGTAAATTAAACTCCATAACTAAATATCCGGTATATCCGTTACCTATTACTGAAGAAATTCTAAGGAACATAACATCCACCAATTATATGACGACTTTAGACTTAACGACTGGTTATTTTCAAATAGGGGTTAGGCCTGAGGACGTGCCTAAGACTGCTTTTATAACCAAGTCTGGCACTTATGCATTTTTGCGTATGCCGTTTGGCCTTTCAGGGGCGCCGGCAACATTTCAGCGATGTATGGACATTGTGTTAAGACCTGTTCTTGCAAAGTCCACATTTATCTATTTAGACGATATCATTATTACTAGTGATAATCTCGACCAACATGTACAGGATTTAAGACAGGTGTTTTCTTTATTAAATGAGGCCGGTCTAAAAGTTAATGTCGAAAAGTGCAAATTTGAAGCCCCTGAATTAAAATATTTAGGTTACAAAATATCTCAGAAAGGAATCGAGACAGACGAATCAAAAATAATCGCTGTACAAAAGTATCCGACTCCAAACACGGCGAAGAAGCTCTCTTCTTTTCTAGGACTTTGTTCATATTATAGGTCCTTTATAAAAATTTTTGCAGCTATTGCTGAACCATTGTTAAAATTAAAAGGAAAAAGGCAAGATTCTCGTGGACGGCCGAAGCCAATAGTGCTTTCGAAAAATTAAAACAAGCATTAACGCAAGCCCCTGTGTTGAAATTTCCTGAAAAGGATGAGAATTTAGAAATTTCAGCGGATGCTTCGGATTATGCGGTAGGAGCGGTACTTTCGCAAAATCAGCAGCCCGTGGCATTTTTTAGCTGAACTTTAAATCAAACACAAAGAAACTATTCCGCGACCGAGAGAGAGGCACTTGCAGTTCTGTTAGCAGTGCAAAAGTTCCGAGTCTATTTTGGAAAGGCGCCAATAACAGTGTACTCTGATCATGCGGCGGTAACTAGATTGTACTCAGGGAAAAACTTATCCCCAAGGTTAATAAGATGGGCACTCAAGCTACAAGAATATAATCTGGTAATCAAGCATACCCCCGGAAAGGAAAATATCGTAGCAGATGCCCTATCCAGAATTAAAATAGATGAAGAAGGTAATACTGTAAAGGTGACAATGCTCACAGCATGTAGAATAAATTCCCGAGAAACTGTAATAACCGAACTGGGTAAGGATCCTGAGTTTGGAAGCATTTATGAGTATTTGAAGGATCCTGAAAATTTTAGCCACCAAGATATTGTGGCGATAAGAAATAGGGCGGCCCATTACGAACTAATAGATGGTCTATTATTTTATACAAAAACTACAAATTCCAACAACGAATTTCGACCTGTTATCCCAGCTAGTCTTAGATTAAATATCCTGCAGGAGCTCCATGACAGCCCTTTAGCTTCTCATGCTGGTATTCGAAAAACTATCCTACGCGTACGCGAGGCAGTCTACTTTCCTGAACTGCAAAAGTTAACAAGGGCGTATGTCCAGTCCTGCCCAACATGTCAAGCAGTTAATTATATTAATTTCCGCCCGGCCGGGTTTCTAAATAGTATTAAATCCGAATTTCCAAATGAAATAATTGGCATCGATTTATTGGGCCCTTTCCCAAAAAGTCAGTTAAATAAAAGTCGCTATCTCCTTGTTATGGTTGATCATTTTAGTAAGAGGACCGAAATTGTTCCCTTAAAACGAGCCTCCGCGAAATTAGTTACTGATTCTATTTTAAATAAATATATTTTAAAATACGGGACGCCCCTAAAAGTTATATCGGATAATGGTCCTCAATTTGTAAGTAATGTATTTGAAGACATGTGCCAAAAACTGGGCATACGTCATTTAAAAATGGTCCCGTATCGGCCGCAATCAAATATAGCGGAACGGGTCAATAGAAATATAGTGAAAATTATCCGTAGTTATGTTAAAAATTTTCATAAAAGCTGGGATAACTATGTCAATGAATCTGCTTTCGCCCTTAGGACCGCAAAACATGATACAACGTGCAAAACTCCTGCTGAGTTATTTTTAGGCAGAAAGATTATAACGCCGTTAGATAAATTATTTTATGTGCAACAAAGAGCCCCAGAATTTAAAATGGGTGATATAGAAAAACTAATTAAAGAAGCAAAAAAGAATACTGAAGTAGCACAGAGAAAACAAAAACTATATTATGACTTGAAACGACGGGGAGTAACTTATAAAGTAGGGGATGAAGTATTAAAAATTAAGCATTCACTTTCTTCAGCACCAGAAGATAAAACTGCCAAATTTTTTCCACGATTTGAAGGACCATATGTCATAGAAAAAATAACTCACGCTGTAGTAGTGTTAAAAGATAGAATTGGTGAAACCTGCTCCGCAAACATTGATCAAATCAAACCCTACTATGATCGTAATAAAATGCAAATATTTACAGATCTTTTGCAGGATCCGGCACGGCAGACACCGCAGGCACAAGCTCCAGAGGTGGAACAACGACAAGTACAAGGGCAAGCCATTAAGAGGCAGGAGCAAGTGAAAAGAAAGTTTTCCCGCGGGAAAATTGAAGGTAACAAGAAAAAGAAGCCGTTCCACCGTCCAGAAAAGAGAGCTCACGAACACCCCCAGAATGAAGAAGGGAGAAGGACGACGAATGCAAAGAGAGCCAGGAGAAATGACGGCAACTATAACCCGGCTCTAAAACGGAAGATCTACTCATCCGACAGGACTCTCCGCAGCAAATGTCGCCGAACTGCGGAAGGGCCACCAGCGGCTGAGGAAAAGTTACAAGGAAAATTTGAACGGCCAGCAACGAGGTCCAAGCAGGAACACGAAAGAAGTTTCCCGGTTCCGCCAAGACCAGCTGCCATCAAACGGCCAAGACCACAGGCAGAGGCGAAAAAGAAGGTATTCAAGGGTGACCGAACTGGAGGGAAAAGAAAGCTTCTAGAGGAAGGCACTGAAGGGCGAGCATGCACACGAAGGAGGATAAATCAAACAACAATCTACGCTACTTTCCAGGACTGGGCTCAGAAAAAATGTCCGAATATCACAAAGATAAGTAAAATTTTATGTTACTTTGCAAACTTAAGTTAATCTTTCATTCTTACTGCAAGTGGCAGATTTCAAGAAGTTTTACCTCATGCGAGGTCTACCTTTATCGCCAAAAGGGCGAGAAATGAGTTGTTACCGATTTTGGTATTATGTTTTTCAATTACTCGCGTGTAAAGTTGATGTATAATAGCGATGTGTAAATACTTAAATATTGTACAAGTTACTGTATAAATTTTATTTAAAACATTCTGGCAAAAAAGAAGTTTTAGTCTGAAAGACTTTTTGAAATGTAGTATTTCATTGTAGAAAGAATTGGCACTTGCTTTGAAAAGAATAGAAGTTAACAATGTACTACTAATGTATGTTTTCAAATGCGTAGAATTAACGGCATGTTAACATGTTCTTATATACAATGTGAACTGTTATTTCAAATTTTAAGAAATACCGTGATATGGTAAAAGTGAAAGTAATGTTAAAATTTTTTTTTTTTATTTGTGTGACTGTAAAAAGACTAAATCATGGTGAATATGTGTTAAAGGTTGAATGAATGTAGTTAGGCTCTCTGACGCTACACTTCAGAGTTAGCCACTTTCAGAATAGTACCTCAGGGTTTAGAGTTTTAGGGTGTGTTACGAGGTCTTGGTATGTTGAATTTTTAACACGTTAGTGCTTTGATTGTAGGAGGAAGTGTTGAACACATAGACATAAACACATTCGTGTTTGGTGTTCTTTTACAACACATGTCAGAGAGCACGGGGAGAGATAATTAAAATAGTCATGAATGAAATGAGAATGTTAAGAGAAATATAATTATACATGTTACTTGCCATTTCATTATGTAACATTTCATTAAACTAGTTTTCCTTCCAGATCTCTGGAAGGAACCAGATTTGAATAAAAGCTCCTGTTTAGATGCAGTACAGATGAAAAAAATTGCGTGTCCTGGGAGCTTCTATTGTAAAAACAAATTTCTTTCTTTTAAATTTCTAGTTTCTAGCGAAAAATGTTTGTAAAAGATTGGCCTCGCGTTAGATTCTAGAGCTAAAAGTTTTCAACAAGGTCGTTTTAGACCTCAGTTTCAAACTAATTAACTGTGGCGGGAAGTATATAAGGATCTTAAGTTTTACTAACGTTTATTTTATTTTAAATCTTTACTATCACTTCTTATTTTCTACTTCCGGCCATAATTATAAGCGTTAAAGTATTTATGCAAAGTTTGTCTGGCGAACGCCAAGTACTTAAGTTGTGGCTTTTTGCCAAGCGAGAGAGAGGACGCAGTTAGTCGAAGCAGGCCGCTTACCTTAGAAGTTTTACTCAGTTGCTGGTTGCCTTCCAGGCCAGAGGTTTAATCCTCTTGATAATTTTTAAACGTATTGTAGTGTTCACAGTTCTCTGTACTACATACGGCTTCCTGTTAATATAAGGCCAGTCTTCCACGTTTATTATTTTAAAGTTAAATTAGAGTTTAGTTTTATTTTTATATTTTTACGTTTAGACCACAAGTAGTGGGTCTTTGTATTCCGAAGTACGGAAGTTATTGTAAATAGAGAAAAATAAAGGGTTTTGTATACCCTTCTTGTGTATCCTGTCTACTTCCCACAGTTATTGAACATAGCTTTAGTAAGCTCTCTGTTCCGAGTCAGGTCCTTGCATGTTCCCGAAGAAAGTAAGACGGAACATTGAACCTGATAAAGTATGAGCCAGAAAGTTTCCAGAAATATTTTGAAAACGAACAATTTATTATTTTATATTTAATATTTTATTTTATCTAATAATAGCAGGCAATCAGTTCATTATTAAAAAAGTTTAACAGATATTTCTTAATTAAAAACACGTGCGTAACATACGTCTATTAATTTAAATGAATTGCAGTTTTTTATCATAGTTTGGTGTTACAATTTAAGCAGGTAGAAAGAGAGAACGATCTGTCCCTAGGGGTACATAATTATTTTATTTATACGAAATTATTAATTTTTACTATTTAAATACTAATTAATTTTTAATAATTATATTTACAAGTAATGAAATGTCTAAAAGAAATAAAAATATAAATTTAACAAAACCGTTACTTTTTTCTATCATACTGGATTTCAAATTCTTAAAAGTAAATCTATAAAACTCATGGTTTAGCTCGCTTATATCGCTGTCACTGCATCTCAGAAATGCACTGCATAGTCAATACCTAGGGATTACTCGATTTTTCGAAACCAGAGAATATGAAAAACCATTTGTGTCGCTTACGCTAACACATCACCCTCGGATTGGAAAATGTGATAATTCTTTACAAAAATCGATTAAAAAACACATTTCTTATAAAATGTTTGATTCATCATTAACTTCTTGTTTGTTACGTGTTTATATTCAAAGTAAAATATATATATATATATACATATATATATATATATATTTTTTTTTTTTTTTCAATTTGTATTTTCGATTAAAGGGGCGGCAGTCGTAACTGTTCTCGAAAGCGCCATATGTAGTAACCTGTTTATTTCTCCTCTCTAGTACTTTTGAATTGAAACCATGATGAATAATCGCGAATTAATTCACAGTAGCCTCGAATAAGCGAGAAAAGTTAATATCGATCCAATAATTTTTTTCCTTCGGCATGAAGTTATTTGTTTGTTGAAGTGCTATTTGTTTTTCTTTCTTTTTAAAAGAACTATCTCCTTGCGCAGCCAACCACCTTTAGCACTATATAAAAAAAGAAATACATATACATATAAATGATTTTACGGACTTAAATAATATAATAAAATAAGCTATTTTTTTCATTCTTTGATGACGTACATTTTAGCATTCTCAGATGGAACTGTCTTCGCGTCAAATGTTTATTACTGCATATGTACAGGGTGGGCCAAATTAGACCTACTAATGTTAAATATGGATAACTCTTGTAATAACCATTTATTTTGATTACTTGTTTTCATATATTAAGTATATTTTATGGAAATTAGTTTGCCTAGCAGTTGCTCCATCTTGTTGAAACCACAAATTAGGTTTCTGCTCCGCCATTGGCCGCAAAAAAGTTTACAATCATTGTTCTGTAAAGAGCTCCGGAAATCGTTTCCGGCGTTCCATCCTCATTCTCGAAGAAATATGGGTCGATAACTCTATTGACCATAACACCGCCCCAAACAGTACACTTGAATTAAAATATTGCCGATATTTACGCTGTGTCATAACAACTGATCGTTGACAAGAATAGAAAAACTCGATAATTTTAACGCGTTGTTTTGTACTGTATGATTCCATAATAAATTTCCAAGAATTCAGTTATAATCTACAAAAAGAAAAAAATAATAATATCAAAAAATAAAAGCGTTACTTGTGTTTCACAGTGGTAGGTCTTATTTGGCCCCCCCTATATTTTTATTTTTGTTTCGTTTTGTGGCAACAGATGTGAAACCGAAAGATAGAAGAATTCAGCAATCAGTGAAAATGAAAATTAATTAAATATGTGCAAATAAAGTTCTACTAGTGCATATAAAAGTCTAATTCTTGTTTAATTTGTATATCCTCATTTATCGTGTCAAAATCAAGTGTTTTCAGGTAACTATAAAACTATAAAAATAAAAGGCAAGCTATTTAATAATTATTAATCATTTAACTTATTAGCAAACATTGAAGCCACCACTGGGGAATATTTAAAATCGAAAGTTCCATTCTATAAAGTTATCTGGCTTACAAAGAATTTTTATTTTTATGTTATAAATGGGAAACTATTTAAAGATGGTTTAATTTTAATTTAGAAATCAAACAACAAAAATCAGAGTTATATTTGCAAATTTTCACAGGACTAGTTTCGATGGTTTTACCGAACCATCATCCTCAACTACCAAAGAGCAAATTTTGCTCTTTGACAGTTGAGGATGTTCATTTCAAATCGGATTCAGAATTCATTAATAAATTGTCAAGCTTTCGTAGACAATGAAAATTTAATGAAATAATTCTGGGAAGTCGATTCAGTTCCAGATGTGAGTGCGTTGAATGAAGAAGAGCAGGATATCAAGGTATTTTATTTAAATCTAACTAATCGAAATTTTGTTAGTTGTTGTCAGACTACCATTTAGGAACAAAACGTTCTTGGATATTTCAAGAAACCAAGTACACAATCTATTCTTTTCTTTAGGAAGAAACCTTCAACAGAATTCAGAGCTAAAACTCCCTTCATGTGGGAAATGAATCATATGCAGAGTGATCCAAATGTAGTTTTTTCGAAATCATTATCAGAAGTTTTCTTTTTACCTCATTTTGAAGTTATCAGAAATCAAAATGGAACTGCCAAATAAAGGGTTGTGTTGGGCAGTTCTGCAAAGCAAAGTCTGAGTTAGGAGTTTCTTTATATGATATTCTCCATAGTAACCAAAAAGAATTGTTTAACATTGTATCAAAATTTTGAACTCATTGTACCGCTCTCATGAGAGATATTAAAAATGTATTCCGACTAATTTTAGTCAATAAGAATGATGTCGATTTCCAGAAGACCTTTTGGAGGAAAACTCCAAATATCTGTTTCAAGAATTCCATCTTCTAACAATTACATATGACACTTGTGCTCGGTATTTGGAAATTCGAACATTAAAACAATTTGATATAGAGAAATAAACGAGTGTTCCAGAAGTTACAAGAGTCACATTGGGAGATGCGTATGTATATGATGTTCTCGCCAGAGCAAAAAATATTGAGGAAGCAAAACAATTAGTCTCGCAAATTATCGAACTCATGAAGAAAGACGGTTTTCTAATAAGAAAATGAGTATCGAATGAACCATCAGTCGTTGAATATTTACCCCCAAGAACTAAGAAGCCGAATAAACGTTTAGCAAAATGAAGAATATTAAATTCAAAAATCATCTGGAGCCCTAGAGAAAATGTATTCAAAACTGAAATAGACCTACTTAGTTAAGGTTTTTTAACAAAATCTCAGTTTCTGTCAACTATCGTGAATATTTATGACTCTCTCAGGTTTTTATCACCTATTATGATTCAATTAAAAATCTTAATGCAACATTTATGGAGGAAAAGTATTGGTTGGGATGATTTATTACCTACTGTATTTCCATAAATATAGAATCTATTTAAATCTCGAACTGAACACTTAGCTGAAATCAAGATTTCACGATTCTTGGTAAAAACAGTTCTTTTAAAAGTAGTCAGTTTATTGGTTTTTGCAATGCTTCTGAAAACGTGTATGCTGCAGTATCTTATCTAAGAACAGAATTCGAATATGGGAAATTCTACGATTCATAAATTACTTCGAAACAAAAGTTCCTTTTTGAAACCAATAACATTGCTAAGTCTCGAACTATGTGCGACTGTTCTTTCTTTATTCTATGAACTTATTTCAACTCTTTCAAGGAAGAATATTCTCACTGGTCGGACTGTTTCATAGTCGGACACAAAAATAGTTTTAAACTGGCTTAATTCATCTACTCAAAAATGGAAAAATTTTGCTGCTGATAGGATATTAAAAATTCATGACTCAACTTGAAACTTCATGGAACTACGTGAAAGTCAAGAAAATTCAGCAGATTGTGCGTCAAGAGATACTTCTGTAAAAAACTTTAAAAATGTCACACTTTAAGGTGAAATGGCCTTCAGTGATTGTATCAAAAGAATACTTTACTTTTCTGTAGAGATCTATAGGATGAAAGATGTTTTCATTCCAGCCCACTGACTCCTCTTTCTTCAGATTCTCAGGATTTATAACGTCTTACTGCAGGAAATCTTTTAATAGGTCTCTTATTATGTCGTTTCCTGTGAAAGCTCTAACAATATCGCTTTTCTGAAATTCAAGACGGCATCTAACTCAGCAACTTCATAATCAGTTTTGGTGAAGATGGTAAAAATAATCTTGAGTCAAATGCAACTACTAAAAAGTTAACTTTGCATTGTAGAGATATCAGGTATTATTTTAGTAGGAGATGTGAAAAATGAGCGATGCCCTTGCCGAGATTCGAACCACGGACTTCTAGAATTCGCGTCGAGCATGCTGACCACTACACTACAAAGGAATGCTAAAAAGGCGGGAGAAATATCTTATAAACTCCTCCTTTTAAAGGGAGACTGGGGTTTTAGGGAACCCAATCGCCAAATCTTGGTGGTAAAGAATCATCATCCACCACCTTTTAGTTCGGGTTCAACTGTAGAGACATTAGGTATTTTGGAAGCTGGGGATGTGAAAAATGAGCAATGCCCTCGACGGAACTCGAACCACTGACCTCTCGAATACGCGCCGAGTCTGCTGACCACTACAACACGAAGGCATGCTAAGAAGGCGGGAGCGGGAGA
The DNA here is from genome assembly GCF_044657685.1 of Stegodyphus dumicola. NCBI lineage: Eukaryota > Metazoa > Arthropoda > Arachnida > Araneae > Eresidae > Stegodyphus > Stegodyphus dumicola. The sequence continues at coordinate 219,703,270 of NC_140769.1, read as the reverse complement.
AATTCCTTATAGCATGCTCACCGCCTACCTTTGAAACATCTAGAGCTCGAGGGTGGCCAGATCTAACAATATCAACTCCCAATACAACTCCGTACATACAAGATTGGACAGTGAGTGACCTGCCGTCACTCAGTGATCACAAAATTATTACTTACAGGCTGGATACTCCTATAGACTACATAATAAAGAAAAGATTCAAAACGGCATTTGGAGGACATTCCGTTTTACGGGAACACATTCGAGCGCACGTAGAGAAATTTATCAAAGATTTCAACAACTGCCAGGACAGAAACTCCTTAGATAATCTCTACGACTTACTAGTTACAAAAATAGTGCAAGCCGCCCACAAAGCATATCGTTTGAAATCTGTAAAGGCAAAACACTCGATATCCTGGTGGTCACCAGAGCTTAACACAGAGAGGAGCAGAGTTCGAGCACTTCGCAGAAAAGCACAATCCACGGTAGATCCATATCTACGGCAACTCAAAATGATAACATACAATAAAGCCAGAGCTTTATATAAAAGAAAAATTAAAGAGGCCAAGTTAATCTCATGGAGAACTTACTGTAGTAATGTCACTAAAGCCTTTGGACCTACTCAAAAGATAACATGTAACAAGGTGTTTCGTCCTTCGACCCTTTCGCCTATGGTGAATAGCACTGCCTCATCCAACATCGAAGTAATCAGTGAGATCATAAATGCAGTTTTTCCTGATGATGATGAAGAGGATTTCTTAGAGGAGCAAGAGGAAGCGAGAAAAACCTACAGTATGAAATTTCGCCAAGTTACCAGAAGAGACGAACTCCCTCCTACGCAAATGGAAGTGGATAACATCATACGTACTCTGGCACCCAAAAAAGCTCCAGGTCCGGATGGAATTGATAATATCATCATTAGAGAGATACACCGGGAATTCCCAAAACTATTCCTTGCGGTCATTTCAGCTTGCTGGAAACATCAGTACTTTCCTAAAAATATGAAGTTGGCAGAAGTGGCGTTATTCCTAAAATCAGGCAAAACTCCGGCAGAACCTACATCTTACAGGCCAGTCTGTCTACTGCCAGCACTCGGCAAGGTATTGGAAAGAGTAATTCTTTACAGATTGGCCTTCTTCCTGCAAAGGAACAACGCCCTGCATCCCAACCAATATGGATTCCGAATGGGCAACTCAACTGAACATGCCATAAAAGACTTGACTTAATGGCCACTATCAAACAGAACAAGGATAACAATTTGCACTCACTGGCAATAGCCATTGACATCAAGGGAGCCTTTGACTCCCTTTGGTGGCCAGACGTAATAAATTTGCTGCACAACATGGCGTGCCCAACAGCCATTATTACCATCCTTCGCTCGTACCTTCAAGATCGAAGTGTACAAGTAACATCAGACAGCGGCATTTATGTCAAAAATGTCTTTAGAGGATGCCCACAGGGGTCATGCCTTAGACCAACACTGTGGAATATAGTAGCAAACTCGGCATTTCGTCAGTTTGAGAGCGTAGAATACGCTCGAATCATAGCCTATGCGGACGATTTTATGCTAGTTGTGGCAGGAAGGAGTAACCTCGAAATGAGATCTCAATACTGTCTTGATCTGTTCTCCCAATGGGCCAGAGCACATAAGCTTCAGGTTTCGGCAGAGAAAACTAAAGCTTTGCTCATAGGACGCAGCAGGCAGCTAAGACGCAACCCAAGCATTAAACTCCATGGGATACCGGTAAAATGTTTCCCCCAATTGAAATATCTTGGGCTATTACTCGACAACAGACTTTCTTGGATGCCACATGTCAGGAATCTTAAGACTCGAATTAGCATCCTAAGCAACAACATGAGACGCATGACTTCACATAAATGGGGTATCTCATCTAAGCTACTAAAAATTTGGCATAGAACCATTACAGAAAGAGTAATAACTTATGGAGCAGCAATCTGGGGTGGTGAACTTACCTCTCATATGAAAAGATCCCTGCTCTCTATTCAGAGACAGCAGCTACTTCAAGTATGCAGGGACTACCGTACCACGTCAACACTAGCCCTACAACAACTAGCAGGAATTCCTCCCTTAGATTTGATAGTAGAAAGGGAGGCAGCTATCGTAAGGGTTACCAGGCTGGGTCAAACTTCAACACTCTGGGGTCATAGTTATCACCACTCGGACTACGAGGAGCAAAACAACTGCAATAACTTTCATCCAGCAGCTTTTAATCTCTCTGACGGTATCAGTATAAACGACCAACCAATTCAGAGGTACAGTAATAACCTTTTCACAGATGGCTCCAAAACTGAGAACGGCACGGGCAGCGCCTTCTGTACTCTAGAAAATGGAGTTGTAACATTCGAGTGGAAAAGGAAATTAGGCTTGAATAACTCGGTATACCAAGCAGAGCTTCTAGCTATCAGTGCTGCAATTAGATATGCGAACACATGTCAACAGGAGAAATTCTCCATACTCAGTGATTCGGCTTTAAGTCTGACGGCTATCGCAAGTCAAAACAGCCGGAGTCCATTGGTATACAGAATTCAGAAACAGCTTCTGACAATGCCTATTTCGCAAAGACCCACTTTAAAATGGGTTCCCGCTCACACAGGGATTCAAGGCAATGAAGCCGCTGACCTACTGGCCAAGCAGGCAGCCAACTGTACGGATATATTAGAAAGACCAACTAAACTTCCTTGGTCTCATATTAAGCGAACAACTTTGACAAGTCTTCTACAAAATTGGCAAAGCAGATGGACAGAGGCAGAGGTAGGACGAAGGACATTTCGCTTACTGCCAAAAGTTAACATGGAAATAAAGACCCACTGTGCTAGCCTAACACAGTTCTTGACAGGTCATGGACCATTCCCAGTATACCTGAACAGATTCAGACTTAGGGATACTCCTTTCTGCGAATGCGGAGAGGAAGGCGACACGGACCATTATTACTTCCATTGTGTACATACAAGAACCTGGCACTTGAAGAAACCAGCGGACTGTGCCTGGGCAATGTGGACGACTAACACACTCAAAAACAGAATAGCCCTTGATAAAATAGAGAAAATCTCAGAACACTGCCTAAGCAGAAACAACCGTGGATAATATTATAATGTTTCAAAAGTTCAGAACTTAAAGCAGATAACCAGAATAACGCTTAGTGCCTTGCAGTTAACGATATGTAAAACCTATTATTAGTTTATAATATTCAACCTTGTTACTCTGGAGTCTTTCCCGCCGTGATGGTATATAATTCCGTTTGGTTCATGTCCGTGGTCGGAAGCCATCATAGCGGTGCACTCACTCACTCACCTTATAGCATGAAAAGAATATTTACGTTATGGTATATCGGAAGAAGAATTCTCTTCCTTCTTTACAACGAAATCACAGAAGTTTTTCTTGAAAAAGAAGGAGTCGTTCGAATTGTTAAAGTAAAAACGTTGACTTGACTTTCTCGAAGTCAAATTTCCAAATGCTGTCCTCTTGCTAAATATTATCCTGAACTTGAGAGTTCAGCTGAGGAAGATATACTAAGTTTCAAAATATTTTTATGTCTTATTTTATCATTTTCTATAGGTGGTGTTATTCTCGCTCCACCTGTTAATTATTGCATATATATCATTCTCTTTATAAAGATGTGTTTGTAAAAATTCTTGTAAATAATTACATCTAAAAGTCCAAATCGTATTTATTTTGTGCCCTTATTTATCGTTTAAGTCAAGTAAGTGTTTAAAAAAAAATTCAAACTAAGCTATTTAATAGCTATTAATTATTGAACTTACTACCAAGCAACTCCAATTAACCATAATGGTAAAGGGGTGGTGCCCAAGTCCTCCGTCACTAAACTAAACTAAACTACCAAGCAACTCCTATGAAAAAAGTCAACATAAAATCTTAATCGCATATAAAAGTCTAAATCATATTTTTTGTGCCCTAATTTAGCGTATCAAAAGTCATGCGTTTCCAGGTAAACATAAATCTATAAAAATTCAAGGTCAGTTATTTAATAACTATTAATCATCGAACTTACGACCAAACAACACCGACAAGAAAAAAGCAACATAAAATCTTACTCAAATCAAGGAAATTTACCTTCGACTATTAAATTCAATTTCTAAAGATAAAAATATCAAAATTCATAGAAAACAAAATTATAGGAAATCTTCGAAAGACAAGCCAAAAAAAATTTTGTCATGAATTTAAACGTACAGATCGAAAAAGAACTGATTCAATAGATATTCGTTCTATTAATTATTAAGAGACTTGATGAATACAATAAATGGCAAATTAAAAATATTTTATGTTATAATGAATATTTCGATGCTAGACTATTATACTAACCACGATCACATTCAGCAGCGATAACTATATGCATTTATAAATAATATTAATAGTTGTATTTTATTTTTTCCCTACAAATCACAGCAATAAGTTACCAGTCTGTGAAAAATAATAAGCAATTTTTAAAGTGAAAATTTGTTTGCAAAGTTGCGCAATGAATTCAACTGATAATTTTTATAAACATTTACACCATTTGGTTAAGTACTGAAAGATGCTATGTACATACCTTGGCTAAGGAATAATGTTTTGTTTAATAGCGTATGTATTTATAATTTTTTATTACAATTCCTTTCTCTTGTAAATGAATACTGAATGCTTTCCGTATGAAGGCTCGCAATTTATCTGAAACGTTTCTGCACTCATCGCAGACAATGAGATAAGTTAAATATTACCATTTCTGATAATTAACAACACTTCTCGCAATAGCACTACACACTTTTAGTAATTCTCGCAACAGCACTTATTTTTATCCTATAATTATTATATATTTCTTATTTTTATCCTTACGTATCACTCTGACAAATCTCTCACATTAACCACGATGGTATGCTACCATAAAAGTTAATCACTCTATATTTTTTGACAAGTTAACGTAAATAGCAATTTGAATATATAACTCAGTAATAGTATTTGCAAACGTTATTTTAGGAAAGAAATAGTACTTTCTATCAGTCTGCATGTTTCGGTCAATTTATATATATATATTGATAAGATGAATGATGTGAGGTATAAAACGTTTTTTCCTTTTAAGTTTTCGTATGGTTTTTTCTCAACAAAGAATATCAAATGTTTAAATCTACTTCTTTAAGTATAGGTAATTGCAAGGTTTTCATTCTCTTTTCTTTACTCTTTTTCAGTTTCTGTTCTATATATTTTCCTTAATAAAGCCAGACTAAATAAATATTTTACCAAATATTTCTCTTGTACGAGATGGGAAAAAGGCAAATTCCCACTATATGTCTTAGAATCTTAATAGCTGGATTTCACTTTATCTCACTAAAAGAACATTTTACCAAGGTCTAAACAAGCTGCTAACGTGCCTACCAAGCTTAATACCTAATCTTTCGGTTAGTAAACTGCTAAACCATAATTGATGGCAAATTTTACAGGCAATTCAAAATAACTAAAAGTTGATTGCTGCACAGATTAAAACACGCAGGAAGATTTGTAAGCGGTCAGTGTCATTCACTTTAGGGACGTGGAAACAACGTATGCAGACAACGGGCATATACATATACATATGTATGAATAGTTAAATAAATATTTAAATTTGCTTTTGTAAGCTAAGATGAAATATTTCATGATGTTAGTTTTCTTCACCTGGAGTCTGTTGACAATTCACAAAAATGTGTTGTAGAGTCATTAGGTTATATCGATGCAGGAATATGAAAAATGTGCAGTACCTTCACCGCAATTCGATCTCCAGACTTCCCGAATATACGTCGAGCGTGCTTCCAGTTACACCACGAAAGCATAGGAAAACGGGAAGAAAATACCTTATATACTCTCCCTTAAAGGGCAACTGGGCATTAGGGGACCCAATCGCCAAATCTTGGTGGTGACGAATTATTATCCTCAAATTCAAATATTTGAATGTTGAGGTAAATCAGACAGCAATAAAGCAAAGCATTCACAAGTTTCCCAGAAGTTCTCTCTCTTTCTATATATATATGTGTGTGTGTGTGTGTTTGCTTATAAAACCACACTTATATGTAAGAATATGTAAAAGATTAAATTAGCAGCGTAAATTAATTTTCCTTCTATATTCTAAAAATAGCAACATCAATTTGCACTGCATCATTTCGAGAAAAATCTATGTCATATGACTCTTACGTAATTCTGGTGATGTAAATTGAACTAAAAGTCAAGCAGTCAATAATAATTTTACAGTATTAACTATCCAATCACAATGCTTTAAGAACCAAAACTAACTCAGTTTGACTTGAGATTTCATCCTGAACATAAGGCACTTTTTTTCTACTCTTTGCCTTAGCTGGACTGCAGTCTGTCTGCTTCTTTTTTGCTGCAAATCTATAACACATGTAAGCCCTTTGAAAAAGGCACATTTGATGTGCATACTTCTATGTAGTCGTAACATGTTGCTGAAAAAAAACTGAAGATTTAATCTGTCTTCGCCTCCAATTTCCTATGGATCAACACTTCTACGCTATCAAAATTCCTGCTCCTGAATATATTACATATATATATATATATATATATGTAGGTTGGGGCAAAAGTCATGGCAACCATTTTTTTTTTTCTTGAAGATACCAGTCCGGTTGGAAAATATGACATATACAGACGAAAGGACATGGTCTTAACTACATGTGGGGACAATGAATAGCACTGAAATATCGTAACACACGAATTTATTACGGTAGTATACAGGACAATATAGCCTTCACCGTGCAAAAGAATGATAACACAATACACATAAAGTTGACATGACAAACCTGGGCCTAAAGACCTTCAATGCAGTCCCCTGCTACTGTCACCACACGCTGCCAACGATGTGGGAGGCGCTGAATACCATCAGCTTCAGCATTTGCCGTACCATGTGTGAATCGGGTCATGTGTTGGCGCACATCATTAGCAATTTCCTCTCATGTTGCAAACCGCCTACCACGTATTGGTTCCTTAATCTTCGGAATGAGATCAAAGTCACAGGGCAAAAGGTCAGGAGAGTACGGTGGGTGCTCCAATTCTTCCCATCCCCAACGTCGGAGTAGCTGCTGTACACACTGTGCTTTATGTGGTCTTGCATTGTCGTGCAGAATTATTTCACTGTCCACAAAATCCGGACGTTTATCCCGAACGCCACGTCGTACCTGTGGCACCAGGAAGTTCCTGTAGTACTGTCATTGTTCTGCCATGAGGAACAAAGTGGCAAACAATGACACCCCTGAAGTCATACGCGACGATCACCATCTATTTGACTGGGGAAGGATTCTGACGCTAGCTCATTACGCAATATCCTGTGGACGGTGCGTTTCTCGATGCCACTTACCCTCTCTAACTCCAGTAATGTCCATCGTCTGTCTTCATCCATGAGGTGTTCGATGACGGCACGTGCCAAGTCGGTCAGCTCACTCACCAGTCGTCCCGAATGTTGGTCATCACTGGTTGACACACCTCCTTGCTGAAACTTTCCTACCCACCGTACTACTGTACGATACGGTAGAGAATTATTTCAAAAGGCTTCTACTAATTCTCTGTGACATTCCATCGCATTTCTCCCTCGGAGCACTTCTATTTTGATGTAAGCGAGCTGCTCAACACGGGTTATTTCCATCTCGCACGGCACTCAACAAATGACTGATCACAGAGCCAGCTATCACAGAGTCATCTGTTGTTCTGCATACATACTATGCCTACAGAACTTCCACACGAAACATATACGTTTTATGATCCGTTCACATATCTACAAGAAAAAAATAGTTGCCATGACTTTTGCCCCAACCCTCGTATATATATAAAAATTGTAGAAAGCTCGCCTAAAAGTTACCAAGAGCTGCTGCTCCAAAAGGTTTAAATCGTTATATATATATATGTGTGTGTGTGTGTGTGTGCCTGTGTATAAAACTACATGTGTAGCATGCAAGTATATATATAATTATCATCAATAAAATCCTTATAAACTTATTTGGCTTCTCAGAAAAAATATCCTTTTTTTTGTAACGAAAACTTTTCTTTTTAGAGTGCAGTATCAAAAAAGTAAGGATAATTTAAATTTTCTGATTACTATATTTTATTCTGCTTATATACTTCGTCAAGCAATTAAAAACTGTGTTAAAAATTTCTTTGAATTTTATGCTTAATTTAATCCCACCAACAACCAATCAGCAAGATTTCCGAACTATGGTAGCTTAATCCGAGTTAAAGTCTTGACGAATAGATCAGCTGTAGGGAAATTTTAATGATTTTCCCATGTGTAAGATAACCAGTTTTCTTTAAAAAATTCTCCACGAAGGCATTTCTTGTTAGATAACTCGAGTATGATTTGCCTTAAATAATTAATGGGACTTACATATTGACGCAATCACCTTGGCGCAACTAGGCGATTTTTTACAGCTGAAAAGGTAAATGATATTTATCGGGTGCAATCTGGTGGTTTTCGCGACTTTTTTTTTAAAAGTTTCCCAGCTATCAATTTTTATCATAAATCGGTAGATGTTATTAACATATGAAAAGAAAACATACTTTAGCAGTTTAAAATATATCTTTAAATATTAAATAAGGATTACATGATACATTAAAGAAGTAAAAAACATTCGTTAAAAAATCTTACTGAAATTTTTTTGCGCAATTCTTCTCCTCAAGTACGCAGCGATCTGCTTTCACTTAAAAAAAAGTACAAAGAATTGCAGGGACTCGGCATTGCTCAAACTCAGCAAGACCGGCTATCTACCAAACGGAATTTCTCGGCTAAATTCTGTATTCCTGCAGAAATTTTGCCGCAGTTACGAACTTTTTTTGTTTCGTTGCTGGCAAATTGTACAAGCACATATTTTAGAATTAAATTTGACACAAAAAATATCACAATTTGTCTGTAAAAAATCGTTGGAACTTGGAACAAAGCAAAAAGAACGTATACAAAAATGGCGACCTTGCTTGGCTGAAGGATTGTTATGAGAATGGCTACCTGTAGAATGTTTATGCTCAATGTTTGCCAAGTTTTGGCATATTCTGAAAATTTGACGACGTCTTCTAAGGTTGTTGCGGTAACACATAAGTACCAAATTAAACTTTATGCTTAATTTATTAGCTTCGCTTAAATGCCCAAAAATTTGCATGCTGTTATGGTTATTGCATTACAGACCATGACGTAACAGAACAATTAAAGAAATATTAATTTCCTAAATACGTTAAAATAAAATATATGATTATATAAACAAGTAACATCTTAAAATTTAAAGAGAAAGATTATGCATCAATTGTCTTTATAAAAAGCAAAGGAACACACAATATTAAATTAGAATAATTCGAAATTTTTCGTAGTTAAAACACACATTCTTCCACAGATCCTCTTAAACTAGAATATCCATTCTATAATAAAAAATTTAAAAATTTAAATTCAGTAATGATGCAATATATAAAAAAGCATTTGAAGAGTTGTGTGACTATTCCATTTCTTATTTAATTTAAACTAAAGTTTTATTATAATGTAAAATATCACCGTTTTTAAAAAGTTAATAACAGTTCAATTTTTTAAAGGTTTTTAAAAAACGCATTTGAGTACCTGCGAGAGCAGCAATAAGACTGAACTGAAGACTCTTTAGAATAAATATTCTTAAAAAGAGCAACGATATTTGCATTCATTACATACATTTTTAAAAAATCCCTTTACAAAATCTATTTTAGGAAAAGAATTCGATGATATCACTAAAACAAAAGAAAAGAACAGTCACAACCGTAACTGCGTGGGATAGCGGAATCCGGAATTGAAATTCATCGTAGGGGTTTCTTTCATCATTTGCGGTTTAAAAGTTGTAACTCTGCAAAAGTTGTTATCGAAAGTGACCTATTCGGAAGCATGTGTTTTCTGAATATAAAGGCCAGGTGTCTTGTCCTACTTCTTTTGAACGTAAAATGAGATTAAAAAAGAAACGAAAGGTCGCAAACAACTTACCCTAATATGGGGTAGCGGCGCGGTGATATCTTTGAAATGTAAGGCTTTTGTTTATTCAAAGTAAAGGTAGCTGTTTACCTAGACTATGTGGTTATTCCTGACTTCGCAAGACGTGCTATTAGAATAATGCTTTTAGTGTTTCTGATTAGTTAATCTGTTTTTCATATTTCATTACACGCAGGAGGAAAAATTGCAGTAATCGAGAAAACACTCATATTTAGAAATGAAAATAATAACTAGCTAAAATGTAAAATTTTTTTATTAAACTTGAAATTTAAAATGACAGAATGATTACAGTTTGCAAATATTTGAGACTTTTATTTTTCCAAAGCCAATCTACTTTACCATGTAATTTGTTTTCGAATTTCGTGATTAAATATCATGAATAGATTTTTAATTAATCGCGGGCCACACAATCTTTCAGTGAAAATTATTTAATGTTTAAAATTTTTATTGTGTACAACTGTTTTAAATTGCCTTTCCAAGAAAACAATAAACATAAATACTTTGTTCTTTTTTTTTTCAAACATGAAATGCACTCAATAATTTTGGACGACCCTTTATTTTGGAAACTATATGATATAAAAACTTAAGTAACTAAACCTGAATGATGCAAAGAAGTTAAATAAGTTTCAGAGTTGGTTGAAAAACTACTTTAATACTTCGCATGAACTTTATTATCAGATTATTTTGATCTAAGAAGTTAAAAAAGAAAAGGAAATGAAAGGGAAATAGAAAAAATTTATTTGACATAGAGAGAGACATATAGACATATACAGGTGAAAATATTCAGAAGAAAATGTTTTCACATTTTAATTTTCCTTCATTTACTTTTGTCACTCTTGTGAAACACTGCTTATTAAGATAAAAAAATAAGCCCTTTTTTTCTTTTAACTCTTCAATGCAGGAATATTACATCTACCTTACGGTTAGACTAGTTCTTTGTCTTGTTAATGAAATGATTGTTTCTGTATGTCATTGTAATACTGCATGAATTGAACTATTGTGATGAAAACACAAGTTATTATGCTGTCTAATGGGAACTCAGTAAACCATTTGGAATAGTTTCTTAATTATTTATGCGATACGAATTCTTAGGCATTGAAGAAAAGAGAAAGCTGGAAGTATCTATATTCTATCACTAAAAGAATTCACATTAAATGGGAAGGTCTAGATAACATTCATACCTAAAGATCAGTAGAATCACATTCGTCTTCTCGATGCAAAGGAACATTATGCAAAAGAAAGAAATGCCTGTTCTGAAATATAGGTAATATTTTGTACTAGAAAATATTAGGTACCACAGTCTATTCCCGGTTAACAGATAGCGGATTAACTGAATCCTGTCTAAAAAAATTAAGTTGCTTTTTTGTGAAACGATTTGAAATTACAATAACAAACCATGAGCGTGAAACAAGACTGTCTACGGAAACTACGTATAGGAAAGAAAACTGAGCATAATAACAGCAATGATATCAGATGATGTTATAGTATATAGTGTACCTCAATTTTGTTAAATATACAAACTATAAATTATAAAATTTTCTTCCGTGATTCACTTGCAAATTCTTGAACAAACATTTATCGTTAGAGCTTGGAAATGCAATAAAACGACTTTATTTCTGTATCTGAAATTGCCAGATTCCTATAGAATAACGTCTCTTAAGCTGGGGTCGAGATCCCACAACTTCGTCACAAAGCGAAATGTTGGGGCCTCGAAGATTTAAATCAGATATAAGAATTTAAAAAACTGCATTAATGAAGATTTTTAAATTAAATTGAAATAAATAAATGAAGTTATTAATGTGTTGTGCATTTAAAACAGTCAAGGCGTTTAAAGTACACCGTACTCTATTTAGCACAGTTTTATAAAAGAATCAGAAGTTAGAATAGCTATGAAATCTTTCTTGAACAAGTTAGGGAGTTTGCTCAACTCAAGTAGAACACAAATCAAAATGAACAGTCTTTACAAACATTTAAATTGAAAAAAGAACTTACAAGAGACTCATTTATAAGTTTTCAAAATCTTCAGGCTTACCTATTAGGCAATAATATTAGGAGTATAGTCCAAAAAAAGAAGGTAACGTGGCTTAAAAAGGAATGAAGCTCAAGTGCAACGTTAGTACAAAATCCTTTTAAAACTTCTTTTTTTTTCTTCTTTTACCTCAAAATATAGGTAGAATCATCTCTCGTATCGTTTGGCGCTAGTTTGTTTTTGACGCTGTCGAGTTTCATTATGCAAAAGTGACACTAATTTATTCTAACAGTGATATTAATAGACATTAATGAGATCAGTTACTCGCTATATAAAAGCAAAAGGATTTTGTTGAGCCATATAAATTTAAGTTTTCCACAAAAATCCTTCACTGAATTCTGGATCGGTGCTAGGAACTGAATTTCCAACACTTTCTGAAATGACTTTAAATATTCTTCTGCCATTTAATATTTTATATATATATGTGTGTGTGTGTAATATTTATGTTATTTTTTAGTTTTATCGCTTAGTAATTTCAAATATCGTTCAACGCTGAAAAACGTCCAGAATAGCTCAATACTGCACCAATATTTAATATGTTAGCATAAAAAAAAACATGCACACTTTTTCATTAGAACGTGATTTTCTTTTATTAATTTTCATGTTCTTTCGTGAAACAAATTCTAAAACTACATAAACTACGACTTTGCATATTCGTATACAGTGGCTCCCAAAAGTGTTCGTACACTTATGCATTGAAATAAGGCTCTATCCATTAATTAAAAGTAAACTTCATGAATAAGATTTTAATAATAAGATCTATAATCTATTCGTAACAAAATTATATGAAATATTTTTTAAATATAGGGAAACTCTATTTTTAAGAAATTAATAATATAAAAATGACAAACATTTGATCTCCCAAAAGTCTTCGTACACTTAAAAAAAAATCTTGATATATTAGTAAATATTTTTATTTTTCCTTAAATTAATATTTAGTAGGATATCCTTTAGCATCCACAATAGCTTTTAAGCATCTGAGAATAGATTTTACTAGTTTTTTTGTAATTTCTGTATCAATGTTCATCCATTCTTCCATCATGACTGTTTTGAATTCGCTTTTCGTTTTGATGTCGTGTTTTCGTACTCTAACCTCCAGTTCTTTCCAAATGTGTTGTATGGGGTTTAAATCTGGTGACTGAGGTGGTGTTTTCAAAATATGTGGACGATTATAGAGATACTATAGGCGAACGTTGAGAGCAGTATGTTTACGATCGTTATCATGATTAAAAATAAAGTTGTTTCAATATCCAAATTTTGAGCTGATAATTTTAAATTGTCTCTTAATATATTTAAAAAAGAGAATGATTCATTATGCCATCAATAATTACCAAATTACCTAGTCCTGATGCTGCCCTGCACCCCACACAAGAACACCTCCACCGCCATGCTTAACTATTCCAACTAAGTTCTTAGAATGAAGTTCCTCATTTTTTCTTCTCCATAAAGTTATTCGACCATCGGAACCAAAAGTGTTAAATTTGCTTTCGTCAGCAAATAGGACATTATTCCAGTACGTTTCGGGTATTTTTATCATTGATTTTGCGAATGAAAGCCTAAGCTTTCTGTTTTTCTCACTAACAAAAAATTTCTTACGGGCAGAACGCCCATGTAATCCAGCTTCTCTGAGAACTCTTCGAACAGTTTGAGGTGAAATTGAAGTAAAAAAACTTTGCATTAAATTCTGCAGAAACTTTTACAGCACTTAAACGTGGGTTTTCACAAATTTTCTAATAATAAATCTCTCATCACGTTTAGTTAACTTTCTCGTTCGACCTTCTCTTACCTTGTTTTCAATCCTATTTTCTTCTTTAAAGAGCTTTATCACATAATGCACTGTAGAATGGGATAAATTAACTAATTTAGCGATATTTCGAATTGATTTACCACTACTATGGTGAAAAATTATCAATTTTCGAATTCGGTTTGTAATTTCTTTACGACTGCGACCCATTTTTCAATAATAAATAGAATATTATGAAGTAAACAATAAAAAATTAAAGCAAACGATTTTTTAAATGCCACAACAATGTAAAAATTAAAAAAAGCGGCAAACGATAATTCTAATTTTGATTTTATCCAAAAATATTTCAGTGTACGAATAGATTTTGTGAGATAAAATGTTTGTCATTTTTTTATTATTAATTTCTTAAAAATAAAGTTTCGCTATATTTAAAAATATTTTATGTAATTTTATTACGAATAGATTATAGATCTTATTAAAATCTCATTCAAAAATTTTACTTTTAAATAATGGATAGAACCTTATTTCAATTAAAATCATAAGTCTACGAACACTTTTGGGAGCCACTGTATATCGTTTACTACAAAATACTACAAAAATTGTAAGAAAATATTAATTTTTATCCCTTCATATTTACTATCTGGGCCTGAGAAAAAATCACGATGATAAGAAGAGCTCATGACTGAAAAATGTTTAAGAAGCGATGTTATATAAGATTGTTAAGAAACGATAAAGTTAAGAATAAATAAAACCTAATTTAAAGGAATTAAAAGATCAAGAGATATATATATAAATAAAAATGGTGCCTGTTTATTAGCCAATAACAGCCGATGTATCGCCAAAAATACCAGACCTTACTCTAATTCCCGAGAACACTCGGTAGCTCTAGAAATTGTTGCGAATTCTTCTGCAAAGATGAGATTATTATTGTTATTATTATTACTAATTTTTATTACTTTTATTTATTTATTTTGTCTTGGGGAGAATCAAGCATATATCTATTGAGTCTTTTCTACGTAGCTCTTTCTCAGCGGGAAATTCTCGACAAACACAATTTCATTTTCTATTAATTTTAAATACATTTTCAATCATACGTTTTGTTATATTTGGCAAGAAATGAAGAAGAAGCAAAGCATTATTTACAGGCACGCAAGTATTTTGATAGAACATCTCAAGTGTTCCAGTTCTCACGCAATGAACTAGCATGGATGACAAGATATATGATCGAAATGTAATATCAACAACACCTGACAATGTATGATAGAATAAGAAATGAGAATTGGTTTCACAAAAGTCACTTGTTATCTAAGCTATCAGAGTTCATTCTGAAGCAGAGATAAGCTACGGAGAGTAAAAATCCGTCTGATGCGATTTTGAATACGATTGCCATGCATGAAACCAAAAAACCCGCTTAACCGATCTGAAGTTGAAAAATTATATTTCTTCGCCCTAGAGCGGCAAAAGATTGTTGGCGGTGTGTCAGCAGGTATAGGTTAATACGCAAGTACTTAAAAATAATAGCAAACAAATTAAAATGGTACTCATGGACGCAACCAGCCGGCTCGTTTTGGTGATTTTTTACAGGAGGAAAAGACCGAAGGCTTATGTTTGCAAATCATTAGTTACCAAACACATGCATATTATTTGATATATATTTTACGTTTTGATTTGATGTTTGCCCTGCAGACACATCACGATCTGTCTATAAAACATTGTGGAAAGTGAAATACAAAAAAAGGAGGAGGGGAGAAAAACGAAATTATACACAAAACCAACAATACTGCTTGCTAAAAATAAAAATTTCTTATATGCATGGTTCCCAGATTTTGGCGTATTTTAATAATTTAATACCTTTTACTTAGGTGGTTACGCTAATATGTAAGTACCAATCAAATTTATGATACATAATTAAAATAATAAGTAACAATAAACAAATAAATTTTGGATAAATTGGTAGATAATTAAAGTATTGATAACGGTGGTCAGAAAAGATAGCTATTATTCCGGGAAAATTCTTTTAGAACCAATGCAACTGTTGTAACAGACTCTTGACATCAAGCTAAAATTTGTTCACAATCATTTATAAACATTTCTTCCTTGTTTGAATAAAGTAAATTGCTCACTACATGTACTTAATATCGGACAGAAGGACAGGAAAACAACTGAAAGTTGCGACAAATGAAAACATTGATGCTGCTGTTTTAAAATGGTTTCAAGAGATGAGAGCAACAAATGTCCCAATAAATGGACCTTTATTATGTGCAAAAGCACGGAAATTTGCAGCAATGCTAGGGAACGAAACTTTCAAAGCTAGCAATGGTTGGTTAATGCGTTTTCGAGATCGTCATGGAATAACTTTCCAAGAAGTTCACGGAGAGAAAAAAGTCAGCCCCGATAAACGACGCAAATGAATGGCGGCAAAACAAGATGAAAGAAATCTTAGAAAAGTATGCTCCAGAAGACATTTATAATGCAGATGAAGCTGGGCTGTTTTTCCAACTCCTACCCGATCGAACATTGGCATTCAAGGGTGAAAAGTGTTATGGAGAGAAGAAATCAAAGCAGAGACTGACTGTTCTTCTGTGCACAAACAGCACAGGAACGCATAGAATACAACCTCTCGTCATTGGTAAATCATTGAAGCCAAGGTCCTTTAAGAACGTGAAAAGTCTTCCCGCGGAGTATAAAGCAAATAAGAAGGCTTGGATGACTTCTAAAGTTTTTTCCGAATGGTTACAGAAGTTAGACAATGAAATGAAGAAGAGAAAGAAAAAATCGTTTTGTTGATAGATAACTGCGGTGCTCACACGTCATTTCCAAAGCTACAAAATATCGAAATCGCTTATTTCCCTGCCAATTGCACTTCAATTTTATAGCCTCTTGATATGGGCATAATTAAGTGCTTCAAAGGATATTACAGAAAACGGTTGGTGGACTCCATACTTGTAAACTTTGAAAATAAAGTAGAAGACCCTTTCAAAGCTGTAAATGTCAAGGAAGCGTGTGACAATATTGCTGGAAGTTGGTGGGAAGTAACAGAAAAAACCATTCGGAATTGCTGGAAAAAGGCCGGTCTTTGTGTTATGGAAGATAAGAAATCTGATAATGATGAAAATTCCATAGACAATGATCTCTCAGATGACCAAGAATGTGTTTTGCACATAAAAAAATCCGTATCCCAACTTGAGGAAACAAGCGGTAAAAAGTTTGGAATTAGTATAGAAGACTATTTAATAGCAGATGGTGATCTTATGGTTTTCGCAGGAGTTACTGATGAAGATAGTCTCTCTGAAATTACTGATGAGATAGGAAACAATGATGAAGATGATGATGATATTGATGATGATGATAATACAGGTCCATCGCAGTCCTTATTGTCATCCCAGGAAGCTCTTCAATCTGTGAATTCTCTACGGACATTTTTTTTCAAACCTTCCGTCGACAAATGAAGAACATTTCCGTGCACTAGACTCAATGCATACTGTATTGGTGAACTTAACAGTTAAAAAAATCAATAAGCAAACAAAAATATTGGATTATTTTCAATAAAAAGTGTTTTCAGGTATGTGAATATTTCTGTGCTTATTTTCTGAATTTATCTTATTTATTTATTTTTTTAGTATTTAAACCACTATTATTAGTATTTTACAAATTAATTTCTTCTAAATATAGAATTAAAAGTAGTATGTTATGCACCTTAAACTAATAATAATTAAAAAACTCTTATTAAATGCTCAAAATATGTCGGCCCTCGATATAACAATATGCCTCTCTACAACAATATATTTATTTGGTCCCTAAAATATTGTTGTAACGAGGTTTCACTGTAATGCATTATAACATAACATAACTGCAACTTAACAATCCACAAATTTCGAAAAGATTTCGTTAAGGTCCTTTTTAATGACGAAATAAAACTCAAAGATATCGGTGATCTCCAAGACTATTTGTCAGAGGTCATCTGTAAGATAACGGTTACTAGTGAGTGGCAGCACAGTAAATTTAGATAGATTATTAGTATAAAATTTAAGTACACATGTAGACAATAAGGCAGTGTATCACCAGTAACTTGACGGTTGATGATCAGCAGCGGTCAACCCATAGATTGTAAAGAATGATCGCATTTGCCTACGCGCTATTGTGGTGTAAATGGTTAGCATGTACAGATTGCAACTAAGTCCATCTCTTGAATTACGGTAAAGGTGCAGCTAATTATTCACATTCCAGTTTTATACGAATTAGTTTCCCTTATAAATGCCTCCACAAAAACTTTCGTCATAGGACAATAGCCCTCGTGTACTCTGCTTTAACCAATAAACCAAATTTCCTTTGATTGCAATAATTCACAATTGTAAATTAGTATTTTATCGGATTTTGGCTATTCAGTATGAAACAATGTCAGGTAAATGACTGCTGGCCAAAACTTAGGTTTCATATGCTTAAAATGTTTAACTTATTAGACTTACGTTATTAAATTCTACTTCAAGTTCACTTCTTATTTTTTAGGAGTTTTTGGCAGTCAAATTTTTGGTAAAATAAATAGGATTTATATTCTTCTTGGGAAATGTGAAACGTATATTCAGTAACTAGAATAAACATGATTCTTAATTAAATGCTAAAAAGGACTATTTACTTGAACAGAATTGCTTGCTGATACTGAGATTTATAAAATACTATAACTCATGTGAGGTTCCGTTGTTATTCGGCTGAAATTATAACTTCTTTCAAAATTTAAAAACTTCTGAAGTCAGTTCTCAGTAATTTTTAATGCTAGCCATCAAACCTTCAAATATTTCTGACATTTTTAAAGAGTAAATATAACAGTTTTAAAGTGATAACTTTTTAAAAAATTCCAACACCGTTAATTCTAGGTTATTTATTTCAATGAATGAACATACTTTGTAAAGTAGGTAGTAATTTCTCGCTTAATATATAAAACTTAGCGTGATATAACATAAGCACGATTATCTTCACGAGACATCGCCAGGAATAACTCAAGCGAGATAGCGGTATTTGATGAGAAGTTTGCGTGTTCTTACACCTAGGCGTGATACTAGATCCATCATTTGATGCTTCTTGTCCTCGATTACAGCTACCATAACGAGGATGTTTTAAATATTTTCGTGTACGCTAAGGCTTCGAACTCTTGTCTGGAACAGAGTTTTCCAAACTCCTCTGCCTTATTGCCACTTTTTTTATTTTTTTTAAATTCAACATCCCTTTCATGTTTGAACAACTTCCCCGAAATTAATGCAACCATGATTGCAACATACTTTATAAAGTGACTGATAGGAACTGACTGAATAGGCATTGAAAATTTTGAGTGCATTTGAACTTGTCACTGACTACTAAAATAGAATAGCTGTTGGTCTGTTGGAAGAGCAACTGGCTTACAAGCGGGCATACACGCCTACCACCACAACAAAAGAAAGAGTGAAATAATAATAAATAAGACAAAAAAAAAAAAAAAAAAAAAAAAAAACCTGGTAGTATTTTCTTTTGAATCAAGCTTACTAAATTTTAACTATGCTTCTAAAGGAAACTGGAACTAGAAAACATATCTTCGGATCACTCATTCTTTCTAATGTTGACTTATGCCCTTGTGATCAAAAGGGATCCGTAAAGATTCCGTAAAATACAAGATTTGCATTTTTGGTTTATTAGTTTATTATGCATATTTTTAAAAGTAATCCTCGACTCTAACGCACTTATGCCAATATTTCTCTCTAGACGCTGAAATATGTATGAAAGTCGTTTTCGTGAAATTCCTTTAAAATTGGCAATGAAGTTTCATTTATTATATCACCAGACTCCAAACGATGAGCATGAAGCTGCGTTTTTTTAACCTTAACCAGTATTTTTGTTAACCTTAGCATGGCAGATGAGATTAATTTGAGCTTCCTAAACCATTTCGTTGAATTTTTACCATTAGCAAGACGAATAAATTTATAAACAAGATCGTTGTGACCCGAATGTATTATCGTATTCAAAATCCATGGGTGATCTCGTCACAATTTAGGTCGTTTTCTCTGAATTTCTTTGCGAAAATGCCGAAACAAAAAATCGAATAATAATGTTCGTGGACTAAAGACGACAGGTGCGGATTTGATGAACGGGAATCGAACAACATGGTGAAAGTTACCTTGAATTTGCAACCACTTTAAAGTTGTCTTTTCCTTCTTCCTTCTCTTTTAATTTATTATGCTTCATTGCTGTGCTGCTTGTGTCTGATAATCATACATCCACATTTCATCACAGCTAATAGTATGTTTAAGAAGGACTGTTCTGGAGAAAGCATCTCTCGGACTACTTGAACTTATTGTCGTTAGAAAAACTTCAACGTTCGTTGAGCAACTCAAAAGGCTACATTCCGAAATCCCAAATGATGTTTCAAAACTTCTTGGCAAGATCCCAAAGGAAAAAAAAAAACTTGTTTAACCTTTCAACTGTCATGCCCGAGTTAATCTCGGGCACAGCACTGGTGTTCGAAAATGTCACGCCCGAGTATTACTCGGGGTAATTTTTTTTGAGTGCATCGTATTGTTATACCCGAATATATATCGGGAGACGTTTATTTCGCTTCATTTCTTTGTCAAACCCGACAGTATCTCGGGAAAAGTTAATGTGCACTCAATTCAATAGATGACGGCACTTTACTGAAGATATCAAAGGTTAGAGGTTTGAGGTTTCAAAGGTTAGAAGTTCTTTGGTTCAAAGTGCACGGGATCTTTTTGTTGTAAAATGGCGTCCAGTTCTTTGAAACGTTATATAGATGATTTAGATTCTTCAACCGAAGATGAAGGATGTGTGTCTGATGAGCAGTATTCATGATATTTCCATGGTCAGCCTCAAAAGAAAAAAAAAATGAAGATATATTCAAGCCGAAGATTGTTTCTGACTACAGTCTAACTATGGGTGGTGTAGATCGCTGTGATCAGGAAATATCCTTTCATCCAACAATCCGAAAACGTGAGAAAAAATATTATAAAAAGATATTTTTACATTTACTAAACAAGGTACTTTGGAACTCATATTTACTCTATAAAAATGTAGTTGGGAAACGTATTACATTTTTAGAATTTCGAATCCAAGTTGTAGAAGAGCTTTTACATAAATATGATGATGCAGCTTCTGGACAAAAGAATGTTGGCAGACCACCTACAATAGATAACCCTGCCCGTCTTACTGAACGACATTTTATTTCCTATATTCCTCCTACTCCTGTGAAACGTAAGCCTACAAGACAGTGCAAAGTGTGTTGTTCGAAAAAGGATAAAAATGGGAAAAAGATAAGGAAAGAAACACGGTTCTGGTGTAGTGATTGTGGAGTTGGTTTGTGCTTGGAAAAGTGTTTCCAGTTGTACCACACAAGACTGAATTACTGAACTACTAATACGTATTCACTTTTATTTATTTTTTTTTTTCATTTATTTATTTTTTAGAAAATAATTAATTTTCTTTAATTTTTAGAAAAAAATGCTCCACTAGAAGCGAACTTTACAACTGCCATGTTGAGTGGCAGCCGCCTCAAGCAAATACGCAGTGGCTACAAACTACAAAACTTTAAAAATTTTACCCACGTACTTCAAAATATCAGTTTTTAACTACTTTAGTATATTTTATTTTGTACTAAACATTTGATTTTTCCAATAAAAAAATTTGACAATTTGTGTACCCAAGTCATCAAAATAACTCGACAGTTAAAGGGTTAATAACATACCCAATTGTTAACCAATAATCTTTCAACTACAGGTCTCTGACTTGTTTGTGAAGTTGAAAATCTCTTTATCAGAAATTATAACTCGTATATTAAGATCTTTGATTTACCGACTGATCCAAAAGTTAAAAATAAATAAATAAATAAAGATTTAAAGGAGCAAAAACTCGAAAAGTAAAAGTTATGTGAAGCGGTTTTCATAGAAATGCACAAGAAAACATGGGATCATGGGATCATCCAAAAAAAAAAAAAAAAAAAAAAAAAAAAAAAAAAAAAACCTTCGTTTCGAGAACTATTACATTTTTCACCGACATCGATATAAGTGTCGTTGTAGTGGTATTGGAAAAATGGTTGTGTGCCAAAGACTGAAAATGTACTTCATGTTCAGTAACTCAAATCAACCGATTTCGAGACTTCTTGAATTTGCAAATTGGGCATTTCAACAAATAGAAAACAATGCGAGGGGCCTAATCAAACGTCCTATGGACTGAGGAGGCGCACGTTTTCAGTAGTGGAAATGAATATGCATACAGCTTTACCTGAGTGACAGCGCTCCTAGAGGTGATTGGAAAACTCATTTGCATTACCGAAAGATGACAACATGGTGCGGATTTACTCCATTACAGGCCCCTTTTTCTTTGATAAAAAGGCCACAATGTTACATATAGATTTGTATCTGTCGAAGTCGAAAGTCATTTAGCTCTTTTAAGACACAGCATCATTCCTTGTTGCACTCCATGGTGTAACATTCATGCAAGGTGGCATGTTTTTGAATAGATCTTACCCAGCACTTGCTGTGATCGACATTTGCGATGATCTTGTCTTCAATCGCACTTTTGGGCACCAAAGGCCACCAAACGTCTCAGGACTCTACACCAGGGATTCTCAACCACGGTGGAATTCCCCCTTGGAAGAGAATTTCGTAATTTTAAAAGAGAATGCTGTCAGCCTTTTATTACTGCTAAATATTTAGTTTTAGTTTAAGAATATAAAAAACTAGTTTTATTCAAGTTTTGATATTATTGCGAGCGCGCGGGCTCGGAAAAGATTGAATGCACAAGTCTGATGGTAGGTTAACAAAATTTATTCTTATCAGAAATATAGCAGAAATTTAGAATTTTCCCCAGACATATTCATACAAGTGTTCCCAATATCACGCAATATAATCAGTAGTTATACTTCAAATTACTAAAAACGTTAAATACAACCAGTGCAAAGCGCGTGTCAAGAAAAAGCTCACTCTGATATCTCAGTTCACGCGGAACTAAATGACTCGAAACAACAGTAACTAAGCAACTGACTAAAACGTTCTCTCTCCAGCCTTTCATAGATTTCAACCGGTCGCGGGATATTTCTAGTACTTTTTGCTTCTCGAGATTTCTGAAAAGCAATAAGAGGATGGAATTACGGTTACCGCTAGCATAGTCGTTAATTACACAAATTAGCGAGGTATTCATTTATTAAATGTTAAATTCAAGTACTCCTGTATTTTTACCTTTCCGGCATAACTTTCTTTTAAAATTTGTTTCGCGCTGCATTGCGCAGGGAAATACGACAATTTTAATTATAATTCTACCAACATAAGCTATCTAAATACAAAATTCGTAACAATATTTATCAACTTTTTGTATTCTTTTGTTATTTAATTTATAAAACTCGTTACAGATTATCTAAATCTAAATAAGTGTTTTATGTGTATTTTTCGGGTTTGGGAAAGGAGTGGGGATGATCTCCTAGCAGTGCTATAAAGCGTGAAAAGAGTAAAATAGCTTAAGAACCACTGCGCAATACCTCGTGATTTTTGGTTGTGGGATTATTTTAAGTTACCGATTTACAGCTGTGTGCCGTCGTCGTTAGCCATACTGAAAGAAATTATTCGCCATCAAGTGAAAGGAATTACAGCTGAATTCTATTCGCTGGTCATTCGTAAGAATGAAAGCCCTCACACAACATTTATAAACCTACTAACAATGCTGCGTTCTTGTTCTAAGTTCTGATGCAACTAAAATCCCACCTGTCAGTGAAAAATGTAACTATTCTGGCAATAAAACTTTTATTAAGAAGAAACAATCCATATCTTCTGCGAAAACCGGATCTGACTACGGTCTTATTTTTCAATTCATTGAATGCTTACTCTTTCTGTTAATTTTAGATCACTCGTGTTATTGTTGTTGCTTATCCTCGAAAGATCTGACATATGTCAGATCAGCTCCAGAAGGTTGTTGACCTTCAATATGGAATGGAGCAAGAGCTTCAAAAGACGAAAAATGGACCATGAACTAGAACTGGCAAGAATCCAGATATAAAATCAATAACAATAAGGGGATCGAATGTTAAGTCTTCCTTAGAAAGTCCAATGCAACTCAGTATGTGACCCAGTGAAGCTGGATGGCAGCGGATCACTCGTTGTTAACATATTCAAAGATCAAAATTATAGTGAAGAGGTTGTTGTTATGAAAATGTTGCTATGAAACATAAAAGCATTAAATTTTTAAAAATGAAAAGGCGCATTTTTCTAAAATTAAAAAAAAAAAAAAAAACTGTAGGACAAAAGAATACAAAGAAATGAGTTCTAATAGCTTAGAGCTTATTCCTTCGCTTAAATTGCAACCTAGCTTACCAAAAACTTAGTTGTTAAGACGACTAAACACTGCTAAAATGACCAGGCTCGAGTCCCGACAAATGAACTGGCTGCATGGATATTTTCATGATTTTCAGGATTTTCTCGTTATGCAAGATGAATCTGATACAATTTTCCTAAAATAGTTAAGGCCCACCAGCGGCCGAGAGGTAAAATCGCTGAACACTGGTAGTTCGGTCCGAGGTTCGAATCCAGCGAACAGGCTGGCTGCATAGGCGTTTTCGTGGTTTTCCCCATGTGTAACGTGTATACGAACCAGTTTTCCTTAGAAAGTCCTCCACGAATGCATCCCTTCCTTTAGGCAGATAACCATAGTGTGCTTTGCCGTAATTAAGTAAACCAAACCTAAAATGGTCCTCCACTTAGGCATAGTATCTCTATTAGCTTTGCCATAGTTGATTAAATAAACAAGCAAATAAACTATAGCGGAACAGGACTACACAATTTTGAAGAGTGCAGAAGCAAAAAGCCATAAAATAGAAACCTGAAAATACATTGTAGCAATATAAACAATCTAATAATAAAAAAATTATCTCAACTATTACTCCTTACTTGATTTTACATCAAAGTCCCAGTTTCCACAAAGTCGTGCATTGTAATTAAAAAAGTTTTAGAGAATAGAGGCTTTGCTGTGAATTTTAATGTCATATAATCAAGAAAAATTTAAGTCTTGATGTGTTACTAAAGTCGTTTTCCTCGTTTATCGAAATAATTTGAATACTTTATAATCTTAATTACCATGATAAACATAGTTCTGTTGACTTTTGCATTTGCAACTTTTTTCCTGACTTGTTATCTTAATTACCATGATAAACATAGTTCTGTTGACTTTTGCATTTGCAACTTTTTTCCTGACTTGTTATAATTTGATTTTCCTTATCAGATAATTATAGTAGCAATTTAACCTAAATGCTTTTCCTTGTATGCTTTCAAAACTAATTAACAAAATTATCCTTTTTTCGAGTGCTGTGATATTTATTTCTCTTGCTGATTATTTTCTTCTAATTTTCGCTTTTCCAGGTTTATTTAATTTTATCGTATATTACTCACAGTGCGATTTATCTAAAGCTGCTTATCGTGCTGAACCAATTTTTTTATTGCGCTTATTTGGGCTTTTATTGTGCATGTTAAAAGCTGAAGATTTAGAAATTATCTGATTTGTGTACCATTATTAAGAATGCTAACTAAATATAACGAAATATTTAATACGGAAAGAACATGAATATTACATTTCAGGAAATGCTACATGATCGAAAAGCCATAAAGAAATTGCAGGCTAATTAATTCTTTAGAGCTTAATTAGAGTTCAAATCTAAGAGCTTCTTTATAGTGCTTTTAGTATGATGATCATCCGTTTGATGCTGATGCTTGTTTAATCGTTTTTCTTGTATGTCACTTTGGTTTTTTTTTTTTTTTTTTTTTTTTTTTTTTTTTTTTTTTTTTTGTGTGTGTGTGTGTGTGTGTGTATGCGTAGTTATAAGTGGTTTTTACTTATATGAATGTGGTCGCAAGGAGGATTTTACGTGGATTTAATTCGACATTATTTAGGTTAAAACTAATTTTTTCTTTTACATTTTTGTTTTGGAAATGTGCTTGCTTTTTTTTTTTTTTTTTTTTTTTTTTAAATTTTGTCTTGGTGGAAATGTGCACCGTTAACCTAAACTTCAAGGAAAAAAAGTGTCGCCAGGTTTAAGAGTAATAAAAAATATTCTAAATGAAAAAAAATTATTTTCAAATTTATAAATTTCTGCTTTAAAAAGTTGTAAATTTTTCTTCATGAGGTCGTAAATCGAGAGTATTAGCTGATGTGGCATCAAACTAGTCATCTCCGCCTTCATTATGCCTACACCCTTATGAAAAATATTGAAATATTATAGAGCTGCTCACACCATATGAAATATGCTGAACTATTCAACCTACTCTCACCTTTGTTTGGGCACCGTTAAGTAGAGTCATATTTAGGTAATATATATATATATATATATATATATATAAAGGTACTAAACATTTATTTCATCCAGTGCTTAATTAATCGATATTTGAAGGAAAATCGGACATGCATAAGCGTGAGCGCACCTTTATGAAAAACGCTTCATTGGCGTAAGGGTATTCTTTTTTTTTTTTTTTTTTTAAATTAAAAGAAACACAAGAAGTTACCCATGTACCACATAGTATCTATCTCATGGGACTTACAGAAGTAAGTATGAAACACAATACAAAATAAAGAGAAGAGAAAATTGTAACAAAATTAAGACTGATTACAAAGTTTTACAATGAATTGACAAAACTGTTAAAGGCACTTCTCTCAGAAATAAATTGGTAAAATTCTAGAGGCCAGTTAATATTAAAATTTTTCAGTCCCAGTTTAAAGACTTTTTTTTCACTCTCATATTTAGGACATAGAAGAAGCACATGTTCAACATTCTCCTCGCCACCGAGGCTACAATCACAGACAGAATCGGGGCTGAACTTAAATCTGTTAAGGTCATTTTGAATCCGAAAGAATAAACAGTTTCCTACGAACAAAAAGAAAAGGAGTTCACAAATTTTATTACTTGTTTTTGGATTTCATTTTTAACTCGTAATGTTTCACGAGGGCTTTGCAAGTATGAAGAAGCACGGAAAAAAAATTCAAATTTAACCTCATATGAAATTATTATTATGAGAGAATGGAATGGAATTTTTTAATTTAATTTTGGTTATGGCTTTGATTTTGCTATAAAGTTCGGCGATAAACGACACCTAACTTTGCGATTAATCGCTGGTCACCGATAATTCTGACAATTATATTTTTTTCCTGTTTATCGGAGCTGCAAAGCTTAATAAAAAGTATTCCATTGGAAAGGTACTTTTTTTCAGTTTTTCAGTTTAAAATATTAATCATGTTGCCTAAAGGTATTTCACTGCTCAATATTTAAAGATTAAAATAAACATGACAATTGTCAAAAGAAACCAATCCGTTAGTTACTGTATTACCGCACCTATAACTGTCCTCAAGTTAGCGGCTCTTCAGATTTACATTTTAATTTATACTAAATATTGATAAAGCAGAAGTAGAAGCAAGAGAAAAATTGATTCATTATTTATTTGTTGTTTAATGTAACTTCAGAGCAGGCAAATCATGAAAGTATTTATATAGATGTTCCCGGAGAGCACCTTGTAGTCGATGTGCTACCTTGTAGTGGATGTGTAGGGTGGTACTGCAGGTATTGGATTCGCCTCCTGTGACATTATCAATGGGCTAAAAGATGGACTTGTAAATTAGATGCTGTTAATTCTTTCCTGCCTTCAAAGCAGCCATTCAGCATTACATTTCAGAGAAAAATCAATCCTATTTCTTTTATTCGGCCTCAAGTCTCTCAACAATTAGAGGAAGGCAAGCAAACACAGGTGCAAAACAGAGCAAATATATGGCCAAACACAGGTGCTACCACTAAATGAAAGGTCTTTACTCAAGAGAGATCTGTCTCATGTCAGCTTAATGGATAATGAATGTGCAGACATCTCACCCTTGCAGCTTGCGTGGCAATTATTTCCATAAAAAGTGCGTGCAGAGTTACATTACCCATTTTGTTCTAAAAAATGTCACGCAGCGAGTACTTCTAGCCAAATAGGAGAGACATCGAAACACTAATACGAGTCTAGTAACTCACGCTCGGCTACCATAAATCAGGATACAATTGAAAGTGCGTAGCTCATCTGTCACTTACATAATAAGAGGACTCGGGACATTTCCAATATACTTGCATCTCTTAGGATTACATCATTGTGTCTTATGTGAATGTGGCAATACTGGACAGCTCGGCTCTTTATTTTTTGACTATGCTTTATTAAGGCAATGGAACCAGACTAAACCTGCAGAACAGCACATGAATCTATTTAATACCTGTCGTTGTAGTGAATTAGTATCACATTATTATTAGAAAAAGCGTTATTCTTACTGCGTGTATACTTACGTATATGCTAATATCTATTTATGCACGTTTGCAGTTACTTTAATTATATTTTCGGTTTTAGCAAATGATATTAATATTATTATTAATATCATTTGCTAAAATATTCAGAATTAATTAATAATATTAACTAATTAATTAATATTATTAATTAATAATATTAACTAATTAATTAATATTATTAATTAATTCTGAATATTAATACGCATTTTCAGTAATGTATCCATGCCACGTCCATGTCATTAATTTTAAAATGCCGTTGATAATTCTTTCAAAATGTTACAATCAGTAAAAATTATATTGAAATTGAATTATATTGAAAACTAAATTGTTTTTAGCTGTTCGTAATTGCCTATGAGATTTAATATCGCGGTGCCTCAATCCTGATTTGGCAGTTTACAAACCACAAGATTACGTTATATCTCTGGCGGAATATATTGGTTGCACGCTTAGATGCTGCTATGCTGCCAATAATGCAAAGTTGAATTAAGTTCCCCCCCCTGACGATAAATCGTCTTGACGCTACATTGTATAAAAATTCTGTTACACCATTTAATGATTCAATATAAGAGAAAGTACCAAAACATGGTTTACTTGATTTTACGGTTACCCTACCACTTACCGAAACCAACAAAGTTAGTGCAATGTTCCACCAATTTTTAGGAATACATTGCAACCAATGAAAGCAAAGCATTCATCGCATGCCTCGTCTTTACGTGATTCCATGTTTTTGAGTTTAATAGCGGCTATTTGCATACGTTAACGGGTAGTCGATAAGTGTTCGATAATTACAAGGTATGTGTATTTTTGGTTTTTTTCCGTTTTGATTTATGTATACGCATTAAAATTTGTGTATTAATGAAATGTAAGATACAAAATAGTGTTAAAACGCATTCGTAGTAACTTTTTAATGATTTTGTTGGGGTGAATCACGTTAGTGCTTAAGCCTATTTTTACCACTTGGTAAAAATAGGCTTAAGGTTATTACTACTGTATTTAACGTACTTGAATAGAACTCTGGAAAGGGATTCCCAAATATTCCTAGTAAAAATATTCTTCATAACATAAGGTGTATTTCTTTATATATTACATAATGTATATTTATGTAAAATACATTATATTCATTTTGTCGGAGCAGTAGGATATTAAAAACACACTATAAAGGCAGTAATTGTAATTTATTTATTACCTCTTATGTCAATGAATATTTAAAGTATGCCATTTACTACTGTGTAAGTCATTGTCGATTGCGTGGATTACTTTTTGAATATGATGCCTGTCAAATGATGCCCACTCTACACAACACATTCATCTAGGCGGCGTTGGAAGCTTGCCATAACTCGGCGTAACGTATTCCCTGGGACATTGCCGATGGCAGTTCTGATGCGATCCTTCAACTCAGGAATGTGTTCGGAAAACTTCTTGCTTCAGGTGGCCCCAAAGTCTGCACATAAAAGAACAGGTGAGCAAGGCGGCCAGGAAACGTCACCAAAACGGAAAATTACTCTACCTGGAAATGTCTGTCACAAGAAATCTATGCAAATTCTGGCTGTATGCGAGGTCGCTCCGTCTTGTTGAAACCATAATTGTTCCACATCCACATCGACCATACTTAATTGGGGAAGAACGAAGTCTTGCAGCATCTTTAGGTAGCGTTCATTGGTGACAGTTACAGCCACACCGCGGTCATCCTCAAAGAGGTAAAGGCCAATAATTCCAAAGGAAGCAACTCCACACCACACTGTGACACGAGACCTGTACAAGGACTTGATGTGCAGTTCATGCGGTTTTACATCACTCCAATAACGCATATTCTGTTTATTCACTAAACCACATAACTCGAAATGCGCTTCATCTGACATCAGGATGGTGTGCAACATTTGTGGATTTAGGCGAAAGAGTTCACGCATGGTTAAGCAAAATGTTTCTCTTGCAACCCAATCACAAGGCCTAATTTCCTGAACAACCTGCAGCTTATATGGGTGAAAATGGAGATCTTCGTGCAATATTCTCCTGATTGAGCGATCGGACCATATGCAGAGTTTGTGAATGACCACGAGTAGATCTTTTTGGGGCTACGCAATATTGCAGCACGAACATTTTCTACGGCTTCTGGTGTCCGCACTGTTCTTTCACTTCTTTCCGGTTTGCCATTGCAAACAAAACCTGTTGTTCGAAATGCACTTACCCACCTTCACAATGGTCCATCTATCTGGAACTTTCCCATGACGTTCCAAGTTGAAATGTTGCCGAAATAGACGCTGGGTATAATAGACGCTGGCTCTGCTATTGAAAGTTATTTCAAGAATAACAGATTCTTGATTATTCTTGAAATAACTTTCAATAGCAGAGGCCCGATGCTGTGCACTCCACCAATCCATATCACTGTCACACTCTAAATGGCAGCTCATTAGTACACGAATGCGGCACGAACTGGCGCGCATTCATGCACTACATCATTGTACTAAGCAAGTCAAATTAAGCTATGAACGCTCCGCACCCTGTACAAACAGGATTTAAAATATGCTATTTTAGTTGAACATTCTGAAGAGTATCAATAATTGGTTGTGACAGCATGACCTCGATATCCATGCAGGATCAACGGATTATCACAAATGCTTACTTCTATGTGCGAAATAATTACTTCACATGGATCTTAAAATACAGACGATGGGCAAATTTCTACAGAAAATGAATGACAACTTCTTTTACTCAGCTAAGCAATGGGAAAATATGAACTTATTTAATGTGTTCCATTAAGATATTCTAAACAAAGATAATTTTCTAAGACCTTATATTGCTTTTACAGCAAATGCAAATCAGAACGTTCCCACCTAATTAATCTGTGCATCAAATCTGAAATCATGTATTTACATCAGTGTGATGCTGCCAAGTTAAGCAGCAATTCGACAGCACTTAGGATGGGGACCCATGTGACTTACTACTCTGGACTTTGTTTATTTTTCCAGCGGAAATTACTACGCTCAAAATATGTATATTTGTATATAGACATTCTAGACTGCTACCTCAGTTATCGTGTTACTTCTCTTTCTTATTGTTTATATTTTGTGCAAATTAAGAGCTTTCAGTGATTTCAAACTGGATAGATCTATGCGACGCCTCTTCGCTGGCTACGTGACTCAGGTCACACCCCTTTGCACTCACCATCGATTATTATTATGTGCAAAATAAATGTGTTCATTTGCAATTTCGTGAAGAATTTGCTTTGGGATTATTCAAAACAAAGTAAGAAAACATTTTTCTTTCTCCTTATTTTGATAATTTATTGTAGAATATTTACAACAGTTGAGTGTGTCTTTTCTACGTAACTTATACAAAACATAAACATTTCGTATAAAATAAGTTAGCGAAAAAAACATAAGCTTAAAATTAAGACCGCAAAGCCTTAAATGAAGAACATATTTAAATCAACGTAGAAACATTTTGTGCAACTGCTACATAACACAATCAATTACTTAAACATTTCATGCTGAATGTTGCACAAACATACATGTAAGCATATTTTAATAAATTATATCACTTATACTCTGCTTAACAGATTTAATTTAACAACACGAAGCTACTCACATAGCCTGTCAAATGATGATGTATATTTTAATCATTATTTTTCAGAATTTAATAATAAGTACTTCTGAATAATTAGCATACATTATTATGCTTATATAGAACAGTATATACATCAATAACATTTTTCTAACTTGAAAACTTTAATTGTATGAAATAAATAAGATAAACGTACTAGTAAAGTATGTGTATTATTTTCAGTTATTTATAATATTAACAGAAAGCATTTCGCAGGTTCACATTTTGGAATACTTTAACCAATAAATCTCAGAAAGCACAGGTGTATGCAACAGTTACTTTAATACATTTGTGAAAATTATTCTGAAATTTTTATAGGGTATTTAACAGTATCATGAAACCCAAATTTAGAATTTGTTATTCAATTTAATTATGGTAGTCTTGTATACATAGTAATCAGTTCTTGCTGTTCATGGGGATTATTGTGAAGACAAACTGTAATAAATCATTAGAATTATGTTATATAATGTGATTATATTAGACAAGAAAGTTACTATATTACATATTTTCACATGGAGATGTAAGAAAACCAAGAAACTTGTATTAAAATGATTTAAGAATGTTTAATGAACACGTTAAATCTGCTTTCCTAATGTATTGAAGATATATTTAGTGGAATTAAACAAAGGTTATTATAATAATCAATGCAGTTTAATTTTCAAGTGAAGATATATCAAACATGAATTTTTTTGAAGTTCAGCTCTTGCAGTGAGAAGTTATATTTTAACTTATATCTGTTGGTGTGTAAGGAATTTAATTTTTTTTAAATATACTTTTATATACATGCTAATATATTGCAAGTATGTATTTTAATAATATATATTTTATACTTTCATTCTCTCAAAACTGAATTATAACCTTTTGCATATAAACTAGATTGCTATGCTAGCCAAATTATCAATAATTATTGCTTTAGGTATACTGATTTGCATAAGCAATTTCCAAATTGCTTACCCACAGAAGTAATGAATAAAAATACCAAAAAATGGCTAATTTAAAGTTTTATGTCTGAGCTCTCAAATAACTTTCTACAATTTATAGTTAACGGCTCAAAATAATTAAATTTAATGGTAAACATAAGTATAATTAATGGTTTAAAGTATTCTCAATCCATATTGTAATATAGTCTATTTAACGTATTCCTAATTTTTGGTTCAACCTATTACCAAATAATGGTTCAGACAAAGCACCAAATAATGGTTCAATGTTTTACCATCTTTTGCTTGCAACTTTTTCAATACCATAATTTGGTGAAACCTTGAACGAAATTTTTAATGGTGTATTGTAAGTTATAATGGTGTATTGTATGTTAATATGTTAGCCGTTTGCCATGAATGAAACTGACTAGTATATTTTAAATAATAACTCACTCCGAGTTAGCATAAATCTTTGTAAGGAACCACCATGCAGACAGTCGGACAACGAAGACAGATGTCTTATTTTGCGCATACGAAGTCATTCAACCCGCAGGGCAAAAAATCAAGCTTAGGTGCGAAAGTGCCCTTATGATGATGATGGGGTTGGTTATAATATAAATTTGATTGCTGCATATTTATGTATGCGTGAATAGCAAAAGCTCATGAACAGGAAATTACTAAAACGTCAGAGTTTTTTATTTTCTCGTTTATCACTAATTAATTTTTTTTTTGTAAAAGCTCTTTAGCTAACAAAAGAAAGTTTTAAATAAATCAAAGAAGAATTTTGATTTTGTAAGATGAAGTAATAATAATAATAAAATATAAAGGTTTAACATATCAACTATGAAAGTTATGGTCAAGCATGGTTTTACTTAGGGGATTTCAGAGCGTGTAGTGATGACCTATTAAAATTTATAACAATTGTTATTATTAAGCTTCTTTTCTTAAAACAGTGAAAAGAAACAATGAGCGTATAAAACTGTTATAAGACATTTCTCATTAGTACTTCCAATAAATTAAAATTTAAATTAAAATTTGGCTTTCATTATAAACAATTAAAAGAAATTTAACAATTTACTGAACTTATTTAATATATTACCATCTTCTCTTCATATAATAAAAGAAAGAGTTTGTCTGTGTGTGCGTCTTTCGTTCGCGCTGCGATAGCTAATAGACCCACGGCTACGAACTTTGGTACATAGGTGCATCCAGACAAGAGCCAGAGCACCTCAAAGCGATTTTTTCGAAATTCGAATTATAATTTTTTAATTTTATGTTTTGTGACGAAATCGCGTCAATTTGAGACATAATGGGCTATAGGAAAGCGAGATTTTACTCTACACACTCCATTTTCACATCGTCATGAAACGTAGGCACTTAGCTATTTTGCGAACTTAAAATAAATTTCGTTTTTCAACAAATCGGTTAAATACGAATTTATTTAACAAAGTGAGCTGAACACCTTTACAACGGGATTTTTTCTAAAAAAAGTTTATTTTTAAAAATGTACAGTTTATTTTTCTTTGATTTTTGGACACGTTAAACTTTCATTCTTGCTTTTACAAAAAGAATTTTGGAAAAATGATAATATATTTTATTTTTAAAAAAATTTTTAAATGAAGCTTCCGAGTACACTCCTCACATCTCACATCTTTAAAATTGTGATTTTGGCACAATTTTCCTTTCTTGTTGTTGTTGATAGATTTTTGATGAAATTGCATCATTTTGAATAGTTTCATTCATTTAGAAATACGGATTTGGCAACAATTTTTCATCGTATTTCTTATGTTACTGTTTCTAAGAGATTGGCATATTTCATTGACATTTTATATATATATATAATACATTTTTATTGATTTTTTTTTTTTTTTTTTGATAAAGTTGTTCTACAGAGTAAAAATAAGAAATGGCTGCGACTTGTTTTGAAAATGAAGGGTAAAAGGTTACCAGTGAAGATATTCCGTTTGGCATCAGTTGTACTATTATTGGCGACTTTATGCGCCGGCAAAACGGAAAAGTACCATTATATAAAATATCATAAACAATAAAATTCTTACTTCAAACAAAAACGCAAAATTAAATTGATTTTTAATAATTAGAAGCCATAAATAATATTTAAAACACGGAATTTATGCATAATAAAACGCATTATTTTTTTTAAATCACAACAAAGTATCGGTTACAGAAAATAATTTATCCAGCAACGGGTTTACTATAAGTCTTATCACTCGCCAAAAACAAAATTGCCAAAATCCTTGCAACCGTCTACCAAAGTAGTACCTTTGAAAATTGTCGCCAACACCAAAATAACTCGTTCATCATAAATTCCGCGTAAACTGCTATCATAAATACAGCGTAACCTGTTCATCATAATGTCGCCAAATCCCTTATGTACCGTATTATATTACTAAGATTAAACCAGGGATAATGATACTGGCTTCCTTTTGAAGTCTGAACAAATTCATGGAGATGAAGATATTTCTACAGAAGATAAATTCCAGTATTTAATTCAAGTGACGGTTACAGAGTCTCACACTAGGAAATCTGCGTAGAGTTTCCTGCCTGCAGATGTAATTATAAAAAGGCTGTGGAAAGTTCAAAATTCTGTTTAGGTAGAGAAGGTATTTTAGTCGAAGTATACGTAACAGAATTGTTAAAGTTTATCATAACTGTTCGAACTAAGTGTGGCGATCTGCCTACTACAACTCAACGCAGTCAGCCTGGTAACTCATAGCAACAAAAAACAAAACATTGATTATTCTATTGTTAATATATTATTAACGATCTGTATTTTTGTTATAGTTGCTTGTCCAGTTACGCTTTATTTATTATTGTTCAAAATGGTTTATTATACAAATTCAATTATTATTATTATTATTATATTAAAATCAACATTGTCTCAAAACTTGCACCACCATAATTGATAACTCGGACGTGATTACGAAAAGCAACCTGCAATGTTGCACGAATATGGAGTTTTTATGTCGAAATTCTGAGCAACAATAAGTGTGATGAGATGCAAGTAAGACATTTCATCTGTGATTTCAAGAGTTGTGCCGCATTCCGGTGAGTCAACATGCTTCTGTCATATATCTTAGCGGATATATGTATCGTATGCTGATACTGAGCTGCCAATTTCTCTGATTTAAAGTACCAAGAGTATCCTTTCTTGGTCATGAAATTTTCGCTGATGGCGTTCGAACTCTTCCAGTTAGGGTCACCGCTATCCGCGATATGCCCGAACCATCTACAGTGAAGGACTTAAGAAGATTTCTTGCTATGCTCAGTTTTTATCAACGTTTTTTACCTAATGCAGCCACCATACAAGCACCTCTAAATTCTGTTTTGGTTGGAAGCAAGAAAAACGATAAACGTGTTATAACCTGGACCACAGAATCTCGTGAAGCGTGATTGAATCTCATGAAGCGTGATTGAATCTCGTGAAGCGTGACATCAACAACAGGTATAGGAGCAGTTTTACAACAGAAAGATCAAGAATTATGAAGATCACTTTCATATTTTTCTAAAAACCTCTTCCCAGCACAAACCAGATTGCGAATTATTAGGAATTTATGTAGCTTTCAAATATTTTCGACATATACTAGAGGGACGCGTTTTCATGATCTTCACAGATCACAAACCCTTAACCTATGCTTTTCAACAGCATACGGATAAATCTTCTCGTCAAATGAGACACCTAGACTTCATATGTCAATTTTCAACAGATATCCGTTATATTGAGCGTTCGCAGAATATTGCTGCAGACACCTTGTCTCGTCTTGAAAAACTAGCCGTTCCTTCGCCAATAAACTTTGCTGCCCTAGCGGATGAACAGCACCGGGATTCAGAACTACAAACCTTGTTGAAAAGCAAATCTTCCAGCAATCTCAACTTTCAGCTGTCACCTGGAAAATCATTTTATTGTGACGTTCAGGATTCAAGATTTCGACCTTATGTTCCCTCCGGGTTTCGCCATGCCATTTTTAGTCAGTTACATCGTCTGTCACATCCTGGCATCAAGGCTTCGAGGAAACTGTTACAGTAACGTTTTGTATGGCCTAGCATGCAAAAGGACATAGCCAACTGGACACGTTCGTGCTTGGAGTGCCAAAGATCTAAAACTGTCGGACACACCACCAGCCAACTTAAAAATTTTAATTTGCCCTCATCTCGCTTCAATAAAGTGCACCTCGACTTGGTCGGGCTATTGCCGCCTTCTAATGGATATCCCTATATTCTTATTTGAATTGATCGATTTACTCGCTGGCCCGAAGCCGTTCCTTTGGTAGATTTTTCAGCTGATACGGTGGCAAAGGCATTTTACACCATTTCGATTTCTCGATTTGAAGTTCTGGAGCAGATTTCTACTGACGCCCCTGGTCAGTAAGCCCTGGAGGGGGAGTATTAACAATGGAATAATCATTGTTTTGTGTTTCGTTGCTATGAGTTACCAGACTAGCAGCGTTGAGTTGCAGTAGGCATGTCGCCACAGTACTCTCCCTCCAGTGCTAACGATACCTTACAAATACTTTGGGTTGATGTGAACTCGATGCCCCCAGCGTGTTCTTGTCGTAGCATCTGATAAGTCCGAAGTCGTGGTTTCTGTCGAAGGCTTGGAACAGCTTGCTATGAAGTCCATAAGAAATAGCTGCAGACTGATGTGTTACCTACTGCACTTCTAAGTCTTCGATCAGCGTTAAAAGAGAATATGAATGTCTCTTCTGCCGAACTGGTATATGGTACTAATCTCCGTTTGCCTGGGGATTTCGTACATTCAGTCAATCCATCTACCTGCAACGTAGATCCTGTTACATTCGTGCATCAGCTTAGAAACTGCATATCAAAATTACGACCAGTTCCTGCCAGCGCTCATTGAAACAAACTGTGTTCGTGCATAAAGAACTTAGAAACTTATCTCATGTTTTTCTCAGATGTGACGCTTCAAAACCTTCTCTCGCACCAGAATTTTCAGGGCCACATCAGGTGCTAGCTCGAAACGAAAAATCATTTAAAATTTTGGTCAACGAAAAAGAAGTCGTTGTTAGTATCGACCGTCTTAAGCCGGTATTTATCTGGACACCAGCAGCCACTGGAGCGAATGCGTCTTCACCATCGCAAATTC
The DNA here is from genome assembly GCF_044657685.1 of Stegodyphus dumicola. NCBI lineage: Eukaryota > Metazoa > Arthropoda > Arachnida > Araneae > Eresidae > Stegodyphus > Stegodyphus dumicola. The sequence continues at coordinate 219,665,591 of NC_140769.1, read as the reverse complement.
CATCTCAAGATCCACATCTATCTCCAACGGACTTCAGTGCAAGCTGTTTCAAGCCTTCGACAGAAACCAGAACTTCCGACTTATCGGATGCTACGACAAAAACACGCTCGGGTCGTCGAGTTCGCATCAACCCAAAGTATGTACTATAAGGTATCGTTAGCACTGGAGGGGAGTACTGTGGCGACCTGCCTACTACAATTCAACGCTGCCAGTCTGATAACTCATAGCAACGAAAAACAAAGCTGTGATTGTTCTATTGTTAATACTTGTATATTATCAACTATCTGTTTTTTGTTATCATAGTTGCTTGTCCAGCTACGCTTTATTTATTATTGTTCAAAATGGTTTATGATACAAATTAAATTATTTTTATTATCATTATTATTAAAAGCCGCATGTAATTATCTGTCACAAAAATTGTACTACCATACTAAAAAAAGGTTTTCCTTAACTTCTTTTTACAACAAACTCGAATCTTATTTATGTGCTTTAGAAACATTAGGTGTGATAACGGATAAATGAGCCTCTATATTAAATTCAATGGTTAAGTCTTGCTTTCCAACAAATTTATTTAAAACACGGAATCGTAGTAATTTTTCTGACTTTAAAACGGATGCGAAAGACCGATTAAACAATTTATTGGAGATCTTGAGAGTGGGAATTGCGGGAGAGAAACGAATTTGCTTAGCTGTAGCTGGTTTCGGTATAGGCATGTGCTAAGGTAATAAACCTCCAAAATTACTCATTCTAGTGCAGAGTATTTACGTAATAAGTTGCTGAAAGATACAGGATTATTGGCAACTGCTACTGTTTCAAAAGTTAAGAAATAATGTATTTTTTAAGGCTAAACATTTGAGCACTGCGATGCTTGTTTATTTCTCTGTCAGTTAAGAGCTGCGAGTTTTCTCTAAGTGCTTGATTTGTTATAAAAAATACATGCTTTTAATGTATTATGTGCTTGATACACAAATAATAATAAGGCAGCAGAAAAAAGAAGAAAAGTCCATCGACGTCGAAGTTAGTTTATCTAATTTCAACAGACATAGGTTCTCACCTCTCCCAGAATTGAGTCCTGAAAATTAAAATCTTCCGGCTCTCGGAAGGAATTTAAAATAAATATTACTCTCCCGGAATATCAAGTTTCACCAAAATAACGACACAATGTGCACGGACGAAATGGTTGAGAGCATCGAAAATCATACGACCGCGCACAGCAGCCAAAGAACGTCTATGTCAATACATATTCTTTGCAGCAGCGATCTACGGTGAGCGTTGAGTAAGCGCCTTAGGGATGAGTCGTGGTTTTATGCCGGCGTGTCGCGCCAACACCCCCTAGAACTAACTCAGGGAGTGAATCCAGGGGGTGCTAGTCGCGCGCACGCGCTCTCATCCGTGACTTTCCAGAGGGAGAAGGCCATGACACTTTATAAACATGGCGGAGCTTTCCGTCCGATGTTATCGTCGGAAAGTCATCTGGATTTTTAAATTTTCCTCGGAAATATAACTTTATCATGTTGTTTAGTTAATTAAAATAGCTGAAAGAAAAGACGCTTCATATATATTATTTTCTTTAGCCTTTTTAGGCTTTTTACAGATATTTTAATTAACTTTGTGCATAAATATAATTGAGAGAACCGAAGAACAAACGAACATTTTACAAAAATGTAAACGCTGATTGAAAATTGCCACTGTCATGATAAATTGGGAAGAGGTTCTTAAGATAATAACTAATATTTTACCTAGGCTCAAGTATAAATTTATTCGCGTTTCAGAGCAAAATATATAACCATCAACTTCTATATCTCCAACGTATGTAAATGAAATACTATATAAATTAGCTAATAAATGTGATAAAAATATTTCGTACAAGAAACATACATAAATCGTATAACAAAAAGCCTTCCAACATTCATATTTGAAATGAGATAACCTAACAAAGAAAATAAACTATTTTAAAATAGTGTATATTTAGTTTATGTGGCAATATTAAAAAAGCGCATAAATTATGCAGTGTTTGAAAGCTACCAGAAAAAAGTAACAGAACTACTATTTCCAATTAATAAAGAAATCCTTTAGTGTGTTTTAAATAGCAAGCTGTTAAAAGTACAATAATTTGTAGCAATGCTGATAATTTTTAACATCATTTCTTTCGATCATATGTAAATATATATATATACACTTGTTTTAGACAATGGCAGATTCTCATGGCCATTTTATTATTTTTTCAAATCAATAACACTCCTTTGGATACTTTCTCTTGGATACTGCGCAGAAATGATTTGAATAATATACACAATAGTAAGAACTGCACATTTAAATCTGCTCTTCATTAAATAGCACACAACAAAAATAAATAAATTTTTTCCCATTTATCATGAATTTTATTGCTATCACAAGCATGTACAAAAATTAACAATTAAAATGGAATGCATTCAAATGTAATAATTAAAAAACATAACTTGCAACACTCGTACTTATACCAAGAGATATATTACGAATTCGAAGAGAAAAATAACTGAACACCATTTCTTTCAATCATATGCAGGTCTACATATTTTTAGTTTCTAAATTTTAGCATAATGGGAATTACGATTATCATTTATATGCTTTTTATTATTTTGTTGTTGTGCATGTTGTTTGTTAGGTTATCTCATTTCAAATATGAATGTTGGAAGTCCTTTTTGTTATAAGATTTAGGTATGCTTCTTTATTTACGAAATATTTTTCATCACATTTATTAGCTAATTTTTATAGTATTTCATTTACATGCGTTGGAGATATAGAAAATGATGGTTATATATTTTGCTCTGAAACGCGAATAAATTAATACTTGAGCCTAGGTAAAATAGTAATTATTATCTTAAGAACCCCTTCTCAATTTATCGTGACAGTGGCAATTTTCAATCAGAGTTTACGTTTTTGTAAAATGTTTGTTTCTTCTTCGGTTCTCTCAATTATATTTATTCACAAAGTTAATTAAAATATCTGTAAAAAGCCTAAAAAGTTTAAAGAAAATAATGTATATAGAGCCTCCTTTCTTTTAGCTATTTTAATTAACTAAGCAACATGATAAAGTTATATTTCCGAGGAAAATTTAAAAATCCAGATGACTTTCCGACGATAACATCGGACGGAAAGCTCCGCCATGTTTATAAAGTGTCATGGCCTTCTCCCTCTCGAAGGTCACGCCTCATCTCTCCTCATCCTCTCATTTTCAATCCATTCTTTCATTTAGTCTGCAGTTAGCTAGCTAGCTACAAACAAGTGCATATTTTGAAATTATTTAAATGCTTTCATAATCATGTCTAGTGAAAAAAAAAAATGATTCTGATTCTGCAAGTAAACAAGTACCACAGAAAAAAAAAAAAGAAAAAAGAAAAAAGAAAAGAAAAAATATTCCACGTTGTTTCAAGACAGGTGGTTAACTCAATTTGATTAGCTTAAGAGAGACAACTTTAACGGAGACTGTAAAGTATGTTGGAAAACGGTTAATATTAAGTACGAGGATGTTAGAGCTTTAATTGCACATTCTCAAAGCAAGAAACACCAGTCGTTAATATTGATTAGGGATTCTTCGCAATCGGTTTCGAACTTTTTCGTGAAGAAATCTTCAGAAGAACAAAACAATATATCAGCAGCTGAAATTGCTTCAGTCTATCATAGAATTAAGAACCATCACACTTTTAAGGAGACTTATACACCTTAAAACCCATAAGATCTTCGAATATATGACTGTTGCAAGAATTGTGATAACTTATTTATTTTAAAAGCAATTACTTCTAACGTTTTACAGCTGACTGCATAATATGCCTGCTTTCTGAAATAGTAATCAGAAAGTTTGTGTTGCCACAAATATTTTTATAATTTAATCCGCTTTGTGACAACATTTTTTCTTTCATGTTTCCACTTTGCGCGCACAGTTTAAAACATTCTGTTGCATAATTTAATTCCATATTTAATAGATAAATTTTATAACATATGGAAACTACTGTGAACCAAAAATTCCAACCAAAAACCAAAGAATTTCGTATTAATTTTTTATTTTATTTGGAGTTGAGTTTATAAAATGTATTTTATTAAAAAAATCTGTAATGTTTTCGTGTATAATTTTTTTAATATTAAAATATACATCAGATTTTTGGTTCAGTTAGAAATTAGTGCCCATATAAAGAATTCCATCCAATTTCAAGTATGTACCATTAGCCATTTTTAAAATATCATGCGCGCAAGATGAAAACATGACGAAAAGTTTTGTCACAAAGCAGATTAAATTATAAAAATATTTGTGGCAACACAAACTTTCTGGTTACTAGTTCCCAAAGCAGCTATATTATGTAGTCAGTTGTAAAACGTTGGAAGTAATTGGTTTTAAAATAAATAAAATATCGCAATTCTTGCAATAGTCACATATTCGAAGATCCTAAGGGGTTTAAGGTGTCTGAGCCCCCTTAATAGCCAGGATTGCACAAATTGTTATAGCACTCTATTTCCAAATTCTTCTTTGCCCAAAACAATTTCTTGTGGTAGAACAAAATGTACAAGTATTTGCGAGAGTGTGCTTGCTCCTGCAGCTCAAAAAATACTTTTAAACGAGATTAAGGAGGCAGGGATTTTTTCAGTTCCGATTGAAAAGAAACTTTTTTTTTCTTCTCCCGGAAACTTTTTTCCCTCACCCGGATTTTGACAGCCAAGGGGTGGCAACGCTAGACACAGCCCTAGAGTGTCTCTCCAAACTCTGGGAGCTTAAATCTAATGGTAAACAGAAGACTGTGAGATTAATTTTAGATTTCGCTTCGAATAAATCTTACATGTTAAAGACTGTAGCTGAAGAAATAAATTATTTGCCTGTTCGTAAAGAAAGTATGGTTAATTCTCTTTTGGGATATGTTTTAACCAAAGAATAGAAGCATAACTGCTATGAAATAAAGTTGAAAAGTTTAAATAAAAATTTTATCTGTAATTTTGAAGTTCTTGATCAAGCTACAATCTTCTATAACATTCACCTTGTGTATAAAGGATCCTGGATTAGCGAACTAGAAGAAAATGAACTATTTTGACAGATATTACAGTTAATTGTGAAACCATTCATAATTTCATCGGAGCCGACATAATGGAAGGTCGTTAACCGGGAATAGCAAAATTTTTATCTTCGTTCTGATAGATGTATAAACCTGTTTAGAGTGTACATTAATGGTTAAGGTGTCAGTAGAGGAAGACTTTAATGAAAACTTAGCATAGACGGTGACATCAGTGTTTATAAATGAAGCTGAAGTCTCAGATCTATGGAGAGCAATCAGTGATGTTCTAGAAAAGTAATCTAAGCAGACCTATTTTCAATCTAAAGAATATTCTTAGAAATAGTTACAGTAAATAATGATGGTGGTGTATGAAATTTGCTTGCCTTGGGATGAAGATAAATCACCTTTACCCGATAATTTAAATTTAGTTAAGAAAAGGATCGAGTACACACACCAGAAACCTTTAGCAATGAATTTGGATTAATAGTGTGAAAATGTATTTTTAAGTTGCATTAATGAAGGTGTGATTGCACAAGTACCTAAGTCTGAAGTGGATTTCCTGTGGTAATTTCTTGACTCATTGCCTTCTCCTAAAGGCAAACAGCAATACCACACCAATTCGTCCACTGTTTGATGCTTCAGAGCGAGATTAGCAAATTATCCTTCTCTGAACCAAAGCTTGCATTGCGGCCCTAGTTTAACTGAATTTATTCCACACGTTCTAGTACGATTTAGAGAGCGACGATATAGAGTCATAGTTGATATTAGAAATGCCGTTCAAATAAATATTCGGAAAGAAGATAGAGATTACGGTTTTTATGATGGGAAAATATGGAAGCGAAATAGCTCAGAGTCTTTTTATATGCCAGACTTATTTTTGATGCAAAATGTTGTCATTTCCTTTAGGCCTGATTTAGTGAGCAGTGATTTAGTGACTGTGAACAGTGAAGATTTTGAAATTACTTTTAAAAAATGTCGACAATGTCGTTACTGGTGTTGACGTTAAAAAAAATTAGAATTCCGATTCTAAGATATTAATGGCCAAATGCGGCTTTGATCTGAAGGAATGACAATATTCTGGTGCTTGCGATGTAATCAACAATAAGAAAGAAACACATGTGTTAAGTTTGCTTTGGAATAAAGAACTAGACATTCTGAAAATCAGTATGGTATAGTTTAATTATTTTAATTTGGAGAAAAGATAATTAAACGAAGCGTGTTATCTGCAGTTTATAACGTATTCGACACTTTTGGTTTTGTTTTTCCTCCCTCCGTCCTGGCAACAACTGGATGTGGTAGTAAGTAATTTAAAAATAATAAGTATATTTAGACAGTATTTTAATATAGTTTCTGAGTTATAGAACGTATATTCAAAAAAACTGTTGGCGTTTAAAAAACTAGAATAACCATTGAGTTAATTTCATCATCGGTTTTACATCACGTCTGCGTTTATTTATATAAAATATATGAAATGAGGTAATAACTGCGTATTGTGTTTTTAGACTTTTGTGTAATACTTCATATTTATTTGTGGCATTAAAAGCCAAAAGGCTTGGTAAAGGTTTTGGTGTTTTTTTAAGATTATTGCTTCTTCGAAATATTGTCTTTTGAACCTTCGTAGAACGGAAATATTTGATGCGTCACGATATTTTAGAAGGTTTCATAATTGCTTTTCGGTGTTATTATTATTATTATTATTATTATTTTTGAAAACATAAGAGCTGTTAAGATGACTAAGAGTTTAACAAATATTTGTATGATAATCATCTGTGAGCTTCTAGTGACTGTACTTTTCAGTGCAAACATAGCAGTTTGCGCAATCCTTTAAGTTTTTATTTGTTAAGTTACTTTAAGTTTTAAGAAAGAAATATCAAGGCATTTATTATTTTCATTTTCCTGATTTCTTTTCCTGCTGAAACAGAAAATATTGCTACTTTAGGAAAATGTTTGGATATTTACGTATTCATAACCACCTCAATTGACGTTGCCAATTTTTTTTGTTTCGACATTTTTAAAATACTCCAAACTCTTACAACCATACTCGTAACAGCTCCTTACTTTTTAGCAAGCAAGGCTGTTATTTTATTTTCGTTTTGTTATATTGAACGGATGTTATCGAAAAATTGTGACATTTTTTGTCTTAAATTCAGTTTTAAAATATATGTTTGTGGGATTAGCTTTTAGTGGAAAAAACTACTCCAAAGTTCATGTGGGAATACAGTATATTGCCACAAACTCGCTTAATGGGAGCAATTGCTTTGGAGTCTTTCGTAATGGGATCATCTACAATTTTCTCCCAGAACAAAAGAAAAATATATTCTCTTGTAAGTAAGCTTATCGATTGATTTTTGGTATAAATGCATAATTAAAGCGTAAAATATGTATGTATGTAATATTTTTTTTTCAATTACAAGGCATCTTTACTTTCTTCTCATTTTATTCTAAAAAATTTCCAAATTTAGCCAAGGTGGTTGAGCTAACACGTAAGTACCGATATTTGTTGTAAGCCTCGTGCATAAGCGATCCAATGGAATAAAAGCATAGTTATATCTTGAATAATTGGGTCTATTCTTTGCTAATCAAGTGCACACAAGTCTCCATATGCCTTTAATTTACTGTGAAGTAAAATTGTAGCAATTTTTTTTCTACTATTGTCATTTTGAATAGCTCATTTTAAATGCTAAGATTTTAAGTTCCCTAGCTTCGATTTCTGGGAAGACTGAGTCTTAAACTGTAGTTCTATTACTGTCGCTATTGCTTAGATTAGAATTGTTATAGGTGTTAAACTGAAATATGCATACTATGCCTCATATTTCTTTTTTATTTTTAATTTAAGCATTTTTTTTTACTTTTTTTAAACTTTAATGTTAAAATCTTAAAGAAATTAACTGCAATCTTAAGTTTCCAGATTACAGATTAATATTTTTCTTTCTTTATTGCAAGGCTTATTATCACACGAGTTTTAAATTTCATTCGTATCCTCACAGAATATTTGTTCTGAGTAAGCTGGAGTTGTAGCTATATTTAAAATTCGTTTAATCTGGGAAAATAAAATGTGGGTTATCATCATTTCTATCTTATAACATAAAATATATCTTATAATATAAAATTTTGTAAGACCAGTTAGAAAAGTATCATTACATTAATTTAAAAATAAAAACTATAAAGGTAAGTATTTATTAGAAAACCGTTTATTCATACAAAATCACTTTTAATTGGTTCCATTACAGAAACATAAACTAACAACTTAAATTTCAAAATTACATCAAAAACTGACGTTTTATTAATATTATATCAAAATTATTTGTTTTTTCTGGGAATGAATCTTTTTCTTGTGTATATTCTGAAGCTCGTTCAGATACTTATACGTTGAATATAAGTTAGCAATGCTCAATCAAAATACTTTTCTTAAGTAAGAACTATGTTTTCAAATTATAAGGACACATTGTTTAATAGTATAACAAAGATATCTTAATTAACATTTACACCTATAGAGTTTGACGTGCTTTGGTAGCATAAATTAGTTTCAAGCTCCTAGCAGATGTAAAGCGAATTACCGCTGTGTCTATAATTAACTACAAAGTCTTAAAAAGGTTTTAAAATAAACCTTTTTATTTAACAAATCTTAGAACACTAATGCACTTCTTGTGTTCACAGAAATCAACCACCATTGTGAAGATGTAATTAAAATAACGGTCAAACTAAAATGTAGGCTAGTAGCCAAAGACTACACAATAAAACTTAAATCAAAGCTGGCTCAAAACTCTAACAGGCGTAACAATTTAAATGCAAATAACACCGAATATAGCAAATAACAGGAATAATTACGAACTCCACTGAGATGGCAGAGCTAATGTAAAGTGGCCTCGATAGGCAGAAAGACGCTGCATCTTACAATCCAAAAACCTCAAATTAAATACTTTCGAACTGATCTACATTTCTGGTGAGGAAAAGGAAAAGGAAAATTATAGTAAAGAGTGAAAATGTAAATAACTGTTTAGTTCAAATAATGAATGTTGCGATCCATTATCGTGAAATAAAAGACACGATTTACAGCTTGAAATTCATATATTAGCTACGATGTATCTCTCTATCTTTCTTATCTGTACACTATCATTTACGTAGAAAGTAAATCAGTAATTGACACTTTGATAATTGAACTAAACAGTAAAATATTGATTAATAATTATTGCTTCCTTTTTTTTCTTTTAAATTTAATCATTTATTTTATGCCAACAGTAAATTCATTGCATTCATTTAAGAAGAAAGGAGAAATATTTGCTGGATTCCTGCCAGCTTTATTTTAACAAACTTCTTTTGTGGTATTCATAGAATGCTTATGATTGTTAATTATTTTATATAATATGCATGAAATAACAAAGAAGCTGATACAGATGATGAAGCTGAATACGTAGTGCCTGCCTATCTTATAAATACATAAGCGTGGCCTTGCAGCTGATCATTTATTTTTTTTATTTGCAGATGAACATTTTTAAGCATAATTTACATAGTAAAGCAATATGAGTGCTAAGAAGGATACATGGGATTTCAATTTAATGAATAGTGTAATATCAAACAAGCTCTTCACACTTTTACCATAGTGAAGCGAAAGAGAAGTTGCCTACAAAATGTTCAAAACGAGAGAGAGCGCTGCGAACCCTCGGTTCACGAACCTAATTCGTTCCTGAAGGTCGTTAGTCAATAGAAATATTCGTAAACCTAAAGCTTTTTTTTCCATAGAATATTGTGTAAAATAGATTAATTTGTTACTGGATCGCAGATAATTGCTTATTTCTGCTTCACATTTGTGCATTTTCGCAACACCATAACCCAAAATCGATTGAAATCATTAAATACGAAAATTAGAAACGCAACATTAAACAGATATAATGGTTAAAAACTTATTTTTTTCTGTATCTGTACAAAAGAAACTGTTCGAAGAAGACGGCGCAAGTGAGAAATGAAGAGGAATATGTTAGTGTTCGGACGCAAATTTTTTTTTCCTCAAAATATCAAACAACTTAGAGAATCTCTTTTTTCCTTCTCTTCTTCTCTCTTTATCTTTTTTCCCTGCTGTATTCTGCATGAGACTGGCCTCTGTTTCACTCAAAATTTGTCTAGCGTGGTTTGTTTTTGCCTGCTTTTTAAAATGTTTCTTAAGTGATATACGGCATTTTTATTCAAAATGTTTATGCTGTAGCTTATTACTGTTTTGTCAGGGTGATATCGTTGAGGGAAAACGTCGCCCATTTAGCACAAATTTCCCGGATCAGAGAACTAGGACCTTTCTTTCTTCCTATTTTTCTAAAAATGTTTCATCTTAAAAAGTTGCTGCTAATGAAGCTATAATTCTACTTTGTTCAACTCATTTTTCTGGTTCTCTAGTAGTTTCTGAGCATTTTCATTGTTAACTTCATAGCCCATGGGTTTGTGTAAAGATGATAACATACATAACAAAAATAGTTCTTAGTGTCAAAATCTCTAACTGCAACTCAATCTGGCCATAATTTTTTCCAGGTTGAAGTCATGGTAAGTCACTTGCTGTGAGGCTTTATTAATGAGAGTTCAACAACTGGAAAATGCTAAAATCATTTTTCTAGAAGGCTCTGAGTGCTAATTATGTGGTTTCTGAATGTTAACTAGTTACCTCAAAACACCTATGAAAATAGCATGTTGTCATTTTAAGTGTTCTTAACTCGAGACACTGTTTGCCATCCGAGACGTTTCTATTAATTGGTTCGTGATCCGACTTGTTCGTGAACTGAGTCTTTAGTAATCGGAGGCTCCACTGCATGTAGATTACAAATTATACTTATAGAGAAATAACACTTCCACTTTCTTTGTTAATGAAGGGTTTGGTTTGCGAAATTTAACATTATAATTGGTTAAAAGACGTTTTGTATCATGTAAGTATATGCGCCATGAATATTATATGAGAAGCAAATGACAATACTTAATTTTAAAGGGATAGAGTTCAGAGAAATTTATTATATGTTACTATTTTTAAAATACAAAGGAAAAAGAACTATATTAAACAGAAAACTTAAGTACTAGTGTAAATTAAAATTAACATTCTAATTTACGTATTCTTTATTTTACATTCGTATCTCCTGGTAATTTTCTTTCATTATTAAACTATGTAAGCTCCAATTTTTACTTCCTCGTACGAAGTAACAGAGGTATTGCAATCGAAAAAAATTTCGGTTATCAGATTTCAAAGTAAATATCCATTTTTAACCGTTCTCGAATCCTTTTTGACTTTTTTTTTTTTTTTTTTTTTTTTTTTTTTTGCGTGACTTCTGTACGTATTTACAAAAGAAAGAATTCTTTATCGGATAAGAAACGATGAATATCTCTTTATTTATCGGATAAGAAAAAATAAATATCTCTTTATTTATCGGATAAGAAAAAATAAATATTTCTTTATTTATCGGATAAATAAAGAACTCTTTAAAACGGATCACAAAATATATTCAAAATGGATTTTTTTCATGACGTACGTATGTATCTCGAATAACTCAAAAACGATTACCCGAGCTCAGTTGGACTTCTGTAATATTATTGTTGCTTGGGTAGGGGTTCGTAATAGATGGCGACAAAATAAGACACTAAGACCGCGATGTCAGCTTGGGATATCTCGCCAAATTGCCCAGATACCAATTTACTCAAAGTTAAATGGACTTGCCCCTGTATTCTCACTTTTCTGGTACAGCTTCTCTCTTTAGATTTTCCGCGTTACATTATAATAAGAAATAGAATAATTTCTTATGCAATTGCATTAAAATCATATATTTATTTATAAAATTCGTAACAATATCTAGTTGTGCATCTATCTTTTTTATTGCAATCGGAAATAACAAACGCATATATATAATATTTTAATACCTAGCCCCTTATCCGACTTAAATGTCCTTACCTGGCTTTTATTTTCGCACTCGCTGATCGTAGTTATGTACTTCAATCGTAGGTATGTAGTTTTTTACAACTTTTAACGAAGTGCAACTTTTAATACGGTATTCCGGCTCCTATACTTATATTTGGGAAAGTTTCATACTCGTTATGAAAAAATAAAAATATAAGAAGTTCAACTCTCAAACGACAAAAATTGACCGAGACATTGAACTTCAGAATTTGCAGTTTTTGATATCATTTTCAAATTGCCTTGAGGTATTAGTTAATTAAGTCAGAATAATTCTAGGAAATAAGTTTGAATGAAGTGCAGCGAAAAAATGTGTATAATTAAATAGGCCGCACAAGTCATGTGGCGTACATTTCAGTTTTTTTTTTTTTTTTTTTTTCTTTTTCATTTGCTTTCATATGTATATGAGTTTCACTTCTTAAATAAAAGAAATAAAAGATCTTTTTTAAGCTTTTCAATTAACTCTTTTATTTTTTTTTGTAACTCCGCTTATCACGCCTTTTAAATATTAAGTTGATATTTGAAAAATATTTCATATTTTCAAACTTGCATATACTTTCTATCTCTCTTTTTTTTTTTTTTTTTTTTCACAAAAGTATTTGGTTTCAAAATAATTTTTTTTTATTTAGATTTTATACAAACGGCATTCTGATACAAGAAATCAGAATTCCTTTTGAACTGACATTCATTTAATAGAATAAAAGTTTCTCCTTCTCAGTATAATATGATTTTTTGAATTTACATTAATTTTCCGAATTCTGCATTGAATCAACATTAACATTTGTACTGAAACACGATAGAAAATCTGAAGGGAGGTTGTCTAAAAGCAAAAAACGATGTAAGCAAACAAACAGAAAAGGCGGAAAAAAAAAAGAAAAGAAAATGCATTGTATTGTTAACAATAAAGAAAAAATACAAAATTAAAAAAAAAAAAAATGAGATTTTCTGAAATGTTATCTGAAGCTTCGAAGTAAATCAAATTTGAACATAAAAGAAGGAAAACAGTTATCTATTTTGTTAAGAATGCGGAAGCAAACAATTCTTATTTATATTGCACTTGATTGCAGAAAGCAATGCACAAAGTTATCTACAAGAGTTTGAGAAAAAGTAAGAGTTATTTGTATTTCAAAATGATTATTTTCCGACTTGCTGAAATACTTTTACTTTTAAAATGCTATTTGTCTCCTTTTGGAAAGCGTTTTAGCATAGTTAAGAACCTTCTTGACTCTGAAAGTGAGGACGATCGCTTGTTTATAATAGATCGCTAGTTAATAAATTTGTAGAGACATTAGGTTAATTGGAAGCAGAAAAGATGAAAAATATGCAACCGCCCTCGCCGGAAATCGAACCACGGACCTCCGGAATACCGGCCCAGCGTGCTACTGTTACACCACGAAGGCACGCTAGGGAAGTGGGAGAAATACCTTATAAATTAATTGCATTTTAATGCTATGTTGTGTTCTTTATGATTTTTTGCATGCTTAATACGCCATTTATGAATTGGTTGTACTTTGTTCTTGTGAAATAATTGGATTATTAAAATATCTGAAAAGAAATTTTGTTCTACAACCTTCAGCTACCCTACACTTTGAATTTAAATGAAGATGTATGCGACTTCTCTTTAAAACCAATAAGTAAATTCGATGCATTCATGTATTGTCACTATAATTGAACAGCATGTAATGATGTTTGCAAAGAACACATCTTTTATGAAATCTAAAATCAAATTTCAGTTTGAAGATCAAGACTTCTCTTACGTATTTCGATTCTGAGATACCCGCTTTCTCCATATAAATCACAGTTTTGACGTCGAATTTTCGATACTAAATAGCAGTTATTTCAGTCGTGGAAACTTTGTTATCACTCCCTATGGCATGACTAGCCAACTGCAGCTGCTCGGCATTTCAGTCGATAAATCTTTTTTGGATTTCTCGAAAAAGGTATATGATGTATTGATATCGACTGGCAATTCTGCATTGTCACGTTCTGAAAAAACAAGTCAAGAGCCTGCGTCAAAATTGATACAGTAAGATTCAGTAACTTAGAAGTTCCTCCTAGAAACAATAGTGTAGTATTCATTCAAAATGACTGCATCATAAAAGTGATGATTGTATCATCAAAGCTATACAAGAACGGAAGATGATGTGTTATTAGGTAATAAACATAAAGATGGCGCAGAAGTTTTGAAAGTAAAATAGATTCCGATATTAAATAAGGTGCATACATTACTATTTTAGAAGAATCAGACTTTATTATTGATTTAGAAGCAAATAATGGGCAACATAATGTATTTGTTGTAAGAAATTCGAATTCCAACATAATAAAATATTTATTGAATACATTTTGTATTTCATTTGTAGCAGTGTCTCATTAATCCAGATTCGTTGCGGATCATAGCTATCCGATATAATGAAAGTTCAGATTAAGCGTAATAACATAAAATAGGTGACGAAAGGCTTGAGATCGATTGAGTGATGGATAATATGATTTTCATTGAGAGTTTTCGCCTGCATTGGTTATAGTTATTCTGAATACGGCAAAACACAAGATCACAAAATATATCTGCCTCAGAGGATAAATCCCTTCCTAAGGCACTCACTCTTAAGGAAAACTGGAACGTATTTGCAATTACAGATGGGGGAAAGGCACAAAGGCTCCCACGCAACTAATTCCTTCGCCAGGATTATAACTTTTAAGTCTAACTACTTGCGTTCGGCCGCTTTAAAGTCACATGAATTTCGAAATATGTTACTGCCTTTTTTACTCTAAAGCTTATTTATGAGAAAAAATATTTTAATTATTTTTATAAATTTTATAAGTATTTTTCTGGATATTTAAAATATGTTAAAGAAGCAAAAAAACTGTGTCTTGTGAAATTCTCGAAAAGTATTGCCAAGAGGAATCAAAATATGCATGAACCAAAATGGGTTGAGAACCACTGGTTAAGCTACTATTGTAAATTAAAGTTTAATAAAACTAATTTATTAACACGTCAACCTTAAGGTTACGCAAACTCTAAAGTTTAACAGAATCAGAAGTCCGCTTTCAGAGGGTAACCTGAAACAGATTCAAATTAAAATGTGAATTAGAAATTTACATGCTCAACTAAACCCTGGCTCTCCCGTAAGTATTTGCGAAGCAACAGCGGCTAACAGAAAGTCATTACTTTTAATTCAAAAGCACAGAATCTAAAGCAAAATTACGATATAAGGGCTGCCAAGCGCTCTTTCTGAAAACTCGAGAAAGCTAAGCTCATTGATACTTTAACTAATTTGCATTCTGATGAAAACTGATGACAGCAGGAGTTTAAGCAAAACTAAAATAATAAAATAACTATATTAATTAACACAGTTCTCATAAGTTTTGTGATTTGAATTTTGTTGCGGATAGCTATTTTTCTTTCTCAAATTGCAAATACTTTATTAAACTCATGTTCGAAAAATATGGGGTCATGGCACAAAGGATCATTTTTTGTCTAAAAATCTTTTTTTGTCTGGTATGCATCACGTGTGGAAATGCATACCATTCTATACAGTACCACGTGAAATAATATCTTGGTGAAATGCTCCCGAAGAAGATATTTACGAAGACACGCTCTTTATTAATGTCATTGTTCAAGTAATAGTGTAATGTATAATTTGTACATTGTACAGGCTTCATGAGTGCAGTAGCTTTCCAAAAAATATTTCTCATGTTATATTTCTTCCATTAATCAGAATCGCTGCATTGTTATATTGCATCTTGTGAGAATAAATCCTTGGGAATGCGTGACAAGTGAGCTCATCTGTTCGCATAAAGCTACTCATATGACATAAAATGAGACACGATATAATATAAATGAGATCCATATGCAAATACGGAATTTTTCCACTAATCAATTCTCCAATAATCTGAAATACATAACCACGGTAAACATTTCCGATATGAAACGCTTAGAGTATGAACATGAAATCGTCTGAGTCTGATGATATCCACACCTAGCAGATAATGATGAACTGAGTATTTGAACATTTCAGCTCATAAGATTGTAACTGGAAAAAAAAAAAAAGGTGAGTAATTCAAATGATGCATGCACGTACTTTGATTCCGTCACTTCTGTCACAAAGCCTTTCACAAATGTTCAGGCTTATTGCACGTGTTTGCACTTTCCAGATTGTAACATGTCCCCACAAAAACGAGATTCCTCGTTGCTCTATAACATGTCTCCTTTCTTTAGACTGTGAATGATATCAGATGGCTGTATTGGAGATAGTTACATTGCTTATTTTAAAATAAAAAGGTTATATTTTCAAAGTTGGCAAGGATTGTAGAAGTTCTAAGGCTGTAATGGTCTTTTTTGTTTTATTATTATACTAGCAGCTACGCTGCTAGCCTTCGTCTGGCTTTTAAATGTACCGGAAAAATGCCTGAAGGGAACACCAAACGTTAAATTTAAAAACTGAGCAGAATTTTACTCTGCAAAACAACTTCATCAACAAAAAAGAAAAAAAACCCATCACCCACAAATTTCAAAAAAAAAAAAAAAAAAAAAAAAGAAGTTTATTACATATAACAAAATTATAATGAAATAAGCAATATCCCTTTAATACAAATATTAATTATCCTACTATATAAATTAACCAACTCCCGTTGCCTTCTCTCAACAAACGTCCAGTATCTAAGACAAACATTAAATTTAAAAACTGCACAGAATTATCGCCCTCATTTTTCCAAGTGGCAACAGTGCTGATTTTCAACAGTCAGCAGTCCAGTATATAATTGAATGAAAAACTGTTGCCAAAACCACATTTCCAAAAGAATGAAAGTATTCAAAATAATACGATAAAATCGAAAAGGTAAAATAAAAAAAAAACAATCTGATTCGAATTTTGAAAAAATCGCTTCGAGGTGCACTGGCTCTTGTCTAGATGCAACTACATATATACCAAATTTCGTAGCCCTGGTCTATTAGCTTACGCGCAGCACAAAAGAAAGACACAGAGACTGTGTCTTTTATTATATGTAGAGACTTCTACATAATATAATTATAAGATAATAATATAATTCTACACATAATTTATTATATGTAGCTTCAGTTATCATCTGTCTATCTATTTTATAGTCTGAATCCTTATAAAATAAATTTGATTCTCTTGCTACTAGTAGTATTGTATTCCTCTTAATTTGCAAATTTTGGCCTGCCTCGAGCCGCAGAAGAATGCTGTTACTATTTTGAACAAGCAGAAAGCTGTTTCAAAAACTTAGCTTACTCTTATAGAAAAACTCTTAGAAGCAAAAAATCTAAGATTAACTTTATACGTTTCACATGCTAGTGAAGAATTCGTTGATTCGTATTGAAGTGGAATAATTTCAAAACTACATTTAATTATCTAATATCTAAAAATCCTCATGTAAAAGGTTCTAAAAAAATGTTTTTATTTACACGCTGTGCTTCTAGGCCAAACATAATTAATTCAAATATCGGGAGACACATATGAGCCATTATTTAAAGCATTAGAAGACCGTTACAAAAATAACAGAATAATCATAGATACACTTGTTCTTAACTCTATAAACTATCGCAAACTGCGTGAAGAACAGGCTGAAGAACTTCGAGAAATCCTAGACGTGTAAAAAAGAATATACGGGTGTTGAAATGATTAGATTTTGATAGAAATAAACTTTCGGATATATTTTTAGTCAATGTTATCATTCAGAAACTTTATTGATAATCTAGAAAACAAGTTGAAATGGCGTTCACGTCAAATAACATTCGAGCATTCGATGCATTTTTGCATTTTGTTGAAAAATGAAGTCATATTAGAAAGCTTATCGCGAAATATGTAGTTTAAGGGTGTAAGCAAATTTGAAACCCTTGCAAATTGATCTTCATTGGTCAGAAAATCTCGTAGTTAGTTCGAATAACTTTTCATCTCATCTTGTGTTATGTGCAAAAAATCGCACTCCATACATAAACGTTCGGCGTTCAAGGATATGAATCACACAGAGAGATTTGATGTCGTCAAGAAACATAGACTGTACTTAAATTATCGTCTCCTAAAGAATCCTATGAATTATTTTCATAAGGAATCTGAATGAAGGTCAAAGATGACTTATTCGACTTGTAAGCTTAAACATCATACCTCATTATATAGAGAATTGAGTAAAGATTTCACATCCGCTCTGACCGAATCGTAAACTGAAAAGATGCAGACAGACGCCAAGGTATTGACTCCAGCTCAATTGTTAAAAACGATTGTTCAAAAGGAAACAGTTTTTTGTATACTGCTGTCTTTCATATTCAGGATATATTTCAACGTAAATATCCTTACTTGATTCAGCCTGTCACCGTAATTTTATAACTGCTAAATTTTCTGATTCATTGGGATTAAAAATGCAAAGGACTTTTGCTCTTATTTCAGGAATTAATGGTTCTGTTCTAAATACTAAATCAAAAATAAAATGAGAATTATTAGATTTAAACGGCGTTTATAAATGGAATTTAAATTTTTTGGTCATACAAGAAATTGCTAATATTAGTACATCTAAATTAATTACATTTCTCAAATAAAAATTCCCATCATTGCTTTATCATATCTTGAATTTTACAAAACCAAGGAAACTGATTTATTATTGCTAGGGGCTGAATTGTTTTTGAGTCTATTTAGAAGAGGAAAGTTCGCCCGAAAGACTATTAATTACTGTTTTAAGAAAGTGTATTTAGTTACGTGACCTCGAGCTGAAATGAAACTGTTAGTTCAATACGAAATAATTCCTTTATTGATCATTTTTACTTATCTGTGAATCTTGCATGTTAAACTAAATATTTAAATCATTCTGAGAAATAGAAAATGTAGAAAGTTACAGTGCAACCCCAAGTGATGAAATGAGATGTTATGAGGAACACTTTGCTCGGACTCACCGTAAAGAACATATAACACAGAATAGTTCCATATAGCTTGCATTAAAATTTTTAAACCAGCTTTGGAGACATCTGAAAAACAATCCAAGAATGAAGAGTTATACATTGAATTCATGCAAGAATGTGAAAGTTTGCATCATATGGTTGAGATTGAAAGGGAAGCTAGTTTCAGAGGTAGTTTACTATCAACTTCACCACGGAGTCTGCAGACCTGACAAGCATACCACTGGATTGGGTGTTGTCTTCGACGCTAGTGCAAAAGCTACTCGCGGTTAGTTACTCTATGACATTTTTCTGAAGGGAGGCGTTACACAAGATGACCTTTTTTAAACCATTTTAAGATTTAAAAAACATCTTTATGCCTTTAGTGGAGACATACAAAAACATTTTTGACAAACTGAAACTGAAAAGTTCCAAGTCGACTTTTAAAGAATTATCTGGAAGAAAGCTATTGAATCTCCGGTACTTTTCAAATGGTTATGTATGTAACATCATGTGCTCCGTTCTTAACCTAGCGGGTACTTCATAAAATAGCACTTGATGAAGGAAAAGACTTTCGTACAGCCTCATTCGCAGTTTTAACCGAATTCTACATGAACAATTTCTTGCTTAAGCCAATAGCTTCAGCGAGAGTTGACCCAGTAGCTTGAACGTGGTGGAATGAAACTACACAAATGGCATAGTAATAACCGTACTTTAAATGAAGGGGAATTCAGAAATTATATTCTCCATCATTGAACTGAAAGAAAGATTGTGAAAGCTTTAGGATGTACTGAAACACACTTAATGATTCGTCCTCTTTCAAAGGGATTGTTGAACGTTGCGGCACAAGTAAGCTGTCTTGTCGGATGTAGCTTGTCTTTAAGATTCCCCTGGGGTTGATTTGACTAGTCATTATAGAAGCTCATATTATTTTTATACAAAAGTTACTTCAAACTGATTCCTATGAACCACTTTCCGGACAAGTATCTCTTGAATGCCACAACTTTGTCTCAAAGCTTCCTGTAATCCAGGGTTTCTTAAACTGTGGGTCGCGAGTCCCAAGGAGGTCGCCAAAAATTTTAGAAGTTTTGATATTTCTTATAATAATTTTACAGTTACCAAATATTTTTACACAATGCATCTGAAAATAGATAAAGATAAGAAAGTACAGACAAAGGAAAAAACGAAAACGTTTCGGCGCATTCTTTTTATAATACAAACGTTCATTTTTCTTTCTTGCTTTGCACGTGGCGCTATCATTTCGTCGGTTACTTATTTAAAATTTTCACATTGTTCTATATCTTAAAATTAGAAATTAAAGTTAATGACCTAAAACTGCAGTAGTATATTACAGTACAAGTGAAAAAATTGACAGTTTCACTCACGCGTGTGTCGGATTTGCGCAATACTTATGGGGTCCCACAAAATTTTTGTAAATATTATGGGGTCCTGGGGGTCGCGAAAAAATCTCAGTGATACAAAGGGGTCACGACTGGAAAAGGTTTAAGAAACCCTGTTATAATCGAAGATCTACTTATTCCGAGATGTGTGTTAAGTAGCGATATAGAAAAATTACTACTTACGGATTTACTGATGACCAAGAAGCTGGGTATGGAGCAACGGTTTATCGTCATACTATTTCCTATTATAAAGAAAAATCCTGTATCTAACCATTTTTTCTTCAGTAAGTCTGGGGGTGCTCAAATCAAGACAATGACGATTCCATACTTGAGATGTCAGCGTGCTTACTTCTATCCCAACTGGTTGCACTATCATCATTGAAATTACGATTTGACCATATTTATCTACTTTAAGACTCCACTAAAGTCCCTGTGGGGTGTCTCCTCATCGACCTAAGACATTTGTAAGCAACAGGGTTTCAAGCATTCAGTAGCTCACCGAGAACTTCGAATGGGGTCATGTACCCTAGGAGAGAAATTCAGCAGGCATTATCTTACATAGACTGGATACTAGAGGTATATCATGCAAATGGATGTGGTGGAATGGCTCACAGATTTTACAAGAGCCTAGATTAGGTGTATTCAACAGAATTTCTACAGACTCCTGCAGACACTGTATTGATTTGGACTGTAGATATTGGTGTTTTAGACAATCTCACAAACTTAACCAATAATTATTTGAAATTAATTAGAGTTTTAAGTTTTATTTTCAGGTCCATAATACAAGAAATCAGCTGATCAGCACAGAGAACCACTAACGTCAGAAGAAATGAATAATGCTCGAGATGTTCTAATTATCATAACTAAAATAAATGTTTTCTCTTCAGAAACTACCTCTCTCAACAAGAATATCTGTCATATCAAAAAGTAAGTAAAGATTTCTTAATCCCTTTTTAGGTAAAAACGATGCCATCCGTGTTGGAGGTCCTTTGAGTCAGTCAAATTTGAGGTACGATCAGAAATATCCCATAGTTTGGCCAGCTGGCCACAAACTAACGAAATTTATCATGGAACATATTATCATAAAAAGTACTTACATGTCGGATGTCCAATAAATGCAGTTGCAAAACCCAAGTCTTAGATAGGCCAGATAATTAGTTAAAACTTTGGCAGAGAACAAAAATTGTCCAACAAGCGTGGGAAACATGGCACAGTGATTATAATAATTACCTGCAACAAAGGGCTAACGTTTTTCCTGGCTCTGTTGCACTGTTAAGGAAATAATTTACCTCCCTGTAAATGGCATGTCTGTTGAACAGAAAAAGTACTAGCTGATCCTGATGGTAAAATTCATGTGGTGATCATAAGAACGCCAACTGATACCTTTAAAAGGAGTACTTCAAAAATCTTGTATTGCCGTACAGTAAAACACTATTGTTTAGTTTATTATGATTATTTTTAAACTCTAATTGCATATGTTTGCCATACTATTTAGAAAACGTTTTTCTTACATGTTTATTTGAAAATGCTGAGACATCGGAAAGTCGTGTGCGATTTGGGAACTCGTTACACTGTTTATTTTAAAATAAAAAGTAAAAGATTGTCTTTTCAAAATTGGTAATAATGATAGTACAAATTCTAAAGATTTAACGGTCACTTGTGTTTTATTATTATTATAGTAGCTTCAATTACCTTCTACTTGAATCGTTATAAAATAAATTAAATCTTAATTTTTCTTGCTACTAGTAGTATTGTATTCCTCATAATTTATAAGAGGTTTCACAGAAGATACTTTCGTATTTTGAATAATTTAAAATATTCTTTCTCATTTTCATTATTTTGATTTAATAATGTTCTACAAGAGTATTTGTTGATTAGTTGCCGTAATTGAAATTGGTTCTAGTCTTATGGAGCATTCTTTTATCATAATGCATTATTCATTTTCTTCTGTTAAAAATAGGGTATTAGCCAATCGATGCCTTAGTGGGTAAGACGCCTGAACACTAAATTTATTTGTTTTGTTTGATTATGACAAAAACACACGAAGGCTACTCCCTAAGCATTTAGATCTTGGTTTAAATGCCGTGTAAGTTTAGAATCTTGCAATCATTGCGCCTACATGGAGCAGGAGACTGTCAAATTTCTGAATACTAATCTATACTAGAATGATTAAAATTAGATAAAAAAGTCAAATTTATTTTAGATCATTTTCTGAATAAAATTCAGGCCCCTCTTTCTCAGGCTCTCACTCCAGCCCTCCTCCCCCCCAAAAAAAATTTTCTTTCTGCTGTCGATAAATTTTTGTTTACACCCTATCGCAAACCAGGGTTGATTTTTTGAAAAATTTTAAATTTTACATTGGCGTGTTTCTCTTCTAATTTAATTATTCTAAAGTGGTTTTTAGCAAAGAAAGAAATGTCAAAAGAGCTTCAGATTTTGCTCCTAGTGGGTACTGTGCAAAATTATTATGCTATGGTTAATAACAGTAAAAGCTGTTGAATAATGTGTTGATCTTTACAACAAATCGTGTGCCAACGTGTTGTAGTCTCAAATGGCGGTCACTTGCAACTTGATACATTCGTTAGAAATGACCAAAATCTGCAGGTCTTTTAGGCACCTCCAGAGAATGACGTACATCGCAGAGGTGACTGAATTACAGCTGCGAGAGAAAGGAAGCTTCTCCCCAGTTTTGATATAGAAAACACTGGAGACATTATTGTAATGTTCCTTTTGTCAATTTACTTTTGCTAAAACAAGCAGTTAATGTGATTAAATTTTTATTTTGAAATATGTATTTCACATCAAGAATGTTGTGTAATGAAAATTCATCTGTCAAGATCAGTAAAATATTCCCAAAACGAAACTAGAAATTAAATTTGAAAATTGTTCAGTCTTGAAAATTTTGTGCATTATGTAAAGGTGTAAAATAAAGCTGCAACAGTTGTAGTTGTATTCCAGTTGGAAAACATTAGATATAGAACTAACTTGGCACTTACACTTTCAATAATTTCGTTTGGCATTCTTCGCGCAAATTTTTTATTCATATCACTCATTTGTGAAAGTAGTGAAATTCATTATGTAATGCATTAATGTCAACTTTTACTTACTTTATTTTACTTTAATCACTTTTAACGTTCTATTTCTTTTAATTTTTTTTCTTAAAAAAATTATAATAAGGGCAGTCCTTACTAACATTTAAACATTTTAAGGAACACACATTTAATCATAATTTAAGGAAAAAGCATTTAATATTAAGTTGCTTTGCACAAATCTCACTTCAAAATTTACTTTTGTTCATTGTTTTAAAATCAAACATACGAATACTGGAAAATATAACAATAATATTATTCAATGTAAAGAATTTAAAAAAAATTTTGATATTTAAATGTGTTCATATGCGAAAATGCAAAAATATTTCTTTATCTTTACTGACTGAAAATTGTCAAACATTGAGACGTTCATGAGTAATGATGTCTGATAAAGACTCAGTAATGATTCAACTACATTTTAGATCGGCGTTTCTCAAATACTTTTTATAAAGGAAACTTCTATAAATTAGAATGATCTACGAACCACCTTATTGTCTTCTTCAAAAGCAATTTTTTAGCATATGTTGCTACCAGTAGACTTATATTTTTAAGATGGAATTAATTAAAATTCATTTAAATTTATATTGATATTAACAATTAAGTTAGCAGAAGAACAGCTGCTTTTGTTTTTAATAAGGGTATTAGGATTTTGGATAACCTTTATCTTATTAAATAAAACTTTAAAAAAATGAAAACATCTGTAAGGGGATCTCCCAAAAGGGTTCTTTTAAAGTTTAGTATGATTTATCAATAGCGGTTATCACCTGACATGGTCCAAAATTTTATAAGATGTTACATGGATATGCACTTCGATTAATATGGGAACGTTATCTATCTTCTGTACATATTTAAAGAGTGAAGAAACGTGCAATGTAATTCTGTAAAAAGTATTTAATGTTTTTAATCAGATGCATCATGAATTAAGTGTATTTTTTATTTATATCAATCATTAAAAAGTAAAAAAATAAAAAATATTTTTAAGAATTTCATCTCTCGCTTTTCAATAGTTTAATTTAGTAATAATAAAAGACAGGTGAAATAATAGCTTATGTTTTTCCGAATGGCAGTAAACTGGAATGAAAAGTGAAACAACGCAAAATCGCGTTTCGATACTTATAACCCTTTTGGGCTAATAAATATGGGTACTCACATTATCCACTTGGATGAACCTGCCAATTCTTGTATATGCTCACAGGTATGCTGGTAAACTTAAATCTGAGAATGGCACATACATCGAGTCAATTTGGGTGTTTTGTTTTGATTTTAGTTAGTGACGAAGACCCTTTTCTTACACAGATTGTTTTTTCACAAATAGCGGGTACTTGCCTATAACAGCATTGGCCGCTCCTAAGGCCATAAATTTTATTGTGGAGGCATCTAATAAGCGGCTACCGTTACCTCCTATTGAAGGGCCAAAACATTGTACATCCATACCTTCTCAGGGATTCGAAATCTTCGGCCCTCTGGTATCGCAGTCAGGCTTCCCTAACTACTATACTGTCTGGGGGGTTTCTTACACAGATAAGCAGAGGCAAATTGAATAATAATTTTAAAGCACTAGTAATTCATTATATATCGGTAATAAGGTAACATCTTCTGCTTGAAATTTCGTTTTAAATTCTGTGTCAATAGAGTTAAATTAACTCTTCTGTTTCATTCAATGTGAATTTGCTATTTTCAAAACCGCAATGGAAAGAATCAAGAATTTACGAAAATTCGTTATATTTATCATTGAAAAAAAATCTTCAAACTGTAGCCTCAGAGTTCTGAGGCGCGAACATATTTCATTCATAATCCTTCTAAAACAGTGCTTCTTAACCTTTCTAGCGAGTCGCACCCCATTGAATCTGAAAATATATCTCCGCACCCCATTAAAAAATGTGTTTTAATTTTTTTAGTCTAGAAAAATACATTTTTTGCGAAACTTATTGTTTATTGAAAAACATTGTACATTTTATATAAATACAAAACAATATTATTTTTATTTAATGACTAGTCTGTTGTTGTTTGTTCATTATTATACTGGCGAAGCAAGGTTCCTTTTTTGACGTATCCAAATTTCTAATTTTGCGATAAATGAAGATAATTTTTCACTAGATATTATTATATTTATACCAAATCCTTGCATTGATAGATTCAATTCATTTAAATGGCTAAATATGTCTGCTAAGTAGGCCAGCCTCAGCATTGCATCATTACTCTCAAAATCTTTTACTAAATAACAGTTTCGACTAGTCAGTAATTGAATAATTTCCTCACGCAATTCAAAAACTCTGTTAAACATGCGACCCTTAGATAACAATCGTATTTCGATGTGATATAGGAGCACGGTATGATCAGCACCGATTTCTTCGCAAAATGCACGAAAAATGCGATGATTAAGCGCTCGCCCTCGGATGTATTTTACTACATTTACTGCTGTAGTTAGATGTTGTTTTAAACTTTCTGGCAATGCTTTCGACGCAAGTGCATGACGATGTGCATGACGATGCAACATGCAATGCGTTATTATAACTTCCGGTAATTCTCTTTTCATGTGTGAAAAAGATCCTTAATTTTTGCCTAACATTGCTGGGGCTCCATCAGTGCATATTGAGCCAATCACATTTATTCGTAATTGATATTTAGTAAAAAAGTCTTGAATAATAAAACCACTAAAAAAAGCATGCAACTGGATGAGTCAACTGATGCGATTGAAAACATCAATTCCTCTCGTATTCACCTCCAGTGGCTCACAAAATAAAAATTCTTCTATCACCTCTTTTTCCTTCACATACCTGACAAATACCAAAAGTTGGCTACAATTATCAACATCAGTTGACTCATCCAGTTGCATGCTTATTTTTAGTGGACTGATTTTTATGTCTTCAATTACTTGCATTAAGATATCTTCACTGAGATCTTGTATTCCCGATCGTATAATATCATTCGATAATGGAATTTTTTGGATTTATTTTATGTGCTTCCGAATCTAAAACTGTTTTAGCAATAATTAAAGCAGAAGGTTTAATCAACTCTTCAGCGATCGTGTGAGGTTTTTTTTTTTTTTTTTTGTTTTTTTTCACATAAATATGCCACTTGATATGACGCTTCTAATAAAGGTTTTTGAATTGCTGGTCCGCACAATTTTAGGATAGTTCCACTGGTATCAAACCGAGCCTTCTTTGACTTAAAGCTGTTCATGCTATGCGCTTTTTCGCCACCATGCAGATTGTTGAAGTGCTCTATTAACTTTGATGGTTTGGATTGCTGTTTGAAAATATCTTGGAACGCAAGATGCATTGCGGTCGTAGCGTGCCATCTCTTTCGGTTGTGCAGGTAAATCCATAACCGGCATACTTATCGGTCCATTGTCTTTTTTTTAAAATAGTGGGGTTCACTATAATCGATTTAATTATTTAGAAATAATGTAATATAATAAACATAATGTTCTTACGTTTGTAATATCACTGATTCCTATTCGGCTTGAACGGGCAATTAAGAATGTATTAGTCTCAAGAGGTTTCTGGACAAGTCAGAATACACAATACACATGTCGCAGACACAATAGTTGACTCAACTTGACTCAACCTAACACAGGCGCAGTAGATGCAGATACAAATCTGTGAATCCGTAGATTCCATTGGAGTAGCACATATAGAGCTCAGCGCATGCGCAAGCTGGGATAACGTTCTCCGCTTGTATCCCTACAAAGTTTTTTCTTTTCTCCGGCACCTAGCTGCCTGTTCGCGTTCGTTTGTAGCGTTTCATGCCTTTTCGTAGCGTAGCGTATGCGCCCATCGGCACCGGCTCTTCCCTGTGTCTTTTGCCGATAAGTGAGCTAGGTGTTACCAATTTTAACGAGCTTCAATATTGGAATAATATTGCAGATTTCAAATATTTTATTATAAGAAATTTAATAAATGATATTTAACAATTTTTATGGTTAGGTACGGGCTTCTCCCGCTTCCCCAAAAATACATTCCCGCACCCCGAGGGATGCGGGCACCCCAGGTTAAGAACCACTGTTCTAAAATAACCACATGATTTTCTACCAAAAAGTGTTCTAAAGCAGCGGTCGTCAATCCTTAGAACTTCACGCACCACTACATATGTAGTTTTATATATGGCTGACCACTACTATGAGTTTAAAAAATTAAATCAGACCTTAAAAACAGCATATTAATACGCAAAAACAATATTAAACTTTTCAATACATGTAATTCTAATTTTCATTTGTTAATATAATTTTCGAAACATTTGGTGTTCAGCAGCATACCTTTATGGAAATTCAGGCTACGTTCCTGGTTATGAGTAACAATTAAAACGCTATTAACATCTCACTGATACACATATTTCGTTCACATTTAAAAATCATATGGAAAATACAAAAATCTTACCTTCTTGTACAGAAAACTTCAGGTTTCCATATCACTGAAAAGGAACTTCACGAAAAGCAAGAAAAATCCGGCAAACGCAAAGCAATATCAATAAACTGAAAGTGTTATGAAGCCAATTTTTAATTATTGTAAGCATAATAATCATCGCTTACTCAACAATGGCGCCATTGATCAACAGTTAGACAAAACAAAAACAGAAACTTCCAGTGATGCAATTATAAACAAGAATGCAAGTAAAGGTGCCGATAAAATCTCAGTATACATATTACTGTGACTATTCTTCTTCTAAGTAAAAAGCAGCCCTTTTTGCTAAGATCAATAAATCTAAATTCCTCGTTAGATTTGAGGACTGAGTAAAATTTTCTAAAATAATATGGATTAATGTTTTATTTTAAAAAACAGAATTAATTTAGAGTTATTAAATATACTGCAAATGAAATTTAGAAACATACGATATAATAACGCGTACAGACTGTCAAATTGCTTTTAATAACTACTTAGAAAATCAGTTTCTTCAAATATTTTGACCCATTATGAAGAAATCCCCTTATAGCTTTATCTGCGAGGGGAAGAGCAACTTACTATTGATTTTATATTTTAAGTTTCAGAATATATTTAATGTAAAAAGATGTGCTTCATTAAATCCAAATATGGACTGTATGGAGATTTTATATGTACCAGAAAATATAATTTTCTTTCTGAATGTTAATTTTAATTGGAAAAATTGTTATATGTTGTTATATGAGGAATGCAAATCTGCTTGGAGAATTTGAAATGGGCCCTGATATTTTGGTTAGATTCTTTCTGAGTATGAAATTCTTCGCAAAACGTAAGGGATAGATCATTTCCGGAAATCTTGAATATATATGGGTTAATTAATTTTCAAAAAATACATTAAGGTACATTCTTTTATGCTTTTAATAATTTTAAGCGCTCAGTCTTCTTTGATCACTTATGAGATGTAATTCAATACACATAAAAATTTAATCAAATAGTATTAATATCTTTTGTGAAAAGTATATTTTGACTTTGGTATGTCATGACAATGTGTTGACGATTTGACAGATGAAACAAAATGCAAACGAAGAATATTTGATAAGTGCGGTGGCATCAGGAGAAAACTTTCTTTCATATTCTGCTGTTTGACTTGTAAACGGCCATTTTGTGTGGCGTGTGGCGGTTTTCGTCCACCGAAATTTCGTGCATTGGACATTTAACTGATATAGTTGGTGAGTGTTATGTTTATATTAATTTTTTAAATTCTAATGTGCTTTTCAAAGAATGAAATTTTTTGATATTCAATGTTTCCTGTAGAGTTTTGAGGAGAGTAAATAGTGGGAATTTTCGCCGGATGTGTAGTGGTGGTCAGTGTGACTCAGCCCCTCAAACCTCGGAAAAAATCTCCGTATTTTGAGATTATGTTTGTTTGTCCGTTCATTCGTAGTTTGCATTTAACTGCTGGTTTGTTTTCGATATATTAATAAATACTGAGACTGTCGACATCTCGTAACGTGTTATTAATACAGGTGAAATCAGGTATGTTGAGCGCCGCCCTTGGTAGGCTTATGATGATGGCTGCAATACACGTATGGGCGTTTTACTAGTTTTTGAAATAAAATTAGTTGTTAGAGTATTTCCAGTTCCATACAGAGTAATAATATTAGGTGTAATATGTCATGTGTATAATTACTATAAACTTTTATTACATAAATTTGTTTTTAAGTTTAACTTTCGTATGTTTTAAATGTGTCCAAATTTTTGCCGCTCTTGTATTAAATACGTTTTGATGTAATGAATTAATCTGATGGTTAAATATATATAAATTTTGAGAAATTGATTCATAAAAAAAATTGTTTTATATATAAAATTTTTGTAGAAAGATTGCGTAATTTATGTATGTTTTATGAAAAATTCAACTGTCAAATTATTTCTCGAACTATTAAAATTAACTGCTTTATATTATTGCTATTTGTAAGGTTCGTGAAAATTAAATTTCTACCCTTAAATATTTCTTTAATTTTTTTATTGCATGAATCATCTGATATTTAAAAAAGAACTATTTTTTGATTAATTTAAAAGTGTTTTTAAAAGCTAGAAAACTTGTATGTTTTTATGAATTTGTTAAATGAAGGATCTTGGCAATATTGTTTTAGCATTGGATATTAAATATTTTCATAATTGACTCCTCACTCTCAAAATGTTGATTCAATATTTATATTATAGAAGCACAAATAAAGCTTTAATATTACATACTTCAGTTATGTCAATCTAGTATTAATGTTATGGAATTTTAAATGCTTATTGTTTGTCATTTGTAGGATTTTATTCCTGACGAATTAAGTACTGAATTAGTTTTAGTGAATGTACTGAATACGAGTACATGCTTAGTATTGAATTAGTTAACGGCATTTTTATTCTTTGAAATTCCATTATGTAATTTTAATGAAAAAAATTACAGTAAAACTATTTTGATATAAAAAAGTTAAATATAAAATTACCAGATATTTTATTTAGATGTAAAATATTGAAGGTTGTAAGGCTTTCATATACCCATTCAATATATTGTATCGTAAAGAAAATACTTTCATAAACAAGCCATATATCACATAGAGAATTGATGCACATCTTTTTTGAAAGTAAATAAGCCAGCATATGGAACTTTAGCTGAGTCGCTGATCTGACAGTAGAGTGTTTATATTTGGAACACAACTTGTAAATTAGTAATTTAAGTAATTTAGTAGGTTGGCTTTCACTTACAGACATGTAGATTAAATTTAATTTTGTGTAGTTAACTTAAGGCTTTTAAATAAAACAAGTCAGGATATTTTGGTTCATGTATTTCATTTACTCGGCTTTATTTAATGTATAATGATAGTTTTAGTAACATTCCTTTCACTATGCTGGATATTCTATATGTATACAGCAATACCTCGCATAGTTTGACAAAGAATTGCACAAGATCAGTCCAGGTTCACTCTTGTCTTGTTTGAAAATTTCAGAGCGAGCTAAGTTTTACTTGAACAAAATAAACATAACTTCAAAAAAAAAATATATTTAGTACATCGTGAGTAGTATCTTTAGCAAAATTTATTTTAATGCTGCTTTATTAACACTTATGGGCTTAAGCAGAACACGAGAGCAGCATAAACAATGATAGCTGTGTTGAAGTGCCTACTGAAAATTAATTGCTGAATGACTTGTTTAAAAAAATATTGGAATAGTTTGTTTTGTCAGACAAAGTTGAACCCAGGGTAAAAGTTTACAATTGGGTGCCCCTTGTTTATTGGCGATTCTTTTTTGACGCCAAGATCGGTGCCAGTGAGGCACAATTTCAAGATGGCTGTTATACAAACAAAAAAAAAAAAAGTCTATGAATTGCACAAGATCTGTCTCCATGTACACATCAATCTGTTTTTACTTTAAAAAAAAATCTTAGAATTGCACAAACTAGGATTTGCATACTGCTTTAAATATGCCCATGCACACATCAATCTATTTTCATTTAAATAAAATCGGGAAGTTGAAACAAAAATTAAAACTATCGTGGTGACCAGAAATGAGGTTTCATCGCCAAAATTTTAAAAAAATTTTCGCCAATCGAAGGGGCACCCAATTCTACACTAGAGCCGAACCCAGTATTGAATGTAGCCTTATGTCGTTCACTGAATCATAAGCATTGTTGTAATTAAGAAATGAATGAAGGAAAAAAGAAAAGTGCATAGATGCCAATATCATAATTTATAGAAAGTAAAAAATGTATTTTAAAACATTCTTTATTTTAACATTCGAGTTTACAAATTGGATTTTAGTATTGAAAATCGAGAATTTTTTTATAAACGAGTTATCTCTCCCCCTTTCAGTATAGTTCTTTGGTTAGTGTGGTTTCAAACAGTCCAGGATAGTTGAAATCGTTACCCAGACTGTGTGACATATTGCTGTATGTATATATAAACGATTATTGTCAATAATCGCAATATTTTAACTTTACTATCGTTATTCTCTGTCAAGGGAGAGAATCTAGCATTTTGACAATTAGCATTTCTGGTATAGTATAGCAGTAACTAAACTAAAATATTTGGAAAAGTGCAGAATCACCCACTGGCTTGGCGTGTTTGATTTGCACATACTCTGTAGCCATGTAAACATCGACCTTTTTCACTTAAAAAAAGCATCCCAGAATTGCACAAAAATGGCATTGCACACTACGTTGACTTTATCCATGTACATATTGACCTATTTTCACTTAAAAAGTCGAAAGAAAATTGACAAAAATCTAATTCTTCTTACTCTTGTAAAAAGCACCAAACAAGTAAGTGGGCGATTCTGCACTTTAACCAAAATATTTTTAAACTTATAGGTTCTTAAACTTGTACAGAGTAGATTTTGTAATTTAATTTTTTTATGCAAAGATGTTTAAAAATTTATTTTTTAAATATTAATATCCCTTTGATTTTTATTTGTCAGGACTTTGTGGATTACAAATTCATTAATTTTAAAGCAGTTAAATAAATGATTCAGTTTAAAAACCAAATGTAGAACAAAATATCCAGAATATGCTAGTAAACTCTTAAAAAATGTAGCTTCATGATATAACTGTAATACAAGTTAGTAATTATATTTACATAGCTGTTTTAGAGATCAAATATTTAGTAGTATTCGTAACAGGTCAAGAAATGTGGAATGAACCATAATTAGCATTTCTTATGAAACAATAGTAGTTTACATATTGAGATTTCAGGGATGGTTGGTTACAAAGATGGTTTATTTTTCAGGTGTGTTAAATAAAAATAATAAATATTGTATATGTTGAATGTATGTATAATGTCTGCAGGTTTGTACATTTTCCCTTCATTTAGCTTCATATGTCTTTAAATTTTAGTAATAGGAATAGGCTTTTAATAATGTTAGACTTGCATATTCATTATGTGTGTTTCAGTTAATATTAGGCCATGAAACAGACCATCAGGGTTATAAAGAGATAGTGTGACAAATATATGGTTGTCTGCTATGTAGCATTTAAAACTTTTAGATAGCCAGGTACTGATAAAAATATGTGTATTGCTACTATGTTATGTAAAAGACAAGTCATAAAAGTAGATAAGACCTACAAAATGTTGGTATGAATGAAATTTAGTTTGTCGTTGATAAACGTAAGTGCTTAGTCTCACAAACTAAGGTCATCCATTGTTCTTTTTTATTTACAGACTTCTAACGGTAATTGTTCAAATGTATTAATTTTGTTTTTTACTTTTAGGTAAATACTGAAAATAAATCTTAAGCCAAAATGCCTAAACCAGTAAGTTCATGTAATTCTATATTTTACCTTTACAAGTATCAATTATTTATTTGTATAAAAAGTAATAAAAGCTTACACTGGAAAAATAAGTTATGGAGAGTCATGTAAGATTGTATAACCTATGTTTTTATTTTTGCATTTTTTCAGGTAAATGTTCGTGTCATTACCATGGATGCTGAGTTGGAATTTGCCATCCAACCCAACACCACTGGAAAACAGTTGTTCGATCAGGTATGATATTTGTTATTTTGTTGTATGCATATTTGAGGCATCTATGATGAATTTTGAATTCTTAATGTACTTTTCTATCTCGCTTTATACACAGGGTGTCGGACAAAAGATTGGATTTATAAGGTTATGATTTTATATTAATTCACGTTGTAATAAACATTATACAGTGTGATCTAGTAATTTTTATTGCAGTTATTAGCGAGTCTAGATTTTTGATATGTAGTGCATATTAAAAAGTGTAATGTGTTTCATTATTAGCATGAGACATATTTAAGTATGGTCAGTATTTGGGTAAAGTGCAGAATCGCCCACTTATTTGTTTGATGCTTTTTACAAGAGTAAGAAGAATTGGATTTTTGATTTTCTTTTACTTTTTAAGTGAAAATAGGTTGTTGTGTATATGGATAAAGTCGAGGGAGTACGCAAGGCCATTTTTGTGCAATTCTGCGATGTTTTTTTAACTAAAAAAGGTTGATGTGTACATAGATACTGAGTATGTGCAATTTTTAAAATCGCACCCAGCAGCGAGTGATTCTGCACTTTCCTCCAGTATTTTTCAGGTCTTGGGAATTTTTGGTTGTTGCATGGCTTTTTTACAGATAGTTTTAAATCAGTTATAATCAGGGTAGTCATGCTACCTGGAGAACCGCAAAAAGTCAGGGAATTCGAAAATTGACCAAAAAATTCAAGGAAAAGTCAGGGAATTTAAATATCTGTCAAAACATGGAAAAGTTGAGGGGGGAATAAAAAAACTACGAAATTCCATTTTTAAATTATTGCGAAAAATCTAAGAAGTAATGTTCTTTGACAAAACGTTTCTTTTTGGATTTTTTGCAAGAATTTAAAAATGAATATTCGTAGTTTTCTTTTTTGTCAAAGAACGTTTCTTCTTAACACGTGTTTCTCAATTTCCTGTACACACCGCGGAAAAGGAAATTCTGGCTGCCAGGTTCCGTCAGCAATCCCTTGGCAAATTTTCTCTGTACTTTCTAGCGGCATAATAGCATTACGTCTATGGAACCTTTTCTTTTTTACATTGACTTTCTTTGAAAATAACCTCCATGTACAGTATACACAGGATTTGGCGACATTATGATGAGCAGTAAATGGGTCATTTTGGTCTTGGGGATTTTCAAAATTGTGCCAAGGCCTTTTCTTATACTAGAATTTTACCGAAAAATCTTTTAAACCTTTTTTTCTTTTTTTTTTTTTTTTTTTTTTTCTTTTTAATAAATGCTTTTTTCATTTTGGAGTAAAATAAAAAAAATAGTAATCGGTCATCTAGGCTAACCATGTAATATAACTATATTCGCTAAAATATCGTTAATTATTCTAATTCAATTTATGTTATTCTTATTATTTAACCCTTTTACTGTCAAGTTATTTTTGATGATTTGGGTACACAAATTGTCAAATTTTTTATTGCAAAAATCAAATGTTTAGTACAAAATAAAATATTCTTAAGTAGTTAAAAATTGATATTTTGAAGTACATGGGTAAAATTTTTAAAGTTTTGTAGCCACTGCATATTTGCTTGAGGCGGCTGCCACTCAACATGGCAGTTGTAAAGTTTGCTTCTAGTGGAGCATTATTTTCTAAAAATGAAAAAAATTTATTATTTTCTAAAAAAGAAATAAATATAAGTGAATACCTATTAGTAGTTCAGTAATTCAGTCTTGTGTGGTACACCTGGAAACACTTTTCCAAGCGAAAACCAACTCCACAATCACTACACCAGAATCGTGATTCCTTCCTTATCTTTTCCTCATTTTTATCCTTTTTCGAACAACACACTTTGCACTGTATTGTAGGTGCACGTTTCACAGGAGTAGGAGGAATATGGGATATGAAATGTCGTTCAGTAAGACGGGCAGGGTTATCTATTGTAGGTGGTCTGCCAACATTCTTTTGTCCAGAAGCTGCATCATATTTATGTAAAAGCTCTTCTACAACTTGGATTCGAAATTCTAGAAATGTAATGTTTCCCAACTACATTTTTATAGAGCAAATATGAGTTCCAAAGTACCTTGTCTAGTAAATGTAAAAATATCTTTTTATAATATTTTTTCTGACGTTTGACGGATTGTTGGATGAAAGGATATTTCCTAATCACAGCGATCTACACCACCCATAGTTAGACTGCAATTAGAAACAATCTTCGGCTTGAGTATATCTTCATTTTTTTTTTCTTTTGAGGCTGACCATGGAAGTATCATGAATACTGCTCATCAAACACACATCCTTCATCTTCGGTTGAAGAATCTAAATCATCTATATAACGTTTCAAAGAACTGGATGCCATTTTACAACAAAAAGATCCTATGCACTTTGAACCAAAGAACTTATAACCTCTAACCTTTGAAATCTCCAGTAAAGTGCTGTCATCTATTGAACTGAGCGCACATTAACTTTTCCCGAGATACAGTCGGGTTTGACAAAGAGATGAAGCAGAATATATCTCCCGATATATATCTCCCGATATATATTCGGGTATAACAATACGATGCATTCAAAAAAAAAAAAAAAATTACCCCGAGTAATACTCGGGCGTGACATTTTCGAACACCAGTGCTGTGCCCGAGATTATCTTGGGCATGACAGTTAAAAGGTTAATGTTGCTTCTTCCCTCTAAATTTATTATTAGTAAATTCCAGATTTCAGGAAACTTTCTCTGGCATAATCCTAAAATTAATTCTAGCAGTATGATGAAACCATCATGAAATTTAATGCACATATTTTTTGCTTATGTATGCTGCGAAATAAATGTAAAATACCTCAATTTATTAAAACATACATTAAATAGAGTTCTTTCTTTCATTTAGCTGCAAAATGTCTGCAAAAAAGGCCTTTTTTTTATTCCAGATTGGGCAGATTCTAATCTCGATCTTCAGTGGAGAAAACAACTATTATAATTATAATAGTAATGCTTAGGGGATACAAGTTATATGTAATTGGCAAATTTTTGTGTTTTCAAGTAATATCATAATTAACTTACTTTTTAGCACAGCCAACGTGCATTACGCAGATAGATTGGAATTTTCTTGAAACACACCTGGAAAAGTCAGGGAATTTCATTCTCCTGTTTGAGTGGCAACCCTGTTATTATGTTTTCTTCAGAATAATATAATGAGAATGATCCAAATTTTGTAAGAGCTTAAGATTATTTATTGTCTTCGAAAATAAATATTACGAAGCTCCTAAACCATGAGAATTTCTATACTTGTAGCAATTATTGCAGATGGTGTGTGACTGTATTAAGGAAACCAGAAAAAAATATTTTGTAGATCTTTATTGCTTATTTTAACAAAAGTTGGTCATATAAAAATTGAATGGTACTTACGTATTAACGCAACCAGGCCAAAATTCGCATAAATCGCCAAATTTAGCGATTTATGTGAATTTTGGTCTCTTGGCATCGCGCAGCACATCGATCTATTTTCACTTCAAAAACATCCCAGAATTGCACAAACTCGGCATTGCGCACCACACTGGCTTTGCCCATGTGCACATCGATCTATTTTCACTTAAAAAACATCCCAGAATTGCACAAACTCGGCATTGCGCACCACATTGGCTTTGCCCATGTGCACATCGATCAATTTTCACTTAAAAAAACATCCCAGAATTGCACAAACTCGGCATTGCGCACCACATTGGCTTGCCCATGTGCACATCGATCAATTTTCACTTTAAAAAATATCCCAGAATAGCGAAATATGGCGAAGACTGTTTTCAATCAGTGCTAAAAGCAATAGCCAAAAGATTTCCGCCGAAAAAATAATTCTGCAACTTATTCAAATTCGAAACTGGAAGGGTTTAATTGCTATTTTATATTTTAAAACAAAATAATATAAAAAACTGTATTAAAATTATCTAATTAATAAATGTACATTTTCTTTCTATTCATACTTTTTTACTCAAACTTGCAAATCGCGCCAACCTGGTTGCGATAATACGTAAGTACCAATTGAATTTATAATTACATATATTAAAAGCTGGTAATAAGAAAACCGCATTTGTAAATTATGTGTATGAAAATTTATTCCAGTATTTCATTTAAATGCCTGATTAGTATGTTTCGCTTTGTGATTCATTGTTCGACTTTCCTGGAAAAATTCAATTAAAAAAAATAATGTACTTATTTTCGAGAAGCATTTATATTTGCCTTAAAAAGCTTTAAAAATTAAAATTATGTAACTGTTTTATTACATGGAATTCTAAATTCAAAACTCTCCTTATGATCCCAGAAAGAATTTACTTACATAGACGATGTATAACTTAATCTGCATTTTCAAATCTAGATTTTTAGCTAAGAAAACATTAGTTACCTAATGTTTTATTTATACATTTTTTAGTGTAACAGTAACGATAATTTTAACTGTGTTTGGTACTTTTCATTTTTCTGAAACATAATGCTGTTGGCCTCTATTTAATTTTTTTTTTTAACTTTTCATTTGATCTCCTAACTACATTTTTATAGTATTATAAAATACTATGTTTGAATCTCTAAGAATCTATTTTTTCTTTACATGTGAAGAAATTTAGTGTCGCTATTTTTGATTCATAAATGATGTTGTGCTTTGCACTAAAAAGGTGTGTGTGAAGTACTGCTTGAGAAATTCTATTGAAATTAGTATCTCTGTTTATGAAAACAATTCATTATTTCAAATGAGCTTTTGAATTTTTGCAAATGTTATAGAAGTAATATTATCTGTAGAATATTTCTTTTCAAAGGGAAGAAAAATTTTACAAAGTTTCATGACTTTTTAAGTGTAAATAAACCATTTTAATTTCTTTCAATTCATTTATCTGTGCTGACTGTCGGACATCTAAATTGAGAATTACGACGCAAATGCTTGGCTTCAGATTTATCCTTGCATTCTAGAAAGCTACCTATTCAAATTCATAAGCTAACAGAAAATATACTGAAAAATTCAGCTATGTGAACAGATCCTACAAATAAACCAAATTTATTTATATATTTTTTTATTGCAAAGTTGGGAAGTTTCAGATATAAGGAGAAATTCAAGATCTGTTTTGAAATATATTTCTGTTCTTGATAGTGATTTTTGCTGTTAATTCAGAATTAATGATGACTGGAAGGAAAAAATGAAAAGGTTGAACTGTATGTTATATGTACATGTCTGTTATGAGAAGACTTGGCCACACCTACATCATGTGGTATTAAGTAATCCCAGCATCTGTAGGTAAATGAGACTAATAACTCATGCTCTGTAATAATTGAATTCAGGTTCATTCATTTTTAACTATCTTCCTAACAGGCAAGGTCAAGTCTCTTGTTGTTGACAGACTATGTTCAACTTATTAAATAAATATAGTTTCATTATCTAAGGTAAATATGTGGATAGATTGTAGTCTCAAATTTTGGAGATATTTGTTAGATTCTGCTGTTCTCACTTTGAAATTACCTTTCTTAAAGCAAAGAAATTTATGCTAAGCTATCTTTCAGGAATCTATTCTTGGACTGGAATTATTCTACACTTTGAATGATGCCTTCAGTCTTAATGACCCTATCTTTTTAGAGGATCATCGTCTAGGTGAGATGAGTGTCACGATCCTGGAGCCCCAGTGATCTATCCTCCTTTTTTTCTTCCCCTTTTCTTGGCTACCACTTTACTCTCTTTCTCTTCCTTGTGGTTTTCCTCTTCAGAGAGGAACTCTTCTTTTAAGTTTTCGCATGCCCATGTGTTTGCAGTGTGTGTGGATATCTATGTCATTGAAAAGGATTATCCAGGTAGTTAAGGAGCCCAACATATTACTTTGGTGTCTGCTTCAGCTAAACGAAAGGTGCTTAGTTGTCGTCACTAGTGTCATTCGGCTGGTGTCCCAACTTTAGTGTTGGCGGCTTGAGGATAAGCTTTTGGGAAAGCTGATTGTGGGGCTTCAGTTTGCATATAGGTCTGGCTAGCCCTAACACAGAATTCTGTCTTCCTTTGTTGGGCGGGTTGGTTGGACTCGAATTTTCTTTCAATATGGCTAACACAGATATAAATGTAATAACGATGACAAACCAGAACAATGAAGTTCAGAATACAGTACATGTACCTTCAAGATGATACATTCCATCGCAAATGCTAGAGAATATAATAATAGTCCCTGTTTTTCTTGCAATATCTAGCCTTTTGGTGAACTGCAAAAAAGTCTCTATTTGTAATAAACATATTCATGCATTGTATGGTGCGAGTCGAGAAACAAAAGTAGCTATGTTTGGGAGATCTGCTAATTTATGCGATTTTGGCCACCCAATCTGCTTTGCTACTTCAAATATTCAAACGTGGGCAAGTGGCCGTAATTGTTTCAGCACTTAAAATCCTGAAATTTTTTTAGACATAATCTTGGAGGTCAGTCTCTTTGTTTACGAAATGGAGTTCATTTCCAAGCTTGCCAGTCAAAATGTCTATGCTGCTAGGGGAAGGAAAGGTAGTTGATCAACATAAAACTTATGATCCAGACCTTCAACTCGCTTGATCTGGCTAAACATATTAAGGCTGGATATCTTAAACCCAATAGAATGCTTCATTTCGGTCATTCTGAAAACTTGTGCTATGGTAACCTGACATAAACGCAGTGTTTAGTGAAAACTGTATCGTTGCAGCACTGTGTATAAATTGCAAGAGTGAGCATACAGCATCTTCCTGCTCATGCAAAAAATGGAAATTGGTTAGGGGAAAAAAATCCAGACTGCAAAAAATCTAAAAACATTTCATTCAGAAGCCAGTAAGGTAGTTCAAAGTATGCAACTTTGAACCAACACCTCTTTTGCCAATAGATCTGACATAGCTTGTCAATGATGTATGGTTTGTACTTGTATGCATTTAAGGTGACCTTGTAGAAAAATGTTAAGGGGAGTTAAGTCTGATGATCTTGGGGGACCGTAATGTTTTAAAATACTCTATCAAGGAAAAATGCTTCCACTGCAGCCATAATCGCTTTAGATATGTGGCATGTTGTCCCCATCTTGCTGGTGCCATCAGCCAAGTGTCAGTTCCGTATCGGACTGTGACAAAATTCATAAAACAGTACTTGGTATATTTCATTGGTGGCAGTTGTTAAAAACTAAATTGGCGACTGTGATAATACTTGGAATAACCCATCTTTTAAAGGGTTCCTCAATGACTATGCTGGTTGTCAGTATTCCATAAATGTGTGTCTTGGTAGTTCATGTAACATGACAAGTTGAATCATGCTTCATCACTGTACCATATGTACTGCAATCACTGATAATTTGCTGAAACCAATGGTGCTTTGTTAGGGTTTTATTATGGCCAGTCTGTATCAAATGAACAACTGTAAGCTTATAGGGATACAGGCCTGCTTTTTTTGTAGCTTTTCAATACATGGTATGTGATAGTCTAGATTCCTGCGATAAATGCTGCAAAGATTGGGGAGGAAGCTAACAGTTGTCTTTACATCAACCATACTTCAGATAACTGATTGCCTCTTGCCTTGTTGATCCAACAAAGCTCAGCTTCTTCAGCAAGCCTTGAGTACAATGTTCAGATGGTTTGTATCGACTATCACTGTTTCAGAAATGTTTCAAAAAACAATCACTGACATGTCATAAAGGAACTACTTATCCAACACTGTTTCACAAGAAACACAATTTTGCCATATTGATGAATTACATTGGAACATGCACTGTGAAATCCAGGCAGCGATGCCAAATATTCTAATGCCAAACATGCAGTGCTGTGTTGAACTGTGTGTACAGGTGAGGAAGATCACTTTTAGCATCTCCTGTTATGCACTTTTTCATTTCCTAAACATAAAGGTATGTCATGTAAAAAATCTGATTTTATTTCCTCTTGTTGTAAGGTTTTTATCACACTATTCTTGGGTTTCCTTTTGAGTGGGACATCCTGTATAAACTATCGACAATTTATGCCAATTTGTCCTTTCTGAACTGAGTGTTTACAAATTTCATATTGTATTGAATTTTTTTTTTTTTTTTTTTTTTTTTTTTGTGAGTATATGAAATAGAAGGTTAGTTTGAGATGCTTTTATTTTTGCTGATACTCTAGTCATTTCTATAAATGGGTGGCAATTGTATTAAGATTTACAGCATCATTTTTGCATCCCATTTAGTAAGCATTTTCTGGTATATATTGATAAGTGTTTACACAAAATACTTAATACGGTACAAAGTCTGTAATCCGAACGTTCATTATCCGGAATGATCTATAATCCAAACCTCAAAGCCACAAACTTATGCATGCGCGTTTGATGCGGCCGTCCACTACTCATGTACGTAAAGCCAGTAAAGCGTTTACCCATGCGCGCTTCCGATAATGAAGAAAGTAACGGAGAACGTTATTGAAAACGAAAAAATTTTGATTGACAAGTTAGTCGGTATTCTCGACACGGCAATTACAGGACTTGAACAGTAGAACTTTGTAACTGAACAAGAAATTGTGTCTGTTTATGGAATTAAAGAGAAAGTATTAGCACAAAAAACGAAGCAACTTAAACAACTTACATTGAAAGAAATGTTTACTAAAGTAAATAAATAAATATTAAGCTTTTTTTTTTGTAAATTTTATACTTTTTAGATCATAATTGCTCTTTATTTCATAAATTGCGGTTTTGTATTTTTAATTGTGTAATTTCTGCATGCCATCTTACCAGATTTAAATTGATGATCTATAATCTGGAAAAACCCCTAATCCGGAGTCGCCAAAGTCCCGACGAGACTTTTATGGACTTTGTACTGTATTTCTTTTTGTGAATCATTCTTTCTGTACTCTTATCTTATGTTCTGTTTCCATTAACTTAAATGATGAACATAATTTGCATATTTTAAAATTTTTATAGGTTGTGAAGACGATTGGATTGCGGGAAATTTGGTTTTTTGGTCTTCAGTACACTGACAGCAAAGGCTTGACAACGTGGTTGAAACTTAATAAAAAGGTAAATTTATTCTGTTTATTCCAGTTATCATTTTTTATTTGTGACTTTTTCTACAGTGTCTTTGATCAACAAAATGGAGGTTTAATGGAGGGATTTTAAAGGACCAAATGCATGTTTTTCTGTAGAAAGTTTGTTTTTTGAGTGTTTAATTACTTTCATCTTTTCCTTTTCAAGTTCTATTTGATATTAGTATTGATATGTTTAATGGTGACTAACAATTAATTGCCATGTTTGATAGCATTTATCACCAAAATAATTATAATGAAAACCAAACGGTAAAAATTCTGAAATCGCCTTTTTTTTTTTTTTCCTTTCGTAAGAAATCATTTTATAAATTCAGGTAGTTGACAGTTTTCAGTTTACTATCAAGTGAAAATGAAGCTGTACTTTTCTTTCAAGAAACAATTATTTTACCTTTCACACAGATTTGCAAAAATGTGCATTAAAATGAAGTTATTTACCACTTTGGAAGCCGTGAGGGGGATGCGATGTGAAATATTGCGAGAAGGGCTTTCACGTCTGCAATTTTAAGCTCCCTGAAAAATTAA
This sequence comes from Stegodyphus dumicola, assembly GCF_044657685.1. NCBI lineage: Eukaryota > Metazoa > Arthropoda > Arachnida > Araneae > Eresidae > Stegodyphus > Stegodyphus dumicola. The sequence goes on along the minus strand of NC_140769.1, from coordinate 219,622,900 downwards.
ACTGAAAGTTTTTTAATTATGAATATATATTATTGGAAACAAAATGAATTCTCTTTAAACATTTCTGTAAAAATTTTGTTATTTAAAAATGTATTTTTAATGTCATCTTAACTTGGTAACAACTTTTCTTTCATTTCATTTAGAAGTAAAATTTACAAGTATCAATCAAGATACCTTAAAATAGTACTTTGATTAGTATTGTGCACCTATGATTTTAAACATTTGGTAGAATTACTGTTTTGGGCATATTTCAAATAATATAAATACAGCAGTAGCAGACTTGTGCATGTATGCAGTAAACACACATTTTAGGGTATTTATGTATTAGCAAAACCACCTTGGTGCAGTTTGAAATTTTTTACAGGAAAAAAAAAATTATTCAATGAATTTTTGAAATTCAACTTAATATGATTACCTAAAGAACTGTTACGCTCATGGTTGCCAGAGTTTGGCAACTTCTGAAAATTTGATGAATTTTACTAAGGTGGTTGCAATAAAACATAAGTACCTGTTTTAATGTATGTTGATTTGCATGTTTTATATTTAACTGAGCTTATTGTAAAAATGTGAGTATTGGTTACAGATTTTTTTTTCCTTGGTAAAATTTGTTTCTTATAAAATGCTGTTCATTGTTTAAAGGAAACCTTTTCACCAATTCATAGTTACCAGTGAGTTGGTGACTTTTCATAGGGGAGCAGAAAATCGATAATAGCTCTTACATATTTGATACGTGTGTATGGAGTTTTGTGTCCTTTTTCCTTTTTTGGTTAATCTGACAAAGATGCTGATTGTGAAAAGTGTTTAAAATTAGAACATCATATAAATTTTTAAATTAACGAAATGTGAATTTTAAGAAGTTGTTAAGTGTCTTGTCAGTGATACCTCTTGTAAGAATTGCTTCTTTTAATATGGGACTTTTAATTCAGAAAAAGATAAGTTGTTTATAAAAAAGGTGCCAAAGTATGAACAAATGCTTTGAGCTTAGTTTCAGAGTCTTTAATTTAGGAATAATTAACACTGCAGAGAGTCAGTCTTTCAAAGTTCAACCTGGATTCAAGTACAGCCAAACAGGCTGGCTTCATGAGCATTTTATTGATCTTCCCCGTGTGTACGAGTGTATACTAGCCAGCCTCTCTTATAAAGTCCTCCATAAGGCATCTCGCCCCTTAGCCAGATTAGTTCCTTAATCAAATAAACCAGTCCTTTCCCAGCTTAAAAGAATTTTCACCTGTGAATTGGCAGCATTATTAAAGTGGTAAGTACTTTTATGATATCTTCGGCTTGATGATTAAAATTGTCACACACTGACCGATGCTGAGAGATGGAAATCCTAGTGATGATTATATATCACAATTTCAATTTAGAATACGCTTTCATCTGGGATGCCATCCTAACCCTGAATGGACATCTTGGATAACTATTGTATCATTAATGCAAAATATAGGCACTGCCAATACCTTACATACAGGGTTCGAGAGTCCTTAAAAGTCCTTAGGTATTTTGGAATCGATTTTTGGTCCTTAGAAATCCTCAATTAAATGGAATTTAGCAAGAGGTCCTTAAACTTTATCATTTGAAATTTCTACGACTGCCAGTTTGAATGTGAATTAGCATATTAGGCAAATATTTTTGGCGATTCATTGAAAAATATAGTTACCTTTTGAATGAATGAGTGAAAAGTTTCATGAATTATAATTTATCCTTTTTCTAATATAAACGGTGGAATATTCAAGCTTTTGACCAAGAAGTGAAACATACGCATTTCAAAATTATTTCATTTTTTCTAATGAAGAGCTCTTAAACAACTTTCGCTTTTGGGAATGTGAATTCTTTATTAAATGGTTCCAAATTTTTGAGGACTTATCAACATTTTGGTAATTTTAAGATTGGTTTCTATAGAAAATTTTTAATTCAGAAATCTGGGAATTTTTTGACTATATTTTTTAAAACATAACATTGATCCATTTCATTAAAATAATGCTAATATGTTGAAATTGTATTCAAGAAATAACATTAAAATGAAACGTCTCAATGTGCATCAGTTTTCTATCTGAAATCAATTTTGCACTTTTTTCCCTATGATTTTTTTTATTCAACATATTTCTTTTCTTTTCTTTTTTTTTTTTTTTCCTGTTGCAGAATTGGTAGTGGTAAATTTTCTGTAAGATTTCAGATATTGCAACTTGAAAAGCTAGAAGGATTTGAAGGCAAGCTTTATAGACTAGAAGATTCCAGGAAAATGTCTTCATGGTATTAACATGTAATGAATGTATTTTACAGAAAGTTTGTGGTGAAATTATTTTTTTTTGCAGAATTTCTGACGAACTATGAAAACATAAAATTTTAATGTTTTACTTCTGATAGTCTTCTCTTTGTTTTCTCTACTTTCCACTAGACACAAGCATAGAAAATATCAAAAATGCTTCTAATCTTATAACATGGACAGGCATTTATGGAAAGAAATTTTTCTATTAATAAAGAAATTGAAAACATTCAATTTAAAAGATTCATCTTATATGTCTCAATGTATCATCAGTGACGTAGCTAGGGTGAGGCAAGGGGACACATCTGTCCCTTGAGGCAGCATGCATGGGGTGCCAAATTGATGTTACAAAAATTTTAGAATGAAATGTTTTTCATTCTTGGCATACAGAAGGGGGCGCAAAATCTTCAATTGTCCCTGGGTGCTGAAAACCGTAGTTACGGCTGTGTGCATCATATACAGGGCTGGCACTACGTATTTTCCCACCTAATGTACTTTTTGTGGATCCTAAATTGTGCTGCCTAGTGCATTCATAAATTCCAAAAATTCTGCTACACGATCTCTGTAACTGTCCCTTACCATATATCGTTTCATATTTATTCTAAATGTTATATTACTGAAGAAATAAAATTAGCTATACGTTTTTTAATGCATTTTTTTTTTTTTTTGGAAAAACAGAAATCTTTAATTAAATCCAAAAAATTTAAAATAAAGAGGAAACATTGAAGAAAGTAACCAAATCCGTAAAGAGAAAGAAAATTATTCTTTAAAGGTGTGTATAGTTATTATTATGTAAATTAAGCTGTTTATAATATCAGCCTTTGCTATAATTTCCCCTTTCCGTATCCTCACCAGAATGAAAATCGCTTAGTTTTTAAACTAAGGTTGTAAGACAGAATTTGTTTCTGGCTTCTGCTTTCATTCTATATTAGTTCCTACCAGCTGTGGTAATTTGTGATTATTCATTTGTCTTTGCGTATCGCTGCCGATATTTGAATTGGTTACGCGATAACTATGTTAGGCCAAGTTGCAGATTTGTTACGTGTTACTGAGCCAGCTTAGATTAAAATTAAATTGTGTAGTCTTTGAGTACTAATCCACATTCTTAGTTTGACTTTCTTTTTAATTCGATCACCATAAGCTGTTGATTTTGCTAGCATAAGACCATAACTTTATATTTATAATTTGTCTTTTTAAATAAGAGGTTTATTTAAACCTTTAATCTGACTGTGTAGTTACTTTCAGTCAAAGTGATAATTTGCTTCACATCTGTCTGGGGGGGGGTTGGACTACTTATCTTTTATCAGATCAAGTAAAACTTCAAAGGTATATATATAGTCAAGAGATTGACAGGCTAGCAGAAACTAGTGGGAATATTGGTTTTCATATTGATTGATAGTTAGAAAAGATGCTTAAAGCAAAATAATGTTGTTGCTACAAAATGTAAATGTTTTGTAGCTTTTAATATGTTGTAGTTATCTTTATATAAGAATCAATGTCAAAAATTACATGCATTTTAAGCAGCAATGTGTTAATAGATTATGATTTTAATAGTGGATATGTAAATCTATAGTGACTGAGGGTATCTAACTAGCTAGTTTAATTGTAACTAATTGGTCATTTTTAAAAGTTATCTCTGCAAATTAAAGTGAGTTATTGTCTTTAATTAATCTTTACTGTGGTCACAAGATACAGCACAAAAATGTAAAACTTAATTCTTCACATCTAGTGAGACATGATACAAAACAACTTATTGCCGCTGGTGCTTTAGTGGCTTATTGGAACTTTAAAATATATTAACTGTATTCCAACCCCAGGAACTCTACATGAATGAATCTGTGAATCTTACGAAGTTACAAGATTATAACTGTGTCAGATAGGCAAAGCACAACTAACTTTCAAAGCTTGCCAATCGTGCCTACATCAGGCTTTCAGGTGTGTTCTGATGAGTCGGCATCTGTCTAGGCAAGCAGTAGTTGGGGTAACAGCCATTCTTATGTAACGAATCATGCTGATTATGATTTTACTTCTCATTTTAACCTATGCCGTTTGACATAAAATTTACCTGCTATATATTAAACCTCTAAACTGAGCAACTACGTGATAAAATGAGGCATAAAAAGAAAAAAATCATCGAAGCTAACTGCTAGTAAAACATAAATAAAATGTCAGTAATCTTTCAAGTATGTCCAGCTATTGTAAGAGTAAAATATTTAATGCTACCTGCTAAGTTTTATAAAGTTGATTTTATTCTCAAATTCATTATATAACTATTTTTTTATTAAAGTATGTTTAATGATAATGCATTCTTCCTGTGGATCTATTTTATTCTTAGGTGCTATCACAAAAGTGAAGTTCAGGCTTAGCTAATATCTTTAATTGAATTTATTTAGTTTTCATTTGTTAACGGGCCCTTAATTTTTGTCGTTAATGGTCCTTAATTTCCATGTGCAAAAATGTATACGAACAGTGTATATACTTAAATCATATGTCATAGCGTATCTGCATTATGCTTTCTATTATTTTAGGTGCTAAACCAGGATGTTAAGAAAGTATATATATAGGATGTTAAGAAAGTATATGTATAGTTATTATTATGTAAATTAAGCTGTTTATAATATCAGCCTTTGCTATAATTTCCCCTTTCCGTATCCTCACCAGAATGAAAATCGCTTAGTTTTTAAACTAAGGTTGTAAGACAGAATTTGTTTCTGGCTTCTGCTTTCATTCTATATTAGTTTCTACCAGCTGTGGTAATTTGTGATTATTCATTTGTCTTTGCGTATCGCTGCCGATATTTGAATTGGTTACGCGACAACTATGTTAGGCCAAGTTGCAGATTTGTTATGTGTTACTGAGCCAGCTTAGATTAAAATTAAATTGTGTAGTCTTTGAGTACTAATCCACATTCTTAGTTTGACTTTCTTTTTAATTCGATCACCATAAGCTGTTGATTTTGCTAGCATAAGACCATAACTTTATATTTATAATTTGTCTTTTTAAATAAGAGGTTTATTTAAACCTTTAATCTGACTGTGTAGTTACTTTCAGTCAAAGCGATAATTTGCTTCACATCTGTCTGGGGGGGGGGTTGGACTACTTATCTTTTATCAGATCAAGTAAAACTTCAAAGGTATATATATAGTCAAGAGATTGACAGGCTAGCAGAAACTAGTGGGAATATTGGTTTTCATATTGATTGATAGTTAGAAAAGATGCTTAAAGCAAAATAATATTGTTGCTACAAAATGTAAATGTTTTGTAGCTTTTAATATGTTGTAGTTATCTTTATATAAGAATCAATGTCAAAAATTACATGCATTTTAAGCAGCAATGTGTTAATAGATTATGATTTTAATAGTGGATATGTAAATCTATAGTGACTGAGGGTATCTAACTAGCTAGTTTAATTGTAACTAATTGGTCATTTTTAAAAGTTATCTCTGCAAATTAAAGTGAGTTATTGTCTTTAATTAATCTTTACTGTGGTCACAAGATACAGCACAAAAATGTAAAACTTAATTCTTCACATCTAGTGAGACATGATACAAAACAACTTATTGCCGCTGGTGCTTTAGTGGCTTATTGGAACTTTAAAATATATTAACTGGGTTCCAACCCCAGGAACTCTACATGAATGAATCTGTGAATCTTACGAAGTTACAAGATTATAACTGTGTCAGATAGGCAAAGCACAACTAACTTTCAAAGCTTGCCAATCGTGCCTACATCAGGCTTTCAGGTGTGTTCTGATCAGTCGGCATCTGTCTAGGCAAGCAGTAGTTGGGGCAACAGCCATTCTTATGTAACGAATCATGCTGATTATGATTTTACTTCTCATTTTAACCTATGCCGTTTGACATAAAATTTACCTGCTATATATTAAACCTCTAAACTGAGCAACTACGTGATAAAATGAGGCATAAAAAGAAAAAAATCAGCGAAGCTAACTGCTAGTAAAACATAAATAAAATGTCAGTAATCTTTCAAGTATGTCCAGCTATTGTAAGAGTAAAATATTTAATGCTACCTGCTAAGTTTTATAAAGTTGATTTTATTCTCAAATTCATTATATAACTATTTTTTTATTAAAGTATGTTTAATGATAATGCATTCTTCCTGTGGATCTATTTTATTCTTAGGTGCTATCACAAAAGTGAAGTTCAGGCTTAGCTAATATCTTTAATTGAATTTATTTAGTTTTCATTTGTTAACGGGCCCTTAATTTTTGTCGTTAATGGTCCTTAATTTCCATGTGCAAAAATGTATACGAACAGTGTATATACTTAAATCATATGTCATAGCGTATCTGCATTATGCTTTCTATTATTTTAGGTGCTAAACCAGGATGTTAAGAAAGAGAATCCTTTGCAATTCAAGTTCCGTGCCAAATTTTATCCTGAAGATGTTGCTGAAGAATTAATTCAGGACATAACTGTGGTAAGTTGTGAGAATATATGCAATTAAATCTTAGTTTCAAAATTATTTTGTTTGATTTTTATATCTCCTGATATAACTTCATGTAATTTGGGAAAGACAACTAAAAATTGGAAGTAATACTAATGTTTGATAAGAATTGATATATAGCACTGGTGGCCAATGATCCTTTCAACTGAATTTTGTAGTGCGTGATTGGGCAGTAGTACAAGGTGTACAATCTTATGTTACTGGCTTTCATGAATGGTGGGCCAGGCATATGTTATCTGAATCCCAGGAAAGCCAAACCAACAAATGAAGGAAGCATACAGTTATGGCCAGCTAGATAGGAACAAAAACATTGAGAAATGTGTAAATCATAAGCAACTAACTGCAGCAATATTTTGACAGAAGCTTTTAGAAAAGAAATCTTTGTAAATCATTGTGGAATTGTGTTGGGTTTATCACACTTGATGCCAATGTTAAAATGATTTTATGATGAAAGCTTTCGGTCTCAAACAATCATTGTTGAACAGATGTGGTTTAGGTGCTGAATCAGAATTGAAATCATTATCGGTCCAGTGCAGACATTCTTTTTATGACCTCAAAAATTTCAGCAGGCTCGAACATAAGTGAAGTAAATGATATCTCTGCTTAGGATTGCCAAAGAATCTTAATATAGAGCTATATTCAGAAAAAAAAAGTGATAGCATGCGAATGGTTGCTGAACTGTCTAGAACTGTAGAAAGCACTTGCATTGCTTAATGAAGATTTGTGTATGCAGGAAGCTTTACTTCATTCTTAATAAAGTCTATAAAGGAATCAACCGAGCTGCAAATTATTCCCAAATTAAAAGGATATTTGTGTGGAGAGTTTCTCCTTAAAAGAAATTTTTTCAGCTGTCAATGAGGCTATTTTAGGACAATAAAAGTAGTAATTAACATTTCTGTTTGCCTTTTGGGATGCCCGTGACCTTCGTGAATTTAGATGGCCTGGTCAGCTTCAAAGTCACGTGATTTGACGTCGCAAAAGCCATCTAAACTTTCACTCTTTGCACAGCACTGTGGACACTCTAATCAAAGAATTCCTAGTTAGTGTGTTGTTCAAAAATGTTGCAGTATTTTTCATTATTCATGTATTTTTATTACTAAATTTAAGTAGTTATGCTGTTTTGCTTTTCAAGTTCACATTGATTAGTTAAGTTTACTTATTTCTTTATTATTTGTTAATAAATATAGCTATCGACTTTTATGTAGAGCTAAAATGAGTTAAGTCTACTTTCTTGCCTGCATGATGTTGTGTTCCAGGCTGGAAATCAAATTACAATAAAACTGATGGATATATACAGGTTTCCAAAAGATATATTAAAATGGGATTTCTGGATAAAAAAATTCCAAATTCATGTGAGAAATATTTTTGAGATGACATCATTCGGTACGATTATTTATTGAAAAACGAAGGCACTATTATTTAAACCCTTAAGGACCAGCATCGGGAGAACGAAGCGCAGTCACAGGACCGGGTGTGTTGAAATGGATCGTCGCCACCGGCCCGTGCATTTTCAGCGGCTAAGCTTAATTTTAGAATATATATAAATATATATATATATATATAAAACCAGCATTTAGATAAATTTAGTAAAACTATTCTATTCTGACTTCAATTTTTGAAGTTATGTATTTAATGTACTTGTTTTTATTGTGTATTAATATAAAGAATATCACATTAAAAAAAATAAACAGGCAAAATACTAAAATCATTACTATACACATAGAAATAAGTACTATAAGCATGAAAAAAATTACAAATAAGAAATAAAAAAAATAAACAAAAATACTTGTAGGTAATTAAATTCCAATTTAAAAATTGTGCAGTTTGTAAAATAATTCAAAACAAGGATCAAAACACAGTCCTACATTGCATATTTCACGCTTAAAATTCGTTGCTTGCTTTCGCTTTTCCTTGGTTTTAGCGCACACAATGCATCATCTCCCATCTTTTCCTTCAACATAAATTTTTGGAAACTGTCTTCCAGTTAGACAGAAAGGTGGAGTGTCCAGTGATTTTGGACAAATTTTTAAGTTTTTAAGTAAGGTCTCTTAGCCATGGCTAACAGAATGAAACTGAATATAACCCTAACACATGTCCTAAAACTTCTTCAAAAGACACTCAGAAATATTTCATCCTCAAACCCTGTGTGACATCAGGTTTATATTAGATAACTTTCTGTTTTTCTAAATCGAAAACAGTGCCTACGATGACCAGAAAGTGATCAAGAAAAAACACCCACTGGCGGGATATCCTTTGCTAATCACGTCAATCTATACATTATATATCAAACTATAATGCCTGTGTCATTATATATAATGACCTATTGAATCGAGTGAGAAAAACAAAAATGCTGGCTTTTTCTTGAGAAATGTGAGAAAGACTCATTCCGCACCGAGAAAGCTGATAGTCTTTCCCCTTCTGTAATAATGTAATGTTACTTTTTAACTAACCAAGAAAGCTTATGTTGAGTTGCAAAATAAAAAAGAAAAAAAAAAAAAAAAAAAAAACTAAAATCCTCACAAAATTAACAAAAACGCCTGTTCCTCTTTAATTCACAGGCACACAAAGAACTACGATTTCCAGTTTGTTTATTTCAATAAATCTCTCAAAACCAGAAGCACAAAACAGAAACTAATGGCAGTATATGAAGGTCAAATGCCGTATGAATCAACCTATGTGAAAACGATTACCACTTAGCTCCATTTACTGGCTTTTGAAAATTCAAATAAATCATTCTGTTTTAATGTCGCATGTATGGGACGCTGGGCTCGTAGGAGCAGAATCGTTGTCGCGTATACAGGACGACGCTGGGCTGGTAGAAGTGGAATTGTTGCGTCGCGTATACACGACGCTGATCCTGAATGGGTTAAAAGTTTGTAAAGGACATGCTAAATTATAAACGATGCCTATCCATGCATTTTTCTGGTTGTTCAAAATAGTTATCTGAGAATCCGACATCTCCAAGGATGAGCGCAGAGGGAAAATTAGCTTAATGGATAGACATATTTTTAATGAATTTTTGAAAAAGGACAAAATTGCAGCTTTTGAGGATTTTTCTTCTTTATTGCGGAATAAACTAAACATTTCGGATGATTCAGATTTAATTTCACATAAAATCTGCTGATGGAAATTTATATTTTATTGCTCAGTTTTAATCTACAGTCTAAAATTAGGAAAAGTATCTATGTATTAATTCATATGAATACAGCAGTGTTTCTTGGACAAAGAAACTGTTAAAATGGGAGTATTTAAAAATATATTAAATGGAAATACTAAACTTACTTTATGGATTGGATTTTAAAACATTTATAGTTATGTCAAAAGAATAGGAATGAAAAACATAACAAACTGTGACTTATCGGTATAAAACTAGAAGCATGCATTGAATCAAAAGCATGTAAGAACCTTACTTGAGGAATAGAACATTTTATTTTGGAATAAATGAAGATGTGTAATGAAAGTAAAATGGCTAGAAGGTCTTTACATATTTGTTATATATTATACCACGAGCCACCGAGCAGTAAAGTTGCTGAACACTGGTAGTTCCGATCTGGGTTATTCTAGGCGAAGGGGCTGGCCGCGGGTGCATTTTCGTGATGTTTCCCATGTGCATACAAGCCGGTTTCCCTTTGAAAGTCCTCCGCGGAGGCATCCCTCTAACAGCCCTTGTGTGTTTTGTCATAATAAACTAAATCTAATTGTTATACATTAAGTAAGCTGCTTGTTATAGTTGCCTCTGACACTCAACTAATCTGCCTTCCAATCATTGACCATTTCTGAAAACTCCTAGGCGTGCTAAAGCTTTGATGAATCAACGAACAATGAAGCTAATTGCAAGTATGTAAAAGGTAAGGTAATTGAAACATAAACAATTCGTGAGTTTATATATTGATGAAGTTCAAGTGAAAAAGGTGACATAGATAGGAAAAAAAAAAAAAAAAAATAATTGGCTTTCCTGAGAATCCTGAAATTATTGAAGCAACACGTGTTCATTCTTTTAAAATTTCTTCTTTATCATAAAGATATTCATTTATTCATATAATAAAGATATTGTTGCATTAGTAATAATTCACTTGCTGTAATGTTGCACAGAATTATGCTTTATTTAATTTATGTTGGTAAATGCCTAGAGGATTTTAGTAAATTTTAATTTTTCTACGACTTTTTATTTTGTGTTCTTTTTGTCAGATAACTGAAATGAATTAACACATTTGCATACTTTTTAAAGTTCTGAAGTATTTATAGTTTTAAAGCATTGAATATATTACTGATCAGTTCATTCAAGTTATTCTTAAAATTAAAAACAGCAATAATATATTAATAAATAATTATATTGTGATAATAAAAAATAGTTTTCATATCTTTTAATTAGTTAAATGGTGTTTATATTTTGTAAGTTAATTATTTATACTTTCGATTCTTTTCATTCCTTTTCTTCACATCTGCAAAATTAAACCTCCAAAATTTGAGATCAGTGAAATCAACAGTAAGTTTGAAGTCATTACTATGCAGTATAAAAATAATTGTACAAAATATCATAAAACATTCGATAGAAAATTTCATGTATATTTCTTAAAATAAAACTTGTTAAGCTGTCGGGCATAATTGTAAATGAATAAATGACGCTTTATATACGGTTTTCCATAAGTCTATTACTATGCATTATTTAAAACAAAAGAATCTAAACATTTAATGAAATGTGTATATTCAAACCTGAAGCAAAGTCGCAGAAGACTCAGATGCCTTCCATGATGTCACTCTGTAGCTAACCAGGCCATGTTCTTCCAGTTGGCCGTAGGCTGCCTCAGTGAACATGTTTTTTTACAAGTCGCATAGCCATGGTAGTAATTCGGATTTGCCTTTTTTTGAGGGGTTGGATATAAATTCGATTTATTTATTAAATACATAAGAGAAATTTAAAAAAATTAGTATTTGATTGATAATGAAGCATACCTCTTCAACATCTGTTTCAAAATAATTAAGCTTCTAAAATATAAGTACTGTAATTTTTAAGAGTCTCATTTTTGGAGTCGCAGGATCATGAGCAACTCGTAAGCCTCAATTAAGTCAACTCTTTGGCAATATCAGACATCTGATATCTAGCATTTATATGCCAAAGAATTTAATAAATAAAAAAATTAAGGAAGAAAATGTGTATTGTCGGAAACTATAAGCATGTTAATGATGAACAGAAAGGGATGGAATTTTTTATATAAGCTTTATATTGTTTTAAAAAAACATTGTCATTTCTTAGTGCTGCTATCAGAATATATAGTGCATAGTGAAATATCAATAGGTAGAATAAAGAATGAATAATTCTTTAAATAAAATTTTCAAATATTTTCTGCTAAAAGACGAAATTTGAACTAATGAGAATTTTTAGAAAAGTGGTTAGTTGTGAATTAAAGAAACTTTTTTATTTATAAATTAACATCTACATTTATAACTATAGCAGTTAAAATATTTCTTGCTGAGGATATTTAAATGTTAAATCAAGTTCTGCTGGTAATTTTTCTGCACTATAAACATATTTTCATTTTTTAAATATTGGTAATTTTCTTCTTTCAGTATTGTCTCAGTTTTTGTTTAACTGGTGTGCATAGTACAAAAATGAGAATTTTGAAAGATATTTTTCTGCATGTATGAGAATTTATTTAATATAATTTTTGACTTTATATAGTTATTTATATCAAATTTATTGAATGTCTTCTTTGATGCAGCGCCTGTTTTATCTTCAAGTTAGAAATGCTAAACTTAGTGATGAAATATATTGTCCACCTGAAACATCTGTGCTTTTAGCTTCTTATGCAGTTCAAGCAAAACATGGAGATTATAATGCAGAAATTCACAAACCTGGTTGTTTAGCAAATGATAGATTACTTCCTCAAAGGTATTTATGATTAATTACTTAGACTTGAGTCTATATTAATGTAATATAGGTAATAACTTTTCTGAAATTGCCATACCTATTCTCTCGGGTTATACATAGAAATGCCTTGAGGTTATTTCTTTAGATGCCATTTATTTCCCTCTGCAGTCCAATATGAATTGTTAAAGGGAATGAAGTTCTAATAGTCTTTTTAGAAGTATCTTGTTGGCTGTAGATCTTTTTCTAATTGCATAGTCAGTCTGTGTATACTAAATTATCTGTTCTGTGTTTAAATAAACAAATTCTTAGTTTCTGATAATGCACAAGAGTGAGGACAGTTAATACCGTGAAACGATATTTATGATAAACATTTATTATTACTGTAAGAATTAATTTTGATAATTGAATGGGCTAGTTCCCCTTTTTTTAAGGTGATGTATAAAATCTAAAATTACCATCATCTTATCGCATATATATCTAGTATCTTTATTATAGAAAATGTGGAATCATGCATACTAAGTGAACTAGATAGTGCCAAAATGAACTAGATTCTAGGTGACAACATAAAGCTTCTTAAAGGCAGTAGTGTCTCTGGGGTTAGTGATATGAAAAGCATTAACAGTAAAGCATGTATTATGTAGTAAAATGTCACTTGTGAAAATTACAATATGTCATTTTTATAAGAACAGTTCCGAAGGTATTTGTATGATTATGTGAGTGTGTAGTTGCAAAGAACGTACCCTGATGTATTCATTAGAAGCAATTCATTAATGTAAGTAATGAAAGTACTGAAATGAAAGATATTAATTATTTGTGAATTGTTGAATGTGTTCATTGAGAAATACAGGTAATTTTTTTAATTGAAATATTTCTTGCTGAGGATATTTAAATGTTAAATCAAGTTCTGCTGGTAATTTTTCTTCACTGTAAACATTTTCATTACCCTGACTTTGTTTACTGAGGAAAACAAAGTCGGGGTAGTTTGTGTGAGGGATTTACATTGACAGTAGAAACAGCCTTGTCGTATGGTGTTGCTCATTACACTATGAAGTTAATGAATGCATGTTCCTTGGAGAGCTTTTTGGCAGCTGCCTGAATTTTCAAGATTTATGGTCTCAAGGTCACGAGATATTTGCATGCCGGTTTTTTTTGTCTGGTTTATCTAAAAGAGATGGTATAATAAAGCATGCATTTTGAAAAAAGTGAATGGGAGGTTTCACTGCAAATGCTGGAATAGAAAGGGTATTCCAAATATTGAAAATGCATTGGTATTTCATGAATACTCAAGTTACAGGTGGATATTTTCAGTTTTATCAAATCTTTAAATCATTTTACTTATTTTTGCACTTTAATTGCATGCAGGCGAACGAAATACAAAAATTAGTGTTTTTTCTTTATCATGAATATGATGCATTATATTTGTTTCTTAAATAAGATTTTTCAGGGATAAGGGTTTTTTTAATTAGAAGGAAATAAATTTAATATGCATAAATGCAAGCCTAATTTAATGTGTCATATTTTATTGTTAACGGATAATTATTTACTGCTTTTTTAAAGATAGAAGTGCAGTTTTTTAAGGTTTTGAATCTACTATTTACATATCTATTGAATGTACTATCTGCATATTATTGAATTTTTATTTATATTTTAGAGTGATGGACCAACATAAATTAACAAAAGAACAGTGGGAAGAAAGAATAATGAATTGGTGGGCTGAGCATAAAGGAATGCCTCGGTAGTTACTTTTTAATATCATTTTATTATGCTTTCTTTATTATGCATATACTGTAATTAGTGAAAGTTATTTTTTTCAAAAGGGTTTGATTTGCTTTTTTTTTTAATTTTTAGGGAAGATGCTATGATGGAATACTTGAAAATAGCTCAAGATCTCGAGATGTATGGTGTTAATTATTTTGAAATCAAAAATAAGAAAGGAACAGATCTGTGGCTAGGTGTAGATGCTTTGGGTTTGAATATTTATGAGAAAGATGACAAGTAATTTTATTTATTTTTTCAAGAATATTTGAGTTTTAATTACATTCAATATGTTAAATCATCTGTAATATTTATTGAAAAATACAGGGAAATGTTTTAAGATTATATTTAAAACTTGTACTTGTGACTATTATGTATGTTGTCACTCTTTAAGTTTAATACTTTTTAGTTTTTTGAATTTATGTCTGAGATCTAAATATTATGAATGATGACCCACAAATGTACATGCATATGTAATAAAAGGATGTCAGAGAAGATAATTTAGAAAACCTGTTAAGCCAGCTGATTTGTGACAAAATATTTTTAGGTAGATGAGCATGCTAAGGCTGCCAGCCTTTATAATTCTAGGAGCATTTGAAGCTCCTTGAGAGAGATGGGTATGTTCATACACATGCACTAATTAGTGTAGACTTTTGAGCTTGGGAATTTTAGTTGACCGGGAAGGGTTGAGTATGATGATGGTATTGGCGAATTAGTGAATTGCGGGGTTTTTCAGGGGGCATTTCGGAAGGAGAGATGTTTAAAAGTTGAATTTGGCTGCTGATTGTTATCGTTCATGTGCATTAAATATATAATGTGAAGTGGCCATGCTTTTTTGTTTTCTGTAGGTCTTAATTCTGAATCCAGTTGTGAAAAGGCTGGTTATCAAAGAATGAATGTCTAAGTACTTTTACTCTTTAGCAGATACAGGGGAAGAAAAGTTTTGTTAAACATAACTAAATATGAATGTTCAAATTATGAAAATAGTATGTGATTATGTGAAAGAAACTGACAAATTGATGGATTTGAATGGCCCCGTCGGAAGCAAGACAGTAAGAATCTGCATGATATATAAAGAGTGTAAGGTGAGTGGCTGATAGTTTAACTACTCATTTGAGTATGTATGATATTCTAAAGATAGTAGGATATTGGTTAGGAAGGGGTTCGAATAAGTTTTTGTAAATAAAATGATAGTTCATGAGAATGCTGTTGTTCAGTGGTTTGTTGTGCATGAAAGTATGTAAGGTAGATTGTTTTGCTGAGAAGATATTTCCTTATTTACAAGGGATATTCAGAAAGTAAGGAACGTTTTGGAATTAAAAAGAAACTAAGTACAAGGGAAAAAAAAATTATTATATTCATCAGAAAGAACGAATAAAATTCTAGTTTTCTACATAGTCACCAAACAAATTGAGGCACTTATCATAGCGGTGGACAAGCTTTGAAATTCTTTCGTCATAGAATTCTTTCACCTGCGATCTCAGCCATTCATTGACGCACAGCGGCAGCTCCTTGTCGTCAAAGCGTTGTGTTGCTAGTCAGCTCTTCATTTTTGGAAACAAGTGAAAATCACTATGTGCAAGATCGGAACTATAGGGTGGATAAGGAAAAACCTCCCATTTGAATGAATTAAGGAGTTCTTGAGTGTGGTTTGCCGTGTGAGGTCTGGCATTGTCGTGCAAAAACAAAATTTTGGACGTCAACTTTCCTCGGCGCTTGTTTTAAACTGCTCTCCTAAGGTTGCGCAAAGTTTGACAGTACCGCTCGGAGTTTATTGTGGCACCACATTCGAGAAAATCAATCAGAAGCACTCCTTGCCTATCCCAAAATACAGTCATCATAATCTTTGGTGACAAGGTTTGCAAACATTTTCTTGGTCTTTGTGTGCCCCCACTGCATGGACTGTAATTTTTTCTCACCAACGTCTCATCACCAGTTACGATTCGATCCAGTAATGAATCACCATGTCTGTCATAGGCCTCCAGAAATGTCAAAGTTGCCCCCATTCGCTGACCTTTATGGTGGTCTGTAAGCAATTTCGGCACCCATCTTGCACTAAATTTGCAGTAGCCTAGCTTTTGTGTGACAATTTCAAACAACAAAGCCTGTGAAACTTGTGGAAAAATAGGCAAAAGCTCCGTTATTGTGAAACAGCGGTTTTCACAAATCTTTTTGTCAACTTTAGCGACTAGTTCGTCAGTCACAGTGCTAGGGCGTCCACTCTTCTCTTCATTATGAACATTAGTTTGGCCATTTTTAAACTGAATGCACAATTTCCGGATTGAACTTTCATTCATTATGTTGTTTCTATACATTTCACACACTTGCCGGTAAATTTCCATAGGTTTTTTGCCAACAAAAACCGTATCACAGAGCGCCTTACAATTGGCGGGATTTTCAATTGCAACGCACATTTTAAATTTGAATATCGAAAAAACTGGCAGCGTGGAAATGTTCCCGTTGTGATGGCTGGACGTCGACTGAGATGCCGAGCACGCAGACACCAAAATATATGTGAACTGTGCACGCCTAGCGACGTCAGACGGAAACATTCCTTACTTTCTGAATAGCCTACGTAGAAGAATAATCTGTAGAACACTACACAACTGTTTATTGAAAGATGAGCAGCCGTTTGTGCAATTTTTCAACCATTCTCAAACTTTGTGCACTTATTTAGGCAGATTCATCAGAAAATTCGGGTGTGTGAGAAATTTTATATAGCATACCACCGTTTAATGCCCATTTTGAAACAGTAATAGTCCTGGAGACATATCAGTATTCTGTACATTGCGCACATAGAGAAAAATACATATCTCTATTCCTCTGTTCGAAATCTCTATTAGTCTAACTTAAAAAATTAATTTTACTTTTTCAGACTGAATATAAACATTGTGAATTTACTGTCTCTTTTTTTCAGTATTCTGAAACTTTCTTCCGAAAATCAGTTATTTTTAATGCATATGTAAATTATATGTATCACTAACAGCCAGTGATATATAAACCAAGTTATAAAATGTTTCTTTTGCTTGACAGTTGCATTATTATTTGGCAGAAAATTTTCTTTAAAACAAATGGCTGCTTTTTTTCAATTGCAAGCAGGACTTTTAATTAGAAATATTTTTCAAGAATATGTAAATTTAAGTTGTGCAGATAAGCACTTTGAAATGGTAAGACTTGTATAATTATAATGAAGTCTATTTTAAAAGCATTGTTCCAAATATCAAGGGTTTTAAGTTTTGTGGAACATATTATAGGGCTTAAAATAATGGAGCACTAATTTATTATTTATTAAAATATGATTTACTAATCTTTTAATGAAATATTCCAATTAACAGTATAGTTCTGTATAATCTGCTCTGGAATTCAGAATATATCAGCACCAAACTCATAACTTATTCAGCTGTGTAGACTGTGTCTTTATTTACAATAAAGCTTCTGATATGTTTTTTTTCCTTTTCTTGATCATTGTAGATTTTTTTTTTTTTTTTTTTTTTTTTTTGAATGACGTGAATTTTTTCATCATACCATTATTCAGAAATCTAATTGTAAAACAATTCAAAATTTTAACCCCTCTTCACCCCCCAAAAATACAGCTTCATCTGCTTCTTCCAACACAGTATAGTAATTAATGTAGGTTAACTGTTAGTCTGAACTTTATGCTGCAGGTTAAAATCTTGCAAAGGCTTAGTGGCTTGTGTGTGTGAGAAGTAATATCTTCTGCCAGTGCTTTCAGTTGTAAGACAGCTAAATGATTGAGGGGTTTGGCCATTCCTAACAAATGCCAAATGCTTGTCACTTTTCATAAAAGGAAATTTTGATAACATAATTTCTTAAGCATATAGGAATTGATAATAAAGTTATAATATGGATGCATGTTTAGATCATGTGAGATAGTTTGGTTTTATGAGTCAGGTTTTTTAAAACGAATTATGCAACTTCTGTTAGAGCTTGAAACAATAAAATTTATTGTTATAATATTTAGAAATAAACATATTTTTGCATTTTTATTCAGATAGGCAGTATATGTTATGTGTGTATATTAATGAAAATCTTTCAGTTCTTTACCCTGGCATGTACTTCAGAATTAAGGCTAAGTTGATGTAAAATTAGACTTCATTCTGAAGTTGTCTTGGGAGGGGAGGGGGAAAATTCGTGCCAAATTCCTTTGAGTGTCATTTTAAAGGATTGTTGAATGCATATTTTCCCTACCGCATTTTACCTCCTTACCGTTTTTTTAGCACAAGGCTGTGAAACGTTTTAAAATTTATTATTATTTATTTTCTTCAAACCATTTGGAAAGTGAGCTGCCTAAATTTTAAAATGGATTCATTCACTCATATAGTGGTTGTTCTCGGTCTTGCTTATTTATTTGCTCATGGATTTTGGGTGCACGGGCTCTGATTGATGAGGTTAGCAATAGCCAAATGTTTCAATAAAACAGGGATATCTAATGCTTTTGATTCTTCCAAAGATTGTTGCATATGGGAAGATCACACTGTAGGGTGATGATGGTAAGCTGAATGTAGGTTTCTTTTAAATAAAAGTCGTAATTATGAGTAGTTTAATCCTTGACTACTTTTCATTTGTTTTTTACTGTAACTGCTTTCTTTGGGAATAGATTTTTCACATAATTTTCTCCTTTTGATTTTCATGCAGTTGTATTAGTTAAAGAAGGGGAAAATATGTGAGTGTGATATAGAATTTAAATTATATCACCATGATTATTTGCTGAAAACAGTTCCCTTTTGTTCTAGTGAATGTATATCATTTAATAAACAATTTGATATAATGTAAGGGATCCAAAATAAATCTTTTCAGAATTTTTTCTGAAATTCTTTGGATTTTTAAATGAATTGTTACATAGATAAGCTTTTCTGTTTGTCACATTCATAGATATAAAGAGACATTTTTACTATGCAATACTATTGTAAATAACATAAAAGTCTTATTGTTAAGTAGGTAGTGATGCGGTTTAATTATATTTTAAGCTGTAAGATGATAAGAGTTCGTGCCTTATGTAAAAGTATTCGTGCGCAAATTAATTGTTATAAGATATGCTGATTTAATTTTCATAATGTTTGTTTATGAAGAATTAATGTGTAGCTTCATTCTTTTAAAGTCTATTTTTTCTTTTAGGTTGACTCCAAAGATTGGTTTCCCATGGAGTGAAATAAGAAATATTTCTTTTAATGACAAGAAATTTGTAATAAAACCCATTGATAAAAAAGCACCTGTAAGTTAAGTAAAAATTTTGTAATATTGTTTTAATCTCAAGTTCAAATATAGTTAGATAATCTCAGTTCAAAATATAGGTATTGGTGTATTGAGAATACGGCAAAGCACGCTAGGGCTATCTGCCTAAGGGAAGGGATGCCTTCATGGAGAACTTTTTAAGGGAAACTGGCTCGTATACATGTTACACATGGGGAAAACCACGAAAACGCCCATGCAGCCAGCCCGTTCGCGGAATTCGAATCAAAATATAGGCTTGGGCTAAATGGGTTATGTATCTCATATTTGCTGTGGCTTAAAAGATAATTTCATTTTATTTTATGAAATATTTTGCTTAATGAATTTGCCTAATTTGTTGTAACTGTATAATTGATGCATTAGATTCTTTAATATTTTAAACTTAGTTCTCTCTATAAATTTTAGGATTTTGTGTTTTTTGCACCTCGTCTCAGGATCAATAAGAGGATATTGTCATTGTGCATGGGTAATCATGAGTTATATATGAGGCGTAGAAAACCTGATACTATAGAAGTTCAACAAATGAAAGCTCAAGCTAGAGAAGAAAAGTTGGCCAAGCAACAAGAACGGTACTAAAATTTATATGGGAATTTGGATATTAAATTGTGTTTTTGTGAATGAAACTCCCTTTATCTTTGTCCTGTTATGCATGCAAGGATCAAATAAAAGTGAAATTTTATTAAAAAAAAATAAGCATAACAATCAATATTAATTTGAAAAAATTTTTCATTGAAACTGAAAAATGTTTCAATTTCTTAGTATGTTTCTTGTTAATTAGCCCATTATAAAAAATGTTTGTTGCATAAATTTAATGATAGAATTTTCATAAGTCATTATTTAGCTTATTAATTACAAATATTGTGGAATATTAGAAATCTTGGTGAAGCTAAAATTTGGTGACCTTGAAAAATTGGTTAATACAAAAATCGGTATGCTTTACTTCATTCAAGTGGGCTTAATTTTCAGATTTAAAATGTGATGTTCGTATAGGTGTAATGTGCAATAAAACTTGTTTAAAACTTAAAATCATTTGAAAAGTGCTGTTTAATTTATAAAAATGTTAACAACTGACATGAAAAAATATTTGTAAGTCAAATCGTAGAATGCTCTATATTTATACTTCAGTAGAAAAGATAATGGAAATTTGATTAATGTGACTTTTTTTTTTTTTTTTTTTTTTTTTCAAAGTGAGAAACTTCGTCGGGAAATGGAAGCTCGAGAACAAGCAGAGAAAAAACAGCAGGAATATGCTGAGAAGATTAAGCAGATGCAAGAAGAAATGGAAAATAGACAGAAAGGTAATTCTTTTATAGATTTTGTGTTATATATATTCTCTTAGATAAGACCATGTATTTAATAGATCTTTTATTTCATTGATTTATTTTTATGTATTATCTCATCGTATACGTTCATAGCTATCAATATTCCCAGTTTTAGTCCTGATTTTTCATCACTTCTTTCCTACTTCCTGATTTTTAGCTGTGTACTAAGAGAAATGTTTCTAGAAATTTATTGAAACGATCAGATTCTATTCCTTAGTGTATTGGTTATTTCTTGTTTAATGGTTCTTATCAGATTTTATTTGATCTGAATTATTCCTTTGTACTCTGAACAATTTCCCATGTGATATTTGCATGGACAACACAATTATCAACTTACCTTACAATTCTGCTACAGCAGCACTCTGTTGCAGCAACGAGGAGTTGTCGACATATCTTACAGTGTTGCGCTGCTGTGGCTACATAAGATTTAGCAAATTAACTTTCAGACTGTTAATCTGCTATAGGCAATATTTGTATTTAATTTAACTTCATCTGAGTATATACTACATTATCAAGTTTATCCACACAGTACAATGTGCATTAAGTAATTATATTTTTTGTATTATATGTACATTAAGTAATTATATTTTTTGTACTTAAAAGCGCTTGGATAAATAAATAAAAGCTTTCTTTCCCTACATAATTCCTCTGTATAAAATTATTAAAAACTTACAAAATTAAATAACCCCAACAACATAACATTTAGAATATCTAATTAAATGCTAATATTTTTACATAAAAAATGCATAAGTAGTCAGTATTCTGAGTAATGCATAATGGAGTGGATGTATATCATTTTAGAGTTCTTTTGAAATGGTGTAACCTTGTTGAAATTCCTTATTTTTATATTTCAAGGTTGGCAACCGTGCATATGTGTAGTACCTGCAGCTTATTGTAGTTATTAACCCCTTAACTGCCACAGAAAATGTACAAGATTCACTTCCCAGTGACACTTTTTTTTTTTTTTTTTTTACACAGGCACATGTAGTTAATGTGATGTATTAGGGGGGAAATAAGTGCAAGTTTTGCTGTCTAAAACCTGCTTTCACAAAATAAAGAAAAAATTAAAATTTAATGAAGATGTAAGTTTAATAAAAATGATGTTTGTGTAGTAATAAAGATTAATATAAGACATCCCAAAAGTGTGGTTTTGATCAATTTATTTTAAACCAGTAAAGTGTAATTTCCGGTTTGTGTTATAACCTTGTTAAATCAGTATACCTAAATGGAAAGTGTGGAGGCATTTTTTTTTTTTTTTTTTCATATTAAGTCATACCCAACATTGAGCATCTTTCGGAGAATAGTCACAATCTCCATCATCTGACGTAATAACATATTCTGAGGTGTCCGATCCTGAAGATGACGGAAAGTAATCATATATTTCACTGTCATACATATTCGTAAAAAAAAACAGTAAACGAAAACAGAAGAAACATAATTAAAAAAAAAAAAAAAAAAAAAAAAAACCCATTTTACTCAAACAGAAACATGACCAATAACTGGGCTGTCATTGCTTTCATCGTTTCAGAAACATCCCCCTTCTCTGAAATAGTATCCTCTTTTGCATACTCTGTCAAGTTCATTGTAGTGTTGCATTCCAAAGCTTTGGGAATAATTTTACTGGTAGCAGCGCAAAGCAAATGATAGCAATTTGAAAGGGCATGGCAGTTAAGGGGTTAATGAATTCAGCCTCTTGTTATCATATTTTCAAGAACCACAACATGTGCATATTAATCAATAGAAAAAAACACTGTTTATTGTTATATTCAGATTGGCAAAAGATTGATACTTTGTGCCAGAACATCCTTCTTGTGCCTATCAAAAACCTTTTTGTAGTTTATCCATTTAATGTACTGCTGCTTTATCTGTCAGGTGTGTAGTGCACAGATAAAACAGATGTGACTGAAATTTTCCTACACCCCAGTCCTCTGAGAAGCTGTTTTCAGAGTTCTTTATCTTCTTTAAATTTCAGAGTGGCAGAATTTCCTTATCTTAAGGATAACAAAAACAGTTATCTAGAATTGTTATAAATGAGCTGAGAGTTCCTTCTCAATTACCAGCTGATACAAAGTGAAAGTGCACCTTCTGCATTCTATCTTAAGGTTTCTACTTTCAAAATCTTGTGCTTGAGATATAAATTGTATTCACAGAGAGTTATAAAAAGATTCACAGAGTAATTTTGAGCAGTATATAAAGTCTGACGGGAAAGGAAGTGGTACCTGTAGATTAACTCTTTCATGCCGACTGTCATGCATATATGCTAGTAAGAAACACACTCATTTCCCATCTGTCATGCTGCTGTGCCAGAGCATTTTCTTGTTCGCCTCTCGCACATTTGTATCAATGTCCTGGAATATTTAAGACCACGATATGGTGTCCTGTGACCATTACTTTTGAACTGAATATAGTTTTAGGATCCTGACCTTCAGTTTGATCATGTTCTGCGTAACATTGGTGTCAGCTTTTGCAAGGGGAGACCGTAATCTAAACAAAAGCTCTGCTGTTTAAACATTTACGTTTTTTGATTATCCTTTCAAATCCTTTTTTTATTCTTTTTTGCTACTATGTAGTGTCTTTTAGGGTTATTATATGGGGGTTCTATTATGCTTTGCATTTCTTTTATCTCATATATTTTGTGTACTTTCCTTTGAATTTTGGAAAGCTTATTATGGCAAGCAAGTATTGTTTATCAGACGAAGGATATACTCAGATGGTTAATGAGCTACTTAGTGACATGAATGAGAGTGATGATTCATTTTCTAAAGAGTTAGAATTCTAGTGATTCTCATATGGACATTGTGTCAGACTTGAGCTCACTGTCTGTCTTACGTTCTGTATTTACTTCTTGGAAATAATCTTTCTTGTATTTTTTATTAATTTAAAAGTTTATTACTGTATTTATCAATTAAAACTTGAGAATAATTTGAATAGCGCTTCTGAAAATAATTTCTTTCATGTAAAGGAAAAAGATTATCAAATCCTGATTTATGATACCTTAAGTAATACCTTAAGTAATAATCTGAAATCATACCAAAAATTATGACGCTGGGACATAAACTTCTATTGTAATTTTCTTCTAAAGTTACGCTTGGTGACGTAAAAACCCCGTCCTACTATTCCTTGCAATTGACATTCGTTTTAAGGGAACGTCTTAAACAAAGGCACGTCATCTCAAAAAGGTTAAGGAAATAGTAGTCATGCTTACAATCATGAAGTGGTGCTGGCTAGAAATGTAAATTTTGAAATTTGGATAGTCACTGGAGGAAGTGGTTTATTCAAGTATTTATTATTTTATCTTAAAACAAATTTAAATAAAAGTTTAAAAATTTAAAAAAATTGTATGCTTAAGTTGTAATTTGTTGAAATGCCTAGTAAAACAACTGCAGCCTGAAAGAATCATAAGCTTTTAAAAGTTTCTAAAGTTCTTGGTAATTGCAACTAGAAAAAAAAAAAAAAAAAAAAAAAAAAAAAAAAAAAAAAACTTGTGTCAAAACTGGGAATTCTCCAAACTACATTGTGTGATTTATTTAACCCCCTTGTCGTACACGATATCTGCCAATTGTGCGAGCTATAGTAAACAAGAAAGTCAGTTGCGCGTCATGCCATTCAACTATTCAGCCGTGTACCCGAACTGGTGCTAAATGTATACTTTTCATGACATATATATTTCAGTGTAACGAAATGAATTATGAAATAATAACCAATGTTTAGGAACAATAGTAATGATCAGTTGACAAAAGTAATTGTAGGATGGGTATAAGAGTTTTTAATTCTTTATATGAAATTATATTTGAAACGTGTGAATGTAATGAAGCTTTACAGGGAACTAAAGTAACAACAGATCATCCAGTTTCGTCAGAAACAACTGAAAAAAAAAATTGATGTTACAGTCAAAGGAAAAATATTTGATATAGAATAACTTCAATCGCTTGTTCTAATAATAATAAGCGGCATTTTATGCACAAATTCCTCACCGCGAGTCAAGACTCCTGGCTTTTGTTTATAACACAAATTCTTTACGAGTCAGACTCGTGACTTTTGTTTATGGCAAAAATTCTTTACCATGAGTCAGACTTTTGGTTATAGGCCAAAGGGTTAAACAAGAAACTATATAATGAAAAACTAATAAAATGCAATTTTCTCAAGGAAGTGTGAAAGAGAGAAATCAGGATGTTTTAAAATTGCTTTTTTAGAATGGTTTCAAGCTGTAAAGCTAAAAAAATGTTTGTTTCTAGACCTGCTATGCTAATTTGCCAGATTATAAGAGAACATTTTATATCAACTGACATATGACTCATAAGCTGAAGAAAGAAAAATCCAACATTATTCTTCAAAGATTGCATGGTGAGAAGGAAGAAGCATATCATCATGTAGCTTGATAACTGGGTAAAAGAGGATTTTCTTGAGCTGCTATATTATATTAACACAAAACTTGAGTTTAGCATAGATTCAAGTCAAAAACACAAGTACTCAAATTTATAATACAGATGAATCTGAACTGTGTTACCAAATTGCCAAAACACTCATTAATATTTAAAAGTAAAACTTCAGCTGGTTTAAGAAATTGAAGGAATAAG
Source organism: Stegodyphus dumicola (assembly GCF_044657685.1). Taxonomy (NCBI): domain Eukaryota; kingdom Metazoa; phylum Arthropoda; class Arachnida; order Araneae; family Eresidae; genus Stegodyphus; species Stegodyphus dumicola. The sequence goes on along the minus strand of NC_140769.1, from coordinate 219,597,397 downwards.
TTACTGTTTTATTAAAGTGCAACATGGACCGAACAATTAAGAAGACGGTATTGGTTGTTAGCTGAAAAAGCTGAAAACCATCTACCGTATTTACGCGAATCTAGTGCGCATCGTTTTTGGCCAAATGTAGTATTCAAAATTGGGGTGTGCATTAGATTCGAGTGCAAAGTTCGCCGATGACGTCAACCAAATTTCTCAACTACGTTTACCGTTACATTTATCGTTGACACATTTTTGCATAGAGGATACAAACTGCAGAGTACGTAGTCACGAAATGGAGGGCAAACAGAGAAGAATGTCACATGACGCTACTTTCAAACGTAAAGTAATTCTTTATGCTGAAAAAAATGGCAATAGAAATGCAGGGAGAGAGTTCAACGTAGCTGAGAGCAGTGTTCGCTTGTGGCGAACAGAAATTGGCACTGTTTGCAACTAAAGCTAGTAGAAAGAAATTCACTGGCCCTCGCAAAGGAAGACACCCTAAAATTGAAAAAAAAGTTTTGGAATTTGTACGTGAAAGGAGGAAGAATGAACCTGTGACTAGTGACACCATATGAAATAAAGCAAAAGAGGAGGCTGAAGTTCTTGGAATACCGAAACAAGAGTTTAAGGCTAGCTGTGGATGGGTGGATCGGTTTATGAAGCAGATGGGTTTATCTCTAAGACGCCGTACAACAATATGCCAAAAGCTTCCTGCAGATTTTGAGGGAAAACTACTAACATTTCAGCGGTATGTCATCACACTTCGGAAGTAAAAGAATTTTTCACTCGGGCAAATTGGCAATGCTAACGAGACGGCAGTTTGGTTTGATATGCCCCGTAACTACACCATTACGGAGAAGGGGACTAAGGAAGTTATCATCAATACTTCGGGATGTGAAAAACAATGCGTAACAGTGATGCTGGCAATAACAGCAGACGGGTGCGAACTTCCCTCTTTCTTAATCTTCAAACGGAAAACATGCCCTAAAACCCCTAAGAATGAAAAGCTGTTCCCAAATGATGTCCTGATTCGAAACCAAGAGAAGGGGTGGATGACGGAATCATTAATGCTTGATTGGCTCCGGAATGTATGGAAACGCCGTCCCGGTGGGCTCTCTAATCCATCATCAATGCTTTGTCTGGACGCATTTTGTGGTCATCTCACCGACGACGTAAAAAAGATGCACAGCCTAGGCAGTGATCTTGTTATTATTCCTGGAGGGGTGACGCCTGTGTTACAACCCCTGGACGTTATTATAAATAAACCTTTTAAGGGTTACGTTCAGGCGGAGTACGAAAAATGGTTTTGTGAGCCAAACCGTGTATTGACCCCGACAGGAAAAATTAAGCATGCTGCACCGCACATTGTTGCACACTGGGTTTCTGCTGCCTGGAAAAGCATCGAAGCACCAATGATTGTGAAATCTTTCAAGAAATGCTGCATTTCAAATTCATTGAATGGCAGTGACGATGACGTGCTCTGGAACGCCGAGGATGACGATGATGAGGAAAGAGGAAAGGAATCTGCTTCTGATGAAGAGAGCTGCGAGGATTCCAGTGATGAAAACATTAGTGAATAAAGACGTTTACTATTAATCACTGATTGTAGAAACTGTTAGCTAGATAGAAATGTTAAGATTTATTTCATGTTCATATTTTACGATAGGTACCGTATATACGGTAATGCTAATTAACAATGATTGTTTCACATGACAATAGCCCACTAATAGGTTAATTCTATGTTCTGCTACTTTATGTATAAATCCATTGTTGTATGAAATATGGTATCTAAATTTAAATAAAATAATCATACCATTAATTTATTGTTTATATACAAATCCATTGTTGTATAAAATAAGATTCAATAAATTCCTCATATCATTGACGCGCATTACATTCGCCGACAAACAATTTTTTTATTATTTAAAGTTTTAAAATGGGGATGCGCATTAGATTCGATGGCGCATTAGATTCGCATAAATACGGTATATTTGAAAGAAGTCAAGAATTTACTTTTAACTTACCATAATAACAAAAACTCTTATATGACAAATATGTTTATTGATTTCCTTTTGAAATGCAGCCATCTGGAAAATGGGAACTACAACACACAGCTCTGAAAAATATTAGTGTATCATCCTGCAAATACAACTTCTAACATTCAATCCTTAATTTTAAGATATTATAAAAGATTTTGAATTTTATTGCAGAAAAGATGTTCAGTAAATAATGAAGAGAATTAATTTTTTGAAAATGCAATGCTAAAACCTGTGTATATTAGTCAATGCAGGAAGTTAATCTCTTAAAAATCAGTTAAACTGTGTTCAAAAATGTGTGCAAAAGCCTCAGAGGAATTGCAAGCTATAGTTAATATTTTGGATATTAGCAAGGGAAGTTATGAGGATTCATTTTTAAAATATGTGTGAGTTAGCAACAGTATTAAGATGGTGTTTATAAAAACAGACCATGGAAGTGTTAAAGAAACTAAGAGCAGAAGTGATGGGGGGGGGAGATAACATACCATCATCAAAACACTGCAGATTATAAGCAAAGTTTTTGAACTGAAAGCTGCTGATCAATAAAGCTATTGGCAGTTTTACAAACTTGTAAATGTAATTGAAACACTGTTATTGCACAATATGAAACAAAAAAGAGTTAGAAGAGTTGTTTGTAAGAGATGTTGGTTAAGAACGTAATTGTAAATATTTTATGAAAAAATTAAAAAATAAATTTCAAAATTATGTAAGTAGTTTAATTATAGTATTAATTTTCAAGTATTTTAGGATTTATTAGTGAATTAATTATTAGTTATTATTTTATTTGAAAAGTTTAAAACTGATGTCACTATTTGTAATACACAAATTGCCATCTAATAAACTCAGCATCTTAACTCGAATATCTTTGGAACAGAAGTGATTTTAATAATTGGTGGATATTGCATGATAAAGTGAAATTATGTCAATAATTTAGAGTTCTTTTTAAATAGCTTTTTGTTTCTTTAATCTCGAGAATTATCTATATAATAGTGATCATTTTCCTATTATCATAAGTATTACAGGAAATAGGAGTGTGTTTATACCTAGAACACCACGCTTTTTGTTGGACAAAGCCGACTGGGACTCTTTCTTACATTATGCTCTTTTTACTGAAGAAATAATAAAGAATGTGCACATTGATCAGGCTGTGAAGAACATTACAGACAAAATTATTCAAGCAGCTGATATATGTATACCAAAAACGTCGGTAAAACAGCCAAAATACCCAAAGCCTTGGTGGAATCCTGAATGCCAGGACGCCATCAGAAAACAAAGGAAATCTTGGAGCATTTTTCGGCGATATCCTTCAGAATCAAATCTCGTAATATTCAAAAGGGCTAAAGCAAAAGCTCGGCAGGTGCGAAGGAAAAGTCAATTCTTGGATCTCGTATGTGTCTTCGATTAGCTCTTCAACTTCGAGTAAGAAGGTGTGGGAAAGAGTCCGGAAAGCGTCCGGTATCTACAAAGAGCACACACTTTCCATTTTAAAGACAAGTGGTGAAACAGTTACTAGTAGGGAAGAAATTGCCAACGTTATTGGACAGAGTTTCTCAGCTGTCTCACACAGTAGTAACTACCCTCTTGAATTTCTTTCCGCAAAAAAAAATGCGTTGAAAAACAACTAATTAATTTCATCTCTCCCAATACTGAACCATATAATCAGGATTTTACTGTGCTTGAACTGAAAAGAGCTCTGTTGCAGATAAAAAATTCATGTCCTGGTCCAGAAGATATTGCCTATCTTATGCTGAAACATCTTCCTTCCAAGTCATTGGCAACCATCCTCTTTCTCTTTAATAGAGTATGGAAGGAACAAGTCTTTCCAAATACCTGGAAAATAGCTTTTGTCATCCCCATTGTTAAACCGGGAAAAGACCCTACTAATCCGTCGAATTACCGTCCCATCGCCCTTACTAGCTGCCTCTGCAAACTCTTTGAAAACATGGTCAACACTCGTCTGGTTTATTATTTAGAGACAAATAATTGTATCACCCCTTATCAGAACGGTTTTAGAAAAGGAAGAGCAACTATCGATAATATCCTACTCTTAGAAGCAGGTATCTGTAGAGCGTTCGTTAGAAGAAATCATTATGTTTCCATTTTCTTTGATATAGAGAAAACCTATGATACCACCTGGAGATACGGTATCCTTCATGACCTATATAACAATGGTTTACAAGGAAACATGCCGATATTCATCAAACATTTCCTACAGGATCGGAAGTTTCATGTGAAGATAGGCGATACACTTTCTGACATGTTCCATCAAGAAGAGGGTGTTCCGCAAGGAAGTGTATTAAGTGTTACATTATTTAGTATAAAAATTAACTCTATTTTAAAACAACTGCCTCCAGCAGTCCAGGGTATGCTCTATGTCGATGACCTGCAAGTCAGTTGCCAGGGAGAAGACCTGAAAGACATCTAATGTAAATTGCAGACTTCTCTCAATAGAATTGAGTCTTATCACAAACCGAAAATTCTACGCGGTCAATATTGCTTAATGACCAATACTCCCGTTTATATCAGGCACGACCATCATGTGTCCCATCTTTCGGCTTGCGGATGAGTGCTTTGGTGGAGGAGTATAAGTTGTCTAATATAGATATACAGATGGAGGATTTTTTTTTGGAATTCCTCCCTGGGAGGATTGGAGAATCCATTCTCTGGATACTTTTCGACACTGAAATAAATCGCAAACTAATGAAATCATCTACAAGCAGATTTATTTTCAACATAGAAACAAATATAGGAAATATATCCCTCTATACACAGACGGATCAAAATCCCAGGATCATGTTGGCGTTGCTTTCGTCACAGAAAAAACAATAGTAGAGGTTCGATTACATACAGTTTGCTCTGTGCTTACTGCAATCCATCTGGCTTTGACTTACCTTTCAAAACAAAAAGTACGTAAAATTTATTATCTACACAGATTCCATGAGTGCCTTAATGTCATCATGAAAAATCACGCTCAATGTACTCATCCAGTTGCAATCAGAATCCTAAAGTTGAATCATTCTTTAAAAATTCGGGGATACCAGATTTTATATTCGTGGATCCCTGGACATGTTGCCATTAAGGGGAATGAATTAGCAGATATTGCAGCTGAAACTGCAACCATAATGTACAATCTTCAGATTCCACTAGCAGACATCAAAGGGTTTGTCAAAAGCAAAATCCTCAGCAAATGGCAGAAGCAATGGGATGACAGAGTATACAACAAGCTGAGGAATGTAAAACCCACCATTGGATACTGGCCATGTATGGCTAATAGAAAGGAAGATGTCCTCTTGACTCGACTGAGAATTGGTCATTGTCGCCTGACCCATGAGTATCTTCTGAAGGGAGAAGAGAATCCCAGCTGCCCAAACTGCAACGCAGATCTGACAGTCCATCATATCTTGGTGGAATGCCAGAGTTTTAATTATTTTCACCAAAAACATTTTAATAGTTCAGAACTGGACTTAAAAAATTTAATTGGAAAAGCACATCATCGTAATTTGTTTCTGTTTTTAAAAGATATTGGCTTTTATAATAGACTAACCTGTTTTTTTAAAAGATATCAGCTCTTATCATAGACTGTAATCTGTCTCTTACCTAAGGTGGAAGCTTTTACAAATGATTAATTGCATTGTTACCATTTGTTGGCACAGATAACCTTGACAGGTTTTGTGCCAAATTACAATAATCCAATCCAATTATTTTAAATAGCAAGAACCTACTGGAAATCCCCCCCTTTTTTTTTCTAATTTTTTTTTTTTTTTTTTAATTTCGAGGTTGGTGCTTTGTATATAGATATAAAACAAAGTTTATACGTCCAATAATGCAGGTTACAATATACATTTTCTTCGTGTGTGTATGTGTTATACATGAAATTAAGTTTCAAAAGTTTTAGCCTAATTTTTATGAGCCAGTAGAATGGTGAAAAAAATTTAGTATCATGTTGTTTGAAAAAATGTCAAAAGTAATTATTTCTGTCATTGTATTGTGTTATCACTATTTCTGTTAAGGCGTTACGTAAACAGTGTATTGTCTATCACATCACTCCATAAACAATGAAACACTAGTTGAATTGCCTAACTATATTTCTGCTGACTGAAAAGTGCAATCAGAAGATAGATCTAGGCGTGTTTAGCTTGCAAAAAATTCATTATGACTGTGTTCTGTAACATCCAAATGGATTATTTTTTGATATTTTAAAAAGTCAGTATAGAAATAATTGAAATCTTCAATGCTGAATTTTTACATGCAGGGGCATGACTGTACTTGTACTTTTTCTTGAAGAATTCTTATTTTTATCACCCACTAAACAAAGTTTTATTGAACTGAAGTATTTATTAACATTGATTGTAATAATGTACTGTTTAAACTAGTAATTATGAAAGGAATCTAAATTTGAACTGGTGGTCCAAGGCATTATCAAAGGAAAGAAAAAAAGTAAGAGCTCTCAGTCGTCGATTTCAAAAATTGCGAGATCAAGAGGAAAGGCATACAGCCATACTGTGTTATAAAGAAGCTCGACAAAGTTATAAAAGAAATATTAAAATTGCAAAGACGAATGCTTGGGAAAGATTTTGTAAGAGAAAAAGACTGGCTTATGGTAAGATCTTTCATCTTGTACGTAATGTACTAATAGTTTAGTTTTGCCAGCAAATTATGTATTAATCAGTAGTAATGTTGTGCTGTTTAGATGCATAATAATGAGGATAGTTTTGGTTTTGAAGTGGTAGATACCAGAGTTACTAGCCAAGAGAAGCTGCATAAGAGGTTCATTGTCGATTTAAAAATGTTAAAGATTGGTAGCCAAGGTATATTTAAAAAAAAATTATAGTTATAAAAATTGATTTTCAATGCATAGGTGAATGTCTAGAAGATTTTATAGCAGAAAGGGATTAATTTGGTGAAGTTTTTCATCTTTTATGTTACATGAAATTCTGCTGGGCTTTTAGCAATGCTACAAGCTTTAACAGTATGACAGATGCTTTGGAAATTAGTCTGATTTATGTCTGAGCTAATAATCAAGATATCTATAAATCTGTATTTTGTGTACAGCAACATAGACTGATATCTTTGCTTCTTGCTATTTTGTTCCTTTTGAATCATGAGATAAATTCTGTCATTAATTCAGTTTTAACTGACAAAACTATGGGTTCATGTGGGATGGAACCTTACACTTTTTTATAAACCTTCGTTACACCTTTTTTTTTTCTTGTTCATATAACAGCATATATTGTAAAATTGCAATGAACATTTTTTGTATAGGGAACTTCTGTACTGTATCTTATCCTAGATTTTATAACAGTAATATTTGTACTTATAATAACATAACAATAAATTTATATTTATAATAACATGGGAATATCATATTTCAGTGTCCATTAACAAACAAAGCTTTAATATCCAGTTGATATATATAGTCAAACCTCACTACATTGATCAGTATTATGAACCCCCAGATATAACACCTTTCTCCTCGATTTCACTAAATGTATAAGAACTGTGGCTATAGCAAACTTCTTAAGTGTATGAAAATTTGATACTGCAAACTTTATGGTTATAATTGATTGAAACTTTTTTGTATTTTTCATAATTTATTTTCCAAAACTTCTGTAATAGTGAATAGTAAAAAACATCATCAAACCATTCTTATTTAGGTTATTGTGATAGCAAAAGATGCCGTTGTTACTGTTCTATCTCCACCTTATCTGTCTAATAAATCCTAAACAAAGATTTTGCGTGGCAGTTATATAACAGTCAATTCTTAGAAAATTGAGACATGCAATAAACATATCTTAAAACACTTATATAGTGTCTCTGAACTTTGAGTCAAAGAACTTGTATGAATTCTGTGGTTTTTTCAGGTTCCTTACGCTGTCAAACAAAATCATCAAGAGTATATTGGGAAGTTTTCTCAAATTAGATAAGAAATGGGAAGAAAGTGTTTGGGATGTTGTATCTTACCTATACAAGGAAGATATTTTAATCGCCGTTAAAAAACGAGCTGTTTTAGATTGTATGTAACAGTCAATTCTTAGAAAATTGAGACATGCAATAAACATATCTTAACCCCTTAACTGCTGCGGAAAACTTACAAGATTCATTTCCCTGTGCAATGGTTCCCTCCCCCCCACACACACACACAGGCGAGCGTAGTTATGCGATGTATTGGGGGGGGGAATAAGGGCAAGTTTTACTTTCTAAAAACTTTACTTTCATAAAATAAAAAAAAAGAAAAAAAAAATGAATGCACAAAATTTAATGTTTTGAGTAAAAGTATAATAAAAAGATGCAAGTATAATAAAAATGTTTTTATAATAAAAAAGATCCCTAAAATGGAGTTTCGATCAAGTCATTTTTAGACCAGTAAAGTGTAATATCAGGCTTCAGTGTTATTTCTTGTGAAATCAGTATGCCTAGAACTGGTTGAATGCCATGATTTTGTTCTTGGTTTTTCGTTTGCAAGGTGTTGGCTCATATATACTAGTCTACAAAATGATTAGTTTCAGTAACAATATGAACCACAAGCAGTTCATCAAAAAATAATTCAAAAAAGATAAATGGGTTTGAAACATCCGTTGTATATTTCTTTATTCCTGCAACCTACTACAAAAAGTAAACGAAAACGGAGGACAGGACACAGAATAAAAAAAATACATTTTACTCAAACAACACCAGCCAATAACGCGCAGTCATTACTTTCACCTCTTTAGACACATCCCTCTAATTTTTCTCCACACTTCTCTGAAGTAGTATCGTTCTTCGCATACTTTGTCAAGGTCATTGTAGTGTTGCATTCCAAAGCTTTATGAATAATTTTGCGGGTAGCAGCACAAAGCAAAAGATAGTATTTTGGAAGGGCGTATATATACGCCCGGAGCAGTTAACACATCGGCTGATCAAGGCGTATATATACGCCCGCGGCAGTTAAGGGGTTAAAACACTTATATAGTGTCTCTGAACTTTGAGTCAAAGAACTTGTATGAATTCTGTGGTTTTTTTTCAGGTTCCTTTCGCTGTCAAACAAAATCATCAAGAGTATTGGGAAGTTTTCTCAAATTAGATAAGAAATGGGAAAAAAGTGTTTGGGATGATGTATCTTACCTATACAAGGAAGTAAAAAACTGTTTTAGATTGTTATAGATCAGCTGTTAAAATTTGAAAATCGAATTTATCTGGCAGAAAATTGTCATAAGTGTAGATCACTCTTTTTGTGTGTGCCAGCATGAATGACAAGTATTGCAGTATTTTATATTTTGAAACATTTCAAAATCTCAAAAGCCAAGATAGTTGAAAACTAAAAATTCTTCATGTTTTCTATAAAAGTAATCACAGGTCAAGAATGAAGCTGAAATTATTTGAAGAGTTACGAATGTGGAAGGAAGAAATTATGGTTCCAAATCCAAAAGTTTCTGCTTTTGATTGAATGCACACCCAGATATCAAAACTTAGAATGGATTGTTTTCTTGTCTCAGATAAACATTAAACATTTTGTTTAGCTGAGACGTTTGGAGTCGGTTTATGTTTCACTTGCGAATGAAATATCAGTTTAAAATGTCTGTCTTATAACAGAATTAGATTTTTTGGTATGCAAGTCAAGCACAGGTTGTTGAAGGGGAAAATAATGCAAACAAAGTTCTGCATATCACTAAGTAGCTGGGGGGGGGAAGAATGGCTTTTCAGTATTTTCAGAATGTGATATGTAGTTTTCCTAACTATGCGCTTATGATGATGTTACATGCATAAATCCGAGCGATGAAGATACTCTGGCATAAAACAAAAACAAGAAATCATCAAAGCTTTTTTTTATGATGATGAAAATATTATAGAAACAGCATGTGTGCAACATGTGGAAAGCAAACTCCCTAGCTCAGTGGATATCAAAGCTGCTATGTGTCAAATAAATTTTATTTGCACAAACTATAGAGGATACAGTGGTGGAGCCTTTTCAGTTTTGGAACAAAATGTAGATAAAATTTTTCCTACAACCTGCGTCACATCAACATAAAATTGGATTATTTTCACGTTTGGAAGTTAAACAAAAATTAGAGGTATATTTATCAATATTTTTTGTTGTTGATTTCTGGTATTTTATTCTTATGTTAAAAATGATTATTCATTCTTATAAATGTGTTTTAGATGGATATGCGTATATAGAGTAACAGTTATGAACCGTGACTTTTAATGCTTTATCATGTAAAATTAATTCAAACTGAGAAACAAAAGAAATTTAATAATTGCAGGTAATCATTAATGATTTTTTAATATTTTGGGAGATGCAATGCTAATCAGTCTTTTGTTTCATCAAGTGTTAAAATCAGTTTTGTCTTACCTGATTGGAGGTAATGAATCTTTAAATACATCAAACCAAATTTTCGCTTTCTTTAAAAGTTCCTCTGTAGCATGGTTCAAATATATCTGTTATGCCTGGGGTGAGCTGTAGTTCCCAAGACAATGTATCATCAAATTGATGAACATTTATTATGAACAAATTATTTTGTTCATAATCAATGTCCAATCAATTATTTAACATTTTCAGCTGTTTAGAAATAAACAATGGCAGTATTGTGAACATATGAATTTAGTATTTTACTTGTCCTGGTGCATATTTTATATGCATTTTCCCCTAATTTTACATTGTAGCTGAATCGTGTCTTACATCCTGGTTTTTGGGGGCAGTTGTTTTGAGGTATTAAAAATGTGCATGCGTTAATAAATTTCGTACTCCAGATTCTATAAAACTTTTATTTTATATGGTTGTTATATTGTTTTTGTAAGATGTTAATTTTTATATTAAACTTTTGCAGAACTTTTGGAAGCTCAAGAAAGCATTCGCCGTCTGGAAGAACAGTTACGCCAAGTGCAGCAGTCGAAGGCTGAATTAGAATCAAAACAAAATGAATTGGAAGAGATGTTGAAGAAACTTGAAAATGATAAAGCAATGGAAGCTGAAGAGAAAGCAAGATTGGTAAGATAAATACCTGTTATGTTATTTTACATGCGACTTTAGCTTTCAATTAAATGTAACTTTCTTTTCCACCAGGCTGAAGCTATCATGCTAAAACAGCAAGAAGTCCAGCGAATCCAGGAGGAAGTGAACTTGAAGGATGAAGAGACAAGAAAGTTGCAGGAAGAAGTTGAAGAAGCTCGTCGTAGACAACAGGAAGCTGCAGCAGCATTGCTGGATGCAACAACGCCTCAGCACCTTAACATACAAGAAGATGAACATGAAGAAAATGATGACATGGTGAATGGAGAATTTGGTATGTAGAGGTTTTACTAAATGAAGATGAGGCCATTGTACATACTTTTTCAGAGTAGTTATATAAATTTTTAAAGGATAAATTTATGAAAATGATTTATTTAATACTTTTGACTGAAATGATTTAATTACTATGTTTAGCAGCTTTGGTTACAGAATTTTTGGTGCTTTAGGTGATCATTGAACTTTTCCACCATATATAAATAACCATGGTATTAAGTTAGAAAATGATATATTTTGTTTAATTGTTATTTATGGTTCATAGCCATTCAAAAATTCATAGCTGTTTGTATCATCTATGGTTGGAGCTGGTCTTAGTGCGTAGTAATTGCCCATCTGTCATTTAAATACTGAAAAGAATGAAATTTGTGTTCTGAAAATTATACTGTCTTTTTAAAAATAATTTTTAATGAACATTTCAATTAAAGTCGATGAGTAGTAGCTTTGTATGTTCGAGTTCTATTATTAAATTTCAAATCGGTGTAGAAGTGAAATAATTGGAAGATAAGTAAAAACTTGTTATATATATTATATTTTTACTTTTCTTTGTTACTTTTTTATGTAAAATGATAATGTTAATTGTAAATTTGTTCTGTTTAGGTGCAGAGTTGTCGCGTGATGATTCAATTAATTTGCCAAGACCAGAAGAAGAAAGGATTACTCAAGTTTCAAAGGAAAAACATCTACAAGATCAGCTAAAAGTAAAATATATTCTGTTGTATTTATTTCTCATGTAAGCTTTTTCAAACATGAAGCCTCTTTTTTAAAAAATCTATATTGCCTTTAAAATGAGAATTAGCTTTGATATATACTGTATTTTTAATGTTATAAATTGATTGTGTTTTAATTTTTAATGGCGTACTCAGTGATATATCATTCAGTTGTGCTAAGATTTTTGGTTATAAAGTCGAAAATCTTGAACACATGAATATTAAATTTTCTGAATTGGCATAAGATGTCTACAATAGATATTCTGAGTTTCCATTTCATAAGCCTGTTAGAAAAATTGTGAGAAGATTTAAACTTCATATTATAGTTTGAAATATTCAAGCTTTTGAAAATGGAGAATTCTGTGGGAAAAGTTTATATTTAAGTTTTGTTTCTGCTATTTGCAGAGTAATTAATTGTTTGAGTAGTTTTTAAAATTATCACAATTATTAATTTTCAGAAAAGTATTTTGAAATTGCTTTGATCTTGCCTCTAACCAGAAATTTCATTAGGCGACAGAAGTGGCAGTAATTTGCCAATCATTTCCTGACTTCAATTCTTCTATGAGTTTTATTTTGTTCATCGATCTCTGCAATTCAACAAGTAGTGAAATGAAATAATTTACCAGTTTATCCTAAAAGATTAACCCGTTCGCGACGAGCACCTCTGTTATTGAAGCATTCTCTTGGGACGGTGCATTAACCGGATGTGTCGTCCTGTGGAGACAGCCAATTTACGCTGCTAAGCCTAACTTTGGAAAAAAAAATTTTATAAATGAAATTTGTCATCCAATTTTTTTCAATTTTGGGTACATTATGAGAACATTCATGTAGTCGTCAGAATTAATTTTAAGCCTTTATTATTATTATATTTTCCTTAAAAATTTTAATAAAATACTCATGCTAGAGTAATATAATTTTCCCCTTGTCCCACAAATAAATATATATGGGAAAATATCCAAACTATCGCAGATTTTATTTAACTCAACACACAATTAAAATTAAAAAATATTAAAACTGTCTTTCATAAAAATTCAACAAGCAAACAACAAAAAGTAAGCAATGTTTTCTAAAGTCGAACGTTGCATTAGTCACAGGAATGTAATATCTGCTGCTATTTTACTCAGCAAATTTGACTCATTTAGCATTTGTATATGTTCTATGGTCAAATAGTACTTTCATTTTGCCATTTAAAAAAAAAACTTTTCGCTAAGCGATACAAAATATTGGTCCTTAATGCTAGTAAACTCATGAGTAATAAAAAAGTCTCTAATGATAGAACATCTATTTACTCCACTATAACCATAAAATGAAATAAAAATAAAAGTATTCCAGAGCATCGAGAACATGTTCATTTGTTTATATAAAATGGCACAGTAAAAGCTATTTCATTACTCAACACTAACGAATGAGCAGTGTGTATATTCTACATTTAGATACTGCATACTGCTTTCATTTGCCATTGCCATTAAAAAAAGATAACTTTCGCTGACGATTAAAAATATTCATCTCAAAGCATGAAAAATCCAAGAGTAATAAAAAAAGGAAAAATATAAGAGTAATTAAAAAAAATCTCTAATGATAGAAGGTCTATCCCACTATATAACAAAAATAAAAAGTACCTCAATGCAGCAGTATGTGCGTTTGCTTATATCAAATGACCCAGTTAAAGAGACATTACATTGCTCAACACCCACCCAGGAATCTCTCTCATTCCGAAACAAAATACCGAAAAATAAAAATCATTGCATAGAAATGAAGGTAAACATACTTCCCTATAACAGGCATACAACTACATCTAGTGGCAACAAAAAATATTAATTAAACGTTCTATCTAAAAGTCAAATGTGGTATGCCCGACTGGTAGAGTGAATAAAATGGCAATTCTTATATGACACACCCGGCCGTGAGGAAATTTGCCTTTGCACATTAGTTGAATTAGTTGTTCAGTTGACCAGAACATGGTTCTTGCATGTTTATAAGTATGTTGACAGTAGGATAAGTAGGTTGATATATCATGTTACAAAAGGGTCATATCCTGAACATTTGTAACTGAGCCAGGTGAGCTTTGGGGAATATTTAAACTGTGATGTTAAAACTCTTGTTCCTATGAAGCTTTCTTTTTACCTGTATTTACAATTTTGTTTTTTCTCGTAACTGCTTTGAGTCTAATTCTAAGTATTCTCCGAGATTTTTAAGTCAGCCATACTGTCATTGTGGTTTGCAACCCAGGTAGAACAGTGGTTAGTGACACTGACTGTCATATTGAAAGGTTCAGATCCTGGAGAGGGCATGGATATTTATAAGAATATAGTGTGTGCAGCAAGGAGGCACTCAAAATGTCCTCTTGAGATAGGCTGAAGGTTATCTCAAAAGCTGTGATTTTGTTCATGTGAGAGATGTATCAGTTAATGTGCTTTAAATTCTGTGTTCAGCCTATCTCAAGGCTTGAGATAGGCTCCAGCTGATAGGGAAGATGGTTTGGGAGAGCCTCGGAATTTCATCTGAAGAGGGGCAGTTAGCAAAGGATACTTAATTTGCCTAATTTGTATGAATAGGTGCCAGTTATGGTTCAACCTGTACTTGTAATTGTAATTTGTTTTCACAGCGGCTGAAGTAACAAGAATTTTGAAACCCCATCAAAAATACCTTAGTGTTTAATGAAAATTATGATCCAGGTTAAGACAAGCATAGTTAAAATATTTGTTATGTCGTTATTACACTTCCTGATAAAATGAATTCCTCTGAAAGTGATCAGTGTTTCCTGGAATATAATTAAACAGTATTAAATATGCCGATAGCCATCTCTGCAAGAGATCCTTTACTTGGATTGTATATTCAGGTTTTTGAGATTTTGTGGATTTTTTTATTTACCTGTTTGCCTTTTCAGGAAAGTATGAAAATCAAATTGCATAAATTCATAGTTGTGAATATTTAAGTTTTCATCAGATTACAATTTTAACAAATAATTCCAGACTATACAATTTTAACAAATAATTCCGGACTATACAATTTTAACAAATTCCGGACTAGATTTTATCTGAATAATGAACAGAATTACCTTTAAAACTTAATATCTGTAAGACTGAAGCTTTATTGTGTTAGCTTGAAGTTTTTATTTCTTTTTTTCAGGAATTAAGCAAAGAACTTGCATCTTCAAAGGATGAAACTAAATTAACTAAGAACGATCTCTTGCATCAAGAAAATGTAAGGCAAGGACGAGACAAATACAAGACCCTGCGTGAAATTCGAAAGGGCAACACTAAGCGACGAGTGGATCAGTTCGAAAACATGTAAAAGATTGTTGATTTTGTTGAAGGGTCCTCGTACTTCATTCTATCAAGAATAGTGAATGCTATGTACTAGGGGGCTTAACTGTTATTTCTGAAAATGTTAACTGTGAAAGCATTTGCAAAAGAGGCATCATTGCAGTTCATAGCATACATTCCATATCTAATTCAATTTGTTTCACAAAACATAACATTTTTAGTTCAGGGAGTTCGATTTTCTCCAGACTAGATCTGAATTTTAATTTGTGTAATCTGTATTATTAAAAAAATTAATAACTTCCATTTGAGTTTGAAAGACTATGAACACTACAATGAAATTCTGTAAAATTGCAATGAAATTCATAAAAAAGAAACTATTTTAGAAAAGGAGTAGCAGAGAGAATATATTTTTTTACGAACAAAGCAAATTTTAAGTTGGCATTTTTTTAAAGTGTAAAATGTTGAATTAATATTGCCTGATTATCATACCCTATTACAATGTGCCTTTGTATCCATAAACTATGTTTGCTAGGAAAATCTGAACTTTCATAATTTTATACATTTTTCCTAGAAATTTAATGCTTTCATAATATTTTGAGCCCGGCGTACTTACAGTATTAAGAATTGAGCTATTTTCATCTGTAATTGGTTTTGTACATGATTAGTTGAGTATGTACTGAAGCTTATTGAAAGCTTAGTAACAAGAATGAATTATCTAGGCTATCATCAGCTGAAGTATGTATTTATGCACTCATATTTTTTACTTCAAATTCTGTTTTTGCCTTGTACGTAGTTTACAAATTAGTCTTTTATATGCAGTTTCCAAGCCTTGTATTTTGATATATATATCTATTGTTAAATATGTTTTAAATCTGTTTTCTAACTCACAGGAGCTTGTTTAAAGGCTTGTAGTTTGTAAAACTTAGCACATGACCAACTCTGTTTTTAACAATGTTTCCCCTTCATATTAAGTGTGCAAAAGTAGTATTGTTTCCATATTGCACATAAGGAATTAAATTTTCATTTGTATTTTTTTATAACTTGGTATAAAAGAGACTTATCCCATATTAAATGTTAAAAAATGAAAATATTTATAGACATTAAATCACAATCAAACACTTGTTAATTTTTTAATTTTTAGTCTTTATTTATGAGCTGTTTTGTGCCAGTACAGTATTGTATTTCTCTAGGAAAAAGGGCAGGATATGTTAGTGAGTGTTTAATAAATGTTTTTGCAACAACATTGATTTGTAATATTTCAGTTTTAGTTCTGTGCCAAAAATAATATCAGCATTTCAGCTAAAATTGCTGGTCAATTTCAGTAACTGTTTTCCTCCGCCCCCCCTTTTTTTTCTGTTTCTCCTGTGTTGCATGCATTTATTTGAATCAAAATAATTAATATGTTTTAAATTTAGTTTTATCTGTTTCTTATGATCTTGCTGCATCTAACATATCTTGCAATTCAAGTGTTTCATTATGCTTAATTTCTTAATTGATGTTTAGTTGTATTTACTTTGAGTTAATACTGTTAAGTCATAAAATTAGTGATTTTTATTTGAGTGAATGCAATTCTGTCATTGTAAGCATATCATTATTGATCTTCTGTAACTTCATAATGGTCCAGGCACGGTAATGAGGCAAGTTTGTTAATAGTATTCATTTACTGGATATTGAAATTTTTAAAGTTAATAAAAAGCTAAGTTTTACAGTCTCTTATTTTTTTCATTTTGTTTAAGATTGATGGTTACCACAGCACTGTTAAGAATGCAGTGTACTTTAGCTCTTGAAATGTATAATATTCTATGTTCAGCAACTCTTAATTATCCATAAATATAAACAGCCCTGTCTAAAAAGCTAATTAACTGTGAATGATGGAAATTTATATTTTGGCAGTGGCATTAACAAAAAAATTCAGTGAATGAGGTGCACGAGATAAAAAAAAATGGGGCAATATGAGTTATATTTCCAATTTTGTTTTTCATTCCACTATTCTTGTTATTTAAATTTGTGCTGTTATATCCTTGGCCTCATAAATCTTGAGTATCAAACTAATAATCTGTTAAAAGTTAATTTAGCAGATAGTTGTATAGACCTTATTTTGGTCTGACATTGGATAGAATCTAAGAAATAAATCTTAGAACATTTAGTATCACAAATGCCAATATTTACATTTTATATAAATATCTCTTTAATAATAACCAGCATCTGGTGTTCAGTCAAGAATTACTGAGAAGTATTTTTTGCCGATTTCTTTATTTTTCATTGACTGTCATTTGTGAAAATATAGATATAACTTCATTTTGGAAAGCATATCCTAAATGATGATGTTAAATTATTGACATGCAGTGAAATAATGAGGCCAATTTTTGCCAGCATTTGTTTCCTTTAGAAAATTTCGATTTGTTTTCTGTATTTTAATTTTTTTCCAAAGCACTATTCCTGTTGTTTGTCAACTGTACAGTTGTTGCCAAGGTATTCAGCTCATGCTACTTATTATGGTTCTGCAAATATTCTATACCCACTTCATGTATTGATAAATCACTGGCTAAATATTGTCAGTGTGAAAATCCTCTGACTCTCTTAGTTTAGTTTGCTTAGCAAACAGTTTGCAACAAAAGCAGAATGCATATTGGATTTTATAGATTAAATCAATCCAGTTTATTAAACTTTCTCCCTATTAGATAAAGGGGAGACCATTCAACACAATCATCATATCTGATAATTTGTTGTCCAAAACAATGTTTGAGAAGAGTTTGCACTCCAGCTGTCTGGTGTGCAGGGGCTCCGATATTTTGGAACCACAAGATCGTAATGTGGACGGGAATATCATCTAGAAAGTCACTCCTGTAATATTTGGAGCTACCTTTGTTCATTTAATGTACCTTCATGGAACATAGATCCCAGTGAGCAATCCTTTTAGATACTGCACCACATGTTCATGGACCAATGCACTTGGTGTCTTTGGAATAGTCTCAACGAGCAGTTTTCCAATGACCTGTAATGGGCATTGTGTCGGTTTAATAATCCAGAATGCTGAAACAGTACCTTGTCGAACCAAACAATACTGGACAGAAAGTCAGAGTTACCTTCAACATTAAACAAACACCCAGTTGCACCAGTCAAATCAACACATTCGAGCAGATTCTTCATTATTTAATTTCTTTAAATATAACACACGGCTCTAATATTTGGTGGCAACAATTTGAAAAGTGAAATGACGCTTATCGAGAATCAATGCAAAATGCCAAAACTAAATTAATAGTCCTTCTGGACTAATTAATAAAGTTTTGTAATTTCATTTAAACATACTTCTGTATAAAGCTAAAGGTGGTATTGAACAGTTGCCAGCACTTAAATCATTCTTCCGAAGTTTGTGGGTTAGAACCTCGTTGCGTTAACCTAGAATTACGTCCTCACCGTGCAAATGATCATTTTGATCGTATTTTCATTTTAATTGGACATAAACTTTAAAAAATTTTTTAGTTATAACTTTGATATTTCTTGACTTTAAAAAAAAAAACTTATGGATATTACGTTATATATATACAGTGGTGGCCAAAATTGTGGACACTTTTGTAAATTTTTATGTTTTTGAAATTTGTATGCTTATAGAAAATGTTACGTTATGGAAAATGCAAACTTGTATATATCATTTTAAAGAGAATTTATTACTGAAATGAATACAAAATTCAATTATTTGCAATACAAAAAAAGTTATATGTACTTTAATATAAATGAAAAACACAGTTATGAAGTGGTTTGTAATGTCTAGCTTTCCTGGCCAATCACTGTTCTTGTTCTGAGAAAAAATGAAATGTTAGTAACTGCCAGTAGAAGCTGACATCATGAATACAATTGAAACAATTCATTATTTTGCTTTGTTCTGTAGAAGGAGGACCTGTTTCTTATACTCTGCAATTACAAGTAGGAATTTTTGTAAAAATTTTTAATATTTAGTCAAGAAGCAATGACATCAAATACACTCATGTCCATAAATTAAGGATAATTCGGAGTCACGCAGAAATCAAACTCTAAAATAAATAATAAGTAATCACAATGACGAGAGTGTAAGAGAGTGATATATGAGGAATACAGGCAAAGAAGTAAAATTGTTCACAGGCACTTTATAAGCATTTCAGTGCAATAACCGAATAATTATGACACAAAGGACGCATTTGGAGGATTTTTTATGTGGTAGAATTATTGGCCGTCTGGAATGTGGGCGTACCCAACTGGAAGTATCAGTATCTTGGAATTGCCCAGAGTGTCATCTCCAGGCTTTGGCAACGATTCGAAGATGATGGTAAGGTGAGTAGATGTTACAGCACAGGTCGCCCCAGAGTTACAACGCCGAATGAGGACCGGTATTTGGCAGATATTGCCAAAAGAAACAGGTGGAGCACAGCCTCAGTTCTGTCTCGTCAGCTCTCTTCAGCCACTGGTACGACAATTTCAAGGCAGACCGTGTACAGACGCTTAGGGCAGATTGGTCTATACGCTCGTAGACCTGTCAGATGCGTTCCACTTACTGCAACTCATTGTCGCCTGCGGTTAGCCTGGAGTAGAGAGCATGCATTGTGGACACCGCGACAGTGGGCTTGTGTGATGTTTTCCGACGAGTCCAGGTTTAGCTTGCAGTCTGGTTCTCGTCGGACTTTCATATGGAGAGCTCCAGGTACCCGTTACCACCAAGAAAATATCGTTGAATGACACCGTTACGGTGGTGCAGAAGTACTCGTTTGGGGTGGCATTATTCTGGGCTCCAGAACTGACCTGCATGTTCAAATTGGAACCATGACAAGCCAAATCTATCGGGACGTCATTCTGGAACATTATGTACATTTGTTTCGGAGCGCCATGGGTGCACAATTTGTGTTTATAAATGACAACGCCCATCCTCACCGTGCAAACATCGTAAGCGAATGCCTTCAATCGGAGGATATCGCCCGTGTGGACTGGCCAGCATTCTCCCCCGGACATGAATCCAGTAAAGCACGTGTGGGACATGCTTGTCCAACGAGTTGCAGCCCGTCGACCTCCTTCTACATGTCTACCGGAACTTCGGAGAGCATTGCTTTTTGAGTGGTGTAATATCCCCCAAGATGAGATCGATAATTTGATACTCAGCATGCCTAGGCGTTGTACAGACTGTATTGCATCGTCGAGGAGACATACAATGTATTAACAATCATACCAACCATGTATTATTTGTTTTTTGTAAATAGTTTTTTTTTTTTTTTTTTTTTTTTTTTTTTGTAATTTGCTCCAGGGAGAAAAAATCGCTAATTGTTTTAATAATATCGAACATGTAGCATCTTTTTTTACTCTTTACCTTTTGTCTAATAAATAAGTCAAATTTGTTTTGCTTCTAACTCTTCCTTTGCCTGATTTTGCATTATCCTTAATTTATGGACATGAGTGTAAAAGAGTAGATTGGACACCTAGAAAGAGATGTAATATTATTGTGTTACAAGAAAGTGGTCTTTCCTATGCTGAAATTGCAAGATAGGTGGGTGGTTCAGTGACTACATTTGGAGTCCGAAAGTTTTGTTTACGGTATCAAGAGACAAATTCAATAAAAAAACAAAGAAGGAAAAGGCCAAAAAAGGTGCACCACATCTATTGATGACAGAAGAATAAAAAGACTGTGTCTCCAAGATAGAAAAATGTCATCAGCGCCCATCAGAAGTGATCTGAATGATGCTGGTGTTTCTGTTAGTTCAAGAACAATCAGGAGAAGATTAACAGATGTTGGACTGAGAGATAGAATTCCACGAAAAAAGCCTTATCTTAATTTTCAGCAACGAAAAAAGACTACAGTGGGCAAAGGAACACTGGACAGATGATCAGTGGTCACAAGTTATATGGAGTGATGAAACTAAGATATCGTTATTCGGTAGTGATGGGCGAAAATATGTAAGACGTAGAATAGGAGAAGAGCTATATCCTGACTGCATTCAAGCAACTGTGAAGAACCCAGTTAGTGTTATGATTTGGTCCTGCATGTCAGCAAATGGTATTGGTTGCCTTCATGTCATCGATGGGTTACTGAATGCCAGAAAATACATTGACACTATTCTAGAACCTAAACTTCTACCTTCCATCAGAGATCTCTTTTCCAACAAAGCCTCGTTTATTTTTCAACAGGATTCTGCTCTGTTCCCCACGGCCAAAATATCGAAAGAGTGGTTTCCTACAAAGAGCATTAAATTGTTGTCATGGCCAGGAAACAGTCCTGACCTCAATCCTATCGAAAATTTGTGGCACCGTTATAAAACGCTTGTCCGAATGAGGCGCTCATCAAATAAAAGGGAACTAATTGAGGCTATAATTGTTTTCTGACATCATATAATAACGAAAGAAGAGCTTAAAACTCTTGTCAGCTCAATGAAACGTCGATGTGAAGCTGTAATCAAAAATAAAGGATACCCTACTAAGTACTGATATCTCACTGCAATCATCACTATCTAATGTATATCGATAACTATTATCGTTTTAACTTTTTTGTATTGCAAATAATTGAATTCAGTAATAAATTCTCTTTAAAATGATATATACAAGTTTGCATTTTGTGAAACGTAACATTTTCTGTAAGTATACAAAACTCAAAAACAAAAATTTCCAAAAGTGTCCACAATTTTGGCCACCACTGTGTATATATATATATATATATTTTTCTGTTCATTTTAAGTAATTCCTGTAATTTCCGGAAGAAACACCGCGGCGTTTCCGTGTTTAAAACTTAAATTTTCAGCGGGTGCGGCGTTTCTACCCATGCGGCGTTTAGGTGCACTAAAAATAAAATATTTCCTATGATGGTCATTGTACATAGTTTGGATGGCCTTGTCATTGTGCATAGAGTGGTGCAGTTCCCACACAAAAGACCACTCAGTTGCTTTTTGCGAACGTTATTTTGTTTACATTCTTTCCCTTGAACGGACCTACATGCCTTATTCACCCTAAACGAGATCTCAGAACAATAACATTCTTCCCTCTTTCAAATCAACATTCTCATCAGTTTGAATAGTCTCTCTCCTCTGCCATTCGATGAATCTTCCAGGACCCATCCTCTCCCCACCCCTGCCTTTTCTGCAATTTTTTTCAAAGGCGGACACGACTCCACCTGCCTCGCAATAACGAACTCTGACGTATTTCCCCTTCAGCGTGAATGGATTTTTCTTGGCATTCTGCCAAATACAGATCCCATCAGTTTGAGTACAAGTACTTGTTGGATAGTTTTTAATTAGGGAACGGAAAATTTTTGAAAATGTCTCTAAACGGCACAGAAGCTATACATTTCTTACCTTTAATTTATTTTTGAGTTATGGTTTCATTTCATGCATTTTTCTTAACTGGTATGTCATATATCAGGACTTAGGGTGAGTTTTTGCCCACGACTATGTCACGCGCAATTTAATCTTGCGGCGTTTCTGTGTAATTTTAATTTTTTTCCCGCCATTTTTCTCGAGTGCGGCGTTTACGCTGATGCGGCCTTTCTTCCGGAAATTACAGTATATTCAACAACATTATTGTTTATACCTAGAATTACGGCTATTGGTCACTTTGGCGGTATTCGGAAAATTATAGATTTTTCAACATTTTTATGACTTTTTCAGCTATTTCCGGTTCACTGATGAATAAATAAGTGTATTTTGGGTAAGGAAGATTGCATATTTTATACACGTGGACTGGGAAGGGAAGGAGAGGGACTTTTGCGCACCACATATCTCCGCATTCGGCTTGTGTTCTAAGTTTATTTTTCAGTAGACAAAAATATACTTCATTTGGATAGTTTTATTGTTCTGACCTGTTGGTCATTCGCATAAAAGCGTTAGTAGAAAATCTAACAAAACGGAGAGATGCCGAAAGTCTTTCTGATGATAATTCTGCTTCAGAAACTGAACCTGATGAAGAATTTCATCCCGAAGCTACATTAAGTTTATCCGACGAGGACTGGATTGTCTTGAAACGAGTAAATCCGATTCGTCTGATGAAGAACCTGTTCACGAAACAGAAATGGAAAGTAAAAATTTAGATCATAATTCCGAAGACTGCAAACTGATCCATTTGCTCTTGTTTCGGATATTTGGAATACTTTTATAGAAAATTGCTTCAAATGTTATGAACCATTATTTTTCAAGAAGACCCGCTGCAAATTTATTGAGTATATTCCTAAAAAGCAGGACGAAATCGGCAGTAAATGTTGGCTTGCTACTGATGTGCAGTCAAAATATTTACTGAATGGATTTCTCTATTTAGAAAAAGACGAAACAAGAACAGCTGGAGAAACAGTAGGTGAACATGCAGCTTCACGCTTGGTGGAACCGCTGAAATTTAAAAAAGTGTATTTGGACTTGAGTGGATGAATAAAAAGTATTTTATTAACGATTTGAAAATTTGAACAGGATTTAGGGAGAGTGTGAGCTAATAGAAGAAATTTTTAAATAATACACCGGAAGTTGTGAATATTTACAATTTGGAGTTGATGTTTTGGACCCGATTGCCAGAAAATACTCAGTGAATTCCTCATCCAGACGTTTGTTGGCCAACTCAAGGTTTTTTTTTAATATTCTTGATTTGGCCGTGATAAATGCATGGATAGTTTATAAGGAAACAACTGAATATAAGAATATCACTCGTCGTGATTTTATTTTGAATACGGCTGAAGAACTTCGAACGGTGTACGTTTCATCCAAAATTCACAAACTTTCTGTATGTAAGGAAAAGAGAATTGATACTTGCGTCAACCCTTCTGGTAAGCGTAAACAATGCCAAATAAATGCATGCAGAGGCAACAAAACTTTGAATATTGTAAAAAATATCTTTATGGAATCTGTATAGGCAAAATAAAAAAAAATTAGTAATCTGTATGCACTGCAAAACCGAGTAAAGTAAGTACTAATATGCGTAATTTTAATATATTTATTTCATATTGAAAATTTTTATAAGGCAAGTTAGTAAATGATAAGAAGTTTAAAAATATCTAAAATGATTGTTTTTTCTCTTTTAGCTCTTTGTTATAGTAAATTATCCTTCGATTAATATCTTTACTCACTTTGCTTTATTTTGCTCTTTGTTGCATTAAATTATCTTTTGGTTGCATGTACTTACTCAGTTTACTTTATTTACTTATTAAAAAAGCAAAATATGTATCATTATAAGCATTAACTTTACATAATATTATGAAAAAAACGACCCTTTTCTGTTATTCGGAACATGCGGTCAAAATGACGGATGATCGTAGTTATAGGTATATATGGAAAACGCCGTAATGCTAGTGTTAAATGAGGGCTGCACAAAACTGAAAATTGCATTGTTAAAAGTTCGACGTTGTTAAGTGCTGCAGTTGTGGCCTTACTGGGCATACTGTCAGTTACGGGAATTGTTCTAAATTCCTCACCAGAAATACTAATGATAAAAGTGTTAAAAAACTGGAACATATAACTAAACCGAGCACTAATGCTCGTGAATCAAATATTCCACCTGGCACTTCTTACGCCAGTGCGATAAAAAATTAGTATAATGATAATGCTGTGCCAAAACGTGTGTCGGAACCTGTTAAAAAAAAGTAAAACAGAACTGTGAACCTGCCTTTGGTGTTCTTTTTCAATATCTTTAAGGATATTCAGAAATTTGTAAATGAATGTAAAAAAGCATGTTGAATGGATTATCAATTACGCAAATTATTAGAAAAATTATCACCCGTCTTCCTGAGAGACGGAAAATTCCATTGATAAGTTATTCGCATTGTTTAAATATTCGACGTAATTTTCAATTCTAATGTAAATAATAATAATGGTAAATAGTGTGCATCAGTCTTTGAGCATTATTACATGGAATGCAAGTGGTTTGTCCCGTAAGATTAATAAACTTCGGGATTTTATAAATGAGTACTCCTCAGATATTATGTTCCTACAAGAACACAAGCTTAGTCCTGACCACCCTATTTGTGTTGGTAGCTATATTGTATACAGGTCCTGAAGACCTCTGCGCGGAAATAATCAATGAAGTTGGAGGCATTGACGTATCAAACTACATTCGCCACTACTTTGTTACCATACCACAGTTTTTTGCCATTGAAACCTCAGCTATTACACTCACAACTAACAAATCTGTGACACACAATTTCGTTCCCCCTATATTCGTCCGAAAAGGAATCTTACATTAGCCACTGCCCATTTGAATACACTACGTACATTTGGTGACCGGGTTATTATAGGTGGAGAATTAAACACACGTTGCCTCGCTTGGAAGTACTATAAAACTAACAGCACTGGACGCGTAATATATGACTTAGTCTATTCGACTTTATTACGCATAGCAGCTCCTAGATGATATATTATTCGGTCTGTAGGAATTTTAGTCTTCTTGCTAAAAATACCAGTGATCCACTGTATATTTCTGTGGCAGATGAGCTTTCTTTCCACAACCTGAACAGAATTCTGCTGTACATGAGTTATTACGTAACACCAGTTAAAAGTGCTATTACCGACTGGCCTAGGTTTGCCAAAGTTCTGAACAACACTTATTATACTCTTTCAACAGTACACATGGAGAATGGTGATGACTGTTTGGTTAAGGATTTCACAAGTTCCATTACTGATGCTCATAAATGGGCCAGTAGAACTGCTGAAACCTTCAGAACTCGCAGAAATGTTCAACTAAAGTACCTCATCAAAAAACGTAGAGTTATCGGAGATAGTTTGAAAGGACCAGGCATTCGGAAGTTAAACAGCAATTGAATCGATTGAATGATGCTATCACGTCTCTTACTAACACAGAAGCAAAAAACGATTGGACTAGCTATCTCAACTCACTCTCTACTGATAATAATTCCATCTTCTAGGTTCAAGAAATGCTTCAAAGCTATTACGTCCCTTTAAACCCTGAATGGGATCCGTTACACCAAAACTGAGAAGGCAGAATTCTTAGCTGCGCATCTGGAATCTCAGTTTTACACAAACAACATTCAAGACACCCTTACAGAACACACAGGTTCTGACTTTCATTCTAGATATTTAACAAACCCAATCGCCAACAATTTGCTCCAGCCCGGCCATCGGAAGTTATTGGCTATATAAAAAACCTGGAAGTGAAGAAAAGCCTAGAAATTGACAAGATCATTAACAAGTTGATTAAAATGCTGCCTCTAAAAATGATCCTCAAGTTGACAAAACTTATTAACGTTATTCTGCGTTGGCAATACTTCCCAGCCGAGTGGAAAATGGCTGCTATAATTCCAGTTCTCAAGCCACAAAAGCCAGATAGTAAACCTTATTCTTATAGGCCCATCAGTCTGCTACCATGCCCAAGTAAGCTTAACAAGTCATCCTCAAACGTGTAAGAAACGTGTCTAATATTCTATCTATAACTATAATTATTTGGATGAGCAGTATAAGTAGCGACCCATTGCCATACTTAATCTCAGGGTGATAATGGAGTAATTAGCATTTAATATAATTTTATTTACAATTTTTCTTTCCTTGATTTGTGTTCGTTCATTGTATTATTATTGTATGTATTCTTTTTAAATTGTGTATCATATCTATAAACTTTAACACTACAACCGCTTGCACTGTGCCCTTTTGCATTTTTTGTTTATAGCTTTCTGCACAATCTCCTCCAACTACTTAATTAACATTTATAATATATTCAAAAAAATTAATAATACGAATTTTTTTTATTTATTACTGTATTATTAAGTATATTAATTCAGATTTTTAATCGTTCGATTCGGTATAGGGCACTGGGACCGGACGGCTTAAACACCGTTCCACGTGAACCGCTGATTCAGTCAGGACGGCTGTCAGAGTACCTCTCTAGCTACAAGAATGACCTATGCTTAAGAGTTAAACAATACTAAGTTCGCTATTTCATCACCAATAATTTTTATTGGCATAAGATTAGATTGTATGGAAGGTTTTATTCCTTAACGTGCTCTATGGGTCACGCTATGAATTTAGTCGCCTGCGCGTATGCATACAATGCACACCTTAGAACCGGCTTCGTATCTCTTAACGGAGTATTTCAACTGATAAACACGTCAAACTGTAGGAAGTGGTTGAAGCAGATGTTATGTCACAGCTGACATTTTAAAATTTTATTTATTTATGTAAACATCTTTGGCAACTCTAGAAGAACAAGAACTAATTTAGAAGAAAACTCCATTCTTAAACCGCTCAGAATGTCGGAGTTGTAAAAAAAGAAAATTGTATAACTTATTTTATGAAATTTATTTAATTAAAAGTGGCAAGAAGTTCAGGTCACTGCCAAACAATCGAACCTCAGTGAGCTAAATTAAATAGAGCGGTAGATCTTTCCAAAGAAGAATGATATATCCTTCAGGATCATCGTCAAGAAGACCATGATTGACTACTTCTATATCATTTTAGACAATTTTCTTAAAATTAGAGAAAAAATATTTGCAAGAAGTTGAAGAAAAGTTATATCTTTTAAGTCTAATGGAAGACTGAGAACTCAAAAGAAACTGAGATTGTGTACATATATGGAGATTGTAAATATTTTTGTAACTGATAACTTAGTGTTGAAGTTTTAATTAATATTTTCTGAAATTTTTTGTCGCATTATGAATTATGTTTTGGATCAAACTTGGAAGCGGATTAAAATTATTTCCATAAAACCCTATAGAAAAACAACATTCCACACTGTGAAATGGATTACATTCTTGTATTTACAAATATACGTACACCGAGCGGCCAAAATTCTTGACGTCCTCTGATAACTCATTGGTTCACTTTAGCTTTGGATACATCCTATATTCTTCCTGACACGGACTCAAGTGCTGATATCATTCCTGAGGAATGTTAGCCCATATTGACATAAAGATAGCTTTAACGATAGGACGGTAGCGTTATCAAGTATAGAATTCATCTTCCCATTTCGTCTCACGGATGCTGAGTAAGATGTAAGTCAGAGAACTGAGCACGTCTAAAGGCACTTTGAATTCTGAACCATGCTGTTCAAATAAATTTGAGATAAATCGTGCACCCGTGATAATCGTGAGGTGTATAGCCTTGCTGAAAGTAACCATCTGCATCAGGCAGCTTCACAGCTGTAAGCGAGTTAAGTGATGTGCAACGAAACTGAGATAAGGTATGGTACTGACAGCTTTTTTCATCCATATCAAGGAACCAGTCTATTTTTTTTAATTTTTTATTCTATTTCAGATCACAATCCTAGGACCACCAGCTTGACAAGTTGTGATTAGAAAGAAGTGCTCATGAATTCGTTCTATTTACACCATAGTTTGGTTCTGTGAGAGTTATGATGGGATCAGGAAACATTCGTTGGAGATTTAGTTTCGATGCACCTATCGCCCACATCAACCGAGATTTTCTGTTTATCAGTGAAAAAATATGCATAAATTATACTTTAAAATCCTTCCTTTGTCATTTCCTCCGTGTTTTGCATTCGGATATGCTTTATGATGCATGTGAATTGTATTCAGCTGCAATCTAACATATTACTGCTTAGGGTACATGGCAACCGCTTTTCATCTCTTTCGTTCATCAGCATTTTTCGTGAAGAATTGCTCGGAAACTTTTTGTTGTTTGAATTCATTTTTTTTTCTCAACTACCGCCATCTAAACAGCCAATAAAGGTGAATCTGAAAAAGTGGGCAACATTTTATGGGGTGATAGAAAGCAGCTATACGAGCAATATTCGTCATAGAAATGTATGGTCGGAACGCAAGCGCTGAGAAGTTAAATAGTAGTTTTCCAGTGTCACATCTAAAGAATTAACACAAGAATGAGAGGAGATACTTTAGAAAACATTTTTCTAACAGAAATGTAATTGATGTACATGCTCAAAGAAATTGCTCAAAAGACATTCCGCCAGCTGTAATTCAGGTTTCACACCTGCGGGATAGGGGCTGGTGCACATTTGCGAAGACACCAGGAATTTTCCGAGTATCGCGGCCAACAACAGCCATCCTGGTAACTAGACCCATATTGGTGTCAAAGGAGCATTCCCTAGATAAATCTTTTCATACGGCCCCACAGGTAGTAGTCAAGCAATGGAACCACTTCAATCAATCGAACGCCCTGTAATTTTTGTAGTTCGTATAACCAGCCATCCTCTAGACAATGTACTGTAGAAAATGCCGTTGAGTGCAAGGACCGACACTTTTTTATATCATTTACAACGCCACCTAGTGGCTCGCCGTTTGCGTTCCGTCGAAACTTTCTGTGAAGAATATTGCTTATACAGCTGCGTTTCATCACCCCGTAAAGTTTTGCCCACTTTTCAGATTCACCTTCTATATTGTTGCATGATAAAAAATATAACACTAGCTCCTTCAGAGTTGTTGAAACCAAATTCTTTAGCACCAATGATCATGCTTCAGTTAAAGTTACTAAAATTTTCCCACTTTTTCTAAGAAAGCCATCTACGAAGACATCTTTGTTGTTAGGTAGATAGACCGCGCATACTTACCACAATCAAAGAAGCCAAACCAGTATGTTCTCAAACCAAACTTATAATTTTTTTGGTTAGTTGTATTTTTCTTTTCTCCTTATACTTTTTTAGTGATCCTTTATTAGCTCAATGACAACAATGAAGTCATCCTATGCTGAAATTCTATGTTGAATTTATGTTGAAAGATGATTTGGTCTTTATTTCTTTTACAGATACCCTGAGAATGGCCTTTTTTAAGTCTCGTTTCCGATCTAAAGTTCATTATAAATATGCATCTGTATTGAGAGAAAGAAAGAACTCGAAGTACCTACTATATTGATCAACAACTTAAAAAATGACGTGCCCAGAAAACTGATTTTCAAAGAAATCGAGCGAGTAGCGGTGTTAAGGTTATCATGTTCTTTGTAAACTGACTGCCAATTCTATTTGCTCATTTTGCGGAAATTCACTCTACTTAACTAGTAAGCGAATACTCAAAAAAAAAAAAAAAAAAAAAAAAAAAAAAAAAATTGCAAGGAAAAAGGATCATTGCAAAAATGGTTTCAAATAATTATTTTAAAAGCATCTTGAATTAAGTATTGCAAATCATTGCAAAGAAGATAACACTAAGTCATCCTGATTATTCTTACAGTATAACACAATATATCTTTAGGATATTAATT
Organism: Stegodyphus dumicola; assembly: GCF_044657685.1. NCBI lineage: Eukaryota > Metazoa > Arthropoda > Arachnida > Araneae > Eresidae > Stegodyphus > Stegodyphus dumicola. Next base: position 219,567,043 of record NC_140769.1, on the reverse strand, counting down.
AATATTTGTATCTCGAGACACATTCAGGATATACTAGGGATCTTGATTCTCAAGTGAAAACATGCTGGTGGTCTTTTATTTAAATCGTTATGTTCAAATGCTAAGGTATTGGATTCTCAGATGGTCTTGAGAATTTCGTCATGTAACATTCTGAGGATTCTCTCGAGAGGTTAGTGGTAGGGGAGACACTCGAAACCTTCCAGGATGCTCTCCATCAAAATTGGGGGGGGCAGAACTGAGAAAAGTCATACTGTCTCCTGTATCGTGCTCAAGTCTCTTGTCAACGACAGGCGCAATCTTGTACTCCTTGCCACGCTGAATTTCGTGGGCTTGTTCTGATGTCACTATCAGAACAAGTGAGAAAAGTCATAACAACAACACATTCTGAGAATTTTTTCTTTTAGCTTATTACGTGCTCCGCCCTTAGGCACTATACGGAAAGGGAGGGATGCCCCGTGGAGGTCTTTTTGAAGGGAAACTGGCTCGTATCCACGTTACACATGGAGAAAACCACGAAAACGCCCATGCAGCCAGCCCGTTCGCCGGGACTCGAATTCTGAGGATATTTGTACTTCATTTTTTTGGGGGGGGGGGACTTTCATCGTCAAACTTTCTGAAGTTGTTTATTTTCATTTGTTTCTAGTTATATTAATTTTTTTTTATCCCTGCGCTGACTAATTCATTTTAACTTCAGCAAAGATTCTTTCCTACGACCTGTGACTATAAAAAAATTTCATTACCAAGAATTTAATGCTGAAGTCTAAGTAAAATTTCTAAATAAGAAGAGAAATGAATGAAAACAGAGAATGAGGAAATAAAAAAAAATCAACTTGTATTAAGAAAGTTTCGAAGAAAATTTCCCACAGGTTCGATATAAATTGCATGCAAGGTGATTTCACTTAAATAAGGCTCATTCATATTGCCAGAATTTGATAAATTGTTGCAAAGTCATGCTAAAAATTCCTTGAGAAACAAACAGCTACTTTTGCAGAATGCACTCGAATAGAAAACTGCAATATTTGCTTTATCTCAGTAGATGGCCAGCTGAAAATGTTCTCACAGAGACTCAAAATACATTTACATAGTGCGAAGAAGTGATACTGCGGCCATAAGAAAAGGCTGCAGAGATTACAAATCTCTTAATTTCCGAAGACGTGTCTATCTGTAGGTATTGCCAGCAGATCAGATATCAATGCATTCTTGCATTTGTTTGAAATTCAGTAATTATCAAACTAAAAATCAGGATTTTAAAGAAAACGTTAATATTTTCTAATGTGAACCTATATTCCTGTTTCTGATGTCACGCTTGCATGTGTCGATAATTCACATGTATGATTCACATGTTTAGCGTACAGTACATTGTAATGCTTTGGAAAAAAATACACGATAATCATAAATTTACTGTTGGTTTTCCGAAACAATTATTTAAATTGTTGTACATTACTTAAATTTAAACAAAATGCATCAAATGTTTCCATTTTAATCTGAATTAAGTATTATTTTCTATAAACCTTAATATGATCCTTATTAATTCATCTGTGTTATTGTTTCCAAATAAGGGACCCTTGCTTTGCTCAAGACTAAATTTTGAACCAAGATTTTAATTGCGATATACATATAAACCTTGTTTTTAAATAAAATTATTCTACCAGGTCATAAAGAGGTTACATGAACTATATGAGATCTTGGTAAATCAATGTTCGTATTTGATTCGTCTAGTACAATGTTTCTAATTAAAGATTTTTAAATTAGACTAATTACTTTCGAATCTGCAGTTGGTATATTATGCATTATAAGTACCAGAAGCGGGCATATTTCTCCCTTCTTTCTGCAGGTCTTTGTGGTGTAACGATAGCACACTCGGTGCGTATTTGGGAGGTTCGAGTCCCGGCAAGGGCATTGCCTTCTGTTTCAAAAATAATTTAATGTCTCTACAGTGACTTCCGAACTAAGAAGAGTGGTGGATGATGATTCTCGACCCCAGGATTGGCGATTGGGTCCCTTAATCCCCAGCCGCCCTTCAAAAGGGAGAGTATATAAGGTATTTTCTCCCTCCTTTCTGCATGCCTTCGGGGTGTAACGGTAGCACACACAACGCGTATTCGAAAAGTCCAGGTTCGAGTCTCGGCGAGGGCATTGCTCACTTTTCACACACACACACACACAAAAGTAATGTCTACAGCATGTACAGAAAACTGCATTATCATTAGAGGAACAATGTAGAAGGTTAAGCGGCAAGGTATCCTGCAATCTGATTTTTCTAACTTCAAAACTTAAAATTTGAAAGAATTTGATTAATTCTGAGCTGAGAGTAATATTTTGGGTAATTTTTTAATCTTACCAAACAGTGGCGTAGCAAGCATAACTGGCGCCCGGGCAAAATAACTTTTTGGCGCCCCCCACAAAAATACTTTCAGTAATATAGTGTATAGAATATATTCGTAATAAGAAAATAATGCAAATAATAATAAAATGCTGAATCTGCCATAAAATACTCAAAAATATATTAAGATTAGTCACTACCTAACTGCACTAGCCTTGGATTCGGAAATGCATCTGTGTCGGCGGAAAAATCTGACATACGATGATCTAGAATTAGTTAAAAAGGTGTTATTTATTTTACATATTTATATAAGTGTTTTTAAAAAGTACAGTTTTTAAACAATTTAAAGTTTAATATACATTATAGATAAATAGATATATGGCAACTTGTCTACTACAACTCAACTCTGCCATTCTGATAAACCATAGCAACCAAAAACAAAAATGATGTTTATTCCATTCAATTGTTATAATTGTTTAACGATCTGTCTCAAAAAATTGTACTACCATAATTGGTAACACGTATTTATTACGAATAGCAACATTCAATGTTGCACGAATGTGGAGTTTATGTGTTTAAATTCTGAGCAGCAGTAAGTTATCCAGTGGGATGAGATGAAGTAAGACATTCACCTGTCATTTCAAGCTTTTTGCCGCATTCCGGTGAGTCAACATATTTCTGTCATAATTTCAGTGGTTATATATATCGTCTGCTGCATTTGAGCCTCCAATATCTCTGATTTCAAATACCAAGAAACTGTGTCACTATATACATATTGATTATTTTTCTATACATATTATTATTGTGCATATTCTATACATATTATTATTGTGCATATTTGATTGATCTAAAGTGGTTGACAACAATGCTGCTTCGCAATTGGCGCGAGTGGCAGTTAAGCCACCACTTTTTTCTCGCCGAGACCCATCGTTTATGGTTCATTCAATTGGATGCGCAGTTGAGTCACATTACTGCCGACGAAACTCAATTTTATACAGTGATAGCCGCGTTAGAATCAGAGGTAGTGCAATCAGCTCATGAAATAATTTTGAATCCACCGACGACGAACAAATACAAAAAAATTAATTTCTGTTTATGAAGAATCCGAGACAGTTAAAATCGAGCAGCTGTTGCATGATTTACGGTTGGGTGATATGAGGCCTTCTCACTTGCTGTCTAAAATGTCAGATTTAGTCGCCGGTAACCTAACGGATAACATTCTTAAAACATTATGGATGAATAGACTCCCATCCAACATGCAAACCATTTTAGTGGCCAGTAGCGAGCCACTTAAAAATCTTCCCAAAATCGCTGATAAAATTCACGAGATGGCCATTCCAGCGTAAATACACGTAATGCAGGCTCCTGGTACAGGTATTGTGGCGTTACAAGCTTATATTGATGATTTGTCCAAACAAGTTGCTCACTTAGTAGTCATCCAAGCTGAACCTTTTCAGCGCAACCGCTCCACATCACGTGGTCGAAATACACGCCGTAGCCAACTGAGGAAACGTTATCAAAGCCCTCCTCCGGGTATTTGTTTTTACCACCACAAATTTCGAAACAAGGCAAACAAATGCCGCCCACCGTGTCGTTATAACGACCAGGGAAACGAGAAGGGCTGTTGCTCGAAGTTGTGAACGACAGCGGCTGGAATTTTGCACGCCTTTTTCTCATCGAAAAGAATTCGTGCTTAAGGTTTCTTGTAGTTCTTGTCTTTTGATGTTTCTGTCGTTCCACCACATTTTCACGAACAAAAGCACCTTACAACTATATGTAGCAAATGTAACTCCTATTCAAACTTTTGGTGAACGCCTGATATCTGTTGATTTAGGATTGCACCGAAACTTCCAATGGCCATTCATGATTGCTACTGTTTCAAGTCCTATTATTGGCGCAGATTTTTTTAAAAAATTTTCTTTGCTTGCCGATCTTAAGAATCGCCGTTTGATAGATTCCACAACCAACTTAACTTATCCGGGAGTAATTCGCAATAGTCAAGATTTGAGCATTAAACTGATTTTCGGTAACTACCCACGACATCAACTTCTCAGAGAATTCCCTACAAACACGCGCCCAGTTATGGGTATTTCCGAACCCAAGCAGAATGTATTACATTATATTGAAACTACCGGTCCTCCGATTGACGCTAAACCAAGCCGCTTACCTCTGGACAAGCTTAAAGCCGCCAAAGAGGAATTTCAATACATGATGGAACAGGGAATTTGCCGTCCTTCAAAAAGTTCCTGCGTAAATCCGCTCCATCTAGTTCGAAAACGAAATGGTAAGTGGCGATTATCGCTGGTTAAATGCAGCTACAATTCCTGGTCGTTACCCAGTCCCTCACATTCAAGACTGTATGCAAGTTTTCGAGTGAAAAGCTATTTTTACAACCATTGATCTTGAGCGGGCGTATCACCAAGTGCCCGTTAAGCCAACTGATATTCCAAAAACTGCGGTTATTACGCCTTTTGGACTATTTGAGTTTCCGGTCATGATTTCGGCTTATGCAATGCTGCTCAACCGTTCCAACGCTTCATGAACCAGGTGTTAAACGGCCTCGACTTTTGTGTACCTTATTTTTATGACGTCTTAATCGCCTCCTCTTCAGAGCAAGAACACCTTTCACATTTGAGAACAGTTTTTGAACGTTTTCAAAGGTACGGTGTCAGTCTTAATTCATCCAAATGCGTTTTTGGCTAACCAAGAGTATGTTTTCTTGGTCATGAAATTTCCTCTGATGGCGTTCGACCCCTTCCAGATAGAGTCACCACTATCCACGATATGCCCGAACCATCTACACTGAAGGACTAACGACTTAAGAAGATTTCTTGCTATGCTCAAATTTTATCGACGTTTCTTACCTCATGCAACAACCATACAAGCACCTCTAAATTCTTTTTTGGTTGGAATCAAGTAAAACGATAAACATGTTATAACCTGGACCGCAGAATCTCGCGAAGCATTCCAAAAATGCAAAAATGATTTAATTTCGGGAACAAATCTGCAGTATCCTTCCGCATCTAAACCGTTATCACTCTACGTTTATAAGGTACTTCTCCCGCTTTCCTAGCGTGCTTTCGTGGTGTAGTGGTTCTGCACGCTGGGCCGGTACTCCAGCGGTCCGCGGTTCGATTCCCGGCGAAGGCGATTGCTATTTTTTCAATCTCTCTTGCTTCCAAATATCCTAATGTCTCTACAGTGGCGCCCGAAATAAAAGAGGTGTTGAATGAGGATTCTTCACACCCAGAATTTGGCGATTGCGTACCCTAAAAACACCAGTCGCCCTTTAAAAAGGGGAGTATATAAGGTACTTCTTCCGCTTTCCTAGCGTGCCTTCGTGGTGTAGTGGTTCTGCACGCTGGGCCAGTACTCTAGAGGTCCGCGTTTCGATTCCCGGCGAAGGCGTTGCATATTTTTCATCTCTTCTGCTTCCAAAAAATAACTTAATATCTCTACACGTTGACGCATCAACGACAGGTATAGGAGCAGTTTTAAAACAGAAAGGTCAAGAATTATGGAAACCACTTTCATATTTTTCTAAAAAACTCTCACTAGTACAAACCAGATACAGCACTTAGGAAATTATGAAGCTGTCAAATATTATATGCTATAGGCATATGCTATAGGGACGCGTTTTCATGATCTTCACAGATCACGAACCCTTAATCTATACTTTTCAGCAGCCTCCTTTCAGCAGCTAATAAAGCTTCTTCTCGTCAAATGAGACACCTAGACTTCATAGGGCAATTTTCAACAGATATCTGTTATATTGCGGGTACGCAGAATATTGCGGGTTCGCAGAATATTGTAGCAGGCATCTTGCCTCGTATTGAAGAACTAGCCGTTCCTTCGCCAATAAACTTTGCTGCCCTTGCTGATGAACAACACCGGGATTCAGAACTACAAACCCTCTTGAAAAGAAAATCTTCCACTAATCTCAACTAGCAGCCTATGCAGCTGTCACCTGGAAAATCACTTTATTGTGATGTTCAGGATTCAAGATTTCGACTTTATGTTCCCTCCGGGTTCCGCTATGCCATTTTTAGTCAGTTACATCGTCTGTCACATCCTGGCATCAAGGCTTCAAGGAAACTTCTATAGAAACGTTTCGTATGGCCTAGCATGCAAAAGGACATAGCCAACTGGACACGTTCATGCTTGGAGTGCCAAAGATCTAAAATTGTCAGACACACTACCAGCCAACTTAAAAATTTTAATTTGTCCTCATCTCGCTTCAATCACGTGCACCTCGACTTGGTCGAGCTCTTATATTTATTAATAATAATATAATGCATGAATAAAATTAATTATTATGTATACATTTTTCTTACCTTGGATGAAGCAAATTTATCATTTACTTCATCAAAGTCAATCCTTCCAAATTTTTCTCTTTCCACACTTAAAAATGCTAGATGACTTAGGAGATCTTGTCCCACCGTTGATTGTAAATATGTGAAAATTTATTTTAGTTTGCTGAACGAACGTTCATAGTAAGTAGTATTTAAAGTGCGACTCTTAGGTTTGGAAAAACATATTCTCTATAGATATGTAGTGGAGTTTTAGGTTCTGTTTCTTTTCTACTGCGGAGTAACGTCATGCAGTCACATTCACTGCTCAAAACAATTAGGGGATATTGTGGGTTCGTTATGAAATAACCATATAATCGATAACATTTTTGAACAAAAGAAAATAGAAGAGATTATAAAGGAAAATTATAACGTTTACAAAGTTGGGAATATGCAAATTTAGTCTGTGACGTCGAAAACTATGCGTTTTAGATAAGAAGTAAGGAACGACCTGCAGTATTCCTTTTGTAATAGAAGATTAAAAACAATTCACATGCGTTAAATGCTTCGTAGAAGTTAATATACAACGTCTCAGGAAGATGGCTTAGTTGAATTGGTAGCCAGGAAGGCCATCAGCCGTTTACAGGAGAGTCAAACGCAATCCATTCTAGCGGAAGCGTTACGAATCTCAAAAAATGTCATTTCCAGATTATGGAATTGGATTTTGGAAACTGGATATATTTGAGAAATTCGGGACAAGGTCGTGTTATCGTTTTAAAATAAAAAGCGGGAGATATACGTGCATTTCGTTTAAATATATATCTCTACTTTGGAGAAATAAAGTGATCAGAAAGAACGTTTTGGTTGATGTACTGCAAACATTTTATTACACATTTTATCAGACAATTCAAGAAAATAATTAATTATATTACAATAGTTATTAATTTTAAATATATTTTCCAGAAATCGATCAAAATAAAAATAGAAATTTTCCGGAAAATCTTGTTTGGAGACCATTTGGCGCCCCTGTACGAGCGGCGTTCGGGGCATCATGCACCCCCTTGCCCTCCTCTCGCTACGCCACTGTTACCAAAGTAGTCGACGAGTTCAAATGTAAAGAAAAGACTTCTGGCATTCAATAACTGGCAAACCGCTGCCATGGAGTTAGCGGGTAATGGAGGTTAACTGTTAACCTAAATTCAATTCCTGCATAAAACTTGTATGTACATGTGGGTGTTCCACCTTCTCGAATGAGTAATAGTGGTCTACTCCCTGAAGTGCACCCTGTGTAACATTCTCGATGATGACTAACAGTTTCGGTTATTTTCAACTAATGCCTTCGAAAAAGTATTCGGACTTTAGGGAAGAGCAGATAATGGCCAAAAACACGTTTGCTTTAAATTTAGCAGAAATGAAATGCATGTTGAAATATATATGAAAAAGACGTCATTATACTGATATAATTTTAATGAAACTTTACGAGAATATGAATAGTATATAGACATTTTAGTGCTTTATTTTACGGTTGCATATGATAGGTGTATCATTAATAACAAAGGGCACTTTAGTTTAAAACTTTATTTACGTATTTTCTTTCTTTTAAGAATATGAAACAGTGTGAAATGATAATTTTCAAAATATTATTGCAAAAGTCCAAACGTTTGTAAGAAGTTCCTTTTTTATAGTGATAAGCAATTTAACTGTTATCATTTATTAGATACGTTGTGCACGGACTAGCGGATATTTACTGATGTGGATAAGGTTCCTTTCTAATTTTTTATCGATATGTTGCCTTATAAGGTATTTCTCCTCCCTTCCTATCGTGCCTTCGTGGTGTAGTGGTTCTGCACGCTGGGCCGGTATTCCAGAGGTCCGTGGTTCGATTCCCGGGGAAGGCGATTGCTCATTTTTCATGTTGCCTGATTCCACAAAATACTTAATGTCTCTACAGCCTTATAGATTAAGAATTAGTATTATAATGTTACATTTACAAGGTGTAAAAAGAATGAAATGTTGCATATTTTGGCCACAACTTCATTTTTAATCATGGTTTGGCTTGGTTTATATGATTATGGCAAAGCACTTGAGGGCTAACTGCCTAAGGGGAGGGATGCTTCGTGAAGGAATTTCTAATGGAAACCTGCTCGTATGCACATTACACATAGCGAAAACTACAAAAACACTCATGCAGCCAGCCCATTAGCAGGATTCAAACCTCGGACCGAAGTACCAGTGTTCAGCGACTTTACGGCTTGGCCGCTGGTGGGCCCCATTTTTAATCATAAACGGGATCTGATCGAAAAGAAACAAAATGAAACAAGGTAACGAGCTAGTCAGGATTCGAGCTAGGAATCTCTTGATCGGCTGTAAGGCTCGCTATCCTTTCGTCACTAAGATCCATATTTTAATGTATGAATAATAAAGGCAATTATATTAGGACTGATTGACAAATTTAAATAATGCATCACTATAATTTTAAAATTAGGCAAAATAATTCTTATTCTTTAATAGGTGATTGCTTTTTTGTTTCGAAAAAAATTACGCCTGTAAAAAATAAAGCATTTTGTTGGTTCAGATTTAAAATCATTTTCTTTTGATTTTGAAATGATTATTTCAGAATGTTATATATATATATCTTCATGTACATTCACTGTTCTTATTATATTTTTTATATTATTTTTATATTATTTTTGATTTGTTTTTACAAAGTTTGCATTATTTATCTTATTTTGTAATCTTCTATGTTTATTTCAACTATATACTTTGAATTCTATTTCATAATGACAATTTCCAATGTTTAATTTTTACAAATAATATAGAATTCAAATGCATAAACACGGGGGTGTCGGGGACAGTTACTCGAGTTTCTTTTTATTTCTCTACAGAAATTGCTTTTCACTCAAAATTGAATTGGCTAAAATGCTTCATAAGAATAAGTTCTTTGAGTATCAGCATTGGTTCATAATCCCTTTTATTCGCGGAAATATTTGGCCGGACTAGAATTGCCGGTTTGGCTTAACCTTATTACTCGAGTAAAGACGAAACACCTTCGTATTTACGTATTTATTTATTAATTATTGTTCGTTGAACGGGAGTTGGTTTGTTTCCCTTGAAAAGTCAACTAATTTCCGAACAATGACAATGATTACATGCTTTTAATTTAATTTTTCCTTTTACAATTGAAATTTTGTTCTTCATGATTCCAGTCCCCGTTAAAATATTATTAACATTTTACTTTCAAGTTACTTCAAAACATCTTTCAAAATATCACTTACCAGTATGGATTCACTCTTTTAAAATAATTCTAATTTAATTAAACTTAGGAGATAATATAATCAATTAATCAATATTGTTTAGGAAATAAATTATATATATATATATATATATATATATATATATATACACAAAGAGTGTTTACATTTTTTAAAAAAGATTTCGATACATAATTAAAAAAATCTGATGTGTACACCACATGACTTCCTCGTACGGAGTATTAAATTATACGCATTTTTTCTTGCATTTCATTTAAACTTATTGGATTGAATTAAATCTACCTAGCCGACAGCGCATAAACCACAATAGAATAAATGCATTCTTTAAAATTCACTCTAGTATTTGTTTACCATAGCGACACTCTGGCGCTAGATTCACTTAACAGTATTAATACTTATATAACAGTTACCTTACATAAAAATTATATAACGGAAACTAAGTTAACTGTTACATAATCCAATAATTATATAACAGTTAATTTATATATTTCGTTCATATTATAACTCATAATGCACAAAATTTATATCATTTAAAGAATAGAATTATATAATCGTTGCCATATGTTCTATTCAAATACTATAATAAAGCTAGAATGATGTATAAAAGAAATTAAGCAAACAAAACAAAAAAGAAACAGTTTTTCACAGACGATTGAGTATGTCTCATTTAATTAATTCAGTTCTCACTTCGCGAGAAGGCAAAAATACATAAAAACTCAAAATATCTATAATAAAAATTACGAAGTAAATCTTTAACACTTATTTCCTCGAAAAAAATTCCAGGAAGAATTAAGCATGATTTAATTGGCAATAATAAATGAATGCGTTATCTTTGTTGTTGCGAAGCTAAGTTTCTGTAGATTGGCAACAAATCCACTAGTCTGCTGTTTCAAATGTAAACATCAACGGCCACCATAAAAAAAAATCTGATATGTACACCACATGACTTCCTTGCACGGAAAATTAAATTATACGCATTTTTTTCTTGAATTTCATTTAAATTGATTGGATTGAATTAAATCTACTTCGTCGACAGCGCATAAACCACAATAGAATAAATGCACTCTTTAAAATTCACTATATTTGTTTATTATACCGACACTTTGAATGCACAAAATTTATATCATTTGAAGAATTATCGTTGCCACATGTTCTATTCAAATACTATAATAAAGCTAAAATGATTTATGAAAGAAATTAAGCAAACAAAACAGAAAACAAACAGTTTTTCACAGAAGATTTAGTATTTCTCATTCAATTAATTCAGTTCTCACTTCGTGAAAGGCAGAAATACATAAAAACTCAAAATATCTGCATTAAAAATTACGAAGTAAATCTTAAACACTTATTTCCTCAAAAAAATTCCAGAAAGGATTAAGCATGATTTAATTCGCAATAATAAATGAAGGCGTTATTTTTGTGTTGCGAAGCTTAGTCTCTCTAGATTGGCAACAAATCTACAATTCTGCTGTTTCAAATGTAAACAAATATGTCCGCCATGTTATTTAAAACTTAACCGCACTTAAGAGTTTTTAAATTTTTGATTATTGTACAAATATTGCTTCCAGAATTAAGAAAAGCATAAAAACCTTAACCGGAAGATAAAAACAACATAATTCAATCATTTTTAAAGCAAAAAATGTACAATTTACAAACATATAAGAGTAAAGAAACTGAGATCACTGAGCCGGATAACAGAGTGGATATATATATAAATATATTTATATACGTTTGGTGCGGCCGATTGCAACCAAAATACGAGGTTCACATCTACATGTTATAGCAGTCCTATATACAAAATTTCAACGTTCTGAGGTTACTCGTTTTTGAGTTATGCGAGATACGTATGTACGTACGCACGTACGTATATACATTCGTACAGACGCCACGAAAAATTCTCTTCAGAATTCATTTTAAAACAGTTTTATAATATTTTTGGAGGAAAAGAGTCTTTTATTCTGTCCTTACGTACAGATATCACGCAAAAACATCGTTAAATTGCATTTGATAGCGGTAAAAATGGATATTTTCGTTGAAATATGTTGCCTGAATCTTTTCGCGATTACAATACTTCCTTTTTACTTCGTACAAGGAAGTAAAAAGGCTTAGCGGCACTTAGACAACTTTAAAATTGTTGATAATTATAATAATATTGCATACAAATTTGCTAAAGGCATAAAAACCTTAACCGGAAGATTGAAACATAATACAACCATTTTTAAAACAAAAAATGTACAATTTACAAACATATAAGAGTAAAGAAATTGAGATCACTGAGCCGGGTAACAGAGTGGACATATACATAAATATATTTATATACGTTTGGTGCGGCCGATTGGAACCAAAATACGAGATGCACATCTACATGTTATAGCAGTTCTGTATACAAAATTTCAACGTTCTGAGGATACTCGTTTTTGAGTTATGCAAGATACGTACGTACGTAGGTTAGCACGTACGTACATACGTTCGTACAGACGCCACGAAAAATTCTCTTCAGAATTAAGTTTAAAGCAGTTTTATAATTTTTTTGAAGGAAAAGAGTATTTTATTCTGTCCTTACGTACAGATATCACGCAAAAACATCGTTAAATTGCATTAAATAGCGGTAAAAATGGATATTTTCGCTGAAATATGTTGCCTGAAACTTTTCGCGAATACAATACTTCCTTTTGACTTCGTACAAGAAAGTAAAAAAGCAAATGTTTTAGGAAAAAAATTTCTGGCATCAGCTTATTACTATTTGAATTGAGAAATATCGTTTGTTACTTTTCAATGTATTATTCTTTCAAGATATCGCATGTAAACAAGTTTCGGATTAAAGGATACGGTCTTGTGTTTTCCGAAGAGAAATTTTCCTATTTCATAATTCAGAAACGTTCTGAAATGTGTAGTATTAAAATTTGGAAGAGTAAAATATGCAGCACTATTAATCAGGAAGGGAGAAACCGTCAATCATTACTTCTACACTGAAAGAAGACTCCAAACGAGTACTATTTCTAAAGTTTCTAATATTAAATCATTGGTAAAATGAAAAAAAAAAATCTACCGATGCAGAAATCAATTGCAAAATCTTTAAATACATTTGTATCAACAATAAATAAAATATTATACTAAGATTTGGAACTTAAAAAAGCTAAAACGTGGAATGGTGACTAGATTTTGCAGAGGCATGTGGCTCAACGCAGAACGATTTTTAAAACATGTATGAACACTATTTAGCAGAAGATAGTGAGTGGCCCTTGATGAAACATGAGTTTACCTAAATGACTGCAACAAAAGTAGACCTATTTATGATTTAAAACGAAGAGAAAAAAATGTGCAAACCTAGTTCCGTCAATGCAAACAAAGTTTCAGTAAGGGGTTTATGATTGTCGCAAGATTCTTTTACAATGGGACATTCAAAGGTACGAAAAAAATGTTAAAACCAATTCAACGCACCGTCAAGAGATAGTTTTACGTCTGAAATTTAAAGAAGGAATTCTATTTCTTTATCTCAGTGACTTTCAAAAAGTGAAACTTCATCAAGGCAAAACAAGAAGTCAAACTTCTGAAAGTACCACTGCATTTCTTGGGAAAAACGACGACTGATTCAAGTATTACATGTATATCGTTTTAATGTACTCTTGTCTGCTGACTTTTCACCGATCGACTGTTGAGCCTTTGGGCTTTTGAAAAGAGCTATTTCTAAGCGCAAACTAACCACAATTGATAGACTCTAGAAAATAATTGGAAAGGAATGGAAATCAGTACCCTGGAAATTTTACGAAAAGCTCTTCTGTCATAGAAACCACGATGCAGACTAATAGTCCAGAAAAAAAAGTTATCAGATCGAACATTTAAAAATCCTCTTTGCATTATTAACATTAACTAAACGGCCTCGAAATCGTTCTAAAATGTGTAAAAACGCTCTGTATAAACACTAGGAAGAAGTTCAAGAAATATTCTATAAGTTTCTATAAGACATTCTATAAGTTTGTTTCATTACGTCAGTTGTTAGTCTGTAAAATAAACAATAAGATTTCCTGAATGCAACCTTCGCATTTAAAGGTCTTAGGTGTTTCTTAACATTTAAAGGTCTTAGGTGTTGTAGTTAGAAAAATTTCCCTCGCAATTCAATATATTTGCTGGTGTGTGTCCTGCATTAAGTAATATCAATTATGAGGAAAATTTGCAATAAGTTCTGGAGACTCGGTTTCATTTTCTGAGCAGCAATAAATATATGATTCTAATGCATTTCCATTTCAATAAGAAATGCTTAATTTTTTATATTACTAAGTTTCATATTTAACTGACATTTCGTTTTATTATTTTGAAAGTTTGGATGAATCAAAAGAGGCCTAGCAAGAACATAAAGCTGTTGAAATTTCGTTCTTCTCTAGCAGATCAGCGGTTAACGATTAGAAAAAAACAGGTAATTCGTCCTACAGTCCAACGGGCTGGCTGCATGGTTGCGTTTTGTGGTTTTCTCCATGAGTAATGTAAATAGACGTACTCATCTACAAACTACACAACCTGAGCTTCCAAGGTTACATTACAAACATAGTTAATTCCTACCTAACCGGTAGACACTGTCGTTCGCGTCTCAAATATACTCTCAACACGTAGAGCAATCCTTGCTGTGGTTCCGCAAGTGAGTCTGCTTGGACCTATCTTATTTAATATGTACGTGAACGACATTCCCACCACACAGAACACAACACTCGCAATGTATGCTGACGACACTGCGATCCTCTTCCAACGTGCATTTGTTAGCCCAGCAATACAACGACTACAAGACTACATAAGCATACTCGAGACTTGGCTGACAAAATGGAAAATCAAAGTTAATGCGGACAAGACTCAAGCAATTCTGTTTACCAAGAAGATTAAATCCAACCAAAACTTGCAACTCTTTGGAGAAGTCATCCCATGGGCCAAGCAAATTCTTTATCTTAAGGTGATCCTCAATAAAACTCTATCATGGTACCCACACATAACATCTATCCTTAACATGCTTCGAGTTAGTAAAGTCACACTTCACCCCTTAATTTCTCGAAACACTTTACTTTAAATAGACAACAAGTTGCTTATTTATAAAACCGTATTGCGTCCTATACTATGCTATGTCTCCCCGGTCTGGACATAATCATGCAAATCTTATAGGAAAAAACTGCAACAGGCACAAAATTGTGTCTTAAGACAAATTAATTCGCCCTGGTACGTTCGAAATCAAAAGTTACATGAAGAATTGAGTATAGAACAACTTAAGTGTTTTTACTGCCAGCTCGCCCGGAACATTTATGCCAATGTTGTTAATCTCAGCAACCCAGTTATAAGGATTTACAATTACGACTTTAATGACCCAAATAATAGTAAAAGGCCTATGGCCATACTTAGTACCCATATTGTATAACTTATTTAATCATTTATGTACCTCTTAATATTGTGTTGTAGAGTTAAGGTTTAATTATTACTAATGCACCAACAGACTCACACTACTTTGCCTATTATTTAGTATATGAATGTTTTTCTGCATCAGGCTATAGCCAGCTCATTCCTCCTTTCTCGGCCTTCCCAGATAGCACTTCAAGTCTATTGGAACGTGACGCACACTTTAGTCCTTTTAGAAATTTATCTCTTATCTTATATCTATTCTTATAACCTTAAAAAAATTTTAAAAACACGATTTAATTTTATATATATATATATATATATATATATATGAAATGTAATTTCTCATACATTATTTGTTTTGTGCAGCCGGGGCAACAGGAATGAGACAAATTTTGGAATATAAAGTGGTAGGTTTATTTTAGCATCCATCTCGTAAGCGTTCTCCTCGTACCTCGAGCAAAAGCCCTACTTATACATATGTGTACGTCACGAGGCTCCTCCAATCAGCGATATTAATTGAAATCACGAGGTGACGCTATCTTCTCATCAGGAGTGTTCTTAAGTACTTTATGTAATATGACAGATTTATGAGTTTGGCGATTTGGCGGGCGCCAACAGGTTAATATATTTTATACTAAAGAAAGGATTTCGCCAAAATTTAGGAACAGGGATGCAATTTAGGTAGAGAATCGCCAACACATTATTAAGCAATATTAATAGAATTTAATTTAATCAATTGCTTTAAAAATATCATTACAGATTATCCCCCCCCCCCATCTGAAAAGGCTTGCAGTCGCGGCCGTCGACCCAAGACAGTCCAGATAGTGAGAGCAGAAACTTTAGTTATTAGGAAATTAAGTGAGTAGGAAAACTGATTGGATTTACCTCAAGGGACACAAAATGTTTACATAAAATATGACATAAAATATTTGAATATAATTAATACAGTATATAAAATATAATAAATGATTAATGAAATTATAATATAGTAACTAAGTGCAGAACAAATAAAGCACCAATAACATATTGCTGGTTAGCTACGCGGCAATAGGAAATAGTAATATAACTGAATTTGTAAGTTTATATCTTAGGGCATGCCATTCACAGTTTGTGTATGAGTCCATACAATCATTAGAGTTGTCATTCAGTCTCATCTTCAGTCTTTTACTGGTCTTTGGAGATCTCCGGATCATTTAATTAGCGCTAAAATTATGGATCAGCATTGTCACTGAAAACATCTGAGTTTTTATGTCACGATACTAGAGCTCTTATACTCTTGTTGAAAATACACATTTTGCTAGGTTTTTAACATATTTTGTCACTCTATTTTTCTCTTATTAATGATAACAAAAAATTTAACTTCCAACATCCATATCAGTTTTTTGTACACGATGCTGCAGAAACATAAAATGAAATTCAGAAATTTCAACAACTGAAATTTAACTTTTTTAACTGTTGCTACAATTTATAACACAAACATAGGAAAACATGAGCTCAAGGAAATGTGAGGGTATAGTACTCTACTTGTAGTATAGCCTCAATTCAGTGTTTCCCACACGGAAAGTGCATTGAACCTGAAACTCAAGTTTGAAGGAGCCCAGTAAAAGAAAAGGGAGACAAACTTTTCAGACACTGAGAGATAAATCAACTATTAAGGGGGACAACATGATGAAAACTAAAAGAAGGGTTATGGATAGTTTATTGATTTATAAATTTTGATTTATTCATGATGTAATTTAAAGTTCTCGGGTGGATAATAGAACCTTAATTTTGACGCATGTACAATCTCAGTTGGTTTCTTCGTGTGAAAGTTTTCCCTGTCGATTTCATAATTAACTTCAGATAATTTATTCATAATCCGATAAGGGCCTGAATAGGGTGAAGTCAATTTTCTAGTATTTGGGTATTCAAATTCATCGTAAAGGACAAAATCTCCAGGTTGGAATTTAGATTCTACAAATCTGATGTCATATCTAGTTTTATTCTTTCGGTGGTATTCGATAGTTCTTTTCTTTGCTAAAGCCCTTGCTTCATTTAAGGAAGGGTATTTATTTTGATCAATTGGAGATTCAAAAGGGAGGTTACCAAATAGTAAGTATGCTGGGGTGAACTTAGTTACCGTATGAGGGGAGTTGTTATATTCGATAACAACTTGCTCTAGCACTTTAGTCCACGGTACTTTTTTAGAAGAAGAATTTACTTTACATTTTAGTCGACTTACTATTGATTGATTTACTCTTTCTACTTTACCATTTGTCTGGGGATGGTGAGATGAAGTTAAAAGTTGTTTAACATTATGCTTTTTAAGAAAATTTTTGAATCTAGAGGAAGTGAAGGCTGCATTCCTGTCACTCAGAATTTTTTCGGGGACTTGTATTTGAAATATTTGTTTTAGACAATTGGCATAGGTTTCTGAAGTTACACTTTTAGAGGGAAAAGCCCAGACATATCTTGTTGCATGGTCAATAACTATATGCAAATATTTTTTTGTAGAATTATAATAATTAAATCCTCCCACAGTGTCAATAGAGAGACATTCGAAAGGTTTGTCGGTTGGGGGTACGTCTTGCATAAGACCAAATTTTTTTCTGTTTTTTCTTTTTATTAAGTTGACAAGTATGACAATGTTTAACAAAATTTCCAATATCTTCGCTAATATGAGGCCAATAATATTGAGGGGTGATTAAGTTAAGCATAATTTGAACTCCCGGGTGACCAAAATTTACATGGGTTTTATTCAACAATTTTAATCTTAAAGATTTAGGTACTACAATTTTATAAAAATTCTTTTTCTTAATTACCATCATATCATTTATCTCTTGGTAATTTTTTCCGCAGACATTATCAGTTTTTTGTTGTTGGATTATTTCATTTCTATCAAGTAAATGTACATAATGTTGGAGGTGCTGTGAAACAGGATGTCTAGAAAGCATGTCAGCTTCAATATTGGTAGAGCCCTTCTGATACTTTACTTCATAATTGAACATACTTAGTTTTAGTGACCAACGGAAGAGTCTACCTTTTAAATTTTTAACATTTTTGAGCCAAACGAGGGCCGCATGGTCCGTATGTATAACAAATTTTTGTCCATGCAGATAGTAATAGAATTTGTCTAGGGCATCTACTATGGCCAAACATTCTAACTCAGTAATCGTATAATTTTTCTCATAATTTCTTAAAGTTCGGGAATGATATGATACAGGGTGAAGGACATCATTTTCATCTGGTTGTTTCAAAACAGCTCCAACAGCAGTTTGAGAAGCGTCAACAAAAATATGACATGGTCTACTGGAATCATACAATTGTAAAACAGGTTTGGAAATCAGTATTCTTTTCATTTCGTCGAAAGCTTTTTGACATTGGTCATCCCATTCCCACTTGACATCTTTTTTCAAGAGTCTGTTTAATGGAGCTCTAATAGTTGCATAATTCGGAATGAATCTATGATACACATTCACACTTCCCAAAACTCTTTGTAACTCTTTGGTGTTACTGGGGTTTTTAAATTTCTTAATAACTTCTATATTATGGTTATCGGGAATGATTCTACCATTTTTTATTTCATAGCCAAGAAATGTGATCTGATCTCGGGCGAACACACATTTGTTTCGATTCAATTTAATATGCTCCTCTTTAAACACCTCAAATAAAATTTTTAAATGTTCTAAATGTTCCTTCTCAGAGGAAGAGTAAACGATTATATCATCAAAGTAACTGCAAGCGAAATTAATTTTATTTTTTGTTAATATTCGTCTAATTGTTCTGTTAAAAATTGCAGGAGCATTTATGAAACCAAAAGGGAGTCTTAACCATTCGAATAATCCAAAATTCGTGCAAAAAGCTAATTTCTCAGTATCTGCAGGGTGAATCGGGATATGCCAGAAACCAGATCTCAAATCAATTGTAGAAAATACTTTTGCTTTACTTAATTTGTCTAACAAAGTGTCAATGCGAGGAAGAGGGTTTGCATCTGTTTTAGCCAGGGAATTCAATTTTCGATAATCTATACATAATCTAGTTTTCTTACTTTCCTCACGTTTAAGTACTAAAGTCACGGGGGACGAATATGGGCTACAACTTTCTTTAATTATACATGATTGTAATAATTGATCAATTTGGGTCTTAATTTCCTCTTCTTCCATAGGGGATGTTCTATAAGGTCTTAATGATACAGGCAAATCAGAATTTAAATTAATTCGTTGAGGTTCAATATTAATTTTTCCTACATCATACTTATTTTTAGAAAACACAGATGAATAATCATTTAACAATTTTTCCAAGTTATACCCTCTGTTATCGACAGTATTAGAAACAGCATTTTTCACATAAATGTTAGACTGAGAAACTAATTCCTTTGGATTTGTAGTCCGAGATTTACAGGTTGGAAAATTTCTTACATCATCATCATTATTATTAACACATGGATAAATATTTGTTGTACCACCTTGAAGTTGGAGGTGTAGAGATATGGGTCGGCTGTCAAAATGGCAGTCATCATTAAGTACAATAGCTCTCTGTTTAATTTTTAAATTAGTACAATCAATACTCAACTCAAATAATTTGCATTCATAAAGTCCTAAAATTACATAATTCAAATTATTATCAAGAACAAACAAGGTAATTTGTTTACTAATCCGTCCAATTTTCATTTGTATACAACATATTTTGTTGAAGATTATTTTTCCTTTAGTTTGGGTTACTGAAAATGATCTAACTCTTTGTACTTTTAAACGTAATTGTCTAGCTGTTTTGGAAGAAATTATTGATATGGTGGCACCACTGTCTACAACACACTCTAGACGTTTCTTATTGGGCAAATATCCCGACACCTTTAATAGTCAACTACTGTGAGGGGTTTCTGGGGTTGGTTCTATTGCAAGGGGCGTAACATTAGGTGTATCAGATCTCTCCCTTCTGAAAGGACAAACCTGAAACCAGTGAAAAGCATTTGGGATTCCGTTACGGGTGCAAAGTCTACAGGGACTAGGTGTCAATGGCAATCTATTTTGAGAATTATAATTATGATGGCTTGTAAATCCTGGACCACTGAACCGATTATAAAAATTACTTTGTCTCTGAAAACGTTGGAAATTGTTGGGTCTAGGAGAATCTTGTCTCACAGTAGCTTCATAGCTTGAAGCTGAAATTCTACTTCTATTAAATCGATTGTAATCTTGAGAACTGTTCCCAATCGGAGTAACAAATCTGGGAGGTGCACTTTTGATTTGTTGATTTTCTCTAATCTTAATAAGCTTATGGACATGAGTAAGCCAAGAGATGGGGTCAGAGGGTGCGTTGATCGTCATTAAGGATTTTAATTCTGTAGGAAGGCCATCCGTCAGACCCTCCAAGATCATTTCATGAGTTAGATTTAATTTTTTACCAATATCTAATTTTTTGCGAAAATATTGCGTTATGTCCTCTTTATGATTGTACTTGTAATTGGCAAAATCACCAAACGTAGTTAAAGTGGGGTCGAAAAAATTTTCCTTTAAAATTTGGACTAATTCCACATATTTAGTAATTTTATGGCAGTTTTTGACATATACGCTAAGTGCATTACCTTTTAGATATCAAGCTACATTATTAAGCTTCCACGTTTCATCTTTATCTAAATGAGTTTTGTTAAAGTACTCAAGCCATGAATTTATATCCATATCATTCTGCGCGTCAAAGGGAATTATACTTGTTTCAGGTTCAGCGCTAGCTGCCCTTAATGAATCATCAGGATCAGAGAGGTTTTCATTAACCATTATTCTTTTAATAATACTTTCATAAATAAAACTAATAATACTTTATAAATAAAACTAATTCAAAAATAATACTCTTTAAATTTTCCCAAAACAATATTAAAACCAAAATACATCCTTTAAATACCAAATTTAAAATACATTTATACCAAAATAATACTTTTTAAAATTTTCAAAATAAAAACACTATTATTAAATCAGTAATTATAACTCAATAGTAATAATATCATTTGCATCGCCAATCTTTTTACTAATTGCTTCTGTTTGACTTATTGTGACGAGAATACGAGTGATGAAATCGACACGAAAATACACATTTTTGTGCACTCTTGATTAGATTTTCGCAAAACACGATCAATCACCACACAAGCACAAAGCTCTCGAGAGCAACACAGAACGGCGTAGACGTAGGGAAAGATTTCCATCCTCAAAAGTAGGTCAACGGTAAGAGCACATTTGATGAACGACGAACTTACGATGGAAACACAGATCACACATCACAGGGGGCAGAAGGATGCTTCTCTGGACGTAAAATAATCTGCAGTATACCAGAATACAGGTAACAGAACGATGACTTTCTTGAAGCAAGAACGCCTACAGAAAAATGTAGAAACATAGAAGTCGCACAGCGGCAAATTCATCTAAAGTGCGTAACATTTTATCCGTATAATCCTTGGGGTATTTTCTTTTTTAGATAATCCCTTTGAAGGTGGAATCCTACCGGCTTTCGGAAATGTAATTTCTCATACATTATTTGTTTTGTGCAGCCGGGGCAACAGGAATGAGACAAATTTTGGAATATAAAGTGGTAGGTTTATTTTAGCATCCATCTCGTAAGCGTTCTCCTCGTACCTCGAGCAGAAGCCCTACTTATACATATGTGTACGTCACGAGGCTCCTCCAATCAGCGATATTAATTGAAATCACGAGGTGACGCTATCTTCTCATCAGGAGTGTTCTTAAGTACTTTATGTAATATGACAGATTTATGAGTTTGGCGATTTGGCGGGCGCCAACAGGTTAATATATTTTATACTAAAGAAAGGATTTCGCCAAAATTTAGGAACAGGGATGCAATTTAGGTAGAGAATCGCCAACACATTATTAAGCAATATTAATAGAATTTAATTTAATCAATTGCTTTAAAAATATCATTACATATATATATATATATATATATATATATAAAATTCTAAACATATACTAGTTACTGATGACAGTATTCGAAATAACATACCTGTTCTACAAGTGGTAGGGTCCTTGACCCAGGCACCCTGGTGCTACACCGTTTCCCCAGTGCGTCAATCATGTAAATACAAGCCAGATTCTAGTAGAAAGACCTCCATGGCAGCATTCTTTCCCTTAGACTTTTAGACCAGAGATTCTCAACCTTTTCTTTTCTACCGCCCCCTCTACAAGAAAAATAAACTACATTCCTTCCTCTACCATAATAGTTAATTTTACCAAATATTAAAATATTATTGCATATTATCTACACATATTTTAACTGTCTACCTATCAAGGATCTCAAAGTAATATGACCAGTAAATGTACTAAAAAGTTGTTTATTTAAAATTTTAAAATAAACACAAACATCAATAAAAAATATAAGAATTGATGATATCGTTCAAGGTGGTTGGAGTTTCAACTATTTGTTAATGTCGTATTCAGATTTCGTTAAAATCAGTAGCAAATTGCCATTTTCAGAGGTGTGTGTCCTTTTACAGTAAATTAGCTATTGGACTGTACCCACGCTCAGTCAAGTACGGACTGAAGGAAAAGCAATTAAACATTTAATGTGCTTTTGCCCACCATCCAAGGTACAGAACGGGTAGTCATTTTTGCAGCCAGAACTCTTGCTATCCATTCTAAAGCTTACTATTAGTTAGCTATTTGTGTGTTCCACCAGATTCTTCTAAATATGACAATTCTGCTGCATCTGCATTTCCAAAAGTATCTAAAACCCGACTCGGTATATTCATGTTTTAAATATCTTGGAATGGCTCCTTAAAATTAGCATGAAAATTTCCAATAATAAATAATGTAATGTAATGTAAATTTTCTAAATCCAGCATAAAAAGCGTTCAAATTGGCAGCAAGTAAGTAAATCTTTCTGTTTTTCAGAAACATCTTATAATATAGAAAAGTTGCTATATTTACCTCTACCTAGATTTCGTTTGAACAGAAGAAATTTTCCCACAAAGCAGCAGTGACGTATTTTGTTTTAATTAAATTCACCTTGCGATTGTAAAATGACTTCATTAAATATTTTATTAAAAAACAGGCCTGTTATATAAATGATGCTATTTTTGGTTGTAGTCAGGTTTTTGCATAGGTCTGTGATCTCTCTCTTCAAGTCCAGAAAAAAGAATCAGACAAACACCTTCTGAGAGCCAACAACATGTATGCAACAGCAAGAATTTTCGCTACAAAGCTGGCCAAATAGCCTGTCATTTATTGAATTGCTTCTAATCTTATTGATTGCCCTAATAATATAACGAAGCAGCGTATGCAGGCATTCATTCAGACTTTATGCAAGGAACTGCTGACTATTAATTACACAATGTACAGAGAGTACATTGCTCCTTTCAAATGCGCTTTGAAACACTTAACGAAGCCCCATTATTACTGAAGCACCATCAGTAGCAGACGACGAAATATT
Source organism: Stegodyphus dumicola (assembly GCF_044657685.1). Taxonomy (NCBI): domain Eukaryota; kingdom Metazoa; phylum Arthropoda; class Arachnida; order Araneae; family Eresidae; genus Stegodyphus; species Stegodyphus dumicola. The sequence goes on along the minus strand of NC_140769.1, from coordinate 219,543,371 downwards.
ACGAACAGGTATTTCTTTCTCTTGAACAAATTTGGTATTGATATCGACTCTCCTTTTGTACCGGTTTCCAAATTTTTAGAAATAATAACGCCTGGCAATTCTTTTCTTCTTCTATAAATCGAATGTACGATAAAAATAATGTTTTGTTATTGGTACAGATGATATTTCATCGTCTTTAGCCATTTCATTTATTCTTCTTTGCTCCGAATTAATACTCAGAGGGATTTTTCTGTTGATGTCTCACAGTGTCTTACGATGACCCTTTTGACTACCGGCAAGATTAATATCTGGACAACTGTGCGTAGTTTTCCCGCCTTTGAAGTCAATCATGCAATATTATATGAGGCTCGTAGTCCATTATCTTCTTGTTTAGAAAACGACGCAAAAGGGTATGATATAGTTGATTGTTTTAAATATTTCTTTTTCAGCCCTTGAAAATATGGTAAATTGTAATCCTTTTTATCAGTACGCATTTTATTCAAAAGCTCTTGTAGACTAGAAAGCTTCATTTGTAGGGAAGTTTTGGCAAATTAAACATATAGGTGATGATCAGATTGTAAGAGAGTGCGTAAATCTCCATTTCAATTGTTCAACTCTGTACTGGCATTTCGTCTTAGATTTACATGTTTTCAAACACAAATTTTGCCACTGTTTAAATAAATTCACTTTTCAACAGTTTTATAGATAGTTATAAAAATTGTTGTTGTTGTGACTTGTCTGACAGTAAAATGAGAACAAATCCATGAAATTCCTTGTGGCAAGCACAGCAAGATTGCGCCAATCTATTGCGTCTTTGGCTTGATCACCCTTTTCCTTTACCACTAACCTTTCAAGAGGACTTTAGGCCAGCCATGTATTTAGAGGGCTCCTATACTAGAAACACGCTATACATGATTGGAACTCGGGCCCTTCGGTATCGCGGTAGAATCTCTTAACCACTATGCCGTCTGGGCAGCAGTTTTAAAAATAATGCCTATAATGACTTTTATCTTTTTTCATTTCTGGATATGGATTACTGGAGAACAACACAAAACTAATATGACATTCCTACAGCTTTCGTTGGCTTTGTAAGATTTGATTTCGTGCACGGAACAAACGATAGACAGAAATTACGCCAGGAGAAGGGGGAAGGACACTAACATCAAAGTTTTGCGTGGGATTCGAGCACAGATCTTGGAGTTCGGGGTAGCAGTCTGGTAGATCGTCCAGGGTGATATTTGGTAAAACATTATGGAAGTGATTTCGATAAAGTAGTGTAATTATTTACATCGAACAGAATATTTTAAACTGGAACAACACATTTCGGCTCATTTGGAAGTTTATAATATTGAAAAAAATTAGTGGTGAAAGATGTAAACTAACTATTGTAAATATGCATTTGTAATTATATTTACACTGTTTTGGGACAGCCTGCAATTTCAAAATTCTGTCTTATTTGCCGAAAAATTTTCCTTCAGTGATAGAAAACTTCAAAAAATTTAAGACATCTTTTTTTGCATTATTCTGCAGTTATCTATACCAGCTTATTTTAATTTGTATGTAGAGACATTAGGTAATTTTTTGAATCAGGAAAAATGAAAAATTAGCAACCCCTTCACCGGGAATCGAACCGCGGAATACGCGCCCAGCGTGCAGACCACCACACTACGAAGGCACGTCAAGCAGGTGGGAGAAATACCTTATATACTCCCCCTTTTAAAGGGCGACTGGGGTTTTTAGGGGGACCCAATCGCAATCCTGAGTGGGGAGAAATCATCATATACCACCCTTTTAGTTCGGGCGCCACTGTAGAGTCATTAGGTTTATTTCGGAAACACGAGAGATATAAAATACGCACTCACCTTCGCCGAGAATCGAACCGTTGGCCTCTGGAATACGCGTCCAGCGTGCAGACCGCCATATCACGAAGGCACGCCAAGAAGGTTGGAGAAATACCTTATATATATCCTTCGTTTCGAATTCACAGAATCAGTTGTATTCTTTTTTGAAATCAGTGGGGAGTTCAAGATTGGCATAGACGTTTTTTGCAAAAGACCTAATTTTCCAATATGCTTTTAGTCTTAATCTTTTTGTAATATGCTTATTTTGGTCAAATTGTGGTTTTCGCTGAGGTGCATGTCTAAAACTGTGCCCATTTGACGTCTCGCCATATCTTGCCATGCATGTCCTTTCTACCACACGCCCACTTTCGAATTTCTCGGCGCGCTCGAGTAGATTCGTTGGATTGGGCATCGTTGTATTTCTCAATTCACAGAAAACTTGTATTTAAGGCAGCAACATGGGTAAATTACTTGTATTATCTCATCATCAGGCCTCATTCCATATAAAAAATTAAAAATTTGAATTTTTAGCAAAATATAATTAGTCAGTCATTCGACTTTAAACTGATACTTGTTAAAGAGTTCTGCCTAGAGTTTAACCCTATTTTTTACAATGGGAAGCGCTTTAACGAGCGCTATTTTAAATATTTCAAATGTATACCGCAGTCGTTCCTTGGTCCATTCGATCCAACACAAATTTGTCAATGCATTTGTACTAAGTAGAAGCATGTCCTTTTAAAGCGGTAATTGCTATTGTAACTTTCTGTGCTTCTAGCACTCGAAACAGCTCAAAATGAAAATTTTCACATTTCAAAAAGTTTAGGCACCTAGGTTTTCCATCGTTATAAGTCAGTGTTGGTTTCACGGCTGCCCGCAAGGTATCCATAATAAATCCAAATCCTTCCATGGAACTAACTGGTGCTATTGGGGCTTGCGACGTAGAAGGGGCCAGACTGAAAGCAGGATTTTCTGGAGACATGGTCCTTACAATTGTTAGGGTGCCAGTACAAAGTTTCACACTTTGGGGAAGCACACATAAGTCGAGACTTTGAAGTGGCGTCAAGTGACTTATCGCTATGTCCGGTAAGTAAACAGAGAGATAAAACATCTTGTTATTAAGAAATGAAATAATTTAACTGGCACTTCTTTTGTTAACAAAACCAGCCAACATTTATGGCGTAACTAGAAAGACAGAATTTCAGAAGTAAGTTAAGTCTAAGTCTTAGTTTAGCCAAAGGCAACTAGAAAATTATTAACGCACAAATTGGCTCAGAACTACATCGGCGTGACAACTCTGTAAGAATCCTAAGTTTTACTAACGTTTATTTTATTATTTTATTTTAAATCTATACTATCACTTCTTATTTTCTACTTCCGGCCAGAATTAAAAGCTTTACCTTATTTATGGAAATTTGCCTTGCTAACATCAAGTACTTAAGTTGTGGCTTTTTGCCAAGCAAGAGAGAGGAAGGAATTATTGGAAGCAAGCCGCTTGCCATAGTAGTTTTACGAGTTTTCACTCGGTTGCTGGTTGCCTTCAAGGCCAGAGGTGTTTAGTCCTCTTGATAATTTCAAACGGATCGTAGTTTTAGCAGCTCGGCGTACTACATACGGACCTTTGTTAAATAAAGGCCAATCTTAATGCTAGGCACTTGTATACTATTTCAAAGTTAGTTTTAGTTAGAGTTTTAGTTAGTAGTTTTATATTCTTACGTTCAGACCACAAGTGGTTGGTCTTTGTATTCCGAAGTTCCGGAAATACCTGTAAAGATAGAAAAATAAAGGGTTTCGTATACCCTTCCTGTGTGTATTGTCTACTTCACAATTTATTAAACATAGATTGAGTAAGCTCCCTGTTCCGAGTCAGGACAGTTCATGTTTCCAAAGCAAGTCAAGAGGAACACAAGTCCTGATAGTGGCGCCGGAAGAAGAAGAATAACTATGGCCGAGTTTCAAGAAGAACCTGTGGTGCCTGCAGAAGCGGCTCAGAATCCAGAAATGCCAGCTGCCGCCCTGGAAGGATTTGGGTTCATCGTCCAGACCATGCGCGCATCGATGAGATCAGAAGCAACATTTAATGGAAACTCACCGGTAACAAGTTTTTTTGGAAAAATTGGATGACCACTTCATGCTGTATCCAGTCCATGAGTTCCAGAAAGTCACCTTAGCTACCAGCGCTTTGAGGGGCCAAGCGCTTAATTGGTTCAAATGTATAGGCAGAAACCTCTTGGGTCAAGCGGGAAGTCCCACCTATATTACGAAAATTTCAAGACTGCCTTAGTAAAAGTCTTCCCTGTCGTAAGAAATCGTGCAAAATTAGAAGCGGAACTCTTCAGCATATACCAGCAACGAATTGAAAATCTCTCAAGCTTTATTTTAAGAAAAATTCACGTTTTTAAACTCTTGTATGGAAGCCGTCCGGATACTGAGATAATCCAAGTAGTTTTGTCTAGGTTACTTCCCCAAGTACAAGACTTTATTGAATTAAGGAATCCGACTACACTGGGAAAGTTATTTGAGCTAGCAATCCAGTTTGAAAGTAGAAGAACGGAGGACATTGAAAGAAGACGCCATATGAGCAACGAAGCCAATTTGGTGCGCCAAGACCACAGCAAAGGCAAGAACACGGCTACGGAAGCAAGTCGAATCAGTGGGCAAGGAAACCTGAGTATCCAAAAACAAGCGGCGAACGTCGACAGTTCAATAGTAAGCCAGAAAAAAAGTCTGAAGGCCAGCGGAAAAAGAAGGAAGGCATGGAAAGGAAGAAAGATTTAAACTAAAACGGATTTCTGCTGACAGGAGGCTGCGGAAATCCGAAGCCCAAGAAAACCCCTCTTCCTTCAAGTTAAATACAGTTATTGTGAAAAATGTGATTCTTCCAAAGATTGAAGTTTTGGTGAACAACATCCCAGCCACCGCACTCCTGGATACAGGCGTGCAGTGTTCCTGTGTGGCAGAAGATTTTTTTAGGAAGTACTTCCGTAGATACAGAATATATAATTCGGATAATACGAAAGTGTTAGCTGCGCAGGGATAAAAATGCAAATGCATAGGTAAACTACCACTTTATATTCGCATTAAGGACGAGCAAGTAAAGATCATATTTTTTATCGTAAAAAATCTACAAGCACATATAATTTTAGGGATAGATTTTCTTTCAGAGGCAGAAGCAACGCTGGATTTTAACGAAGCGTCCCTTAAGCTGACCATGAAAGCAGTTCTGGAAGAAAAAAAGAGAACCACCCACGTTAAATCTCAACCACCTGCCTACGGGAGAGCAACAAAAAATTCGCCATGTGGTAAGTGAATTTGCTTCGTTATTTAGTGATATTCCCGGATTTACTCAAGTTACTAACCATAGTATCGACACAGGAGATTCACTGCCATGTCCCCACAAGCCGTATCGGTACGATAAGAATAAAGAAAAAATATAGAGTGGCACATTCGAGATATGTTACGTAAAAAGATCATAACGCCCATCTCAAGTAGTTATGCTAGCCCGGTTGTGTTATGTAAGAAAAATAATGACTATCCAGTAACACATCCGAAAGGTGGCGTTTTACAATTGACTATCGTAAATTAAACTCCATGACTAAATATCCGGTATATCCGTTACCTATTATTGAAGAAATTTTAAGGAACATAACTTCTACGAAACACATGACTACGTTAGACTTAACGACAGATTATTTTCAAATAGGTGTCAAACCAGAAGATGTGCCTAAGACTGCTTTTATAACCAAGTCTGGCACTTATGCATTCTTGCGTATGCCGTTTGGCCTTTCAGGGGAACCGGCAACATTTCAGCGATGTATGGACATTGTGCTAAGGCCTGTTCTAGGAAAGACCACATATATCTATTTAGACGATATCATTATTACTAGGGATAATCTGGACCAACATGTACAGGATTTAAGAGAGGTGTTTTCATTATTAAATGAGGCCGGTCTAAAAGTTAATGTCGAAAAGTGCAAATTTGCAGCCCCTGAATTAAAATACTTAGGTTACAAAATATCTCAGAAAGGAATCGAGACGGACGAATCAAAAATAAACGCTGTGCAAAAGTATCCGCCGCCAAATACGGCGAAGAAGCTGTCTTCTTTTCTAGGACTTTGTTCATATTATAGGTCCTTTATAAAAGATTTTGCAGCTATTGCTGAACCATTGTTAAAATTAAAAAGGAAAAAGGCAAGATTCTCGTGGACGGCCGAAGCCAATAGTGCGTTTGCAAACCCCTGTTTGGAAATTTACTGAGAACGATGAGAATATAGAAATTTCAGCGGATGCTTCGGATTATGCGGTAGGAGCTGTACTTTCGCAAAATCAGCAGCCCGTGCGGCATTTTTTAGTAGAACTTTAAATGAAACTCAAAGAAATTATTCCACGACTGAGAGAGAGGCACTTGCAGTTCTGTTAGCAGTGCAAAAGTTCCGAGTCTATTTTGGAAGGGCGCCAGTAACAGTGTATTCTGATCATGCGGCGGTAACTAGATTGTACTAATGCGGCGGTAACTATATCCAGGAAAAATTGATGCCAAAATGAATTAATTGGCATCTATTTATTGGCCCTTTCCCGAAAAGTCAGTTAAATAAAAGTTGGTATCTCCTTGTTATGGTTGATCATTTTAGTAAGTGGACCGAAATTGTTCCCTTAAAACAAGCCTCCGCGAAATTAGTTACTGATTCTATTTTAAATAAATATATTTTAAAATAAAACTTTTCCCTTGGGGAAAAACTTATCCCCAAGGTTAATAAGATGGGCACTCAAGTTACAAGAGTATAATTTGGTAATTAAGCACACCCCCGGAAAGAAAATTATCGTAGCAGATGCTCTATCCAGAATAAAAATAGATGAAGAAGGTAATACTGTAAAGGTGGCAATGCTCACAGCATGTACGATACATTCCCGAGAAACTGTAATAACCGAACTGGGTAAGGATCTGGAATTTAAAATTATTTATGATTATTTAAAAGATCCTGAAAATTTTAGCCATCAAGATATTGTGGCGATAAGAAATAGGGCAGCCCATTACGAACTAATAGATGGTCTATTATTTTATACAAAAACTACGAATTCCAACAACGAATTTCGACCTGTTATCCCAGCTAGTCATAGATTAAATATACTGCAGGAGTTGCACGACTCCCCTTTAGCTTCTCATGGTGGTATTCGAAAAACCATCCAACGCGTACGCGAAGCAGTTTATTTTCCTGAGCTGCAAAAAGTAACAAGGGCGTATGTCCAGTCCTACCCAACATGTCAAGCAGTTAATTATATTAATTTCCGCCCGGCCGGGTTTCTAAATAGCATTAAATCGGAATTTCCAAATGAAATAATTGGCATTGATTTATTAGGCCCTTTCCCGAAAAGTCAGTTAAATAAAAGTCAGTATCTCCTTGTTATGGTTGATCATTTTAGTAGGTATAGGGTATAGGTATAGGTAACGGGGGGCACGGGCACTGTCCCTTTACCATAATGGTCAATCGGTATTGCACCGTGTCCACCACTGTCTAGAGCCAATGTGTAGGAGCCACATTTGCGCCCAGCACCAAAAGCCGAGGCCCAACGCTCGGACCATCCAGAGGGCAGTCAAACTGACCAAAAGCGCCCTCCACACAACTCTCACCCAACCGTCCAGGCATTAGTACATATGATAGCAAATACTGAGATTCTCTGACGATTATAATACAATGTGCAATTGGTACATAATGAAATTGCAATTATAAATATACTGCATAATACAAGTCCAATAGTACAATATCAATGTAAAAAGTAAGATATAATTACAAATGCAAATATTTCGTGAACCATAAGTGCAAAATAATAGTAAGTTAAATGACTACTGCTTCAAATATTAGTACATATGATAACAATACTGAAATTCTCTGACAATTATAATACAGCCACGATTTCAATTGGTACATAATGAGATTGTAAATATAAATAGACTGTATAATACAATACAAGTCCAACAGTACAATATAATGCAAACACGAGTATGTAATTACAAATGTTAATATTTCATGAACCATCAGTGCAAAACAATACTAAGTTAAAGGACTATGCATATCAACGCAAGACATAAAGTGTTAAAGAGTAGTAGTAAACAATGTTAGATATAGACATACTATACAAAAGAAAGTCATATTCTTACAACAGAATGGTATTGCAATTTAAATACCAACAGTATTAAAATATAATTATAATAATAAACTCAAATAAAAATCCGAACATATGACCAATACAAAAGCAAAATGTTAGTCTTAAAATATCTATGCAATGCATATTCAAATACAGTCAGTAGATATATACTGATATAATTATACATGCATAACAAGTTAAAGACATATCGAGAAAACAACCCAATACAATCGATAAGATCTATACAATACAAATTTAAATACTAAAATAATCCAGATACTAATAGAAAAGTAAATGCATATATCAAATGGTACTTCTAACAAAGATAAATAATATATATATATATACATATATATATAAACATTCTTACTGAACAAAATTCAACGAAGATTCAATGAGACAAATACCAATCCAAGCGTGTGATAAGTTGACATATGGGAATAGTAGATTAACACTAACATGTATGCGTACAATATACTAAAATTGTAAATTATGTTACCAAGCACAAGTCAGTACCATAGGAATGAAGTATTTCCATAATTTTGATCAGTTTTTTTAACTAAGTATTTTTGTTTAATTAAAAACTTACAAAATGCACGAGTGTTAGTATTTGGTATGGGAATGTGATAATCTTGTGTAATAGGACACTGAGTCACATAATGTTCAGGATTTCCAAGTTCACCACATACACACATATCAGTATTTGAAATCCCATGTCGATAATAGTAAACTGGATAGGGTCCATACCCTGTAATATAACGTACCAAATGATGATTGGTAACCTGTCTATGTATATCAACATATGAAATATGAAATAAGTACGACGACCTGTGTCGGAGTCATCCCAGTTTGTTTTCCACGCAGAAATAGTCTTGAGTAAAATTTCCTTTCTAAAATACGAAATTGGCCATTTTACCATTAGGTTTTCAATTTCACCAATATGATCAATACTTTTTTGGGCAGCTATTTTTGCAAACAAGTCTGCTTGGATATTGCCAATGTTATCTTCATGACCTTTTGTCCAGGCCATCAGTATTTTAGAATTTCCGGACATGTGCAATTCCTGCTGAATGGCAGAGATAATAGGCGAAGAATGCCTTGGATTTTTAATTGCAAAAAGAGATGAAAGGCTATCCGTTATTATTATACCTTCCATCTCGCCGGTTTGTTTAAAATATTGAACAGCTTTAAGAATAGCCATCGCTTCTGCTTGAAAAACGCTGTTTTCAGCAGTAAGATGTCCTAACCATTATTTGGTCGTCATTGTGATAAGCCACAAGGGCACAACCAGTTTGTTGCTCAATTTTCGAACCATCAGTGAATATCTGTAAGTGAGGTAGTTGTGGCAAATTGTCACACTTCAAAAAGACATTGAGTCCATATCCTTGTTGAGCAGGATGATTATCCAAATGCTGTGTTTGCTTTTCATAGTTTGTTGGAAGAAATATGTCATTATGAAAATTTACAGATTGCTGCAATTGGCGAACTGTTTGATAAGCTGCCTCCTGTAGAGTGCGTAGAGGCAATGGAATAATGCCTGCAAGCACAGTCAAGGCATTAGAAGAAGTTGTACAAAAAGCGCGGGTAATCTGTAATACAAAGGGTCGTTGTAAGCTTTGCAATAGTCAGGCCTTACGACCCTGCATAGGGTCGGCCCAGACTGCAGCTGCATATATAACCATCTTCTCGATTACAGTTTGATATAATATTTTTTGTATGTACGGACTAATACCCCAATTGTGTCCATACATACGGCGAAGATTATTTGCAATGATAGTTGCTCTTCTTTTCAATTCCTGCAGATGCAAAATCCAATTTAATTTCTCATCAAATACTATACCGAGAAATTTGAGCTGCCTTTTAACACCAATTCTGGTACCATTTATTGTAATTCTCGGTCGTCGATTTAAAGATTTTCCTTTCTTTGGGACAAGGAGAATGGTTGACTTTGAAGAGGAAATTGTAAGTTTGATATTATTACATAATTCATAAAAAAGATTACAAGTTTCTGTGGAGTTAATTTGCAGTTCATCTCTTGTTCGCCCTGTGACAACAAAAGCTGTGTCATCAGCATAAGCATATAAACGGGTATGTGCTGGACAAGTGGAGGATAGAACATAATTAAATGTTACATTCCACAAATCAGGGCCAGCACAGGAACCCTGGGGACAGCCACGATTTTGTATCTTGGTTATTACTTCCCGGTTAGTTAAATACATTAATTTTCGTTCAGATAAATAACTTCTAAATACCAAGAATATATTCTTAGGGCAATGAGCTTTTCTTAATGATTTCAGAATTGCTGGCCACCACAGCGCATCAAAAGCATTTTGAATATCAATACTAATGAATGCGCTGTGGTGACCACTGATTCTATTAGATTGCAAATCATTAACAATCTTTGACAATACCTGAACAGTGGATCTACCAGGTCGAAAACCAAACTGATTATCAGACAAAAAGTTTTGCACATGCAAATGATGTTTTAAGCGTAAAACAATTATTCTCTCATATACCTTACCCAATGCAGAGAGTAAGCATATGGGTCTGTATGATGCAGGATTATGTGGGTCTCGACCCTGTTTTAGGAATAAGACCACTCTGCCAATTTTAAAAGCCCTAGGAAAAAGTCCTAAATGGAAAAGTTTGTTGAAGAAGTCCTTGAAGAAATAAGGATGAGAATTAATAGTTGCTCGGATGATAACATAATCAATTCCATCTGGCCCTGGCGCCCGTTTTTTAGGAAGATTTCGCATTGTAGTTTTAATTTCGTCTAAAGTTATATTTTGATCGTCTGCAGTATCAGGAACTGTTAAGTTATTTCTAATTTCTGTCTGGAACTGAGAATCTGTGGAAGGATCATCAGATGGAAACACGGTGGTTAAAATTGATTCTATTGTGTCTTGTGTTGGGTGCTCAGTCGAAGTAGAAGATGCTATTAGATGAGTTTGCAAAGGTTGAAAAATTTTTGTCCTTGCATTTGTAAGGAAGTCCATATGGATCATGATTTTGAGTGCAATATTGCTTCCATGCTGTTAATTTAGATTGAATAATCATACGTTTATAAATTGCTTTTTCTGTTTGATAATGTTGCAAAGTATTTGATGTGATACCATTTCGACGGTCAGATTTTAATTTTCTTCTACGCGCTCGACATTTCTGTTGTTGAGTTTTTAATTCACCGTTCCACCAATGGAGAGCTGAAAGTTTTTTATTTGTTTTCCTTGGAAGAAGATCTTGACAAATATCTTGGATTGTAGTTAAAACCAAGTCCGTAAATTGTTCCAAGGCAGCTGGAGTTGTTTGCAAAGATAGTTGTCTTCTCAGTTGGTTCAATTTTCTCTTAAATTGACGATATTTACGACCTGGGAGATTATACCTAATGAGAATAAGAACTGAGCCATTGTTGGTTATTTCAAACGTAATGAATTTATGGTCCGATAAACTTATTTCATCATGAATAGTCCAATTATGAACCAAATGTGCAGTATTTGCTTTAGTAAAAGTTAAGTCAGGCCATCCAATAGCATATGTTCTATCAAAGGTAGGCGCAGAGTCTGGTGAGTTAAAAAGCACATAATTTTTTGAAGATATAAAATCCTCCAATAGGCGACCTTTAGGATCAGTTGTTGTATAACCCCATGCTATTGAATGGGCATTAAAATCCCCACTGATGATTTGGTGTTTATTACCAATAATGCGAAGATTCTCTTCTAAAAAGGCAATAACTGGGGTAATGTCATCCGTAGGAGGAGAATAAATTGAATAAATAACAACTATTAAGTTTCGAATTTCTAAAACTACAGCAACTTGATCTCTATTAATTGATAAAATTGAGAGAGAAATTTGTGTATTAGTTAATAATGGCTGCACGGGGAGGTGCTAAAGTGTCTGCCTTGGCGAAGGTTGTCCAAAGAAGAGGAAAACCAGCAATTTGACCGTCTCTAGTATACGACTCCTGGGCCAATATGAGATCAATGTGATTTCTTAATGCAAATTCTATTGTCTGTGCTGTAGCTGCCCGAGATCTCTGCATGTTTATTTGTAAGCATTTAAATGATGGCAAAGCACTCTGTGATACATGAATCGCACCTTTGGACCGAAATTGTTTCCTTAAAACGAGCCTCCGCGAAATTAGTTACAGATTCTATTTTAAATAAATATATTTTAAAATACGTGTGCCCCTAAAAGTTATATCGGATAATGGTCCTCAATTTGTAAGTAATATATTTGAAGACATGTGCCAAAAACTGGGCATACGTCATTTAAAAATGGTCCCGTATCGGCCGCAATCAAATATAGCGGAACGGGTCAATAGAAATATAGTGAAAATTATCCGTAGTTATGTTAAAAATTTTCATAAAAGCTGGGATAACTATGTCAATGAATTAGCTTTCGCCCTTAGGACCGCAAAACATGATACGACGGGCAAAACTCCTGCTGAGTTATTTTTAGGCAGAAAGATTATAACGCTGTTAGATAAATTATTTTATGTTCAACAAAGAGCCCCAGAATTTAAAATGTGCGATATAGAAAAATTAATTAAAGCAAAAAAGAACACTGAAGTAGCACAAAGAAAACAGAAGCTTTATTATGATATGAAACGACGGGAGTAACTTATAAAGTAGGGGATGAAGTGTTAAAAATTAAGCATTCACTTTCTTCAGCACCAGAAGATAAAACTGCCAAATTCTATCCACGATTTGAAGGACCATATGTCATAGAAAAAGTAACTCAGGCTGTAGTGGTGTTAAAAGCCAGGAATGGTGAAACCTGCACCGCAAACATTGATCAGATAAAACCATTTTATAATCGTAATAAAATGCCAATATTTCAAGATCTTTTCCAGGATCCGGCACGGCAGGCACAATCTCCAGAGGTGGAACAACGACAATCACAAGGGCAAGCCATTAGTAGACAGGAGCAATTGAAAAGAAAGTTCCCCCGTTGGAAAACTGAAGGTAACAAGAAAAAGAAGCCGTTCCACCGACCAGAAAAGAGAGGGCACGACCACCCCCAGAATGAAGAAGGGAGAAGTTTGACTAATGCAAAGAGAGCCAGGAGAAATGGCAGCAACCATAACACGGCTCCAAAACGGAAGATCTAGCCATCGGATAGGAGTCTACGCAGCAAATGTCGACGAATGGACTAAAGAAAACCAGCCGCAGATGCAGGGAAGCAAGAAAAGTTTGAACAGCCAGTAACGAGATCCAGGCAACAACAAGACAGCGTTGTCCCGGTTCCGCCAAGACCAGCTGCCATCAAACGGCCGAGACCACAAGCAGATGCTAAAAAGAAGGTCTTCAAGGGTGACCGAACTGGAAGAAAAAGGAAGCACACTGTTATAGTTTTTTTGATGGCTCGAAAGGGAACGGCACCAAAAATGTTATGGTGTTTTTGAATTTTTCCTTCTAATTTTCCTACGTTATCAATAAAGTTGAAAATTTTGCGTTGTGTTTATTCCGGATTAACCCTAAAATCCATTTGAGTAAAGACTGGTAAAAATCATGAGCACACAAAATAAATTAACCATTGATTGATCTAGAAAAAAAATTTATTTATTTAACTCTTATTGCAAATATATATATATATATATATATATGTATTCATTACTTGGAAAATCAAAATATATTCAACAAATTTAGTACTATTGTTTTACAAATCAAACTATTACTGAGTGATTATTTCCTTAACATTAGTCCTTAGAATCTCTATTATAGTTACTTTTGCAATCATGTAAACATACCAAAAATGAACCATAAATTAATGAACAGTACCCTCCCCGGGGAGAAAAAAAAATATAAATTTTAACAAGTTGCACCTTCCACTTCACACAGAATAATCAATACAGAATAAATATTATTGCACTCAATACCATCCAACAAAAATAAAATAGTTATTGCACATAATAATTTTCATTTTTTTTCATTTGTTTATTAAAGTAGTGTTTAACCGGATAAATGTTAAGTAATTACGCTATTACGATCCTACCAACAAAGTTAATCCCTGAGAGTAGCAGAGAGGCTCAAACAAAGATATTACAAATCAATCCTCACCAAGCAGGCACTCCAAGGTTGAATTACATAATTACAAGAAGAACTTATTTTTCCTTTACAATTAAGTTAAGTTACAATAATAAAAAAAAATAAATCCTTAGTCAATTTAATACTTTACTTAATCGATACACAAAAATGATTTCTATAGAGTTAGGTTAACTTGGTCTACTACAAAAAAAATTTAATGCTCAACACATCATTTAATTCAATCATTTAACTGCAGAATTCATTAACCTTTATCTAACCAGGAAAGAAAACATAAAAAAAAATAAACTTATCTGAGGCAAGCAGTTGCTGAGTAGCAGGCAAAATCTAACCATATGAAACAAAATTGTCCCTTGAAGTTCAGGAGTAAAGCCGGCAGCAAGTTGCAGGAAAGGAGTTCGTCGATTATATGGAGGTTATCACGGGAGCCGAGGAGGTTTTCTATTTGATACAGAATGAACAAGGAGGATCCCATCTTTAGAAAGTTGAATACAGTCCAGGACTTGGAGACGACAGCTGTCAGCAAGGAGAAAATTTCAGCTCAGGAATCAGTCGGTAGAAAAGGCGAGTCCGACTTCTAAGTTCAAAGAAGAAGCGGGTGTTGGAGGAAGCCAAAGCAAATGAAGCATTTCTATGGTAGAGAACTAGGTAGAGACATCTTTCTAGACGAGGATTTTCAGCATTAAATTTCTTGAGAACTTAAATGTAAACGCATACACCCAAAAAAATGATGAAGCAACGAAGAATTAGGTGGAGACAAAGATACCCGTAAACCAGGGCCCACGCTCAAGGCCCGTAACATTATCGGTTAAAAAAAATCATTTTCTCGGCAGAATCTGTTGCCGTTGCGCACAGCACAGAAAGGAATTCAAAAAAAGCAGAAGACGTGTCAAAAAGTGTGTTCGTCCCCCAAAACAACCCGTAAAAAGGGAGGACGCTGGACTGCCAAGTTGGCACAACCCACTCTTCGCCAAAAGTTAAAATAGTTGCAACAACAGCATACCCTCATGTTATCAAACTCGCCAAATCCACTACTTTGAAACCTCAACGGAAATTCTATGTCGCCAAACCCTCGCCAAATACACACCACCTGTGGAAGGGGGAAATTAGGAATTTCAACAACCCTGCAAACGGTCCCAACGAAAGAACGCTGAAATTCGCAAAAAGCGACTTTTCAACCGGAAAGAGGGCATTTCATCCCCCTTTAACTAAATCACAAGCAAACGAAGAAAAATCTACTAATTAAAGCTCATAACTGAAATGCAATTAAAGTTAGAAAAACGAAAGTTATGTCAAATTAAAGAGCTAATTTTTCTGCAACTAATGATATTAAATACTAAGAAATCAAATTAATTTTTGACATGAAAAACTGAGTTTATTACGTGAAAAAATTCACCTATCCATTGTTTGCGTGTACACGATTAACGACGCAGTTCGCGTAAACTCGGAAAGCCAAAATATATTACACTAGAATTAATAAGCCAAAAAAGAATATAACCAAACTTGTGTAGCTCAAATTTTGAATAATTACAAATTAAAATTTTGATTTTTATGAATCACTTAATTAAATTAAATTCGCTACACAACAACACGGAGGAAGGAACCGAAAGGCGACCCCGCACAAGACGGAAGATCAACCAGACTGTAGTCTTCGCCACTTTCCAGGACTGGGCAGAAAAAAGGATGTCTGAATATCACAAAGATAAGTAAAACTTTATGTTACTTTGAAACTTTTAAGTTAATTTTTCATTCTTACTGCAAGTGACAGAATTTAAGAAGTTTTACCTCATGTGAGGTCTACCTTTATCGCCAAAAAGGCGAGAAATGAGTTGTTACCTATTTTGGTATTATGTTTTTCAATTACTCGCGAGTAAAACTAAAGTTGATGTATAACAGGATTGTGTAAATACTTGAATATTGTAAAAGTTATTGTATAAATTTTATTTAAAAGATTCTGGCAAGAAAGAAGTTTCTTTACAACACATGTCAGAGAGCACGGGGAGATAATTAAATAACGTCATGAATGAAATAAGAATTCTAAAAGAGAAATATAAATATTCATGTTACTTTCTATTTGATTGTGTAACATTTCATTAAACTAGTTTTCCTTCCAGATCTCTGGAAGGAACCAGATTCAACTAAGAAACTCCTGTTTATAGATGCAGTACAGATGAAAATTATTTGTCCATGGAGTTGATAATGTAAAACGACTTTTTAATTTCTAGATTAGATAATTTCTAGTGAGAAATGTTTGTAAAAGATTGGCCTCGCGTTAGATTTAGAGCTAAAAGTTTTCAACAAGGTCGTTTTAGACCTCAGTTTTAAACTAATTAACTCTGGCGGGAAGTATGTAAGGATCCTAAGTTTTATTAACGTTTATTTTATTTTAAATCTTTACTATCACTTCTTATTTTCTACTTCTGACCAGAATTAAAAGCTTTAACTTATTTATGGAAATTTGCCTTGCTAACATCAAGTACTTAAGTTGTGGCTTTTTGCCAAGCAAGAGAGAGGAAGGAATTATTGGAAGCAAGCCGCTTGCCATAGTAGTTTTACGAGTTTTCATTCGGTTGCTGGTTGCCTTCAAGGCCAGAGGTGTTTAGTCCTCTTGATAATTTCAAACGGATCGTAGTTTTAGCAGCTCGGCGTACTACATACGGACCTTTGTTAAATAAAGGCCAATCTTAATACTAGGCACTTGTATACTATTTCAAAGTTAGTTTTAGTTAGAGTTTTAGTTAGTAGTTTTATATTCTTACGCTCAGACCACAAGTGGTTGGTCTCTGTATTCCGAAGTTCCGGAAATACCTGTAAAGATAGAAAAATAAAGGGTTTCGTATACCCTTCCTGTGTGTATTGTCTACTTCACAATTTATTGAACATAGCTTGAGTAAGCTCCCTGTTCCGAGTCAGGACAGTTCATGTCAAGAGAAACACAAGTACTGATAACTCTATTGCCAAAAGTAACTCTACGCCTAAAACAGAATGTTAACTTAGAATTTCAGCTTGTAACATGGCCTTTAGCAGGCAGAACACGTTCTACTAAGCAGTCTGAAACCTCAATTTAAATATTTTACATATCTCTTTCTATCTCGTCTGAATACGGGCGAACTAAATTAGCATTCTGGGAGAAAAACGGAAAGGAAGAAATGACAATATAGATTCTGAACATGAAATAACTAATTAGATAAAATAAATAAATAACTTACAACTAGCAAACAACAATTTAAAAATTACACTTCTGCGTATACTTTTTGTTTATCATTTCTGATTCCTAAAATTGAGCGGAAGATAAGATGCACGTAAAATTCTTTAAACTTGTCTGTTATAAAGCTGTTATAATGTTTCAATAATCAATAGCTATCTCTCTTTATTATTCCACTTATTTCTAAAAACACGCTCTTCATAAATATAAAGTTTTTAGTCTAAAATCTATGCATCTGTGAATTTATTTTTCTTTGAAGTAAATTATTTTTATTTCAGAACAGCGAAGAAAAGAGAGCAATGGTTTGTGTCTATTCAAGACAGATAAAGCCTTAGGTTTTGGGATACGTCAAGCTGTGATTTTATTTTTGTTCTTTTTATTAAAAATGACTTAGCTAGTCTTATCTTATTATAATTACGTAAACACTCGAACGTTACTGTTTAAATTTAACCTGTAGTTTCATTTTTATTTCTCTTCAAATACCTTGAAATAGAACTGCAGGGTTCATTCCTTAAATATTGATTTTAGATATGTATTGCTAATTATATAGATTTTTAAAATCAAGCACAAATTTTATAGAAGCAGTTTGCACATGGAATCTGCAAGAATATTGTCTTATAATTAAGGGATAACTTTATCACACGGGGAGGGGGGAGAAAGCAAAATTCACAAAGGGGAGAAACTAGCAAAAATTCGCGAAATTTTAGCAGCCTAAGATTTTTCACGTAACATTTTAAGGAGTACTTGCCTCGGCAGTATATATACTAAAACACTTTTCGTAAATTAACATTCTGGAAGGGGGAATGTCTAGAGATACGAAGCAGTAAATCAAATAATTGGTACGCAACTAAATGGTAATATATTATACAATTTAAACACGTGTTCAACATCTTTTTTTTTTTTTTTTTTAGATTAAGATTAACCTTTTAAATCGGGCGCTGTACCCAGATTTTTCATTCAATAAGGATCGTTCCGCATTGAATTTTTATTGGCATTTCTGGGCAATGAACGTCAAAAACGACTTTTCCTCGTATTCCAGAAATCCATCAAAACTTTAGACAGTTTAATGTTCTAGTTTAGATTTTGGATACTGTAGTATATGAGGCAGCCCTTGTTTGCGTTCATCTCAATTCGAACCGCCATTTAGTATGTACTTTCCGCTTGACTAGCTTCCTAAGATGCTGCCAAGGTGCTGGCTGAGAGAAGTGGCTTCCTTGACAAAGTCTATTGGCGGTCTCGTTTCCATTCCTGCAGATATGTACTTTTATCCAGCAGAGCCTAATATTATGGTGTTGTTGTCTGCTCAGATTTTTCTGTATTTGTATAACTATGGAGAAACTTTGGTGACGATTCAGGATGCAGAAAGGACTGTCATCATCTCCTCGCAGATGGTAATGTCCTTTAAAATTTGTTGCAAAATGAATTGGAAGGCTCTGTTGTTTGCTACCTTCTTCTACCCGGAATGCGGTATTGCTATCACTGAATCATTGTTTCCATTGATGTAACGTATCTTCTCCATGCCTCGAGATACAGCTGTCTCCCACCTAAAGCGATTCAATTTACACTACTTTGCTTTTATAAAGGCTGCAAGTTCATACTTTTCAGTTAACATAGGCTCACTAGTGGGGGAGTGGATAAAACTGTTAAATAATGATAGACCTGCTTTCAATCCCGGCGAAAGGCTCCATGAGTGTTTCTATGGTTTTTACCATTCATAATGTAAATACGAGCACCTTTTCCTTAGAAAATTTTCTGTGAAGACACATCTACCCTTAGGAAGCTAGTGGTTACGTGCTTTCCATAATCAAATTATACAATCAAGTTAAGTTAGTGAAAGAACTCTAAAGACCATTTCTTTTCCTATATTGAAAACAATGATATTGATTGCATTATGCTGATTGAAATTATGCATTGGGCTGTTTATTTTCTAAAAATGCACTAATTAAAATGCTTAAGTTTGCTTTGGATTATATTTTAAGTGTCTGAAAAAAAAAATCAGTAAGGGAAATATATATGAATCTAACTAGCGTATTAAAGTAGATATTCTGTTAAACACATGAGTTAACTTTGCAGCTGGTGTTTTATTATATACCTTCAGTTGATGATGTAGGGTGCGTCACGCAGAATCACTGAAAACCCTTAAGAAAGGGCGACAAGTGTGCTGTAAAAGGTCATAACCACAGAAGAGAGGGAAATATAGAATCAAATGGGAGAGATATGAGTTTGTAATCAAAAAGGTAACTTCTGAATAGAAGGGTCTCGAAGAAGCGTTATCAATACCTGATCCATCTCGAGAATTTCTCGGTCCAAATGTTTCGAAAAATTTGCGGTTCTGGATTTGAATGGACTGTTAAGGAAATTCGAGTTAATTGTGCATAGATATTCAATTACAGGTTTAGTATTGATGTCCATGTGAGTAACATTGTTACGGAAAAACCATAAGGCTTTGTAAATGACACATAAGATTTTATTGCGGAGTATGTAAAAGTGCTTGATGTCCTTAATATAAACAGTGCACCACGGCGGGTCAGCAAACGCAAATATGGGATATATCTCAGACAAATATAATCTTCTTTTTCTTGGGATATCCAGGGCGGCAAATTAGCGCACTTCCCCCTGCTCAAAAAGGGGAAAATTCTGAAAGGTTTCAGATTTTAAATTACGTCCAAAGGAGCGTTTTTATAGCATTTTGTCTGTTACCTTTATTTATTAAATATCACGTTCTTCGGACTTAAACCATAAAATTCAGTTCAAGAGCAATATCGCAAAATAGTTTTAAATTGAGCATATGTTTAGAATTTCCGAAACAGAGTCTCGTGCGCTGGAGATAAAATTTTTTTTTTTTTTTTTCTGTACAAGGTTGCCATTGCTCGCTTTGAAATCCTTGAGTTTGTTAATCAAAAATTCGTTAAAGTTTTACAAAATATGAAATCGATCATAAAACAAATTCCAAATTTCAAATTTGGGCTTCCACATGCTCATATTCGCAGTAGCATTACGTTATTCAAAATTCGATGGCTCTATGTACCGTTGTTTTATCACAATACGAGAAATATACATCATTTATGCATATCTTTCATTATTTAATTTCTTCAAATATAATGCAGGACAATATAACATATGGTGGCAACAGTTTGAAACGTGAAACAGACAGTTATAGTGAAGCAATGCAAAATCGCAAAACGAATACAATAGTCCTTCAGAGACAAAGCCTCTTTGAACTAAAAAAAGGAGAAATAAAAAGAAGTTTCATAGTTTCACATCCAATGGCTATGTGCTTGTTACAGAGAAGCCTAGAATTCAATCTAATTCCAAGACAATCGGAAGTTGTAACTTTGAAGATGTTTTGATCCTCAAAGTTTGATTGATTGATGATGTTTTGGAGATTTGATTAATGATGTTTTGACGATTTGATTAATGGTGTTTTGACGATGTTTTATTGATGGTTTGACAGAAGAAGTATTGTATCCGCAATGTGTTTTCGATACCGGATGACCATGAAGAATGTGAATATGCCAGCTATGATCCACCAATGGTGAGGAAGCGTGATTCTTATTGACAAAGCAAGCATAGAGTCTCACTTAAGCTTTTCATGCTGTCAAGAGAACATGAAAAACCTTGACTTCTGGTATTTGAAATACGGTAATTATATACATCTTGAAACTTCTTCAAAAAGTACGACGTTTACGAATTACATGACCTTGGAGATCAAAATATGATAAATGCATGGCTTATTTGTTTCTATATACTGTTGTAACTGAGTGTTTTGTGACAATCTTTGGCTTCTCTTAAACAGCCAGATCCTTTTTTACGCATTCCAATAGCATATTGAGGATATTGTCCAAACGTTCTGCAAAATTTTGAATAGAGCAACCAGTTAAACTTTTCATCCGCTTTTCATTGATAATCGAAGAGTTACTCATAAACTGTGCGCTTGCATTTACAAGTTTACTTGTCACTGATATTTTAGGAATCATTCATAACTAATGCACTTCCATTTACATGTTTATAAGACATGTAAAGGGAAGCGCAGCTGATCAAATGCACTTTCAACATTTAGCAACATTATTTGGGGACACTGCATATTAAGTTGGCCTTCAGATGAGCTTGTCATTAATATTGAATAACTAATATCTCGCAAAATACACCTCCTTTCTCACTATATTTTCATCAGCTTTTTTTTGCTTATCAAGCCACAGAATGCATTGTCAGCGTTTGGCGATTATTTTAAGACGTCCTGTTTTTTCGACAGGTTTTCTAGCATTCAGATTTCATTAAATGTATTGAAAAATTTAATTATAGAAAGTTTTACACTTCTGTTCTTTAAAAATTCTGTACAGTAGATCATTTCAAAAACTATTAATTAAAAAACAAATTGATTCCAGAAGTATCACTGTTAAAATCTGGCAGGGGAAGAATAGAATTCTCACCTCAGAAGAATCTTAGGATATTATCTTAGGCAAGGAAGATGAAGGCGTAACAAATAATTTGCTCATAAAATGTTTTAAAATTTTTTGAGCGTCTACAGGCATTGCTTTCGCAGTTGTAATAGATAAAAGAATTGGAGCTATCACATACGCGCTGATGAAGATTAGCCATCTGTTCCTGTAAGTCGAAAGATCCGATCACATTTATCAAATATTGCTAAATTCATCGCATATTTAGATACACACGTACAATTGAATTAAACATTCCAACGACGAGTTGAGAAGAATGAAATTTATTCTGTGTACAATAATTAAAAACCTAGGAATTAGATTCCAACATTTGAAGGATATATAAACTAAAAGAAAAGTTTTGACAATTTACCAATATTATTTATGAACATTAAGATGCAAAGATTGGGTGGGAAATATTAATTAATAAATAATAATAAAACACCTTTTTTAAGAACTTTCATAAAAGAGAAGTAATGAGGAAATTTATCTCCTTAAGTGAATAAAGAATGCAAGAAACAAAACAAAACAAAATGCAGAATAAATGAAATTGAAATCAAGATTTATGATTGCGAAACTTAAAGCAATTAAAAAACCGAGAGCTCTTTAGCGGATTCTAAAATCACGACCTTTTAAAATGCCTAGTATTTCTGAGAAAATAAAGAAATATCAGTATTGATCATAATTTTGCTAAAATGATGACTTCCATCGAACACTAAATTGTAATCCCGTATACTTGAGTTATGTGAGATACATAGATACATACGTAAAGACGTGAAGGATAAATCTCTTCTGAATTCATTTTAAATCCATTTTACAATTCTTTTTCGCAAAAACAGTCTTTATTCTATCCGTACGTACAGATGTCAAGTAAAAGCATCGTTCAAATAGTCTCTAGAGCGCTTGAAATGAATATTTTCGTTGAAATATAATACCCGAAATTTTTCTCGATTACAATACTTCATTTACTTCGTAGAAGGAAGTAAAAACGAGTACGCCCAATTCATCATTAAGAGCATAATAAAGGCAAACGTCCTAATAAAATATGTCCGAATGGCAAACTCAAAAACAATTTTTCCACGAGAAACGCTTTTTTCTCCTTTTTGCTTCAGATTGCAACACATGCTTTTAACTAATATCGAAAATCGCCCGATTAAGAAATTTTTACAGTTGTTCTAAAAGAGGGCAAAACGTTTGTTTCATAATATGTGAAACTTTCAAAATTTTAATTATGATACATTTTTAGATATTAAAATTTTAATATCGTAAACGTCAAATAGTCTAAAAATCGAGCGATTCTAAAAAAATTTATCCAGAAATTAAGTTGCAATTTTCATATAAGTTTCACCGAAATGATTATTTTCCCGCTTTATTCAATGGGCAAACAAAACAATTCTGATATGTTATTTTGTTTCTTTAAACGAATATATAGGCGAAAAATCGTAAAAATAAAAAATCTAAATAGCGAATTTTTAAAAACCTCTTCTTCACACTGTATTATCGGCCCACCAGCGGCCGAGCGGTATAGTCTCTAAACATTGGTAGTTCTGTCCGAGGTTCTAATATCGCAAACGGGCCGGCTGCACGGAAGTTTTCGCAGATTCCCCATGTGTAACGTGTGTATGAGTCAGTTTCCCTTAAAAAGTTCTCCACGAAGATATCCCTCCTCTTAGGTAGATGGCGACCAGCGACCGAGCGGTAAAGTCGCTGAACACTGGTAGTTCGGTCCGAGGTTCGAATCCCGCGAACGGGCTGGCTGCATGGTCGTTTTCGTGGTTTTCCCCATGTGTAACGTGTATACGAGCCAGTTTCACCTAGAAAGTCTTCCACGAAGGCATCCTTCCCCTTAGGCAGATAGCCCTAGTGTGCTTTGCCATAATTAAATACACCACACCACCTCTTAGGTAGATAGCTTCGAGTGCTTTGCAATAATGAAATACACCTCACTGTATTGTCATCAACCTACAGTGTTTCTACAAAATTTATAAAACTCGATAACTTATTAAGAAGTTGGTTAAAAATCGATGACGAAACTCCAACTATAGTGAAACACAATGAGTGAACTAAATGGAAGTTTATAATGATAAATGAGTTTAATAAATCTGGTTTCCATCGTCACCTTATTAACAGAAGCATTATATATTGTTTTGAGGAATGCATTTAATAATTAAGAAAAATAATAGTATTTCATTTCTTTTCAGGGAGTTTGCCGAAGCGTTACAGAAGGATCCATAGGATGCATGGTTGAAAGCTTACTGACATTAATAACAAAAAAATAATTGCATATTTCAGAAAGGAAAATAGTACTCTTATTTTTTCATACTGAAATGTACCTTTTGCTATTTTTAACTTCTATAAATAGAAACTGCTTGTGCTTATAGTAATTAATGCAAAATTAGTTGAACCTATTATAGAATATTTACATGCTGAGTGCACACAAAACGAAGATACAATAGGAAATTTAAATGCACAGCATACATGTACTCCAATTTGACTAAAACACTGACATCAGTTTTGTAAAACAGCTTTATGTATTCCCCTGGGAATCTGGCAGGGATCTTTCCTATTGAAGGAGGAAAAATATTCAGCTTCTTTTTCCTAGAAATGCTATTTAACAATATCAGTTTTATTTCAAATGCTGAAACCTTGTGGTCAGAAGCCTTTAGACATAGAGAAAGAAATGCAAGAAAAAGATACAATGGGATATAGCACAAAATATAAATACAAAACACCAAATCCAGGAACGAAAGCAAAAATTCAATTGTCATTCAAGCGATCCTTCATCTCCCAGTACCGTGATTAAAGAATAATGTCATACACTGTACAGAAAGAGCTAACATAAAGTCCACAAGTGCGTCTTCCTAGACACAGGCTTGAGGAGATTTCAGATCGAAAGAGGAGAGGCGAAAGGTATTCATGTTTGATACCAAACGAAAGGCAACACTGCCTCTTCTCTGGGATAGTCAAGCAGTTTATTAAACGGAAAAGAGTACTCCTTGCTCGAAATCTTCCCTTAGTCAGAATTCTTGGATGTACAATGAAAAATAAAATGCAGATCTGTACATGAAATTGCCAGGATGTCAGGTTGTGTTCCTTGCAAGGACATCCTTGACTTTGTTATCAGGGATTCCAAAGTAAGGAGAAATTCACTGAAACAGGATTTTCTTGCGACATATGGGTGTGACCTGTGAAGGGTGATGCAAGAAAATGCAACTTTTCTTAATTTGTTAACTAGATGCTGCACTGTGCTGAAAGAAGACGAAATGGAAATTAATAACCAGGACGCAATTTCGGCGAGCGGTACGGAAAGAGTTTTTATTTCTTGCGTGTATTAGACTAAAATGTTTTTAAGGCAAACAACTGTGTGTCTGTCTGAAAGAGTTAAAAGTGATGGTAGTAGTTAGAAGCATATATTTAAAAACTGTTTATCTTTTGAGACTTCATACCAGAATAAATGAAGTTAATACATTAATTAGCACATATTACAGTTCTGTTTATCAGAACCAACAGTTGGAGCTATTTCAGATAATAATTTTCCTTACGAAAATGCAAGGAAACTTCTTCTATTATAAAAACAGAAATGATTACTAATTTTTAAATAAATACCGTCAGGAGTACACTCTTTTGCATGAATTAAACATCAAAATTGCATTTTAAATTTATTTGAATTATATAAAGGATATGTAATGCACGTTTCTTTGTGCTGCGAGCCCTGTGTGGTCTAGTGTTATCGTCCTGTAGCAGGAAATCATCATCTATTGCCCCGGCATAAGGGCGCATATAAGCATCAAAGAGGTCATCTCTGTAGACCTGAGTATTCACGGTTCCACGAGGAAAGTAAGGAGGTCTGTGCGTTCACCCCAAAAGATACCACCCCAAGTACAGACACTTCCTCCTCATATGCATCTCTTTCAAAGGATCTTTGAGGGATAACTGGTTGCAGGTTCTCTCCAAATTACATGACGCCTACTATTGCTTTGGAGGCTAAACCTGGACTCATCCGTAAAGAGAACAGCCCTCTTATGGTATCTTCGTTTTGAAGTGAGTCATTTAATTTACAGTAGTTGTCTTTTTTATTTATTGAAAACAATAACAAATATGATTCAAACAAATATGAAATATCATACGCGGCACAGTGCCGGATCTATACATCTTACCATATCATCGTTCCGTTCTACTTTAACTGAATTTTCCCCCCGCCCCGGGAAAAGCAACATCAGTTTATCCCTTTAGGGAATTTTAGTTGGAACATCATTTATTTACATATAACTTCTTCAGTTCTACATCTGCATGTTTAAAAGTTTTGGCATTGTCAGAGTTTATAGTTCGGCAAACACCTCTTCTTGACACAAAGCGACGAAATGCTAAAAGGAAATATTCGGTGTTTAGGCTAGAAACAATTTAAAGATGAACTGCACGTGTGACTGCGCAAGTAAACAAACAAATATAAACCTTGTCTCCCTTTTTCGTAAACAGAGTTCCAGCAAAATCAACAGCTGTGATTTCAAAGGGATTCTTTTATGAATTCTATGTGCTGGTAATTGGAGAAATCACTTGAGTGCCCTTTTTAGCCTTAAATTTCGTACAAACGAAACAGTTATTCAAACACTATTTTACAGCTTGTCTACCTCGCATCATCCAATAATTTTCTTGCGTTTGAGTGAGTGTATCTGAAACACCAGCAAGAAGCAAGTTCTCATGTTCTCTTTTAATTAGCAATTCAGTGAATCTAGATTTTTTTCGGTATAATCCCCGGATGTTTTTCTTGAAACTGAAAGTCAGAATGTTGTAATCTACCACCAAGACATATGAGTCCTTCTGCCGCCAGAATCGGGTTTAAACCATACAATTTGGAATCGGAACTAAGTTATTCCTTTCGGGTCAATTTAATAAGATCCTTTTCAAACTCACTTCGCTGTACAAAACGAATCCAATGGTGTTCAGCACTTGCGAGTTCTTCAGTTAGCGTTCCTTTACGCTTTTCAAAATTCCTCTTATAGTAATTAATAAACCGTAGGACGTATGCAGTGATTCGAAGAACCTTAGATAAGTCACCGTATCTGTGCAAATTCAACAAGCTATCGGTACTTTCAACGTATGTTGGTAAAGAAATACAGCTCTTTTTTCTCTCCTTTTCCGCTTCAAATCTATCAATATCAGCATTCAGTATTTCTTCACTGTTTAGAACCTCAACTTCTATTAGCCAAAAGGGGCCCTTCCGCCATGTTTCATCATTAATAAAAGATCGTGCACTTACTCCCCTAGTATGTTTATCTGCAGGATTCAGCTTTTCGTTGCAAAAATTCCAATTCGATGGTTTCGTCTTTTCTTTGATTTCCAACACTCTATTGCAGACAGATTGCTTCCAATCGTTTGCAACACCTCTAATCCAATGAAGACATATTGTGGAATCTTTCTACATCAAAATGTCACTCTCTTTCAAAGAAGAAAACGTGGATCATATATAGTCAGGCAATCGTGCTGAAATCAAGTTTCCTAATAGTTCTAATCGCGGCAAAGTCATTTTCTTCAATGGAGCTAGACGGCATTTTGAAATTTTAAAACTTGTCGCACATTTGTCATGGTATCTAATCTTGAAATATGCGACCGCACCATATGCGTTTGGACTTGCATCAGAAAATATATGTACTTACAATTGCTGAATCTCCAGCTCGTCAAAATATGGTTGAGGTATGACAAGCCTCTCAAGGTCGGTTACTTCATTCCACCACTCCTGTAACATTGATTTCAATTCTGCTGGAATATTTTCAACCCATTTTAAGCCTTTTTCCCAAAGAGTCTGCACTATCAATTTAATTCTAACACTGAATGGTGTAATTAACCTAATGGATCAAACAACATGCCGTATGTACTTAGAACTATACGTTTTGTTGGTATCACATATTTAAATTTTGTAAATTGATTCAGATCTATCTTCAAGGTGTCCTTAATCATTGTCCCAAATTAATCCTAATACCTTTAATGGTATGTCTGTTTGACTCGATGCCGTCCGACATTCCATTTGGGTTTCCTTCCATCTTTGATTAAGGATAGCTGAATTCGAAGACCATTGCCGTAAATCCATATTTGCTTCACTCAGTATAAATTTAGAGTCTCTTGCATGAGATACCGCTTCTTCAACAGTTGATGCCCCACTTATTAAGTCATCAACATAAAGGTCTTTCAACACAGAACATGCTTCATTGTGTGAATTTTCATATGTCTTTAAATGAAGTCGCATAGTTTCTGTCAAAATAAAAAAAACTGCATTTCACACCAAAAGGAAAGCGTATCATTCGTAAAATTCTGATATCACGACCAAATATGAAATATCATACGCGGCACAGTGTCGGATCTATACATCTTACCATATCATCATTCCGTTCTGTTCTAACTTTATTTGCTCCCCGCCGCGGGAAAAACCAACACCAGTTTATCATTTTAGGGAATTTTAGTTGGAACACATCTATTGATCAGCCACAAGTGGACATGTTGACGTGCTTCATCTTAAACGTCTCCTTCTATGACGTGACGTAAGCGGCACGCAAATGACAGGTCGCCTTGCGTACAGACCTCCTTCGTTAAGCCTTCTACACAACGTTGACGTTAACACCAGCCTTCCGGTGGCTGCAGAAAGGAAGGATCTGAGTCGGAGCAGAGGTTCCTTCGCGGGTATAACAACAGTTATCGGTCATCAACGCTCGTCGTTAGCAGTTGCGGCCCTTGGCTGAACCTCCTGGAAATATGTGGTTGGATATTGTTACAAAGTCTTTGACCCACAAAAGGACAGACATTTACCCATCTGGCCACTTCTGTTTGACTTTGTCTTGCCTCCAGTCTTCTAATTGCTCCCTATCGCAGTTCCATCTTCATTTGATGCCTAGAGGACATTGTTACGAGGTGGATATCCCAGATTTATTCTCTTATTATCACAGCGAAATTTTCAGGCTTGCTCTCAAACATGCAACTTTATGCTCCTCGCAGATGACGTATTCCGATTGCAGCGCCACTAATTTGCATATCTGTTTTTACTCAGCTACACTTATTTGACAACATATTTAAATTTCATGTGGATTGACTTATTTTTGAAGAAGTTATCGCTAGTTTTGTGATTTTTCATATGTTTTTGGAAACCAGTGTATTATCGTCCGCATTTGGAAAATTTTACCTGGTTAGCAAAATGTATTAACAGTTCCGCATCTGAAGTGAGCATGAAAAGACACTACAAATTAACGAATACTTCTGTAAGGAATTTAATAATTCATCTTTTTAAAGATAGTAAAAGTATTTCTGTAAAATAAATCTTGATGTAAAGCGTTTAAGTATCTTTGATGGAATGGAACTTTGAACTTTAAGTTAACCCTGAGGCTTTTAGAAAAGTCATTCAGGGTACACAAATAAAGTGGGCGATCAGGAAAAAGGAAACTTTTCTCAAGAAGAAAACAAGAAAAATATGTCTGGCGTTTGAAAAATACATAATAAAGAAAGATTTAACATATTGGAACAATGTTATATTTGCAGAAAAGTCAAAATTTAATATATTTGGGTCCGATAGATGAATTAATGTGTTGCAAAATCCGAATTAAGGATTGATTTCGAAAAACCTGTTGCGTAATGTTACCCGCAAGGGTAGAGGCATAATGGTTTCGAGACGTTTCGCGGTCGCTGGAGTAAGAAATTTAGCGTTTATCGAAAATAACATGAACTGGTGTAAATATATAAATGTTCTCAATGAAAACATGAGAGCGTCTGCAAAAAAACTTGGAATGCGAAATCCGTTCAAGTTTTATTAAAATCACGATCTTAAACATTAAGCCGTTAAATGTTCATTTGTGATTATTATACAAGTGTCTTGGACTATCGAAACTTTTCCATATTCTTCAGACTTAAATCCTGCAGAAAATGTGTGGAGTGAATTTGAGCAAAGAATAAGGAAACACGAAAACTTCTTCTAAAGTTCTACTAAAAGGAGATATTACGTAGAACTGGAGCAAATGGAAACTTCTTAGATGAAAAAATTAATTAAATCCATTCCAAAGCGGATAAAAAATCTAATCTTTGCTAAAGCATATCAAACTGAGTATTAACGGCTCCATTATTTTCATGTTTTAATTAAATATAAGCTGCTTTAAAGTGCTCGAATTCTTATGAGCGTTCATTTTGAACTTTCTTCATGAATTATATTTTTTTATTAAAAATAATTTGAATAACATTTTTCAAAAAGAGCACGTTTTAAAAATTCTGATGTGTACACCAGGTAACTTCGTTGTACGGCATATTAAATTATAACCATTTTTTTCTGCATTTTATTTAAACTTATTGAACTGAATTAAATCTACTTCGTTGATAGCGCATAAACCACAATAGAATAAATGCGCTTTTTAAAATTCACCATATTTATTTACCATAACGATACTCTGGCGCTAGGTTCACTTAACAGTGTTACATCCCATTCATTTTATAACTCAGAATGCAAAACAATTATGTAATCTGAAGAATTATCTAATCGTTGCCACATGTTCTATTCAAATACTATAATAAATCTAAAGCGATGTAGAAAAGCAATTAAACAAATAAAAAAAAAAACAGGTTTTCATGGATGATTTAACGCTGCTTACCTAATGCGCGTACTAATGCGTTACTGCTACTATACCTAATGCGCTACTTGTAAACATTCTCCTCTGTCCGAAACAGACTGGTGACAGTATTTTCTGTTAATATGAAACACTTATTTCCTCGAATTTCATTAGAGATGTATTTCTCATTCAAATAATACATTTCTCACTTCGCGGCAAGGCAAAAATAATAAAAACACAACATATCTTCATTAAAAATTTAAAGATATAGAAAAACGTAAAACACCAAATATAGTTTAAAAAATTTAAAAAAAAAATTACAAGTAAAATTACAGTTTCTACGCAAAAACAAGCAATTCGGCCAGCGTGCAAGAAGACAGATTTTTCGGTGCCCAAAACTGAAAGTTTGCTTTTGGTATCACTCGGCAAAAAGACACTGAAGGTGTAGAAACTGAGAATTTGTTGTGGACGCTATCCTGAGTCAATATATGGGATAATTTAATAACTTAAATGATAATTCCAAAATGAATTAAGAATGTTTTAACTCGCAATAATAAAAGAAGACGTTACTTTGTTGTTGCGAAGCTTAGTTTCTCTACATTGCTAACAAAACCATTATTCTGCTAAGTTTCAAATGTAAACAGATATGGCTGCTATGACAAAAAAAAATTAGGCTTAGCCACAATTAAATTTTTAAATTATTGATTATTCTACAACTATAACATGCAGGTTAACTAAAGGCATAAAAACCTTAACCGGAAGATGAGAACAACATAATTCAATAATTTTTAAAGCAAAAAAGTGCACAGTTTACAAACATATCAGAATAAAGGAACTGAGCTCACTGAGCCGAGGAACAGAGTTGATTATATGTATACGTATTTATATACTTTTTTGTGCGGTCGCTTGTTACCAAAATAGGAAGTGCACATCTACATGTTATAGCAGTCCTATATACAAAGTTTTAAACTCCTGAGTCTTTTTTTTAGAGTTGTGCCAGATACATACATACATACGTACGTACGTACAGACGCCCCGAAAAATATCTCGTCTGAATCCATTTTAAATGCTTTATATTTTTGGGGGGTAAAAGAGTCCTTTATTCTCTCTTTACGTACAGATGTCACGCAAAAACATCTTTAAATTTCATTCGATAGCGATCAAAATGGATATTTTCGTTAAATATGATACTCGAAATTTTTCGCGATTACAATTATTTATCATCTTTTTACTTCGTACAAGGAAGTAAAAAGATAATGAATGATCATAAAGAGCCCTATTCCATATGTGAAAAAAAATAAAGTGATTTTGCTAATATGTAGTAGATAGAATTTGCAAATAAAACTGAAAAACACGTGTCCAAAAACAAATGAACTTCTATGTACTATATAAAGACTCTCACAGATTTGAAAACTTAAAAAACTCTTTAATTCATTAAAATGTAAAATAACCCTTCCTCCTGAAAAACCTTTACACATGTTCGGAATCACCTTTAAAATGTTATCGAAGTGACCACACCTATCAAAATTTGAGCAAGTCTGCAATATATTATCAAAGCAGTAATACTATCAATGGGAAACATCACATTGCAAATGTGCTTCTTTTAAGAATTTTCTTTTTATTTTAAGACATATATTCCCACAGTATGATTGATAATTGATAGAAATTTGGATTTATCAGCAAAATTCTACAATTATAAATACCCGTTCTTGTTGCCCAGAGGTTACATTTGGGAAATTACTGGCAACTCAGTAAGTAAATTTTTTTGATATGTATTTTCAGAAATGCTTGAAGAATTTTAATGCACGTAGGCTTAAAATGTGACTTTTATTTTTTAGCTTTTGAAAGGATATGATTAAACTCATTGGAGTAACAATTAATAGTGCAAACTTATAATAATAATTATTTAAGGTTACGAATTTATCAGTTTTAACTACATTATATAACTGAGTTCTAAACTTAGTTATATAATGTAGTTACATTTTTTTTGCTGTTTTATGCCTAATTATTAAACTTCTTTACCGTTGCATACCGTTCTATACCATCTTCTTTACCGTTTAAAAACCAAACGATTGTATGTCTCATGAAAACCAAACAATGACGTAAGAGAAACGTTTTTAGTAGTTATAATAGTGATGATTTTATTTTAATTTATAACAGCTAGTTATATTATTTGAATATACAATAACGACACAAATTATTAATAAATGCTAAACTTCTTAAATGCTAATGCTATATTTTTTAAAAGCTTTCAAATGCTAATTTGAAATGCTAATTTGTCAAAGAGTTATTATGGATCATTTGAATTCGAAAGCTAAATATGAAACTTTTGCTGAAAATAAAATGGCAAACTTTTGAAAACTCGTTATGTGCAAGGCCGTGTAAAAGATAAAATAAAAGGCCTGATGCAGTACGAAGAGGCAACAGTTGTCGAGGCAATAGGTGACAGTTGAGGCAAAAGGCGATGTAGCAACACCATGGAATTCCGTATTTATAAATAATAATAAATCAATATTTATCTGTGTGTTTATGCTCTTTCACGGAGCATACAGATGGAAAAATCGAATACTTTAAAATAATTTTTTTTTTAAATTCGGCTTCAGCGTTTCGTTTTTAAAAATTTAGTATTAAAATGATTTTTTTATGCATTTTTCAGAGTCTTCTCTTAACGTTCGAACTTAATTATCGCAAAATTCCTTTTTGTGCAGCAGCGCACAGGCTAGAAAATAAACTTAAAAATGAAATTTCTTTAAATCTCTAACTTAATTTATTAATTTTAAAAAACTTGATAATTATTTTTAATCGTGTCTAATATTTTTAAACTCCGACTTTACTTAAAATCTCTGGATCATAACGTCTTAAAATTTTCACAAATTATAAACCGGTTCTTTGTCTTCTTCCAATACAAGAATTATTAAAAAAATTAATCTTATGGTTTCCTACAATTTTTAATACAATGTTGATTAAATTTTATTTGGTTCTGATAAAATGGTTTCATTTTTCATTACTGCTTTGTCTTCTGCATTATTTTTTTTCCAGTACTTCCTTGTGTCTTTTAAGAATACCTTTTCATTTTTCCTTGCAAATAAAGAAGGAATGTATAACGAGTTTTTTTTATAAAAACCAAAGTCACATTACGCTTGAACTTTGACTGGTTTCAAACTACGAATTCGTATGGTCCTCTTTTATGTAATGCAATGACTTGATTTAAGAAATTTATTTACGATAAAAAAGATACTATTTTAATAATTAATTTTCATATGTTAGACAATTAGAGGTTAAATAAGTATACTGATAGCTTTTGAATATTTTTTAAAATGGAATTCAAATGCAGATTCTTATCCCAGAATAAGAACGAAAGCCATAAAAAAAATCCCGAATCGAGTAGAAAATAAAAGGAAGTCAATGCTAACTGAATTTTAATTATACTAGCTCCAGATAAAAAGGAAACTTAGCAAAATCTGAAAAAAAAAAAAAAAAAAAAAAAAAAAAAAAACCTATTTAATTATTCAGATGTAGGGGAAAAATATACTTTATGTCTGTAATTCATAACATTTTATTCAAACAACGTTATTGATGCAAGCTTTTAATTTAAACTGTGGCTGTATAACTATAAATGTTTAAAAATATTTTCTGATTTCAATGAAATCTAACTCAGGTGAGAATCATTCATAGGACTCGAACAGGTAACTGAATATGTAAGCGAATAAAACTGGCTTTAAGCTTCGGATAATTTTTATCTAAAACAGAAATTCGGATTATTTGGATTCATGACATATTATCAGCTCTATAGCTATGCGATGTGAGAAAATGTGCTTTAAAATCCTTCTGCATGTTTTCATTTGCATAATATTCTGGTACGAGCGAATATATGTGACGCGAATCAAAGAAAGGATAGGATAATGTTTAAATTAAGATAAACTGTTAGTAAAACTTAAAACATAATTATCACAACGAAGCAATTTGGGTTTAAAAATATAATATTAGTTATGTATTTAAGTTAATAAAGGTAACTAAATGGACATAAACTATGCTTTGCACTAATTAAATGATTTGACCTAATGCACAGTAACTAACGAACTCGGTATTAAGATTCAAGGACTAAACAATGCATTATTATTTTGAAATGGTTATTTACCTTTTCATCCGAGAAAAAGATTGTTAAATTAAGAATTAGAATTCACTGTAAATGCGATGCTCACTTAAAGAAGCTATACACTTCAAGAAATTCTTAAAGAAAATAATAAATAATCTTAAGCAAAAGACAGGTTACTGCTATGTTCTTGAATAAGAATTTAAGGATATCTTTACTCAAGAACGTTTCCTTTTTAAACTTATTTAAGTCTTATTTTTTGTAAATTTGTTATGCATTTAATTAATAAATTTAGAAGAACTGCAAAGACTGAAAGTTTAAAGTCCAAACAATATCATGTAATAGACTCGAAAGGAATGCTATGAAAGTTTTTAAGTTTAAATTTGCATTTAAATTGCATAAGAAAATTTAAAATAGGTTAATAAATTACATATATGAACAGATTAAAATAGGTTACATATATGAACAGATTAAAATGGGCTACAGATATGCCTTCAATATGTTTTCAGTAATAGCAGCGAATTGTTTAAAGCTTTTCCATAGTTTTTCCAAGATTTATAATATTTCTTTAATTCCTTTTTAGAGCCATGAAGTTTCTCGCGTTGCTCCTACTCGCGGGCTTTGCCCTCGCATCGGCTATTCCCGTGCCTCCGCAAGATGGTAAGTTTTGAAAATGAACTCTTCTTATTTTTACTCAGCGAAATTCAATTCCCGGAGGTAATCTAATATCATTCAAAATTAAAAATCTTCCTAGGATATGTAAGATCTTTAAAAATATATTTTCTGGCAAAACATTTCATTTGCATATGAATTTTGTATTTCACCAAAAGAAACAGTATCTGAATAACTAATATTTCTCAAAGATTAATCGCAATTTATGAATTTCTATTTACATAAATATGATTAAAATATGCAATCCATTTATTATGATAATACGTTATTAAGAAACAGATAACCTAAATCGTGACATTAATTATCATTAATAATTATGATCCGAAGAATTATAAGGATATTGCAACTTAATTTTGAATTTTTATTCTAGAGGAGTTTTACAATTGTTTGTATAAAGCAGTGATTTCGAGCTTTCTCTGTACATAATTCCTCTTTGCTCAAAATACACTTCGCTGCCTTTGGTAACAATTTGAGTCAAAAATATTTTTTATAATATTCGAAAATCCTAAAATTAGCAACTGTATAGCGAAAACGATTTCTTTTATTTTAGAAATGATATTAATTAACTGTAACTCCGTAAAATACTAAGCACACTAGTTCCAATGCCTTTTTTAAAATTCACTGTAGCTTAGTAATAAACAAAATCAGAAATTGTTCAATAACAACTACACAAAATATCACAATAACATTGCCATTGCACACTTACCAAAATCAATTGATAACATAGCATTCTTGAATAGATTATTAGATTTTGTTCAATCTAGTGTTTTGGAATAGCGCCAAAGTAAGTAGCGCTGTTCGTGGTCTGATGAAAATGAAATTTTTAGTTTATAAATGAAGAAGAGTTAGTCGTTTTTAATCACTTTTTTCCCGAAAGTATTCCTTTTAAGTAAAACACCTAGCTTAATTTGAATATAATAAATATTAACTTCTAACTAAATTACAGAAATAATATAATGTTCTTTTCGGATGGTGGAAATTTCTTTTATCTTCTGTATCAAAGCTAAATTTAAATAAAATTAAGCAGTTTTTTATTCGCTTTTTAACTACTGAGGGTATGCAAACCAAACTGGTTTGTACACGTTTACCAGATATTCTAGTATGAGCGTAAATGCTCAGTACTTTAGCGATTTTCCTGTCATTTAGCTCTACGAGAAAGAACAGAGTCTGAGAGTTCGATGTCCTTTTCGCACACCAAGCATAGTATACACCTATTACTTTGCTCCTGCTATTTTTACTAAAATTAATATTAATCATGTTATTTTTACTAAAGATAATGTTACTCATATTATTTTTACTAAAGTGTTAAACGTATCATTAGTGTTAAACTTATAAAACAAAAAGGTTGTGTGCGCGTAAGATAAAAATTAGTGAAAATATGCAGCATAATATAATATAAACTGAATTTATACTACAGAGGCTGTTCACACATATTTTAGACGATGTATATTGTATTCCCAAAACTAAATTACATAAAATTCTTGTGTTTTAAATGTTCTATTTGACATCCCTTATTCTGAACTATTCTGAACTTCAATCTATTACGAACCGTACGCACGCAACACTAATATAAATTTTCCTCTGTTAATTTCATTATATATTATTCATGTAAAATTAAAAGAATTTTAATTAATTTTATTTAAAAAATAAACATACAAATTGTGTATACGTAATATGTTCATACAATTAACATACTAATTTATAATTTTTTCCCTGGCAGCTCTAGATGAGGTTCACGAACTTCACGAACTGTACAATTTGGCTCTTGAAGCTGAAGGGTAAGTAACTCATAGTAATATTTTTATGTAAAATTTATATTTAAGATGCAATTTTTTTTTCATCAGTGCACGGCATATAAATTCAGTAATACTGATTAACGTGCAATACGATATCAATGTATACCAAATAATTAAGTAAAAAAAAATCCAACTTAGATTAACTACAAATATGCATGTAATAGCAGCTGCAATATTTATTATAATATATAATATATTTGATATTACACTTAAAATATATCTCAAAGTATGACATTTTTCACATTTAAGTTAAATTTCAAATGAATATTAAAATAAATTTGTTGTTTAGTGTTACACTGATCTCTTATAAATCAGATTTGGGTTTGCTCTAGGCTTCATAAATCTGAAGGCTAGCAAATTAATTAAAAATCAAAAGTTTAAGTTTAATGACATAAAGCTTTTGTAAATTTGCTTCAAACTTTTGTATTGATGTAAAATTTGCATTCCCATTAATGAATATGGTTCATTGTTAAACTCTGAATTTATTTTATTATTTTTAATAATTGAAATTATGAAATATATTTACGGCAGAAAAATGCAAAATTTTAATTAGATCCATGAAAAGGTTGTTTTGGACTCAGAATTAAAATCCTGTAAAGTATGGGCTTCGACTCGTGATCTCTTACTTGGGCCAGTAACGTAGCGTTGCATTATTGAAGCCTTTAGTCAGTTTTTAATAATTTCTACTCAAAATGAAATGTATTTTGATTTTGGCTACAATTTGGATACAATGTATCTACATGAGTATGACCTGAACACATAACTCTTTCACATTACTGTAGATGGCGGGACATTACTAAATGCCAGAAAATTGCAACAAATAAGCTTTATTGGTGAAATCTACTTGGAACGAATCTACTCATATCAACTAATAGATCCACTGCAAATGCAGGAAAATTCCAAAATTAAGGTATCCAGTACATGATGGAAAGTACATTAATGTTATGTGTTTAGAGAAAGGATGCCTACGTGGATGGCTTTCTGAGGGCAACTGGCTTATATTCATGATACATATGAGAACTACGAAAACGCTCACGCAGTCATCGCGTTTGATGGGATTTAACCCGAGGTCGAACTATCAGTTTACAGCAATTTTATTCCCTCGGCTGCTGGTGGACCTAACATACTCGAAACCCCATTCACTTGGATTGCTTTCTTCTACTGCGCCAGTTAAAATTAAATTTGTTGTTTATTTATTTATGCGTTTTCATATTTTTTGTTGGTTAATTAAAATAAAAGATACTACGGTACAGTGAAATTCCAAATATGGAGATCAGAAAGAACCACAGTGTATCCGGATGATTGAAAAGTCCGGACTATTTTTGATTGGGAAGCAAGAGAAGTTTTACTTTTCACTTGCATTTCTCATAATTTACATATATCAACAAATATTTGTGCTAAAAAATTAAACTATATCATTTTAAGAAAAAGGGCGTACGAATGGTTAAGACTTCTGAAAGCTGCTTATTCGGCCGGCTGGATGAGCGCTTTTGTGATTTTTCTGCTGTGTAATGGGGAAAAGAGCTTAGTTTCTGTATGGTGTCTCTCTTCATGAGTCATAATTTCAAAGATCGTTTCGTTTCAAAAGTCAAGGTTGGGAGAGCATTAGAATTTCAAATCAAAACTTCAAGATTTCACAGAACATAGAAATAACATTTATTAAAGATAAACTTATATTACTTCCGCCTATAGCGGCCATGAAACATAATCAAGCATCAAATAAATATGACATGCGTCATTCTTCATGTTCAAGCGTCAAGTGGAATATTTTTCATCAGCGCGCATCAAGAGCGCCACCTATCTACCGAAAAGACGGAACATACTCCGCCCCGATGAACATTGGTTCATTACAACATTGTTATAAAGATCTTTAATTTTAGATTTAAACAAGTTTCCCAAACATTCAACAGTATATCATATAAAATAAAAATGCATAATGACAAATTTAAATTGAATAACACATTAAATTTAGCATAAAATTTTACAAATAAAACATACTTACAATCTCTAGAAGGAAAACAAAATAATTAAACTGCTAAATTACCGTAATCCACAATTGTGGTCCATTCTCTGAATCTGAAACATAATTGAATTAATAATAATAATAAAGACACAAATTATGAATATACAATTAATGGTTTTTTTAGAGTCTTATTCACTCAATGGTAGGCGGGAAATTTTATGTATAGGACGCTTCATTTCGCCCAATAAAGTTTTTAGTTTCACAACACGAACTTTTCCATCAGCATCAGGATATAGTTCAATTACTCGTCCAAGTCGCCACTTTAACGGAGGTAAATTTTCGTCCTTTATCAAGACTAAGTCATTGAGGGCTAAATTTGGTTTATTCCTCAACCATTTGGTACACCCTTGTAATTGTGAAAGATAATCTCTAGACCAACGTTTCCAAAAGCTCTGGAAAATTTGCTGTGTCAATTTCCATCTTTCAGCAGAGGTTAGCGTATTATTTGTAAGATCAGGTTCAGGAATTGCTGTTAATGTAGTCCCAATTAGGAAATGTCCAGAAGTTAAAGGATTAAAATCTTCAGGGTCAGATGAGATGGAAAGTATTGGCCTGGAATTTAAACACGCCTCGATTTGTGTAATTAAGGTGTGAAATTCTTCGTATGTCAGAACCTGGGTCCCAATAGTTCGCTTTAAGTGAATCTTCATTTGTTTCACTCCAGCCTCCCAAAGGCCTCCAAAGTGAGGGGCAGAAGGAGGATTGAAGATCCATTGAATATTTTCACCGCTCAGGTAGTTTTGAAATGCTTCTTCAGAGGAAAGTGTAGCTTTGTATCTTCCTAATTCTCGATTAGCCCCAACAAAGTTGGTTCCTCTATCGGAAAAGATTTTCTTGGGTTTTCCTCTGCATGACACAAATCTTTTCAGAGATGCTAGGAATGCTTCAGTTGTTAGATCACTGACTACTTCTAGGTGAATGGCCTTTGTGGTGAAGCATATGTAAAGGCAAACGTAACATTCATATCTCGTTCCTCCTCTTCCTTTCCTAGTTTTAATTAAAAAGGGGCCTGCAAAATCTAGTCCTGTATTCGAGAATGTTCTATCCGGCAATACGCGAGAAGCAGGTAGGTCGCCCATTATCTGACTGGATGTGCTTGTTCGATTTTTAAAACATTTTATACATTTTCAAATTATTTTTCTTACAATTTCTCGGCCATTAACGATCCAATATTTCTGTCTCAGAGCAGATAATGTTAATGTGGCTCCTCCGTGAAGGTTCACTCCGTGAAGTGTTTGACTATCAA
The DNA here is from genome assembly GCF_044657685.1 of Stegodyphus dumicola. Classification (NCBI taxonomy): domain Eukaryota; kingdom Metazoa; phylum Arthropoda; class Arachnida; order Araneae; family Eresidae; genus Stegodyphus; species Stegodyphus dumicola. The sequence continues at coordinate 219,503,322 of NC_140769.1, read as the reverse complement.
TTCAGTAACTTGGTGACTTTTGGGAAGAATGATTGGATACTTTGTGTTTTCTGAAAGATTCGGAGTTCAGAGTCTACCACCGACTCTAAGGATTTCTTCTCTATCAAGAAAAGGATTTAATTTCAGGATTTTACTGCTGAGATTCAATTTTTTCCCTGCTTTCAAAAGTCTACTTTCTTCTCTAAATTCGGAAATTTGTATGATTTTTAAAAATCAAATTGCTTGCCTTATCTAATTCTTGAACTGTTAAAAAAAACCCTTGAGTTTTAAAGATATAGGTTTAATATTGTGGCAGAATCTTAAACACCATGGAATTACGCGTTTCAAATTTTTTCCAGGATGAAAACCTGGATGTCAATTCAAATTCAGCCCTTGGCTAATAACAGAACATACAGTAGTTTGACGCTGTTCTACCTGTACCTCTTCCACCATATGTTCGATCAAAGAATTAAAAGATGATGAAGGTAAATTTTTCTCTTTTAACCACACTGGTCCATTGAACCAAAGTTTATTTTCCACTAGATCAGAAGCTCTTAATCCACGTGAAACTATGTCAGCCGGATTGTCATTTCCCTTGCAGTATTTCCATTGCGAAGGTGATACAACATCTTGTATTTCACGTATACGATTAGCAACAAAGGGTTTCCATTTATCAGCGGTACCCCTGATCCAGTGAAGAACAATTTTAGAGTCACTAAAACAAAATACATTATCTTCTTGGATATTAAATAATTTCCTTAAATATTTAACTATTCTTGAAGCAATAATGGCTCCCATAAGTTCTAAACGAGGCAAGGTTAATTTTTTAAGTGGGGATACACGGCTCTTTGAAAGAACAAAAGACGTACAGCAAGAATCAGGATCACGAAAATATGCAACAGCTCCATATCCCTTGAGGCTGGCGTCACAAAAGACAAAAAGCTCTATTTTATCGAAATTTACACATTCATCATTTAATATGTATTTTCTAGGAATGCACAAGTTGAGAATAACTTCAAATTCAAAGTACCAAGTTTTAAATTTTTCACTCAAATAACTGGGCAAAATTGTGTCCCAATCAATACCCAATTCCCATAACTCTTGTAATAAGAATTTTATTCTGATAACAAAGGGTGCAATGAATCCAACTGGGTCATAAATTTTTGCCACAATCTGTAATACCTTTCGCTTTGTAACGTGTTTCCAGTCAACTGGTTGTAAAAGTTCTTGTACATCTAATTTCAATGTGTCCTCATCCAAATTCCAAATTATTCCCAGCACCTTTAACGTTTTCTTATCCAAATTATCTTCCTTATTAATTAAACCAATATCTTGCCAATGATTTTTTAAAGATACGGAATTTGATTCAAATTTTCTTAAGTTCATACCAGCGTCTTGAAGAATTTTAACTGCATCAGTTGATAATGAGAAAACTTCTTCAACGGAGTCTGCTCCATGGATAAGGTCATCAACATATAAGGACTTATTTAACATGTCAACAGCTTTGCTATATTTCTTTTCATAACCCTTAATATGATGTTTGATAGTGGCGGACAAAATAAACGGACTTGTTGTCATTCCAAACGGCACTCGGCACATTCGGAAAACCTTAAAGCCTAAACTATTGTCACTATCGTCGTAAGAATGATCAAACCACAAGAACCTTAAAAAATTTCTATCTTCACTATCAATTTGAATTTGGTGAAAAGCCTCTGCACAAAATGCAACTTTATGTACGCGAAATTTTAAAATTATATCCAACAAGTTAGGATTTAAATTAGGGCTTGATATCAAACATTCATTTAACGATTTAGCTCCTTCAGTCCTAGAGGAGGCATCATAAACTATTCTTATTCTTGTTGTTACGTTTCCTTCACGTATAACGGGCCTATGAGGCATATAATAACAGTTAGGTTCATTTTCAACAAACTTACATTGTTCAACAATCCCCTTTTCAACTTGTTCTCTAATTATATTATCATATTCATTATATAGGAAATCATTTCCCTTTAATTTATGCTTTAGACCTAGAAATCGTTGTTTAGCAATGAAAAAATTATCAGCGAGTTGTGATTTATTGTCCTTCCAAAAGAGTTTTGTTTCGTACCTACCGTTATTAAATTTTAAACTGTCGTTAAAATGCTTAATAGTATCCAAATCAGTTTCCGAAAATGTTTTGTTTTCATTTTCAAATCCTATCGAATCCAATTTCCAAAATGACTGCAAATCAAATGTGTTTCCTTCAACGGTAGATAAAAACAACGCATTAATTCGAGTATTATTATTTCTTACTTTACCCATCACTGTGTATCCAAATATCGTCGATACTATAAACAAACCATCATTTATCATTGAATTACTTCCTGTTTGTATATACCAGAAATGCTCCGCGCCAAGCAGAATATTTATGTTCTCATTAACGGGACTTGTATCCGAAAGTTCCAAACCCTTTTTAGTCATAAATTCTTTAATGTTTTGACATATTGATGGTGCCTGGAATTCTATTGATGATATTAATTCTATCCCGATAGCTTTTACAACAAGACAGCGATCATCGTTTTTATTTTTTATTTTTAGACTATATACATCAAATTCTTGCGAGTTACCGCGCTGATTTCCAAACGAATAAATTGTTAGAAATTCTTTTCTAATGACTTGCAATTCTAACTCTCGCGCTAACTTGTGGGTGATGAAGTTTCGTTCACTACCTGAATCAATTAATAATCTTACGATTCTCGATTTATTTTTGCTTTGAGCAATAACAGAACATGTCTGTAAAAGCACACTATTTTTAGGTTTTAGAGTGTTACAGTGGGAAGTAGATACTAAAGTTTTATTTTGCGTATCTGCGGATTTAACACCTTCCATTTCTTTCAATTTCAAACGGCAGAAAAGTTTATTATGATTTTTCTCGTTACAATTTTCGCATGGTTGTATATTTGACCGACAAAACGACGACAAATGCGATTTCAGAGAGCATTTCTAACAGCGACCTTCATGTTTTAATTTGTTTCGTTTTTGTTCATCGGAAAATTTCAAACATCAGGCAGATGTATGTTCGTTTGATTTGCAGAATATGCAAAACATTTTTACCGATGTGTTAAAAGCAGAAGCTTGTGATTTGACTTTATAATTTTTGAACCCTTGTTTAGGATTAACCCCTGTGTATTTATTACCTTTTGAGCTATTAATCAAAATACTTGCTTCTCGGCATTCAGTTTCGATTTTAATGAACTCTATTAATTCACTTACTTCTATATTTTGGTTAGATGTTCTTTTTCTATGGAATTCAAGAGCTAAATCTTCAGGTAACAATTTAAGAATTATTGGGTTCAATAACTGTCCGTATGAACCGCTAGTAACATCTAAACTACTTAAATTTCTAACGCAGATTTGTAACTGATCATAGAGCTTTCTTAACTCAAAAACATTTGAAGAACTTTTAACTGGTTCTAACTGTAACAACATCTGCATGAATTTTGATATAATAACATTTTTACGACCAAACCTCTCTTCTAAACGTTTAATGCATAGATCATAATTTTCTTCAGATAAAGCATTACCAGAAACACAATTATATGCTGAACCAGATAATAAACTTTTCAAATATGTAATCTATTTAGATATCTATTTTAGATAAACTTGGATTAGAATGAATAGCATTATCATACGAATTAAAGAATTCGAGCCATTTACTGGAATCACCAGCAAATTTTTCAATATTTAATTTAGGTAACTTTACTGAAGCACTACTTGTAACAACATTATTACCATTCAGAGTACTACTAATACCATTACTAGTTCTAATTATACTTCTTTCAACAACTTCATTACTGTTAATTTTCTTTACTTTACTAACAATCTTAGCTTTAAACGTTATAATTATTTTCATCATCTTCTTCACATGCAAGTAGTTCGCTATCATATTCTTTTTCATCAATTATGAGAGCATCGATCTTTGAGTCAAGAGTTTTAATTTTCTCATGGTATTCAATTAACAATTCATATGATGAATTTAGATCTTCTAGATGTTCTTTACTTAATTCTTCCGATAATAATTTCTCAAGTTTATTTAGAAGTGTAGTAACTTTACTACGTACAATAGCACGTTTCTTTTTCTCTTTTGCTAAATCATCCATTATGTTTCGTTTTCAAAGATCGATACTAAGAACAAATAAATCAAAATTCTTACCTTTCAAAAGGTAATTCCCTTTTTCGCGGGTTTCAGACACCAAAAAATGTATGGTGTCTCTCTTCATGAGTCATAATTTCAAAGATAGTTTCGTTTCAGGAGTCAAGGTTGGGAGAGCATTAGAATTTCAAATCAAAACTTCAAGATTTCACAGAACATAGAAATAACATTTATTAACGATAAACTTATATTACTTCCGCCTATAGCGGGCATGAAACATAATCAAGCATCAAATAAATATGACATGCGTCATTCTTCATGTTCAAGCAAGTGGAATATTTTTCAACGGCGCGCATCAAGAGCGCCACCTATCTACCGAAAAGACGGAACAGTTTCGTTTAAAAGTTCGACTTAAAGGCTTCCTTTCTCTTAGGCAGATACCCTGATGTACTTTTCGTAGCCAACTAAATTCAATTCAATGAATGTGAAAGGGGCAAAAAAAGAAAAAATTGCAATCTAAAAACTTTAGATTGCAGTCATTTATTGACCTGGAAAAATGGTTTACCACTAAAAAATTAAGAATAATTTAAACAATTTAAAAAATGTAAAATATAATAAAAATTAAAAAAGGAAACTGTTCTATAGCAGCTATTTTAACATATGGCGTTAGAAACATCTTTTACTAATAAAACAAAGACTTAAATTATTAAAACATTTGTTTTATTGCTTTTAAATCTCTCAAATCGATAACATGATTAAATCTGAAATATAATTTAAAAATTCTATGCTTTGAGAAATGGCAAAAGTATGCCTCTTTGAGATGTTAAAGAAGTTCGACAAAGCTAAAGGATAGACTACTTCTTTATTGCCTAAAAACACACTCATTTTTAATTGATGATAAATACAAACCGCATATAGCCGCATAAACACCTTTTAGTTAATTACAATAATGTTATGAATGACAATGCTATTACTACAATGTACACATATTGTTTTTAAATTGCTCACATTGTTTTCAGCAATGTACAACTGTAATAGTAATATAATATAAGCAATGTACTGTATAATATGAAAAATACATTTGTATTTTATGACAGAAGGGTAACAATTCTTAAAACTGGCTATTACAGATCGCTAGGGTTATCTAAGTGAATGGTGACATGTTAGCGTCGTAGAGGCGAAAAATGGAAGATCTATGGTTAAGACATTTCTGTCGTTAAATAAATAATAATAAATTAACAACGAGCTTAAGTTTGCTTGCCAAGCCAGAAGCAGTTCGGATAATTGAAGAAGTCAATTATCCGAATATGTTAGTCCAATCGGGATAACTGGATAAAGCTCCGGACTACGGGGTAACCTGAATAAGGATAGATAGAGTTCTAATATACACATTTTTAGTAAAACAATTAAATCTTATTAATGAATGTATACTGCATGTTCAATCAATTATCATGTTCCGGGAAATATATAGCCTAAAATATGATAACATACTGTATGCAAGCATAATACAATTTGTTTTCCATGAGTGATTATTTTATAGTTTTCCTCGCTTAAAAAGTAATGAATGGCCTAGTTTTTTGCTTGGGAAAATTATGAAATTTGTTTTAAGTAAATAAAAGAAATATTTGATTTATTTAATTTTAGCTCATTAAAAACAAAATGAAATAAAATTTGCAATTTTGTTAAAGTCAAGATTCACGTAAAACAAAATTAATTTCATTTTTTATAAAGGAATGAGTTAAATATTCAGACAACTGAAAATAATTTAATTATTTTATTCGTTTTTATAAAGCATTTAGTTTCTTAAGCTTACATAAGTAAAAATTAATTCATCATTTTTTTATAAACGAATTGGGAGTTTAGGCATCTAAAAATAGTCTAACTATTTCATTTTTTCAAAAAATATGCATTTTGTATTATTTTTTGGCACAAATTAAGAATTTCATTTAATTTTAAAGGTACAAAAGTGTTTTAATTAAATTTTAAAATTCATTAATGAAAAGTGAAGTTTCCTCAATTCCGTTATAATTTAGTATTTAACTTATTTTCAACATAATTCACTGGATCAAGTTCAGAGATTCGTAAGTTTCTTAAATTTTTTAAAAAACAGTCTGAGAAAATCTGATTGAAAAGATGCAAAATTAGTCCGCAAAACGGATAATTGGGAGCTTACTTTATTCTAGTATTCATTTATCTTTTTAAGTTAAATTACTTTTTATTTATTTCATGAATAATTAAGATGAAATTTTAAAATTTGACAATTTAGCGATGATGTGGAGAGTGATCTTCAAAAGCAACTCAAAGAGCGGTGGGAGAAACTCTTGGAGAAACTCAAAGAACGAATCGAAAAGGGAAAAGTAATCAGGGAAGAATTCATCGAAAAGGTATATTCTACACATTTGTGTCTTTGAATTATAATGCTTATTCTATGTTAGCACTACGTGTTCAAGAATGTCGGCGGATCATTTTTGCAACTGCAAATACAATATCTGGTTATATTAGTATAGCCATGATTAGGACACACAGCATACATTCCTGGCGAGGAACTTAGGTTTAGTTTATCTGATTATAGCAAAGCCCTTTAGGGCTATCTTCCTAAAGGAACGAATGTATTCTCGGAGAACTTTCTAAGGGAAACTGGCTCGTATGCTAGTTACACATGAGGAAAACTACGAAAAGCCCATGCTTTCAGATCGTTCGCTGGGATGCGAATAACGGATCTAACTACCAGTGTGCTGCTGTGTAATCGCACGGCTTCCGGCAGCCCTTAAGAATTTAAATACTATCACTATAGTAGGTGAAATGGATCATCTTCCAGATTAAAAAAAAGCAATGAACATTGGCTATCAGATTAGTGATGCCATATATATAGCATTTTATGAAGAAGTGCACATAGTAGGATAGGCGTAATGTGAAAGCAATTTAACTACATATTTTGTCTATGTCTATGTTCCATGTGCTTTTAAGCTGGATAAACATCGCTTGAAGCTTTTGATGTGAACTGACTGGTTGGCTATTCTGGATGACTATTATTTTTAACGAGTCAACGATGCACCGTGAAAATATCTTACATAACCTGGAAAGCGCTTTATTACGTGTTAGTCTTAAATCAGAGATTTACAACAATAACAAGCAAAGATTATAAAGCTTTCCAGAACGTAGAGCGTAAAAATTTATAACACTCTCGAGTCATTAAATTTAATTATGCCATTTTCAAAATTCGAACAACAGATGTTTCAGTTGCAGTTCTTATAATGTAAGATGCTAACCACTTACATTACAAGAGACACACAGAAAAAGACAAAACAAATGAAAGAGGATTTGACCAAGTAGCAAATAGAGATTTTCTCCAATGGATCATTAAATTCAGAGTGGCGAATAAGGTATGAAGTTCTTTCAACACGATTGTGACTAACACGACACGACTGCAGTTTAGTTTTGATCTTATTTTACAACGTGCTTTGTTCCACGAATACATTTAGAAGGCATCTTAATGTAAATAATTACCTCTCCGTCTTTGTAGGTAAAATATACTCATAGGTGATGACCTGGTTACCGCACAATTTATTAGCTAATAGGACCGCTATAAACTAACCCCTTATGAAAGAACACTTCGTAAAAAGTATAGGCAGCTTCTAAACCAGTTTAAGTTACTCTCGTGGTAACCAGATTTCTTAATGACCTTACCGTACATTTGAACATCTGTGGCTGTACCGTGGTAGATATATTAGTGCAATAAAAATACGGTGGTGTGCGCAATAAGTCAGATTACTTGATAACGTGCAGAATGAAATGTGTGATCTGAAAGAAATATAAAATTAAAGTAACTTACCCCAAAGGATGACACTTCAATTAATGTGAATTAAGTAATATTTATTATAACTTGACATTATAAAATTTTGTATTAAACCAGCATAAATTAAGTAAATATCGCCAGACAGAAGCTTATTAACCGTGATCGAATAGCGGCTGAAAGAAATAGTCCTACCTCTCTGAATCCTAACCTTTCGTACAAGAAACGCGTAATATTCCAATCAAAGTGAATCTCAGTACATCGTCTTTAAGCAAAGTTTCATAATAAAAAAGAATTTTATAACGGAGGAAATTGAGTTGACTGGTTATTCCAATATATTTTTGAAGAAACACAAGGCGAATATTCGTATCATCAGGTAATGACTGGTATTTAATCTTGCGAACCTTAAAGGTATATGCAGGGCTTATTGAAACTACTAATTGATTTAAAATCAACCACCATACTGTACTCGTTACTGGCCGGAAGATCCATTAACCTCGCCAACAAACTAAAATACTTTATTAATGAAACAACTTGTTACAACAAAAAATATAATAATACATAATTTTCAATCAAATTAAAATTAACATATTCCTAATTTAGGGAAACTTTTTCAATTTGTTTTTAACATTTTTAAACATAAAAATTTACAATTGTCAATAATAATTCATAATCCAAAATTATTCACCATTTTTTCTTTTTCTTTCTTTTCCTTCCTTTTCTTTTTAAGAGAACATTACCCATAGTCAGTTCTTCTTATTATAAGATCCATTTGTCTTCTAAAACAGGAACAATTTTTATCTAAGCTTGAATGCTTAGTTTCTAAATCTAATTTATATTTATTGTTCGCTTGTACGCAATTAATGCATTCAGGTTCATTTTTGCATTCCTAATAATTATGTCCTTTTTTCGAACATTTCCCACATATCAAATCTTTATCACATTTACTTTGAAAATGACCATACTCTTGACATTTAAAACATCTTGCAACATTTAGATATTCTTTTACTGTGATTCTATACCATTTCAAATTAATTTTATTTTGGTTCATATTCGGACCAAACTTATCTGGTTGAATATTTGCTACCCAATGTACTTTTTGATTTTTAGCTTTTATTTTGAACAAAAGTTCAATTCCGCCATTTTCAAATATTTGATTTTGTCTCTTAATTGCTTCCAAAATTTCACCTTTATCCAATTCTTCTTCCACATTATACAATATAATTTTAGGTTGTTTCTTTTTAGGAGCTTTTACTTGAATTTTATCTCTTAAAAGAGAATTCGTTTTTATTTTTCATTCTAATGAAACAATATCTTCGTTTTTCGAACATTGTACAACCAATCCACCATTATTCACTTTTCTAATATTTTTAATACCAATCTTCAACTCAACTGGATCAATAATTTCTACAACTTTTGATTTAACTTCTTCAGAAGAAGTTCCCTTTTTACTTGAATACAGTAGAACAACATGTTCTTCTATTTTCTTAGTTTTTCCTTTATTCTGATACGTTTTCTTATCACTTATTTTCTGCTGTTTTAAAACCTCAGCAAAAGATCTTTCATATTGTGGTTGCTTGTCCAATATTTCTAATTTTCCTTTTAAATTTTCGATCTCCATTGCTTGAGATACCAAATAACTAAACAACACTTCTTGTGTGTTAAAAACTTTCTTTCTTATTGCAATTGTAATTCTACTTGCATCTTCCAAACAAGTCCCTAGCTCGCTAATTATAGTCCGAGCTTCTTCGATCAAATCACTTTGCACAACAGTCTCGGTCTGAACTTTCTTATCCATTGTCAATCTCTTTTGGGGTTTGGATTTAGACCACCTCCCTTAGGAGGTGGAGCCCTCAGACCACGACAAGGTACCAAACCCCGGGAAGTGTTTCTATTGATTATCAAAATTTAAGTATAAAAATACTTTCCAATAATAAACGCTTTTCTAATTCAATCAAAATGAGCCAATAACTTCCCCTGAGGGATAGGTAAGTGGAACACGTGTACATGAAGTCCTTTCGAGGATAATTCAATTCCAATATATTTTTGAAGAGTCGTAGAACCTAGTTAATTTACTGCAGGAGTCAGCATCTGGATAATTTTAGTTGAATCTTCAGTACCAATTTCTTTACTCGGCGAAATACATTACTCTACACACAATATAGAGATGGCAGTCAAAAAAAGAACGAAAAAAATAAACATGGCGCACACATCAGCCGGGGTCAAGGCAGCCAAAAGAACGACCTACACCTTCGGAGCCCAACAGCAGAAAGACGGGAAACCGGTTGTAGCCGTCAATTTCATACTGTCATTGAGCGGTCGCTGTGAACAGATTTGATGTTGAATAAATGTGGAGGCTTGCTTGAACAATTAGACAATCAAATCTTTCAAAAAAGAAACTACAGAATTACAGGGCGCTCTGGAGGCTTCTTATCATAGATATTCCTTATAAAGTTGAAAAGACATCAGGTATTCAAATATTTGAAAACCCGTGGCTCTCTCAGTGACCCCACTGATCATATCGTTCAGCAATGAAATCATACTAGATTCTGGGTGGTGAAATATATTTATTGTTCTAAACATGATCATTAGACGCATAGGTACTCTTTCAGCCACTGAATTCCCCAGGTCTTTAAGACATATGAACACGTATATCGGTAGACAGACTAGATGACTGAAACCTTCAACAAGGGAGCTAGAGAGGTTTGGAAATAGTCGGCATAGTAACATATTACCAATGTCAAACCAGTAGAGATTTTAGAATGTTTGGAAATGAGAATTTTAGGAAAATTTCTGTGTTCTTTTGCTGAAATAGAACCAAAGTATTCAGAAATGACCTCTACACGTCAAGAGCACATAGAAAGAATGCTTTAAATTCCTTACATTTTTTCTCAATAAAATTGCAAGGAGGAGGAGATTTAGATCCAGTCCTAGTTGGTGACAGATTATGGTTCTTTAGCTTTTAATCAGGGCTTTAGTGAAAGGTCATTAGGATTTCTGAGTGCAAAATCTTTCCCAGAATGGACTGAAATCCATTCGACAATTAAGATACCCACAGCTAGTGTAGGGTAAGAAAAGATTAGAGGTCTTTGAGTTTAAAATATAATTGCCTCATTGTGCTGCTTTTAGCATAAATTTGGAGATTTAAATTATAAAAATGTGCAGTAAATAGAAATGACATCGTTATTTTTGAATTTTACTAAGCAAAGAATAAACAAACAGGCAATTATTATTTTTTTCTCATTTAGCTGAAGGAACTTCGCGAAAAGTTGAAGGAGAAGAGGATCGACTTCACAAAGAAAGCTAAGGAAATCTTTGAAAAACTGAAGGATAAAGCAAGGGAATATTGGCAGAAAATCTTGGACAGATTTACAAAAGATGATAATGAAGAAGTAGCATTCGCAGAGTAAGGGAAAATACGCATTTTGTTTAATAACAATTCTATTCATATTGTACGAAATAATGCTTATTTTTAGAAACTATTTCATATCAATGAATTTATTATTTACAGAGACGATAACGTTAGGGATGAAATAGTAAAATCCTTGAGAGAAGCTCTGGACAAAATCTTAGACAAAATTAAGGAAGCTGTCGAAAAAGGCAAAGGACTCAAAGAAGACTACTCTGAAAAGGTGTGTTTTCATGAAGCATCCGTTTCAAATTAGTTTAAAAAAATCAGATGGGATATTTGAAGCCTTTTTTATTTCAGAAGGTTTTTCGAAATAGAAATTAAGTATCTTTATTTACTTACGATATTTATAAAAATAAAATTAATGTTTTGTATGTATTATATTTATAAAGCTTTAAAATTAGTTACATTCCTCAAAGTTTCTCAAACATATCTGAAGAAATTTAAACTATTTTCAGGAAAAATAATTTACTTGATACTTTATTAACTTATCTGCATAATATTAAACTTTGTTTCTAATCTTACTCAATATCTAGAAATAATTTGAAATTTGAAATTTTAGAATGTACTAGAGTTTAAACGCATCATTGCCATTCTTAAAATTTCTGTGCTTAAAAAATAGCTTTAAACTACCAACTTTCCATCAGGTAATTTAGAAAAAAATTAGTAAGCTTAGGCAAGATATCTAAATTGTAATTTTTGGTTATCATTCATATCTTTGTCAATATTTCTTCGGTACTATGGCCGAGTTAAGAACGTACACTTTTTTGCGCTTTCCATTTTCCTACAGTTTTAATTATTTTTAAGGCTTACTTTATGTTATATACTTATGTTTATTTTTTAATGTTTTTTATGTTAAAAATGCAAGTGACATTCATCGTCATATGCCAAAATTACAAATCTGTCTATTTGCTAATGTAATTTCTATGCTCTCTTCCGGTCATTTTGTAATGTTTACTCTAAAACGCAAAGAGAGTAACACATTCTTGGAAATGTATGTTACGGTTCATGCATTGTGCAGAAGATATAATTCCTGTATTACAGAAGTTAGATTTTGTTCCGACATATAAGCATGTGTTCCTCGAACCAGCTGTTTTATAGATTTTTAGTTTTGGGCGTGGTGCGAATGATGTAGCTATCCGCTAATAATCTATAACTAACATACTCCATCCCAATATATTGTCCATCTCAGAAAATATGATATTACCTAAGCTGTTACGTATGAACTTAATTTTAAGAAGTTTTATCAATATTTTGGTAAATCACTTTAGGTATGAAACCTACAAGAGTTTTTTAATTAACATCACTGAAAAATATCATCTCTTTGGGAAACAAAATTACTGCAATCCTTTTGTTATTTCATCGGGTGAATACAAGACAGTTCAAGAGATTGAAAATGGAGTCTTTTGATGTATCCTTAGGAAAAATCAAAGATTACTACTGGTTCAGTCGAAGATTGCGATATCGCATAGGGCAATGCAATAAACTTTTACATTCATTCATGTAAAGGGCAACTGAGAAGAGGTACGAGACTCAGTTCGAAGAGATGACATATTTCAGTTAAAGCGCGATTATTAGAGACCTGCGGGCGTTTAGGAGCATAAGATGTTTAAAATTAACTATGGGATTCGAGCAATTGACCTTACAGTTGCCAACTAGATGTGCTAGTTACTTACATCACAACAGCATATTTGAAGGAAACGAGACAGTTCCTTACAACTGGGCGACAGAAATGAGGTATCAACTCACACAAGCCATCACATTGTCGGGGAAAAACAAACAGCAGGTGTTAATTAGGTAGAAGACAGCGTTAAAACTTATTTCTTCTTACCTTCAAAAGCTGAAGATGATGAATGAATTTTATAGAACTATATATTCATACAAGGAAAAAAAGAACAAAGAGTTTTTGCGATGTTCCTTGCTTCCTGTCTTCCAAAGGATTCGGAGACCGTGATTTAAACAGAAAAAAATGTATTAATAGCAACACCTTATAAAGAATCTTATGTTAATTAATCAGTTATTATGATTTCAAAATTGACTGTAACTCACTTAACTTACTGTGCCTTTTCTGTATTCCTACCACAATGCAAATTAATAGTGGAGTACTATCTAAGCTATCTACTAAGTTAGATTTCAAACTGAGAGTATTTCTACATCTCGTGCGCGCTAATAATCTATAACATTGTAGTTATTAGTTTCCTGCCAGCTCTAACAGTTGTAATTATTCGGCTTTGCAGTCTTTCACTGCCCATACCTTAATTATGACGTGCCTATACAGTTGCTGAGCCAGCTTCTAGTTTGGTTTAGTTTACGAGTGTGCTGCAACCCTCCTGGCCGATAATAATCGGCCTCATGGTTAACGCAGCACACCCGAAGTATGGTATTTAGATGTGTAGCCTTCGAATACTGCTCAAAGTTTAACTTAAATTTGACTCTTTATTTATTTGCATCCCCATGAGTTGCGGTTATTGTAGCACCAGAGCGTGCACTTATATTCTTAAATCTGTTTAAATAAAAATGCTATTTTAACCTTCTCAAGACATTGACCTTGTTCTCAGATATAGAGATAATTTGCTTCACGTCTGTTAGGGTTATATGACTTAAGTATCATTACCAGACTCTATAGTTTTAGTATCGCAAGCTTTCATGAAGCTTTATTTTAATGACATTATATTTTTGCTTTGTTGCTTTGCAAAACATTATTCAAATAAAAACTGAATTCTAATTCTTCATGAATCCTAGATCAAAGAAATCCGTGAAAAACTCAAAGAAATGAAGGAGGACATTGGAGCAAAGGCCAAGGAGCTTCTTGAAAAAATCAAGGAAAATGCCAAGGATTATTGGAAGAGGATCCTGGAGAAACTGGGAATGGATAAACGCTCTATTGACTACCATCTCGAGGAAATGTTCCAGGCTGAAGAGTAAGTATTCAATAAGTATTTTCAATACAAAATATTTAAAGTTCTAACGATAAAATAGTTTAATATTACCCATCATTGTAGTTTTACATCAAAGATAACATATGATATAAAGAGGTATTTTTTAAAAAGGAATTTTTACATGAAGGCATGCAATTTTCGAGTCCTTAAATTCAAAATAATGATTTAAGTCTCAGAATGCTGTAAATAGTCCTGGCATTGTTAGGAAAAAAATAACTTGAGTCCTGCTGGAAATATAAAACGAAGTAATAAACTGCAATCAGAAATTATGACATATTCTAAAACTGAATAAAAAGACACAATGTGTAGACACAATATGTAGGACATAACTGCTTACCTTTATTGATTTATTATAGTAAAACCTCTTGTTAATAATCTCTCACCATATAGAGCGATTAAGTATTTATCATAGCGAAAATGCGAAAAATCAGCTATGATTTTGTTCCTTATCAGCGAGTATCCGCTGAAAAGAAGAGCAGTAGCTCTCTTCTACAAGTAATCGGAAAATTAGAAACTCTTGATTAATAGGCAGTTCCTGTCAAACCGAATGCCCATAAACGAAGATTCTAATCACGTCGAATATGCTAAGTAAATGTGAGAAAATCAAACGATTTTAATTACTTTGTTGATCAGTGAGAAAAATTGAGCTAATATAGCCTTAAAATTTAACAATTCTTTATTAACGCCAAGTGCACATTAAGTTAGGAACTGTACGAAACGTTACATAAAAGCTTTTTATAGCAACATTATTTGCTAAAATTTTTCACTTTTTTAGTGACGAGGACTTAAAAACCAAGCTAAGGAAACACTTCGATGAAATTCTTGAGAAGATCAAGGATGCCATCGAGAAAGGCAAGGTCGTCAAAGAAGATTGGGTGGAAAAGGTAAGTCAATTTATTAAATTGGTCCTAAAAATTTAGATTTATGAATGTTAGTAACAAATTTCTTAAAATTGGAGTTTTTATAAAATATTTCGATAGATGAAGGAGATTCGTGGGAAACTCAAGGACATGAGAGAAGACTTGAGTGAGAAGGCAAAGGAACTCCTCAAGAAGTTGAAAGAGAAAGCAAGGGACTACTGGGACAGGATCCTTGAGAAACTTAAGCCAGACAAACGATCCCTTTATGAAGTCGATGCCCTTTTCGCTGATGAGTAAGAAAATTTCTTCATTGATTGATAACGACTTTAATGAATGGATAATTTATTAAATTAAATTGTGACTGTTTGGAAGGAAACATTTTCGTAATTCTTAACATTATAGAAGACAAAAATTTACAGGAAAACAGTTTGAAATTTTTTAACTTTCTTGTAACTAGGTGCCAAATCCTAATATGTACTCTCTGTTAAAACATTAAAATGCAAATTAAGTAATTTTAATACTTAATTACAAATATATTCCAAAGATTATAGTTGTGATTAAGTACAACTATAATTTTAATTACAACTTTATTCCAAAGAAGGCTCAGATTATGAAAGATTTCTTTAAACTCTGATATACTCCATGCATAGACTTACTCATTTATTAAGCCTAAACATGGGAAATCAACACTTGGGCATTTTTTAAAATACAATATTAATAAAACGTTACAACGATTTTAATTATATAACATTATAATAATAACATTAGTAAATTATACTAACATTTCATTCCTAACGTTCCTTACATCAATAAAAATTTAGATTTATGAAACTAAATAGGGCTTTCAAAGACTACTATTCCAGCTGCAGATTTGGTTGGTCTTCAAGGGCTGCTATTTATGTAACGCAAAAGAAAGAAAATAACATTTACACACTCCTTTATTAAAACATATTTGTCTAAGCAAATAGTTTATTTCACACGTTTTCATTTGGAAATAAAATTCTCGGATATAGGCCAATGCCTTTCAGTTCAGTTGAAATAGCTACAGAAGTGTTTGTTATTAAATAAAACTGTAGATAAATTAATTATAAAACAGCCTCAGTTTCTTAACATTAAAGACTGCTTTGAAAACCATTTACACCAGTCGGTGTGTCTGTACAACTAGCTGTATTCCTGTATTTTCAATTTCATGTTGAATGAATGACTGCTCTCATGAATTAACTCTGGATGGTTAGAAACTGACCTCGAGTTTTAACTGATAAGAGAAAAGATGCTTAAGCAGTTTTCTACTTGTAAAGGAACATGAAAAACTCAAAAACGTACTCGATTGTCACAGGTCTTAAATGCATACAGTCAGTGTACGTAGGTAAATGTATCGATGTAATCCCAGGAAAGCATTTTTGTCTTTTTTCTCCTTTCCCCGCCCACTTGAATCTCAGAAAAGACAGCTTGTCTATCAAGCACAGCAATCTCGACTGAGACAGTTTCTTCGAAATGAGTTCGTTTTTATCTTTCTTTCAAGAACCAATTGCTCATTACGTATGTTGCCAGTAAATGATAGAGTTTAAAAATTTCCCTTTTTATCTAAAACTTTAGCAATTTCTTACTTTCTTAGTCTAATAAATGTAAAGAAATCTTGTAAAAATGCAGCAATTTGCTGGCAATAATATTCATTTGCTTGAGATCGTAATGTTTCCACCGGTAAAACAATGAGTGAAACTACAGCCGCCTAAAAGCATATAAAGATGCTTTACCTAAATATGGAATTCAATGGATACTAAAACTTTATGTATGTCTACTAATTTCGAAACAAAGACAGAAGAGTGACGCAAGTTTCTTTTCATTTTTGGAATATATTTCGTTGAGCTAAAATAAGACGCAGAAAAACTATTATTGGAAGAGTTAAAGCAACAAGATTTAATATTCATAAATTTACACAGTTAGTGTATCTGTACAACTAGCTTTATTCCTGTATTTTCAATTTCATTGTTGCAGGGCTAGTTATGAAGGTTTATATATACGTTCCCCTTCTTCAGCTGCTGAAGTGAAAATGACGGAAAAGAAACCAGTGATGAGATAAGATACTGGAATTTTTTTGCACTTGAGAAACTGCAGAAGCAGGTTAACCTTCGAAACTAGTCAAGAAAATTTCTGAATATTATTCTGATTCTTGTTGCTTTAACTACTCCAGTAATAATTAAGTTTCCAGAGTTTTTATTATCTTATTATTGTCATCATTATAAGTGAATTTTATTGGCAATGACATTCTAAGTGATCCCCAAGATTTAACTCACTGAAGTAAAGAGGATGTTGGATATTTTCCGGTGTACATGATAAAAAGACTTTGATGCTTTTATCATGTACAGCGGAATTTGAACACCAAAACGAAAAACTGACTAAAGGCATTCCACATCACATTCCTTTCCTTCTCGCATATTTTAAAGGTCTTTGTTTAAAATATTGGAGAGGTAAAATCAAAATTTATAAGTTACCTTTATAAATTATACGAAGCTTTATAAATATATATAATTATTATTCCATTTTGAGAATATTTATCCTGCTGTTAATAAAATCATTTATTACTGGTATTAATGGATGGTTGCTTTTCATTTTAGTGATGATCTGAAGACCAAACTCAAGAAACATTTCGATGAAATCCTCGAGAAGCTCAAAGATGCCATCGAAAAAGGCAAAGTTGTCAGAGAAGACTGGATTGAAAAGGTATGTTATTTATATGAAGAAGATACATCTTCTAACCTTAAGATTCTAAATATGCCGAACAGCGCATTTTTGTTCGAAATTCAAATGCGGTAATGGTTTTCTAGCTGAAGGAAACTCGCGAGAAGCTGAAGGAAATGAAGGAAGACGTTAGTGAGAAGTTAAAGGATTTCCTCAAAAATCTGAGAGAGAAAGTAAAGGACTACTGGGAGAGAATCCTTGAGAAGCTTAAACCAGAGAAACGATCACTTGATGAAGTAGATGTTCTTTTCGCCGAAGAGTAAAAATTTTTTTCATTCGATTAAAACTTGGACAATGAATAAAAAAATTGTGAGAATTAACTCTTAGAGTTTAAGAAAGAAAAAAATTATAACTATCGAAATTTTATGAGAAACGGTGATTAATAGAAGTCTGGATAAAGCTTTAGGATTTTATTGAACACTAAGTGACAAATCATAATAAACATTCTAGACAAAAACATTCAAAAAGCAAAAGAAAAAAGTAGAATTAAAGCTTAAATTGGGTTTGGCGGAAGCATCAAATTATGAAATATTTTGAAGTTTTCCCTTAGTATGTGTACGTATAGGAATTTAAAACTTTGATAACATTATAATATAATTTAATGTAAATTAAAGGGAAGAATAGGTTAAATAAACTAATATTAAAATATTTGGTACACACTTGATATTTTTAGAGTCATCAAATAATATCAGATTTTAGATTTGGCCTCTATTCAACAACTGCTATTTATGGAATGCAAAAATAAGGTAATGCTGACATTATACCTTTCATTAATGCACTTACCTTAGTCCACTGGTATATGTTAATATTACTTTTGTTAAACATTAAAATGTCTAAAAGGATTTAAGTCTTTCCTTTCTCATAAAATAACTTACGAGTATTTTATTATAAAATTGCAAAATAAGCGAAATTATTAGAACGCAAAAATTTCGTAATTTTAATATCGATTATGAGACCCATTTAAAACTTGCAGTATTTCTATTTTCATATTTTAGTACAGTAGTCATACAGAAGTAAAGGGAAGTTATGTTACTTATGATTGATAAAATTAAATGAAATCCCATAATCCGAGTAAGTATTTTTACGGCCTTCAACACCCAGCTTCGAATAGTTTGTAAGTTAGCTTGAGGATCAATTATTGCATGAAACATTTATGTGAAGGAGGAGCGCCCTGAGACTAACTGTGCTTCATTCAACATATGGGAAATTATAGGTAACAGTCTCCAATCTTATAAATGTTATGTTTCCAAAACGGAAGTTCTAGAAAGCATTCTATTCTTTTCTGCCGTTGAATTTGACATGGACCAGGCCACATGCTTTAGAAAAGTATTAGTATATAGAGTTCTTCACGTTTATCCTGTTGAATGAAATTTAGAGAAATTTAGTGAACTGGTAAGCAAATTATCGTTTAGTTCAAAGAACAGAAAGTCTAAACTCAAGAAGGGTTAATTACCCTTCATTCACTCGAAATAAGATTAACAGTCGGTCCCTTTCTTCGGGCGTACAGCAAAGCCTCCACTTGGGCTTAAACGCAAAAAAATAAGAAATAACAACTAACTAATGACTAACTAAGAGATTTAGCTGAAGCTAACACAATTCTAATGTAGTCGCCCGTAATCTTAAATTAGCCGTCGAACTATTAAAAGCCACGTAATAATACGGCTGAGCTTAACAACAGCTTAGAGAGACGGTAGCCCAAAGGCAAAAGCGCACTACTCAGGATTTCTCACTCTCTCTGTTTCGAAGTCAGCTGAACTTTAATACTACTGTGATACTTCTTTGGCAATATGAAGCAACTCCAATGATGGAACACAGAAAAAAACTTTATTTAGCACTCAAAATGGCGACATACAAACAAAAAGAAAAAACATATTCTATCATTTAAAAATAAATTACATTCTTCGTGCGAGAGTCGCACGAGGCACTCGAGTCTGGTTTCAAATATTGCCATTCACAAATACCTTAATGTTCATCTATTTAAATTATTTAAACTGCAAGATTTTAATATTATTTAAATCTGTTACAACCTCTCCCCCAACGGAGAGACTTTTACCGAAGGGAAAAGTTCTGTAAATTTCGAAAGTTTATAAGCTCGGCTTGCTCAATTGCTTAAAGAGAAAAGATAACTTCTCTCATAAGTTTCCAAACTTCAGGTCAAAATTTTTAAGTTTTAAACAAATATTTTTACACCACATTTAAATAGGAAGAAAATGGACAGTGTTCAAATTAGTCTTCCTTTTTTTTTTTTTTTTTTTTTTTTTTTTGACGGTGCCTGGATTTCTTCCATGTTGGATCAGTTCTTCGGCTATAATTCACAACAAAGCCTTTCCTCAGTTCATTTGTGCCTTTCGGATAATATTCAGTTTTCTTTTGTTTTTGACAATTGTTTTCTTCGTATATTACTAGCGTCTTTGATATTAAATCGAAAGCCGAAAGATGATGATAACGTTGCATTGCAAAATGATTCTCAATTTAATATTGAGAATCATTTCTTTATCGTTTTTCAAATTTTCGTGAAAATCTTCCACGTTTAATTCCGGTGATTTAACTTCTTCTTCAAAGATATCTTTGGGTGCTTTATTTTCTTCCTTCATCGGTTCCAAGATCTTCTCTTCAGCTATTTTTCTTTTCCTTTGAGCTCTACTAGAGACGGCATTAAAATGGTATCACTAAGTTTACGTTCAAGTGATAAACTAATAAAATAAGGCAGTTCAGTGTTAACAGGAAGTAATAACCTGATATCACTAATATTATGTTCAGTGATGAACTAATAAAATAAGACAATTCAATATCAACAGGAAGTTACGTTCAGTGATGAACTAATAAAATAAGGCAATTTAATATCAACAGGAAGTAATGATCTGGTTTCACTAATATTACGTTCAGTGATGAACTAATAAAATAAGACAATTCAATATCAACAGGAAGTAATAACCTGGTATCACTAATATTACGTTCAGTGATGAACTAATAAAATAAAAATACGCACGATTATTCGATCTCGGCCGGTGCCTCCAAAATAATTATGACTGTGATGCTTCTTTGGCGAAATGAAGCAGCTCCAATGATGGAACACAGCAATAACTTTTATTTAACACTCAAAAAAAATGGCGACATACAAACAAAAAGAGAAAACATATTCTATCATTTAAAAATAAATTACATTCTGCGTGCGAGAGTCGCACGAGGCACTCGAGTCTGGTTTCAAATATTGCCATTCACAAATACCTTAATGTTCATCTATTTAAATTATTTAAACTACAAGATTTTAATATTATTTGAATCTGTTACACTACTCTCTTTCTCATTTGCATTCAACGCGATTCTAAAACCTCATTCTGGAAGTTGTAAGTTGAAATGAGATAATACAGGAAACGTGAATTAAATTGAAATAACTCTTATAAAATTTAAATATACCTTATAAGTAAAATACTATTTTTTCGTTAAGGTTACCAGAAAATTTTAAAACATTTTAAAAATTACCCTCTTCTAAGAAGTTATCAATTTTATTTACTACGAGAGTCCAACAAAAGAATTACTCTTTAGAAAGCATATAATTTTGGCTTTAATTCAGACATTCTAAATATGTGAATAATATTTACAGTGCTAAAACTGCAGTGTGGGCCTCAATTATTATGACATTGCCAATTATTATGACACTGCCTGCCTTATGACACTTCTAACTTGAAGAATATAAACACCTCAATAAAGTAAGATGATTCAAAGTATATTAAACCGTTGCCGACAATTACTAACTTCAGATATAAGACAGAAGGGTTTCTTAGATATTGCTTGTTTACAACCCTTTCGTTATCTAGATTGTAGCACAACCCACTTCTGGAATTCATATTTTCTATCTCAATGGAGCAGATAAAATAAGACATTTATGCAAAATTTTACATTAAATTATGATAAAAATTTATGAATAAACATTATATTTAGTTGGTTTTTTTTATAAAAATAAATCTTCTGTCAATTCTCTCATTTAAGTGAGGAATTTAGAAACAAACTAAAGAAACATTTCGATGAAATCCTCGAGAAGATTAAGGACGCCATCGAGAAAGGCAAGGTCGTCAGAGAAGACTTGTTGGAAAAGGTAGGTTAAATACGAAGAAGATTCATTTTGAAACCCATAAGATTTAAAAAATATAAGAAACAATTTTTGTTTCCGCTTTAAACTCAAGTTCACTTTTATTTTTCTAGGCGAAGGAAATTTACGAAAAGCTGAAGGAAGTGAGAGAAGATGTCCGAGAGAAGGTTAAAGAATTCCTCAAAAATTTGAGAGAGAAAGCCAGGGACTACTGGGACAGGATTCTTGAAAAACTCAAACCAGAAAAACGAGCCCTTTACGAAATGGAAGCCCTCTTTGCTGATGAGTAAGAACATTTCTTAGATTATCAAACAATCTTGCATGAACAGAAAAATATCAGCATTGATTTTTTGCAATTTTGAAGGAAATAATTTCATAGATCGTGAAATTTCGTGGGAGGTATCAGTTAAGAGAAGTCTGGGTAAAACCTTCAGATCTGATCGGACACTAAATGCAAAGCATAAAAAAGATTATATATAACCAATAGATTACAAATGACGTCTTTGTTGCAGACTCTGATAAACAAATTTGATCTTTCAACCCAATTCAGGTAATTTAGGCAGCCTTTCATCTCTGAGTAAAATAAACTTGTTGATGGATTTAATGTGTCTTAAAACTCTGAGTTAAATCAAATTTTAATTTAAAGAATCGTTTAAATTTTGCAGTATTTCTGTATTTTAAATCTTAATCCTGATATCTAAGGACATTATTCTTGTCTAGTTTGAGCAGAAGGAAATTCAACTAGAACTATGGGCTCACGTGTCAAGAACCATCTCCCCATATAATTAGCATATTTGCTTAAAAAGTAATCTTGGATGAAAGAATATGTGAAGCAGTACTGCTGTCTCATCTGCAATTGGAAGAGAAGGGACTATCCCGCTGTCAGACTCCGCCTTTACAGGTCTTAAACGTCCACTACATAGCCTTTGGTGGGCCTTCTACGCTGATTTTCCAAACAATTTAACATGGACTATTCTATCTTATTTGAAAGATTATTAGTATTGAGCCATGCTTTGCTCAGGTTGATGTCATTTTCCATTTTGTGTGGAAAACCAATTAAGTAAGGCAGCAAGAAGATTTTTAACATGGCTCTGTTTAGAGTTTAAGAGTTTCATTCTTTCATAGTGTAACAGTAACAAGAGAAAGAGTCTCCTGGAAATATACACCGAGACATCTACCTGTATCAGTATTAGATAGTTTATCTAACAATGTAACATCTCTAACATGCGTGTTGAAAGTATGACTATTTGGAAAGTTCAAGTATTTTTAAAAGCGTATTAATGTATAGATGAATTAATGTATCTTAAAGATTTTTAGATGTCTATCTATTATTCGAATGAAGTACAGATTATGTACGTTTTTGTAGATTTTAATGCATTCATTTTCTACTTTCCATATATATATATATCAGTTCTTTAATTTCGGTTTCCACTCTTTGTGTCATTATAAATTGCAGCTGATCAACATAAATATCTTTAAAGATATGTAAGAGTAAATGACTCAAATATTCTGGATTTTGGGACTTATTGTTTTTTAACACACATGATCCCTATTAATAATAGCACGAAAATAACATTTAGTTGGAGATTTAAGCAGTAGGCTAATCAAAATTCTCTACATTATTCAGAAACAATTCGTTTCCCGCAACATTTAAGTGTTACCGCTTTGAGTCTCAGAAAGACAAAACTAGGAATTTCTATTTGATCTTGTGAAATTATGCAGAATCTTTATATAAAACTATCTGATTTTTATTCTCTATTTGGTTTGTAGTAACTTTATCCTGTATCACTGAAGTTAAACGTTTATTTCATTTTTTATAGGGAGGATCTGAAGAACAAACTGAAGAAAAATTTCGACGAAATCCTCGAGAAAATCAAGGATGCCATCGAAAAAGGAAAGGTCGTCAAAGAGGAATGGATGGAAAAGGTAGGTCGCTTTTCAAAAAAGATTGACTCTCAAACCTTAAGATCAACACTATAAGTAAATATTCCCTTTAATTTTGAATTCGTTTTTATAGGCAAAGGATATATTCGCAAAGCTGAAGGAAAAGAGAGTAGATCTTCGTGAGAAGGTAAAGGAGTTCCTCAAAAACTTGAAAGAGAAAGCAAAAGACTACTGGGAGAGAATTCTTGAGAAACTCAAACCAGAAAAACGATCTGTTTACGAATCAAATGGTCTCTTTGCTGATGAGTAAGAAAATTTCTGAATTTATTAAAATAACTTTCACGAATGAAAAAGTCAACAATAATTTTAACAGTTCTGAGAAAAACATTTTGTAATTATTAGAATTTTGTAGAAGATAAAATTAACTGAATCTGAGTGAATATTATGTGCTGAGATATAATAAATATGTTTTGTAAAAATATTAAATAAGCAAATTAAATAATTTTCAAAATTTTTATTACAATTTGATTTGAATCAAGCTTTATATTATGAAAACGTCTCCAGCTCTACGGGAGCAAATACAATCCCTTGAAGTCAAAAGCTGACCATATTTAACAGAAATCAGTATTAAGATATATTGAAATATTTAAAAGGTAAGACTTCTCGAGATGAAACATGTCAGGAATTTAAAATTAATATTGTATTCACTATTTATATCATGCAAAAATTAAATAAAACACTCTCATTATACCTCTCAGTAAACATCCTTTCTTAACAAAACAATATTTTTTAATATTCATATGGTCAGATATTAAATCATATAAAATGTTAAGTAAATGTATTAAATATTTCAATTTAGTTGAAATAATTTTGTCTTCATTTAAAGAGTGCTTAAATGAATTAAAACTTAGGCGCAAGTTTTCTTAAGTTTAATTTATATTTCGAGATTTATTTGAACTTGCCAGTATTTTGAAACCTGAAGAGAGGCACAAAAAGTATTTTGCTGTCGTTTACCTCACTTGAAATGAGAATCAGATCCGTTTCAAGAGCCTGTATATCACGAAGTCATGTAGAATCATTTTTAGATGATCAAAGTTAACTGGCGGAGCTGCCGCTACATGAAAATTTGTGTAGAGGAGAATTCCGCGCCGAGCTTGAAAACAAATCTGAAAATCTTCTAAACCAATGCGATATTCATAGATTTTATTTGTTCACTAGGTAACCTTGGAGAATGAACTCTTCTCTTCTACCTTACGGTTTCCTTAATCCTAAACTGATTGTAGACATACTAGTCCTCTGTCAGATGAATTCTCCACATTAGAGTAATTTTTAGTATTCCTTGTAGAGTCATTTCTCATCAGTTTAAGTTGCATGAAAGAGTTTTAAATTTTTTAATTGTAGACAGGAAACATCAGTTTCATTCTTACTTGCTCCAACAGCGAGAAGAACTCTTTGAAACTCAAACTTTATATACCATACTATTCAGGCATCTAACTCTGTGGCTTTGGGCTCCTAAATTTGCAGTGTATACACAGCTTTCTAAGAAGGTGGCTGAAACTATGACTGTCTTGAAAAATCCAGATATAATTACCAAAATGTGATATTTCCCTGCATTTTAAGCTTTGTGATTAACTGTTACTAACTAACTGAAAGCAGAGATTTAAGAAAACATTTCCTATTCTACTGTTAAAACATTTATTTACTAATGCAAAATACATTTAACTCGAAGAAGTTTCTTTTATTTCTTATATCTTAAGGCTATTTTTGTCCAAATTTTTAGTACTATCGTTAAAACTTGCTGCTTATGGGATGGAAATATTATTCATAATTTCAAAACTTATCGACCGGGATACTTAGGACGATTTCCTTTCATATTACTTACCGAATTAATCTTATTTTCATAAGGAAAACAATCTTTTCTAAAAAAAAATAGGATCAGCAAAATTGTTTTGGGGCATTCAGTATTCTTTTAGTTAAAATCGTTATATATTAACAAACGGATCTTACTTTATTCTCGCATAACCAATAGAGCTGAATTTTTGAGTCTCCGGCAGATAAACTGGGAAAAGTCATGCATGATCTTATTCAAATATCGAATAGGTTTATAAGCAAGCGTATTTTTCCTTCTCTTGTTTCTGTGTAAAAATACAGTCTTTTATCACTTATGGTAATTAATAAAAATCTTTCATTATAGTGAGGACCTGAAAGCTAAACTTAAGAAGCATTTTGAAGAAATTCTCGATAAACTCAAGGATGCCATCGACAAAGGCAAGCTCGTCAAAGAAGAGTGGTTAGAAAAGGTAAATTGATTTTACAAAGAAAATCCCTCCTCAAATCTTAGAATTCTAAATATGTGCAATAGCTTGCTTCAAGTTGAAATATTAATGCACAGATCGTTTCTTAGCTAAAGGAAATACGTGAGAAGCTCAGAGATGTGAGAGAAGATGTTAGCGAGAAAGTAAAGGAATTCCTTAAAAATTTGAGAGAGAAAGCAAAGGACTATTGGGAGAGAATCCTTGAGAAACTCAAGCCAGAGAAGGATGTCAAAGAGTAAGAAATTTTTTGAATTACATTTATGGAAGAGTAAATTATTATAAAAATATATTGCAGTTTAAATGAAGAGAACAGAATAAATGTTAGTTAAAGCTGAAAAAAAGGTTAGTTTGTGCAAACGTTTGTTTCAAGATTTTTAAACAGTTGGCAGAATATTAAAAGAGACTGCAGCAAATAGTTAAAGCATGTTATGTTGAATAATTCGTCAATAAAGTTTTGAACTGAATTGAAGATCTTAAAATGCTTATAATATAAGAAAAATATTATTCGTTATGACATACGTAATGATTCTAAGCAGGTTTATGCTCTAAAAATCTGCTTACAGAATTTCACATAGTGCTCAAATGTAAGACCTCAGTTAGGATATGGTTAGAAGAAATTTACACTGAAACAGGATATATCAGGATTGCTTAGATATGCCAAAGTTATCTGCGTAAAAAGGAGGAGTGCCTTCATGGAGGAAGTTTTAAGGAAAACTGGCCCGCATTCATTAAAATATCTCAAAAGATTAATCATTGGTAAAGGGCGCATAAGTCATTTTTAAATATATATATATATATATAACTATTTAAAAATGACTATATATATATATATATGTATAACTATTTAAAAATGACTATATATATATATATATATATATATAACTATTTAAAAATGAAAAGTGGTATATATATATATATATATATATACCACTTTCCCATTTTAACTTTATTTTAAATCGACCTTCGTCCTTTTATATATATTTAGTATTTTTTCCTGTTTTAAAACATTATTATTCTGATTTTTTTCCCTCTTCTGCCTGTAATGAATATAAGGATTACAATTTAGCACACTATTCATTATTCTACAGCCTGCAGTATGTGTGCAGAACATTTGGTATTACTATCTAACTTTTATACCCACTTAAATATTTGGAATCCAAAATATCAGATCTGCTGTAAATTATTGCACCTATATTACAAACATAGTGCCTATTCTTTGGCCTCTCAACTTTTAAACTCAGTATCAATTATGTCTAAAGTTTGTTTCGCTTGCAGTATTGGCTTTCTGTACTTTTTTTAAAATTTGGTGAATTTAAGATAAAAGGATATTTTTAATGCATGTTTATTTCGACAGTGAAACAGAATCCAAGCGATCCATCAAGGATGTATATGAGAAGGTCAAGAACTACTTCAAGGACCTAAACATCGATCTCAAAGAAAAATTTGCAAAGTTCGGAGAATGGGTTAAGAACGAATATGGAAAAGCTTTGGAAAAGGGCAAGAGCAAGCTCGACAACGTCAAAAAGATGGCTCGTGAAGTGAGTAGAAAATTTTATACTATTTACAATTTATATAATGAAAATTTTTTTTCGTGCTCAGTAAAATATTGCTAACGCCAAATTATTTTAAGGATTATTGAGGGTGAATAGAGAAGGCAGATTATTTTTTACATGAAGGAAAGGAATTTGCAAAGAATTAGCAAGATATAATATGAACTAGAACTTAAAGAAAGTTATAGTTTTGCGTTTAGATTAGGCTTATAATAATTGCCAGAACGTACCAAAGATATTAGGAAAAAGAGATCCGTTATTAAGCATGTGGTAGTCATACTTTTGAGCTTAATGATGTAATAACAGACAGTCCACTTAATTCCAGATAAGCATTTTTGACAAGATATCCAAATAGATTTTTTTATAAGGAGATATTCTGATAACAATTTTCTTCTTAATTATTTTAGATATTTGCTATTTTATACTGTTAGCTTATAATGTAACCGACTGTACTCATAAAAGCGCGCCATGCTTAACAAATATTTCTTTATTCCAGTGAAACTTGTTCATTTAATATGATATCATTACATATCAGTTGAACAGTTGAAGAATGAAGAAGATCCAAGTAAATAATTTTGGCTAAACCAATCAGAAATTGATGAAAAAAATATTAAATTTAATTAAATTAAGAAGGAATAAAGTAGGATTGATTGTAAAGCAGATTTGATTAAATTGTCAAAATTAACCAGGGTTGAATGTATTGGTGAAAACACATAGCTAAAAAAATCTTTATGAAAGCAACTTTATAGTCTTTGTCAAAAAGAATTATATTAATAAAATTTTTAGATAAAATTCATAAAGATTTTTTGAATATTATTTACGGGCGAAACATATTTGTTAACAGATCAAGATGAAAGAGAATCATTGATAAGGCGAAATGTACAATGTTGTGCCAAAGAAGATACACTGCCACAGTTTTATAAAAAATACTTAAATTATGTTTCAAATAATTGCTGAAGCAGATTTAATTAGTATTAGTTTCACTTAATTAAAAAATTAAATTTTTCAATCAGGAAATTCTCTTACAAAGAGACAATGAAAACATTGAATAATATGGGAAGAGAGGAAAAATGTACTCCCAATACTTGAAACTTAGCCCGTGAAGGTTAAAGCCGTGACCCTGAAAATTCAGAATGCCCTAAATCTGTCTTGTAATCGTTCTAAAACTGTTATTTTTTCATGAAACTCAGAAGAAAACGAAAGTTGGGACGCTTGAAACAGTATATTGTCTTCAGCCCCAGATAATATAAACAGGCTTTGCTCACACTATCATCCATTTTCTGAATCTACTTTTATTAAGCCACATTTAAGTAGTTATCCATATGCATCCTCTTTCTTGCTACATTTTACATAATTTTTTCTGAGAAGAATGTTTGTGTATACTGAAATCAGAAGCTATAGAGAATAAGTGGAGAAAAATGGTTAGTATTTTAAAATAAAAGTTGCAAAGTATATAGCTTATTTTAATTTTATCTTTTAGTTCTTGGACGATAGCAAGAAAATAGGAAAGGAGATTGCTGAAGAAGCTCGAGAGTTTTTCAGGGAATACAAGGAGGACTTGGGCAGCCTCTGGGAAGAAGTGCGCGAGAAAGTCAAAAATGTCGTGAGAGGAAACTAAAAAGAAAAAAGAATGGACATTTCCCACTGAAAATTAAAAATTTAATTGATATATTTGTGATGTGATATTAGAAATAAATTTCTATTCTGCTAGTCATTCTTCGTACTTGTTTGAATTTTCTGGATGGTTACACTAATATAATTGCTGAACATTTATAAATATAAATTGATCGAAAATTTTTGCTGTTTCACATATATGACAAAAGCATTTAAATAAAACTTTCGAAACAGTAAAATAAAATAAGATACTATTGAAATTTATGAAAATGCTTGATGAATTTAGCATTTTAAATCTTAAATTACTCATAATTTAGGGATTAATTGTATAGCAGGAGGAGGGCAAGGCAGAATTTCACAGTCTTATCTACAATAACTGCCGTATTTCGCTGTCTAGCTTTCACTAACAATTTGGTGAAAATTTTGCACTCTATAGATTTCAGATTAACAATTTCTGGAAAACAACTTATACAACTTTTACTTTTTAGTTCGATATTAATAAAAGTACTATTTCATATTTGTATTTCATAGGTTCTGAGGAAATTATATATTTTCATTATATTTCATGCATCGTTTAAACGCAATCAAGAGCGTGCCAATTTCAGTAAATTAGACTGAACATGACTTATCACAAATCAATTTATTAGTGATTCGAATTAAATTTAAAAGCTGACACAATTCATTACATTTAAAAGCTGACACAAATTCAATGTTTACGTGGTCTACTTCTGAGTTTGTTTAAGCCTTTAGTGTATGTAAATCGAACCTTTTGTAAAGATGACATCTAACGATAGACACCAAAAGCCAGAAGAAGAATCGGGAAGATATTAGAATCTTATACAATCTAAAAGTTGCAATGAATTGTACAATATGAGGTCTAACGCCCGTTCTTAACATTTATCCGTCTACTGCATTGGCATTTTCTAATTTGAAATATAAAAGTTAATTTCATTGACGCAATTAAAAGTATCCATAAACAATGATTTAGAAGAAAAAGTAAATTGGGTTAAGTTATGATACAATGAATTATGCAGAGAATAGAGAAATTCAGAAAAAAGAATATTTAATTAGAAATTTCAAATACGATTTGAGCCAATCAGCAGAGATATTGTACAGAAATGCAGCTGAAAAAAATATGGGTATAATCTCAATTATAAAAACTATCTCAGAAATTTAATGACACTAGAGATCTTAAAGAATTTTTCATATTGGCTTTGAATACATCAAAACTCTGTCTGAATTTCTTAGATCCAATTTTTCTGTGGAAACTAATGCATTCCCACCAATTGGATACTAAAAACAAGTGCTTTTCAATTTCTTTAAATGCATCCCTTATTCACTGTAAAGTTCTAAAGTGCCCTCTACATAACATATTTACAATATTTTTCCTTTCTATCGATACCACCAACAGAAGAAAAGACTAGGTCTAAGAAAATGGAAAAAAGTACCAAAATATGATTAGCAAATACTTTT
Organism: Stegodyphus dumicola; assembly: GCF_044657685.1. Classification (NCBI taxonomy): domain Eukaryota; kingdom Metazoa; phylum Arthropoda; class Arachnida; order Araneae; family Eresidae; genus Stegodyphus; species Stegodyphus dumicola. The sequence goes on along the minus strand of NC_140769.1, from coordinate 219,472,545 downwards.
CAATAATCTGTTTAGGTTGATTACTAGCAAAATTATATTGTTTAATTTTTGAAAAATTAATTGCTTCGGAATAATTTGGCTTTCCTCCGTATGTAACATGAATAAGGGCCATTTTCCTTTAGGGAACCATTGATGAAGATATTTCTTCTTTCATTAGATTTTTCTCACGTGCTTCGTCATTATCAATTAAACAAACAAAACATTATGCATTATTTTCTCTCTCCTCTCTGCATGCCTTCGTAGTATAACGGTGGCACACTAGCCGCGCCTTCGAGAGGTCCAAGTTCGAGACCCGGCGAGGGCCTTTCTTATTTTTCACGCCTCTAGCATAAAAATAACCTAATGACTCTACAGTGGCCCCCGAACTAAAAAGTGGTGACTGCTGATTCTTCACCACAAGGGTTTGGCGATTTTTGTCCCCTAATTCCCCCTCGCCTTTTAAAAGGGGGACTATATAAGATTTTTCTCCTTCCTTTCTGTAAGCCTTCGTGGTATGACGGTAGCACACTCGGCGCTTATTCGAGAGGTCCAGGTTCGAATCCCGGTGAGGGCACTGTCATTTTTCATGTCTCTAGCATCAGAATAACCTAATGACTCTACAAGAGGACCGATTAATTGAGATAAATCTGCCATCTTCTTATGCGATAGATTCTAAAAGACACCCTTTCATATCGAAAATTACATCGAAAACCCCAGATTCTGAAATATGAAGAAACATGTTATAAATAAAATTATCTCATAGATGAATTAAGCTGATTGATTATTTTGTTTTATAGGTCTTTGCACTGAATCTATTGATAATAGTAAAGGCTAATTAAAAAGTAAAAATAAATTCCTAAATTTATTGAATATAATTTTCTTCAAAAATAAAACAAAAAATGTAAATAATAATGCGGATGCTTTTCAACATTTTATGTCTTTATTCTGGAGTTGAAAGATGGTTCCCAAAGGTTTTAACAACTGAAGTATACTGGCATCTCTCTACTATTAGTCAAATTCAAACTTTCTCATTATGATCTGGCTCCAAATTCATCCCATTGCGATTCATACTTTTTAGGTACACTTAGATGATAACATTCTCTCAAGCAGATTTTGTCGAAAGAAACATCAACGGCGCCGTCAACTTTATGAGAAGATTTTCGCAATTGCTGTGATCAGAAGTGTCAAAACATGTTCTTGAAACTGAATTTTAAGGTATTTTAACAGCAAAGTTATTAACGTTCTTTTTTTTTTTTTTTTTTTTTTTTTTTTGTTAAGAAATCTGGCGGAAAGGAAGGAGAATTAACAAAGGAAAAAAGAATGTGTCTCGTATTCAGACGTATGCAGATATGCAGATACTGAATTTCAATTAGTGGCTTTCCTTTCTAGAGAGCACCACGTTTTTTGAGTATAAGATTTTTAGACTTGAAATTGACATATGCAGAAAAATTTCTGCCCTTTACTTCGTATCTTACTAGTAAACGTATTGGTTTAAAAGCTAATAGCGATTTAAAACAATCAACTAATTTACTGCATACCACCAAGTAAACATTTTACATCAGAGTATTAGAACTAAGAAATATATGCAAATAAGTGATGATTTAATGTGGGCATTACCTCTTGACAATTTAACTAAAGAATAATTCGAAATAATCATTTTTACACATGTGTTATCTTTATAAACGCTCTGAGTTTGATGTAACACTTTCTAACTCTATTCCGTGAAGATATTTAATCAGCCATTCAAAAATTAAATACCTTTACAAAAGAATTTCGAAAACTTATCGTGCACTGGAGAAAAATAAAATTGGAGCCTTTTCTTCTAGCAAAGAAGGGAAAATGGAAGCCTTTTTCCTCTGGCATCTGATTTCGACATACCAATTGAATTTAAGGTAGAAAGTAGTGAGTTATCGTTTCGAGTAGTGTTCGCATTATTCACTATATTTCTGAATCTGTGAAACAGCTTCTAGCAGCATAGACGAAAGAATAACCTAGTAGTACAGACGAAAGGATTTCAGGTGCCTCTTATAATAATTTTTTTATATTAAATATAACGTTCTTCGCACTTAAACCATAAAATTCAGTTCAACAGCAACATCGCAAAATAGTTTTAAAATGAGCATATCTTTAGAATTTCCGATACAGAGTCTCGCGCGCTTGAGGATAAAAATGTTTTTTTTTTTTTCTGTACAACGTTACCATTGCTCGCTTTAAAATCCTTGAGTTTGTTAATCAAAAATTCGTTCAAGGTTTACAAAATATAAAATCGATAATAAAACAAATTCCAAATTTCAAATTTGGTCTTCCGCATGCTCATATTCGTAGGAGGATTACGTCATTCAAACTTTGATGGCTCTATGTACCGTTGTTTTATCATAATGCGAGAAATATACATACATTTATGCAGATTTTTCATTATTTAATTTCTTCAAATATAATGCAGGATTCTAACACTTGGTGGCAACAGTTTGAAAAGTGAAACGGACATTTATAGTGAACCAATGCAAAATCGCAAAACGAAAACAATAGTCCTTCAGGGACAAAGCCCTTTTGGACTAAAAACTTTAAAAACGTTTTTAATGTCTTCCATTCTCGGTACGAAATAATATAGAACATAAGAAGTTGAACGTAATAAATGTATCAATGATCTATCAAACGTGCAAATTCGGTACTTTTACGAAAGGACTTTTAATATCAATGTAATTTTCAAAAATATCCGGAACATGTGTGTTGAATGTTTTCTATTATCACAGAATTAATCTTATGCCAAGCTTAAGGTGAATGGATAACATATTGTTACGAATTTTGTACATAGATAGATTATTTTAGTAAAATTACATATGAAATGTTTTTATATTTCTGTGTAATGTGGCATGAAAATCTGGAGAGACGAGCTATGCTGGAAAAGTAGAAATACAGGGACAAATGTATTTAACATTGAGTAAACGCGTATCTCGGTAATTTGGCGAAATATCGCTAAGTTGGCAATGGTTTTATCGACTAATTTTTGGCACCAAATTTAGCGAGAAATCGCCAGAGTCATCAAACTTGTTGACCATTCAGCGATATTTTGATTCGGTCTCTGTATCATCGTAATAGGTACTGTAACTGAATAAATGTAACTGATCATTGTATTAGTTGTAACCGTAATTCGGCCCTCATATTGCATTCCAGTAATTTCGAGCAGCAGCAAGTACTAGAAATATCTCGGCGGTCGGGTGTTAACTAAATAAGGCCGGAGAGAGCATCTGTTCTCAGTTCTCAGTTGTTAGCTGTTAGCTCAGCGTGAGTGTTAAGTATTATCTCTGGTTTTCGCTCATTAGTTGCATTGCGTTGTGTTTAAGATTCTTAGTAGTTTGAAGTATCGATATTGATTGTATTCTGTGAAGATTTTTAAGAATACCTTTGTGGAAAGTTTCACTCGGAAAGCTAAGTAAAGATTTAAATATAAAACTTCAGGTTGGTCATCGGCTTCAAATCTTTCCAACATGCTTATCCGCTTGCAAAATTAGAAATGTACAACCGAAACTCTTCATTTAAATCGTTTCCCATTCGGTTTAACTACTTTTTTTCTTGGCGTGTGTTTTGAAATTTCACATTAAGAAATTTAAGGAACATCATCCAAAATGTTCTGACATGTTAAATTCTTTTCTTTATGTTGATGATCTCTGCTATGGAGCCTATACCGTTCAAGATACTTATCATTTGACGTCTACGGCAACAGAGATATTAAAAGCAGCGGGATTTCATTTGAGGAAATTAAAAACTAGTTGTCCGGAATTGTATAAAGTTTGGAATGGAAACGGATATGAGGAAAATACTGACTTCGGGAGACTAAAGGTGCATCCAAGAGATAATAGGCGGCTGAGCGGTAAAGTCGCTGAACACTGGTAGTTCGGTCTGAGGTTCGAATCCCGCGAACGGGCTGGCTGCATGGGCGTTTTTCGTGGTTTTCCCCATGTATAACGTGTATACGAGCCAGCTTCCCTTAGAAAGTCCTCCACGAAGGCATCCCTCTCCTTAGGCAGATAGCCCTCGAGGCTTTGCCATAATTACACATATCAAATCAAATCAAACCAAGAGATAATAAGAGGTTTTGTAAACAATAACAACATTTATTTACAAGAAAATATACAAAAATTTCAATCAATTAGAGATATACTATTAGGCATCTCTGCCTTCCATGTCCTAGACCTTTAGTATCCTGTCTGCCACTGACTATTGGGACGAACACAGCGCGCTCTAGTCAGAATGGCGCTGGAAATATGTAATACTCCCCACCTGAACTCATTTCAGTTCACTTACCATTGAATTGTAACTAAATTTACATTTAGGAACCATTTAAAATTACAAGAATAAAAATATAAATAGCATATTATATCAAATACAAGGCTTCAAAATTATTCAATCACTTGACATACAAAAACAAATTACACTTTTAACTTCCAAAGAAAATTGTTCAAATATCAAGCCTTAAAACATAAGCACAATTAAACTATCATTAATACACAAATAGAACATTAACAGGGTGCAACTCAATTAAACTAACATAATTAAGGATTAATTTCCAAATTATACACAAGTTGTACTGAGCGTTTTATTTGTCCTTTAGGAGTCTGAATAAGAAGAGAACGAACTTTTCCATCTCTTCAGATATCCATTCCTTCATCACACTGTTCTCGTGCCTTGCCATAAGCAGTCAAACAGTCAATGTACTGATTAATAGTTCAAAAAAACGCGACTCTAAAACACGCCTTTTACATCGACAGTTACACCGAAAAAACATCTCTTAGATTTGAAGAAGTGTGTAATAAAATTAACTCAAAGAAGAATTAAGTTTTAGAAAATTTAGTTTTGTAGCTCTTTGCAAAGTATATTATTGAAAATCGCTGCAATTAATTAAAATATTAAAGTAAAACAAAACTTTAATATAAAATACGTGCACAAAGGTTTTTAAGCATTTTAAGTATTAATTCTAGATTTGAAGTATGATACTCAAAGTTTTTTTTTAAACCAAGTAGTGATATTTGATGCATCTTTCTGTTATCTAATTGTCCAAATTCACACTTCCTTATTATGGTCTGCTCTAAATCCACCCCGTTACCCGTTACGTCCCTTTTAGGTACACCATAGATGAAAATCTACAGACAGATATTGTTGAAACAAATACGATAAATTTAACGACACGGTTCCGTTCTATTAGGAGTCTCTCATAATCACTACTGAATCACTCAAGTCTTTAGGGGTTTTTTGAACTAGGACACTTAAAATATGAACAGTGCCCTTGCCGGGACTCAAAGCTAGACCTCTCGAATACGCGCCGAGTTTGCTACCGTTACACTACGAAGGCACGGTGAAAGGAAGGAGAAATACATTACGTACTACCCCTTTTAAAATGGCGACTGGAGATTAGGGAAAGCAGTCGCGAAATGCTGATGGTGAAGAGTTATTGTCCGTCAACTTTTAGTTCGGGCGCCACTGTAGAGTCATTAGGTTACTTTGAAGCAAGAGCTATGAAAAATATGCAGTGCCCTAATTTTAAAAATTTACGCTGCATTTCTAGTAGCCTTAAATATTTGTGAATAACGAACGATTAAATATAAAGTGTACTATTAATGTAAAACGAATAACATGGAAAGACGCTATAATTTAACGAGATTTCTGTTAGAAATTAAATTATTCATCATTTTAAAGATAGTAAAAATATTTGAAATATCTAAAATGTCCTTAGTGTAAAGCGTGTAAATATCTTTGATATACTAAAACGATAAAAGTTGCACGGAAATTTTGAAAATGCACAGAAGTCCCAAGCTAACGAATCGGAGACTTATCCTTAAAAATATCAAGCATGAGCCAGGAGATAATATTCTAAAAATCGCAGCAGATTTAAACGAAGTATTCACAAGAAAAGTGACTGTTGGGAAGAGTCTCTAGAGCGTAGGGATACAATGTGCGATCAGCAAGATCGGCAACAAGAAAACAAGGAAAATAAGCATGGTGTTCATAAAATCCATAGTAAGAAAAGATGCATGTTATTGGAGCAATGTCAGTTTTGCAGACGAGTCTAAATTTAATATATTTCTGTCCTGTGGATGAATAATTGTGTGGCAAAAGCCGAACAAACATTTGAAGAGTGGCAAAAGCTAAATTAAAAAACTATTGCCTACTGTTAAGGACAGGATAAAGACACAATAGTTTGAGGATGTTTCTTCCCTCTGGGATAAAAAATTTAGTTTTTAAAAAACGTTATTTGTTTGTTTTTATCACATATAAACTGTTTGTTAAAAATGTCTGAATACTTACGTAAGTTTATTTTTAGAACTTTTTGAATAAGCAATTTGTTTTTACCAAAACGTTTTAAATAACACATTTCAAAGTGCAGGTTTTACAAAAGAGGATCAATATTATATATGAGAGAAAAATGAGATCATTTTGCTGATATTTTTAGCTAATAAATTGCAAATAAAATTGAAAACAAAAGTAACCCATTGTAAGATAGAACTTCAGTTGGTTTGTTTCACTGATGCCAAATAAAAGTGTTTATTAAAAAAGAGAAGGATGCGATTGTTGCCACTTCATTAGTACTAAGAAACACCAGTATCATTGCATGGCTTTAAAGTACCTTAAATTATTCGTAAATAAACAGATTTTTTAAAATGGTCTGTACAAAATTTAGTGTTTATTTATATTAATTATGGAAATAGCCCATTTTCGACTTCCCATTCCTTGTTTTCCTTTTACTTTGATTTCAAAATACTGCAGAAATCAGAAAATTTTGAACTTTTGTAATTAACGCAAATGTTATTTATCAGCTTATGTTGAGAAAACGAAATATAAAATTCAAAATTTTTGTTACATACTTCATTTATTAAATTTCATTAGTATTTTGAATAAATATAGGTACAATTTTAAAAACCATATCCCCTTATTTGTTTTATGTTAAATGAAGATTTCAAATTTTACTGTAGTTAAAAAATTTTATTATTGAGTAAAAGGACAGTTTTCGATTTATTATGATTATACAAATGACTGAAGCGGTTAAGAATCTTTTAGATTTCGAATTTGGATTTGAGAAAATTTAGATATTGGTTCCACTTTTAAAAGTTTATGTGATTTTTATAAATTTTTAATTTGTTAAAAATGTAAAATAATATCATTGAAAAGAAAACTTTACATGTGTTCTGAATGAAAATTTCTTGTTTAAAATACTATTATTGAAGAGACCACAATAGTCATAATTTAGCAAGTCTGCGATTTTATATCAAATAATCAGTAATAGTATCGCTGGGAAACACCGCATTGCAAATGTGATTTCCTTAAAGCGTGGTTTGATTTAAAAAATATATTATTCATATAGTATGATAATCGACAGAACTTTGGATTCATCAGCAAAATTTTTGCAAGTATAAATATCCGTTTCTTTTACAGAGAAATTACATTTGGCAGTTCAGTAAGGAGTCTTCTTTGGTATGAATTTTCAATATTTCTTGAATTTTAATGAAAAAACGTTTAGAATGCGATTTTAATTATAGAATTTTTGACATAAAATAATGATTTAATACTTCTCAATCTAATAAAGTAGCTTTTAATGCCATCGAAGTTTTTGGTTTACAATGCAAATTAGTGTCTGCTCAATTAATAATTAACAATCCTGATTCAAATTTCCTAATTTATTCTAATTATTCTAATTCAGTTATTCTGGCTTAAATAAATTTATAATGTAAAGAAATATGCAAGAAAATGGAAAATTAAGGTAAGAATCTAATGTAGCTAACACATGGTCTCCCGGTAATTCGACCTTTTAAATACCAACGAATTTTAAGTAATACGTGTCACTTAAAACTGATCGTTTGCAAAATAAATCTAAGTTGTTCTTTCAAGAGAAAGAAATATCTGTATTAAGAAATTGTGGATTATACTTTATTAGATATAATTGTTATGTGTAGAAACTCGTTTTACTAAATTTATACTCATTTTAAAAAATTCTTATTACCCTCCAAAAAGGAGTTTTTTTTAACGTTTCATGTATTACCTGTATTTACTTTACCTATATTTACTAAATGTATTACCTAAAACATGTATTACCTATATTTACTAAATATCATGTTCTTCGCAATTGAGCCACATAAAATTGAATTCAACATCAATACAACAAAATATTTAAAAGCATCATATCGTTAGGATTTCCCACAGACAGTCTCGCGCGCTGGATATAAAATGTTTTTTTCGTAAAGTGACGCCATTTCTTGTTTTGAAATCGTTGTGTTTGTTAATCATAAATTCTGTAAAGTTTTACAGGTATGAAACAGATAATAAAATAAATTCGAAATTCAAAATTCGGGCTCCCAGGGCCCATGTTCGGGTGAAGGATTACGTTATTCAAAATTTGATGTTCTAGGTTCCGTCTTTTTATCACAATGCGAGAACCATACATACATTCATGCAGATTTTTCATTATTTAATTTCTCTAAATATAATTCAGGGCGATAATATTTGGTGGTAACAATTTAAAAAGAGATTCACCGTTTACAGTGAAATGCCGCAGAATGCCGTTTTGAGACTAATATCCCTTGTTGGCTACCGCGCCTTTGGGTTAATAATCAAATGTTTGCCCTTTTATTTATTTACTAAAAGTTGCATTTTATTGGGTAGTTGAATAAAATATAATTTAAATGGTTTTTAATTAAAGAAAATTAAATGTTCGAGAAAACATACATTTAAAATAAATGATTTTGAAACGAATACCATAATTTAATTTTCTTCCATGTTATTTCTATACTATCAACAAATCTAAATTCATTTTGACCTGCGCGTATATCCCCGGGATATTTAGGTAACAGTAGCAATGATAGTCAGTTTTTTGGAATTACAACTGAATAATGAGTACCGTAGTTCAGGGATTCGTATGGAGAAAAGCACTATGTGTTTTCGAATTTCCTGTTTGTACCTCCTCATCATCAATAGCGCCAGAGGGTACATTTCTTTTGGTAACATGCCTAAATTACAACAATTTTGAAGATCTGCTATGAAACCCTGTTATAAAAATCCTCTTCTTCTGGGGCTTGATATAAATAAATACCATGTCTGAATACACTAAAAATACCCTTAATATGGGGTGCATTATTTTAGAATAAACTCTTATTATAGTGATTCAGTAATTCTCAAAGAAATTCTGTTAAGAGTTCAAAATAAAGCACTACATGCGGTTTATGATATGCAGCCAAAATCTAATATATTTTTCTCAGTCATAATTGTATATGAATCCTATATGCATATACGAATATTAAATACCGAATCTGAGAAATTTTGGATTACATCAAAATTTAATTTTGAATGGGCTCAGAGATTCATGTAAAGTAGCATTTCCGATTGACAAATTTTAGCCAAAGTCTAATTATGTTATTCCAACTGATATAAAATTCTTATAAGAGTATCTATAGGTACTAAAGCTGAAACGTCTTGGATTATATTTTAAAACAGTTTTTCATTAAAAACTGTTATGGGATTCAAATAAAGTACCACTCCCCGTTGTCCACTTTTATCCAAAATCTAAGCAAATTTTTCAATAAATGTAGAAACCTTAAATAGACATTTTCGGAAGTTTCATATGAGCATTATCGTGTACGAAAACGGTCATACAGATAGATTGTAAAAAAAGTAAAAACATGTCATCGATTATTGAACCATGTCAGCGAATTATGGGACCGTAATTCATGCTTATTCACTGAAAATTTAACGTCGAATGTTTGGACTTAAAACATTACCTCCATTACCTATGTACACAGTTTGTCGACAGGTAATATATGGAGAGATTTGTTTCGAAAACATTACGCTTCAAACTTCTTAGAAATGCAGCTTCAACGAATGTGTCTCGGATCTCTTCGGTAAAAACCGTAATTTCTCCTCATAATAGCAGCCTCATGAACTTGAACAAATTAATATATACGTTAAAACGTCTTGATTAGTACATTTCTATAAGAATTATATTGCATTTGTGTGCGGAGAAGATCTACTTGAATTTATTGAGTCCATTTCTTCGATGGGAATTAATATAAAATAATCGATTGGATATTGCAAAACAATGTTTCACAATTTCTTAAAGTGTACTTTTAAGTCATATATAATATTCTAACATGTCCCTACGTAACATATCTACCACATTTCTTAGATTCTATGGGGCAATCGATTTTTATGATATCTTTCCTTAACTTTAATACCTTCAGTAGGAGAAAATACTGATTCTAAAATATTAAAATAAGTAAAATGCTAAAATCCATCCTATATCTTTCTTTCATAAAATATTCCTTATTTAGGTATAATTTTTAATTCAACAAGTTACTTTCTTAGGCTACGATACAATTTTTTATGATCCTCATTACATGGTTTTATCTCCGATTTTATGAAAATAAAATCCTTGTATTTAGATAATTGAGGTTCCTATCAAGCTTACGAATTTTCCAAATTCTCTTTGCTTCTGTAACTGCTATTGCAACAACCTTTTTTTTTCAGACCTATTCATTTTCAGTCACTGAGTTACAAATTCCCTTAAATTATACATTAATCATAATACCATACTACTCATTCAGGCCAAAGAGTACAACCATTTTCTCTTTTTTTTAAAAAAAGTATTAATGACTAATTTATACCACTAAAAAAATTTAAATAAATGCTTTCTGGAACGGGAAGTATAAGTATAGGCTAATTTATTTTTTTCTTATTACTCGTAATTCAAACGCGCCTGTTCAAAAAAGAATACTTAATCTCATTTTATTCTATAATGCATTTTTGATATGTTTTTGAACTGTCTTATTTTTAAAGCACTATTTTCTAACTTTAGGGAGTTATAATAAAATGGCACATGTACCGTGCTTTGATCATTCTAATATAACAATCTTAAAAAAATAAACCTTAGTTATCATTTAACATTCTCAAGCTGAGACTTCTAGGCTAATGACTGCCAATGAAAATAAAAAAAAAGTTCTGGCGAGTTTGGAAAATCTAAGCAATCAAAACTAGATTACTTAACAGATACCTTTACTTTATATTTGAAAACAGATACGACCATTAATAACACTTTAAAGTGATAGGTATCCAACATTTAACTCAAATTATTGATACAACTTAGATGCAAATGAGGGAATTTCACAGAAGTATGATTTCATTTTAGTGCTTTTGCTCTGTCTTATTGTTAGGATGTTTTGACGAGTTCACCTTTGGTAAATTGAACCCAATTAAATGTGCATTCACTCTGACCAAGAAGACAATACCAACACTGCTAAGTTGCTGCCAGGGAATAATGATGTCTAATAATAATATTTATGGCAGCGAATGTACACTTAAATTGGACAAAAACAAAGACAGAAACTAGCAATCGAAACAAGCAAATAAACCATAGTATTTTTGATTTATTTATATTATAAAATATTTAGACACGGGCAGTCTCCAGCAGTTTCGGTATTCTAAGCAATCAGTACAGTTGACGTTCCATGCAAATTAAACATAATAGTAATTCAAAGCTAAATACAGCTTTATCTTGAACGTGGTTAGGAAGAAAAGTTTAGCTGGCGTACGTCCGAAAATTAGCGTCTTTGCCAAATGCCTATGTCCACCATCTTTGCAGCCATCCTTGGCTAGACCTAATATGTCTGTTACCTAATAATGACGTAATATGTTATCTTTGGCGACTGTCCATGAACAGTATGTTTGTAGATAGCCCAGATACGACCTAATATGCTACAAAATAATATTTTTGAATAGAAGACAGAGTAGAAGCGGACGAGACAATTTAAAAAATATTTTAAATAATTATTTTAATATTTAACCAAAATGATAACACAGAAAACGGACGACAGCATATTTGTAACGGTTTAGTCTAGATTCAGGTAAAAGTAACCCAATTATTATTGCATACATATCAACAGAATGTATCTACCTGCAGTATGTTCAAGTCGCATTTCTTTATACTTACTTTTTATATGTTAAAAACTATATAATCACAGAAATCTCAATTTAGCTGGCTGTCTTGATTTAGGAACATATTCTTTAAAAGTAGATTTTTCCTCAATCACATTGCAAATTTTGTCACCGATTTATTTTCATCATGTTAGTTGATTATATCTTCAAAGGTTATCAAATGGAGTACATATTATTGGAACAGTGCGTCAAATCAGAGAAATATAAAAGCTAAACCGTGGCGAGTGTTTTATTTTTATGTTTTATTTTATTTTTATGTTTATTCTTAGGTTTGTTTTATGTTAAACATATGAAGAACTATAAATATTCCACGATCTGTAATGCAGTGATTATGAGTATTTGGTGTTGCCATTAATAGAATTAAAATTTCCTTTCGGATTTATATTCCGCTTTTAAATGAGGTTCAATGGATGGAAAAGTGAAATCTCAAGGCTTCTTTTGAAAAGCAAATTCTTGATTTAAAGTATTCTATCTTTTAAGATATGCAATAAAATTTCGAAGAAAGTGAAACGCACGAGTAGAGAGAAGTGTATTTACATATGCAAATATTGCCAAACTCATGGACGAATGCCAGAGATAACCATCTTCCCATCATCAATAGCAAATTGCTTCCGCTCAAACAGGAAAGTTTAGTAAAAAAAATTCTTTTTATTTTTTACTTGAAATAAGCTATGATCGCGGCGCCTCGAGAAAGCATTGGGAACGCATGCTGAGTGCGGGCATCCGTAGCGTATATCTTCAGTCAGGTCCCTGTATTTGTACCTGTTGTTTCTAAAGACTTGGTGAGTATTACTCAAGTATATGTTCTACGTTTATTGGCGTTATCGTTCCTTATCATTACCATTATTGAGTTTTTTCTTTGTAAATGTGATATTACGGAGCTAAAATATTAAACAAATTACATCTTGTATAGTGCCGATTATATATATTATATTAGCCAAGTGTTGATCCCGACATTTATTATTTTATTTAAAAAATTAGATGGAACACTAGCTTGCATGCTTGCGTATGCTTCATTACAATAAATTTTTGTTTTAAAAATAAATAAATAAACATTTTTAACACGTTATGGAATCAAATGACAAACGTCTTTTGATTAGTATGATATAACTGCGTTTTATCATAGTTTATATTCAGCAGTTACTTTAAAGTAAATGAATTTTTAATAGCACAAAATCAAAAGTAATTTTGAGGGCAGCAACAATGCAGTCGTATTGTCAATTGTACTGCACAGCCTGAAATTTTGTATGAAAGATCTAGCATGTAAATTCCTTGATCATGATATTTATTATTTAATTAATTGAAAACTTTTTAAACCAGTAAAAATACTAGAAAACAAGTACAACAAATTAAATATTGAAAAGGCAAAAGATGGCTTGAAATTGCAATATATTATTTATTATAGTTATGAATATTAAGTTAAATTTTTTGAAAAATTTACTGTTGATCTATACCAATTTACACTTTTTCTCCAAAATTAAAAATAATTGTATGTAATAAATAATAAATGAAAATAATTTTTATTTTCTGCTCAATTTTTTAAACACAAAATATAATTTATTATAGCGGCTTTCATAAAAATTAAGCTATGTTTGAACGATCAAAGGAAACTCCGATATATTTTTCAATTATTTTATTAGAAATGAGTGCCTGTTGGTTATAGTTTACTTCATTCTCATTCCAAGCGTAATAAAGAGAGAAAAAACAGCATGTATTAAACAGATTAATTATTCATTAATTAGTCAAGTAGATTAAATTTCTTTTCTAAACTCGTATTTACACATGAAGATTAATTACATGCAGGAATTTTATATAGAATTTCATAACAATCGAATGATTATTCAATATCTGGAATAAAAAGAGGTATTTTTAGGGGTTCTATAAAAAAAAGAATTAATAAAGATGTTTATAAGATATATATATATTTATAAGATATTTATAAAAATAATTATAAGACATATATATTTATTTACATGCAAAGTATTTCTACTCGAAATTTTGTATACCATTTCTCTTTTTCTAAAACATTTCTTTTCTATGCACAGACGCAGAGAATTCTAAATTAAATGCGTCCTAGAAATAATGCTAGCTAGTTTAAGAAACCAACCTAATGAAAGTAAATTTCAAAATTTGGTAACAAAAATTAATTTGGTTATCAGAAATTAAGTAATAACTTTTATTGCAAGAGTTATTTTAGTTACAAGTACCTCTTCTGTTATTCTTAATTATCATAGCGATCTGAGTAATCTTAAGAGTAGATGGAAATGGTCCATCTCTGGAGGTATTCTTGGTTTCTAAATACGATAAAACTTTGCCTACATCTATCGGAAGTTTGATAACACCCAAAGTGGTAGAATCTGAAATTTACTCTTTGCTAGTTCCGCAAGCTCTCTAGAGACTTCCGTTTTGACAGAATTTGAAACCCAGGTGTCAAGAGATACTATGCCGTTTCAAATATCCATGCCTTCTCCAGGATTCGAACCGGAGTACATTGATATGGCAGACGGTTTTGCTAACTGTAATAACGTTCTTCTCAATAGGCAACAGATTCGTTAGTATTTCCTTGTAAGATGAAGAATATAAACGAAATGTAGCTAAAATTTTTACATGCCGGTTAAAACAATTATTTCTTACAATATGCAATGAACCTTTTCATGGTGAACATGAATGAATGAGAATAAGAAGGAATGAATATTTCTGAGAATAAGAAATATTTCTGAAAGTGTAAATAAACATCTGTGCTGCATATCATCTCCTTATGACGATCACTTCTGAGAACCAAATCGTTTGAAACTCTGTGCTATATTCTTATACAGAGTTCCATGTGCTTTAATAATATATTGTTTTAATAATTATTTTTAATAACATTAATGCATTCTTTTAATATACAAATTAATTAGGGTGATTTCGTTTCGCAAAATCTAGTGCATTATAGTACATTAATCTATTGCTAACTGAAGTAGTGCATCGCTGTATAACATATTCAAGCGTAAGAAGTGCATAATCATGTCATAAAACAAATTATTTGGTAATAATACAATATTGCATATTTGTTAACAACTAGGGTCTTTTAAAAATTTTTGCATAGCTATATAATAGTGAAATTTGTATAATTATGTGCATATGTATACATCGTACAATCGTGTATAAGGCATATTTGTAAAACTATGCATAAAGTACATTCGTATAATTTTGTAACATTTTCAACTGCTATGCACCGTTTTAAGGGTCGCACAAAATCTTTTTTTAATTTAGATATATAAATCTAGTCTGAAATGTCGATCTAATTTTTTTGGGTTTGACAGTTAGTATTATAAGGTATCTCTCCCGCTTTCCTAGCGTACCTTCGTGGTGTAGTGGTTCTGCACGCTGGGCAGAACCACTACGCCACTACACCGCAGTATTCCAGAGGTCCGCGGTTCGATTCCCGGCGAAGGCGTTATTTATTTTTCATCTTGCCTGCTTTTCAAAAATTACCTAATGTAAAATAAAAAAAAAAAAAAAAAATACGATGGCTTTGCTCTACGCGAACCAGCAACCTTTAATTAATTTTCTGCAATTCAGGATCTTCCCCCTAGATCAGTACCTTCCAGAACATTCGCACCTATTACATAATCGCTACTATAAATACTGAGTGCGCGCCATTTTGCGTCAGTAGCTTCTCTTTCCTTGTGCTGCTAGGACCTATGCTGCTACGCTTCTCATCTTTCTTTCTTTGTTAGAATGTTATGACGTAGAAAGTCAAAATTTAATCGTAACTCACTATTGAATATATAATTTGGAGAACTTCGTCAGAAAAGGAAATTGATCTGCTATTTGAATTAAATAAATATGTACAGTTAAAAGTGAAATTCTTCTATGTATCGTCATTGGATATCCTCCTTACCATTCTGCAAAAACCATGCCTGAACTTTGATGCCAAGCTTCATCATCACTGCCGAAATATCACATATATATTCCATGCAGATAGCTAAAAGGCTTTGATTCACAGTCGTTGTTAGGGGCTATCCCCGTGGCGTATTACTATTATCACTACTAATATTAATAATAAAAGGGATAAAAGTAATAATAACAATTAATACGTAAAATATCCGTTGCCATTAATGCCTGCGTTATATCGTATTAGACCTAATTTGTAATCATATGTCAATGATTACAAATTAGGTAGACATCTACTACAGTTACGTTTAGGAAACGTAAACTGTAGTAGATGTCTACATCTGACACTCATTTTTGAAGCAGTTTCACAGTCTATGCAAGATCTTTACTTCTTTAATTTTTGCAACAGTTTAGCAATCAGTAAATAATTTTAACCTTATTAAATCTTTATTTCTACAGATTGTAGGAGGATATTACGAAGGCGTAAACCTCTCCCTAACACTTACCCGTCAAAGTTAGATGTGCTTCGCGCATGTGTCTTTGGATACCTGATCAGAGGTTCATCAACCTAATCGTCCTTTCTTTAGCAGAATTCCAAGGCCTTTTGCCAAATCGAGGGAAAAAATTTCACACCTGTTATGAATAAATAATAGGAGATTGCTGTGATAGACGTGAGATAAGTAATGACAATAGAAGTATTTTAAATGATATATATAATTACCGGAACTAGGGAACTGGAAATGGCGAAACTAATGTGCTGACCATAGCACAAGAAGAAAATACGGGAAGACTAACTTAATTTCCGACAATTGGTTATATATTGTCTAGTTTCACCAAAATCTTATCGTCTTTGTCATCTTAATATGTGTTATTCATTTTACACAATTGATTTTGAAATTTATTTAAATATGTGTAAATCTTTTAATAAATAAGCTCTTTCAATGATGGTACTTTCAATAAGTAAGGGATATACGTTTATTTCGTAAAGCGTTTGTAAATCAAACCAATTTGAATTTTAAGCTTTTTTAAGCGGAGTCTTTTTCTTTCAGTTAATAACTATTAACTGTGTCTGCAATCATGAATCAAATATCAACACAAGAGGATATTAAAAGTTTTATGAGATCGGTTGAAAACATAAGACAATTTTCATGTAATTTGCATCGAAAAATAAATATGTATTAGTGAAGTAAAATTAAATTATACTCTTGTAATCATAATTTGATTCCTTTAATAGTGTTTATAATACTTTTATCGGAAATGAGTATTGCATATTATTTCCGTAAACTTAGACATTATATTCATTGCGTTATCAATGTATTCTTTGCAAGTACTGTATCCACCGTAGAGTCTAGGCAATGATAATTATATAAATTCACCTGCTGTATAGCAGCTTCTAAAACTGTGCTTGCTGATATTGAAATAAACAGTTCCTGTAGAATTCTTACATTCAAATTAGCATAAAAGGGGGAGGAGAGAAAGTGATATAACCAACACGCGAAATGAAAAGTATGAGAAAATAAATAAAAGTTATTATTCAATGAATCATCTTAACTCGCTAATAAGATTATTAAAATTAAATAATTTAACTCATCCCAGATAATATATCCTACTGCCAACAAAATAGCTTTGGCGGGAATAGACCCGGCCGCAGTGAAATAGGCTGGTTGCATGAGGTTTTCTTGTCTGTCCGCATAGGTAACATAAATAAATTTAGTTTAAAAATTTCTTCATAAAACTACCTTCCTTCCCGAAAGTTTACTGCCGTAATGAGTTTGACCATAAAGAAAAAGTAAAGAAAAAAACTAATTACAAAGGGAAAAAATAATTTCATCATTGATTAACTGATTACGGTAAAACTAGAATGGAGGATCTGATCAGTTTTTTCCTTCCTTTCCTTTACGAAGAAGGATCGTTGTGGAAACTTTTTTAGGGAAACTGGCTTGCATTCACGTTACACATGAGGAAATTTATGAAAATTCCATTTTTTTTTTTTTTTGGCTCTTCGCCGAAAATGAAAACCAGGATTAGTATCCAACGCTCTTATTCACTGTACTACTAATAAATGCCTAGATATAATAGAACATTCACTGCACATACCTTTATGATTAGAAAATTCCACGATAGTTTTCTAATTTCCATGCCAGTTTTTAAAAAAGTTTGTTACAAATGGCTGCGAATTAATTGCCAATAAAAAGGAGCACATAGATTTATTCAATTATCGAATGGTTATTTAAATTCTTACAGCCGATTATGATCCTAACAGCTATGGTAATTAGCAGCTGAGTAAAAGGACGTAGAGTACAAAAGTTTGTAGTTATCTCGCAGAAGTGTTTAAAATCTGAAGTCCTCCTATTACAAACTTAGAACAATATACGAATATATATAAAATAAACAATGTTTCGCAAATAAATAGTATTTCACAAAAATTGTATAAAAATATGATTTAAGTATTTATCAATTAAATTTTATTCTTTAACACGTTTTGCCCTTTCATTTCAAATCAAGTAGTTTTGTAAGTTAAGCAAACCTGTTCTTGTGCTAGTCAAACTAAATTCTTACTTAGGTTTGAATTTTTATTTTAAGATTACCGCGTAAAATCCTCACCAAGCCTTCATTTTTACGACCGTTGGTCTTAGACATATATTTACAATTACAAAAATGTTTTAAATGACACAGATATTCCTGATTTTCGCATATTTAAAAATTGAAGACATTAATATTTCAAAAATTACGAAATCTAACCTTTTATAGTTTCCTCGGTCCCTATATTCATATTTAGGAAAATTTTGCACTCGTTATATAAATATAAAACACAAAACGTTTTATTGCTGTAACGACAAAAATTAAACCAGATATTTCAACTAAAATCTGGGATTTTTGAAGTCGTATTTAATATCTATTGAGGAATTGTTGATTTTTCCACTTTAATGCTATTCAATGCCGTTATGTGGTCTACCGATGCATTTAATTTTTAATTTTATTGCATTTGGTATGCCAAAAGAATTTTCGCACAAATTTATAAATTTTCCCTGTGAAAATTACATTATTAATATTCTCATATAGTTTTATTAGAACCATAATCTCGTAATCATACTGAAAATTCAAATTACACACATTTTTGATTTTCGATTAATGCAAATAATACTATGACTGGCTATGAGTTGGCTAAGTGCCAATACTGAAAACTTTCAGTGTTTTCTAGAACATTAATTCCATAAGATTCTACGAATAAGATTTCCATTTTGAAAAAATTATATTTACCAATACATTTTCTAATAATATGTATAGAAATACTCGTCACTTAATCTCTTTATACACGAAAACGTTTTCTAAACTGATATAGTATTTTTAGCTATTTTAGCTATGTACACATGCAAATATATCGCCTGTCAGTTTGTGTACAGCCCTTAAATATGATCGGCAAATTTAATGCTAAATATATAGATCAATTTTTATCGGATGGGTGTTTTACTTTTTATAACGAGTACAAAATTTTCCTAAATATAAGTTCAGGGATATGGAGAACATATATTATATTAGATTTCGTAAAAATACTTTTTTATTTTAATTTGGAAATATGAAACCATGAATTTTACATCATTTAAAACAATTTTGCAATTCGAAATACATGTCTGCGACCAACGGTTGCGAAAATGACGGCTACTAAGAACTTGTGGTTACGTTGTTTGTGTATAAATACTATGTATAAGGTAGCAAATTACAGGTTTAGATAATCAGAAAAAGGAATTCCAGTTAATTTTTCTGACTAAGGAAGGGGGGAGGAATTCACATACGTAAGTTAGTGAATTCTTAGTTGGGAGATTTTAGAGACAAAAAATGTGCCTGAAACGCCAAATTAGGCTTCAAAACAATTGATAAAAACTGGAATCGCAAGTGGCCAAGCTGTAAATTATCATTTTGTGATTTTCCTCATGTGTGACATGGATACAAGCAAGTTTCGCTTAAAATCTCCTCCATGAAAGTGGGCCTACTTTTAGGTAGATAGCCTTTTACGTGCTTTGAATTAATCACATAAACATACTGAAGAGACTAGAATCTATTTTAAAAATACAAATTGAAATTGAATACATTTAAAAGATATTGGGATGAAATACCTTTTAAAAATTAAATTTCGGTAACAATTTTTAAAGCGTCCTCATTTCGACCGAATTTTAAAGAAATAAATCATGTAAAATACAGAATTAGGCTAATTTTCCAGCTTGCATTTAATAAAAATCATATAAAACACCCGTTTGGATCCTGGCTTGTATTCTGTTAAATTTCCAGTTGATGGAAAACTCTCTTACAAAAAACTTTCTATTCGAATTTCATATGCGAATATTTAAGTTTGCAGTATTTTTATTAAAATATTTCACGTGATAAAATCTTCTAGTGTGAAAGCCTAATTTAATTGTTTCATTTCTACAATCAGAAATCTTCAGCTCGCATTTCAAGAGGTACTTAGTTGTGTAATACAATGTGAAAATGTAAAACAAATCATTTGATTAAATATATCTGCAAAAGAGTTCCGCAATAATGCTCCAAAAATAATTTGCTATGGAAAGTAGCTATAGAAATGAATAATGCAACTATATTTAGAACTTAATACTAAGAAGAGTCTTTTGTAAATCAAAGGTATTCCCATTTTGAAAAATAGGCAACATATAAATAGTTATTTCTATTTAATAAATCTTCCGATATTGCTAACCTGTTTGTTGTAGACAAACTTTTACCGAAATTTTATAATAACTGACACGTTATTATGCTTCATATTAATGTCATTTAAATATACCTGCATTTATACAAATAAAAGACATCTGAATAACATTAATCCCGCTTCTAGTCCCGTATGTTAATTATCTGTGCGTGCTCCGCTTATCAATAAATGCAGGCATACCTCATTTTATTTAGTTTTGCATAGATTGCCCTTTTTTTTAATATGTGAAATGCTGCTGGTAAAGAGCTTCGAACGAAAACAGCTTCAATTCATCAGCCCATTTCCTCTCTCGAAATCTTACAATATTGTAAGCCTTTTTTATTACTAAGCAAGGATAAAACCAAAAGTAATTTTAAAGTTGTCTTTAACTTATCAATATGTAGGAGATATTTTAATTTCCTAATAGTTATTTTTTAAATTTTAAACCCTTTCCTACAATTTCCTGCCAGAATGAGTTTTCAGTATTTCTGTACAGCTACGGCTAAGTTTTGATTAGTTAAAACTAGTTTAGTTTCTTATTTTCTATCTCAAGTTAAAGCCCAAGTGGAGACTTTTCTATAAGTCCGAGAGGGGCAGAGTGTAGGTATTCTGAAGTTAAAATAAAAAGGGTAATTTAATCCTTCTTTGGACCTTATTCTTGTAGTTGTCAGAAGACCAGCGAATAGTCTCTATACACTTGTCCAAGGACTCTAGTTGCAAAGGACTCTCAATTTAACTAGAACCCTCTTAACGTATTTTTCAATTTTTAATGTTTAAACGTTATAGTGATTGTTATATAGTTCTATGTATTTTTAAAACTGCCTTCCTCATGTAATAACGAAATGAACTGCTTGAAAACGTTTTTCATCTCTCAGAGTTCCCTATGTTGATGATACTTTAGCGCTTTTTGGACTATAATAAAGATTAGTTAGCAAAGATTTTATCAGTTACAAATTCGATTGATGAAACTGCTCAATTCAGTTTTAAAACTGAACTTTTCTCAATATTCTAATTGCACAGTGGACTGGGTTCAGCACTACGTTTCACAACAAACCTTTTTCTGTTTCTTGTCTATCTATGCAAAATCAAGTCACCCGTACGAAACAAAGAAAAGTGTTTCTTTTTGAAATAACTCTTATTTCTCAGGAAAACATGAGCTGTCAGAAGAGGATTTTTTGCAGGCCATTTATAAAGATATTTATAAAGTTTTCCTCTTATCATCACAATAGACGTTTTGTGTTTCTAAATAACTATAATAATCTCGTCCTCATAGCATTTTATCCTTTTATCAGTTACAAAACTGTTCGACTCAATTCACCACAAGTTCAAACTTTAAAACTAATTTCTCATTTATCAGTAGAAGTCATTGTTCGACTCTTAAAGAGCATGTCTCTGATTTCAGTTCTTGGAGAATCTATTTAGTGTGATTTGACACGTGATCTTCAAATTGAAGAAATTATAACTTGTAGGAAGAGTGGATTTCTTAAAATTTTCGAGTTATTTAAAAATGTTTCTAGAGAATCGAGGTCTTGAGAAAAATGTACGACTTTACATGAGCATTGGTTGGTGTTGGTGTATTTAATTATGGCAAAGCACACTAGGGCTATCTGCCTAAGGGGAGGGATGCCTTTCGTGGAGGACTTTCTAAGGGAAACTGGCTCGTATGTACGTTACACATGGGGAAAACCACGAAAACACCCATGCAGCCAGCCCGTTCGCGGGATTCGAACACTTTACATGAGCAACGTAGGTACTTGGATATCATTAAGCGTTTGTAGACTGTGATAATCATGTGAACCAACAATGTTCACTGAAGAGTTTCGAGTGAATGCAAACACTGAAGACAGGCAATTATAACAACTTTATTTGAGGATTTCTAGAAGTAGGTTATAAAGTACAGTATTTTGCATCGATAAAAACTCAAATTTAATCAATTCCCGGGGATGGGGATAAGAAAAAATACCCAGCAGCCCTCTCTTGTAAACCCAAGGTATGAATTAACATTTAAATTACACAGAAATTTTAAGACAAAGTTTCTCTTTCTTATTTCCAAATGGTGCGAGGTAAGCTTTGCATATACTTAGATTTGGATACTATTATGTTAAAAAGAAATTATGGCGAAATCGAATGTTATAAATTACAGGAAAAATCATATTTTTCTCTTACCAGTTTTATTTTGTACTTATCATTCTTTCTATATTTATAAATTCCGATAATGATGTTCTTAAGTTCGACTCTGCTGCTTAAACTTGGGATTTTATTATTATACTTTTTATTATTTACTATGAGTAAGCAGTAAAAAATTGATGTTATAAATGACTTAAATAACAAAATATTAAAGTGTATTCTCGTAGAATTTGGATGTGTGAGAAAGTATTACGTATGTTATTTCATTTCAGAGTCATGAATCACTGGGGAGTCTGTTTTCCAATCTTCATGGTCTTTCTTGCTGTGGGTTTATCCAGCGAAGCAGAATACTTTACTGCAGCCGTATTTGAACACGCTCGGCAATCCAACGCGACTACAGATACCCCAGAAGATATAATTTTCAAGAATTTAGCATTTTATAAGAAAGCAGCGGAAGTAGCCAAACGAAAGGTAAAAATAATGTATGTGTACTTTCTATATTATTTCTCACAGTTGCGACAATTCCAGTAGAAAGAATGTTTCGCAATTTTATTATATTGGAAAAGGTTTGGTATTTATATTCCTCCTTCTTAACATTCTTTAAAAATTATATTGTGTTTACATTTACAACAAACTTTCACGGATTTACGTAAAATATATTATATGTAAAAGAAGTGAAAAGCAAAAAATTAAAATTATATAAACATATTACAGTAAGAGAAGCAATGTTAAAAATAAAAGAGATTTGCTTCAGTTAAGGGGATCATACATTTGCTGTATATAAAACTAACAACTTCAAAATTCTTGAATTTTGTAGTCAAGAATGACATTTTACTCCTCCTTTAAAATACTTTTAGAATAAGCAAGACTATTATTAAAAGTTTGAAAAGTTGTTGCTTAATAATATTTGACTTCTACCTTTGTTGTGAAAGCGTTTTGAATTTCTTATGTACAATGTTCTACCAAGTTACAAAAACAGTTTTTAAATTAAAATAAGTTTTTAATTAAAATTTTAAATTAAAATAGTTTATCCAGCTTACATTAAAAAGCATAAAATCTCTATATATCAGTCTACACTCATTCAAAGGAACTGTTATACCAGGTATGATTTGCTCATAAGTTTACTGAAATCTAGACCAAGAGGACAAAATAGTAGTTAAGAATGCAGTAAAACCAAAAATGAAATGTTGATTCACTGTTTCCTCCCTCATGAGAGAAAACTGGCATTGTTTGAATCATGAATGCCTCCTTTATATTTGCAGAAGTGCTCAGTATCATATAGGGTTACCTTATATATATGTATATATATATATATTTATTTAACTGCAGTTTCGCATACTATTAATAAAGCTGTCTAGCACTTCCCCTCTTAAATAAGCATGGTTGGGAAATACGCAGTTTTTATGCAAAATGGTAATGCATTGGCCACATGCACTTGAAGGGCTTTAAATATGATAAACGACCTGGCAGGCAGGTCCTGAAGCTTTATCCTATTATAGGATTCTTACACACAAGTATTGACCACCATTACACGGACTCAGAACTAAATGCATTACCATATATTGGGTTTCCCCGCAAGGCTTGTTTAGGGTTTCCAAAAAATGGCAAGCTAGACAGGGTTGACAGATTTGGTGATTTAGCATAGACGGAGCTAGAACATTCTAGAACGTATTCTTAGCGGTTTTCCTTGGGAATGTTCTCGAAAGGTTAAAAGCTATATATACCCTCAAAATCGTAAAAACAACCTTGTATTTAGCGTAAGTATAATGAAACACTCAATCGATTTCGAGGGCAGCTAAAGGTCCCTCCTCATCAGGAGAAAGAAATACCTAGAAAGAAGAAAATAAAGGAGTCTCAGAAACACGTGGTTCTTATCAGCACTGCACGTGGTTATAACTGGATTTTTAATAAGAGTTGCACTGGCCGCCTACTTTTACTGAGCCAGGCTATCTGATCAAGCATAAAGGACAAGAAAAATTAGCGAAGTTAAAATAGGGAACGAGGGGCAAATGCACCTTCACGCTCAAAATCTGAACTTCAAATAATGGAAAGCAACCACTGAACGGATTTTTATACCCTCTGGTAGTACCAAACGCGAGGAGGTAACGTCATCTATCGGCAAAAATAACTGAATTAAGATAGTAGAATTTTAAAGGCATTAGGAACGACTGGATTGGACTTCAAATCATTAACTAAACCTGCTAAATCTTTGTGAATGTGAAAAGCCTCAAGAAAATCCAATTCAACTATGGAAGAAGCCTTTTGGATAATTTTTGCAGACCCAAAGTCAAAATTATGGTTAAATGTCCAACTATGATACTCTATTGAAGACTTGTTAATTTCGCCTTTTCTGACATAAGATTCATGTTCCTTGATACGAAACTTCAACGCTCTTTTTGTTTGGCCAGTATATCTTAAACCACATTGACACAATATACTATAAATTCTCCAAGAATTCAAGACAGAAACGCAATCTTATAGAATCGAAGGGTGAATTTCATTAATAGGGGAGAAACCGACTTGAAAATTGAATTTCTGGAAAATCCGTGCAATTTTATAGTAAACAGAAGGATAAAATTTGCTTACCAATGAACTTAATTATTTGAGAGCAGTTGCGATGGACCGTGGATTTTCTCCTGTGATTATTGATAAAGCCGTTAAAAATTTTTCAGATTCCCATCAAAGAAGATATTCCACTGTTAGAAATAATATTAATGACCTTGTCGTGCTTCTATTTTATCCTTCTGTTAGCTATAAAATTGCACGGATTCTCCAGAAATTCAATTTTCAAGTCGATTTCTCCCCTATTAATAAAATTCACCCTTCGATTCTAAAAGATTGCGTTTCTGCCTTGAATTCTTGGGGAATTTATAGTATATCGTGTCAGTGTGGTTTAAGATATATTGTCCAAACAAAAAGAGCGTTGAAGTTCGTATCAAGGAACATGAATCTTATATCAGAAAAAGCGAAATTAACAAGTCTTCAATAGCATATCGTAGTTGGACATTTAACCATAATTTTGACTTTGGGTCTGCAAAAATTATCCAAAAGGCTTCTTCCATAGTTGAATTGGATTTTCTTGAGGCTTTTCACATTCACAAAGATTTAGCAGGTTTAGTTAATGATTTGAAGTCCAATCCAGTCGTTCCTAATGCCTTTAAAATTCTACTATCTTAATTCAGTTATTTTTGCCGATAGATGACGTTACCTCCTCGCGTTTGGTACTACCAGAGGGTATAAAAATCCGTTCAGTGGTTGCTTTCCATTATTTGAAGTTCAGATTTTGAGCGTGAAGGTGCATTTGCCCCTCGTTCCCTATTTTAACTTCGCTAATTTTTCTTGTCCTTTATGCTTGATCAGATAGCCTGGCTCAGTAAAAGTAGGCGGCCAGTGCAACTCTTATTAAAAATCCAGTTATAACCACGTGCAGTGCTGATAAGAACCACGTGTTTCTGAGACTCCTTTATTTTCTTCTTTCTAGGTATTTCTTTCTCCTGATGAGGAGGGACCTTTAGCTGCCCTCGAAATCGATTGAGTGTTTCATTATACTTACGCTAAATACAAGGTTGTTTTTACGATTTTGATTGTCACATTAGCGTGTTTCTCTTCTATATATACCCTGCCGTACGCGGAGAAAGAAGTATCTTGAGTTCATTAGTAGTGTCTTGAGTTCAGAACGTAGTTTGAGAGCGACCGAATTGAGTTGGGAGCTGTACTTTAGTCTTTGCCGTGAAGCTGTCTTCACCGTTATAATGTTATAGCCTGAAGTTAGTGTTGCTGATAGTTTCAGCATGTTTGTCGTAGTTTTTCGATGATTGTAAGCCTGTCTTTGAAACTGTCCCGTGTAATACTGGCGAATAAATTGTCTTTTGAATCTTCATCAAGTGTTGTCATCATCACTTTAAATCCACAAACATGTAGAACGCAACAATATGAACACATTTACATTATGAGTAAATAACCGCTGTAGTAACACTGAAAACACATAAAAAGATGTTTGAATGCTTGCCATGATCCTATTCAGTCTAAGAAGTGTCATAATTATATAATAATTATTTTCTATAAAGCTGGCACAAATTTTATGCACCAATGAGTAGTTTTGAATTTTGATGTTTAGTGCTTTCACTAAACTTCAAAATTAAAGAAACGCTAGTAATTTTGATGTGACGATGGATATGTTTGCGGGTGACGGAGAAAAAGCTTTTAAAAAAGCATCCCAATAGAGAATCTTTTAGTTCCTCGTAACAAAATAAAAGTTAATTTCTGTAGATTGACAATATGACAATCTTGATTTGAAATCAGATATATTTTTGTAGTTCCATGATTTTAATGTCAGTCACACACGATGAAAATATGATGAGAGGCAAACGGTTTATGTTTTTTTTCCCTTCATTTTAATGTTTTTAATTAGAAGTATGTAATTTTTAAATTTTCTTTTATACACCTCTTTTTTTTTTCAATCATTTTGTTCAGATTTTGCTTAAAAATGGCAAAAGAAAGGAAATCAATAATTTCTTGTTGTTCTTTGTAATGTAAAAAAGTAACAAAAATTACCTGAAAATATAAAGATAATTCAATGCGTATTTAATAATTTTTAGTATACATTTTACGCTGCTTGTAACTATGTTGATTTGCTATGTTTAAATCTTTTTATTTATTGCAGGGAGCTGATATTATAGTCTTTCCAGAATACGGTATTTTTCCTCCAGGTGGCAGAAAACACTTAAAGTCATATTTGGAAATGATTCCAGATCCTACAGAGAGGAAGACCAATCCATGTAATGAAAGGAAAGAATATGAAAACCGTCCTATTCTTTACAGTTTGAGCTGCTTAGCTAAGCAGAATGGAATTGTAGTTGTAGCAAACATGGGAGACATTCAGCCTTGTGCAGGCCAAGATAATTGTCCTGAAGATGAGAATTTTCATTTCAATACAAACGTTGTCTTTGACAAAGACGGCACACTGCTTGTACGATATTACAAAGAATTTCTATTTTATGACTTCGGCATGAATCTACCACAAAAACAGCAAGATCCTGTGTTTAAGACAGATTTTGGAACTTTTGCCACTTTCATTTGTTTCGATATCGAATATGAAAAAATGACAGAAGTATCTAAAAGGGAAGACATAGATGCTATTGTCTTCTCTGCCATGTGGGGAAATACTCCGCCTCAGAGATCATCTGTCCAACAGTGGGAATCATGGTCATTAGGAAACAATGCTACACTTCTTGCATCCAATATACAGATGCCAGGATATCTTGCAAC
Organism: Stegodyphus dumicola; assembly: GCF_044657685.1. NCBI lineage: Eukaryota > Metazoa > Arthropoda > Arachnida > Araneae > Eresidae > Stegodyphus > Stegodyphus dumicola. The sequence continues at coordinate 219,444,623 of NC_140769.1, read as the reverse complement.
GGGTAGTGGCATCTTCTCGGGGACATACGGCCCGCTTGCTTATACTTTTGACCCAGACGGTATATCAAAATTAGTTATCGCCAAAGTACCGAAAAGAGGCAATAGTTTTAATTTTTCTTCACCAAATGCTAGTATTATAAAAATTACAATGAATGATACTCAGGAATCTTTTGATGACGGATCCAATGTTCCCACTGAATGCTCAATGAAAATTTTAGGTAAATCAAAGGATCTGTACAAGGATAATCGATGCTTTGAAATGAATATGTCAAATTATTCTTTCGTCCAACTAGTAGAGGATAGTGATCATGTTAAAGCGTGTCTTAATGGCATATGTTGCTCCCTTAATTATTCTTCCAATGGCATGACGGAGAATTTTTATTTGATAGTGTATAATGGAACAATTGATTACGCCAGTCGTTATTCCTTTTGCGAGCAGACTTGCATGTTGACACGATGCGAAGCCCATGGCAGAAATCCTTGTGTAACTTTTCCTCTGAAGTCCCAGACTTTGTTCTACAACGTTCAGCTAACAGCTGATTTTTCCACAAAGCATATATATCCATCCGTTGTAAGCAGTGGCATGAGATTAACCCCTTTAAATGAGTGGAGTTATGGAGTTCATCAAAGATTTTCAGATGCGTACGAAGGCTACATTGATTTCAAGAACTCCTCAGGACAAGCACTTACCTCTGCAGTCTTAAGGGGCCGTTGCTATGATAGAGATCCTCCATATTTTCCCTAAGGATGTAATATTTAGTCAACAAATGTACTAGAGAATTAGTTGAAAAGTAAATAATTAAAAGAAAAATTTAGAAATAAACATATATATTAATAAAAAAACATTTCTTCTTATTATTCTTTATTTAGATGTGCAACTGATTACCCAAATGATGCCTGCTTTTATAAAATAAAGTAAATAAATGTTTCTTAAATAAGGTCATAAACTCGTGTTTAGATTCAAATAATGAGTGAATTAATGATCTCAAGTTAAAATAAGATTCAAATAAAGTATTTTTAAGATTTAAGATAGTGTTTGTTAAATGTCAACTTTTATTTAAAATGCATGAAACTTAAACGCTTATGCAAGGCTTCTAAGGAAGAAGTTTTAATTTATATTTTTGTCCACCTTAGCAAACATTTTTTGGGGATAAAATGGAAATTTATGTCTGTAAAATATAAAAGGTATGTTTGTAAAATTTGCATTCAAAGGCTGCTTAACAGGTATAGTTAGTAATATACTGTCCCAAAATTTACTGGTACCACGATTAGCCAGGCATTAAAAAAATTGAGAACAAAGAATAAATCTCAGTAATTTTGTGTGTGATGCATAGTTGTTGTACCATCGATATTTAAACATTATGCGCTTCTCAAATATTGTAGACCAGTTTATGTTAGTGCAAATTCTATAAATTAATTTAATTTGAATACTTTTGTAATATTTAATGAAAATAAAATACAGAAATTAATAAGTATAATTAAGTATAATAAGAAATGCTTGCGAAATTAATAAGTATAATAAGAAATGCTTGTTAATAAGTATAATTTTAAGACACAATAACCCGCCGAACAAAAATACTAATTCAGAAGTCAAACAACAAAAATCAGCGTTATATTTTCAAAATTTTCACAGACTGTGAAAGTTTTAAAAATATAACGCTGATTTTTGTTGTTTGACTTCTGAATAAGTATAATTTTGGCAAGGAGTTTTTATACGTTACTTTTACCATACCCATAATGGTGATGCATGTCTACTGTTCTTAATTGAATTGAACTGAATCCATCGATAGATATACACATAAACACGTTATACAATAAATACAATCACTCTTTGAAATTTACTATGTTTATTTACTATAGCGACACTAAAGCCCTCCTCTCAAAAAACGTTAAAATCTCAGTTTTACCATTATAGAAAAAGAATGCACGATAAAATACATCATCTGATGAATTATCAAATCGTTGCCACATGCTACATGCAATTACCACAATAAACTAAAACGATGTATAACAGAAATTAAACAAATGAAACAGAAGATTCAGAGACGATTGCAATTAACGCGCATACACCGCTCCTAAACATTCTCCTCTGTCTGAGACAGACTGGCGACTGTATTTTTCTGTTATTTTCGTAATATCTGAAATTTTTGAAAAATGTATCTTTTGCGTACAGATCTTTATAAAGAGTTAATACATTTAGTTACTTTGAAGAGAAGACTTCACAGCTATTATTTTTAGTCTAGGATTTCGAAGCTTGACATTTTTTATTGCTAGAAAACTACTAGAGTGCCCGTATGAACCTCAATAAAAATGCCTTAGAATATAATTCTGTTCTCAAGCATGCATTTGCATTGTCGAATTAAAAAATGTTTTATCATTACTCTGGTGCTTAAACATTTCTCTTTTTTCCCTAAACCAATTTTAAGTGTTTATATATATCTGCATTATGAATTTTGTTCTGCTGAATGTAAGTATCGTGTTTCTTCATTTTTAAACGAAACTCACTTTTGCGAGGGAGGAAAGAGAATTTTAAACTTATAAAAATTCTTTTTTTTTCTTCTTTTGCACGTTATATCTTCTTCAAACACATATTTCTCACCAGGTAGTGTTACGTTTACAAAATGAAACTTTCCTTGTCCATCTGGAAAGAAATCTGAAAAAAAAATTTTTTAAGCAAATATCAATAATGCCAGAATTGAGATCATCTCAAATATTTTGTTAGTAATCTCCGTATGTGAGTACTTTGAAGGAATGCTCGAGTCTATCATTAGTTTTCATAATGCTTGGAGCGTAATATAAAAGAATTGAAGGAAATGCATTTATGTGTAGAAAGTAATTATCTGTAAACTTGTTTTGGATTAGTTAGCTAAAACCCTCCAATTTATTTTAGTCGTATGATCGCTTAAAGTAAAATCATTCATCCTTGACCATTCTGGCAATAATATTTTCGTTCGTATTTAATAAACTTTTATTTGACACCGATCTATGGTTTACGTAAAACTAATTATTGAAATATTATTGAAATAAATTTTTAATTAGCCAATGATAAATGCAGTTATTTGAATAACTTTAAAACGTTATTTTTTATAACTACTTTCTCACAAATGAGAGATGTTAAGGCCACTTTCAGAGCAAACAGTAATTAATTTAAACTATTCGCCCAGTAATTGATTTTATAGGAAGTATTTTGTTGAAAACCAATTTACTAATATGTAAAAGCTAAAATAAGCTGAGAAAAATGTATCAGAATTTGTTTTTATTTCATATTAATGATTTCATTGTTTTAATAGAGGTTGAAAGGAAACCGTAATGTAACAAAAACACAATGGTAGATCAATGATTTTTTTTTTTATTTATTTTACATTGTTAGCATATTTTAGCTTCCTGAGAAAATGTCAATGTTTTTTTTCTCTTTGTTAGCGAAATATAAGCTAAAATCTTTTTATAAAAAGGATTGGAAAAATAAATCATAGGCAGGTATACTTAATCCTTATTTTCGATGCATGTTAGGCAAAACATTCAAACTTGAATATTTGGAATGTGTTCAAAACCCCAACTCTAAGCTAAAGCATGCGTCGTTTTCAAAGAATAAATAATAGCTTTTAAGTATGCGATTGTTTTCATTTATACAAATCTCTTTCAGTCAAGCACATTTCAGTGGTTTTTACTGCAAATTTACCTTCGTATAAATTTCAATATTTGAAAAATCGATGAAATCTACAGAATTCATTTCTCATTAAACAGTGCTTACATTGCGCTGAGCCCACTGTAGCCCACCTCCGGTAATTCTTAAGTTATTGACATGAAGTCGTAATGTAAGCCGTAAAGCAGCGGAGCCCCAAATAAGAGGGCTCCAGAATTTTTTATGTAATTAAACCGGAGTTTTGGCAGAAAATTCTTTGGATATCGAAATTATTCTATGAAATTCGTTTTCAATAATGGAAAATATTATTTTGTGACATTACACAATTTTAGGCCTATAATCTGGCATCAAAGAAGCTCTGACAGTGGCAGATTATCGGACATTTCACTATACTGTATCTCTAAATGAGTTCAAATGAATTATTCCTCAGAAATTCAGCTCGAGCAACAATAAATACATTTATAAATAGATACGCATTTAATTCGGCTTCTGTTATTAGTGTACCTGAAAACCGTTCAAAATTTTATTGGCATTTCAGGTAAATGTGTACGTCTATGGAGATAATATATTTAAAAGGAACCCTTATGGCTCACAATTTACTATTCAAAAGATGAAAATCATAATACTATGAACATGGCTGTAACTTAACCGTAGCATTTTTACGCTTGGAGTAAGAATAGTAAAGAAGTACCTGTGCTCTACCCCAAGAAAATGATAGTGTAACAGATAAGATTTCGGAGAAATACTTCCCAAGTAAATATAATTATAAATTAAAATCAATAGATAAAGTATCTGAAATACAAAGATAACAAAGATTCAAATTCAGACATAGCAGATGATATGATAGCAAACTACATCAAGCTAAATAAGCAGAAGTCGTATTGCAATATGGGCATAAGACAATGGATTTAGTGTTCGATGACAGAATGACATTTTTATGATCATCAAACCAAAAGCAAACTTCTGTTCAATTTAAATTTTAATGGAAAATTTGAAGCAGACATTTTTAGCCAGAAAATCTTGTATTTAAAATCATCTAAGAAGCAAAAATCATAAAAGTAAAGACAAACAAAAGGCATTACGAGAGGAGAGAGGCTGCTCATTTTGGAATATCTAAATTTGCTAACGGAGGGTGGATTTACATAAGCTATTAGAATTCCGACATCATATACAAAAGACAAAAAATGACTCTGAAGTTTACAAAATGAAATGTCAGCAAAATGAACAAACTGCAAATTGAATACGACATTGTGAAGGAGAAACAAGTTAAAGAAAAATTAAAAGTATAAATGAAGATAGAAACAAAACGAAAATTTTACAGAACGTAGTAGAAGCACTCTACTAAGAGTCTGCAGTGAGTAAGGACCATAACCAACACCAACGGTCACACACTACTTAATATATAGTAGATAGAATACATTGCAGAGTAGCATAGTGTTTCATTTACTTTTCTCATTACCTAACCTTACAATACCTATATTATACTATACTGTAGATCAAGGATGTCAAATTCGCGGCCCGCGGGCCGCATGCGGCCCACAACAAATATTTTTGCGGCCCGACCAATACGTATATCGGCAAATAATAATATATAATAATAAAATAACATATCGACGAAGAAAAAAAATTAAATGTTTACTGCTAAGTAATTAACGATAATTTATTCAGTGTTGTTAGATTACTCACAGCGAGCTGACACACACTCTACTTAAATTACAAATGCGTGTGAGTAGCTTGCGTTCAGCTACCTTCGGCTTTTGGGGGACACGTGCACTCAGAACTTGTACGCATCCCTCGATAGCCGAACTCATGGTCTCAATTTTCCAATCATAGTTTTGTACGATATATTGGTGCATGCATGTGCATGCACTTTGCTTTATTATTAATTATTACTTAATTCATATTGTTACGGATTTCATAGTTATTTATTTATTTAGTTTTTTTTATTTAGAATTGTAATTAGATTTGCTTCATGTTGCCTTAGCAACACAGACGATTTTTGAAAAGACAGCTGCGTTGGAAGGTTAAAAATAGAACAGCGCGTGCATTTAATACCTAATAAATAAATATCTCGTAACTGCTGTTGCCATCCACAAAAATCCAGATATTTATAGATTTTTCCAGTATATTCGAGAAACTAATTATAAAGCTTATAAAAGCCGAGAACAAACAACTCATCTCAGTAGTAGCTGTAGTTCTAGCGAACTGCTTGTTTACTTAATGCTGTGATTGATTTGTAGCAATTTTGCTGTGAGATAGAATTAGTTTCTCTGTTTTGAATTGATTTTTGCTAAACGTTTGACATTTTGTGATATTGTTAGAATATTTTTGAAGAAATATTTCAGCATTTTGATTTATCTCTTGTGGAAAGAATAAATTTTTGTTAACTTTTTAACGTTAACCGTGTTTATTCCAGCCCTTTGTATTCAGTATGTCTATATCAAAACCAAGTGGTAGTAAAATTAAACGAAAAATCGCTGACGAACATAGAATATTCCAAGTAAAATGAGAATTAGAATATTTTTGCTGTGAAATAAAAGATAAAATAATCTGCTTGATATGTCATAATACTATTAATGTACCAAAGTTATATACTATTAAACGTCATTACGAACAACACAAATCGAAATATAACAATTACGAAGGATTAATGAGAGAAGAAAAGTTGAAAGAGCTCAAGTTAGGAGTGAAAAAACAACAGTCCATGTTTACTAAAGTATTGCAAGAAAGTGAAGCGGTGGTACATGCAAGCTACGTCTTGTCCGAGTTGATAGCTAAACATTCGAAGCCTTTTACTGACGGTGATTTCATCAAGGAATGCCTAATGAAAGATGGAGAAATTGTTTGTCCTGGAAATGTGAAGGCTTTTCAATCAATTTCATTGTCTCGAAATACAGTTGCGGAAAGAGTTACTGATTTAGCCGCGAATTTAAGTGATCAGATCAAAGCAAAATCATCTAGTTTCGAAAGTTTCTCCATTTCCTCTGACGAGAGCACGGACATTAGTGGCAAAGCTCAATTAGCAGTGTTTCTTCGTTCTTGTGACAAGAATTTTAATATTTTTGAGGAATTACTGGAACTAATACCGATGCCTGGTACTACCACAGGAGAAGATATATTTACTTGTGTCTTTGGACTTCTGCAAAAATACAATCTACCTTTGGCAAAATTAAATTCTGTAGCTACAGATGGCGCTCCATCAATGACCGGGAAAAACAAGGGCTTCGTAGCATTACTAAGAAAAAAACTTAGTGAAATTCACGGCTCAAACATTCATCATATGCATTGTATTATACATCAAGAAGTTCTATGCACGAAAGTAATAAATATGGAGAATGTTTTGTCATATATAAAAAAAGTTATAAATTTTATAAGATCTCGAGGTTTAAATCAGCGTCAATTCACTGCTTTCTTAAGTGAGTTAGATAGTGAATATTCGGGTTTGTCCTACTATACCGAGGTACGTTGGTTATCTTGTTCCAAAATTCTCAAACAATTCTGGGATTTGAAAGAAGAAATATGTCAGTTTTTAAAAACGAAATTCAAGACGTAAGTTTGTTTTACTATCCAATATGGATACAAGATTTATCTTTCTTGGTTGATATAACCAAACACTTAACCGATTTAAATTTATCGTTACAAGGAAAAGATCATATCATTACGAACATGTTTGACATAATTAAAGCATTCAAATGTCAACTAGTTCTTTGGGAAAAACAACTTAAAAATGAAGATTTGACGCACTTCCCGACGTGCAGCATGAACAAATCAAGTTTAGATGATACTTGTTCGTATCAAAAATACGCAGAAAAAATTGCAATTTTTTTTGTTTTCTTCGATTTTCTCAATAAGTATTGACTCAGTACCCAGCCATATGCAAATGGAGGTGATCGAGATTCAATGCAACTCAAATTTGAAAGCAAAATTCATTGAAGTGGGCGTGCCTGAATTTTACAAATATTTACCAGCCAGGTTTGAAAATACTCGAAAATTCGCATATGAAATTATTTCCATGTTTGGTAGCACTTATCGGTGCGAGCAGTTATTTTCAGTCATGAAATGTAATAAGTCTCCTATTAGAAACCGTATTAATGATGCTCACCTTGGGTCAGCGTTGAAAGTTATCACTGCAAACAAAATTTCTCCCGAAATAGGAAAGATAATAGCAGAGAAGAGATGTCAAGTATCAGGACGTAAACATTAATTTTTTCTTGTTCTTTTCTATATAAATATATATATATATATATGTTTATTATTGTATTATTCGAAATAAATCTACGTTTCTATGAATATTGATTTTTTTTTTTTTTTTTTTTTTTTTTTTCCCGGCCCGCCTAAAGTTAAACCTTGTTTGTTTGACCCAAGTGTACCTATGAGTTTCACATCCCTGCTGTAGATCATACAATTCATTGCATAAACCTTACAAATTACATTACGAATTTCATTACAGATTATTATTTACATTGACACCTTGGTGTTTGGTCACTCTAAGCCCAATGCTTGAAAACTGCTAGTTGTTTTTGCTGGCAATAACATTTGGCAGCTATCTTGTAGAGTATTTTTCCTTGCACTTGTGAATTATAGTAGATAGTGTACGATGCGTTCTGCTATACTGTAAGAGGTGTTGAGTCCATTCGTGTTTGTAGCGCTCTGCTGGTTGTTTGATATGAAACGGTCTGGTTGATTCACTTAGAGATGCGTAGTGGTGCGGTGTACCTTGTAGGCCACATTCACATTGATCACTATCCCTAAGTCCAAAGAGAATAATACAATAATAAATAGTCTGGGAAAGGACCGTATCCTATGAGGAATGTCGTTAGTGCTGAAGAATGAGACAATATATTTGTGGAGATGCTTGGGAAGAAACAGAAATGTTCTGCGTCCCGTGCTTGAAGTGTTCCAGCGGTACTGCCATTGCGATATTAAGGCCTGCTGAGTTATTCTTTTGAGATGGGAGGCACGGAGCGGCAGATTGTACTCTGTGACCCTGACTGCCGCAGCCATGGGTCCGGGTTCGAATCCCGGAGAAAACATGGTTGTTATTGTCCGTTCCTTCACAGGAGGCAACGGTAGCCATATATTATCTGCTTCCATAATGAAATGGCAACCACTTCGGGCCACTTGTAGTGACGCAAGGCTAATGGCTATTAAATAAAGAGCCCGGCCATTCAAAAAAGAAAAGAGAGAGAGATCACGCTGCTGACTGTTTCTGATCGGAAAAGGATAATTCACAAGCAAGTTTTTGACGATGAACCGCCGACGATGAATTACATATTTTATAAAAACTTAATGAAGAAACGTCTGAAGAGAATTAAGCGCGTTAGGCCTAAAAACGTTAAATCGAATAACTAGTTTCTACTGCACTACAATGCGTGGTGTCACCTTTCCATTATCGATAAACAATTTCTAACAAAGAATAATATCACTATTCCAAACAACCCCTCTTATTCACTATATTTGACTTTGCAGACACAGACAGTAGAACCTTAAACACAGACAGCATTCTCTAAGATGAGTTCTGAGAAGGAATCAATCCAGCTGCATGAACGGGCCACGCGATGTATATACATATAAGGGTTGCATATTGGAGGCAGAGAAGAATGTTGGTTTCTTTAACTTTCGATTTTGCCTCTTTTTTTTTTTTTAAAAAAAAAAGTCTTAAAACTATGAACACGCACTATATGTATGGTATATCACATCGCAAAATAACTACTTTATAAAACACTTCAGCGCATAGGTAAAGATGCAATTTAATGATATTAAACAGAAAAGAGTTCGTTTCAGCTAAGATAAGTTTTTAATAAATTCAGAAACTAAAGATAAACCCCTTAAGCAAAGAAAGATCAATCAAGCAATCACTACGAAATAGCTGTTGAATTACTCGCAAATCTCGGCATGGGGCGAATACACGTAGGCATGTACTACGATGAGAATTGCGTACTGTGCTGTAAAGACATTACACAGTTTTTCCAAATAAATGCGAATAGGAATTTCATTCATTTTCTTCTGCTGCACTAAGATTATCATTTTGAAAGGCCTTTATCAGCTTATGTAATATTCTGATAAACTTGATAAAATGTTACTGTTACAATTGCTGACATAACTGGTATTAACTGGTGTAAAATCCCCATTTGAAACAAAATGGCGGAACCTTATACGTTGGAGAAAATTTTTTTTCTAAGAAGAAAAATGTTCTGCCCTAAACTGACAAAATAATATTTCTCTTAAAAGAGGATCTCTATATCTGTTCTCTCTCGAAATGCTAAAAATACTCACTGTAAAAGCAAATGAATTTACTATGCTTGATTTTCTAAACCCCCCCCCCCCGTTTTGATTGTGCAAGAGCATTGGATCATAATTAATTATAAATTTTATATACGATATGCCTGCTTTTGTAAATAATCAATTTAATGTATCTTCAAAACTTTATAGTGTACTTCAGCCTACAATACCAATTGTATTCTACTTTCTCTCGTCATAACTTAATTAATATCTGCAGTCTCTACGTTTTAAATGGACAAGTGAAATAAGATATTTAACTAAGTAATAAAATTTTGACAATTTGCCCTTTATATTGTTTTTTATATTTTATATTCTAGCTACTATTTAACGAGATAAATTCGGAACATTTGTAGGGATTGTTGTAATTTCCTAATACTAGTTATTTTTAATTTTGAAACCTTTCCCTTTATTTTCTTGTTTACCTAAAATTTATTTTCTTGTTTACCTACAATTTATTTTCTTGTTTGCCTACTATTTCTACCTAAAATTCCCTGCCACAATGAGAATTCTGAATCGCGCTTTATCTAAAGATGTTGAACCAGTACTTATGTCTCCAGTCTCAGGCGCTTCTGTAGAAGAGCTCAGAAGTTCTCAGTAGTATTATTACATCGTATTACTATTCGACGGTGAGGTTGAAATAAGCGCCAGCTCGGTTAGTTATTTCTGTACAGCTTCGGCTAAGCTCTAGTTAGTGAGAATTAGTTAAGTTTATTATTTTCTATCTTAAGTTCAAGCCCAAATAGAGGCTTCCGTAAGCCCGAGAGGGGCCAACTGTGAAATATATCTTGAATTAAAATAAAAGGATTCAGCAAGTATTCTAGCTGACAAGGACACTCAATTTTTTAGAAACTGATACATTTTTAAATAAACAAAAATTAAAAATCTAGTTCCTTCCTTTTAAGAAATAAATCTGACATATTTGAACCAATTCATCTCCCAGATCTTCCATTGTATATTTTGTGAAGTTAGAACTATCGGTTAAAATTTTACCTAACTTTTAATTAAGCGACTAATTTACCAATTATTTTAACGATTAATTATTTTAACTAAGCGAATGCTTCATTTAATATAAAGTACATTGTAGAGACATTAGGTAATTTTTTCGGAAACAGGAGAGAGGAAGAATGAGAAAGGCCTTCGCCGGGAATCGAACTACGCACCTCCGGAATACTCTCCCAGACCACCACACTACGAAGGCGGGAGAAATACCTTATATACTAATCTCACCTCAAATAATGATTGTCTTGTAAACTCAGTCAAATCCATATAAACAGCCCTCTATTCTACATTAAGCGCATTTAAAATACCCTGAAATATAAGAAATGCAAGTTGTCTGATCCACGATCAACTATCTATTTCAACGTCGCTGCGGAAAAATTTCTGCTGTTAATCAACCAATTCTCATGCGTGCTACCTAAATGTACCAACAGTTTAATGAAATTAAACATTACTGGTATTTAAAGAGTGTGATAATTTGAAGAAGAAAAAGCTGCGAGAAAGCTATTTTAATCTTCTAAATGTTTTCGAATTAGGATAGCCGAACTCTAAAGTTGGATCGGAGATAAAGTATTTGTTTCGCGTAAATGTTGTCAACTGCAACAGGGTTATGCATCGTCGCAAAATCAATGACACATTCTTTGAATATGCTATGAATGTTAAAGCACTCTACGACTGGGTGTTGAAGTTAAATGTAACGCAAAACAATAGCTTGTCCACTTATCATTGCTTTCAGTAATTATGCCTAAGATCTTATTACCTTTCCCTAATGAATACTTAATTTTTGAATTTAAAATTTACTCCTGTAATTTTTTTATTGCACTGTCGTAATTTGGCCATTATGTATAATATGTAATTATGGTTTTCATTATTATTCTCTCAAAGCCGAAAATATAGCAACGTGTTACGTATTTTTAGATTGGAAAAAGATCATGTTATAAAATTAAGTTCATAAACTATTTTTAATATAAAAAATTAATTACTTTAATTCCTGTTAAAAAGCATACAAATATATTCATATGTACACATTAATTACTGCCTCACATTTACTCTTGGGCAACAGTTTTGTAAATAACGTGTAAAAAACATAAGTTTACAGGTTAAAAGATTAATTTAACAAAAGTTAAATATATGGTAAGAAAGAAATAAGATAAAAGTTTTATATATATAAAAATTTAATATATATAAGATAAAAAATATGAAGCAAACTTCTGATATTAATTGGCAAGAGAATCTTCACTTTAGTTAGTGTATTTCCTGTTTCGGTGTTAAATAAACATAGTAACTGGTATATATCATATGAATCTAAACTGCGTCATTTCAAATTAATCCGCATCATACGACCCTGCGGCAACCAGCGGGCAAGCGGTAAAGTCGCTGAATACTGCTAGTGCGGTCTGGGGTTCGAATCTCGAGAACGGGCTGACTATATGTATCTTTTCGTGTTGTTTTCCATGAGCAACGTGTATACGAGTCAGTTTCCATTAGAACATCCTTCACGAAGGCATAAAGCCCTCGAGTGTTTTGCAATAGTTAAATAAACCAAACCATGCGATTTTACATAACGCTGCAATGCAGATATGTTTTAGCAAATCAGCGAATAAGATTTCAATTGAAATCAAAGCTTTTTGTGAATCAAAACATTTTTACACTCTTTGCTTTCATCTGAATGCATCACATTTTCCTTTTTGTTTACTCCAAATTAACACATAGAGGCTCTGTATCATTCATAGCTTTAAGATGTAAACTTCTAAAAATGTGGGCTGCAGATTGCGGCATGATCGTATGAGAATCAGAGCATGCGACTAGAAGATTATCTGCAAGTTTCATCTTCTGTAATATGAGTGTGAACAGAATTTCATCTTCTGTTCATATGTAATTATGCATTCTATACTTCAGTACAATCTAAAACCATTATCCATGAGCAAAATTATTTGAATCTTCTCTATTGAGGTTTCCGCGCACAGGTTCCTATCCTGTCAACTCTTTTATAAAATTTAATGATTTAGGAATAAGAGAGAAAAAACACAAATAATTTTAATCATAGCCGGTGGTTGTAGATGGTATTGGCGTGTAGAATGCGTAACTGCGAAATAGAAAGATGAAACATAGTAGTTGATACAATATAATTTATTCTGAGACAAAATAATTCTTGAGACGCATACTCTGATTCACATGTCATCATGAGCTCAATCTGCAGCCTCATATTTTTGGAAGTTTATAGCTTAAGGTAACGGATGGTACAGAAAAGTAAGTCGCTACGTGTTAGTTGGAAGCAAGCAAGCGGAAAAGTGCGACATATTCAGATAAAAGCATAGGAAATAGTCAAAAGGTTTTGGTTCTCAAAAAGTTTTGATTTCAACTGAAATCTTTTTCGCTGATTGATTAAAACGCATCATTGCAGCGTCTGTAAGATCGCGCGAAACGGATTAATTTGAAATGACAGATAGTTTGATATTTTATAAATAGTTACTATTCTTAGGACAGAAAGGGGAACTAACCAAATTAAAATGAAGCCTATAAGAGGCTATTGATAATTAAAACAGAAGTTTGCGTCCATTTATATATAAGATAAAAAAAATGTAAATCAAAATTATAATTTAAAATTGTTCATAATTGCTCATTTTTAATTTGGGTACTTTGTCTCTAGTAATAACGTTCTCTAAACTGCGTCATATCTGAAAGCGTATTCCGCATTATGTAATCTTGAAACTTCTGCATTGCCTATAATGTCAATCAGATGATGTTTTTGTCAATCAGATCAACGAAATAGTTTCCTATAAATATCGTCGCCATCCTTACTACCCTTCCTCTTTCTCTGCTTATGCTTGCTGGTTGAAGGACGTCTCTTGCTTGGCTGCTTTTGTTAAAAAATTTAATGCGCCATCTCCAAAATTGTGGGGTACAGATTGGACCCTTTTGTGAAGTGCAACAAGTAATAAAGATATATCTGGAATATCAAGTGATTTTTGTGATTCTTCAAAATTTCCCGACTGCCAAATTTTGACACATATATATATTATGAATAAACGCTTTCAACAATAATAATAATAGTAAACTTTTTTCTTTTATTCAAAATAATGCATTCTTACCTTTCAGCTTCACTGACAACATTCGGGTCTACCAATGCCCTAATGCTAAAATCCCTGAAAATTAATCCGAATTCGAGTCCCGGTGAAGGAGCCTGGCTACATAAGTAGTTTGGTAATTTTCTTCAAGTTTAAAGTAAAACTGAGATAGTTTATAAGCTATTTCTCCCGCCTTCTTAGCATGTCTTCGTGGTGTAGTGGTTAGCACGCTCGACGCGTATTCGAGAGATCCGTGGTTCGAATCCCAGCGTGGGCATTGCTCATTTTTCACATCTCCTACTTAAAAATAACAGATAAGATAAAAAAATGGTAAGAAGATATATATATAGTAAGAAGCAAATAAGATAAAAATTTAATATAATGATATTAAATTACCTAATGTCTCTAAAAGTGTTCCGTAAAACTTCCACCACAAAGGAATCCCACCCGTTAGTAAAATAGTTCTCATATGCTTTGCTACAATGAAAATAAACTGAAAGAACATTCTTAGTCATTTACTGAAATATCCACAAAAGTGAGCTTTCAAAAATATTATGCAGAGCTTCGGATAAGAATGAGACAAATATAATTCAATAAAGGTTATATATGGAAAGTTTTCAAGTTATCATAAAAAAAGCCATTTATTTCTTCAAAATAATAGCAGTTTGCATTAAATTCTGGACTTGTTTGTAAAACGGACCCTGATTTGACGAAAGCTATTAAGAGAGAACTGACACACTTTTAAATTTGTGATGCAAAACGGAGGAAAAGTGCTATTTTAAAGGTTCCGAGATAATAGTTAAATATCAAAATCAACTATTTATCAAGTTTTAAAATAGTATGAAGAGCCCGAGAACATTCATATCAACCAAATGTTTGGGGAACATGTCCGTAAAAGAAAGAAATATATCATAAAAGGTACTTAATTGAAAATTCGTCAAGAAATCGGAAATTTCTATCCGTCAAGTTGCTCGAAAATTTGAAATTATTACAATGATCTATTTATTGAAGTAAGGAATGCTTCAGCTTAACGTTTTATGCCAGCAACACGGCTCCAATGTACAAAAGTTATCAAGCAATTCAAAGAACAAATTGCCTTAAAATTTATAAGAGATTGCTTCCATAAGATATAAAGGATATAAATTTATCGTACTGTAGGCTATCGCCATTAATGTTTCATCTTAGTCAGTGGTAGCACTATGTATTATAATTAAAAATCTCTGATTCTATTTTTGTGCATTTCAGGACAAAACCCTGAAGAAAAATTCTTAAACTTGAGAAAGACTTAAATTGAAAAGACTTGATTCTTAAACTGAAGAAAAATTCTCAAACTTGAGAACTTTTCCCAAACTACTTTTTTTTCAGGAAATTGTAAATGTTTTCGCTTATTTAAAACAGTGCTTTAAAAATTTTATTTACTTTGAATAAATGATGTCAAATATGTAAAACGTAACTAAATTAACACTCTTGTTTAATTTTCTTGCCTAAAATTGGAAAAGCTTGCCCGTCTCTCTTAGATCTGAATATTATTTAAATCTTAAATGTTAAGTTCACGTATTTACTCAATAAAAACCTCAAAAGATATTTTTAAGAAAATATTCACTTTATTTTTAAGAAAATATTCACTTATATTTTTTAAGTACGTATCGAAACAACTACATCTGTATGACTTTAGCGGATATGCGGCTTATTATCAAGTAATCAAAACAATACCGATGGGAAACATCCCAGATGTGGACGTTCGTTTCCATTCAAGGATTATTTTTAATGAAGAAACTTTTCCCATGGCTGATAAAATATCGGACTTTGGTTTCATTACTGAAATTTTTCAAGTATAAATACCTCATCCTTTCTCAAGGTGTTACATTTGGGGAAATTACTGGCAAATTTGTAAGTACGCTTTCTTCTTATGCATTTTCAATATTCTTGATGATTTTTTTAAAATTTGTTTGACTAAATTTCTAAATCAGAAATGTATAAAAGATTCACTACGCATTCAAAGCAAACAGGTTTAAAATTAGGTGCCATAAAACATCAAACTGATTTTTGATTAACTCTGCAAATTATCTTGTTTATGTAAATCGTAGGATCAACAGCAAAAACCCGAAATCCATACAATCATTGTTATTAATGCAATCTTACGATTAAATTTAAGTATGATGCGTTTCCAGTGGTATTTTATCTGTAAATTGCTGACTTGAAATTTAAAATAGCAAGCAATGTTACCAGTTGTTTTAAAAGCTTTTTTAATTCTGCGGATAAATTTGAGAAATGGAGCTATGTAGATAAACTCATCTATTTAAAAATTCTAAATTTAGCAAAAAAAAAAAAAAAAAATTAAGACAGGTTTTTTTTTTTTTTTTTTTTTTTTTTTTTTTTTTTCTAAATATAAGGTCTGGGAATTTCCTGAGGCCTTATTCATTTATAAGACTTGAGAAGAAATCATAAGCAATCTATAATCCATAATTTTGCATGTTAACTAATTACTACTATATAGTAGGCCCAAATATAAGACGATTTAATCTCAAGTCACGCATTTGAAAACCATACCCATCGAATAAGAATAATATAAAATTTCAAAAATGAACTTAAAAAATTTACCGCTTATTAACTCTTACGTTAAGGAATACTATTCATTTAATTTTACAGTTTTATTTAATTTTTTGCGCTCATTATAACTCTTTTGGTGAAAGTTAAACCATTTAATTGACTTTCTTTTAGAATACCTTTAATATATCATGCTCATACACGCGAGGCGTTCTTACATGTAAGACCTCTTAGTCTTTCAGAAACCTTGTAAAATTCGAGGTCATCTTGTATGTGACGCCGATTCGTAATCGGGAAACAATCTAATAATTTCATTTATAAAATTTACTATGTATTTTGTAAATATAATAAATTCAAGAACAGATAATTAATACACTATGTGAGATTTAATCCCCTTCTGTAAATAATAGACCAGATACGAAAACTTCTTAAAATTATATTCTCAAAAATTTGACATAATATATTTTTATTCTGGTTCAAATTTTGCAATGTAATTTTCGGAACGCGGTAATTTAAGAAGAACTTCGTTTAATTACATACTGATAAATATTAAATAATAAATTGCATGCTAATAAATATTAACATCATGATCTTTCATAATATAAAAAAGGGGGAAACATGGATAGTTACAAATGAAGAAACATTTCAAGTGATGTATGTAACCAGTAAAATTACGATCGAGTAATCAACTTGAGTGCATTATGCAATGTTTATATACTATTTGGTTATTATATGCCTAAAAGTATAAATATTCTAATTTTTTTTTAATTTTCTTTCTCGTTTGAATATAAAATTAGTTAAATCAAAGAAATATTTTAAGCTTTTTTTGGGCGGATTTCTAATAACGAGTAAAAAATACAAGCTATGCTAAAGTTTCGTCAAACTTATGATGCCTTTGATGCCTTTTCAACATTATTTAACATTAAAATAGTTATTTAGAAACCTTATCCTTTGTAAATTAATACTCAGGTACTTAGCCAAAGTACTACACGATCATTGGTTTTTATGCGAGTTGCGAGTAGCCTTCCGCTAGTATCTTATACTTATTTTCTACTAGTAATTCCTTAAAAAGGCAATAAAAATGTCCACATGACTGAAAAATACTGCATATGAGCGAGAAATCATTTACTATCTCTCATCATGAAACAGCAGCTGAAATGTTTTTATACAATAAATATTAAATAGTCACTTAAGCCTTGAATTTATTGCTAACCACTGCAAAAGTTTATTGTATCGTAGAAGTTTATTGTCAGAGAACAAACTTTAATGTTCGTATGCAAGCATACATTCTAAGAAAACACAGCATTTAAACGAATACTTAACATTTTGCCATCCATTGTGCTTCCATCTGCTCGCTCTCTTTAAGAAACTACCAAAATTTGGGCCTAGAAAAGCATGAGACAATTTTAGGGGTAACCTTCAAAGGCTGATCTATGGATGCCAAGAAATGGAACAATACTTAACATTTTGCCATCCGTTGTGCTTCCATCTGCTCGCTCTCTTTAAGAAACTACCGAAATTTATGCCTAGAAAAGCATGAGGCAGTTTTAGAGGTAACCTACAAAGGCTGATCTATAGATGGCAAGAAATGGAGCAATACTTAACAATGGATGGCAAGAAATGGAGCAAATCCATAATTGCAATAAAAGTGGTATGAAAGGATAACTAATGTCAACGATAGAAAAAGCAGAAATGGAATACAGATTAAATTTCAATATTTTTGGGCATGTTCACAGTATTTTAGAATAAGACAGTTGAAAAATAGTTGATGAATTGAATTGAATAATGTTACTGAAGGGCTTGCTTACGTTCTGCTTTAAAATTCTTACTATAATTTAAGTTTATTTTTCACATGGTGCAAACTTTTGTAATAACTGGCTGGACTTTCAAGAACTTCCGGAATTCAGAAATAGTTTCTGGATGTCGATGACCTAGGCCAAGACTGCGCGTTTAATTTCAGAGTTATTTTTTAGTTTTGAAACCTAACTAATTCCGTTTATGAGACTTTCTTGTTGATAGGAAATATACGCAATTTACAGTTTAATTTTATATGCTTAAATGACAAGCAACTTGGTGTTTTTTGAAATAACATCAGATCTTCATGCTTGCCATAAATTAATGCAATAAATAAGGTATATTATCGCGTTTTGTCCCCCCACCCCTTTTTGAATCGCACGTCCTCTTTTACAGAAGAGATGATAACATTTGTTCATGAGATACATTCCCGTGACCTAACTCGTACATGGACTAGCAACATATAATTTTTATGATGAATGTATTCGAGCATAGCAGTTAACAAGTTATGATTAAAAAGAATAGAAATGATTGCGAAAACCAGCAAAATCTATGTTTAAAATTTGCTTAAGAGGAGGGAAGTGAACATAATGTACACTTTTTCATCTCATGTTTGCATTAGTAGCCAAGATTTCCATTTTCCCATACAGATCATAATATTCTTATCTTTCTCTTTCCAGAGCCATGAAGTTTCTCGCAGTGCTTCTACTCGCAGGCTTTGCCCTCGCCTCTGCTATTCCTGTGCCTTCGCGACAAAATGGTAAGCTTCAAAAATTTATATACAGTACGAATTAAGTTTGTATGATTTTAAATATATTTTTACAGAACTGTTATATTCAATAAACATAACTTTTGTAGATTAGAAGTTTTGAAGCATTTTAACATTCTCTTAATCTTACAATTTTATATATATTCATAAAAGAAACAGTGCAACCAAAATATACCTGACATATGAAAATGTATTTCCTTGAAATTCTAATTTAATAAACTTTGTAAATAAAAAAGTAACTAATTTCGCATTGTTCTGTAATTTATCATTTTTGAGCATTTTTAGCATTTTTGAGAACTGTAGAGGTTCTATTAAAGTTAGTAGACCGGAAGTTCTGTTTCATTTCCTGCTTTACCTTTCATTTATTAATATAAAATAAATCCTCTTGAATAAAAACAATTGTTACTCAACTATGTTAATATAGCTGTTACTGGAAAACAACAAGGTGTTTCAAAGCGACGACCGAAAGTAAAATGCTCAGATAGTTAACACTTAGGGCTCTTTATTGATTTATCTTTATTTATTTATTAATTATAACGATTTTGAGTTCGAAATTTAAACACAAATGGGACTTATTCTGCTTTACGACTCTTTTAAAACTTTGTTTCTCATTTTTTAACAAATTTCTTGGTGGAATATTAATTCTGGTCAGAAATATAATGCATTGAACGATATCACCGTTTTGGTACTAAACTAGTTTCATAATAATAATAAAGAATACGTTTTAGCCCAAAATCTCAGAATTTTAATGTAGAAGAAAAAACATTTTTGATTATAATTTATATCAAATACGAGTAATCTAAATATACAACTCAATAGCCGATCATAATTACACTACATTGGCAAAGTGTTTACCAGCATAAACTGAAGGATATTGATGATAAAGTATATATCATACGTTATATGGAAATTTGAAATAGAATTATATTCACAACAATAATATTTGAAATATCCATGTCTAATAATAAAAGATTTTGGCAGATAAACCCAAACATTCCCCAAAATCCGAATTCAATTACTAATGATTTATTGATAGGAATATAATTAAACTGGAAGCTAATTATTGAGAAAAAAGATTTTTTTCGAGTAAAAACGTCTGTTAGATGTCCGCTTTACCATACGATATGCATATAGGGACATTTAATGTGGTGTTCATGTAAAGGGGCTTGTGATTTCTTTTAAACAATTGGCATTCAATTTTGTTAAATAAATATTATAGAACAGATTTGAAAATTTTTCGAAGGCATAGATTATGCAGACTAAGCTTAGCGTAGGCATTATTTGTGCGTAGAATCAGTGCAAAGTAAACTAACGGGAATAAATAAGACAGGAAAAAATTCAGACAGTAGAAATAAAATAATATTTCACGGTCTTGGGTTAAAAAATATTCTTTAAGGCTTTATAAATGACAGCATTTAGTGGAATTTATGAGAACTTATTATCAAACTTATTTCCTTATAATGTATTTCTCCCGCCTTCTTAGCATGCCTTTTTAGTGTAGTGGTAAGCATGCTAGGCGCGAGTTCCAGAGGTCCATGGTTCGATTCTCATTGAATTTTATTGTGAAGTATAATTTACTAAACAATGCTTGCTTTTACACTTATTCTTCCATAAAATTAACCGAAGCTTGATTACAATGTAATGCCTTCAAAATTTACTCATTACTCAATAAGGCTTTCAGTTTCAAAGAGTTAATGTCACAGACGTAACAGTTTTAAATCAAAGCATCTAAATAAGCACCGAGGGTTTCAAAGCCACAAAAATTTACTGTCTATGTTTAGTTTGCAAGTAAACTTATAACAGCAAATTATCTCATTTCTCAGTATGACAAATGGCTGACCATATGTCATGAAATTATTATAGAATTTATTTGGCCCTCTCTCTTTTTTGATCTTTATTAAAATAATTAGAATTGGTTACAAACTTAAGCAGAAAAGAAAGATCTTACAATGATTATTTGATTATAAATAAATATTTAAAAATTTAATACTCTCATCATAAATTTCTACAGCATAACAAATTTGTAATTATAAATCTAATCCGTAGAGACTGAAGAAAAGGCTATAGATATGATACCAAATAACTCTATTCTAGAAGTAACCATAAATAATAAAAATCAGAAGGAACTTTTTATTAAACTAACTTTAACGGCAAAATTCGAATGCTCATACATAAAAAATCTTAAGATCTGAGAGTCAAAACCCAAAGTTAGCATTTGTTTTGTGGATAAAACCTTCGAAGGATTACTAAATTTTAGAATTCAAAATAATAATAATGTGAATAACGCTAAGAACCATTTAAAGATTTGTCAGTTTACATTGACATTTCCATATGAATTCTATGAAAGAATTATTCTACAGAAAAATTTATTTCAATATTTCTCTATTGAGTTCTGTAATTGAGTAAGTATAAGCATAAAATTTATATATACCCTGTGCATTTTAAATCGGTCATTAAAATTTCTTTGCCTTTCTTCGGGTAACAGCATAGAAATTAGAACATAAATGAGGTATTCTGCTTTTAAATTTACATTAAGTAAACTAGCTTTAATGTTTCTTTGATTTTTGCTTGTTTTCTTCAAAATTAATATTAATGATATTAATAAAGTTTTTGCATTCTAAATCATAAAACCATATCTGTATTTGAATAATACATTTATGGAAAAAAGAAAATACTAGAAAAAAACTGTCCGTAGATAGATAACATTTTAAAAAATGTTAATATGTCATAGAAATAAATACTGTTAATTATCGTTGGGTAGATTTGCTGAAATGTATTGAAAAAAACAATTATTAAGATGCACTGTGTACATTAAGAATTATTCATATGAAATGACCGAATGTTACGAGTAATTGTTATGCTACTTGTTTGTTTCTTTGTGTTTTGCTACCTTTGATAGCGGCTTTATGTTTCTCCATTTATTTTTATAAATGTTCATTTATCAGGTTCAGATTTATAACACTTTTTTAAATTATGTAAGTTGTAAAATTTTCAAGAAAAGTTATCGACGTAAATTTATTTTCTCATTAAGTCAAATTACGCTTTAGTAAATAAATAAATCTTACATACAGATCTTACATAATAGAATCTTATGTGAGAATGTTATGGAATCTTACATAAGTCTTACGTACAGACAATTATTAATTCAATTATCAATATTCCTCTTTCTTTTTTTTTTTTTTCTAGCCGTAGATGAGGTTCGTGAACTTCACGAAACTTTACTTGAACTGGCCGCTTTGGAAGCTGAAGGGTAGGTAACAAGTTTCGTTTTGTTTTAATATTTTCGGATTAAATCTTTACCATTTCTTTATTCTTAATTTAAAACTTAAAGGCAAATATTGTAAAACATGACTAACGCTTTGCATATTTAGCATATTTTATAATCTAAATTTATAATTATATTTTTGCAAAATGCTTTTTAAATAATATTTTCGAAAATATTATCTGGGTAATGTCTTTTTATTATTTTTTATTCGATAAAAGATTAACAATTTTTTTGTTGATCGTGCATAAAATTTAATAATTGTAAAATTTAATTTTTTTTAACTTAATTTGTAAAATTTAAAAATGTATTAAAGCTGAATAATAATAAAAAGAATCTGAAACCTTTCAGAATTTATATTACTTCCAAAAGGGCGCTTATTTTACACGCTCATGCATACACGTTTCTAGAGCATTTTAGGCTAGGTTAAAAGTACTTAAAAGCAGCATATCTTTCGAATTTTCGATGGACAGTCTAATGCTTTGGAGATAAAAATATATTTTTCCGTACAGTGTGCTGCCACTGCTCCTTTCGAAATCATTGAGTATCTTAAACAAAAAATTTTTAAAGTTAAAAAATATGAAATAAATAATAAAACAAATTCGAAATTCAAGATTCGAGCTCCCAGGTGCCCATATTCGGATGGAGGACCACTTATTCAATATTTGATAGCACTAAGTATCGTTTTTTTTTAAATGCGAGAAATATGCATGCATTCAGGCAGATTCTTCATTATTTAATTCCTTTAAATATAATACAGAGCAATAATATTTGGTGCAACAATTTGAGAAAGTGATACAGCCGTTTATAGTGATCTGACGCAAAATGCATTTTCGAGATTAATGGAACTTCTGCGATAACGTCCCTTTGAGCTAATATTAATACACTCATGTCCATAAATTAAGGATAATGCAAAATCAGGCAAAGGAAGAGTTAGAAGCAAAACAAATTTGACTTATTTGTAAAGCTTATTTATTAAACAAAAGGTAAAGAGCAAAAAAAAGATGATACATGTTTGATATTATTAAACAAATTAGAGATTTTTTCTCCCTGGAGCAAATAACAGAAAAAAAACTATTTACAAAAAACCAATGTTACATGGTTGGTATGATTGCTAATACATTGTATGTCTCCCAGACGATGCAATACAGTCCGTACAATGCCTAGGCATGCTGAGTATCAAATTATCGATCTGATCTTGGGGGATATTACACCACTCAAAAAACAATGCTCTCCGAAGTTCCGGTAGACATGTAGGAGGAGGTTGACGGGCTGCAACTCGTCGGCCAAGCATGTCCCACACGTGCTCTACTTTATTCAAGTCCGGTGAGAATGCCGGCCAGCCCATACGGGTGATATCCTCCGATTGAAGGCATTCGCTTACGATGTTTGCACGGTGAGGACGGGCGTTGTCATCCATAAACAAAAATTGTGCGCCCATGGCACCCGAAACAAACGTATATGGTGTTCCAGAATGGCGTCCCGATGGATTTGCCTTGTCACGTTTCCTATTTGAACATGCAGGTCAGTTCTGGAACACAGAATAATTCCACCCCAAACGAGTACTCCTGCACCACCGTAACGGTGTCGTTCAATGATGTTTTCTTGGTGGTAAAGGGTACCTGAAACTCTCCATATGAAAGCCCGGCGAGAATCAGACTGCAAGCTAAACCTGGACTCGTCGGAAAACATCACACAAGCCCACTGTTGCGGTGTCCACAAAGCATGCTCTCTACTCCAATCTAACCGCAGGCGACAGTGAGTTGTAGTAAGTGGAACGCATCTGACAGGTCTTCCAGCATATAGACCAATCTTCCCTAAGCTTCTGTACACGGTCTGCCTTGAAATTATCGTACCAGTGGCTGAAGAGAGCAGACGAGACAGGTCTGAGGCTGTGCTCCGCCTGTTTCTTTTGGCAGTAACTGCCAAATACCGGTCCTCATTCGGCGTTGTAACTCTGGGGCGACCTGTTCTGTAACGTCTACTCACATTACCATCATCTTGGAATCGTTGCCAAAGCCTGGAGATGACACTCTGGGCAATTCCAAGTTCGCCTAATACTTCCAGTTGGGTACGCCCACATTCCAGACGGTCAATAATTCTGCCCCGTAAAAAATTCTCCAAATGCGTCCTTTGTGTCATAACTATTCGGTTATTGCACTGAAATGCTTATAAAGCGCCTGCGAACAATTTTACTTCTTTGCCTGTATTCCTTATATATCACTCTCTTACACTCTCGTCATTGTGACGTACCATTGGTGTCATCTGGTTACTTCCTGAAATTTGCATATGATTCTTGAAGATGTGTGTAGTGATTTTATAGGTGATATATTTATTTTAGAGTTCGATTTCCGCGTGACTCCGAATTATCCTTAATTTATGGACATGAGTGTAATATAGAAATAATAAATGAGGAAGTAATTGTTATTTTTCTTTGTTTGACCGTTTCATAAAAGAAGCCTATTTAAACTTATATGAGCTTGTCATGGCTCCAAATTTTAGGAGCTGTTGTGCAGATTTGCATGAATATTCAAATATTTTTTAGTAATAATTTTGTAAATTACAGTTTAAATAAGTACTTTTTTTATTAAACTGAAGAAATTCAGTACATAGAATTTAATTTGAACCAACTTAAATATTAGGAGTTGGACTAATTCTAAATTTTCTCAAATTCGAGCTTTAAAAAATTCTGGCGTTCTTCAAAATAAAATAAAATAAAATTTAAAAAAGTTTTTACTTGACATTGAAAGTATTTAAATTTGAAATTTGAGTATAATTTTCAATACAAATTTAAGAATCCAATTTTTAAAAATGCAATTTACTTGTTAAGAATATAGAAGTGAAATTTAGTGAATAAAGTACATAATTAAAACGATTAATTTTGAAGTTAATTTTCTCTATATAAGCTGATAAAATATTTGACAACTCAAATTTTAATTTACATTAAATTTAATTTTTTAAATTGACATAAACAGAACAACGTTGAATAAGTTATATCTGTTTTTTAACTTGTGAATAAAGCGAGATATGCTTACGTTGCACAACTTAAGTTACTAGAAACTTCGAAACAAATTGGTAGCGGATTATCTATGTCCATAATTATCGACACGATTGCTTAGATAGCGGAGCACAGCATTACTTGTAAATTACGGCAGATTTCGTCAACACGTTGAAAACGTGGGACTGGCCCTGAAGTGCGCCTGAGTGATGATGTTGATTCAAATAGCTACTAAAATAGCACTTAGGGTTCGTTTTTTAACGAACTTTTCGATGGACATCAACGAAAGCAACGCTTTGAAAATTTTGAGTTAAATCGTTTCATGGGATTTTAAGTTAGTGTATGAAATCAATCTTTCATATATTAACTTAAAACCAAGTGAGAAAAAATGCGCAAAGATTCATGTTTTTGAATCTATTTTTCAAGAAGCCGAGCCTTTGAAACGGCATGCGTAATTCGTAAAACATATAGGAAATTAGAAATGAGATTGATGAAATGAACACTAAATGCCGGTTGATTAGCCTTTGAAGGAAAAAAAATATATAAATTCTTATAAAATAGCCCAAAACCTTAATAGTGAGCCCAACTTCTTTTACGTCCTAGTAATGAAAAAATAGATTAATCAAAAAATAAATAAAATTTAATATTAAAAGGAGAGAAAATCTGTGAAATTCCTTCTAAAATTGAATATTAAAAGGAAGAAAAACTACGACATGACGCACTATGTTATATTTTCGAAATACGTCTCGGTCCAAACAGCGTAATTACGTGATGACCAACCAAGGTCGCGAGGAATGTAAACGTAAAATCTTACTTCAAAATGCCACTAAAAAAATCTATAATAGTAGAAAATGACATATTAAAATTTTTTAATCAGTCTTACTTTAAAAGGGGCTAACTGTTGTTATAATCTGTGAAATTTCAAAACGCTATGAAACGGTGCCCTATTTTTTAGAATGGGAGAATTAAAAACCTAAACAGTTAACGAAAGTTATCGAGCTGTTATTGAAAAATCTCCAAACATAGTAAATTACGTTCAAACTCCACTTAAACGAAATATTTCCACTATATCTGATGGCGCAAACAAAGAAATTCTGAAATTATTTGTTCGTTTTGAAATCAAAGATATGCGTTAAAAATCCACAGAACATCGTTTCAACATTGTATCAAAAATTTAAACGAAATTATGAAAAAAATTAGGAGGCCTCTCAATCTCTGCGCTGTGCGACGAACTCACATGCTTACTTACAGATTCTTCATTTTATACTAGTAGACGTTTGCGAGATTCGAGGTTTCATATTCCCATCTCTATTAAAATTATCGCAATATGAACGCTATGTAAAAATTAATAATTTTTTTATTACTTAGTGATGATGTGGAGTCCGATCTTGGCAAACAGCTCAAAGAACGATGGGAGAAACTCTTGGAGAAACTCAAGGACCATATCGAGAAAGGAAAGGAAGTTCGAGAGGACATGATCAACAAGGTAGTTTTTAAACAGCTATGTTTATGAAATTAGATTGAAAGAGAACGAATTTCTAATTATTTAGAAAACTTCAAAATATATCTGGCGCACTTTCAAATAGAAAATATAATTTGCATCAATGCCGCCAAAATAAAATTTGTAATTAACTTTTGAGTTTAAGTTCATATAGGAATTTGACGAGAGCTGAATTTAAAGTGTATTATATACTTCTCCATTAATTGATATAATTATCTTTGATTTTATGCTGTCTTTAAAAATTAAATTACACATTTAATATTATTTTTGAAGTACTGTAAAGACCATATTCTATTAGAACTGGAAATGGATTCTTGAATTAATAAATAAGAACAATAAGATTGATTTCATATACTGCTCGGTCCATATGTACGTTAATTTTACACATATTAATATTTATTTTAATTGTAGAAGTTTATTTGTGTCTTGTATGTTGATTAATAGTCACAAATTGTTTTTGCAATTAATAGCAAAAATAGTGCGTTTTAACAGCAATAATAAAAAAGGTAAAAAGCTTAATATCTATTATGAATACCTATATAAAACCAGAACAATTCATTCACCTTTTTTACCAATTAAAAATAAATTTCCATAACTATTTGCTGCTATTAACATTTTATTCTAAATTAAAATTAAAAAGGGAGTTTATTAATCATTGATTGATATTTCTCAAATTTATTAAATTAACAAATGTAATGTATCGCTTAATATTTCAGATTGAAACTAAGGCAAACTACTTAAGTAACGGAGTAATGAATATTCTTTATTTTCCTTAGCTGCAGAATGACTAAAAAGTTCTATAGTTTTGAGGAAAACTAATTGTTCAGTGTTTTGAATTTCTGTAGTTGTAAAACCTAGCATACTGTGTTTCCTAAATTGATTAACACGTAAAAAAATACTAAAGAAATTAACGATCTTTCATCCAAAGTATAATTTTGCCTATCACTATATACGAATATTTTTTAAGAAATTAGTTACACACCCTTTAGAAATTAGATAAATATCATCATCACGAAAACGACCATATCTTTCTTAATCTAATTTAGGCAGTTTATTTTGTTTTGTATGACTATTTTTAAAATTACAAATTAAATTTAAAACAAACTTTTCCTTGCCCTAGCTGAAAGAACTTCGCGAAAAAATGAAAGACATGAAGGTCGACTTCACAAAGAAAGCTAAAGAAATCTACGAAAAATTGAAGGAAAAAGCAAAGGATTACTGGCAGAAAATCTTGGACAAATTTACCAAGGACGAAGACGTAGCTTCAGCGTACGTAAAATATAAACAGCTTTTAAATAATAAATTCCTTTATGTAAATAAGTGCAAAATATTATATTAATTCTGATACTTTTACTGTTATTTACAGTGATGAGAATGTTAAGGATGAGATGGTAAAGTCTTTGAGGGAAGCTCTTGACAAAATCCTGGACAAAATTAAGGAAGCTATTGAGCAAGGCAAAGGACTCAAAGAAGATTACTCTGGAAAGGTGTGTTTCTATAAAATAATGGAAATCTGTCTTAATTAAAACCTGTCTTATTAACCTTGTAAAGTTGCGCGCTTCCAATCTGCACGCAACAAAGAGGTGACTGCTGAGAACTGAAAATAGACCAAAGTCTTGAGAAGGGTTTAAATCCCTTTTTATTCAACTTTAGAAATTACAAATGCGGGCTCTTGACGCTCACAAACTACGCCGACGCGGCGGTAAAATAAAAATAAGAAACTAAGAAAAGAATAGTAACAAGTGACTAACTACGAGGCTCTCTAAACGTAACTAACCTCACCGCGTTCTAAGATACCGCTGATAATTCAGCAAACTCTGAATATTACGTTGAAAGATTAACAAACTGCCGAGGCAAGCACACAGGCCGAAACGCGTGGTTCTTCGATTTCTAACTAGCCACCTCCACGCTCGTGAAGCAAGAAAGCACACCTTCGAACTCGTTTCCTTTCTATTTAACTCAGAATACTTCCGCTGATAATTTGAATCCTTGAGCGTTCTACTAAAATTTACATACTCTGGCATTGGCAGTTCCTGGGGAAAGTAAGGCTTGACAGGAAAGATAGTTTAAACTTAAAATAAATGTTAGTTAAAATAAATATAAACCCTACAACCTTTCTTAATTATTGCACGAAAGGCTCTCCCAAATGAAGTCTTTTTGAATTTGTCTTTTTATGAGGTTAAAAAGAGGGAACCCATTTCAGACTTTTTTTCAGACTAAAGCATAAACGCGATGGGACATAACAGTGAAATATGTATGCAGTAATGTCACAACAACGGTCTCCCCTTGAATCTTCATGCTCAAACACAATGTTAATGTCACTGGTCTAAGAGAGTAAATACGAAAAGATTTTAATGAAGTAATAACATGCTGTAAAGCCTGTGATATCATTTCATCCAGTTTCTTTCCTTAAATATCTGCCTTCCCAAAAAATATCTTCGTACTAATTATAACGAAGAAGGAAAGTAGATAGTAAGGCTGAAATAGCATGATTTTTTTATGCCCGCACTTTGAACATCTGCACGAAAAAAGAAATATCCTTTTTAGCAGCATTCAGAAAGTCTGTAGTAGAAAAAGATGAAACTACTCAACACTCTCATTAAGGTACTTGATGAAATTCAACAAACTATTTAATTTTTGACTAATATCAATAAATTGAATTCTGAGACTTGATTGTTAACATGGGGAAAGATTTGGTATGAAAATTAAGGAAATGAAGTTTATATTTTGTTTTTGATTACTTTTACATAAAGACTTTAAAAAGGATAACCTTCGAATACAGCAATGAAAAAAACATATGCTGATTGTTTTTAAAAGAAAATAATTAGCAGGTTATTTGATATTTAATTAACTTTTATCTCTAAAATTAAAATCTGTAAAATAAAACTACATTTATTTTTCAAGTTTTTCAAGAAAATTCTTTTAATTCCATTATCGTTTTCAGCAACGAAAATATTACGGAGTTTGAAATTTTGAAAATAGAATTTTCTTTCAGAATGCTTTTAATTAGCAACAGAACTCATTTTTATATATTACGTAAGGAACAAATGACTTTTTAAATTAAAACAGAAAATTAAAAACACCGCATATTTCGTTAAATGCTGCTATACTTTCAGTTAGCATAGTACCTTTAGATATCTAACAATATAAAAAAAGAATCTTAAGTATAAATTAGCCTATCTTGTGATACGTAATCTAATACTTAATTCGGTCGCTCTTATTTTATTTATGAATTGAAACTAATCGTAAAAATATATGCTTCTTTTTAAAATCGAAGCTTTTATTTATCTATAAGGTTTATAAAAATTTCCGATGCATTAGAATCAATGTATAAAAGTAAATATTTGATTAAATTTGCTTTTTAAGTAAAAATGCTGAAAACTGTAAGTAATATTTAAGCTATAAAAATAATGACTTTACAATGATTAATAATGTATTCAAAAAGTTTGAATCACCAATTTTATCATTTGAATGTTTGGTAGGTTGGTCTTAAAAATCCATGCTTCATCTTCACAAAATACTTAAAACAATGTTTCAAGGAATTATAATTACCAGAGAGCGTTAAATCTCCCCTTTTTTCTTCCCTTCGAAAGCTCAAGATTATTTATGTTTTATGGGATCTACTGAGGAAACTTTAAACGAGAAATATGTGTTCCTTTCTTCCCAAAAATCGAGAGATCATGATCTAATCTAAAATAAAAATATTTATAGCATCATGTAATTAACACAAATTTTCTTACAGCCTTATTTTGCCAATCTCCCATTTGCGGTTTATGAAAATTCCAATATATTAAACATATAACCATTGAATTTTGTTTTTTCATGAACCCTAGATCAAAGAGATCCGTGAAAAACTCAAGGAACTGAAGGAGGATATGGGTGCAAAAGCCAAAGAGCTTCTTGAAAAAATTAAGGAAAAGGCCAAGGATTACTGGAAAAGGATCCTGGAAAAATTGGGAATGGATAAACGTTCCATTGATTACCATGTTGAGGAAATGTTCGAAGCTAATGAGTAAGTATCAAACTAGCACAACCAACATAAATTATTTGCTAATTATTTCATGAATTATTTTACAATCGTTTATATTTTTCGTAATCGATACTTAATACTTAAATTTTGAAAATTTATTGTACAGAATGCATGGGTGTAAGGTTCATAATTCATTTCAATACTAACCTAATGTTTAACGATTCATTTTTGCAGTTTTAACGCGAATAATTATTGTTAGTCAAAATATCGTCTTGAAGCCATATGTAACTCAGTTTAAAAATTTATGCTTTTTCATGTCATGTTATACAAAATTGTCAGTCTTCAAATATAAAATGCGGGTGGCTCTCGCATAAAAATTCGGAGTTTGCGGAAAGTTTGCACGCAGTTTTGCAACGCCATTTTGAAAACCTCTAAACTGATATAAATTCGCTTTGCTCGATTTGCAAATTATTGAACTATTTATAATATGATTCTGATGTAAAATATGTTATTATTTAATTAAATACGCTAAATTTTATACTCTCTGGTTCATTTTGTGTCACAACTTTGCTACATTTTTCTACTGAGAAATTCTTTAATAGGAAAGGAAAGCTTTTATCTATCAAAGTAATTTTAACTATGTTGAAAATAAAATTAATAGTTAATGCAGAGATCATTATGTGAGTAAGTATAGTAACGTATCATTTATTGATATAAAGTAAAATTACAGGTAAATAATAACGGATTAAACATTGCTTGAATCTTCATGAAAAGTTACAGGAGATCAAAACAATAAATACCAAATAATATTTAATAAAACATAGTGCGAAAAATCAGTAAGGATGGGGGAGAGCGGAATATCTGCAAGTTAAATTTCATTAATTTAGTAAATTTCGTTTGATGCTAGACAACATTTTCTTTAGTAAAAGCTAAAAATTAAAAACTGGAGTTGTGATGCAAATCCGGGAGTCTTTCGGTAAAACTAAGATATTTGGCTGCTATAGAATCATACTTTCCTCCTAGCAAAGCGACTTTTACCTGTTTAAAGCCTCTCCGTCGTTTATTTTATACTATTAATGCAACAAATATCTTAAAACTCATGCATATGACCTGGTATTTAAGCATAATATTTTAGATAAGTGCCAATGCTTCAACTAGGCAGAGCTGAAAGTGAAACTTTTGCCTACAATTTTTCAGCGAGCCACAGACAGAACTGGGCAAAAGGCTGCAAGAAGAATTCGAGAAAGTTCTCGAAAAAGTAAAGGACCTTGTTGAGCGGGGTAAAGTTGTCAAGGAGTCCTACTTAGAGAAGGTAAATAAATCTTCTTGCTTATAATTAAATTCTGCACGTTTTCTCTTGAGAAAAAATGTCTTATGTCCTTTATTCTGTTCATAAGCTTAAAGAAATCCGTGAACAGTTGAAAGACTTGAAAGTCAACCTGAGCAAAAAGGCAAAGGAAGCTATCGAAAAGCTAAAAGAAAAAGCAAAGGATTACTGGAACAAAATCCTCGAAAAATTGAAGCCCGAGAAACGTTCTTTGTACGAAATGGAACTCCTTGCCGATGACGAGTAAGTATTATAGTAACAATAAAATCTTTACCTTTAAAACGTTTCCTGTAATGAATAATTCATAAAGTATAGCATAATCTGTACTTATTTTCTTAAATAAAAATTGAAGAAAACAAGAATACAGATTTCACAGACTTCTTATGCAAAACTAAATTTGAATTTTTATTTTGTGGAATATTACGGTAAAATCAAAACAGAAATTTTCTAAGAAGGATAACGATGTGTAATTGATTCTGACTGGCGCACGTTTTTATTCTTTAGTGAAGACACGAAAGAAAAATTGAAGAAGCGTTTCGATGAAATCCTTGAGAAGATCAAAGAAGCCATTGAGAAAGGCAAGCTCGTCAAAGAGGACACGCTAGAAAAGGTAGGTATAAATTAATGAAAGATCTCTCATTCTCAGACCTTAAAATCCTATATAGGGTGATCCAAAAGTTGTGTTCATCAAATTAAAAAAAATTGTAGAACTTGCAAAATGGATACTTTAAAGACCTTAATATTTAAAGACCTTTTTAGACCTTAAAATCCTATATAGGGTGATCCAAAAGTTGTGTTC
Source organism: Stegodyphus dumicola (assembly GCF_044657685.1). Lineage (NCBI taxonomy): Eukaryota > Metazoa > Arthropoda > Arachnida > Araneae > Eresidae > Stegodyphus > Stegodyphus dumicola. The sequence goes on along the minus strand of NC_140769.1, from coordinate 219,411,667 downwards.
ATCAAATTTTAAAAAATTGTAGAACTCGCAAAATGGATACTTTAGAAACGAAAAATATGCGCGAGGAAGCCCTTTGTTCCAAAGCAAAATTCATTTCCTTTGCACAGGCTCCCCCGCCCCCTCTGAAGGAGCTCTAAAAGGATCTCACTTATTACAATGACGGGAAGTATCTTCTTTTACGCTGCAATAATCTGAATATAGGGTTTTTCAGGAATACTCAACCAGAATCTTTTATCGATATCGTTTTCTTCCAGATAAAGATATTGACCTACAAGCTTATCCACTGTCGCGCTAAATTTTACCCATCTTTCCTTTCAAACAACTGGGAACAAAAAAATCAAATTATTTGACATCTAGTAAAGTTAGATTCCTACATAAAGGTGTTTTATCGAGTAAATTTTATCCTTAGTTTCTACTTACTACAGGATGATCCAAAAATCAGGCACAGCAAGTTTTAGGACCCTAAGAAAATTCCAAAATGGGTATTGAGGACAAATTGTTTCAATGGATGATACATGCTCTTACAAGTAACATATCACTAGAAATTTGAATTGCAGCTCATTCTGTTAATTTTGAAAGTCTTTGTTTCGTGCACGGTGTATGCGAGGATAAAGATGGAGGGAAACGTAACAGCATAAGCTGCTACTGAAATGTCAAATAATATATTATTTATAACAGAATATGGGAATCATCGCTGAGATAATTTATCATTAATATCTGCTTTAGAATATTTACAATTTTTGAAAATCTGATGTGTAGGACTTTTCAATCACCCTCCGACTATAACATGCTTAAAAATAGAATATAAATTCATTAAATTTTCTTTTAGTTGAAGGAAATCCGCCAGAAGCTAAAGGACATGAAGGAAGACCTGAGTGAGAGGGCAAAGGAGCTCATCAAGAAACTGAAAGAGAAAGCAAAGGACTACTGGAATAAGATTCTCGAGAAGCTAAAACCAGAGAAACGATCCCTTTATGAAATGGAGGCTCTCTTCGCTGATGAGTAAGAAACTGTCATGACTGATTATTATTATTATTATTTTGAGAAACAGAAAACTACGTTAGGTATTTAAATGAAATGCCAAGTTATATTAAATATTTCAGTTCTCGTTTATAATAATGTTAAGTGATAGCATAAGAATTAAATTCGTATTGTAAGGCTACTGAAGGTATAATGACATTTTATGATTTCTCAGTGGAGAAAATTGATACTTAGACTGAAGAAATTATATTTAATCGATATTGACCACAGCACTTATTATTTTTACATATTTCAGTTCATAAAGTATATAAATAAAACTCAAAGCGGAAATTAGAAACATGCAAGTTATAATACGTATTATATAAATGTAAGATAAAAAAGTTAAATGGATACGACAGTCAATTTCCTATTATCTGAAAATCTAAGAATCACATCAAATTTTTCAAAACCATTTAGAGCTTGCTCAGTCTCACTCCTTTTGGTAACATACACTAAGTTAAGAAGTAGTATGGCTGTAAAAGAACCTTTTGTTAGGAACGCAAACAGTTAAACAGAAGGCATTTTTGGCGCTTACAAAACCAACAAGCATTTTTTATGTAATCTCAAAAGTAAGGAAACCTATGTTTAAACTAACTCTTAGGTTAACCAAAGGCTATACAGAAATTTTTAACTTGCAAGTTGGCTCGAACCTACAACGTCGTGACAGCACTATTGACAAGATTAAAGCAACACCGTAGACAGAAACCTATCGTACAATTTCAACTAATAACGTGGTCTTCAACAGGCGGAACACACTCTGATTAAACAATCTAAAACCTCCTTTTGACGTCTCTTTCTACCTCATTTAACTATGTTTAAGCTAATATTTAAATTCTGGCAGGAAAACAGAAAGGTAAAAGTTACAGTATAATAAATACCATATAAACTGTTTATACGTTTGATCATATTAAACATTTAGATCGAGAATAACTGTGTGTTTCAGTTGATTCAATATTTGTCCTTCTAGTATTTGATATAATGAAACATTTTTAAACTGATGAAGATGAAAACAAAAGAGTGGGTTTTTTTTCCGCCATGGAGTCGCGTTTCCTTTTCTCTTGTCAACTAACATAAACACTTCGCTATATTAGCAGCTTTTTGCATACTGAGGTTTCCTGCTGGAGATTTTGTAAAATGTGTTAAGCGTCGTCCCAACGAGACGAGAAAACAGAAATTAATAGAACGTTCTTAGAAGAAAAATTTGAATAACATGAAAAAAAACTTCTGCTCAGAAAATTGCAGTCTTAAAATCTTCATATGTTACAGATCAACCCTAAGTCTTCCGCTAGGTTAATTATTTCCTTGAAGGGTACTGGCATCTCTGCAAAGAAAAGAGTTGTGAGTTTTAGGATTTGAACTCTTGTCATTTTATTTAGAATGGCAAAAGGCTACCACTAGGTAGTATAATTTACCACAGGTAGTATAATTTAGGTACAATAAACGTTGTGACTTGATTCAATCCACTTCACAAACTATCTGAAAGAACTGCAAGAATCAACTTACCTGTTTTTCGCAGTATACCCGGAGAGTCCGAGATTTGTAGTTATGTCTGATCTTGTGCGTCGTATTTAAAAGTGTCCCGGATCTTTTAAATGAGAGTGATTGTCTTTCTAGCTAAACCGTTTCGCCGATAACTTCTGTTCCAGCTTCAGTAGAAAGCATTTTTTCGGTATTGATGTAGTATCCGATCTACCGCTTTTAGTTAGCTATCGTCCATAAAAAGCCATTTTAAAATATGGAAATAAATGGAAATAATTACGAATGCACAAATAAAAGAGATTTCATTAAATAATTCCCTAATGTATAAATTTTTTATTCCACTAAATTTAAATTGCTCCAGTTCTGTAAAACAAAAGCAAGAGCAGCCTTTAAAAGGGTGGCTTCTATAAAACGTCCAGAAGTATACATTATTAATGTTATTGATGTCGCGAAACATGGCCAAAAAATAGGCATCATTTTCACTAATGAAACTCCATGCTAATGTGAATTAACATGAAAGCATTTGCGGCGTGGTACTCCGCATATTATTTAGAATCTTTAGCTTCAAAATCCCTATCAAGAGTCTTAATCCTTGAAGGATTGAAAAAGCACTTTGGGTGGCTTATAATTCGATATATGATCGCAGAAGCGGTAGCTCGCATACTTTAATGAATACCATTTTTTCATCTATGAACAACGCTCAGTCTTTATGGAAAGACACCACTTCCAAGTGTCAACAACAAAACTTTAAAACTTAACGTGAATTCTGAGTTTTTCCATGAAAAATACGAATTCCAAAAATGAGCTTCTAATAAAAATGAAAAATACAAATGAGAGGAAAGGAAACAAGAACCTAAGCCATACATATTATCATCAGAGTGAAATGAAAAGGTCCTTTTGTTGTCCTTGCTGCATGATTTCCTTTTATTTTTTCATACCAACATTTATCTGTCATACAGGTTTGTAAAATGTATATGTTGTAGATTTCTAATCATCAAAATTAATTTTTCGTTAAATCTTCTAAGAATAGGCATACGCAGAAAATTTTCAATAGGGAAATTTAAAGATAAATAATTACATCAACAAATTTTTATTAACATTCTAATTTATAGGGGATCACAAGTAGAGTATGGAATACAATACTGCATCACTATCAAAATGCATGCATTATAATATACTCTACATGCATCAATACATCAATACAAAAACACCTTTTTTTCTCGATTCTAGCGAGATTCTATATATACCCCATCCCGCCAAATACTCCTGAATTTTCATTCCTAAAATATATGGAAATTCTATCAATGGGGCATAATTTAAGAATATCAAATTTAAAAGAAAGGCGAAGAAACTAAATTTATGCAACATTTTAAAACCCAAATCTTTCATACTGCATTTTGTTGGAAATGATATGACGTAATTAACTAGGATAATATTTTAACAACGATATTTTTACTAGTGCTAATTGGATAATTTTCGTTATTCTAAAGTGAGGATATCAAGGCCACACTGAAAAAACATTTTGATGAGATAATGGAAAAGATCAAAGAGTCAATCGAGAAGGGCAAGGTAGTCAAGGAAGAATGGTTGGAAAAGGTAAAATTATTTCATTATGAACCGGAATCCTCAAATTATTTTGCGAAATTGAAGGCACAAATTTCTCTCAGCACAGTTTGTTTAAAAATTGACTTGAATTATTTTTGTTTAGGCAAAACAAATTCGTGACAAGCTGAAGGATATGAAAGAAGACTTAAGTGAGAAGGCAAAGGAACTCATTGAGAAGCTCAAAGAAAAGGCAAAGGACTACTGGAAAAGGATTCTTGAGAAACTCAAACCAGAAAAACGATCTCTTTATGAATTTGATGCCCTTTTCGCTGACGAGTAAGAAGATTTCATAATTCATTAAAATTTATCGCATTTTGAATGAGTAATATATACTAAATAATAAATACTACCCTTATTATAAAGCCACTCAGACTGCAATGAAGTGAAGACTTCCTCATTAAAGAAATAGGATATTTAAATAGACTGAATAAATGATTAAACTTGCAGGTATTTAAAAGTGATAATTCGAAACCATTTTTATACATTTCAGTCATCAAAGTATGCAAGCAAAGAACAACAAAATAAAAAAGAGGCGAGCTATAATAGATACTACGCAAAATGTAAATCTGTATAATATACGAATATCATAGAAATAATAGTGTATATTATATATATAGACAGAGATGCAGAGAAATATAAAGAGATAGATATATTTTTATGAAGTTAAATGTAACTCGTAAAACATCTCAGAATTCATATATCTCACATTTTCAGCAGTCTTACACTCTACATTTTTCTGTAAAATTCGTTTATAAGGTATTTCTCCCACTTTCTTAACGAGCCTTCGTGGCGTAGTGGCCAACACGCTCAACGCGTAATTGAGAAGTTCACGGTCCGATTCCCGGCGAAGACGTTGCTAATTTTTCATCTTTCCTGTTTCCAAAAATACCTAATGTTTCTACAAGGTATAGATAACAGGTTAGATTAGCAGATAATTGCATGGTTTCTATTTATTCTAGATTTTTAACATCAATGCAATGAAACTTATAAAAGAAAGAACAGAGCTTAGCTTTTCATGTTTTGGAGTTGCATTTACCCACTGAGCTATAGAAACCAGTAACAACCATAACATGACCTTCCACTCAAGAGTGAGATTTGAGAGATTCAAATTAAAGGATCATCGATTTTCCTTTTTTTTTTTTTTTTTTTTTTCCCTTCCAAACTACAGCATTCTAGTAGGCCAAAGCTTTACTACCTGAAAACTTCCTTATCAATTTTTTTTAATGGAGTAGGTGTTAAGTATATTAATTTCTACCGACTCGGCGATAATCCTCAAATATCCTAATATTACAGTATTTTCTATCTTAATAAAGGAAAAAAACAAATTATTAAGGGAATTAAAGTCAAAGATTTTTAAATTTCTACAATTTTTAGACACGTAAAAAATTATAAGATTCTTCCATGCATACTGTCATGGAAGACATGACAGTCAGTATTACAGAAAAGGCAGTATACATGGCAATGCATGACAGTGCGCATAGGAGAAGTAATTATCGGGAATATCAGTAGTTCGAGTTTTGGCAAAAGCACAGTTGATTATCATGTTTTTCGCTTCCAAAAAATTATCTTTTTTACATACTTAATTCTACCTTTCCAAAGATAATAATAATGAATGATTTTCTTTCATATTAAGTGACGATATCAAGGCCAAACTGAGGGAACATTTCGATGAAATTCTGGAAAAAATCAAGGATTCCATTGAGAAAGGCAAGGAAGTTAGGGAAGAATGGCTGGAAAAGGTAAAATGATTTTACTACTAAACTTTCCTCATTATTTTAAAAAATTATACATACAAGATTTCCGAGCATACTTTTCTAAAAAGTGACCTTAATTTTTTTTTTTTTTTTTTTTTTTTTAAATTTCATTTAGGCAAAGCAAATCCGTGACAAACTTAAGGATATGAAAGAAGACTTGAGTGAGAAGGCAAAGGATCTTATTGAAAAACTCAAAGAAAAAGCCAAGGACTACTGGAACAAGATTCTTGAGAAACTCAAACCAGAAAAACGATCTCTTTATGAATTTGACGCCCTCTTCGCCGATGAGTAAGAAGATTTCTTTAGTGCTTAAATGACCTACCATCTGTAAAATTACTAGAAAATTCAGAGAATTTAATCGATGTTCAGCAGTATAAAAGTAGATAAAATGTTAGCGTAAAACTTATCCTATAAATACAGCATCAGAGGGAATTTAAGAAAATCTATTGGACGTAGTTCTCGTGTTTTGTAGTACATAAATCCAGTTGATGTTACCACTCCAATAAAACACACTTGAAGACGTGGAGCCAGTATAAATAGATAATGAAAGCTATATTTTTCCATGCTAATCAAATGAGTTATGTCTGAATGAACCAAGATTTTTAAGAGACATATAGCTAAAGCTCAACTGGTCTTAATCTAGATTTTAGAAAATGGACGGTTGCTCAACAGTCCTTGGGCGACTATTTCGATGTCCTGGGAATTGATAATTAAGGATCTTTGACGCTAGACTTAAGAAACACTTTAAATTTTCATCATTTGTTTTCATAAAGGTTGCGAACCAAATAATTAGGTTGTAAGCACTTAATAAAATGTTACTTTTGGCATATTTTTGCAATAAACATCTAACTAATAAAGCAAAACAGCTGAACATCTTTATTAGCAAAAATTCAGTTATTCGCAAATTCTGTTCTAGCAAATTGGAAAATGGCGAATACCTAATTAGTAATTCGCTGCTGTACTTTTTGATGTATATAATTCTTTATATATATATATACAAATTTCACAAAATTGAGTACTACATTTTCTTCTTTCTTCAGTGATGACGAGCCTAAGACCGAACTCGGAAAGAAGCTTCAAGAGCACCTGGAAAAACTTTTGGAAAAAATAAAGGAGGCTATTGATCACGGCAAAACCGTTAAAGAAGAGACTTTAGAGAAAGTAAGATTATACTGAATGTTTTAGAATATTCAAAAGAATAACCACACTTCAACATCTAAATCTTAAAAAAATACAATTATTGCTATGCATTACTGAATTAGAATAACATTTTAAGTTTAAGATTAGAGAAAACATAAATGTTTTAATTTTTAAGATAGTTTGTGTTTTCCTATATTTATGTGTTCAAGAAATCATAACCGAACCAGTTAACATTAGTAGACTAGAACAGTTAATCATGTAACTGAAATATCAGAGGCTAAAGCCAGCAAGGAAAATCAACAAACCACTGTAGTTAAATTGCAATAACAATATACGTAAGAAAAGAAGCCCCCTTGAGAAGTTGCAGAACAAAACTTTATTCTTTGTAGAAAATGCAAATTTTTTATTGTAATTAAAATTTAAAATTTTAAAATGAACAAATAATCAGTTAATATGCAAATGAAGATATGGAACATTAATTAAAAGGAAGGAAAAATAGATATATTTCTTTTATTTAAGACTTTCATAGTGAAATCGCACTTATCACTCATGCATTCAAACATCGGCAAGTAGTCCGAATAACCTTCGTCTATTTTCTACCTGCTACTTCCCCCCATCGCTTTAATGCATGGCTCATTGGTATCGGCAGCTGTTAAATAATATGCTAATCATTTTTTAAGTGGCTAAAGTAGCTCTCTTATTTGAATGCGCATTTGTTTAGCATCAACGTTTGGCTATTCATGCTCTCACTTGAAATCCTGTCCTAAGGGAAAACTGCACCAGTCAGTGAAACTGCACAATGATCCCCAATAGAGAAGTAATCGCTTAAGTAAGTTATTGTTAAAGCTGTAGAATTATGTTTGTCAGGGGGGAAGGAAATCTATTCTAACAAAAATTCATATACACGGGCATTTCAGATGATTTAGAAGAACAGATTTAGGCTATATCGATGCTAGAGTAAAAAAATTCAAATATATTGAATTATTTTACAGTAAGTTGCTGCTGATTTATTAAAGATATATCAAATGAGCATAGGTAGTAAAAATTAAAGGAAGTCTATTGTAACTCGCAAGCATTATTTTTCTTATTTTTCGACTTTTAATACTCAATTATTCTACAAAAACTGGGATAAACGTCTACTAATTTTATTATTTTTAATATCTTAGATGTACAATATTTATCTTATAAAAAGGTAACCGTTACCATTTGAGCATAGTATGTATGTTCAGTTGCTTGCCTATCCAAGAAAGTTAAAACAATATTATAAGAAATTAGATCAAGCTTCTCCTTTTGTTTTCAGATGAAGGAAATCAAAGAAAAGCTGAAGGAACTCAGGATTAAATTGGGGGAGCACGCCAAGGAATTGCTCGAGAAGATTAGGGAAAAGGCTAAGGATTATTTCAAGAAAATCTTGGAAAAACTTGGCATCGGCAAACGCTCCGCCGACTACCATGCCGTACTCTTCGCTGAAGAACTCGCCGCTGAGTAAGTTCAATAAAATATAACATTTTATAAGCAGACATTCTCTCTACATTATATATCTTCGTAAGTATGTATCAACTCTGTGCTTTATTCTCGAAAATTAAACCTTTCTCAAATAGCATCTATGTTTGTTGAGTTTTTTTCTCGAAAATAAAAACTTCTTCAAACAACATCTATCTTTGTTGGCTCCCCTGCATGTTTCCCTCATATTCTAGTCATTAATTTTCTAAAGAATTGCATATATGTAATTGTATATGTTCATTTTCTAAGGAACTGTATGGATATGAGGTAATTAAATAATGAGAATGCATTACTTGATAACATTTTTTAACTTATAACTTTTATATATATATAAAAGGTTAAAAAGACATTGCATTTTGAAAAATTATGTATCAGCTCTTAGAGCAGTACATGAAGACACACGTTCACACCTGTCACATACAGCAATTTCTGACCTCAAGACAAGCGTATGCATTCAACCATGCTTTCTAATGTTCTGATGTGCCGCCCTGTGTTTATCAAGTCTTCTCAAAATAAAAATTGCTTTTCGAAATAATACTCTGTCTGACTTGCGAAAAAAGGTGCGAAATACTATAATATTTGCTTTTAAAAGCAAACCAGAACTATACTTCTACAAGTATTTTCTTTCGTTCTCTGATCGTGCCCTGCTTACAGTACGCAAAAGAATTATGTATTAATTTCTATTGCCAGTGTAAGACTTAAAATGTTTCTATCTTTCTAGAAATAGAGCCCACCAGCGGCCGAGCGGTAAAGACGCTGAACACTGGTAGTTCCGTCCGAGGTTCGAATCCCGCGAACGGGCTGGCTGCATGGGCGTTTTCGTGGTTTTCCCCATGTGTAACGTGTATACGAGCCAGTTTCCCTTAGAAAGTCCTCCACGAAAGGCATCCCTCCCCATAGGCAGATAGCCCTAGTGTGCTTTGCCATAATTAAATACACCACACACCGCTTTCTAGAAATAGTCAATCCTTCTATTTAATTTCCACTGGGTGTATATTTATTCCTGGATATGTCACTGAAACATTCCTGAATTTTAGATATTTTGCTTTAATTTATTTTTTACAATTTATTTAAAACATTTACTAAATATTTGTAGAAAATAGCTCTTAGAGTAAGCATTCATTCATTTGTTTCTTCTTTATGTGCTCTTGGGTATTAGAATTATAAAACCCAACCTTAAAAAATACAGTACACATTTTCAGAAGTATAAAAAGCAATTTATTGATAAAATATGCTAACTTGGGGTGAGGTAAATACGTTTGTCAATTCAACTATCAACTCGGAATAATCATTTGTAGAGTATTCTTAATTCAATTATATTTAGATCTAGATATAACCCAGCACACATACTGTGTAAATAATAATTCTGGAACTTTCTTCACAGGGAAGACGTCGTAAGCAAGCTTCGGGAAAGATTCGAAGAGCTTGTTAAGAAAATCAAGGATGCCATTGAAAACGGAAAGACATTCCAAGATACTTTGGAAAAGGTAAAGTTTACTTTTGAGAACAAGAACGAAAACTTTATCTAAAATCAGTTTTTCATAGAAAGCATTTAGAAATACTAAGAGAGATCTAGTTTCCAGTTTTCACAGAATATTAACCTCAAATGGACCACAAAAATATGCCCATCATCATCCTTTCGGCTAATTATTTAAAATACAACTCGATTTTTTTTTTCAAAGAACAGAAAAAAATTTTTCAGTTGATTTTTTCAGCGTTAAAATGTACTAGATTCAAACTTACGTACGGTTTATGTATTAGTACACATAAATTTAAATCTCTGTTACTGATTAATTTAGGAGTGCAAAGTTAATGAATACATACTAAGGTTACTCAAAATGTTCTTAGCACATCAGGAACCAAATACGTAGGCTGGAAGCCTGAATACTGGTTGCTTGATCTGGGCTCAAATTACGGCGAACAGACTGGCTACAATGGAGTTTCGTATTTCTCCCCGTGTATAACATAAATATTAAACAATTTCATTTAGAAAGGCCCTCCACAAAGTCTGGTCACCAGCGATCACATGGATAACACCGCTGAACACTATCAATTCCATATGGATTCAAATGTCGACTGTATGAATGAGTTGGTGAGAAGGGCATTTTTATTGTTTACATCATGTGTAATGCAAACACAAGTCAATTTTCAAATCAAATGTATCCTCCTAAGGCACCCATTCACTTAGGCAAGTAACCTTTCAGTTGCTTTGCCTTAATCTATCAATCAAGCCTCTGCAAGAACATTTCGCCTGGAAAGCAGATAACCGTTACATACCTTTCCTTAAATCAATAGATAATTAATCAATAATTCTCACTATATAATACTGAGAAAAATTTAAAGAAAATGTCACGGTTTTATGTAATTCTTTTAATCATCGACAATATTTATCTAGTTTTTAATTTTAGTATGATCTTCTATTTTTAAGCGAATAACAGTCCACCTCGGATGTCATTTTGAACAATAATTTAAGACATTTTTCAAAAGGGAATTCTTTATATGTATTCTACATTTAAGCCCGTCTTGAATTACTAAACTCATAAAAACGCGGTCTTTTGAATTCAGTTTGTAACTTTGAATTTTCTTTCCGAATTCCTCATTTAAATCCGTCTTTAATAGGAAAACAACATAAGAATCAAAAAATTTTTTAAATTACCATTTAAGAAAAGAAAAAAAAGATTTTCATTTAGAAACCTGTAACGGTCTCGTACGGAGATAAACAAATAGAAAAAATATGCAGGTTTCGAAAAGGCTGAAAATGAACATTAGATAGTAACTTATTAAAATTTTAGATGTGAATTGTTCTAAGATATAAAAAATTGAAAGTTTATTAAGGAGGGTACAAAAATTATAATTTATATAATTTATTCAGCTGAAGGAAATCCGCCAGAAGCTGAAGGACATGAACGTAAACGTAGGCGAAAAAGCAAAGGAACTTCTCGAGAAATTGAAGGACAAGCTTAAGGACTATTGGGAGAAACTCAAGGAGAAACTCGGCAGGGAAGACAGATCTGTTGCTGAAGCTGACTTTAACATTCGCGAAGTCTTCAAGAAGATCAAGGACATGGTCAGTGAAAACATTTAAAACTTTTACAATATTGGAATAAATAGATCGGATAGATAGAACAAACAGTGCATGATGCTTTATGTGCGTTCAGTTCTTAGCTACAACTCTCGAATATTTTTACAGATATGAGAAATAACCCACTGTTGTAATACGTACATAATTTATGTTATTCTGGTTTATACACACGCACACATACACACAAATATATATAATTAAATATGTAAAGAAATGCAAAAACTTTAAGAAGTTTCAAAATTTACTTTAAAAGGACTGATATATGTGTGTATAAGATAAAAAGTGTACAAATAAAATTTCTAATTGAAATTTTAAATAGCTCCTTAATTCTTCATTTTAATTTGGGTACCTCCCTTTCTATTACAAAAACAGTAATTGCTGATAATAAACCTTTTTGGACTGCGTCATTTCCAGACGCTGTGAATATAGAAATATATGCTTCAAAAGAACATGATGGGTCTCTCGTGCCAGTAAGCTATCTATTTCTTGCTTCATTAATGATATTAAGAATTATACTTAAATACAAATGATCACCAAGCATCCAGCATCATTTTTCTTTTCTCACATTTCTAACCTAACTTTTTGTTATATATATATATATATATATATATATGTATGTGTGTGTGTGTATGTGTGTGTGTGTGTGTCAGATAAAAAAATGTAAATATAAGTTACCTAAAATTAAGCAAAAAATACGTAAATATAAGTTAACTAAAATTAAGTAAAAAATATGTAAATTAAAAGGGAAATTTAAATTGACTCCTTAATGTTTCATTTTAATTATAATTTATATTTATACATGTACATTTGTCACTACAATAGCTGATAATCCAAAACATGACCATTTCTTAAAATAAGTGATCATTCAAGAGAAAATGTCGATATCTAGCCACTTGCAAAATGTCGTTATATCAGATATTGGAAAAGAGAATACAAATATTCGCAAGCACACATTTCCCACTGGTTGTGACATATATAAACTTCTTTACGTCTCATTAATTTTTTTAATATATGACCTCTGGCGGTAACCCCTTTGACACAGAGTAAAAAATGATAGTAGGAAAACCTATAATTTCGGCAGAAAAGTTCAAAATATAGGCGATGTGAAACGTCGTATTGTCAGAAAATCTGATATTTTATAGAAAAATGCATCTTTCCTAAATTTAAATAATGATAATTATTGTTTAGATCTTCATTATTAACACTGTGTTCTAATAATTATTCTTAAACTTTACTAATAGAGGCTAACTTTACTCATAGATTTCTGAAAAATCCAATCCTATCTATTTTGGTTTATGTCATAATATTCGTTCACACAAAAATTTAGAGGCCTGTGGCATAATTTCACATGCAACAATTTTAAAATTTGTAATAAATTAAACCTATTTCCGCCGCCTCCATTGATGGCTTTGTAGGGTCCTGAATTTCAGACTAATGCATGTATTAGGATATAAGTCGGATTTCAAATCCTAATGACTACCCATGTGCTGTCAATAGGACCTAGACAGCGTGTCTTAAGGATATACTGGGATGTGGCATTAAGCCCTCGGGAGGACGTGTTTAAGAAAAAATTGGGATATTTATGGGTGTCCTGAGGATGTAGTCTATTAACATGCTGTCGATGGAATTCTGTTACACAATTTTTAGCATTTATATAAAAGGATTTGGTGTTTTGCAAGTCACAAGGGATTTACTGTGGATTTAAAGCATTTGTATGTATTACATTGATTTAAATACAATATTTTACAGAAGCCATCGTAGCCGACAAGATTTCTGAGTATAGTACATTAGAGATTCCATATGAATATATGTTATCCGAAAGATATTTGTAATGCCAATTACGTGTCATTTATTTTACAATGTTGAGAAGAGATATACAAAATGACTGCCGTTTTTCTGTTGCAGATTACTAACAAAATCGATTCTGAAGAACTGAAAGCAAAGATCGAAAAACTGTTCGGTAAAGGAAGTGAGGTACGTATTTCAAAAATTTTCACTTATTTAAAATTAAACATAAATGTGCTCATTTTAATCCAGTATTAAATATAGCCCATACTCACGCCTATATTGTGTTTGTACGAAATTTAAGGAGCATATGCATAAAATATACAGACAAGTAGGAAAAGAATATAACGTTTCGGACAGCGTTAATATTTTGATGCAAGGAAATAACGTTTCCTTATACATTCTTTCTAGCGATACGCGTACTTTAGCATGCTCACAGAATTCTCCATGCTTTCGTAGGAATCATTTGTCAAAACGCTCATAAATCACGCTTTAAATGCTTTCAAAATGTTGTCTTTTAACGTGAAACTATGCTTTAGGTTAGAAGAGAATACAGTTATAAATCATTTGAAACTTATTAACCAGGGCACATCTCCTCAGACTGTAATTTTGTAATTAGAATCAAATGTTTTACTTTAACTTTTAATTTTAACTATATAAAACCACAAGGAGTGGATAATAAAAATATATGTTTGGCTCGGGTTTGTGGCTGGGATGTTGCAAAGGTTGATAATTCACCAAATACATTTGATAACTCTGGAATTAGTCATGAGACTGTTTTAAATTATTTTAACTTCACAAGACGTTACAGCTTTAAATAATGAAACATTTTCCTCAGTTGGCAGAACAATTCATCAACGCCTTGAAGGAAAAAGGTGAGAAAGCCAAGAAAAAGATCTTAGAAATTATTGATCGAGTTCTTGAAGACAAAGAATCCAAAAGGTCCATCAAGGATGTCTACGAGAAAGTCAAGAATTACTTCAAAGACCTAAACATCGAACTCAAAGAAAAATTCTCAAAGTTCGGAGAATGGGTAAAGAACGAGTACGGAAAAGCCTTGGAAAAGGGCAAGAGCAAGCTCGACAACGTTAAAAAAATGGCTCGTGAGGTACGTAACTTTTTTCCTACTTATCATAGAGAGTTTTTCCTACTTATTAGAGAAGTGCTGATTCTAAGACGAAAAGTAGAAAATTGCTGTCTATATGCCAGATTGTTTGTAAAACTTTTCAAATTAACTGGTTATAAAAGTAGTTGAACATCTTTCTAATAAGAATATAATTTTGTAAAGAAATTCATAGCATAAAGTATCAGTAAATTAATATACTGCTTAAACTTTAGTCTTGTATGTAATTGTACACAATGTAAGAAAGAGAAGATAAAATTAATTAAAATCGCCACACAGTTGGTCTCTTAATAATGTCTTTCAATGAAAATAATAGGAAAACACATTTAGAAAACCCTTTTTAGTAATAAAGCAGTTTTACTCTGCAATGAGATAAATATTAAATTTAATTAATTTACAACTTACATTATATAAATATGTTGCATAAAATATAAGCAATTACAAATGTTTATTCAAAAAACATTGTGTGAGAATTGTAAATAATTGCAGACTTTTTTTAAATAATCACGCTAATCTATTATTAGAATTTCATATTATGTTTGTGTCAAGGTAACAAGTATTTACGTAATCTTTTATTTGCTTGGAATAGATAAGATGGAATAACATTTGTTCTGTGTGCGGACAAAATATAACCATTTACTCATTTGATATATATTGATTGCATATTAACATATAAGCTCTCATAGAATTTTAATGTTAACATCTGAAATGTGATACAAGAATAAAAATAAAACTTAGAAGATAATAAGCCAATTATTCACTCAAAAGTAACATTCAAATGTCACAGCATCATTCAAAATTGGTACGCCTTTTAGATCCCTTTTATATATCGTCTTTCCATTAGAAGGGGCCCACCAGCGGCCGAGCGGTAAAGTCGCTGAACACTGGTAGTTCGGTCCGAGGTTCGAATCCCGCGAACGGGCTGGCTGCATGGGCGTTTTCGTGGTTTTCCCCATGTGTAACGTGTATACGAGCCAGTTCCCTTAGAAAGTCCTCCACGAAGGCATCCCTCCCGTTGGGCAGATAGCCTAGAGGCTTTGCCATAATCACACACACACACTTTCCATTAGAATTAATGCGGTTACACATTAATGCACAGTTAATAATTTCGTTTGAATGTAATTAACGATGTCGTTGACGAATTACTTTACTTATTTATTGTAGAAAATATATCTCAAAAGGTGTTTGTTTCATTTTTTTCGAACAGACAGTATCCACCTGAATTATTAGATATTGCTTTTATTACTATCGTACTAATACCCATTAAAAATTTTGAAATGAATAAAATCGTTTCGATTTGCAGCCATATGAAATGTCACAATTTATGAACCTTTTTAAATTTTAAATACAACCAATTTCGGATATGAAATGTCAAATAATTTATAATCTAACACAGTCTAGATAACGTGCTACGATTCTCAGTTTGAAAATCTAAAGGCTGTAATTAAAATGTCAAAACATGCAAGAATATTTCGTATTATATATGAAGTATTTCCACACCTATGGAAGTATTTAGATTTAACTTTATATTTCTATTTTATAGTTCTTGGATGACACCAAGAAAATGAGCAAGGACATTGCCGAAGAAGCTCGAGAATTTTTCAAGGAATATAAGGAGGACTTAGGCAACCTGTGGGATGAAGTGCGCGAGAAAGTCAAAAATGTCATAAAAGGAGACTAAAAATGGACTTTTCCCACTAAATTTTAAGTTTCAATTGATGTATTTATGATTATTTTTGTTAGAAATAAATTTCTACTTTTCTAGTCATAGTTTACGTTGTAAGTATGAATTCTTAAGTATATATGACATTCATTAATCGTCTAAAAGCGACAACGTATCTTGTAACTTGAATATTTCACATACGTTTATTCATGAGTTTTAAAACGAACTGCGTTACATTGTATTATTTCAAACCAATAAAAAATAAGCACTAAAAAAAATATTTTTCGAATTTTTAGAAGAATTTGATTAAATTAACATTTTTAAATATAAAGCAGATTAAAGGGGTATTAAATAGTAAAATATATATGACCATTACACAAATGTCTCCGTAAGTATTAGAATGAAAAAAATATAATGGGTACATCACATGACTTCCTTGTACAGAATATTAAATTATATGCATTTTTTCCTGCATTTCATTTAAACTGATTGAATTCTAACTTTGTCAATAGCGCATAAACCACAATAGAATAAATTCATTCTTTAAAATTCACTATATTTATCTACCGTAGCCACGCTCTGGCACTAGGTTCACTTAACAGCGTTACATTTTACATTTCATTCATTTTACAATTCAGAAAGCACAAAAATTATTATCTTCTGAATAATTATCTAATTGTTGCCACATGTTCTATTCAAATACTATACTAAATCTAAAACGATATATAAAAGAAATTAAACAAAAAGAAAAAAAAAAAGAAACAGTTTTTCACAGACGATTCAGCGCCGCTTACTTAATGCGAATGCGCTACTCGTAAACATTCTCCTCTGTTCGAGTCAGATTGGTGACAATATTTGCTGATAATACGAAACACGTATTTTCTCGAATTTCGTTAGAAATATATTTCTCATTCAATTAATTCGTTTCTCATTTCGCGGCAAGGCCAAAATACATAAAAACTCAAAATGTCTTCATTAAAAATTGAAAGATATAGAAAAACATAAAACACCAAATACAGTTAAAACAATTAAAAAAATAATTTTTACAATTAAAATTAGAGTTGAGTTTCTACGCAAAAACAAGCAATTCGGCCAGCAGGCAGATGTTTCGGTGCACAAAACTAAAAATTTCTTTTTGGTTCCACTCGGTAAAAAGACATTGAAGGCGTATAAACTGACTTAATTTGTTGCGGACGCTATGCTGACTCAATACATGGGATAATTTAATAATCTAAATGATAATTCCAGAATGGATTAAGCATGATTTATTTCGCAATAATACAAGAAGACGTTATCTTTGTTGTTGCGAAGCTTAGTTTCTCTAAATTAGCAACAAATCCGCTATTCTGCTAAGTTTCAAACATAAAAAAATATGGCTGTTATGGTAAAAAAATGGCTCAACCGCACTTAAACAACTTTTAAATTGTTCATAATTCTACAAATATAACATGCAGGTTAACTAAAGGCGTAAAACCCTTAACCGGAAGATAAGAACAATCTAACTCGATCATTTTTATAGGAAAAAATGCGTAGTTTACCAACATATAAGGATAAAGAATCTGAGCTCACGGAGCCGAGTAACAGAGTGGGTATATATGTGTATATATATGTATTTATAATGCTTTTGGTACGGCCAATTGCGACCAAAATACGAGGTGCACATCTACATGTTATAGCAGTTTCACATACAAAATTTCAACGTTCTGAGGCTACTCTTTTTGAGTTATGCTAGATACATGCATACATATGTACAGATGCCACGAAAAAATCTCTTCTGAATCCATTTTAAATCAGTTTCATAATTCGTTTGGGTAAAAAGAGTCCTTATCATTTATTTTATCATTTATCATTTATCATTTTTATGAACAACTTTCATCACCTGCAAGTTGTTCATAGGTTCTATGACCATGTATAACTAGAAAAATGGGGTGAAATATCCTTGTTATGTGTTTAAAAAAAATTAAGAAGTAAGTAAACAAAATGGATTATTCTGTCCTTACGTAGAGATATCACGCAAAAACATAGTTAAATTGCATTCGATAGCGGTCGAAATGAATATTTTCGTTGAAATATGGTACCCGGAATTTTTTGTGATTGCAATACTTCCTTTATTTCGTACAAGGAAGTGAAAAGGCTTAAAATGTTTAATGAAAATATTATCTTCACATTAAAATTTCATGATTATGCAAAAGCCTCATATAATTAAACAGAATACCATTATAATTAATACCTTTTTATTAAATAATACAAGATGGCTAGAAGGAATTTTAAATTTTCTTTTAAATCTGAAATTACAACTACCACCAATTTCATAAACGTCAGTTAGGGTTAACATATCAATAGAATACATTAGTTATTAAATGCAAAAGTATAAGACTTCAGTAGTTAGAGAAGTCAATTAACTTTTGCAACTCTTACTTATAAATCAAAGTCAAATGCTGAAATTTGTTATTACTCTTACGAACAATAGTGCAGGGATTAATTTTTTCCAGATAATGAAGAGGTTTCTTTTCCAGAATTGCGATAGGTAACAGAAATAGGAAACAGATGAAAAAATAAAATATTAAATTAAATCAAATCTTAAAAACAAAACTTAAAAAAGAAAAATATTTGCATGCGAGATCATTAAGAATGTTAGTAAAATTTCGATTGTTTGCGGCCTAAAACCGCTCCAACTCAAAACCAAATTCATATATTTCCTTATGTTCTTAACGTAGTCTCATGACTAATCTCAGAGTTAATTTTCTTTCAATTTAATCCACATAGTGAAATAGTTTCCTTTTTGCTCTCACCGTTCACATTCATGCATTGCAGTAAAACCTCATCAATTATGTTTTAAATTCAATAAATATTGTAATAAAATTTCATTTTATGCTAACGTTTTATAAAATACAAAATTGTCATTTATGGAAGGTATTTGTGTAGGGTATATTATTTATGAAAATACCAAATTATCATTTATTTTATCATTTATCATTTATCATTTTTATGAACAACTTTTATCACATGCAAGTTGTTCATAGGTTCTATGATCATGTATAACTAGAAGAGTGGGGTCAAATATCCTTGTTATGTGTTTAAAAAAAATTAAGAAGTAAGTAAACAAAGTGGATTATTACAAAACCTATTTTAATGCTGCAAAAGGCCAATTTTAAAATAATACACAGTTAAATTCCTAAGTTATAAATAGTAGAAAATTATACCATAATTATATGTTCTTTTAAAAAAGCTGAAAGTGCACCATTTAGGAACTTTCTTATCATGTTAAAAAAGTGGTTGAAAATGTTTATGTATTACCTCTTTTAGTAAACAGATATGAAATATTATGACCAGACTTTCAAACCCTACAAACTGATTTCGTACATTATTTGTTCATGGATGAAGTATCCTAAAAATCATATTTCCAGTCTCCATTACAGTTTATTTAGAGAATAATACAGCAGGGAATAATATATTAGAATAGGTTCGGTAACAAGGACGATTATTTTACTTAGATGATTTAGTAATTTAAGGCTAAATCTGAGATGATTTTGCATTAATTTAAATTTAATCATGTAATATTAAAATCAGGAATGATAAATTCAGGATAATAATTACTTTTTCTTTTTTCCATTATCCATTGTTTTATACTACAATTTTTATATATTCTGTAAAAAACATTTGTAAAAACAAATATTTTTAACAATAGCATCAGACGTTTCCAGCCGCAATATAATCAGAGCTTCATTAAATATATTTCGTGTGAGTATTCGTTCAATATACATTTTACAACAGTATTCAATATTACCTTTAAGCTGCCCAGACGATAGTAGTCAGGGGAGCCTATTGTAATACCAAACGGCTCGGGTTTTTATTCCCGGAGAAGGAATGGATGTAAACTGTCTGTTCGTTCTTAGGAGGTAACGGTGGCACCTATTTAGGTGCTTTCATAATCAAGTGACCATCGCTTCCGGTCGTAGTAGAGGTCAACGCCTGTAATGGATAGTGCCTGTCATTATTGGATTAAAACAAAGGTGTCCCTTGCATATACCGAACTTGGAAAATAGAATTAGATAAAAAAATATACAAGAGTATACTTCTTTGAATCGCTTGTTAATATAAAAGACTCATATAAATACGGGAAGCCATTTAAAAATTCATAGAAAATAAATTACCCAAAGCATCCAAAATTTTGTTATAGTAAAACAGAGGTAAACTTATAAAGTATTTTTCCACCTTCTTGGCGTGCCTTCGTGGTGTAGAGGTTCTGCACGCTGGGCCGGCATTCCAAAGGTCCGTGGTTTGATTCCCGGCGAAGGCGGTTGCTAATTTTTTTATCTCTCCGACTTTTCCGATTAACCTTATGTCTCTACAGTGGCGCCCGAACTAAAAGGCTGATGGACGATGACTCTCCACACCCAGGATTTGGCGATTGGGTCTCCCAAAAACCTCAATCGCCCTTTAGCTTTTTAAAAGGGGGAGTATATGAGGTATTTCTCCAACCTTCTTGGCGTGCCTTTGGGTTGTAGTGGTTCTGCTCGCTGGGACGGTATTCCAGAGGTCTGTGGTTCGATTCCCGGCGAAGGCGATTGATCATTTTTCATCTCTTCGGCTCGAAGTCTCTACAAAGTGGCATAAATTCATATAGCACAAAATATTGAATCTTAATTCCAAAGTAAAAATGGCATCTGATTCATAGTTTATGGTTCATTCAGTGAACACAAAGTATTCAACCTAAATTTCAAAGTAAAAATGGTATCTAAATGACATCTTACGAGTCATTCAGATAATAAAGAATATTCAATCTGAATTTCAGAACGACAGTGACACCTGAAGATAACACAAAATGTTCAGGGCACTGGTATTCACATATACACATGCCTCTGCAATTATTTTCGGTTGACATTTGTTTTAATACATATTTAGTTTATTTTGGAATAAAACCCATAAAAATTGAAACAATTCTGCTCTGTCAAATTTTCAGGAAAAATTTCTCACCGAGTCAACCTGATAAAATTTCTTTACTTTTGGGTAACACTTTCTATGTAGTCCATATTCCCGCTTACCTATTTATCTGAATAACTATATGATGGAATTCGTTTTGCATTAACTCTCTTGATTCCCCTATTCTTCGGATGTATCCTCATGTTTGCTGATATTTACTTTGATTTGAGGTTCCATTCTAAAGTTTTTTGAAGATTAAATAGTATGAAAAAGAGAATGATTAGTGTTATAATATTTCGCAGAAAATACATAGAACGCAATAACAGATGGGCCCAGAGGTTACATTTAGGGACAGTTTTTAAATTGCTTGTTTACGAAAAGAACAATTCCAATTCTATGTTAAGCGATGGACACTATGACCCTTCCAACTTCTGTTGATAAATGCGCCACCACAGTAATCAGTATCCCTCGTTAAAAGACTATATTTTAGTCCGCCATCGTTTTTGCTACTTTATAAAGTTGATTAGTCCTAGTCTTGGTTTTAAAAGCAGAGATACGCAATTGTATCTCTCACGGTTATTAAGTAGTCACTATACAGTTATTAAGTAGTCAGAATTTCAGTATTTGATAACAGCGAAAAAATTGGAAATGTTGGGAGAATTGTTAGCTGGTATTTATTAAATTCCATAGAAATATTATAATGCTTTAGGGGAAAGAAGAAATTTACGGTCGGAAATTTATAATAAATGCGAAAATTAGATAATACATTTGTGAAATCTTAAGTAATAAATTCAATACTCGTAGGGGAATAATCTGAAGTTAATGCACGAATTTGGTATAAGAATATTACAATATAATGAAGCAAAATAACGCAGGATTTTACGAACTTCCGCTTCACGGATTTATGAATTCATCTTTAAAAAATAAAACTTTAGTCAGAATAAATTGAAATTTCACATAAAGTTTTCCTGGCATGACAATGCCATTTGCTTCAAAACTTCAATTAATAATTGTACTTCGTTTGTAATTTTCTGCTCTGAGAATTATTGTTTGGAGCAGTTTCGGTAATAAAATATATCGCTGAATTATTACAATAATAATAGTAATAATTATAAGAAAAAAAATCTGAAAGCTTTCAGATTTTATATTACGCCCAAAGCAGCGTTTTTTATATTTACATATACACTCACATTTTGAAAGCATTTGGACTAAAAATATTGAAAAACAGCATATCTTTAGAATTTCCGATAGACGGTCTCGCGCGCTGGAGATAAAGATAATAAGGGGACTGGAAAGTAATGTCGTTTCTTCGCATGTCGACAACAACATGTTAAGGGCAGAAGTGGAAGTAAATCCATGTCAAACACTCTCAACCAACCTTGGTCGACCATCCAAGAACTTTTAAAGCAGAATGGAAAAATAAGCAAAGCAGGTGTTTCAGTCCCCCATAATCTGTCCGAAGAAAACAAAGCCAACCGATCCATCACATGCAACGTATTGCTTCAACGGCTCCATACAGAAACCTTTTTTGATCATTTGATTGCTGGAGACGAAAAATGGGTCCTATATCATAATCCAATACGAAAAAGGCAGTTTTAATAGGGGTTACAAAGGTTTTACATCCCAAAAAGGTGCTTCTGTGTGTTTGGTGGAGTATTCGCGGAATTGTTCATTTTGAATTGCTGAAACCTGGACAAACTGTTAATGCAGATCTTTACTGTAAACAATTGGATCGAGTGAACCAATCTTTAATCGAAAAATATCCGGCGATTCTCAATAAAAAAGGCATCATTCTGCAACACGACAATGTAAGACCACACTGTCCAAGACGGACACTGAATAAAATGAATGAATTTGGATGGGAGGTGCCGCATCACCCACCATACTCGCTCGATATCGTGCACTCGGATTTCCATTTATTCCGATCCCTACAACATTTTCTTAGTGCCAGAAAATTTCGAAATTTGAATGATGTCCAAAATGCCATCTTGAGATATTTTACTCAAAAACCAATTGATTTATATCGGTCCAGGAATTGAAAATCTGCACACTAGATGGCAAAAGGTTGTTGATAACGAGGGTGATTACATTATTGATTAAAAATAAAAACGTGTTAAAAATTTATTCGCGTGAATTTAATGTAAGAAAGTGACATTACTTTCCGGTCTCCCTATTGTTTTATTCCGCACCGTGCTCGCTTTAAAATCGTTTATGACAATCGTTGATGAAATATTTGGCGACAACAGTTTTTTATTTTATTTTTTTAATTTTTATTTATTTATTTAAAGAAAAAGAAATCCTCGTGCACCACAAAGTATCACACGAGACTTATAAATCGTAAGTAAAAAAGGCAAAATTGAAAGTAATATCATCAGTTTTCAACAATACGATGAAATCGTACACAAGGATAAGAAAAAAACACAAGTAAATACAAAAGTATAAAAATATATAAAGAAATTGTCATGCCTCGCGCTCAAACACGAGGTGGGTTCTTCTGGTGAACTTACCATAATGGGAAAATAACACTTGTCCGTTTTCACATTTTTTCACTAATTTATTACACACATTGCACTATTGATACACCATACCACGAATACACTGTAAAATAAACTATATACAATATATATATACAGTGGATGGACAAAAATATGGAAACACCTTGTGAAATGCATGTTTGAAAAGAAAGATTGATTTTAATGAAATATGTAGGTGGCGCTGGCGTTTTTGACTACTGACGCCACCTATACAACTTCGTAAATGTGCTAAACAGTTCAGTTGTTGTCGGAGTACTGTTATTTGAGGTTGTCATTGCATTATGTCAGAGTTAACAGACTTCGAACGTGGGCAAATTGTTGGAGCACGTATGGGTGGTGCTTCCGTAACTAAGGTAGCTGAGGTGTTTAGTGTTTCAAGAGGTAATGTATCGAAGATTTATTCCGCATATTTGAAAAGCGGAAAAACATCATCTGCTAAATCACAGCGCGGACGAAAGTGTGTCCTGAGTGATCGTGACACACGATCATTAAGGGCAATTGTGACGAAAAATAAGAAAACCACATCTGCAAAAGTTACTGCTGAAATGAATGTTGTGTTACCGAACCCTGTGAGTACCAAAACAATTAGAAGGGAGCTTCATAAACAGGGAATTGCTCGCCGTGCTGCAATTGAGAAGCCACTCATCAGTGATGCTAATGCCCGTAACAGGAAAAGGTGGTGTTTAAGTCATAAAGCCTAGGCAGTGGAAGCGAGTAATATGGTCTGACGAGTCTTCTTTCACATTGTTTCCCACTTCTGGCCGAGTTTACGTCTGGAGAACGCCATCTCAAGCCTATAATACAGACTGCTTGTTGCCAAGAGTGAAACATGGCGAGAGTTCTGTTATGGTTTGGGCAGCCATATCGTGGTTCTCTGCTAGCTCCATGATAACTGTGTCAGGGCACATGACTGCCAAGACTTATGTGAACATTTTGGCCGATCAAGTTCATCCCATGGTACAAACTTTATTCCCCGATGGTGATGGTGTCTTCCAAGACGACCCAACCCCTGTTCACACAGCTCACATTGTCCAGGACTGGTTTTCTGAGCACGAGGATGAGTTGTCCCATCTCCTTTAGCCACCACAGTCACCAGACCTGAATATTGTCGAACCTTTGTGGTCTACATTGGAACGGAAAGTGCGTTCTCGTTATCCACCGCCAACATCGTTATCTGAACTTGCCACCGTTTTGCAGGAAGAATGGTATAATATTCCCTTGGCAAACATACAGGAACTGTATTTATCCATTCCGAGAAGACTGAAAGCTGTTTTGGATGGCAACGGGTTTCCTACACCATATTAAGCAAAGAAACATGTTTTTTTAAAGGTGTTTCATATTTTTGTCCAACCCCTGTATATAAGGCGCACAAAAAAAATTAAAAACATGTTTCAGTTCCCTATACTCTCACACGGCATGCTTGCCGGTCCAACTCCAAGTGCCCACCCGTCCAGTCTTTTTCCCTCCACCAGGCCTCAACTGGTTTTTCCGGAGTAGGTCACTTCCGTTCGTCATCTTTCATCAGGGAAAGGAACTTCACACCTCCCCTCTGGTTTGTAAATATTTACGACTGAGTCGAAAAATTTGAAACCCTTATTATTTTGGCATTTACCAGGTAGTCCCTCTTTTCCGGGACACAGCACAAATAATCACAGTACAATCAGAGAGACAGAGAAGGAAAAAAAAAAAAAAAGGTCATGCTACAATTATAAACCTAACACAAAAAAAAAAAAAAAAAAAAAAAAAAAAAAAAAAAACCACTTAACACATATAAACATAAAAACTGCACATGTCCACATTTCTATAGCAATACAAACAAAAACATTGAAATATCAATACAACTCTCTGACACTTCTGTAATGAATAATTCGTTTACTAGAGCTACCATAATAACACAATAAAACAATAATGACATATTAGTATTGATATTACCTTTTCTAGAGTAACCACAATAATACAAAAAAAATAATAAATGAACGTTACAATATCCATATACTTTTTGCCATACTAGCATTGAACATTATCCTTTCTAGTGTTACAATAATAAACAAACACACACAAAAAAAAGATATGATACCAAACATTAGTTTCCTTTTTTTTTTTTTTTTTTTTTTTTTCTAATTTAGTTAAGATTATTGGTCACTTATATATTCGTGAGGGATCCTAGACAATGCGTTTGCATCGGAGTTTTTAGCTCCTGGTTTATGCAATACAGTGACTTGGAAGCGAGATAGAGCTAATGCCCATCTCTGTAATCTAGCATTCCGGGGTATCCCTTCCGTTAAGTACTTTAATGGGTTATGGTCTGTATGCAACGAAATTTTATTTCCGTATGTCCAAGTTTCGAACTTGTAGAGAGCCCAAATAATTGCATACGTTTCTCTTTCTATAGTGCTCCATTTAGACTGAGCGCTAGTTAATTTCTGGCTAGCAAATGTTATCGGTATAGCTTTTCCATACTCATCTCGTTGAAGTAAACACGCTCCAATACTTATTAGTGAGGCGTCTGTGTTAATTTCAAAAGGTTTCCGTATATCCGGCGTATATAAAGACGATGCCGTGCACAATGCATCCTTTAATTCTTTGAATACCTTCTCGGTTTCAGACCCCCAAGGTATTAGGTATAGATTTTCTCGTGAGATCAGTTAACGGAGTGAGTTATTTTTGCATAATTCGGAACATACTCTCGATAGTAATTATAGAACCGGAAAACTGATCTTAATGCCTTTTTGGTTCTAGGTGGCTTCAAATTTTTAATGACCTGCAATTTCTCTGGATCTGGGCCATGTCTGCCCGAGAATACTATGTGACCTAAATACTTTACCTCCGACTTGCCAAAAGAGCATTTCTCTAAATTAGCCGTAAAGTTCAATGTCTGTAAAGTACTGAGTACGGCTCTTAAATTTTTAAGATGTTCTTTCCCACGTTGACGAATAGACAATTATATCATCGATGAAGCTTTCAGCATAATCACTATGTGGTCTAAGAGCTTGGTTCATAACTCTTCGGAAAGTTGCGGCAGCACCTGACAAACCGAACGGCATCACTTTCCACTGATACTGACCCTTCGGAGAAACAAAACTCGTCAGATGTCTACTTTCCTTCTCCATAGGGATTTTCCAATACCCCTTAAGAATATCTAGTGTAGACAAATAACGTGCTTGCCCCTGCCTTATACCGATGCTCTTCTGCGTTTTGCATAGGAAATGGGATTATCTGACTTTCCGCAAAATACATTCCGCTTGCTCCTGTCTAAAACGTTGAGTTTTCGATAAGGGTGGGTTATCAGCTGACACTTGCTCACTGCCCCCCACTTCTACTTCCCCCTCATCCTTACCAACGGTGTAGTACGAGCTATTTCCGTTTCACCTTCGACCTCGTGACTGGCTTTTTCTGTCGATTCCTTTCCGTCCAAGTTACTCGATACCTAATCAATTCCCAATACTAGTTTTTCTTCCTTATTTTCTCCCCAATAAATATCTTCTTGTTCCCTGAGAAGTCTGAAGTCTCGAGGTGTCACCAGCGCTTCCTCGTTCAAATTATGCACTACTGCTGCATGAACATTTACATAAGGCTGTACCTCCTCTTCTCCTGACCAGATACTGATAGGTACTGTAACTAATTGGGCTTCTACCTGGGGTCCTACGGCGGGTTGTAACCATGTCTTCCCTCCAGACTCCAAATATTTCTGTGGAACTACCGATTTCCGGATTACAGTAACTTCTACTCCGCTATCGATCACTCCTTTGAATCTAGCGTTGCCTACCTGCAGCTCTATCCTAGGTAATTCCCCACTTGCCCTAGTTAACGAAATTTCTTCTGCATAGTTAGCTAACTTAACCCTAGGCATATTTTATTTAATCCTTTTGCTTCCACCTCATCCGTATCCTCTTTTTCGCTTCCTCTCTTGGGTTTCGCTATCAGTTTTATCGCTGGACAAAGACGCTTTATGTGTGCTTCACCCTGACGCTGAAAGCATTTTAGAACCTTCTTATTTGCCTGCATCATTCCTTGAGGTTCCAAAGTTTTTACCCCTTTGTACTTCTCCTTATCAACCCTGTAATAAGAACTGAAATTCCCCTTACTCTTATTTGGTCATCCTAATTTCTCGCCTTGTCTTATCGGTTCCTGTTTTGGTCCCACTTTATTTACTTCCTGAGCACTTGTATTGTAATTTCTAGGCATTGCTGCAACGTAATTATCCAAATCATTTGCAAGCTCTGACGGAGATAACCAGTTTTCTACCTCTTTGAACAGTATATGCGCCTTAACATTTGCGAGTAATTGATCTTTTACTTGATCGACAATCAATAGTTCTCTTAATTTATCAAAAGTCTTAACTTTTCTGGATTCTAAGTAGAAATCAAGTGCTGCCTCAATCCTCGCTATATGCTGAGTATACGTTTCCTCATATCATTTTACACATTTTTCTAAATTCTTTTTATGTTGCAATGGGGTAATCCTGAATTCTTTTAATACTGTATCTTTAATCTTAATATAATTATCCAAATCCCTTTCACCCTGAGTTGAAATCAAACTTTTAACTTTAGTTTTTAAACTCTGCAAAATAATTTTCCCATTATGTTCTTCAGGAATTTTATAGAGATTAAAAACCTCATTTCCGCATGATGGAAAAAGAACGCCCATTCCTCAGCTTTAGATGGCAGGTCAATCATAACTCCTTTCATTATTTTTAAATGTTTCAAGAAATCATTTCCCTTGCTCTCAGCATCTGAAACTTCATCCTCTGAGCCCGATTTACTTTCTCCTTTATCTATTTTCCTACTCTGAATTTCTAGTTCTTTAATTTTTATCTCTTCTCTCTCTAATTGTCTTTCCCGAAATTCCATCCCTTTTAATCGGTCTTTAGCCGCATCTGCCTCTAACTTACACTTTTCTAACTGCAGCTCCATTTCCTTTAACTTAATTTGAGCCTGCATGTTGTTAATAATTTCATCAGATTCTTCTGACACCCTATTTCTCCTTTTAGGACCCATATTAACTTCTGATATTTCGTTTTACAGCTTTACCCTCTAATATTATGTGCATCTCCAAATCAGATAATGGTGGTTCAGTGAGTTCACTAATTTTAACACTTTTACATTTTTAACAATATTTTAATTATTATATACAGAGCGTATTCTTAGGTCGCCGCCTTCAACATGAACAAACTTCCATGAACTCTCTCAACTATCCGAGCAACAGCGCCCTCTAGCCTTTTTCTTCAAATTACATAACACTCCCCACCTGAACTCGGTGGAGAGTTCATATTTCAATAATATATTTCAGAATATTCAATTAATAATTAGACAATCAATCCTAGAGAAATGGTTAAATATAACAAACATGAATACATAATTATATGCACATAAAATTTACAAACACCAAATGATACCTATCAGCAAGGTCAGGAGAATCAAACCTAAAAATATAAAATACAAACATTAGTTAACTTCCATATTATATAACAACTGTATAGGCCTTTTTAAGGTACCAGTAGGTGTTTTAATTATGCAAGATCTTATTTTACCATCTCTGCCTGGCATTAACTCCAAAATTTTACCTATTGTCTAGAGATTTCTGGGATGTTTATCGTCATGAATCAAGACAATATCGTTGATTTTAAACTGAGATGTGTTAGAGTGAGGAGGACAAATATTGGCAGATCTCAGATTAAAAAGATACTCTGATCTCCAACGCTTTCAAAAATGATTTAAAATATCTTGATGGTATTTATATCGTTTAATAATTGAATTTCTTGATCCAATCAAATTATTTGATGTTATTTTATTAGCAGGCAGAGATAGTAATCGTCTACCAACCAGAAAATGAGAAGGTGTTAGTGGAGAAAGTTCATTGGGATCGGTAAACACGTAGGTAATTGGTCTACAATTAATCATTGCCTCGATTTCAATGAGCACTGCTTCAAGCTCTTTCACAGTAAGGGATGATCGACCAATAATTTTTCGTAAGCTGGATTTTATGTTTCGTACCATACGCTCCCAAAACCCTCTCCATCATGGACCCCTCTCAATAATAAATTTCCAATTTATGCCTCTAGCAGAAAATAATTCTTTCACAGATGAGTCACTCAAAGTTTTGAAAATATGTTTTAGTTCTTTGTCAGCTCTTTTAAAAGTCTTGGCATTATCGGAGTACATGGTGGTACACAGTCCTCGGCGAGCTAAAAATCTTCGGAAAGCTAGCAAAACACTTTCAGTGCTGAGATCAGTTACTATCTCTATATGTAAGGCACGAGTGACCGCACACTTTAACAGCAGCATGTAAACTTTACCTTGCCTGTCTTTCGTAAAAAATGGACCGGCAAAGTCCAACCCGGTCACAGCAAATAGAGGCGACTCTTGGATTCTGTCTGGAGGAAGTGGAGCGATATCCTGTACTTCTGTAACACGATTGGCGATAAATGGTTTCCAATTATTTGGCGAACCTTTAATCCAAGTAATGGCGATTTCGGAATCACTCCAAAAATAAACATCCTCAATTAAATCACCAAACAATTTTTTTAAATATTTATACATTCGAGCAGACAAGAGTGCTCCCATTAACTCTAAACGAGGAAGCGTGATTGATCTTAAAGGTGCAACCTTGCATTTCGACATGATAAAGGAAGTTTTAATTTCAGAATCACACGTACGATACCTGAAATATGCGATGGCCCCATATGCTTTAAGACTAGCGTCCGAAAACAGGTGAAGGCTTATATTCATTGGATCGTCATCAAAGAAATTTCGCTGTATCGATAAATCAGTTAAATCACTAAGTTCCTCCAGCCAAATGTTGAATTTGTCCTTAATCTCTGCAGGAAGGACCTCATCCCAGTCAGCACCGGAACACCAGATTTCTTGCATAATAATTTTTCCCGAATAACAAAGGGTGCAATAAATCCAAATGGATCGTATATTTGGGAGATACTTTGCAAAAGTTTTCTCTTTGTAGCAAAATCGTTTTCAGTAGAAAAGTCAATTAAATTTTTTAAATTTAACTTTATATTGTCCTCAATGGAATTCCAAATCATGCCTAAGAAATTCGATTCACTAGTTAATTTGTTATCTGATTCCTTAATCCCATTTGAGACCCATAAATCCTTTAATGCTTTAGAATTAGTTCTTAATTTTCTAAAATTCATCCCAGCATCCTTAAATATGTTACCCGCATCTGTGGTGATCCACGGTTTGAAAATGGTTTCTGAATCAGAAGAGATTCGTGCACTAACCTAGTGCTTCGCATTAGAGAGTAAAGAACATTTATGATATAAAAATATACTTTTATTTACACAGCGAAAACGCGCAGCAACATTATTTACGAAAGCTCATTCTCCTAATAACATATTTCTTTTTACACACCGCTTGCGCATGCGCATTGGCAATTACCAAAGGAGCTTGGCAGATACTGCCATCTGTTGGATAAACTATTCGCTACATATTCCTCCCACCTGAATTTACTGGGAGGTAAATTCACATATCTGTTAAGTATAATATATGCATAATAGTACAGTATACAACATTGAAGTATAAAATTATGCCTACCAAGATGTTCTAATTAAATTGAAATACAAATTTACCTGGAGATGCAGCATTCCATAATTTTCTAGACATATTAACAGATAATACTAAACCTAGAAAAATAAAAATAAATCAAATTATTACAAAGTATTCAAACAAGTACAAAACATTTCACAGACGTATCACTGGTTTCACAGTTCTACCACTGCTGGTAGTGATAGGAATATTTTCAGTCATATCCTTTTGGACTGGGTTATCCAGCTCAAGTCTGTACAGTCTTTGCACTGGTCTCAGAAACTCAGAAGTCTCTGTTTTTATGACAGCAAGTCTTATTTGTCCATCACGACCAGGTAGCAGCTTTATGACACGCGCCAGGTTCCAAAAAGCCCGTTTTTTGTTGTTATCTTCAAGTAGAACAGTTTCACCCACCTGGAGAGGTTTAGCTATAGAGTTTTTAATGGACTGCTGACGTAACTGTCCTACATATTCCACACGGAATCTTGCTCTAAGTTGTTCTCTCACCTTTTGTAGATACTTAGCTCGTTTACTCAGTTTTTCCTTATCCACTGTATCGATATCAGGTACTCCTGATTTGGAAATCTCCCGCAGGAACATTTCTGGAGTTAATGGGGATGAATCTTCAACGTCTTCCGACACGTAGGTAAGTGGCCTAGTATTGATTACTCTCTCACAGTCGCATAGTACTGAAAGCAACTCCTCGTAATCCAGGGCAGCACGACCTATAACTTTTCTCAGAATCTGTTTCACCATTTGAACTAAACGTTCCCACCAACCGCCCCACCAAGGTGCGGAAGGAGGAATAAATTTCCATGAATTCTTTGCTCAGCGGTCTTTGATCGCAGACTCTCCCAATCAATTGTATGCAGAAGGCTCTCCGCTCCTTTAAAATTACTGCCATTGTCTGAGTATATTATAGATGGTCTTCCGCGACGAGAAATGAAACGTCTCAATGACTGGAAAAAAGCTTCAGTTGTCAAGGATGTTACTGACTCCAGATGAATGGCCCTATAGACCGCACATGTGTAAAGAACAATATAAGCTTTTCGACCATCTTTAAGGTAGAGGGGTCCTGCCAGATCGACACCCACTATCTCAAAAACATTTGCATCACGTACTCTATCTTTCGGCAAAATTCCTGGAGTTACATCACAACTTTTGGATTTAAATCTTTGACATTTAACACATTTTCTAATGCAGTTTCGCACTGTCTTACGAGTTTTGAGGATCCAATACTTTTCCCGCAAATGAGACATCACCATAGAAGTACCAGCATGCAGCAGCTCATTATGTGCATTCATTATTAGTAATTTTACTACTGCATGATCAGATGGCAAAATGACAGGAAACTTAAAGTCATCAGTATCGTCGCGATAAGAAATATTGGTTTTAGCTCTGATCAAACCATCACGATCAACTATAGGTCTGAAGTCTTTAATTTTATCATCGTTCACACTCTTAAATGATTCTCTTTGAACCAATAACATAAGAGTTATCTCAGCTCTTTCAATTTGCGAAACTGACAAAATTTTGGAGGTTTCGTTTGTAATTCTTCGTAATTTAAAGTAAAACCTAAGAATCCAACCTAACATGCGTACAATTTTCTTTATGGATGAAAAGTACCTGTAATACCAATTGTCAGGTTTAGAATCTTTGTTAAGAGTTGTCAATACTGATTTACGTCTTTCTGAATTTATGATCTCTTCGTCCGGCAAATCGGTGCCTCTTGACCATGACGATTCTGGTTCTAACAGCCATGATGGGCCCTCCCACCATTTCGACAGCAAAAACTGTTTAACTGAACAGCCTCTAGAAGGGAGATCGGCGGCATTCAGCTCCGAAGGGATGTAATGCCAATCTTCTATTTTTGTAAATGTTCTGATTTCTTGGACACGATTCCAAACGAAAGTTCCCCACCGTACGTCTCGCTGGATCCAGCACAAAGCGGTTGTTGAGTCAGTCCAGAAGAATGTTCTTAAATTTGGCATGTTCAAATCTGAAAAGACCATACGTCCCAAGCGTGCTCCGATTAAGCAGGATAATAATTCCAAACGAGGAATGGATATACTCTTTAAAGGCTTAACTCTAGTGCGTGCTTGCACAAAATTTAAATAAACCTTATTTTCGGTCTTCACTCTTAAGAAAATACAGGTAGCATAGGCATGCTTGCTGGCATCGCTGAAAACATGAAGACTTAAATCTCCGTTAACCGAACTGTCAATATTAAGCCATCTAGGAATTTTGACATCAGACAGCAGTTTCATTTCCTTTACCCATTGTATGGACTTCTTTTCGAAATGTTCTGGCAATTTTTAATCCCAATTTAATCGTAATTTCCAACACTCTTGCAATATCACCTTTGGGAACAGGGTAACGGGAGAAAGGAAGCCCACTGGGTCAAATAACTTATGCGCGCAAGAAAGGAGTGTTCGTTTACTCGCGACAATCTCCTCTTTCTTTAGTGACTCAATTTTACAGGAAAGAGTATCATCCTTCAAATCCCAGTTTAACCCTAAAACGCAAACGAATGTATCTAATTTAGAGTTGGGAATTATTTCGGTTTCACAATTCGACTGCCATCCTCTAAGATTAAACTTTCCCAGTGACAATAACATTCTCGATTCTAGTACAAATCTATTCAATTCTTCAACATTCTTAAAACTAGTCAGGCAATTATCACATAGAAGGACTCCTTCAAAATGTTGGCTGTAACTGCAAACTGATCTGGGGCACGATTTAAATGATAGTTCAACGTAGCGGCTAACGAAAATGGACTACAGTTTATCAGGTTCAATGTTTCTTCTAACCTTCTTCGGAAACATACAATGACCTGACTAGAACAGAGAGCTTACTAAAGCTATGTTCACTAATTGTAGTAAGTAGACAGGATACAGACGAAGGGTATACAAAACCCTTTATTTTTTTCTTTATATACAATGACTTCCGTACTTCGGAATACAATGACCCTCCACTCGGGGTCTAACTTAAAAGAGATCAAAATAAAACTAAACTCTAATTTAACTTTAGAATAAGATTGGCCTTATAATAACAGGAAGCGTATGTAGCACAGAGACTGTGAACACTACAATACGTTTAATTTATCAAGAGGATTAAAACCTCTGGCCTGGAAGGCAAAGTAGCAACTGCGTAACTTCTAAGGTGCTCTGCTTCGAACTCACGGCTTCCTCTCTTCTGCTTGGCAAAAAGGCCACACTTAAATACTTGGCGTTCGCCAGACAACTTTGCATAAATACGTTAACGCTTATAATTCTGGCCGGAAGTAGAAAATAAGAAGTGATAGTAAAGATTTAAAATAAAATAAACGTTAGTAAAACTTAAGATCCTTACATACTTCCCGCCAGAGTTAATTAGTTTGAAACTGAGGTCTAAAACGACCTTGTTGAAAACTTTTAGCTCTAGAAACTAACGCGAGGCCAACCTTTTACAATCATAACTTAGCTAGAAACTAGAAAATTTTAAAAGAAAGAAATTTGTTACAATAGCAGCTCCCGGAATATACAACAATCTTTTTTCTTTTTCATCTGTACTGCATCTAAACAGGAGCTTTATTCAATTCTGGTTCCTTCCAGAGATCTGGAAGGAAAACTAGTTTAATGAAATGTTACAGAATGACATTGCAAATAACATATAGAATATACTTTTCTTAACATTCTTATTTCATTCATGACTATTTTAATTATCTCTCCCCGTGCTCTCTGACATGTGTTGTAAAAACACCAAACACGAATGTGTTTCTGTCTATGTGTTCAACACTTCCTCCTACAATCAAAACACTAACGTGTTAAAATTCAACATACGAGACCTCTTAACACACCCTAATTTCAACTCTAGACCCTGAGGTACTATTCTGAAAGTGGCTAACTCTAAAGTGTAGCGTCAGAGAGCCTAACTACATCATTCAACCTTTAACACATATTCACCATGATTTAATCTTTACAGTCACACGAATAACAAATTTTTAACATTACTTTCACTTTTACCATATCACGGTATTTCTAAACATTCAAAATAACAGTTCACATGTATACAAGAACATATCAAGATGCCGTTAATTTTACACATTTGAAAACATACATTAGTAGTACATTGTTAACTTCTATTCTTTTCAAAGCAAGTGCCAATTCTTTCTACATTGAAATAATACTACATTTCAAAAAGTCTTTCAGACTAAAACTTCTTTCTTGTTAGAATGTTTTAAATAAAATTTATACAATAACTTTTTACAATATTTAAGTCTTTATACAACGCTATTATACATCAACTTTAGTTTTACGCGCGAGTAATTGAAAAACATAATAAGAAAATCGGTCACAACTCATTTCTCGCCCTTTTGGCGATAAAGGTAGACCTCGCATGAGGAAAAACTTCTTGAAATCTGCCACTTGCAGTAAGAATGAAAGATTAACTTAAGTTTGTAAAGTAACATAAAATTTTACTTATCTTTGTAATATTCAGACATCCTTTTCTGGGCCCAGTCTTTAAAGGTGCTGCAGACCGTAGCTTGGTTGATCCTCCTTCTTGTACGGGCTCGCCCTTCAGTGCTTTCCTCTGGAAGCTTCCGTTTTTCACCACTACGGCCACCCTTGAACATCTTCCTTTTGTGCTCTGCTTGTGGTCTTGGCCGTTTGAAGGCAGCTGGTCTTGGTGGAACCGGGAAACTTCTGTCGTGATCCTGCTTGGACCTCGTTGTTGGCCGTTCAAATTTTTCTTGTACTTTTTCCTCCGCCGCTGATGGCCCTTCCGCAGTTCGGCGACTTTTGCTGCGGAGAGTTCTGTCGGATGAGTCAATCTTCCGTTTCACAGCCGGGTTATAGTTGCCGTCCTTTCTCCCGGTCTTTTCCACATACGTCGTCCTTCTCCCTTCTTCATTCTGGGGGTGTTCGTGAACTCTGTTTTTTGGACGGAGGAACGGCTTCTTTTTCTTTTTACCTTCAGTTTTTCCGCGGGGCAATTTACTTTTCACTTGCTTCTGTCTCTCATTGGCTTGCCCTTGTACCTGTCATTTTCCCACCTCTGGAACTTGTACCTGCGGTGTCTGCCGTACCGGATCCTGCAAAAGATCTGAAAAGATTTGCATTTTATTACGATCGAAGTAGGGCTTGATTTGATCAATGTTTGCGGAACAGGTTTCACCATTTCTTGCCTTTAACACTACAACAGCGTGAGTTATTTTTTCTATAACATATGGTCCTTCAAAGCGTGGAAAAAATTTGGCAGTTTTATCTTCTGGTGCTGAAGAAAGTGAATGCTTAATTTTTAGTACTTCATCCCCTACTTTATAAGTTACTCCCCGTCGTTTCAAGTCATAATACAATTTTTGTTTTCTTTGTGCTACTTCCGTATTCTTTTTTGCTTCTTTTATTAGTTTTTCTATATCATTTTAAATTCTGGGGCTCTTTGTTGCACATAAAATAGTTTATCTAACGGTGTTATAACCTTTCTGCCTAGAAATAACTCAGCAGGAGTTTTGCCCGTTGTATCATGTTTTGCGGTCCTAAGGGCGAAAGCAAATTCATTGACATAGTTATCCCAGCTTTTATGAAAATTTTTAACATAACTACGGATAATTTTCACTATATTTCTGTTGACCCGTTCCGCTATATTTGATTGCGGCCGATACGGGACCATTTTTAAATGACGTATGCCCAGTTTTTGGCACATGTCTTCAAATATATTACTTACAAATTGAGGACCATTATCCGATATAACTTTTAGGGGCGCCCCGTATTTTAAAATATATTTATTTAAAATAGAATCGGTAACTAATTTCGCGGAGGCTCGTTTTAAGGGAACAATTTCGGTCCATTTACTAAAATGATCAACTATAACAAGGAGATAGCGACTTTTGTTTAACTGACTTTTTGGGAAAGGGCCCAATAAATCGATGCCGATTATTTCATTTGGAAATTCGGATTTAATACTATTTAGAAACCCGGCCGGGCGGAAATTAATATAATTAACGGCTTGACATGTTGGGCAGGACTGGACATACGCCCTTGTTAACTTTTGCAGTTCAGGAAAGTAGACTGCCTCGCGTACGCGTTGAGTAGTTTTTCGAATACCAGCATGAGAAGCTAAAGGGCTGTCATGGAGCTCTTGCAGGATATTTAATCTAAGACTAGCTGGGATAACAGGTCGAAATTCGTTGTTGGAATTCGTAG
Organism: Stegodyphus dumicola; assembly: GCF_044657685.1. NCBI lineage: Eukaryota > Metazoa > Arthropoda > Arachnida > Araneae > Eresidae > Stegodyphus > Stegodyphus dumicola. Next base: position 219,374,333 of record NC_140769.1, on the reverse strand, counting down.
TTTTTGTATAAAATAATAGACCATCTATTAGTTCGTAATGGGCCGCCCTATTTCTTATCGCCACAATATCTTGGTGGCTAAAATTTTCAGGATCCTTCAAATACTCATAAATACTTCCAAACTCAGGATCCTTACCCAGTTCGGTTATTACAGTTTCTCGGGAATTTATTGTACACGCTGTCAGCATTGCAACTTTTACGGTATTACCCTGTTCGTCTAATTTAATTCGTGACAGGGCATCTGCTACGATATTTTCCTTTCCGGGGGTATGCTTGATTACCAGATTATATTCTTGCAGCTTGAGTGCCCATCTTATTAACCTTGGGGATAAATTTTTCCCAGAGTACAATCTAGTTACCGCCGCATGATCAGAATATACTGTTATCGGCGCCTTTCCAAAATAGACTCGGAACTTTTGCACTGCTAACAGAACTGCAAGTGCCTCTCTCTCGGTCGCGGAATAGTTTCTTTGTGTTTGATTTAAAGTTCGGCTAAAAAATGCCACTGGCTGCTGATTTTGCGAAAGTACCGCTCCTACCGCATAATCCGAAGCATCCGCTGAAATTTCTAAATTTTCATCCTTTTCAGGAAATTTCAACACAGGGGCTTGCGTTAATGCTTGTTTTAATTTTTCGAAAGCACTATTGGCTTCGGCCGTCCACGAGAATCTTGCCTTTTTCCTTTTTAATTTTAACAATGGCTCAGCGATAGCCGCAAAATCTTTTATAAAGGACCTATAATATGAACAAAGTCCTAGAAAAGAAGAGAGCTTCTTTGCCGTGTTTGGAGTCGGATACTTTTGTACAGCGATTATTTTTGATTCATCTGTCTCGATCCCTTTTTGCGATAATTTGTAACCTAAATATTTTAATTCAGGGGCTGCAAATTTGCATTTTTCGACATTAACTTTTAGACCGGCCTCATTTAATAAAGAAAACACCTGTCTTAAATCCTGTACATGTTGGTCTAGATTATCACTAGTAATAATGATATCGTCTAAATAGATAAATGTGGACTTTCCGAGAACAGGTCTTAACACAATGTCCATGCATCGCTGAAATGTTGCTGGGGCGCCTGAAAGGCCAAACGGCATTCGCAAAAATGCATAAGTGCCAGACTTGGTTATAAAAGCAGTCTTAGGCACGTCCTCAGGCCTGATCCCTATTTGAAAATAACCATTCGTTAAGTCTAAAGTCGTCATAAATTTGGTTGATTTTTTGTTCCTTAAAATTTCTTCTATAATCGGTAACGGATATACCGGATATTTCGTTATGGAATTTAATTTACGGTAATCAATAGCGAATCTCCACCTTTTTGGATGCTCCAAAGGATAATCATTATTTTTCTTACATAAAACCACCGGGCTAGCATAACTACTTGAGATAGGCGTTACGATCTTTTTACGTAGCATATCGGTAATATGCCATTCTATAATTTTTTCCTTATTCTTATCATACCGGTATGGTTTTTGACGAACCGGCAATGCATCTCCGGTGTCAATACTATGGTTAGTAACCTGGGTAAATCCTGGAATATCACTAAATAAGGAAGCAAATTCACTTACCACTTGTCGGATTCTATCTTGCTCGTCATTAGGCAGGTGGTCAAGATTTAACCTTGGCGGTTCAACCTTTTCTACACGCACTGGTTTCATCGTCAGCTTAAGAGACGCTTCATTAAAATCCAGTGTAGCTTGTGCGTCTGAAAGAAAGTCTATTCCTAGTATTAAGTGTGCTTGCAAATTCTTTACTATAAAAAACATCACCTTTACTTGTTCGTCCTTGATACGGATGTACAAAGGTACTTTACCTACGCACTTACATTGTTCTCCTTGCGCCGCTAATACTGTTGTATTATCCGCATTATATATGCGGTATTTGCGAAAATACTTTCTAAAAAAGACTTCTGCCACACACGAACACTGCGCGCCGGTATCCAGGAGTGCGGTGGCCGGGATATTATTTACCAAGACTTCAATCTTCGGAAGAGTTAAATTTTTCACCATTACTGTATTTAACTTGTAGGAAGAGGGGTTTTCGTGGCCTTCGGATTTCCGCACCCTCTCGTCAGCAGAAATCCGTTTTAGTTTAAATCCTTTTTTGTTTCCATGCTTTCCTTCTTTCTCCACTGGCCTTGAGACTTTTTTCCTGGGTTGCTATTGAACTGTCGACGTTCGCCGGCTGTTTTTGAATGCTCGGGTTTCCTTGCCCACTGATTCGCTTTTTCTCCGTAGCCGTGTGCTTGAGTTTTCTGTAGTCTTGGCGCACCAAATTGGTTTCGCTGTTGATATTGGCGTCTTCTTTCAATGTCCTCCGTTCTTCTACTTTCAAACTGGATTGCTAGCTCAAATAATTTTTCCAGTGTAGTCGGATTTCTTAATTCAATAAAGTCTTGCACTTGGGGTAGTAACCTCGGAAAATCACTTGAATTATTTCAGGATCCGGACGGTTTCCATACAAGAGCTTGAAAACGTGAATTTTTCTTAAAATAAAACTCGAGAGGTTTTCCATTCTTTGTTGATATATACTGAAAAGTTCTGTTTCTAATTTCGCACGATCCCTTACAACAGGGAAGGCTTTTAGTAGGGCAGTCTTGAAATTTTCGTAGGTATAGGTGGGACTTCCTGCTTGACCCAAGAGACTTCTGCCGATACATTTGAACCAGTTAAGCGCTTGGCCCCTCAAAGCGCTGGTAGCTAAGGTAACTTTTTGAAACTCGTGCACGGGGTAGAGCATGAAGTGGTCATCCAATTTTTCCAAAAAACTGGTTACCTGTGAGTTTCCATTAAACGTTGCTTCTGGTTTCATCGAAGCGCGCATGGTCTGGACAATGTACCCAAATCCTTCCAGGGCGGCAGCTGGCATTTCTGGATTCTGAGCTGTTTCTGCAGGCAGCACAGGTTCTTCTTGAAACTCGGCCATGGTTATTCTTCGTCGGGCGCCACTATCAGGTTCAATGTTTCTTCTAACCTTCTTCGGAAACATACAATGACCTGACTAGAACAGAGAGCTTACTAAAGCTATGTTCACTAATTGTAGTAAGTAGACAGGATACAGACGAAGGGTATACAAAACCCTTTATTTTTTTCTTTATATACAATGACTTCCGTACTTCGGAATACAATGACCCTCCACTCGGGGTCTAACTTAAAAGAGATCAAAATAAAACTAAACTCTAATTTAACTTTAGAATAAGATTGGCCTTATAATAACAGGAAGCGTATGTAGCACAGAGACTGTGAACACTACAATACGTTTAATTTATCAAGAGGATTAAAACCTCTGGCCTGGAAGGCAAAGTAGCAACTGCGTAACTTCTAAGGTGCTCTGCTTCGAACTCACGGCTTCCTCTCTTCTGCTTGGCAAAAAGGCCACACTTAAATACTTGGCGTTCGCCAGACAACTTTGCATAAATACGTTAACGCTTATAATTCTGGCCGGAAGTAGAAAATAAGAAGTGATAGTAAAGATTTAAAATAAAATAAACGTTAGTAAAACTTAAGATCCTTACAAGTTAAGCCCAAAAACCACGCGACAATGTCTGTAAATTTTAGTATTCTCTTCTTTTGCACCTTTCCAAAAGAAACGCAAATAATCTCTATCCTTCTCTCTTATACCAATCTGCAAGAAGGCTTTCTCAATGTCTGAAATTACTGCAAGAGGATATTTCCGAAAACGATTCAACAATGTTGGAATTATTTCTATTAGGTTGGGACCTTTCTCAAGACAATCATTTAAGGAAAGTTCTCCTTTGGCGTGTGCCGAAGCATCAAAAACTGGCCTTTCTCGCGTAGTTTCGCTAGATTCTTTAAAAACCGGCCTATGAGGCAAATAGTGCTCTCTATCTACTTCCTTCATTTACCTCTTCAATAATTCGTTCCTTCAACCAAGTATCAAATACTTCCTGATAAACTTTAATTTGATTCGAATCTAATAATTTCCTTCGCGTATTAGTCAGGCGTTTTTCTGCCAACGTTTTATTATTAGACAAGCGAGAGGGGTCCAATACCCAAGGTAATGCAGTTTCATATCTCCCGTCTGAATCCAAATTCAAATTTTTCTCAAAATATTGCATGGTCTCCTCATGAGTTTCAGCTTTCTTTTTAGACTCAACTGGGTCATTTATACCAATAACGTCTAACTTCCACAAGTTTTCTGCTGATCTTTCGTTTAGCAATAAAGAAACACATGCAAGAGAATCATTTATACCCGAAGATTCCTTCGCTGGAATTTTACCCATTAAAATCCATCCCAAACTTGTTTCCATCGCGACCGGACCACTTTGTAAACATTTAATATTTCCGGTGAATAATTTTCCAGCAATATCAGAACCTATCAACAATTTAATGTCACTTTCGTTTTCGAGAGCATTACCCTCTACATCTGACACTTGAATATTTAATTTACGAAGTTCTTTCAACCAAGGACCTTTAGGTATTTTCTTAACATCAGAACAGATAACAGATTCACTTAAACAATGCACACTACATACATATTTATTATCAAGGCTACTCAAATTAACTATATATTTAGAATGCAATTTTTCTTTTGTTTCTACACCTCCGAATAATTTATGAACTAATTTCACTTCACCAACACTGTTACATTTCAAAGAATCTGTAATATCTTTCGTTAAATAACTTCTCTCGCAACCCGTATCTATAATCCCTCTGACTATCCTTTCCCTGTTGCCATTTTTTACCCTTACGATTAATGTTTGTAGTAACACATCGGAGCTCGCGGATCTGCTAGCCAAAACATTGACCTCATTTTTCGCCACATGCTCTACTTGTTTAGTCTCTTTCAATTGAGAAGGAACTTGTTGACACATTACTGCCAAATGCCTTTTCTGGCAAATTAAACACTTAACCTTGGACTTACAGTTACGAGAAATATGGTTTTTCTTCAAGCATAATAGACATAAACCCTTCTTAAATATTAAATCTTTTTTATCCTGATATGTAAGCGTACTAGCTTTAAAACATTTTTCTGTTAAATGTGGCTTATCACAAAATAAACACGATTCCTCAACTTTCTTAATAGGAGCATTTTCTTTAAATTTGTCTCCTGTATACAAATCATTACAAGTAGGAATATTAGACTCATCATTAATGTAACTTTTAGATTTTCTACTTTTATCAAAAGAAAAACGCGCTAATTTAATTCTCTCTTCAGATATCACTTCATTTTTCAAAAACAGAAGAATAGATTCAAGATCGCTCTTACGTTGTTGTGACGAGCTCTCCCGTTCCCTCTCCCGCACGCGTAAGATGTCAGGGGGCAGGCAAGATTCAACTAACGGGAAAATAACACTAGCGTATTTATCTTCAGTCACACCGAAAGATTCCAGAGCACGTAGTTTTGTTTCTAAACTGTCGTACAACGATGATAGCGCACAACAACGATGAAAGTCCTTTTTGGTTGCATTATTATTTATCAACACAAGATTCAATAAATCCCTAACGTACACTTGTATAAGAATATCTTCACGTCCAAAACGATTCTTTAAATGTTCGATGACTTTCGGATAATTTTCTTTAGTTGTCGGGAAACTCTGCACTATTTCCCGTGCTTTCGATTTGGCAGCAGTAGCCTGGATCAGATATACGAATTTCAAATGATCATCTAGCACTGGATCTTCGTGTATCTTACTAAAGGTATTCCAGAAATTCAACCATTGTCGTGGATCACCTGTAAATTCAATCAAATTTATTTTCGGAAGCTTCAAATTCGTTGCCGTTGTTTTTGAATCAACAGTTCTGGTTTCATTTACCGATGCATGAGTCAGCAAATTTTTCTCTAGTTTCACAGTGATTTGCTTCACTTTCATCCTGGCTGCTATTAATTTCTCCTTGTAAGTCTCACATGACTCAAATTCTTTAGTATATTCTTCTTGCGAGACTTCTTTCGATTTTGACAGGAGATCCAATATTTCTTCATCCAACTGTTGTAGTTGTCCTTTATCTTCCAGAATTTCCAGGGACGATAATAGAACATCACTGTTCAATTCTGACTCATTCAAATGACCATGTAGGCTATTATATGCTTTCGTGAAGGCTGCACGCAGTGGTATTCTTCTTACTTTCAAGGCTTCCATTTCTGCTGTTAAACCATCAAAAGTGTCCTTTACCTAACTAATGCGTCCTGTCACGGACGCCACTTTTTATTGTGGTGATCCACGGTTTGAAAATGGTTTCTGAATCAGAAGAGATTCGTGCACTAACCTAGTGCTTCGCATTAGAGAGTAAAGAACATTTATGATATAAAAATATACTTTTATTTACACAGCGAAAACGCGCAGCAACATTATTTACGAAAGCTCATTCTCCTAATAACATACTTCTTTTTACACTCCGCTTGCGCATGCGCATTGGCAATTACCAAAGGAACTTGGCAGATACTGCCATCTGTTGGATAAACTATTCGCTACAGCATCTACAGATAACCGATATGCATCTTCAACCGTTCCTGCTCCAAAATGTAGGTCATCGACATAGACAGAAGAATTTAGCATTTGGAAACTGTCCGGCATTTTATCTTTATATTTTCGAATGTAATATTTTATAGTGTTATAAATATTTTAACAATATTTTAATTATTATATACAGAGCGTATTCTTAGGCCGCCACCTTCAACATGAACAAACTTTATTCTCTCTCAACTATCCGAGCAACAGCCTCCTCTAGCCTTTTCTTTCAAATTACACAACATACCCATATAACACATAAATAACACTTAATTTTACGGGCAAACATACATATTTCCTTACTACTGAATACTATCATTATTCATTTAGCAAACATTATCATTAGGTAATACAATCATGAATACCTTTCTCATATTACACTATTAACATATATTTCACCATATATTGTTAACACATAAATACCAGAAATTATATTAGCTTTTGAATTAGTACAAAAAAATAGTTCTGAATACTCTGGCCTTACGCCGTAATACTTTACATATTCTGGAAATGAAACAAACATTTACTTATTGTTCTCAAATCATTAAACTAATTAATTTTTAATCAATCTATTAACTTTAATGATTAAAACATTTTGTCAAAATACGGCAACAACAAAAATAGATAAAAATTTCTACCTTAATTAGTAAAATGAGCACACAATTAAATGTTTCGAAATTATTGCTGACATATTTTTGAACTATTTTAACATTCATTTAGCATACATTATCTCCTTAATAACAGAATTAATCATAATTCCTTATTTGCATATAAATAAGTGTCAACTGCCTTTAACGCCTGGCATTCTAATCATGTTATTAACCAACATTAACACAATTTTAATTTCCTCCGTTACTATAGTAATTATAGGGAGGGAGCTCTCTTCATTTATATATTGTGCTTCCCAAGAAATTAAGAGGGACTTACCTTTGATCCCGATAGTAGAAAAGGACGAGTTGTGCTCCATTCTGTACAATTTCCTCATCGCACTGCCTAGCACTTCACTTAATAATATCACCGTGGTAATACTGATGATCACTTTTACCACACACTGGTTCCACCACACTACACGAACATTTCAATTAAAAATATCACCACGGTAATACTGATGATCACTTTTACCACACACTGGTTCCACCACACTACATGAACATTTCAATTAATAATATCACCACGATAATACCCCTGATGATCACTTTTCACACGACGAGGTTTCATACACCCTTTCGTTTATTTGCCACATGTAGGCTTACGCGTGCCACTTTCCGTCTTTCATGACCATCTTTTGTCATCTTCCTTGCTTTCGTGAATTATTTTCTTCATTTAAACCACGTTCACTCAAATCACTTTTTACGATCTTATTTCCTTCGTATTTTTGATTTCCTTTTTCCCACTATCCTGTCGACTGCGCCAATTGTCATGCCTCGCGCTCGTTCAAACACGAGGTGGGTTCTTCTGGTGAACTTACCATAATGGGAAAATAACACTTGTCCGCTTTGACATTTTTTTCACTAATTTATTACACATACTGCACTATTGATACACCATACCACGAATACACTAAATAAACTCTATACAATATATATATATATAAGGCGCGCAAAAGAAATTAAAAACATGTTTCAGTTCTCTATACTCTCACACGGCATGCTTGTCGGTTCAACTCCAAGTGCCCACCCGTCCAGTCTTTTTCCCTCCACCAGCCTGCCTCAACCGGTTTTTCCGGGGTAGGTCACTTCCGTTCGTCGTCTTTCATCAGGGAAAGGAACTTCACAGAAATCATTAACAATGTTTAAAATAAAAGTCAACAAAATCGTTGAAAGCTGGTGGGCCGAAGTCGAAGATACAAAATCATAACATTTCGGCGGCTAATGAATTCCAACTAATTTTAATCTACATTTCAAAAGATTTCTTACTTTATCAAGCAATGAGCAGTCAAAAAGCAGGTGCAAAACACTTTGCTAAACAGTGCGACAACAGTTTGAAAAGTGATACAGCCGTTTATAGTGATCCGACGCAAAATACTGTTTGGAGACTAATAGCCATTTGAGCTATCGCCCCTTTGGACTAAAAATAATAGCGGAAAAGTTTGAAATGCACTGAGTTGTTCTTTTCTTTTTTCTAAATGCGCCATGGTGATACGAAATAAGTTAATTAAAAGACTACGGTGTCTCAGTTGCAGAAATGGCAGATCATCCATAATTTGCAAAAGAGGAAATATGTGCGAAATTAAGCGAAATATGCAAATGTGACAATATTAAACTAAATTTGAAACCACTAAAAGCTCAGTATTCTGATTGATATTTTAACCGTAATTTCATATGCGCAGTTCAGGATATCAATATCGACATTGTGCATCGGATTAACATACTATTGACAGTACAGAAGAAAGGTGTTAGGAACTGTAAAATTTCTAGGTGTCACAATGTTATTTAACCCTGATGTTCATTCAGTTATACCTAAATGAGAAATTTAAGACATTATTTTGAAATTACTAAAGAAGCAGTTAAGAATTATTTCAAACTTTCTTACAGACTATACTTTAATAGTAAGTCGTTTAAGAAAATATATCGAGCAGTGTAAAAATAAATAGTATAATATACAGCAAAAACAAAATTCGCCAGATAAGAAATATGTTTCTTATCTGTATGGGGAAAGAGTTATCTCTGTGTCTGAAAATGATTATTAAAAAGTGCAGTTTCTAGAATGTTTTTTGTAATCACATTTTAACTTTAAAATTTCAGACTGCTTTCTAATATTAGAAAATGTTAAAAAATTAAACAATAGGGTCTCAAAAGAACGAAATGTATTATTAATATTTTATCAATTTTGCAGTTGGAAAACGGTCTATGTTTTCTTAAAAAACTTCTTTCTTAAATTCAAGTAAATTTCGTATATTTCGTTACATAACTCCAATACACTGTTATATGCTGTATATTTGCAACACTGCTGTATATCTGCACTGTTACTGCTGTATATCTGCAACATTTAGTGTCTTAGATTTTAATTACTATACTTGTGTCATTTAGCATCTCAGATAATAGTTATTAACTACTTATTATCTTCAAAGAAATTTTTTATGAAATAAATAAAGAACTATACCGGTTTATGAAACGTGCGCTAAAGGAAAGCAGGCCGTAGCAAGATCAAATGTAACAGCATACGTCGTCTTTCAAAAGCAGCCCGACTGTATAAGAAAAATAATCACTCGCCATTCGATGCCGTTTTTTGAAACTGCGTGTTCTACTAGTATAGCGGTCCTTCCAGGACTAACATTCCACATAACTAGCTAGCTCACGGAAAAAAAATTCCCTTATAACCACCAAGATTAGGCATTACCAACCTTCCGCGAATTTCGTTAAAAATTTGGATCTAAATTTGCAATGCTTCTTTTTGAGTTTTCTTTTTCGTTTATATTCTGTTGCATATATGTAAAAAAGGACAGAAAAACAATTACTTATATAAAGAAAAGTAAGTAACAAATCAACAAGTAAATAAACACATTTTCTTAATATTTATTTTACTATTGAAGTGCTGCAAGTCCGGCAGAGGAGTTTTTTCTAGTGAGAAGTCCTTGCTAACAGTAATGATAAGGAGCTTTCTGAAGGATTGGAAAAAAGACTAAGTCAAAACTAGTATAACTTCATAAAAATGCTTAATGATTTTACAAATAAGTCAATAATATTACTTTTTTGGCTACACTAATTTAATCAACCGTTCCCGTTCAACTGTGGTAATAAAACGCATGAAAACAAAAACGCAGATCGTAATTGCTCGAACGCTGTGTCCTTTCTTCGGTATAACTTGGAAAGGTTCAGCAAAATCAATTTCAGATAAGACCTAACTGCACGTTGTTCCTTTCTCAACTTAGCTAGCCCCAACATTTTACAGACAATTAAAATATCAAAGAAAATCCTACCTTCATTTCCCGCCAAATCCAAGAAATCAACCAATTTTGATTTTATCATTCCAATTAGTAACAACGGAAACTTGCAACTAAACCTCTAGAAGCCTTCATAACTTCGTCACTGGTTTGGCTTCTAAAAAATGTGAAGTACACCCAAGTCCATTTTTTAAATCATAATATTTCAATTAATATATTTCGTGCCATCTTACCTACAGCACTCTGGTATCCATTGCCAACTCAAGCTCTTTCATAACTCAGCTTTTTTTATGCTTATCTAAGAATTATTACAGTTCTCTCTATGAGAGATCTCAACTATCTCAATGATTAATTTCTTCTTGCAGAAAAAAATAAATAGGTTGTAGCGTTGCGCGCCTCCAACTTGCACGCAACCAAGAGGTGACTGTGAAAACTGGATAAAAGACAGAATCTTGTTAAGGGTTTAAGTCCCTTTTTATTCAACGTAATAAATTACAAGTGCGTGCTCTTGACGCTCACAAACTGCGCCAACTCGGCGGTCAAATAAAAATAATAACCTGAGAAGAAACTAAAGACAAGACTCTAACTACGAGGCTCTCTAAAAGTAACTAACTCACTGCGTTTTACAATACCGCTGCTAATTCAGCAAACTGGAAGATCACTTGAACGATTAACACTACTTCCAGGCAAACACACAGGCCGAAACGCGGGGTTCTTCAATTTCTGGCCAACTACCTCCGCGCTCGTGAAGTAAGAATATCACACACTCGAACTCGTTTCCTTTCTATTTAAATCAGAATACTTCCGCTGATAATTTGAATCCTTGCGCGTTCTACTAAAATTTACATACTCTGGCATTGGCAGTTCCAGGGGAAAGTAAGGCTTGACAGGAAAGATAGTTTAAACTTAAAATAAATGTTAGTTAAAACAAATATAAACCCTACATTTGCCGCTGCCAGAATTTGGAAAACTTGGAAGCAGGTCCTACAAACGACCTGTTGTAAGTTTCTATAATTCTGAACTAACTGTCGAGAACCTCGTTTACACAAAAAAAATCTTATGTAACAAATTGTATACTAAAATTCTGTGTATACTTATAACTTTCTCTTCTTACAGCAACTTTTCCTGGACTTCATCAATCAATCTTGGTCTTTTCCTTCCAGCATCTGGAAGGAATAAGTATCAGTATCTTTCTAAATACATTATAATTTACACTTTCTTGACACAATAAATTTTTTTTCTAAACGATTCTTTTTCCTTAGTTATTGCTTAATTCACATTTATTCAATTTTTCAAGCATTAATTTAACTTTACCCTGGCTCTCCACCATGTGTGGTGTCAAACGGGAATATTCGTGTTTTAGTCTTACAACACTTCCCCTAACCACCATGATTTGTTAGAATTCAACGACCAAATAGACACACCTTACTCGACATTCTACAACTCAATGAGCTACTTTAACATTCTTAAAAATTCAAGTGTAGGTGGAGAACCCTACAAAACACATTCATTCTAACTTCCCCCTCATTCATCTTTAAACATGCAGGCTTTCGCTCTAAAGCATGACTTTATCTACAATTTAATACTTAAATTTTGAATTCATTGCTTTTGAGCATTTACTTTTAGCATCTAAAATTTTATGCTTCTAGACTAAATTCTACTTTTACATAACATTCAAGTATTTACGTACATTTACAAAATTTTAATACATATAATTTTTACAATTTACCATACAATGAATAAGAGAAAATAAATTTTTACTTTACTCATTCTTCGCCAAGCTGGCGGCACTGAAACTAAAATTCTTATTAATACAAGAATACGAAGTTATTTTTATCTTCGGCCAAATTTTGGCTTTAACATAACAGAATTAGTCTTTCGACCAACAGAAAATGCTTGTTCTTAGCTTTTATACTTAAAGAAAATAATACTTTTGCCTTAGCTAAATAAAGTAAAACAAAACTAAGTCTCAACCGAGACATATTGACTTTCGTCAAAACATAGAACTTTGTACTTATACATAACATTTCGGAACAAAAGAGAAAAAAAAAATTATAGAAGGTTTTAACTTATCTTTGAGTTTTCGATGCTTGAAACTCGGTCATTCTTTTTTGGCAATATTGGTCCCAAGTTAGAGGTTTCATGGACGTCAATCTTCTCCTTACTGATCTCCGAGTGTCGTCCACATTAGTTTTTGTTTTGCGTCCTCTGCATGCTGGCCTCTTGGCGGAGTAATCGTCTGGTTGTTGGCATTTCCGCTTTTCCATGGGACGGCTGGTTTTGACGTCCTCCGGTCTGGAGTCCTTCTTGAATTTCTTCTGTTCCTGATATTTTTGTTCCTCCTGTTGCCGTTTCAGTTTCCGGAACGGCGGCCTTGCTGGCACCTGACTCTGTGGCCGTGTGCGCGTTCTCCTTGATGTATAATTTCTCCTGTGATCCGTCGTAGGTGATGTTTTGCTCTTTACCACGGTTTCTTTACGCGTGCATCTGTATTCTTGTTTTTCTTAAACGCTGGAGTTTGAAAGTTATTTTTTCTTTTTGATACCGACGTCCGGGTTGTAGAAGGGCTAGGTCTCTCTTCAGTTCTCTGCTTCTTGGGTGGTGGAATAGTTGTTGTTATTTCTGGACCTTCTACTTCGTTTAGACTTGAGTCCTGCAAGAAACTTTTAAGGATTTCAAAATCATTTGGATTATAGTATTTTTTCACCTGGTCGGGACTTGCTTTACAGATTTCCCTTCTCTCGTTCTTAAGATATAATACTACTCCTTTTATTTCCTGAATTACATAGGGACCTTCAAATTTTGGAGCTAGCTTTGCCGTAAAATTGTCTGGGGCACTTGATAAAGAAAATTTCCGCTTCAATACTTTATCCCCAACTTTAAAATCTGCTTCACGGCGTTTTCTATCATAATATAATTTCTGCCTATTTCTTGCCGTATCCGAGCTTTTAAGCGCCTGATCAATCAGCTTTTGCACATCTTTTTATTTAAACTCCTGCTCTCTTTGTTGCACAAAGAATAATTTATCTAAAGGCGTAATTAATTTTCTGCCTAAAAATAATTCTGCTGGGGTTTTTCCCGTAGTGTCGTGATTTGCCGTTCTTAAAGCATAAGCTAATTCATTTATGTAGCCATCCCAGCGCTTGTGATGTGTGCTCACGTAGCTGCGAATTATTTTTACTATGTTTTTATTCACTCTTTCTGCTATGTTTGCCTGTGGTCTATACGGAACCATTTTCATATGGCGTATGCCAAGTCCATTGCATATGTTTTCAAATATTTGACTAATGAATTGTTTTCCGTTATCGCTAATGACTTTTATCTGTGCACCGTATTTTAAAATGTATCTGTGTAAGAATGCATCTGCGACTGTTTTGGCTGACGCGCGTTTAAGTGGAACAATTTCTGTCCATTTTGAAAAATGATCTACTATTACTAAAAGAAAACGATTTTTTATTTAACTCGCTCTGGGGGAAGGGACCAAGAAGATCTATGCCTAAAATTTCATTCGGAAATGTAGCGCGAATGCTATTTAAGTACCCGGCCGGGCTGTAATTAATATCATTTATTAACTGACATTGATTGCAGGACCTGACATACGCCGTTACTATTTTGTATAATTGCGGGAAATATACCGCCTCGCGTACCCTTTTTAAAGTCTTTCTGACCCCTAAATGGCCCGCTGTTTTCGCGTCGTGTAATTCCTTCAAAATGCTTAATCGAAGCGAGGCTGGGATGACTGGTTTGTACTCAAGATTTTCGTTTGTTGTTTTCGTATAAAATAATAAATTATCTATTATTTCATAGTTTTCTGCTCTATTTCTTATCGCATCGATGTCTGTGTGCTCAAAGCTTTCGGGGTCTTTCAAATATGCATAGATATTTCCAAATTCAGGATCAGCTTTCAGTTCAGTAATAATCGTATCTCTAGAATCTAAAATTTTTGAAGTCAACACAGCGCATTTAAGTTCATTTCCTTCATCGTCAGTTTTATACGAGAAAGTGCGTCAGCTACATTGTTTTCCTTACCCGGTTTATATTTTATTGTGATATTATATTCTTGGAGTTTTAAAGCCCATCTTATTAACCTGGGCGTTAGGTTTTTCCCCGAGTAAAGTCTACCAACAGCCGCATGATCCGAAAAGACTGTTACTGGGGCTTTGCCGAAATAAACTCGAAATTTGTGTACAGCCATTAATACGGCTAATGTTTCTCTTTCTGTAGCTGTATAATTCCTTTGTGTCTGATTCAACGTTTTACTAAAAAAGGCCAGAGGATGGCTATTTTGCATAAGAACCGCACCCACCGCATAGTCTGATGCATCTGCTGTAATTTCCAGGTTTTCGTCCCCCTCCGGGAATTTTAAAACAGGGGCATTAATGAGCGCTTCTTTTAATCTTTCAAATGCTGTGTTTGCTTCCGCGGTCCACGTAAATTTACCCCTTTTTCTTTTGATTACTAAGAGTGGTTCAACAATATTAGCGAAATCTTTTATGAAAGATCGATAGTAAGAACATAACCCAAGGAAAGAAGAAAGTTTCTTGGCAGTGTTTGGCGGTGGGAAATTCTTGATAGCTTTGATTTTTGAATCTTGCGTTTCTATACCCTTTTGCGAAATTTTATAACCGAGATATTTAAGTTCTTTAGTTGCGAACTTGCATTTTGAGGCATTAATTGTAAGACCGGCCTCTTTTAATAATTTAAAAACTTGTTCTAGATCATTAAGGTGTTGTTCCAACGTACTACTCGTTATAATTATATCATCTAGATAAATTAAAGTTGATTTTCCTAGGACAGGCTTTAGAACAATGTCCATAGCTCTCTGGAATGTTGATGGGGCCCCACACAACCCAAAGGGCATGCGTAAAAATGCATAAGTGCCCGATTTTGTTATAAACGCGGTTTTATGTATGTCTTCGGGTCTCATAGCTATTTGATAGTAGCCAGACGTTAAGTCCAAAGTAGACATGTATCTTGTCGATTTGATCTGTCTAATGATCTCGTCTATAACCGGCAAAGGGAAAACTGGAAATTTAGTAATACTATTTAGTTTTCTGTAATCAATAGCAAACCTCCAAGCCCTTTTATCCGAAGGAGGAAACTCGTTCTTTTTCCTACATAGTACGACTGGACTCGCGTACTCACTATTTATGGGCGTTATTATTTTATTCTTTAACATCTCCTGAATATGTTCTTCGATGATTACGGCTTTTTGTTTGTCGTACCGATAAGGTTTAGTCCTACAAGGTTTTTCGGCATTTAATTGAATCTTATGCGTGACTATTTGACAATTTCCTGGTTTTTCTGAAAACAAGTTAGAAAAATTACTCACCACTTGCTATATTGCTTGCCTTTCATGGTCATTCAGATGGCTAAGGTCCACTTGAGGTGTCTCCACAGGTTCCACCACCCTCTGGTCCATCTCCAGCACCACGGAACCGTCTTGAAAATTTAATTTGGCCCTCGCGGCCCTTAAAAACTCCATACCTAAAATAAGAGAATTTTGCAGATTTTTCACTACAAAAATTAATACTTTGAGGCTTTCCTCTTTTACCTGTAAGTTTAATGATAATTTCCCGATGCAGTGACATGTTTTTCCTTGCGCCGCTATAATTTCCGTATTTTTGGTTTTAAATAATCGTACCCTATAAAAATTCTTTTTGAAGAAATCTTCACTCATAAAATTTCCTTCTGCTCCTGTATCGATGAGGGCTTCTACTGGTACATCGCCAACCAGGACTTGTATAATTGGTAGCTGTGAGTTTTTTACGATGACCGTATTTAAATGTCTATTTAAGGGTTTTTTTAAAACTTCCGGGGTCTGGACCCTCCCTTTCACAGGCCCCTCTACTCGTTTAAAGCTTTCCTTTCAATCTGTGCCTTCTGGGTACGCGGATGTTTATTTTCGAATTTTCTTTTTGGGTCTTGACCTTCGAGTTTCGATGAGTTAGCTTGATAGCTCTTTCCCCCATAAGAGCGATTTCCATTTCTAGTTTCCTCATTTGAAGATTTCCTTCGGGTACTTTGAGAATACGTTGCCCCTCTGGCTTTTTCCGCTATTCTGCGATTTTGAAACTTCACCGCCAATTCGAAGAGCTCCTGCAATGTGCTTGGGTTTCTAATTTCAAAGTAGTCTTGAACAGCGGGTAACAATCTTGGTTAGATTATTTCAATAATCTCCGCATCGGGTTTCTACCCATACAGCATATCCGTCAGCTTAATTTTTCGTAGAATAAAGTCCGTCAATTCTTCTATATCCCGTTGATAGAAACTATATAGTTCGGCTTCCAGCCGTGCTCGATCTTTCACTATGGGGAAGGCCTTTACTAACGATTTTTTGAAATTTTCAAATGTATATGTCTGGCTTCCAAATTCCCCTAATAAAAATTTTCCTATATTTTTCCACCATAGCGCGGCCTGTCCTCTTAGTGCGGATGTGGCGATGGCAAATTTGTGTGATTCAGGAACAGGGTAGAGCTGAAAGTGGTTTTCTAGACCTTCTAGAAATACCGCCACCGAATTTTTTCCGTCGAAATGGACGTTTGGCTTGATTGACGCTCTCAAAGTCTGGACCAGGTATCCAAATCCTTCTAACTGCGTTGTCATTTCTTGGTGTTGTCCAGCGGCTTCCATCCAGTTTTCGGCCATTTCAGTTCGATAAGTGTTCGGGCGCCAATGTAGCGTTGCGCGCCTCCAACTTGCACGCAACCAAGAGGTGACTGTGAAAACTGGATAAAAGACAGAGTCTTGTTAAGGGTTTAAGTCCCTTTTTATTCAACGTAATAAATTACAAGTGCGTGCTCTTGACGCTCACAAACTGCGCCAACTCGGCGGTCAAATAAAAATAATAACCTAAGAAGAAACTAAAGACAAGACTCTAACTACGAGGCTCTCTAAAAGTAACTAACTCACCGCGTTTTACAATACCGCTGCTAATTCAGCAAACTTGAAGATCACTTGAACGATAAACACTACTTCCAGGCAAACACACAGGCCGAAACGCGGGGTTCTTCAATTTCTGGCCAACTACTTCCGCGCTCGTGAAGTAAGAATATCACACACTCGAACTCGTTTCCTTTCTATTTAAATCAGAATACTTCCGCTGATAATTTGAATCCTTGCGCGTTCTACTAAAATTTACATACTTTGGCATTGGCAGTTCCAGGAGAAAGTAAGGCTTGACAGGAAAGACAGTTTAAACTTAAAATAAATGTTAGTTAAAATAAATATAAACCCTACAAGGTTCACTCAATATGTTTAGGTAAGTAACATCATAAAACAAATATTCGCTCCGTTCAGTCAATTACATCTCAGGTTTATTTTTAATTTCTTGGACCATAATCACGCTATGATGACTGCTTTGCAGTTTCACATTCTTTTATTTTGTCCTTCAGAGATTCTTGTTTAATGAGTAATTTTACAAATCATTGCTTTAACTATAAATGTTTTTCATTGCCCCTTACGTGTAATGTAATGTAATATACGAGTGTGCTGCAACTCTCATGGACGATAATAGTCAGCATCATGGTTAACGCAACAGACCCACCAGAGCCCCTTATGTGTATTACTGTACATCTATATTAATCTTTGAAATTTTCATCACTTCGGTCCCTCCATGCATCTGTTCAGGTAAATGTCCCTTCGAATCCAAATCTCGATGAAAATATTTGAATGTAAAATATTTTTACTGTTAAAAGTATAATTCTGAAAAAAAAAATGAGTACGCATAATACTATTGCCATAAATAGAGCATAAAATAAGGAAAATACTATTAAGTCCCAGTTAAAAGCTATTTTAAACAAACCTCTTTAAAAATTCTCTCTTAAAAGAGAGAATGTCAGTCTTAATTTACATCTTTTGTAACAATTTAATGTTACTAATGCTATCAAATTTTTTATTAAATTATACAAACCTAAATATGTTATATATTTTTGAAATCAGCAACTTTCACTTTGTTTTTTAAAATCACAAATGAGAAATCAATTTTGGATGGATAATTTGGTCTCACTACCTTTAAAACGTTTATTTCCCCGTGCAGAAAAGCAACTTGTTGTTTAAAAATTAGAAATATAATAAGTGATATGGATTATCTTATTTTTACCTTAGACCTTCTTAACTTTATGTTACCTCTTGTGAGCTATTCTTCTACTCATTATATACTGGTATTACTGATGTTAGTTAAAATATCGATTATTATTATTTTGTTTGCTTTTATTGAAGAATTCAATGATATTGGGCAATAAACGTTTTGCTGCAATATATATGGACATATATATATATATATATAAGATAAAAAAAAACTGTGTAAAAGACAAATTATAATTTAAATTAGCAAACGTCTCTTGGTGCTTAAATTAAATTTATTTCCTCTCTCTATTCTAAAATTAGCAATGCATTTTTCTGAACTGCGTCATTTCTAGATGAATCCATATCATATGATTTACATAACACTGATGATGTAAATGGAACTAACATCCAACTAGCAAGTAATAATTTTACAGCAGTATTAATTATCCAAATGTATTGAAAACCAAAACTAATTCGATTTGGAATAAGATTTCATACTGAACACAGCGCACTTACTTTCTAAGCTTCGGCTTGCTGAACTGCTGCTTGCTGCGCTCCTCTTGTTGTAAACCTTTCAAAAATGTAAACATTTTGAAATAACACAAGTAATATGCCAAGAACATGTTACTGAAATAAAAATGAGTATTTAATCTGCCTCCGTTGTCAATTTCTTATTCAGTATGGATCAACATTCTACGCAATCAAAATTCTTGCACTCCATTATGGATCTGAAATCTACGATTCTACTCAATCTATATTTCTACGTATCTGTTAAATTTTCTACAACATCAATACTTCATTGCCTCATTAGAATGAGTCGACACAGCGTTTGCAGCGACTCTGCCAATCACTGAGGGCTCCATGGAACGCAGAAACTGGAATGCTCTATAGCTTCTTGAATGGTCTGGACCGAGCCGTGGTGGTATCTTTTCATGATCCTTTTGAGTCGGGAGAAGAGAACGAAGTCTGAAGGAACGACATTCTGGACTGTAGGATGACCGGGGAAGCTATATGATGCCATGTTTGGTCAGGAAGTCATGACAGCAAATGTGGTGTGGCTCGACGCATTGTTGTGATGGAGCCTCCATGATCTACGATTGCCAAGACGGACGCGGGCGACTCGTTTTCTGAGTCTTTCAAGCACAGGTACAGCCTAAATGTCCCTCCATCAGGCTTCTGCCTCTTCTCCCGACTCAAAAGTTTCATAAAAGGGCGGCACCACGGCTCGGTCCAGGCTATTGAAGAGGCCGTAACAACGGAGCTCAAGAGCATCTAGTTCCTGCGTTCCAGGGAGCCTTCAGGGATCGGCAGAGTCGCTGGAAAATTTGTGGTGATGCAGAAGGGGCATATGTTGAAAATTATTAAGTCGATGTGCAAAAATTGTGAATAATTGTTTTTAAAAATTCAGTCCTACTACTTTCCGGACAAACCTGTGTGAGATATTTCTGTTTTTGCGTCGAAAATTTACAGAAGTCATCAGTCACGTGTTATTCACTCCGCCCATATTTGAACTGTGGGAAATACTTTTCAGCCGGTTCATATTACTGCGTTTTAATATCCATTCTCCTAGATATTTATTCAAATTATTTTCTATAGGTTAACACAAGCATTCTGATATTTTCATTTAATGATTTCATTTACAGCATGAAAAATGGTAGATAATCTTAAATTTACATGATACTGAACAAACGGGAAAGAAACTACTTAAGGGAACTCACTGAAACCTGGACTTTTCCTAAAACCAAAGATAAATGCGCAAGAAGTTCAAGGAGCTGAATCTTGTGTCTTCATGGGAAACTGGAAAATCTCAGCCTATACTGAACTGACGGCTATAAGACCACATACATCCATAGTGCAAGTAAATATTTTTGTAACTAAAATATTAGTAAGCTTTTAGCACTAAAAATACTTCTTTTTTTTTTTTTTTTTTTTTTTTCAATATTTTTGTAATGATTTGAAATTGGGATTGCACTCGGAAGCAGATTTAAATTTTCCCCGTAATAGTCTATGACATGTTTTTAGGCGAGGGGTCAATTAAATTTTAAAGGGAGTTAATGATGATCAAGCGGTCAGTTGGAGGTCGAAAATCGAATATACCCTGTAACAGATGGGCATAATCAACATCCCATTGCTAGCAAACTTTTATCAGTAAAATTGATAATTAATTGCTTATTAATATAAAATTGTATCATACAGCAAGAAAGAAATACACTGCTCAAAACAATTAAAGGTGTGGTGGTGTATTTAATTATGGCAAAGCTCACTAGGGCTATCTGCCTAAGGAGAGGGATGCCTTCGTAGAGGACTTTCTAAGGGAAACTGGCTCGTATACACGTTACACATGGGGAAAACCACGAAAGCACCCATGCAGCCAGCCCGTTCGCGGGATCCGAACCTCGGACCGAACTACCAGTGTTCAGCGACTTTACCGCTCGGCCGCTGATGGGCCTCAAAACAATTAAAGGATATTGCGGTTTTAGTTGGATCTTGTGGCTGGGAAACGTTTTAGCTGATTGATACATGGTCGACAGACGTAGTAGGTTATATGAGAATAAATTGCACACGTTTGGCAGAGAAAAATGCATTTTATTGAGCATTTGTGTACAAAAGGAAAAAAACACAATTTTTGCATATGAGAAAAAAAGAATAAGAAAAGGTGTTTTCTTCAAAGGAAATCATTTTCAGTAGGGGATATGGTTTCCATGGACGGCCAGCAACGTTGAACACCTTTGAGGCATGGAGTCAATGAGGCTATTAATCACAAGTTCGGCTATTCTGTCCCACTCTTCCAGAAGATCCCTTTCCAGTTCTTGGAGAGTTTGTGGGGGTGGTTGGCGGCCAGCAACTCGTCTTCCTAGAGCGTCCCAAATGTGCTCTATTGGATTCATGTCTGGAGAACACGCTGGCCATTCCATTCGTACGATTCCTTCCTCGAAAAGGAAATCCTCCACCAGGTTAGCACGGTGTGGCCTGCAGTTATCGTCCATTAAAATGAAGTCATCTCCGATTGCTGCAGCGTAAAGGACTACAATAGGTCTGAGGATCTCATCCCTATATCGGCGACCAGTCAGAGGTCCATCTCAAATGATGTAGAGGTCTGTGCGCCCGTCAATGGAGATGCCACCATACACCAACACTCGCCCACCGCCAAATCTGACACTTTCGTGCACGAACGCAGGATTATTCCTACTGCCACGGTCCCTCCAGATGAAAATACGCCTATTATCAGGATGAACAGAAAAACGGGACTCGTCAGAAAAAAGAGCATTACTTTATTTATTTCTCCTCCAGTTCGCTTGCTCTGTTGCCCACTCCCTGCGGTCGAGACGATGCCTTGATGTTAGTCTAACACATACCATTGGTCGGCGAGCATACAGACATACACCATGGAGCCGGTTTCGGACAGTCTGAGTTGAAACCGTGGTGCCAGTAGCCGAGCGAAGGTGTTGTTGGAGAAGAGTAGCATTCATATTTTGGTGTCTCCGAGCCATTAACACTAACTAACAATCTTTATTGGGCGTTGTTGCCCGTCTACGACCTTGCCCTGGTCTTCGGCCTGCACTTCCAGCTTCCAAAAACGGTTCCAGATCCTGGAAATCACACTTTGTGACACTCCAATGGCTTGCGCTACTTCGGCTTGAGTTTGGCCCCCTTTTAACCTACCAATAACTCTCCAAGCTTCTGAATTGGTTAAATGACTTCGCTGAGACATCGTACTCATCGAAACAAAGCAGTCACTGAATGCCGATCATCCTTGTCTTCATTGTCTTTTATTCAGTTGAAAGTCAAATTTCATTCGCTGCCGCTGAAGCGACGTTTTTGACGTCGAACTCAAAATTAGCATACTCCACAGTTCGAAAACCAGAAAAATTTGCATTTGTGATTCTCTTCTTCCATTTTCGGCAAAAAAAAAATTTCGCTTATATCTTTATTTTATATAAAACTTACAATATCCTTTAATTGTTTTGAGCAGTGTATAAAATAAGTTTAATAGAGAAACACTAAAATTAATTACTGCATTTATAAAGTATTTTCCCTCTCCTTTCCGCAAGCCTTCGTGGTGCAATTGGAGGCATACTCGACGCGTATTGGTTGGAAACTAATACGCGTCATCCAGGGTTGGAATCTCGACAAGGGGAGTGTACATTTTTACGTCTCCTCTTTCAAAATAACCTAATGACTCTATAAGTGGCGGAAAAGGATTTGGTGAGTAGGTGCCCTCAGCCCTCGTCTCCCTTTTAAAGTGGAAAATTATAAGTTATTTTTTCCTTCTTTTTTGCATGCCTTTGTGATATAATTGGAAGCATACTTGACGCATATTCGAGACGTCCAATTTTCTAGTCTTGGCTAGGATGCTGCATATTTTTCACATTTTTGGATCGATATAACCTAATGATTCTACGTATTTTAAAAATTAATGAAAATATATATTTTAAAATATATTAATTTTTATGCAATATGTACAATATAAAAAATAAAGCAAAAGAGAATACATTCGAAAAATACGAAGTTTGCAAAACTAGAATGAAAAATAAGAAACAGGATGAATATTTTTTAACGACTTTATTTTAAGAATTAGCAATTTTATGCCAAGTATTTAAAGCATTGCATCCCATTAATTATTAAAATCTATTTTTGTGCAACTAGAACCTGTGATTTTGTTTCTGAAAAACCTGTTTATATTTGTAAAATTAAAAAATAGTAATAATGCAAAAAATGATGAAATATAAATTTAATAAACCATTTTTCAAAACTTTTGTCCAGTTCTTAAATTAATAAATATCTTTAAATTATTATTTGTATTATGATTATGTTGTATGCTGTATATTACAGAGAAAACTCTTAGGGGTGTCTTTGAAGAAAAGCATACCTTTAAAGGTCTGTCGATACAAGAAAACGTTTGGGAATCTTTGGTACATGAGGAACAGATTTATACATAACGAACGATTCACTTAGCAAACGTACTGACTCTGATTTTAAATTCTTAAATTTTTCTTGTGCCATGTTAATCTTTTTTCAGTGACATATCTTTAGCACTGCGCTGTTGCCTTTTAAGGCTTCTTTGTGTCTCACTGAGGGTTGGTATCATTATTTCAGCTATGCAGATACGGATTCTGCCATTTTGGGCTCTTAATATGCATTGCTTGGAAGGTCAAAATCTTTTAATGCTTTATTTTAACTAAACCCAATTTCCGTTAATATTTAACTACTTTCATATCTTCTTTTGTCAACATATTCATACCAACAAACTTATTTAAGGACTTCTAAGTTTAATAATGAATGCCGTTATTTCGAATCCCTATGAACTGTCATCTATATTCTTAGAAGTAAAGAAGTTCTAAGAATCTCTCTGTATTCTTAGAATACTATTTATAGATCTTTTAAAGAGATCTTTTATCTATAGATCTCTAAAAGGCATATTTTAGTATATTTTTATGTAAACAGAATGATAATAATAAAAAAAAAGATGTTGGGTGTGTGACAGATCTAGCTTAGAAATTCCTTTAAATTTCGACTTCAAAGACTGTCTATTTAAAAAGAGAACGACTTTGCTTAGCTCTTTTACTACCTTAATTTGCTAGAGTTGGGCGTCCCCAAACTGCCATCACAAATCGAGGTGCCATCACAATTCACACTTATTAATCTATCTTCTTGAGCATATTAATATATTTACTGCAGGTAATGTCACCAGTTCGACTGCTCTGGGCCTACGTTTCGATGATAGGAAAATTTTAGCTAATTAACACACTCAAAATCATTCCTTAAAGTTTAAATAATTAAATCTTTTCTTTATTAAAAAAAAAGTGTAAAAAAATCTGAAAGGTTTCAAATTTTAAATTACGTCCAAAGGGGCGTTTTTTTAACGTTTTGTGTGTTACCTTTATTGATTAAATATCATGTTCTTTGCGCATAAACCATAAAATTCAGTTCAATAGCAATATCGCAAAATAATTTTAAACCGAGCATAGCTTCAGGATTTCCGATACACAGTTCCGCGCGCTGGAAATAAAAAGGTTATTTTTTCCCCGTACAGTGTTGCCATTGCTCGCTTTTAAATCGTTGAGTTTGTTGCTCAGAAATTCGTTAAAGTTTTATAAAACAGGAAATCGATCATAAAACAAATTCGAAATTTCAAATTTGGTCTTCCACATGCCCATATTCGTAGGAGGATTACGTCATTCAAAATTCGATGGCTCTACGTACCGTTGTTTTATAACATTGCGAGAAATATGCATACATTTATGTAGATTTTTCATTATTTAATTTCTTCAAATATAATGCAGGACTCTAACATTTGGTGGCAACAGTTTGAAAAGTAAAACAGATATTTATAGTGTTTCAACGCAAAATCGCAAAACGAAAACAACAGTCCCTCAGGACAAAGCCGCTTTGAACTAATAAAATAAAATGTTATTATCAGCTTATAAGGTTATCTAATAGGAAATTTATTTGCAGTGTTTCAAAATATTCTGTATGGGGTAAGGCTTTTAGCCTAGGTAACCGACTGCTCAGACACCGTTCCACTGGAGGTAAATTCTGGACTTTACCGAAATGGTTTGTTAAAAGCTCAAAACAGCAACAGTTACGCTCATTTTTTGGAAGATTACCTCCTTACTATTATAAATGCTAGCATTTGCTTATAAAACCGAGGTTTTACCAGTTTTTTAATTTTTGCGATAACGCAATATTTTTTATTTATTAATTAGCAACAGCCTTCCGTTTTCTCCAAAATTGTGTGTTTTTTTCACAGATAAAATTTCCTTATGTACTCTCAAGAGCAGATGGTCGTTTCACAAAGTTCTTACTTCTTCCATTTCTCAGCCAAGGTTTAGAGTATTATTAGATTTTATACATTCTACAAATATTGTTGAAAATATTTTTAGCAGTATGCAAGTATTACCAAAATGCACTATGTGTGATTTCCATCCTAATCAAATGAAGTTTATAATCTAAAGTAATTTTTTAAATAAACAAGCAGTTATAAAGAATCCGGATTAGTTTCAAAACCTTGGAGAAAAATGTGCGTCAATATCAGAAGTTTTTAGCACTTGCTGGCTGCAATCAGTTAAAAAAAATAGCTCTGAGAAACCTACCAGGTGCCAATTTTTCATCCAAACCATTTTATTGCAATTCTGGCTTCTGTGTGGATGATAAGACACTGGACTTTGATTCCACCAGTCAAATCCACGAAGTATAAATACCTGCCACTTTTACCAATTAGTTACATTTGGGAAATTACTGGCCACTCTGTAAGTGTATTTGCTTTGTGATTTTAGTCATTTCTTCTATTTTATTATTCACGCTTTATTTTTATTAGTTACATTTATAGATTAAGCACAAAAACTGAACACTTTTAATTTTACTAGATATATATATCTAGAATAGTATGTTAATAATTAATGAAAATTATAACTAAGAACTATAATTTGCAATGGGTACAAAAATAGGCATCATTTTTTTGACGAACTTGTTTAAGCGTATGCTAAAGTTGTTCATATACAGTTTTCAATTGATCAGTTCTTGTAACTTTTGTCTAAAATGTTATATATATTTATGCTCATCGGAGAGTTAAATTTTTATAACGTTTATAAGTATTCTTTAATGCCTTCTTGTTGATAATGAAAATTAATTTTAGAAATGGTTTTAAGCTTCTCTTCTATAAAATGAATCCAATCTAAGTAATATTCAGAAGACTTGCAATTTAAGTAGATATTTATTATGTAAAAAACGTGCTGTGTGTTTATTAATTTAAAACAGGAAATTTGGGAGTTTATTATAACGCCTCAAAGGCAATTCCGTATCTCTTCAGATTTAGCTAGGTTTATGTTTTAGTATAAAAGCGGAAGCAGATTTATGGAATAAAGTATTCGTCAAAGTTATGGAACGTTTACTTTATAAATCAAAATTTCTTATTTACTAATTTAAGATGACTAAATGTTAGTATAACGTCAAGGAGGCTGCAGAATATTACATTTTTCCTAAAATTAAGAATTTGTATTCACAATTTAATTTTGTATTAAATTTTAGCAGATGCTATAAACTCTCATATAATTAATAAAGTCACATTTTTAGATTAAAAACAGATAAGATGGTTTGAAGAATAAGCAGAAGTGACTTGAAAAAAAACAATCCGTAATTATTTTGTGAAATCGATCCTATTCAGGATACTAACATTTACGGGAATTTGAAAAGATTTGATTTAAACTAGACTTCTTTTGAGATTATTTTATAAATTCAAACTAAATATAGCATTCCTTCTGAAACATAGTATATTTCAGCACCTGAATGGATGCTTACAGAGGAAAATTACAAACCACCAAAGCATCTGCCTGTATATACTACATATTCAAATCGAAATATTAGTGAATTACTTGTAATCGTAATTCTCCGAAAAATTTAGATGCTGTATTCCACAGCAAAGACTTCTACGATTCTTCCAACAAAATGCATGCGTTTACTCTGATATTGCAGAGAAATGCATTGGAAACTGAATAAGTGTACAAAATTTTGTTAAAACGCGAAGCAAACTGCCAGAGCAAACTCTGAAAAATTCGTAAATTAGGGAAATTATTTTAATATTTTAATATGGATTTTTATTAAAACCTTATAAATATTTATATTAAGATAAAATTGTGGAGTCATTAGATTATTTTGAAGACATGAAAAATGAACAATGCTCTCTCCGGAATTTGAACCTGGACTTCTCGAATAGGCGCCGAGTGTGCTACCGTTACACCACGAAGGCATGCTGCAAGGAGGGAGATAATACCTCATGTACTCGTTCTTTTAAAGGAGCACTGGAGAGGAGGGACCCAATCGCCAAATCCTGGCGGTGGCAACGTATTGTCAACCACCTTTCAGTTTCGGCACCATTTGTAGAGTCATAAAGTTTTCTTGAAGATAGATTACGTGAAAAATTGAGTAATTGCATTGTCGGAACTCGAACCTGGACCTCTCGAATACGCGCCGAGTGTGCTACCGCTACACCACGAAGGCATGTTAGAAGGACGGAGAGAATAAAAGTCTTTGTTTAACAATCGAATGATCAATTTTGAATGAGTCTGAGATCCTTCAGTATCTTAAGAGATGTCTAGAGAAAAACATGATTTTTAACTGGCAGCTTAGTGAGACATTTTTTGTAAAATGTGCTGTTACCGCTATCACCTGGAACAGCTGTTTTTGATAAAAAAAAGGGAGGAAAGTGATAAATCATTCTCACCAATACCATTAGAGAACTGACTGACAGAACATATATGTATTATGATGTATGTGTTATGGGCTATCGCACAAATGAAAGTTAGACGTAACTATTTACTGATAGAAAAACACTTTTCCTGAAATTAATAGTATCCGAATTTTTAATTATACCAAACCCAAACAGTTATTTCTGCGAATAATAACTATATAATTTTGCACACACTTAAAATTATGGGTTTTATAATACCCGATGCTTCGATTTCAATACAATTGCCTCATTTCCTTATCGGACATTGCATTAGGTTGGCAATTCGATTTTACAGAAATGTACAATTTTTTAATGAAACAGGTTTCTTTTTTTTCCTTTTGACAAAAAGAAGGCTTGAGTGTCAAGACTTTCTTTATTTGTATAAGTCACAATAATTAGCGGTAACTACCTTAAAATAAAACGTTACACTATATTCTTCAATATTGCATTTTCTTTCAATCCGTTTTAGTAATAATAAATGCAGTAGATTAGCAATTTGGGGTTCTATTTTCATTTCCAATGCGTTTCATTCATGTGTGCTGTGATGGCATATTTCTCCCAGTTCATTACTTAAAGCTCATAAATTCTATGAAAAGAAGAAATTAAAATTGGAGGTAAATAATTAATCTTAATCAATATGTTGCAGCCCAATTCTTTCACAGTTTTCAGAGTTCACTAATTTACTCTCAGAAATTTTTTGGTTTTGAATTTCATAAGCACGTCATGTATTTGCTCATTTTTTAAATTTTTCCATATCTTAAATTCAGCCTTACTCACTTTACACTTAAATTCATGATCACCCATTAAATACCTAACTTGGGGTAAAAAGATGTCCTTCTTAACTTTGCCTTAAATAGCGTCGGGAACTTCGCCTTTAATAAACGAAAACCCTCTCTTTTTTATCTATTTTTTGCCTTCTCGAAGTTTTATGTTAAATTTATTTTGATGCAGAGAGACGGCTAATATACTAAGGACGAAATAACGACTCAGAAATGTTACAAAAGGAACTCAGGCACTGTTTTAAAATGAATAGATTAATGCTTAGAATATTTTAATACAATGCTTATCTTTATCTCTACCATACCATTCTTACCAAAAAGCAACAGAATTTTGTATATCTAAACTGTAATCCGAAGAACAGAATTGTTAATTTCAGACTGCTTGTAGATACGCCTTCTATATTTCTTCTAATTTGTTCTTTAGAGCAAAGTTTTATATTTTTATGTAAAGCAATCACGTGTGCAGAGTCAGTAAAGTGGCATTCATACTGTCAGTTTGCTAATAATGCGACTATTCAAGCAGTATTTTGCTTTTGTTATAAACAAAGCTATTTTTAAGTCAATTTCCAAGGAATCTATGGGCAGTCTTTAATTTTCAGAAAAACTGGGTTGTTCCAAAACTTCAAGCGAGAGATCTCCGTCATAGCTATACATACAAATCATGTATTTTGAAATACAAAAGTTTTATTGACTCTTGCTGCTTTTAAAAATTAATTCTACACTTTATAATTTCATTTTCAAGAGATTTCGTGTGAAACCCAATACCTTAATTTGACTTTTTTATAATCTCAGACTAAATTTCTAATAAAAGAGCCGAGTGTGTTAACGTCATCATTTAGGCCAAACTAAATGAAAACGCCATACATCAAAAATTGAAAACGATTTCTAAACCGATGTCCAGTATCCAGCATTATCGTTAGCTGAAAGTTCTGTTACAAACTAAGCAGCCCGATAGAAGAATTATGGTTTTATACTTGAAATCACCAGAGGAAAATATAGAAGGACCAATGAATATATTTTTGTAGCAAAATCATTTTTATTAACATTATCAGAATATGTATAATTATAGTTACTTCATTTTTCTGTTTTATTTTTAGAGCCATGAAGTTTCTCTTTGTGCTCCTTCTCGCAGGCTTTGCCCTTGCGGCTGCTGTTCCTGTACCTTCGCAAGAAGATGGTAAGTTTCGAAACCTTCGTTTATAATATTATCCACGGAACACTTTTATTAAAGCGTTCTAATAACATTTTAGAAGATTTATACTTTTGTACAAAAAGTAATAAAAGTAAAAGACTTAAATTATCAAAATCATCTCCTACTAACAATGCTTGTTTGAGTATGCTACTCATTGCAAGTAAATGCTACATGAAGATGAGAACGTAATTTTATTAATAATTACTAAACGTATTGCTCTGATATGAAATTATTAATCTGCTTGTGTTAGATGATTTACTTAAACCGTAAGATTAGACATAACTTTCAAGATAAGTAAGAATAGAAATTATTTTTATATTTAGAACACGTTTGTTTGAAAGTGTAATAAAGCTTCCCATTCCTAAATGAATTTTTTTCTTCTAAAACATCCAAAATAATCTTACAATTCTTTTTTTGTGTGTCTTTACGTAAATACTGGAAAGAAAAAAACAATGAATTCTGCAATTTTGTAAGAATCAAAATTTAAAAATAAATATGAATATAAATATTTCAGTTTGAATAACGTAAATTATAGGGCATTAATAAAGTAAAGTATAGTCAATTTATTCAATGACACATTCTTCCAGCTTTAGACGATGCTCTCGAGCTTGATGAATTTTTATCTGGCCTGGCTTTAGAAGATGAAGGGTAAGTCAGACACAAATCAATTTTATAGATTAAGTTGTTTAATTTTTTTTTAAATTTCATTTAGAAAAACATAAAAAGTGTTCATACTTTAGGATATCTAAAACAGCTGTTGTCTAATATGCCATAATACATAACCATAGTGCATAACTGATAGACTTTGTATGGTAAAAGAGTTTGTTCTAGCTTGATTTGCTGATAAAAATAAATTCAAATTTTAAGTTCTTTATTTACGCTAATTCTTTATAAACCTAAAACCAAATTTAGCCAACTATACAAATTCCTTATAAACTAATAAATTTATATTCTGTTTTCCTAACATTATATGGTGGAAATAACGTAATACACACACACGTGACACATCCAGTGTTCAGCTAAAGCAATTTATGATGTACATTTGCTTATCTAATTCTTTAATATCATGAGATAATAACACAGAAACCCATGATATACTTAAGATATTTGAAAATCTTTCTAACATTCAAATGATTAGTAACTATAGGATCAAAAGAATAAATGACAGGAAATTTCCCTTGTTAATATATTTACAAACAGAAATTAAAAAAAAAATTATTACATGCTATTGTAACTTTTTTATTATTAGCCCAAAGGGCGTTAGCCTAGAAGGGCTGTTAATTTCATTTTGGCATTTTTGCGTTGAAAACTTAAATGTGTTGAATCACTTTTCAAATTGTCGCCGCCAAATATTATCACCCTGCATTATACTTAAAGAAACTAAATAATGAAGAATCTGCATAAATGTGTGTATGTTTCTCGCATTGTGATAAAACAACGGTACATAGAGCCATCCAATTTTGAATAACTTAATCCTCCACTCGAATATGGGCACCTGGAAGCCCGAATTTGGAATTTGTTTTATTATCTATTTCAAATTTTGCAAACCTTTAACGAATTTTTTATTAACAAACTTAACTAATTCAACGCGAACAATAGCAACACTGTACAGGAGAAAATAGTTTATCTCCAGTATATAATACTTTATCCTAGTAAGAGTTATC
Organism: Stegodyphus dumicola; assembly: GCF_044657685.1. Classification (NCBI taxonomy): domain Eukaryota; kingdom Metazoa; phylum Arthropoda; class Arachnida; order Araneae; family Eresidae; genus Stegodyphus; species Stegodyphus dumicola. Next base: position 219,343,057 of record NC_140769.1, on the reverse strand, counting down.
GATTGATTACATTTGTTCATTCGGAACACAAGCAAAGACCATTTAGCAAGGCATTTATGCTCAGCACTAGATCATACTAAGAAATTTATGCACAATAATTGATTGTGATAATTAATGTAATGGCATTTTATACCTCATACAATCTTCATGCATACCCTTTCACTTGAAATTTATTTGGAAATTCAAATAATATTACGGATAATAATAATAATACAATTATAAAATTAAAAGTTTTATTAAATGTTCTTTAGTGATGACGTGGAGGGTGATCTGGAGAAACAGCTCAAAGAGCGATGGGAGAAACTTTTGGAGAAACTCAAAGAAAAAATCGAGAAAGGAAAAGAGATCAAAGAAAAGTTGATCGAAAAGGTAATTTGTAATCATCTAGGCTCTTTTTAATCATAAATTACAAATCCATGACGTAATCACCGAAGTAATAATTTGTAATAGATATTTTCGGATCTCTTTCATTTGCTGCATAAGATAAATTACTCTTTTAATTATTTCCTTTTAATTTTTTAGCAAATATTTAAAATTTTCAATTACTTCTACAAGGTCCAAAAGAAGGAGTATACTTCAAATTTCATTTCCAAGAAACTATACAGGGCAGAAACACAAATCGCTCATTACTAAATACATTAAAATTCGAAGCTCTTGCGAGATCATGCACTCAACATGTATGCTTTAAATAAGCACGGAAATGATACACCATTTTTTCCGTAAAAAAGCATGGTTTATAAGAAAACGATATTTAGCATTTTGAGGAGCAGCAGGCCTAGCCGTGGCAAACACTCACAAAGATAAAAAACGCAAGGAATAAAATGTTGTGAACAAGGGAGGCCATTGACGATAGACAAAAGTTTAACTCCTTGTGGAAATAAGGTAGACCACCAACATTCTTGAAGATGCAGCTATCAAATATGCCTGAAATTGTGAAACACCAGTCATCAAGCATGTCGAAATATTAAATTACTATCCAAACCTGCTCTTCCTCGAAAAAAGGGGGAGTTCATCACGAAACTGTAACTTCCTCTGGCCCATGACGGATGAATTATGTTTTTGTGTTTCTATATGTAAGCTATGAGAAAAACACATTTTGAAATGCCTTTCTTTTTGACTAGCCAGCATCTAATCTAATAACAGGTCCTTCATATCTGGTAAGGGAAATTGTTCCTTTTGGACATAGATAAATGAGGGTAGTTCATGGAAACTGAAAATGGAATTTCAATGGAAATTTTTGCAGTAGAAAGCAAAGCAGTTTCAGCTAACCCATTTACAAAATTATTTCTCAAACAATAATTAAAGTTCGAAAATGTTTTAAAAATACAGTCTTTACATTTTTAATAAACAAATGCCTTTTTTCTAGCTGAAAGAACTTCGTGAAAAGATGAAGGAGAAGAGGATTGACTTCACAAAGAAAGCTAAGGAAATCTTTGAAAAGCTGAAGGATAAAGCAAGGGAATACTGGGAAAAAATCTTTGACAGATTTACAAAGGACGAAAGAGCAGCTGCAGCGTAAGAAAAATATAAACATATATAGAGAGAAAGTATAAATAAATATCATAAATAAATTGCAAAATATTGCTGTCTTATACATGTATTTATAAAAATATTACTATCTATTATTTACAGTGACGACAATGTTAGGGATGAGATGGTAAAATCTTTGAGGGAAGCTCTGGACAAAATCTTGGACAAAATTAAGGAAGCTGTCGAACAAGGCAAAGGACTCAAAGAGGATTACTCTCAGAAGGTTTGTTTTGATAAAATAATAATTGTTACTAGCGGCTGGCCCGTGGAACTAGTAGGTTACTAGTTACTAGCAGTTGGTCTACGATAAACTGAAACCAAAGGAAGTGAAGTCTTCTATGTACGGTTCGGTTTGTATTGGGCGTAATGATAATTAGCCATAAAGGAAATTTTTTTTAATCTTCCGTAGAAAAGGCTCTATAAAAAATAAACCAGCTATTCTAAAGAAAATTCATCATGTTGTAGTGTTACTGCTACCATTTAAATTCACTATGATGAAACTTAGATTTATGGCATAATGTCCGAATTTTTATGTTCGCTCCCTTTTTCCAAAGTTTTTTTTTTTTTTTTTGCTAAACGCCTTCTTTTATTTTATTCATTTCCCCTTAACCCTTTAAATTATGATAGGCATTTAGGTATTTACTGAATTTGCATAACACCGAGTTATTAATTAAAACCTACTATGCAGTACTCAAAATATAATGATAATAAGATTTCGAAATTTATTGTAAGAATCCTGAAGTTAGCAGGAGTTTTTCACATAGCCTGTGTAGTAGCATATATTGCTATTATTAGAGCTTGCTGGATTTCTCTGCGAGGCTGGATTTTTGGTCACGGTTTTAGACATAACTGTACTTAGTATGACCCCAAGCCCTACGTTAATTTGTATTTTCTATGTTTCCTCAAAATAAAGAAACGATAATACTTGCAGTTGGAACAAAACAAGTGTGAAAAGTGGACTGGTATGGCTGGCATAATTCTTCTAAACATGTACAATTGTAATGTTTTTATAATCGTGTGAGTGTATTAATATTCGTTTAAAAAGTGCTTAGAAGCCAGATTTCAAGTGTTCATTTTGCTCACATACATCTGAGCGTCTCCATGATGTCCCTTGTATTAGCAACTCTCTTTGACCTCCTCGACACTCACCTATGTTTTATGGATTCCTTTCTTCGAACTTAATGTTACTAATGAAAATAACTACTCCATACTAGTTTATATGTTTCAAAACATAAAATTACAAAGCTTAGTTATCGCTATTTATTTGAGACATACTTAAATCGAAATTAAAGATTTACCGAGATAAAACATTAAGTTATTCCTCCAAGCAGAAATCTCACCACCGTTACCTTTCTCCCTACAATATTCCAAGCAGTGCCAGATATAAAACTAAAAGACAGATGAAATTAGATAAACTAAAAGATAGATACTTCTAATTCTTTTTGATGCTGAAAGACAGAAATCTGATAATATGGTAGCACCTCTGATTTTTTACATAATTCCGACGTTGGGCAATGGTTGCCTCTTTTGCCAGCAAACGCTGCATCGGATTCGAAACAAAATCACAAACCCTTCGATGTTTTTAGTGAAGTTTTTTTATACACAGAGAATTATCGTAACAAAGTTATTTTAAATGCACAGTGTTTCTTTAAGTGGACTGTAGTTGTTTCTAGAATCCATTAAATAAGCTTTATAATGAGCTATGATTTTGTTACCGACTTCAGTTTTGTCGTTACGAAACAATGTTCACAATATCTAGTTGTGAATGGCTAAGAACTTTTATGAAGTGAACATCATGCGTGAGCTCTTGCAAGATAGCGCCGCTTCTTTGGTGGCGTTTTTAATATTTCTCTTCTATTTTAATACACACTGAAATAATTTAAGAGAACGTTTTATGATAAACTAATTTACAGTGCGAAACCTAAGTACTCAGAGTACTTAACCTCTGGAATGTAAATTAGTGATGACAATATGTGATTAAAACGTTCAGTATCAAAATGTAATGAAATATCTGATTTTAAACTAAGTGCTGAGAAAATACAAATAATATATAAAATATAAGTTCATTCAACAATAATTATCGTAAAGTAAATCATTAGCATTTTGAGCAATTACCTTTAGACATTACGAAACGGTATTCTTCACTGTCATAAACAGCAGTGATAGTTTTATTTAAGAACAGAATTATTGAGTGATTAGCTATGAGCCCGTTCCTTTGGTAAATTACTGTTGCAAATAATTATACCAGCACTTTCCAAGCAACAATTACAGATAGGTTTGGCACTCGGGTATTAGGGCACAGTTTCTGTCATCCCAAGTAAAAGAGTTAAAGATTCTAAAAAATTTAGACGAAAATTTCTGATAGGGGTAGCCAAAAGGAAACCAAAATTGTGTTCTTCTTTATGTCATCCATACCACAGTGTTTCAAGCAAGAATTGAAACAACTAAAATTTCGATGGCTTGATTTACTTTCTTAAGTTTCTTAAGTAAACAGACTGAAACTATATTTCAGTTTGTTTATTTCTATATCTGAATATAGAAATAAACTATCATTGCTATATCTGAATAATACTAGATCAAGGAGATCCGTGAGAAGCTCAAAGATTTGAAAGAGGACATTGGAGCTAAAGCGAAGGAGCTTCTTGAAAAAATCAAGGAAAAGGCCAAGGATTACTGGAAAAAGGTCCTGGAGAAACTAGGAATGGACAAGCGTTCTGCTGATTTTCACGCTGAGCAAATGTTCGAAGCTAATGAGTACGTATCTCATAAGTATATCATTGGAATTATTTGCTGATTTGTAGAAAGTTTTAAATTTTATTCATGTATGCAATCCACCGTTAGTTTCATACAGGATGAGAAAATGCTTAGAATGTTTCATGTAAAATTGTCTCTGCTTTGAAGTTTACAACCAAAACAGAAAGAATAAAATTTAATGGAAATATTATCATTCTAAGGCAGTTTCCAATTTTCTAATGCATTTCTGACAATTAAAACCAAGTTTCAGCGGTGTTGAAGGTAAAAAGCATACGTTTTGTACTATTAACTATAATTGTACACTGAAACGATTTCTGCAACTTTAAGCATACGCATAAGATAGGTCAAAGAATATTAAAATTATTCTGTAGCATAATTAACTCTTGTATATTTTATAATTATTATCTAAATAAGTTCATTTGAAAAGACGATATTCAAAACGATTTCCAAAATACTGATAGAGAATCTCTATTATGTAATGCAATCATGTGGAATTTACTAGCTAAGACTTTGGTATTAGACATTTCTGAAATGTTTTAATAATAATAATAGTTATAAATTAGTTTAAACTCGATATGTATCATATATTTTTACTCTTCACAATTTTTAAAGCTAAAAGTTTCTTGTAATTTTCAGTGAACCACAAACAGAACTGGGAAAAAAGCTGCAAGAAGAATTCGAGAAAGTTCTTGAAAAAATAAAGGATCTTGTTGAAAAAGGGAAAGTCGTCAAAGAAAATTATATAGAGAAGGTACTCAAATTTAACAGTTCAACTTTTATGCTTTAGATTAAATGAACGGAAGCTTTATAGCTTTAATGAAATAGCTTAAGTGATTTTTTTATTCCTTTTATCAGCTTAAAGAAATTCGTGAACAGCTGAAGGACTTGAAACTTGATCTGAGCAAAAAGGCAAAGGAAGCAATCGAGAAGCTGAAAGAAAAAGCAAAGAACTACTGGAACAAAATTCTTGAGAAACTAAAGCCCGAGAAACGCTCTTTGGAAATGGAGTTTTATGCTGATGAGTAAGTTAACAGCCCCTCTTCCCGGATTTCGTTTTTCAGATTTAGATGTAATCTTTCTAAAGATGAGAATATTTTTTAGTTAAAAATTTACGGTATTGTACATTTACCAATTAATGACGGGTAGAAAATTTCTAAATATATTTACATTAGTGGCAGAATTATTCGTACCGTACCTTTGAAATACAGGATGCCCAGGTATTACCTTTATAACTGAAACTTTTAACAATTCAAATTGTATGTTAAATATCGAAACACGGTTTGCTACCTATGATTCATACAGTTACGAAATACTTTAATGCCCGTAAATCATTACCGAATGGCCATAAGAAAGCGCAATATGTATTTTGGTTCATAGACATCAAATATATCGTAGCTTTTGGAGTACATATGGTAAGCAACCTTTTTCCAGAGTCTTGTACCACGCATGAATAAGCGTAAGATTTCTTGGTCTGGAATGTTTACTACGCAACAGTTCTTAGTCTGAAAGGAAGCTTCTTCTCATACATAGTCCAAAAATTGCGCTGTAGTCTGATTTAGTCTTATTAAACCAAGACACACATTGCACTTTCACCTGTGGCATCTATTACATAGTCACTTGCTAATGATTCATCTGTAACAAGGAAGAAAGTGAAGCTTTATCAGATCCTGCATCATCTAAAATAAACCGCATTTTTAATATTAATTTGAGTTATTAAAATAGTTGTTAAGGTAATCCTTGGACATTCTCTATAATACTATCTAAAGTAATCTCAAAAATTTGCTTGCTTATGGCGAAAGACATCATAACATACAGCGCTAAATTAAAGATAATAGAGATAATTTAATAAGATATCCCTTCCAACCAATTAACGCAAAAAACACCATAAAACGGATTCCTAACCTACTTCCCACCGAAACTGGGTATGATTAAATACTGATATTATAAATTATATGAAACTGTTGTAAAAAGGAAGTTTAACAGTGAAGCAATGTATATGGTATCTATAAGAAATTGAATTTAACAACCGGTTTCTAAGTTAATAAGAAAAATATTGGGTCAGTCCATATATTCGTGAGCATTTTTTGGTAAATTTTTAACTAATATAAAAAAACACGACTTAACATTTTAATCAATTATATATTTTCCTCCATTATCTACAATACATCTTATAGGCAGCTTTTTTACGCCATTGCTGTAGAAAGACTCTGGTTTTGATGCCAAAAAAAAACTGAAAAGTTAATTGTGTACAACCTGTTTAGAATTTAATTTTTATCCCAGTAAAAAATTTTGTAAGGCACGAAATAAGTGAAAATCAGCTGGGGTAATATCTGGGGAGTAAGCAGGATGTGGTAAAAGCTTCCAATTAAAGTTCACTCATTTAATACAGCGTTGTTCGAGCCGTATGCGGTCTAGCGGTTATGATGAAACGCAGAACTTTCTTGATATTCACCAATTGTGGGCGTTTTTTGAAAAATTCTGAGTTTAGACGGCAAAGTTGTTCACTATAACCTTCTGAATTAATCGTTTGATTTGGTTCTAACAGTTCAAAACGTCCTGAACGGGGTTCATCATCGATGCTGCTTTTCCCAACTTTAAATTTTTAAACCCCTTCTGGGCAGTCCTTACACTAATAGTGTGTTCACCATGTACACTATTGATTTTCATCGCTGCAAACCTGGCAGATTCACCACACGAAAATAAAAAACCTAGCACAGCACGTTTGTACTGATTAGCTATATTCATCTTCTATGGGTACTAAAATGCGTTCGATATTTACGAAAGTTGGTCATGAACTGAATAATAAGTTAGTCAAACGATGACAAGTTTTAACAGGTTCAAAACTGTATTGTTTTAGTAAATGCGTCATAATGAATTTCCAGCATACTCTTAATGCGCACGAATTTATGGACTAACCCGATACATATATACATTAATAAAGTTAAGTAATTAATTTTCATTCCCATAACTTTAAGAAACTAAATCTGAATTCACGAAATACACATTTCTGCGGAACTAAGCAGTATAATTTCGTCATCCAGTAAAATCATATTTTTTAGTGTAAATATCTTTTCATATCGGGAGAGTAAAAATTTAAGATTTCCATCCACATTTTTTAAGGGAAACGCATAAAATCTAAAACTTAATAAGAACTGTGAAAATTACAAATCTAAATAATTTTACATTCAACAATTTCAGTAATGTCACTTGAATTTAAATTAACATTCATTTTCTAATAAGGCGAAATTTAATTTTTTCTGCTTAATTTGAATTCAGGGAGATTATAATTTGAATTATTAAGTATCAGTTCTGATTAGTTATAATTAACTTCGTATTTTGGATGTGAGCAATTTTGTATTTCTCTTAAAGCACCAATTTGATATTTCTTCTGCTAAAATAATTCATATGCTTGGTTTTTCAAATTATAAATTGGAATACTCTGAGCCTTTCTTAACTCAGAACAATAGCGTGATTTACGGTCTGATTTTCAGAACTCACTAACTTTTAAGCAGCTAATATTTTCTTTGTTTTTCACTTTGGTTTTGCTCAATAGAATAAATCACTTCAGTATTTCCTACAATGAAGAACACTATATTTTCCTCTTAAAATGTGGTTAGCTATTTAAAGTTGAAATTAACTCCTCTTACATTTTGTATCTTTTAATTTACAAAAGTTAAATTCTTTTCCAGTTATCTTCGCTCTCTAATAGGTTTTGGAATTAGAACAAATAATTGTAAATCGAATTTTTTGACGGCATTCAAAACTTTTTATAATAAATCTAGCATGATAAAATTCTGTGCTTGACATTTCAGCAATGAAAATCCCAAAACTGAATTGGGCAAGAGACTTAGAGGGCACTTGGATAAGTTTCTAGAGATTGTGAAGGACGCCATTGACCACGGCAAAACTGTCAAGGAGAGTACAATTGAAAAAGTAAGTTAATATCTTTCCTTAATAGAATTAACTTAATACTTATTTTAAACATTAAATTTGCCTCAGAATTTAATAAACAGCTGTTAAAATTATGTACAGTAATATCTAAAATCAAAGCCCTTGCTTGCATTATAAAGTATTTCTCTCGCCTTCTTGGCATGCCTTCGTGTTGTGATGGTCTGTACGCACAGCGCGTAATTGAGAGGTCCGCGGTTCGATTCCTGACGAAGGCGGCTGCTCATTTTTCATCTTGCCTGCTTCCAAAAACACCTAATGTCTCTACAGTGGCGCCCGAACTAAAAGGGTGTTGTATGATGATTCTCCTCACCCAGGATTTGGCGACTGGGTCGCCTAAAAACCCAAGTCGCTCTTTAAAAACGGGGAGTATATAAGATATTTCTCCCGTTTTCTTGGCATGCCTTCCTGGTGTAATGGTCTGCTTCCAAAAAATACTTAATGTCTCTACAGCATAATCAGTCAATTAATGATAAAGCTTAGAAAAGTATGCTTCATCAATTTAAGCGACGTGCACTACAAACACTGGGAACTTAAAATCTTTGTTGCCAGTATTTTAATTAGTGGAATTACACGAATTTATTAAACGGAATAAAAACAAGTCAATAAGAAAGATTTGTTACAGATATTTAAATCTGTATCGTAATTTTACTTAAGAACGATCAGTTCTTACTGCAGTAAATATGCACCATTAAGGAAATTTTGATGAATTTTCCACTTTATTAATAGATTAAGGAACTGAGGGAAAGACTCAGGGAGCTGAAGGAAGACATCGGACAACATGCAAAAGAACTGTTGCAGCAAATTAAGGAAAAAGCAAAAGACTATTTCAAGAAACTCTGGGAAAGACTTGGCTTCAATAAGAAAGATGCCGAACTGCAAGCTGAATTGTTTGCTGAAGAATTAGAAGCTGAGTAAGTCAAATATTAAAACCATCCTTTTCTCTGGATTAATTAATTAATAAGTAAATTAATTACATAGATAAAGGTATCAGACAATTATTTGCTTCACCCACAATGATCAACAAAATTATTGTACATATTTTGTACGCTCAAAATTCTCTCTTTGCTAGTCATGTAAAAGAGGAAAAAGTACCGTACTTAATTCTCTTTCTTTCTCTCAAATTTGTCACAGGCGTAGTTCCAAAATATATTTAAAATTTTTCGTGGGACTTCGATACAAAAATTTAAACTAAAAAGCTTGCCTAATAATACCTTAATTTTTGAATTTGTAACTCTAGGAGTTACCCAAGAAATTCTCTAGTTGTTATGATGGTTCTCTCAATATACTTAACCTAAAAAGAGTTTTTCAATTTAATTAGTTTACTATTCCGGATTCGGCTGGAATGTCTCTCAAATGATTCCTTGTTCCCAGAGTGTCTCTCAAAAAAGGAATCCAGCTTTCAATCCATATTCTTATTTGCCATTTCTGTAAATACTATATTGCTCAAATGAAGTTAAATTCCTTAAAGTAATTTATTTTATCTTTGTTAGTTTAAAATAAAGAGAATAAATTATATTGTTCACTGTCTAGCCAATTGCCTGGAGTTGGCTGAGTTTGTAAACGTATAAATTAAATTCTTGACAAATTAAGACAAGAACGTTAGGTCAAAGATCTCTTTATTTTGCAGAGAAGGTGGTGGCCGTTTTATACAGCGATTGAAGGAAAGGTTTAACAAACTTGTTGAACAAATAAAGGACGCAATGGCGAATGGAAAATCATTCGACAGACCACTGGAAAAGGTAAATTTTGCATATGATTATAATAATCCATCTCATTAAAAACTGAGAGCTAATGCATTTCAAAAACTAAAACGAAAGATCAAAATCGTAAAAACAACCTTGTATTTAGCGTAAATATATTAAATACAAGCTTGCTAAATACAAGGTTGTTTTTACGATTTTGATTGTCACATTAGCGTGTTTCTCTTCTAGTCTAAAATGAAAGATATTTAAAAATAAGATAATTTTTTATATTCCCCATTATTGCGTAACGCCCGTAATAATTGCTGCTAAATATTTATCTGTATGTCGTAAAAGTGCTGTTAATGATAATTTATAACCCCGTTAGCTTTTTTTTTCAATGCACTTCTGTGAAGAATACATGAATAAGCGATATTAAAATATATAATTCTAAATCTTACTTACTTTGAAAAGTGCTTTTAGAAACATATCAACTTTCTTTCAAAAATTATCCTCCTATTCGATTGAAATTTAAAATACCTATGATAAAAGCGCTCCTTAGCTTTCTCTATAAAACAAGTGGATATTTAACTATACATTCATAAGAATCTTAATACTTCTATAATTCAGAAATGAAAAAATGATATAATTGTTTAATAGATATTAGTAAAATTATGTTATCCTGTCTTCATTTAGCTGAAGGAACTTCGCGAAAAACTGAAGAATATTAGCATTGGAGGAAAAGGCAAAGAATTTCTCGAGAAATTAAAGGGGAAAATTGAAGATTTTTTCAGAACTTTCAAGGACAAAATCGGCGCTAGCTCCGTTGCTGAAGCTGATTTCAACATCCTCGATATGTTCAGGAAACTTAAGCAGCTTGTAAGTGAAAAATCGTATTAATGCTTTTTTTCTAATTTTTATGGTTATAACAAAACTTTACCCTAATTTTAAACTTCTTTGGATGAAATAAAGGAAGTACTGTAATTACGAAACGTTTCAGGTATCATATTACAGCGGAAATGCCTATTTCAATCGTTCCCAAACCCATTCGGATATTTTGTTTTGTTTTGTTTTGTTTTCTTGAATTCTGTCCGTATGGACAGAATAAAGGACTCTTTTTCAAATCGAGTCATAGAATGGATTTAAAATGTATTCAAAAAGGATTTTTTCGTGACATCTGTACGTACGAATGCGTGCGTGTATATATGTATCTGGTATAACTCAAAAACGATTAGCCATAGAACGTCGAAATTTTGTATATGGAACTGCAATAATATCTACTTGTGCACCTTCTTTTTCATTGTCATCGGCAGAACAAAACGTATATTCATCACTTTATATGACTTAAGAGTTCTTACTTGGCCTATATTTTCGTAATCGTTGGTCATATTTATATACGTTTAATTACTGAATGACGAAAATAACTAAATTATTGACATTTTGGCTATTTTTAAGTTTAACAAAAAATAACTATCGAATAACGAAATCTAACTAAACATATAACAACAGTTTATAAATATAGTCGTAGTTAGTCAATAAATATTTGACAATATTTAACATCAAATTATTGTTGGAAATACCTACTAATGCTTAGTATCAGTTTATTGTTATTCTAAAAAGAATATTTAATAGGCTGTACAAGCAAGCCGTCTTGCGTCTACATCAGGATTTTTCTTACTGTGAACAATTATTCAAACAATGATTACCATTTTACAAAAGATTCTGTAAATTTCGGAATTCTCAGTTTTTAAAATACTCCGAAATTCCAAATGCGATTCCTTATAAATACATATACGTATAAGTGAACCCGATTTTAAATTTCAATCATTATTTGACTAGTGTATTTGAGAAAATAAATGGCCACCGAAAAGGGAAAATATATATATATATATAAATATAATCTATAATAAGAAAACCTTTCATATACCATCTCCAAGGAACACAAATTCAATTTAAAACCACGAAAAAGAAATTTTAGTTAGAATTTAAAGTAGTATATATAGAGAGATATATATCAAGCTCAAAAGGGCGTTAGCCCAGATGGCCTCTTAGTCCCGAAACGTTGAATCATTATTAGTCATTTTGAGTTGAATCACTAAAAGCGTTGTATCACTTTTCGAATTGTTGCCACCAAATGTTATCTCCCTGTGTTATATTTAAAGAAATTAAATAATAAAAAATCTGAATGAAGGTACATATGTTACTCGCATTGTAAAAAAATAACGGTACCTAGAGCCATCAAATTTTGAATAATATATTCCTCCACCTGAATATGAGCACTCGGAAGCCAAAATTTGGAATCTCGAACTTGTTTTATTATCTATCCCATATTTTGTAAACTTTTAACGAATTTTGATTAAGAAACTCGAAGATTTCAAAGAGAGCAACAGAACTCTTTGCGGAAAAAACATTAAAACATTTTAATCTCCAGGGCGAGTGTCTATGGGAAATTCTGAAGATTATAAGGTATTTCTACCGCCTTTCTGGAGCGGCTTCGTAGTGTAGTGGTCAGAAAACTGAGCCGGTATTTTAGAGGTCCGTGGCTCGATTCCCGGCGAAGGCGATTGCATATTTTTCCTCTCTCCGGCTTCCAAAAAATCCTAATGCCTCTACAAGATGTGCTGTTTTTAAATATTTTTAACCCAGCTCTCGAAACGTGTATTCGATTTTAATGATAGCAGATTAATTAAAAATGTAAGAACAGACTTTCGTAAAGACTATTAAGCCTTATTTCGTATCAGGAAATATGAAAAGCCAATAATGTCTTCGCTGGGACTCGAACTACGGATTTTCCGATGATAGTCGGGCATGCCTTTCCAATTACACTACAAAGGACCCGGTAAAGAACGATAAAACTCTTACAATTTTAATGTAAACATGTATTGTAACGCGTAAGAAACGTTTCCGTTCGCAATTTAAATCACATTAACTTAGGCTTTAAAATACAAACCACACCTTATGAAGTTAGCAATTCTGAAAAATTTGTATTTTAGTTGCTGATCATCGGCAATTATCATGAAGAGATTTCAGAAATAAAAAGTTTCATTTACGGCAAAACTCATATGCTACTTCAAAATTAATGCTTAAAAAATTGCTATAATTTGGAAACAATATATTTACTTCTAATCACGTGCGTACCCGAATATGAGCCATAATTATTTTCATTGTTCATATAGAAACTTAACTTTTAAGTAATATGCTGAAATATGAAACCTGACAGTTTATCGTTGGATAAAAAAAAATTGAATTTTCCATTTTAAACTTTTGTTTTTCACTTATTGAGGTGCCACCAAAAAGGAAATTATGATGTCAATTATCCGAAATTCAATTATTTGAGACTCAAGGTACCTCGGATGGCGTGTTCTTTCTTAAACATAACAGATTTATGAGTTTATTTTGACAAAAATCCAGTAAATTAGAATCTCGTTTTTTTGGCATAGAACCTTTTCTGTTTCGACATATGCCATGAATGTACTGTAGAATAAGAAGCTCGGACATAAAAAAATCAACTATTCCATACTTATCATGAATTCCAGAATTATTAAAATTTAAGCTTCTAATGTTTAGAATATTTTTCTCCAAAATCAAATCCCGATTCCTTTACAATTCTAATTTAATATTAAAACAGAAATCCAAAAACATTTTTCTATCTTTATCAGATCAAGGACAAAGTTGACCCTGAAGAGTTAAAAGCAAAGGTGGAGAAAATATTTGGCAAAGGAAGCGAGGTAAGAAGTTCCATGCATTTAAAAATAATTATATTTATGTTGTCATATTTGGAGAAGTCAAACAACAAGAATCAGGGTAATATTTGTAAATTTTGCAGGACTAGTTTCGGCACTAGACTAGTTAGTTAGTTTTGCAGGACTGGTAACGACAGAACCGTCGAAACTGGTCCTAAAACATTTACAAATATTACGCTGATTCTTGTAGCTTGACTTTTCCAATATTCATTATTCTACGTGTTACTTTAACTTGAATTATCACATTCATTAAGTAAAATATATTTTGTACTATACGGCATGCAAGTCAAATTTTCGCAAATTAATTTTAGCTAGCAGAACAATTCATTAATGCTCTGAAAGAGAAAGGCGAAAAAGGAAAGAACAAGATCTTGGAAATTATCGATCGCATTCTGGGAGACAAAGAATCCAAAAGGTCCGTAAAGGATGTCTATGAAAAGCTGAAGAACTATTTCAAAGACCTGAATATCGAACTCAAGGAAAACTTCTCAAGATTCGGAGAGTGGGTGAGAGACCAGTACGGAAAAGTTTTGGAGAAAGGCAAAGACAGAGTTGAGACAGTTAAAAAGATCGCTCGAGAGGTGAGTAACCCTTTCAGATCACAAATAATCCCAAAAGAAAGGACAAAGGATTTACAAGGAATGTCCCTGAAGTTTTTAATTCACATTTAAGTGGAATAGGAAGTTTACTGTTAATTCACGAAAAGACATTATTCAAGGATTAAAGTAATGAAGAATTCAATTAGGAATTCCTTTCCTGATCTTCTCTCCCCCTTTAAGAAAATTTAAAAATAAAAATAAAAATTTGGAGTTGTTAATTTTTCTATTTTTTGTCCACTTAAACATATAATTACCAGCTATTTCAGACTTATGACACATTTAATTGAACATTACATTTAACATCTTAGAACATGCTGATTTGGATTATGAATCACTGCATTATAATAAAATAATAATGCTTTAGTACTCACTCATTAACAAAACCATTGGCTCATTAACCAGTATTTAACTCATTAACCAGTATCACTCATTAACCAGTATTTAACAGAGCTTTAAGGATAACTAAAATGCAAATTTTCTTGAAAATACCCTAATATCTATCAGTTTAGATTTTGTTATTTTTTTTAGAATGCTGATTTCCACAAATTAATATATAAATCATAAGAAAACTTTTGTTACTCTGTTTGAGATTGTTATACATACATCAAGTACAAGCCTAATTTAAATCATATTTTTACTAGCACTGTTCTGCAGGTGTTGATAGTTAGAGCTCGCTCCATTTTATATATTCAAGCGAAAATTTAATTTAATTTAAATAAAATCACGAATTAAACTAGTATGAATTTTCATTTTATTTAACTAAAACAATAAAATTAATATTCATAAATATATTTACATATATGATCAATATGAAAACAAAGGAAATCTTTAAAACAAAATCTAAGCATTCAGTTAATTTTCTAAGATAATTCCACAAAACCGAGTTTTTGGAAAACTTTCCATTTCTGACTTGTTTGGACAATATTTAACTCTAGGATATTTATCAGCGTCGTTTAATGTGCATGAATAACACATTTAGGTAAAATAAAACCACCAGTGTATTAAACATAGAATCATCATAACTGCTAACGTTGAAATATAAAAAACCGGAAGCTTTTTGTTTGGCCGGCGACGCCATTTCAAAAGAAATGCATATTGATTTAAATTCTCTTCATAACGATAGATTCAGGTTGTTGAACTACTTGTAATATGGTTCTGATGTAAAATATATTAATAGTTCCAAATTTCCATATTGTTCCAATAGGTGTTCCATTCTATCCATTAAGATTCTTTTGTTAATTTAATTTTGTAATTTTCTAACACTCTTCTAATGAAGAAATGAAGCACATAATAAACACTTTGCATGGATAAACTTAACCATGTATCATTTATTGATGTGAAACAAAGTAAATTGAAAATATTAATTGATTAAATATAGACTGAATCATCAAAAAAATGTTCTGCGCATGTACATAGTAGATAAAGGCAATTCATATCAAATTTAAGGAAAAAATTTCTAAAAATCACTAGAGTTAGAAATGGAATTTATAGAATTTTAACTTCCTTTATTAAATAAATTTAATTTAATGCTGGAAAATATTTTCCTAAATAAAGTCTAACACTTCCTTCTGAATTACGTTTCTCAAATCAGAAAAGATCATCAGCATGGCCATTTTTTCGAGATTTCTGAAAACGAAATTTACGAAGCCATGGTGAACCTCCCCTAATCCAAGCAGCTGATTGTCGTTTTTATGAAGACTAATAAGCGAAGCGCCATGTTGAATCTCCAAAAACAATCTTTTTAAAAAAATCAGAATTACTGTGTATCATTTGAATAAAATAGTGACATAAAATATTTCAACTTTCGAATACATGGAAGCACACGTTCGCAGCATCAAAGCAAAATATTAACAGCAAAAAAATTTCTTTTCATAAACAGATAACACTTTATGAACAGAAAATTATAGTAATTAGAAAACACTATAGTAATTTGGACAATTATTGCCTGACATATTTGTTGGAATTATTTGCTTAAACATTAGTCATTAAACTTTACCCTGTATATATTTGTATAAAAACACTAACTTTAAGGCACGTTTATTTTTCAGTTCTTGGAAGATACCAGGCTAATAAGCAAGGATATTGCCAGGGAAGCGAGAGATTTCCTTAAGGAATATAAAGACGACTTGGGACGTGTCTATGATGACATCCGAGAGAAAGTGAGAGAAATCTTGAACAGAAAAGAGTAAAATAAAATAAAGGACTTTTACCTCTCATTTTCTATAACTCTGTTTTATGAAATTGTTAAATGTTTTCCTTGTAAAAAGCCAGCAATAAATTCCCAAATTTCTAGTCAAGCATATTTCTTTACTTGCTTATTTATATTATTACATCTTCAATTTTCCATATACTTAGTGCATTTCTTGTCAAATTTTTAACCTTTTATTTAATTTGGTGTACATATAAGGCTTACATATATACAACATGCAGCTCAAAAATGAGACGATCCCATATTTAAGCATACACTTAACTTTTTAAACTCATTTGCAATAAAATTAAAAAAGCTTTCATTTCAATGTTCTCATATATATCACTTTAATATGAAGATATATTACACAGATGATGAAGAAAGATAATCAAATGGTCTAAATATCATATCTCAAAGTAAAATTAAGTAAATACGTTTACTTTTCATGCAAAATTAAGAGATAAGTGATTAGTTACATTAATATATTTTTAAACGTTATGCTGTGCATTTAAGATAACTTTCGAAAGAACATTTTATTGAAAAAAATTATCTAGTGTTCGTACTAACGTTGTATATTTAAATGACTATTCTCCTGGCTAGGATGGTAGATTAAAACGTATAACCGGTAGTACCTGACTTTATTAAAATCTTTACTTGTTCATGGTATAGCAATAATATCATGTGGCAAGCCGATGCACCAAAAGACAGCAAAGCTGCTTCATAATGATTGTATCTCAATCTATAAATCCGAGTTTTCTAATCTATGTTTAGTTTACGGCCTCTTTTTCACGCCCACTTTCCTCAGCGCCACTCAGCAGTGAGTCAATATTACATTATTTATCTTAATGTAATTTGCAGGTGCAGACAAAGCGCTTAAAAAATGTTAGGTACGCATAGTATTTACATTTCCTAGAATTATTTATTAAAACTCATCACGCAATACGAATACTAAACATTACTGATTAAAAACTTCTTAAAGCATTTATATACCTTATAAATTGGGCACAGTTACCACAGAACGTGTAATGGTACATATTCAAAGAACACTCTAATTGAACACTTTCGTGGTTTCGATTTTAAAGTTAGCGTTGATAGTTCATAACTTCGCTGCCTTTTAAAATAAAAATAAACTACACGCAACTTATTAATGTAACTATGCAAATATGTAAAGGATCTGTTTGATACGATTCTTGTAAAGACGCCCGACTGCAATGTTTACGTTATAAGGGATTTTCTCCCTCCTTCCCTCATGCCTTCGTAGTATATTTGGAAGCATACTCGTCGCGTATTCCAGGGGTCCAGAGTTCGAATCCTGGTGAGAGCACTGCATGTTTTTCACGTCTCCTGCTTCAAAATAATCTAAGACTCTTACATCTGGACGCCGGAACAAAACGGTGGTGGGCGATAACTCGTCAGTACCAGGGTTTGGTGAAAGGTGCCCTCATCGCCGGTCGTCCTTTAAAACGAGAAGTATATAAGTTATTTCCTCCCTCCTTTCCGCTTGCTTTCGTGGTATAATTGAATGCATATTCGACACTTGTTTGAGAAGTCCAGACTTCGCTCCTTTTTCACTTCTCCTGCTTTAAAAAAAAAAAAAAAAAAACTAACGACTCTACAACTTAAGTAAGTAATTTAAATTTTTGTTTTATGCTAACAAATTTTTCAAGCATATTCTCATTGAACATTTGTTTTCCAATGTCTTTTTACTACTGTTCGGATTAGTAACGCCTTCCACCCCCCCCCCAGATTTTCTCAGCATCCAGCGGTAAGCGATAACACCCGTTGGGAAACTTTGACACAGATCCTAAGTTTTCAATGTAAAGAATACCGCCCTCTTACGGACTCTGTGACTTCAAAGAGAATTACTGTTCTAGAGATAACAAAAGGATGTTGAAAAGCAAATCGGCGATAAGTATACCCTCTATAAATTTGATTGCTCGAACATTTTTAAGTGATCACTTAAAAATTCATTTTATTATGCAACTATCACTGACATGCTTCTTTACAAGAATCATACCAAATCAAAATTTTACATCTGGTAGTCCAATTAATAAATTCGCGTTTTTACCTAATAAAAAATTAAAATTCAAAAGCAAGGCAATAAGTCTATATGCTTGAGTGTTCTTTCACCTTAATGCAACATTAATAACATGTTCTTTAAACTTACACGTTCTCAGGTTTAGCGAGTCTGTATTGGCCATAGCTAGCCGAAGGCCGGACACATAGCTAGATAAACATTTATCAATAGTGGCCAAATCAATCAGTCATTTAGCCGTTCCACCACCAACAATGTTGCCTTATAAAACATTTTTACGTTAACTCAACAATAATAATGATTTACACCTTTGCTTAATACATTTTTTCCGTAGCCTTCACCAGGATGAAAATTAGATTAAAATATTGGGTGTTTTGAATATTTTAGAGATAAAGACTTTGGCAGCGGCGATTACAACTTCTTTTTACAGCTCTCTGCTGTAGAAGGAAGTTGTAACCATTTTTCTAGCCGACGTTAATAACCTGATTGAAGTTTTTAGCCAGGTTAGGAAATGTTAACTTATAAAACACTTCTTGAATCTTCACAAAAAGTTTTCATAAATGCCTTCAGCAGATTACGAAGATCCAGATTAAATAAAATTTAAGGGAACTTGGTACCTTTTGAATATTTTTTTTTTTCATTTAAGAATTTCCATGTGCTTTGGGTGATTATTATTAAATGGTTTTGTTAGGCAAAATACTTTTAATATGAAAAAAAGTTTTTTGTGTCAATATTCCATTTAATTTAATTTTTTGAAGAAAATTTAACGATTAAAATATTTTTCTTCTCCTATAATTTTCAATGTTTTTTACCCCAATATTTTATTGTATATATGAAAATATTTCAATATTTTGCAATTAATGAATTAGTGTCTGAAAAAAATAAAAAGCAAGTTTATATGATAAAACTTTGAAAAATATGAGTTCAGTCCCATTTTTCACTTCCAATAATGTTTCTTTTCAACATTTCGCTGAATCAGTCCTTGTTTCTATTAAGTATATAATAATAAAAAAGCGGTTAAAATATTAAATAATTTAGTTCATATCTCTGTAAGTTTTAGGAGTTTAAATAAAAGCATTTGTCAAAACATGCAAACTGGTTAAACGCATTAAAAAGTCTCTAAATTGTTATTAAATCATTTCAAACTTCTTAAATATTTTTCTTACTGAATTTCAATACATATGCATTTAAAATAAAAACCTATTATTATTCAATCGGTCGGTATAAATTCCAAATTAATAGATTTTGAAGATTATGGAAAGCTTCAAGGAAATCCATCTTATCAACCAAAGAAGTTCTCTAGAATAATCTTAGCAGAACTAAAAGAACGATAAAAAGACCTACGGTGAATATAGATGAACGATTTATTAATTTCTTTTCTGGCATAACACTCGTATAAATGCAAAATTTTAAAGCTCTATTAATTTGGATGATGTATGACAAAAACTATTATCGATTCTACAGCACTAAAAAGCAGCAGCACTGTCATAATTAGTATTCTGGGTCCCATCAGCGGCCGAGTTGTTATAACCGCTGAATGCTAATAGTTCGACTCGGGTTGAAATCCATGAGAACGGGCTGGCTGCATGGTTGGTTTCCGTGGTTTTCTTCATAAAACGTGCATAAGAGCCAGTTTACCTTAGAACGCCATTATGTGCTTTGCCATATTCAAACAAAATAATCTAAACTTAGTTTTCTGTGCAAAAAGAAAGCAACGCTAACTGAAAAATTAACTAGCAACCGAAGTAGAAATAATGAGAGAAAGACATTACTTGAGGTTGTGAGCAGTTAGTAGACTGTAAATAATAAACTTGACACAATCTAAAAGTCTACAGTCCCTGCAGGATAACTTTAGCTGCCTTTCAATTTAGAAAGGTATTGTCTACAATGGCTATGTATTTATTAATCTTATGCTCCATAATTAATAACATGAAGTGTTCTTAATTCTACCAGATGAACCTTTTATCAACAACAATGTTACTTATCTAAACAGAGCAGCAATAAATTAAATCTTAGCTAGATAGCCAAATAGAAAGTAATTCAATAGACGAGTTAATTCGGCTTCCTTCTATACGTTTACTGTTTAAATTTAAGTTAAACAACATCGTAATAAGTCTTACAAATGCAAGCGAAGATAGAAATGAATAAATGACTGGACAAGTTCATATCAGGATTGTTTAAATGCACATTCTCTTTAGAAAAGACATGATTAATTTTTGTACGCCTTTGGACGTTTCACAATTAAAGAATTTTTTCTAAAAAATTTCAAAATGAGTTGTGTATCATACTCCCTTTATATCTAGAACCAGTTTTTGAAAAAGTGCACGGAAGAACAGTTGACAATAAAAATGTGAGCTTTAAGGGATGGCCTCGTCTTAAACAGTGCACATTCTATAAATTACACTTTGTTATAAAAGGCGGAAATAAATTTCATAATTTTTTATTATTCTGCGCAAAGATCTCTGAGAAGTTCGAATATTTTCAGCCATCCGGGAAATCGCGATTTTAACTAGTCTTCATCTGCGATTGTATAGAGTCGAACTAAACAGCATATTATGAATGAAGTACAATTTATTTCTAAGCAACTAAATGTAAGCTTATGGAAAAAGATATTTACCTCAACAAAAATTTCCACGTGTAAATAATGAATATGCAAATCAAATTTTTCATTATATTACAATTGTTGTCTTCGAAATATGCCAAAACTTCGATCGCCGATGTCAAAAGTAACGTATGCACAATGATGCTATAGAAAACTGTGCTGAAAGCCTAAAGATAAGTACCAATACTTAAATGTGTATAAAGCTGCATGCGACAAAATTCACTCGTTAAAGAAAATATTCAGATATTTTTAATGTTTAGTTAGGCGCACATAACATTTCTGGTTATGCGCCATTGATTCTACTACACTGACTACCAATACGTATTTGGACACCTATGCAAATGACGATATCTCCGGTCCTAAGGTACGTAACGAACTCCGCTGGTATATATCGTGTAGGAAACAGCATCGGCTTTAGTCGCATGCAAGATGCCTCACAGTTCGGAGCTCTCTGATTTCGAGAAAGGTATAATTATCGGGGATCACAAATGTGGCCGATCCTTAAGAAACATATCTAGCGATCTGAAGTACCCAAAATCGACAGTGGCCTATGTGATTAAGAAGTGGAAGGTGAGCGGTGATTGTCGGAATGTGCCCCGAGTAGGCAGACCAATGAAACTGGGAGATAGAGACCGACGAGGGCTGTCCAGAGAAATTCGGAAGAACCGCAACCAACCAATGGCCCTCATCCGCGAGGAGTTTCAACAGGCATCTGGGAGTGTTGTTTCAATGAATACCATCCGTAAGGAAGCACATCTGCTTGGTTTTCATGGTCGTGCTGCTGCCCATAAGCCTTTGATCACAAAGTCCAACCGCGCTGCTCGGTTAATGTGGTGCAAAGCACATCGAAATTGGACCGTAGATCAGTGTAAACTGGTTCTTTGGAGTGATAAATCAAGCTTCACCCTTTACCGTTCGGATGGCAGGGTCTGTGTCTGGCGTCACAAGCGTCTAGCCCCTCAGATGCTAGTTTCCTCCTGATTCCTCCCTGATCATTTGCGCAGATTCACGCGCAGCGTGTTTATGTCAGGGAGCTCGGCATGCAGAAAGGAATCAGCTGGCCAAAGAATGTCAAGTTACGAAAGTGCTGCGCATTACTCAGTGCAAATTAATTTCTTAGTTTTTCTACAGTATTTTTCTTTTTTTTAAGTCGGATACATATTTACATGTTGATATTGATTTTTGGTTGTTTCTCATTTTCTATCAAATAATATATTATTTTGATTTGTGTATAAAAGAATTCCTGATATTTATTCATTCATTCATCCATACATCATCGCCCAAAGCTATTACAGATGCAGATATCAAAAGCTAGAAGCTCATTTCTTGTCTACTGAAGGTGTCATTTAAAAAGAGATTTTTAAAAATTCGGCACCCAATGGGGGGGAGGGCAAAAAATGTTTTTACGTTTTTTCATATAAGGAAGAAACAGATGTACACAAGAGTCTTGCTTTAAAATGTATGGAACATGAATACTTAAAAACCAGTTTCAGAAGTTCGACCCCCCCAAGGACCCCTACCCTTGAGAATTCGGCCCCCAAGGGGGTAGGGGGCTGTGGTAATAAAATTTTTTATTAAGGTAGTACAATAATTGAGACAGATCGTAATAATCATAACAATAGAATAGAATAAATATTATTTTGTCTTTCATTGTTATGGGTTACCAGACTGGCAGCATTGTTATAGGCAAGTCGCCACAGGGGCAAAACATGTTTTCACATATTTCTTCACACTTTAGATATCCGTAAGATTCAGTGGTGGATAAGGCTGGTGCGGTTATGGGCTCATCAAGAAATTCGAACAATCGAATTGACACAAATGACTCGGCGAGGCAGCCGTGCGAGGGAGGATATGTGCGTAGAATTAATACTTTCTCTGAAAAGTATATCTTCCAATGGTATACAAAATGCACAGATACGACAAATGGCAAAATCTATTCTGGATAAAATATCAACTTTTAGAATAATTTTGTCTGCTCATGTATATTTGAAAATATTTCAATATACTGAGCCAGTAATGAAATATTTGCAGACTAAAGGATTAGATTACATGCTAGCATATAATATAGTTAGGGAGGCTGCAAGCTCTTTAAAAGCCATCTCTAGAAACTTCAATTTAACATTTAATGCATCAAAATTGTTTGCAACGGATTACAATAATAAACTAGAAAGGCTGGGTTGAGTTATAAAAGAAGAGCTACCTGTTAGAAGATACCAAAAGTGAAACAATTAGACGATGAAGAATCGGCCGACTATAATTTAAATTGCTCTATCAAACAAATTATTGTCTTTTACTTTATATGGATAACGCCAATACGTGTACTTTTATATTGGATAACGCCATTTAATCGATGAACAGTAGGTTTAAAGGGCATAGGAAGTTGTATGAAGACATATCACTTCTCGATCCCCAAAACGTTTCGAAGCCATTTATCTTTTTCAAATGGCGCGTCACAATTTCCACAGTGTTTCACAGTAATGGTCAGCGTTTACTGTTTCACCACGTGGAAGGAACTCAATGAGCAGAATGCTCTTCTTGTCTCAGAACACTGTGCACATCACTTTTTGTACCGATAGCGTCTGTTTGAATTTCGTCCCGACTGGAGATCCACTATGCTGCCAATACATTGACTGCTGCTTGGTTTCCGTGGCGAAGTGCAGAATACAAGTCTGATTGTCTGTGACGATCCCATTGAGGAACTTGTCGCCGTCATCGTGATACCCTTACAGAAATGTCAGTGCTGCTCCTAAGCGTTCAATTTTGTGTTCAGATGTCGGGTTTTTCGGCACCCACCTGGCACACAATTTTTTTAACAGCAGGTGCTTAGTGACAATCTCTTGCAACAAGGATTGTGATATCTGCAGAAAATGGCTGCTCAGCTTCGTAATCGTGAAGCAACGGTTCTCCATCACGAGCTGCCGCACAAGCTCAACAAGATCATCATTGATGAGGGACTGTCTGCCACTGCACTCTTCATTATGAGCACTTTGATGACCTTCTGAAAACTGCCTACACCAAAGATGCATCATCTGCTTTACTCATGATGTTTGTCCCATAGACCTGAAAATTAATTTCAATTGACGCAGTACTTGCATTCAAGAACTTTATCACTTACCCAACCTCGCAGGCGGCAGGAGAAGGAATAAGAGCTTCCATCTCGGACCACTGCAACCACGCTACTGGCACGAGGCACAAGCGTCTAGCCCCTCAGATGCTAGTTTCCTCCTGATTCCTCCCTGATCATTTGTGCAGATTCACGCGCAGCGTGTTTACTCCAAAAAGCTTGGAGTGGTCAAAGCCGTTTTTTTAAAACGACACTCGTTTAAAACGTTGCAAACTTGGTGCGTATTGGTATAGATATTTATTTGTTCAGATGTTTTATTATAAATCTATACATAAAGGAAGAATTCCTGATTTATTCACCTACAGATCATCGCCCAAAGCTATTAGAGATATCAAAGCTTAGGAGATTATTCCTTTTGTACCGAAGATGTTATTTAAGAAGCGATTTTTAAGATTCGGTAGGCAAAACGTGTTTTTATGTTTTTTCATATAAGGAAGAAACAGATGTACATAAAATTCTTGCTTTAACTCCCTGCTTTAACTCTTGCTTTAATTCGCATCGAGAGAGGGCAAAATCTCAATTCCCCAAACATCGAAAACGCCCGTATCTAAGAATTTCTCCTGGAATGCTTTTCCTTCCCCCATGACAAGTTGAATACTACAGTGCTAACAATAACCTTACTTAAGTAAAGCGAGAACTTCTTTCTTCGACGCTTTGACACTGCGTGAAGTTCCCCCTTGGGACGGGATTGCAACTTCGGGCATCAAAAGCTAAACACTGACAGTAAACAAAGGAAAGGAAGGAACAAAGGAAACAAGGAAGCTACTTTTAGTAGCTTCAAAAGAATGATTGACATGTGATTTAACAACGCCTGAAAGCAATGAGTAATGCAGTAACGTGATGGGGGAAAGCACTGGGTAGGAAATTATTCGGGCGTCCAGCCGATGTCTGAATGCTCGGGCGCTTGGGGCGACTTCGATGCGAAAGAGTTAAAATGTATGGAATATGAATACCTAAAAACCAGTTTCAAACGTTTTCAAAATTCGGCCCCGAAGGGGGGGAACGTGTTCTTTACATATTCCTTCATATCTCAGATATCTATAAGACAAACTTATGAATTATTGCTGTAAAATGTAAGGAATACGAATAAATGCTGACATCAACATGTGTGGGGAGGGGGACTGATTGGCATAAAATACAAGTTTACATAATGTACAAGTAAGCCTTATTCAAGGTACAAGAATTCCAGGTACCTTTACCAGGAATGTAAAGCTAGTTAGCATTAAAAAAAATTAAGGTTTCTACCATTTAATGTTATTAATAATTAAAACCCCAAAACAAAAATGTAGCAGCATGTGGCAATTCACAAAACTGTGATGAGATTGTTACAATGTTCAGTTAGTTTTAAACAATTCTACACATAATAAAATGGCCAGTGCACAACATGTGAATGTACATGGGGTTGAATAATTAGAAAATAAAAAACTTGACAAATATTAAATAGTAGAAAATATTGCTTACTGTTCAAATTTGGGATTGACTCAGTTTCACCAAAATATATTCATCAACATTAAAACGTTTGATAATAATCTATTGACTGAACAGTATAAAAGTCAATGAATGATTGATTGTATGGACAATATTTGGTACTGTTGGACTTGGGGGGGGGGAGGAAGGAAGACAGTAATGCAAGGAGGATGAACAAAAATAGACTTACTCATTAATCACAGAATACATCAGCCTACCACGGGGACCTGAGATAAAGGTTTAAAACCCTGTTCTGAACTTCTACATCTGTTTCTGATCATAAGGATCAGAGTGGGAATTATCTTATTATTAAAGAGAAGTTCTGAAGAATGAGATAGATATTATATAAATAAGAAAAAAAAATATCATCTGACACATATAAAACACTTACAGGCAGTTGAAAGAAGATGTTTTAGATGATAAAAATGGACAAAAGGAATTGTGAATAGGTACTAATGACTATTGTTAAAATATATATTTTTCAGTAGATATGTTAAGTTTCTTCTGTGCTATTATGTGTAAAATTTTTGTGATCCAAAATAATTTTTAGAATTGTATTATTCATTCTGTGAAGTTACTATTTTGTCAGTTCCCTTTTCGTTTTGTATTTGAGAATCTTTTGGGTATTATATTTTTATTAGGTGGAATATCTTTATTAGCACTTCGGAAATGTATTTCTTGTGCATTTAACATATCAGCCGCTTCTAGTTGTAGTGGTGCTGACTTAAGAATCTTGTTTAACACATCACATTGTTTGTCAGATTTTAATGAATCTACTAATTCTAAACATGTTTGTTTTAGTTCATTCTTTCTGTGTTTCCACGGGCATAGCTAGAGGGGGGCAAGGGGGGCATCTGTTCCCGGGCGCAGAATCCAAGGGGTGCCAAACTGATGTTACGACATTTTAGAATTAAATCTTTTCCATCCTTGGCGAACAATAGGGGGCACAAAATCTTCAGTTGTCTCTGGGCGCTGAAAACCCTAGCTACGACTCTGTGTGTTCCAGTGAGAGGGTCTGTGATTTTTTTTTTCGGCTACTTAATTCAAAATTCATTTTCATCATCTATATAATAAGTGGATAATTCATTATGTATTGTAATTGTAGTATAAGTAGCAGTATTTCTAGTGTGCTGATGTAAGTAATGTATTTAATAAGTAGCACTATTTCTAGTGTGCTGATGTAATTAATGTATTTAATAAGTAGCAGTATTTCTAGTGTATTTGCACACACTCCACCTAACTTATAAGGTATTTCTCCCGCCTTCTTGGTGTGGTGGTCTGCACACTGGGCGCATATTCCAGAGGTCCGTGGTTCGATTCCCGGAGAAGGCATTGCTAATTTTTCAATCCCTCTTGCTTCCAATGTAAAATTCTAATGTCTGTACAGTAGTGCCCGAACTAAAAGGGTGTTAGATGATTGTTCTCCACACCCAGGATTTGGCGATTAGGTAAAGTATTTCTCCCACCTTCTTGGCATGCCTTCATGGTGTGATATGTATCCAGAGGTCCGCGGTTTGATTCCCGGTGAAGGCGTTGCATATTTTTCATCTTGCCTGCTTTCAAAAAAATACCTAATGTCTTTACAAACTGATGAATCAATACAGCTGCATATATATCATTGAATGCATATATTATACACAGTGCACTGTATGTGACATGTACAAGTTTTGTTACTTTTATGTATAGTGTATATTTCTGTATGTGTTGATGAAATAGACCATCCATTCTCATTCTCTATTACTTATAAACATAGTGTTTCATTTGTTTTATGTCTGATTCTTAAAACCCAAATCTTACTTGTTAATTTAACTTTATTTGCTGTAATTAAGCAGTTAATCATTTTATCTCTTACAAATCTCATAATACCATGTATGGTGTTATCCAATCTCTTAACATTTTTTCCATGAAGATAAATATATTTTAATGTTTGGTGAATTCATTCGATGTGCATGTTTGTGTTAACACCACTGTGAAGTTTATAACAGTATGCCCAGCTAGATGTATTTTATAAATAATATGTTTCAAAGTAATTTACAAATTCAATAGTGTCAGGATCTTCTTTAAGTAATTTTATTGCTGCTTCAGTCAGTGTATGAAAAGTATGAATGTCTTGTTCTTCTAAGAGAGATCTAATAATTTTATATCTTTTTGCCTGTTTTTCAACACCATTGATTTTCTTTTTTTTTTTTTTTAAATTGTTTGTCCAGGCTCTATCAATATGCCATGCACAAAAAAGACGTTTCTGTAGTAAACCCATTTCAGACATAAATATTTGTGGTTGTATTTGCCCAACATTTTCTTTAATACATGAAAAAAAATGATAGCACTGGCTGATCACATGGATTAGAAATTAAAAATGCACACGGGAATCCTTTACACAAATCATCTATTGTAAGTAAAGTTACGAGTTCAAATCTGTATGCATTCACCCCATGTGTACCATCAATACATATACAAGTCAGAACTAAATTTTTTCAGTATCTCTCTTTGTGCTTCTGTCATCATTATCAAAACAAAATCATTTCCTTTTAGAAATGAATATTGTGTACAATATTCACTCATGCTATGTTGATCCTTGGATTTTATAAAATGAAATGCATGGATGTTCAGAATTTTGCATTTCAGGTACCCACGTATCTACACAAACCTAATCATTTTCATGTTTAACAGAATTAGAAGACAAATTGAAAGATTTTTTGATGTTATGTAAATCTTGTTTTGTAAGTAAATGAACCTTCTCAAGCCCAGCATCTCATAGAGAATTTCTAATTTCATCTAATATATTATCCAGAGAAATTTTTGCTGCTATCTTTGATGCAATATTTTTTATTTCATCCGTTGTTAAAAATAAGTGACCTAAATCATTCCGATGCCCAACATGTATTTTCTGATATGTGTGTGTGTGTGAGATTATGGCAAAGCCTTGAGGGCTATCTGCCTATGGGGAGGGATGCCTTCGTGGAGCACTTTCGGTTTAATCCTAGTATCCGGTGCACACGGGATTTGGCTACTTTTGGTGACTTTATGATGAGCAGTAAAAACGGGACATATACGATGAGTAGTTAATGAGTCATTCAAAGAAAATATACAGTTAAACATAGTATATACTATGTATATAGTATATATAGTATGTGTGTATAGTATATATATAGATGTTCTTTGGATCATTTTTGGTGTTGGCGATAATTTTCAAAGTCGCGCCAAGGCTGCACCGTATACTAGGATTTTACCGCACTTTCTAAGGGAAACTGGTTCGTATACACGTTACACATGGGGAAAACCCCGAAAACGCCCATGCAGCCAGTCCGCGGGATTCGAACCTCGGACCGAACTACCAGTGTTCAGCGACTTTACCGCTCGGCCGCTGGTGGGCCCTATTTTTCTGATACGACACTACACATTTGCCATCTGTATGTTCTGTTACTTTTAATCCAGCTGGGCAATATGCATTTATTTTATTGCTATCAAGGATTTTTAAGTGACGCAAACCTTTACTTTCTGATATAAAATTTCCTGAACAGTGGCATTACACCATGTATATTAAATATGCTTACTCCATAAGAAATTTTGACTTCGTATTATTTCCAATTTCTGCCTTCTATGCCAAAAAATCATCAAATGAATTAAATTCCAGCTCAGTATGATTCAAATCAACATCATGAACATTATTGAAATGAAATATTATTTCTCGCTTTTCAAAATTAGCATAACATACAGGACACACATAATTACCTGTTAGAAGTATGAATTTTATTTTGATGATATTTCCAATTTTTTAGGTCACTAAATTTCAGATAGCAGTCCTCACATTTGTAGCTTGGTGATCGACCACTTTTTAAAGAATAAATAATGTAGTATTATTAGAGTGTAATGTGTTGGTATGGCGTTTCAAACTACATTTATTTTGGTACGTTTTTAAGCAATCAGAGCATACAAAATTATTCTCAGCCACACTAAAATTATTTGCACAATCAACCATACTATTAGATTTTAGTTTTCAGAGACTCAATTAATGTAGTATTATTGTAATGAAATTTATATGCATGGCGTTTCAAATTGTATCTATAGTTGAAAGTTTTAAGCAATCACAGCAAACAAAATTACTCTCAGCTATACTAAAATCATTTGCACAATGAACCATATCACTCGCAACACAATCAGAATTATCAGACATACCACAATTGGAATTATCGCACACGGTTATTCCTTCCTGATTTTGATTCGATTTAGAATCAAAAACACCTTCTGAGGAAACAGAAGTATTTGGCCCTGAAATGGGCAGTTTTTCTTGATTTTGTGCAGAAGATATAATAATCGAAGCAAAATAAAAAAAGAGAACTGTATCAGCGATCACACGCTACCACAGCAGTTAAAGAGCAGAGTAAATAATAGTAAATACGAGGCGCCTTCAGGAAAATGACGACATGCGCAGTAACCTGCGCAGATGTTCAGGGAGGAACCAGGAGGAAACTAGCGTCTGAGGGGCTAGACGCTTGTGTCTGGCGTCTACCTGGAGAACGTCTCCTGCCAGAATGCATTGTGCCAACTGTCAAGTTCGGCGGAGGTGGAATTATAGTCTGGGGGAGTTTCTCCTGGTATGGGCTGGGACCCTTGGTCCCCATTAATGGTAAGCTCAACTCTGTTGCCTACTGCACTATTTTGGATGACAATGTGCTTCCTACGTTGTGGCAGTTTTACGGGTTGGACCCCTGTTACTTTCAGGACGACAATGCCAGTTGTCATGTTTCGATGTTAACCAAGACTTGGTATGGTGCCATTGGAGTTCATCGAATGGACTGGCCTGCCCAGAGTCCAGACCTGAACTTTATCGAGAACCTCTGGGACGAATTGCATCGCCGAATTCAGGGGTGCACTACCCGTGCAAAATCGATTAAGGAACTTCTATGTCTTCTCCAAGCCGAGTGGAAGAAAATACCACTAGGTGTCATACAAAAACTTGTGGAATGTATGCTCCGGAGGGTCCACGCTGTAATTACCTCTCGTGGAGGGTCTACCAACTATTGATTTTGAATAAAGTTAGTTTTTCTTTTCTATCACAGGTGTCCAAATACTTATTGGTAGTCAGTGTACTACTACTACTGTTTAGTTATACGAAAATCTAAAATAATTGCATAAAAGTCCTTCTAGACAGATATTTTCTGTGAAAATTAGTAATTTGGATTTAGTTATTTTGATGTAAAAAATATATTTTATTCTTCAATGATTTTGCATTCTCAATAGATATCGATAAAGGCATAATTTCTGATCGGTGACTTAATGAGCTACTTTGGCACAGTACAGCACAGTATTAATTGACCAGCCTGTTGCGAAATCGTTATGAATTGCACGAAAGAATGGTAAATCATTTCTCTCAATTATTATAGAAAGGTGACTAATTGCTTGCCTTGACGCGTTCTCACTAGAGTATAAAAAGAGGGCGAAAGAGCCCCCGCTGCATGTTAGAATAATAACAATAGTATCAAAATATCACAATCTGCGAAGTTTTGCATACTTTTCAGTAGTAATACTTGAACGATCTGCTTAGCTATGAAATAGCCCTTAGCTTTGAAATATTCTTGACCGTTTATACAGTCTTACCTTTAGTTCACGCGATGAAGTTTCATGTAGTGCTTCTGCTTGCAGGATTTGCAATAGTGGCTGCTGGTCCGATGCCTCCGAACATATATGGGTAAGTAAGTATTGAAACTTATTTTACCATTTTTGTCTTGCAGATGTTCCCTTCTCAACTCTTTCCACTAATAGTGTACAGTTGCTTATTCAGTTCTAAAGTAAAATGACTTTACACTCACCACAATTTAAGCTTTAGATCCCAAATTAGGTCATTTTTTACTTATTGTTTCACACGAACGCCGCAAAATACTTTGTTAAGTGGTTTTGGTCTTTGGTAAATAATTCATAATGCACACCACTTCGACAATCGAAGAAAACAAACAATATTGTCTTAATTTCCCAGCATTTTGTTTCCGGGCTTCAACTTTTGAGTACGATTTATTTATGCAGATATATTTATGCATGCCAATCTTAGATCAGCGTTTTATTATTGGTAATTACGCGTTTTAAGAAGGATTGGTTTCGGAAAAGCTATTTCAATATGTTTTTGTTTTTCGAGGTAAAACTAATATTTTTGGAACAATTTGAAGGAGCGATTCCAGGAAGTCCAAATAATGATGTTGAAATGATCTCTATTTATTGTATGCAGTTTGTATTCATTGAAAGAATCCAATTAATGTAGGGACTTGTTTAATAATATTCCTAATTGTTAAATGATGATTATTATAAGCATCAAATATCTGATCTGATCGATATATTGCTCATTGTTTGAAATTAATAGTCTACCAGAATATGGTTCATCTTCAACACATTCTGTGCCTTTCTTAAGCATCTTACATTATGTAAAATTCCTTCTTTTCATAATTCAAGTTTTTTTATAACATTACAAATATTTTGTGGCAGAAATTGTGGAAACAAAACTTAATCAATGGTCTTTAATCAGTTACATTTGTGATTCTGAAAAATCTCTGATGAAAGAATTCTTTAATCGCTAAACGAATTTGTTTGCAAACGATAACAGGTATTCAGTTTATTTATTTATTTATTTATTTATTTATTTTCTTATTACGTGCTCCGCCCATAGGCACAACACGGAAAGGGAGGGATGTCCCGTGGAGTCTTTTTAAGGGAAACTGGCTCGTATCCATGTTACATGTGGAGAAAACCACGAAAACGCCCATGCAGCCAACCAGTTCGCCGGCACTCGAACCCCGGACCGAACTACCATAGTTCAGCGTCTTTTACCGCTCGGCCGCTGGTGAGCCGATGAATATATTGTAACTTCCTTCGTACTAAGAATAACAACATACGAATATGATCGCTAGATTCGCAGATTTTGTATTTATTATCATATGTTATTCGTAACCGTGTCATAGAATTATCTCAAATGTGCAAGAATAGCAGTGGTTCTACAGTTAAAGCACTGTAGAATTATTCGAATCTTTACTATACATTTTTAGTCCAAAGGGATTTGAGTCCCGAAGGACTATTACTTTCGTTTTGGCATTTTGCGTCGGACTCCTATAAATGTCGGTTCACTTTTAAAACTGTTGCCACAAAATGTTAGAATCCTGCATTATACTGAAGAAATTAAATAATGAAAAATCTGCATAAATGTCTGTATATTTCTCGTATTGTGATAAAACAACGGTATATAGAGACATCCAATTTTGAATGACGAAATCCTACTGCGAATATGGGCATCTGAAATCCCAAATTTGGAATTTGTTTTATTATAGATTTTATATTTTGTAAAACTTTAACGAATTTTTGATTTACAAACTCAATGCTTTAAAAGCGAGAAATGGCAACGTTATATATAAAAAAAAATACTTTTATCTCCAGCTCGCGAGACTGTGTATATCGGAAATTCTAAAGATATGCTTAATTTAACATTATTTTGCGATATTGCTCTTGAACTGAATTTTATGGTTTAAGTGCAAAGAACATGATATTTAATAAATAAAGGTAACACTCAAAACGTTAAAAAAACGCCCCTTTGGACGTAATTTAAAATCTGAAAAATTTCAGATTTTTTTTTTTTTTTTTTAATTTTATTGTATTATTAATTTAGTTTGTATTGTTTTGAGGAACTTTCTAATAGTTGCTCAAAACAATCTGTGAAGTTTTTATTCTTTTATTTAATTTGTATTCTAAGTCTTCTTGCTATTGCTTATACTCAATCTTTTACTAATTTTTTTGGGAGGGGAGGTAAGAAATTTCCTCATTTCTCCAATCTAAGTTATTGAGAAATACGGAATTGCTTTCTTTTATTTAAGATATAATTGTTCAGTACACCATAGAAACATTTCTAATGCAAAATAGTTCTCTCTGTGCATGAGATAACTCTTCTCTTATAAATAGTTTTAGTTTCAGAGCTCCCAAATCTTAATGATCCAGAAATCTTTCCTCGCCCATATCTGAACACTGCATGATTTGGTATTCTCTAGATACGAAAATTCAGTTTGACACTGAACATTATATAGGAAAAAAAATCGTTTTCTCAGTGCTTCTTGCAAGTGATTATAAAATTCGAATTGCTTAGTGTAACTATTTTATTCTAAAGATTGCAGTGTCTATAACGAATTCGAATCGCTTAGAACAACCTTACCCGAACAATACTAAGCTTACTAGTAGCGTAAATAAAACAAAGCTACCTTAGCAAAGTCGTATAACACTAAGCTAAGTCGAATAGATTATTATTATTTTTAATAATACTAATCGCTTAGTATAGCCATTTATTTTAAATGTTGCAAAGTCTATAAACGGTATGGAAGTAGTCTCAAAATCTTCCAGATTGTCAGTTGCTCAATACCAAGTTCATAGCTAGCTGAGTTTGATATTTGTACTCTGAGCGCAAAATTCTCCTTTTTTCTCCATCGTAACCAGTTTTCCTAGTGTTGTCCTAGCTATTTACACAGGCAGACAGTGTTCTCGAATTGTCATTGCCATCGCAGAATACTATGGTGGCTAGACTGATCTGCAAGATACTGCATTCAAAACATATGTTGCATAGTAATATGAATAAGCAATTATATATTTTTAAATTTATCTTATTTCGTATCTTTGCAGGTTTTTTATGGATTCTTCATTCCCGTGGCAGATTCCTACAAAATGTTTCTGGAAGCTGAAAAGTGAGTTATAAGCAAATCAGTTTGATATTTTACCTTATTCTTAACTTTTTTAGCATTTTGGTATAACTGATAAGTAAGCAATTCGCTACCTTGGAAGAAAACCGCGATAACTCAAAAATTGCGATTGTTCTCTTATTGTCGAAATCTAAACGAAAATGGGGTATATTTTTATGAAGAAGTATTTCACAAAAACAATACAGCTGCTAGTGCGCAGTGTTGTATTTTCAAATACGCATAAGCTTTTAGAATTTTCTTGATGGGTTTTCTCTAAATTAGTGTTTTTTGAGTTGTGTCGCTTTTCTTCCAAACTAGCGAATGATCTTTTAATGAAGATGAGCAGAAGAAAAGTTTACGACATCTTCTAGAATAATGCGAATATATTTCCAAAAAGAACTTAAAATAAATCAAATAGTAAATATTATATACGATATTTAAGAATGGCAGATGTATATCTAAAATCAAACTAAGGTAACTATTAAGATTATGTAAGAAATCAAAGAAGAAGAATTTCATAATCTTTTAAAAACGTATATTTAAATGTATACTTTTAAAATGACTGCCAGATTCCACTGGAATAATAAATGCAAATATATTATAAAAACTGTAATAAATCAAATTAAGGTTTCTTTCTATTAAATCATCTAAACTCATAATATAAATATTTAAATGCATAAGAAAGGAGTGTTTTCTTAGTTCTTGTCAAATTTTTCCTCTTGTACTGACTGCAAAGACTTCATTTTCTGAGATTAGCATGTCATCTAAATAACCCGAGACATACTATAAGGTATTTCTCCCACTTCCCTAGCGTCCTTCGTGGTGTAACGGTAGCACGCTGGGCCGGTATTCCATCAGAGGTCTCGATTCCCGGCGAAGGCGGTTGCTATATTTCATCTCTCTTGCTTTCAAAAAAAAAATCTTAATGACTCTACAGGTGGCACCTGAACTAAAAGGGTTGTGGATGATGATCCTCCGCACCCAGGAGTTGGTGACTAGGTCCCCTAAAACCCTAGTCGCCCTTTAAAAAGGGGAGTATATAAGGTATTTCTTCAACTTACCTAGCGCGCCTTCGTGGTGTAGTTGTTCTGCACACTGAGCCGGTATTTCAGAAGTCCGTGGTTCGATTCTCGGCGAAGGCGGTTGCATATTTTTCATCTTTTCTGCTTCCAATTAACCTAATGACTCTACAAGACATATTGCCATATTCGTTCTTTAAAAGAAAGGAAAGAGATAAGTTCAACGAGATGATTTAAAACATACAGAAAACTGGGACCTGTGTTACTTTTTGACTCCATAGTATGCGCCTTAAAGTTGTAAGATTCTTACTGTGTACTTTAAAGTTACAGCTGGATGTGAAGAATCTTAAGAATTGATAAGCGAATAATCGCTTGATTTCGTGGTACAGGAAATAACAAGTAAGAAGGTCTCGGACTTGAATTTAAGAGACTAAGAACTAAACTAAACTAATCTTAAACTAAAAAAGATATAGCCGAAACTATCAACCTTCTAACGGAGTTGACCCCTTAACACTAATTAGATGCGAAGCTATCAAGGGCCTAAAGTACTTCTTTACTCAAGCTATTATTACGCTCGGCCTAAAGCCGAGCGTAATAATAGCTTGACTAAAGAAGACATTAATAATGTTATATAAAGAATGTGCTTATATTGCAAATAATTTTTCAAAATTATACTGTTCTTATGTGTGCACTGATTAATTTTTTCTTATTGGCCATCTTGTAAATTTTAAAGCTATTAAAGTTGTTAAAAGTAATTGGAAACTGAATGTGGTGTCGTCACGAGCAAAAATTCTTACTTTTCACACTTGACTGCAGATGGCTCAGACATAGAATGTATACTCAACATCTACAAATTAAAATACTATTCCAGTTTTTTTGAAAGCAATTAATAGAATTCCATTCACAGTTATATTTGCAAATTATATATAACCACAATAACATAAAATATCACTTATCTGTACATCAAGAGTAAGCCCGGCGTTATTTTTCTGACCTTAAGAACACTTTTGTAATTTAAATACCGCAAACTTAAGCACAGGAGTTCTCATTTTCTAAAAGGCTGCAAATTGAGAAACATCCCTAATATCCGCAGCGGATTTCATTCCATCCAAATTAGAACGCAATTAGAATCGCAAAATGAATTGGCTGTATTTAAAACAAAATATATGGAATATCATCCGCTGTTGCCATTAAAGCGATGCACAATTTTTCCACTACACTATTTTATTTTTTAAGTTCGCGCAACAAATACTGTAGCCATAGTTAGTTACCACTATAGTTGTTTCCAGGTTTATTCTCGTAAAACGAAAGAGGGACAACAATAGTGACATATCTCACTTATCTGACAGTAACAGCAAAACACAGAACAAGCCCACGAAATACGTCGTGGCAAGATGAGCAAGATTGCTCCTGTCGTTAGCAAGAGACTTAAACACCCTACAGGTTACACTACGACTTTTCTCAATTCCGTCTCCCCTGTTTTGATGGAGAGTATCCCAGGAGGGACGGGTCCGAGGGTCTTCCAACCGCTCTTACCCTACCACCAACCTCTCGAGAGGACGTTCGGCTCATCAAATGTTTAAAGTGACTCCATGCCACACAGACACTATACATTTACGAATATCCATGCCTTCTCTGGGATTCGAGCCCGGGCCCTTCGGTACGGCAGTCAACATCGCTACCACTATTCCGGTTTGGTGATCTAAAATAAATACTAAACATGAAATGCTATACGACATGTTGGAACAGTGTTTCACTCAGGCTTCAGCAAGATGATACTAGTAACCCAAATATCAATAAAACTGATTAATCACTTACCTTTTCCTTAGTAAATACTTTTAGTTCACTAAAAGTAATCTTCCTAGAATTTCAATTAAAAGCATATACCGGATTTTTCAGTAAAAATATGAAATATTCGAATGACGAAGGAAGCCCAAAGAATCAAATTTTCGACACTCAAACATTTTTCATGATTTTCAGAATTCGAGTATTCAAAGATTCGATTGTCCCATCATCGCTAAGGAAAAGAATGGTTGAATAAGAGAACTGAGATAAAATTTTGTAATGTTTACCAAACCTAGGTTTTCTTTCTTTGAAACGTAACACATTCCAAGCAAAACACTAACCTAGAGAAAATTATCTTTCTACATCTGTTTGAAAAGATACATCTCGTTTTAGAACAGAACAAACACATCTAATTTTAGTCCACTTCTGGGTACTCCAAAAGAAGAGTTTCCTAATATAGAATTAATTTCAAGGAAAATCTCAAAACGAGCCGCTGCATCAGCATTCTTCTCTTGCGATGAAGTTCGTGACAAATGAAATTTTGAAAAAGCACGTACGGTTGAAGCAGCTGGAGAACAGTGGACAACATATTAAATATGCGTGGGTGCAAAAGTGCCCTCATACCAAGCAGCACACTTTCTATAAATTCGGCTCTTCCTCAATCGATTAAATTTCTGATATAAAAAGGATGCCATGAATATAACGTATCATGGCTTATAGAAACTGACTCTGGTAAGTAAACATACTTTTTTTCGCTAGGTTTCAATAATCATTGAGAAAGCTTGATGGCTTAACGAATAAGCTTTCTTCCATGAAAATTTATTTAAGTACTTTTTCTTTTCCGATGATGGGAGAAAATGTATATTATTAATAAAGCTCTCGCGTTTTTTCAGTTGAATATATTAATTGTTTTAAGTTTCACGGTCTACAGTTAAAATTTGGTAATTAAGAAAACATTGAATTCTACCTTTTACTCATTTTCGGAATATATTTGAAAGCACAGAAAAAGTATTGTTTATATGTCTTTCGCTAGGTCGAAGAGAAAGAATAAGTGTAAAAAATGCATAAAAGAAATTTAATCTTAACAAATAAAAACATACATTAAATATTATTTCTAAACAATATCTTAAAAGTATTAGAAAATTAAGATATTACAATTGAATGATCCTATTTTAGTTCACCGCTTTTTTAGCGTTCCCAATTTTCGGGGTTACATGAATTAATCTTCATTTAAATAACAAAATGAAATTGTGAATTTTTCTTGTTTAAAACATGTTTGGTATTTTGCTTCAAATATTTTTTTAAAAAATTGAGAATAGTTTTTCCTTTTATCGTTTTTTAAATAATTTATTTTAAATTATTAAGATTTTTCTAGAGTGCACTAAGAAAATTTCATTGCTAGTGTGTAATGTCTTCTAACGTGTTTTGGAAGCATAAACTGTAGACCCTACTGGAAGATGGAGTAGCGAATTCTAGCTATGTCTCGAAGGAACAGATGACTGCTGACGAAGATTATAACAGCCTTTTTATTTCAACTAAAAGGAACAGAAAATGCACTCACAGGATGATAACAGATTAACCACCACTTGTGGCTAAGTAACTTGAAAAAAAAAATAGTGTGTACAATCACAATAAATTAAAGTTACCTACACGACTATCTCCTACTCTATCTAGACCGTCTATCGGCTGCACACAACAAATCGGAGCCGAGAATATCAATATAATCTAAAGTAAGTGGCTCAGCATCAACTATTCAACTACAAAGCTGCTTTTCAAACACTGGGCATAAATTCAGAACTAACTCTCCTACCTCGAAATCTTAAAATCTGCTACTTAAATACTGTTTCTGAATTCACTTAGATTTGCATATATGTCAATAAATCAAGAAAGTGAAATTAGAAGGCAGAGAAAAATTTCTTAAACTAAGCATAATTGGTTAGAACAAAATAAGGTATTTACAAGTGTCTTAAAGAACTGTTTGGGGCTTAAAGACTAACTGAAGCTGCTTTTTAAACTGCGTGACAAAGCAGTGATTTGGCACATAATCAAAACTCCTTATAAAATGGGTTAATGAGAGGCCCATGGGAACATATTATAGGATTTCAATAGTGCCTGATATTATGTGAGTTCTTCTTCTAAGCCTTTTGAATCATCAGAAGATTTCATTAGGATTCTATTGACCGGGACTTCCGTTGA
The DNA here is from genome assembly GCF_044657685.1 of Stegodyphus dumicola. Taxonomy (NCBI): domain Eukaryota; kingdom Metazoa; phylum Arthropoda; class Arachnida; order Araneae; family Eresidae; genus Stegodyphus; species Stegodyphus dumicola. The sequence goes on along the minus strand of NC_140769.1, from coordinate 219,303,686 downwards.
TCATATAATATTTCCGGCTTGCTTAGATTGGTAAATGAAGAAAACATGAACTCGTGGGAACTAAACGACTTAATACAACTGTAATCACTGACGTAAAATTTGTGCAATCTATAAATTTTGCTCAGGTTCACGAACAGTTTTTATATTTGGATTTTTAAAAGGGATTGTAATTATTTGTGAGAGAAATGCCACAATTTCAAGCATTGAACATACGTTTTATGCGTTACGAATAAATTCTATGTCTATCCGCAGTTTTTTGATTAATTAGAAATTATTTTACCAATATTTATCATAAAGGATAATTTTGAACCTTCTAATAAATAAATTGACAACTAATGATTTGTAGCCTATTTGATTAGAAAGTTCAAAATTAGTCTTGATGCTCTATGTTTCAAAAGAGTTTTCGTTAGAGGACACTGAGGAGTCTTTTTAACGGGGAAACATTTTTTAATAAATTATTTATTTTTTAGCAAGCAGAATAATTTTAGTTGTGCAAACTGTCATAAAGTATACAGTTTTTAATGCATATATACATACACCCTCATTTTTTTCTAATTCCATACTCCCATTCCTGGGGAAAAGGAAAATTCTTGAAAACTTTGCATTTATTTCTGAGAAAGAAAAGTATCATTATTAAGAATGCTAACCTACATACATAATAAAATGCTTCATTCAATTACAGGTTAATCTTTTCGAAGATCCATTATAGCGGTTTGTTCGCTGAAAATGATACGTATAACAAAGTTATCCTTTAAGCATGACTGGAGAATTAGTTTTCACTGGCCTTGCATGAACAGTAGAAGGTAAAGTTGATTATCTTGATTCTTTCCGAATAATTACGTACTGTACTCAATGCTAATTTACTATTAAAAATAATGATTCAAAATTAAAACATGAAGAGCTTTATAATATATAAAAATGTGCTGCTGCTTCAATACGGTACGCAAAATGAAATCAAATAGAAATAATGGCAAAACATACAAGTCACAATTAAGTTTTATATTGGAATAATTATAAACTACTAATTTTAACATCTTGATGGAAAATATGATGTAAGCAATTAAGGTTAGGTTAGATTAAAATGTGAATACGATAAAATAAGCAGGGCTGTCTGTCTAAGGAAAGAGATGCCTTTGTGGAGAAACTTGCTCCTATTTATGCTACACGTGGGGGGAAAACCCAAAAAACTATCATGCAGTCAAATGTTTAGTGTGTGATCGACTACAGATCGAACTTGCCAACCTGTTTCCCTCTAAGATATGAGAGTGCGAATGATTTTGAGTATTGCAATAAACTGCACAGAAAAATTTATTTCCTAGTCAACTGCATTCAGCTGTTGGAAATAATCAGTATAAAAATCTAATCAAAATAAAAAATGTTGAGAAAACTGATTTTTGTATCTTATTGTTACTGTTACAATTCATTTTCGCGCACGCAGCTTCGGCGGTCTGATTCACTCGCCGCTGGTGAGGTGTTAACAACTAAGAAAGCACAGTGTCCTGAAACTGATTTCGAAAACTGCACACGACACTGAACGTTAAATTGAGCTCTATAGCCACTGCATTTAAGAAAAGACTGCCTCCAATCTGCCGACAGTTCTCCATCTGATTCCGTCATCCATATGTTCCTGGCTACTCATTTTATTACCTATGTTTTACGCAAGCATAAATTTAACGAGACACTAGAAGACTGTGTGAGGAATTGCCCTCAAGTCTTAAGTACGGCAAAGTCCACAGAAGGGTTAAATAACATTTATTAACTCAATGTAATCACAGACGGCCCGACTCCTGCTTATAGAAGCCAACATGGCTTACTCGTAAAGGTAATGATGAACTTAAAATTAAATATAGTAAGTTTAGCCTAACGGTTCACATGATAATTAAACGGCCAAGATGGCTCTGACTCGTAAATATCGGCGAAAGAAGCCCAATGGCTAGAAGAGCTCAACGCCGCAGACATCTAATCGCTAGTAAATCAAGATAACAATGTGGCCTTCAAGGAGGCATAACACGCCCTAAAGTCACCTTCCAAACTTTCCCTTAAATGCTACTTCTTTCTATCTCATTTGAATACAGTCTATCTATCATAAGAAAAGCTCTCGCTAATTAGTCTGCAGCTGTGTGTTGCCGTAGAAACGAGCTTTGACCCATTTTCCGTAGGGGTGTCTTGAAGACGCATGTCAAACTCTTTTTCCCTCAGCCAACAGTCGCTAAAAACAAAATAACAATAAAATTCCCTTAATTCGTTCTTATTTGAAATATACTAGCCCTGTTGCTATAGCAACCGCCACCCGCCAGATACTGTTGCGGGAACTGTTCTTCTCGTAGATAGATAGTACACGTGGTCCAGCTTCTGGCAAGAAAGCGTGGGTTGAAAACGAGAATCAAAGAAAAGTTGCTTTGAAATAAAAATTAACTGATAGCTAAATTAAATGAATTCCGATAATCTTATAAAATTTACCCAGATATTGCGAGAAACGAACGCACAAATCACCGAAAACTTCTCGTGCACATAGTATATCCCCTCCACCATCACAGCTTTGCACACACGCACATGTACGCTTACGTATTCGGCAATGAATATTTTCATAATTCTTCACTGGCATAGTTAATACCTTTAAATAGGCTTAATTAACAAATTCTCTTAATTTTGCGCACGAAGTGTATATTCCTACGGGAGTGCACAGGTGCCGGCCTTGTTTCTACAAGGAACAATAACAAAACAAATTGTGCTTGTCTACAAAAAATGCTATACTGTTAAACGGGATTGCTTTTTTATCAGATTATTTTAAATATAGGTACCTAATAATGTTAACAACAGAATTTTTAGTACTTGTTATAAAATCCCAAATCTTCTATCATACATAATAATTTTATTATAATTTATTTTTTCTTAAACTTTATTTTGTCATAAGGTTACTTTATCAATGTTTTAGAGAATGAAAGAAATATTTTTAATTATTTAAAGTTAATATTCTAGAGACTATTTATTATATCAAAAAAGTTGTTTCATTTGCAACAGTTGGTCAGAATCTCAAGAAAGTTTTCCATAATGCTACACTTTTTAGCTTTTTCAGTTCTTTCACAAAATACAAATTAGGCACTATCAAAAATTAAATAATTTTATCAGTTTTCTTCAGATAAACATGTCTTCTGAAAACTATAATAATTTTTATGAAGTTTAAGATAATAACTTCAAGGTGAAGAAATTAGCAGGTGTTTAGAACATACACGTGATGCATAGATAATAAGGTAAATTTTTAAAACGCATAGGGACCGAAAAAAGCGAGATAATCCAACATTTTCCTTCAGCCTGTAAGTATACAATAATTTTCAGTTTAAAACATAATGCATTTTATGCAAATATTGAATTTACCTAAAATGGATTTAAAGGCGTGAACTGAGAATGGCATGAATCTATATTTAAATGCATGAAATTGAGAGAGAAATTAGTATATTGATATATGCTTACTTTTAATATAAGTTTTAAGACTGTCCTGTCTTACGTCAGATGCAAGAATTTTATATTTAGAATGGGCTCATATATCAAAGACCTTGCACTTTTTAAGGCAATTCACAAGCCAAAAATATATATATATATATATTTCGCCTGTAAGACAACCTCACATACTCAGCTTTATATATTGAAGATATTCAATTCAGTCTCGAAGTACGATGATTAAACCTGTTTAAGAAAGTCATAATGAAAGAGTAAAGAGCAATAATGAAATAATTTAAGCAGGTATTTTTGCATGAAATGTAATTTTAAGAAGTTTTGTGTATTTACAATTAAAATTTTCTTTGAAAATACTTTTACCTCACTATTTACAAAAATAAATAAATCATTTGTTTAATCAATTTACTTATTTTTATAAACACTGAGGCAAAATTTCGTATAAATAATTATTTGCATAAGGAAACCTAAATTAATAACGTTGAAACTTTATTTAGTTTCTTACAAAATTAAATATCTAAATATATTCAGTTTTAATTTAAAAATTAAAAAATACTTCATTCCTCTTCCATATTTTTAAATGTTAATCTGTATGTATGAGTAGTTTAAATAAAAGTATTTTAAGGTAAAAAATTTCGTCTTTCTATTCGGATAAATAACGACACATTTCTTGTTATATAAATATATTTGCTAATGAATGTGCAGCAGTATGACAATACAGTGAGTTAATTTAATAAAATATATTTGAAAACAGCATTCATTAAAAGGGATGAACCTAAAAACAGATCTAAAATATTTCCAATTGTATATCTTTTTTATTTAATCAAAGCATTCTAAAGCTAAAAGAAGAAGAAAAATAATCTTAGTAAGTTTTAAATTATATCTTGTGTACATATGTACAATGAATATGAAAAGTTACATTGCCTTGAGGAAAAAAAAAAAAAAGGAATTAAAGTGAAAATTGCATATTTACCCTTTCAATACGGAACATTAACCTAACGTGCATGGCTTAAAATAAAAGCAACGAATTTGATTTAACTAAGTAAACGTAAGTTAATAAGTAAATGTAAGTTAATGTAAGTTAGTCTAGCGGCTATACAAATGGAGAAACGCGCAAGTTGGTTTTACCTAAAGTCGACGCGACGAGCCTAGCGTCGAGAATAATGCAGCGCCGGAGAACACAGCTGTCAAGAGAATCAGTTGAGCAACGTGGCCTTCAGAAGGCGAAACACGCTATAATTTTATTCTCTAAAACCTTCCTTTAAATATTATCTCCTTTCTACCTCATTTGAATGCATGCGAACTAGAAGTTTACATTCTGGCAGGAAAATGGAAAACGAGGACAGAAATGCACGTTAACATAAAATATCTGGTTAGTGAAATTAAGAGAAATTTTACACTGTTAATAATACTATCTCAGAAAAACGTCAAATCTCTGTGAATAACAGTTTCCTGGGTAATATAAAGGTCTTTGTATATATATATATATATATGTCTCGTGCTAATTAATGTTAAGATTTATTAACTGTTTAAAACAAATAAAATAAAACATTAAAACAAAAACCACGGAACGGTTGTAAATTTTCATAATCTCTTAGAGTTTAACTATACAATTTTATATCTCTCTGTTGAATTTTTTATATTTATTAAAGTCAATATTATAAACATTTACAATCAAATGAACATATTCCGCAATGGAAAGTATTAGAAATGTATATATAGGGTTATTCATAAATTCCATGAAACGTATTTTGAAGTTGTAAGAAGTAAACTATGTAAACAGTACCAAATTTTATTATAGTGAAATAAAGGCAACCAAATTTATAAACTAAAATAATTTAATTAAAAAGGAAAAATTGAATTCAGATGATAAACAAGAAAGAGAAGTTGTATCATTGTCAATTATTGTCAGTTGACAATGTACTATTACAATTCAGACAGACAGCATCATGAAGTGTTTTTCATAGAAATGCGCAAAATGAAATAGGTTTTTTTTTTTATTAATGAAAGATTTTTATTTCCAGAATAGTCATATTTTTCACCAACAGAAGGCGGTCCTGAAAGACTGTCATTTCTACGAGACTGTGTGACAATCATTTAGGATCATACTAATCACACTCATATATCCTACTGAAACCAGACGATTTCAAGAGACATCATGAATTAGCAAACTGGGGTCCTATAGATAACAACATGGACTAGATGTCAAGTACCCTGTGGACTGACGAGCACTTTCACTTTTTCTTAACGCAAATGCAAAGAAAACAAAATTGCTATTTTTTTTTTTTTTTTTTTTTTTTTTTTAAGGAAGGTAGAGAATACCTACTATGAGGAAGTAATTTCCAGTTCTTAAAATAAAGCATTTTTACCAAAACTAAAGATAAAACGATAGAAAAACTGTCGTTCATTTTTCAAGAATTGCGGAGAAGTTCTGAAAGGAAACTTATATGTAATCTGAACGATATTTTCAATATGAACTCGTATATCGAGAATTCCAAACTGATTAATCACCAGGCCCAGCGCTACAGTTATCAAAGGAGAAACTCTCCTCTCAAACCTGAAGAAACGTCACCCGGTATTTTTACCTAGGTTCATATATTAACTCTTTTCGAGGATCTGAAGAGTGCAAGCAAAAAGAAGTACTAGAAATTTTTAAAAGTTGTCTCTTAATCGGAAGTTCCAGCACCAGTATTCGAATTAAATATTTTTCGGGCTTTTCTCGTGATGATATCAACAAAAGGAAACTGGCTCCAAAACAAATTTTGGCGAAACGGTCAAGACAAAAACTTCCATTCCTTCTATAGAATTAAGATAAATTTTCATGGCTGCAAAACTCAAGCATCAGATATTTTCTCCACCAAATTATACGAATAGTAAGAAAAGTTAGGATATAAGGTATTTCTCCCGCCTTCTTAGCGAGCCTTCGTGATGTAGTGGTGTGTACGCTCAGCGCGTAATTGAGTGGTCTGTGGTTCGATTCCCGGCGAAGGCGTTGAATATTTTTCATCCTGCCTGCTTCCAAAATACCTAATGTCTCTACAGTGACCCCCGAACTAAAAGGATGTTGGATGATGATTCTCCTCACCCATGATTTGGCGATTGGGTCCGCTAAAAATCCCAGTCACCCTTTAAAAGAGGAAATATATAAGGTATTTCTCCCGCCTTCTTAGCGAGGCTTCGTGGTGTAGTGGTCTGTACGCTCAGCGCGTAATTAAGAGGTCCGTAATTTGATTCCTGGCGAAGGCGTTGCATATTTTTCACCTTGCCTGCTTCCAAAATAACTAATTTCTCTACAAGGAAATCAAAATTGACAGCTTCAGAAGCGATAATCAAGTTTGCTAAGGGTTAAGAATCAAAAGAACAAAACAGCAGTACTGTATGTCGATCTTGCCAGCAGATACTAAGCATACGAGCGTGAGCTTCACTAGTAAAGATTAAATACTATAAAAACAACATAAAAAAACTAGTTTTCGTTTGTTTATATATGCAAGAAAAATTATAAAATTCAAAATTATAATTTAAATTAGCAATAGCCATTCATTCTTCATTTTAATTTCGGTATTCTCCTCTCGGTTCTAAAAATAGCACTACACAATAACTAGTTTTGGATTGCTTCTTATGAGAACCAGGCACTAAGGCGATCTATCAACAGGTGTCGGCTAATATCGAAGAAGGAAAACGTTTAATTAAAATATTAGAAACAAATGTAAGATATATGGAATTTCAAATTAATTCCGCACACCAGTTCATGATTTCAGTCAGTAAAATGTATACTTTCTTCAAAAACTGTCCCTTTAAGTTATTATTGTTACCTTTTAAAAATTTAAATAATTTCAGTTATACAAATAAAATAGATTATTCGCTGAAGTATTTTGATCCTTGCAGTAGCATAAAGATTACTGCCTAAAACAGGGATTAAAGAGCAAAATACTAATATAAAATTTTACTTTACAGCATCATGAAGATACTTCTGCTCCTCCTCCTGGTCGGTTACGTCGCTGCCAACTCACCTGATGGTAAAAGTCCTTAACTTAATATGTTTTTAAATGTGATAAGTCTTAAGCTTGTTGAAATTTCAAAGGAATTTAAATGGACCGAAATATTATGATTTTAAAATAGTTATATGCTGTTGACCTAATAGCAATCCGGATTGAGTAACTTCGGAATGTAATTACTAACTGTAGGGTGCCAGAACATAGTTGGCACTTTGCCACTCACAAACCCGTCTACCAGGTATTTGTTAGGTATAAAAGCGAGGTTAGGTTATTTGTTAGGTCTGAGGATTTCCAAAACTCAAGCTTTTAATAGTTTATTTAGAGATTTTTTTTAAGTCCAAAGGGGCTTTGTCCCTGAAGGACTATTGTTTTCTTTTTGCGATTTTGCGTTGAATCACTATAAATGTCCGTTTCACTTTCCAAACTGTTGCCACCAAATGTTAGAGTCCTGCATTATATTTGAAGAAATTAAATAATGAAAAATCTGCATAAATGTATGTCTATTTCTCGCATTGTGATAAAACAGCAGTACAGAGAGCCATCGAATTTTGAATGACGTAATCCTCTTACAAATATGGGCATGTGGAAGACAAATTTGAAATTTGGAATTTGTTTTATTATCGATTTCATATTTTCTAAAATTTTAAACGAATTTTTGAGTAACAAACTCAAAGATTTAAAAGCGAGCAATGACAACACTTTACGGGGACAAAATGGCATTTTTATCTCTAGCGCGCGGAACTGTATATCGGAAATTCCAAAGATATGCTCATTTTAAAATTAATATTTTGCGACATTGCTATTGAAATGAATTTTAAGTGCAAAGAACATTATATTTAATAAATAACGGTAATACACAAAACGTTTAAAAAACGCCCCTTTAGACGTAATTTAAAATCTGAAAAATTTCAGATTTTTTTTTTTTTAATTATTTTTTTCATAGTTAGAATTTTTAATTTATTCTTTTCTTTATTAGCCGCTTCTTGAAAACTAATCAAAATATAAACAGAAATCGAATCATAATAAGACCTTTCAGCAAGGGCCACTCACTGTCACTTACCGTGTTTGCTAATCCGCTGAATGGTCCGAACTATGCATTTGTGCTTGCGCTTGTGGTTGCCACTGCCAATAAAAGAAAAAATGGCGTAAAATGACTGTAGAATGCAAAGATATTTTCTTGTCTCTGTTGGTGTGTCTGATGAATCTCAGCAATAACGATTAGCAAAATAGCACAAATAAATCTTTATTATAATACATATTAGAGTGAACCGATGACAGCTTGATAAAATTTACTTTCACAAAAGAAACTTATTTTCGCAAAAATGTTCTAGACCTTCACATTTCCACCAAAGTACTCTTACAGCTCTTCTCAGTATTACAGATAATAGTTTTTAGTGAAAACTTCTAAGAACGTTAAACACAAAGCAATGCAAAGCGCATGTAAAGAGCTAGCTCGATCTCTCAGTACTCCGAATTTTGCCTAAAACAGTCTGAGAGCTGATACTCTCTATTATGTTATATAATTTTCCTCCGACCGCTTGACAAAAATGCATGCAATATTTATTTTAAAACTAAAGTTGCACCTCTGTAAGATTTATATGTCTAATATTAAATAGATCCACCGCATTTTATAATAAATCTTGGAAATTTATTGCAACTCATTGAAAGCATTCTTAATATTGCTGATCTGAGACCTTTAGAGATTCTTTTTTGATGATGGCTGTAAACTCATCTAAACAATGTGGCTTTAATAGGCAGACAACTACTCCTATAAAGCTGCATTTAAAATAGTCCAATAAGGTCTAATCAGGCGAGCGGTGTAGCCAAGAAATAGCCCATCGTTAACTAATCCATTTATTTAGAAAGACATTGAAAAGCAATTAAGTGCAAAAGAAAATCAGTGCTTAACAGACGTATAAACAAAACTTTTAAACGAAGTTAAAACTGTATTTCTAACATTTTAGAAAACACCAAAGTTCGAATTCCGATAACATCATAATCGATTACATTGTGTTCGATCACAACTAATTAGGGTGTTTTTACAACAGTCTCTAATCAGCTGTGATCCATGAGAGACAACCCAGTTTTCCTGAAGTATTATTAGGTTTCTTTCTTAGTCAAAATAATACTTACTGTAATGATTTTTCATGTAACACAATAATATTCACAATAATCTGTAATTGCAACAACGATTATAGTAAATTATCCTGTCATGTAAGACAATCCAGTTATACCAAACGGATCTTGGGGTTGACTTTCTTTCTTAAAGTCAAATGTGATGTTAACTCTAATGCATATCATGGAATTTGTTCTTTTCTTTACATTATATACATATATTATTCTTTATATTATGTACATTCTTTATGTTATATATGTAAAGATTATACACATACACACATATATAAATTTCCTTAAAAGGAACTCAAGACAAACATTTTCTAACAACATTACATGGCGAAATAACTTTTGTTTTATCTAAATGTACACTGCGAGGGGGAAAAAAAGAGGACAGTTCTATCCTCTCGTTCAACTGGGCCGATTGATGAAATTCAACTTGCGTTTTACATCTCTCGAAAGCTCGACTTAGGATATGCATTAGATTTATATATAGCATTGTTCTAATGTAGGTATTTTGATACAAAACAGGACATTTTCTGAATTGACATACCAATTTTTTTCCATATTTCAAACCACGGTTTATTTTTTAAATTTGTATTTTTAAATAATATTTATAAATTTTTCAAAAACAATTTTGAATTATAACCAATAAAAAATTTGTTATCATCTTAAAGTAGATATATTTCTAAGCATACCCACAAGAAAATTAGTGTTTTTCTTCGATTTTCCTAAGATACACGTGAATTTACATTTTTGCGCGTTTTGAAATTTGGCGTATAAGCCATAAAAACGAAAATTTGGTTTACGCACTTTATTTAAAATTATTTGAGAGTATGAACAATGACTTTTTTTTCCACTCACGAACAATAAGGAAAAAGAAAAGGAAAAAAATCTGAAATGTTTCAGATTTTAAATTGCGTTGCAAAGGAGCGGTTTTTCAACATTTTCTGCGTTACATTTATTTGTTAATGTTCTTAGCACATAAATCATAATTCAACAACAATATCGCAAAACAGTTTTAAAATGAGCATATCTTTAGAATTTCCGATACAGAGACTCACGCGCTGGAGATAAAAATGTTTTTTCTGTACAACGTTGCCATTGCTCGCTTTGAAATCTTTGAGTTTGTTAATCAAAAATTCCATAAAGTTTTACAAAATATGAAATCGATAATAAAGCAAATTCCAAATTTCAAATTTGGGCTTTCAAATGCCCATATTCGCAGGAGGCTCTTAGGTACCGTTGTTTTAAGACAACGCAAGAGGCATACGTACATTGATGCAGATTCTTCATTCTTTAATTGCTTTAAATATAAACCAGGGCGATAATATTTGATGGCAACAATTTGAAAAGTAAAACAACGCTTGTAGTGAATCAACGCAAAATGCCAAAACGAAATTTATAGTCCTTCAGAGCAAATTCCCCCTTTGGACTAAAAATAGGTTGCTATAAATTAAGAAGTTCGCCAAGTGAATTATTCTTGGAGCAAACTGAAAAAAATTCGATAAGATAAATTTTTTAATTTCTCCATAAATTTCTCACTTAAAGTTACAAAATTTAATATCCAGGCACATTCAGCCTGAAAACTGAGTCGTAGAATCGAAGTATGGAAAAACATTCGTATACTATTTCAGAAAAAATCCGATTTTATATCAAAATATCTATATTAGAATAAAGCTTTATATAAATCTAATATATATCCTAAGTCGCACTATCGAGACATGGAAAACGCAAATTGAATTTTGTCAATCGGCCCAGTAGAACGAGAAGATATAGAACTGTCCCCCGCCTTTTCTTTTTTTTTTTTTTTTTTTTTTTTTTTTTTGTCCAGTGTACAACTTTTTCCTATTTTGAGTAAAATAAAACAATAATCTTTATTTTTGTTTACCTGGGCTCTGAAATTAAATACAATGTGATTTTGTCTTTACTGCATTAGAAATAAACATTATTATTTCTTTATTAATGTTCATGGGTTGCATTATGAAGATCATTAGGTTTTTCAAAGTAAGAGACAAGAAAAATTAAGTATGCACTTTCCGGTATCTGAACAACGGATCCTACAGTTGTTAGTTGGACGTGGTATGGGAGAATGGAAATTTATCATTCAAAAATTACAGGCTAATCTACATGCAATACCGTGCACACATATAATGCAGTGCACTATATTTTTACATTATTTTAATTAACTAAAAAATTAAAACATGCGAATATACTAACAACATACACATTTCTATTTGCATTTGAAAGAAGAGTAAGCGATCTTAATAATTGAAGTTCGGGTAGCCTGATTTATAACATATTTCTCCCGCCTTCTTAGCATGCCTTCGTGGTGTGGTGGTCTGCGCGCTGGGCTCGTATTCCAGAGGTCCGCGGTTCGATTCCCGGAGAAGGCGTTGCTCATTTTTCATATCTCTTGCTTCCAAAAATACCTAATGTCTCTACAGATTCTGCATAAATGCACTTTTATAGCAGCAGCATAAAAATGTTATAGTTGTTGCAAAAGAGCTTTGCAAATAATCTAGACTTCCATTTTATTATTAACCTATATTTTAATTAATCATTTACTAAGACAATTTAAACAATAGAATCTTTGGCTTCTTTGCTAGAATTTTGGTTACCTCTTAGAATTTTTGAATATTTAGCGCAAGTTTCCTGTAAGGAAAGATCTAAATTATTTTTCCTTTTTCGCGAAGGATTTTTTTAAATCGAAATCACATAAAGATTTTGCATAAGCTGTATCATATGCTAATCCCTTCTTGTTCCCCATTCTACACTCATTTTTTTTTTAATTCCAATTCCTTATATAAGAGTGAATCATAATGCTTTCGAAACTAGATAAAATTATTTCCTTTTCAGCGGTGTTACAGTCGGCAACAGACAATATTCTCGAACACTTTATACTGGGCATGGAAGAAGGTTCTCCTCTTTACAGAGTACTAGGAGTGGAACAGAATGACGATGTCCAAAGGTTTGCTTTGCATTTTCTCAACTCTTTATTACATTAAAATTTTTCATTAAATGTGTAAGGATTTATTTAATTTACTTACCAATTAATTTTATCGCTCTTGCTTTCAACTCGCACTTTCCTGCCAGAATGTAAATGATCTAGCGGGCTTGTATTCAAATGAGGTGGAAAGAAGTTAGTATTTAAAGCGTGTTCTGCCTGCCTGAAGGCCACGCTGATATCTTTGATTTATTAGTAATTAGACTTCTGTAGCACTGAGCGGTTCTTGCCATTGGGCTTGTTTTTGCCGACTTTTACGAGCCAGAGTCAGCCTGCGCGTTAATTAATCCTATGAGCCGTTAGGCTAATCTTATTTCGCTTAATCTTAAGTTAATCATTACCTTTTTGAATTAAGCCAAAAGCGTTTGCTTTTGTACGCACGAGTCGGTGCCATTTGTGAAATTTTATCTTAATTAATATAATGTTCTTTACATTCTTCGTCGGGCTTTGTCATACTCAAGATTTAGGATAATTCCCTACACAGTCTTCTCACTTATAGTTAGTTTTTACTACCAAAGTAAACTAGAAGTTATAAGTGTAACAAAGTGTAACACTTATACATGCAGTTTATTGGACTAGAAAAAATTACCATGGATCAACTTAATCGGGATTAAAAGAAATTATCAGCTATAAACTTGTTTTAGATAAAAATTTATCAGCGGTGAACTAACTAGTTGCAGTATCCGACTAAGGAAACTTTATTCTTCAGTTAGAATCATTCAACAACACTAAAATGGAAAAAACAGTCATACAAATAAACTCTGAAATATTTTTTCTGAACTAATTTTCATAACTATAAACAAAGATATTGCCAAAACATTTAAACGGCACAAATATACATTTAATTCGTTGCTTTAGAAAGCAGAGTACGTGTTCTTACCCATATGTTTCGAAATTTTAATTTTTTTACTCTTGCTTTTAAGTATCTACAAATTAAAATCTTAGAACTTCCAAAATCTTGCAACCACTAACTATATTAATTGAAAGACAACACTAAAACCTAAAATACGAAAGTTTACAGATATTTTTGCAAACGCAATCTTTTGTTTTACATAAAGAATGTTAAATTATTTAAAAGTTATCTCAGTAATTACAGTATGCAGTTAAACAATTTATTTACATTATTTATATAGTCATAGAAACTTTAGTTTGGTAAACTCAAAAATTTAGTGTTCATGAAACTAAAGAAATTAACCTTCTCATTATTTTTATTTCGTCTATTAATTATTCGTCATAATAATTATGTTTTAGGATTGCGCTTTTTCCAACTTTAGTAACACGAAAGAATTAAAAATTTAAATTTAAAAAAAAAATCACCTAGTGAAATGAGGCTGAATTTTCAGATAATTTCAACTAATATTCAAATTTTGGAAATGCATGTCTACACTACTGGACATTAAAATTGCTACACGATGGAGGCGGCATGAAACAATCTTCAAATTTGCATGAAAGGTACCACATACTGGGATACATACTGCAAATGATTAGCCTTCTAGCGTATGCGCACAAAGCAGACATGAGTAATTGCATCTACATATGGATAAATGGGAAAATCGCACAGAGGGTTTCTCATTTGGAAATCGCATTTATAAAGACAGCATTATACCTCGTGTAAGAAAGAGAAAATCCCACCAGCATGTATTGGAATTCGACAGCGGCAGGCTCATGGCCTACCGTGATTCGTGATATTGTTTCGTAATACTGCTACTCGTGTTGGTCAGATTCCCATGACTGTCTGGGGAAAATGGAATCCACGGAACCAAGCAGGCAATGCTGAAAGCCATGGGGTATCTCAGTGGCCTCGGTATATCATGGCTCCTACTCAGATTGCCCCGGTATCACTAGAAGAGTTTCCTATAAAAGGACTTTTTTACTAACGAACTTATTCAATTTTCCTATAAGTCGCGTGCCACCTAGAACGAAGAAAACAGTTTCACACCTGCAAGGCATTGAATTCAGAAATTCGATAAGATTTTTGAATGATTCGAATGCATTCTTCAAGAAAATCATTTTGACAACTGAAGATGCCTCAACACTTTTACCTAATGTTTCCCAATCATGATTTTTTTTATTTATATCTGGGAAGTATGCGATCACGCCATATGCTCTTCAAGCATTTGATAAGCGTAAGGTGCTCTTTATGAGGTCGCTCTCATGCATAGAAAAGGATGAATTACCAATGGCAACAATATAAGCTACACTTAAATATATACGGGTTGTTTTTTTGGGGAAAGTGCAGAATCACTCACTGCTTGGTGCGTTTTTAAGAATTCCACATACTCGGTATCCATCTACACATCGACCTATTTTCACTTTAAAGAAATCCCAGAATTGCACAAAAATGGCATTGCGCACTCCCATGACTTTATCCATGTACACATCGACCTATTTTCACTTAAGACAAAGAAAATTGACAAAAATCAAATTCTTCTTACTCTTGTAAAATGCGCAAAACAAATAAGTGGGCGATTCTGCACTTTACCAAACTGACATTACTCAGACCCATTTGTAACTCAATCTATCACCAAATTTGGTAGGGGGACTAATGACGCAATGGAAAAAACAAGATTTCATGAAAAAAGCAGTTAGTTCTGAACGCTGCAGGTAGGAGGAAATGTGACGCTTTTCTAGCGCCCACAGACGAGAACTAGACAAATCAGTAACAAAAAATAAATTTGAATGCAAATGCCTCTTTAATGCAACAAATAAACTGCCCCCAAAGAGTTACAGAGTGGATATTTCAGTGTCCTTTAGCACTTTGTTCAATAAAAGTGTTATGGAAAATGTTATGTCTTATTTTGTTACGTATTATTTTGTTGTGTATAATTATTACGTATTAATTTACTGTGACTAATGAATTCGTAATGCTTTTATTTAAGAATTAATGTTTAATATTTAGTTTTGTTTAAATTTTTCGTTCGTTTACGGCTCGCTTATGTTTAGCTGAGGATGTGATTCAAAAAAAGGACGAGGTTGTTACTTCCGTTTCCCACGAAGCGGTCAGTTGCGGCTAGTTGCAATTTCCTCTTTTCGCGGATTTGCTTGTTCGGGGGCGAATAGTTCTAAGCGGCGGATAAATTTGACAGAGTTATAGGTTGAAAACATTCCTCTGTTTCGTGAGAACTAAGGGTATGTCATTTTTGTTAGGGGTCTGAATTTCTTCGAATTCTAGAGGCTATTTATTGCCTCTGTTCTAGTTGGCTAGAGGGAGTTCAAGTTTTGTTTAGGATTGGCTAAATTTTAATTTTAGTGTTGTTTGAGCCAATAGTGAATGAGAGGCGTTACATATTGAGCGCCTCCGAGCGTTCTTAAGCCTTTGCACGAGAGGCAGATTTTGTTTAGCAGATTTTCAAGAGCATTAGCGGGTTTGCTTCTTTGACGACGGCCTCCGTGGGGTCGGCCGCGGTCAATGATGACCAGTTCCCGTGGTTTGCTTGCTTCGGACCGTACTGTGTGCGATGCGGATTGTAGCGTGATACTGTCCGAACCGCGGTTTCGGTAAAAGCTGATTATCTCCGAGGTTCTGGTTGAGGAAACTTGTCCGAGCTCGTGCGGGCTCCCGTCGTGAGAGAGTCGGCAAAGTTGTCTTATGATTTGGAGGTAGGTCCCGCTTTACCTTGCCCAGCCGCAGATTGGACTTGATTGCATCACGTTTTAATTCCGAATTGCTCGCCTTGAAGATCCAGATTGTCATCTTCTGTTATCTATTTGCCTGCAGTAATCATATTTGTAAGGGCGATATTCGAATTCTTGAAGGCGTAGCTTCAGCCGTCAAGAGCGATCGTTTCGAGGACCATTATGTGTGGACCGCGTAAAGGGCAAGATTCTTTTATGGACCCTTGAATTTCCAAATCTGTGAGTTTCATTATTTTCATTTTTGCTTTTCTTTTAATAATTAATCTTTAGGATTTTGGAAATGTTAAATTCTAAAGCTTGAGCTGTCATGTTATGTAGACAAAAATTTGAATATTTTTGTTACTCAATTTATAGCTGAGAAAGTGATTTTTATTTTTATTAATGGTTAATTGTCAGAAGTTATAATTGAACTAATGTGAGGGAGTGAATCTTTGTTTTAATGTTTAATTGCTATGTTCATTTAATTTCAATATGACCGAAGATAAATATACTGGTGTGTCACAGTTGAAAGAAATATGATTTATTCTAAATTAGCTTTATACATGAGTTTAAATTTCTTGAGTACCTGTTTAAAAAGGATTAATAACTATGACGTGTGTCAAATTATGATTTGAATAACGCTAAAATGAGATTAAAATGAAAATGTTTTGTTGGAGTAGTCTGGCCAGCTATCTTAAATTATAATGTGTGGGAATATTCAATAAATGTTTTATTAATTTAATTATTGTGTGTTTTATTTGGTGGTCTGTTGTAGGTCACCCATGAGATCCTTACGAATACAATGTTACTTAAATTAGAACCTCGGTAATCATATTGCGATAGTAGAAAAATCAATTTCTTAGAGTTTGGTGCTTAATTATTTTGTTTGGAATTGATGAGTAGACATCTTTAGTGTGAGATTTATCTTTCCCTGGTGTTTTGAAGAGTTCTGTATTGCATTTTAAATGTTGGTTTTAGATCTATCTCTAGTTTTGTGTTGAAAATTATGTGTTTTTAGGTTGGAATCTGAATTAACTTTATTTTAGTGAGAGATAGCCGATTAATGATTTTGTTGCGGAAGTGCATTTAACATTTTGTTTTAATAAATAATCTTTACTTCTAACAAGAACCTTTTTTTTTTTTTTTTTTAATTTTGTCGCTGCACCAAGTAAGAAGATTAAAAAGTTAAATATGTCAAGGTAATTTTAATGACATTTTCTCCCCTACGTAACAAAAGGCGCTTCTTCGGGGAGGGCATAGACCTCTTAAATGTGCCCACCCTTCTGGTGGATTACACATTGGATCCTGTGCCCAGCATTCTCAACGATCGAATATAACATATCACCAAGAATGTTCAGCACGACCTTGATATGTTATAACTCAACGTCTTCAAGGGCTGGACCCAGCCAAGATAAACCTTGAACAAGAAATAGCAGTAGCGAACAATCCCATTTAAGTGAAAATGGGCCTCATCTCCCAAAAAATTCTCCACAGCGAAGTATCGTCCACCTCCATCTTGGCAAGAAATGGCAGAGCAAATGCCACACATTTGTGATAATCGTTGTGTTTTAAATCCTGCATACGACTTATCTAGTAAGGGTGGAAGTAAAGAGCTTTCTGAAAGATTTTCCATACCATTTAAAGATTCAAATCCAATTGTAGCGCTATTCGCGGAGTTTTATTGCTACTACCAGCAATGGTTCCATGGATGCAGGTTAATGACTGCAGTTGCAATATCAGTAACTATCTCTTCTGACGCCGGTTTCCGCCCTATACCAAATCGAAATGCTGAGAATCCTGTTTCTTCAAACCTTTGAAGCCTGCCTTTCAATGCATTAATTGATAGAGGGCCTTTGCGTAGGTTGTTACCACTTTTAAATTCATGAAGAGCGGCGGTTGCGTTTAATTGATGAAGATAAAACAACTTCACAAGTAACGCGCGTAAACTGATGTAAAGTGAAACATGTGACGTGAATCGCGCTGATTCTTATTGCTTTGACTTCTCCAATAACTTGATTATATTTAACAGAAAATAGCATTATGATTTAGAATAAATAATCAGCAGTTAATTTCGATAACTTGAGCGATACCAATGACGAATATTTGTTTTCGGACATGAGAAAAAAGCCATGCAATTTTTTCTTAAGAAGTGCTCTTGAACACTGCCCAACGCTTTCTGAAAATTATCTGACAAATCATGAAAATTAATTAACCAATTAAACATCTTAGCTTGCTATTAATAAACTCTCAGCAAAATTTATTCTCTCTGCCTAACGTTATATTGCGTATAAAATCACTAATCCAGGTTTCCTAGAAATTCGGAAATTTTAGGGATTTTGGCGCTATAACTTAGATATTTAGTATATGGTTGACGTTTCGCCATTTTTTGAAATATCTTCAAGTTTTGATTTTTTCCTTATCATGATGTCTAATTCGGCTACTTAAACTCTTCCTTATTTTAAAAACGCATAAAACATTTTCATCATAATATAATTAGACATAGTTTACAGAACATCTTCTGCATAATTTCGTAACATCATTTATTATAATGTTATGAAATGTTATAAAAATACGATCTAATATATCTTTCTTCTAATATAGATTTCTAATATATCTTTCCAAAATGTGTTTCTAATATAAAAAATATAAGAAAAAACCGTAACAATTTGACAGACGACGAAAGAGGGACAGAATAGCTGTCTATTTAGATCTATAAAGAAAGGAGACTCTCAAAAGCAATAAATGTCCATTGTCAATGAGAGCCTCACAACATTCATAATCTACCCTTTGCGAAAATTTATCGCTCAGATGTTTTTTCTTAGCAAAGAATAACGTAAAAACGTTTAAGGTAAAATGAGTTACCTAAAAACATTTTCTTCTTTTTTTAGGTTAGAAAATGACATAAGAGAAGAACTTGCCAGGCACTTGCGAGACGTTTTTGAGAAAGCATTTAAGAAAGTTCAAGAGGCTATTAAAAAGGGACAGAAAATAAACGAAGCTGCTTTGGAGAAGGTAAGCGACATTTGGGCGACAATAATTAAGATTTATGTAATACATCGCTTCTGTTTTTGAATATGTGATATTCATTTTTAGAACATTTCATACTTTTTTTATGGATAATGATTCTTTTTGTTACTAGATATAAGAGAATCTTATCAATTTAAATTCATATTTCCTTATTTTTTTGAATAAGATTCGGTCCATTATGTTGCTAGCTTTGTAAAGTATGAAAGTTTCATTTTTGAAATATACTGGATTCCTTATGTTAAACTAAGCAGTTGTTATAATTTTCCATCTTTACTTTAATTTCTTCTTTCCGCATTCTTCACCAGAACGCAAACTAGGTTGTTGTGCATCTAACCAGAGGTTTTTGGATCTAAAGACAGAAAGTTTCTGGCATTTGCGCTGCATGGTTAGATTTCTACGAGCTCAGTACAGTTATCTCGGCTATGCATGTTGTAGCAGCTGATACTTCAAACTTACTCCATTAGACTAGTACTAGACTTCAAACTTACTCCACTAAACTTCAAACTTACTCCACTAAACTTCAAACTTACTCCACTAGACTTCAAACTTACTCCATTAGAGTAGTACTAGACTTAAAACTTACGCCATTAGACTAGTACTAGACTTCAAACAAGTACGTCATTAGATTATTTGAGCCAGCTTGAAGCTTAGTATCTGAGTGTATAATTTTAGACTGCAGATTAACGTTTAAATTGATTTGAGTTTTCCTATTTAGTTTGCATTGCCACAAGTACTGATTCTGTGTAGCACAAGCCGTGCTCTGTTTTTGATAACAGTTCAGTTTAATTAAAGGTTGTTTAAAACTTTCTTAAGTCTTCTTGTGCTAAACTCGCCACTTGTTTAGTAAGATTATTGGACTAAAGTTCCAGTAATAGACGAAGTGTACCTTTAAACGTAAATCTTCCTATGATAATCTTTTACAATAACCATAAATTTACCTTTTCTAAAATTTCATTATGTGTGTAATCATTTTAAATAGTTCAAATCGTGCTGTGGTGAAAATATCAAAATAATAAACAAAATGCAAAGTATTATATTTCTACAGCTTACTACCATACAGATATCTTTAGAACAAATAACGACTATCGGTACAAGCAGTTTTATTAACAATATACTGTGTTGATGATATATCACAGATCTCACTGAACGTCACTAGAAGTAGATGGAATTTAAACTAAAAAAAATTAGTAGGAAATTAGCTGACGATCTAATCTACATCTAAGAACTGAATTAAATAATTTAAGGCTATTCGTTTTCCCTTTAGTTATGTGTGAAAAGTGAACTAAAAATTTTAACCGAAAACCTGATAAATTGGTAACTTATTTGAAATAACATTTGTACCTCCGAATTGTAATTTCTCAGAAGTGTATGCTATCTCGTCTCGTTCGCTTTGTTTTTTCCAAAGATATGTGCCGGGTGGCCATAATTAAACTGACAGTGCTCACAGTGTTCTGTAGCGCGATCTATTTGCGAGAATGACGCCACTTTTTGTAGGAAGATTAAACAAGACGGGGGACGAAGGATTTCGCGAAAAAAAATTAGTTCCAAAAGTCACCGCTAGAGGAATATTTGGTGCTGTGTAATAGAAAATAGAGTGTTAACAAATGCAAATTAATACGAATAAAATTACCTTTTATTATGGATATGCCTTATTGAATATGGATATGCCTTACAGTACGGTATGGAAAATTTTACGAAAGATTATCAACTTCTATCCGTACAAGATCAGCCGTGTACAGGAGTTACTGTACCCCGACCATGATAAGCGATTGACTTTTGCTCTCACCTTTCTTGCCAGAATGGAGGTGGATGATGCTTGGCCGTGATGGATGATCTTATGGGGAGATGAGGCCCACTTTTACCTGACTGGAACTGTGAATACCTAGAACTGCCGAACTTGGGATGACAAATCACCATATGCAGTCACAGCAATTCCCTTACATTCACCAAAGGTAACTGTTTGGTGTGGGTTCACAGCGGAATTTATTGTTCTATGAGATAATACCATTCTTCTATGAGATATGTACCATTCTTCTATGAGAACATTACCCCGACAGGACCGGAAACCTGTTCTGTTACCGGAGAGAAATATCGCCACATGTTGAACAGCTTTGTTATTCCGGCACTTCAGCAAAGACAATGCCTGGGGGAAATCATTTCCATGCAAGATGGAGCCCCTCCACACGTTGCTGTACGGGTGCAACAGATGCTACGACAGAAATTCACAACAGAAAGAGTCATTAGTCGCTACTTTCCAACTGCATGGCCACCTCGGTCGCCTGATCTTACCCCAAGCAACTTCTGGCTATGGGGTTATCTTAAGGCCAAGGTCTATCAAGGAGTGGTCCAGGACCTAGCTACGTTGAAGGATAACATATCACGGACCGTACGGGAGATTCCTGCAGACATGTTACTTTCTGCTGTTGTGCATACTGTGCACAGAATGCAATATGTGGTCCACAACAACGGCAGCCAGATTGAACCTCATTTGAATGCAAAATAAAAGGTAATTTCCGTATTGATTTGCATTTGTTAACACTCTATTTCCTATTACACAGCGCCAAATATTCCCCTAGGGGTGACTTTTGGAACTAATTTTTTTTTCGCGGAATCCTTCGTCCCCCGTCTTGTTTAATCTTCCTACAAAATGTGGCGTCATTCTCGCAAATAGATCGCGCTACAGAACACTGTGAGCACTGTCAGTTTAATTATGGTGTAAAGAACGCTCCTGAACTCTACTAGAAAGACCTATGATGCTCTTGACTAGAGAGAACGTCGTTAGCAAACTCCTCACACTACGAGTACTATAATTCATTTTAACACCTTATTTAAAGAACTGTGAATGGCAACGACCTAACTGAGTAATACGCATGCGTAAAGAGATGAGATTTCTGTGAGACGCCTATCAGAGAGGAAGCTCCGCCAGCGAGCTGAGGTTTGGAGACTAAATTTGTCCAGTAATGACGAGTGCTATCTTCGTTAACGTCTCTGATCGTGTCACCAACTCGGATATGTACTCAAGTTTTCTAAATGTATTAATTAAATGTTGTATCTGTGGTATGTGCTGTAATTAAAGTGATGCATCACCAATACCAGTGTTGATTCCGTTCCCACTGAAGCATTCACGACGTCACAGACGAAAAATAAATAAAAATTGGAGATTCCACCGAGATTTGTGTGACAAGAGACCAGGTATGTGTTCTCCACAATATTCATTTCCAGGCCTGAAGTGTATAATGTAGTTATTTATTACTTATTCGGGAAATCAATTCCTAAAACAGAAGTAGCACGTCAGTGCATACGAGTTTAAACACTCAATGTGTTTGGTTTATATATCTAACAAGATATTTTCCTTTTGTGGTATATTCGGGAAAACATTTTCCGATTAACACGTAGCACATCAGTGCATTTTATAGCACGTCAGTGCATAAGGTTTTTTAGAAAACAATCAAAGTATTGCATTTATATATCTAACAAGATATTTTTCTTTTGTATGATAATGGGAAAAATCCATTCCCGTAAATAAACAGCACATCAGTGTATTTATGTTTAACGTTTCGTTATAAATTGGTGTGATAGAATCTGAACTGTTTATTTTGTGTATATGTGAAAGCACATCAGTGCAATATTGCAATTTTCATTTCTAAGTCAGAAGAAGAAAATTTATGTTAAGTTCTTGTGAAAGAAATAAGTTGTTGAATATATTAAAAACTTGTTACTTTGGTTTTCTCATGAAAGCACACCAGTACTGTATTTTAATAGGATGTGTATTTTCTGATAAGTAGAATGTTAAATTTTATCATTTCATTTTTAATTTTAAAGCTTTGAGCAGTAAAGAAATGTTCTAATAGTGTTCTGATTTAAACCTGCGCCTATCGAATTTACTTAGTATTTGCGTTGGCCATGTGGTTGCCAACGGAAGTAGCTGTCATGAAAACGATAGTTAATTAAATGTGTTTATATTTATTGGCGCCACTCTGGTTTTTCTTTGTCTGGCTGTACTGGATGAAAAGAATTTTTTATTAATTTTTTATACGAAGTATTCAGTAAGGTTGTTTATTCGTTTTATGTTTGAATGGAAATAAATCCAAAATGATTAATGCTTTTATTAACCTTTTATTTTATTTGCCTAATTTTTTAAGAAAGAAGAAAGTGTTTTTTATATATCTGATATATTTTTATGTGTATTATTTGTGAATAACTATTTGAGTTCTTATTTGTTTTGAACAAGTACTTTTGCGAAAATGGCATTTTTGGGGAAAGCTAAGAAAAGGGATCTATTCCTTGTCGCTTCAGAACTTGGGGAAATAGCTTTAGAAGATATGAAAGTGATAGATTTAAAACATTTAATAACGAATAGTAAAAATTATGAGGAAGAATTTGTTAAAAATTTGTTAGAAAGTATTATGACTGATAGGATAGAAAAGGAAAACTTAGAGAAGCAAACAAGAGCGAAAGAACTACAGTTAGAACAGGAAGCTAGGGAGAGGAAATTTCAGATACTACAACAAAATAAAGAAATTGAAAAGCAACAGTTAGAACTAGAATGCCTTAAAGCAAAACAGAACACTGAATCTGCTAAACCTGGAGGTGAAACCGTATTTAATCAGAATTTTCAGAAACTAATGCCCAAGTTTAATTTAAAAACTGATGATATCAGTTTATTCTTAGAACTTTTTGAGAGGCAAGCTAAAGTTTTAAAATTGCCTACGGATCAATGGGTGTCATATCTCATTGGTGTCCTTCCGGTTGAGGTAAATAATATAATTGCTAGGGAGCCTGAAGAACAGGCTAGAGATTACCAACATATTAAAGAATTACTACTTAAAAGATTTAAGTTAAGTGCTGAGAAGTTTCGGCAACTTCTTGTTAAGACTCAAAAAAATCCGGATTCTACGTGGTACGATTTTTATCACGAAATTAAGACATTTTTAGATGGGTGGCTCAAGGGATTAAAAATCGAAACATTTGAGCAACTCAAGGATTTAATGTTGGTAGATCAGATTAAAAGGCGCACGCCTAATGAGTTTAAGAAACATTTTATAGATGAATGGGCCACAATCACTTCACCAAAACAGTTGGTGGGTAAAATAGAGGAATTTGAAGATGCGAAAAAGACGATGGTTGGGAAAACGAAATTGGGTGAACTGAAAACGAAAACATCAGGTAGACAAATGGCTGTTTTTCAGTCCACTGGTAACGTTTTGAAAAATAGAAAAAACCCTCAAGGCACACAATTTAAAAAAGATGATGATGCACGCAATGTTGGGAAAAAGTCGGACTCGAATTTTGATATTAGAAAAAGACTCCAGTGCTATGAATGTGGATCTTTTGACCATTTACGTCTTAGTGTCCTAATTTAAAAACTCAAAAGGCAGATTTGTATCGGATAAGCGGGAGATCAGAGAAGAATCTGTTAGATCCCTATACATTAAATGGAAGAGTAAATGGTTTTGAAATACCTATTGTAAGAGATACAGGAGCAACGGTAGATATTATTTGTCAGAAATATGTAGACAGAGATAGAATGAAGGGGGAACATGTGTGGGTTCGACATTTGTTGGATGATCATATGACTTGTTTACCTGTTGCTGAAGTAGATATTGAATACGATTTGGGTACAGTAACCACCAAAGCAGCTGTTATAGGAGACCACTTAGACCAAGGACGATATATATTAGGCAACCAGACAGCGGCTCTTCTCAGAGGAACTGAGAAAAATTATTCGTCGTATGTCGGTAATGTTAATGCGGTCTTTACTCGATCTCAAGCACGACAATTTAAGGAAGCGGAAAATTTAAGTGAGACGAATCAAAATTCTGAGCAGAATGAGTTAGAATTGGAAGAGGAGGACGATGCTCATGAGAAGTCTGAAAACAGAGAGATATTGCCTCCTGTCGACCTTTGTGTCCCCACAAGTCCTGCGATTCAAATAGACTCAAGTACTTTTATTGATGAACAACAAAAAAGTAAAGAACTTGCGCCTTTATTAGAACTAGTAAAAAGCGGAAGTAAAACAAGTTATGGGATTAAAAATGGGGTTTTAGTAAAAAAGAAAGTAAATAAGTTAGGAGGAGAAGAACATTTAATTGTTGTTCCAGAAAACCTCAGAGAGCAAATTAAAGCAATTTGTCATGAAGGAATTTCAGGTCACTTAGGAGTTCTGAAAACAAAAGACCGGTTACTAAGATATTTTTTCTGGTCAAATTGTTATAAAGACATTGAGGAATTCGTTAAAACATGCGACTCCTGTCAACGTGTAGGAAAAGCAAGTGACAAAAAGAAAGCACCGTTGGTAATAGTACCTGTGATATCTGAAGTCTTTAGTAAGGTTAATGTAGATGCTTGCGGGCCTATGCCTACATCTACTGAAGGTAATAACTATCTTATTACAGTTATGTGCTTAGCATCTAAATATCCTGACACCGTCCCGGTACCGGATATAACGTCGAAATCTGTTGTAAGTGCACTCTTGCAGGTATTTAGTCGGATGGGTTTTCCAAGGGAGGTTCAAACTGATCAAGAAAAATCTTTCATGAGTCGCTTAACCGTTGAATTTTTGATAAGGTTTCGTATAAAAATTTCCAGAAGTTCGGTTTACCACCCCCAGAGCAATCCTGTAGAACGGTTCCATAGGTCAATAAAAAGGGTCTTAAAGGTATTATGTATTGAAGCTGCCCCAAATTGGGAAGTACGGTTACCTGCCGCTCTCTTTGCTCTGCGGATAGTAACGCATGATAGTACAGGATTTAGTCCAGCTGAATTAGTGTACGGGACCAACCTCAGAACACCTGTCGCATTATTGTATGAGAAATGGTTAGATCCTCAGGAAAAAGAAGATACCGTAATAGAATATGTTTTCGAATTAATCAATAGGTTAAAGAAATGTAGAGAATTAGCTACAGAGAAAATGGAACAGGTGAGAGACAAAAGGAAGAAATGGTATGACAAAAATGCCGTGAAAAGGGAATTCCATCCAGGAGATTCTGTATTAGTATTAGCAGTGAACCAACCCCATAAACTCGCTCCTCAATGGAAAGGGCCGGGAAAAATAGAGAAAAGATTATCAGAAACAAACTATGTGGTTAGTTTTGAACGGAATCAGGCTGGGAATAAAGTGTATCACATCAATATGTTAAAACCTTATCATAAGAGACCTGAACTTTTGAATATGGTGCTCCTTGACGACGAGGAGATAGTTGAACCCTCGTAATTAGAGGAGGATTTTCCTTATATGTTAACCGACCCCAATGTGTTTGATTTTAATGAAATAATAGCAAAAGGTAAACTTAAAGAAAGACTTAGTGATGAACAATTCCTGCAGTTGGGAAAGTTGTTGGTAAAGTTTTCTGCTATATTTTCGAATATTCCAGGGAAAACAAATTTAACGAACATGATATCGAACTAATCAGTGACAAACGCGTACAGCATAAGCCTTATAGAATGACAAATCGACAGAACGAAATTCTTAAAGTCAAGATTGAAAAAATGTTAAAATACAAGATTATTGAACCAGGACCCTCTGACTATACTTCACCCATGATCCTTGTTGAAGCACCAGGTAGGGATCCTAGGCCGTGTATTGATTACAGAAAGTTAAACGAAATAACGCGTACTGAGTTTTATCCGATCCCCAATATAGAGCAACGTGTTGAAACTGTTGCAGCAGCCAAATTTATCACCTTGATAGATTTAACTAAAGGTTATTGGCAAATTCCGCTGACCCCTAGAGCGCAGAAAATTGCTACATTTGCTACAAATTTTGGCGTATATAGGCCTTTGCGCATGCCATTTGGGCTTAAAAATGCTCCTTATTATTTTAGTAAAATGATGAGCGAAATATGCTACCCTTATTAGATGATACTGCTATTTTTTCTGTGGGAGGACCATTTACAACATTTACATGAAATTTTAGAAAGAATAAGAAAAGCCAATTTAACTATTAAACCCTCTAAGTGCAAGTTTGCACAAGAAGAAGTGCAATATCTCGGTCACATAGTAGGTCGAGGAAAACGTTCTCCAGCAGAACTAAAAATGGAAGCGGTTCAAAACTTTCCTGTTCCCACAACTAAAACTGAGATTAGAGCTTTCTTAGGGTTAGCTGGATACTACAGACAATATATACCTATGTTTTCTGCTATAGCCGCACCTTTGACAGATTTGTTAAAAGGGAATAACAAAAGGGGTAAAATTGTTTGGAATGATGAATGTAATGAGTCATTCAAATCGTTAAAAGAAAAGCTATCTAGTAGGCCTGTGCTACATGCACCCTATTTTTCTAAACCATTCATACTACAGACAGACGCATCAGATCAAGGATATGGTGTTGTTTTAGCCCAGAAGCATGATAAAGGGAAAGAACATCCCATATTGTATCTCAGTAAAAAATTTACTGATAGTGAGCGGAAGTATTCCACCACTGAAAAAGAGTGTGCCGCAATTCTGTATGGAATAAAAAAATTTAAAGGGTATATAGATGGGCAGACTAAATTTTCCATTTAAACGGACCATAATCCCCTCGTATGGCTAAAAAATAATGCAGGTAGATATGGTCGATTGTTACGCTGGGCCTTAGCCTTAGAATCTTATAATTTTACGATACATCATAAAAAGGGAAGTGACAACTTAAATGTAGACTGCTTAAGTGAAACTCTGTACATGTCAGTTAAATAGACTAGTTATAATTTCTTTTAAATTTTCTTGTTATTTGATTATATATATTGTATTTTTTTTAATTCATACTATATAGTAAATTGTTAGCTTTATTCTTACAGAGAAAAATTTTTGTTTTGGTTTTTCATATATTGTATGTGTATTTTTAAATGTGTTCTTTTTATGATGGCCTGGTTATGAGAGTGGAGAGTCTTTGTAACAATGTGGTTTAAAATTAACTGGTAAAATGTTGAACAATCTCTACTGAAACCAGAAACTGTGAACTGTGAAGGTTTTCTTCTCCTGTGTCCGGAGAAACAAAAACTGGAGGCGGAAGGTGTTTGTTTGTAGCGAACGCCTGCCTGAACTTGTATTTTATCCCGTAGGAACTTTTCCTACGGGATAAAATTTCCCGTAGGAAAAAAAAAGTTTTGTTTCCTCTGTGTCCGAGGAAAACAAAATCTGGAGGCGGAAGGAGTTAGTCTGTAAAGAACGCTCCTGAACTCTACTAGAAAGACCTATGATGCTCTTGACTAGAGAGAACGTCGTTAGCAAACTCCTCACACTACGAGTACTATAATTCATTTTAACACCTTATTTAAAGAACTGTGAATGGCAACGACCTAACTGAGTAATACGCATGCGTAAAGAGATGAGATTTCTGTGGGACGCCTGTCAGAGAGGAAGCTCCGCCAGCGAGCTGAGGTGTGGAGACTAAATTTGTCCAGTAATGACGAGTGCTATCTTCGTTAACGTCTCTGATCGTGTCACCAGCTCGGATATGTACTCAAGTTTTCTAAATGTATTAATTAAATGTTGTATCTGTGGTATGTGCTGTAATTAAAGTGATGCATCACCAATACCAGTGTTGATTCCGTTCCCACTGAAGCATCCACGACTCACAATGGTCACCCGTTATATAGATTGAGAGCAGAAAAAATTGCTGGGTTTGTTTTTCAGATTGCTGGGTTACCGATTACTCGAATCAAAGGTTTTTCTGTACTATTGCGGAGATCATTCAGTTTAATCGTATTAAAATCCCTGCCAGTTATAATTTTAAGAAACTAAAAACTGAAAACATTGTAAGATCTAGTACGCTTACCTATCATAAAATGTACGTAGACCTACTTAAGTGTTGATCCTTGCGAATTCTCGCACAGACTTGAAGATGAACGTAACCAGGGGTGGGTGGAAAAGGCCCTTTCAATGAGCACAAAACGGACTTACGTACTTACACAAAATACGGTACTTTTCCTTTTCGTCGGCGCAAATCTCGCCAAGCAGACGTTTTTGGCGACAACACACAGTATACACATAAAAAATGTAGACAAATGTTAGTTCTAAGAATTTTTTATTTTGAAGGTATAAACATTTTAATGTCGTTTAATTTTTTTTTTTAAAAAGGCCAATAAATAAAGACAATCAATTTGTAAAAAGACATTAATTTAAGAATTTACTATGCTTTCATGGTACAACATCATGAATCGCCGGTTCATATCACGTAACCTCCAAGTGATCTCATCTCACGTAAACTCCGCTACAAAAATCTAATTCTTTCAGTAATTACCTACATTAATTTCAAGTTAAATCTTAATTTGGAATACAAATTTAAATGCAAGAATTATTTCAATTCGTACAAATAGCTTACTCAGAAATTATGTAAAACAGCAGTGCTTTACTTTGCTAGTGTATGCTCATTATAATTGATGAATTTCACCCTTCACTTTGCCTTTCTATACTTTCGCCTTCGGGTGAGCGGTGTGATTGCAGCCTAATTGACTGAATTACCGTCCGCGAAAGGCCTTAGGGCATAAAATTGAAATATCTGGTAAAACTTCTATGTAATTGTATGCCAGTATTGAAAGAAAGAATCAATCTGATAAGAAATGGCTGCTACTTGTTTTGAAAATGAGAAGTGAAAGGTTACCAGGGAGGATATTCCGTTTGGCATTAGTTGTACCGTTATTGGCGACTTTATCACCTACGCCGGCAAAATGGAAAAGTACCCCAAATACCTACCACTTGCAGTGAAAACTTAAAAAATAATGTAACATCAAATTTAAAGGTAAAGAGTAGTACGAGGCTACTCAATTCAACTTAAACTAGCAGGTTGACTCAGAAACCTACACCAACAAGATACTAAATCGACGGTAAGAATACGTAACCGCTATTAAGATTAACAGATGGTAGAAAGTAACAAACGTGTGCTCACAATAGCGAAATCACCCTCTGTCTGACTTTCCGCTCCATCAGTTTAAATACTCTTGTTCACCCTACTTCATTTACATCATGGCGAAGAAATGCGAGGGGAAAAAAGAATATTCAGGGAAGGCTTGCAAAATAAAATAACTATTAATAAAAAATAAACAGAACCCCACAAAGTATGCTCTTCCTATCCGTATAAAAAATTATTTAGCATATCGTACACAGGTTTAAATTTTATGTAACATGGGCACTTTTCTCTTGAGTATAGTGCAAGAAAAACAAAACTTATTTATTCATATTGATAAATAATTACGTTAATAAAAGTGTAAAATTCCTAATACTTTAAATTTTTTTTGATCGAAATATTAAACAACAATTTAATATTAGATTGAAGAGTTTTACATTCTTCTAAAACCAAATAAAACATTTTCAGTTCTTGCTTTTAGAATATCTAAAAATTAAAAAGCAACGAAATTTAAAGAAATAAGGGTAAATTAAGAAAAAAAAAACAGTTTTACCTGGAAAGAGGACTCTGACATTTTAAATTGATTACTTATCACCAAAAATGCTGAGAAGAAATTTTAGAAGTCAAAAAAATATAAATCATGCTTTTAATTGTTATATGAATTAGATATTTTATTCAGACTAAGTTTCATTATCTTATTCCAGCTCCGTGAATTACGAAACAAAATGAAAGAGCTTAAAATCGATGATGATGATGTGACGAAAGAGAATCTGGAACAGTTGAAAAAGCAGGTCGGCGAGACATTGAGAAAAATTCTTGAAAAAATGGGTATTTTGGACAAAAGATCTCTAGATGATCCAATGGATGCAGTGTTTGGAGAATTAAATCTCAGAGCACTCTTCATTAAACTGAAAAACATGGTAATGTTTATTTTGGTGCGCGTGCCAAAATTCAGTTTTATATCGAAGTTATAAGAATTATATTGAAACAAGTATGATATCCAAATAAGTTCCAAAAAGATATTTCAGTAGTCCAATTAAAACTTCCTACTAAATAAGATGAAAAATTATTAGCCCGAACGGCCTTAGCCCAGGAGGGTTATTAATTTCGTTTTGGCAATTTGCATTGAAATGTCGGTTCCCTTTTCAAACTGTTGCCACCAAATATTACAGCCCTCTATTATATTTTTCTTCAAATACAATGCAGGACTCTAACATTTAGTGGCAACAGCTGGAAAAGTGAAAAGGACATTTAAAAAGATTCAACGCAAAATCGCAAAATGAAAACAATAGCCCTTCAGGGACAAAGCCCCTTTGGACTTAAAAAAAAGGGGGGGACAGTTTTATATCGCCCGTTCTACTGGGCCGATTGACGAAATTTAAATTGTCTTTTCGATGTCTCGAAAGGGCGATTTCGGATATATATTAGATCTATAGGTAGCCTTGAACTAACATAAACATTTTGATACAAAATCGAACTTTTTCTGAAATAAGATACCAATTTTTTCCATATTTCGATTCTACGACTGAAATTATGCCTAGATATTAAATTTTGTAATTCCTGGTGATCGATTTATGGAGAAATTTAAAAATTTATCTCGGGGAATATTTTTCGGTTAGCGCCAAGAATGAACTTGGTGAACTTCTTAATTTATGGCAACCTATTTTCCTTTCCTTTCCTTTTCCTTCATTGTTCAGGAGCAGAAAACAAAGCCTCGTTTATACTTTCAAATAATTTTAACAAAGTGTTTAAACCATATTTTCATTATTATCGCTTATAATAAATACGCCAAATTTCAAAATGCGCCAAAATGTAAATTCACGTATATCTTACGAAATTTCGAATAAAAAACTCTACTTTTTTGCAGGTGTGCTTAGAAATACATCTATTTTAAGATGATGGTAAATTTTTTTTAGTTTATGATCAAAATTCTTTTGGAAAAATTTATAGAAATTATTTAAAAATACAAATTTTGAAAGTAAATCATAAAAACTGAGAAATCATAAAAAAAAATCATAAAACTGTAAATCATAAATCTTTATTTGGAATGAACCTAAATTTCGAGGTGTGAAAAGAAGAATCAAATAAGTTTAATACAAAAAGCGATATTAATAAATAGAAATAAAATTCAATTAACATGGAGGAGCTAAAATTTTGGGAGCTAATTCTTTAAAAACTACGCGTGCGATTTTTACAAAACTTGGTAGATTGGCATAATTTGAGTTGTAGAATTTAAATATGGAAAAACATTGGCATGTCATATCAGAGAAAGTCCGACTTTGTGTCAAAATACCTATATTAGAATAATGCTATATATAAATCTAATACGCATCCCAAGTCGCGCTTTCGATCCATCAAAAACGCGAGTTGAATTTCGTCAATCAGTCCAGTAGAACAGGAGATATAGATCTGTCCCTCCTTTTTAGTCCAAAAAGACTTTGTTCCTGAAGGACTATTGTTTTCGTTTTGCGATTTTGCGTTAAGAACTTTAAAGGGCTGTATCACTTTTCAAACCGTTTCCACCAAATACTGTCGCCCTTTACTATATTTGAAGAAATTAAATAATGAAGAAACTGCATAAACGTATGTATGTTTCTCGAATTTTGATAAAACAACGGTACCTAGAGCCATCCAATTTTGAATGACGTAATCCTACTGCGAATATGGGCATCTGAAAGTCAAAATTTGAAATTTGTTTTATTATCTATTTCATGTTTTGTAAACGTTTTGTAAAACGAATTTTTGATTAACAAACTCAATGCTTTCAAATAGAGCAATGACAACACTCTATGGAAGAACAAAAAACAAAAAACATTTTATCTCTAGCATGCGAGACCATCGGAAATTCTAATGATATGCTCATTTTAAAATTATTTTGCGATATTTCTGTTGAACTGATTTTATGGTTTAAGTGCGAAGAACATATTTAATAAATACAGTGGAACCTCTAGATACGAGTTTAAACCTCGAAATCGGAACCTCAAGATACGAGATACATCAGCATTAAGCTCGTATATCGAATTTCTCGTATCTAGAAACAAACTTCCCCATTGAAAATAATGGAAATCGAGTTAATCCGTTCCGCACCCCCAAAAATATCAACATCAAAATCAATTTTTCGAATAAATAACACTGGTAAATAATATAACGGTAATTTACCTTTATGATAGCAACCCATCAGCGGCCGAGCGGTAAAGTCGCTGAACACTGGTAGTTCGGTCCGAGGTAAACGTTAGTAAAACTTAAGATCCTTACATACTTCCCGCCAGAGTTAATTAGTTTGAAACTGAGGTCTAAAACGACCTTGTTGAAAACTTTTAGCTCTAGAATCTAACGCGAGGCCAATCTTTTACAAATATTTTTCGCTAGAAACTAGAAATTTAAAAGAAAGAAATTTGTTTTTACAATAGCAGCTCCCAGGATACACAATTTGTTTTCATCTGTACTGCATCTAAACAGGAGCTCTTATTCAAATCTGGTTCCTTTCAGAGATCTGGAAGGAAAACTAGTTTAATGAAATGTTAATGAAATGGCAAGTAACATGTATAATTATATTTCACTTAACATTCTTACTTCATTCATGACTATTTTAATTATCTCTCCCCGTGCTCTCTGACATGTGTTGTAAAAGAACACCAAACACGAATGTGTTTCTGTCTACGTGTTCCACACTTCCTCCTACAATCAAAACACTAACGTGTTAAAATTCAACATAACAAGACCTCGTAACACACCCTAATTTCAACTCTAAACCCTGAGGTACTATTCTAAAAGTGACTAATTCTAAAGTGTAGCGTCAGAGAGCCTAACTACATCATTCAACCTTTAACACATATTCGCCATGCTTTAGTCTTTTGACAGTCACACGAATAAAAAAAATTTTAACATTCACTTTTACCATATCACGGTATTTCTTAACATTTAAAATAATAGTTCACATTGTATATAAGAACATATTAACATGCCGTTAATTTTACACATTTGAAAACATACATTAATAGTACATTGTTAACTTCTATTCTTTTCAAAGCAAGTGCCAATTCTTTCTACATTGAAATACTACATTTCAAAAAGTCTTTCAGACTAAAACTTCTTTCTTGCTAGAATGTTTTAAATAAAATTTATACAATAACTTTTTACAATATTTAAGTCTTTACACAACGCTATTATACATCAACTTTAGTTTTACGCGCGAGTAATTGAAAAACATACTACCAAAATCGGTAACAACTCATTTCTCGCCCTTTTGGCGATAAAGGTAGACCTCGCATGAGATAAAACGTCTTGAAATCTGCCACTTGCAGTAAGAATGAAAGATTAACTGAAGTTTGCAAAGTAACATAAAATTTTACTTATCTTTGTGATATTCGGACATCCTTTTCTGGGCCCAGTCCTTAAAGGTATTGCAGACAGTTGTTTGATTTATCCTCCTTCTTGTACGGGCTCGCCCTTCAGTGCGTTCCTCTGGAAGCATCCTTTTTTCACCAGTTCGGTCACCCTTGAATACCTTCTTTTTCTCCTCTGCTTGTGGTCTTGGCCGTTTGATGGCAGCTGGTCTTGGCGGAACCGGGAACCTTCTTTCGTGTTCCTGCTTGGACCTCGCTGCTGGCCGTTCAAATTTTCCTTGTAACTTTTCCTCCGCCGCTGACGGCCCTTCCGCAGTTCGGCGACATTTGCTGCGGAGAGTCCTGTCGGATGAGTAGATCTTCGTTTTAGAGCCGGGTTATAGTTGCCGTCATTTCTCCTGGTTCTCTTCACATACGTCGTCCTTCTCCCTTCTTCATTCTGGGGGTGTTCGTGAACTCTCTTTTCTGGACGGTGGAACGGCTTCTTTTTCTTGCTACCTTCAATTTTTCCGCGGGGAAATTTTCTTTTCACTTGCTCCTGCCTCTTAATGGCTTGGCCTTGTACTTGTCGTTTTTCCACCTCTGGAGCTTGTGCCTGCGGTGTCTGCCGTGCCGGATCCTGCAAAAGATCTGAAAATATTTGCATTTTATTACGATCGAAGTAGGGTTTGATTTCATCAATGTTTGCGGAGCAGGTTTCACCATTTCTGGCTTTTAACACTACTACAGCGTGAGTTATTTTTTCTATAACATATGGTCCTTCAAATCGTGGAAAAAATTTGGCAGTCTTATCTTCTGGTGCTGAAGAAAGTGAATGCTTAATTTTTAAAACTTCATCCCCTAATTTATAAGTTACTCCCCGTCGTTTCAAATCATAATAGAGCTTCTGTTTTCTTTGTGCTACTTCCGTATTCTTCTTTGCTTCCTTAATTAGTTTTTCTATATCACCCATTTTAAATTCTGGGGCTCTTTGTTGCACATAAAATAATTTATCTAATGGCGTTATAATCTTTCTGCCTAGAAATAACTCAGCAGGAGTTTTGCCCGTTGTATCATGTTTTGCGGTCCTAAGGGCGAAAGCAAATTCATTGACATAGTTATCCCAGCTTTTATGAAAATTTTTAACATAACTACGGATAATTTTCACTATATTTCTATTCACCCGTTCCGCTATATTTGATTGCGGCCGATACGGGACCATTTTTAAATGACGTATGCCCAGTTTTTGGCACATGTCTTCAAATATATTACTTACAAATTGAGGACCATTATCCGATATAACTTTTAGGGGCGCCCCGTATTTTAAAATATATTTATTTAAAATAGAATCAGTAACTAATTTCGCGGAGGCTCGTTTTAAGGGAACAATTTCGGTCCATTTACTAAAATGATCAATCATAACAAGAAGATAGCGACTTTTATTTAACTGACATTTTGGGAAAGGCCCCAATAAATCGATGCCAATTATTTCATTTGGAAATTCGGATTTAATACTATTTAGAAACCCGGCCGGGCGGAAATTAATATAATTAACTGCTTGACATGTTGGGCAGGACTGGACATACGCCCTTGTTAACTTTTGCAGTTCAGGAAAGTAGACTGCCTCGCGTACGCGTTGGATAGTTTTTCGAATACCAGCATGAGAAGCTAAAGGGCTGTCATGGAGCTCCTGCAGGATATTTAATCTAAGACTAGCTGGGATAACAGGTCGAAATTCGTTGTTGGAATTCGTAGTTTTTGTATAAAATAATAGACCATCTATTAGTTCGTAATGGGCCGCCCTATTTCTTATCGCCACAATATCTTGGTGGCTAAAATTTTCAGGATCCTTCAAATACTCATAAATGCTTCCAAACTCAGGATCCTTACCCAGTTCGGTTATTACAGTTTCTCGGGAATTTATTGTACATGCTGTAAGCATTGCCACCTTTACGGTATTACCTTGTTCGTCTATTTTAATTCTTGATAGGGCATCTGCTACGATATTTTCCTTTCCGGGGGTATGCTTGATTACCAGATTATATTCTTGCAGCTTGAGTGTCCATCTTATTAACCTTGGGGATAAATTTTTCCCTGAGTACAATCTAGTTACCGCCGCATGATCAGAATACACTGTTATTGGCGCTCTTAAAAAATAGACTCGGAACTTTTGCACTGCTAACAGAACTGCAAGTGCCTCTCTCTCAGTCGCGGAATAGTTTCTTTGTGTTTGATTTAAAGTTCAGCTAAAAAATGCCACGGGCTGCTGATTTTGCGAAAGTACCGCTCCTACCGCATAATCCGAAGCATCCGCTGAAATTTCTAAATTCTCATCCTTTTCATGAAATTTCAACACAGGGGCTTGCGTTAATGCTTGTTTTAATTTTTCGAAAGCACTATTGGCTCCGGCCGTCCACGAGAATCTTGCCTTTTTCCTTTTTAATTTTAACAATGGCTTAGTGATAGCCGCAAAATCTTTTATAAAGGACCTATAATATGAACAAAGTCCTAGAAAAGAAGAGAGCTTCTTCGCCGTGTTTGGCGGCGGATACTTTTGCACAGCGATTATTTTTGATTCGTCTGTCTCGATTCCTTTTTGAGATATTTTGTAACCTAAATATTTTAATTCAGGGGCTGCAAATTTGCACTTTTCGACATTAACTTTTAGACCGGCCTCATTTAATAAAGAAAACACCTGTCTTAAATCCTGTACATGTTGGTCCAGATTATCACTAGTAATAATGATATCGTCTAAATAGATAAATGTGGACTTTCCAAGAACAGGTCTTAACACAATGTCCATGCATCGCTGAAATGTTGCCGGGGCCCCTGAAAGGCCAAACGGCATACGCAAAAATGCATAAGTGCCAGACTTGGTTATAAAAGCAGTCTTAGGCACGTCCTCAGGCCTAACCCCTATTTGTAAATAACCAGTCGTTAAGTCTAAAGTCGTCATAAATTTGGTTGATTTTATGTTCCTTAGAATTTCTTCAATGATCGGTAACGGATATACCGGATATTTAGTTATGGAATTTAATTTACGGTAATCAATAGCGAATCTCCACCTTTTTGGATGCGTCAAAGGATAGTCATTATTTTTCTTACATAAAACCACCGGGCTAGCATAACTACTTGAGATGGGCGTTATGACCTTTTTACGTAGCATATCGGTAATATGCCATTCTATAATTTTTTCTTTATTCTTATCATACCGGTATGGTTTTTGGCGAACTGGCATTGCATCTCCGGTGTCAATACTATGGTTAGTAACCTGAGTAAATCCTGGAATATCACTAAATAACGAAGCAAATTCACTTACCACTTGTCGGATTCTTCCTTGCTCGTCATTAGGGAGGTGGTCAAGTTTTAACATCGGCGGTTCAGCCTTTTCTGCAAGAACTGGTTTCATTGTCAGCTTAAGGGACGCTTCATTAAAATCCAGTGTTGCTTGTGCGTCTGAAAGAAAATCTATTCCTAAGATTAAATGTGCTTGCAGATTCTTTACTATAAAAAACATCACCTTTACTTGTTCGTCCTTGATACGGATATACAACGGTACTTTACCTATGCACTTACATTTTTTTCCTTGCGCCACTAACACTGTCGTATTATCCGAATTATATATGCGGTATTTGCGAAAATACTTCCTAAAAAAATCTTCTGCCACACAGGAACACTGCGCGCCTGTATCCAGGAGTGCGGTGGCTGGGATATTATTCACCAACACTTCAATCTTCGGAAGAGTCAAATTTTTCACCATTACTGTATTTAACTTGTAGGAAGAGGGGTTTTCGTGGCCTTCGGATTTCCGCACCCTCCCGTCAGCAGAAATCCGTTTTAGTTTAAATCCTTTTTTGTTTCCATGCTTTCCTTCTTTTTCCACTGGCCTTGAGACTTTTTTCCTGGATTGCTATTGAACTGTCGACGTTCGCCGGCTGTTTTCGAATGCTCGGGTTTCCTTGCCCACTGATTCGCTTTTTCTCCGTAGCCGTGTGCTTGAGTTTTCTGTAGTCTTGGCGCACCAAATTGGTTTCGCTGTTGATATTGGCGTCTTCTTTCAATGTCCTCCGTTCTTCTACTTTCAAACTGGATTGCTAGCTCAAATAACTTTTCCAGTGTAGTCGGATTTCTTAATTCAATAAAGTCTTGCACTTGGGGAAGTAACCTCGGCAAAATCACTTGAATTATCTCAGGATCCGGACAGTTTCCATACAAGAGCTTGAAGACGTGAATTTTTCTTAAAATAAAGCTTGAGAGGTGTTCGATTCTTTGTTGATATATACTAAAAAGTTCCGTTTCTAATTTCGCACGATCCCTTACAACAGGGAAGGCTTTTAGTAGGGCAGTCTTGAAATTTTCGTAAGTATAGGTGGGACTTCCTGCTTGACCCAAGAGACTTCTGCCTATACATTTGAACCAGTTAAGCGCTTGGCCCCTCAAAGCGCTGGTAGCTAAGGTAACTTTTTGAAACTCGTGCACAGGGTAGAGCATGAAGTGGTCATCCAATTTTTCCAAAAAACTGGTTACCGGTGAGTTTCCATTAAACGTTGCTTCTGGTTTCATCGAAGCGCGCATGGTCTGGACGATGTAACCAAATCCTTCCAGGGCGGCAGCTGGCATTTCTGGATTCTGAGCCGTTTCTGCAGGCAGCACAGGTTCTTCTTGAAACTCGGCCATGGTTATTCTTCTTCGTTGGGCGCCACTATCAGGGTCATTGTTCCTTTTAACCTTCTTCGGGAACATGCAAGGACCTGACTCGGAACAGAGAGCTTACTAAAGCTATGTTCAAAACTGTGGGAAGTAAACAGGATACACAAGAAAGGTATACAAAACCCTTTATTTTCCTCTATTTACAATGATTTCCGTACTTCGGAATACACCGACC
The DNA here is from genome assembly GCF_044657685.1 of Stegodyphus dumicola. Classification (NCBI taxonomy): domain Eukaryota; kingdom Metazoa; phylum Arthropoda; class Arachnida; order Araneae; family Eresidae; genus Stegodyphus; species Stegodyphus dumicola. The sequence continues at coordinate 219,264,442 of NC_140769.1, read as the reverse complement.
CGCTACTTGGGGTCAAAACGTAAAAGTATAAAAATAAAACTAAACTCTAATTTAACTTTAGAATAATAAACGTGGAAGATTGGCCTTATATTAACAGGAAGCGTATGTAGTACAGAGAATTGTGAATACTACAATACGTTTAAATTTATCAAGAGGATTAAAACCTCTGGCCTGGAAGGCAACAAGCAACTGCGTAACTTCTAAGGTAAGCGGCCTGCTTCGACTCACTGCTTCCTCTCTCTCGCTTGGCAAAAAGCCACAACTTAAATACTTGGCGTTCGCCAGACAAACTTTGCATAAAAACCTTAACGCTTAGAATTCTGGCCGGAAGTAGAAAATAAGAAGTGATAGAAAAGATTTAAAATAAAATAAACGTTAGTAAAACTTAAGATCCTTACAAGTGAAGCATAATATAATGTTGAAATCTACTGCACTCGACTAAATTTATTTTTAACGTCAAAATATGCTTTACTATCTTCAGTCTTTAAAGAGCTTTATAAACGTATTAATAATATCGTGATTGTTTTTCGTTATGATGTATTATGCAATCCGCTGCTTTTAATTAGTTATTAATATCTTAGATGGCGTCACTGAACGCTATTCTTAAATATGAAACCAAATACGAAGCATTCGCAAATGAAAATAATCCCGTTAAACTAATTTAGAAACATATTAACTTTTTATTTCAATAAATTTAACTTTTTGGAGCTACTCTGATATGCGCCCTCAAGTCGCCAAATATTTTGGAGAGAAACTTCACGCTGCCATATTACTATCTAAATTTTTTGTCTACATTTCGAACTTTTAGCCTAAAATGTCTCCAAAAACGTGGTTTTCGCACATGCAAAAACTACGTTTTCAACATACAATTTAGCTAAAAATCCGAAATAAAAACAAAAAATTTAGATAGCAAAAACGTAAAGTTTCTAACCAAAAATATTTGACAAGAATCCATGTACACAGTGACATGTTTTAACTTAAAAAAAACATCTACAAATGGCACAATGTAGGCAACGAACGAATCTACAAACTACGCACACCTCGCTTTAATAAATTAACATAACAACAATAAATTTCAAAGAATACCATGTACACAGCATCCTGTTTAAACTTTAAAAAAATTCTACGAATTGCATAATTTAGGCAAGGAAGGAATCTACGATCTACGCACTTCTCGCTTTAATAAAATAACATAACAACAATAAATTTCAAATAATACCATGTACACAGCGTTCTGTTTCAACTTTAAAAAACATCTACGAATTGCACAGTCTAGACACTAAACAACAAAATAAACTAAAATAAATTTCAAACAATTTAAAAAAACAACAATAACGACAGAAATTCATACTAAAGAACCAATGAACATAACATTCTACAAAATAAGAACAAGGATAAAATAAAATGCACTTACCATGAATTAATGCGTTTTCGAATAGCAGAAATATAAATTTCATACCGCCTTTAACATGCCGCCACGTAATCACTATCGTATTTACATGACAGCCAGACACACTATCCAGAAAATTTATACTATGGTTCACAAATAAATAAAATCACAAATCCCTACTTCTATGATGCACTGCCATTAAAAATAATCTCCCAGACCCTCTTTCCGCACTTCCAAATACCCACTACCCCTCAACAGGATAGCCACAATGATATTTCCTTTTGCCGAACTTCAATTCAACAACTACCATTTTATCTTTCCCTCCCATTTTCTCAGACACAGAGGCGAATCAACGAGCTCCAGCGAAAGATTTTTCAATGTCAACAGGGTTGCCATAGAACACGCAATCGTGCCAAAAACCAGCGCAGAACACATATCGCCACATTTGGTGAAATTAGGGCGTATATTAGAGTTGTACCAACTTTTTTTCCAATTTAACACAGCAAAAGCAAAAGTGGTCGGTCCTTAAAAGGACTATTTTTACGATTCTTTCAGCATATACATCGCGCGAAACTGTGTAATATAAAAGGAAAATTTAAGAATCTTTCATATTAAAAAGTTCAATAAGATGACGAGAAAAATAAAAGGAGTAAACAACAACCAGTTTTAGTGGCGTTATTTGAAAACTAAATCGCCAAGTAAAAGCGGTAGATCTCACGCTGCATCATTACCTTTCTTATTATTTAATCAGATTTTAGTATTCATAAACAAATGAATAAAAGGGAGTATTTTTTTTTTCAGATTTTAGATCACCTGAACGTTAAAACCATCAAGGAAGCATTAGCAAAAATTGTAGGACAGGCAACACAGGTCAGTGTTACAAACCGCTATCTAATCTTTATCTATGATATTTACCACTTTTGTGAATCACTCTCACTGTTAATTGCGAGTAGATTTCACAATTTTTGATTTCGTTCCCCTGCGTTGGCAACAACAGTAAAGCTTAAAATGATTTTATAGCTTTGCATTTCATAGTCTGGCCACAGTACGTTTAGTACGTTTTTGATAGAGTAAAATATGCAATCATAGATTTAGTACGTTTTTGATAGAGTAAGTGCAAGAAAATCTGATTCCAGCCAAAATATTGGCAACAGCCATGATAATGGCAAAAAACGCAGTGGCAATTATTATTGTAACTGTTTATTTCTGTATTCAGAACACATACTGTTGTTTCAAAACTGAGCATCAAATGATACCATGAGTGGTTTTTTTTAAACCTATTTTTTTCCATGTAATATCCTTAAACTTAACACAGACATACAATACTAACATATAAATACTGAATAAGGAAACTTAAAATGTCCTTAACATATGAGTAATCTTATTCCATATATCATAAGCGTATGTTAAAACTAAAATAATTTTATAAGCAAAATTCTAGTTTTAAATTCAGATAATTGTGATACATTTGTCCCTTCCAGGTTATCGACAACATCACGAAGTTTCCAGCTCATGGCGACTTCATAAACTGGAGTAAAATGTTTGATCATAAATGATAAAAAAACAACAGTTTTATAAGAGAAAAGAAATTTTATGAGAAGAAATGAAGTTTTATACCCATAATATTTATATTTGATATAGTTATATTCCTATAACTTAGACTGTTAAGTTAAATATAAAGCGTGCCAACCCCATGTACTAAAACACGTGTATGGTATGCAAACACGGGGTTGGTTGTTGTCACGTGTATACCATTGTTAAATATATACACACACACACACACACCATGTTACTTATGAAAATTTCAGGCCCCATAAATACACATAAAAACTACTCATTGAACATAACTAGAGTTTATGTGGTCAAATGCAATATGTACTGAACAAGGTGTATACACATAGTATGTCATAACAAAATATAGATGTAAATATAGAAACAAACACGGTTGCGTTGTGATTTTAAATTAAGTAAATTAAACCCAGTTTAAAAGTAAATCTAGTTATAGTCCAGTGTATAAATAGTAAAAATTAAAACAAACAAATAAGTAAATCTCAAACATTTGCTGTGAGTAAAACATTAGAAATGTTACAAAAAGTTACATTATAGTGGTTATCCTCTGGGTGGCATGGTAAGTTATAACTCTAACAAAATATAAAGCATACCTTCCGTTCCATTTTGAATACTATCGGTGGGCTCGCACACAGGGCCGCGCCAAGCCTGATCGGCGCCGTCGTGCAAATGTCTAGCGAGCGCCTTTATGCAATGACGATATTAAAGGGACATTGCTTATGGTTAACATTTAAACTGAAGCATTATTAGCATAATGATATGAAAACCTCCCAACAATTACATTTTATCATTTAATTTGTCTACATATACAAACATTTTGTGCTTTGTTAAAACCCTACACTCAAACATATTTATTGAAGAATTATACATATATTTATGTTATAAAAAGCCGCTCAAACGGTATGGCGGTTAGCGTTGCTGACTGCCGTGCCTTAGAGCCCGGGTTCAAATCTCGGAGAAGGTATGGATGTTTGTAAATGTATTGCGTCCGTGTGGTATGGGAGCACTCTAAATATGCGAGGCAAAAGTCGTCTCGAAAGGTTGGTGGTAGGGGAAGAGGGGTGGGAGACGCTCGGACCCGTCCCCCATGATTCTCTCTATCAAAATTGGAGGCAAAACTGAGCTAAATCGCACTGTTACCTGTAAGATGCTCAAGGTTATTGCCAACGACAGGCGTATCTTGCGCTCCTTGCCAGGAGGAATTTCGTGGGCTTTGGCTGACTATAGACAAGTTAGCATTGGTCATACCACAACATAGACAAGTTAGCATTAGTCAGCAACCACAACAACATCAACATGTTATGAAAAAGTAACAGTGCAAGCGAAGCGAAATAATACACTAAACGCATTGGATACCAAATATATTGCTGAACACTATTATCTTAAAATTAAAAAAAAATAATTAATTTAGATCTCTTATAAATTTGCGCTGAATAAATTGTTGTTCGCAGCGTAGTTTACGACAAGGTTCAAAACTGTGATTACAACAGGACATAAAAAAATGCTGTAGAGCTGATATCTACGGATATATCCAAAATTCTTTTTTGCACACCGCTATGTTGTTGACAACGATATAGCTTAGAGTTTCAACCGGCAATGCTGCATTTCCTCCAAAGGTTTGCAAAAACTGCAGTTCATGCATAAGATCTATAGTATTTATATCGCTTTGTTTTTTATCAATTGATACTTTTTTGCAGTTTTTGGCATAAGTTGAGCCGCTCTTGTAAATATATGTGTACGAAAATACGTGATGCCGATGCGTATGTAAGGATAGATGCCGGCGCCGTAGACGCGATAGACAAATTCCTTAGTCCTTATTTTGTGTCTACTGTTGCAATCTTAGTAATTTGTGCAACATTTATCTTTTTTGTGATTTCTTGTTGTTACTGGTATTTCTACATAAAAAAGGTAAGTGTAGTTACATATTATGTTAAACTTAGGTTAGCTTTTTGATTCAGAAAAGCGACGATTTGAGCATAATTACTGGAAAAATGTTTTTTTTTTACATGAACCATTTGTTTATTAAACTAAAAATTATTATCTTTCAAGAAGAAAGGATTGATATATTTACGGAGTACCACTGAATTTAAAATATACCTATTTGAGATTTGAGGACTCAAAAATATACAAGGTATTCCGAAATCAAAAATTGGCCCGATTTTTAGTAATATGGAAAACCGAAGGAAAATGTTCCGTTATTTGATTACGTCTTAAATACGTACTTTAAATTTGATTTATTTACTTTAGTAAACAAAAGAGTACTACAACCTCCTCGAATTATTTGGTATTGGTCTAATACTTCATATATTTTTCCAGCACAGCAATGGTTTAAGATATACTCAGTTTTTCAGATTTAAAGTAAAATATTTCAAACAGTGACTTGCCCAGTATTTTTAAGAAGTGTTTTACGTAATAGTTCTTATAATAGTTATTTTTTATCTTTATTTTGGCTTCCACTTTTTCTGTCTGTATTTTTCCTCAAATGTCGGAAGAAAAACAGAAACAAACTATCTGGATATCAGAATTTAATGAAGAAATAGAAAGCGAGAAGAAGACTTAATAAACCAGAAACTTTAAAATTACTCAATAGTTCCAAAATCTAGAGAATACCCAAGTTGACGTTACTAGCACTAGTTGTAATTCAACGTTTCAACTACCACTGAAATTACCAAAGGAACCTAAAAATCAGAAAGAGTTAGAAAATGTTTTCACCCGGAAATTATCTTTAACTTCAATGCAGCCGTTTGAAAACACGGAAGAAATACTAGTGAAATCTGTAATTTCTGCACTAGATACGCATTTGCCTGTTCTTGATGATTCCGGATTATGCTTTAAGTCGAATATTGCTATCCCAAGTTCAAGCCTTAATAGAAAATGGTCCTGGATATTATCAAAAACCTGGTTTCCAGTTTCAGTTTTTTCAGTTTCCCAAAAGACAAAAATGGACTCAAATTTTTTTAGACATACTTTTGTCGAATCTTGCCAAACAACGAAAGAGTTAAAAAGGATTGGTTGCTAAATTCTTCTTATTATTTTTGTTGCAAAATTTTTAACAATTTTAATGTAAAATTGAGTAGTTTTGAATTTTATGACTGAAACCACTTAAATGAGCACTTAAATTTCGTGAAAAGTATAAAATGCATTTCCGAAATCTACACCTTTGGTCTGATTTCTTAGAACAATTATGAAGGAATAAACCTGTTGATTTGGAATTTCAAAATTTAATAAAAAGCGCGATGTTATTGAAAGTATTGTCTATGTCATTCAGTTTTTAGCCAAACAAAACTTAGCCTACCGTAGTTCCATTCAAATTATTCGAAAGAAATAATAATTTTTTAAAATGTATAGAAATGATTGCAAAATTTGACCCTATCATGTCTGTAATATTACCAAAATTCAAACTCAAAAATATAGGCTTCATTTCTTTGGAGTTAAAATTAAAAATGAAACAATTAGCTTATTAGGGAATAATATAAAACAAATTATTTTAAATAAGTTCAAATAGGCAAAGTATTTTTCTATTTTACTTGATTGTAATCCCTGATGCCAGCCATCAAGAGCAGTTATTAATTTGTATGAGGTATCTTCATTTAGAAAATGCAGACATGAGTATTGAAGAAAGGCTTTAGTATTTTGGTGTTACAACAGGTGCGACAGGTGAAGGACGAACAACATTCTTAAAAAAGAATTTAGAGGAAAATGGTTTAGATATTAGTAATTTACGCAGCCAAAATTACGACGATGGTTCAAACATGAGAGGTAAACAGTTTTCGAGTAATTATGCTCAAATCGTTGCTTTTTTGAATTAAAAAGTTACCCCTAAGTTTAACATAATATGTAACTGCATTTACCTTTTTTAATGTAAAAAAAAGCAATAACAACATGCAATCACAAAAAAGATAAATGTTGTAACAAATTACTATTATTGCAACAGTAGGCATAAAATAAGGATTAAACAATTTGTCGAATGCGTCTACCCTTATATACGCATCGGCATCACGTATTTTCACTTTCAAATAAGACAGACGAATAAGACCACCAGAGACGAACTCCTGTCTTGGTTATATAACTTTCGGTCAAATAAGACAGTGTGCTAGGAGGAAGGGGCACTCAGATCTGGCAATCACGAGGCTGCCTTAACACAATTAAACGCCCCAACCCCTAGAGCTGATCAAAGTGGCAGCTAACCTATCCATCGAGCCGTTGGGCTAAGACTAAGCTGAGTCGACAGGAACACTCAGCAACTCACATTCCACTCCACCGTTCTGAAGGGATGGTAAAAACATCTGCCATTAACAGGGACCCCAACCCCGGACAGAGCAGAACGTCACTTAAACACTGTCACACTGAAGTCACTTAAACACTGTCAGACAGACCACGCCACCAATCCGGCCTGCTAACGCTACGTCATGGTATATAGATGTCGGCTTTAGGCGCCCCCAGGGAAAACCAAGGAAGGATATGAATATATAGTTTTGAGGCTGCAGGCGCAAACTGGAAATCTCAAGCATTTTAAAGGCTCGCTGAATTCACCAACTCCATCGAAGGGGCTGTTTCGCCCCGGACAACCATAAATATATAGCTCAACCACAACAAGTGGAACGGAGGAGAACGCCATATAGTCCCTGCCGAGCCTGAAACAGCCATTGCTAGCGATGACTCCAGTCCTGTGGAGACTGATTCTAACCTTCCAGCACACGCGCTTGGCAATTTTACATGAGGCCGCGCGCGTCGTATTTTTTACGACATCCGTCATTTTACCGTTTTTGGCGCGAAAAACGACAGAAATGAGTGAATATTGATAATAAATTTGTTAAGAAATAAAATATTAATCTTATTATTGCAAAATGCAAATGACATCACATTCAAATATAAGTAAATTATTTTTAAGTTCTTTAAGGGAGATAAAAATGCAATGATGTATTTCCCTGTAGAAAATTTTTAATTTATTATTTAATACTTGTATTTTAAAATCGAAGCTAATTTTAATATTCATCAAAGACAAGTATAGACAATAAAAAAGGAAATCACCTTGGTAGCATTCTTTAGTATTACTTACGTCTGCAAGGAAATTTTCTTCTTACTGGTTACAAAAACGCACTTTAAACTAAATTTATTGTTTTTTTTTTTTTATTTCTAAAAAATAGAAATAAAAGAAAATAAGGAATGGAAATCGCTATTGTTCTCCCATCCAAAGGTTTCCTTGTCTTCCTTTTCTTCATCAGATAATTCTTGAAGAATCCGAGCAAAATCAGCTGGTTGCACATATTTCTTTGCCATGAAAACTGATACAAAATTTACAGAACCAAATGCATTCAAATTAAAATAATACACAACAATTAATAACACAAAATTACAAAATATTTCAAAAAAAATATTTTCCGAATTTTAAAATACGACCACGCGCGTGTCGTAAACTTTAAGAAAAAGCTGCTACGTAGCACAAAAGCCCAGTTAAAAAAAAGTCACATGACTTCCTCTTGGCACATTCCATGATGTCCGGAAGGGTAGAAAGGAGGAATAGAAATGACCTTCAGATGTCTCAGCTTCGATGTGAGAAAAATGTGCATTAAAAACTGAATTTGTCGTAAAATTTGCGCATTCGCGCGTGCTGGAAGATTAAACACCCGTGGCCGAGACTGCCTAGGTACAGATCCTAATCAGTAGTTTCCCAGGTTTTTATCTCAGTCGACCCTGGAAGGGGGTTCAAATAAGATAAGAATTTTTCTGTCCAGACAGGCTGCGAGACGAACTGCTTGTTTTAATGATTGCCCGGCGCCTTTTTCACTCGGCGCCGTCATGCGCCGCTCGACCTTGCACCTATTGTCAGCGTGGGACTGCTCACACAACTGTTTTCTTTAACACAAACATTTAAAATCTCACACAACTGTCAAATGAAACAAGGAAAATCAAATTTTTGAAATTACACATTTCAGACCGGTGGACACCGTGACAAATTTAATAGCAAAATTTTGTAGAAACTAGCATCTCTTTTTAAACACTGGATAGATTAGCAAGGAACCTGTTTACACCGAGAGTAAGATTTTTTGTCATTCATTTTTTCTAACACAGCAAATTAGACATTAATCACTTTAAGCAAAAGCCTGTAGTACGCAGTTACAACGCGGAGGGGTGCCAAAGGTGGAAGTTCACACACAGACGAAATGAAGCTATTCCAAACAGAGCCTCTAACTAGAAGAACGAAAAAAAAAGTTATAATCCAAAAATCATAGGAAGCACTGCAGTCGCCCCTGGTCCGCTCGTTTTCCTGGGTTCGTCGAAAGGATCCAGAGGTGACGAGAGAAAATCCGCCACTTGTCTGCGGTTCAGAAGTGACGTCGTCACTCGTTCAGTCCAGCCACCTTCTTCGAATCCAGCAGAAGGTACGAACCACCTTCTTCGAATCCAGCAGCTGCCACGCTCTTAGGTCTTAGGTCATCGCTTGTGTTATAGGTGTACGACCCTAAGGTCCATATTTGTCCTGAAAGGAAGTACGTAAGAGAAAAAGTTAAAAACAAGCTAGTGAGCTAGCGAGTCACAAAGTCGTGCAGAAGAGGAGCTGGGCTAGTCCCGAACTCAAATAAATCTTTGCTAGCGTGTCGCCATCTAGCGTCCGATATTTTAAGTTTGCCTGAATTTGAGAATTAGGGTTACCTGTAACTGGTGTGTCGCCATCTGTGATGGGAACTGCAAACGTTGTTTTCTTCTGCAAACTTCATGAAAGTTGTCGTTGCTTGAAACCCAACTTTTAGCTTCTCAGAAGGGGTTTTTGCAGTCTTTATTCTCTCTATTAGTGTGATGACTGTAGTGAAAAACATCTCTATCTTCTCATCATTCAGCCAAGTCAGGATTTCGCTTCACTCGTCAGGTGAAGGTCTTAGTTTTTATTTTACGATATCGCTGTAAGTCGATGCTTGCTGTTCTGGTTTTTCTACTGCTTGATTTTGTGATTTCATGTGCGGGGAAAATTTCGAGGTTAAATTCTGGATTTTTCTGTACTGTGGGTTTCTGTTTTGCTCCAATTTCTGGTTTCTATTTTCGAATCTTTTCCTGTAGGAACTGCAACCGCGATAACTACTTACATGGGGTGCTCCGAAAAAAATGCATTTCGGCTTTTCCTCTTTAGGCATTTGGCATAAATTGCTTCGGTGAGGTAATCCACATTTAACGCACCTCTCCGGTTTGTTGCAACAAGCCTGGGAGTGGCCGTACTCTTGGCATCAGTAGCATTGAACTTGTCTTCTGCGTGGGTTGAACTCTTTTATGCTGCAGTTGAAACTGAACATATTACTAAGTTATGGATTGAATGGCCATCACCATTCTTTTTGAGTTCCAGAAGAAATATTGGAAGTTTGATGATGTTGTCAGGACGATTCCTGGAAAACTGCTTTACCTTAAGGATTGGATATTTTCTTTTGAGTAGGTCCTCGTAGATGGCTTCTTCTTTACTGAAGAGGGTCTCGAAATGTGCAGACGTTTTTCTTCGGTTGGCGGGAACCTTGAACTTGCCGAAGGAAGAAACAGTGGCCCATTTCCAGCAACCCAATGGGTGCGAACCTGAGATCCGCCGGTGAAAAGGATTATCCGGCTTCCAGAAGTTGGATTTCCTCTCCCTAATTCAAATGAAATACTTCAAGACTATTCTGAGAGATCAAACACCCCTCCGCCGAGGAGTGATGTAAACACATTCCTGAGCTAGCCTCGCCAGAAAATCAACAAAATCGCCAGAAAATCGGGTACAACTGTAACACATGGAGGCGCTAAATGGTCAAACGTAAACACCCGCAAACGTACCCTCGTAGCACAATTACATATAAAAGAACTCTGCCAATGGCCCAACGTTTGACAAGAAAAAAAAAACAGGGACGATCATTGCCAGAGATAAGAAAAGAGTTTCTCACAAAATTCTTAGAATACGAATGTTTTTCCCTTTCAACAATTTTTCGAAAAATTAGTGTTAACACAAAGCACTGAATTAATTCTATTACATAATTTTCATCACAATTAAGCAAATACTAAATATTAAATATAGTACCTGACGTTTCAATTCAATCAAATACAAAACTGTTTTTCACTCACGTTTGCGAAGTAAGAAGTTGCCTTGACATTCGAAAGAGAAAGTGTTGATTTGCTTTTCAGAGAGTTAGTCTTAGGCTGCGTATATTCGCTAAATTTATCTGTCTTGTGTTGAGAGAATTTGATTTCGGAAATTGCAATTTTAAAAATGAGGTTGCTTGAGCTGTTTAAAAGTAGTGTCGATGAGTAAACACCCCTTTAGTTCGTAAGTTCATCTTTATTGTGTAACCCACAAGGAAGGGACAAATAGAGTTTGCTGAATTTTAACTCCGTGCTTGTGTAAGTTGACTGTAGTTGGAGAGATGATTCGCTGACTTCTTAGGAAGAAGTAACTGTTAGGATAGTACTATTAGGTGAACATATGTTTAAGAACATGTAAATATTATAGTTACACACTTACACTCGATAATCGGCAATTCATATATTAGTTTATAAACATCTAACTGCGAAGTCATTTGAAATCACTTTTAACCCCAAAAAACCTGTTGAATGATAGTTCTCTATGATTTCCTTCCATTTTTTTACAGAAACTCTGCGAATGGCTATCAAACAAAGGAAAAACCAAAGTTTTAGATTTCTTCGACAGAGTTCTAGATCAAGAAGAGGACAGGAAAAGAGCAATTTCTGACATCCATGAGCAAATCAAGGATTATTTTGATGAGATGGATATGAAACTGAAAGAGAAATTTCTCAGATTCGGAGAATGGGCCCGAGACATCATTGAAAAGGGACTTAGCAAAACCAAGGACAAGATTGAGAACCTTAAAAAAGTGGTCCGAGAAGTATGTAATAAATCATGTTTAATTACCTGTTATGTAATATATTACAGACATAGCCACACACCTTGGATCTTGGATCATATCTTTACCGTTGGCTTTAGCTACAAGGAGCTTTTACCAGTATATTATCCTTATACCATAGGTCATAAAGTTAAAAATTTAAGAGGTGTATTTAAAAATACACCGCGCCCGAAGGAGAGAACTCATAAAATAAGTTTTGCTAAATTGCATATCATGGGTGATTATATCAATGGCGGCGAGAGGCGAAATGAAAGTCTAAGCTTCTGGGTGAGTCTAGAAGAGCAGAAACACGTGAGCAGCGTCCGGCATTAAGATTGATCGAGGAGTCAGAGTTCGAAAAATGAAGTTTTTTGTAGCGTTTGGAAATAAATAAAGTTCGAACATAGTAAAAGCAACATCCATCTGTGAATTTAAGAGTCTTATGTCTTTTGAAACACTTGAAAATCATCTAAACTTGCGATATAATCATTAAATGAATAGGAAACTGTAAAAAGCGGCTAAAGTGTGTGTCGCCGATAGTTTATTGTTGCCACTCGGAAAAATGACCGAGGAAATTAACGTTTCTGCAGTTTTTAATTAATATCTCGGCCGATTAAAGTCGTACGAAGATGAGAATGGTATCGATGGATTTGGAGAATTTTTTGGAATCCGAGGATATGCGTCTCGAATTTCAACTCGGGGCCGTTCCGTAGATATTCGAGAAAAAAAAAATTTGGCACGTAGCCAAATCACTGTATTAGGGAAAACCCAAGAAAGAAAGTGGAAAATGTAGGGAACACGTAGGGGAAAATTAGTTTTTAATTAATATCCCGGCTAATTAAAGTCCCAAGAAGACGCGAATGGTCAAAATGGCGTGCCACGGACCTACGGAATCCAACGGTGTGCTTCGCTAAGCCCGGGAGACAGCCGTTTCGGAGGAGATAATGTTACTTCACCCCATATATATATATGCGGCTTAAGTGTCTGTTTGTCGCCGATAGTTTATTTGTTGCTTGCGTAACTGTACTACCCAATGGGGTGAAGTTGCCACAGCACAGGGTTGCCGTTTCATTTGAGACGTAGACAATATCCTGTAAAACTTGCCTTTGCTATGACTATCCATAAATTTCAGGGCCAAACGCTTAACCATGTTGGCATTTTTTTATCCGAGCCTGCATTTGGACACGGTCAACTTTATGTTGCCTGTTCAAGAGTTCGTGAAAGAACGGACGTAAAATTAAAAATAATTGATGGTCCTCTGCAAGGCGAGCTTGCGAATGATGGAAAGATCTACACAAGAAATGTTGTGTGCAAAGAGATCTTTGACATGTGAATTAACATTTCATTATTTAAATCGCCTTTATTGATTAAGCTAGCGGTGGTCTCTTAAGAAATGTACCGCCAGTGGTTTCCTTCATTGCACTCTACTTTAAGCAATTAAGCAAGTAGAAGAGGAAACCCCGTGGGACAATAAGCAAAGGGGCGTCCTCGCCGCCTGCCCTGGGTAATTCAGTTTAAATTAGCAGACACCTTTGCACAAATCATTTTAATTACAATTTATAATATCTAGAACAGCGGTCATTTCGTATGACCGCCAGGCTTTCTAGTGTGTATATATATATATAGAGAGAGAGAGAAAGAGAGTTAGAAAAACAGAGAGGCAGATAAGAGCCTAATTCACAAACACGTGAAAGAAATAATATAAAAACCAGTAAAATCCCAAAATTTCCCAATAAAAAACATCAACATATTTTTTTTCAAACCAGAAGAATTTTCGAAAAGACTAGAAATATAAAAATGCAAAAAATAGGAAGAGGAATCTAATCAAAATCTTATTCAACATTATCAAGAGGACGTAGATCAGATTCAACTGAATCCGAATCAGATTTTGAATAAATTTCTCTTCATTTATATTTCTGTTGTTTTCGAAAATTCCTCAGGTTTGAAAACAATTTTTTTACGTTTTTATTGTGAAATTTTGGGATTTTACTGGTTTTGATTTCATTTCTTTCATGTCTTTGGGAATTAAATTCTAAAGTTCTTATTTTTTTTTTTTTTTTTTTTTTTTTTTTAACTGATTGACTTTTCAGCAACATAAAGCATGCAAGGAAATATGAGCTTTACCTTTATTTCCGGAAGTAGTTAATATATTAACTGCAGTGGCGTCAGAATTCGATCGGAGCTTACTAATGATTTTAAACATGTCTATGGGGAAGAATAAAAGATCAGTTTTAATGACAATATATTTCCAATGTACATAAAAACATCATTATCAATTTAAATTTCTATTAAGTTTTCTCAAGCTGAGCCCAGTCTTTCGCCATCAAATTTTGCCCAGCGATCAAGTCCTTTGCTTTTATTTCTCCATACTGCCATATTTCGCTCGAGTATGTTAGCACTTTCGAGTAAGTTTCGAGAGTTAGGTGACAACAATAATAATCTAGGACATAATTTGATTGATTAACCGTTTAATGTAATTTAAAATCATCTGTATGCGATCTTCTAACAATCTGATGTCTTACTATTCATTGTAATGAGAAAAGTAAAATGATTTAATGTGATCGTTTTCTTTTATCGACTAGGTCTCGCAGATATATACTTCGTATTATAAACAAGCAATCATGTAAACAGCGTGAAATTTAATGTTCCCTGATAAACTTCAGCATACAGAAAGATTTGAATTTGCAACTTTCGAATAAAAACTTCTGAACTTAGCTGGATTTGAGTTCTTAATCATGTGTGTATTTAATATTGGAGTATTTGTATGCGGAATTTCTTAACGATCAAATATCGTCACGTAATTTTTACGCATTAAACGGTGAATTTGTATAGTAGCAACGCTACTATACAAAGACTGAAAACTATTAAATAGTATTCTATTTACATTAAATTAGCGAAATAAATTAATTAAATGAGTGAAACAAACTACATGAAATCATCTGCCAATAAAACTTGATTCTTTTTTTTAGGCCAAAGGGGCTTTGTTCCTGACGGACTATTGTTTCTCTTTTGGCATTTTGCGTTGATTCACTATAAGCGTTGTTTCACTTTTCAAATTGTTACCACCAAATATTATCGCCCTGGTTTATATTTAAAGAAATTAAGGAATGAAGAATATACATAAATGTATGCATGTTTCTCGCATCGTCTTTAAACAACGGTCCCTAAGAGCCTCCTGCGAATGTGGGTATCTGGAAGCCCAAATTTGAAATTTGGAATTTGTTTTATTATCGATTTCATATTTTGTAAAATTTTAACGAATTTTTGATTAACAAACTCGAGGATTTCAAAGCGAGCAATCGCAACGTTGTATAGAAAAAACATTTTTATCTCCAGCGCGTGAGTCTCTGTATCGTAAATTCTAAAGGATATGCTCATTTTAAAACGGGCCCACCAGCGGCCGAGCGGTAAAGACGCTGAACACTGGTAGTTCGGTCTGAGGTTCGAATCCCGCGAACGGGCAGGCTGCATGGGCGTTTTCGTGTTTTTCCCCACGTGTAACGTGTATACGAGCCAGTTTCCCTTAGAAAGTCCTCCACGAAAGGCATCCCTCCCTGTAGGCAGATAGCCCTCGTGTGCTTTGCCATAATTAAATACACCAACACCATTTTAAAACGATTTTGCGATATTGCTGTTGAACTGAATTTTATGGTTTAAGTGCGAAGAACGTAATATTTAATAAATAAATATAACACACAAAATGTTAAAAAAAAAAAACGCCCCTTTGGACGTAATTTAAAATCTGAACCATTTCTTTTCTTTTTTTTTTTTTTTTTCTTCTTTTTTTAATCTACAAGTAGGCAGGTAGAGATACATTTTTAAAAGTGAAATAGCTTGTATTTGTATTAAATTTAGGATGCTTTTTACAATGCTTTTAAATTTATTGTTTCCTTTTATTGTTATTAGTATTTTGTTGATAACAATTTATCAAATACTTAAAGTCTTTTATCTGTTTTAGCTGATGAACAAGTCCCGAGAAGTGAGCAAAGAAGTGGCAAAAGAGGCTTTGGATTTTCTCCACGATTATAAAGAAGAACTGGAATCTTTGTATGATGAAATGAGAGATAAAATTATTGAAAGACTACGCAACTTCGAATAAATTGTTCTAGAAAGGCGTTGAAACTTATCTGTTTTTGTGTTTTGAGATTACTTCTTTTCTCAAATTATCAATAAAATCAGTTGTAGGTCTATGACTAAGTAACATGATTTTTGAGAATACATTCCACTTGCTTTAATAGTTTTAAAATATTATACAATAAAAATGGGATAATCGGAGACTTGCTGATTCGGTGCAGTTGATTATTCGGCACCCTTAGGTCCGATGTGAGACACATGCGTCATTTAGAAGAAATCAAAAGTAACTACTTTCTTCGTCTAGCATTATTATGGTTGAATACGTAATAAAATTGTTTAAAAAAGCAAGATATATTGATAATCAATCCCATTATTAATCACTCTAAATGGCTAAACTCAATGCAAAATTTTCTTTTGAATAAGTCTTGCAGGGAACAGAACTCCTATACTCGGATGTGCATTGATCTTCATACATAATTACGATAATTACCAAAAACGAAGCTTTGTGCGATTACGAAGAATAAACAAGGAACTGTGTAAAAATTAATACAACATTAAAATGTATTAGTTAATAAAACTTTCTTTGGAACTTGGTTCGCTTTTAAAACTTTCGTCACCCCAGTGGATAACAGACAGACTTTAGCAATCTTGCTTTTAAGCAAGAAAAAAAAGGAGATGAGAACTTTGGCGAACGCCGTTTCCTCCAGTCGGTGAGGCTTGGTAAGTTAGAAGAACCAACTTCTATAAAGAGGACAACAAACTCAGATTTAATTTGTTGGCAAGATATCGCCTCTGACACCTGATTGCTCCTACGAGTACATACAAAACATGCCAAATTAAAACCAATTACAATTTATTTAACCACTGTTGGTGGGTTACAATTAAAATTTTAATTAAAATGACATTTTTTCATACTAAACAAAAATATAACAAGATGACGCTGTTTGCTGTGACATCTAAGATTTCAATTTATTATAATCAGTGCTTCAAATTCAAATAAAAACTGGTCATTTACACTATCAGGCATTGACTGATAGCATATCGATTAAGCTTTAGCCTTTCATGAAATCAGTAGGAATTTATTTTCAGCAAGACGCAAAGGCAAATGCTGAAACAGGCTACAATTAATATTACATTCGTACTTTTTTAGCTATTTCACATGCTATTGAATTTACAGAATTGTTTTGGTCTAAGCGAATATTGTGGCATAACATAAGAAGAACAGGATAGAGTTTATCTCAAATCTAAATGTTTATAGAACTATAATTACCGTACCTTCACTGCTGTGATTCCCACTATTTGCAAGAAAAATTATAGTGCTGAGCGTAGAAGTTGGATTATTTGGTCGAATGATTACAGAAGCAAGATTTTCCAGGGAAGTAGAAGCTTACTCATTCACGAGGTTGATATGAAAAAAAAATTCAAAAGCCTTTAAAGAAATCTAAATTGCACAGCAAAGTAGCAACAGCAACCTCCGTTTTTCGACCAAGCAATGCGACTGCTGAGTGTACTACTGTGATTTCGACTAAAATATTACAGTAACGATTTGATATAGCTTTAGTGAGTTCAGAGGAAACTTCAGCCTATACTTATTTATGTTAACTTTTATACTGAAATTCTTCATTTGATTAAAAACCACGTTTAAGAATTCCAGTCAACCCCTATCCCGTTCCTCTCTCATACTCGCCTTTTCCTCTTGATAACTAATGCTTTAGTAATGCGGACACTCTGCTTAAAACGCATCACTCTACAAACATCCAGATACCACATCGAAGATAAAATCACTCTACAAAAAAAAATTTTAAAACTAAATGTGAATCCGATTGGCTTTTATAAGTTTGTGTAACTTTTCGCCTAACTGTGCTCTTAACAAGAGTTTCGATTTCACATTTATCTCACATATTATGAATGAGTATATATATCTATATCTTGAACTGCCGCGCCGTTCATTGAAGAACACTGCGAGGAGGCAATTCTGAAAACCGCGCTGAAATTGCCTAAATAACTGACCGCACATCTGCTGAGTGTATGCAGCCAAAAAATAATGCTGAGGGCATGCAGTCTAACTGCACCTCAGGTGGAAAATTTATTAACCTAAGTCAACGGGACCTATTAGTTCTTCGTCAAAGCATATAAAGTAATACAATAATAGAGTAAGGAAGGAAAATTATGTACACTGCGCAAAAAAAAAGGGGGGGACAGTTTTATATCTCCCGTTCTACTCGGCCGACTGACGAAATTCAACTTTCGTTCTTCATGTCTCGAAAGAGCGACTTAGGATATGTACTAGATTTATATATAGCTTTAAATTATATAGCGTTTAATATAGGTATTTTGACACAAAATCGGACTTTTTCGGAAATAACATACCAATTTTTTCCCATATTTCGATTCTACGATTCAAATTACTACCAGGCCCACCAGCGGCCGAGCGGTAAAGTCGCTGAACACTGGTAGTTCGGTCCGAGGTTCGAATCCCGCGAACGGGCTGGCTGCATGGGCGTTTTCGTGGTTTTCCCCATGTGTAACGTGTATACGAGCCAGTTTCCCTTAGAAAGTCCTCCACGAAAGGCATCCCTCCCTTTAGGCAGATAGCCCTCGAGGCTTTGCAACAATCACACACACACAAATTACTACCAAGTTTTGTAAAAATCGCTCAAGCAGTTTTTAAAAAATTAGCTCTCAAAATTTAAGCTCCTCATTGTTAATTAAATTTGACATATATTTTTTAATATCTGTTTTCTTTGTTATACTTATTTGATTCTTCCTTTCACATTTCGAAATTCAGGTTCATTCCAAATAAAAATTCACCCATTTTTTATGATTTATTTTTAAAATTTGTATTTTTAAATAATGTTTTCAAAAAAAATTGAATTATAATCTATAAAATTTTTACCATCACTTTAAAGCAGACGTATTTCTGAGCATACTTGCAAAAAATTACAGTTTTTTATTCAAAATTTTCGAAGATATACGTGAATTTATATACTAGCGAGTTTTGAAATTTGGAATATTTGTTGAAAGCGATAAAACATCAAATGTGGCTTAGGCACTTTGCAAAAATTATTTGAAAGTAAGAACTATGTGACTTTTTTCCCGGTCACTTGATTGGATTGGATTATTCAATTATGGCAAAGCACACGAGGGCTATCTGCCTAAAGGGAGGAATGCCTTCGTGGAGAACATTCTAAGGGAAACTGTCTCGTATACACGTTATACATGGAAAAAACCACGAAACCGCCCATACAGCCAGCCCGTTCGCGGGATTCGAACCTCGGACCGAACTACCAGTATTCAGCGTCTTTACCGCTCGACCGCTGGTGGGCTTTTTTAGCTGTGAGTGTCCCGCCCCTTAAATTTTAAATTTCGTCTGAATAACCGCAGAAAATTAGATTTAAACTTTCTGTGATTTTTTGCTAATTGCACTAGCATAAAATTTGTTTTTATTCTTTTTCAGTGATACTTATGGGAAGTACTCGTGATTTAATCGCCCCGTATCTGCTTCATCCCATCTTCTTTGTCACTTTACTAAGACTTTGTTTAGAAACTTTATCCTCGGTTAAGTCTTGAAACAGGAAGATGAATATTGGTGGCATTTTTTGATGTGGCTTTCTTAGCCTGCTGTATAAACAGCTATATTCTCTTTTAGTCCTACGTGTCCCCGTACCCAGTTTATTCTAATGGAACGAATATCCATTTGCATATTTATTATTTCTTGAACAGTAAGAATGAGTAAAGATTTTTTTCCTATAACATGATGCCTTTGAAATGCTTTGGCTGTCTGTATATGTATAAATGCTCACATATTATGATAACTAGTTTTAAGAATATACTTTAGCCTGAGTTTCCTTTACAACTATTTATAGCTATTCCTTCAGAGCTATTGGCCTTACCTTGGTAAACTGTGCTTGAATCATTTGGTCTAAATTTGTTATATAGTAGAACTTATTTATTTTGGTAAGCTATAAATGCAGCTCCAAATTTCTATTGGATATTTAATCCATCTGCATCAATTTCATCCCCTTTTCTTTGGGGATATTCATATGTTGTGCAACTGGTACGGATTGAGCTAAATATTTTCCCAATTTTGGGACTTCCACTATAGAACTTGTTATATTAATTCATCTACGATGCATCCTTCTTGGAAACGAAAGAAACTAAGTAACTTTAATTCCTGTTATGCTATATCTAGCGGGAGTGTGCGAACTTGGAAATTGAAAAGCAATTGTTGTTGTAGTAGAAAACGCTTTAGTTATTTGCAGCAAATTTCCCTGAATTTGTAGAAAGCTATTTGTTGCCCTGCCAATGTAATGCCAATATATAAGGCAACCACATAATATTAATAATCTCTTAAGTGCTTTTAAACGCAATCATTTTCATATTTTTCTTTATGTCCATTTATGCATCATAAAATAATCTATTTAAATAATTTACAATTGCGTGTGTTCGATCTCGCACTTCCGAGGGGCGCGCAGTCTACGTTAACTTTTCATCAAGAATGAATTTTAGATGATTTAAGGTGTCATTATTTCGAATAGAGACATTTTTCCATTGTATAATCTTGGTAGAATTTTCACCAGTTGAGCCTTTAGGAAATATTATCATTTTTTTTTCAGTGCTGTTAAGACTAAGTATATTTGTCCCTCCATTTTTTACAGTCTCTATTGCTTTCTTCGCTTTTCTTCTTAAGTTTGTTCTATTCCCACTGCCAACAATAATGAAGAAATCATCAGCGTGTGCTTGAAGAGTGAAATCATTCCCTAAATGCAACTTTGATGCAGTCTTAGCCACAATATTCCACTAAATTCAGCCTAAGTTAGATCCTTCAGGTGCAACCTTGTGATAATTTTTGCAGATACTGACACCACTTCTTTCGGTTACAGGCGAAAACTTCGCAGCAAAATCATCGCGGACGAAAACTTCGAGGAGAAAACAATGCCAGGCGAAAACGTCATCGGACAAAATATTGTGGCGGAAAAGAAAGCAAGGAGAGAACATCGTCATCGAAAATAAAGCGGTTCAGAAGATGCAAATTCGCAGTTTAAAAACATCGCCGTCGAAAATCTTATGAATGAATATTTAAAGGAAATTTTAAAAGCGGAAGTGATCAGAAGGAGGTCATTTGATTAAATATATATTTTTTTTTTCGTCTGTAACATTTTATTAAGCTTTTACTTTTATATTTTATAAGATTTAATCTTTTATTGAATTATCTCAGAGTTATGCAAAAGCAAGTTGCATATAATAAGCAAAAATAATTCCCATTTTCATTGATAATTCCTCTCTGTTATCATCAACAATAAAAAGTACGTTATTGGAAAGGAAGGGCTGCAAAGGAAATCAGTTTTATCTCCTTTTACCTTGAGAATATCTAATTACACTTTCCTAATTCAGAAACAACCGTAGAAATTGCTTGCTAAATCTACGTATTTCTGTAGCATAAAAAGACGTATCAAGCCAATCCTCCCATTCACTTATTATTTTTTAATTACTAGTTTTGTTTCAATTGTGACGCTTATTAGTGTCTGGGATTCTTGTTTCGTTAGATAACGTACATGAATGCTTTTGCATGTTAATTATTTGCTTTAGTATTATTATAATTTTGCTTATTCTTTTAGTATACGAGGGCATTTCGAAAAGTAAAGATACAATGGCTCACATTTCTTTAAAAAAAAAACATTTATTTAGAAAACGTCAGTTACATCTTATTAACTGAATTATTTATTATTTTTCGACATAATCACTCCCGTTATCCAAACATTTGTTAATTCGGTGCACAAGCTTTTGTATCCCACAAGCATAGAAGGTTGCCGCCTGTTGGAAACCAGCGCGCACACAATTTCCTGTACCCTAGCTTGACAGTCAAAACTTCATAAAGAGTTGTCATTGACACTTCCGGTATGATCTGATGCAATTCTTTCAATTTGAGACGTCTATTCGCACGCATTGCTTCCTCTGTTCTCTGAAGAAAGGCATCAGAGATCACAGATGGCCGACCTGTTCTTTGTTCGTCATGAACCTTCAGAGAAATGATGACACCATTTCGTGACATTTTGTCGATTCATAATGTTCCCATAAACAGAAACAATTTCTTTGTGAACATCCGCTGGTCGCTGACCTTTTGCATGAAGAAAACTTATGACGGAGCGCACTTCGCATTTGGCAGGATTCTGAATCGCCAAATGCCATTTTAAACACGACCTACTCCAACCAGAATCAACGCTTAAATGCCGAACGACCACGAGGAGAAAGCTAACGGTTCAAGGTTAACACCTGTGTTGCCAACTTGCTCACCAGAACTTTTCTTTTCCTCTGGCGTACGGTGTATCTTTACTTTTCGAAATGCCCACGTATATCTGTAAGATTTACTTCTAACAGATAAAATAACATATATTAAATTACACTTCAATATACGAGTACATATGTTTAAATTAATTAAAACCCTTCAAGTGTTTTCCCATAACTGACTGATCTTTCCTTTCTCTGCCTTAAAAATAATACATATTCATCTTCTAGTGTATGGGGCAGCTTCATTCATTGATTAGTTGCTTCCAACTGTTTCTTTTCTAACAGTCGGTTAAATAACATTTGGAGACATTAGCATAATATTCACATTTGCATGAGAATAAGAAGAAAATGTTTTAAAATTATGTTCAGCAAAATACAGTTCTCAAAAATAACTAACGATTTTGAAAAGAAACAGTAGGACAACGGAAGATGAAAAATGTATGCATTTTGTCACAAATGCAGCTGAGTTTTGCTCTGGTAATATCATGTTTTAAATGTCCCACTGGGCAAGCAACCGCCCTGTTTTTGAAACTATTAATATAATCGCAATAGAAAGGACCTCATTGCCCGTTGAAGCACCAACTGAAAAAAAAAAATTGAATAACATAAATTCAGAATTTAGTCGTTAACTCAACAATGGTAGGAAAAGCGTACTTCATAATTACCTTTTAACTTGCACTAGTGTATGCGTAAATCTTTGCTGAGCTCAGCATTTTGGCTTCATACGCTTATAACTGTATTTGAATTTATATGCTTATGTACTTAATTGCAGCTCTTAATGTAGTATTTTCATTTCTTTATTACTGAAACATGTTGTAAATATTTATTATAATATGACATGTGCACTATTTTCCCTTCTTAGGACATGGATTTTAGCATAAATCTGTAACTATCAGGATTAGCACAATGCACTTTTTGCTTACGATTCATTCGTTAGAATTAGGTCCCTGTAAAACGGAAACATTATATTTGATATCGCCATTTTAAACTTTTAACATTCGACTTATGTTGCTTTTAAAATTTTTGTGATTTAGCTGTTGAATTGTATAATGGTATAACGGCGAAGAAAATGATGCATAGTAATAAAAGATACCATAAAAATAGGTTTGCAAGTGTGAATAAAACAGCAGACTGATAGACTGGAAACTCAGCGAGAGCATAAAATGTCTTAACAAATCCTTTTGAGTAACCGCTAAACTCTGCAACCATTCAGTTTTTTTTTTTTTTTTTTTTTTTTTTTTTTTTTTTTTTAATGTTTTCGCGCATTAGTTAACTATGTTTCTCAAAATCTCTTTCACGCGATTTGTATACTTTTTCCCTTACGTGGTAATCCTTGTAATACCTGATTGACATTATTTCCATTTTATAAAATTAATTCGCAGAAACTAATAACGTTCCTGCGGGAATTGTTTCTATAATTCAGATCTAAATTTCTAAAATGAGTGTTGAATGGTGTTGATTACACAAACTCCAGTCAAAGTTATATCTAACCTTCCCCATTGCATTTAAATGGATTTCTAAAGAATTTCCTCGTTAGTGATAGAAATATACTGAAATCTTCTTAAAATGACTATCAACAATCATAGACCGTTTCGGTCTTCTATGGATGTGGTCATCTTACACAAATGATGTTCGATAATATTTATTAAATTATCTAAAATATACTAGTCAGTGTCACAAGTATCATCTTTGGAAAGTAATTCTCCAAACCAGTTTCACGCTTTCGAAACACTGTCGTAGTGATACCTCTTTAAGATCTCTGACTGCTGAAAGTGACCAGTATGTACAGCACAAAACAGCACAAATAAACAATGATACCAAACAGCACTCTTTCGCGACAATCACTTCGACAGATGATCAAAATAATCTAGAACCGAGACTGGTAGTCTTAGAAAAGAATCACTTCATTGAAATCCATGCTGAAATTCTACGAGAAATCAGCGCTTCAATGTTGGTACTCGCGTGTTGAAAAATTAATCCTCTCTTTTCCTGAAGACAATTTACAACGAAAGAAATAAAACAACGCACGTTTGAAAAACACGTTTTAAACGGAAGTTTCTTCTTCAGCAATGCAAATGCTAAAATTAATTAATTAATTGAATCAAATCAGAATAACTCGGAATAAACAGAATGCCATTTGACTTGATTCACATATCTGACAATGGTTCAAATATTTTTCAGTAGCGGAAATTGGTTCACGAAGTTACGTAAAAATAAATGAGAAGCATAACAACATCTTGCAGCATTATCAGTTCCTTGAGAATCAGCAAGTGTCTTAGTAACAATGTTTGGGAACTAAAATCTGTATCAAGATAAATCTCATTCCTCTTTTGATTCTGGATTCTGATAAGGCTTTCCATTCAACCAACCCTTGATCTTTGCCGAAAGTATAAATATTTCGTTCCAGCTTAATCTGCCTGCACCTTGGGTTACAATTCGGCTGACCAGGTAAGTTAGCAAGAACTATACTGACCTAAAATTTAACAATGACTTAATATAAAAGCCATTATTTTTAATTTAGTCTCTATAAAAACGTAAACAACACTTTTTTTTAATTTTATTTATTTATTTTTTTATTTATTATTTTTTTAATTATTTCAATAACGGTATGATTTTTAACGTATAGAGCAGTATTTTACATGGTTTATTCCTGCGAAAATGCATTGTATTATTATAGCAAATAAAAATTCTTTGTGGCGAGGTAATTATGATTTCGTTTACACATCTTGAGGAAAATCAGGAGATATAAAAAATAATTACTTTGTAATCAATTAAGGCTACATTTGGATTAGATTCATGAATGCATAATACAAAGATTTCCTTAGGGAAAGAATGCGTATACGATGGAAAAAAAATTTTCCAAAAGTCGAATGGGAATATCCTGTCTAACTAGACCTTATAAATTCATTTACAGAATATTAAAATACCCCAGTTTTGAATGATTTTTATGAAACAAAACGGTTAATTAAAATACAAATATCATGTTTTAAGTATTTAGATTAGTAACCCTCATTGTTAACTATTAAGCTGTATCTTATCTTGCATGACAAAGAGCAACTCATAATTTTACTAAAAATTTAAAAATATTCCCTCTCTTCTTAAGCTTAAGCTTCATAATCTGTTGAATGTTTTTGGTTTAAGAGCAGACAATGCCCTTTTAAAAGTTCCGAAAGCACGGCAGACCATCGGTACCAATAAGACACTTTTCTGAAATGTTTGGAAATGATGCACGCTTTATACTTATCACACGTTTCTGTTTTTTCTTAGAAATGCAATCGTAGATGATGTTAAAAAGTGTGTACGTAGCTTAGTTCTAGCGGAGTTCGATCTCTTTTATATCATCGTATGCATAAAGAAAAGATTCCGTCTTTAAATATGAGAATTAAAATATTGTTTAATAATAATGCAATTTACTTTAACATTTCTATTGACGCATTTTAATCTTAGTTTTCTATTGCATGCAATACCAGCTATAATCGTAAATCTTTTTGTGAAACTTTCTTCAAACTCTTGAAAATTAAAGTTTCAAATTTTTATCTCCATTATTACGGTACTTAACTGACCACATTCTGTTACATTTATTCAAATATAGCTATGATTAATTCTATAGTCGTGAAAAAATTCCCATTTACACCCGAAAAAAAAATTACCATAAAGAATTTTACATCTGACCTTACGCTCTGCCGTATGTGTCGAAAAAATACGAAAAGAGACGATGAATATTGTATTTTTTTAAATTTAAATCGTTGTTTATTACTTTATTCACAGTAGGGATAGTCGTTTTAAAAGTTGATTATATTACATTTTAAATAGAAGTCTTCTTTTCTTACCATACATTTAATTTTTTATGTAATTTTTGAAGTACACTTCTTTATTAGATAACAATTTAGCTCCCGTTTCTTGTTGAAAAAGGTGATTTTTAATTACAATGTTATTTTAGTTTTCCATACCTAATTCTAAGATTTCTACAGTTCCTGCCGCTGAGTTGGAGCATTTTTCTTCGTAAATTATAAAAATATAGACTTCTAGGCAAAATTTGCTGAGCAGTTTTGAGCTTCAAAACATTTGACTGCGCCGACAATATTTTATTCTTCAACGTAAACGATACTGAAAATTAGTTTTTTAAAATTCAATTATTTTCCTAACAAAAATTTTTCAGAAAATGTGCGAACAATCTTTGTATAATATCATGACCTTGTTTTCCTTCTGTACATCATTTAAATATTTGTCTAAATACTACTACTATAAAAAAAAATTGTTGTTCTTCCATTTTTAGAGCTGCAACATGAAGTATCTCGTGCTGCTATTCCTCGTGGGATTTGCATCAGCATCTTACTATGATGGTAAGTGTTTTTTTATCATTTCTGACTGAGAAATGAAATTCCATTCCACATGCTAAATGTAATTTTGCACAAAATTATTTTTGTTTCGGTAAAAGTTCACAATAGGTTGCATAAAAAAAGTTGAGAAGACGGAGCTTAGTGACTGCATAAAAAAGTGGAACCGCATTTTATACGTTTACTTTATCATTTTCGTCAGAAAGTAACAATTCAGTTGATTATTACATTAAATAAACATAAAATTCTTTATTTTAAAATTATATTTTAAACATTTAAATTTGGTTTACTGAAAATAAGCATAATAAATTAGTTATTTTAAATTAATATTACAGAACAATTCAGTTCTGCCCTTTATTAAAGTGGTAAACGAAGTCGCAGTCTCCGATACTTGTATTTTATACAATTTCAATATATAAAAAAAACCATTATAATTAAAATAAGAAAAACATTTTAAATTTAAATTCACATCATGGAACACTTTAATTCCACAGTTCTCAGAACTAGAGTTGGATAGTGCACTTTGGAAATGATTTAAATAACAGATTCACTTTACTGAGCGAATGAACAATGATTACAGAAAACGAAGTAGTAATTCTTTTAAAGTACTAGGCCATTGTTAGAAGTGTGTCAGGAACAGAGATGTGCTATTTGTTCACGAATTAATTTACTTCACTGAGCGAGTGAATACCTGATTCACGCAAAAAGAGCTGAGCTCTTGTTGGAAGTGTGCCAGGAGAGTTTGATTCCCATTTTGTGGGGGAAAGGACTGTGTTTTTCTCCCATATTAAAAGTGAACTTAATTTTTTTCCTTTCCCAACTTTTCGAAGAACTTTTATTCTAGAATTTTATTGTTAGTTCTATGTAGAAAAGAGATTTTAGGGAATCTTAGAACTTCACTTGAAAAAAAATCAGTTCTGGGAATTACCGTTTGATTGAATCGATTTTTCCCATCCCACTGCTCATTCGATTCTTTACGCTCTTCCCTTCAAAATGGCTAACTGTTCCCGATCCCATTTCTCGTTCGATTCTTTCCGCTCTTCACTCCATCCTGGCTAACCGATCTCGGTTCATTCCTGACGTTTTCCGTGAAGGTTATTGTCAAGGTTCAGTGAATCGTAAAACAAACTGATTCAGTTCAGTGAGTGAACGGTTCTGATCCGAACTTATACAAGAATGTTTTGTCCATCTCTATTCGCAACTGACTTTATTACTATAGAATTTTACAATGCTCTTACTTCAAAATATTAAGTAGACAATTTTCGTTATTTTCAATCTTAAGCTTTAGCATTAACGGAAAAACGAAAAAATATTTTTTTAAGCAAATGAACATGACACAAGACTTAAATTTCCTTATTTCTTAAATTTCTAAAAAGATGTCATATTCCCTTTATGCATACTACTGCTCCATGCATCAATAACTGGAAAAATTTCAATATCTCACAATAAGTAAAATAAGATAAGAAAATAAAAATACAAATTTGGAATAAGACGCGCTTCGAGTGGAAAATATAGCATCAAATACAATTACTATAGCAAATACTATGTATTAAGACAATAAGGTAAAAGTTACTTATTTGGTACATGATGGCTATTTTCCCTACTCTTTCTAAAAAGATCGTTAAACTATCTATATTTTCGTAAATCGGTAAATATTACTAACATATCAAAAGAAAACAAACACACTTTAGTTATTTAAAATACAAATTTTAACTACCCTTTCGCTTTAACAGATAAAAAAATCCGAATTCAAACTTTTGTTCATACTCCAGGAAGCACAGATAGCAAACATTCTGATGACAGAATTCTTCGAACCAAAGAATTCTTCTTTCAATTTCAAGCAGTTACTCATACAAGTTTTAAATCATTCACTGAAATTTTTCAGTCTTTCGTAAATCGTAATAATGTTCTTTCGAGCGTTAAGTTAGCACACATAACTATACATGTATAACAAAAAAAATTCTCTGGCAGCAACATTATAAACCTAACATTTCGATGTAATTAAAATATAATTTAAAGTTCTTTCAAATATGAAACTTTAAGTATAAGCAGGAATCGTATAAATATTCTATAAGGTATTTCTCTCACTTTCCTAGCGTGCGAGAAGATGTTGTGCTCTGAGAGATGCTTTTCCTTGGCCTTGATTGCTTGTTCGATCTGCACTTTTAAGAATCCATTCTTTTTTCCGAGGTCATTATGTTGATTAATTCTCGTCATACATTAAGTCATTGAAGCTGTACTAATTGCTCATTAAAAGGGGTGATCCATGTGTGAATACTCAGGCATGTCCGCATCCTCAAGTATCCTAAAATAGGACATTGCAAGTAATTTGCCAATATGCTCAATACTATATTCTGAAAAAAGTAGAAGTTCATGAGATGATTGCTCTGCCGAGAGTCAGTGCTAAAAAATCGCAGCATTTCCAGAGCATTTAGGTGTTAAAAAATTCATAGTTACGAACTGCGCAGTCCTTTGGTTATCACTGTAAGCTTAAGAGCATTTGTGTTGATTGATCATGTTATAAGGTATTTTTCCTGCCTTCCTAGCGTGCCGTCGTGGTGTAGTGGTTCTGCACGCTAGGCCGGTATTCGAAAAGTCCATGGTTCGATTCCCGCGAAGGCATTTGCTAATTTATTATCTTGCCTGCTTCCAAAAAATATCCTAATGTCTCTACAGTCGCGTCCGAACTAAAAGGGTGTTGGATGAGGATTCTCCACATCCAGGATTTGGCGATTGGGTCCTCTAAAAACTCCAGTCGTCCTTTAAAAAGGGGAGTATATAAGGTATTTCTCCCACTTTCCTAGCGTGCCTTTGTGGTGTAGTAGTTCTGCACGCTGGACCGGTATTCCAGTGGTCCGTGGTTCGATTCCCGGTGAAGGAGGTTGCTATTTTTCATCTATCTTGCTCCAAAAAAAAAATCCTAATGTCTCTACAATTCCGTATTACATCAGTTAAAACATAGTTCTGACCTGTTTCTATAACGAGGCGTAGCCTACGTCACAGAAAGACGTGTTCAATCCTAAGACAATTAAGCAATGTCTACAACTTGTGAATCGCCTTGCAGTCTTCAGCCTTTATTTCTTACTCTATAACAGATTCTGATGTCTAGTGGGGTGGCGCGCAGAAAAGTAGTCCGCCTTCAATTCCCGTACCAAACATTTCGGAAGAAGCCGTGACCTCTTGCTCTTTGTCTGCTGAGTGTCCGCTTAAGCGACAATTTGGTGTCGCCAAACAAAGCAGAGTTCTAGCTTTATTTTGTCTTCCCATTCACTCCTTGTATGCACATTTAGTCAGAAAGCTCGTCTTGTCATATTATCGCTAAGGACGGGCCACTTCTTCGTGGGCTACCACCCTGCATAATTTCTTTCACCTACTTAGCTGGTAGCCAGCCTCTATATTTCTTGGCATATGTCATATGTCATATGTCATATGTCTGACAATAACTTGAACCAAACTTAATGCGGGGGCAAGTATTTTAATGACGTCGCGTTGAAACCTTTTCAGTAAACTTTTAACTTTTTCTTTGGAGGGTTCTTAACTCTCAACTGCATTATTGAATAAACAGTAGATTATTAAAGAAACTGTCTGTTCTCTGTAGCAAGCCTCAGTTACAGTCTTGGAATAATGAGAATAAATTAGAAGTAGGTTTTTCAAATTTCTTTCAAAATAAATAGGAAAGTTACTCTTTAAATAATTCAATACAGACTAGACTATAAATAAGCTAGGATCAATAAAAGTGGTGAAAAACACGAAGTAGATCAAAAGTTGAGCTACTATGTGTTAAATGTTTCAAGTTGGTATGCAAATGAA
This sequence comes from Stegodyphus dumicola, assembly GCF_044657685.1. Taxonomy (NCBI): domain Eukaryota; kingdom Metazoa; phylum Arthropoda; class Arachnida; order Araneae; family Eresidae; genus Stegodyphus; species Stegodyphus dumicola. The sequence continues at coordinate 219,234,119 of NC_140769.1, read as the reverse complement.
GTAGAAACAACGCAACGTTGAAAAACGAGAGAGGCCTCTGAAAATTTTAAATAATACATACAACAAAGATAATAAATAATTAAGAATAGATTTTAACGAATTTCTATGCATTCCTAACTTAAACTTCTTGCTTAATGTTCCAAGGAACTTAAGAATTACTCAAATATTCAATCTAATGTAAAGCTTTAATTGTTCAATTTAACATAAATTTCTAAACTTGCAAGGAACTCTTCTACACCTGACTACAAGTATAACTGCTGCATTAATACTTTATGCTACCCCACCAACAAAACAGTTCATCCATTTGGAAATTGTGCTTATTCGTCTAACTCTGCCAAATGAATTCCTAATTGCACATGAATCTATATTCATTCAAATGCCCCAAACATGTCTGTTAGGAGCCGTCTTTGTAAGAAATGGCAACGATAGTGAGGTCAGCTATGTGGTCAAAGGACTGTTCAGCTGTGTAACTGGCAAGGGGCTGTTAACTGTTAATTGGCAACGGCCAAGTGCTTTCAGGGGGTTAATGCATGTGTTATTCTTTAGATCAAAATGAAGCTATCTTCTTCAGGGTTCTCGAAAATTTCGCAACTGTTCGGTGTAGGTAGATATATATATATATATATTGCTAGAATACTGGTACCAACATTGTGATGGATATTTTATGAAATAAATAAAGATGATAAAAATCTAATTAACATTTACAAACACAATACACGCGATTATATATTTACAAATACAATTATACTGATAATCAGCTCAGAGCAGTTAAATCATACATACAATAAAGCGTTACTTTTATGTATAACGTTTCAAGGTATTAGAAGTAATAAGAAAATCAAAAAATTAAAGATAACTGGTTAGGAGCTTCTAATTAAACATAACTATTCTATTTTGTGAAAATTCTTACAAAGAGCTGCAAGTAATAGCAGAATAATGTGAAAACCATTTTGTGCTTATTCGTCTAAAATTTGTTTTACTTTCATTTCAAATACTCGGTATTCAGATAAAACAGATATAAAACTAGTGAAATATAATGAAGATAGTTTAATTTGATCCATGTATTTATTTCAGCCCTGGATGATGCTGCTGAGCAATTCTACCAGGATTTCATGGTGGGCATGGAAGAAGCTCCATCCCTCAAGGAGACCCTAGGACTTGATCACTACTATGCCGACGAGTGAGTTATGTTAAAAAAAAGTTCTGTTGTTTCTGTCTCTTTAATGCAGTGTGTCAACTATATAAAAATACACACATTTGCATAAAACTCTTTGATATATAGAAGGCCTAGTACTAGCTCGCTTTTGTTGCCGCCATCTGTTAGAGAGGTTGGGAAGTGCGGTGCCATGGGTGGTTCAATGAGCTTGAGAGATAAATAATTTTGGGAATCTAACTAAGGTCTACGAAGTCAAATATAGTTATGCGATGTAATAGTGATAGCGGCAACCTTGTTTCTGTTTCTTGGTGTGATTGCTAACTGGCCATTGAACCTCAGCATACATTTATAATTACATTTCTCTGATTTGAAACCCAGCTTTTCCATACCTGTTTCTAATCCTTTTAACATTTTTCATTGCTAAAAGTGTAATATTATCCTTACTTTATACTTGTTCTACAGAAAATAATGTTTCCAGTAAATTCGTTTAAGAGTACAGATAGAAAAAAAGCATAGTGAATCAAATGCTCACAAATAAAAATTTCGCTAAAATTTTATTGAATAAATAAAAATTCCGCAGATCAAATTTCTCTATGTAAAAAGCATTTAAGATCTCTTAATATAATTGAAAAAATTTTTAAAACATCTCCTAATTATATTTTTCATTTTCGTATAAATATTGCCTAGGTAGGCTTGAAAACCTTTATGCCCCTTTAAAAATTTAGCTATTTTTGATTAATGTGAAACATGTCTTGATAGACTTCGTGAAGGAAAGATCAACATTATCTATTATTTTTAATTTAAAAAGGAATCGCGTTGTAAGTAGTGTTATTTAGTCTAGTCAACTGGGAATTACACGATATTTAAAAACTGAAACATTATTGGATAGCTTTTTTAGAATAACTATTTGCATAAAATAGTGATTAATTATATTGGACAAATATATCTTTTAATCTTTAAATATAATATCAACAAAATGTCTCATGGTACAGTAAAAAAGAATTTCAAAGTATGCACACATTTGGCTTCAGTTTCGTTGGAGCTTATTCCAATGTTGAAAAAAATGTTGCTGTTACGGTGATGAATGCGTTCGCCAACCCCGAATTTAATTATCTACAAAATATTGCAGAAACATACGCAAAGACAAAATCAGTATTACACAAAATACGCAAAAAACAAACATAAAATTATAACATAAATGTACGAAATAAATGAAAACAATTATCAATAAAAACAATAAAACAATAAAAACAATCACTAAAATACAAGATAATGAAATTATATGCAAATAGCCACACATACTTACATAATTTTGCATCAAAATTTAACAAAATCATCTAAATTGCGAAGTAAAGGCCTAAACCTTTTGGGTTCTTGTAAGATTGTACTATAAAAAATAATTTTGATAAAAACCTAAGGCAAATTTTAAACCACTTCTCTCGGCTTGTAAAAGACTTCGTATTTATGGATGATAATATTATTATTTTTCGATGTTTAATCAGTTTTCATGAAGTTCATGAAAAGCTTCATTTATTAAGCTTTCCATATGCTAAGATTTTCTTATTTGATTATTTTATAACATCGCCAAATAATGAAACAATGGTTCCCATAAATTTCAATTTAGGATTATTAAATGCTTTGAATCAGCACTATCAGCATGTAAAATTACAGATCTAATTTCAGCTCAGTTTTGTAATAATATTTTGTACTGAAAGGTCTATAAATTTTCTTGTAGAACTGAAGATGAAATCAAAACTGAACTAGGTAGGAAACTAAAGGAATACCTGGAAGAGCTTTTGCAGAAGATCAAGGACGCTATAGATCATGGTAAAACTGTTAGGGAAGACCTTATGGATAAGGTAAGATAAAAATCGATTTTGTTTAATTTTCGCGGAAAATTTAATCTATTTTTCTTCTCTCTACGATAAGCATAATTTGAATTTCATTTCTTTATCATAAGCTTAATAAAATATGTAAAATTCTCAGCCAGGAGGAAATGCGGTCAGCCTTTTATTTACCTGTTAATTAAGTATTTAGTTTTAGTTTATGAATATAAAAAATACTTTCATTCAGTTTTGTATTAATCAAAATTTGGTATTCAGGTATTAATCAAAATTTGTACACTTTTTGTTGTTTAATTTATAAAACACGTTAAAAAATCATCTAAATATAGATAAATATATGCATTAATTTTTCGAGTTTAGGATAATCTAGCAATGGTGAAACGAGTGAATGGGGGGAAAAAAAGGACAAGAACCTCTGCTTTAAACACATAAAAGGTACTTGCAGTTTTTGAAGGAATGTTAATATACACCAAATTAGACTCTTCGATCTTCTTGTTACGTTTTTATTTTTACTCTAAATTTATTAACCAACCACCTTAATACCTCGATAGATTTCAATTTTCATTACTTAGCAACTGAATAAATTTTTCATTCACCATGTTTTATTATCACTTGATAACTAAATATTAGATGATTTAGGGAACTTAACTAAACAGCGTCTCGGATAACAAGAAAGAGAAACATTTCACTTATTTAAAGTTAACACTATAATTCATATAAAATTAAACCTTGCATCAAAATATTATTTAATTATTTTTCGATATGCAAATTTAATTAATTTCTCTTCTGTCTATCTTATAAAAATTACTCATGCATGTCTCTACTTTTTTAAGTAAATTTTTTGGAACTGAGCCACATTTTAAAATTCCTTTATTTCACTTGAATACTTGCTTTTAAACATAACCTGAAAACTTTATAAGAGCTCTAATTTGGGGTATTTCTGAGGCATTATTCAAATTTAGACACAAAATCAATTTCCTGCTAGTTCAACGTCTTTCGTATAATGCTGGTAATTACGCCCAGCAGAAACAGAACAGCTTCATTTTGATGATGATGTTTGATGGAGGAAATTAGCCTTTCTTAAGACATTTATTTAAATAACGGAATCTTTCACAGTTCCTTAGATGAAGCCTAGTTTAGAAACTATTCGTTTATCATCTCCTGACCTGCAATAACATTATTTATCTTACCAATTTCATTTCAGACTTTATCTTGAGGTGAACAGTCCGCTGAAATTAGAATTCTCGCCGCTGAAATTAGAATTGAATATAATTCTTCATTTATAATGAATTTCCGCCCACTTCTGAATGGAATCAATCAATTATCTGCTGATATTCGAACCACTTGACTGATAGAAATAACTGTCAACGAACTTTAGTTTAATCATTTTCTTCCCTTTTCGAACCATTTGCCCAAAATTTTGGATGCCAGTATGCCCGTACTCTTCATAGTCATCTAAAATTCAGTAAAATAAATTGTTGCCTCTAATATATGATTATTTTTGTTTTTTCGCTCTTAATAGCTTTCGTTAAATGGTGTGCTATTGCATAAACATTCCTAGCATTTAAATGAAGCTGTTATAGCTCTGAAGGTTACCATTATCAATTTCAAACTTTTGTATGTTTGTCTTGGTTAGCTCATTATCTCCAAAACTAGAGCTTTTATTAGAAGAGTGCTAGAAAAGTTCGATTACAATTTTAGGAGGAAAAGGATTGTTTTCCCTCCCACGCAAGGCCCTAATATTCTTTCTTTGCTATTTCCTGCGCATAAATTGGCCTTTTTTTTCTGTGCGTGTACCTCTTGGTTGTTTGTGTGCCATGTAGTATTTGTAATACCAGAAACTGCAGCAAGATCTCGAAAAACGTAACAAAAACCAACGCATCCGGTGAAATTGGCTGCCCTAGCAAATTGGTTGAGTTTTTCGCCTATTAGCAGAAGCCATGGAGGTAGGAAGTTAGATGGAGTGGCCCTAAACCGGTTTTCTCATATCCTGCTTTGAAGCACTGGCGATGCCTTCTTTGGTGACCAAAACATTGGGTAATTTACCATCGAGTTCAATGGGTTTTGACACAATCAGATGTAAATATTTTGTAATTACGTCGTAAATATGCATATAAATGTATATATTTTGTTTTTCTACAATACTTCAGAGTCTTATGTATATGAAAAGAATACATTTTTAAACAACATTTCATTCTGAACGGAATTAAATGCTATACTTTTCACAGAACAGTTTGCTCAGAATGGTTTTGTTGGAAATATTTTTAAGTTAATTACATTACAATAATATTTCGTTAATTACATTAGAAAAAAATTGAAGGTAATTCAATTTGATTCGGTTAAGGATTACAAAAATTAAGCTCAAAGTTTATTGTATTATTAAAATTATGCATTATTTCTTTTCTATTTATAGAGCTTCTTCCTAAATACTTTCTCAAATATGACATGATTTTTAAGCTTCTAAGGCATTTTTAAATCGAAAACTATAAGTCAGTTTATAATTAATGCTCTATTCGATCCATTTCAAATTAGAGCACCTTTTAATTTAATATCGAAATACTTTAAATATTAATAATATTTATAATATTAACTTTTTCTGAATATTTCTGAAAGGGAATAAAGTAAGGATTATTTTTTAAATATTATTTAAAACTTGTAACTGACTTATTATAAAATGTAAGGGGACTAATTCTTTTAATTATACTTATTAGACATTCTTTACCCTTAACTAAATATTAGTAAATAATAACCCTTAACTAAATATTAGTATATAATTTTAATTTCAACAATACATATTCCAAAACTCTTCTTTATTACTTCTTAAATACGCATCTCATAGAAATTGCTTTACAATACCTTTTAACAGATTGCTTTCCAGCACGAACAATTCTTGCTTAAATAGTTTTATAACGTATTTGTCAACAAGATGTCAATTTATGTTTACAATTCAATGTTAAGGTTATTATATATTTAGATAATATTTATAATCATTATAAATTTAGATACATTTAATAATTAAATTTCTTCACAGTAACTTTCACGGTTACTCGTATGAATGAATAAATCCTTCATGTCAAATACATTTATAAATAATTTAATAAATATTTACTTATTTTGTTAAAGGCACATACATGCTTTTTGAAAGCACATGCATAAATACCCATACATATTTCATATTTTTCATTTCCGGCATGTGGAAATCTTTAATTTTTGTGCGTTCGCTATATTTTTTGAGTAAAGTAATTTACACTAATTTTAAAAAGTACATGTTACAATAATATGTGGATGTGAAAAAAATTTATTTTATTTAAAACATTTTGGCGTCTGGAACATAACATAAAAGTAGCGAATACTGTATTAAAGCTATCGAAAAATGTACACAATTTTAAAGGTGCGGTGAGGTATTTTTCATTCTTTAAGCATAACGTTTTTGCTAAAACCTATATTTTTATAGTTCAACAGCTTAGAATTTAATGAAAAAAATTCATAATCAAAATCGCTATTGTTAGTTATCGAAAAATAACCAAGATGGGATTTTTTGCGTAAATGTCGCTAAACTATACAAATTGCTGTTATCCATCATACTAGGAACGTTTCTTTTATGCGGGAGTGTCTCGTTTTTTCGATTTGTATGGAACTGTCTTGTGTCGAAATGCTATCAGAGCGCTGTCAAGCGAGATTCTGAATGTAAACAAAAAACAACCCATCTGGTGACCGAAGCTTCGAAGTTGTGCTTCACTTCTAATGCCGATTTGACCACTCTTTCCTTTCTTACCTCCATGGCAGAAGCCCCGGAAAGGGGGGGGGTAATGGTAGCTTAACACAAGCACACAGTACTTAAAACCGCGGTTGTTGTCTCATTCTTATCTGAGATGCTCTTTAAAATTTCATTACCTGAGCAATAATTCTCACTAGAAAAGTATAAAATGAAATACTTCTTTTAATTATCTGTAAAGTAATTGCATTACCAAAGCTGGAGTTTGGATGGCAAAATTTTAATCCTTTTTATGAAAAATTGTGACTTTTTTTCCGCCTTCCAGACGCATTGCTGCCATCCTTGAAGTAAAAAAAACTGGGAGGTTCTCGCTCAAAAACTGGGAATTTCCTGAAAGTTTTCGCACTATGTGGCAGCACCGTTTCAAAGAATTCCAAACTGACTTAAAATCACTTTATAGTGCATGATTCGGGTTACTCAATCACTTATAAAACAATTCTGATGTAAAATTCTTCGATTATCAATTAGATATTTCAAATTTTATGTTACTGGGCTAATTTTATTTGGTAATTTTCTCATACTTTTATAGTGAGATACGTACTATTTTTAAAATTTTTATTTATCAAAGTAATTTAAATACTATGAAATCAAAATCACTAATTACTGTACATACTATTATATATGTGGATAAACTGGTAATATACCATTTATTGATGAAAAACAAAATTGCATAAAAATATTATTGATTTTAAATCTTCGTAAAAATATCTAAAACTGTCCAGAGTACATTAGGGCAGTTCAGATTAAATTAAATTCAGCAGGAAAAATTATGCCAATTTATAGTTAGAAAACGTTTTCCTTAGTGCTTTTCTTCAGTAAGGGCTAAAAATTAAAAAGTCGGAGTCCGAGAGATGTGATGAAAAACTGAAACAGTTGACAGCTTATGGTAAAATTTTTCGAGATAAGGGACGATAGTTCGTACTCTATCCACTGGTACCAGAGCTGTAAATAAATTTTTCAATCTACAGTGCAAAACGAAAAAAGGAAAACGAACCGATTTCCATGATTTAAAAAATCGAGAAAATAATTAAGAACAAAGAAAAACTATGTAAAGCATTTTGGTGAAATTTTGCGGGGGGAAAAAATAATGTTCTTCCAATTTTAGTACGAAGTTCATTTTTGCTCCACCGAAGTCTTAGAAAATTAACGTTCGGCGAAAATTTGTTACCCTAAAGTAATAGTTCTATTAAAAAAAAAAAAAACTGCTCGTGTTTTCTGCCTTAAGCAAGTTTTGATTGCGGAGACTGTTTTCCTCTGTATGTAAACTTGTGCAGCCATGTATAATTTCCCTACATAGTGTTAATTTGCCATCATATTTGCTTAATTTATATTACATGATTCTTTCCATGAAAATTCTATCAAACCAGATATCGCAATTTTTCTTCTTTCATTTATGGAAGCCATTGCATTATTTACTATAATAATCTGAGTTCTTAGTTTTGAAATTTTATATATGATGTTAATAAATAATAAACTTATCACTTTCATGGCTTCCGTGTACAGCTGAGAGAACTAAGGGAGAAGATGAAGGAACTGCGCGTTAAGGTTGGTGATAAAGCCAAAGATCTGATGGAAAAACTTAAAGAAAAAGCAAGGGACTTTGTCCGCGAGTTACTTGATAAACTTGGACTGGAAAAGTCAAAGCGATCCGAAGAGGAAATCGAGGCTGCTCTTGCAGATTTTAATATCAAGGATATCTTCAAGAGGTTGAGGGACTATGTGAGTATATTTTTTGAATAAGAACAATAAAGCATCAGTAGAACAATAAAGCATCAGTAGAACAATAAAGCATCAGCTTAATTTTGGCTCCACTAATACACACACAGCAGTCCTGCATATTATGTTGTCACGTGATTCCCTAACTCCTCTCGTTTTTCTGTTTAGGAAGTTAGTCTCCTGTTTAGGAAGTGTTTATGTACTTTGCATATAACCTATTCTTATCCTCCTATATACCTTAAATTATGCCTAGATTACTGCACATCTACAGCATTCCCATCCTCCTATATACCTTAAATTATGCCTAGATTACTGCACATCTACAGCATCTAATACATATATCTATATATATCATATAAGATTCTATATACGAAGGTTACTTAGGCAATAAGTTTTTAATTTCTGAGATATGAAAATTAATTTAAAATTAACCTTTCAAACCTAATAATTAACCAAAAGTTAGAAAACTAATTTGCGAGCCAGTGCTCTTTGCAACTCTTTAACGATTGCTAAGACATGCAATTCCAAATCTAAAGTCAAGCGCATATTTATTAGCCATTCCTGGGCGTTTTACAAACTTAAAATAATAATGCCAACTAAAACGATGGTTTTTCGACATTGTAAACAAGCCCGTTTGTCCTGATGGATAAATTACGAATTTTGTAAGGAAACAAATATATAATAACAAACTATGCACATTTTAATACAAATAAAAATGAATACAACAAAGTGCTTCTACGAAAATTATTTGTGAATAATATTCTTCCATTCTACCTGCATTACTTTATAAAGTATTTTTAATTTATACTTTTTCTCATCCCATAATCTTTTATTATTTTATTTCTCTAGCTGTTGAAAGATGTTAACAAAGAAGAGTTGAAAGCAAAGGTTGAAAAAATCTTCGGTAAAGGTAGTGAGGTAAGCATTTCTCTTATTCTAAAAATGTGCAATATAATACTACCCCTCCATAAAAAAAAGGCGCAATGATCGAATTTGAGGTGTTTGAGCCAGCCATAGACAAACCATGGATATTATAACAAGGAAAATAACCGATGTCCTTCTTTTTCTGTATATATTCTAAATTTACCCTTTCTCAGTCCACCAATATGGTTAGTGAAGTAGAACAATAAAGTGATATTATAATACAAGGTAATCAAAAAAGTTATTGCTGTTTCTGATAGGACTTTTGAAGAGTGAACCCCATCATAAAAATAGCCGCCAAACCTGGCGAATAAGTGGTAAAAATGAAAGTTCGGACATTGACCAAGAATATAAAAGCGCGTTGCATCGGTACTTCAAATAAAACTCATTCAGCGACTGATTGAAATGACGCGTCAAAGGCGTTCGTTCGGAGTTGTTCGCTGTATGATTTTAAAGTAGGCCTGTCAGAAGCAGAATCAAATCGCCGAATTTTCCAGGCCTTTGGGAATGATGCCGTTAACGTACGAACTGCTAGGCAATGGTTCCAAAAGTTCAGGGTCAGGGGATATGTCTCTTAGTGATGCACCACCCAGCGGTCGGCCACAAGCGCTAGAAGATGAGGCCCTGAGAGCAGCCATAGAGAGTGACAATGGCCAAACATGTGGTGAGCTTGCTCCACAACTTCCAAGTATCTGATGAAACGATAAGACTCCATTTTCACCGCATGGGAAAGGCATACAAGCTGAGCAATTGGGTACCCCACTCACTGTCCGATGCAAACAAGCAACAGCGTATCGCTACCTGTTTGTTATTGCTTACTGGGCACCGCAATACATCCTTATTTGATCGAGTATTCACCAGCGATGAAAAATGGGTCCAGTATGACACATCTAGGCGTCCCAGACATCGGTTGTCACCACGGAACCCTGTGCCTCACACTGCGAGACCTTCTCTCCACTCACGCAAGATCATGCTCTGTATCTGGTGGACAAGTCGCCAAGTGGTGCACTATGAGCTCCTGCCAGTGGGCCAAACCATCACGACAGGCCTGTACTCGCAGCAGTTGGAACGTGTGCATCAGGCACTGATGCATAAAGAGCCAGCATAAGTTAATCATAAGGGTGTACTCCTCTTCCATGACAATGCGATGCCGCATGTGATTCGGGAGGCCAGGGACACCATCCAGCGACTGGACTGGGAGACACTACCCCATCCACCACACTTTCCAGACCTCGCGTTAAAAGACTACCACCTTTTCCATTCCCTGGGAAATCCTTCAACAACCGGCCAGACCTCGAAAAGACCCTCACGGACTTCTTTGCGTCCAAGACACCTGAGTTTTACCACGATTGCATTACACAGCTAGCCACTCCTTGGCAAAAGAAACTGGATTTCAATGGTGATTACTTTGAGGATTAGTTGTGATTATTATTTGTTTTATGGCTTTTTCTTTCTGACTGTCCAAAACGGCAAGAATTTTTTTGGTTACCTTGTAATATAATCAGTGACATGCGCAATAAAATAAGAAGTAATTACATGACTTTTCAAGTATAAGAAGAGAATTTATTCTTCTAAAAATATTTCTTTGAATTCCAGATGTATGAGTAAAAACTAAAACAGCATCTCCCAGCAATGCTAAAATTGTATACTGGCACTTTTTCTATCGAGGTACAGATTTACAGCTTTGTTTTTTATTGCCATTATACACTGGTCATCAAAATTAAAGGATAATGAGAAAAAATATGCTCACTAAGTTAATGTTGCAACCAATGCCCAATGCTGTAATTATTTATGTTAATTAAATACAACTAAACACAAAATTGCACTTCCGAGCATACGTTAGCACCAAAAATATGCAAATTCGGTGATTGACAATGTGGTACACAATGGAATGGAAACACGCTGAAATTCCTGTCCGTAGTGTTCTTTAAAGTGAATGTCGTTTCTGAGTTTCTGAGAGTGATCAGTATTCAGTAGTTATGGCTCAAAGGCATCTAAGTGAAGGTCAAATGAGGCGATTAATTGGTAGAATCGAGGGAGGTCAAACACAAAGAGGCAGTCCAAAATTTAAATATCTGTCAAAGCGTCATCAAGAGTTTGGGGCCGCTTTTTAAGGACTGGATCAGTTGATAATCTGCCTAGTCAAGGGCGACCAAGAGCAACAACTGCATTAGAAGATCGTTTTCTGTCGTTGTCGGCTCGAACAAACCGCGAAGCGACTACAAGAGATTTGGTTTTAGACCTTCCGGCTGCCACAGGAACTTGAATTAGCCATTATATTGTTGCATAAAGGCTTAACGAGGTTGAACTGTGTGCGAGAAAACCTATGGTTTGTGTCCCACTCACTCCAACTTCCAGAAGGCCCCATTTAAATTGGTGCGATCATTATGTTCAATGGAACCAAGACGACTATGTCCGAATATTGTTTACTAACGAGTCCAGATATAGTCTAAACATTTATTTTAGACGCATTTTGTGCTCTTTCTTGTCCGCGAAATATCTCGTTTCCGTGAAATATCTTGTTTCTGCGACTGCGGTTTAATTTGTGGAGGAATCAAGAAAAAGAGCCGCACCGAGCTGTATATCTTTCAAGGAAGCTCTGTAATCGCTAGGTGATATGTAGACAAGGTATTGGAACCTCAAGTTAGACTGCTAAGGGCTGCTGTTGGTCCAGACTTTTTGCTAATGGAAGACAATGCTTGGCCTCATCCAGCATACGTAGTGTCAGAATACTTGCAAACAGAAGATATCACTCGAATGGCTCGGATTCAAGTCGGAACAGTGTGGAATTTCAGGGTGAGCCGAATTTCAAGGTGCTAAATTCCTCCCCGGACCCTCTAAGAGCTGAAATCTGAACTTTTAGATGAGTGATGTGCAGTTCACAAGACTTGATCAACACTTTGTTAAAGTCTATGAATCTAAGATGTGAGGTTGTAGAGCTATTAGCTTATTTCGAAGCAAGGATGAAAAATGAGCAATGCCCTCGCAGGGACACGAACCACGGACCTCTCGAATACGCATTGAACGTCTGACCACTACACCAAGAAGGCATGCTAAGAAGGCGGGAGAAATACTTTATATACTCCCCCTTTTTAAAGAGCGACTGGAGATTAGGGGACCCAGTCGCCAAATCCTGATAGTGGAGAAACATTACAATATTCATTAGAAGCTTTTCTTCACCAAGCTTTTCTTCGGGCGCCACTGTAGAACTATTAAGTTATTTCGAAGAAGGAGAGATGAAAATGAGCAATGCCTTCGCCGGCACTCGAACCACGGATCTCTCAAAAACGAGCCCAGTGTGCTGACCACTACACCACGAAGGCATGCTAAGAAGGTGAGAGAAATACCTTATAAAGTATGCATATCTTATACACCATATTAAAAAAAAGGTTTTCCACAAGCAGCTACGTAATTTTTCCGTCATTTTCCAATTTCCATAAATTTGGTTTTAATTTCAATATTTAGCGAATAATCAACTGCCAAACATTATAGTTTATGTTAACTAATTCTTTTATGCGAATTTTTCATTAAGTATCAGTTACGTTTTATTTTTATAATTAGCCTTTAATTTTGATGACCAGTGTATTAAACTATGTTAATTGGTTATGTAGGAAAAAATTCTCTATAGGTTCTCTGATAGTTCACTGAAGTTTTTCCGAAACTCATATGCGAAAATCTCAAAAAATGAAGCCACTTCTTTAGGGTTCAGTTTCTAATGAATATTGTAAACTGCACTCTATTCATTTATTTAAATACAAATTATTTATAAAATATACAGACCAGTTGCTATTCTGCATCAAAAATTGGCCTTTTTCAACTATTTCGTCATAGAAAAGCCCTGAAATAACTATTAGCTATTGAGTTAAGATCTATCGAATACCTGATAATTCCATTATAAACGGATCTTTTCAGATTTCATTCGCGTGAATAATTCTAATTACAAATTTATTCTCTTACAGATGGGTGATGCTTTGTTGGAACTCATCAACAAAAAGGGCGAAAAATACAAGCAGAAACTCCTCGACTTAGTTGACCGATTTTTGGGCAAAAAAGAAGAGAGAGCCTTGGCACACCGATCTCTGCAAGACTACTGGGAAAAAATAAAAGAGTATTTTAAGGACCTCCACATTACACTCAAAGAAAAGTACATGAAATTCGGCGAATGGGTCAAGAATGCCATCGACAAAGGTCTTGCCAAATCCAAGGATAAGCTTGAAAACATCAAGAGCATCGCACGTGAGGTTAGTCACAGAAAATTACTAATCTTACAATTGTTCCTAATTACTTTATTGAACTTTAAGTTCCTAATCTTTTTTTCAACATAAGGTGTTATTGCTATTAATCCTACTGATTTGAAGACAATATAGATCAAATCCATAAATTCCTCATAACCACAAGTAAAAGAGCGCCTGTTGTGCTGGCCAAGGTCTCGGGCACCTCGCAGGAGTTTAGCCGGCTGTCTCCCAATTTTGATGCCAAAACGTTGGAGCACAAATACAGGAATCACTTAGTCCTCTTTTCTTACGACTAGCTTCTTGAGGGTGTCCATAATGAGTGAATAACATAATGTCAGATTAATGTTTTTGAATGTCCTTGATAGAAATATTCGGTAAATAAATTAACACCTTATTCGAGGGCACATTGAAAATCTTATTTCATCATCGATATATTAGTACACAATTATCAGTTTTGCGTAAACAACAAATATTCTTTAAGGACCATAATTTTAAAGGATATAAGATAAGTGCTTTCAGAAAACCTTCATGCATAACTTATCGGCAAAAAATTTTTAATTTTCAAAATTATTATTCATTAGTTATCAAATGACGCCTCCATTTTGGAATCTCCTCTCCAATTTGAAGATTACATATGGCGGCAGACTCAGTGTCCTGAAAGTTTCTAACTAAACCTGTCTGATTCTATAATTCAGCATGATTAAGCTTTAAAAAATTCAACTTCGTCGAAATTAATTCCTGTCTAATAAAGGCAACGCTATTTTTTAAAGTGATTAGAGGAAACTGAAATGAGGCATGTATACATCCATCAATTGTGATGGTTTATCAATTGCGAAACATACATCTTACTTAACATATACCAAGAAGAAATAAAATTTGCAGGTGCAGAGATATTTTATTGGTGGATAAAGGGCTTATGAATTTCTACCGTTCTGTTTACACTACCACTTTACTGCAGCAAGGTCTACAAATTATGCTTAACTGTTTGATAGGAGTGCATTTTTTATTTAAAGTCCAAATTGCACTGAGACCCACTGAGCTTTCGATTTTTCAGATAAATCATAATTTAACCGGACTGCATCGGAGCCCTAAATAAGGGAGTTCGGGCACTTCTTTTATGTGTAATTGAAGTGCAATTTCAACAGAAAATTTTTCTGACCTCGAAAACACTTTTTAAAATCTTAAAAATCAATTCTAGCTCCTGAATGCATGATTGTCTTTTCCTGGGAAATAAACCCTTAGACGGAGGTTGAGACCTTTAGAAAAGAAAACTCCACACACACATGTCAAATGCTTATTTTGCAGAAAATGCGGTGAATTTATATAAGAGCGGGTAAATTTTTCGTTTCCTTTTGTCTTGCACGTCCAATGCTAGAGACTTCCCGCGGAAAAGAGTACTTGCAGACCTTTTGGAACGACGTAGCCAAATATGGGATGGGGGATTTTCCTTTATATAGAACCTTACGTTTGTTCTCAGCTTACAAATGAGCGTTTATTTTGGGAGAAATCGTTTTCCCTGTCACATTTTGTTTGAGAACTACTAGAATCACATCGGAAAGGGTAGTGTTCAAAAATTGTTGGTCTGTTTCCCTCTTTGGTTTCATACTTACATCTCCTTTAAAATTTCTTGCGTACTCCGATGCAGTTTCTAATATTCTCTCTATTCTCATTAGTGACTTTTTAACCGTTTTACCTGTTTTCACTGGTGCGATGAAAAAAGAATGATGTTTGTTTCTATCATCCCTTGAAAAAATACATTGTAACACACATTCAAGACTGAAATTCAGTCGGAGCCCAGTTCAGCTATTTCTTAGTTTTTGAGTGAAACTCCAATTCCAGCCGGAGCCCTAAATAAGACAAAGTTCGGTATTTTATTTTATTATTCAACTATTTATCACTAATTTAAAAATTCTCATTTATCTTTTTACATTTAATTTTTAATTATATAATTATTTTAATTTTTTGGCTTATTAATTATTTTACTATTTGTATTATTTTATTATTGATTTTTTTCCTGACGGCCTTCCACATTTCTAATTTTAAAAATTAAGTCCTGCTTAAATTTGTTCTTTTTGGCATTAAAAAGCTGTCACTATTGAAAAAAGTAATTTTTAACGGTAAACTAAGAAATGCGATTCTGGCTCTACATAGAAACCCAGACTCTATCACCAGTTTTATCTTGAATAGGACTTTGAATCAAAATCCACTTACTCATAAAACTCAATATTTTCCTACTGCTGTCCAAACGGAAGATCTTTCGATATGAGATATGGATGCCGCAAATGAAAATTTAATGATAAAGCAATTGTGATTAAAGTTTCGTCATACCAGTTTTTGAAAATTCGCTTTATTTATTGGTTTTAATGTAAAGGTTATCGAACTTAAAAGCTTTTCATTATTGCTAAAAACCTGAAAAGACCAAAAGGCACAGAAAATTTAGGTTCAGTTTTATAAAATTTATCTATTTTGGATCAAAATTCTGCAGAAATCATTTCAGTAATTACCATAGTAAATAAATTAAATGTTTTTAAAGAACTTAACCATTCGTTAATACAGTCAAAAGTTCGTTAACGCCCACTCCACTCTAGAGAACAATTTCTCAATCCCCGAACTATCAAGTGTAACACCAATGCACTGCATTCCCATTTAGTGGACATTCCCAAATTAGCGGACAAAAACCCTAGTCCTGTGCGCTACCAAGCGATTGTTTGTATATTCAAACTAATAAGCGATCTAGAAGATCAAACGGTAATATTCTAAGCAGCGGTAATCTGAATCAACTGAAACATACTTTAAGCAAGTGGTATTGCACAGTACATGAATTTCATGTGAGAGGGCAAAAGCATTATGGAGGGCATTTTGATTTGTTTCTTTGATAAAATTTAGGCCTTTCTGAGTAATGGTCCATATCTCAGACAAATCCAAAGTAAAAAATCTGATGTGGCCAGCATGGACCTCCCGCCAATTCCATGTTAGGATATGCAATTGACGGAATATCACCGAGCTTTAAGTAAACTATCACTTCCGGTTGATAGTTTTTGAACAAAATTTAATCTGTTTATAAACTTTATGGCTTAATGTTAATTATAAATACTACTCATTATTTATCATCCTATTCTCTCACATAATGGGCAATGAGCAATAACTATACGCGCTCATCAACACACATCGAGTTCAAAATACCGCATCTATAGTAGTACATCCTCTGGTCGTGTAGCGTTTGGGATTCACAAATCAATGACTTAACAATTACAAAATTTTTTAAAGAAACGTATCTTTAGAATTCCCGATAGTGTTATCATATTGTATTGCCATACATTTCTTCTTAAATTCGGTACATTACTATATATATATATATATATATATATATATATAGTGATAAGCTTTGGTGGCAGCATCCTTTTATTTGAAAACTGATTCAACACAAAAAGTGAATTGAAAACATTGAGGTTGAGGCTAATAACATTTAACTGCTTTAGAATGAACTTTTCTCGTTGCATTTAGCATAATTCTAAGAATACATTTAATGCTTGTAAATGTAAAAAGTAGTTCTCAATCACATACCTGTTTTTAATACCAAATTTGAGAACTGTAGGATTACCTCATAGAATACTTTTTTATGAAAGTCTGTTGAGAGCTTCCAGTAAAGTATCATTTCTGGTTTATCAATTTTAACCAAATCTAATATACTGTTTCCATTGATATAAAAGTCCTAAATATTAAAACTGGAAAGGTTTGGTTATATTTTAACATAGTTTTCCATTCAAAACTGCTATGGGCTTCAAGCATTCTGGCGTAAATACAGAAAACAGAAATTGCATAAATGTAAGAGTTATCGTAGGCGAAAAGATCATCACAACATCATTGTAAAAACAATAAAATCGTACTCATTCATTCGTGCTCATTCAATGAAATCTCTTTACCGACTTTTTTTTTACTTCCCCTGCTCCTGTATATATGTTGGCAGGAGGTAAAAAGGGTCTTGAACCAGTAGTATGTAAGTTTATTACGTTTCCTTGCAAATGGGTAGAAATAAATTTTTAATACACTTGGTACACCACTAACTACCCAGCGAACGACTAACATCAGAAGCAATAATTATTCCCCCCTTACATTTCTAAATAATCATGCACAAAGAGGTTACGGTGAATTTTTCAACCAATAAAATGACACACTTCCTTTCCCACGTATTGACTTTTTCTTTTCTTCTAACTCATTTTTAGTTGGAATTGCATGTTAAATTTATTTTTTGTCAACTTTTCATTGATTTAAGAGTTTATGAAAATCAACACAGCAGTCGCATACAATATTCGAAGTTAAACTGAATTATTTGATTATGGTTTATGTCGATGTTTTCTTTTCCTAATGCATCATTCCATTCAGTCAAATACATATAAATAAAAACAATTGATTTCTTCAAAAAACGATTAATTTTTTATTGAAACACAACAGTCTGCAAATGGTTTTCAAAAAACCTGAGACAAATTAAAGAAAAATTTTATCACATTAGGACAAGAGTCACCCCCCTCCAGTTATGAGTCTTATCACCAATCACTCCTTTTTTTAATTCATTCCTTCTTTTTTTTAATTCAAACATTGTAACGCGCTTAAAATCTAATAACCAAAAAATAGCAAAGCGAATCGGTTAAAGTTGATTAAATGAAGCTGATCAAACTTTAGTCTCATTCAAATCTTAAATCACGTTCCAATTTCTTATATTGAAAATCTTTATTTTGGACCATAAATCTAAAAGGATAAACCCTGTTATAATTTTTTATTTGCATTGCAGTGTTTTCATAGTGCTACCGGTTAATCCTGACTTCGAAAGGTTTTAGTAGCAAAGTCTTTCATGATACTCGTAGTATCGAAAGAGATTTATTGTCAATGAATGTTAAAATGTTCTATATTATTTTATCAGTTGGAGGTTATCTTTATTATATGCGGCTTGAGTGTCTGTTTGTCGCCAATAGTTTATTGGTTGCTTGCGTAACTGTACTAGCCAATGGGGTGAAGTTGCCACGGCATTCAAATAGTCCATATACACTATTTCCATATATGCAGTTATCATTTTTTGAATTAAATTATCATGGTACTTAAGAACATTTAAATATTTTAATACATATAATTGTTGCTTATTATGCATTTAACTATATTTGTATATGAATTACCTAGAAACTTGCAAACGTTGAGAAATTAAAGGAGACGAAACCAACTAACGAGTTGTGCGTAGTACATCTCATCAGGTAGGTTTACTCAAACTCTCATGCTAAATATCCTTTCGCGTAAAGAGTTTTAAAATTTTGCCCGATTTTATTCCGATATTGTATTCTAAACTGAATTTTCAGCTGAACGCAAATTGAGCGTGTCAGGGGGAACGTGACATTTGTTTGCATTAGCAATGGCCTGTTTTTGAAATGGTTTATAACTGAACGCAAATTGAGCATGTCAGGGCGAACGTGAACATTTGTTTGCATTTGCAATTATCTGTTTTTGAAATGGTTTACAACTGAATTCAGTAATTCAGTTTGAATTAGCAGACACCTTTGGCCAAATCATTTATTTACAATTTACAATATCTAGAACAGCGGTCATTTCGTATAACCGCCGGGCTTTCTAGTTTTATTATAAGATCTTAAAAATTCAGGCTTTTAAAATAAAATTCGCGCAATATTAAAGTATATTTCTTAGTTCCTCGAGTTATGTTATAAACTCATAACAAACAGGTGATTGCGACTCCATTTCAATCTTTGGAGTAAATATGCGACATTATTTCAAACAATTCAGAATATGAATATGATACACATACAAAGAAATTTTGAACCAATTTTATTAGCTAAGAGAAAATTATGCTTTCTTTTTATTTTGTAGTCATTAGGTTATATCAATGCAGAAATGTGAAAAATGTTCAACGCCCTGACCGCGATTCGAACTCTGGACCTCTCGAATACAGGTCGAATGTGTTTCCACTTACATCATGAAGACACGCAGTAAGGAGGGAGAAAATACCTTATATACTCCTCTCTTTTAAAGGGTGACTTGGGATGAGCAGACCCTAAAGCCAAATCCTAGTGGTGGTAAATCAATTATCCACAACCCTTTAGTTCAGGTGCCATTGTAGAGTCATTAAGTTATATAAATGTAGAAACGTTAAAAATGCGCAGTGCCCTCGCCGGAATTCGAACTGCGGATTTCCTGAATATGAGTTGAGTGTGCTTCCAATTTTCACAGCATCTAACTATCACTGCTTAAGAATCTTCTACATTCTAGCATATCATCACCCATGAAATTAAATTCACTTTCAGCAGTGGATTCAAGGAAGGAAATTTAAACACATTTAATTACGGTTGTTGATACTGAGAAGTTCTGTTTTTCATCTGCTTAAGCCTCAATACTTCAGCGTAAAAGTTTGCAGGATCAATCCCCCCCCCCGTTTTTTGCGTTTTTGTAAGAAAAGTGATAATGTGATAGTCTCTGATTTCTTGGTGTAATAGAAATATTTTCATTTTCTGAAAGAGCATTTGGCAATTTATCTACTAATTTTGTCAAACGAATGACAGCAGTTGCTTCACAATACAAAACAGGCTTGATGCCATCAAAGTTATTTATTAAACTAATAAGACAGAGCTAATTAAAGAAAACTCCCCCCCCCATAAAATCAGCCCATTCTATATATGCCTCTTTCAGAATAATTTTGCAGTCCAATAAAAATTAATTAACCTTTCCAGAACTCCTACTAATTTTGCAGTCTCTGAACCAATAAAAATTAATCATGGACATTTACATTCAATACTACCGGTCCACAATGACACCGGACATAACGATAGTTAAACATGCATACGCATCTCAAATCTAGAAGTTCCAGATTTGTAAGTAAAAAATTCGGAATTGGGGGTAACTCCGGAACACAACCATCCCTGAACAAGGTTGTCAAAATAAGAACAAGAATCTATAAATCTGAGTAATTGTGAACTAAATTTAGCTTTTTAAATTGCAGTTCATTGACCATGCCAAGGGTGTCAGCAAGGAAGTTGCAGAAGAGGCTCTTGACTTCATGAGACCCTACAAAGATGATTTGGGATCTCTATGGGAACAACTGAAGGAAACCGTCAAAGACATTGTCAACAAGAAAGATTAAGGCACTCTTATATGATTATTGATGTAAATTAATAATTTATGAAAATAAATTATTTGTAATACGATCATATTTATATATACGCTTATATAGAACAATTCCACATAACCACATTAACTAGGACCAAAACCCATCACAGAGTTCAGAAAATCCAAATAATCGCGGTTGTCATTTCTTCCGTAACACATATGTATACAGAGATTTTTTTCCCCTTTTCCTCATATTGAAGATTATATAACTAAAGAAAGAAAATCCACGCTAAGTTGATTAGCAATGATTCCAGATAATTTCAATCTTACGTGGAAATGGTCGTTTTAGAAACGATTTTGCCATTACCGATTTACATAATCAATATACCTCAGTACAGTCTGCTAAGAAAAACCTCATCTTGGAGTTTATTAAACGAAACTACTACAAGCTAAACAAAACTACCACTACTAAACTAACTGAAACAGAGCATATTAATAAAATTATTTTGTTAATAACATTTTAATAATAAAACTGCAAATTTATCCAAAAAAATAATACAGGAAAAAAAATAAAGATCTTAAGACATAATTTATTTTAGTATGTTTAACTTTTTCAAACACTGTTAGTGAAAATACATCAAAATGTGAAAACAGATCTTGCATGTAAAAGCGAAGAGAGGGAGTACAAAAGTCCTATTGATAAGAGTTTATGTAATATTTTTTTTTAATACAAGTTCTTTATACAATGAATCCTGCTTATGCAATTGCTTCCTTTTCTTCTAATGAAACCACATTATTAATGACATTATGGAACAATAAAAAAAAAATTCAACAATGTCACCAAATCCTAACTCATGGGGAAGGGTCAAAACTTTGTTTCTTGACAATTCACGTGCTATATTTACTAGGTTATCCAAATAATTCATAGAAGTCTGTATAAAGATAGTTCCAAAAATGGAACGCTGCAGTGCATCGGACAGAGCATGTTTTCCTTAGTCTACTGATGTTTCATTTCCCATTTTTTTCTTTTTGTTTAATTCACTGCCTTTTCAGGAAAACTGATCAAATCACGTGGATTCAGTTATCAAATTCTTCATGTTGAAAGGCTACAATATGCCACACAAATCAAAAATGAATTATTTTTCATTAAGAATGTACAGTGGTGGCCAAAACTGTGGACACTTTTGGAAATTTTTATGTTTTTGAACTTTGTATGCTTATAGAAAACGTTATGTTTCACAAAATGCAAACGTGTATATATCATTTTTAAAAGAATTTATTACTGAATTCAATACAAAACACAAAATTCAATTATTTGCAATACAAAAAAAGTTAAACGATAATAGTTATCGATATACATTAGATAGTGATGATTGCAGTGAGTTATCAGTACTTAGTAGGGTACCCTTTATTTTTGATTACAGCTTCACAATGACGTTTCATTGAGCTGACAAGAGTTTTAAGCTCTTCTTTCGTTATTACATGATGCCAGGAAACAATTATAACCTCAATTAGTTCCCTTTTATTTGATGGGCACCTCATTCGGAAAAGAGTTTTCAAACGGTGCCACAAATTTTCGATAGGATTGAGGTCAAAACTGTTTCCTGGCCATGACAACAATTTAATGCTCTTTGTACGAAACCACTCTTTCGATATTTTGCCGTGTGGCAAGGAGCAGAATCCTGCTGAAAAATAAACGAAGCATTGTTGGAAAAGAGATCTCTGATGGAAGGTAGAAGTTTTGGTTCTAGGATAGTGTCAATGTATTTTCTGGCATTCAGTGTCCCATCGATGACATGAAGGCGACCAATACCATCTGCTGACATGCATGACCAAATCATAGCACTAACTGGGTTTTTCACAGTTGCTTGAATGCAGTCAGGATGTAGCTCTTCTCCTATTCTACGTCTTACATATTATCGCCCATCACTACCGAATAACGGTATCTTAATTTCATCACTCCATATAACTTGTGACCACTGATCATTTGTCCAATTAATGTGTTCCTTTGCCCACTGTAGTTTTTTTTTTTTTTTTTTTTTTTGTTTTTTTTTTTTTTTTCGTTGCTGAAAATTAAGATAAGGCTTTTTTCATGGAAATCTACCGCTCAGTCCACCATCTGTTAATCTTCTCCTGATTGTTCTTGAACTGACAGAAACACCAGCATCATTCAGATCACTTCTGATGGCCGCTGATGACATTTTTCTATCTTGGAGACATAGTTTTTTTATTCTTCTGTCACCAATACATGTGGTGCACCTTTTTTGGCCTTTTTCTTCTTTGTTTTTTATTGAATTTGTCTCCTGATATCGTAAACAAAACTTTCGGACTCCAGATGTAGTCACTGATACACCCACCTGTCTTGCAATTTCAGCATAGGAAAGACCACTTTCTCGTAACATAATAATACTACATCTCTTTCTAGGTGTCCAATCTACTCTTTTATTTGATGTCATTGCTTCTTGGCTAAATATTAAAAATTTTTACAAAAATTTCTACTTGTAATTGCAGTGTATAAGAAACAGGTCCTCCTTTTACAGAACAAAGCAAAATAATGAATTGTTTCAAGTGCAAACATGATGTCAGCTTCTACTGGCAGTTCCTAACATTTGATTGGTTCTCGGAACAAGAACAGTGATTGGCCAGGAAAGCTAGACATTACAAGCCACTTCATAACTGTGTTTTTTATTTATATTAAAGTACATATAACGTTTTTTGTATTGCAAATAATTGAATTTTGTGTTTTGTATTGAATTCAGTAATAAATTCTCTTTAAAATGATATATACAAGTTTGCACTTTGCGAAACGTAACATTTTCTATAAGCATACAAAGTTCAAAAACATAAAAATTTCCAAGTGTCCACAATTTTGGCCACCACTGTATATTGAATTTTTGCAAAACTCAATTACATGTTTTTTGTATTTTGCAAAAAGGGGTGATGAAATCTATATGTTTAACTAAGTGGCCCAAGGACATGAGAATTGGGTTCCTGGCCCAAAGCCTTATCTTTAACTAGGAAATGTTTGAATAAAACATAATATAAAACATTTAAGAGTTCATAGAAGTTAATGATCATTGAAGGGGATTTTATGTAGAAACAAGAAACAATTATAAATCTATATTTAGGTACTCCTAATTTTATCTCTAAGCCCCACCTACTATGAGACTTGACATGAGTTTTTGAGCACATATTTTAAACATTTAGTAAAATTCAGAGATAATTTTTGATTATTATTGTTAATTAATTGTTATTATTTAATTAAAATTAAAATTGTGAAAAACAGGCATATTTCTTCTTTACCCTTACAGCATCATTATGAATTACTTTTGGTAAATTGTGATGTGTTTTTAAAATAAAAATAGTTATTAATTTTTAAAACAATTTAACTTTTCTCATTTAACTTTTATAAATACACATGCAGAATAAATTTTGAAAATGCAGCATTTATCAAAGTTGAGCATTTCCAATAGAAAAATTCCTCAGATCCTTGATTTTTTCCCCCCAAAATATGAAAAAACTGTAATAAAAAGTCAGTTAAATCAAAGCATTAAAATTCACATTTCCTCCATTTGGTTTCACAATTAATATCTTTAAATTATTTTACTCAGAAATTTGCATACTTAATTTAAATAAAGAGCAATAAAAGTAATAATAGAAATAATAAATTTAATAGATGAAATAGGAAATTTGAAATATAACATGATATCATGAAGTAGACTATTCCCCCCCCTTGATTTTTTTTTTTTTTTTTTTTTTCTTATTTACCCTTCCAACTTCAATTATTAGCATCATATTTACCATATATGAACAGATAATCAATCAATGTTTCTTTCATCAATTTTACAATCAATTAATTTTACACCAAAAAAATTTCAGCCTCCTAGCTAAATGCTCTTCATGTACACATTTTAGTTATGTATTACTTCCCCCCCACATAAGTTAAAAGCTTTCTTTTGAATGAAATTGAAAAATTAATTATATGTGTTATTTTCCTCTACTTGTTACATTTTAGCTCTGTTGCATCCTGCTTTAAAACACGTGACAACACACTCAAAAATTGAAAACAGTGGATATTTTACTCTTTCTTCGTTAATAAGGGCAGCATTTCCTTGCCTGGATTTTACGAAGGTTCTTTGCTTCCTCTGGGTTCACTCTTCTTGCAAAGTGATAACAGCAATGCCATCTCCATGTGTTCTAACCTCCATTTGTAGTCTATGTATGTCAGTTTGTGTTGGCTCCATTAAAATCTGTTGGTTAGAAATTGATATTCTTTTCAAAACATTAGAACACACTCCGAATAGCAAGGGAGTAAAAAGGGATGGAAATATCAGATGAGCGAAATTAAGATCCATTTGCAAATTTCGGCCAAAATTACAGACTTTAAGGGACATACAAACCCTGTTTATTATTATATAGACTTATTCTAGTTTCAATTCTATTTTTTTTAATTAATAAATGCATACTTGCCTACATATGACCTCAAAAATCAAGAGTTTTTTTTTAAGAAATCAGGAGATTTTTCGCAATGTTAAAAAGACTTTATAAATGATCAAAATATAGTTCTTAATAATGAATTAACTTTAAATAGTTACTAAGTGTTAAATGCAAGCAACACAAAAATACCTTACACATAAAAAACATTTTTATTACTTGCATGGTTTAAAAAAAAAAAAGAAGACACTTTAATCAGTTTTTGTACAAATGTTATGAACAGTGGCAGATTTTGCTTTCATTAAAAAAGAAACTTCATAATTTTGTTCATAGCAATTGCCATGTAGGCCTGCTTTCGCTAATAAAAGTTTTTCTAATGTGTCATCACTAATATTAGACCTAAATTTAATCCTCATTTTCGCAACAACACTGAAAATCCTCTCACACTCTGCATTACTATGGGGAACTGTCAAGATGGCCAACATAATTCTAGACAATTCACAATATTTTAAAATTCCATCAGCACCTTTCAGTTTTCCAATTAAACTCCACTGGGTGTCAATCCTAGCTGATTTTATAACTTCATCCAAGTTTTCTAATTGTAAACTGCAAAATTGTGACTGCAGTATATCAGTGGTAACATGAATATCATCATCTTTCATGACTAAATGAAGTAACACAGGAAATCTGTTCAAAAAGTACCTTGTATCAGAAAAAAATGCATTTGCTAGAGCAGAAACATCAGCAACTTTAGCATGCAAAATCACTTCATCATTAACTTGAAATTTATGTAGTATGCAATCACATACTCAACAGAAGTAACTTCTAACATGAAGATAAAACTTATTTTTGTCTTCTGAAAGTTCTTCGACTACTTTTGTAGTTGCAGCTCTTATTACCAAAGCTTCATCTTTCTTCTGATTTTCTATTTCACCATAAATCACATCATATATATGATGTGTATGTAAAACACAGACTGTCTTTAAACAGATCATAAATCATTAATTGCAAAACACAAATTAATGGAATTCTGCTTTGTAGAACTGTGTTAAGAACATCGAATGATGGCAAAATGAATTGTAAAAAAAAGCAAAAAGCTTTGTTAAGGTCCGAAGAAAAAAACATAAATATTTGTTCTTCACAGGATAAACTTACAGTAATCGGAAAATGTTTCATGTGTTGAGCAATTTTTTTTTTATTTTGAGAGAAATTTGTATCAGCTTTACGTTTATATTTTGCAGTATTATTTTGAGAACTGCCAGTTGAATTGCTGAATGGTGCAGAAATTACTTTATTTTCCTCAAACTTATTTTTAACAATGGAAGTAGCAACTACATCTCCATTAACTTTAGGTATTTTATAACTTTCAATAGAGCCTTTTATCTTAACTCTCAAAG
The DNA here is from genome assembly GCF_044657685.1 of Stegodyphus dumicola. Taxonomy (NCBI): domain Eukaryota; kingdom Metazoa; phylum Arthropoda; class Arachnida; order Araneae; family Eresidae; genus Stegodyphus; species Stegodyphus dumicola. Next base: position 219,207,540 of record NC_140769.1, on the reverse strand, counting down.
CATTTACTTCTTCTTTAAAAAATGCAAGAAGTGGGTTCCATTGATCGAGGATTCTAGGTAAGCATTTCTTTAAAGACAGCCAGCGTGTACATGTTTCAAAATTTTTCTCATTTCAGTATTATGCAGCTGTTGGAACTGTTTCAATTTTTCCTTCCTTTTAGAATTCCTTTCAAGATAATAATAAATATCAACAATGTGTTTATCCACATTTATTGGTAAAGAAGCTGCCTCTTTTTCAGCTGCTAAATTTAAGAGGTGACAGGTACACCTCATAATCTGCAAATCTGAATTTTCGTTTCTTAAGATGCCTGCAACACGTCAAGCCTACCATTACTGGTGCATTATCAGCATAAAATGCTAAGCAATAATCCAGAAGCACTGCATTTTTTTTTAAAGTTTTAATAATCAGCTGTGCTATATTAAAGCCTGTCAAATGTCCTTCTAAACTGGGGACAGAAAGTAAACTGCACTCACTTTCTGAAGACTCTGGATTAAGAAAAGAAACAACAATTGGATACAGTTTTGAATTGGTATTATTGCTACCATCCATAGACAGGCAGAACGGAGCTGTTTTAATGCAATCAATAATCGAAGATTTATTTTTCAAACCCATTTCTTTAACAATTGCACCTGTTTTGGTCCTTGCACTTGAGTATTTCTTAGCGATTTCACTATCAGGAAACATTTTTCTAAATAAAGCTGCAGCGTGGTCCGATGCATTCAGTGGCAGGTTGTGCTCCAGTAAATGGGAAGAGAACAGACATTTTGCATTAATCACTTTTTGGTCCTTTGTTTCCGAAGAAAAATTAAATTTTTCGTTTTTTTCAAAGCAACTAATGTTGTCCTTGTGTTTTTGTGTACGCACATGTTTGAGAACATCCGCAATTCCACCATGCGAAATAGAAAAATCGCAACGACAGATGGTACACATCGCAAATTTATTACATTTTCTTGAGGAAATAATGGAAGTCAACTGTGTACGATTTGAAATGTACACGAGTATTTCACCTTTCTCGCAGACATAGCAAAAGATGATAATTTCTAAAGCTATTTCCCAAAGGCACGTGTATTCACACAACTCAGGATAAGATGAACGAAATAACGAAAGAACATCCAAATAACAGCCTTGAGCTTGCTTTGTGCCCATTGGCTAATATATGCCAGATGACTTGCAGTGGAGCTCGATGCCCATTGGAGAACTAAAGAATGACGTTTCTGGATACGTATGCTCTCACTCATAAAGCAGAAATTCTCATCTAATTCACAAGGTTTTATTTTAGATATAATCTAGAGAAAATTCAATTGCTTTCAGACGTCCAAAATCACTTTTTTTTTTTTTTTTTTTTTTTTTTTGTTTATATAACGAAGTATTAAGCCAAGTCCCATAAAAATCGTGAGAAATATTAAGAATAAGAAAAAGTGAGGAGAGAAATATATTGTAAATCGGGTTGGCGGGAGAGCGGTCGAAAATCGGGAGAGTTGGCAACTCTGTAAATGAAACGGAAACTTGATTTGTTTGCTTCCAATTAAAACACTTAATTCAAAAGTTCATGAAATGATTTACATAATTACAGAATAATGGAAGTTTTTTTTTTTTTTTTTTTTTTTTTTTTTTGCTTTTTCATAATGCAAAGCAGTGGCTAATGGCATTGACTGCTACAGTTTCCTTAATCATTTGAAAAACAAGAAATTGGATCATGAAATACAGATATTTTTATGCTTCTTACATCCATGATCAAACATAACTAAATAAAACATTTTTCTTTTAAATGCATCTTGATAGCTAAAAAGACACAGAAAAAGGAAACAGGTTTGAAAAAAAAAACATTTAAATTAAGATGAAATAGCACCTCCCCCCACACACACACACACACAAACAAAAAAAAATTTACAGTCAGACCTATGAGACTTGGCATGGTTTTTAAATTTTTTTAACTTAAATTTAATTAGTGTTGGGTTAAGCATTATAGTGTAAAAAGTGTAGCGATTAATCAAGAAGTGATGCATGAAAAAATAATGCAAAAGAAAGTAATATTTCTGGAAAGAAGAAAAAATTCTAAAATCAAGATAAAGAAATCTTACAAACTAAAGCTTTATACATATTTCCACAAAAATGGTACACATTTTTTCCCTATTTTAAGTTTAAATATGAATTCTGACAAAAATTTTTTAAAAAATTTTTAACCTGTATAACATAATTTTCCAAAAATTTGAAATTTTGAAATGATTATCTCTAGAATGCACATTTCTATTGGGTGAGTGCAAAAGTTCTAACATTTTTGGATATGCAAATTTGCAATGGAATTGACGTCACACATGACATTGTAATGACGAAAATCGTCAGCCAATCAAACGTGTGGATGCCTCACATATAAATGCATCGTGTCTCACATAGTTAATCATCTCAAAAAAAAAAAAAAATCTCAGAAGATGTAACACAAAAAGCGAGAAGGAGCATATAAGACACCGTTTGTTATACGAGTTTGACAAAAAGAGTATGACAACCGCAGCATGTTGCAATGTTTGTCAAGTTTATGGGGAGGATGCAGTAGACGAAGCCACATGTCGTCGATGGTTTTGTAAATTTAGGCAAGGAGACAGAAGCTGCCAAGATTAGGCTAGAAAAGGATGGCCATCACACGTTGGAAAAGAGGATATTGACCAAAGCCATACAGAACAAATCGAACCTAACCATGCAAGAATTAACGGAGACATTCAATGTATACCGGACAATTGACGAGAGACGGCTGGTTAAGTTGGCTTTTACGAGAAAATTGGATTGTTGGGTTTCACATAACCTGACAGCTAAATCAAGGGCATGATCAAATCGCCACCTTTGCTTCCTTGCTTTCCCAGTACAAAAACGACCCATTCTTGACATGAATTGTGACAGGAGATGAGGAGTGAGTTATGTACTGTAACATAAAGTCCCCCCCGGGGGTCGACATAGAGAATTCTGCGAAGCAACTGGCTAGGATCTGTACCTAGGCAGTCTCGGCCACGGGCATACCTGCCAACCTCTAAAGATAAAAATTCAGAAGATTTCTCCCCCAAATTCAGAAGATTTCTCCAAAATTCAGAAGAACACGAAGAATTAATATCATGCTTTCATATTAAAAAATACCAATTTATACAAATAGAAAAAAGAAAATTGTACTTACATTAGTAAATCTCAATTAAGTAGTAACTAAAAAATTTATTAGGAAACATAAAACAAGAACTTAATGTTACACAAAAAAATTATTGCAATGAATTTAGAGTGAATTTTTGGCTAAGCCAAAAATTCTTTGGAAAATTTTCTGTCATAACAATTAGTTTCCTCATAACATTTAGCAATTAAAATGTTTTCTAGAGTTTTTGGTGAAATTGAAGAACGAAACATAGTTTTGTTTTTCTTCAGAACACTGAAGACTCTCTCACACTCAGCATTACTGTGTGGAATTACGAGAATAGCACATAAAACTCTTGCTAGTCTATCATATTTTGGTGTTCCATCAGCTCTTTTTATTCTTTTTAAGGTACCAACGATGACATCAAGTCTATCTTCTCCAGAACTGGCAAAGTCTTCAAACTGTGCAGCAGAAAATTGGTTCTGTAGTTCATCTAAAGCATCATTATGGCATTCATTTTCTTTAATTGTTAACAAAAATGGAAATTTATAAATAAAAAAACAAATCTTTTCAAAAGATGAATTTTTAATTTGTTTCAAATTTGCCACTTCAACATTTAAAAGAACTTCATTTTGCAAAGGAAACTTCCTTACAATGTAATCACAGGCTGATGAAAAGTACTTTCTAACAGATGGAAAAAATTCTTTTTTCTCATGATCTTTCAAAGAATTTACAAGTTCCCTGGTTTGATTTCCAATTATAAGATCATTGTCATCCTTTTGATTTGCCAAACTATTATAGGCAACCCGAATCGGTTTAATCCTAGTATCCGGTGCACAAGAGATTTTGCTACTTTTGGCGAATTTATGATACGCAATAAATGGTACATATACGATGAGTAGTTAAACGGGTCATTTTGGTCTTTGTGATAATTTCGAAAATAGCGCCAAGGCTGCACCGTATACTAGGATCAAAGAATATGTATTGTTAAGAAGGAAAGCTTCGCAGCAGCAGGAGTGGCTCTCTCCAAACGAAAAGGGACAAAACTGCGCATGCGTGAAATATCTGTCGCCAAAAAGTGCCAAAGCTCGAAGCTGATGTCGAAGTTCGAACAGGTTCGACAGTCACGTTAAAGCTGTGTGACTTCATTTTTTTTCCTACATACTGACAGATATAAAATCAGACATCAAACTGCGATATGGATAATACAAGTTCAACTAGTAAAACAAAAAAGCACAAAAATTCAAGTTTAAATTATTGCGAAAAGTCAAAGAACGATTCATCTTAACCCGTATTCCTCAATTTCCTGTACACATGGCAGAGGTGGAAAATCTCGCCCAGGTACATCACAAAGGGGGAAATTCTCGCCAACACGTTCCGTCACCAAATGCCTTGGCGAATTGTCCCTCTTCTTTCCAGCAGCGTAGAAGACAAACTGGTTTACATTACGTCTATGGAGCCTTTCCTTCTTTACATAGACTTTCTTTGCTAGGATTTTACCCACGAATCAACACACTGTTTTTCACAACGGACGGTTTTACAAACTTAGCACGTTTCTTAGCATCGGCACGTTGTGTTCGATGAGGAATGCAGTAAACAAACACTCTGCCAAAATGACATCGGCATCCGAATTCGTAGCCGAATTTGAAAAAAAAAATCGCCCACTTTCTTTGACGTTGTCGAAGCTGAAGCATTAACTTCATGCTTTTTAGACTTAACATGTTTCACAATGTCGCTTTTTTCACCGCGACTTGTTATGAAGTCACACACGCACACATTGCAAAACGCATAGTTATTTCCTTTGAAGGATTCTTTAATTGTTGGAAATTTGGCTTTGTAGGCAGGCCGAAAATATTGAAAATACGTTTTTTTTTAACTCATTTCGTAACAACGACGTATTAAGAAAATTCGTAGCACGTGCAAACAAACAAACAAAAAAAAAAAAAAACAGAACGCAACAATTAACGCTCGCTGAGTAATTCCCTTGCTGCTGAAGCGAACGCGAAAAAAATAATCTGGCACCCACAAAGAAAAGAATGGGAGAAACAAGTTCAGCGCTTTGGATTGGCTGTTTAAGCGGCGAGTTGGGAGAAACCGCAGGTTACTGGATTCGAAGTAGTCGGTAAAACATGATGCAATTGGTGAAAAATTCTAAAATTTCGACAAAAATCACTAAAAACACTTGAAAAAGGAAAAAAATCGTAACAAATGGATTACGATCGTAAAATCGTAAAAACAAACGTATTTTCGTAAAAATTACGAAAAATTCGTAAAAGTTGGCAGGTATGGCCACGGGGGATAAAATTTATGAACTTGGTGGTTCTGAAGCCCCTGGGAAAGGTCACTTATTGGTCGGCCTCGGGAATTGGCATGTCTTGAGCAGTGTGGAACTGTAGCCGGAGGGCTATTTCAACTCGGTTTGCTGGGTAACGGCCCGCTGCGACGGGCTCGCCCATGCAACTGGTAGGAGCAACTTGATGACCGGTGCTGCCTGGTATCTTATCCAGGTGGTGCGCTGCTCCCTTGGAAGGGTAATAGTGGAGGTTGAACCTCCACGAAGTGCCCAAAGGGGGAGTGGACCCGTAATGTGATTGAGTTCACGAGGCGGGGCAGCCCAAATTGTTGTTGTTGTTGTAACATAAAGTGCCGTAGGCGTGTGTGTCACCCTTCTGATCCGCCTGCATCAACTATGAAAGCCAAACTTCATCCCGAGAAGGTGTTATCAAGTATGTGGTGGGATGTGCAGAGAATAATTCACTGGGAGGGTCCTGCCACTCAACCAAACCATCACTGCTGCCTTCTACTGTCTATAGTTAGACAAGCTGCATTCAAATTTGGTAGCAAAGTGGCCAGGTCTCATCAACTGTCACAATATTATCCTTCACCATGATAACGCCAGACCACATGCTGCTATCATCACTTCCCAAATGTTCCTTGGCTTCAGTTGGGAGGTTTTACCCATCCTCCCTATTCTCCTGACTTGGCACCAACTATCACCTACTTTCTGCATTGCACAATTCCTTCAGATAGAAAATCTTTGACGACCTTGATGCAGTGAAAACTGCCATCCAAGACTTTTTTGACTCAAAACTGCCGAAATTTCACTGCCGTGGGATTCATCTCCTACCAGAAAGATGGTAAGAATAGACAACAATGGGGATTATGGCACAATAATAGGTGCTGTTCATTTGCTCTTCTTTAGGAGTAATGAAAATGGGTAGAAGTTTTGCACTTACCCAATATATATTTGCAACCATGTTCACATTTTAACACACTAAAAATTTTAAATGTACTTAGAGCACCCCTTTAAATCACTTATTTTTCGATTTCATATACACTTTGATTATACTAATCTGAGCCTTTATGCTTTAAATGTTTTTAATTTTAAGGCTTTCTTTTCTAAAAACGTTCAACAGTCAGTAAACAATTAATAATTACTAAACATTAAGCATACCAATGTCACATTTTTCAGTAATAAAGAAATTTTATAAGGTTTTGAATTATCTTTAAGGCAGCGCAATGTCACTTTTGCTATTAATGAAACAACTAAGATTTAAAACTTTAAAGATATGCAAGATTCCATCAAATTCCTACAAATGTGGTTTTTCTTATCATAAAACAGCTGATTTGATCATATCTGTGAATTATTCTAGAACAGAATGCATGCCAACAGTAGAGAAATTTTCACTTAATTTTTTTAATTTGTAATTTTTTTTTTTTTTTTTTTTTTTTTTTACATTGTCATTTATTTCCTTTTGAAAATACAAACTGATCAAACATCCATAACATTGTTCTTGCACTGATGTTAATGCTTGCACTTATATATTAAATTAGTGATCAAAGTACTTTTGTTTAAATAATACAGATAATTGCAACTTTGCTGTTTTATTAAATGTACTTCTAACTAAACTATAAAATTTTCCTAAGCTGATAGCATCAAAATGCGCAATAATAATAAAAATGATACAAAGTGCAATAATACTGGATATTTTTTCTCATACTATAATATTTTTACTGTAGAATATTAAAAATATATATATTAAAGAGTTATACTTAATAAGGATTTGGAGCACAACATTTCAGAACATAATAAAGTTAAGAAAACAATAACTAATGAGAATTTCAACACCTTATAATTTTATTTATTTAAGTTTCAGAATAAAAATACCCAAAAAAGTTCCAAAAAGAATTCCATGAAGTGGCAAGATCTGAAGTGCACAGAAAATATTGTTAAATGTTACAAAAAATATAATAATCATCACTTTTTCAGTTGTTACAAATCTAAATACTTCCTTAAAAATACTTCACATGTCTGTCCTCTATGAAAAGAATTACAATATTTTACACAAAAGCAATCTGTGTACAGTAAAATAGAGAAATTAATAATTTCAATAAAATTTGTGATATATGCTTGAATTAAACTTATCTAACCATAAAAACTGACGTAAGAGGTATAAGAAATGAAAACTATATTTTGACAATATGTTTTATACATAATGATTGGTGATAAATGTTCATAGGGGGGGGGGGGGGAATTACGTTCAAGGCTTCTGCATTGGGATAGGATTTCTTAAAACCAAAATTACTGAATCTCCTCTAAGAAACATTTTTGAAATATAACGATCTTTGCTGACAGGCTTAGCTTTCTTCTTTCCTTTACCAGTCCTTGGCATTTCCATCCACATTTCTTTCACGTTTTCAAGAACCATGTTGCAGTGCCTAAGGCATAGGAGTGGAAAAATAAAATGTTAATTATTTTATTTCCATTATTATAAAAATGAAAATATTTAACATATTTTTTAGAAACTACAGTACAAGGTACGAAATCCGGATGTCCATTATCCGGAATGATCTAAAATTCGGACCTCAAAAACACAAACTTTTTATTATTATTATTATTAATGCTTTGCGCATGCTTATTTGATTTTTCCTTCCATAATAAAACATGTGGAGATTTTCAAACAAATCAAAATGCTTCAGCTTTTTCTACCATTGCCAAAAATAAGCTGTCAAATTTGGTGTTCCTTTACCAGATTACAGTGGAGATATTCTTCAATGGTGTCTGTCAAATAAAAATGTTAATCAGTTGTGTATGCAAGATTTTGCCAAAAATTTCAAAGATGTTGAATTTGGATATGATTGCAATGTTTGTGACAGACTGTGGTTAACGAAAAGCATAACACCAGGCCAGTAAAAATTAAAAATTCTCTTTATCACAGGCTGAGTTCCCTGACGAAGATGTACAGACCTAAAAAGAGTATGGCTCTTACAAGAAATCATTGTAATAACAATAAGATACCAACATTATCGAAGAGTAATGGGTTTATATATTGAGATATGATGCAATGTTTCTAGATCCAATAAATGAGCATTTAATTTCTTCTTGACTACCATTCATTAAAATTTTTTTTATTAAGATCAGATGGCTATGCTGTTGTTCAAGTGATTAATGTTCCAGTTGATGTAAATACAATGGTACAGTACAAAGTCCAAAATCCGAACATCCATTTATCCGGAATAATCTAAAATCCGGACCTCAAAACTACCAATGTTTTTCTCCTAGACTTTACACATGCGCATTTGATTCCTCCCTCTGCACATAATAAAACATCCGGACAGTACCAATTCTTAATTTCACTTCGACACTAAATAAAAAACCTAAATAAAAACAAATATTCTAGCATAAATCTGTACGATCAGTAATTTGGCTCCGTTGCTGTATACCTGCTTTTTGGTACACATCTCAAACCGAAACATTCCACATAGATACATCGTTGATCTGACGCTAACCTGGCGAATCATTATTTATTATACTTTCCTTTCATCACCGTATGTTTATCAAAACATGACAACTTGAGTAATGACTCGTGTAGCGATGCCTAAAAAAATTTTTTTACATTAGTAATTGAATAATAAAGGAGTATGGTAACCTTTCATGTTGACATTATGCTTGCCGATGATTGCAGATTTAAGTTAAATTCGCTAAAAAATGTTGACGAGGAACTCTAATAAGCCTTAAGCATATGCAAGAAATAGACATAATAAATAACTAAATAGCTAAATTAATACAATATAATAAATAACTAAATTAACACAATTCAGGTTTAATTCTTTCAGTGCGTGACAGAAGCAAGATAAAATTTAATAGAACAACTTGTCAGTAGTCGCCAAGCTCATGATGCATAGCCAAATACGTATAGTGAAGGATTGATATCGATAGCCACTAATTTTAAAGGTTTTTGAATATCGCAAAACAAAAGTGAAATTTTCCAATTAACAGATTTTGTAAAGAAATGTGAAGAAGCGGTAACACACGAAGATGATATAATTTTTAATTAACGGATTTTGTAAAGAAATTTGGAGAAGTGGTAACAAACGAAGATGATATAAAAGAAGTTTTTCATTGTGAATGACAATGCTTCTCAATCATCAATCAATAAATGACAAAATCTGTAGTATGGATCTAGATCCAGAAAATACTGCTAGCGATAGTGAAGACAATGACAGAGAAGTTACTGAAAACGAGAAAATTTAAATTGACAAGTTAGTCGGAATTCTCGAAACAGCACAGTGACAGGACTTCAACAATGTAACTAAACAAGAGATCATGTGTCTACAGAATTAAAGAGAAAGTATTAGCACAATAAACAGAGCAACTTAAACAAATTACATTGAAAGAAATGTTTAATAAGGTAAACAAATAAATATTAAGCCTTTTTTTTTTTTTTTTTTTTTTTTTTTTTTTTTTTGTAAATTTTGATACCCTTTAGATCAAAAATACTTCACTATTTCATAAATCACGATTTCATATTTTTAATTTTATAATTTCTACATGCTATCTCACTAGATTTAAACTGATGATCTAATATCCAGAAAAATCTCAAATCCGGAATCGCCGAAGTCCCCACGAGTCCAGATTTCGGACTTTGAACTGTACAATGTTTGCCAGGAAACTTGGATGATGATCAGGTATTCATGTGAACATCAAGAAACATTTTCATACACAAGTCAATATATTTGTGTTCGAAGAAACACGTTATTAAAGCATGGTCAAAGAGAGTATTTTAAAAATTAGTCTGAAATAGTTTAAAATAAGTACTGATTGGGCAATAGTTATACTTGCTCAAATGACGATACAGAAAATTATGTCTTTGAACATACAGATGAAAATGTGCTGGAATCAGAAGTGCTTGATAACAGGTAGGAATGAACAGCATTGTGTTGATGCTTCACAGAGGTAAAAATTGCAAACTAATTAATTTGAAATATGCACATGCAGAATTATCCCTTCCAACAAGATATTATAGTGTTGGCAGAACATTTTAAGATGTGCCTGTCATACTGTACATTATTGCTACAAGTGAAATACACAGGGGTGTTTGTGGGACCCCAAAAAATCCGCTGAAACTTTTACGGACTTACTACCGACATTTTGGAGTTTCGAGAAGGAGGGGGAGAGAAATAAAAATTACAATTATGAAGTATTGAATGACCTAATTATAAAAGTTCAATGAATTACTTTCTTTGCAAAATTAATAACCATAAATTTTCAAACATATAAACTACTACATTTTATGTAAATATTTTAAATTACCTGAATTAATTCTTTAAAAAAAATTATCTAATTTCTGCTGCTTTTTTTTTTATTTTCTGATGTTTGTGGGCTTGTCTTTCTTTTGTGGTGAACTTCATAATTGCAGGAAGGTTGATTTTTATTTTCCTTATTTACAGTTGAAGAAATTTCCTCGAGGACTGCACATGCAGGGGTAGAAGCAGTTTTTGGTTATTACTTTGCTAGGTAGATGGAATTCTGGATTTGTGACATCAACCTTTAATAAATCATTATAAGATGTGCACTCTATATTTTCTGGCTTTATAAAAAAGAGAAAAATTTTGCCATCAATTTATAAATACTGGAATGTATTAAATGAAGCATTGTTTTTTTTTTTTGTTTCAAATAATTTAATATATGTGTTGAACTTTGGTAATAACTGCTGAATATAATGCCATATGCAATAAAGTTTTGTTTTGCATAACAAATAACCCATTTAGTATTCTTTTTTTCCGAGCTAAAGCATCATTTGTGAGTTGTTGGAAATGCAAGCAAGAATATACCCCTTCAACAATTTTTTTCTAAGCTGCAGAAATATTTCTTTTATTGTATACAGTTTCAACATAAGAAAAATAATCCCCTTTCAGTTTTATTCAAGTAGTGAAAATAAAATGCAATAAGAGCATCCCACAGATCTTTGATTCTTTCTAAAACACATAAAATGTACACCCACCTATGGTCTGGTCTCTTCAAGGGCTTAAGTTTTTTAATGGCAAGGGATTCACAGATTTTGAAAAAATTTTCTCTTTTACTGCAGCTTTTCATATCAAAATAGATGTCATCAAACAAATCTTTTAAGTATATATCAAAACATGAAGCAAATTTTTTTGCACAGTTATTAGCTGTGTGACATGTGTCACCATCAATATTTAATAAGTGGGGTGCTTTGTTTGATTGTAGTCTGGTTTCAACACCCTTTTTTTTTTCCATGCATGGTATTACATGAGTCCATTAATACACTAATTAAGTTTGCCCATGGAATATTATTATCTTCAATAGTATTAACAACTGCTTTAAAAACAGCTTCTGAATTGAAAGATTCCATCTTTAGAGATGCAAAATGATGAACTACAACTTCATTTTGATTGTTGTCATAAAACTGCACCAATATTGCCAGTATACTTTCTTGAGCATTGTTAGTACTTTCATCCAAATTTAGAGAAAATGGAGTCTCCTTTAAAGTTTTAATGATATTTTCCTTAATAGTTTTTGCGAGCCCATATTTCATCTTATAACATGCAGTAGTCCTGGACATTTCCAACGAGTTTAGTGCCGTCTGATCGCGGCTCAACTGTTTGTTAAATTGAGAGCTACATTGAAAGAAAGAGAATTCTCGGCGATAAACGAAGTTATTAATACCTCTTGGCGTGCTTTTCTTGTCACTATATCCAATGGCCGAGCATCAGTCTCCAGTAAGTCATCAGTATTTTTTGAATTAGCATAATTACTTAAAGTCATTCAATGTCTAATGCACTTTGAATATTTTATGTGCGTCACACTTTTAGAATGATTTGTGAAGCCTTGAATCCTTCCCCATCATACTTCAGCAGTGAGTTACAAAAAACACAATATGCTTGTCTAGCAACATTTATTTTTTTGCACCATGCGCCGATGGTATCCCCATTACCATCTCTCCGTTCAATCCAATTCCACCTAAATGCATTCCGAACACCTTCTTCTAATTGTATAATATCACTATTTATATCGAGAAATTTCATAGTGAAATTCTCTTGCGTACATAAATAAAAAAATATTTTAATAAACAAAACGAAAAATTTACACATGCATCAATAAATGAAACGAAAATTTTACACAGCGGAGAAAAAAAAGTTGAGAAGCGATCAATGACAAATAGCTAATATGGCGAAAAATCCCCCTCCTCTACTTATTGGCGCCATGCCAGGAGAGATAAGACCTTTGAACCCAGAGTCACGTGATCGCACATCTGGTCAAACGAAGTCTCTCCCTTTTTTTTCTGCCGCGCCTACTTGCCGAAAAGAATCCAGAAGAGAATGTCCGAGAATCGGGGGAATGAGTCATAACTTGCAATAAGGAAAGAACAAAAAAGAAGTTTTTTTCCCCCTTTTCAAGCATTATCACTGCCTTTGGAGAAAGAAAGGGAAAGTGTTTACTACACACACTGACCTTGCGTTTTCTGCTTTCAAAGCAAACAAAATTACCCAGATCAAAATAAATAATTCATTATTATTCCTACTTCCTTTTGAACGATGATCCCCGGAATTTCCGGGTATCAAAGTTCAAAATCCCTGGAGCACAAACACCCCTGAATACAGTGAAGTGATCATAGAGGAGCTACTCCACAGTACATTCATTGTATGACCATGAAGATCTTGTGACTGAGAGTAGTTGATGTTATAAGTAATTCATTCCAAATATGAAATAAAATCATATTTAAAATATATGAAATATGAAATAAAATTATGCGGACAGAAATTCAATATCCCCCACTATAAATTAATGTGTAGAGAATTTAAAATTTTCACTCAATTTTGTACTTCAATGGTTAAATCAAAAAAAAAAAAAAAAAGAATGAATTATTTGCTATGATAAGACAACTTGGTAAATGAACTGTGTTTCTCATTACGAGTGCAAATGAAATTTGTTGGTAATATCTTGTTATGGTCTTCCATCGGTTGAATAATTATTACAAAGATATTATTCGTCTCGATGAATCCAATATTTTCAGAAAATTGACCAGAATTATATGAAGTGTATTTTTGAATAAAGATCCAATTACTTGTTTTATATATAGTTTACACTGTTTTATGTCATGATGTCAATGTTGACCAGTAGAAGGAATAATAATCCATTCGGTGCCTATTTCGTGTTGGACTAATTGAGTTTCAATACAAAGTCTTTATGATTATATACTGCTTTGGTTGAATAATGATAATATTGAAGATGTTAATGAAAATATACCTGGCACAGTGACAATGATAAATTTGTTGTGTTCGGTGAGCAGAGAATTATTAGGTGATGACAAAATTCAAAATCAAATTCACAATCATACATTCACTTGCACAAAATGCAAAGAAACAATGTCATTTCAACATACCATATCGGCGAATAACAGAGACAAAGATATTGCCACTGGCAAATGATGATGGCAGCAGAAAGAAGACTTTGTGCATCTTCCAAATGTTCAAGAGAAAATATACAGCATGTATTATCTGAAGACTTTCTACAGACCAATTCACAAAATTATGCTAAGTACATGAATGTAATAAAAGCATCCTTAAAAAGATTAACACTAAGTACATGAATGTAATAAAAGCATCCTTAAAAAGACTAACAGTATAGCGTAAGTGCTTGGCTACTGAAATCAATACAAATGCATCCAAGCTGTGGCTCGCTAAGACTCAATTTAAATATAGATACCTGCAAGTGGTATTCAAGTATATTTGCCTGCAAGATATGTTGTGAGTATGTTAACCAATCATGATATAAGTCAAATGATATAAGCAATTTACAACAGGAGATGTTGCATATACAAGATGATAATCCAGTGAATTCATTTCTAGTCTTGATGAAACAGTTGAGCCTAAAATTTTTAAAAACAGTTGAGTTCACAAGAAGCAGCTCAGTGTTTGTTAAGATACCCAATGGCAAGGAGAACTACTCCTGTGAGGCTATGTACATTCCTACAGTTTGCCCATCAGACAGACAAAAATCAAAGAAGAGTCATGCACAGTTGTCTTTACTGGACGAGAACTTAAACGTGAACAAGAAATATTATTCAGTACTATAAATTATGTCTGGTTGAAATGGAACATTTCCGTTTAGTTGATTTCTGGCATGGTATATGACAGCGGAAACACAAGATATTATCCATTTAAAGGGCACTGGTATATAAAATATATCAGATGTTTGTTAATTTTTTAACCTTCTAAAAAATTTTAATTTTTCTACACCAAAAGCTGTAATCGTAAGTTTCTGGTATTTTATTTTGATTCTGAATGGCAACACTATCCTATGAATACTCAATATTTTGCAGTTATGAAATTAATATACCTCACTCTAAGGTATCATGTTTGAAGATTCATAAATTCTATTGGAAGGGAAGAAAAAATTCAAAATCTGCAAATATATGATATACACATGCTGAATCTTATATATTTGTTGCATTTCAGTCAGAAGTGATAATTAGAAGATTATTTATACAATTTTAAGACCGGTATATGATATATACCAGCACCCACACTCAGCGTACCACGCCAGTAGATGGCAGCACCAGGTATCTTTTCTCTGGGAGATCACAGAATCTCTCTACATTATAATAGTTTATGATGTAATAATTTGTTTATGATTAATTTACAAATTGTTTAGGATTCAATATTATGTTCATGGGGGGATGGGAAGTTTAATGAACCTGTGCTAGGACTGAATACAAGTACATTAGTTTCTTTTTATTCTTTGTTTACTCCATTCGAGTTTCTCATCGTTTCTGTTTAGCTAAAATTTTAATTTCAATACTTCACCTTTTACCAGGAAAGACTCGTCGATTTTCAAACTGTCGACTGGCATCAAAACATTACACAATTGTAGGAGTTAAATGTGACATGTTTTACAAAATCCTAGAATGCAGGGAAAATGAAAAAGAGATGATGGAAAGCTAATTTGTCATACCGGGGGTCACACCATCTTTACAAAGGGGCTGTGATAACATCACACAAAGAGCACTTAAAAATACAGGAAATAGAAATGCACTTCAGGTTCATCTCTTAGTGGACTGGAAAAACAGCCGATTTGAAAACATGCTTTTATTCTTTAGGGTATCATCTTTGTTAATTTCAGATGAGAGACTAGGGAATACAAGAGAAAATTTTCCCCTGGGTTAAGATACAAATATGTGGTTTTCGAAATTTCACAATAAAATTAAATTTCACAGTTGGTGAAAGGAGGGAAAAGATTTCCAAGGCCAGCTTCAGATGCAATCCAAAATTTATCTAAAAGTTGAAAAGGGGCTGAAAATCAAATAATAAAATCATTTAACAGCATTTCTTCGTGAACAAAATGATATACGTATTTATAGACATATAGTTACAAAAAATTAAAAAGGTGGCCCTTATGGGCCTGGTTAATCGAAAGTGTGGGGGAAGGAGGGAGCCGATCCTTGGTATCATAGCATGAAGCATGTTCTTTTTTATGTATTATCTAAAACATAAAATATAATAACTTCAAAAAGGTAACATACTTTTTCAGCTGAGTCTAGGATTTGATGGGTTTTTAAATCCGGTTTAAAAAAAAAAAAAAAAAAAAGGGGGTTTTAAAAATAAATTTGTCACAAAGAAAACCAGTTTAAAGAATTGATATTATTATGTAAAAATTTATTTTAAACTTATTTGATCTGCTATTCATTCTATGCATCTGGCAGTAAACACATTTTTTCAACGTTGGCCAGTGCTTGTGCATTGTGCACTGCGCTCGTGGAAAAGACGTACCTAACCAGTTTATTTTATGTTAGTACATATGTGCAATCCGTCATGAATCAGGACAGGTTTGCTTAATATTTTATACTGAAAACTGGAAACAAAAGTATATAGTTGTTATATTTGGTAAAACTAACGTAAGTATTAGGTATGTTAATAATTTCAATGTTTGTATTTTCTGTTTCACATTTTAAAAATTTATTTATTATATAAATTTCTTCTCTCAAAAACTAATATATAAACTAAGTTCTGGCTTCTGTCTAATGGGATTTTAAATAAAACACAGGGTATTAAAATAATCCATGTTTTCTTTTGCAACGTTTTGACAAAAATTATGTCTTTATCAAGCTTCAGAAGTAGATTAAGATGATAAGTGTTTTTTTCAAAATTCCTAAAAAATGTGAAGACTAGATTTCTTTAAATTAGGTTAATATTAATAGTTAAAATAAAAAAATAAACTTCAAAAATACTTATTAATAACTTTAATTTCATTTTTAGATAAAAATGAATAAGTCGGAAGTTTGGGATAGTTTCAAAAAGTTAGGGATAGACAAGGCAATCTGCAATCATTGTTGAGCTGCAAAGGATCATCTGCGATCAATCTACATAATCATTTGAAAGCAGTTCATAAAATAATTATTGAAAAGAAATCGGAAACGATTGGCAAAGAAGAAACATCTGGATATTTCTCTTCTTCAAATAAACAAACGAATATTTTAACTTTCTTAAAAGCAAAAAGAAGTAGTTTAGAAGAAATCATATCAAAACTTGCAGCTATGGATGGATTTTTCTATTAATATCATTACAAATAGTTCATTCATACGAGAGTATCTTCAACAACAAGGATGTTCATTATCAAGAAACAATTCTAGACTAATTAATCTCATTCGTGAGTTTTATGACAATGCAAAACATGAAAGTATTTTTGAATTAGAATCAATAAAAAAGAAGAGTAAAAAATTCTCTATAACTTTAGACAAGTGGACTAGCAAAAGAAATCATAGATATTTAAACATTAATATACACACCACTTGACAGAAAATGTATCTGCATATATGTGTGTATCTGCATATATATGTGTGAATATACACAGATACAAATGTAAATACACATGTATACACATACACATGTGCACATAAACACATTTCTAGACCTGTTCGAATAACATCTAGACCTGTTCCAATAGAACAATACCAAGGAATGTATCACTTCTGAAATTTCCCATAAACTATGTAACATAGTTGAGACAAAACAAGTTCAGCAGCACTACAAAAAATTGTTCCCCTCTTTCTGAATTTATCTACTGTAAAAGCTCAACTTATTTGGAAAATTCGGGAAGTGCCAAATTCTGGATATGGGAAAATTCTGGAAAGTTAAGCACATAGGTAAATAGAATTCACGTTAGAAATACCAAATTATCAAATTCTACTCTGAAATTATAAAAACAATTATCTCATTTGTTATTGCTTGAATAGCAAAAGCCTATATTTAAAATTAAGATTTAGGAGAAAATGAAAAATCGCATTTCAGTCTTACAAAAGCCAACATATTTCGTAAGCCTGATCCAATTATAAAATCCCACCAAATAAGAAACTTGGCAGAGATGTTGGCGATCATTCCAGTTGTAAATTTAAACAAACATATCATTCATTATTTAGCTAGATAATAAGGAGATACAAATTATGGACACAGCATATAAAAAACTTAAATCCCTAATCATAATGTTTCATGTTACATCACCACTGCTTACCCATTTTCAAAGTCGCATACCATGGCCTTTTTTTATGCTGCAATTCTGTAACTTTGAAAATACTCCACCTTGTGAAGTCCCAAATATTAGTCATTTTTTTAAAATGTGAGTTAAAAATAGAATTTATATCCATTTTTACAAAAATTAAACAGCTTATTGAAAATTAACTGATTTTACATTAAACCAAATTGAACTCTTTGTGACTGTGTTGTGATGTCATGCTTATCCATTATTGGTGCCAAATCACACTGTTTGGCAACAGTGTATATATGTTAATATAATTACAAGCTGTATAATAGCATTACAAATCTCTCATTTACTAAATTTTTCAAGTGAGATTGTTTCCGACAGTCTACAATATTCTGGTTACTTTACAGTTAATTGAATGCCGGATAGTCGGGCTTTTATTGCATTTACAACTGCAGAACAGACAACTACTTGCAAAAAATGCTCTGTTTACATGATTTTATAAGGATGTACACTGAAAAAAAAAAAAAAAAAAAAGACGACAGTTCTATGTCTCCTGTTCTACTGGAACAATGGACGAAATTCAAATTGCATTTTTCATATCTCGAAAGTACAACATAGGATACGTATTACATTTATATACAGCATTGTTCTAATATAGGTACTTTGACACAAAATCGGTCTTTTCTGAAATAAAATACCAATTTTTTTCCATATTCGATTCTATGACTCAAATTATGCCAAGATATTAAATTTTGTAACTTTTGGTGAGAAATTTATGGAAAAATTTAAAAATTTATCTTAGAACAATTTCTTCAGTTTGCGAAGAATAATTCAGTTGGCAAACTCCTTAATTTATAGCTACCTATTTTCCTTTCCCCTTTTTCTTTGTGCATGAGCCAAAAAAGGGTCCATCATTCAGTCTTTCAAATAATTTTAACCTTCCAGCAGTCGCGTTTTGCAATTTTATATGTGCACGAGCGCATCTTATTTTTTACGACATCCGTTATTTTACTGTTTTTGGTACGAAAAACGACAGAAATGAGTGAATATTGATAATAAATTTGTTAAAAATAAAATATTAATCTTAGTATTGCAAAATACAAATGATGTCACATTCAAATATAAATAAATTATTTTTAAGTTCTTATGTTAGCGAGATGGAAATGCAATGGTGTATTTCATTACAGAAAATTTTAAATTTATTATTTAATAATTATATTTTAAAATCAAAGCTAATTTTAATATTCATCAAAGACAAGTATAGACAATAAAAAAGGAAAACATCTTGGTAGGAAAAAAGGTAAGTTTAGCATTATTTACTTCCGCAAGGAAATTTTCTTCTTACTGGTTACAAAAACGCACTTTAAACTAACTTTAATATTTTTATTTTTTTCTAAAAAATAGAAATAAAGAAAATAAGGAATGAAAATCGCTATTGTTCTCCCATCCAAAGGTTTCCTTGTCTTCCTTTTCTTCATCAGATAATTCTTGAAGAATCCGAACAAAATCAGCTGGTTGCACATATTTTTTTGCCATGAAAACCGATATAAAACTTACAGAGCCAAATGTAGTCAAATTAAAATAATACACGACAATTAATAACACAATATTTGAGAAAAAAATATTTTCCCAATTTTAAAACATGACCACTACGCGTGTCGTAACTTTTATGAAAAAGCTGCCACATAGCACAAAAGCCCAGTTAAAAAAAAAGTCAAATGACTTTCTGTTGGCATATTCCATGATGTGGGGAAGGGTAGAAAGGAGGAACAGAAATGACCTTCAGACACCTCAGCTTAGATATGCGAAAATGTGCATTAAAAATTGAATTTGTCGTAAATTTTGCACATAAGCGCGTGCTGGAAGGTTAACAAAGTGTGTAAACCACATTTTCCTTATTACTGCTTATAATAAATACACCAAATTTCTAAACATACCAATATATAAATTCAAGTATATCTTGGGAAATTTTGAATAAAAAGACTCCAATTTTTTGCAGATATACTTAGAAATACATCTACTTTAAGATGGTAAAAATTTTATAGATTATAATTCAAATTTTTTTTTTAATTTATAAAAATTATTTTAAACTAAGAATTTTAAAAATAAATCATAAAAAAAAGGGTGAATTTTATTTGGAATAAACCTAAATTTCAAAATGTCAAAGGAAGAATCAAATAAGCTTAATAAAAAAAAGATATTAAAATATATATGCCAAATTATATTAATATTAAGGAGGTTGAATTTTGAGAATTTATTTTTTTCACAAACTACTTGTGCTATTTTTAGCAAACTTTGGTAATTTGGCATAATTTGAGTCGTAGAATCGAAAATTTGGAAAAAAATTCGCATTCAGAAAAAGTCCGATTTCATATCAAAATACCTATATTAGAACAATGCTATATATGAATCTAATACATATCCTAAGTCGCATTTTTTAGACATGAAAAACGCAAGTTGAATTTCATCAATAATGGGAGATATTGAACGGAAGATATAGAACTGTCTCATTTTTAGTCCAAAGGGCCCAATACTATTACTTTCATTTTGACATTTTAAGTTCAACATTTTAAATGTCGATTCACTTTTCAAATTGTTGCCACCAAATATTAGAGTCCTGTATTATATTTAAAGAAATTAAATAATGAAGAATATGCATAAATGTACTGTATGTGTTCTCGCATTGTTATAAAACAACAGTACCTAGAGCCATCAAAATTTGAATAATATACCTTTCCACTGGAATATGGGCATCTGGAAGACCGAATTTGGAATTTGTTTTATTAACTATTTCATATTTTTTTAAGTTTTAAAGAATTTTCGACTAACAAATTCAACGAGCTCTGGCAACACTGTATGGGGGAAAAAAAAAAATTTATCTCCAGCATGCGAGACTGTGTAAATCTCAAAGTTTTCTTTTTTTTCTTCCTCTCTCTTCACTGCGTACATTCAGTTTCACTTTTGAATTCAATTTTCTGATATATATTCTTAAATTATATTTTTGATATGAATTGAAATTTTAGATTCGATCTAAATTTAATGACATGAAAGCAGATACACATGCAAAAATATAAACATACATACACTGAAGAGCTAAAACATTATTAACTACCTACTGAATAACGCATTGCGCAACACAGTATGTACCCATCCAAGCAGCAATCACGCAGTCGAGATATTCCGACTTCGTAGTGTTCGAGCTCCGAGCTGTGGCTCCATCACATCCCAAATATGCACTATCAGGTTAAGATCCAGCGAGTTACATGGCCATGATATCAATTGGAATTCATCCTTATGCTCTTCGAACCACAACGCAATTCAAGCCTTGTGATATGGAGCATTATCCTGCTGAAAAATTCCATTTCCGCTTGGGAAGACTGATGCCATGTAAGGGTGCAACTCATCCACAATTATGTTCAGATAGTCCGCAGCTTACATAAATTGTTCTACCACAACTAAGGGTCCCAGAGCCATGCATGAGAATAATGCCCAAAGCATAATACCGCAACTAGCCTGTGTATGACCAGCTGTCCACGAGAAAGCAACTGTTCGCTTGAAAGACGGCATACCCTGACAGAATCATCAATGTGATGAATGAGAAAATGTGATTCATCCAACCAGGCAACTGTCTTCCACTTATCCATGGTCCAGTATCGATGTTCCTGGGCCCACTATAAGCATAGCTAACAATGATGCTTGGTCAACAGAGGCACACGGGTGAGATGTCTGCTATGCAGTCCCACATTCAACAGTATCTGTTGAAATGTATGTTCCAAAATACTTGCACTTGGTCCTGTGTTGTAGTCGGCTGTCAGCTGAGCCACTGTCTGGTGCTGGTTTTGCTGTACCAAGCAGGACAGTCTCCAATGTCCTCTTTCTTTGAAGATTCATGAACATCCAACATCTTGGTGTCCACTGCTGGTTTCACAGTTACATCCACTTTACATAAATACAAACAATGGCAGATTGTGAACAAACTACCAATCATGCAGTTTCAGAGAAACTTGATCTGAGTCTTTGGGCCATTAAAATTTACTTTCTATCAAATTCGCTTAGATCAGCAGCCTTTCCCATCACTCGCGAAAGTAAGTACAAGGATGATTCTTTACCTTCTCCAGCAGCAATTAAACTTACTCCCACTTAATCACATGCCCTCCACGTCATCCAGATGAGTTCATTGGTAAATATGGGGATGGTCATAACGTTTTGGCTCATCAGTGTATTAGGTGTGCACATATATATATATTCCCAAGAAATAGTTATTGCAAACACACAAATGAGATAAGTTAAATTATACAGCAAATAAAAATATTTCATTTAGTGATATACAGCAATGCTATGAACAAATATATAAATAAATTAAATAAATAAGAAAAATATAAATAAATTCAAAAATTAGTTTGGTACTTTTCCGTTTTGCCAGCGCAAACGATAAAGTCGCCAATAATGGTTTAACTGATGCCAGACGAAATATCTTCGCTGGTAACCTTTTACGCCTCAGTTTCAAAACAAGTTGAAGCCATTTCTTATCAGATTGTTTCTTTCAATACTGGCATATAGAATTTTTACAAGATATTTAAATTTTATCCCCTAAGGCAATTCACGGTAATAAGTCAATTAGTTCTAGTCAATTAGAACGCAATTACACCGCTCATCCGAAGGCAAAATCAAGTGTTAAATTCATCAATTCTAATGAGAATGCACTAGCGAAGTAAAGCACTGCGGTTTTACATAATTTCTGAGTAAGCTATTCGTACGAATTGAAATAATTCTTGCATTTAAACTTGTATTCCAAATTAAGATTTAACTTGAAATTAATATAGATAATTACTGAGCGAATTAGATTTTAGTAGCGTAGTTTACGTGAGATGAGATCACTTGGGGTCACGTGATACGAACCGGCGAATCAGGATTTTGAACCATGAAATCATAGTAAATTCTTAAATTAACGTCTTTTTACAAATTTATTGTCTTTATTTATTGGCTTTTTACAAAATTTTAAACCATATTAAAATGTTTATGCCTTCAAAATAAAAAAAAATTCTTAGAATTAACATTTTTTATATGTATACTGTATGTTGTCGCCAACAAAGTCTGCTTGGCGAGATTTGCGCCGGCGAAACGGAAAAGTACCATTAGTTTTAAATCTTCTGGAACGCTTTTTGGTGGCTTTCTCTGCGGAAGAAGAAACATACTAATCCTGCTTTTGAGTTATATCAATTTAGCTAATCAGATTTTTAATAATATTTAGACCAAACTAATTTAATTGAGCTGCTTAGGGAGTTTATAGCTTTCCAGTATCTACTTAAGTTCAGAAATAGTCTCTGATCTTATTTCTTTAGCATTACAAACATTTTAAAATTGTTAAAAATGCATACCTGTCAAAAGCTTTCACTCTGCCGAGAAGTTTTTTATTGTTTCGGCAATTTATCAACACTTGAGTATTATTTTTTACAGATTGTGTCAACACAGAAAGAGGACCTGTGTTAAATTCTTCCTCCTCCCGCTTCGCCAACTCTTCGGGCGTCATTTCACTTTTTGGCTTCTGTAATAACCTAATTACAATAAAATTAAAATAAAATTATACATATATCGAAAAATTGTTCTATACACAAATATTAAAATCTTCAAATTATTATTAAAACTTAATATATATTTATGGCTAAAATAAAATGCTAATGATACATAATTAAGTAATATCCATCCAGAAATAAAAAACATTAAATAACTAATTCTTTAGCATACTCTATTTAGAATCACTACTTATTCCTGCTGAAAACAGAGCTAGAGCTGATAACAGCAGCATACTAGAACAATACAGCCTATTCATAGAAGCAGCATACTAGAACTAAACTGACTACTCATAGAATTCAATTCTTCAGTCACCTCAAATTTAGCATTTACCCCTCGAATAAACACTAGCTATTTGGTCGTATCGTAATTTCTGTCGCCTCATCAAGAGCCAATGAAAACCATTTGAAATTATTTGCCTTGTCTTTTAATTGACTCTTCATATGGCTCCCGATGTCCTCGAGTCTTCTCACAGCTGTTCTCACTGAAAGACAGACATATCGAAACATACCTATTTTTTCTGGGCACATTTTTCTTCATGTCTGCCACAAACAAACATGATTTGATTAATTTACCATTGATAAATGGTTTTCCTTTTGTGACTAATAAATGAGCTATCCTTATAAGCTGACTTTAGTTAATGCTTCGTTATCATTTCCTATTTTTAAGAATAAACTGTGTTGTGATGATGCATTCTGTTTTAAATTTCCCAGTTTTAATGACAGTTCATTTTCTCTGTGAGGTTTGAATAATATGCCCCGTGCTTAGTTTGATAATCTGTATATTTTACTCTCTTTGTACAGTTTTTATGTCACTGCATGTTTATGTCACTGCACCACTTTGTCATTTAATTCTATGACAAAATAACCGACACTCCGTTCTGCTTTTAAAAGCACAACATTCACGGTGTACTTTTTGGTTCTTTGATTTGGAGAGGGTCATGGTAATGGTTGGTAATGAATAAAATGAAAAGGAACAAAATAGCACACAGTACCTTGATAGACAACACCACACTCACTGCTATAGCAAAACTGTCAACACACTCGTATGGTGCACAATGCACAAACATTCGCCTGTTGGGAGTGCTTTTAAAAACAATGACAAATGAAAGAATATGACAGTTGAACAAACCTGCAGTCATGATTCACAACTTTTCAACTCAACTATTGGCCTGTGCATAATAGTGAGTAATTTGACTCATTTTCTCACATAAAAAGATTATTTCATCCCACAGGCCATAGTTTGCAGACTGCTGTGATAGAATATGCAAATGATTAACAATGATTGACTAGCAGGAGCTCCGGTACATTGCAACAGAGCATCTGGATAACATATAAATCAGAGCACATTCTAATGCTAAGGCATATCATGATTGTGAATGTTGTTCGACGAGGACTTGCGACTGCTGTCAAATCTGGTTTCTCCAACATATGCCCTGTTAAAACTAACGCGGCACACGAGGTGACCAGTTTGATTTCAACAGCATTTTTTAATGCTAACTCATCAGTTTGTAGTTTATTGAATTGTGTAGATGCCATTCACAGTATGTTATTCTGATTTCTTTATATTTTTGTATAATTGTTAGATATATGCTTTGCGTCGGTTTTGCCAAGACGCCTGATTGCCGAGTTAAGTAGCCATTTTGCGTTTGGAATAGCAAACTTAACATATTAATTTAATTAACTTAATTTCTAACTATCTTGAGGATTTTTGGATTTTAAAGGCGCTTATAGTTACCCCCAAGCTCTCGCTCAGGGGCCTTAAGTGCTATCCACCTAAGCATCTGTCTGCAGAGAAGGCCATTGAGCCAGGACTCCTGTTCCAGGCTGTAGGCTCCGCCTTTTTCGGGCAAGATTTTTTCTTTTTCATCGAGACGCTTGTTGAACATCACTATTCCCAGATACCAGAACACACCAGATATAGCAATGGATCTTTCACCGAAGTTGGAAATAAGTTCTACAATTTTCTGATAAGTTCACTTGAAATGATAGAAGCTTTACGGGAATAATACGGAAATAAGGATGATAAAAATGATCAGGTTACATCTATTCCCTGTACCAGTCACAGTTACAACGATAACGACAGAGCTAGGAGTCTGATAATACTACACTCAGATTCTATCACAAGTCACATATGATTAAATTACATTAGATAAGGCCATCGGCTAAGATGATGAAAATCCTAAATGTAGGTGAGGAGATCAGACAGTAAGAACAAAAACATATCGACAGGTAGCTAAAAAAGTTGGTAGCTCACACTAGATAACGCCACGAAATCAGACAATACAAACATGGATACCAATCAAATTGACGAAGTGCAAAATAACATAAATAATACACAACCAGATAAAACTGATATTATTAAACCCACCAGATTGCCTCCAGTTATTCTTAAAGAAACAAAATACACATGGAGCAAAATTAAACAGCTATTTCAACAGCACAAATTTGATTTTATGGGTATAAATAACAGACACAGAATTAAAGTAATTGCAAACAACACAGACAGTTACAGAGGAATTGTCAGTGGCATAGCGACGGGGGGGGGGGGGGGCAAGGGGGGTGTATGATGCCCTGGGCGCCGCTCGCAGAGAGGCGCCAAATTGTCTCCAAACAAGATTTTCCGAAAAATTTCAGTTTATATTTTGATCGATTTCTGAAAAATGTATTTAAAATTAATAATTATTGTAATATAACTAATCATTTATTTTCTTGATTTGTCTGATAAAATGTGTAATAAATGTTTATGCTTGCAGTACATCAATCAAACATCTCCGTATACAAAACTTTTTTTCTGACCACTTTATTCTTCTAAAATAGAGATATGTTTTTATTTTTTTTAACGAAATGCATGTGTAGCTCTCGCTTTTTATTTTAAAACGATAACAAACAGTCCAGTCTCATATTATAACCCTTCGATCTTGAACTACATTCTTAGACAAAAAAACCGACGTACCACGACGCACCGAGAAGATATAAAGCAAATTGGACACAAATTGATATACATACAGGTTTTGATGGGAAATGCTAAATTTTACATTTTGGCTGCCAATGAAAGAACGGTTGTCGCTACAGCGCATCTGATCTGCTCAATTGACAGGATATTTAAGAGGAGAAATTACGATTCCAGGTTATAAATTCTTGACGAATTTCATTCCGTGTACTCTGGTAGACAGTAACTATGCTTTGCATACAGGTGCGCGAACTATATGCGCAGATGTCAGAATTTGAGAGAGGTCATGTAGTTGGGCACAAAGAAGCCGGTTGGTCTTATCGGCGAATACCTCGACATTTGAGCAGGAGCGGAATGAGTGAACCATGGCCGCACACAGCGTCAAAAAAGAAGCGGTAGGCTTAGAGAAATTTCTATTTCAAGTCTAGAGCCCCCAAATTTCCGCAGTAGCTAGCTTGTAAGGATTATGTTAATTTTATTAATAGTTAAATTTTGAGTTAAACTTCCTTTCCTATCGCTTCTTAACTTCAACTTAGCACTTCCGGCCAGAACGTAGTATTAGAATCACGTCTCAATACAATAATGAGGAAGACCGGTATATAACCGCGAAGTTTTACTGTCTGAGACAGAAAGATATCAGAGATTCTGGTTAGCACGCATCCGCCTTTTTAGGCTATTCTCTCTTAAGCTATAGTTACGCTCGGCCGTACTTTAGGCCCTTGATAACTTTGCAGTCAATTAGCGTTAAGGGGCCAACTAAATTAGAATCTTAATAGCTTTGGCTACATCTCTTCAGTTAAGATAAGTTCAGTTTAATTCTTAGTTTCTTAAGTTCACGACCAAGTGTCGGCTTTATTGTACAACTCCAAGACGGAGTTCTGTTAAATCTTATTTGAATAATAAGGGATTAATTCAGAAGTCAAACAACAAAAATCAGCATTAATTTTCAAAATTTTCACAGGACTAGTTTCGATGGTTTTACCGAATCACTATCCTCAGCTGCAAAACCGCAAGATTCTTCAGTTTCAACGTTAACTTACAATTACGCAGTGGAGAATCCTACAAGCTTTATACAAAAATGAAACTTCCATTTCCCTATCACCAGTGCAGGATTTACATATAAGCTACACAAGCTATAGTTTAGGGCCCCCCAAAATTTAAAATATAGCATAACAGACTTATAAAGAGCCCCAGTTTTCAAATAGCTTAGGGCCTCATCAAGTTTAAATCCAGCACTACCTATCACTAATAGTTGCAATGTGGTTACTTCTTTCAACCCACATGAACTGTTTACAAACCTCAGAGACAGGTTTGTGAACAGCATGAGCAGATGCTCCCATTGGGAAAAGGATGTGTAATCGAAGTAAAGGAAATGGTCAAATCAGGTCTGAACAATGATCCCATTTCACGATGATGGCAGGAATGTGTGAAATAGGTGATGGTCAATGAGAGTGGCAACAGAATGATTGTGTAACTGTCACTCATAGCTGATGCATCCTTATCAATGATCTGATGAGTATCCAGAACAACAGTGACTGCAATGACCACTGACAGATGCATCAGTGGATAGGGGCAAGGTCACAGAGGCTATTGTGGCAACTTTCCATTACCGCTGCACAGTACCAGGAACATCTGCAGTGGCACTGGGCAAATTTGACCTGGTAATTGACTGGACTGGTATGTAATTATGTTTAGTGGCAAGTCCTGCTTCAAATTAAGCCCAGCGAGGATGTATCTGGAGACATCAAGGACAGTGGTGGGCCATTTCCCCAACTGTCATCTGCCTTACAACTTGAAAAACAGGAGTTATGACACCAGTTACTATATTATTACAATATGGCATGAGTCATAAGGGAAGGAAAGAAAGGTAAGGCCCAAACTGATCCTCCCTTAAAGCAGTAATGCACCTCCTTGTTTATCAAAATATTTAATTACTTGCCATTAACATATATAGGTTTTGACATATTCAGAGGTAAATATTTTGTGATTACATCAAAAGTATATATACATATTCTTTTCTACAATATTTCTAACTATGTGAAAGAACACGTTTTTAAGCATTTCATCCTAAACAGAATTAAATGCTATACTTTTCCCAAGCTGACAACAGCTTTAATTTGAATAAAATGTTTTCACAAGTTTTTGCTAATTCCATTAGAAAGAAATTTTAATATAATTCGATTTTATTAACAATTTCAAAAATTTTAACTGAGGTTTATTGTATTATTAATATTAAAATCATCCATAATTTCTTCTCTATTTACTCTTTCCGAAATACTTTCTTAGGTATATGATGATTTTCAGCTTTTGATACAATATTTCTAACTATGTGAAAGAACACATTTTTAAGCATTTCATCCTAAACAGAATTAAATGCTATACTTTTCCCAAGCTGACAACAGCTTTAATTTGAATAAAATGTTTTCACAAGTTTTTGCTAATTCCATTAGAAAGAAATTTTAATATAATTCGATTTTATTAACAATTTCAAAAATTTTAACTGAGGTTTATTGTATTATTAATATTAAAATCATCCATAATTTCTTCTCTATTTACTCTTTCCGAAATACTTTCTTAGGTATATGATGATTTTCAGCTTTTGATACAATATTTCTAACTATGTGAAAGAACACATTTTTAAGCATTTCATCCTAAAGAGAATTAAATGCTATACTTTTCCCAAGCTGACAACAGCTTTAATTTGAATAAAATGTTTTCACAAGTTTTTGCTAATTCCATTAGAAAGAAATTTTAATATAATTCGATTTTATTAACAATTTCAAAAATTTTAACTGAGGTTTATTGTATTATTAATATTAAAATCATCCATAATTTCTTCTCTATTTACTCTTTCCGAAATACTTTCTTAGATATATGATGATTTTCAGCTTTTGATACATCTTTCAAATCAAAATCATAGTCATTCTATAATTAATGCTCTGTCTTAATTTCAAATCAGGGTATCTTTCATTTTAATAGCAAAATATGCAAATATTGCCACTGATTTCTGACTTCCATGTATTTAACCTTTTACGAGGATTTCCGGAAGAGATAAAAAAGGGATTACACTAATTATAATTTAAAACTTGTAACTGAATTATAATAAAATGTTAGGGCATAATTTTTTTAATATTTATAAAAAATTTTATCCGACCCTTTAATTTAAAAATACACATTCTACAAATTCTACTTTACTACATCCTTAAGTATGCATCTCGCACACTGTGCTTTACAAACACTTTTTAATAGACTGTTTCTCAGTACAAACAATTTTTGCTTAAATAGTTTCATAAATATATTTGACAATAAAACTTAAATTTATGCTTACAGTAAATTTTTGTTTCTATTTGTTTGGGGGAGGGAAAAAATGACTCCCAAATGATGACTACTGATCCATGCTATTTTTAGATTACAGTTCGGGCCATGTGAACATGCATAATAAATAAAATGGTACTATCTAATTATTCACACCACAGTCACAAACATGCTAGCGACTCTGGAGAGAATCTGCAAACTCATTAGTAACTAATTCTTCCAAGCTAATGCACAAAAGGCAACAGCCATTTTCAAAATAGCAATGACTTCAGAATTCCATACAAGAGCAATCAACTAATAAAACTTAAAAATCAAGAAATATCAATAATAAAATACTTAAATTTTTCAAGAAATCTTTCTTTTTTACATTGTTCTTCTTATGTACACAACATGTTTTCACTTAAATATCAGAAAACTGCACAAACTCGGCATCCATGCAATTTGGCAATGTGCACTCGCAAATCATACATGGTAACATGCTGCCTTGTGCCATGAACATGTTTTTTTAACTTTTCAGCAAGGGTGTAGATAATCAGAAATTACCTAAGAAATATTGGATACATTATGAAAAGACAACGCTATCTTGATATAACTGCAACTATTCTAATCATTTTAATTTAGTTAGCAGTTTGCATTTAAAACATGATTTTAAACATTTTGAAATTTATTTGCTTGCTGAACAAGCATATTTTTTATTACACTACTGAATCAAACTGCTTATGTGTACACCACCACTTCTTGAGTTTGTATATAAAATATTGCAGTACCTGAATTAATACAGATTCAATCAGTTCTGATTCACTGAAGACTACTTCAAAAAATTTCTAAACAGACTTAGTAAACTTATTTGAGAGGAACAAATAAATTCTAAAAAGTTAATACACAAATTAAGTATATAAACTATCATTTTGTTTTCCTTTATACAGTAAAGGATTTATTATTGCTGCTTTATATGAAATACCATGGTGTAGGTATTTTATATAAAGCAGCAAGGAGGTTCTGAGAGGTTTTATTAAGTCAGTAATGTGCTAATAAAGAACAAGGATACAACTTAAACTTTGACAATTACAATTAAGTGCCTGCATAAGAATTAACTGAACAACTATAAAAAATTATTGGAATTGTTAAAACTATGTCATGACTCGTTGAAATAATAAAGAATGAATTACGAAAAAAAAACACATTTATTTCTAATAAAGACATCCAACTTTAAACCATCCAGGAAAAGGTCGAATCAATTTAGACTAAGCAAGGTACTGCAGTACAATATTCACACAGCATTTATTATTTTATATAAAGCAGCAATAAAACAAATCTTGCCAAATTGCTAATAGACTTAATTTATACTTCCAACTACAGTTGCATATTTAGGAGCAATTGGCTCAAACCTTTCATGATTATATTACGTAGTAAGTAACCAATAAGGCATATTTTACCATTACAATTAAACAAAGGTCACTGAACATCATTCAGAAGAAATCATTAAAGCTAAGGCAGTTGAAAGATTATTACGGGGAGAGAGACATAAAGCAAGGTTTTAAATTTTTCCTCCTCCTTTCAGGAATACCCGAATTCTTCTGTAAATCAAAACAATATTCTTATTTTAGAAATAAAACTGAGCTACTAGTCTCTGTCTCAAGACAGTCAGGTGTCAAAACTATGCCAAATTTCAAACAAGTAGGTACATATTTATTACTGTAATATGCATGCAATACATTCTGTTTTACGTTTGAAACCAATCGCTTATTTCTTAACCTTCTGAAAGATTTATCTAAACTGTATCAGACTGCAAAATATCAATTAACTGCTAATAATATACGAATTACATTTATTATTACACAAATATCGCTCATATTTTAAATCACCGATAATTATTTGATCGAAAAAAAGCTGCTTCGTATATCTTTGGACAATTTTTCATATAGTACCACGTTCAGAATTTTAAAATGCCGGTAAAACCAACATTTCTACTGAACAGAAGATAAAAGAACTAAAAAAGTCTGAAGAAAGTACTTACGAAGACATATTTCAGTTTAAATCTTATGAACTATTCTTGCTTTATTTTGCAAGTTTTTATTTTTTTCAAAGCAAAGGAAAAACACAGCAACACGCCGAATGAAATAAACTTCCCACAATTTTGGTGTCACCAAATGCAGGAAAAGAAAATCAGTAAAATTGGTGATGCCAGACTGTTGCTTTCTTAACACTAATATTTACATAGACAGGATAATAGTAAAGTACCTAACATATCTGTGCATTAAGAGTAGGAATATAGTAAATAGATAATTACAAGAAGTTAAATGAGTAGGAATTTTTCCCCTTATCTAGCATTTTCTTGCATTCTATTTATTGAAATCTAGCCTATAAAGCAATTTGTGTTGGCAACACACTTCGGACGTAAACAGATCGTTGCGTTAAATAAACAGATTGTTACATTCCGGCAATAAAAAAATATTAGTTTTAGCTGAAGCGTATTTAGATGAAATAAGTCGAATTTGTCTGCTTCGGCAACGAATTTTTCGTGATTGAAGCTATGCGTTCGATTTACCCGATTGACGGTACTACTTTGGTAGACGGTTGCACGGATTTTTGGCGATTTACATTGGCGGAGATCGGAGATTGGAGATCATCATTCGTTAAGTGGTGTTCGACCCGAGAACCTTTACCGCTACATGTTTATCAATCCCCTAAGGACCTGTAAAAGTTCGTTAAACTCCATAAACTGGAAAAGTTCTGTGCACTTGTAATAAAAGTGCAAAGTCTTCAGAAGTGAAGAAGTTGGTCAGGGGTGGCGCCATATATCGGCTACAGATGAAGTCTTCGATGGATAAGCTATAATAGCAACTAATAATTTTTTTGGCATATCTTTTACACATTATCGTAGATTTGACACAGAATCGTACAATAGTAAGATGAAAATGATGATAAAAATGAAACAAAATCTAGATTAAATAGTTGAAAATAATAAAATATATACAAGAACTAAAATCTAACATTATGATGTATAGTTCTGAGCCGTTTATGCGGCTATTCGGTTAGACAGTCGTACTCCCTATGTTTTTAATAACTTCGTGAGTGGAGGAATCACATTTTTCGTAGAATTTGAATGTAATCTTTAGTAATTCGGCATCTAATGGTAAAACCTTTAAAGAATTATGGATGACAGTGTACCTAATGAACTACGGAGAGTTCGATAGGAATCTGAGAGTTTTACTCTGAAAACATTGAAGCCTTGCTCAGTTTGAACGTGCAGTAGCTGCCCACGCCGGAGCGGCATGTAGAATTATGGGTCGGATTGCCTGTAGATAGAGTGTTCTTTTAGCGTTGATATTTAACTTCGAATATTTGCACATCAGAGGGTATATGCTCATTAAGGCACATTGTGCTTTGTCTCTGATATAATTAACATGAAATTAGAAAGTTAACTTCTGGTCGAGATAAACACCTAGATATTTTACTTGGTTGTCACGTGACACGATTTGTCCGTCCATTGTAATTTCTTCTAAGTCTTGAGGGATATTTCCTTTTTTAAAGTAAATCACTTTTGATTTTTAGGCGTTAATTTTAATTTTCCATCCTTTAAACCAGGGTGAAATGTAATTAATGGCATTCTGTAGTTTATTTCTTGCATGATTAAGTGAGTGACATAAAAGTGCCTTGTCATCGGCATAGTATGCAGTGAGAATATTTTCAATATTAGGAAGATCATTAATATATAAATTATAGAGAAGCGGGGAAATTACCGACCCCTGTGGTAAACCCACGTGAATTTTTCTTGTGGTAGAATATTTATCTTGAATCTTAACTTGAAAAGTTCTGTTCTTTAAAAAATCAGAGGTTAGATGTATGAGGGCAGGTGGGAAATTATAGTTCATCAGCTTGATGATGAGACCATGATGCCAAACTTTATCGAAGGCTTCATCTACATCCATAAAAATAGCAGCAACTACTTCCTTTTTATTAAAATTTTCACCTATGAATTCTACGATTCGGGCGATCTGCTGAGTCGTTGAGAATCCCTGGCGAAATCCGAATTGATGGTCTTTGATGATGTTATTTTCATTAATAAAAGTGGTGAGTCGAGACTTGATAAGCCTTTCGAAAAGTTTGGCAATCGCAGGCGGAAGACTGATCGGTCTAAAGTTACTTGTGAGATTTCCAGCTTTGCCAGGCTTTGAATGACAGTTAGAATGGCGTGTTTCCAATTTTTTGGGAATGTATTAAATCTTAAACATGCGTTAAAAATATTTGTAATAAGGGCGATGCCTTTCTTTGGGAGGTATTGCAAGGCCTTATTAGTGATATTGTCATATCCAGATGCTTTCTTTGGATTAAGTTTCTTTATAATTTTCTGTATTTCTTTGGGAGAAGTCGGGTTGTTTTGATTTTCAGGATCTTTGCAGAGGAAATAGGTCACGTGATTGATAATATTGATATCATTCGGGTTGTTATAATAAACTGTTGTTCATAGTTATCAGCGAAGAGGTTGACAATTTTCTTATGATCGCAAATTTTGGTATTATTATCATCTAGAATAAGTCCAATATTGGAGGGAGGGCTTCGGATAGCTTTAGCAACTTTCCACACAGAGTGGTCGGTGTGCGAAAGACTTTCAATGAAGTTATCCCAGCAATTGTTTCTGTAATCTTGAATAAGTTTTCTGAGGTTTCGATCGGCAGCATTAAATCTTCTTTTGTCTTGGGTGGAGTGGGAACGTTGATAAATTTTTCTTAGTCTATTTTTCTCTGTAATTTTCTGTCTAATGTTGTGTGGGAGCGTATAATTAGTCTGTTTTGGAATAAATTTGACGTGGTTGATGGCTTCGTTGATTTTACTGCTAAGATAGACTGTGGCATTATGAATTTCGCTGTTATTAGTCATTTTAGTGGTAGCACATATGTTTTCTTCAAGGTGATAAGCATAGTTTTCCCAATTAATGCGACACTTTATAGGCGGAAGACCATGCTTTAAGCCATATAAAGTGAAGCGTACTGGTAGGTGATCTGAAGCAAGTTCATTATCCACTTGGAAAAAAGGTATTTGAGGAACATTGAAGGTAATTAAGATGTCTAATACATCAGAAGTATTTGAGATTTGA
Organism: Stegodyphus dumicola; assembly: GCF_044657685.1. Classification (NCBI taxonomy): domain Eukaryota; kingdom Metazoa; phylum Arthropoda; class Arachnida; order Araneae; family Eresidae; genus Stegodyphus; species Stegodyphus dumicola. The sequence continues at coordinate 219,172,712 of NC_140769.1, read as the reverse complement.
TGAAGATGCGTAGGTTCATCTGGACCATAAATGTTGATACCAGGGTTGTTGATGATGTAATTATTAAGAATAATTCCGTCTGGATTATTTCGCCTGAAGTTCCAGTTAGCGTGTTTACAATTTAGGTCCCAGCAATAATAGTTGGATAACCTAAGTTGAGAATATAATCAAGATCTTGAGTGTTGAGGCTATTGTTGGGTGGCTTATAAACAGCAATGATGAGATATTCTTTATTGTCACTGTTCAAAATAAATGCACTTGCTTCAAAATTCATAAGGGGAAGAGGAAAGATGGTACTGTTTAGGCATTTTTTCATGAGAATAGCTGTACCACCACCACGGTTATGAAGACGGTCAGATCTATAGATGTTGTAGTTGGGAATTTTAAATTTGTCATTCGGTTTGGGATGGGTTTCACTTAATAAAATTACATCCAGACTGTGCTGGTTAATGTAGTTTTGAATTTCAATTTTTTGATTTTTAATACCATTACTATTATAAAACATAAACTTGGCATAATTAATATGCTGCATGGTAATTGGATTAGCCGTATGGGTGTAATTATTCATGCTCGTTCTGGATGAATATCTTTAGTGCTGTCATTGCAGTCTTGAGCCTGGAGTCGGGGTTAGATGCCTGCTTGTATTGCTGGTAAATTTGGTAAATTTCAGTAATGAACCCGGTGAATTCTTCAAAGGATTGTTCTTCTGTGTCTGTGTTTACTGATTTTCGTTTATTTTTGGAGGATTGATCTTCTTTATCGTTATTTATAGATTTCTTATTATTCTTGAAGGATTTCCTGTCGTTAACCGTCTTTGGGTTGCTCTTGGTAATCGCCGCATATGATTGGTTGTACGGGGCAGTGCCGCGGTTTTTACAGTCGTCAGCCATCTTGAAAAATGCTGTTTTTACGTATTTTACGCATATAGTAAAGTATTCGAAACTTAAAAAAAAAAAAATAATAATAAATATCGTTAAAAATAATTGAATAATTTTTTTGTTGAAAACGTTTTTTTTTTTTTTTTTTTTTTTTTTTTTTTTTTTTTTTTTTGAGATGGCTGGCAAATGTAAACATTTACTAAGAGTATAAAATGCTAAAGTAAGGTTAAATCATTACTTTCATATAATAGAATAAAAATACCGCTATAAAAACATTGCGCCAACATTTAATTGGATTAAAATATTACTTAAATTGAATATCGAATTAAAAACATCATAACAACGTTTAAAAGAATTAAAATATTACTTAAATACTTTAAAATAAGTTTTATAGGATTTAATTATTTAACATTAAAACATATGCGACAATAAATATCTCAGGAATTTTTGAAAACATTGTATTAATTTTTTAATAAAAATTGAAGTATACAATTATGAAGTAAAAGAAAATTATGTACTTACATATTTTTTAACCTTTCGTATATTGATAATAAGTACCACAAAAAAATCTTTATGTGTGTGATCCACATCTTTCACACTTCATTGAAGAAGTAATTAGTGAGGTTTTCTCCGAAAATTTAAAATAAATTTCCTCTGACGCTATTAACAATTTATAAATAAATCTTTGATTAGGAAAGCAAGGTTGGCCAAAATAAGGTCTCAAACGGCAATTTTTTCATTCCGATACCAATAATTCTTGGTAAATACCAATAACAACATTCATCTTCGAAACGGACACATCCATTCGCTTTGAAATGTGAGGAATTCGAAGAGATGAATAATAAAATTTTAAAATGGCGCGGTAATGCACAAATATTCAATAACCAATCAGGGAGCTGATTACATCACGTATAAAATTAAAATTATTTAAATAATCATTCATAATAAAATCATATTTTTAAAAAATGCAAAATTAAATTGTCTTTTAATATTTAACAGCCATAAATAATGTTTAAAACATTAGATTAAATTTATAGATATTAAAACCAATTACTTTTAAAATATTTTGTGACGTCATTCATTACATCATTCACAACATAAAATTCCATAAAATAGCATAAACAATAAAATTTTTATTTCAAATAAAAATGCAAAATTAAATTCATTTTTATTATTTTGAAGTCATAAATAATATTTAAAACACGGAATTTATGCATAATAAAACGCATTATTTTTTAAATATGACAACAAAGTATCGGTTACCATAAACAACTTGTCTAGCAATGGGTTTACCATAAGTCGTGTCGCTCGCCAAAAAAATCGCCAAAATCCGTGCAACCGTCTACCAAAGTAGCACCCGATTGACATTTTATTAAAAAGTTCCAGCTAATTCAGGATTTGAAATCAGCTTTCCCTCGGAAAAGCAACAGAATTACTTAGTGTTATTAAATTCACAGATGAATGAGCAGTGGAAATTTCAAATATTTTACATGTATTGTAATTAAAATATGTTTAGATATATTCATCATAGTTGTGATTAAATAGTTCCAGTTATCCTTTTAATGAGGGAAAGAATTTTGTAATTATTAGAGAAATACTTGAAGTTAATATTATATAGATCAGATAAAAAATTTTCACTAAAATTATTAACTATCATGCTAATATACCAACTGTTATTGTTTATTATGGAAGCTAGAATGTATTGCCATTCTCACTTTGAATAATCGGTTCATTTTATTTTTGTTTCATTCAAATTAATTTCATTTTAATATGTAGAGCATCTGAGTATAAGAACACTTTAATTTCTGTTATCTGATATTTATGTAACTGCTTATCTCAGCATTCATCATTTAATGACTTTTATAAGCCTGCTAATGTTATAAGTTTTGTTTGGCAATAACTTGTAGCGCATATAATCTTTCAATTTGTGTACCATAAAATCTACCACCTAATCATCTGAGTAATACAAGGTGCATCTAAGTTTAGGGAATGGATAGATATCTCGTAAGCAACGCAAGTTAAAAAAGGGTACCTGTGCATGCGGATTAGATGGAGAGATGGTACGTAGCAAGAAGTGTGAGAAACCAAGGCAGAATTGTCTGCTGTAGGCAGTCAAACGGTGTATGTTTGAAAAAACATGTCGTATTCCAATGGAGTGATGAATAAACATCAAGTTTTGGTACAAATTGGGAAAACCTGCCACAGAAATGCATGCAATGTTTGTCCAGGTGAACAGATCAGATGCAGTGAGCAAAAAATGCATGTATGACTAGCTTAAACATTTTTGGAAGGGAAGCCATGGAGGGCGAACTACGTTCAGTTCGACCCTCAACAAGTGTGATGACAACAACATCGAGTGGGTGCGACAGATGCTCTTAAACAATCTCCAACTGTCTTTATGATGAATATTGGAGGATTTGGGAATCAGCAAGAACAGTGTTATTACCATAAATTCACCAATATTTGTGTAAGCGGCAAGATCGGTACCTGTTTTGTGCTGCACTCATTGTCCGAAGAGCAGAAGAAAACACGAATGCATGCTGCTCAAGATTTTATTGACACGTGTGACCAAGATTCAACATTTCTACAAATCATCGTCACAGAATATGAGAGCTGGTGCTACCAGTATGATATGGAGTCAAAACGGCAAACAGTAGAGTAGTGCTCACCAGCTTCCCTGCACACCAAAAACAGTCACCTACAAAAGTTCAAAATCAAGACACTCCTGATTGCATTTTGACTGCATTTGTACTTAAGTCGATCCCAAAAGAGGCCTTTACTGACTCATTCCAGCAGCCTTTAATAACGGTGTCATAAGTATATTGTGGCGAACAGACGTTACTTTGAGGGTGATTAAAGATATTTTAGTTTTATTCTTCAGTTCACCAATTTTTTTAAACGCACCTTATATATATATGTTGTGCAATATGTATGGAACTTAATTTTTTACTTCTGTATGGTGTTAATACTTTTAGACCAAGTGCTCCTTTAACAAAATAGAAGCTTGATCATTACAGCTGTTTTACTAATTAAGTAATTGTTGATAACATTGAATACAGGAGCATTTGTAATAAAATTACGGCTCTACTCTTATATGCGCCCTAAGATCACCAAATGTGGCGATATGTGTTCTGCGCTCGTTTTTGGCGCGATTGCATGTTGTATGGCAACCCTTTTGACGTAGAAAACGCCTTTGCTGAAGTGGTTTAATTGCTCGTTGGTTCGTGTCCTGGGTGTTTTGAAATTGCCTATGTTGCAATGATAGACGTGGTGGCAAGATTTCAGTCGCGTATTTCAGATTGTGTGAAAAGTAAATTTAGTATTAAAAGGTACAATGTTGGAGTTGTTAATGAGTCTTTTGTTCATAAGGATCGAAGTGTATTTTTGGAATTTCTATGGGACTTTTGAAACGAAGTCCGAAATACGGAGCTGGTATGAGAACTCGGACAAAGAAGGGCGTTTCTGATAGTTCTTGTGTGGATTTTCAGTTAAATGCATGCTGGTAAAGTATGTGGCTGTCAGCGGAGTTTAAGATTTGGATCGTGGTTTTCGTGTAGTAAGTTAACTTTGGAGGAAGTTTTTATCGTTACTTTCGAAATTTGAATCGCAGAAAGACATGTGATATAGCAAAATCGTGGCACTTATGTTCACAGACGTTGTGTGACTGGCGAAATTTTATTAACGAATGTATTATGGTAAGTGCATTTTATTTTACTGTTTTTATTTTGTAGAATGTTATGTTCATTGTTTTTTACTATGAATTTCTATTGTTATTGTTTTTTGAATTGTTTGTTATTTTAGTTTATTTTGTTGATTTGTGCACAATGCCTAGATTGTGCAATTCATAGATTTTTTTTAAAGTTTAAACAGGAGGCTGTGTGCAGGGTATTCTTTGAAATTTATTGTTGTTATGTTAATTTATTAAAGCAAGGTGTGCGTAGTTCGTAGATTCGTTCATTGCCTAGATTGTGCAATTCATAGATTTTTTTTTAAGTTAAAACATATCGCTGTGTACATGGATTCTTGTCAAACATTTTAGTCTTAAAGTTCGAAATGTAGATAGTAATATGGCAGCATGGAGAATTTGGCGACCTGAGGGCGCATATAAGAGTAGTTCCAAAGTTACTAATATTTATTTTTAGGTTCTAGTTGCCTTGTGATTTTTCGCAAGAGGCTGCTGTCAAGACCTCGTTGGAAGTGATTTCACGTTAAATGTGAGTCAGACAACTGTCAGCAGATGCATTCCTGCTGTTAATTCAGCAATCACACATGGCACAAAAGTGGGTTAAATTTTCAACAATAGAAAAAGGCTCATTAGCCAGTTAAGGCAGAATTATGCAGAAGTTTTGGATGCCAGGTGTTGTAAGTGTGGTGGATGGAACCCACACTTGCAACACCTGGCATCCCAAACTTCTGCATATCGTAATTGCTCCAAGTTTGCTGGACAGTGAGCATCCGCCATAAGCATATATAACAGAAAGAATTATTCTTCCATTAACGTACAGCTTGTAAGTATCTTCATATTTATATTCTATTTTTTTTTCTATTACAATTTCTATCTAGGGGGTTCATCGCGACACAGTGGAGGGTGTAAATGCATGAGACGCTTTCTGCTGATGTGAATAATGGGCCTGTACATCTCCTGATTTCTCTCCAGCATATGTACTTTATGGGTGATTGGTCATGCAAAAAATTAGCTGCCTTTACAGTGATTAGAACCATTGTTAGTAAATGATCTATTTGAGCCTGGTAGGGACTTGTAAGGGTAATGTCAAATTTGTTTTTTACTGTGTATATTACTACATATAAATTAGATATAAACTGTCTCAGTAAAAGTATATTTTAGGGTACCCCTTGGCGATTTTTGGCGGTACATGTATACCGAGTTCGTGCAATTCTTTGACTTGTTATTTTTGCTTGCGTAGCGGCGATTGTTGTGCAAAAAATTGCCACTACACAAAGCCAAAATAACAAGACAAAGAATTGCACAAACTTGGTATCCATGTACACATCGACGTATTTTCACTTTAAAAAAAATCTCAGAATAGCACAAAAATGGCATTGCGCACTCCCTTGACTTTATCCATGTACACATCAACCTATTTTCACTTAAAAAACATCAGAGAATTGCACAAACTAGGCTGAATTGCCGCTACACAAAGACAAAATAACAAGACAAAGAATTGCACAAACTCGGTATCCACGTACACATTGACCTATTTTCACTTTAAAAAAAATCCCAAAATTTCACAAAAATGGCATTGTGCACTCCCTTGACTTTATCCATGTACACACTGACCTATTTTAACTTAAAAAAATGTCAAAGAATTGCACAAACTATTCCTTATGCAATCCCTTGAGTTTGTCCATGTACACGTCGATATATTTTCATTTAAAAAGTCAAAGGAGCACCCAATTCAACAGTAGAGGCAAACAAAAAATACATAATCTCAATAAACTACATTTTAAACCAAACAATAAAATAATATATAAAAGGAAAAACCTGTTATGCATTTAAGCACTACACAAAGCAAATATCCACTTACCTTATTTAGAAATTCGTTGGTCTTCAGTCTATGGCACACAAAAATTCCTTAACAGCATCCAAAAACTTTCTAAAATAATCTAAACTAGAATCCGTATATCGGCGTCACCACATAATTTCTCAAAAATATATTACATAGTTCCGGACTGTCAGGAAAATGGCTACTAAGTAAACCTTAATTTACACACCAGTCAATTATTGCACTTTTCCCCTTTCGTTCCAAATCATACAGAAACTTTAAATTAATCTTACTACATTCAGCCATTGTACCGTCTAAACAATGAAACAAGCAATGTACTTCCTAAGCAACACACATCACAAAATCCCTTGCAAAACATCCCATGATTCAAAATTTCCCGGAATAATGCAAATGATTACGTCATAATAGGGTTTCCATAACATTCAACTATTCAGGTTACCATAAATGATACAACAACTTGACGATAAATGAAACAACATCGCGATAATACAAGGGATACCCTAAAGTCAACTCAAACCTCTGTCTTATATGTAACTGTAATATATATAATATTAATAACCGTAACTGTAGTATAGAACAATAGCTAGTAGTGTAGAATAAATGATGTTTAGCTAATCTTGCATTCTTTATTTCCATTTACATATAATATATAGAAAATATTATATAAACCTTCAGGCAAGGGGCCGCCTAGATCAGAAGCATGTCTAGTAAATAGAGTATTGAGTAATGTGTCTTATAATAATGTGTAATTAGTTTTTGTGTTATATTATTATTAAAATTGTGTTTGTTTATGTGTGTTACATAAAGTAGAATAACAGTTATCTAAATTTTATTTGAAAAAGAAAAAAGCCCATCAGCGTTTCAAAAAATGTCTGGCAAACTGAATTGAGATTGTACAATGGCCAATTACATATTTGTTTTAATGTAAATAATAAAGTTCCCCTCCTCACATATCATTTCAATAAAATTTGTAGATTTAAAAAGTTAATATTAATTAATAGGAGAAACATACATTTAACATTCAGGAAAAAAAAAAACAGGAACAGATAAAAATTTATATCCCCCAAAAAAGATTTAGCTGTAATGCTAATTATAAGGCAAATCTTCCTTGCCTAAGATAAGAACTAATCGTGCTCTCTGATTAGTTGTACCTCAAATAAAATTGCAATGCATCATGTCACCAAAAAAGGAGTAATGTTGCAACCTACGATACTTGCAAAAATTATATATGTAGAAACCAAGATTTATGCGTAGTGTTCCCCAAGATGGCTTTCTGCTTCTCCCGATATTTTTGCAGATTATAATCCTTTCTATGAGAATGGCAGTGGGTCATATATTGCAGTTTTCATCGTCTTCAGCAAAATCTAAGTCTTAGCTTTTTGCATGCATAAAGTGTAATGTGTAATCCTTAAAAGCATCATATGTGCCTCATTTTTTTAATTCTCATTTTTGGAATTTTGCTGCAGAGGTTGTGCATGATGAGGAATTTGTGCAATTCTCTGATAATTTTTTTAGTGAAAACAGGTTATTATATAACTGTAATTTGAAAAAACAATAACCAACTCTAAATGAACTATTTAAAAACATATAAACATTTATTTATTTTTGTTATTGAGGAACACCTGTTTAATACCTTCTTTAAATAACAGATACTGTAATATGTTTTGTTTTTTCTTTTCTTAAAAGTGATTTAAATAAGTCAAGGAAACAATCCTGATGATTTCAGTTTTATGTTTCAAACAACCCTTCTCTTTTAGTGTTTAAAAGGAACGAAGTGTATTTACTTCTGTTTCACTACAGATTTAATTTCGAGACACTTTTCTGAAACTGCAGGTTGTCGCAGAAAGAATTACTCAATTTCGTAGTAGTATAGCTACAGTTTGCGCAATGATAGGGAATATACCAAAGAGCAACTTGTGTGCTGTTTTTGAATTAACCATAGCTTTGTTAGGAGGATGTTGTGCTTTTGTTATACAGGAGTTTATTCACAATGTATATTTGTATAACTAAAGAGAAAATAGCACACAAAAGAAAGCAAATTAAAGAACTTACACTGAAAGAAATTTTAATAAATCAAACAAATAAGCATTGAGCATTATATATATGTATATATAAATTTGTATTCTCTTAACGTCATAAATGCTTCATGATTTTATATTTTGAATTATATAATTTCTGCATGTTATCTGACTAGATTTAAATTGATGATCTGGGATTGAAGTCCCGACAAGTGCAGATCTTGGACTCTGTATTGTGTATATATGTGTATGCGTATAAACTTTGTTTTCATGAAACCTTACTTTATGTAAGTGTGTGATGCCAATTTAAAGATCCTAAATGTGAATGCCAAATTCCCAGGCATAACCCAAGATTCATTCGTATGGAAATTGTCTAAGTGCGGAGAATTTCTGCTGGAAAATCACCGGCGAGACAGAAATAACTGGCTGCTAAGAAAATAGTTTGCCTTTTAGTTTCAGAACATTTCATTTTATCATTTATTCTAACTGCTATGTTTTTGATTTATGGAGAAAATCACAGAGTTTGCATAACATCTATTAATTTCTTTTAGTAAGTAGTTTGGTTGGATTGCTTACTTAATCTTCTGTTTTTCAGTTTATTGGAATGGCTGATAAATAATTTATGAATATGTAGGGTTTATATTTATTTTAACTAACATTTATTTTAAGCTATCTTTCCTGTCAAGCCTTTATTTTCCCCTAGAATTGCCAATGCTAGAGTATGTAAATTGTAGTAGAGCACGCAGTATATTCAAATTTAGCAGAAGTAAGTTGAGTTTAAATAGAAGGGAAACGAGTTTGTAAGTGTGCTTCTTGAATTGCGAACGTGAAGGTTGCTAGGTAGAAATTTAAGAACCGCGTGTTTCGGCCTGTGTGCCTATCTCGGCAGTTTGCTGAATCTTTCAACTGCTTAATTAGTAAGCTCGCTGAATCTCAGCTGTATTTTAGAACGTGGTTACGTTAGTTAAGATCTCAGAGCCTCGCAGGTAGTGATCTAGCTAGTTATTCATCTAGTCATTATTTTTTGGTTTCTCATTTCTGTTTTGTTAAACCGCCGGGTCGGCGTGGTTTGTGAGCGTCAAGTGAACGCAGCTGTTATTTTTAAAGTGGAATAAAAAGGGCTTTAAACCCTTCTTACGTGTTTGTGTAAATTTACAGTTCATAGCAGTCACTACTTGGGGCCACACAATACCACAAATATAAGAAAATATTTTACCAAAAATAATACATCCTATTACTTTTTCTTTAGGAGATAGTGGATCCTTTGGAGCCATAGCTTCTGACATCAATCAGAAACCCACAAGCTGAGGATGAGGAAGCACTCAATAGGAGTCTGTTATCAGCTCGGAGTACTACAGTAATAGATTGCTCAAACCCACGTTCAGATGTTCGTTAAAAGACAGAGACCTTCATTATCATCCGACAAAAGCAGCACAGATCATCAGTGCATGTGTTGTTTTGCACAACATCTGTGTTACAAATAATATTGAATATCTAGAGCAAATAATTGAGGACAATTACTGTTGTGAAACTGATTAGTTGTATCTTACAAACATTAAAAACAAATCTCTTCATTTGATGTACGAGACACATATGGCGTTGGCTGTCATTGAAGTCGGAAGAGAAAAAGAGTTTTCCCCTTTGACCTTGACACGTGAACCGATTAACAGGTGTAATAACTTTAGGGGCCAGAAAAATTTCCCGAAAATTGTTAAATAATGTATATATTTTGTAGTGTAGATAGAAGATAATAAGATAAATCAACTTCTTAAGAGTTTTTATTCCGATTCAACATCACACTACCCATGTAAGTGAGCAAGTTTTGTCTTTAGTTTTTCTGGATTGCTCGGTATCTGGGATGAGTGAAGGAAGTATTTTTATTTTAATGATATTTAATGATAAGACTATGTTTTAGTAATAACAAAAACTGGCGTCCGTGACAGGACTCCAAGAAATAAACTTTAAAAAAAATTGTTTTAATGGTTATAGATAGTTTTTGCTGTATTAAAGTATAATTAAGTTTAAATTCGAAACTATTTTGCAAAGCATTTTGTTTTATTTCGAAAGTTAACTATGGAAGCTTTAAAGGCTCTGAAACTTAAACGGGCAGGTTTACGCACTTCTTTTGCAAAAACTTCTAATATTTTAAAAAATGGAGTTAGTAAAAGAAGATTTTTCTGTAGATTTAGTACGAGATAAACATACTAAACTACAAAATGTATATTCAGTTATAAAAAATGTAGATGATCAAATTCTTGATTTGTTAACTGAAGACGGGAAAACTTTAGAGTATGATGTTACTAAAGAAATCGAAAGTCGCGAGGTGTATTCTGATGATTTCATAACACTAACTCGGAAAATTAATGAAAAATTGCAATTTTCAGAGAAAATCAATTTAGAAACAAGACCAAATGATGGTGCTGGTATTTGTTGTAGTAAGATTAAACAGTATAGACTTCCGAAAATCAAACTTAAGAAGTTTGGTGGGGAATTGATAAATTGGCTACCGTTTTGGTCGCAGTTTGAGAAAATTCACACTGACGCTGATTTATATGAAAGTGACAAATTTTCCTATTTGATTCAGTGTATGAAGCCCGGATCACGTGCTAATGAATTCATTGAAAGCTATCCGGTGACTTCGGAAAATTATGATAAAGCTGTTTTAGCTTTGAAGGAACGTTTTGGGAAACCTGAATTATTAGTAGAAGTGTATGCTAGGGAACTAATTTAATTAATTGTTTCTAATGTGAAGGCAGATCACAAGGATAAATTACCTCTTGATAAATTGTATGACAAAATTGAAGCTCAGTTGAGAGCCTTAGAGTCTTTAGGTCTTAAATCGAGCGAAAACACATCGAGCGAAAACACATCGAGCGAAACCACCCGATGGTGGAATCGTGTCTCACAGAGGATGTTTTAAAGGCGTGGCAAAGGAGTTCGCTCTTTAACCAGCCTGGAGGAACTGATCTTTCTCGCCTTACCAACTTGATGAAATTTTTAAAGTCTGAAGTGGAGGGTGTGGAGAGGTTAAAATTGGCGCGTAATGGACTCGATGGTGTTAGTCGTAAAGAAGGATATCATGATAAAGCAAAGAGGGAAACAAAAGGTAAATTTAAATTTAAGAAACAGGCAAATGTGCCCACTGCCACAGGTTTTCTTACAACTAAAGCATATGCATGTATTTTTTGTGGTAAAATGCATGATATTAAAAATTGTTACGATGCACGTTCATTATCTCTCAATGAAAGGATTTCTAAAGTTAAGGAGAAAAAATGCTGTTTAAAATGCTTGGAACCAAATAATATGGCAAAGTTCTGTAAGCAGTTTGTTACGTGTTTTGCTTGTGGTAAATCACACTCAGTTATTTTGTGTCCAGACATTAATAATGAAACTGAACCTCCTACAGAGAAATCAGAAATAGACAACATACATACGGCTACAGCCAGGCAAACTTGTACCGCTGACGTAGCTTTAATGACTTTATGCGTAAGAGTAGCGGGTGTCAAAAAGCATAAAGATGTTAGAGTACTCTTAGATTGTGGTTCCCAGAAATTGTATATTTTGAAATTATTAGCCACTGAATTGGGGTTACCAATTATTTCCAAAGAAAATGTTGCTCTTACTTTATTTAGAGGTGCCAAAACAGAGGCAAAGTTGCATTACAAATATCGGTTAAAATTATGTTCGGCCAGTCCGCGTAAGTATTCAGATCTAGAATTTGAATTTTTAGATCAAGACATAATATGTGGGGATATACCTCGGGTACCCAAGGGTCCGATATTAAAAGAATTAAAACGAAACAACATTTGGTTGTCGGATTTGGGAGCAGATTGTCCAAAAATAGAAATGCTCATCGGTAGTGATATTTATGGAAAAATTCTCACGGGATCAGTAAAACAATTAAAAAGAGGACTAACAGCAGTCTGTACGAAACTTGGTTGAACAGTTTGTGGTGTATCGGAGGAATTTGTTAATCACAAAGATAAAGATGCTTCCATTTTGTGTGCAAGTTTAGTGGGTCACGACTTTAAAATCTCCGATCTTTGGAGCTTAGAAACAATCGGAATATTAGATGCTCATCAGAATTCAACTAACGCTGCTGAGGAAGAAATTGCCCACGAACAATTTTTAAACTCTCTTTCCAGAAACGAAGATAGTCGTTATTGTGTCGGATTACCTTGGTTAGTATATAACGCAGAATTGCCATCAAATCGTCATGTAGCAGAAAAAAGATTGTTCAATGTCCTCCGAAAACTCAAGTCTTTACATAAATATGAAGAATATGATAGAATTTTTAATGAATGGATGGAGGAGGGTGTAATTGAAATAGTACCACACGATGAACTGAATTCTAAAGGGCACTACTTACCGCATCACCCAGTATTTAAACCAGACAGTGTCTCAACTAAGATAAAACCTGTTTTTGATGCATCATGTAAAGTTAATAGATCGCCCTCCCTTAATGATTACATAGTAAAAGGACCAAATTTAATAGAAGAAATTCCTTCAATTTTGTTAAGATTCAGAGAAAAATGCATTGGCGTAACCTCTGATATCCGGCGTGCATTTTTACAGATTGAATTACGGAAAGAAGATAGGGACTTTTTAAGATTTTTATGGTGGGAGAAAGATAATATACTGAAGATTTTCCGCCATACGAGGGTAGTTTTTGGAATAAAGTCCAGCCCTTTTCTATAAGGAGCAGTTATTTCAGTTCATTTGGCACAAGTACCAAAGGAACAAAGTTCTATTGCTAAGAAATTAAATAAATCCTTTTATATTGATAATTGTGTGACTTCTATTGATAACGAAAAGGAGCTTGTGAACTTTGTGAAATATTCTACTGAAATATTAGCTGAAGCAAAAATGAACTTACGTATGTGGGCCTATGGCCCAGTAGAAAAAGATGTGGAACTAACCCAAAGTGCTTTGTGCACTGAGTCCCCAATGGAGAATTCTGTACCAGTTTTAGGGATTATGTGGGACAGAATAGAAGATAATCTTTATATTGAAATTAAGACTGTATTGGTTTAGGACAATTTGCCTAAAAGAGAAGTTTTGTCATTAACGCGGACAATGTTTGATCCTTTGGGTTTCTTGACACCTATTTTATTGCCTGCGAAGTTACTGCTACAGGAAATTTGGGCGGTAAAAGTATACTGTATACTCCATTACCAGATAGTATCAAAAGTTAATTTTCGAGGTGGTATATTAAATTACAAATTTTGAATAAGTTGAGAATACCGCGAAATATAGGTTTTGGAGATAGAAGTTCCTGGACACTTCATGTATTTTGTGATGCTAGCCAGCATGCTTATGCCACGGTAATATTTTTGAGATGCGAAACTAAAGAAGAAAGTCAGTTTTGTAATGCCAAGTCAAGAGACGCGCCCTTAAAAGAACTTACTATTCCTCTTCTAGAACGTATGGCTTGTGTTTTGGGCGTGCGTCTTTCCAAATATCTGACAGAAGCTCGTACATTAGATGATATCCCGAAATATTTTGAACCGATTCCACCACGGCCATTCCACCACGGATTCAAAGAAATTATGCGTGGAGGACTTTTGTGGGCAATCGCGTGAAGGAAATTTGCGCTTTCACTAAAGCAAATCAGTGGTCATATGTACCGGGTCATTCTAACCCAGCTGATTTACATTATCGTGGTTGTTCCACTCTTCAGTTTGTAGGGTTTATATTTATTTTAACTAACATTTATTTTAAGTTTAAGCTATCTTTCCTGTCAAGCCTTTACTTTCCCCTAGAATTGCCAATGCCAAAGTATGTAAATTGTAGTAGAACGCGCAGTATATTAAAATTTTAGCAGAAGTAAAGTTGAGTTTAAATAGAAAGGAAACGAGATTGTATGTGTGCTTCTTGAATCGCTAACGTGAAGGTTGCTAGGTAGAAATTTAAGAACCGCGTGTTTCGGCCTGTGTGCCTATCTCGGCAGTTTGTTGAATCTTTCAATTGCTTAATCAGTAAGCTTGCTGAATCTCACCAGTATTTTAGAACGCTGGTAAGTTAGTTACGATTTCAGAGCCTCGTAGGTAGTGATCTAGTTGTTTATTCATCCTGTCATTAATTTTTTAGTTTCACAGTTCTGTTTTTGTTAAACCGCCGGGTCGGCGTAGTTTGTGAACGTCAAGTGAACGCAGCTGTTATTTCTATAGTGGAATAAAAAGGGATTTAAACCCTTCTTACGAGTTCATGTAATTTACAGTTCATAGCAGTCACTACCATAGTTGCTGACAAGTTGGGGCCATGCAAAACTACATTGGCGCCCGATGATCTTACGAAGTTAGATGGCCGAAAACTGGATGGAAGCTCCTGTACAACTCCAACAGCAAGAAATGGCGAACCAGTTAGAAGGGTTTGGATACCTGGTCCAAACGATGAGAGCATCTATCAAGCCAAACGTCAATTTCGACGGAAAACATTCGGTGGCGATATTTTTAGAAGGCCTCGAAAATCACTTCCAGTTATACCCTGTGCCTGAAAGACAAAAATTTGCCATTGCCACGTCTGCACTAAGAGGACAGGCCTCACTATGGTGGAAGAGTATATAGGGAAATTTTTATTAGGAGAATTCGGAGGCCAAACATATACCTTTGAAAATTTTAAAATATCATTATTAAAGGCCTTCCCCACAGTGAAAGACCGAGCAAAGCTAGAAGCCGAATTGTATAGTTTTTATCAACGTAATATGGAAGATTTGACGGATTTTATTCTGCGAAAAGTTAAGATGACAAACATTCTGTATGGAAAGAAACCCGACACAGAGATAATTGAAATAATTTTACCAAGATTGCTACCTGCTGTCCAAGATTACTTGGAAATCCGAAATCCAAGCACCTTGCAGGAACTCTTCGAGTTGGCGGTCAAGTTCCAAAACCGAAGAATAGCGGAAAAATCTAGAGGGGCATCGTATTCTCAAGGTCCCCGAAGGCAATTCTCAAATCAACAGACCGGAAACACAAATCGCTCTTATGGGGAAAAAAGCTATCAAGCCAACTCATCGAAGCTAGAAGGTCAAGGCGCAAAAAGGAAATTTGAAAAAACCGTCCGTGTACCCAAAAGACTGAAGTTGAAAGGAAAGCTTTAAACGATTAGAGGAGCCTGTAAAATCGAGGGTCCAGACCCCGGAAGTTTCGAAAAAACCCTCAAGAAGACACTTAAACACGGTCGTGGTAAAGATTTCCCAATTACCAATTATACAAGTCCTGGTTGGCGATGCACCAGTGGAACCCCTCATTGATACAGGGGCAGAAGATAATTTTATGAGTGATAAATTTTTCAATAAGAATTTTAATAGATTACGGTTATTTAAAAACAAAAACACAGAAATTATAGCGGCCCAAGGAAAAATCTGTCAATGTATCGGGAAATTATCATTAAAAATACAGATAAAAGATGAGAGCCTTAAAGTATTAATTTTTGTGGTGAAAAATTTGCAGAATCCAGTCATCTTAGGCATGGAGTTTTTAAAGGCCGCGAAGGCCAAACTGAATTTTCAGGAGAATTCGATCATGCTGGAAATGGATCGGAGGGTGGTTGAGCCCAGGACTTAGAAGAGAAGGGCTAGCTCATAGAGCTTTTCCCCCTGAAGCAGAAAGTGAGAAGTGATGACGTAGCCATGATGACACTGAGCGCGCCAATATAATTCACAGCTTGGAAATTAGCGTTTTTGAACCAGCGTTTAAAATGAGCTGTGTGTGAAAGATAGCTATAATTTGGAAGAGGCAATGTTACTGCTTTATGCATTTTAGACTGAACCATTAAAAAGTTTAATAATGCTTACTCAATTTTAAAATGATAGATAAAATGTGCTACTCTTTTAACATAAAGTTCCGTGGTTTTTTTTAATTTTTATTTGAAGGTTTTTTTATTTAATGCACCTTTATTTCTAATCATTTCTTTATTTGCATGCTAACTGAGAGAATTTTTATACTGCTTCTAAGATAACTATAATAGCAGCTATTTAAATTTACTCAAAAAACAACTTTACATTGACATAGGTTTAAACATATATGACATATATGGCAACATTTCTGCTAACCTACGTTTGATTTTTTGCCTAATTGTGAATTTTACATTGTTATAATTCTCTTCCGATTCAATATAATAGATATTTTTAAAATAATTTTGTAATTTATACTTATATCTATATTACAATTAAATAAATGTATATAAGATTGTTACCTTAATTTTGACAAAATAGCTTTATTCAGAGTACCTAAAACAGTTATTTAATTTTTTCAAAAGTGTGAGTAAAGGAAGCAGGTTTTTTTATGCCAATTACTTTGATGTTTTATACTATTATATTTTATCTAGAATGCTAATCTAGCACAAAATCTAATCAATAATTAGTTACAAAGGATACAATAAGAATAACTTTAACAAGTACTTAGCAAAATTAGTTTGTTAAATACTTGTTATTCTTGTTGGTACTATTTTAGTACTATTCATAATACCGAAGATATTATCGATTAACTCATAGAAGTCAGATGCTTTCTGATTTCCTGTGGGGTAGAGTATACCTTTTGCGGTATTTTTTGAAAATAATGTTTTCTCTGGAGCGACTTTTTGTTTCTCGTTTCCCTTGACCATTAAATAATTTGGTTTTAGTTTGTGACACAATTTGATTTCTTCTCAATCTCTATTTAAAACCTCTTTAATAATATCAAAATTTAAAACAGTTACATCTTCTAAAACAAATCCTCTATCTAAAACGCGGTTTCTCAGTAATTTGAGGCAGAGCGCGAAATGAGACCTCTGATTAAAACAAACTGCACATTTTGGAAAGAACCAATTAGTCCAGTTCAGAGTCATAGCAGAGTTTTCAATCTATATGCATTTCGTCGAAACTGAGAACGCATATTTTTTCTACAGAATACAAATATTCGCCTCTTTCCTTCTTTAGAGTAAGAACATTACTTTGAATTCTTGGACTACACTAAAATTTAGAAAACACTAAAAAATAAAATAAACACCATTTCTTTAATTTGATAATACTAGGTAAAGATATTCCAATTTTTTTATTTCCAAAAATCATAGCTTTAAGATGACAGAGCTCTTATGACAATGCAACGTGAAATATTTTCACTAGTCCACCTGATTTTTTTCTTCTTTTTCAGTAATGCATTAATCTGCGTCTTTATAAAAATATGCTTTAGACATTTTTCCAAATTCTCCGATTTGTCCTCCCCCCAAATTTCGCTATTTGAGATTTTAATTTCTGATACCAATTTCTGTCGTCCACCTTCTTTGTCGCTGAACAAACATTCTAAAATTTTTCTTTTCTTTATTTTTCAATACTTTAATACAATTTTCTAAGGATATTATTTTGTTCTTCAAATTATCAATGCATTCTTGTTTATCCTTAAACATTCAGGATGATCTACATTTTCATTTGTGAGTTTTATTTCAAAATCATTAAAATTTGATTTATTATTGTCATCATCAATTTCGATTTATTATTGTCATCATAATTTACTTTCGGCACAGCATTCCATTTCAACAGTTTCTTTTTGTGGCTATCCAAACAAGCGATTTTTCATATCATCTTCATAAACAATGCATAGAAAATGTTCGCTGCAGATTTTTCCGCTCTTCACATTAATAAAATCTTCTCTTTGACATTTGTGTATCCATTCTTTCGTCAAAAGCAAACTCTCATTTGGATCCTTTGGTTCCATGAAATAACATATCTCATCCTTTCATACTTCTGTAAGTGCTACGGCACGTTACTGTAGCGCAAAAAGACATATTACGTAAACAATACTTTACAATATAGAATTTAAAATAAAAACTGACTAAAATTGCATATATATAAATTATTTTAAATATATACATTATTAGAAAACAGATATATATATTATTAAAATTAATTTGGGATATGTAACCTCTAGAAAATCGTCTCGCAGCTCAATGAAACTACTGTTTTAAACGCGGGAAATCAGGACAGGTAGCATCACAGTGACGTCAGATTATTGCCTGTTACGTCCCCCCATCAGGCTCGCGTCGGCGAGGAGTCTAACAAAGAAATGAGCTAGCCCTTCTATTTATCCCTGGGTTGAGCCAGTGAAATAACCGCAGGTATACCTTAGCCATTTGAGTGTCCATGAAAGCCAAGCCATCCAGCAAGTGTTGAGTACTTTTTCAAACTTGTTTTCAGAACAGCTTGGTAACTGTCAAATTGTAACATATGATATACAACTAACTGCCGATAAACCCTGTAGGACTAAACCCTACCGGTATGATAAACAGAAAGAACAAATAATTGAAGAACACATTCAGGAAATGCTGCGCAACCAGATAATAACGCCCATAAATAGTGAGTACGTGAGTCCAGTCGTACTATGTAGGAAAAAGAACGATTTCCCTCCTTCGGATAAAAGGGCTTGGAGGTTTGCTATCGATTACAGAAAGCTTAATAGTATTACTAAGTTCCCGGTTTACCCTTTGCCGGTAATAGAGGAAATTATTAGAAAGATTAAGTCTACGAGATACATGACTGCGTTGAACTTGACGTCTGGCTACTATCAAATAGCTATCAGACCTGAAGATATACATAAAACCGCGTTTATCACAAAATCGGGCACTTATGCATTTTTACGCATGCCCTTTGGGTTGTGTGGGGTCCCATCAACATTCCAGAGAGCTATGGACATTGTTCTAAAGCCTGTCCTAGGAAAATCGACTTTAATCTATCTAGATGATATAATTATAACGAGTAGTACGTTGGAACAACATATTAAAGATTTGGAAGAGGTTTTTAAATTATTAAAAGAGGTCGGTCTTACAATTAACGCATCAAAATGCAAGTTTGCGACTAAAGAACTTAAATATCTGGGTTATAAAATTTCGCAAAAGGGTATAGAAACTCAGGATTCAAAAATAAAAGCCATCAAGAATTTCCCCCCTCCCAACACCACCAAGAAACTTTCTTCTTTCCTTGGCTCATATTCTTATTATCGGTCGTCCATAAAAGATTTCGCGAACATCCTTGAACCGTTGTTAGCAATTAAAAGAAAGTGTGTGTGTGTGATTATGGCAAAGCCTCGAGGGCTATCTGCCTGAGTGCCTTCGTGGAGGACTTTCTAAGGGAAACTGGCTCATATACACGTTACACATGGGAAAAACCACGAAAACGCGCATGCAGCCAGCCCGTTCGCGGGATTCGAACCTCGGACCGAACTACCAGTGTTCAGCGACTTTACCGCTCGGCCGCCAATTAAAAAAAAGAAAAGTAAGTTTACGTGGACAGCAGAAACAAATACTGCATTTGAAGGTTAAAAGAAGCACTCATCAATGCCCCTGTTTTCAAATTCCCGGAAGGGGACGAAAACCTGGAAATTGCAGCAGATGCGTCGGACTATGCCGTAGGTGCGGTTCTCATGCAGAATGGCCCTCCTTTGGCGTTTTTTAGTAAAACTTTAAATTCTACGCAAAGGAATTATACAGCTACAGAGAGAGAGAAACATTAGCCGTATTAATGGCTGTCCAGAAATTTCGAGTTTATTTCGGAAAAGCGCCAGTAACAGTCTTTCGGATCATGCGGCTGTTGGTAGACTTTACTCGGGGAAAAACCTAACGCCCAGGTTAATAAGATAGGCTTTAAAACTTCAAGAATATAATCTAATAATTAAATATAAACCAGGGAAAGAAAATAATGTAGCTGACGCACTATCCCGAATAAAAATGGACGATGAAGGGAATGAACTCAAATGCGCTGTGTTGACTTCTAAAATTTTAGATTCTAGAGAAACGATTATTGCTGAATTGAAAGCTGATCCTGAATTTGGAAGTATTTATGCTTATTTAAAAGACCCCGAAATCTTTGAACATGCAGATGTCACCGCAATAAGAAGTAGAGCAAAAAACTACGAAATAGTAGATAATTTATTGTTTTATACGAAATCAACAAACGAAAATTTTGGGTATAGACCAGTCATCCCAGCCTCTCTTCGATTGAGCATTTTAAAGGAATTACACGACGCGCCAACATCGGGTCATTTAGGGGTCACAAAGACTATAAAAAGGGTACGCGAGGCGGTATATTTCCCGCAAATATACAAAATAGTAACTGCGTATGTCAGGTCCTGTAATCAATGTCAATTAATAAATGATATTAATTACAGCCCGGCCGGGTACTTAAATAGCATTCGCGCTACATTTCCAAATGAAATTTTAGACATAGATCTTCTTGGTCCTTTTCCCCAGAGTGAGTTAAATAAAAATCGTTTTCTTTTAGTAATTGTAGATCATTTTTCAAAGTGCATAGAAATTGTTGCACTTAAACGCGAGTCAGCCAAAACAGTTGCAGATGCATTCTTACAAAGGTACATTTTAAAATACGGTGCACCGATAAAAGTCATTAGCGATAACGGTAAACAATTCGTTAGCCAAATCTTTGAAAACATTTGTTCTGGACTTGGCATACGCCATATCAAAATGGTTCCGTATAGACCACAGGCAAACATCGCAGAAAGAGTTAATAAAAATATTGTAAAAATAATTCGAAGCTGTGTTAGCACACATCACAAGCGCTGGGATGGCTACATAAATGAGTTAGCTTATGCTTTAAGAACAGCAAATCATGATACTACTGGAAAAACTCCAGCAGAATTATTTTTAGGACGTAAGTTAATATTACGCCACTAGATAAATTATTCTTTGTGCAACAAAGGGAAGACGAATTTAAACAAAAAGATATACAGAAACTTATAGATCAGGCGGTTAAAAGTTCGGATACGGCAAGAAATAGACAGAAACTTTACTATGATCGAAAACGCCGTGAAGCCGATTTTAAAGTAGGGGATAAAGTGTTAAAGCGTAAATTTTCTTTATCAAGTGCCCCAGATAATTTCACTGCAAAATTGTCTCCAAAGTTTGAAGGCCCCTATGTAATACAGGAAATCAAGGGAGTCATATTGTACCTTAAGAACGAGAGAAGGGAAACCTGTAAAGCAAGTCCCGACCAAGTGAAAAAAATATTATAATCAAAATGATTTTGAAATCCTTAAAAGTTTCTTGCAGGACTCAAGCGCAAAAGAAGTGGAAATTCCAAAATTAACGCCACCCGCTCCACCACCCAAGAAGCAGAGAACAGAAGAGGAACCTAGCCCTCCTACAAGTCATTCTAGGTTCCCGAAAAGAAGGAAGGAAAATGGTCACACTCCAGCATTCAAGAAGTGCAGGAAATCAACGCCGCATCGTAAAGAATCTTTGGTAAACAGGAAAAGACCAGTTACAATTTCCCACAGTAGAAAATCTGCGTCGAGGAAACCACTTCCAGGGCCAGATAGTCAGGGGCAAACAAGGCTGCCGTTCACGAGAAGAAAAAGACAGCAAGAGGAAATAAAAGATTGGCACCAGCAGAAAAAATGCAAGCAAGAATCCAGACCGGAGGCCGAAAAGACCAGCCGTCCAGGGGCCAAACGGAAAAGACAGGAACCCAAAGACTACCACCCCCAAGATGCCGGCGTACAGAGGGCGAAAAAGGAACGTCACCATGGAGGAATCTCGAAGAAACCAAAAGCGGAGATTAACTTCCATGAACTCTGTAACTTGGGATCAATTTTGCCAGAAGAGGATGTCGGAGTTCCAAGGTTCGAAAACTCAAAGATAAGTTAAAATCTTCTATAAATTTTTCTTTTGTTTTGAAATGTTATGCGTAAATACGAAGTTCTATGTGTTGACGGAAGTCAATTTATGTCGGTTGAGACTTAGTTTGTTTTACTTTATTTAGCTAACGCAAAAAGCATTATTTTCTTTAAGTGTAAAATCTAAGAGCAAGCAGTTCGAGTTGGTCGAAACACTGGTTCTGTTATGTTAAAGCCAAAATTTGGCTGAAAGTAAAATAACTTCGTATTCTTGTATTAATGTAAAATTTAGTTTCAGTGCCGCCAACTTGGCGAAGAAAGCGTGAAGTAAATTTTTATTTTCTCTTATTCGTCTTATGGTAAATTGTAAAAATCATATGTATTAGAATTTTATAAATATAGGTAAATACTTGAAAGTTACGTAAAAGTAGAATTTAGTCTAGAAGCATAAAATTTTAGATGCTAAAAGTAAATGCTCAAAAGAAACGAGTTCAAATCTAAGTATTAAACAGTAGATAAAATCATGCTTTAAAGCGAAAGCCTGCATGTCGAAAGATGAATGAGGGGGGAAATTAGAATGAATGTGTTTTTTAGGGTCCTCCACATACACTTGAATTTTAAGAATGTTAAACATAGCTCATTGAGTTTCAGTATGTTGGATTAAGGTGTGTCATATTTGGTCGTTTGAATTCTAACAAATCATTGTGGTTAGGGAAAGTGTTGTAATACAAAAACACGAAGATTCCCGTTTGACACCACACATGGTGGTGAACCAGGGTAAAGTTAAATTCATGTTTGAATATTTGAATGAATGTGAATGTAAGCAGTTAATTGAGGAAAAGAAAAGGATCGAAAACGAAAACTTTATCGAGTGTTAAGAAAGTGTAAATCATAATAATCCCATCACTTAGAAGTTTTCTTTATCGAGTGTTAAGAAAGTGTAAATCATAATTCCAGATGCTGGAAGGAAGAGAAAAAGATTGATTGATGAAAACCAAATAGCAGAAAGGATCCTGTAAGAAGATATGGTACCCTAACCATCTACAGAAATGATTATAAATGTTTTAGGTAAAAGTTTCTTTTTTGTAAACGGAGCTCTTGAGTCTTAGGTCAGAATATGGAAACTTTACCACAGGTCGTTTCTAGGATCTGCTTCCAAGTTTACCAAATTCTAGCAGCGGCAAATGTAGGGTTTATATTTATTTTAACTAACATTATTTTAAGTTTAAGCTGTCTTTCCTGTCAAGCCTTTACTTTGCCCTAGAATTGCCAACGCCAGAGTATGTAAATTGTAGTAGAACGC
The DNA here is from genome assembly GCF_044657685.1 of Stegodyphus dumicola. Classification (NCBI taxonomy): domain Eukaryota; kingdom Metazoa; phylum Arthropoda; class Arachnida; order Araneae; family Eresidae; genus Stegodyphus; species Stegodyphus dumicola. Next base: position 219,149,384 of record NC_140769.1, on the reverse strand, counting down.
GCAGTATATTCAAATTTTAGCAGAAGTAAGTTGAGTTTAAATAGAAGGGAAACGACTTTGTAGGTGTGCTTCTTGAATCGCTAACGTGAAGGTTGCTAGGTAGAAATTTAAGAACCGCGCGTTTCGGCCTGTGTGCCTATCTCGGAACTTCTTAATCAGTAAGCTCGCTGAATCTCAGCTGTATTTTAGAACGCGGTTAAGTTAATTACGATTTCAGAGCCTCGTAGGTAGTGATCTAGTTGTTTATTCATCCTGTCATTAATTTTTAGTTTCACAGTTCTGTTTTTTGTTAAACCGCCGGGTCGGCGTAGTTTGTGAACGTCAAGTGAACGCAGCTGTTATTTCTATAGTGGAATAAAAAGGGCTTTAAACCCTTCTTACGAGTTTGTGTAATTTACAGTTCATAGCAGTCACTACCATAGTTGTTGACAAGTTGGGGCCACGCAACACTACAAGTTTTCCGAATTAAATTGGTGGAGGGCCTGTTTGGCTCAAAGGCCCTAGAGATAGCTGGCCAAAATTAGAGGTTAAGCCAAATGAAACTTTAGTTTTTTCAGAGCGCAGGAAAGGCATAAATTTAAATGTAAATCTTAGTATAACTACAAAAGCGGATAAAGTTAAGTGGTGAGAAAAGTTCTCTAAATTTTCAAAAATGTTAAGAGTTTTAGGTTGGATAAAGAGATTTTATCAAAAATTGTCAAAAGAAAATTGTAAATAAAGAGCCTTTTCTGTCTGCTTCCGAGATACAGGAATCTAAAATTATACTTCTTTCACTTGTTCAGCGGAAGAGTTTTCCAGATACTGGAGACTCCATCAATGGTCTTTTGACCGTACGAGATCAGAGTGGCTTAAGAAAAGTAAAAACGAAAATCACCGAACAAGATGATTCTTATGCATTCCGGTACCCGATTTTATTACCTTCTAAGCATTATATTGGGTACTGTTTAATTAGAGATTACCATTTAAAGCATTTTCATGCCGGCGTACAAGCATTAACTGTTATAATTAGAGAAGAATTCTGGATCATTGGTGCAAGACGCCGAATTAGATCGATGGTGAAACAGTGCGTCCGTTGTAAACGATTTTCAGCAAAACCTCCAACTACTGCACCCATTCAATTACCATTAGACAGAGTTCGAGATGCTTTCGCATTTGAAGTTACCGGCATATATTTTATTCTTAAAAAAAAAAAAAGCCTGGGTAGTACTGTTTACATATGCTGTATATCGATGTGAACATTTGGAGCTAGTGACATCCATAAGTACCGAATGCTTCATTCAAGGTTTAGTCGGTTCATTGCCAGAAGAGGTCGGCCATCTACAGTTTACTCAGACAACGGCACAAATTTCGTCGGTACATCTGTATTGCTGAAAAGGTCGACTGGGTAAAGGTAATTGCTCAGGAAACTTTGCATCCCATCACTTAGAAGTTCATTCCTCCCACTGCTGCTTGGTGGGGCGGATGGTGGGAGCGTCTAATCCGCACAACCAAGAATTTGATTGTGAGAGTCTTAGGACAAGCTGCAGTCAATTACGAATCGTTACTCACCGTCATTTGTGATGTGGAAGCCGTAATAAACTGTCGACCACTTACTTATGTGTCAAATGACTCTGACGATCTTCTACCATTAATGCCTTCCATGTTCTTACAGGACATTAAGGTTTCAGGTACAGCAGATTTGGATACTTTAGATCGAAATAAACTCTTGACTCGCCAGCGTTTCTGCCAGGAACTTCGAGAACAATTTCGTAGCCGTTTCCGCAAGGAGTACCTTGGACAGTTAGTGCAAAAGCATGGACAGAAGGACTGTGAATTAAAAGTTGGAGACATCGTGTTAGTAGGTTGTGAGAACCTTAAAAGAGTGAACTGGCCAATCGCTCGTGTCCAAGAACTTTGTACAAGTAGAGATGGACGTGTAATAGTTGTAAAAGTGAAAACTAGAAATGGCATACTGATTCGTCCTGTACGTAAACTGTACCCTCTAGAAGTGTGTTCCTCTACTAAGGATACCATTATTTGATTTTTGATTTTGCTTCTGAAAATAAAAAAGGTGGGAGTGTTGTGAAACTGATTAGTTGTATCTTACAAACATTAAAAACAAATCTCTTCATTTGATGTACGAGACTCAAATGGCCGTTATGTTTGAGGAAAACCGCACTGCATGTTCAGATTAAAAACGAGGTCCTAAAAGTTAATTTTTTAGTCGTGAAAAATTTACTCACGTCCGTTATATTGGGGGTAGATTTTTTACGCGCATCCGGTGCAAATCTTAATTTTCAGAATTCTACGTTTCAGGTGAACATGGACCCGGTAGAAGAGGATGAAGTTTCCATGCCGGAATTGCACCTAGAACATTTGAAGCTTGAAGAGAAAAAGAAGATTGAAGGACTGGTAAAGAAATTTAATTCTTTGTTTAATGACAAACCTGATTTTTGTCAGGTAGTTAATCATTCCATAGACACAGGGAAGGCCCCACCAGTCCGCTCAAAACCTTACCGGTACGATAAAGTAAAAGAAGAAATTTTGGAAACTCATATAAAAACTATGTTAAAGAATAAAATAATTGTGCCGAACACGAGCCCTTACGCAAGTCCGATGGTCCTTTGTAGAAAAAAGAATGGGCTACCGCCTGAACATCCGGACGCGTATAGGTTTGCAGTTGATTATCGTAAGTTGAAAAGTATAACAAAATATCCCACGTATTCCCTACCAATAATTGACGAAATAATTAGAAAAATTCGCTCGACGAAGTATATGACAACACTAGATTTGACTTCCGGTTACTTTCAAATCGCCGTTAAGCCGGAGGATGTCCAGAAGACCGCATTCATAACAAAATCAGGCGTCTATGCCTTCTTAAGAATGCCCTTTGGTTTAAGCGGAACGCCAGCTACATTCCAAAAAGCTATGGACATAGTCTTGAAGCCAGTTTTAGGTAAAAGTATAATTACTTATTTTGACGATATCATAGTTACCAGCGAAACATTAGAGCAACATTTGAAACATTTGGAAGAAGTTTTTGCCTTACTTAACGAGGCCGGTTTCAAAATAAATGCAAGAAAATGCAAGTTCACGGCAAAGGAATTACGATACCTCGGGTACAAAATATCTAATAAGGGCATAGAGACTGATGATTCAAAAATTAAGTCAATTAAAAGTTATCCTCCACCAAATACGGCTAAGAAATTGTCTTCATTTTTGGGCTTATGTTCCTATTAAAGAATGTTTATAAAGGACTTTGCGAAAATAGTTCATCCTCTTCTAGTGCTAAAAAGAAAGAAAAGTAGATTTTCTTGGACAGCTGAGAGGAACACCGTTTTTGAACGACTAAAGAATGCCCTAATCAATGCCCCAGTCTTTAAATTCCCAGAAAGCGATCAAGGTCTAGAAATTTCAGCGGATGCATCCGATTATGCAGTTGGAGCGGAGATCTCCCAAAATGGGCAACCTATAGCCTTTTTTTCAAAAACCTTGAATGCTACTCAGAGGAACTATTCCACTACTACGGTAGACTTTTAAATTACAAGAGTTTAATTTAATCATAAAACACAATCCAGAGGTACGTAAACTGTACCCTCAAAAGAAACAAAGGAAAAGGAAACGTAGTCGCCGATGTCCTTTCACTTATAAAAATTGATTAAGAGGGAAACACAATCAAGTGCGCTATGCTCACTCAAGAGTTATTGAGTCCCATGAAACAATAGTCGAAGAATTGAAAAAAGACACGGAATTTAAAGATATTTACGCATACCTGGAAAACGCTGGAAACTTTGAACATATAGATTTAACGGCTATTCGCAATAGGCACAGCATTATGAAATAATCGACAAATTGTTATTTTATGCAAAGGTAACAAATGAAAATCAGGAATACCGACTAGTAATCCCGGCGAGTCTACGTTTAAGTTTCTTAGAGGAGTTTCACGATCTACCATCTGCTGGACATTTCGGAATACGAAAAACACTAAAGAGGGTACGCGAAGCGATTTATTTTCCGCAGTTACAGAAAGTTGCTACGGCGTATGTTAAGTCGTGTCATATGCGCCAATTAATAAACGATGTTAATTACAGCCCGGCCAGGTATTTAAAATACATAAAGACCACTTTTTCAAATGAAATAGTTGGCATAGATTTGCTCGGACCCTACCCTAGGACAAAAATAAATAAAAACAGATATCTTTTAACAATCGTTGACCATTTTTCAAAATGGGTAAAAATAGTCCATCTTAAAAGAACTTCAGCTAAAATAGTCTCAGATTCGTTCTTAAATAAATAAATTTTAAAATACGGGGCCCCCACTAAAAGTAATATCAGATAACGGAAAATAGTTTGTTAGCAGTATATTTAAAAATTTGTGCACAGGACTTACGCCATCTAAAAATGGTACCATATAGACCGCAGTCGAATATAGCGGAACGCGTAAATTAGAATATTGTAAAAATTATCAGGGGATATGTGAAAAATTTTCATGACCGCTGGGACATTTGTGTCAATGAGTTAGGTTTTGCCTTGAGAACCACAAAGCACGATACTACGCAGAAGACCCCGCGGAGTTATTTTTAGGAAGAAAAATCATAACGCCTTTGGATAAGCTGTTCTTTGTACAACAGAGACAAGAAGAATTCAAGTTAAAAGACATTCAGAAAATTGTCGACGAAGCAATTAAAAGCTCTGATATAGCAAGACAAAAACAAAAAGTCTATTATGATAGAAATAGAAGGGAACTGGAATATAAAGTGGGACAAAAAGTTCTTAAGTTGAAATATTCGTTATCATCTGCACCAGGAAACTGAAGTTCGAAGTTTGAGCCCAGGTTTGAAGGGCCGTACATGGTGGCAAGAATAAGAGATGCCATGTTTTATTTAAAGGCCGAAAATGGCCAACAACTGGTTGTAAATATCGATCAGTTAAAACCTTATTACAGCCGCACTGACTTTAAAATATTGCAGGATTTATTACAGGATGCTGGAAGTGAGGAGAAAAGCCCGCCAGCTCAAGAGCACAGCTGGAGTCCCCCAACACAAAAAGAAAGCAGAGCCAGCAAACTTCGTCCAGGGAAATCCATTCCAGTAATGCTACAAGCGCGCAAAAAAAGGAGGAAGTTAGCACCAACAGAGCAACGAGTCAGAGCCAAGGATGCTGCGAAAACTCAAGTACCATCAACCAGAAGAGGGAGGCCTGCTGACAAGGTTCCATTAAAGGAGAAAATTCAACGACGAATGAAAACTAGACGTAAACCACAGTTTCCGTCAGCAACAACTACAAAGGAGGCCCAAGGAGGACCAGGATGGAGACCGAAAAGCCAGAAAAGACCTGTAGCCACAATCGTGCCGGACCAACAAGTTAGAAGGGCCAAGAGAAGATTCAAAGACCCTGAAGGACGGATATCCCCACCGGAGCAAAAAAGGAAATTGGCATTCCAGAATCCGCAACCCGCCCGCAAGAGTCCCAGATTCCTAGACAAGGGGAAAAAAAGAAAAAGATCGGAAGTAAACGGAGCGGAGCATCAAAGCTCGAGAAGAAGATTGGAGGTCATCAGGTTCCTTACGTTCGAACAATTCTGTAACATCAGAATGCAGGAATACAGAAAAAATTAAGTGAAAATTTCTTTGCTTATTTTTCTTTGAAGTTCAAATTATATCATCTTGTTCTAAGTTGCTAAAGATGTTTAGAAAAGTTAAATCGCAGATAGCGAAAGTTTGATTGTAAATATTCGTAATCATAGATTTTTATGTTAGCAATTTGGCGAGAAGCTACTAGCGTTAAATACTTTTAGTTAAGAACTGGCAAGCTGCGAGAAGTAAATTGTGAAAACGTTTAGTCGGAAGACTCTTAGAATACTAAAATCTGTTAACGTAAAGTTAAGATTTCGTGTAAATATTGGTAAATTGTAACTAAGCAGCTATGACTGTTGATGTAAAGTTAATTCAAAAGTGATGTGTAAATATTTAAATGTTCATATTCATGTAGAAATGTTTAATATTTGTGTTGAAATATCATTAACACGTTTAAAAGTTAAAATGGCACAGAAAATAAATTTTGGCCTCTGTGTATTGGAATTGTGGAGGAGTTGAATGTTAATATATATATGTGTGTGTTTAATGTTAGGTTCTTCAGTTAACACGTTTAAAAGTAAAATATAAGCTTTCGCTTACTACATTAGGAAAGAGTTTTCGTGTAGGGAGTCTTGTAAGGTCTGGTGTGTGAAATTTAACAAAGTTAGGTGCTGTGTAGCGGTAGTTTTATTCGCGGTAACACAACATAGAAGACCCTAAGTACATTTCAGTACATTTGCTGGAGAGCATGGGTGAAATAAAACTGTAGTATGAATGAAAGTGCATGAGGGCCAAATGAGGAAATAAAAGCATAAATTTAGGATTTAAAGAAAAGCTTTATAAAATTCCTTACTAATGACATTTCCTTCCAGATATGGAAGGATCAAGACCTGACATAGTTATAACAGAATAAAGTGTCCATTCATGAAGATGTATGTCAAGATATATGTCCAGAACGGATGAATTGTAAAATTTTATTTTTTCCTAGCTTTAGTCTAGCTTTCAGAATTGTTGTAAAGTTGGCCCTAAAAACGAAAATTTAAAGTCATTTAGTTAATTTAAAAGTTTGAAGAGTGTAGTTAACGCAAGTTTTTCAGACTTTCAAATATTAAACAAGGTCGTTTTGAGACCTTATTTTTCGAGTATTTTAAGTTTGGTCGGAAGCTATGTAAGGATTATGTTAATTTTATTAACAGTTAAATTTTAAGTTGAAGTTCCTTTCCTTTCAAATTCTTAACTTCAACTTACTAATTCCGGCCAGAACGTAGTTTTGAAATCTTGCTGAATATTTAATGAGGAGGAGAGGTATTTAAACCACGAAGTTACTTACTGTGTCAGAGAGAATCAGAGTTTTTGATTTACGCACGTCTGCCTTTTTGGCCACTCTCTCTCTCTCAAAGCTGTTATTACGCTCGGCCGTACTCAGGCCCTTGATAAGCTTCGTAGTCAAATAAGTTAAGGGACCAACTCGATTTGAACCTTGATAGCTTCGGCTATACTTCTTTAGTTAATCTTAGTTTTAGTTTAATTCTTAGTTTTTTAAGTTCAAGTCCAAGTGCGGGCTTTGTTTGTACACTCTCAGGCGGAGTTTTGTTAAATCTTATTGGAATAATAAAGGGTTAGTTACCCTTCTATCTTGTTGCTTTTTGTCACCGAACTTAAGCGATTATTCGCTTATCAGTACTTAGATTCTTCACTTCCAACATTAACTTAGAATTCCGAAGTGAGGAACTCTACAATATTAAGTAAAATTTGTGAAAGATTTATAAATTATATTTGTCATAAGTTTAATGTTTATATTATCATTTTAAATGAAACTTGAACCATAATTTTTAGCTGTATGAAAATTTGGATCTGAAAGAGATTTGTGCAAATCTTAACTATTCATATGAGAAATGTTAAAAATAATCATTATAAAAGAATTTTTAGAAACTGAATATGGGAGTCTATTTAAGTTATATTAATCTAAAACCTGCATAAATTAAAGCTTGGAATTCTTATATTGAAAACTGGAAGTATCACTTGTTTACTTTAACCTTAGTTAATGTGCTCAATCCCATTATGTGTAACAAAAAATTTCCAGTCATAGCCCAAGAATGCATCTCTTAAAATTTATAATTTGTGTTCACTTGCTAATATTGAAGTTGCTATATTATTATTTTTTTTTCTTTTCTAGATATATAGCATTGTTGCGTGGAAGTGAACTGAAAGTGTATTGCTGTACATTATTGTATTACATTCTGTAATATTGTCATAAATAAACGCTTTCATTTTTCGTATACCTTTTTCTTTTTTAGATAATAAATAGTCAGCCCACAATTTATTGCTATTAATCATACTTTTGTTCAAATAAAATAAAGCATTATTTTATTCTAAAACGCTAAGGAATTGCATGCAGTTATACAAAACCTGAAATTAAAGGACTACTTCAAATTCCATTTCTTCAATTTATAAAGTTTCTATTTCATAATGATAGCTGATGTGTATAATTTCAAATACTCTTCATGACTTAACATTCCAGTCTGAAATAAATAACAGCTTTTACAAAAGTATTACAATAAACATTTCAGTTTTTATTTAAATCCTTATTTTAATAATTTTAATTTTATATTAAGCCAAATTTCCTGCAATTTGTTTTAATAGAGGAGTCGTATTTATAATGGTCTTTGTCTGAACTTGCATTGCCTCTGTTAATTCTGACGTGGCTCCTGCCTGCATCTTTTGAAATTCGGAAAAATTCCTAGCAGCCCTTTCGATAGGGAATTCTCTTCGTCGCCTGTTTCCTGTAAAATGTATATTACAAAAATATAACAAAGAATAGAAAATTTTACACACTATTTCTAAAAAAGTTAAATTTTCATATTTTCCATTTATAAAGAATATCTGGTAGAAAATCGTAGTAAAATCAGAGATATAGTATAACTTACGATTCTGGCAGTTTAGAATCACTTGGCATGGAATAGAACCAGTTATGGGAGTATTTGGGCTTGCTCCTGTTGATTCATAAACTAAATTTCCAAGGACCAAAAAAAAGTGTTTTTCAGTTTGAAATAATAATAATCATATAATTTAATAGCAGGAGGGAAAGTTATTGATTTAAATTTTTTGAGGTTACAAAGTAGGTAACAACAGACAGATACTTGGAGAAAGTATAACTTAAGTTCAAATAAAAACACGTTGCAGCATTCCAAACATAGTTTTTCGTTCATATGTTTTTCCCCCTTTTCTCTAGTTTTATTAAACGAGTGCAGAATATGAAACATAGAAAATTTGTCCGAGTTTTGAGTTATTAGAACAGCGAAACATTACACACAAGTTAGTGACAGCACAGAATCTTAATTTCTTTATTGGGGAGTTTTTACTTTATACATTATTAATGTTATTTATACAATAAATTTTCTTAAGTTTGTCATGCATGGTTCCATATTAGTTTGGTCTTCTGCTGAGGCAGTCACCTTATAAAGATGGCATTCAGTATGGTTAACCTCTTTCGAAAGTAGTTGCTACAAGAGAATTTAATACATCTATAAATAATATTTGAAGGAACTCAACCTCTACCTAGAGAAATCAGATCTCATGCATTGGCTCTAGATATAAAGTTGTACCTATTTTGGTGGACATTTGTCTTTGTGAAAGATGAGATATTTTTAAGATTTTTAAGATGAGATTGAGATATTTTTAAAACTGAACCAAAATGCAGCTTCCCCATCTTCTAAGAAACTTTAATTAAAAAATATGAATAATTGGTTAATGATTTACAATAATATCTACTATGATGAATTAGTAATATTACATTTCTGCTATAACAATATAATTTGATTGTTAAAGCAACTAATAAAAATGCCATTTAAGAGCTTCAATGGAACTTACGTTGACTTATTTCAATATAATCATGAAAATTAGGTGTTGCTGCACTTTCCACAAATGGTGTATAAGAAATAAACTCATGTCCATAAATTAAGGATAATTCGGAGTCACGCGGAACTCTAATATAAATATATCACCTGTAAAATCACTACACATAACTTCAAGAATCATATGCAAATTTCAGGAAGTAACCAGATGACACCGATGGTACGTCACAATGACGAGAGTGTAAGAGAGTGATATATAAGGAATACAGGCAAAGAAGTAAAATTGTTCGCAGGCGCTTTATAAGCATTTCAGTGCAATAATCGAATAGTTATGATACAAAGGACGCATTTAGATGATTTTTTACGTGGTAGAATTATCGGCCGTCTGGAATGTGGGCTTACCCAACTGGAAGTATCAGACGAACTTGGAATTGCCCAGAGTGTCATCTCCAAGCTATGGCAACGATTCCAAGATGATGGTAAGGTGAGTAGACGTTACAGCACAGGTCGCCCCAGAGTTACAACGCCGAAAGAGGACCGGTATTTGGCAGTTACTGCCAAAAGAAACAGGCGGAGCACAGCCTCAGACCTGTCTCGTCAGCTCTCTTCAGCCACCGGTACGACAATTTCAAGGCAGACCGTGTACAAACGCTTAGGGCAGATTGGTCTATATGTTCGTAGACCTGTCAGATGCGTTCCACTTACTGCAACTCACTGTCGCCTGCGGTTAGCCTGGAGTAGAGAGCATGCATTGTGGACACCGCAACAGTGGGCTTGTGTGATGTTTTCCGACCAGTCCGGGTTTAGCTTGCAGTCTGATTCTCGCCGGACGTTCATATGGAGAGCTCCAGGGACCTGTTACCACCAAGAAAACATTATTGAACGACACCGTTATGGTGGTGCAGGAGTGCTCGTTTGGGGTGGAATTATTCTGGGTTCCAGAACTGACCTGCATGTTCAAATTGGAACCATGACAAGCCAAATCTATCGGGACGTCTTTCTGGAACAACATGTACGTTTGTTTCGAGGCGCCATGGGCGCACAATTTGTGTTTATGAATGAAAACGCCCGTCTTCACCGTGCAAACATCGTAAGCGAATGCCTTCAATCGGAGGATATCACCCGTATGGGCTGGCCAGCATTCTCACCGGACTTGAATCCAGTAGAGCACGTGTGGGACATGCTTGGCCGCCGAGTTGCAGCCCTTCAACCTCCTCCTACATGTCTACCGGAGCTTCGGAGAGCATTGCTTTTTGAGTGGTGTAATATCCCCGAAGATCAGATCGATAATTTGATACTCAGCATGCCTAGATGTTGTACGGACTGTATTGCATCGTCTGGGAGACATACAATGTATTAACAATCATACCAACCATGTAATATTGGTTTTTTGTAAATAGCTTTTTCTTTGTAATTTGCTCCAGGGAGAAAAAATCGCTAATTTTTTTAATAATATCACACATATAGCATCTTTTTTGCTCTTTACCTTTTGTTTAATAAATAAGCTTTACAAATAAGTCAAATTTGTTTTGCTTCTAACTCTTCCTTTGCCTGATTTGGCATTATGCTTAATTTATGGACATGAGTGTAAATTATAATTAGAGTATCAGTTTACATACATATATATACATATTAGTTCAAATTCATTTTTGACATGGTTTATTTTAAGGCATCTACACTGGTGTGCAAAAATGAAGGTTGAGGAAGTGAAATTCACATAAAAGTGAAACATTGCAATAGAATGGACCGAACAACCAATCAGGTGAAACACCTTGCACCTATACAGAAGGGCATGTGGATATATAACACATGATTTAGGAGTCAAATATCGGAAGGGTATAAAGCACACTGGCAGTACACAATTTGTTGAAAGTTATTGCAAAGTGAATTTAATGACACTGAGTTGCTACTAAAGTATGATATGGCCAACAGGCAATCCAGGAGATATAATCTGGATGACTTTAATCGAAATCACAATATTGAGAAGCTGGAAGAAGGTTGAATTATAACAAGTGTGGCAGAGGAGTACGGAATTGCTCACAGCATCGTTTCTCGAGCCTGGCGAGCAATTCAGACAGACAAAACATCTGTTCAAGGAGTCATCCATGAGTATCAATGAATAAGAAGGAGCGGTATATTGTGCTAGTAGCGACGAAGAGGCAGTTATGAGATATCGCAAAACATATGCAACAGTCTAATGTATGTCTGATATCACGTTTTTCCGTGACCAAGAGACTGAACAAACATGGCTACAGCATTTTATGAAGCACATGTATGCAAACAAAAAGGTTTTATTTCTAACGTAATCACTTACCTAGCTTCTGGAATGACACATTCAACAATAACTTCTTCCATTGGTGTACTTTGAAAACTGTCAGTATTATTTTTTAACTCCATTTTTGAATTTTCATCTGAATTTTCTGTCTATCAAATTCATAATAAAAAGGCTGCCAGTTTTTCATTTGAAGATATAATTTGCAATATTTCATAATAATTAATATTTACTGTGAAATATTTCCCATATGCTATATAAACAACTGTGCATATAATTGAATCTTCAGATAATTCATATAATTTAAAATTGATCACGCATGTTAAACGGCAAGCACATTCAAAATCTCTTTATCTCTTCACCAAATTATTATGCTTTCTAACTTTTAAGTTAAACTAACTTTAAAATTAAGCAAACTAACAAAATATTTAAATTGGGAAAGAAATTAAAGATGATAATGTAAAATAGGGAAAGCTGTATTAATATAGGGATAAGATTTTGTTACTTGAAATCCAATTTCTTTAATTTCAGGATTGCCTTCTGTGCATATTGCACCAATCATGATGATCAATTTTTCATCAATGCTGAGGCGATTAATTGCAGGACCTTCACCTCCTGTTCCTCTAGCATGCTGCTTAATTTTTACGTACTAGAAACAAACGGTGGATTTCCGGTTTCCCATGTCTGAAAATTACCAAACAAATTAGAAATTATTTTGTGACAACATAGAAGTATAAGATTTAAAGTATGGTAATGAAATAACATCAATATTTCCTATTTGTAATTTATTATATGAACTGAATTATTACTTTGCCCTTCCAACATATCATTATTTGCATCAGACTGAATTATTGTAGATAGTTGTTTAATTGATAAGTATTAAAAAATACAGTGGAAATGTATTTGTACACCTTTCCTCTTATACCACAATTAAGATATAAATAAATTTTATATACAATTTTATAATGAACAGAACAAAGATATTCTTTAAAAAATTCTAACTGAATTTGTGTGGAACACTATTTTTATATAGAATTAAGAGTGTCCCAGCATTTTGGGAGCCATTTATTTTGTTAATAGCAGTAATTAAGTGAAAAAAATAAGGAATTGTCATAAAGTTATTTTTGAAATATTATTATGAACTATTAATACAATAATCCAATACTTTATGTATTAGATTTAAAAATCTTTTTGTGTAATATTTTTGGACTTTCAAATGTTATTTCATCTACATGAGTTTTTTATTATTAATGAAATGTTAAAGATTCATTTGAATTACAAATGAATATTAAATGCAAACTTATATATTCATTAGTTTACTATTCAAGTTGATTACTTCATACATATGAGCTTATCAATAATAATCAAATTTTTATTACCTATTTTTAATATCAATGAACTTTAAGAATTACTATATAACATTTTGGGGATAAATTGCAGAATAGGCTGCATCAGTTGATGCAATGTTTACTTGTCTTATGCCTTTTTATGACGTAATATTGGTTACGCCTCTTCTTAAAAACAAGTATGCTCTAGCTTCGTATTTAGAGAAAAATTATATTTTAACTGAGTCGAAATGTTAAGTTTATAATGTTCTGCACGAAATTTCTTTAATTATAAATCTACTTTTGTGTGCTGTGTGGTAGTTTTAACATTTAACGCAATGTGTTATCTCTGACAAATGTCTTATTAAAATACCAAACGATTGAAAATATTGAATGCATGATTTAAAAATTATAACTGTAATTTCTCAAAATGCAGAAAAGAATTATTTTGCTTAAAGAACGTTTTGATTATTGTTGAGTGTGTCTGATTCGATGCTTTCTGCAGAATGAATAATTAGCTGAATCTGGATTTTTTTTTTTTTTTTTTTTTTAGTTCAAAGGGACTTTGTCCCTGAGGGACTATTGTTTTCGTTTTGGCATTTTGCGTTAAAATCTTTAAAAGGCTGTATCACTTTTCAAACTGTTGCCACCAAATATTATCTCCCTGTATTATATTTGAAGAAATTAAATAATGAAGAATCTGCATAAATGTATCTATGTTTCTCGTATTTTGATAAAACAACGTTACCTAGAGCCATCGAATTTTGAATGATGTAATCCTACTGCGAATATGGACATGTGGAAGCCCAAATTTGAAATTTGGAATTTGTTTTATTATCTATTTCGTATTTTGTAAAACTTTAACGAATTTTTGATTGACAAACTCAAGGATTTTAAAGCGAGCAATGGCAACGTTGTACAGAAAAAACATTTTTATCTCCATCGCCTGTGTATCGGAAAATCTAAAGATATGTTGATTTTGAAATTATTTGGCGATATTGCTGTTGAACTGAATTTTATGGTTTAAGTGCGAAGAACATGATATTTAATAAATAAAGGTAACACACAAAATGTAAAAATAAACGCCCCTTTGGACGTAATTTAAAATCTGAAAAATTCAGATTTTTTTTTTTTTTTTTTTTTTTTTATCAGTTGGAGCGATAAGGTAAAAAAAAGCGTGATTGAGTGGTTATGGAGAAACGTTTGATTGCAAGACCATATAAATGCACAATTTGTGAAACTGATATGAATCTAGTAGAGCGAAAGAACGGTATATATGGTTTTGAGTGAATGTGTAGAGTTACTGGAGGCGAATGTAAGCATCAAATTACCAAGGTCTGTTTGAAACCACTCGTGGTTTGCGAAGAGTAAATTGAACATGTGTGGCGTTTTGCGAGTTACCTATATGCGGAAATTGATTTTATACGATCGTAATTACATATTGCTAAAAATTCGGCGACAGATTGGAAAAGTTTTTGTAGGGAAGTGTGCATTGAAGAAGAATGTGATGTTGAGTGGTGTGCTTGAAGGAGAATGTGATGGGGTGCAAAAGGAGAAGACTGAAGGTAAATTTCATTTATTATTATTGACTTTATTCAAATATCAAGTGCTTGTCAAATATAGCAATTTGGATGTTTGGTAATTACTTTATTCTGGTACCTTTATTTTTGCTTTGTGTCATTTTTCTGGAAAAATGTTTTTACAACTTGAATCAATGGAGTTGCTTATACGCGAGTTTCTTCAATTCTCTGATATTTTTTTAAGTGAAAGCAGATTTCTGAGTATATGAGCAATACAGAGTTTATACAATGTCTTATTTTTTAAAGTGAAAATAAATCGACTTGTACATGGCCAAAGCCAATGTAGTGCGCAATGCCGAGTATGTGCAATTCTCTGATGTTATTTAAGTCAAAATAGTTCGATGTGTACAAGGGCAGAGCCAATGTAGTGCGCGATGCCGAGTTTGTGCAGTTCTCTAATTTTTTTTTTTAAGTGATAATTGATCGATGTGCACATGGACACCGAGTTTGTGCAATTCTTTGATGTTTTTCGAGCGATTACAGATCGTTGTGTACAAGGGAAAACGAGGTTGTATGGGATGCCGAACAGTAATGTAGCTTTTTTATGTGCAATGTTTAACATATCGTTTGTGTATTTTAACTTTGTATTGTTGTGTTAATTGTAAATCATCTTTGAGACATTTTTTGTTATTTTAATTGTTTGGTTTTGATATGTTGATAATGCTTTCCAGCTGACGATACATATCGATAGTCCAATGATCTACTCAACAGTAGCAAAACTGTAAACTTTGACCCTGTAAGTAACGTTTATCTCATTATTTTAATACGTAGTGTTTGGTATCGTAATTGCGCTTGATAATATGAGTTCATTGATAATATATGTGTGTGTGGGTATGTGAAGCATTGTTTAGTGTTCCAAATTCGTAGTATTGTTTTTCTGATATTATTTTCTTTCACTGTGAGAAATTAGATTAGATTTGTTTTATTTATAAATGCGTAGAATTCTAGTATGCCTACAGAGAATATGGCGAGATTTAGGAATTTTAGAAACTGATATGAAAGCTGTGTAATATCGGTGTGTACATTTTTTATTGCATGTTTATATGCAATAAAAAATATTCTTCTTTTTTTATTAATGTAAAGTTTAAATTTTTAGAAAAAAATGAAAATTCTCTAATTACTGGTATGAAAAGAATTATGTCGTTACGTAGCAACGTAACGACATAATAAACGTAACGACATTACGTTTTTGGAACACAAATTTTGAATCACAGAGAAAAATTTGAATTTCTGATAGAAGTTTAAAAAGACGATTTAAAATTTTGCCTTTGGATTGCCTAAAACTTTACTTCGGAATGTAACAAAAGCGTTTCATGTTCACTGCGCATCGCAAATCTTAAATATTGTTGAATTTAAAGCTCGGCTTTTAATAAGAATAGCGATTTTCATAGCTTGATTCAAAACGATTTTCAGGTTTTCGAGGATGGTTTTGGCTACTGAAGTTTCACGATGTATACAGCAGGGAGTAAATTTAGTTTCAGATGCGATTTTCTTTTGTTGAGAAATAACAGCGGAATGTTTTCTTGTAAAAGAATGAGCTCCGTCACTGCACACGGCAATGCACGTATGCCAAGTAATATCTTTCTGAGACATAAAATTGTGAATTACTTTGAAAATTTCAGTTGAAGTTGCTGTATCATGAAGCGATTCCCAAAATAAATACTCTTCAGCAATTCGTTTATCTCCTTCGAAATGTATGCAAACTAATAATTGAACAAAGTTCGTTATACGAGTATTATCATCCAATTGCAATGCAAAATAATCACTTTTTTTTTTTTTTTTTTTTGCCATTCCATGAATTCATCGACTTACTGTAGCATATGATAACGGAATATCATTAAGTTCCTTAGGTGCGTTTACGTTGAATAATATTAAAACAATATCTTTAACTGGTATCATAAGATTTTCTCTAATAGTGTGTGAGCCTGCCCCGTTTTGGCAATTCTTAGGTTTAGTAGGTAACTAGTTTCCAAAGCTTTTTTCATTTGAAGTAACAAAACCTTCCATTACTGGTTTACTATTTTTGAACTCCGATAATTTCCTCTTAAAGTATTTGTTGCGTTTTTCTCTTTTCTGACACCAGTTGTTATGTTATTTTCTTCCTTCACGTTCGTACGGGGTTTGTATGGATTTGGAGTGAATAATGATGACACTACTTGATGAAGAATCGAAACACACTTTATTAGCCAGTATTGTATTGTCAGAACAGCTCCAAAGTCACTTTTTACATTCTTCGAAGATCTACTATACACTTGCTGGAACAATCAGCGACATAGCCTTCAGGTTATCAGGCTATAACGGTGAAGACAGCTTCACTGCAAAGCACCAAAGTACAGCTCCCGACCCTGCTTGGTCGTTCTCGGAACTCCACGTACTCTCGAGACTCTCCATGCTACAACTCGCGATGCACTCGACGCACAGAGCACAGCTCCCGGCTCTTTGGTTCAGTCGTTCCCGGAGGCGTATTTTTACTTCCTCCCTAGGAAACGCAACCCGCGACTAAATATGGCGATTTATCAGCTCTTGGTGAAATTGTGACACCAAGCGCATGCGCAAAAGGAAATAACGCTGTCAATTTATGTTTGAAATTTGTGATAGCTGCCGTTATGGCACCGGTCGGAAGCTTGTAGCTGTAGACTTCAACGATAATGTTGATAACTCTAAGAAGTTGGTAGCAAGTGCTATGATGATTGCAAAAACTGCATTGTTCTTCTGGGAGAAAATTCATGGAAGGGTGAATTCTTTGGATGTATAAAAGTAGAATTTTCTCAATAACTTAAAAAAGATGGCTTAGAAAACTGATAGGGCGCTAGTTCTCTGGAAAGGTGAGATTTTGTTGCGGTTTAGCAAAAACAATTATTATAGCTTGCTTCCATGGGCTGGGAAAATGAGCGAATTTGATAATGTCGTTGATTATCTGAGTTAGACAGGTAACAGCGTTGATCGGAAGATGTTTCAGTGCTTTGGTCGAGATGCCATCGTGCCCTGGGGCTTTCTTCGTTTGTAAGGAGCTGATGGTGTTGGCTACGATTGTTGGGGTTGTCAGAAAAGTGAAGTTGTACGGAGCAGGAGTATTAAGGAAGTTATTGAACTCCAGGCTGACCCGTTGAATACGGTTATTGTCGTACGGAATGGGATTAAGAGTGAATGTATCTTCCATATAGTCCGCAAAAGATTTAGCTTTATCTTCTTCTGTATATGAAATTCCACTAAGTCAATGGATAGGTGGGATAAGTTTATAAGGTTTCTTGAATTTGCGGGAAATGTCAAATAGGGAATTATCCTCTATAGCTAGGTTATTTAGGAAATTGGTCCATTTTTGGTTTTTGAAGTTCTTGATTCTTCTGTTGATTTCTTTTTGCAAATAGTTCGCGTTTGAGTTGTGGATCCTGGTGGTTTGCCATCTTTTACGGATCCGTTTTTCTCTTTAATACTATTTCTTATATCGGCAGGCAGGGAGAGAAAAGGCTTGCTCACGTAAAAAATATTGGTAGCTTCCCTTAAAGCAGAAATTGATGCAGTTGGTAAATTTTGAGACTTCTTGTTATAATTCTTCTTTTTTGTTGATGCATGCGTTTCCTTGTATGCAGTTATTCAGAAATTCTGAGTATTTGATCCAATTTGTAACTCCTATACTTCTGTCAAGTGAGAGGAGGTATTTATTAATGAGGATTTTAAATACAATGGGGTTGTGGTCGAAAGAGAGGGCTGAAATTACAGAAATTTGCATCTGTTAGTAATGTTGTTTGAGATGACGAAGTCAATTGTGGTGGCGCTATTGTACTCATAATGGGTGGACTCGTCCGGGACATGAATGTTATATTTTTTTGATTGAAGGAGGTTAAATATGTCATTTCCTTTCTTGTTTGCACGTCCCCGGATCCAGCAGGGGTGTTTGGCGTTAAAGTCCCCTCCGACAATGGTAGAAGTATTAGAATTAAGGAGGTGAATCAGTTCTTGTGCGCTGGGATTATTATTTGGTAGGATGTATATATTAGAAATTTTGAATTTTTTATGTTATCTTGCAATTTCTATTGTGTTACTTTCGAAAGTGGTGAAAGGATTTGGAATTTGAGAGTGTTTTATGCTCCTTTTAACATATGTGATAATGCCACTGCCTCTTCCTGTTTCCCGATCTGTACGGTAAGTGTTATAATTAGCATATAGTACTTTGAGTGCTGGTGTAAGGTGAGTCTCTTGTATGAGCTCTCGTGTAAAGTTGTGCATCCCTTTAAACCGGGCTTGAAGATTTTAAATGTATTCCTCAAGCGATGAAGGCGCATCCAGAGGGCGACCGCACAAAAGATCACAAGGCAGATGAAGGTCATGACCGAAGAGCATCTGTGATGGGGAATAGCCGGTAGTCTCGTGGACAGCACTGCAGAAAGCCAGTAATAACAGTTGTAACTTCTTGTCCCAGTCCTGTTGGTTTCTGGAAACCAACAGGAGAGGTCAACTAATGAGAGGTTGTTAAGGATGGTTCGATTGAACCTATCTACCATGCCGTCCGACTGGGGATGTAAAGGTGTCGTTTGAGTTTTGTCAATGCCGAGTAACTTGCAGAGTTCTTTGTTTACAGCCGAAGTAAAATTCCTTCCCTGATCGGAAGGTAACTGAAGAGGCACTTCGAACTTGGAATCCAGTGCTGTATCAGCACTTCTGCTACTGTGACAACCTCTTACACAGTACCTCAGGTCGGGAACTCCTGCCCCTCAGAGTTGTGACAGCCTCTTGATCAGGAATAGGATACGCTTCAGGCCACTTGGTAAAGTGATGACAACGAGGATGTATTTGTTGCCATCAGCAGTTCGTGGCAGAGGTCTCAAGATGTAAATGCGATACGTTTAAGAGGCGGTCCTACGTTGTAACGTTGTAGCTTCCCTCGGTTATGTTTCTTCGATCCTTTCTGACCCGCACAGGCATTGCAAGATCGGCACCACTTTTGCACATTTTCCTTTGCATTACTCCAGTAGAAGCGCTCACGAACTCTGACAGGTCTTCATTGTTCCGAAGTGGCCTCTTGTAGGGCTGTTATGTAGTTCTTTAAGGACATTCAGAATCCGGGATCTTGGAAGTATCAGTTGCCATAGACATGTCTTTCCATCATCCGATTCGAATTTCCGATACAAAACGCCGTTTCGAATGTGGAGTGATTCCCAGAATGTCCAATATTATTTTGTTGTAGGACTATAGCTCTAAATGTCCTGTCAGGTAGATTTCCTGTTTGAAAATTCCATCAATTCAATTATTGGCTTAATGCCGCCGTCTTCCAGCTGGTCTTTCCTAAATTCTTTGTCACTCCATGGGTTTCGATCAGCCGATGTTGATGTCATAATTTGTCGTGCGAACGGACTCAGTAGCTCGTATTTCGATCCGACCCTGGAATACTATCGGCAGCTTTCTGAACAAAATCTAGACAGGGCGTTGGTGTTTCCGTGTGATGATGTTTTCCGATGACGGATAGTGATATCATATTCCTGGAGTCTCTGTATCCACCTGGTTATTTGACCCTCAGGATTCTTGAAATTTAAAAGCCAGGTCAATGATGCATGATATGTGCGGAGCAGGAATTTTATGCCATATGGATAATGATGGAAATGTTCTACGGCTTTGACTATGGTGAACAACTCTTTCCTGGTGACACAGTAATTCCCCTCCGGTTTAGACAGGCACTTGCTCCAATAAGCCACTACCCGTTCTTAGCCGTCTATTTCTCAAGACAAAACAGCATCGACATTTTCATTGCTCGCGTCACTTTCGAGAATAAATGTTTCGTCGAGCTGAGGATACGTCAGGATTGGAGACGATGTTAAAGCTTCCTTCAAGTTACTATATGCAAACTCACATTCATTTTCCACAAGAACGTTTGTTTCCTTTCTGTCTGTCAGTTTGTGAAGGGGTCTCGCGACGGAAGAAAGATCCTTCACGAATCTCCTATAGTAGGTGAAAAGCTTCTCAGTTGATGGACATTTTCGGGACGCTTCCAGGCTCTAACGGCTGATACCTTTTCAGAATCCGTGCCATCTTCAGCAGAGATGACATGTCCCAGGTAAATCACTTCCTATCGAATAATTTGCATTTAACGGGACTCAGCTGTAGATTGGCTTCTTTCAATATTTGGAGCACCTTTCTAGATTTTATAGATGTTCTTCAAAATTCTTTCCGACGATAATGATGTCATCCAGGTATATCAGACAGGCTTCGTAGGAAAGATCTTTCAAAACAATCTCCATGAGGTGTTCGAATGTTGCCGGCGCATTACAGAGTCCAAACGGCATTGAGATTTAAATAAGGGGTGTGACATGAATGGGAGAACAAATCGTACGTCGCCAGCGAAAAGTCGTCCAAATGGAGACGCCAGCGAAGTCTGCCTTTAGCCAACAGTATTGAAGAGGGAAAAAAATCCTGTGACACTCGAAGACAGGCAAAGTTTTTTATCTGATGTTTTGTAGTCTGCTAATGAAAGTGTCACACTCGGTTAATTTTATTATGAAATTTTTTCATTAAGTAATTCAATAAAAGAGCATAATAAGATTAAACAGTTATTATACGCATAAGTTTGTTTTTAATATAAATTGACATTTATAGCAGTGTTGGGAAATTAATATTTTAAAAATGTTTCCAAATATATTGTATATAGAATTGAATAGTTTGAAAGGCGGTCAACCATATAATAAAATCAACTTAGTTTATAAATTTTTCATTAACTTTTTAATAATAAGAATCAAGTATATTTTTAACAGTTCTTTTTTCTCTTGGCTTGCTTGTTTATGTATGGTGGGGGGATTATGTGTAAAGGAATTCGAGTAATAGTAACGGTTCTTACAATCTGATCATTCTCTAAATATTAGTATACGTATGAGTTAGAAGATAAAGGCTCGCCAGTTAAATTCATTTATTGAAAATTAAAATTTTATGGATTACACAAGAAATTATATTCACAATTCACAGCAAAACGCAAAAATGAAGTAATTTTCATGTAAAAAAGGCAAATGTGCTCTTTTCATATAAAAAATGTAAGTATGTTATATTTTAATTTCTAGTGCTACTAAACGATTGCCTATTCTTATAAACTGAAATGTCATCAATTTCTGCATTTAGAAAACTAATATTTCTAAAGCAATGTGCTTGTAATTAAAGTAAAATTAAATCTCCCTGAAATATTTGTGCTCTTAGGTTATCAGATGTGGTTAACATCTTTCATTTGCATTCATTCTATTAAGAGTTTAAACGTACTCCCAATGATCATGAAAAGTTTAAAAAAGGAAAGGAAGCGCGATATTTTTCTATTTCCATTTAAATATTTTTCTTTCATTAAATGTACAAGATATTTAAGTGTTAACTGCACAATTTAATTCAAAATTCTCCAGCAAGTTCGTTTAAAATTCTAATTGCCAGAGTATGCGTGAAACTGGGATGAGCTCTAGCCAACAATAGTAGCCATATGTCAACCGCCTGTTCACAAACCTAACGTTGTGAAGGAAAATCATAATTGTAGAGTTTGTGCAACAAAAACCATTAAATGCATTGGAAGCAAAATATTTAATGATATTCTGCCATTTAAAAAGAAAACGAAAGGTAAACTAATATTTAAATGTACTAAACTCGTCTTAAACCTGTCAGCGTCACATTTTGGAGATGGTGAAAAAAAAGCATATTGATACGTCTTTATGAATAAACTTAATAACGACTTCTCCTATTGCCTGAAAGGTGGCAAAAGTCACAGGATAAAATGTTTATGTGATTAAACGAAAGTTTTTGTACTGCTTCATTTATATTTACCATAAAAAAATAAATAAAAAAAAATAAAAATAAAAAAAACAGAACTTCTTAAATGACGCAATAAACTTTAGAAAAATGATATTTTTTCGGTTACACTTTGTAATTTATGTATACTGACAGCTAAATATTAAATTATATATGTCGACATTTCTTTCAAATAATTCTAAAATGTTTAATTATTAAATAACTTATTTATATTAAAAATTATGAAACTTTCCAAGTTTTCAGAGAAAATTTACCAAATGGAGCAAAACTTCATAATAAACAATAATAACCTAGTCTATGTCACTTCTTTATTCATTACTACAAATTTACAGCATTTCAGTTCTGATAAAATTTATAGCCTTGGATAGAAAATTACTATAAATTATCTTTATCATGGATTGTTCAATGTGTTATGAATTTTCAACTGTGAAAAAGGCTGTGCATATATAAATATACTCCCAAACAACGGTCATTCTTAAAGCAAATTTTCATAATTTATTAATTTTTGACAAGTACAAAGAACAATTTATAAAATCTATACCTTCAAATCTTTGCAAAAGATTTATATTGCATTGTAAATTAATTAGCTGTATTTACAGATTCTTTTATGGACTATTCATGTTTGTTTTTAATGGCAATGAAAACAGTGTAAACTCTGAATACAAATAACTAATAATTGAAATCTTGAAGTTTTTGTAACACCATATTTACACAGGGTTGCCAGGAGAAGGAAATTCCCTGACTTTTCCAGGTGTGTTTTGAGAAAATTCCAGTCTATCCGCATAGTGCGCATTGGCTGCGCTGAGAGGTAAATGAATTATTGTACCACTTGAAAACATAAAAATTTGCCTATTGCATATGACTTATTATACGTATAATCGAAAAAGCATTACTATTATAGCTATAATAGGAGTTGTTTTCTCCACTGAAGATTGAGATTAGAATCTGCCCAATTTGGATTAAAAAATTAGTTTTTTTGCAGCTAAACAAAAGAAAGAAATCTATTTACTCGTAATGACATTTTTAAATAAATTCAGGTATTTTATATTTATTTAGCAGCAGACATAAGCAAAAATATGTGCATTCAATTTCGTGATAGTATGTCATCATACTGCTAGATTTTGTTTCAGAATTATACCAGAGAAATTCGCCTGAAATTTGAAAGTGTTATTAACTAATAATAAATAAATTTAGAGGAAAGAAGAACATTAAATGATATAAATAACATTAAAATGAAGTTAATTACTTAAAAATTGAATTACAATAATCAATGATATTTTGGCGAATATAGTCATATTAAACGTTAGCCTGGATGACTGATTACTAATTTTTATTTTACTGCAAAATAAAAAATAAGGCATTTATTAAAACTATAAAAAAAGTTTAAAAGATTTTGCGGTAAAATCCTAGTCTTCGCTACAGACTTGAGACAGCTAAGAGACAGAGAGAGGTAACTGTTGTTACCTCTCTGTCTCTGTTTAAGAAGGTGTTGGCGGCAGTTTTCAAAATTGTGCCTATCTGTCTCTTAGTCGTTAGTTATCTCTTAGTAATGTCGCCAAATACCGTGTGTACCAGACATGGAGGTTAGAATAAAAAATATGTATTAAGATAAAAAAAAACTTCTTTGCAACAGGAATGGCTCCGTCCCAACGTAGAGAGAAACAGCTGCGTATGCGCGAAATATCTGTCGCCAAAGCTCGCGAAGTTCGAAGGTCAAGTTTATCAAGAGTACATAAAACGAATATCGTTTTAAATTTCTTTAAACTTTAAAGGAAAATAAAATATTTTTTCGCGCGAGTAAATTTATTAATAGATTAGTTATTTTAAGCAAAAAATGTACTAAAATCCGAGTTTAAATTATCGTGAAAGTCAGGGGCGTAGATGGAGGGGGGCATCTGTCCCCGGGCGCAGAATCCAAGGGGCGCCAAACTGATGTTACGACATTTTAAAATTAATTGTTTTCCATCCTTGAAAGCAATAGGGGGCGCGAAATCTTCAGTTGTCCCTGGGCGCTGAAAACCCTAGCTACGACTCTGGTGAAAGTCAACGTTTCTTCTTAACACATGCTCTACAATTTCCTGTACACATCGCGGAATGGGAAATTCTCACTGTCAGGTTCCGTCGCCAAATCCCTTGGCGAATTTGTCCCTCCGCTTTCTAGCGGCGCTATAGCAAACTGATTTACATTATGATGAGCAGTAACAAGTTACCTCTCTCTGCCTCTTAGTCTCGGTTTAAGGTATCCGACCTCGTTCGGGTACCATTTTTTTAAAAATGGTTTTTATTTTAACTATAAACATATTAATTTGAAGACAAGCATATTAATGAGTGAAAACAATTTCAAACTTAATGCTAAATAATTTTAATTTTGAAAAATAATGAAAAAAGGGATAATTTTTGCTTAAATTTTGCCTTTACGGCAACAACCATGGCGAACAATGTATACATAAATATGCAGTTTTTTTAATTTGTATTTATATTTACACTTGTTTTGTATGCAATGAAGCAAAATAATTAAGAAATATTCATATATTCTTGAGATATGTCAAAATGTATAGTATTTACTGTATATTTTCCTATTATTGCATCCAAAATCTAAAAATAAAAAGTAACAATTCAACTTCTAATTAATATTTCTAAAATCTTTTGCTTCAGAGCATGCATCAGATTATATGAAACATGTATAAAAAGTATCATTAAATGTTATCCATAAAATTTTGAGTTATGGCTGTTACCATTGGCAATATTTACAGACAAAACGTTTTTCAGAAAACAAGTTCAAAGTTTTCGTAAAACAATTTCTTAGTGAAAGAAGCATTCATGATAATTACAATTCCCCTTCTTTGTAACTTAACACCTTGTTTTTCTTCTCACTCTTTGCACCTTTTCTTTCGAACAAAGCGTAATTTTTTCTTTGGGATTTTGTAAAACTTGCGGAATGCCACCAAAAGTCATGATTTTGCACTTTATCAAATTTTCGAATTACCTGCTCAGTGTAAAATTCAGGGCACATACCTAACCTTGAAATGCTTCAAGCAAACCTATAAATCCATCATTAAACAACATTAAATAACCCAACACTTAATTTGCTCCAAACATTAATATTCGCAAGTTTATGAATGTTTCTTTCGGAACAATTTGAAATAAAATGCCATTAAAACGTTCCTTGATATTTTGAGTTTTGCCATGTAGACACTTTTTAATAACTCTTGTTTACGTAGTCAACTCCATATATGTAGGTTTAATTAAATTCAATATATGTATTGATATACCAGAGGTTTTTGCATAATGTTTTTCTTTCTGATTTTTTTTCCTGATTTCTGCAATCACACATTCATAATTGCACCAACTCATTGATTATTGAGGAGGGCATTGGCTTCGAAGAAGAGCTACAATGGAACAAGCAGTTAGTACAACATGCTGCATCTCAATTAAGTTTCAAACATGACTTCTAATTGCAATCCCTAATTCTGCAGTTTATCAATAAAAGAATCAGTCAGTTTACCTTTTCCTTTCAATTCAGGAGCGGAGTTTTTTACTTTTCGTAGTCTACTACCAACCCTTTTGTACATGTTCAATGCATTCCACTTTCTTGACCAAATCTTTACCCTATATATCTTTCACAATTAAAAACCCCTTAGAATCCCCGTCCTCGTAATACTCCGTGTGCTTCAGCTTTCGTAATGTAATAGATCATTCAAACAGGGAATAAGCACCAACTGCTTCCATACCCGAAGTTGCTTCTTTATAATTTGCAGAACAATTATATTACGCTTCACATATGTCGTGCTGAAGATTGCATGCTATTCTGTTTATTTTGTTGCAAATGATGCAAAAATGTGACATAGCTTTCAAATCAAGCACTTTGTCAACGCTAATCCACAAAGCAGCAACACATACATTCAACATTGAATACCCTCTGCGCCAAACGAAATACGAAATTAAGGGAAAAAACTAACACCAGATTCTTTAAATGTATTACAAAATATCTAAACTTAGTACGTAGGTTTATAATTTACAAAATCTTGAAGATAAATAAAGTTTCTAAATAGGTATATCTATTTAAACGCTTACTTCCGGCCCAGAATCTTGGAACTTCCGGTTTATTCAGTTACAGAAAAATGCTTATAACTTCAGTTCTAATTAACCTATCTACAAGCAAAACTTGTATTTGATAGCTAAAGATGTATTCTTTAAGATAATGTAATAAAGTAAAAATCGAAATTTTGACCGAAAATCGTCTTTTGTACGAGGTCGGATACCTTAAGAAGGTGTTGGCAGCAGGTTTCAAAATTGTACCAATGCCCTAGCGAAGACTAGGATTTTACCGCAAAATCTTTTAAACTTTTTTTTTTTTTTCATTTTAATAAATGCCTTATTTTTAATTTAGCAGTAAAATAAAAAAATAGTAATCAGTCATGCAGGCTAACGTTTAATAACGTCTATGGAACCCTTCTTTCTTTACATAGACGTTCCTACATTAGAACAGAGTACATGAAGGCTATTCTAGACTCCATGGTACCGTATATTAGGATTAAACCGATTTTGTTGTATACGAGAATGGGAAGGTATTTTAGTTCAATATGCACTTCACATGCGAGTCTTAGGATTCTCGAGGTTACTGGAAACCGAAATTGCTGGAAACTTGCTTTTCTAAAAGACAATCTGATTGGAGCTGCGAAAATTGGCTCTACTGCAGCTGCCCAAATGACGCTCATCCGACACATAATTCGCCAACAAAGTGATCGCTTCCAAAGTTGGCGCAAAACTTGCTTTTTTTGGGATCGCCGTTTGACATTCCCCGACTTTTCCAGATTTTGACCAAAATATTTAAATTCTCTGACTTTCTTGGTCAATTTTCGAACTCCTTTACTTTTTCCGGTTTTCCAGGTAGCGTGGCAACCCTGTTTACAATAAAAACCTAGGTGAAATATATCCATGTGCCACCAGTTTGAGACTACTGCATTATAAAACCTATTCAACTATACAGACTCGCCATCAACAACTAATGAGATGAAAAACATTCACTATATTTCGTAGTTGACAAAAGATGGTAATAACATAAATGCAACTTAAGATGATTGAATTAAATTAGAAATATAGCTTCTCCTAAGACATTTTGATGACTTAATTGCATCATGGTGACATCTGAAACCTTTATTTCCCTACGGGACTTTAAAGTCCTATCAATAAAATTGCTCAATTATGCCTCAAAGGGAATTTGAAGCCCCAGTTTTATATTTAAAGAAAAGCAGCGAAAAACTTATAATTTAATGAGAGATGTTTCTTATGCATAAAGGAATATAATAAAAAAGTTATACTCTTTTTCAAAAAGTAAAATAATTTGGGACATAAAGGGTTAAATCCTCCCTTTGAGATATAAAAAGGTAAATAAAAATGAAAAATTAAATGTTCTCCAAAATAAAATTATGTCCGTTAGTTCGAATGGAATGATAATGCCATTTACTTTTTTAATGAAAAATAGCTGGGATATATTTATTAATATACTTTTTAAAAACACTACAACATTCTGATGATCTATGCTGTGCAGCAGTCGCGTTTTTTTTTTTTTTTTTTTTTTTTTTTTATGTAATTACATAGTATCTTAAAATTTGAGCATGTTAAAAGAATAGGCAGCCATTTCTTCAAACACCACAGAAAGGAAACACAATATAAAGTCCAAAATCTGGACGTCAATTATCCAGAATGATCTAAAATCCGGACCTCAAAGGCACAGTTCTAAATATATCACCAATTGCTGATTAAAAATTGCAGAATTGTTTTCAATTCAGTACTTGATGAAACTGTAAAAGCAAATTTACAGACGATTCCCATTCATTTAAAAAAGAATACACATTTGATTTTTCCTTCCATAATAAAACATGTGGAGATTTTCACTTAAAATTCCGATTCTTAATTTCACTTAGGTACTAAAATAAAATACCTCATTATGAAAAAACAATCATGTAAGCATAAATTTGTGAGATTAATAATTTCGCTCTATAGCTGAGTATCTACTTGGCACACATCTCAAACCATTTCCATTCCATTTTCCGCCGTTCTCAAACCGAAACATTCACCTATTTTATATCCCTGACGCCGAACTGGCGAGTCATTATTTATGATATTTTGCTTTCATAACCGCATGTTTATCAATACATGACAGCTTCAGTAGTAACTCATGCTGTGATGTCTAAACTTTTTTTTATATTAGTAATTGAATAACAAGAGTATGGCAACCTTTTATGCTAACATTACGCTTGGCGATGATTATAGATTTTTAAATGATCTAAGATGTACTGTACTAAACTAATACAATTCAGGCTTAATTCAGTACACAATAGGAGCAAGACAAAATTGAAAAAAAAAAAAAAAAAAAAGAGTATGGCAACCTTCTATACTAATATTACGCTTGGCGATGATTATAGATTTTTAAATGATCTAAGATGTACTGTACTAAACTAATACAATTCAGTACACAATAGGAGCAAGACAAAATTTAGCGAAACAACTTGGCTTTCATCGGCAATCTTGTGATACACAGCCAATAAAGTTTAACGGATGCTTTTAGGCTAGACTAAAATTATCTTTACCGATTTCTAAGGCATTTCAACTAATGTAGCAGACTGCGCTGTTCCCTGATCTTCTAATTTGATCCAGCTTATTTTTTGCAAGCTGTTATTATTACGGCAATTTTATAAAAAATAAGCTTGAGCTTTCTATTATGCCAAAATAGTTTCCAATTCTGGAGTTGCCAAAGGACCTACAAAGTGAAACCATGTTTCGATGTCCATTAAACCAAAAAGTGAAATTGCTGCAAAAAACGGATAAAGGCATATTCGTCTCAAAATTATGCGAGGAATATGGCATTGGAAAGTCCACTGTATATTGTAAATGACACAAGAAAAAGGAACTTTTTGTGGAAGCATCTTAAACAACTTACATTGAAAGAAATGCTTAATAAAGTAAACAAATAAATATTAAGCTTTTTTTGTAAATTTTGACACCCTTTATATCATAATTGTTCTTTATTTCATAAATTACAATTTCATATTTTTAATTGTACAATTTCTGCATGCCATCTTACCAGATTTAAATTGATGATCTACTATCCGGAAAAATCCCAAATCTGAAATCGCCGAAGTCCCGATTTCGGACTTTGTAGTGTACAGTTGTTACTACTGTTAATTTTAAACATCTACAGAATTGTGAGAGTCTTGATGAAAAATTTCTGTCCCTAAGAACAGACTGCTATTTGCACAGCAGGCAAGGAAACAGGAGTAAAAAAAAATCTAGTATAGAAATACCAGGTCTAAATATATCACCAATTTCTGATTAAAAATTGCAGAATTGTTTTCAATTCAGTATTTGATGAAACTGTAAAGGCAAATTTACAGACAATTCACATTCATTTAAAAAAGAATACAGGTGTATTCGGAAGTAAATTCTCTGTTTGCATTCACAGATAAGCTCAATATTCTATGTTTAATCACCCTATATGTTTGGGATAAGCTTTCAGAATACAAAGCCAGTAAGAAAGAATAATCAATCAGCTATTTTGCACAAAATAAAACAGAAAATGCACAAACATAAAAAAAAGAGTACAGTCAAATACCGAAAATCCGCGTTGCCTCTCAAAATATAAACATATAGTTTATAGGTTCCGGAAACCGCAACATCGAGTACAAAATATTGAAGAAAAAATACTTACCGAATAATGACATCATAATTACCGAATAATAATGAGTCATAACGGAAATACCAAATTATTGACATAATATTAAATTTTTTTTCCACTCTAATCTGCATCGAGCTAAGGAAGCAGACGATTCACTCTTCAAGTTAACGATTCACATTGTTGTATTTTCTTTGTTATTTCACGAGGTTATTTAGTGCTGCCTTTTTTTTATCCGGATATTTTGTGGATAAATTAAGAATATTTTAAATTTCAGCCCTTTTTAATATAATTACAGATAAGAAACGCACTCATGATTTTACTGCTTGCATCGTTGAAAAACGTAAACACGTTGCATTGATGGTAATGCAAAAAGTGCAAAAGATGGAGAGAGGTTCATTTTATAGCAGAATCATATGGAATTGCAATACGATTGTGTATGACATACAGAAAAATAAAGAAAAGCTGTTGAACAGAAACAGTGATTCTAACACCGAAATCTTTACATGAGGCGATATTGGCAAACCTCGATGCTGTGTATATATAATACAATGAATAATATAATCAATTTATATATGTAATAATAATTTAACGCATATAATAAGTTATTGCAATAATGTATATAATAATTTAATTAACTGTATCTAATACGCCTTATTTATTTTGCACTTTTAGTCTGAATGCTATGATTTATCTTTTCTGTCCTGAAATCCGCACAACCTTTTTTTTCTGTACAAAAATTTTTTATGTTAACAGGTACTGAAGATTATACTGATGGTGGTGGTGGGGGGAATCTACTATCAGAATAATGGCTTTGGAAAAAGGAAAAACTAAAACCAAAAATTAAATGGAGACTTTTGCCATAAAAGTGGAAAACTTGCATCAGTTAGGTAGAATTAACAGATGCCCAATCGATGATTATTAATTTTCTGCTAGCATTTTCAAAATTATGACAACTTTACATAAGCATTTACTTATTTCCATACAAATTTTTTTCACCAATGGATAGTTTGCTAGTTTTCAAACATTTCAAAAAAATTAAGCCAGTTCTACCTTACATGAGTAAATCATTAGAGGTGTGTCAACTGGCACAGTTTTGATAGCTTGGCTGAAACTTAAATTGGGTGAAATGTGACCAACATGTTGATCGTGGCAAGCACCACTGGAATTTAATTCATAAGACAAGGAACTAAGGGATTGGTTTACTTTTTTTCTTAAAAACTTATCATCAACATTTTTTATCACATTTACTTCTCCTTTAATACTTAATGATCAATTTTCTTAAAATTACATTTTAATGATACTAAATAAATACAGATAAATTAAAAACAGGAGGATCGTATGAAAAATTAAGAGTGTGAATTTTATTGCTCAGTCAACTAAAATGAAAGATAAATAATTTTTTGACACTCTTTAAGATGGATTAAATGAAGAACATTACCCCCCTTCTGAAGTCTTCAAAGTTCTTCATCACACATCAGTATCTATTTTTAAAAATGAGTACATGACTGTCACTTGATTCTTGTGAATGTTTGCTCAGGTTTCTACATATTCAAAAACTCTTGTCTAAAGTTTTATAAATTTTACATACATTTAGTAAAACATTTCAAAAGTCATTAAACTTAATAGGCGTTCATGTGAAACATTTATTTAAAAATGTGATACATATCATAACAATACAAAGTTGAACACAAAATATTTTACAAAACATATTTTACATAATTTTTTCTTTAAATGTTATTAAAACATGAAATAGATTTTAAAATTCATTTGGCATATTTAAACATATTCCTGTTCATAACATGCCTTATTATAATTCATATATCACTTAACCCTCTGAGCGGCACAGGATTTTGGATCTGCTCATGAAGACCTGTATTGAAATCTTAATATCTACATTTGTATAGTTACATATTTTAGTCCGTTTTCAAAAATATTCATTAAGATATTTACACTATTAAAGAAAGTAAGCAAACAAAATATTTTAAATTATCAACTAATATACGGCCAGAGATAAAATGTCATGAACTGATTAAATGTGGTCTTGCCAATCAAGAGGCTAATCAACAAAACCTGTAATTTATTTTATACATTTTAGATATAAATAAAAGATATACACTATATTTAATTGCAACTATGTAATGGTTAAATTAATGTATACTTTATTCTGCAGTATGAAAACATTTGGTCCCAGATTCTCCTGAGGCCCACCAGCAGCCAAGCGGTAGTCACTGAACACTGGTTGTTTGGTCCAAATTTCACAAACAAGCTAATTGTATGGATGTTTCCGTGGTTTTCCCTTGTGTAATGTGTATGTCAGCCAGGTTCCCTTAGAAAGTCCTCTACAGAATTCTTCCATGAACACATCCCTCCCCTTAGGTTATTTAGGTATTTGGTTATGGCAAAGCACTCCCTCAAGTGCTTTACCATAACCAAATATATTGAACTCAGATTCTTCTGAAAGAACTTTCCTCCATTTGTGAAATAAATAAAAGAGGTATAATATATTCAGCAGCAGCAATGTGATGATTGAACTTTAATACATATGTTACTCCATGCAATTATTTTTATTATTATGTATTTCATGCTCTCAATTTCTCAGAACCACTGCTTCACAAAGATTCACTAGATAAGATGAAGTCCAATCCAGTCCTTCCTAATGCTTTTAAATTTCTATTTTTATCTTAATTTTTGAATGTAATTAATATTTTTACCAATAGATGGCACTACTCTCTCGTTTTGCTTTACTGTAGAGTATAAATACGACTGTTACACCCACTGCTTTCCAGTCTTGCCAGCTTACCCATGAAATCTATCGAGATCTTGACTTAAATCTATGCCAAACTCAAGGTTGTTGTGTTACTAATTTTATGTTTCACTTGCTGCATTTTCTCTTGCTTTCAATTAATATTTGGTCCCAAATTCTAATTAAAGGGATTATCCATGGAAATTCTTCACATTTTATTTACACCTGTGTACATGGTATAAAATATATAATCAAAAATGGACATACATCTAAAATTCAATGTAACTGAGAAATACTTAGTCTTTGTTGTACGAAAACAATTTTTTAATTATGCTTTATTTTCTGATAATTCAAAAATTGTAAGAGATTTTTAAAACAATATTTTATTGATGATGAAAATTTACAGCAAAATGATCACATTTATTAATTCACAAATTCATTAAATTAGGCATTTTTAAGTCATAAATAATAAGCTTCTCATCTGATAATGAAGGTACAATTATTTTACACAAGTTCTAATAAATGCAAGATGCAATACATAGAAGATAAAGAAATTTGCTTACTTAAGGCTATGAAAACGAAGACAGGAACAAACAGCATAACAGAAAGCACTGCATACCTGAACCACTCAAAAAGGGCGATAACAGAGGCACACAAAATTTATTTTTCAATTATTGATGCAAAGCAGTTTAAAACCAGATTTAATAATGTTGTAATGGATAAATAAAGGCGAGTCTTCAGCAATATAAACTGTTGAATATACATATACATACTTCTACAAATGAAGTATGGCCAATATCATTAAGTTAAAAAAATATGTAGTTCTAATCTTTGATAGGCAAACTGCCTTCAAAATAAATGGACAATACAGAATTGAAAAATTATTAGGAAAAATTCTTGCTTCTTATTAGAAAAATTCTTACATTGCAGCAATGTTCTACTTAAAAACACAGTTAAGTTGAACATTCAACATTATTTTGAATCACTTTCATTACTTTCATTCTTCGATAATTTACTTTCTTCTGTATTCTCGTGTTTTTCCTCTACGGTGAGATTCAAAAGTTTGTCAGATACTTCCTTAGCATCATCTTTATCAGCGCCTGTCTGAACTTCTGGCTTGTCTTCATCACTTTCTTCTCCAGAATCACTTTCTTCTTTTGCTAAAGATTTTAAAATATAGATTATGAGTAAAAATAAATTGATTCTGGAAAACAATAGTTTTTTAACTACTGGATTTTTTACAGCATAAACTGAAAAGCTATAAATTAAAGGATTACTTAAAAATACAGTAACTTTATCAGCAACTATTCTTAAAATTTACCCTTTAAAAATAATAAAAATATTTAAAACATTCAACACATAAAAAACAATACAATGAAAAATGTTTGCAACAAAATATTTCCCATGAAAATTATATCCTCATAAAAAGTGGTAAATCAAAAGTAATATTTGCATCAGGGATAAATATATAATTATTATGAGTCATTTCTTAGGTTATATATAGTATATCTGAGTTATTGAGGTTAAATATAGCATATAAATATATATTTCGTCATTACGCATTTAGATTGATAATACATCAGTGATAACTCAGTCACTTCCAACATTATGGTTACACAGGATAAACTAATTTTGATTTTTGAGGGGACTACATTTTTCAAGAGAACAAAGTCATCGTTTACAGAATGTATAGCAAAAACTGTCATATTTTTAAAAAAGGATTTTGCTACTCAAAATATATGTATTTATTTACACATTCATTCTTACTTCTTAGACTAGAAAAGCATATCTGCAAACTTTGACTACTAACTAAGCTAAGTGAAAAACTAAGTTTTTTTTTCCCCATTACACTACAACGTAATTTCCAAAGAACTCCAAATTGACTTAAATTTGCTATACAATGAATGATTCAAGTTACTGAGGTATATAAATATGATTCCGATGTAAAATACATCAGTATTCAATCACATGTTCCAAATTTTACATTCTTTAACTAACTTCACTCTGTAATTTTCTTACACATTTATACTGAGAAATTCCTGAATACAGAAAGGAAAGCTTTTATTTATTCAAGTATACTTTTAAATATGATAAAAATAATACTGATAAATAAGGCACACACTACTGTGAAGAATTATTTAAAAATGTACCATCCATAGATATAAAACAAAATTAAATATAAATATTAAGTGATTAAACACTATAAATGTCTACAGTAAATTATATGCCAATTCAGATTAAATTCATTTTGATAAGAAAACATTATGCTGAAAATCACTAGGGGCTGAATCTGAGCACTTTTTACATTAATTCAATTTGTTACTGGGAAACATTTTCCTAACTAAATGCTAAAAAATAAAAACAAGTAAATTTGATAATCTACAGGAAGATGTGATGAAAAACCAGGAGAGCTGGCAGCGCAGCTGTTAAACATTTCTAACATGTGGCTGAAATTTACCATCACTGACCTAAACCGTTAATAATAAGAAAAACCTTCCAAAATTACTTTTTGAAGGTATTATAAAGGTACTAAAAATTACTTTTCGAAGGTATTATAGCATTATAGTTAAAGATTAAATATAAAAGATCTTAAAAATTTATTACAAATATTATCCATACCAATTAAGCAATTTATAAACTATTTTTAGCTCAAAATTCCAGATTTCTATCATAGAATGATATTTAATTTAGACACATTCACATTTGTTTCTGAAGAGTAAGAGGCAACAATGAAACAGTACATTTTAAACAAATTTATGAAAAGTGACAAATATTACTCATTATTGATAACAAACCTTTCAGGAGAGATAGAGTACACCTAGACGATGGAAAAACACAAGGAAGGACACGGACAGGGTGAGAATAATGTTTATTATGCTTAGTGCAACAGAAAATAAATAATAAGAACAAAAACAGATGATCCTCATCAAAGGTGGTGTTCAAAATCACAACCTGGAGCATAATGCAGCAACCGTGCATCAAGCATCTTCTGCACGCGATGCAGATCTTTCATGCGCTGGAGATACGAGGCCTACATCACAGTCCAGAGCAATAATTTAAAACACCTTCTTTAATAACGATCACTGTCTATTTTTCTTCTTATTTGCTGGTTCCTGCTTTACTTAACACAATAAAGCATGTTTTGTTGCACTGCTTGTGTCCTTCCTTTTTTGTGTTTTGTGTCATTACTACTGTGCCAAGAAACCGTTTCCAACCATGCACTGCCACGATATTCCATCGTCTAGATGTATCTCTTCTAAAAGTTTACAACTTATGTGCTGGTTATACAAACTATTAAGTTGACAGAGATAATGATTCATTTGAACAATTTATTACTTCAAACTGATAATTAAGCAAATACTTACTAGAAGAATCAATTGCTTGTTTATCATTTAAAAATTTTGCAGAAATATCTTTAGCTTGATTGAAAGCCTCTTTGAATTTCTGAGCATCTATAAGTAAGATAAGCACGTCAGAAACATTTAAGAAACAAAACTTTTGAAAAGAGAATTTATGATTATCAAGAATATTTTGACAAAAATTAAATGCAATGATCACCTATAATTCAGTGTAATGTCTCTTTTAACTACTGAAATAAAACAAGCAATAAATACCCTCTGTTTGAAGTTCAGACATTTAAATTCTTGAATCAAATCTTGCATTAAAAGTAAAAGGTACATTTAGGGATTCACATCAAATGATAACAGTATTGGTCATTTAAAACCACACTTGTTTCAAAGTACACCACCTAATTTTCAGATTTTTAAATCTTAAAAGTTTTGTAGAAAATAAAACATATTAATAACAATTTGCTCTAAGAAACAATTCTAACACTGCTTATCATGTACCTGCACTCTTTTTAGTGAAAATACGTATTTAGCAATTTTAGAATGTATGCAATTCAAGGGAAAATAAAGGGGAAAAAACATTCATAGAGAAAATGCCCCAGTCAATTATTTGCCAATTCTTAGGAAAATCAGTTACGTTCATATACCAAATTGCAAGCCATATTTTCCTGAAGAAATTATTTTCTGGCCAAGTTCATGTAACAATTAGTAATAATAAGATGCTTCAGTTTCTTCAAACATTTTTAAAAAATGTCACACTAACAGGTACCATAAAAAATGAAATGTAATAAAATTACAACTAGATTAGTGTTGAACTAAGAACATACCGATACATCTGGATTAAAAATTAAAAGATTTTTTAAAAATTTACAATCGCCCTCTCCCTTTTATGTACCATTGCAGATAGGCTGATCTTTCAATGACATATGCAGTACAAAGTCTGAAATCCGGACCTCAAAACCATCTTGCTTTAATTCTTTACGCATGCACATTTGATTCCCCCCTCTGCACATAATAAAACATCTGCCGAGTCCTGATTCTTAATTCTTAATTTCACTTTGACACTAAATAAAATACCTTGTTACTGAAAAACAATCATTTTAGTATAAATTTGTACGATCTGTAATTTGGCTCCATTGCTGCATATCTGCTTAGGCACACATCTGAAACCGAAACATTCCACAAAGACACATCCCTGATCTGATGCCAACCTGGTGAATCATTATTTATTATACTTTCCTTTCATCACCGCACATTTATCAAAACATGACAACTTGAGTAATGACCCATGTAGCGATGCCTAAACATTTTTTTTATGTTAGTAAGTAAATAATAAAGCAGTATGGTAACCTTTTATGTTGATGTTACGCTTGACGATGATTAAAGATATAACTTAAATGCGTTAAAAAATGCTGACGAGGAAAAATTTACCCCAAATTTCTTTCCATATGCTAAAAATAGATTTTGTTAATGATACTCATAGACCCAAAGATTACATTTTGGGCTATTTGAATTAAGAATAACTGATTTGTTATTCACATACACCCAGAACCAGCACCAGGGCTTGTATGGTTGCACCAAGGCACAGAATTTAGAACCCACAGAGACTGCATCATGCGGTAAGATATCTAGCACTGGCCCTCAATAAGGCTTAAGTATATGTGGGAATTTATTTATTTAGAACTCTGATAAGCCTTAAGCCTTTAAAAGCTTTTTTAAATTACAATAATAAATAGTACATTAATTTCACTATAAAAACATCTTTTAAGATAAAATCCATCAAAAAAACTTTTCATTTTACATCACATGAATTTAAAATCTCAGAAAGCAAATTTTCAAAAACTTACTTTCAGCATTTGCAAATTTTATAGCTAGTAATTCTGGTTTTGGTTCTTCATCAGCAAAATCAGCCATCGTACTCCAAACCCAAGCTCTGTCACTACTACTGTTAGGCTTAAGTTCCATATATGGTTGTACTGAAACAATTTAATGTAAATAAATACAATTATAAAAGAAATCTATCACAGATTCACAAAGCAAAGTATTATTCCATTCAGAAAATATAAAATAATGATGTAGTTAAAGTAAAATACAGTCATCTCTTGATCAAAAGTTGCTTATCTTTTGATTAAAAGTAAAAAAATCAAGTTTGTTTAATGCGGAAAAATGGAATAATTACTACAGTCAAAAGTCGTTAATCCGGACTCGTCGGGACTTCGGCGATTCCGGATTATAGATCATCAGTTTAAATCTCGTAAGATGGCATGCAGAAATTCTAAAATTAAAAATATGAAACCGTAATTTATGAAATAAAGAACAATTATGATCTAAAGGGTATCAAAATTTGCAGAAAGAAAAAGCTTAATATTTATTTGTTTACTTTATTAAACATTTCTTTCAATGTAAGTTGTTTAAGTTTTGCTTCGTTTCATGTGATAATACTTTCTCTTTAATTCTATTAAACAGACATAATTTCTTGTTCAGTTACAAAGTTCCGCTGTTCAAGTCCTATAATTGCTGTGTCGAGAACACCGACTAATTTGTCAATCGAAATTTTTTCGTTTTCATTAACCTCTGTCACTTTTCTTCGCTATCGGAAGCGAATTATAATGACGAGGAACTTGTTTTAAATCATATCAAAGACGGAGCATATGGAGATGAAATACTACATTTGGTAAGGAATTATAAGCCAAATAAAATAAAAACATCTGCGCTGAAGATATGGATAGTGCTGACAGATCAACTTCCAATTCATTACGCGCCCGCCGCGGCATTCCCCCCGCCGAGCAGCGTGAAATTGATAAACAGATTTCGGATCTCAAAACATATTTTCGCTTTAGATCCTTTACATGTTAACAAATATATATAGGAAATTCTATTTGATATAATCGAAAGTTTAAGCTTACTTTTATAAAATTGCTCTTACAGTCTGCAAAAAATAATAAGCCGGATCCAATTCGAAAATTAAGGAACAACGCAATCATCAACATTAACTGAAATAGATAATTAGATAATTTTAGCTTATACGTCCATTATACATAAAACGCGCACGCGAAAACATATTCTGCACTTGCGCACACTCATATGCGCAGTCGTAAAAGGTCTTACGCGCACGCGTAAACGCCTATGCGCATGTGTCAACGCGGCGCATGCGCAGAAAGTTTTTAGTTTTGAGGTCCGGATTATAGATTATTCCAAATTATGGGTGTCCGAATTAACGACTTTTGTTTAATGCGGAAAAATGGAATAAGTACTACTACATAACACCCAAATAAAGCAAAATTTTCATTGGAAATATAAAAAGGAGAAGAAAATATGGAAGATGACAGCAGTGATCATCCACTATTGCACATAATATGGAATGCATAAATACTGTTAAATCACCAGCTTAAAATAAATTTCTACATCATAAAAATAAATTAAGTGCACATAAAATTATCATTAAAATAAATTAAGCCATTAATATTTGGTTTCCCTTAATTCCTACAGAAATACAAGAACAATTCATGCAACGGGAAAAAAAAAAAAATCTTTAATTTTGAATGTTGATGTAATTTACACAGTGAGACGTATATATTTTCTAAATCAAACTGCTTAAAAATACAGCAAAATTTGTCAATATTTTTCGGTTAATTATAACATGGGTTATTCCACTTCAGTGTTTTTTTTTTTTTTTTTCCTTTTCTTAACTGCTTTCGTGCCAACTGTGATTTCAAATTAAATACGGACACTGCCCTCTCAGAAGATTATCTCGGGAATCTTCTACAAAATATTTCAGACAGACACACTAAAAACTGCATTCAAGTAAATTAGAAGTTTTCACAGATGGCCTGTCTGTTTCATCAGCTAGAGCCAGAGCTAAAGGCTCGATCAATTTAGCTATGTTAACTTCTCTCCCCCCCCCACATAACTGATGTTATCATATTGAAACAAAAAGAAGAAAAAAAAAAACTTTCCCCCTTTTTTGATAGTTGGTAGATATTTTAAAAAGTAAGAATTATGAAGAACTTGTCAAGTTTCTGTAGGACAAAATTTTAAATGGGAGATTAGCTAAAGAGAATTTAAACTCAAAAAGTTGAATATAGAAGCAGAAAACAGAAGTTTAAAAAATGATTGTGAGGTTATAAATTTAATCAAAAGAAACATTCAGTCAGAAATGAAAAATTTAATGCACAAGTAAAGGAAGCAATGCTGACAGATTTTATATATTTAGTACATATTTAGTCTATTTGAACAACAAGCATAACATATTAAACTGCCAGAGGAACATTAGATACATCAATTGTTAAAACTGCTGTCAATGAAATTAATCGGTTACTTGAATAAAAAATCTGAAGAAGACATGAATAGTTATAAATTTTTAATTTAAACAAAAATTTGTTCAGCATGAAAACGTACCGTAGAGTTCATGGAAAGTTACTGTTCTGAACTAATTACTTTGAAGAGTTGATATTAGGATTAGATGATAACCAGGTCATATGCCATGACCCTGGTAAAAGACCTTTTGTCATTATGCACATTGATTATTTGGGTCGTGTTCAAGAGGTAATCAGGAAGTGATTGATGACTTGAAAAGGTTTATGAAAATTTTTGCTGTTAAAAATACAAATGCCAAGTACCTTAAAATCCGTAACAAATTTTGTTAAAGGTTTTGAGCTACTGAAATAAGTAAAATAAGTGATAGAGGATCTTGTTTTACTTCTCTTCAATTTAAGCAATATTGTGCAGATATAGGAATTCATCACACCCCAAGTTCTTATGAAACACGCCAATTCTATGATGTGATTCCAAAATAAAAGAAAAAAAAATCTTGACAACAACTTAAGTAACATTTTAAATAAACCACCATTTGAAATGTTACATGGATATTCGTACAGCTTTAATAGCATCCTTAGGAAGTTAGCAGACAGAGGCAGACTCATGAAATAACCTAGTAGAAATCCAAGAACAAGCACTAAGAAGAATACAAACACAAATGAGAAAGATTTGAAAGAAAGATGTTGTCCAGTAATATAACAGTAAGTAGCAAAAAGCTACAGGGCAATCTACCAAAATGCAGCCAAAACATCATTTTCATCATCATTGGCTGCATTTTGGTAGAACAAGTGTAACAGAAGTGTTACTCAGTGATATTTATAAAGTAATGCAACTAGAAACACATAAGCTATTTCACTATCTACAGCTCATGTGAATCGACTAAAACAACCATGGAGGTGCAAGTTCTGATGATGACGACAACCAGGATACAGAAAAATTACCAAGACAGATTCCTTGACAAAATCCTCTGAATATCTGAAGCCAAGGACTAATGATGGTTAGTTATACAATGGCCAAGGTAAGAACTTCTTTTTTTAATACCTGCATACACTTGATAAATGAAAAACTCATGGACCCTTTGGGGCATTCAAGAACTTTAAGACACTTATCGCACATTTTAATTAATATTCAAAATGTATAATGATATTTCATTGTGATTATTTTAGGACTGATAGTATGTCAATATTTCAAACTGATTAATATAGTTACAATTCATAGAAAAACTGTATTATTGGATTATTTATTATAAGTGCATTTAAGCAATTCATGTGTATTCAAATGCATTCATTATTGTATCAATTTAAGCATAATGCACATTTTTAGTGCATCAATAACACAAATACTATAAGTTCATGTAAACTTAATGTGTATGTTTACAGCTAAATAGGGTAAATTATCAGTTTAATGCAGAGATATAAGGTTTACTGGAAAATTCTGTCCATTTGGGAAGTGAAAGAAAATACTACATTTTTCATACCTTTAATAATATTCATTGTTACTTTATAACCTCTTGCAAGGATAACAATAATTTGTAAATACAAATTTTGAAAAATGTCTTTTCCTTAGATGTGAAGAATTCAAGCAGTTGCTTGGGTGACATCTGCTTCAGTTTTGAATTTGTTTTCCTTCAAAAATTTTCCAAGAGAAACAAGTGATAATCGGAGGGTGAGATGCATGGTAAATGTAGCACGATTTTCCACCCTAGATCTGCGAATTTCTGATGAGTCACAAAGCAGCATGTGGTGTGGCATTATCATGATGCAAAATGATTTCCTTCCTATTGAATATCACAGACTTCTTTTCTTCAACTGCTTTGTTTAAACAGCCCATTTGCTGATAATATCTCTATATTGAGCTTTTAACTCATGAAGCACTCTTTTGGAACACTTACAGACAAAATCCTAGTTTCCAGATATGGTCCGAAATGGTTTACTGAGCTGAATCAAACTTTTCTGTTATCTCCGATGTTGTCAAAAAAGGATCTTTCTGTAGGATGTTCTTTATAATACCATCATCAATCAAAGATGGCCAGCCAAAGCCTGGCTTATATTATGTTGGCATTGAAGTTACCATCATCGATCAAAGATGGCCACCTAAAGCCTGGCTTATATTATGTTGGCATTAAAGTTGAAATCATCGGCTTCAAATTTTTCAAATGATTTCCTGCAGATTCTGTTTGAAACTGCATCTCCACAAAAAACTCTGACTAAATTTCAACACACTTCTTCCATATTGTAATTTAAACAAAATATACAGTCATAAATGAACTTTATTGACAGCTATGCTTACACTAGCCTCTCACTTTATAATGACATAAGACACTTTTGTTTTTAGTTAATTTACAAGAGCAGATGTTTTCATCTAATGCAGTGATATAGAGAGAGAGAGCAATACAGGTATCAAATGAACACCTGCACGAGTGGTGAAACTTGAAATAGCATTATCCATAGAATTTTCTGGTAGAACTTATGTTTAATAATGAGAAAATCAACACATACTTGCAACAATTGAGATAACAGTTATCTCAGAATAGCCATGTGTTATAGCAGTGGTTCTCAACCTTTTTTGGCTCATGCATCCTTTTCATCACTGCAAAATGATTATTTCCCCCTTTCTAAAATATATATACATTGATTTAAATTTGGATTATTTTTATGGGTTTTATGAATTAAGCAAGAAAAAGCTTAGAAAATGTTGATAAATAAAAAACTTGTAGTTTTTTTAAATTCATAAATTAAAAATATTAAATTTGTATTAATATCATTTAAAAAATATTTAAAATATTAATTTTAAATTGTATGAACACAGCTAATATTCTAAACAAATTGAAAGTACAATAATAAAATTGTGCAGTATCAGTAGTAGGTTAGTAGCATCAAAATTTTGAACCTAATATCTACAAGGTGTTTCTGAACTCTATCAAAAAATTCAGAGGGATGATAACAGATATGAAGATGACAAAAAATTACCATAGAACGTAGGGTCACAAACTACAATTAATGGGTGAAAATCACAAAAATAGATGTTGAGAGGACATTCAGCCTGTAACAGTGGCCAAACAAATGCGAAGATTAGGAGCACCATGGTCGAGAAGAAAAAAAACATTTTTATAATTTCCAATTCCTGTGAAGGAAAAAAAAAGCAGCAGTTCAGAATAAGAAACCTTCTCGCATGCACATTTCCTATGCATATGCGGAAAATAAAAGCAGTGAGCAAGTATTCATTAGTGAGTGATGTAAAAGTTGCGGGTGTTAAAACTTCACGTCCGATAACACAACCAAGGAATCTGCAGACATGCATCTCATTTATGGCTGAGCAGGTAGCTTTGGATGCCTAGCACAGAGGATGTACCACGAACAATGTCCGAGGAAGCGCTGTCCACACCATACCACCATCACAAACACTGATCAGTAGCTGTAGATGGTATTTCTCGTTCTGGGGCCACCTGAAATTGGCTGTTTATCGGATGCCTGTGGTTATACTTGAGGACATGACAGCATGAATCATTTTTGCTTCAGCAGACATCACCTGCACACCGAATATGTTTGAAAGTGTCCAGCAATCTTGTCTGTTGGAGTCAGCTGTGCAATGACTTTCACAGCTGTTACTTTAACAATTCCTATAAAACTGTCTTGTCGTCTACATGCTTCACATATTACGTTAGCATTTTGTTTCATAAGCCTTTCTTATTTATATGTCATTTGTGAATGGTCCCTTGAAAGATATAAATGGTGCTGAGGGTTTAAGAAAATTAAATGGTACTTCAAGCAGTATTCTACATAGTTACACTACCCGAGATTGAAAATGCAAAACCTAGAAGGAGTGACCAGGAAGTGATGAAATTCAGCAAACAAACAGCAACAAACAATAAGTGATATTTATTTTGAAATGAAATTAATAATACGAGTGAGAACAGAGTCGGTTCAATAGGCTGTATGACCACCTTGGACGCGATACATGAACATCTTTCCTGAACACGTCTAGGTACAGAGTCAATGAGACTACAGACGGTGTCCTGATGAATGGCTGTCCTTTCCCTGTAAACCATTTGCCACAGTTCTTCTGAACACTGCAATGGCAGGGCTTGCAAATAAGGTCCAAGCACATCCCAAATGAGTTTGACTGCTGAGAGATCAGAAGAATATGGTAGCCAAGGAAGCATCTGTATATCTTGCAGAGCAAGCTAGCTGATGCCAGCAGTGTGTGGTCAGGCATTATTCTGCCGATAAAGGATACTGAGCACTCCCTGAAAGTAGAGG